>NC_040082.1:102003109-104403109 GCF_003369695.1 Bos indicus x Bos taurus
TGGACAAAGACATGAAAGCTACCTACATGTCCATTGATGGATGAATGGATAATGATGTGAAATACACACACACACACACACACACACACACACACACACAATGGCATACTACTCAGCCATAAAAAATACCTTCCAGGTATTATGCCATACTAAATAAGCCAGACAGAGAAAGATAAATACAAGTATGATTTCACTTGCACATGAAATCTAAAAAACAAAACAAATAAAAAATGGACCAAAACTTATAGATACAAAGAACAGATTGATGTTTATCAGAGAGGAAGGGGATTGGGGTAGTTGGGCAAACTGGGTGAAGGCAGTCAATTGTAATATGACACATATTAGCTGGCTTACTATGCTGATTGGTCTTCCAGGTGATTCAGGGGTAAATAATCTGTCTGACAAGCAGGAGACACAGGTTCCACCCCTGGGTCAGAAAGATCCCCTAGAGGAGGAAATGGCAACACACTCCAATATTCCTGCCTGGGAAAACCCATGGACAGAGGAGCCTGGCTCACTGCAGTCCATGGGGTCACAAAGAGTTGACATGACTTAGCCACTAAACAACATTCTGCCTACTATACAGTCATTTTTGTAAGTGTGTCATTTTGTATCATTCAAGAACCCTTCTATAATAGAAACAGACACAGAATTAACCACAGCCTCTGAATGAGTGAATACACTATTTCTTCAAACTTAAATGCCAACACATTTTGGGGAAGACCTAAAACTATCTACAACTAATTGTATCATGGGATCACAGCCTTGCTACTCAAAGAGTGTCCACAGACCAGGACCTGTCGAGTCAGCATCATCCAGCAGCTTGTTAGAAATGCAGTCTTTGGACCCACCAGAACCTGCTGAATTAGATTCTGAATTTGTAGTAGGATTGTTGTTGATTTGTAGCTACAATGAAGTTAGAAAAGGACTGACTTAGAATAACTTTTCTATCCTTTATTGTTGCCATTTGAGGAAGCATGCTATTCTGGGGATGCTTTCCCACAGATTTTAGATGTTTGGCAGCATCATTTCAGACGTTGTCAAACAGTCCAGGGGAAAATCCTCTATGATTCAGACTACTGGTGTACAGTTTGGAAACTAGACACACCCCTGACAGGTTTACAATCAAGGACCATCAAATACTCAGATATTAACTTTGGCTGTATCATTAAACTCCTCCAAGCTCCATTTCTGCAAGTGGAGAATGGAGTTCTTAAATGTACTGCCTCACAGATGACACATCTGTAAATATTCAATCAAGCAATTCTTATCAGGCACTAAGATCAAGCTTTAGCACAAAATATTCAAGTATATTTACTATCATCAACAAATATTTTATAATGAAGAATTACATGAAAGCTCAGAACTAGAGATGTAAGTATGAAGTTCCTAAATGTTATGGCAAAAGTGTCATGAAGACAACATATGTAGTGCCCCAAGGTTGATTAACAAAAGAACTCAGTTCTTCCCCTTATTGAAAAAGAGAATAGAAATGTCCTGGAGATTTAGAGTCTGTATCCCCATCATAAATCAAACTTTGGGGATACAAGAGACCTAATTCAGACACTCAGTCTTAGACTTGGAGAAAACTTTAACTCAGGGTTGAAACAAGGTGCTAGGAGATTTAGAGATCTAAAAAGGAGGAAATTTTATGGAGAAGGAGTGAAAAAACAAACAAAAAAAAATGGATTCCCTTGACTTCTACCCTCATCCCTTGTGAATAGAGAATCTTTAAGGAAAATTTCCTTCCTTCCTGACCAGGTTTCCACAGGGGAATTATGTGCTTAGAGGTTGAAATAAAAAGAAATGTGCCTAATGAGCAGGTAGAGGGACCTATAAACACTAACATCTGCAGTCTCTCAGAGTGTGTAATCTTGACCTGAATGGACACTTTATTTCCTTTGTTTGGAGTCCTAATCCTGATTGGGGTTGAGGGTGGGCTGTAGCTTCATCCTTTCCTGCTGTTTTGTCTGGGAACAGAGCCTTCGTCTCCATCATTAACCTTCCAGAGAAGAATTCAGACTCCCCCCTTGGAGACCTTCCTCCCAGAGTTCCCCCATCCAGGTGAGTCTCCAATCTAGATGATGGTACATGAGAAGGTCAGAAAGAAAAGAAGCCAGTTAAACTCAGCCCAGAGGCAAAATATCACTGTGTCTGTCTGTTTGCTTGATTAATTAAAGTATTTGTGTCAGTGGCTAGGTAATATTTCACAGTGTGGCTATGCTACTCACACTTTTGACGAATGGCCTTTCATACTCTTTATCATTAAAGTGCTATTTCATTCATGCCACAGAAATATGTTGAGATTTTAAGCTCAAACTGTGGTTCACATCAAGAAGGATTTTTCTCATGCAGAAGACTCTGAGCAATGTCCAGGAACATTTTGACTGTCTCACTGGAGAGAGTTGGGTGGAGGCCACAGAGGCTCTCAACATCTTTCAATGCATAGGACAAACAGAGCAACAGAGACTGATCTGACTGGGAATGTCAATAGTGTTGAGACTCAGAAAACTTGAGTTAGAGAATATCTGCACAATAACATTTATAGCTGTCCTCAGGTTGTTTCCTAAATCTGTAAGACTTTAGTTTTCTGGCAGCAAAATTAGCAACACTGCTTTTGCTACTGGTTTAAAAGTTCAAACCCCAAGCAGTGTGACAGGTCTTTACACTTATTTCTCAGGCTAATGGTTATGAAAGACATTTTTTTGTTTTCATAAACTGTGGCTCAACTTCAGC
Organism: Bos indicus x Bos taurus; assembly: GCF_003369695.1. Taxonomy (NCBI): domain Eukaryota; kingdom Metazoa; phylum Chordata; class Mammalia; order Artiodactyla; family Bovidae; genus Bos; species Bos indicus x Bos taurus. Next base: position 102,005,846 of record NC_040082.1, read on the forward strand.
AAACTTTACATATTTGATCCTCATTTTGACTTGCCTGTTATTACTATGGCATATATCATTTATCCAGTTTTCTCCAGTTATCAGCATTTCAAAAAATTTTATAGCAGAACCACTACAATATTGTAAAGTAATTATCCTCCAATTAAAATAAATTTATATTAAAAATAAATAAATAAATTTATGGATTATTATTTCTCAATTGACTTTTGGAGGACATTTTCTTTTTTTTTAATTTTATTTTATTTTTAAACTTTACAATATTGTATTAGTTTTGCCAAATATCGAAATGAATCCGCCACAGGTATACCCGCGTTCCCCATCCTGAACCCTCCTCCCTCCTCCCTCGGCTACCCTCCCTCTGGGTCGTCCCAGTGCACCAGCCCCAAGCTTCCAGTACCGTGCATCGAACCTGGACTGGCGACTCGTTTCATACATGATATTATACATGTTTCAATGCTATTCTCCCAAATCTCCCCACCCTCTCCCTCTCCCACAGAGTCCATAAGACTGATCTACACATCGGTGTCTCTTTTGCTGTCTCGTACACAGGGTTATTGTTACCATCTTTTTAAATTCCATATATATGTGTTAGTATACTGTATTTGTGTTTTTCTTTCTGGCTTACTTCACTCTGTATAACAGGTTCCAGTTTCATCCATCTCATTAGAACTGATTCAAATGTATTCTTTTTAATGGCTGAGTAATACTCCATTGTGTATATGTACCACAGCTTTCTTATCCATTCATCTGCGGATGGGCATCTAGGTTGCTTCCATATCCTGGCTATTATAAACAGTGCTGTGATGAACATTGGGGTACACGTGTCTCTCCCTTCTGGTTTCCTCAGTGTGTATGCCCAGCAGTGGGATCGCTGGATCATAAGGCAGTTCTATTTCCAGTTTTTTAAGGAATCTCCACACTGTTCTCCATAGTGGCTGTACTAGTTTGCATTCCCACCAACAGTGTAAGAGAGTTCCCTTTTCTCCACAGCCTCTCCAGCATTTACTGCTTGTAGACTTTTGGATCGCAGCCATTCTGACTGGCATGAAATGGTAGCTCATAGTGGTTTTGATTTGTATTTCTCTGATAATGAGTGATGTTGAGTATCTTTTCATGTGTTTGTTAGCCATCTGTATGTCTTCTTTGGAGAAATGTCTATTTAGATCTTTGGCCCATTTTTTGATTGGGTCATTTATTTTTCTGGAGTTGAGCTGTAGGAGTTCTTGTGTATTTTTGAGATTACTTGTTTGTCCATTGCTTCATTTGCTATTATTTTCTCCCATTCTGAAAGCTGCCTTTTCACCTTGATAATAGTTTCCTTTGATGTGCAGAAGCTTTTAAGTTTAATTAGGTCCTATTTGTTTATTTTTGCTTTTATTTCCAATATTCTGGGAGGTGGATCATAGAGGATCCTGCTGTGATGTATGTCGGAGAGTGTTTTGCCTATGTTCTCCTCTAGGAGTTTTATAGTTTCTGGTCTTACGTTGAGATCTTTAATCCATTTTGAGTTTATTTTTGTGTAAGGTGTTAGAAAGTGTTCTAGTTTCATTGTTTTACAAGTGGTTGACCAGTTTTCCCAGCACCACTTGTTAAAGAGATTGTCTTTAATCCATTGTATATTCTTGCCTCCTTTGTCAAAGATAAGGTGTCCATATGTGCATGGATTTATCTCTGGGCTTTCTATTTTGTTCCATTGATCTATATTTCTGTCTTTGTGCCAGTACCATACTGTCCTGATAACTATGACTTTGTAATAGAGCCTGAAGTCAGGTAGGTTGATTCCTCCAGTTCCATTCTTCTTTCTCAAGATAGCTTTGGCTATTCGAGGTTTTTTGTATTTCCATACAAATTGTGAAATTATTTGTTCTAGCTCTGTGAAGAATACCGTTGGTAGCTTGATAGGGATTGCATTGAATCTGTAAATTGCTTTGGGTAGTATACTCATTTTCACTATATTGATTCTTCCAATCCATGAACATGGTATATTTCTCCATCTATTAGTGTCCTCTTTGATTTCTTTCACCAGTGTTTTATAGTTTTCTATATATAGGTCTTCAGTTTCTTTAGATAGATATATTCCTAAGTATTTTATTCTTTCCGTTGCAATGGTGAATGGAATTGTTTCCTTAATTTCTCTTTCAGTTTTCTCATTGTTAGTGTATAGGAATGCAAGGGATTTCTGTGTGTTGATTTTATATCCTGCAACTTTACTATAATCATTGATTAGTTCTAGTAATTTTCTGGTGGAGTCTTTAGGGTTTTCTATGTAAAGGATCATGTCATCTGCAAACAGTGAGAGTTTTAGTTCTTCTTTTCCAATTTGGAGTCCTTTGATTTCTTTTTCTGCTCTGATTGCTGTGGCCAAAACTTCCAAAACTATGTTGAATAGTAATGGTGAAAGTGGGCTCCCTTGTCTTGTTCCTGACTTTAGAGGAAATACTTTCAATTTTCACCATTGAGGATAATGTTTGCTGTGGGTTTATCATATATAGCTTTTATTATGTTGAGGTATGTTCCTTCTATTCCTGCTTTCTGGAGAGTTCTTATCATAAATGGATGTTGAATTTTGTCAAAGGCTTTCTCTGCATCTATTGAGATAATCATATGGTTTTTGTTTTTCAATTTGTTAATGCGGTGTATTACGTTGATTGATTTGCAGATATTGAAGAATCCTTGCATCCCTGGGATAAAGCCCACTTGGTCATGGTGTATGATCTTTTTAATGTGTTGTTGGATTCTGATTGCTAGAATTTTGTTAAGGATTTTTGCATCTATCTTCATCAGTGATATTGGCCTGTAGTTTTCTTTTTTGGTGGCATCTTTGTCAGGTTTTGGTATTAGGGTGATGGTGGCCTCATAGAATGAGTTTGGAAGTTTACCTTCCTCTGCAATTTTCTGGAAGAGTTTGAGCAGGATAGGTGTTAGCTCTTCTCTAAATTTTTGGTAGAATTCAGCTGTGAAGCCGTCTGGACCTGGGCTTTTGTTTGCTGGAAGATTTTTGATTACAGTTTCAATTTCTGTGCTTGTTATAGGTCTGTTAAGATTTTCTATTTCTTCCTGTTCCAGATTTGGAAAGGTGCTTTTCTAAGAATTTGTCCATTTCTTCCACGTTGTCCATTTTATTGGCATATAATTGTTGATAGTAGTCTCTTATGATCCTTTGTATTTGTGTTGTCTGTTGTGATCTCTCCATTTTCATTTCTAATTTTACTGATTTGATTTTTCTTCCTTTGTTTCCTGATGAGTCTGGCTAATGGTTTGTCAACTTTATTTATCCTTTCAAAGAACCAGCTTTTGTCTTTGTTGATTTTTGCTATGGTATCTTTTGTTTCTTTTGCATTTATTTCTGCTCTAATTTTTAAGATTTCTTTCCTTCTACTAACCCTGGGGTTCTTCATTTCTTCCTTTTTAGTTGCTTTAGGTGTAGGGTTAGGTTATTTATTTGATTTTTTTCTTGTTTCTTGAGGTGTGCCTGTATTGCCATGAACTTTCCACTTAGTACTGCTTTTAAAGTATCCCACAGGTTTTGAGTTGTTGTGTTTTCATTTTCATTAGTTTCTATGCAAATTTTGGTTTCTTTTTTGATTTCTTCTGTGATGTGTTGGTTATTCAGCAGCGTGTTGTTCAGCCTTGGAGGATATTTTCATGATAAAATATTTATTTTATTTCAAAATATCTATCTTCCGACATCTGAGTTTTTTGGTTTTCATTTTGCCACAAGTAAATTTTATGTATACTTTTCTAGAATGTTCACCTGAAATGTATTGGTCACTTTACACTAACATTGTAATACCTCATTTTTTGTAAAATAAGTGAGCTAGGACACCAACTTCATAATCTTTCAGATAACTAGTCATTCATGATTGATCTTTTGTTTTTGGTAAGTATTTGTTTAAATTTTTTTACTTTTCATTAAACGGTAGTTGCTTTACAGTATTGCTTTGGTTTCTATTAAACATCAACATGAATCAGCTTCAGGCCAGATCTTATTTGACAATATAATCTTTTGCAACTAAATGGAGACATGACCTTGCCATTTGCTAAATGTTCAAAACTATTATGACTTAATTCCTGATCATTCAAAAATAAATAATGGAACATCCACTATGTGCCAGGAAGTCCTCGGTACATTACACGTTATATTCTCTTCTATCAGGCCTTTGCTGCGTTAAATATCAGCACCTATTCATGCAATTAAATTATTGCTATTTTATATCACATTTCATTTAGTCTGATTCTTCATTCAGTTTTGCTCACTACAGTTTTTAAAAACTTTTCACTCTAACCTGGTTTCAGTTCAGTTCAGTTCAGTTCAGTTGCTCAGTCGTGTCCGACTCTTTGCAAGCCCATAAATCGCAGCAAGCCAGGCCTCCCTGTCCATCACCAACTCCTGGAGTCCACCCAAACCCATGTCCATTGAGTCGGTGATGCCATCCTACCATCTCATCATCCCCTTCTCCTCCTGCCCTCAATCTTTCCCAGCATGAGGGTCGTTTCAAATGAGTCAACTGTTCACATCAGGTGGCCAAAGTATTGGACTTTCAGTTTCAACATCAGTCCTTCCAATGAATATTCAGGACTGATTTCCTTTAGGATGGACTGGTTGGATCTCCTTGCAGTCCAAGGGACTCTCAAGAGTCTTCTCCAACACCACAGTTCAAAAGCATCAATTCTTCGGTGCTCAGCTTTCTTTATAGTCCAACTCTCACATTCATAAAGGACCACAGGAAAAACCATAGCCTTGACTAGACGGACCTTTGTTGACAAAGTAATGTCTCTGCTTTTGAATATGCTATCTAGCTTGGTTATAACTTTCCTTCCAAGGAGTAAGTGTCTTTTTTTTTTTTTTTTTTCTTAATATTTTTTTTTCCCCATCCTGAACCCTCCTCCCTCCTCCCTCCCCATACCATCCCTCTGGGTCGTCCCAGTGCACCAGCCCCAAGCATCCAGCTTGAACCTGGACTGGCATCTCGTTTCATACTTGACATTTCACATGTTTCAATGCCATTCTCCCAAATCTTCCCACCCTCTCCCTCTCCCACAGAGTCCATAAGCCTGTTCTATACATCAGTGTCTCTTTTGCTGTCTCGTATACAGGGTTATCATTACCATCTTTCTAAATTCCATATATATGCGTTAGTATACTGTATTGGTGTTTGTCCTTCTGGCTTACTTCACTCTGTATAATAGGCTCCAGTTTCATCCACCTCATTAGAACTGATTCAAATGTATTCTTTTTAATGGCTGAGTAATACTCCATTGTGTATATGTACCACAGCTTTCTTATCCATTCATCTGCTGATGGACATCTAGGTTGTTTCCATGTCCTGGCTATTATAAACAGTGCTGCGATGAACATTGGGGTACACGTGTCTCTTTCCCTTCTGGTTTCCTCAGTGGTAAGTGTCTTTTAATTTCATGGCTGCAGTCACCATCTGCAGTGATTTTGGAGCCCAGAAAAATAAAGTCTGACACTGTTTCCACTGTTTCCCCATCTATTTGCCATGAAGTGATGGGACCATATGCCATGATCTTCGTTTTCTGAATGTTGAGCTTTAAGCTAACTTTTTCACTCTCTTCTTTCACTTTCATCAAGAGACTCTTTATTTTTTCACTTTCTGCCATAAGGGTGGTGTCAGCTCCATATCTGAGGTTATTAATATTTCTCCCAGTAATCTTGATTCCAGCCTGTGCTTCCTCCAGCCCAGCGTTTCTCATGATGTACTCTGCATATAAGTTAAATAAGCAGGGTGACAATATACAGCCTTGAGGTACTATCCTTTATTCTTTCATTATATAGCTTTTCACACTCTTCTGTGTTTTTCTGGATAAGCATATATTTATATACCCTTCTGAAAAGTACAAAAGTGAACAAAGCAGGTAAGGTCCCTGCCTTTTGGGGTCACACAGTCTAACAATAAGATCAGAGTACAATGAAATAAATGTGTCATGATGTAATGTCCTCAGACATAATTATATGAAGGAAGTTATTCAGCATAAAAATACAGAATTGTCATGGTGTAGGACACCATGGATTTACAAAGCATGGCTCAAGGAGGCCTCTGCAAGTTGGATGAAGTTCAGAACAAGGATCAGAGTTTCTCAAAACCCAAAGTCCAAGAACAGCCAAGGAAAGATGCTACATGAGAAAAGTGAGAAAGGAGCTAACCTCATCCCTTATCAGACCATACAAAAACTAACTGGTCAAGTAATTATGAAACAGGCCCAGGAGAAACAAGTCTTCTATGGCTTGATATTAAAAATGCCCAATTTTGTCATACTTTGTATATTTTGTTTTATGAAGTGTTGGTTTATGCCTTTGCTCATTTTCTCTTAGGGGAAAAAATAATTAAAATGTCTTTTGATATCTTTTGACATCATAGAGGTATCACTACTATTGTCTTTCAGACAAGTTCATTTTGGATCTCTTATTATTTTTCTGGGCATCAAAGGAAAATAATTAAGGTTGGAATGCTGCCAGGACCATGGAAGATTATTCTTTCTCACAGGCTCTCAGGGACCAACTGACCTTGTTAAGATATTTTTCTCATCATTACTCTCTCTCTCTACCTCCCTCCCTCCCTCTCTTTGCTCTCTGTTTATTGAAAAGGCAATTTAATGTTTGTTTAAATACACAAAATGGCTATCTCAGTGGGGAACCCCAGGTTTATTTGTCCATAGGAAACTTGAGAATTGGAATTTCAGGGAATCATTTCTATGTTATATAGTGTAAGGTTCATTGATCTGCCCAGCTTGGGTTGCACACATTCCTAGTGTACTCAGTAATGCTGCAGCTGAGAAAGAAATGAAAATAACACAGTGAAGAAAGACACAGTGTGTTCTGTGTCTGTTTGCTACTGGTGGGGTGTCAGAAATCTTCAGAACAAGGGTACCAGTTCTCATATATTCCAAGATGACTCTTACGGTAGTGGGGCCAGAATTCAATCAAGGGAGGTACTAAAGAGGTGGGCTGTTTCAATTCACAGGATCCCTTTGCAACAAGATTAATAAAGGGCAAGATATAGTACAGAACAGGAAGTCCCTTGCCCTGGGATTTCAGCAGTAGCTGAGAGACCACGTCCCTCCTCAACAGGTGTGACACCATCTCTCATCACTCTTTGTCATCTTCATTCACTTGCAGCACTGGCTTTACTTTCTTTGACTCGAGCCCTGGAAACAAGCACATTCCTCATGGCCTTTCACTGGACATTTCCTCTGCCAGGGACATACTTCATTATATAAACTTGCATCTCCCTCCCTCTCTTGCTTGAGGTCACTGTTCAAATGTCACCTTGTTTGCAGGTCTTACCTAAACACCCATGCAAAATATAAAGCCTAATTCACCCTCTCCTTTACATGAGCTTACCCTTTCTATATAGCTCCTGTCACCATCTGAAATGTAATGGTCTCTATTATTTGCTTAGATTTTCTATCTCCATCATTGAATGTGTGTATATGCTCAGTCGTGTCTATCTTTCTGTGACCCCATGGACTATAGCCCACTGGGCTCCCCTGTCCATGGGATTATCCAGGCAAGAATACTGGAGTGGGCTGCCATTTTTTCTCCAGGGGATCTTCCTGACCCAGGGATCAAACCCTAGTCTCTTGCATCTCCTGCATGGGCAGGCGGATTCTTTACCACTGCACCATATGAAAAGTACTCCCATCATTTAATAGTAGGGTCCTATTTTGTTCTTCAGCAAACTATACTTGTTGCCTAGACATTGGTAATATAGTCAGCTCTCAATTTTACTACTGAAATGCATGAAAAAATTTCTAATGAAAATTATAGGATGCATAATCCCTCAGGGAAAGAGTTGACAAGGTCAAAAATTCCATATCAATGGTGGCATGAGGCAATCTAAAGGAGACCATATTCATACACAAAATATATTTTATTGAATTACATGAGGGAAATATGTAAATACCAGCATTTAAAATGTGGAAGTAAACCAGGTAGTTGTGCAAATTAGTCATGTTACTTTCCTCTTTCTGTGAAGCCACTTCCATCATATGGAACGAGGTAATGATACACGAATTTCAGAATTTCTTCTTCTAGGATTTTCAGAGGATCCAGAACTACAGCCCATCATATTTGGGCTTTTTCTCTCTATGTACCTCATCACTGCTTTTGGAAACCTGCTCATCATCTTGGCCATCACTTCAGACTCCCACCTGCACACCCCCATGTACTTCTTCCTCTCCAACCTGTCCTTTGTAGACATCTGTTTCACTTCCACCACCATCCCAAAGATGCTGTGGAACATCCAGACCCAGAGCAAAGTGATCACCTATGAAGGCTGCATCACACAGATTTATTTTCTCATCCTCTTTGCAGTGTTGGACATTTTTCTCCTGACTGTGATGGCCTATGACCGCTTTGTGGCCATCTGCCATCCCCTGCACTACACAGTCATCATGAACCCAAGACTTTGTGGACGGCTGGTGTTGATGTCCTGGATCATAAATATTCTTAATTCCTCATTACAAAGCTTAATGATGCTGCAACTGTCCTTCTGCACAAACATTGAAATTCCCCACTTTTTCTGTGAACTCAATCATATGGTCCAACTTGCCTGTTCTGACACCTTTCTTAATAACATAGTGATGTATTTTGCAGCTGTCCTGCTGGGTGGTGGTCCCTTTGTTGGTATCCTTTACTCTTATTCTAAGATAGTCTCCTCTATACGCAGAATCTTATCAGCTCAGGGGAAATATAAAGCATTTTCCACGTGTGCATCTCACCTCACCGTTGTCTCCTTATTTTATTGTATGATGCTTGGAGTGTACCTTAGCTCTGCAGCTACCCACAATGCACACTCAAGTGCAACAGCCTCGGTGATGTACACAGTCATCACACCCATGTTGAACCCCTTCATCTACAGCCTGAGGAATAAAGACATGAAGAGGGCTCTGAAAGTATTCTTTGTGAGATGAACTGTGTAAGAGCTAGTTGTCATAAAACTGAAAAAGCACTTGAGATTTCAGAGGTCAAAGCCTCAGAGTCAGAAAACGTGACTATTTGATCAGATGATGAAATCAGAACTTGCTCTTTTTAAATAAATACATTTCTGGAATTTGCATTTATTTGACTAACTTTTCTATTCAATTCGTGTAAATCACTTTATTAAGCTTCCTTTTCTCTCTGACATCCATCCGCTTTCTCTTTGTTTTATTCCCACTTTCACAAATTTACTTCATCGATGTATCAGGAATGTTGGGAAATTCCCACTGACTAAATGAGACAACATAGACTCTTTTTTTTTTTTTTAGAATAACTTTTCACAAATGACATACCTGCTCAGTCGCTCAGTCACGTCTGACTCTATGCAACCCTATGGACTGTAGTCCACCAGGCTCCTCTATCCATGGAATTTTTCTGGCAAGGATACTGGTGTGGGTTACCATTTCCTCCTCCAGGGATCAAACTTGTGTCTCTTTCATCTGCATTGGCAGGCACATTCTTTACCCCTAGTGCAACCTGGGAAGCCCCACAAATGACATTTGTCTTACCAGACATTTTTCTTGTTTCTCTAAAAGAAGTGTCATGAGTTGTAGTCTTCCTACCAAAAAACTTATGTTTGATCATGAAGACAATTTATATAATTTTATAACAGAGGAAAACCTAAGACACTATTTTCACCTTTATATCCAATATTCTCATGTACATCACTATCTTATCTGCCTGTTCTTGCCATTGAGACTGTAACATACTATTGTGATTTGTGACAAGTCATTGATTTTTATTCTCCTCATTTGGATCCTGTTCTTGGCATCCATATTTCCCACAATAGCCACTGTCAACATGATTATCAGATACATGTCTGCAAAAGGAGTCCCCACTGAAAGACACATTTTAATAAACAGATTGACCTAATATGGCTTTAGAATCACAGATGAACATCAATATTTCAGTTCAGTTGCTCAGTTGTGTGTGACTCTTTGCAACCCCATGGACTGCAGCATGCCAGGCTTCCCTGTCTATCACCAACTCTCAGAGCCTGCTCAAACTCAAGTCCATCCAACCATCTTATTCCCTGTCATCCCCTTCTCCTCCTGCCTTCAATCTTTCCCAGCATCAGGGTCTTCTTCAATGCATCAGCTCTTCGCATCAAATGGCCAAAGTATTAAAGTTACAGCTTCAGCATCAGTCCTTCCAATGAATATTCAGGACTGACTTGTTTTAGGATTAACTGCAGTTGATCTCCTTGCAGTCCAAGGGACCTTCAACACAATGAAACAAAATTGTGATTCATACATTGTATTACTTTGAAAAATACTCATTTTCCATGCTGTATATCTACCCATTGGAGAATGGAGGATTGGTGTCCATGTGTTAAGGGGAGGTTTATACGTATTAGTGAAAGATTGATTAACATTTTTTTCTTTTTTTATTCAATTATCTTCCTGTTTCTGCTTGAAAACTTTCAGTGCTACCTGTAATATGATTAATGTCATTGATTTAATGGAACTGTATCTCCACTGCAGTTTGTCATAACCCAAGAAGGATGGTGAATGATCACTATCATCCTCCATAACTCTGTTATACTCATGATTCTATTCACATTTTATGATCAAAGAGTGACTCAACAGACATCTTGAATTGCTGTCCAGTCATGTGAATCAGAATTACCAGTCTTTTTTCCTCCATAGACATATCTGTCCTTTCAACTTCCTTTGGTTACTGAGAAATGAACCGCAGTTAGATATTTCAATTACAGTTATCTGAAATGAACTGAAATGACAGAGTAACCATGAAAGCTATCCTGAAATATAAGAACAAATTAGGGCAGTTCAGGATTGGGAACACGTGTATACCTGTGGCGGCTTCATGTTGATGTATGGCAAAACCAATACAATATTGTAAAGTACAAAAAAAAAAAAATCCCTTACAAAAAAACAACAACACCAACAAAAAAAGAACAAATGACAAGAATAATCAGGAGCAATTATAACTGTCCTCATTCTATTCACTTTGATTATTGTATCAGTTAGATATTGCTGCATACAAGCCATCCTAAAGCTAATGCTGTAATATACTGTCTTTGTTACCAGATGAGATTATAAGGTAGAGTTGTTCTGAGCTCTGCTGATCTCCTAATGAGTGTAAACTCAGCTGTGAGTCTCTGCATTGCTTTTCTTAGGTTTATCCATGATACGATGTGTGAGATGATACCTTTTTCACTTGACCCAATGTGATCAGTTTGTTTCTCTGGTTGTATCTTGAATTTTACCAAGAGAGTACCAAGAGTGAATTGCTTTAATTTACTTCTATTTTTATATCCATATATGACACTTTTCTTTTCACCTGGGTAATGAGATATCTCCCATAACTGCTCAGTGTGCATCAGCTATCTGTGCTCTAGATCCTACTCCGATCCACATACCTTTAGACTTCAAAGTGACATACTGGAAAATAATTGCATACCATAAACTGCATATTTTGAAATGATAAATAAAATGATCTGTACCAAATTTACAATGCATACTGTATATTTCCATTGCACATAATTCATGACAGTGCACAATAACTTGAAAGGCTTTTAAAAGTGTTTAAATATGTTAATCTCCCTGAGCCTAAATCATTATCTATGTAGGTAATGTGGGATAATAAACGTAACTTCAGAGGAAGATTTCAAGAAATTAATGATGTAAGTGGATGTATTTTTGTGGAATCCTAAGAAAATGTTCAAATGTAAACTTGTTTATTTATTTATATAAATTTATCTTTCAAATGAGCATGAGCATACCTATGTATGTACACACAGAAATGCATTTGTGGTTCTATGTTTTATATAGAAAGAAAGCTTGAGAGAAAGTTGGAGAGGATACACTACTGGGCATATATACTGAGGAAACCATAATTCAAAAAGATAATTCAAAGCACATGGACCGCAATGTTCATTGCAGCACTATTTACAATAGCCATGATATGATATGGAAGCAACCTAGATGTCCATCAATAGCTGAGTGGATAAAGAAGATGTAGTACATATATACAATGGAATATTACTCAACCATAAAAAGCAATGAAATTGAATCAGTTGTAGTGATATGGATGAACCTAGAGCCTACCATACAGAGTGAAGTAAGCCAGAAAAACAAATATCATATATTAATGCATACATACAGAATCTAGAAAACTGGTGCTGATGAACCATTTGCAGGGGAAAAACAGAGATTTAAATGAAGAGAATAGACCTGTGAACACAAAGGAGAAAAAAGAGGGGGGACAAACTGAGAGAGTGGTATTGACATATATATACCACCATGACTAAAATAGATAGCTGGCAGGAAGCTGTTGTATAACACAGGGAGCTCAGCTCAGGGTGCTCTGTGATGACCTGAGATAGGGAGTGGGGTGGGAAGGAGACTCAAGAGGATAAGAATATATGCATACATATAGCTGATTCACTTTGTTGTACAGCAATAATTGACATAACATTGTAAAGCAATTATATTCCAATAAAAATTTTAAAAACATTATGAGCAAAAAAGAAGAAGAAGAAGAAGAAGACTGTAAAAAGTTAAGCATAGATTTAAAGTGAACCATAGAGGGACTGGTCCAAGATGGTGATACAGGAAGATGCTGAATTAACTCCTCCCATGGATATGCTGAATCTACAGCTACACATGGATCAAGTCCCTCGGAAAAAGACATGAAAACTAGCTGAAATGTTCCCTTGTATCAAATGAGAAAAGACTACACTGAGGCAGGTAGGAGAGACTGAGATGATCTCTTGCCAAAACCCCCAACCCTGATGCAGCAACCCAAATTCAGAAGGGGTTTTACAAATCTGGAGCCTCTTCTTGAGGATTAAAATGTTCATAGCCTATATTAAGACCTGCTCTTAATATTAAGACCCCAACTCTTAAGACCTGTATGTGGGAGATGAGCCATCAAAATACCTATCTTTGAAAACCATCAGGATTTATGTCTATGAGATGCGAAGAGACGTTGCAAATAGAGACACTGCTTTTAAAAGACTCACACATAGACTCAATCACCACATAAACTCAAGGCTCACTGCTGAAGCAAAAGTTTGAAAAGTACCTAGACTATATGTGAGGGACTGTTGCTGTTTATTTAGTCGTTAAGTTGTGTTCAGCTCTTCACGATCCCATGGACTATAGCCCACTAGTTCCTCTGTCCATGGAATTTCCCAAGCAAGAATATTGGAGTGGGTTGCCATTTCCTGCTCCAGGGGATCTTCCCCACCCAGGGATCAAACCCACGTCTAGTGCATTGGCATACAGATTCTTTACCACTGAGCCACCTGGGGGATATTGAGTTGCTAATCTAACTACACCCACCAAAAGGCCAGAAGCCTGTTGAAATTCTCTCTTGGCATGGAGGCATTGGTGGGAGCCATCTCACACTGTCATTCTGCATCACTAAAGTCGGCAGATATAATTCCTTGGCTCATCCTTTGTCAAGCTCCACACTACCATTATCTCCTAGAGGGGAGATTTGCACATGTCTGGTCCTCTATGATTTTTTTTTCTTTAAATGCAGCATCCCAGTTTCTCTGGCAGCACTCCAGAGAACATTCTTTTTGTCCCTGGCTCTAGAGGCCAGGGTACTTGCATTCCAAGGTCTGACTGGATTGCAAAATCAAAAAGACAGTTCTTGACAGCCTACCACCTCCAGGACATTATACAGGTAGCAGACTGAATCACACTCCAGCCTTTCTGGAATAGAGGCCCCCGCTTTCTTGTCCAGGAGCTTTGGCCTGAGGGGCAGGTTCTGTTCTTGTGTGCTCCTAGAGGTCTGTGGCTATGATCTCAGGGAACAGAGATGAGCCTGGTGGATAAGTCTTTGTTCTCTGCCTCTGCTCTGTTTCAACTTGATAGTGAGCTTATACCCCTGTCTGGCCTCCTGATTTTTGCAGCTGCTTCCTGGGACAACCTTACATCCCAGGAAGACAGTGGAGCTTGTACTCTCAAGAACTGCAGGACTATAACCAAGGGAGGAAGAGTTCTTAAACTGCTACCACTTTCAGGACACAGGAAATAACAGACCTAGATACTTGATCTTTCTGTGAAATAAGCTTAAAACATTATCATCAATTGTAGCTGCAGCCTTAAAGACAGGCTTCTCATTTAACACATACCTACAGGCTTCCTTGGTGGTTCAGTGGTAAAGAATCCACCTGCCAATGCAACATGGGTTCAATCCCTGGTCCGGGAAGATACCCTGGAGAAGGAAATGGCAGCCCACTCCAGTATTCTTGCCTGGGAAATCCCATGGACAGAAGAGCCTGGCAGGTTACACTCCAGGGGGTTTGCAAGAGTCAGACACAACTTAACAATTTTACAATACAAGGACATGGTCTGACTATAAACCTTTCCAGTTACCTTGAAAGGTGGATATTATCTTCATGCTCTCTCTCTACCACACCCCAGACTCCCAGTATGCCTTGGAGTGGAATTCTCACATGTGTCTGGTGCCCCAGTTTTTACATCCAATGGCCTGGATTTTGTAGCTACTTCACAAGGAATCATCCTCAATTGCCTGGCTCTGGAGGCTGGAGGTGGGGAGGCTTGTATGTAGTGCCCAAGGTTCACTAACAAAAGAACTCAGTTCCTGCCCCTGTTAAAAAGGAGAACAGAAATTTTCTGGAGGTTCAGGGACTGCATCCCCATCATAAACCAAAGCTTTGAAGACACAAGAGACCCAATCCAGACAGGTTCTTCAGTCTTTGACCTGGGAGAAAATTCTAATTGAGAGTTGAGATAAGATGCTAAGAGATTTAGAGATATGAAAGGGGGGCAATTTAATGGAGAAGGAGTAAAAAGAAGAAAACAAAACTGGATTCAATTGACTTCTACACTGGCCTCTTGTGACCAGAAAATCATTAGGAAAAATTTCCTTTCTTCCAGAAGAGCTTTCCACAGGGGAATTATGTACTTAGAGGTTGAAATAACAAGAGAGAAGTGTGCTTAATGAGCAGATACAGGGAGCTATAAATATCTCCACGTCTGAAGTCTCCTCGGTGTTTGCAAATCTTGCCTAGAAGGGCCTTTATTTTGTTTTGTTTGATTTGAGTCCTAATCCTGGCTGGGGGGCTGTAGAATCACTATTTCCTGCTGCTAGTCTAGGGACAGAACCTTAGTCTCCATCATTAACCACCCAGGGAGTGGTTCAGACTCCTCCTCAGAGATCTTCCCCTCAGTTCCCATCCAGGTGAGTCCAACAACCCAGATGATGGTGCATGAGATGGTCAGAGAGAATGGAAGCCAATTAAACTCAGCCCAGAGGCAAGAGACTGCTGCTCTTGTTCCTTTGTTTGATTAATTAATGTGTTTATTTCTGTGATTACATATTTCACAATGCAAGAGTGCTATTTACACCTTTGACCATCTTTCACATT
Organism: Bos indicus x Bos taurus; assembly: GCF_003369695.1. Taxonomy (NCBI): domain Eukaryota; kingdom Metazoa; phylum Chordata; class Mammalia; order Artiodactyla; family Bovidae; genus Bos; species Bos indicus x Bos taurus. The sequence continues at coordinate 102,021,220 of NC_040082.1, forward strand.
CTTTATCATTAAATTGCTGTTATGTCAGTGCTAGAAAAATATGTTGAGATTGTTAATTTAAAACTGTGCTTCTAGTCAGGGGATTAGATTTTTCCCTGGGGGACACATTGAACAATGTCCAAGGACACGTTTAGCTGTCACACTGGAGAGGGGTGAGTAGAGACCATGGCTGCTGTAAACATCTTTCAATGCACAGGACAGAGCACACAATAGAGAATGATTTGGCCCGGAATATTCACAGCACTTGGGGTTGAGAAAGCCTGAGTTAAAAAAACAACATTTATTGCAATATTTATAGTTGTCTTGAGAGTCCCTTGGACTGCAAGGAGATCCAACCAGTCCATCCTAAAGCAGATCAGTCCTGGGTGTTCATTGGAAGCACTGATGTTGAAGCTGAAACTCCAATACTTTGGCCACCTGATGCAAAGAGCTGACTCATTTGAAAAGACCATGATGCTGGGAAAGATTGAAGGCAGGAGGAGAAGGGGATGACAGAGGATGAGATGGTTGGATGGCATCACCGACTTGATGGACATGGGTTTGGGTAGACTCCGGGAGTTGGTGATGGACAGGGAGGCCAGGTGTGCTGTGGTTCGTGGGGTCGCAAAGAGTTGGACACTGCTGAATGACTGAACTGAACTTATAGTTGTCTTCAGGTTTCTTTCCAATCTTATAACATTTTATGTTTCTAACAGCAAAGTTAGAGTACTGCTTTTGCTGCCAATTTAAAAGATCTAATCACAATCAACGTGACAGTTCTTTAAGGGTTCCCCCCACTCCACCAGGCTGATGGGTATGAAAGACACTTCTTCGTTTCTTAAGCTATAGCTCAGATTCATCACACTTTACATATTTGATCACCATTTTGATCTGCCTATTATGCTGCTGTTGTTGTTTTGTGGCTAAGTCATGTCCAACTCTTTTGTGATCCCATGGACAGTAGCCCTCCAGGCTCCTCTGTTCATAGGATTTCCCAGGCAAGAACACTAGAGTGGGCTTCCATTTCCTGCTTCAGGGGATCTTCCCAACCCAAGAATCAAACTCCCAACTCCTGCATTGGCCTATATAATAATTACCTATTTTTCTACAGTTTTTAGCATTTCAAAAAATTTCTACTGATCATAGCTTTTCAACTGACTTTTGCAGGACATTTTTGGCCATAAAAAGCTTTATTTTATTGAAGTATATCTATATTCTTAGTTTTGAATTTCTTGTTTTATTGGATGGTTTTGCCCCCTGCAAATTGAATATGTCATTTTCTAGATGTTCATCTAAAATGTATTGCTTACCCCTACACAGAGCATGGATGCAATATGTTTCTTTTGTATGAAGTATGAGGGAGCAGAACTGTCATAGTGGGGACAGGACTTATAGAACATGCCCCAATGGCAGCCTCTGCATGTTGGATGAAGTCCAGAATCATGATTAGAATGTGCCCACTGAGAGTCTCAAAAAAGAGATGAAATATTACAGAACGGGAACGGTAAAAGAAAGATACCACATGAGAAATTTGAGGAAAAGGCTAATCTCATCCATTATTGGGCCATACAAAAACTGTACGGTCAGGGACTTCCCTGGTGGTCCAGTGGTTAAGAATTCGCCTTCCAATGCAGGGGATGTAAGTTCGATTCGATCCCTGGTACTGGACTCCACATGCCTGATGGCCAAAAAACTAAAATATCAAAAAAAAGAAGCAATATTGTAACAGTAAGGACTTTAAAAATTCAGTAAAGACTTTAAAAATGGTTCACATCAAAACAATCTTGAAAAAAAAAACCTAGTTGGTCAAATAATTATGGAATAGGCACAGGAAAAGTAAATCTACTGCATCATACTGACAATGTCCAACTTTTGTTATACTGTATGCATTTTCTCTGGGGAAATGTTGATTTATCCCTTTGTTCGTTTTTTGGTGGATGTACCATATATAAAGTGCTTGACACCATTAAAGAATCACTGCTGCTGTTGCTGCTGCTAAGTCGCTTCAGTTGTGTCCGACTCTGTGAGACCCCATAGACGGCAGCCCACCAGGCCCCGCAGTCCCTGGGATTCTCTAGGCAAGAACACTGGAGTACTTCTGTCTTTTAGACAAGTTTTTTTTTTTTTTTTTTTTAGTTCTCTTATTATTTTCTCTGGGCATCAAGGGAATGTAATCAGGGTTGGAATGCTGCCAGAACCAAGGGAGATTATTCTTCCGCACAATCTCTCTGAGACCAGCTGAGCTTATTAGATCTTTTCCTCCTGACCCACTTTATTTTTTCTCTCTTTCTGTTAATTGAACAGATTCTTTTTTGATTAAAAAAAATCAACCAAAAATGGCCCTATCAGTATGGAGTCCCAGGTTTATATGTCCATGGGAAGTTGAAGAATTGGAATATCTGAAGACCATTTCTGCATTCTACAGGGGAAAGATCACTGATTGGGCCAGTTTGGGTTTTATGCATTTCTAGTGCAAAGTTCAACATTCAGAAAACTAAGATCATGGCATCTGATCCCATCACTTCATGGCAAATAGATGGGGAAACAATGGAAACAGTGTCAGACTTTATTTTGGGGGCTCCAAAATCACTGCAGATGGTGATTGAAGCCATGAAATTAAAGGATGCTTACTCCTTGGAAGGAAAGTTATGACCAACCTAGATAATACATTGAAAAGCAGAGATATTACTTTGCCAACAAAGGTCCGTCTAGTCAAGGCTATGGTTTTTTTGTTGTTGTTGTTGTTTTTGGTTATTTTTTATTTTATTTTATTTTTAAACTTTACAATATTGTATTAGTTTTGCCAAATATCGAAATGAATCCGCCACAGGTATACCCGCGTTCCCCATCCTGAACCCTCCACCTTCCTCCCTCCCATACCCTCCCTCTGGGTCGTCCCAGTGCACCAGCCCCAAGCATCCAGTACCGTGCATCGAACCTGGACTGGTGACTCGTTTCATACATGATATTATACATGTTTCAATGCTATTCTCCCAAATCTCCCCACCCTCTCCCTCTCCCACACAGTCTATAAGACTGATCTATACATCGGTGTCTCTTTTGCTGTCTCATACACAGGGTTATTGTTACCATCTTTCTAAATTCCATATATATGCGTTAGTATACTGTATTGGTGTTTTTCTTTCTGGCTTACTTCACTCTGTATAATAGACTCCAGTTTCATCCACCTCATTAGAACTGATTCAAATGTATTCTTTTTAATGGCTGAGTAATACTCCATTGTGTATATGTACCACTGCTTTCTTATCCATTCATCTGCTGATGGACATCTAGGTTGCTTCCATGTCCTGGCTATTATAAACAGTGCTGCGATGAACATTGGGGTACACGTGTCTCTTTCCCTTCTGGTTTCCTCAGTGTGTATGCCCAGCAGTGGGATTGCTGGATCATAAGGCAGTTCTATTTCCAGTTTTTTAAGGAATCTCCACACTGTTCTCCATAGTGGCTGTACTAGTTTGCATTCCCACCAACAGTGTAAGAGAGTTCCCTTTTCTCCACAGCCTCTCCAGCATTTACTGCTTGTAGACTTATGGATTGTAGCCATTCTGACTGGTGTGAAATGGTACCTCATAGTGGTTTTGATTTGCATTTCTCTGATAATGAGTGATGTTGAGCATCTTTTCATGTGTTTGTTAGCTATCTGTATGTCTTCTTTGGAGAAATGTCTATTTAGTTCTTTGGCCCATTTTTTGATTGGGTCATTTATTTTTCTGGAATTGAGCTGTAGGAGTTGCTTGTATATTTTTGAGATTAGTTGTCTGTTGCTTCATTTGCTATTATTTTCTCCCATTCTGAAGGCTGTCTTTTCACCTTGCTAATAGTTTCCTTTTTTGTGCAGAAGCTTTTAAGTTTAATTCGGTCCCATTTGTTTATTTTTGCTTTTATTTCCAATATTCTGGGAGGTGGGTCATAGAGGATCCTGCTGTGATGTATGTCGGAGAGTGTTTTGCCTATGTTCTCCTCTAGGAGTTCTACAGTTTCTGGTCTTACATTGAGATCTTTAATCCACTTTGAGTTTATTTTTGTGTATGGTGTTAGAAAGTGTTCTAGTTTCATTCTTTTACAGGTGGTTGACCAGTTTTCCCAGCACCACTTGTTAAAGAGATTGTCTTTAATCCATTGTATATTCTTGCCTCCTTTGTCAAAGATAAGGTGTCCATATGTGGGTGGATTTATCTCTGGGCTTTCTATTTTTTTCCATTGATCAATATTTCTGTCTTTGTGCCAGTACCATACTGTCTTGATAACTATGGCTTTGTAATAGAGCCTGAAGTCAGGTAGGTTGATTCCTCCAGTTCCATTCTTCTTTCTCAAGATAGCTTTGGCTATTCGAGGTTTTTTGTATTTCCATACAAATTGTGAAATTATTTGTTCTAGCTCTGTGAAGAATACCGTTGGTAGCTTGATAGGGATTGCATTGAATCTATAAATTGCTTTGGGTAGTATACTCATTTTCACTATATTGATTCTTCCAATCCATGAACATGGTATATTTCTCCATCTATTAGTGTCCTCTTTGATTTCTTTCACCAGTGTTTTACAGTTTTCTGTATATAGGTCTTTAGTTTATTTAGGTAGATATATTCCTAAGTATTTTATTCTTTCCGTTGCAATGGTGAATGGAGTTGTTCCCTTAATTTCTCTTTCAGTTTTCTCATTATTAGTGTATAGGAATGCAAGGGATTTCTGTGTGTTGATTTTATATCCTGCAACTTTACTATATTCATTGATTAGTTCTAGTAATTTTCTGGTGGAGTCTTTAGGTTTTTCTATGTAGAGGATCATGTCATCTGCAAACAGTGAGAGTTTTACTTCTTCTTTTCCAATTTGGATTCCTTTGATTTCTTTTTCTGCTCTGATTGCTGTGGCCAAAACTTCCAAAACTATGTTGAATAGTAATGGTGAAAGTGGGCACCCTTGTCTTGTTCCTGACTTTAGAGGAAATGCTTTCAATTTTTCACCATTGAGGATAATGTTTGCTGTGGTTTTGTCATATATACCTTTATTTATGTTGAGGTATGTTCCTTATATTCCTGCTTTCTGGAGAGTTTTTATCATAAATGGATGTTGAATTTTGTCAAAGGCTTTCTCTGCATCTATTGAGATAATCGTATGGTTCTTATTTTTCAATTTATTATTGTGATGTATTACATTGATTGATTTGCGGATATTGAAGAATCCTTGCATCCCTGGGATAAAGCCCACTTGGTCATGGTGTATGATCTTTTTAATGTGTTGTTGGATTCTGATTGCTAGAATTTTGTTAAGGATTTTTGCATCTATCTTCATCAGTGATATTGGCCTGTAGTTTTCTTTTTTGGCGGCATCTTTGTCAGGTTTTGGTATTAGGGTGATGGTGGCCTCATAGAATGAGTTTGGAAGTTTACCTTCCTCTGCAATTTTCTGGAAGAGTTTGAGCAGGATAGGTGTTAGCTCTTCTCTAAATTTTTGGTAGAATTCAGCTGTGAAGCCATCTGGACCTGGGCTTTTATTTGCTGGAAGATTTTTGATTACAGTTTCAATTTCCGTGCTTGTAATGGGTCTGTTAAGATTTTCTATTTCTTCCTGGTCCAGTTTTGGAAAGTTGTACTTTTCTAAGAATTTGTCCATTTCTTCCACGTTGTCCATTTTTATTGGCATATAATTGTTGATAGTAGTCTCTTATGATCCTTTGTATTTCTGTGTTGTCTGCTGTGATCTCTCCATTTTCGTTTCTAATTTTATTGATTTGATTTTTCTCCCTTTGTTTCTTGATGAGTCTGGCTAATGGTTTGTCAATTTTATTTATCCTTTCAAAGAACCAGCTTTTGTCTTTGTTGATTTTTGCTATGGTATCTTTTGTTTCTTTTGCATTTATTTTTGCCCTAATTTTTAAGATTTCTTTCCTTCTACTAACCCTGGGGTTCTTCATTTCTTCCTTTTCTAGTTGCTTTAGGTGTAGGGTTAGGTTATTTATTTGACTTTTTTCTTGTTTCTTTAGGTATGCCTGTATTGCTATGAACTTTCCCCTTAGCACTGCTTTTAAAATATCCCACAGGTTTTGAGTTGTTGTGTTTTCATTTTCATCCGTTTCTATGCAAATTTGATTTCTTTTTTGATTTCTTCTGTGATTTGTTTGTTATTCAGCAGGGTGTTGTTCATCCTCTATATGTTGGAATTTTTAATAGTTTTTCTCCTATAATTGAGATCTAATCTTACTGCATCATGGTCAGAAAAGATGCTTGAAATGATTTCTATTTTTTTGAATTTACCAAAGCTAGATTTATGACCCAGGATGTGATCTATCCTGGAGAAGGTTCCATGTGCTCTTGAGAAAAAGGTGAAATTCATTGTTTTGGGACGAAATGTCCTATAGATATCAATTAGGTCTAACTGGTCTATTGTATCGTTTAACGTTTGTGTTTCCTTGTTAATTTTCTGTTTAGTTGATCTATCCATAGGTGTGAGTGGGGTATTAAAGCCTCCCACTATTATTGTGTTATTGTTAATTTCTCCTTTCATACTTGTTAGCATTTGTCTCACATACTGCAGTGCTCCCGTGTTGGGTGCATATATTTATAATTGTTATATCTTCTTCTTGGATTGATCCTTTGATCATTATGTAGTGACCTTCTTTGTCTCTTTTCACAGCCTTTGTTTTAAAGTCTATTTTATCTGATATGAGTATTGCTATTCCTGCTTTCTTTTGGTCCCTATTTGCATGAAAAATCTTTTTCCAGCCCTTCGCTTTCAGTCTGTATGTGTCCCCTGTTTTGAGGTGGGTCTCTTGTAGACAACATATGTAGGGGTCGTGTTTTTGTATCCATTCAGCCAGTCTTTGTCTTTTGGTTGGGGCATTCAACCCATTTACATTTAAGGTAATTACTGATAAATATGGTCCCATTGCCATTTACTTTATTGTTTTGGGTTCGAGTTTATACACTGTTTTTGTGTTTCCTGTCTAGAGAATATCCTTTAGTATTTGTTGGAGAGCTGGTTTGGTGGTGCTGAATTCTCTCAGCTTTTGCTTGTCTGAGAAGCTTTTGATTTCTCCTTCATATTTGAATGAGATCGTTGCTGGGTACAATAATCTGGGCTGTAGGTTATTTTCTTTCATCACTTTAAGTATGTCTTGCCATTCCCTCCTGGCTTGAAGAGTTTCTATTGAAAGATCAGCTGTTATCCTTATGGCAATTCCCTTGTGTGTTATTTGTTGTTTTTCCCTTGCTGCTTTTAATATTTGTTCTTTGTGTTTGATCTTTGTTAATTTGATTAATATGTGTCTTGGGGTGTTTCGCCTTGGGTTTATCCTGTTTGGGACTCTCTGTGTTTCTTGGACTTGGGTGATTATTTCCTTCCCCATTTTAGGGAAGTTTTCAACTATTATCTCCTCAAGTATTTTCTCATCGTCTTTCTTTTTGTCTTCTTCTTCTGGAACCCCTATGATTCGAATGTTGTAGCATTTAATATTGTCCTGGAGGTCTCTGAGATTGTCCTCATTTTTTTTAATTCGTTTTTCTTTTATCCTCTCTGATTCTTTTATTTCTACCATTCTATCTTCTAATTCACTAATCCTATCTTCTGCCTCTGTTTTTCTACTATTTGTTGCCTCCAGAGTGTTTTTAATTTCATTTATTGCAGTATTCATTTTATATTGACTCTCTTTTATTTCTTCTAGGTCCTTGTTAAACCTTTCTTGCATCTTCTCAATCTTTGTCTCCAAGCTATTTATTTGTGATTCCATTTTGATTTCAAGATTTTGGATCAATTTCACTATCATTATTCCGAATTCTTTATCAGGTAGATTCCCTATCTCTTCCTCTTTTGTTTGGTTTGGTGGGCATTTATCCTGTTCCTTTATCTGCTGGGTATTCCTCTGTCTCTTCATCTTGTTTAAATTGCTGAGTTTGGGGTGTCCTTTCTGTATTCTGGCAGTTTGTGGAGTTCTGTTTATTGTGGTGTTTCCTCGCTCTGTGTGTAGGTTTGTACAGGTGGCTTGTCAAGGTTTCTTGGTTAGGGAAGCTTGTGTCGGTGTTCTGGTGAGTGGAGCTGTATTTCTTCTCTCTCCTTTCGAAGACTTGGGTTGCTTTTCCGGGTGCCTGATGTCCTCTGCTGGCATTCAGAAGTTGTTTTGTGGAATTTACTCGGCGTTTAAATGTTCTTTTGATGAATTTGTGGGGGAGAAAGTGTTCTCCCCGTCCTACTCCTCCGCCATCTTAGCTCCTCCCCAAGGCTATGGTTTTTACAGTGGTCATATATGGATGTGAGAGTTGAACTGTGAAGAAAGCTGAGTGCCGAAGAATTGATGTTTTTGAACTGTGGTGTTGGCGAAGACTCTTGAGAGTCCTTTGGACTGCAAGGAGATCCAACCAGTCCATCCTAAAGGAGATCAGTCATGGGTGTTCATTGGAAGGACCGATGCTGAAGCTGAAACTCCAATACTTCGGCCACCTCATGCGAAAAGCTGACTCATTGGAAAAGACTCTGATGCTGGGAGGGATTGGGGGCAGGAGAAGAAGGGAATGACAGAGGATGAGATGGCTGGATGGCATCACCGACTCGATGGATGTGAGTTTGCGTGAACTCCGGGAGTTGATGATGGACCAGGAGGCCTGGCGTGCTGCGATTCATGGGGTCGCAAAGAGTCGGACACGACTGAGCGACTGAACTGAACTGAGTGCAATTAGGAAAGGAAATCAACACTGAATATACACTGGAAGGACTATTGCTGAAGCTGAAGCTCCAATACTTTAGCTACTTGAAGACCTGAAGACCCAACTCATTGGAAAAGACCCTGATGCCAGGAAAAATTAAAGGCAAAAGGAGAAGAGGGCACCAGGGGATGAGATGGCTAGATAACATCACCGACTCAATGGATATGAAATTGAACAAACTCTAGGAGATAATGAAGGACAGGGAGCCTGGCATGCTGCAGTCCATGGAGTTACCAAGAGTCAGACAGGACTTAGAAACTGAAAATCAACAACAAAGTGTAATCAGAAAGGTGGTGGCTGAGAAAGACATGAACATACTACAGTGCTGGAGGCCATTGTATGTGTGAGAGAGACACTTGTGGAGTGTGGCCAGTCTTCAGAACAAGAATACAAGGACTCATACATTCCAAGGTGATTCTTACAGTCCTGGGACCAGAACTCAAACAGAGGAGGTACTAAGGAGGGGAGCTGTTTCTTTTTTAAAATACTGACTGATTGATTGATTGACTGATTGACTTGGCTGTGCAGAATCTTCGGTGCAGCCTATGAGATCTTTAATTGTGGAAAGTGAACTCTTAGTCTTCTCATGTGGGATCTAGTTCCCTGAGAAGGGATCAAACCCCGGCACCCTGTATTGTAAGCAAGAGTCTTAGCCACTGGATCACCAGAAGAGTCCCCTGGGGACCCTTTAGCAACAAGATGAACAAGTTGTAGTATGGAACAGGAAATACCTGTGCCCTGGGGTTTCAGCAGTGGCAGAGAGACCACCTCCCTCCTCAACATGTGTGACACCACTTCTCCTCAGTCTTTCAGGTCCATTCACTTGCAACACTGCTTCTCTGTATTTGAATTGAGCACAGGAAACAAGCACCTTCTTTAGGGCCTTTGCCTTGGCCGTTCCTTCTGCTGGGCACACATGTCCCCACATAGACCCAATCTCTCCTTTGTGCCTGTCATTAGTTTCGTCACAGAATCTGTCACCATAGGATGATATATAATTTTACTGTCTGTTTAAATAGTCATTCTCTGTTTTTATGTCCTGATTCATTTTTTCAATTTATTTTTAATTGGAGGATAATAATTACTTTATGATGTTGTGCTGGTTTCTGCTATACAATAATGTGAATCAACCAGAAGTATACACATATCACCTCCCTCTTGAGCCTCCCTCTCACCCCACCCCGTCCCACCCATCTAGGTCATCACCAAGCACAAGGCAGGACTCCCTATGTTACGTAGCAGCTTCTCACTAGCTATTGATTCTACACATAGTATATAGATGTCAATGTTATTTTCTCAATTCGTCCCCCTGCTTCCCCTGATGTGTTCACAAGTCCATTCTCTACATCTGCATCTCTATTCCTACACCTCAGATAGGTTCATCTGTATCATTTTTCTAGATTCCATATATATGCATTAATGTGCAATATTTATTTTTCTCCTTCTGACTTACTCCACTCTGTATAACAGGCTGTAGATTTGTCCACCACCCTTCAGTTGACTCAAATTAGTTCCTTTTTATGGCTGAATGATATTCCATTGTGTATATATACCACAACTTCTTTATCCATTCATCTATCCATCTAGGACATCTAGGTTGCTTCCATGTCTTGGCTACTGTAAATACTGCTGCAATAAACATTGGGGTACATGTGTAGTTTTAGTTTATAGCTTTCTCAGATTATATACCCATTTGTGGGATTGCGGAGTCATATGGTAGTTTTACTCCAGTTTTTTTAAGGCATCTCTACACTATTTTCCATAGTGGCTAATTCCCAATATATATTCATTCTCTATAATTGAAATGAGACTTTGGGGACTTTTGCTTTTTAGCACCTTTTACTCATTGCCTAGACAGTGCTTAAAAACGATAGACTTTGTATTACATTCTTGAATTACATTATGAAATCTCGTTAAAAGTGTAAAACTCATGACCCTTATGATAAAAGCTGGTTGGGGAAAAAATTCCACATTATGTGGGGCACAAAGATACCTTCAATGGGCTATACAAAGTACACAAAATATCAAATTAATATTTGACGACAAAATATAAATTTGAAACACCATTTTGAATATGTGAGTAAAACAAGTTTGTGTGAAAATTAACCATGTTATAGCCTTTCTTTTCCAGAAGTCACCTTCCTGCATGGAACCAGACAATGATACGCAAATTCTAGAATTTCTCCTTCTGGGACTTTCAGAGGAAGTAAAAGTACAGCCCCTCATATTTGGGCTTTTCCTCTCCACGTACCTGACCACTATATTTGGAAATCTGCTCATCATCTTGGCCATCACTTCAGATGCCCACCTGCACACACCCATGTACTTCTTCCTCTCCAACCTGTCCTTTGTGGACATCTGTTTCACTTCCACCACCATCCCAAAGATGCTATGGAATATCTGGACACAAAGCAAAGTTATCAGCTATAAAGAATGCATCACACAGATTTATTTTCTCATCCTCTTTGCAGTGTTGAACATCCTCCTCCTGACCGTGATGGCCTATGACCGCTTTGTGGCCATTTGTCAACCTCTCCACTACACAGTCATCATGAACCCCCAGCTCTGTGGACTACTGGTGCTGATATCCTGGATCATAAGTGTCCTGAATTCCTTATTACAAAGCTTAATGGTGTTGCGACTGTCCTTCTGCACAAACATTGAAATTCCCCACTTTTTCTGTGAACTCAATCATATGGTCCAACTTGCCTGTTCTGACACCTTTCTTAATAACATAGTGATGTATTTTGCAGCTGTCCTGCTGTGTGGTGGTCCCTTCTTTGGTATCCTTTGTTCATATTCTAAAATAGTTTCCTCTGTATGCAGAATCTCATCAGCTCAGGGGAAATATAAAGCATTTTCCACCTGTGCATCTCACCTCACCATCGTCTCCTTATTTTATTGTACGATGCTTGGAGTGTACCTTAGCTCTGCAGCTACCCACAATGCACACTCAAGTGCAACAGCCTCGGTGATGTACACAGTCATCACACCTATGCTGAACCCCTTCATCTATAGCCTGAGGAATAAAGACATGAAGAGGGCTCTGAAAGCATTGTTTGTGAAGGGAAATATATAAAGGTCAATTGTAAAACTGAAGAAGTACCTAAGATTGAAGAGGTCAAAGCTTTGGAGTCAGATATTGTGACTGTTTGATCAGACTATGAAAGCAGAACTTGCTACTTTTATTTTCTTGAATTTCCATTTCTTTGATTTCAACTTTTCTATATTAACTTGTAGCTCATTTTAATAAGCTTTCTTCTTCCTTTGATATCCAGCAAATTTTCCCTTGTTTTATATTTTTTAATTAATTTTTTTATTTAAGGATAATTGCTTTAGAGAATTTTATTGTATTCTCAACATGAATCAGCCATAGGTATACATATATCTCCTCCCTTTTGAACCTCTCTCTCATTTCCCAGCCCATTCCACCCCTCTAGGTTGATACAGAGCCCCTGAGCTATACAGCAAATTCCCATTGGCTCTCTATTTTACATATGGCAGAGTACGTTTCCGTGTTACTCTTTCGATGCATCTCACCCTCTCCTCCCCTCTCTCTATGTCCATAAGTGTATTCTCTATGTCTGTTTCTCCATTGCTGCCCTGTAAATAAATACTTCAGTACCATTTTTCTCGATTCCGTATATATGTGTTAGAACATAAAATTTATCTTTCTCTTTCTGACTCACTTTACTCTGTATAATAGGTTCTAGGTTCACCCACCTCATCAGAACTGACTCAAATGCATTCCTTTTTATGGCTGAGTAACATTCTACTGTGTATATGTACCACAACTTCTTCATCCAATCATCTGTCAATGGACATCTAGGTTGCTTCCACATTCTAGCTATTATAAATACTGCTGCAATGAACAATGGGATACATGTGTCTTTTTCAATTTTTGTCTCCTCATGGTATATTCCTAGAAGTGGTATTGCTGGATCATAAGGTGGTTTTATTCCTAGCTTTTAAGGAATCTCCATACCGTCTTCCATAGAGGTTGTATCAATTTACACACCCACCAACAGTGCAAGAGCATTCCCTTTTCTCCACACCCTCTCCAGCATTTATTGTTTGTAGACTTTTTAATGATGGCCGTTCTAACCAGTGTGAGGTGATACCTCTTTGCAGTTTTGATTTTCATTTCTGTAATAATGAGTAGTGTAGAGCATCTTTTCATGTATTTGTTAGCCATCTGTATGTCTTCTTTGGAGAAATGTCTGTTTAAGTACGTTTTCCACTTTTTGATTGAGTTGTTTGTTTTTCTGGCATTGAGTTGTATGAACTACTTGTATATTTTGGAAATTAATCCTTTGTCAGTTGTTTCATTTGCAATTATTTTCTCCCATTCTGACAGCTGTCTTTTCACCTTGCTTATAGTTTCCTTTGCCATGCAAAAGCTTTTAAGCTTAATCAAGTCCCATTTGTTTACTTTTGTTTCTATTTCCATTATTCTAGGATGTGGGTCATATAGGATCTTGCTTTGATTTATGTCATCGAGTGTTCTGCCTATGTTTTCCTCCAAGAATTTTATAGTTTCTGGTCTTACATTTAGGCCTTTAATCCATTTTGAGTTTGTCTTTGTGTTTGATGTTAGGAAGTGTTCTAATTTCATTCTTTTACATGCAACTGTCCAGTTTTCCCAGAACCATTTATTGAAGAGGCTGTCTTTGCCCCATTCCTCCTTTGTCAAAAATAGGGTACCCATCAGTGCATGGGTTTATTTCTGGGCTTTCTATCTTGTTCCATTGGTTTGTGTTTCTGTTTTTATGCCAGTACCGTGCTGTCTTGATGACTGTACCTTTGTAGTATAATCTGAAGTCAGGAAGATTGATTCCTCCAGCTCCGCTCTATTTCTCGGGACTGCTTTGGCTATTTGGAATCTTTTGTGTTTCCATATGAATTGTGAAATTTTTGTTCTAGTTCTGTGAAAAATGCCATTGGTAATTTCATAGGGATCACATTGAATCTGTAGATTGCATTTGGTAGTGTAGTCATTTTCACAATATTGATTCCTCCTACCCAGGAGCATAGAATATCTCTCCATCTGTTTATGTTGTCTTTATTTAATTCATTAGTGTCTTATAATTTTCTTTGTACAGTTCTTTTGTCTCCTTCGGTAAGTTTATTCCTAGATATTTAATTCTTTTTGTTGCAATGGTGAATGGAATTGATTCCTTAATTTCTCTTTCTGATTTTTCATTGTTAGTATGTAGAAATGCAAGTGATTTCTGTGTATTGATTTTGTATTCTGCAACTTTGCTAAATTCACTAATTAGCTCTAGTAATTATCTGATACTATTTTTAGGGCTTTCTATGTACAGTATCATGTCATCTGCAAACAGTGAGAGCTTTACTTCTTGTTTTCCAATATGGATTCCTTTTATTTCTTTTTCTTCTCTGATTGCTGTAGCTAGGACGTCCAAAACTATGTTTAATAATAGTGGTGAAAGTGAACACCCTTGTCTTGCTCCTGATCTTAAGGGGAATGCTTTCAATTTTTCACCATTGAGAATAATGTTTGCTGTGGGCTTACCATATATGGCTTTTACTATGCTAAGGTAGGTTCCTTCTATGCCCATTTTTTGAAGAGTTTTGATCATAAATGGGTGCTTAATTTTGTCAAAGGTTTTTTTCTGCATCTATTGAGATGATCATATGGTTTTTATCTTTCAATTTGTTAATATGGTGTGTCACATTTGATTGATTTAGATATATTAAAGAATCCTTGCATGCCTGGAATAAACCCAACTTGATCATGTTGATGTGTTATTGAATTCTGTTTGCTAAATTTGTTGAGGATATTTGTATCTATGTTCATCTGTCATATTGGCCTGCAGTTTCCTTTTTTGTGTTGTCTTTGTCTAGTTTTGGTATCAGGGTAATGGTGGTCTTGTAGAATGATTTTGGAAGTGTTCCTTCCTCTGCAGTTTTTTGAAAGGGTTTTAGAAGGATAGGCATTAGCTCTTCTCTAAATGTTTGATAGAATTCTCCTGTGAAGCCATGTGGTCCTGGGCTTCCGTTTTGGGGGAGATTTTTTATCACAGTTTCAATTTTAGTGACTGTAATTGGGTTATTCATAATTTCTATTTCTTCTTTGTTCAATCTTGGAAGATTAAACTGTTCTAAGAATCTGTCCATTTCTTCCAGGTTGTCCATTTTATTGCCACATAGCTGTTCATAATAATGTCTTATAGTCCTTATTCTGCATTGTCTGTTGTAACCTCTCCTTTTTCATTTCTAATTTGTTGGTTTTATTCTTCTTTTTTTCCTTGATTAGTGTGGCTAAAGTCTTGTCAATTTTCTTTGTCTTCTCAAAGAACCAGCTTTTAGTTGTATTAATCTTTACTCTTGTTTCTTTCCTTCATTTATTTCTTTCTTTCTTCATTTTTTTTTATTTATTTCCTTCTACTAATTTTGAACTGCAGTGTTGGAGAAGACTCTTGAGAGTCCCTTGGACTGCGAGGACATCCAATCAGTCCATCCCAAGGGAGATAAGTCCTGGGTGTTCATTGGAAGGACTGATGCTGAAGCTGAAACTCCAATACTTTGGCCACCTCATGCGAAGAGCTGACTCATTGGAAAAGACTCTGATGCTGGGAGGGATTGGGGGCAGGAGGAGAAGGGGACAACAGAGGATGAGATGGCTGGATGGCATCACCAACTTGATGGACATGAGTTTGGGTAAACTCCGGGAGTTGGTAATGAACAGGGAGTCCTGGCATGCTGCGATTCATGGGGTCGCAAAGAGTCGGACATGACTGAGAGACTGAACTGACTGACTGAACTGACTAATTTGGGGGATTTTTTTGTTCTTCTTTTTCCAGTTGTTTTAGGTGTAGAGTTGGTTGTCTATTCGATGTTTTTCTTGCTTCTTGAGGTAAGGTTGTATTGCTATATACTTCCCTCTTAGAACTGTTTTTGCTGCATCCCATAGATTTTGAGTTGCCATGTTTTCATTGTCATTTGTTTCTAGACATATTTTTTATTTCCCTTTTTATTTCTTCAGTAACATGTTGGATATTTAGAAACATGTTGTTTAATCTCCATGTGTTTGTATTTTTTATAGTTTTTTTTTTTTTGTAATTGCTATCTAATCTCATAGTGTTGTGTTCAGAGAAGATGCTTGATATGATTTCAGTTTTCTTAAATTTACTAAGGTTTGATTTGTGACCCATGATGTGGTCTATCCTAGAGAATGGTCCATGTGCATTTGAGAAGAAGGTGTATTCTTCTACATTTGTATGGAATGTATTGATATCAATGAGATCCATCTCATCTAATGTATCATGTAAGACTTGTGTTTCCTTATTAATTTTCTTTTTTGATGACCTATCCATTGGTGTGACAGGTGTTAAAGTCTTCTACTATTATTGTGTTACTGTCAATTTCTCCTTTTATTTCTGTTAGTGTTTGTCTTATGTATTGAGGTGCTCCTATGTTGGGTGCATAGATATTTACAATTTTTATGTCTTCCTCTTGGATTGATTCCTTGATCATGATGTAGTGTCCTTCCTTATCTCTTGTAATCTTCTTTATTTAATGGTCTATTTTGTCTGATATTAGGATGGCTACTCCAGCTTTCTTTTGCTTCCCATTTGCATGGAATATATTTTTCTATCTTCTCACTTTCAGTCTATATGTGTCTTTAGGTCTGAAATGAGTTTCCTGTAGACAGCATGTATATGGGTCTTGTTTTTGTATCCAATCAGCCAGTCTCTGTCTTTTGGTTGGAGCACTTAATCCATTTACATTTAAAGTAATTATTGATATATATGTTCCTATTGCCATTTTCTTAATTGTTAGGGGTTGATTTTGTAGATCTTTTTTCTTCTCTTCTATTTCTTGACTATATAAGTTCCTTTATCCTTTGTTGTAAAACTGGTTTGGTGGTACTGAATTCTCTTAATTTCTGCTTGTCTGAAAAGCTTTTTATTTCTCCATCAATTTTAAATGAGATCCTTGCCAGGTACTGTAATCTTGGTTGTAGATTTTTCCCTTTCGATACTTTAAATATATCCTGCCATTCCCTTCTGGCCTGCTGAGTTTCTGCTGAAAGGTCAGCTGTTAAGCATATGGGGTTTCCCTTGTATGTTACTTGTTTCTTCCCCTTACTGTTTTTAATACTCTTTCTTTGTGTTTAGTCTTTGTTAGTTTGATTAGTATGTGCCTTGGTGTGTTTCTCCTTGGATTTAATCCTGTATGAGACTCTTTGTTTCTCTTGGACTTGATTGACTATTTCCTTTTACATGTTGGAAATTTTCCACTGTAATCCCTTCAAAATTTTTCTCATGCTCTTTCTTTTTCTCGTCTTCTTCTGGGACCCCTATAATTCAAATGTTGGTGTGTTTGATGTTGTCCCAGAGGTCTCTAAGACCATCCTCAGTTCTTTTCCTTCTTTTTACTTTATTCTGCTTTTCAGAAGTTATTTCTACCATTTTACCTTCCAGCTCACTGATTCATTCTTCTGCTTCAAATATTCTGCTATTGATTCCTTCTAGAGTATTTTTAATTTCAATAATTGTCTTGTTTGTCTCTGTATGTTTATTCTTTAATTCTTCTAGGTCTTTGTAAATTGATTCTTGCATTTTCTCTATGTTGTTTTCAAAGTTTTTGATCATCTTTACTATCATTATTCTGAATAATTTTTTTCGGATAGTTGGCCTATTTCCCCTTCATTTATTTGGACTTCTGTGCTTCTAGTTTGTTCCTTAAATTGTTTAGTATTTCTCTGCCTTTTCATTATTTTTTTTTAAACTTAGAAAAAAATACCTTGTGTTTAAGGTTTCCTTTTCCCAGGCTTCAAGGTTCAATTCTTTCTTCCTTTTGGTTTCTGCCCTCCTAAGGTTGGTCCGGTGGTTTGTGTGAGCTTCCTATAGAGTGAGATTTGTGCTGAGTTTTTGTTTGTTTTTCCTCTGATCAGCAAAGCTGAGTGAGGCTGTAATCCCGTCTGCTGATGATTGGGTTTGTATTTTTGTTTTGTTTGTTGTTTAGATGAGGCATTGCAACACATTCCAGTAAGTACTCTTGCCTGGAAAATTCCGTGGACTGAGGAGCCTGGTAGGCTACAGTCCATGGGTCGCAAAGAGTGGGACACGACTAGCGACGTCACTTCACTTCACTTCCTACACAAGGTGCTACTGGTAGTTGGGTGATGCCAGGTCTTGTATTCAAGTAGTTTCCTTTGTGTGAGTTCTCACTATTTGATACTCCTAGGGTTAGTTCTCTGGTAATCTAGAGTCTAGGAGTCAGTGCTCCCACTCCAAAGGCTCGGGGCTTGATCTCAGGTCAGGAATGAAGATTCCACAAGTCGTTTGATATGACATTAAGTGAGATTAAAACAAATATCCAAAAATGATTAACCAAAGATGAATCCCAGACAAATGGCAGTTACAAAATCAGGCAAATACTAATTAAAATAATGAAATATAGATATATACATATACACTCATGAGCAAAGTGAAAACAGTCCAACAAAAATAAAGTACAGTAGATGACCCAGCAAACAAAGTAAATCAAAAATTATATTTAGCAGTTAAGAACAAAGCTAACTAAAGCACAAACTTGAAAACAAAACTAAAGCAAAGTTCCAAGTGGGGGATAAAGCAATGAAAACAAAACTAACAAATATGTTTAGAGGAAAGGAAAGAAAGGATAGATATGCAAAGTTAATAGAGGTAGATGAAGAAGATTTATATTCATTAAAGATTAATGCAAGGGGAAAAGAATAGTAGGAAAGGAAAACAAAGGAATATGTGTAGGAAAAATATAATAGATTTTTTAAAAATTGAAACTATAAAAATGAGAAAAGAAAAAAATGGAAGAAAGAAAAAAGGGAAAAAAGAAAAGGAAAACTCCACAAAACTGTAAAAGCCCAACAAAGAGGCAGAGATTTATAGCAACAGTAAAAAGTGTGACTGAATACACACACACACACACACACATATATACACCCATAAGCAAAATCAAAACAGTCCAGCAAAAATAAAGTACAGTAGATTGACCCAGCGAACAAAGGCAACCAAAAATTATATCTATACCAGAACAAAACTAGTTAAAGCACAAACTGGAAAACAAAACTAGAGCAAGCTGCAAATTGGGGGAAAAAGTAATGAAAATAAAACTAACAAATATGTAGAGAGGAAAGAAAAGAAAGAAAGAATAAATATGCAAAGTTTAATAGAGATAGATAAAGAAGATTTATATACATTAAAGATTAACTGCAAGGGGAATAGAACAGTAGAAAAAGCAAACAAAGGAATAAATGTAGAAAATAATAATTAATAGTAGGTTTTAAAAATTAAAATTGCTAAAAAAGAAAAGAAAAAGGGAAACTCCACAGAACTACAAAAGCCCAACGTAGAGGCAGAGGTTTATAACAGCAATAAAAATGTGACTGAGAAAAAAAAAAAGCTCAAAAGCTTGTAGTCCCAATAAAATTGACAACTACAACAGAGGTGGGAAATGGTGGGGGGGGGGGGGGAGGGGGATCCAAAAGCATCTATAGAGTAAGTCAAAACATAAGAACAATAAATGTTTTTCTTGAGTCACTGCTGTCAGAATCCTTTCCCTCGGGAGTCACAGTCCACCTCACCTCCCTAGGATGCCCTCCAACACTGTGGTGATCTCTGGACCTGCTGTGGGGGCAGTGCAGATTCTAATCAGGTCCTATTCCTCTGTGTTCTTGCTTCCAATGTCCACAGTTATCAGAACTAGTGCATTTTCTTTTTGGGGAGCTCCCAATGGCCTTTTATATATTCCATAGACACAGAGTCTGCCTAGTTGATCATGTGGATTTAATCTGCAGCTAGTACAGCTGGTGGGAGGGTTTTGGATCTTCTTCCTTAACAACACTGCCCCTGGGTTTCAATTGTGGGTTTATTTCCACCTCTGCATGTGGGTTGTCCACTGGGATTTGCTCCTGAGGCTGCCCTGGAGGACTTGGGTTTGCCCCTGTGAAGGCCAAGTGTGGAGGTGGTGCAGCTGCTTAGGTTGCTGAGGTTCTGGCAGCACAAGGTACTCAGGAGAGTTGGCTTCTAGGACAGCAGGAAATATAGTGCTCTAGAATGGTATGGAAACCAGTATTGGCCAATAGGCACCAGTATTCTTGCCTTGAGAACCCTCTTTCCTGACAGAAAAGCCTGCCAGCCCACAGTCCACGGGGTCGCAAAGAATTGGACACTACCAAAGCAACCTGCACACATAGAAGCAAGACTTTTTTTGTTTGTGGCAGCTCTGCCACAGTAAGAGTTGAGCATGAAGGTGGTGCAGCTGCTTGGCTTGCGGGGACCCTGGCGGCGCCAAGTGTGCAGGGACATGGACTGCCTCCACCACAGGAGTTATGGCCCTATCCGAGTCTTTCTTCGAGCCTCTTGTAGCTGGCGATCAGAAGGCCTCTTTGGCCAGCTTTCTCCATAGTTCCACCCATTCAGGCACTTAGAGGGCTCCCTTGCCTGGGGTCCTTCTCTGTTGTTTGGCACATCAGGCACTTAAAGGGGCACCCTGGGTGGGGTCCTACTCTGTAGTTTAATGTGTCAGGGGCTTGATGGGCCAGCCTCTCTGTTGTTCAGCTGCTGATGTATTGTGCATGGTTCTATATACTCTTTTCCTCTGGTCAGATACTCCTGTCCACTCTCAGCTGACGTTCTGCATGCCCTTCTGTGTCTGAAGGTATATTCCTTATGTATCCATGAAAACATATGTACTCCATGTCCAGCTGCTCCTCCACCATCTTGTTCTCCCCTCAGGCAATTACTTTTCAGCACAGAGCAAGCAGCTTAAAATGAAACACAAAACACCTTTGCCTTTGAACATCCTCTGGCCATTGGTGACACACAGCCTTCCCGCAGACTGTCAGCCTCCATTTTTTTTTTTTTTTTTTTTTTTTGTATTATGACAGAGGAGCCTGGTGGGCTAAAGTCCGTGGGGTTGCAAAGAGTCGGACATGACTGAGTGACTTCATTCATTGATTGATTGATGTATTTATTTATGTGGCTGTGCCAGGTCTTCAATGAGGCATGTGAACTCTCAGTTGTGGCATGTGGGATCTAGCTCCCTGACCAGGGATCAAACTAGGCCCCCTAAACTGGCAGCACAAAGTATTAGACCCAGGGATTGAACCTGGGTCTCCCACATTGCAGGCAGGTACTTTACCGTCTGAGCCACCAAGGAAGTTCCTCCTTTGTTTTTTTCCTACTTTTTCAAATTTATTTCAACAATATATCAAAAATATTTGGAAATTCCCATTTTCCTAATGAGACAATAGAGATCTTTTGAAGAGGAAGAGGCAGTAAATTTATTCATATGCCTATTTGACAACATAGCAGCATAATTTCTCCAACAGTGAAAATGGCAAACAGGGTAATTTCCATTTTTAAAAAAATGCTTTTTCTCGAATGGCCTATAACACACCAAATATTTTTCTTTCGTTTTACTAAAAGAATTGTCATTGGTTGTATTAACCCTATCAAAAAAAGTACACTGGATGACCAAGGAAATTTATAATAGAGAAAAATCTAAGATAAAATATTCACTTTCATACCTAATATTCCTTGTACATCACTATCTTGACTGTTCTTTCTCACCACTTAGACTGTAACATAGCACTGTGAGTTTAGCAGGCCATTGATTTTTATATGGGCTTCCCTGGTGGTTCAGATGGTAAAGCATCTGCCTGCAACACAGGAGATCTGAGTTCCATCCCTGGGTCGGGAAGATCCCCCGGAAAAGGAAATGGCAACCCACTCTAGTACTCTTGCCTGGAAAAATCCCATTGATGGAAGATCCTGGTGGGCTACAGTCCAAGGGGTTGCAAAGAGTCAGACATGACTGAGCAACTTCATTGATTTTTACACTCCTCTTTAGGATACAGTTCTCTCTTAGATGAGATGACCACCATGCTTATCATAGCCACTGGCAAAATGATTATCAAATACATGTCTGAAAGGGAAGTCTTCATTGATAGACAGGTTTTATCTAACAGGTTGACCTAAGATGGCCTTAGAATTATAGCCTTCAATATGATGAAGCAGAATTACAATTCATACATTGTATCACAATGCAAATTATTTATTATGCTGTGTAACTACTCATTGGCATATGAAGGATTGGTGTTTATGTGTCAGGGAAGATTTTTACACAGTCGTGAAGGATTGTTTGGCCTTTTTCGATTTGTACTTACTTTTATTATTTCTGCTTGACAGCTTTCACTGCTACCTGTAATATGATTTCTGTCATTGCTATAGTGGAGATAAACACCATTCCTTCATTTTCTCATAACCATGAATGGGTTATGATATGTGTTGTAGACATTTGTTTCACCTCCACTGCCATCCCCAAAATGCTAGTGAATATACAGACCCAGAGCCAAGTTATAATCTTTGAACTCTGCATCACTCAGATGTACTGTTTCATATACTTTATAGAATTGGAAAGCTTCCTCCTGAACGTGATAGCCTGTGACCAGTTTGTAGCAATCTGTCACCCTTTCACTATATGGCCACCATGAAACCCCAGCTCCCTGAACTGCTGGTTCTGGTGTCCTGGAACATCAGAGTCCTATATTCTTTGTTAGAAAGCTTAATGGTGTTACGACTGCCATTCTGTAGAGCTGGACATTCCCACTTTTTCTGTAAAATTAATCCAGTGATCCAACTTGCTTATTCTAGCAACTTTCTTAATGACTTCTTGAGATTATTTTGCAGCTCAACCTCTGGGTGGAGGTCTTCTGGCTGGTGTCTGACTTCTACTCTAAGAAAATCTCTTCCATTTGTGAAACCTCACCAGCTAGCTGGTGGCTCGGATGGTAAAGGATCTGCCTGCAATGAGAGAGACTCAGTTTGCATCCCTGGGTTGGGAAGATTCCCCTGCAGAAGGGAATGGCTACCCACTCCAGTCTTCTTGCCTAGATAATTCCACAGAAGGAGAAGCCTGGTGGGCTACAGTCCATGGGATCGCAGAGTCGGACACAACTGAGAGACTAACACACACACACACCAGCTACCTAAAGCTGCATAACAAGCTTTCACAAATGGCATGGTTTACATAATGACTTAATTACCAGATGAGATTTTATGTTTCGGAGTCATTTTGATCTATGCTTCAATAGTCACAGTCTATAGTCAGCTGTGAGCCACTACATCATCTTTTCATAGTTCATGTATAATATTTTTGTGAGACTGTTGTATATACCACCGTGCTAAGTCACTTCAGTCATGTCCGACTCTTTGTGACCTCATGGACTGTAGCCTACCAGGCTCCTCTGTCCATGGGATTCTCCAGGCAAAAACCCTGGAGTGGGTTGCCATCTCCTCCTCCAGGATATACCACTGGCTTTAGCCAAATTATGTCAATGTACTCCATGTATAGGGACTTCCCAGGTGGCACTAGTGGTAAAGGACCCACAAGCCAGTGCAGGAGATGTAAAAGACATGGTCCATCCCTGGGCCAGGAAGATTCCCTGGAGGAGGGCATGGCAACCCACTTTAGTATTCTTGCCTGGAGAATCCCATGGACAGAGAAGCCTGGTGGGCTACAGTTCATGGGGTCGCAAAGAACTGGACATGATTGAAGTCACTTAGCACAGCACAGCAGAGCACTCTATGTATAGGTTAATCTAGTTTACAAAAAGATAAGTTTACCAAATTTGATTTGCCTTAAGTCAGTGTCACTTGCATCCACATATGACATTTTGCTTTCTATCTAGTGATATGTCTCCTTAACTCTGTTATTAAAATGTGACTCAGCTACCTGGTTCCAGGTCCTACCTTGAGCCATGCATCATTAGATGTTTTTTCCTTTTAATTTAACTGATTGAAGTATAATGCAAACATATCCAGCACACGTGTAAGGTGTACAATTTGCTGAATTAAAGGAACCATATGAAAATTGAGTACATACTGCCTAGGTTTATTTACGTATTAATAGAATTAGAGGAGGTGTACAAAAGCTTTCATTTCATTGTTACATAATTATAAAAATAAAAGTTGAATATCCCTTAGCCTCAGGTTCTTTATTTCTAGTGTTCATGTGGAACAATAAGCCTAATTCAGAAGAATGTGAGGAGGAATAAATTAAATGTGTGAAAACCTTTTTGAGTATAACAGCTATTTCATGAATTAGTAGTGTTTATGTGTATGTGTATTTATATAAGATTTTCTTATAAATAAACACACATATATGTACATGGGCTGCAAGTGGCCTAAGTCCCTTCAGTCGTGCCCAACTTTTTGCAACCCTATGGACTGTAGCCCTCCAGGCTCCTCTGTCCATTGGATTCTCCAGGCAAGAATACTGGAGTGGGTTGCCATGCCCTCCTCCAGGGGACCTTCCCAACCCAGGGATCAAACCCACATCTCTTATGTCTCCTGTATTGGCAGGGTTCTTTACCACTAACGCCACCTTGGAAGCCATATATGTACACAGAGAGATTCCATAATCTCATCATTTATGTTGAAAAGTTTTTAATCAAGAATTGAAGATAGAAATAAAAAATTGTTATAGGTGAATTAACAGGAAATTACTCAAGTGTAGAAAGTTAGACAAAAAGTGTTGAAGTAGAATAGTTTTCCTAAATTTTAATAACAAATTATTTTTCCTACCTTAATGTTCAAACTCAAAGTCAGGACCACATTTGCATTTATAAAATGAGAAATCCTTGGTATCACATTTGCAGAATGTCCAAATTAACTTTAGATTTTTTTTTCTTTCACGTACACCCGGTTTTCAATACAAAATGTTCTTACTCAGGGGAAACAAAAAAAAATGAAACTGAAAAGTTTAAATTTAGTCACCTCCAAAAACATCTTATTGGATAGATGTCTGTGTAATATTGTTGTTGATGCTATAGCAAATTACCACACTAGGGCTTTAAAAGAAACAAATATATCTGCCTTAAGTTCTGGAAGTCAGAAGCCCAATTAGAATGCTAACATCAAGATTCTGTAGGACTGGATTCCTTCTGGGTTTTCCAGGAGAGACTCCATTTCCTTCATATTCCAGTTTCTTGAGCACACACATTCCTTGGTTCATGGCCCATCAGCCATCTTCAAGGTCAGCAGCATATTCAAATCTCCCTCTGATTTCAACGATTTTGTTTTTTCCACATTCAAAGGACCATGCTGACTACACCAGTTTGTACCTGAATAATCGTGGCCAATCTTTTATCTTTGGGCCAGCTGATCAGCAAACATATCATCAGTTCAGTTCAGTCACTCAGTCGTGTCCGACTGTTTGTGATCCCATGAATCACAGCACGCCAGACCTCCCTGTCCATCACCAACTCCCGGAGTTCACTCAGACTCTTGTCCATCGAGTCGGTGATGCCATCCAGCCATCTCATCCTCTGTCGTCCCCTTCTTCTCCTGCCCCCAATCCCTCCCAGCATCAGAGTCTTTTCCAATGAGTCAACTCTTCGCATGAGGTGGCCAAAGTATTGGAGTCTCAGCTTCAGCATCAGTCCTTCCAATGAACACCCAGGACTAATTTCCTTTAGGATGGACTGGCTGGATCTCCTTGCACTCCAATGGACTCTCAAGAGTCTTCTCCAACACCACAGTTCAAAAGCATCAACCCTTCAGTGCTCAGATATCCGCTACCTTAATCCTCCCTTGCTCTGAAAACACAATATTGCAAGTTTCTGAGGATCAAGATGTGAGTTATGTTTTAGAGGATCTTATTGAGCCTACTATAAAATCTTTTTCAGAGATATGTTACTTGGTGACACTCAAGAGCCTTTATCATGGGAATACCAAACCACCTTATCTGCTTCCTGAGAAATCTGTATGCAAGTCAAAAAGCAACAGTTAGAACTGGACATGGAACAACAGACTGGTTCCAAATTGGGAAAGGAGTACTTCAAGGCTGTATATTTTCCCCTTGCTTATTTAACTTCTATGCAGAGTACATCATGAGAAACACTGGGCTGGAAGAAGCACAAGCTGGAATCAAGATTGCCGGGAGAAATATCAATAACCTCAGATATGCAGGTGACACCACTCTTATGGCAGAAATCGAAGAACTAAAGAGCCTCTTGATGAAAGTGAAAGAGGAGAGTTTAAAAGCTGTCTTAAAACTCAACATTCGAGACATCCAGTCCCACCACTTCATGGCAAACAGATGGGGAAACAGTGGAAACAGTGACAGACTTTATTTTCTTGGGGCTCCAAAATCACTGCAGATGGTGACTGCAGCCATGAAATTAAAAGATGCTTGCTCCTTGGAAGAAAAGCTATGAACAATCTAGACAGCATATTAAAAAGCAGAGACATTACTTTGCCAACAAAGATCCATCAAGTCAAAGCTATGGTTTTTTCCAGTAGTCATGTATGGATGCGAGGATTGGACTATAAAGAAAGCTGAGCGGCGAAGAATTGATGCTCTTGAACTGTGCTGTTGGAGAAGACTCTAGAGAGTCCCTTGGACTGCAAGGAGATCCATCTAGTCCATCCTAAAGGAAATCAGTCCCGAATATTCATTGGAAGGACTGATGCTAAAGCTGAAACTCCAATACTTTGACCACCTGATGAGAAGAACTGACTCGTTGGAAAAGACCCTGATGCTGGGAAAGATTGAAGGCAGGAGGAGAAGGGGACAACAGAGGACAAGACGGTTGGATGGCATCACCAACTCGATGGACATGAGTTTGAGTGAACTCTGGGGGCTGGCGATGGACAGGGAAGCCTGGCCTGCTGCAGTCCACGGGGTCGCAAAGAGTCGGACATGACTGAGCGACTGAAATGAATTGGAGGATAATTGTTTTACCGTGTTCTGTTGGTTTCTACTATACAACAGTGTGAATCAGCCATAATTACACATATGCCCCCTCCATCTTGAACCTCCCTCCCACTCCCGACCCCTATAGATTGTTACAAAGAACCAGGTTGACCTCCCTGCATTACACAGCAACTTCTCGCTAGCTATCTATTTAACATATGGTAATGTATATGGGCTACTCTCTCAATTCACCCCAACTTCTCCTTCCCCTACTGTGTCCACAAATCTGTGCTCTATGTCAACATCTCCATTCCTGCCCCGCAAATAGGTTCATCAGAACCATTTTTCTAGATTCCATATATATGCATTGATATATGATATTTGTTTTTCTCTTTCTGACTTACTTCATTCTGTATAACAGGCTCTAGGTTCATCCACCTCATTATAATTGACTCAATTTCATTCCTTTTTGTGGCTAAGTATTCATCTGTCAATAAACATCCAGGTTGCTTCCAAGTCTTGGCTATCCTAAATAGTGCTGCAATGAGCATAAAGATGCATGTGTCTTTTTGAATTATGGTTTTCTCAGGGTTTGTGCCCAGTAGTGGGATTGCTGATACATATGGTAATTTTATTCTTAGTTTCTTAATGTCACCCCACTCCAGTACTCTTGCCTGGAAAATCCCATGGGTGGAGGAGCCTGGTGGGCTGCAGTCCATGGAGTCGCTAAGAGGCGGACACGACTGAGCGACTTCACTTTCACTTTCCACTTTCATGCATTGGAGAAGGAAATGGCAACCCACTCCAGTGTTCTTGCCTGGAGAATCCCAGGGACGGCGGAGCCTGGTGGGCTGCTGTCTATGGGGTCGCACAGAGTCGGACACGACTGAAGTGACTTAGCAGCAGCAGTAAGGAATCTCCATACTGTTCTCCACAGTGATTGTATCAATTTACATCCCTACCAACAGAGCCAGAGAGTTCCTTTTTCTCCACAACCCCTCCTGCATTCATTGTTTGCAGATTTCTTGATGATGGCCATTCTGGCAAGTGTAAAGTGATACCTTATTGTATTTTTGATTTCCATTTCTCTAATAATGAGCAATGTTGAGCATCTTTTCATGTGTTTATTGGTCACCTATGTGTCTTCTTTGGAGAAATAACTGTTTAGGTCTTCTGCTCATTTTTTGATTGAGTTGTTTGTTTTTCTGCTATTGAGCTGCATGTGCTGCTTATATATTTTGGAAATTAATCCTTTGTCAATTGCTTTATTTGCAATTATTTTCTCCCATTCTGAGGACTGTCTTTTCATCTTGTTTATAGTTTCTTTTGCTGTGCAAAAGCTTTTAAGTTTAATTGTGTGTGTGATAAGTCACTTCAGTCGTGCCCATCTCTTTGTGAACCTATGGAATGCAGCCTGCCAGGCTCTTTTGTCCACGGGATTCTCCAGGCCAGGATACTGGAGTAGGTTGCCATGCCCTACTCCAAGGGATCTTCTCAACCTAGGGATTAAACCCAAGTTTCTTACATCCCTTACATTGGCAGGCAGGTTATTTGCCACTAGCGCCACCTGGCTCATTTATTTATTTTTGTTTTTATTTCCATTATTCGAGGAGGTGAGTCATAGAGGATCTTGCTGCAATTTATGTCAAAGAGCATTGTGCCTGTTTTCCTCTAAAAGTTTTACAGTTTCAGATCTTAAATCCATTTTGAGTTTGCTTTTGTGTATAGTGCTATAATTGATATATAGTTGGCATACAATCTTGAGAGTCCCTTGGACTGCAAGGAGATCCAACCAGTCCATTCTGAAGGAGATCAGCCCTGGGATTTCTTTGGAAGCAATGATGCTAAAGCTGAAACTCCAGTACTTTGGCCACCTCATGCGAAGAGTTGACTCATTGGAAAAGACTCTGATGCTGGGAGAGATTGGGGGCAGGAGAAGAAGGGGATGACAGAGGATGAGGTGGCTGGACGGCATCACTGACTTGATGGAACGTGAGTCTGAGTGAACTCCGGGAGTTGGTGATGGACAGGGAGGCCTGGCGTGCTGCAATTCATGGGGTCGCAAAGAGTCAGACACGACTGAGCGACTGAACTGAACTGAACTGATTGCTAGTTTCAGGTGTAATATATAGTGAGCTGACATTTGCATACATTATGAATTGATCTACTGGTTCAGTTCAATAACCATCTGTCCCCAAAGTTATGAAAATATTATTGACCATATTCCCTATACTGTTTATTACATCTCTGTGGCTTACTTATTTTATAACTGGATATGTGTATCTCTTAATCCCCACCACCTATTTTGCTCCATCATCACTCTCCCCCCTGTCAAACATTCATTTGTTGTCTGTATCTATGAGTCCGCTTTTTTTTTTTCTCACTCATGTGTTTTGTGTTTTTTACTCCAAATAAAAGTGATACTCCACATATAAGTGAGTCTTTCTCCATCTGACTTTTTTCACTTAGCAAAGTACTATCTGGATCCATCATATTGTCTCAAATAGTAAGATTTAATTTTGCTCTCATCAGGAACATAAAAACAGATTTTTCAAGCTTAACAGTGAATTCAGAGTTGGGCTAAAGTACTGGGACCTTAAGGTTTATTGTTCTGGAAGACAAGAGATATCATGGAAGATGTAATAATCACTGAATTAATCTGGCTTGTAACAGTGTCTCCTAGACACGGAGAATGAGCAGGAAAATTCTGTTATCTCTCCAGACCAGTGTCCCAGAAGGAAACCAGTTATTAGAGATTAGCATAACAGGAGGGAAATGTGCTAATGAGCAGACATAGGGAGCTATAAATATCTCCTCTGCTGCATCCCTCAGCCTGTGCAATCTTTGGATGAACAGAACATGGTTGTTGCTTATGGACTCCTAACTCTGGCTGGGGGATCAGTGCTTGACTTCCATCCTGCTGTCTTGTCTGGAAACAGAGCTTCTATCTCCACCATCAACCATTCAAGAAGAATTTGGACCTCTATGATAAGATCTTCTCAGAGACTCCACCCAGGTGAGGCCAAGAGTCCAGTAAATACTGCAGAAGGTCAGAGGGAATGGCAGGCAATAACATTTACCTGAGTTCACCTGATAGGCAATCCAGACTAATCTAGGGCCAAGATCACTGTGGTCATTTGCTTGACTAATTAATTAATGCCTTATTTTATGATGCTGCAAATAAAAAGGAATATTGAATTCAACAATGCAAGGAGCAATGCTGACCGTAAAACAGCGGACATGGAAGCCCAATTAGAAGAGGAAATGGGAGGTGTAAAGTGCTTCCTGTAAAACCTTGAACCTAAGTCCAAGCACTTCTACAATTCACTTGAGTAGAGACAAAGGGTATTAGCTATGGAGGTTTGTACAGAGATGCAGGGTAGTTTTCTTAAGAAGGAGCATATTTGACTATAAGTAAGATCCAGACCAACAGCAGTTCATGAAACATACACTTCATAGTATCTTCCTTCTCTTAGTATTCAAGTGAAAATAATTATTCATTATGTGCAAATAGGTGTGTGAATTAGCTTTCTTTGCAATGAACAAATGCCCTGTAAATCTGAATACATTTGTTAGGTTAGTTAGTCAATTGCTTCCTCTATTTGAAATTGCCTGCCAGCTCCTTTCCTTTCAAATAGTGAATTCAGCACATTTTTATTCCTGTTTTTCACTGTATTCTTCCAAACTAAAAATTGAATTTTTTTTCATAAAGTTTGCTGTTTGCCACTTAGATATTGTATGTATGTATACAATTATGTTTGCAGAATGTCTGAGGGTTTATAATTATTATAAAGTCTGTGTCCGTCATTTTATGTTCTCTCTATTTTTTAAGGGATGGAATTGAAGCTTTGCCTTAAACAAAAGCAAAGATTACAGAACGTTTGTTTTTTAGCACCCTACACTCCCTGCATAGACAATACATGGAACGTTGTCATATTTCAATTTATATTTTATACATGCATGACAGAATGTATCATTAAAACCGTGGAATTCACGACATGTTGAGGGGAAATCACTATTAGAGATGATACAGAGGATTCTCTAAAGAGGATCAAATCCATAAACAAAATATTGAAAAGTTGAGAATCTTTGCCTTAAACAAAAGTGAAAATGAATGGTCTTCTTACTTCATCTTACTCTGTCACCAACACTAAGTTTTTTAATTATAATAAGTTTGTTAAAACATAATTGCATATAATGTGCTAGTCACTTCAGTCGTGTCTGACTCTTTGCGACTGAAAGCCCTCCAAGCTCCTCTGTTCATGGGATTCTCCAGGCAAGAATACTAGAGTGGGTTGCAATTTCCTTCTCTAATATGGCATCCCAAGTGATTCAGTGGTAAAGAATCCACCTGCCAAAGCAGGAGACACAGGTTCAATGCATGGGTAGGAAAGATAGATCCCCTGGAGAAGGAAATGGCAAGCCACTCCAGTATTCTTGCCTGGAGAACCCCATGGACAGAGGTGCATGGCAGGCTACAGTCCATGGAGTCAGAAAAGAGAGGTGGACACAGTTTAGTAACTAAACAACAACATGTAATATACTGTATCCATTTAATGTGCAAAAATTGAAGAAATTAAAATGTCATTTTAAAATTAAGACTATATTCTGCTAGTTTCCATTGTATGCAACTTGAGAAAGTCTAAAATAAGTTTTACTGCTTTGTTATGAATTTGTTTTAAATGGTTCATAGCAATACAGGCATACCTCAAGAAACAAGAAAAAAGTCAAATAAATAACCTAACCCTACACCTAAAGCAACTAGAAAAGGAAGAAATGAAGAACCCCAGGGTTAGTAGAAGGAAAGAAATCTTAAAAATTAGGGCAAAAATAAATGCAAAAGAAACAAAAGAGACCATAGCAAAAACAAACAAAGCCAAAAGCTGGTTCTTTGAAAGGATAAATAAAATTGATGAACCATTAGCCAGACTCATCAAGAAACAAGAGAGAAAAATCAAATCAATAAAATTAGAAATGAAAATGGAGAGATCACAACAGACAACACAGAGGTACAAAGGATCATAAGAGACTACTATCAACAAGTATATGCCAATAAAAAGGACAATGTGGAAGAAATGGACAAATTCTTAGAAAAGTACAACTTTCCAAAACTCGACCAGGAAGAAATAGAAAATCTTAACAGACCCATCACAAGCACAGAAGTCGAAACTGTAATCAGAAATCTTCCAGAAAACAAAAGCCCAGGTCCAGATGGCGTCACAGCCGAATTCTACCAAAAATTTAGAGAAGAGCTAACACCTATCCTACTCAAACTCTTCCAGAAAATTGCAGAGGAAGGTAAACTTCCGAACTCATTCTATGAAGCCACCATCACCCCAATATCAAAACCTGACAAAGATCCCACAAAAAAAGAAAACTACAGGCCAATATCACTGATGAACATAGATGCAAAAATCCTTAACAAAATTCTAGCAATCAGAATCCAACAACACATTAAAAATATCCTACACCATGACCAAGTGGGCTTTATCACAGGGATGCAAGGATTCTTCAATATCTGCAAATCAATTAATGTAATACACCACATTAACAAATTGAAAAATAAAAACCATATGATTATCTCAATAGATGCAGAGAAAGCCTTTGACAAAATTCAACATCCATTTATGATAAAAACTCTCCAGAAAGCAGGAATAGAAGGAACATACCTCAACATAAATAAAGGTATATATGACAAAACCACAGCAAACATTATCCTCAATGGTGAAAAATTGAAAGCATTTCCTCTAAAGTCAGGAACAAGACAAGGGTGCCCACTTTCACCATTACTATTCAACATAGTTTTGGAAGTTTTGGCCACAGCAATCAGAGCAGAAAAAGAAATCAAAGGAATCCAAATTGGAAAAGAAGAAGTAAAACTCTCACTGTTTGCAGATGACATGATCCTATACATAGAAAAACCTAAAGAGTCCACCAGAAAATTACTAGAACTAATCAATGAATATAGTAAAGTTGCAGGATATAAAATCAACACACAGAAATCCCTTGCATTCCTATACACTAATAATGAGAAAACAGAAAGAGAAATTAAGGGAACAATTCCATTCACCATTGCAACAAAAAGAATAAAATGCTTAGGAATATATCTACCTAAATAAATTAAATTTCTATATATAGAAAACTATAAAACACTGGTGAAAGAAATCAAAGAGGACACTAATAGATGGAGAAATATACCATGTTCATGGATTGGAAGAATCAATATAGTGAAAATGAGTATACTATCCAAAGCAATTTATAGATTCAATGCAATCCCTATCAAGCTATCAATGGTATTCTTCACAGAGCTAGAACAAATAATTTCACAATTTGTATGGAAATACAAAAAACCTCAAATAGCCAAAGCAATCTTGAGAAAGAAGAATGGAACTGGAGGAATCAACCTGCCTGACTTCAGGCTCTACTACAAAGCTACAGTCATCAAGACAGTATGGTACTGGCACAAAGACAAAAATATAGATCAATGGAACAAAATAGAAAGCCCAAAGATAAAGCCACACACCTATGGACACCTTATCTTTGACAAAGGAGGCAAGAATATACAATGGATTAAAGACAATCTTTAACAAGTGGTGCTGGGAAAACTGGTCAACCACTTGTAAAAGAATGAAACTAGAACACTTTCTAATGCCATACACAAAAATAAACTCAAAATGGATTAAGGATCGAAACGTAAGACCAAAAACTATAAAACTCCTAGAGGAGAACATAGGGAAAACACTCTCCAACATACATCACAGCAGGATCCTCTATGACCCACCTCCCAGAATATTGGAAATAAAAGCAAAAATAAACAAATAGGACCTAATTAAACTTAAAAGCTTCTGCACAACAAAGGAAACAATAAGCAAGGTGAAAAGACAGCCTTCAGAATGGGAGAAAATAATAGCAAATGAAGCAACTGACAAACAACTAATCTCAAAAATATACAAGCAACTCCTACAGCTCAATTCCAGAAAAATCAATGACCCAATCAAATAATGGGCCAAAGAACCAAACAGACATTTCTCCAAAGAAGACATACAGATGGCTAACAAACACAGGAAAAGATGCTCAACATCACTCATTATCAGAGAAATGCAAATCAAAACCACAATGAGGTACCATTTCACACCAGTCAGAATGGCTGCGATCCAAAAGTCTACAAGCAATAAATGCTGGAGAGGGTGTGGAGAAAAGGGAACCCTCATACACTGTTGGTGGAAATGCAAACTAGTACAGCCACTATGGAGAACAGTGTGGAGATTCCTTTAAAAACTGGAAATAGAACTGCCATACGATCCAGCAATCCCACTGCTGGGCATACACCCTGAGGAAACCAGAATTGAAAGAGACACGTGTACCCCACTGTTCATCGCAGCACTGTTCATAATAGCCAGGACATGGAAGCAACCTAGATGTCCATCAGCAGATGAATGGATAAGAAAGCTGTGGTACATATACACAATGGGGTATTTTCAGCCATTAAAAAGAATACATTTGAATCAGTTCTAATGAGGTGGATGAAACTGGAGCCTATTATACAGAGTGAAGTAAGGCAGAAAGAAAAACACCAATACAGTATACTAATGCATATATATGGAATTTAGAAAGATGGTAACAATAACCCTTTATACGAGACAGCAAAAGAGACACTGATGTATAGAACAGTTTTTTGGACTCTGTGGGAGAGGGAGAGGGTGGAATGATTGGGGACAATGGCATTGAAACATGTATAATGTCATACATGAAACGAGTCGCCAGTCCAGATTCGATGCACAATACTGGATGCTTGGGGCTGGTGCACTTGGATGACCCAGAGGGATGGTATGGGGAGGGAGGAGGGAGGAGAGTTCAGGATGGGGATCAAGTGTATACCTGTGGCGGATTCATGTTGATATATGGCAAAACAAATGCAATATTGTAAAGTTAAAAAATTAAAAAAAAGCATCAATTCTTCAGTGCTCAGCTTTCTTTATGGTCCAACTCTCACACACACACAAAAAATGTGATACCCTGACGTCAGTTTTCTTATTTCATAAGGTAATGTGGGATAGGAAACATAATTTCTGAGGGATGTAGTGAGAAAAAAATGAAATCTGTAAAACTATTTGTGTAGACCAAAGAAGACATTCAAGGGTATGGTGTGTGTATGTCTGTGTGTTCTTTGTCCATATTTTTCTCTCAAATAAACACATTCACATACATGTGTATAAATGCACACAGATTCATTTATAATCCCATATAGTATGTTGAGGGAAACATTTAAAGAGAATTGGATGGTAAAGAAATGAAAATAATTAATGTTAGACTTAAGATAAATGTCAAAGATTGTAGAAATGTTGACAGACACAAAGAGAATGTGTGACTTTACTTTTGATATGAATTATCTACCTTAATGACTCAAAGTCAGAACTACATCTATATTTAAGGAATTTGTAATTCAATTCATCAGAAATGGGGCAAAATATTCCTGAATTGACTTTGATTTTCTTCTTTTAATGTGGGACTTCAACACAAAATACCTTGATCTAGGGGAAACTAGATGGCTAAACTGAGAAGCTTAAAATCATTTCCCATGAGCCATATGTTATTGGATAAATGTGTATGTTACATTCCTACTGTAACTATAACAAATTACTATACTAGTGGGTGCAGAATTAAAGCTCTGGAGAACAGAAGTTGCTTTCCCTCTCACTGGACTCAAGGCAAATGTATGTGAAAGCTGAGATGCATTTGGACACTCCAAGAAAGAATGAACAGCCTTACTAGATCAACTTCTAGTGGCCTCCTGCATTCCTTATGTCATAGTCCTTTCAGCATCTTCAAAGCCAGCAGCACGGCATCTTCAAAGCTCTCCCTAGCTACAATTCTTCTTCCTCTCTCCTCCACATTTAGAATACCATTGCCATTACTTTTGTTGTTCAGTTGCTAGGTTGTATCTGACTCTTCAAGACCCTATGACTGGAGCACGCCAGGCCTCCTATCTTTCACTATCTCCCAGAGTTTGTTCAAATTCATGTCCACTGAGTCAGTGACTCTATCTAGCCATCTCATCCACTGCCACCCTCTTCTCCTTTTGCCTTCAGTCTTTGCCTTTGCATATACCAACCTGGATAATCCAAGCTAATCTCAACAGAGAATGAATGATCAGAAAGTTTTTTATCTGCTACCTTTATTCCCCCTTATACAAGCTAACATATTTAAAAGTTCTTGGGATTAGGATGTGGACAGCTTTTTCAGACCATTATTCTGCCTACTATAAAGGGTTTTCCTGATGTATATAATGTGATGTCATTCAAGAGCTGTTATATGAAGACGTGAACACAGAATGCATTACAGCTATGGCAGTGAGTAAAATCTTTTTCTTATAAAATTATATACAAAACTGATATTGGGTACAGAAGATGTAAAGTATCACCTATACCCTACTGTAACACAGTGTGTGCTAAGTTGTCTCAGTAGTCCACCAGGCTCCTCTGTCCAGAGGATTCTCCAGGCAAGAATACTGGAGTGGGTTGCCATACCTCCTCCAGGGGATCTTCCCAACCCAGGGGTCAAATCCACATCTCTTACATCTCTTGCATTGGCAGGCAGGTTCTTTACCACTATCACCACCCAGGAAGCCCATATTGTAACAAAGGACCTTAGCCTTATTAAAGCGTGCCCACAAACCAGGACCTGCAGCATCACTCGGGAGCTTGTTAGAAATGCAAGGTCCTAGGGCTCACTGCAGACCTAGTTGGTCAGAATTTGTACTTGAATTAGAATCCCTGATAATCTGTATGTGCAAGGACATAAAAGAAGTGCTGGTATAAAATGGGTTTTCTCACCTTCTCAGGGTTAACATTTGTGGCAGGACAATTATTTGTGTCAAGTGCTATACTGTTTATTATGGGGTTTTAGCAGCATCCCTTAAAACACTGCCAAATATCCCCAGGAGCAAAATCATCTCTGATGGAAAACCACAAACCAAAGTTTGAGAACTGGAAACATTCTTATGGAATTCCATTCATGACTCCAACCTGAAATAGGCTTGCAATTTTCAGTAGAAAATTACATACAGCAGAACTTTAGATACTTCTGAATTCTATACCTGAAATGGAGGATGGAGTTATAATAGTGCTACCTCACAGAAAGTGGTTCTCTGAAAATTAAATCAGATAATCCCTCTAGTGTGCTAAGGTAGGTTGTGGTGCTTGAAAGTACCAAAATATGCATCATAACTTACAAATATTTTTAATTAGGAGCTAATCAATTCCCCTTAACTTCAGAAATAAGTATGAAGTCCTATCTTCCTGACCCAGGGATCAAAGGCAATCTCCTTCATTGCATACAGATTCTTTACTGTGGGAGCCCCCAGGAAAGCCCATTTAGCATACTCAATTCCCCTTCACTTCAGGAATAGGTCTGAAATTCCTAGTAGAGTTAGTAAAAGTGTCAGGAAGGGGGGACGTGCACTGCTCAATATTTTACATCAAAGGAGCAAAGTTGGTCCTCTAATAAAGAGGGTAGTAATAATTTCCTAAGGGTATCTTGGGCCATGCCCCCACCACAAGTCAGTGCTTTGAAGAACCAAGGAACCTATGCAAGAGAATTGCCTCATTCTCATAGGGCTGATAACCTGCTCTCCTGAGAAACAGAAAATCACCAGGAAAAAAAATTTTATTTCTGTCCAGATCAAGTTCCACAGGGAAATCCAGTGTTTATATGTTATTGTAATGCAAGGGAAATGCTTCTAATGAGCAGATTGTTGTTTAGTCACTAAATCATGCCCAACTATTGTTAGGACCCCATGAACTGTAGCCCACCAGGCTCCTCTGTCCATGGGATTTCCCAGGCAACAATGCCGGAGTGGGTTGCCATTTCCTTTTCCAGAGGATGTTCCAGATCCAGGGATCAAACCCATATCTCCTGCATGGGCAGGTAGATTTTTTACCACTGAGTCACCTGGGAAACCCAACGAGCAGATATTGAGCTGTAAATATCTCCTCTGCTGCATTCCCTGAGTCTGTGTAACCTGAACATGAATGAGACACAGCTGTAGTTTTGGAGTCCTATGTCTGACTAAAGGATCAATGAGTGACCCCTTCCTGCTGTCTTACTGGGGAAAGAGTTTCAGATTTCATCATCAGACATCTGGGAAGAGATTCAGATTTCCACACAAAAAAACTGTCTCAGAGTTCCCATGCAGGTGAGTCCAAGAGCCCAAAAGACACTGATGGAAAAGGTCAGAGGAAGGAAATTCAAGAATGCTTACCTGACATCACCTGAACAGCTGCTCAGCCCAAACCAGAGCCCAGAGACCACTGTGGTTGTTAGCTTGCTTGATTAAATATCAAGGTATCTTTATGATGCTAAAAAGAAAAGTGAACACTGAATTCAATAAGACAATGCTAAGTGTTACCCACCACATGATAGGAACGAAAGCCCAATTATGAGAGGCATAAAGTGCTTCCAGTAAAAGTAGAACATATGTCCAAGCATCTTCCTAATTAACTGGAGTAGAGAAATAGGGTATTAGTTGTGCAGTGTATAAAATAAAGTGAAGGCATTTCTTTCTAACTTTTAAGATTGGATATTTGACCATATCTCCAAATTGATGAGAAGGATCCACACCAAGGCATGCCTGCAAATACATCCTTGCAACTACAGTACACATATTTCACAGTATAGGAAACATATGTCAGAGTGTCTTCTGTGAAATACATGAAAAAAAATTAAGATGTAAAAAGGAGTATGCTAATGAGGTTAAAGTGAAGTGTGAAAGTTGCTCAGTCGTGTCCAACTCTGCGATCTCATGGACTATACAGTCCATGGAATTCTCCAGGCAGAATACTAGAATGGTAGCCTTTCCCTTCTCCAAGGGATCTTCTCAACCCAGGAATTGAACTAGGGTCTCCTGCATTGCAGACAGATTCTTTACCAACTGAGCTATCATGGAAGCCCTAAAATACTGTAACACTTTGTATTTCTGCAGAAAACTCAGAGACTCAAGAAAACCCTTGCTACTATTTTGAAAGTTCTCACCCCAAAATATGACAGATCTTTAAGGTTTTCCCAGGTCTATGATATGAAAGAGATTTCCTATGGCTTTCTTAAACTATACACTGAATTAGAGCAAAGATTTATATATTTGATCACCTTTTTATTTACCTATTACTCATACATCCGTTTTTAAATTTTCAACCTTTCAAATAATTTTTACAAATGACTTTTGTTCAATTGACTTTTGGGCATACTTTTGGCCATAATATTTTAAATTTATTTACTTAAAAATGTTTATTATCTTACTTCTGAGTTCTTTTCCTTATTTAAGGTGCTTGTGCCCACGCTTTGTTGTTCAGTCACTCAGTCATGTCCTACTCTTTGTGACCCAATGGACTGCAGCATGCCAGGCTTCCCTGTCCTTCACCATCTCCCAGAACTTGCTCAAACTCATGTCCATTGAGTTGGTGATGCCATCCAACTATCTCGTCCTCTGTCAACCCCTTCTCCTCCTGCCTTCAATCTTTCCCAACATCAGGATCTTTTCTAATGAGTTGTCTCTTCGCATCAGGTAGCCAAAGTCTTGGAGTTTCAACTTCAGTATCAATCCTTCCAATGAATATTCAGGATTGATTTCCTAAACAGTATGAAAAGGCAAAGAGATATGCCCACGCTTATATTTTATATATTTAGATATCAAGGCATTATTCTTATGCTGAAGTTGTAATCTCTTTAATTTTTTGTAAAATGTTAGGAGGAGGAAGAGAGGCAAAGTTTTTTTTGCAAACAGTTCTTCAAATAAATATGAAAATGGCACAGGAAAACCATGTTCTTCTATCTGATTTTTAAAATGACCAATTTCATTTTATATTCATTGTATGTTTTAAACATCCTTTTTTGAAGTTTTGGTTTTTTCCCATTCTTTATTTTTCTCTTGGGCTACACATTTCATACACCTATCAAACCATAAAGATAATATTATTTTATTCTTTCTTTGGATTAATTTATTTTTTCTTTTTAATCATTTTTCTGGGCATTAAGCAAATATAAGAGAACATGAAATTTCACCGTAACCAAAGAAGTTTTTCTTCACCACAGTCTCTCAGGGATCATTTGAGCTTATTAGATCTTTTTACCCCCTGACGTCCATTTTCTCTATATGTGTGTGTCTATATTTCTCTGCCTCTCCTTCTCTGTCTCTCTCTTTCTCCCTCTGTCTCTGTCTCTGCTTCTCTCTCTCTCCCTCTCTCTCTCTCTCCGTGTGTGTGTGTGTGTGTGTGTGTGTGTGTGTGTGTGTGTGTGTGCATGCACGCACACGTGCTTAGTCACTTCAGTCATGTCCAACTCTGTGACCCCATGGACTGTAGCTGACCAGACTCCTCTGTCCGTGGGATTTTCCAAGCAAGAATACAGGAGTGAGTTGCCATTTCCTCCTCCAGGGAATCTTCCTGACCCAGGGTGCAAGCCAATGTCTCTTGAGTCTCCTGCATTGTCAGGCAGATTCTTTACTATTACACTGAGAAGCCCAAATATATATACATACATATTTCTTAAAATCCAGGTTTTGAGAAAGAATATAGATTCATATACAGACACATATTCACTTAACAACTCTTTATGTATGTTTAATACATGGCATAAAAAAAGCAATGCTAATTTCAAAGCACAAGTTTATTGAACCTGGGAAGTTTGACAGTGGACGTTCTGGGTGCCTTTTGTACATAACCTGATCTGATTAATTTGAGCTATTTTGACCTCTAACTTAATCAGGATAGTTAGGGGTGAAAAGGATATGTTAGTAACAGCCTATGAAGCCAGGATGTACTGTGTGTGTGTGTGTGTATGTGTGTGTGTGTTTCTGTCCCTGACTTGTGGAGTGTGAAATGTCCTCAAAGCAAGGATACTGAGCTCACATATTCCAAAGTGACTCTTACACAAAGAGACCAAAATTCAGTCAAAAGAAGGGATTCACTTAAATATACAGGTCACCTTTGCAACAATTTCATAAAGCGCTAGGGGAAAATAGTGTGGATGAGGGGATCCTTGTGCCTTGAAAAGTTAGCATCAGCTAGGCCACCTTTTTTTTTTTTTTAACATCCTCTGACTTCATTTCTCCTCACTCTCCCTCCTGTCCATTAATCTCCCCAAATTTGCTTCCTTTTTTTTAAACATAAATGTTATGAACAAATACACTAGAGGCTTCTGCAATGAATGTATATCCTGCCTACAGTACAGTTTTACTGATATATTCATAGTTTTTTTTTTCTTCCTTTAGGTCTCTAACCAAATGTAACTGTATTTTCAAGTTTTTCTTGAAGCCACAAAAAATAGCACACCCTCTTTGCTTTGTCCCTTAAACCTACTGCAGCCATCTGACATGCTACATATATTGCATATATTTTTAATTAGCTTATATTATTTTTTATACCTGGAATTTAGGAGCTTTTTGTTTCTCAGAACCCTGTACTTATTGCCTTGACGGCACCTGGAACACTGCCCAAGTCAATTTATATTCCCCAAAAGAATGAAAGAATTTCTCATTAAAACTATGGAATAGTAAAACAATTGTACTACAATAAAAATTAATTTAAAATAAAAAATCAATTTAGAAAAATTAACTTGAAAAGTTAAGAACAGAAAACAGAAAAAAAAAACTGCAGAATACATGACATCTTGAGTAAAAAGGTAAAAGCACTAGTTTGCTAGTGAGAGAAGGCACAGACAATTCCTAAAGAGGATCAAATACATGAACAAAATATTAGCAATATATTGTGACATAAAATTATATTGTGCTTAGTCATGTCCAACTTTTTTTGACTCCTTGGACAGTAGCTGCCAGGCTCCTCTGTCCATGGGATTTCCAGGCAAGAATACTAAAGTGAGTCACCATGCCATGCTCCAGGGGAACTTCCTAACCCAGGTCTCCCACAATGCAGGCAGATTCTTTGCCATCTGAGCCATCAGGAAAGTCCTCAGAAAATTATAAATGGTAGCATTTCAACTGTGTGGTTAATGTCATTTGGTGCAAAAAAAAATCACAATATTAATGTTTTCCTTGTAGTCACCTCTATCACATGGCACCGAGAAACATAACAAGAGATTCAGAATTTTTGCTTCTGGGACTTTCGGAGAAAGCAGAACTGCAGCATCTCATATTTGGACTTTTCCTCTCCATGTATCTGATCACTGTGTTTGGAAACATGCTCATAGTCCTAACTGTCAGCTCAGACTCCCACCTCCACACCCCCATGTATTTCTTCCTCTCCAACCTGTCCTTTGTAGACATCTGTTTCACCTCCACCACCATCCCAAAGATGCTGTGGAACATCCAGACACAGAGCCAAGTTATAACTTATGAAGACTGCATCACCCAGATGTTTTTTTTCATGCTATTTGCAGGGTTGGACATCTTCCTCCTGACAGTGATGGCCTATGACCGTTTTGTGGCTATCTGTCACCCCCTGCATTATACAGTCATCATGAACTCCAAAATATGTGGAATTTTGGTTCTGGTTAGCTGGATCATCAGTGTCCTGGATTCCTTGTTACAAACCTTAATGGTCTTAAGGCTGTCCTTTTGCAAAGAGGTGAAAATCCCTCACTATTACTGTGAAGTCAAGTTGTTGATCCAACTTGCCTGTTCTGACAACTTTCTTAATGACATGGTGATGTACTTTGCAGCTGGACTTCTAGGAGTTGGTCCCTTTGCTGGCATCCTTTACTCATATTCTAAGATAGCTTCTTCCATACATAGAATCTCATCAGCTCAGGGGAAGTATAAAGCATTTTCCACCTGTGCATCTCACCTCTCAGTTGTCTCCTTATTTTATTGCACAGGCTTAGGAGTGTACCTCAGCTCTGCTGCTACCCACAGCTCACATTCAACTGCAACAATGTCAGTGATGTACATTGTGGTCACACCCATGCTGAACCCCTTCATCTACAGTCTGAGGAACAAAGACATAAAGAGGGCTCTGAACACTTTCTTTAGAACGCCACCTAGAAAAGGATAACTTGTCTTCCACTGAGGAAGGGCACATGATTGAAGACTTCAAAGCCTCAGAGTCAGAAATTGCAGATCTTTAATGAGATACTTTGATCAGATTGTGGAATTCAAACTTGCTCCTTCTATTTATTTCCTGGAGTTTCCACTTATTTGACCTCAACGCCTCCCTACAATTTCTGTAACTAGCTTGATTAAGCTTGTGAGGTCCCTCATATCTAAAAGATTTTCCCCTTTCTGTTTTCTCCAACTCTCAAATTTATCCTCACCCTTGGATCTGAAAAATTGGGGAATTCACATTTATCATAGGGTTTATCACATTTATCATAGAAGGGTTTCTTTTTTTAATTGAAGAAGAGTAGTTTACAATGTTGTTAGTTTCAGATATACAGCAAAGTGACTCAGTTATACATATACATAAATTTTTTCAGGTTATTTTCCCTTGTACTTTATTACAAAACGTTGAGTATAATTCCCTGTGGTATATAGTACATCTCTATTTGTTATCTATTTTATATATAGTAGAGAAGGCAATGGCAACCCACTATAGTACTCTTGCCTGGAAAATCCCATGGACGGAGGAGCCTAGTGGGCTGCCGTCTATGGGGTCGCTAAGAGTCAGACAGGACTGAGCGACTTCACTTTCACTTTTCACTTTCATGCATTGGAGAAGGAAATGGCAACCCACTCCAGTATTCTTGCCTGGAGAATCCCAGGGACAGAGGAGCCTAGTGGGCTGCCGTCTATGGGGTCGCACAGAGTCGGACATAACTGAAGCGACTTAGCAGCAGCAGCAGTGTGGATATGGAGTCGGACACGACTGAGCAACTTCACTTTTCACTTTCATGCATTGGAGAAGGCAATGGCAACCCACTCCAGTGTTCTTGCCTGGAGAATCCCAGGGACGGGGGAGCCTGGTGGGCTGCCGTCTATGGGGTCGCACAGAGTCGGACACGACTGAAGCAACTTAGCAGCAGCAGCAGCAGCAGCATTGTGGATATGTTAATCCCTAACTCCTAAATTATTCCACCCCCTACCATTTTTCTTTGGTAATCATAAGTTTGTTTTCTATCTGTGGTATATTTCTCTTTGGTACATAGGTTCACTTGCATCATTTTTTTAGATTTTACATATAAATGATACCATGTGATATTTTTCTTTGTCTTAGTGTGATAATCTCTAGGTCAATCCATGCTTCTGTGAATGTCATTATTTTATTCTTTTATGGATGAGTAATATTCCTCTATATCTGTACCACATACATATGTTCAATAAGTTTTATTCTCCTCATTAAGATTCCACTGTGTTCTTCAGCTCTGTGTCCATAATGCCTACCACAGCCGCAGCCACTGGCAAA
This sequence comes from Bos indicus x Bos taurus, assembly GCF_003369695.1. NCBI lineage: Eukaryota > Metazoa > Chordata > Mammalia > Artiodactyla > Bovidae > Bos > Bos indicus x Bos taurus. Next base: position 102,064,973 of record NC_040082.1, read on the forward strand.
AATAGATTATTGAATATACCTGTCTTCATGTAGATTCCAAAAGTGAAAGTGGAGTCTCTCAGTTGTGTCCGACTCTTTGCGACCCCGTGGACTGTAGCCTACCAGGCTCCTTAGTCCATGGGATTCTCCAGGCAAGAGTACTGGGGTGGTTGCCACTTCCTTCTCCAGGGGATCTTCCCAACCCAGAGATCAAACCTGGGTCTCCCTCATTGGAGGCAGACGCTTTAACCTCTGAGCTACCAGGGAAGCCCCAGTAGATTCTGAAGGTAACTTAAATTTGAGTAGTTTGTCAATAAATACATGAAACATAAAGAAGAATTTTTAAATATACTTTACACTGCTGTGCAAAATATTTCTTTTTGAAGCTGTACATCTACTCTTCATATTATGGAAGATCAATATTCATGTGAAATGGATTTTATATATTGGAATGAAATAGTTGATGGCTTATCTATGGGTTTGTATTGTATTATCTTCCTGTTTCTGCTTGAAAACTTCCAGTACTTGCCTATACATGAATCTTTCATTACATGTAATCTCTCTGTCTTTTTATGTGTGTGCTTGTTGTTGTTATTTTTTTAGTTGGAGTATAATCACTTTACAATGTTGTGTTAGTTTCTGCTGTACAACAATGTGAATCAACTATACATATATCCCCTCCCTCTTGAGCTCTCCCCCATTCTTCCCATCTCAACCCCTCTAGGGCATCACAGGGCACCAAGCTGAGCTCCCTGTGTTATAAAGCAGCTTCCCACTAGCTATTTTACACATGATAGCATATATATGTCAATGCTACTCTCTCAGTTATTCCCACCTTTTCTTCTCCCTCAGTGTCCACAAGTCTGTTCTCTACATCTGTATCTCTTTCTTACCCTGTAAGTAGGTTCACTGTAACATTTTCTAGATTATATATATATGCGTTGCTGTTTAGTTGCTAAGTTGTGTCCAACCCTTTTGCAACCCCATGGACTGTAGGCCACCAGGCTCCTCTTCCATGGGATTTCCCAGGCAACAATACTGGAGTTGGTTGCCATTTCCTTCTTCAGGGGATCTTCCCAACCCAGGGATCAAACCCATCTCTCCTGCATTGACAGGTGGATTCTTTACCACTGATCCACCAGAGAAGCCCCCATATAAGTGTTAATATATATTTCTTTTTATATTTTGATTACTTCACTCTGTATGACAACTCTAAGTTCATCCACATCACTTACAATTGATTCAACTTCATTCTGTTTTATGGCTGAGTAATATCCCATTGTATTCATGTGCCACATCTTCTTTATCCATTCATCTGTCAATGGACATCTAGGTTGCTTCCACGTCCTGACTATTGAAATAGTACTGCAATGAACATTGTGCTACATGTGTTTTTTGAATTATGGCTTTCTCAGGATATATGTCCAGTAGTGGGATTGTTGTATCTTATGCTAGTTCTCTTTTTAGTTTTTTAAGGAACTTCCATACTGTTCTCTACAGTGGCTGTATCAATTTACATTCCCACCAACTGTGTAAAAGGGTTCCCTTTTCTCCACACCCTCGTTAGCATTTATTGTTTGTAGATATTTTGAAGATGGTCATTCTAACTGGTGTGAGGTGATACTTCATTGAGCTTTGATTTGCATTTCTCTAATAATGAGTGATGTTGACCATCTTTTCATGTGCCTCTTGGCCACCTGTATGTCTTCTTTGGAGAGAAATCTATCTTGGTCTTCCACCCATTTTTTGCTTGAGTTGTTTCTTTTTTTTTTTTTTTTTTTTTTGATACTGAGCTTAATAAGCTGTCTCTATAATTTGAAGATTAATCATTTTTCCATACTTTGTTTGCAAACATCTTTTCCCATTGAGAAAAAGTTGGAGGTTATATTTTCATCTTGTTTATGATTTCTTTTGGTGTGTAAAAACTTTTAAACTTACTTAGGTCCCATTTGTTTATTTTTGTTTTTAATTTCATTACTCTAGGAGGTAAATCAAAAGAATATTTTGCTGTGGTTTATGTCAAAGAACATTCTGTCTGTTTTCCTCTAAGAGTTTTGTAGTGTCTGGTCTTTAAGTCTTTAATCCATTTGGAGTTTATTTCTGTGTATGGTGTTAGAAAGTGTTCTAATTTTATTCTTTTACATGTAACTGTACAGATTTCCCAGCACCACTTATTGAAGAGGCTGTCTTTTCTCCATTGTATATTCCTGACCCCTTTGTCATAGATTAAGTGACCTATGGGTTTATCTTTGTACATGGGTTTGTCTTTGGACTTTCCATCCTGTATCATTGGTCTATATTTCTTTTTTTGTTCAACAGCCATACCATCTTGATTACTGTACCTTTGTATAGCTTGAAGTCAGGGAGACTGATTCCTCCAGTTCCATTTTTCTTTCTCAAGATTGCTTTGGCTCTTTGGGGTCTTCTGTGTTTCCATACAAATTGTAAGATTTTTTTTGTTCTAATTCTGTGAAGAATGCCATTGGCAATTTGATAGGAGTTTCTGTACTGAATCTGTAGATTGCTTTGGATAATATATTCCTTTTCACAATATTGATTCTTCCAATCCAAGAACATGGTATATTTCTCCATATGTTTGTATCATCTTTGGTTTCTTTCATCAATATTTTATAATTTTTTGATTACAGGTCTTTGCTTCCTTAGGTAGGATTTTTTTTCCTAGGTGTTTTTTTGTTGTTGTTGTTATTATTTTTTTTCAATGGTAAATGGTATTATTTTTTTTTCAATGGTAAATGGTATTATTTTTTTTCAATGGTAAATGGTATTATTTTTTGTTGTTGTTATTATTTTTGTTTCAATGGTAAATGGTATTATTTCCTTAATTTCTCTTTCTGCTCTTTTGTTGTAGTGCATAGGAATGCAAGAAATTTCTGTGCATTAATTTTGTATCCTGTATCTTTACTAGATTCATTGATTAGCTCCAGTAGTTTTCTGGTGGCATCTCTAGGATTTTCTATGTATAGTAACACATCATATACAAATAGTCTCAGTTTTACTTCTTTTTTTCAAATTTGTACTTATTAATTTCCTTTTCTTCTCTGATTGCTATGGCCAGGACTTCCAGACTATGTTGAAAGTGGTGAAAGTGTACATTCTTGTCTTGCACCCAATCTTAGGGGAAATAGTTTTTCACCACTGAGAATGTTTCCTGTGGGTTTGTTGTATATGACCTTTATTATGTTAAGGTTCATTCCCTCTATGCCCACTTTCTGGAGAGTTTTTTTTTTTTTTATCACAAATGAGTGGTGAATTTTATCAAAAGATTTTTCTACATTATTGATCTTTACCTTTGTTTTCTTTGCTTCTATTACATTTATTTCTACTCTGATCTTTATTGTTTAGTCCCTTCTAATGACTTTGGGTTTTCTTTTTTCTACTTTTGCTAGTTGCTTTAGGTATAAAAAGTTAGATAGTTTACTGGAGATGATTCTTGTTTCTTGAGGTGAGATTGGACTGCTATAAACTTCCCTTTTAGAACTGCCTTTGGTACATCCCATTGTTTGGGGCTTTCATTGTCATTTGCTTCTAGGTATTTTTGAATGTCCTCTTTAGTTTCATCAGTGATTTCTTAGTTATTTAGCAGTGTAGTTTAGCCTCCATGGGTTTGTGTTTCTTACAGTTTTTTCCTGTAATTGATTTCTAACCTCAGCATTGTGATCAGAAAAGGCTCTTGCTAAGATTTCAATTTTCTTAAAATTTCTAAGGCTTGATTTGTGACCTCAGATATATCTATGCTGGAGAATGTTCCATGTGCACTTGAGAAGAAAGTGTGTATTCTGCCTCTTGCAGGTAGAATGTCTTATAAATATCAATTAAACCTATCTGGTGTATTATATCATTTAAAACTTGTGTTTCCTTATTTATTTTCTGTCTAGATGGTCTGTCCTTTGGTATAAGTCAGGTGTTAAAGTCCCACACTGTTATCCTGGTACTGTCAATTTCCCCTTTTACAATTGTTAACATTTGTTTTGAGGTGCTCCTATATTGGGTGCATAAATTCTGTCTTTTCTAAATTTTGTCATAATAATAAAAGGAGCAATGTATTGAAAAGTTATCATTGAGCCATGAAAGATGCCAGGATTGTTGGCCTCTGGAGGAGAGGAATTCAATGTGGGGCCAGTGACAAGGTTTGATCACTCGGAGCTTTTGTGTGACAAAGTTTTATTAAAGTATAAAAGAGATAGACAAAGTTTCTGACATAGATCAGAAGGGGGCAGAAAGAGTGCCCCCTTTTCTAGTTTTAGCAAGCTGTCTTATGTCTGTTAAAAGGCTATTATTTAGAGGCGGTCCTAAGATGGTGGAGGAATAGGACGGGGAGATCACTTTCTCCCCGACAATTTCATCAAAAGAACACTTAAACCCTGAGTAAAATCCACAAAACAACTTCTGAATGCCAGCAGAGGACATCAGACACCCAGAAAAGCAACCCATTGTCTTCAAAAGGAGGTAGGAAAAATATAAAAGACAAAAAAAGAGACAAAAGAGGTAGGGACAGAGCTCCATCCCGGGAAGGGAGTCTTAAAAAAAGAGAAGTTTCCAAACACCAGGAAACACTCTCACTGCCGAGTCTGTGCCGAGCCTTGGAAGCACAGAGGGCAACATAATAGGGAGGAAAAATAAGTAAATAAAACCCACAGATTATGAACCCAATGGTAACTCCCCCAGCAGAGAAGCAGCACAGATGCCCACGCCCACCACTAGCAAGCAGGGGCTGAGCAGGGAGGCGCGGGCTGCATTGCTTAGACTAAGGATCGGGCCTGAATGCCCCTGAGGGTAATCAGTGCGAACTAATTTGGGCTAGCAAACCAGACTGTGGGATAGCTACCACGTGAGAAGCCCTAAGACACCACCAGGCCCATGCACAGAACAAAGGGCGGAACAAAACTAGCTGGCTGCAGACCTTCCCCCTCTGGTGACAGGCAGCCAGAGCTGGAAGGGGGCAATCGCAGCCCCAGAAAGACATTATCTATCAAACTGCAAGCAGGCTTCTTTGCTTACTAAGACTTCCTGGGGTTCTGGACAGTCATCCGCCTGAGAAGGTGCGCCAGTTGTACACCCAGAAAACCAAGCGGCAGGGACAGGAGAGGCAATAAGTCGCAGTGACCACGCTCGCCAAACACCTCATCACCCGAGCTGCTCGAAGCTGGGAAGGGCACAAAATGCAGGCCCAACGGAGTCTGCGCCTCTGAGGACTACCTAAGTGCCTGAACCTGAGAGGCTTAGATCTGGGAGGTGCATGCAGCCCATGGCCGGCCTCGGACGGTTCCCGACGGAGCAACCTAGAGCCTGAGCTGTGTGGGCAGTGGGGGTGCACGCGCCGTGAGCGGGGGCAGGCCCAGTGTGGCTGAGACACTATGAGCACACGCCAGTGTTATTTGTTTGCAACGTCCCTCCCTCCCCACAGCGCGACTGAACAAGTGAGCCTAAAAGAAAGTGTCCACCACTGCCCACTTTGTGTCAGGTCAGAAAACAGACACTGAAGAGACCAGCAAACAGAAACTAAAACCTAGGGAACTGCCTTGGAAGTGACAGGTGCAATAGATTAAAACCCTGTAGTTAGTACCGACTACGTAGGAAGGGGCCTATAGATCTTGAGAAATATAAGCCAGACCAAGAAACTATCTGAAAATGAACTGACCACACACTGCCTACAACACCAGAGAAAGTCCTAGATATGTTTTTACTATTTTTATGATCATTCTTTTCTTTTCTTTTTTTTCTTCTTATTTTTTCTTTTTCTTTTTTTTTCTTTTCTTTTTCTTCTTTTTTTTAACTTTGTTTTTATTTTGAAGTCCTCTATTACTCCTTTAATTTTCATTTTTATAAGCTACTATTACTTTCAAAAAATAAGACTATTTTTTAAAGCAAACTTCATATATATATATTTTTAAATAACTTTTGTGACTTTGTTTTTTTCTTCTTCTTCTTTTCTTTAATATTGTATTTTTTAAAATCTAACCTCTACTTTAGGATTTTAATCATTGCTTTTTGGTATTTGTTATCAATTTTGTACCTTTAAGAACCCAATCTTCAGTACCTATTTTTACTTAGGAGCGAGATTACTGGCTTGACTGCTATCTCATCCTTTGGACTCTCCTTTCTCTGCAATAGGTCGCCTCTGTCTCTTCCGTCCCCCTTCTCTTCTCTACCCAACTCTCTGAATCTTTGTGTAGTCCAGACGGTGGAGGACACTTAGGGAACTGATTACTGGCTGGATCTGTCTCTCTCCTTTTCATTCCCCCCTTTTATCCTCCTGGCCACCTCTGTCTCCTTCCTCCCTCTTCTCTTCTCTGTATAACTCCATGAACATCTCTGAGCAGTCCACACTGTGGAGCGCACATAAGGAAGTGATTACTGGCTAGCTTGCAGTCTCCTCTTTTGATGCCACCTCACCTCATTCGGGTCACCTCTAACTCCCTCCTCCCTCTTCTCTTCTCCATGTAACTCTGTGAACCTCTCTGGGTGTCCCTCACTGTGGAGAAACTCTGTGAACCTCTCTGGGTGTCCCTCACTGTGGAGATAACATAGATGTTTTATCAATGGTGCTGTATAGAAGGAGAAGTCTTGAGACTACTGTAAAAATAAGACTGAAAACCAGAAGCAGGAGGCTTAAGTCCAAATCCTGAGAACATCTTAGAACACCTGACTCCAGGGAACATTAAGCGATAGGAGCTCATCAAATGCCTCCATACCTACAGTGAAACCAAGCACCACCCAAGGGCCAACAAGTTCCAGAGTAACACATACCACGCAAATTCTCCAGCAACAAAGGAACACAGCCCTGAGCTTCAATATACAGGCTGCCCAAAGTTACCCCAAATCCATTGACATCTCAGAACTCATTACTAGACACTTCATTGCACTCCAGAGAAAAGAAATACAGCTCCACCCACCAGAAAACCGACACGAGCTTCCCTAACCAAGAAACCTTGACAAGCCATCCATACAATCCCAACCACAGTGAGGAAACTCCATAATAAAGAGAACTCCACAAACTGCCAGAATACAGAAAGGACACCCCAAACTCAGCAATATAAACAAGATGAAGAGACAGAGGAATATCCAGCAAGTAAAGTAACAGGATAAATGCCCACCAAACCAAACAAAAGAGGAAGAGATAGGGAATCTACCTGATAAAGAATTCCAAATAATGATGGTGAAAATGATCCAAAATCTTGAAATCAAAATGGAATCAGAGATAAATAGCCTGTAGACAAGGATTGAGAAGATGCAAGAAAGGTTTAACAAGGACCTAGAAGAAATAAAAAAGAGTCACTATATAATGAATAATGCAATAAATGAGATCAAAAACACTCTGGAGGCAACAAATAGTAGACTAACGGAGGCAGAAGATAGGATTAGTGAAATAGAAGATAGAATGGTAGAAATAAATGAATCAGAGAGGAAAAAAGAAAAACAAATTAAAAGAAATGAGGACAATCTCAGACACCTCCAGGACAATGTTAAACACCCCAGCATTCGAATCACAGAAGTCCCAGAAGAACAACACAAAAAGAAAGACCATGAGAAAATACTTGAGGAGATAATAGTTGAAAAATTCCCTAAAACGGGGAAGGAAATAATCACCCAAGTCCAAGAAACCCAGAGAGTCCCAAACAGGGTAAACCCAAGGCAAAACACCCCAAGACACACATTAATCAAATTAACAAAGATCAAACACAAAGAACAAATATTAAAAGCAGCAAGGGAAAAACCACAAATAACACATATGGGGATTCCCATAAGGATAACAGCTGATCTTTCAATAGAAACTCTTCAGGCCAGGAGGGAATGACAAGACATACTTAAAGTGATGAAAGAAAATAACTTACAGCCCAGATTACTGTACCCAGCAAGAATCTCATTCAAATATGAAGGAGAAATCTAAAGCTTTACAGACAAGCAAAAGCTGAGAGAATTCAGCATTACCAAACCAGCTCTCCAACAATTATGTAAAGTTTAAAAATAAAATAAAATTAGAAAAAAAAACAAAAAAACAAAACTCAACATTCAAAAAACTAAAAAAAAAAAGGTGGGGGGGGGGGATATTCTCTAGACAGGAGACACAAAAATGGTGTATAAACACAAACCCAAAACAATAAAGTAAATGGCAACGGGGTCATACTTATCAATAATTACCTTAAATGTAAATGGGTTGAATGCCCCAACCAAAAGACAAAGACTGGCTGAATGCATACAAAAATAAGACCCCTATATAAGTTGTCTACAAGAGACCGACCTCAAAACAGGGGACACATACAGACTGAAAGTGAAGGGCTGGAAAAAGATATTCCATGCAAATAGAGATCAAAAGAAAGCAGGAGTAGCAATACTCATATCAGATAAAATAGACTTTAAAACAAAGGCTGTAAAAAGAGACAAAGAAGTACACTACATAATGATCAATGGATCAATCCAAGAAGAAGATATAACAATTATAAATGTATATGCACCCAACATAGGAGCACCGCAATATGTAAGACAAATGCTAACAAGTATGAAAGGGGAAGTTAACAATAACACAATAATAGTGGGAGACTTTAAGACCCCACTCACACCTATGGATAGATTAACTAAACAGAATATTAACAAGGAAACACAAACTTTAAATGATACAATAGACCAGTTAGGCCTAATTGATATCTATAGGACATTTCATCCCAAAACAATGAATTTCACCTTTTTCTCAAGCACGCATGGAACTTTCTCCAGGATAGATCACATCCTGGGCCATAAGTCTAGCCTTGGTAAATTCAAAAAAATAGAAATCATTCCAAGCATCTTTTCTGACCATAATGTAGTAAGATTACATCTCAATTACAGGAAAAAAACTATTAAAAATTCCAACATATGGAGGCTGAACGACACGCTGCTGAATAACCAACAAATCACAGAAGAAATCAAAAAAGAAATCAAAATATGCATAGAAATGAATGAAAATGAAAACACAACAACCCAAAACCATGGGACACTGTAAAAGCAGTGCTAAGGGGAAAGTTCATAGCAATACAGGCATACCTCAAGAAACAAGAAAAATGTCAAATAAATAACCTAACTCTACACCTAAAGCAACTAGAAAAGGAAGCAATGAGGAACCCCAGGGTTAGTAGAAGGAAAGAAATCTTAAAAATTAGGGTAGATATTTGGCAAAACTAATACAATATTGTAAAGTTTAAAAATAAAATAAAATAAAATAAAAAAAAAGAAAAAAAATTAGGGTAGAAATAAATGCAAAAGAAACAAAGGACACCATAGCAAAAATCAACAAAGCCAAAAGCTGGTTCTTTAAAAGGATAAATAAAATTGAAAAACCATTAGCCAGACTCATTAAGAAACAAAAGGAGAAAAATCAAATCAATAAAATTAGAAATGAAAATGGAGAGATCACAACAGACAACACACAAAGGATCATAAGAGAATACTATCAGCAATTATGTGCCAATAAAATGGACAACTTGGAAGAAATGGACAATTTCTTAGAAAAGTGCAACTTTCCAAAACTGAACCAGGAAGAAATAGAAAATCTTAACAGACCCATCACAAGCACGGAAATTGAAACTGTATTCAGAAATCTTCCAGCAAATAAAAGCCCAGGTCCAGACGGCTTCACAGCTGAATTCTACCAAAAACTTAGAGAAGAGCTGACACCTATCCTATTCAAACTCTTCCAGAAAATTGCAGAGGAAGGTAAACTTCCAAGCTCATTCTATGAGGCCACCATCACCCTAACACCAAAACCTGACAAAGATCCCACAAAAAAAGAAAACTACAGGCCAATATCACTGATGAACATAGATGCAAAAATCCTTAACAAAATTCTAGCAATCAGAATCCAACAACACATTTAAAAGATCATACACCATGACCAAGTGGGCTTTATCCCAGGGATGCAAGGATTCTTCAATATCTGCAAACCAATCAATGTAATACACCACATTAACAAATTGAAAAATAAAAGCCATATGATTATCTCAATATATGCAGAGAAAGCCTTTGATAAAACTCAATGTCCATTTATGATAAAACTCTCCAGAAAGCAGGAATAGAAGGAACATACCTCAACATAATAAAAGCTATATATGACAAATCCACAGCAAACATTATCCTCATTGGTGAAAAACTGAAAGCATTTCCCCTAAAGTCAGGAAGAAGACATGGGTGCCCACTCTAACCATTACTTTACAACATAGTTTTGGAAGTTTAGGCCACAGCAATCAGAGCAGAAAAAGAAATCAAAGGAATCCAAATTGGAAAAGAAGAAGTAAAACTCTCACTGTTTGCAGATGACATGATCTTCTACATAGAAAACCCTAAAGACTCCACCAGAAAATTACTAGAGCTAATCAATGAATATAGTAAAGTTGCAGGATATAAAATCAACACACAGAAATCCCTTGCATTCCTATACACTAATAATGAGAAAATAGAGAAATTAAGGCAACAATTCCATTCACCATGCAACGAAAAGAATAAAATACTTAGGAATATATCTACCTAAAGAAACTAAAGACCTATATATAGAAAACTATAAAACACTGATGAAAGAAATCAAAGAGGACACTAATAGATGGAGAAATATACTATGTTCATGTCAATGTATGGCAAAACCAATAAAATATTGTAAAGTTTAAAAAAATAAACAAATCGGACCTAATTAAAATTAAAAGCTTCTGCACAATGAAGGAAGCTATAAGCAAGATGATAAGATAGCCTTCAGAACAGGAGAAAATAATAGTAAATGAAGCAACTGACAAAGAATTAATCTCAAATATATACAAGCAACTCCTGCAGCTCAATTTCAGAAAAATAAATGACTCAATCAAAAAATGGGCCAAAGAACTAAACAGACATTTCTCCAAAGAAGCCATACAGATGGCTAACAAACATATGAAAGATGCTCAACATCACTCATTATGGGAGAAATGCAAATCAAAACCACAATGAGGTACCATCTCAAGCCGGTCAGAATGGCTGCGATCCAAAAGTCTACAAACAATAAATGCTGGAGAGGGTGTGGAGAAAAGGGAACCCTCTTACACTTGGTGGGAATGCAAACTAGTACAGCCACTATGGAGAACACTGTGGAGATTCCTTAAATAACTAGAAATAGAACTGCCATATGGCCCAGAAATCCCACTGCTGGGCATACACACTGAGGAAACCAGAATTCAAAGAGACACATGTACCCCAATGTTCATCAGCACTGTTTATAATAGCCAGGTCATGGAAGCAACCTAGATGTCCATCAGCAGACGAATGGATAAGAAAGCTGTGGTATATATACACAATGGAATATTACTCAGCCATTAAAAAGAATGCATTTGAATCAGTTCTAATGAGGTGGGTCATTGAATCAGTTCTAATAATCAGTTCTATTATATAGAGTGAAGTAAGTCAGAAACAAAAACACCAGTGCAGTATATTAACACATACATATGGAATTTAGAAAGATGGTAACAATAACCCTATATGCAAGACAGCAAAAGAGACGCAGATGTATAGAACAGTCTTTTGGACTCTGTGGGAGAAGCGGAGGGTGGGGTGATTTGAGAGAATAACATTAAAGCATGTATATTATCATATGTGAAACAGATCGCCAGTCCTGGTTTGATGCATGAAACAGGTTGCTCACGGCTGGTGCACTGGGATGACCCTGAGGGCTGGGATGGGGAGGGAGTGGGATGGGGGTTCAGAATAAGGAACACATGTACACCTATGGCTGATTCATGTCAATGTATGGCAAAAATCACTACAATTTATAAAGTAATTAGCCTCCAATTAACATTTTAAAAAATAAAAATAAATATTACAACTTTAAAAGTAATCAAATTAATAAAGCAGGAAAGGACTCACATAGATCATTTGAGAGAGAGAAAGCTGATGGCTAACATATCCACATACATAGTCAGCCTCTTGGGAATTGAAATAATAGGATAAGATAATTAGGATTCCTGTTTTCTCATCCTAAAATTTTTTCATTTTCTTCACAAAGAATATGTGAAATAGATATCTCAGATACTACGAAATATGTGTGCTATTGTTTCACAGGTGTATTTGCAAGCCTCCTTTGGTGGGGATCTTTCTCCTCTCAATATTAAAACACGATCAAATAAGACCCATTATAAAAATTAAAAATATCTTCACTTTAGGTTATATCCCTCTGCAGCTAATACCCTATTTCTATACCCCCATTTAATTAATAAGATATTTGGACACATGTTCTACTTTTACAGGAAGCATTTTATGCCTCTCATCCCTCTTCTAATTGGGCTTCCATTCCTATTGTTGACTCTTGAGAGTCCCTTGGACTGCAAAGGGATCAAACCAGTCAATCCTAAAGTAAATCAGTCCCAAATATTCATTAAAAGGACCGATGCTGAAGCTGAAATTCCAATCCTTTGGCCACCTGATGGGACGAACTGACTCACTGGAAAAGTCCCTGATGCTGGGAGAGATTGAAGGCAGGAGGAGAAGGGGATGACAGAGGACAAGATGGTTGGATGGCATCACCGACTAGATAGATGGACATGAGTTTGAGTAAGCTCCAGGAGTTGTTGAAAGACAGAGAAGCCTGGTGTGCTGCAGTCCGTGGGGTTGTAAAGAGTCAGATACAACTGAGTGACTGAACTGATTTCTGTATTTAGTTGGAATCACAGAACACTGCCTTTCTGAGTTCAATATTCACTTCTTCTTTTCATATCATAACAATATTAATACATTGATATTTAATTAAGCAAACAAACCAACCACAGTGGGCTCTGGGCTCTGGGCTGGGCTGAGCTGGTACTCAAACAACCTCAGGTAAACATCTGGGATATCCTTCTCTCTAATCTTTACCTGCAGTGTCCTTTGGGCTCTTGGACTCTCCTGCATGGGAACTCTGAAGAGAAGGTCTTCCTGTGACACGCTGAATCCTTTTATGGATGGTTGATGTTGGACACTGAGGCTTTGTCCCAAGACAAGACAGCAGGAAGGAGACAAGCACTGGTCCCTTAGTTGGACTTTGGACTCAAAAAGCAACAACCATGTCTCATCTATGCCCAGGTGATACAAACTCAAGGATGCAGCAACGGAGATATTTACAGCTCTCTTTGTTTGCTCATTTGGAGAAGGCAATGGCTCATTAGCTTTATTTCCCTAATGTTGTAATGACCATGAATTCCCACAGGGAATTCTGGACACAATCCTTGACAGAAAGGATTCCTCCCCCCTCCCCGCCCCCCCCCCCCCCCCCCGGTGATTCTCTATACCTAGGATAGCATTAACAAGCCAGGTGAATTCAATGCTTATTAATCCTTCTATATTAACTCTTGCTTTCCAAAGGTCTAAACTGCCAACACCTTAACTCAACCCTTAATTTTAATTTTCTCCAATGAGACTGAGGCAATTACCTTGAATAGGTCCATTGACTCATTAAATAATTGACTTGTGATGGCTACATACCCCATTAAACCTATACAAAATTGTAATTCCCCTCTTTATAAGGAGGCTTCCCAGGTGGCACAAAAGTGAAAGAATTTCTTGCCAGCACAGGAGACACGAGAGGTAGGTTTGATCCCTGGGTTGGGGTGATTCAGTGGAGTAGGAAATGGCAACCCACTCCAGTATCCTTGCCTGAAAAATTCCATGGACAGAGGAACCTGGTAGGCTATAGTCTATGGGGTCACAAAGAGTCAGACTCACTAAGCGACTGGGCACACACACACAATCTTTATATGAGGGACAATTTTGTTTCTTTAATGTAAAATATTGGATAGTGCACTCTTCCAGTTCCTGATACTTTTGCTAAAATCATTAGGCATTTCATATTTATATCTAAAGTTGAGAGCTGTCCTTTTGCTCCTCATTATAAAATGTAAGTTTGGGAATATATTTAGATTTTTTTTTAAGTACCATAATCTGCCTTACTACAGTGTATGTATGTATGTGTTAGTCACTCAGTTGTGTCCATCTCTACAATCCCATGGTTGTAGCCCATGAGTCTCCTCTGTCCATGAGATTAACCAGGCAAGAATACTGGAGTGGGTTGTCATTTCCTTCTCTAAGAGATCTTCACAAGCCAGGGATAAAACCTGTGTCACCTGCATTGCAGGCAGATTCTTTACCATCTGCACTGCCAAGGAAACCTACCTTAGCACATTATAGGAAGTTAATTTTTAGAGAAGCTCCTTTTGTGAGGTAGTGCTGTTATAACTCCCTCCAACGTTTCAGGAATGGGTCTGGAATATATTTAATGTTCTGCTGAAAATTGCAAACTGATTTTGAGATGGAGTCTTGATTAGAATTATTTCAGGATGCTTCCAGTTCTCAGGCTTTGGTTAGTGGTTCTCAATCAGAGATGGTTTGGCTCCTGGGGTTGTATGACAATTAAAAGTCAAATGCTGCAAAACAGCACAATATGCAAGATATCAGGGAACACAAGTATCCTGTCCCAAAGTTAACACTGAAGATGTGAAAAGCCATTTACACCAGCACTTCTCCAACGTCACACCAGGAACTGTAATTCAGGGCAAATTCTCATTGAGCAGGTCTCCAGTGGGCCTGAGGACTCTGCATTTCTAACAATATCGTGGCAGTGTGAAATTGCAGGTCCTAATCTCTGGGTAATATTTTGAGTAACAAGGCTCTGGGCCTACGTTAGAGTCAGGTACAGGAATATTTACGTGTTCTGTAACAAAACTAATTTTTTTACACAATTTTTAAAGAAAGGTTGTTGTTGAATCATGCGAAGACACCGGGATTCTTGGCCCCAGGAGGAGAAGAATTCAATCCGGGGCCAGAGATGAGGCTTGATTGCTCAGAGCTTTTGTGTAATAAAGTTTATTAAAATATAAAGGAGATAGAGAAAGCTTCTGACATCGGCATCAGAAGGGGGCAGAAAGAGTGATTCAACAACAACCTTTCATCTTGGGGGCTCGTCCGGGATCCTTCAGGACAAGGAGCCGTGGCTGTGTGGGCGCAGGAGGGCCTAGAGGAGCTATCCCATGTTGGTGGTCAGGAAAGGCGGTGGTGAGGAGATACCCCTCATCCAAGGTAAGGAGCAACGGCTGCGCTTTGCTGGAGCAGCCATGAAGAGATACCCCACACCCAAGGTAAGAAAAACCCAAGTAAGATGGTAAGTGTTGCAAGAGGTCATCAGAGGGCAGACACACCGAAACCAAACTCACAGAAAACTAGTCAGTTTAACCACACTAGGACCACAGCCTTGTCTAACTCAATGAAACTAAGCCATGCCCGTGGGGCAACCCAAGATGGGAGGGTCATGGTGGAGAGATCTGACAGAATGTGGTCCACTGGAGAAGGAAATGGCAAACCACTTCAGTATTCTTGCCTTGAAAACCCCATGAACAGTATGAAAAGGCAAAATGATAGGATACTGAAAGAGGAACTCCCCAGGTCAGTAGGTGCCCAATATGCTACTGGAGATCAGTGGAGAAATAACTCCAGAAAAATGAAGGGATGGAGCCAAAGCAAAAAGAATACCCAGCTGTGGATGTGACTGGTGACAGAAGCAAGGTCCGATGCTGTAAAGAGCAATATTGCATAGGAACCTGGAATGTCAGGTCCATGAATCAAGGCAAATTGAAGTGGTCAAACAAGAGATGGCAAGAGTGAATGTCGACATTCTAGGAATCAGCGAACTAAAATGGACTGGAATGGGTGAATTTAACTCAGATGACAATTATATCTACTACTGTGGGCAGGAATCCCTCAGAAGAAATGGAGTAGCCATCATGGTCAACAAAAGAGTCCGAAATGCAGTAATTGGATGCAATTTCAAAAATGACAGAATGATCTCTGTTTGTTTCCAAGGCAAACCATTCAATACCACAGTAATCCAAGTCCATGCCCCAACCAGTAATGGTGAGGAAGCTGAAGTTAAACGGTTCTATGAAGACCTACAAGACCTTTTAGAACTAAAACCCAAAAAAGATGTCCTTTTCATTATAGGGGACTGGAATGCAAAAGTAGGAAGTCAAGAAACATCTGGAGTAACAGGCAAATTTGGCCTTGGAGTACAGAATGAAGCAGGGAAAAGGCTAATAGAGTTTTGCCAAGAAAATGCCCTGATCATAACAAACACCCTCTTCCAACAACACAAGAGAAGACTCTATACATGGACATCACCAGATGGTCAACACCAAAATCAGATTGATTATATTCTTTGTAGCCAAAGATGGAGAAGCTCTATACAGTCAGCAAAAACAAGACCAGGAGCTGACTGTGGCTCAGATCATGAACTCCTTATTGCCAAATTCAAACTTAAATTGAAGAAACTAGGGAAAACCACTAGACCATTGAGGTATGACCTAAATCAAATCCCTTATGATTATACAGTGGAAGTGAGAAATAGTTTTAAGGGCCTAGATCTGATAGATAGAATGCCTGATGAACTATGGAATGAGGTTTGTTACATGTATAGGAGACAGGGATTAAGACCATCCCCATGGAAAAGAAATGCAAAAAAGCAAAATGGCTGTCTGGGGAGGCCTTACAAATAGCTGTGAAAAGAAGAAAAGCAAAAAGCAAAGGAGGAAAGGAAAGATATAAGCATCTGAATGCAGACTTCCAAAGAATAGCAAGAAGAGATAAGAAAGACTTCTTCAGCAATCAAAGCAAAGAAATAGAGGAAAACAACAGAATGGGAAAGACTAGAGACCTCTTCAAGAAAATGAGAGATACCAAGGGAACATTTCATGCAAAGATGGGCTTGATAAAGGACAGAAATGGTATGGACCTAACAGAAGCAGAAGATATTAAGAAGAGGTGGCAAGAATACACAGAAGAACTATACAAAAAAGATCTTCACAACCCAGATAATCACAATGGTGTGATCACTCACCTAGAGCCAGACATCCTGGAATGTGAAGTCAAGTGGGCCTTAGAAAGCATCTCTATGAACAAAGCTAGTGGAGGTGATGGAATTCCAGTTGAGCTATTTCAAATCCTGAAAGATGATGCTGTGAAAGTGCTACACTCAATATGCCAGCAAATTTGGAAAACTCAACAGTGGCCACAGGACTGGAAAAGGTCAGTTTTCATTCCAATCCCAAAAAAAGGCAATGCCAAAGAATGCTCAAACTACCACACAATTGCACTCATCTCACACTCTAGTAAAGTAATGCTCAAAATTCTCCAAGCCAGGCTTCAGCAATATGTGAACCGTGAATTTCCTGATGTTCAAGCTGGTTTTACAAAAGGCAGAGGAACCAGAGAACAAATTTCCAACATCCACTGGATCATGGAAAAAGCAAGAGAGTTCCAGAAAAACATCTATTTCTGCTTTATTGACTATGCCAAAGCCTTTGACTGTGTGGATCACAATAAACTGTGGAAAATTCTGAAAGAGATGGGAATACCAGATCACCTGATCTGCCCCTTGAGAAATTTGTATGCGGGTCATGAAGCAACAGTTAGACCTGGACTTGGAACAACAGACTGGTTCCAAATAGGAAAAGGAGTATGTCAAGGCTGTATATTGTCACCCTGCTTATTTAACTTATATGCAGGGTACATCATGAGAAACGCTGGACTGGAGGAAACACAAGCTGGAATCAAGACTGCTGGGAGAAATATCAATAACCCCAGATACGCAGATGACACCACCCTTATGGCAGAAAGTGAAGAGGAACTCAAAAGCCTCTTGATGAAAGTGAAAGTGGAGAGTGAAAAAGTTGACTTAAAGCTCAACATTCAGAAAACGAAGATCATGGCATCCGGTCCCATCACTTCATGGGAAATAGATGGGAAACAGTGGAAACAGTGTCAGACTTTATTTTTGGGGGCTCCAAAATCACTGCAGATGGTGACTGCAGCCATGAAATTAAAAGACGCTTACTCCTTGGAAGGAAAGTTTTGACCAACCTAGATAGCATATTCCAAAGCAGAGACATTACTTTGCCAACAAAGGTTCGTCCAATCAAAGCTATGGTTTTTCCTGTGGTCATGTGTGGATGTGAGAGTTGGACTGTGAAGAAGGCTGAGCGCCAAAGAATTGATGCTTTTGAACTGTGGTGTTGGAGAAGACTCTTGAGAGTCCCTTGGACTGCAAGGAGATCCAACCAGTCCATTCTGAAGGAGATCAGCCCTGGGATTTCTTTGGAAGGAATGATGCTAAAGCTGAAACTCCAGTACTTTGGCCACCTCATGCGAAGAGTTGACTCATTGGAAAAGACTCTGATGCTGGGAGGGATTGGGGGCAGGAGGAGAAGGGGACGACAGAGGATGAGATGGCTGGATGGCATCACTGACTCGATGGACATGAGTCTGGGTGAACTCTGGGAGTTGGTGATGGACAGGGAGGCCTGGCGTGCTGCGATTCATGGGGTCACAAAGAATCAGACACGACTGAGCGACTGAACTGAACTGAACTGAACTTGAAAAAAAAGTGTTTCACCCACTGCACAGGTTGATTCTTTTATATAAATGCTTTTGAATGATAGTAAATAATATATGTCAGGAAAAGACAGAATACAGGCCTCAAAATAATGTGCACGTCCTAATCCCAGGCACTTTTAATATGTCACCTTATATAAAGGGGGATAAATCTGGTAGATAAAATAAATTTGCTAATCATTTACCTTAAAAATGGGCTTCCCTGGAGGCTCAGATGGTAAAGAATCTGCCTGAAATGCAGGATAACCAGGTTTGGTTCCTGGGTCTGGAAGATCCCCTGAAGAAGGGAATGGCTACCCTCTCCAGTATTCTTCCTTGGAGAATTCCAGGGACAGAGGAGACTGGCAGGCTATATAGTCCATGGGGTCACAAGAGTCAAGCACGACTGAATGACTAACACAGACAGACAAGACCCATCAATCCCACTACTGGGCATATACCATCAGATCAGATCAGATTAGTCGCTCAGTTGTGTCTGACTCTTTTCGACCCCATGAATCGCAGCACACCAGGCCTCCCTGTCCATCACCTACTCCCGGAGTTCACCCAGACTCACGTCCATCGAGTCCGTGATGCCATCCAGCCATCTCATCCTCTGTCTTCCCCTTCTCCTCCTGCCCCCAGTCCCTCCCAGCATCAGTCTTTTCCAATGAGTCAACTCTTCGTATGAGGTGGCCAAAGTACTGGAGTTTCAGCTTTCGCATCATTGCTTCCAAAGAAATCCCAGGGCTGATCTCCTTCAGAATGGACTGGTTGGATCTCCTTGCAGTCCAAGGGACTCTCAAGAGTCTTCTCCAACACCACAGTTCAAAAGCATCAATTCTTCAGCACTCAGCCTTCTTCAAGTCCAACTCTCACATCCATACATGACCACAGGAAAAACCATAGCCTTGACTAGACGAACCTTTGTTGGCAAAGTAATGTCTCTGCTTTGGAATATGCTATCTAGGTTGGTCATAACAATTCATAAAGATGCATAAACCCCAATGTTCATTGCAACATTAATTACAATAGCCAGGACATGGAAGCAACCTAGATATCCATCAGTAGATGAATGGATAAATAAGTTGTGGTACATATATATATATATATATATATATATATATATATATAAAATGGAATATTACTTCATCATAAAAAGGAACAAGTTTGAGTCAGTTTGAAGTGGATGAACCTAGAGCCTGTTATACAGAGCAGAGTCTGAAAGAGAAAAACAAATATCATATATTCATTTCAACTCAGTCACTTGGTCATGTCCGAATTTGTGTGACCCCATGGACTGCAGCACGCCAGGCTTTCCTGTCCATCACCAACTCCCAGAGCTTGATGAAACTCATGTCCATTGAGTCAGTGATGCCATCCAACCATCTCATCCTCTGTCATCCCCTTCTTCTCCTGCCTTCAATCTTTCCCAGCATCGGGGTCTTTTCCAATGACTCAGTTCTTTGCATCAAGTAGACAAGTATTGGAGTTTCAGCTTCAGCATCAGTCCTTCCAACAAATATTCAGAACTTATTTCCTTTAGGATTGACTGATTTGATCTCCTTGCAGTCCAAGGGATTCTCAAGAGTCTTCTCCAACATCACAATTCAAAAGCATCAATTAAAAAAATTTTTTAATAAATAAATAAATTTTTAAAAGCATCAGTTATTTGGTGCTCACCTTTCTCTATAGTCCAACTCTCACATCCATACATGACTACTGGAAAAACCATAGCTTTGACTACAGGGACATTTCTTGGCAAAGTAATGTCTCTGTTTTTAATATGCTGTCTACTTTGGTCATAGCTTTCCTTCCAAGGAGCAAGCGCCTTTTAATTTCATGGCTGCAATCACCATATGCAGTGATTTTGCAGCCCAAGAAAATAAAGTCTCTCACTGCTTCCATCATTTCCCCCATCTATTTGCCATAAAGGGATGGGACCGGATGCCATGATCTTAGTTTTTTGGATGTTGAGTTTTAAGCCAACTTTCTCACTCTCTTCTTTCACTTTCGTTTTTTTAATTTTTTTTTTTTTTTTTTTTTTTGGTCCAAAAATGTCATTAGGTGACTTTACTTTTTTATTTAAATTTATTTATTTTAATTAGAGGCTAATTACTTTACAATATTGTATTGGTTTTGCCATACATCAACATGAATCTGCCATGGGTGTACACGTGTTCCCAATTCTGAACCCCCCTCCCACCTCCGTCCCCATACCATCCCTCTGGGTCATCCCAGAGCGCCAGCCCCAAGTTTCCTGTATCCTGCATCGAACCTGGACTGGCGATTCGTTTCTTATATGATATTATACATGTTTCAATGCCATTCTCCCAAGTCATTCCCCCCACACACACACAGAATTCAAAGACTGTTCTATACATCTGTGTCTCTTTTGCTGTCTCGCATACAGGGTTATCATTACCATCTTTCTAAATTCCATATGTATGCGTTAGTATACTATATTGGTGTTTTTCTTTCTGGCTTACTTCACTCCGTATAACAGGCTCCAGTTTCATCCACCTCATTAGAACTTATTCAAATGTATTCTATTGAATGGCTGAGTAATACTCCATTGCGTATATGTACCACAGCTTTCTTGTCCATTTATCTGCTGATGGACATCTAAGTTGTTTCCATGTCCTGGCTATTATAAACAGTGCTGTGATGAACATTGGGGTACATGTGTCTCTTTCAATTCTGGTTTCCTCTGTGTGTATGCCCAGCAGTGGGATTGCTGAGTCATAAGGCAGTTCTATTTCCAGTTTTTTAAGGAATCTCCACACTGTTCTCCATAGTGACTGTACTAGTTTGCATTCCCACCAACAGTGTAAGAGGGTTCCCTTTTCTCCACACCCTCTCCAGCATTTATTGCTTGTAGACTTTTGGATCGCAGCCATTCTGACTGGCATGAAATGATACCTCATTGTGGTTTTGATTTGCATTTCTCTGATAATGAGTGATGTTGAGCATCTTTTCATGTGTTTGTTAGCCATCTGTATGTCTTCTTTGGAGAAATGTCTGTTTAGTTCTTTGGCCCATTTTCTGATTGGGTCATTTATTTGTCTAGAATTGAGCTGCAGGAGTTGCTTGTATATTTTTGAGATTAATCCTTTGTCAGTTGCTTCGTTTGCTATTATTTTCTCCCATTCTGAAGGCTGTCTTTTCACCTTGCTTATTGTTTCCTTTGTTGTGCAGAAGCTTTTAATTTTAATTAGGTCCCATTTGTTTATTTTTGCTTTTATTTCCAATATTGTGGGAGGTGGGTCATAGAGGATCCTGCTGTGATGTATGTCGGAGAGTGTTTTGCTTATGTTTTCCTCTAGAAGTTTTATAGTTTCTGGTCTTATGTTTAGATCTTTAATCCATTTTGAGTTTATTTTTGTGTATGGTGTTAGAAAGCGTTCTAGTTTCATTCTTTTACAAGTGGTTGACCAGTTTTCCCAGCACCACTTGTTAAAGAGATTGTCTTTTCTCCATTGTATATTCTTGCCTCCTTTGTCAAAGATAAGGTGTCCATAGGTGTGTGGGTTTATCTCTGGGCTTTCTGTTTTGTTCCATTGATCTATATTTCTGTCTTTGTGCCAGTACCATACTGTCTTGATGACTGTGGCTTTGTAGTAGAGCCTGAAGTCAGGCAGGTTGATTCCTCCAGTTCCGTTCTTCTTTCTCAAGATTGCTTTGGCTATTCGAGGTTTTTTGTATTTCCATACAAATTGTGAAATTATTTGTTCTAGCTCTGTGAAAAATACCGTTGGTAGCTTGATAGGGATTGCATTGAATCTATAGATTGCTTTGGGTAATATACTCATTTTCACTATATTGATTCTTCCAATCCATGAACATGGTATATTTCTCCATCTATTAGTGTCCTCTTTGATTTCTTTCACCAGTGTTTTACAGTTTTCTATATATAGGTCTTTAGTTTCTTTAGGTAGATGTATTCGTAAATATTTTATTCTTTTCGTTGCAGTGGTGAATGGAATTGTTTCCTTAATTTCTTTTTCTGTTTTCTCATTATTAGTGTATAGGAATGCAAGGGATTTCTGTGTGTTGATTTTATATCCTGCAACTTTACTATAGTCATTGATTAGCTCTAGTAATTTTCTGGTGGAGTCTTTAGGGTTTTGTATGTAGAAGATCTTGTCATCTGCAAACAGTGAGAGTTTTACTTCTTCTTTTCCAATTTGGATTCCTTTTCTTTCTTTTTCTGCTCTGATTGCTGTGGCCAAAACTTCCAAAACTATGTTGAATACTCATGGTGAGAGTGGGCACCCATGTCTTGTTCCTGACTTTAGGCGAAATGCTTTCAATTTTTCACCATTGAGGATAATGTTTGCTGTGGGTTTGACATATATAGCTTTTATTATGTTGAGGTATGTTCCTTCTATTCCTGCTTTCTGGAGAGTTCTTATCATAAATGGATGTTGAATTTTGTCAAAGGCTTTCTCTGCATCTATTGAGATAATCATATGGCTTTTATTTTTCATTTGTTAATGTGGTGTATTACATTGATTGATTTGCAGATATTGAAGAATCCTTGCATCCCTGGGATAAAGCCCACTTGGTCATGGTGTATGGTTCTTTGAAAGGATAAATAAAATTGACAAACCACTAGCCAGACTCATCAAGAAACAAAAGGAGAAAAATCAAATCAATAAAATTAGAAATGAAAATGGAGAGATCACAACAGACAACACACAAATACAATGGATCATAAGAGACTACTATCAGCAATAATATGTCAATAAGATGGACAACGTGGAAGAAATTGACAAATTCTTAGAAAAGTAGAACTTTCCCAAGCTGAACCAAGAAGAAATAGAAAATCTTAACAGACCCATCACAAGGATGCAAATTGAAACTGTAATCAGAAATATTCCAGCAAACAAAAGCCCAGGTCCAGATGGCTTCACAGCTGAATTCTACCAAAAATTTAGAGAAGAGCTAACACCTATCCTACTCAAACTCTTCCAGAAAATTGCAGAGGAAGGTCAACTTCCAAACTCATTCTATGAGGCCACCATCACCCTAATACCAAAACCTGACAAAGATGCCACAAAAAAAGAAAACTACAGGCCAATGTCACTGATGAACATAGATGCAAAAACCCTTAACAAAATTCTAGCAATCAGAATCTTCTTTCACTTTCATCAAGAGGCTCTTTAGTCCTTCTTCACTTTCTGCCATAAGGGTGGTGTCATCTGCATATCTGAGGTTATTGATATTTCTTCCAGCAATCTTGATTCCAGCTTGTGCTTCATCCAGCCCAGGATTTTGCATGATGTACTCTACATATAAGTTAAATAAGCAGGGTGACAGTATGCAGCCTTGACATACTCCTTTCCCAATTTGGAACCAGTCTGTTGTTCCATGTCCAGTTCTAACTGTTGCTTCTTGACCTGCATACAAATTTCTCAGGAGACAGGTAAGGTGGTCTGTTATTCCCATCTCTTTAAGAATTTTCCACAGTTTGTGGTGATCCACACAGTCAAAGGTTTTGGTGTAGTCAATAAAGCAGAAGTAGATGTTTTTCTGAAACTCTCTTGCATTCTCAATGATCCAACAGATGTTGGCAATTTGATCTCTGATTCTTCCTCTGCCTCTTTTAAATCCAGCTTGAACATCTGGAAGTTCATGGTTCACGTATTGTTGAAGCCTGGCTTGGATAATTTTGAGCATTACTTTGCTAGCGTATGAGATGAGTACAATTGTGTTGTAGGTTGAACATTCTTTGACATTGCCTTTCATTGGGATTGGAATGAAAACTGGCATTTTCCAGTCCTGTGGCCACTGCTGAGTTTTCCAAATTTGTTGGCATATTGAGTGCAGCACTTTCACAGCATCATCTTTTAGGATTTGAAATAGCTCAACTGGAATTCCATCACCTCCACTAGCTTTGTTCACAGTGATGCTTCCTAATGCCCACTTGATTTTGCATTCCAGGATGTCTGACTCTAGGTCAGTGATCACACCATCGTGATTATCTGGGTTGTGAAGATCTTTTTTGTACAGTTCTTCTGTGTTTTTTTGCCACCTCTTCTTAATATCTTAAGCTTCTTTTAGGTCCATATCATTTCTGTCCATTATTGTGCCCATTTTTGCATGAAATGTTCCCTTGGTATCTCTAATTTTCTTGAAGAGATCTCTAGTCTTTCCCAGTCTATTGTTTTTCTCTATTTAATATCACGTATTAACGCATATATATGGAATCTAGAAAAATGGTACTGATGAACCTATTTGCAAGGCAGGAATAGAGACACAGACGTAGAAGATGGACTTGTGGACACAGCTGGAGAGGTTGGGACAAATTGAGAAGATAGCAATGACATACCATTGGCACTACCATGTGTAAAATAGCTAGCTAGTGAGAAGCTGCTGTATAACGCAGGGAGCCCAGCCTGATGCTCTGTGATAACCTAAAAGAATGGGATAGGGAGAGGGTGGGAGGTGGGCTAAATAAGGAGGAGATATATGTATAAAAAATAAAAATAAAATGAAATTATATACAAAAAATTATTTTGGGTACAGACCTAAACATCCCTATACCTGACTCTAGGAGAGGCCGAGAGCCTTGTTACTCAAAGTGTGACCCTCAAGACCAGAATATGCAGCTTCATACCCCTACACAGCTATTAGAAATGCAGAGTCCTTGGACCCACTGGAGACCTGTTCAATGAGAATTTGCCCTGAATTACAATTCCTGGTGACTTGTATCCACAATGGAATTGGGGAAGTGCTGGTGTAAGTGGGTTTCCTCTCCTGTAGACATTAAGATTTGGGACAGGATAATTATTGGTGTTGAGTGTTATCCTGTTAATTGTGAGTGTTTTACAGCATCCCACCTTACATTGCTGAATAACCCCAGGAGCAATACCATCTCTAGATGAGAACCATAAATGAAAGCCTGAGAACTGGAAGCATCCTGATAGAATTTCAATCAAGATTCCATCCAAAAATCAATTTGTAATTTTCTGCAGAACATTAAATTCCTCTGAGCCCCATTTCTGAAACAGAGGATGAAGTTATAATAGTGCTACCTCACAGAAGGAACTTCTCTACAAATTAAATCAGATCATCCCTATAATGTGCTAAGGTTGGTCATGGTGCTTGAAAATATCTAAATATATGTCATAACTTACATATACTTTATAATGAAGGGAAAAATGACAGCTCTCAACTTCAGGTATAATATGAAGTTCCTAATGGTTTTAGCAAGTGTCAGGAAGCCAAAGATTTCCCAGGTGGTACAGTGGTAAAGAATC
Source organism: Bos indicus x Bos taurus (assembly GCF_003369695.1). Classification (NCBI taxonomy): domain Eukaryota; kingdom Metazoa; phylum Chordata; class Mammalia; order Artiodactyla; family Bovidae; genus Bos; species Bos indicus x Bos taurus. The sequence continues at coordinate 102,090,613 of NC_040082.1, forward strand.
CTGCAATACAGATGCGGGTTCAATCCCTGGGTTGGGAACACACCCTGGAGGAGGAAATGACAACCCACTCCAGTATTATTGCCAGCAAAATCTCATAGACAGAGGAGCCTGGAAGATTGTTGTCTGTAGGGTTGCAAAGAGTGGGACAGACTGAGGATTCATGAAAAAAAAAAAAAAGAAAGAAAGTCAGGAAGACAAAATGTGCACTGCTGAATGTTTTCCATTTGAGAAACAAAACTGTCCCTCTTATAATGAAGGGAATAATTATTTTCTAAGGGTTTCATGGGCTGTTAGCCATCACAAGACAATGCTTTAATGATTCAAGGGAAAAAGTCAAGACAGTTGCCTCAGACTCAGATGTTGGAGAAAACTTAAATTCAGGATTGAGATAGAGTACTGGGAGTTTAGACCTCTGGAAAAGAAGAGAGTTAATGGAGAATGATTAATAAACATTGAAATCTCTTGACTTATAGCTAGTATCCTGGGAACAGAGAATCAGAAGACAAAAATCCTTTTTGTCCAGACCAGCATCCACAGGGAAATCACGTAGTAACAAGGGCGGGTTACTACTACAAGGCTTAGTAACAAGAGGGAAATGAACCTACTTAGCAGACAGAGGGAGCAGTAAATACCTCCTCTGCTGCATCCCTGAGCTTGTACAACCTTGGCACGGACTAGACCTGGTTGTTCCTTTTGGAGTCCTAAGTCTGACTAAAGGACAAATACTTGAACCCTACATGCTCTCTCATCTGGGGACAGAGCTCCAGTCTCCATCATCAACCATCCAGGAAGCGATTCATACTTCCACAGGGAGACCTTCCTTTCAGAGTTCCCATGCAAGAGATTTCAAAAACCCAAAAGACACTGCAAGAAAAGGTCAGAGAGAATGTTCACTAGCAGTCACCTGAGAACCATTTCAGCCTAACCCAGAGCCCAGAGATCACTATGGTTGGTTGCTTGCTTGATTAAATATCAATTCATTTTTATGATGCTAGAAAGAGAAGTGAGCATTCAATTCAGTATGATAATATTCAACAATGCCAATTAAATGATATCAATGTAAGCCCAAATAGAACAGGGGTGAGAAGCATAAAGTGCTTCCAGTAGAAGTAAAACAAATGTCCAATATCTTGTTCATTTACTGGAGTAGAGAAATTGGATATTAGCAATGGATGGATATAAGACATAGTGAGGACATTTCTTTTTAATCTGTTTTTAATTGGAGGATAATTGCTTTACAATATTGTATTGGTTTCTGCCATACATCAAAATGAATCGGTCAGAGGTATACATATGTCTCCTCCCTCTTGAGCCTCCCTCCCACCTCCCCCATCCCACACCTCTAGGTTGTCACAGAGTACTGGTTTGAGCTTCCTGCATCATACAGCAAATTCCCACTGGCTATCTTTTTTTATCTTATTTTACATGTGGCATTTCTTTCTAATTTTATGACAGGATATTTGATCATGTTTCAGTGTTGATTAGAAAGGTCCATACTAAGGAATGACTGCAAATACATCCTTGAAACAGCAGTTGCCAAAGACATAAATTTCGTAGTTTTCTTCTGTGAAAGAAATGAAAAAAAAAATTATGATGTTAAAAGGGTGTGCTAATGAACTCAGTTTCCAATTATTTCATTACCTCTGAGGATGAATATATATGTGGATTTGTTAACCCTTTACTTTCTCTCTTATTGGCATGAGTCTTCTGATTTTGTGTAATACGATCTGTGAGCTTTTATTCCTGTTTTTTAGTGCAGTCTCTCAAACAAAGAATTGGAGTTTTTCACAAATTGGCTATTTTAGTTGCTTTAAGTAAGTATAATTGTATTTGAGAGGGACTGTGAATGTAAATTCTGTGTAGTCACATCTACCATCAGTTATATTGTTTTCTCTCCTTTGCTCTTCAATTTTAATTTTTTCCTGAAAGAAATAGGCCAGCATATTACTACTCTTCACCTGCAAATCATTGCTTTAAGTAAGTTAATTGTATTTGAGAGGGACTGTGAATGTATGTAAATTTTGTGTAGTCACATCTACCATCAGTTATATTGTTTTCTCTCCTTTGCTCTTCAATTTTAATTTTTTCCTGAAAGAATTGGGCCAGCATATTACTACTCTTTACCTGCAAATCATTGTTTTAAACAAAATGAGTAGTGAAAATTCTACCAGTTTAGTGCTAATACTTCAGCCTTTATAAGTTCCCAGCAAGTTTTACATCTATTTATCCCTTAATGTTCTTCCTGACATTTTGTGATTAGTGTGTGTTGTGTGTGTTAGTTGCTCAGTCATGTCCAACTGTTTATGACCTCATGGCTCCTCTGTCCATGGGATTCTCTGGGCAAGGATACTGGAGTGGTTGCCATTCCCTTCTCCAGGGGATCTTCCCGACCCAGGGATCAAACCTGGGTCTCCTGCATTTGTGATTAGACCTATTTCTAAATGTTGCCTCACATTCAGCCATCATGAGGAAAACATCATTTTTTACCATTTGACTAAAGATCACTTATACCTTCCTTTAAGCATATTGAAAGCCACAAATCTCCATAAACATGAAATTGCAACTGGGATACTGCTTTCTCCTTACATTCTATTTTTTAATTAATGTTTATTGGAGTATAGTTGCTTTACAAGGTTGTGTTAGTTTCTACTGTACAACAAAATGAATCAGCCATACATATACATATACATACACATATACATATACATATACGTCCTCCCTTTTGTAACTCTTTCCACTCAAGTCCCCACCGGGCATGAAGTAGAGTTCCCTATGCTATACAATAGGTTTTCATTAGTTATCTATTTTATACATAGTATAAATAGTGTACATGTATCAATCTCAACCTCCCAATTCCTCCCACCTGCTCTTATCCCCTTGGTATCCAAACATTTGTTCTCTATGCCTGCATCTCTATTTCTGTTTTTCATATGACCCAGCAATCTCACTCCTGGGCATATACACAGAGAAAATCATAACTCAAAAATATACATGCACCCCCAAGGTTCATTGCAGCACTATTTACAATAGCCAGGATATGGAAGAAACCTAAATGTCCAACAACAGAGAAATGGATAAAGAAAAAAAGGCTGGAATTGTTTCTATGTCTGAAGGTTTTGTGTGTGTGTGGACTGCAGAGGTCATTGATGGTTGGGCAAAGATCAGAACTAGGACTAGAGTATGCCATTGAATTTATCAGAAAGGCAATCAAAACCCAAGAAGAACAAAGAGAAGATGCCACATGTGAAAATGGAGATAGAGGTTTGCCTATAGGAGAGTATCATATAAAACCAGTAGCTCAAATAAATATTAAATAGCCTCAGGAAAAACAAGATTTGTTGCATGAGACTAAAAATGGCCAACATTCAATTCATATTCATCGTACCTTATATACATTGTTTTGTAAAATGTTGGTTTTTTCCCTTTGCTCATTTTTCTCTTTTACTGTACAATTTGTGTTTCAGATTAGAGGAGGATTATAAATATATATACAGGCATCTTTGCTCACTGAAAAGAGCAAATAATGTATGCTTAATACAAGGAGGAAAATGACCATATCAAAATAAAACTCAAGTTTATTGGTATCTGAGATTATTGCTAGATGGCAGTTTTAAATAATTTGATCTGATTGACTTGAGTTGTATCAACTAAGTCAATCAAGATAGTTAAGGGTGAAAATCACATGGAAGTAATATAGTTTAGGAAGCCAGGGTCTACTGTGTGTATGTGAGAGAGACTTGGTGCCTTGTGTAGTGTGAGAAGTCCTGAGACCAGGGGTGCTGAACTGATGTATTCCAAGATGACTCATACAGAGGCCATAACTCAGTCAACAGAAGGATTTATTTAAACATACAGGACAGTCTTGCAACAATTTCAGAAAGTGCTAGAGGAACATAGTACGGATGAAAGACTCCCATGACTTACAATTTCAGCAGCATCAGGAGGCCACCTTTGTCCTCAACATCCTCTGACACCACCAGTCCTCACTCTACCTCTTGTCCATTACCCTCCACACACTGGCTTCCTTCCTTTAAACTAGAACATCTTAAACAAGCACCAGCCAGGGCCTTTGCACTGGCTGTTCTCCCTGCCAAGCACACACTTGATATATTCAAGGCTCCTGCTCTCTCTTCATTGAGGTCTCTGCTCAAAGTCACCCTATCTGCATGCCTTGCCTGAACACCTATAAAAAGTAGCACCCCCTCTTTATTCTTTCCCCTTACACTTGCTTTCATTTTTTCATAGTCTCTGTCACCATCTGACACGCTGTACTTTTTTATTTCCTATATTCTTTCTCCATGACTGGATTTTAGGAGAATTGGTTTTTCAAGACTATATACTCTGCCAAATCCAAGAACAAAATACTGAAATTAATTTTTAACCACAAAATATAAGTGGTAGCATTTCAGTAATGTGAGGATGCAAGTTAAACATGTCACTTTCCCCTTTCTTTGTAGTCACCTCCAAAACATGGGACAAAGGAATTTAACAAGACCTTCAGAATTTCTTCTCCTGCGATTCTCAGAGGAATCAGAACTACAACCCCTCATATTTGGGCTTTTTCTCTCCATGTACCTGATCACTGTGTTTGGAAACATGCTCATCATCTTGGCCATCAGCTCAGACTCCCACCTCCACACCCCCATGTACTTCTTCCTCACCAACTTGTCCTTTGTAGACATCTGCTTCACCTCCACCACCATCCCCAAAATGCTATGGAACATCTACATCCAAAGCCAAGTTATAACCTATGAAGCCTGCATCACTCAGGTGTATTTTTTAATGCTGTTTGCAGGGTTGGATGACTTCCTCCTGACAGTAATGGCCTATGACCGCTTTGCAGCCATCTGTCACCCCCTGTACTATACGGTCATCATGAATCCAAAAGTCTGTAGAATTTTGGTTCTGGTTAGCTGGGCCATCAGTGTCCTGCATTCATTGTTACAGACCTTAATGGTGTTGAGACTGTCCTTCTGTGAAGAGTTGGAAATCCCTCACTATTTCTGTGAACTCAATCAGATGGTCCAACTTGCCTGTTCTGACAGCTTTCCCAATGACTTGGTGATATACATCACAGCTGTGCTGCTAGCTGGTGGTCCCCTCACTGGAATCTTTTACTCTTACACTAAGATAGCGTCTTCCATCCACAGAATCTCATCTGCTCAGGGGAAGTATAAAGCATTTTCCACCTGTGTATCTCACCTCTCAGTTGTCTTCTTATTTTACTGTACAAGCCTAGGAGTGTATGTTAGCTCTGCTGCTACCCACAGCTCCCAGTCAAGTGCAACAGCATCAATGATGTACACTGTGGTCACACCCATGCTGAATCCTTTCATCTACAGTCTAAGGAATAGAGACATAAAGAGGGCTCTGAAGGCATTCTTCAGAATGGCAGCTATAAAAAGGACACTTGTCCTGAGATAAAGAAAGGCACATAATTGAAGGATTCAGAGATCCAGTGCTTGAAATTGCAAATCTTTGATCAGATTCTTTGATCTGGCTGTGAAAGTAGAACTTGCTCCTTCTATTTATTTCCTGGAATTTTCATTTATTTTATTTCAACATATCCATACAGTTCATGTCACTCACTTTATTGAAATGTGTACTCACTCTCTTTCATATACAAGAGTTTTTCTGTTTTATGGTTTTCCCACTTTCTCAGATTTATTCTCAACCTTGGATCTGAACAACTGGGAAATTCCCATTATCCTATGAAGAGATGTGTTTCTTAAGAACAATTTGTTCTCAAATAAAATATAAAGTGTCTTGCATATGTTGTCTCATGTGTGCCTCCTCTACAAGTGGTTGTGCTTTTGTGTACTTTACAGTACAGTGCTGTATAGGGTAAGCAACTCTCTTTATTTCAATCTGAGGATGTCCAGAAGCAAGCATAAAAGCAGTGGTGATGTTGTTGGTACTGCTAAGAAGCACCGAGTAAAAATGATGGAAACGAAAATGAAAATAACTAAGATACTGGAGAGAGGAATTGAAGGAATTGGAGGACCAGAGAAAAGACTAAGACAAGAGAAAGAAGATGTAACTGAAGAACCAGAGGGAATCACAACACAGAAAATAGCTAGGGGATTTTCTTTATTTAAGAGGGCACTTGATGCAAAGAGTTAACTCATTGGAAAAGACTCCAATGCTAGGAAAGATAGAGGGCAGGAGGAGAAGGGGTGACAGGATGAGATGGTTGGATGGCATCACCGACTCAATGGACGTGAGTCTGAATAAACTCTGGGAAATGGTGATGAACAGGAAAGCCTGTTCAAGAGGGAGGGAATATATGTATACATGTAGCTAATTTACTTTGTCATACAGCAGAAACTGAGCTTTTCTTGTGGCTCAGATGGTAAAGAATCCACCTGCAATGCGGGAGACCTGGGTTCAATCCCTGAGTTGGGAAGATGCCCTGGAGAAAGGAAAGGCTACCTACTCCAGTATCCTGGCCTGGAGGATTCCATGACTCTCCAGGGGGTCTCACAGAGTCAGACATGACTAAGTGACTGAACAACAAGAACAAATTAGTTTTTGAGGTGCAGGACCTGAATGTAGAATGGTACACGAAGGTTGCAGCAGCCATTCAGAATGCAATCCAGTACTGCCATGTCATCTCTGATGGGAGAAAACGCTACACCAAGACATCAGCACATTGTTTTTTCAAGTGCTAGCCGTGTCCAACTCTTTGCAACCCCAAGGACTATAGTCACCAGGCTCCTCTGTCCATGGAATTCTCCAAGCAAGAATACTGAAGTGGGTTGCCATGCCCTTCTCCAGAGGCTCTTCCCAAGCTGGGATCAAACTCAGGTCTCCTGCATTGCAGGTATATTTTTTTACCATCTGAACCACCAGAGAAGGCAGAGAATATTGGAGTGGGTAACCTATCCCTTCTTCTGGGGAACTTCCTGACCTGGGAATTGAACCAGGGTCTCCTGCATTGCAGGCAGATTCTTTACCAACTGAGCTACCAGAGTAGCCTGGGACCTATGAGGGAACTTTTTTTCAAAAGGGTAGATCAAATGAATCCAGCAAGGAATCAGAACCTGTGCCATGATCGCAGTTGGGGCTCGGGCCTCCGCGTTACGTCGCTCTAGTTACTGAGGCCACGGACCTCTAAAAAATAAAAAAAATAAAAAAAGAACCTGTGCCATCAGCATCAGGTATGAGTGAAATTTCAGCTTCCATCTCCTACTGCTAGTGATCCTTCAGCTCTACCATCTCCAATCTCCTCTCCCTCCTCCAGTTAATAATTCTTCTTGTCTGTTCACTCAAAGCCAAAGCCTATATGCCAGCTACTGTACTCTACTACTACTTCTCAAGGCACTATACAGTAAGCTTAAGATGGTTTTCTTTATGTTTTGTACTTGTTTTTCATGTGTTATTTGTGTGAAAAGTTGTATGAACCTATTATAGTGATGGTGGTGGTTTAGTCACTCAGTTGTGTTTGACGCTTTGTGACTCCATCAACTGTAGCCTACAAGGCCCTTCTGTCCATGGGATTTCCCAGACAAAAATACTGGAGTGGGTTGCCATTTCTCCAGGGAAACTGATTATAGTATAGTACTATGTAACTGATTGTGTTCATTGGGTATGCTAATTATGTTGGACTTCTGAACAAATTGGACTTATGGACACACTCTTGGAAAGGAATTCATTCATATCTAGGAAACTTACTGTATTATATTCCTGTTTCCCCTTGAAAATTTCCAGTGCTGCCCACTCACAAGTTTTTCCATAGCTCTAAATTAAACGCCTCACTCTTTCCTAAAGTTAGCCATAATAGAAAAAAAATGAGTGTACATTTGAATATCATCCATTAGAAGTCCTCATTATGATCAGAAATCTCTTCAATTATTATGATCAAAGGGCAACTGACAAGAGAGGTTAATTCCTTCCTAGCCTGCAATTCAGACTCACCAATTTTTCTCCCCAAGAATTTATTTTATTCCAATCTCTCCTGGTTTCCTGGAAAGTAACCTCAATGGAATCACATTTTAATACAGTTTTTTGAAGTAAACCTGAAAAACAGAATGGTCATGAATGATATCTTAAATATTGATGCAAATGCCAAAAATAAGAAATAGCAGATGTTTACAATTCACATTTGTTTACTTTGATTGTTGTATCAGTAAGCTCTCCAGTAAGTTGTCTCCTCATGGTGAATAGCTTTCTGTGCTTTGCAAAAGCTTTCAAGTCTAATTAGGTCACATTTGTTTATTTTTTTCTTTTATTTCCTTTGCTTGAGAAGACAGATCCAAAAAAATATTGCTATGATTTAGGTCAAAGACTGTTCTACCTATGCTTTCTTCTATGATTTTTATGGTTTCCAGTCTTACCTTTAAGTCTTTAATCCATTTGTGTTTATTTTTGTATATGGTGTGAGAAACATTTTAATGTAATTCTTTACATGTAGCTGTCCAATTTTCCCAGGACCACTTGTTGAAAGACTCTTTTTTTTTTTTTTAATATCCTTACCTACTTTGTCATAGGTTAGTTGACCATAAGTGTGTGGTTTATTTCTCAGCTCTCTGTTCTGTTGATTGTATGTGACTGTACCATGCCATTTTGATGACTGTAGCTTTGCAGTACAGCCTGAAGTTTAGGAGAATGATAAACCCAATTTCGTTGTCATGGGGATTTTTTTTTTTTTTTTTTTTGGTTGGTTGGTTGATTGGCTTTGTTTTGCAATTGCTTTGACTATTCAGATTCTTTTGTGGTTCCGTATGAATTTTAGCCATGTATGTGTTTTAGCCCCTCAGTTGTGTCCAACTCTTTGTGACCCAATGGACTGTAACCCACCAAGGCCCCTCTGTCCATGGGGTTCTCCAGGCAAGAATACTGAAGTGGGTTGCCATTTCCTTCTCCAGAGGATCTTCCTGACCAAGGGATCAAACCTGGGTCTCCTGTATTGCAGGCCAATTCTACACCATCTGAGTCACCAGGGAAGCCTTGAATTTTAGGAATATTTATTACATTTCTGTGGGAAATGTCGTAAGTATTTTGAAGTATTAGGAGTGGATACTAGAAGTAGAGAGAGTGGGCATCCTTGTCATGTTCCTGAATTTAGAGGAAAGACTCTTAGCTTTTCACTGTAGAATATGAGCTTGGCTGTGTTTAGGTCATAAATGCCATTTTTCTGAGATATGTTCCCTCTATACCCACTTCAGATATGCAGATGATACCACCCTTATGGCAGAAATTGAAGAAGAACTAAAGAGCCTCTTGATAAAAGTGAAAGAGGACAGTGAAAAAGTTGGCTTAAAGCTCAACATTCAGAAAACGAAGATTATGGCATCTGGTCCCATTACTTCATGGCAAATAGATGGGGAAACAGTGGCTGACTTTATTTTTCCGGGCTCCAAAATCACTGCAGATGGTGACTGAAGCCATGAAATTAAAATTCGCTTACTCCTTGGAAGGAAGTTATGACCAACCTAGATAGCATATTCAAAAGCAGAGACATTACTTTGCCAACAAAGGTTCGTCTAGTCAAGGCTATGGTTTTTCCTGTGGTCATGTATGGATGTGAGAGTTGGTCTGTGAAGAAGACTGAGCACCGAAGAATTGATGCTTTTGAACTGTGTTGAACTTCTCCTACTGGTGTTGGAGAAGACTCTTGCGAGTCCTTTGGACTGCAAGGAGATCCAACCAGTCCATCCTAAAGGAGATCAGTCCTGGGTGTTCATTGGTAGGACTGATGCTAAAGCTGAAACTCCAATACTTTGGCCACCTGATGTGAAGAGCTGACTCATTTGAAAAGACCCTGATGCTGGGAAAGATTGAAGGCAGGAGGAGAAGGGGACAACAGAGGATGAGATGGTTGGATGTCATCACTGACTCAATGGACATGGGTTTGAGTGAGCTCCAGGAGCTGGTATTGGACAGGGAGGCCTGGCATGCTGCGGTTCATGGTGTCGCAAAGAGTCTGACATGACTGAGCGACTGAACTGAACTGATACCCACTTTGATGAGGATTGTTATCATGAATGGATGTTGAATTTTATCACAGATTTTTTTTAATGCATCTACTTTTAAAAACTTTTTACTGTGATATAATTGATTTACAGACTTCCCTAGTGGCTCAGATGGTAAAGCGTCTGTGTACAATGCAGGAGACCCGGGTTCGATCCCTGGAGAAGGGATCCTGGGAAGATCCCCTGGAGAAGGAAATGGCAATCCACTCCAGTACTATTGCCTGGAAAATCCCATGGACAGAGGAACCTGGTAAGATACAGTCCATGGGGTCGCAAGTAGTCGGACACGACTGAGCGACTTTACTTAATTGATTTACAACACTGTGCTAATTTCAGGGGTACAGAGAAGTGAATCTGTTATACATGTATGCGTATACACTCTTTCTAGCTTTTTTCTCATGTAAGCGATTACAGAGTATGAATAGAGTTCCTTGTGCTATACAGTAGGTCCTTATTAGTTATCTATTTTAAATATGTGTGTGTTAGTCACTCAGTAGTGTCCAACTCTTTGCGACCCTATAGATTGTAGCCTGCCAGGCTCCTCTGTCCATGGGATTCTCCAGACAAGAATACTGGAATGGGTTGCTATTTCCTTCTCCAGTTTTAAATATAGTTGTGTATTTATGCCACATGCAGATTATTTTTTTATGTGTTTGTGGGCAAGGTGGGGTCCACATCCTCTTACTCTGCCATCTTAATCTCCTCCTCCAAGATTTCATCATTATATAGCTGAGTAGGATTACATTTTACATACATATGTGCCTTCTTCTTTATCCATTCATCCAATAATGGGCACTTAAGTTGTTTCTATATATGGCTATCAAAAATAATGTTGTGATGGACTTAGGGGCACATATATCTTTTCCAATTTGTGATTTCATATTTTTAGGATAAATAATCAAATTGGAATAGCTGGATCATAAGGTAATTTTATGCTTAATTTTTTGAGCAGTCTCCCTACTCTTTTCCATAGTAGCTGCACCAATTTACAGTCCCATTAAGAGCATGGATATAAATGGAGAATAAATTTACAAGAAAGAAGTAACCCACTCCAGTATTCTTGCCTTGGAAAGCCCATGAACAGAGGAGCCTGACAGGCTACAGTCCATGGGGTTGCAAAGTGTCAGAAATGACTTAGCAACTAAACAACAATAATACCTTTTAATTTGTTGAATACCTTTCAGTTTGTCTTGATTATATACATATATATGTATATCTTCTTTGAATATATCAATTCAAACTTTTTCAGAAGTATATTATTTGATGTGATTCATGGGTCCTTGTATTAAAAAGATAGAATTGATTATGCATATGAAATGAATTCATTCACTTCTCATTCAAAAGTTCAGGTTAAGACAATTCGGTGTGCATAAAATGTAAAACTATATCCTCTGTATCCTAGACACAGAGTATGGGCAGGAAAAGTAGACATATAGGGAATTAGCTGGTGGAGGGATGTACAGTGATGTAGGATGCTTTTCTAAGGAGAAGCATATTTGACTATGATGAATGAGATCCAGACCTAGAATGCTGGCAAACATTTCCCTGCAACAGCCCTTGATGAGGCATACATTTCAGTGTCTCCTCCTTCCTAATATTCAAATAAAAAATTTTTATTACATCAAAATTGTATGCCAAAGAGCTTAACCTACAATTATTTCATTACCTATAAGATTAAATATATGCATAGAATCGTTTGTTTCAGTTCTGTTCTGTTCAATTCAGTCACTCAGTCATGTCTGATTCTGTGACCCCATGGACTGCAGCATGCCAGGCTTCCCTGTCTTTCACCAACTCCCAGAGCTTGCTCATACTCACGTCCATCTAGTCGATGATGCCATCCAACCATCTTATCCTTTATCATCCCCTTTTCCTCCTGCCTTCAATCTTTCCTAGCATCAGGGTCTTTTCCAATGAGTCCGTTCTTTGCATCAAGTGGCCAAAGTATTGGAGCTTCAGCTTCAGCATCAGTCCTTCCAATGAATATTAAGGACTGATTTCCTTTAGGATTGACTGATATGATCTGGTAGAATCATCAGCCCATTACTTCCTCCTTTTAAACCTGACTGTTCAACTTCTTTGCTTTCATATAGCAAATTCAGCAAGTTTTTGTTCTTGTATTTTTTTTAATATATGCTTTCAAACTAGAAATTGGATTTTTATGATCAAGATTGCTGTTCGCCCTTAGATATGTCATGTATGTATACAATTATTTGTGTAGAATGTCTGAGAATTTAATTTTGTGTGGTAAAACCTGCATCAGTCATCTTATGCTCTCTCCAATTTTTTTAACTGATGGAATTGAGCCATCACTTAAATATTCTTCACTTGCAAATCCTTGCCTTAAACAAAAAAGAAAAGGGATGTTCTTCTTCCTACGTGGTACAGATAAATCACACTTTTGCATATTTTGAACTACTTTCCACATCTCTTACTCCTTATGGCCCTTTCGCTCTAGACCTACTCTAAAAGTTGCATCATGTTCAGCCCCATTTGAAAACCTCTTCTTTACATTTGAATAAATATCACCCTTATTTTCCATATGCATATTGGATTCCATATGTTTCTAAGAGGAAATTCTAACTTAGTGCTTCCATCTCATAACAACTTGCTGTCGTATTATCTCTTTCAACGTCTTGTTATAAAAAATTGAATTAGTGATATTGTTATAATTATCATAACCTTTTCTTTAGAATTTGGTTTTGGATTTTCCATTAATTGTCTCTCATATGGCTTTATTAATATTGAATTTCAGAAAATTCAGAAGGTAAAAAACATATATGAAGTTTTTTTGTGACTTGAAGTTTCAGCAGCAGGAGGGAGCCCACCTGGTTCCTCAACATTCTCTGACACCATCTCTCCTCACTCTCCCTCCTACTCATGTCCCTCACCAGACTGGCTTCCTTTTCTGGACTGGGACATCTTAAACAAGCACCTTCTTCAGGACCTTCAAATTAGCTGCTCACTTGCCAAGATGCACTGCCCCAGGTATGCTCATGGCCCTAGTTCTGTCATCCTTGAGGTCTCTGTTCTAATAACACCTTGTTCATAGGTCTTACCTAAACATACATGAAAAATCACACTCCCTTTTGACTCTGTACATCATACCTCCTTTCTTTTTCTTCATACCACCCACCACCAGCTGTCATGCTACATAATTTTTGCTGGCTTATATTCTTGGACTATTAAGAAATCTGACCACTGAAGAATTGATGCTTTCGAACTGTGGTGTTGAAGAAGACTCTTAAGAGCCCCTTGGACTGCAAGGAGATCCAACCAGTCCATCCTAAAGGAAATCAGTCCTATATTCATTGGAAGGACTGATGCTGAAGCTGAAACTCCAATACTTTGGCCACCTGATTCAAAGAACTGATTCATTGGGAAAGACCCTGATGCTGGGAAAGACTGAAGGCAGGAGAAGGGGACAAGAGAGGATGAGATGGTTAGATGGCATCACCGACTCGATGGACATGAGTTTGAGCAAGCTCTAGGAGCTGGTGATGGACAGGGAAGACTGGCATGCTGCAGTCCATGGGATCACAAGGAGTCAGACATGACTGAGTGACCGAACTAACTAATTACATAGAATGGAGTTTTTTAAATATTAAGTTATGCAGTCCCTATATAGTACTAAAATCCATACAACTCTTATAACAAACATTTTCTAATGAGGGACTTCCTGGCAGCTCTTAGCTGGTGCTGTAAGTATGAAGTTCCTGTTTTGCCAAAACTGTCATAAATCCAAGCACAACACAGTCCAAAGTTTTCTATTAAGGAATAAAGTTATCCCACTTTTGAAGATGGGAATGCTAATTTTCTCTAGACGTGAAGGGCTGTGGCTCACCAGGAGTGAAGTCAGTGCCTTGATTAGGGATCTAACCAAGACAGTCCTCAAGCTTAGACTCTGGAGAAAATTTGAACTCAGAGACGGGGTGAGGTGTTGAGACCTTAAGGCTTATTCCTCTGGAAGACTGGTGAATTTATTAAAGAAGTAATAAACACTGAATACTGAATTCATCTGGCTTGTAACATTGTGTCCCAGACACAGAGTATGAACTGGAAACGTTTCCATTCTGTCCAGACCACTTTCCCACAGGGAAATCAATTATTAGAGATAGTAGTTACAAAAGGGAAACTTGCTAACTAGCAGACATAAGGAGCCATAAATATTTCCTGTGCTGCAGTCCCTCTGCCTGTGCAACCTTGGACTAGATTGGTTGGTGCTTGCAGAGTCAGAGCTCTAGTTGGGGGACCAATACCTGACTCCACAATCTAGTCTGTAGACAGAGTCTCTGTCTCTATTAAGATGAGTTGGGCCATGTATGTTGAGATCTTGCTATCAGAAACTCCACCCAGGTGAGTTCAAGAGACCAGTAAATACTACAAGAGACAGTCAAATGGAATGACAGCCACAAATATTGACCTGAATTCACCTAAGCACCAATGTAGACTAAACACAGAGTCATGATCACTGCAGTTGCTTGTTGTTTTGACTGATAAATTAATGGATTATTTCACTATGCATAGAAGTAAATACTGAACTCAACAATCCAGGAGTCAACAGTGACCATTAAATGATGGACATGGAAGCCCAATAAGAACAGGGAATGAGAGGTACAAAGTGCTTTCAGTAAAAATGGGGCATAAGTACAAGGTTACTTTGTAATTAACAGATATAGGTTACTAGCTATGGAGAGATGTACAGTGAAGTAGGATATTTTTCAAAGAAGTGCATTTCACTATAATGAGTAGATCCAGAACAAGGAATATTTTTTTTAATTTTATTTTATTTTTAAACTTTACATAATTGTATTAGTTTTGCCAAATATCAAAATGAATCCATCACAGGTATACATGTGCTCCCCATCCAGAACCCTCCTCCCTCCTACCTCCCCATACCATCCCTCTGGGTCATCCCAGTGCACATAGTTAGCTCAAGGTTTGAAAAAAGTTAAGTTCAGGTGGAATCAGGTGTTTTCATGGCAACACAGAATTTTAAAAGAAACTGCCTTTTAATTTTGTATAGAGAAGGGGGAAAAGGTCTCACACTTGTAGTTTGTTTCCTCCTGCCGGTTAAGAGAGATTAAAAAATGGCTGGCACTTGCAGCCTATTTCTTCCATTTGGAGACCCCTAGCCTTCCTGCCTTGTTACCCTCTCAGTTGCGACTGAACAACAATGATTCTAAACTTTTCATTTGGTATTTGGTTTTGCATTTTCCTTCAATTGTCTCTCATATGGCTTTTTCTAACAGTGAATTCCTTAAAATATAGAAGATACATAACATGGATGAAGAACTCCTTTGTGACTTGATGTTTCAGCGGCAGGAGGGAGAACACCTTGTTCCTCAACATCTGACACCATCTCTCCCCTCCCTCCTGCTCATGTCCCTCACCAGACTGGCTTTCTTTTTTGGACTGGAACATCTTAAACAAGCACCTTCTTCAGGACCTTCAAATTAGCTGCTCCCTTGCCAAGATGCACTGCCCCAGGTATGCTCATGGCCCTAATTCTGTCATCCTTGAGGTCTCTGATCTAATAGCACCTTGTTCACAGGTCTTGCCTAAACAGACATGAAAAATCACACACCCTTTCGACTCTCTACGTCATACCTCCTTCCTTTTTCTACATAACACCTGTCACCATCTGATATGCTATATAATTTGTGTTGGCTTATATTCTGTCTCCAAAATGGGATCTTAGGAGCTTTTGTTTTTAGCAAACTACATTCCCTGCATAGACAGTGCTTTGGACATTGTCACTATTCAACTTATATTTTTCAGATGCATGAAAGAATTTCTCACTAAAACTCTGAATATGTGACATCTTGGGGAAAACACTGACTCTTAGACAAGTCTGCTAATTAGAGATGACACAGGAGTTTACCTCGTGAAGTGTGAAAGTCGCTCAGTCGTGTCCGACTCTTTGAGACGCCATGGACTATACAGTCCATGGAATTCTCCAGGCCAGAATACTGGAGTGGGTAGCCTTTCCCTTCTCCAGGGGTTCTTCCAAACCCAGGGATTGAACCCAGGTCTCAAGCATTGCAGGCAGATTCTTTACTAGCTGAGCCACAAGGGAAGCCCAAGAATACTGAAGTGGGTAGTTTACCTAAAGTACACAAAATCTGTGAACAAAATATTGACATTAATATCTTTATGGGAAAATATAAAAGATAGCAATTCAATCATGTGAGGAATGCCCATTTGTGTGAAAATAGTCACATAATTTTCCCCTTTCCTGGTAGTCAAACCACCAAATGGAACCAAAGAACCTAACGGGGGTTTCAGAATTTCACCTTCTGGGATTTTCAGAGGAACCAGAACTTCAATCTCTCATATTTGGACTTTTTCTCTCCATGTACCTGATCACTGTGTTTGGAAACCTGCTCATCATCCTGGCCGTCAGCTCAGACTCCCACCTCCACACCCCCATGTACTTCTTCCTCTCCAACCTGTCCTTTGTAGACATCTGCTTCACCTCCACCACCATCCCAAAGATGCTGTGGAACATCCAGACCCAGAGCAAAGTCATAACATTTGAAGGCTGCATCACCCAGGTGTATTTTTTCACACTCTTTATAGTACTGGACATTTTACTGCTGACTGTGATGGCCTATGACCGCTTTGTGGCCATCTGCCATCCCCTGCACTACACAGTCATCATGAACCCCCAGCTCTATGGATTGTTGGTGCTGGTGTCATGGATCATCAGTATCCTGCATTCCTTGTTAGAAAGCTTAATGGTGTTGAGACTGTCCTTCTGTACAGTCTTAGAAATCCCCCACTTTTTCTGTGAACTCAATCAGATAATACAACTTGCTAGTTCTGACCCCTTTCTCAACAACATACTGATATATTTTGCAGCTGTCCTACTGGCCGGTGGTCCCCTCTCTGGTATCCTTTACTCATATTATAAGGTACTTTCCTCCATACATGGAATCTCATCAGCTCAGGGCAAGTATAAAGCATTTTCCAGCTGTGCATCTCACCTCTCCGTTGTCTCCTTATTTTATTGTACAGGTTTAGGAGTGTACCTTAGCTCTGCTGGTACCCACAGCTTACACTCAAGTGCAACAGCCTCGGTGATGTACACCGTGGTCACACCCATGCTGAACCCCTTCATCTACAGTCTGAGAAATAAAGACTTAAAGATGGGTCTGAAAATACTCTTTGAAGAGGTAGCTCTAAAATGTCATTTTGTTTTGGGGCTTAAGAAGTGCCCATGATAGCAGAGCTCAAAACCTGTGCCAAACATTGCCAGTCTTTGATCATATTGTGGAAGTAGAACATTGCCTATTTTATTTTCCTTGGAATTTCTATTTTGATTTTGACTTCACACAATGTGTACCACACACTCGTGTGTTTTGTCATATCTGTGATATGCATGATTTTTCCCTTTTTCATTTTCATACTCTCACAGTTGCATTTCCAATCTTGGATGTGAAATATATGAAAATACCCATTTATCTCAAGAATCTACATGGATCTCTTAATTATTTCCTCTAAAATAAAATATGTCATATTGAGTATTTTTTATTTTGTTTGACTAAAAGAAATAATCATGAGCTGCATCATCCCATAAGTGGGAAGAAAACTTCTTGGCAATCAGAACTATTTATAAGTCTACAATGGATGAAAATCTGAGACCATCATTTCTAACTTTTGCAAAAGTCATTCTTTACATATCACTACATTAATTGCTCTTTTTGATAATCCATATTTAACAGACTGGTTGTTATCACTGATCAAGGGTATTTTCTACTCATTAAGCTCTTATTTTCTGTACAGCCTTGAGTCTACTCCGTCTACTATAGCCTTGAGTCTACTCTGTCACTAGAAATATCTGACAATAAAATACATCTCTAAGTGGAATCTACTCTGAAGTCACCTATGAGTAAATAGATAGATATAATATAGCTAATTATGGCCTTAGGGTGGTCTTCCCAGGTGATGCTTAGTTATAAAGAACCCACTTACCAATGCAAGAGACACAGGAGATATGGGTTCAATTTCTGGGTCGGGAAGGTTCCCTGGGGTTACGGGACACATGCCAGTATTCTTGCCTGGAGAATCCCATGAACAGAGAAGCCTGGTAGTTATGGTCCATTGGGTCACAAAGAGTAGAACACCACTGAAGTGACTAAGCATGCATGGCCTTAAACCTAAGTACAATGAAACAAAATACTGTCTATGAAAAAGATGTATTTTTCAGACAGTTCACATACTCATCAATATATGGACCATCAGTGTTCATTTATAAGGAATATTCATTGAGCTGAAGGACTGGAGGCACGTTTTGGTTTTTTATTAAATCATTTTCTTGTGTCTGTTTGAAATTTCCACTGCCTCCACAACATATAATTCCTTCCATTCCTCAGAATGAAATAACTTCCACTCTTTAAAATTTTCTCACAACTGCTAAAAGGGCAGAGAATGAACAGTATTAATATCATCCATTATATATCACCCTTATAAGGATGACTCACTGGAAAGCTTGGGTTCCTGTTGTGCAAATATGCATATCTTTCCAGCCTCTCCACATGACCTCAAAGGGAGTCAGTTTTCCATTTTTTTAATTTATTTTTGACATATTTTTGTTTCATATTTTATATAAAATAAAGTTGAGCAGCAGAGTAGTCATGACAGTTATCTTCAAATTTCAAACAAATGTTTTCAACAAGCAGAATGAGACTATCACAATCACCTCCAATTCCATTCGGTTTTATTATCATATCAGTTAGCTGTGAAACTGAGCAAGATCTTGTGGGGTCTTCCCAGAGACAGACACTCTTGAGTCTCCTTCATCATGTGTGCTGAGAATTTAAGCCTCTTAGGCTTTCCCTGAGATCCAAAGAGCAGATTTAATCAGAAAAGTGTGAAAATGCAGAACAAAGGAAAAGTGTCAAGTAAAACAAAACAAAGTCAAGGACCTTTGAGCTTCCCTGGTGGCTCAACAGTAAATATCTGCCTACCAATGCAAGAGATACAGGTTCGATCCCTGGATTGGGATGATCCCCTGGAGAAGAAAATGGCAACCCACTCCAGTATTTTTGCCTGGGAAATCCCATGGACATAGGAGCCTGGCAGGTTACTATCCATGGAGTCGCAAAGAATCAGACACAGCTTAGAGACTAAACAAAACAAAACACAAAATAGCAATAGCCTAGCCATAAGACAAAGTCAGGGCTTTCCAGGTGGCACTAGTAGTAAAGAACTTGCCTGCCAATTCAGGAGATGGAGGTTCAGACCTTGGGTCAGGAAGATCCCTTGGAGGAGGGCATGACAACCCACTCCAGTATTTTTGTCTGGAGAATCCCATGAACAGAGGAGCTTGGCAGGCTATGGTCTGTAGGATCGCAGAGTCAGACATGACCAAAATGACTTAGCACTCACAAAATAAAATTAAGGACCTTCGCTCCTCTTCAAGGGCTATAGATAATTCCCTTTTCTTAACATTAAAGTATTTTTCTGGCTATTCTTTTTCTTTAATTAATTTATTTAATTGGGGGATAGTTACTTTGCAAGATTTTGAAGGTTTTTGCTAAACATCAATGTGAATTAGCCACAGATATACATGTGTCCGCTCCAACCTGAACCCACCTCCCTCCCCATCCTATCCCTCTAGGTTGTCACAGAACACTGGCTTTGAGTGTCCTGCTTCATTCATCGAACTTGCACTGGTCATCTATTTTACATATGGCGAGGTACATGTTTCATGCTATTCTTTCAAATCATCCCACCCCTGCCTATAGATAATTCTTGCACCATATGCTTAAGTCATCTTGAAGAGTCAAAAACCAATCAGGTGGAAAGTCTTAACTGCATGCCAACCACAAGCACCTAGACCCCTGACCAGTTGGAACAAGATTGATGACTATGATTCCAAAAACATTATTCTGTTAACTTACCACCAACCAATCAGAATAATTGCACACAATCTGATCTCACAACTTTGACCCAGTCTCTCACATTGTCTTTAAAACCTCTTTCCAGAAATGTATCAGAGATTTGGGGTCTTTTGAGCATGAGTTGCTCATTCTCCTTGTTTGGGACCCTGCAATAATCCCTGTGCTTTGCTGCAGCACAACCTGGTGTCAGTAGATTGGCTTTACTGCACTCAGGGGAGATACTCAAGTTTGGTTCAGTAACAACTGTTACATACAAACTTGCCTAAATAGAACTGATTAATAGAACATCTCTATTATCTAATGGCATTATAGGATGGGGACTTGTCCTGATCTCTGCAGGGCTTTTCATGAGTCTCTTGCTCTTCAGTCCCTAAGTCATATCTGACTCCCTGTGACCCCATGAACTGCACCATGCCAGGCTTACCTGTCCTTCACTATCTCCTGGAGTTTGCTCAAACTCATGCCCATTGAGTCAATGATTCTATCCAACCATCTCGTCCTCTGTCACCCCCTTCCTCTCCATGAGTCTGTAGTCAGACATGAAACTCTATGTTGTGATTCTAAGACTCATCCATGATGTCGTGTGAGGCTGTACTCCTCTTCTGTCTAAAACTCCTTTGATGTACGTAGGCTAATGTCCCAGTTTTTAGGGGGGAAATGAGTTTATTAATGTGAGTTGTCTTAATATAATTTAACTACCTTACATGTGTGTGTGCCCAGTAGCTCAGTCATGGCCGACTCTTTTGCGACCCCATGGACTGAAGCCTACCAGGCTCCTCTGTCTGTGGAATTTCCCAGGCAAAGAATACTGAAGTGAATTGCCATTTCCTTCTCCAGGGGATCTTCCTGACCCAGGGATGGAACCGTGTCTCCTGCATTTCCTGCATCGGCAGGCAGATTCTTTACTACTGAGCCATCTAGGAAGTCATTAACTACTTTAATATCCACATAAGAAGCTTTGCTTTATCTCAGTTAGAAGCAAAACTTCCCACTCCTGTTAGATGTGATTCAGTTACTTTTGCTCCAGATACTTCCATGATATGCATACTGGAATTTTTAAATTCTGACAAATCGATTAAAGCATAGTTACATAGAATAAAGTGAACCCAGTTAAAAGTCATTAAAATTAAGAGTATATACAACCTAGTTCCATTTCTATATATCTTGAGAAGGTATGCAATAAGTTTTACTGCTTTGATATGTACTTTTTTTTTAATTTTATTTTTTTTATTTAATTTTATTTTATTTTTTAACTTTACAACATTTTATTGATTTTGCCATATATCAACATGAATCTGCCACATGTATACACGTGTTCCCATCCTGAACCCTCCTCCCTCCTCCCTCCCCGTACCATCCCTCTTAATAAATGGAATTCCCCTGGCCTCTGTTTCCTTACTTCTGAAGATAATGTGGAATAATAAACATAACTTCTGAGGAATGCTGTGAGAAAATAGGAAATCTGTAAAAATAGCTGTATAGCTAAAAAATTCATATGTAAGAGGCATGTGTGTGTGCGTTAATTGTATATAATCTTCTCTCAAATAAACACATTAATATACATATAAGCACATGCACACAGAAACATTTATAATCCAATTTGTTATGCTGAAAGAAACTTGGTGCACTGGGATGATCCAAAGGGATGGTATGGGGAGGGAGGTGGGATGTGGGTTCAGGATGGGGAATACATGTACACCCATGGCAAATTCATGTCAATGTATGGCAAAACCAATACAATATTGTAAAGTAATTAGCCTCCAACTAAAATAAATAAATTTATACTAAAAAATAAACTTTTAAAGAAAGTTGGAATATAAAGAAATAAAAATAATGAATGTCTGAATTAACATGAAATTCAAGGAATATAGAAGTTTAGGCAAAATAATTTAAGTTAAAATGGGCCTCCCTTGTGGCTCAGTGGCAAAGAATCCGCCTGCCAATGCAGGAAACACGGGTTCAGTCCCTGGGTCGGGAAGACCCCCTGGAGAAAAAAATGGCAACCCACTCCAATATTCTTGCCTGGGAAATCCCACAGACAGAGGAGCCTGACAGGCTACAGTCTATTGGATCGCAAAGAGTTGAACACGACTTAGCAACTGAACAAAAACAGTGTGATCTTACTTGTGATAAAAATGACACCTTAATTAAGTCCTCACAATCAGACCCATGCTTATATTTATGGAATGGGAACTCAATGCACCACCTAATAGGGCAAACATATCCAAACTGATTCTCATTTTTGTCTCCTATTAAAGTGGGTCACTCACACAAAATACCGTAATCCAGAGGAAACTAAATGACTGAATTGAGAAGCTTAAACCCAGTACCTGTGAGCCATATTTTATTGGCTCAGTGACACATTTCATTCTTACTGTTGCATAACAAATTATTGCACTAGTGCCTTAAAAATTAAAGTTCTAAGAATCAAAAGTCTAGTTTCATCTCAATGGGCTGAATACAAGGTGTCTGTGAGAACTGGGATCCATCTGGAAGCTCCAGGGAAGAAAACTTCCCTACATCAGTTTCTAGTAGGCTTGTGTATTCCTGATCAAGTGGTTCTTTTGTTGTTTTTGTTCATTGTTGTTCAGTCACTAAGTCATGTCCAACTCTTTGAGACCCCATGGACTGAAGCACTCAAGGCTTCCCTGTATTACATTATCTCCCAGAGCTTGCTCAAACTCATTTCCATTGAGTCTATGATGCCATCCAATCATCTCCTCCTCTGTCATCCCCTTCTCCTCCTTCCCTCAATCTTTTCCAGCATCAGGGTCTTTTCCAATGAGTCAGTTCTTCACATCAGGTAGTATTTTGTCATCTTCAAAATGTGTAGCATAGCATCTTCAACTCTCTCTCTGATCCCAGCTCTTCCTCTAGTCAACACATTTAGAGGACTGTTAGGATTACTTTATACCAACCTGGATAATCCAAGCTAATCTTCTCATTTTAAGGTCAATGATTAACAATTTTTTTAATCTACCAGCATTATGCTGTAAGCTATCATATTCAAAAGCTCATGGTATTAGTATGTGGACAGCATTTTAAGGCCCGTATTCTGCCCACTACAAAGGCTTTTTCTGCTGTATGTTATTTGCTGTCATTCAAAAGCCCTTACATAAAAATTAAACAGAATTTATCACAGCCTCTGCAGTGAGTGAAAACTTTTCTTTCAAAGCTACATACAAAGATAATTTGGGGGGACTTCCATGATGGCCCAGCAGTTAAAATTCTGATCTTTCAATGAGGGGGGTGAGGGTTTGATCTCTGGTCAGGAAACTAAGATCCCACATGTACCCTGTGGTAGAGCCAAGGGAAAAAAAAATGATTTTTGGGAGAGAACACCGAAACATTCCTGTAACTGAATGTAACACAGGACCAGAGCTTTGTTACTCCAAGTATGACCTACAGACTAGAACCTGCAGCTTCACAGTGCTCAGGATCTTATTAGCAATGCAGAGTCTTAGAGCCCAAGAGACATTCAATTGGAATTTTCCTTGAATTAGAATTCCTGGTGATTTGTATGCACAATGGAATTGGAGAGATGCTGGTGTAAATGAGTTTTCTCACCGCCTAACTGTTAACATTTGGGGAAGGATAAACACTTGTGTTGAGTGTAATCCATGTGTTGTGAGTGTTTAGCAGCATCCCATCTTACAATGACAAATAAGACCAGGAGCAAAACCATCTCGGCTTGAGAAACACTACCCAAAGTCTGAGAACTGGAACCATGCTGATAAAAGTGCATTTAAGATTCCATCCCTAAACTGGTTTGTAATGTTCAGCAGAACATTAAATGCCTCTCAGACTCATTCCTGAAATGGTAAATGGAGTTATAATAGTATTACTTCACAGAAGGAACTTCTCTAAAAATTAAATCAGATCATCCCTATAATGTACTAAGATAATGAAGTGAAGTGAAAGTTGCTCACACGTGTCTGATCTTTGCGACCCCATAGACTATACAGTACATGGAATTCTCCAGGCCAGAAGGCCAGAATACTGGGGTGGGTAGCCTTTCCCTTCTCCAGGGGATCTTCCCAACCCAGGGATGGAACCGAGGTCTCCCACATTGCAGGGGGACTCTTTACCAGACGAGCCACAAAAGAAGCGAGAAGGGAACTAAGATAGATAATGGTAACTTAAAAATCGAAACGTATCTCATAATTTACAAACATTTTATAATAAGGAGCAAAATGACAGCTCTTTCTTTATATATAAATGTAAAATTCCAATTGGTTTTAGCAAAGGTGTCAGGGAGCCAAGGAGTGCACTGTCCAATGTTTCACATTAAAAGAACAAAGTTGTCCCTCCTATGATGAACTGAATAATAAATTACTCAGCTATAAAAAGGAATGCATTTGAGCCAGTTAAATGAGAAGAGAAAACCTCTAGACCATTCAGATATGACCTAAACCAAATTCCTAACAATTATACAGTAGAAGTGAGAAATAGATTTAAGAGACTAGATCTGATAGACAGAATGCCTGATGAACTATGGATGGAGGTTCGTGACATTGTACAGGAGACAGGGAGAAAGACCATCCCCAAGAAAAAGAAATGCAAAAAAGCAAAATGGCTGTCTGAGGAGGCCTTGCAAATAGCTGTGAAAAGAAGAGAAGTGAAAAGCAAAGGAGAAAAAGGAAAGATATGTGTACCCATTTGAATGCAGAGTTCCAAAGAATAGCAAGGAGATAAGAAAGCCTTCCTCAGTGATCATTGCAAAGAAATACAGGAAAACAGTAGAATGGGAAAGATGAGAGGTCTCTTCAAGAAAATTAGAGATACCAAGGGAGTATTTCATGCAAAGATGGGCACAATAAAGCACAGAAATGGTATGGACCTAATAGAAACAGAAGATATTAAGAAGAGGTGGCAAGAATACACAGTAGATCTATACAAAAAAGATCTTAATGACCCAGATAACCACGTTGGTGTGATCACTCACCTAGAGCCAGACATCCTGGAATGTGAAGTCAAGTGGGCCTTAGGAAGCATCACTATGAACAAAGCTAGTGGAGGTGATGGAATTCCAGCTGAGCTATTTCAAATCCTAAAAGATGTTGCTGTGAAAGTGCTGCAGTCAATATGCCAGCAAATTTGGAAAACTCAGCAGTGGCCACAGGACTGGAAAAGGTCAGTTTTCATTCCAATCCCTAAGAAAGGCAATGCCAAAGAATGCTCAAACTACTGCACAACTGCACTCATCTCACATGCTAGCAAAGAAATGCTCAGAATTCTCCAAGCCAGGCTTCAACAATACATGAACCATGAACTTCCTGATGTCCAAGCTGGTTTTAGAAAAGGCAGAGGAACCAGAGATCAAATTGCCAACATCTGTTGGGTCATCGAAAATGCAAGAGAGTTCCAGAAAAACATCTATTTCTGCTTTATTGATATGCCAAAGCCTTTGACTGTGTGTATCACAATAAACTGTGGAAAATTCTTAAAGAGATGGGAATACCAGACCACCTGATCTGCCTCTTGAGAAACTTATATTCAGGTCAGGAAGCAACAGTTAGAACTGGACACGGAACAATAGACTGGTTCCAAATAGGCAAAAGAGTACATCAAGGCTGTATATTGTCACCTTGCTTATTTAACTTATATACATCATGAGAAATACCGGACTGGATGAAGCACAAGCTGGAGTCAAGATTGCTGGGAGAAATATCAATAACCTCAGATATGCAGAGGACACCACCGTTATGGAAGAAATCGAAGACCAACTAAAGATCCTCTTGATGAAAGTGAAAGAGGAGAGTGAAAAAGTTGGCTTAAAGCTCAACATTCAGAAAACAAAGATATGGCATCTGGTCCCATCACTTCATGACAAATAGATGGAGAAACAGTGGAAACAGTGGTAGACTTCATTTTGCAGGGGATGCAAAATCACTGCATGTGGTGACTACAGCCATGAAATTAAAAGACGCTTACTCATTGGAAGAAAAGTTATGACCAAGCTAGACAGCATGTTAAAAAGCTATAAAACTCCTAGAGGAGAACATAGGCAAAACACTCTCCGACATAAATCACAGCAGGATCCTCTATGACCCACCTCCCAGAATATTGGAAATAAAGGAAACTATTAGCAAGGTGAAAAGGCAGCCTACAGAATGGGAGAAAATAAGAGCAAATGAAGTAACTGACAAACAACTAATCTCAAAAATATACAAGCAACTCCTACAGCTCAACTCCAGAAAAATAAATGACCCAATCAAAAAATGGGCCAAAGAACTAAATAGACATTTCTCCAAAGAAGACATACAGATGGCGAAAAAACACATGAAAAGATGCTCAACATCACTCATTATCAGAGAAATGCAAATCAAAACCACTATGAGGTACCATTTCACGCCAGTCAGAATGACTGTGACCCAAAAGTCTACAAGCAATAAATGCTGGAGAGGGTATGGAGAAAAGGGAACCCTCTTACACTGTTGGTGGGAATGCAAACTAGCACAGCCACTATGGAGAACAGTGTGGAGATTCCTTAAAAAACTGGAAATAGAACTGCCTTATGATCCAGCAATCCCACTGCTGGGCATACACACTGAGGAAACCAGAAGGGAAAGAGACACGTGTACCCCAATGTTCATTGCAGCACTGTTTATAATAGCCAGGACATGGAAGCAACCTAGATGTCCATCAGCAGATGAATGGATAAGAAAGCAGTGGTACATATACACAATGGAGTATTACTCAGCCATTAAAAAGAATACATTTGAATCGGTTCTAATGAGGTGAATGAAACTGGAACCTATTATACAGAGTGAAGTAAGCCAGAAGGAAAAACACCAATACAGTATACTAACGCATATATATGGAATTTAGAAAGATGGTAACAATAACCCTGTGTACAAGACAGCAAAAGAGACACTGATGTATAGATCAGTCTTATGGACTCTGTGGGAGAGGGAGAGGGTGGGGAGATTTGGGAGAATGACATTGAAACATGTATAATATCATGTATGAAATGAGTCGCCAGTCCAGGTCCAATGCACGATACTGGATGCTTGGGGCTGGTGCACTGGGATGACCCAGAGGGAGGGTATGGGGAGGGAGGAGGGAGGAGGGTTCAGGATGGGGAACACATGTATACCTGTGGCGGATTCATTTTGATATTTGGCAAAACTAATACAATATTGTAAAGTTTAAAAATAAAATTAAAAAAAAAAAAAAGAAAGAAAGTGAAAAGTGAAAGGGAAGTCGCTCCGTCGTGTCTGACTCTTAGCGACCCCATGGACTACAGCCTACCAGGCTCCTCCATCCATGGGACTTTCCAGGCAAGAGTAATGGAGTGGGGAGCCATTGCCTTCTCCGAATTTTATGGTATATCATGATAATTCATAACACAAAGTGTCCCAAAGTTGGTAGTAATTGGTTTGCCACTAATCAAGATTGAATGTATTTACCTGGTTTTCTCCAGACTGATAATAAAAAGTAGAATAATAACTACTGTGAATAAAGTCCTAATAAATAAGAAAAAATAAATAAATAAATGAAATTAAAAGCTTCTGCACAACAAAGGAAGCTATAAGCAAGGTGAAAAGACAGCCTTCAGAATGGGAGAAAATAATAGTAAATGAAGCAACTGAAAAGAATTAATCTCAAAAATACACAAGCAACTCAATTCCAGAAAAATAAACCACCCAATTCAAAACTGGGCCAAAGAACTAAACAGAAATTTCTCCAAAGAAGACATACAGATGGCTAACAAACACATGAAAAGATGCTCAACATCACTCATTATCAGAGAAATGCAAATCAAAACCACAATGAGGTACCATTTCACACCAGTCAGAATGGCTGCGATCCAAAAGTCTACAAACAATAAATGCTGGAGAGGGTGTGGAGAAAAGGGAATCCTCTTACACTGTTGGTGGGAATGCAAACTAATACAGCCACTATGGAGAACAGTGTGGAGATTCCTTTAAAAACTGGAAATAGAACTGCAATACGACCCAGAAATCCCACTGCTGGGCATACACACTGAGGAAACCAGAAGGGAAAGAGACACGTGTACCCCAATGTTCATCACAGCACTGTTTATAATAGCCAGGACATGGAAGCAACCTAGATGTCCATCAGCAGACGAATGGATAAGAAAGCTGTGGTGTATATACACAATGGAGTATTACTCATCCATTAAAAAGAATACATTTGAATCAGTTCTAATGAGGTGGATGAAACTGGAACCTATTATACAGAGTGAAGTAAGTCAGAAAGAAAAACACCAATACAGTATACTAATGCATATATATGGAATTTAGAAATATGGTAACAATAACCCTGCATGCAAGAGAGCAAGATACTCAAATGTACAAAACAGTCTTTTGGACTCTGTGGGAGAGGGAGAGGGTGGGATGATTTGGGAGAATGGCATTGAAACATGTATAATATCATATAAGAAACGAATCACCAGTCCAGGTTTGATGCAGGATACAGGATGCTTGGGGCTGGTGCATTGGGATGACCCAGAGGGATAGTACAGGGAGGGAGGAGGGAGGGGGGTTCAGGATGGGGAACACGTGTACACCCATGGTGGATTCATGTTGATGTATGGCAAAACCAATACAATATTGTAAAGTAAAAAAATAATAATAATAAAAATAAATAAATAAAATTATCTGTATAATTCTCAAAATCCATAAAAAAAAATAAAAGGTAGAGACATTACTTTGCCAACAAATGTCCCTGTAGTCAAGGCTATGGTTTTTCCAATGGTCATGTATGGATGTGAGAGTTGGACTATAAAGAAAGCTGAGTGCTGAAGAAATGATGCTTTTGAACTGTGGTGTTGGCGAAGACTCTTGAGAGTCCCTTGGACTACAAGGAGATCCAACCAGTTCATCCTAAAGGAGATTAGTCCTAGATGTTCATTGGAAGGACTGATATTGAAGCTGAAACTGCAATACTTTGGCCACCTGATGCGAAGAACTGACTCATTGAAAAGACCCTGATGCTGGGAAAGATTGAGAGCAGGAGGAAAAGGGACGTCAGAGGATGAGATGGTTGGATGGCATCACCAACTCAATGGACATGAGTTTGAGTAAACTCCGGGAGTTGGTGATGGACAGGGAGGTCTGGAGTGCTGCAGTCCATGGGGTAGCAAAAGGTCAGACACGATTGAGGCACTGAACTGACTCAGTGAATGAGATGGGTGAACCTAGAGTCTATTATACAGAGTGAAGTAAGTCAGAAAAAGAAAGACAAATATAGTATATTAACTCATATATATAGGTAATCTACAAAGATGGCATTGACGATCCTATGTGCAGGGCAGCAAAGGAGACACAGACATAAAGAACAGACTTTTGGACTCAGTGGGAGAAGGAGAGAGTGGGATAACTTGAGAAAATAGCACTGGAACATTTACATTACCACATGTAAAATAGATAGCCAGTGGGAGTTTAATATATGGCACAGGGCACCCAAAGCCAGTGCTCTGTGACAAGCTGGAGGGATGGAGTTGGGAGGAAGGTGGGAGGGAGGTTCAGCAGGGAGGAGACACATGTATACCTGTGGCCGATTCATGCAGAAATATGGCAAAAACCATCACAGTATTGAAATGTGATTATGCTGTGATTAAAATACATAAAGTTAGTCAAAAAAGAGAAAAGAATAATTTTCTAAGGGTTTTGCGGGGTATGTAGCCCCCTTGAAAAACATCGCAAGTCAATGATTTAATGACTCATCAAACTTGTTCAAGAAAGTTGCTTCAGTCTGACATACTGGAGAAAATTTAAATTCAGGGTTGAGATAACATGCTTGGAGTTTAGACCTCTGGAAAGCAAGAAAGTTAATAGAAAAGAATCTATAAAAACTGAATTTGCCTGGCTTATAAGTGGTATCCTGTGAGCAAAGAAACAGTGGGGGAAAAGCCTTTCTGTCCAGATGAAGTCCCACAGGGAATTCAGGTGCTTACAGGTTGTAGCACCATGAGGGAAATGTATCTAATGAGCAGACATAGAGAGCTGTAAATACCTCCTCTGCTGCATCCCTGAGCTTGTACAACCTGGGCATGATTGAGACAGTTTTTGCTCTTGGAGTCCTGAGGCTATACAAGACCAAAGCTTGACCCCTTCCTGCTGTCTTGTCTGGGGCAGAGCTCCAGTCTTCCTCCTTGAGTGTCCAGGAAGGGATTCAGATTTCCACCCAAAGAACTTCTCAGAGTTCCCATGCAGGTGAGTCCATGAACCCAAAAGACAACTGATGAAAAAAACCTGAGAAAATGAAATCCAAGAATGTTTACCTGATGCTGCTCAAGCATCAGCCCCACCCAGATCACAGAGACCACTGTGGCTGTTTGTTTGCTTTATTAAATACTAGTATAGCTTTATGATACAAAAAAAAGAGAAGTGAACATTGGATTCAGTAAGGCAACATTCAGGGATGACAACTAAATGATAGGAATGGAAGCCCAGTTTGAAGAGGGATGAGAGGCATAAAGTGCTTCCAGTAAAAGTAGAACATGTATCCAAATATTTTATCAATTAACTGGAGCACTGATATGGGTATCAACTATGGGTATCAACTAAGTCATGTCTGACTCTTTTGCAACCCCATGGACTGCACCCCGCCAGACTCCTCTGTCCATGGGACTTCCCAGGCTGGAGTACTAGAGTAGGTGGCCATTTCCTTCTCCAGGGTATCTTCCAACCCAGGGTTTGAACTGGCATCTTCTGCACTGGCAGGCAGATTCTTTACCACTGATCCATCAGGGAAGCCCCAGGGTGTTAATTATGGAGGAATATACAATGAAGAAATTTCTTACTAATTTTTATGATAGGCCATAATTAACCATGTTTTTATATTGAGAAAGATCTGTGTCAAGGAATGTCCGGTAATACATGTTTGCAACAATAGCACACGTATTTCACAGTATCTGAGACATCTATTTCACAGTGCCTGCTGCTGCTGCTGTTGCTTAAGTCACTTCAGTCGTGTCCGACTCTGTGCGACCCCATAGAAGGCAGCCCACCAGGCTCCCACGTCCCTGGGAATCTCCAGGCAAGAACACTGGAGTGGGTTGCCATTTCCTTCTCCAATGCATGAAAGTGAAAAGTGAAAGTGAAGTTGCTCAGTCATGTCCCACCCTTAGTGACCCCATGGACTGCAGCCTACCAGGCTCCTCTGTCCATGGGATTTTCCGGGCAAGAGTACTGGAGTGGGGTGCCATTGTCTTCTCCATTCACAGTGTCTTCTGTGAAGTAAATAACAAAATTTTTAAGATGTTAAAAGGCATATGGTAATGATCTTACTTTGGAATTATTTCATTTCTCATGAGGTAAACTATGTATGTGATTTTGTTAGCCATTTACTTTCTCTACCACCAATTATCTGAGTCCTTTGCTTTTTAAAATTGGGTTAATTCTCTTTTTATATCAAGATGTAACAGTTCTTTAGCAAAATATCTTTATTGAGACACTTCATGTATAAATATTATATATACTAGAGGTATAAAACTTAATGCATTGATATGTGTACAAATTATGGAAAGACCATCAAGTCAAGCTAAGTAACACCAGTAACTGTTTTGTGTGTTTGTGTGTGTGTGTTCAGAAGATTTAAGATCTTTCTACCTAGGAAATTTTAAGCAGTGAGCCCTTTACTTTTGTATGGTAGGATGAAAGAATTTTGCTTGTTTTTCATTGCACTCTTTGAAAGAATTAGAGTTTTCCCACAAGCTGGATGTTTGCCTTTTAGTTACTTTATGCATGTACATATATATTTAGCCTCCTTGGGGGCTCAGTGGTAAAGAATCCTCCTGTCAGTGCGGGAGACACAGGTTCAATCCCTGGATCAGAAAGATCCCCTGGAGAAGGAAATGGAAACCCATTCCAGTATACTTGCCTGGGAAATCTCATGGACAAAGGAGTCATGTGTTCTTTCCATTGATTCATTTATGAAAGAAAAAAAAAAACTGTCATTTTAATATTCTTCACTTGCGGATTATTGTTCTAAACAAAATGATAGAGAAAGTTCTGCATGCCTAGTCCTAATAAACTGCCTTTATAGATTTTTCCAAAATTTTTGCATCTGCGATTTCTATTATTACTTTGAACTTTTGAATCTAAATCTATTTCCAAATGTTGAATCACACTTATCCATTATTTGAAAGGCATTTTTCACCACCATTTGACCACAGATCACCCTTAACTTCCTTCAGTTCAGTTCAGTTCAGTCGCTCAGTCGTGTCCGACTCTTAGAGACCCCATGAATCACAGCACGCCAGGCCTCCCTGTCCATCGCCAACTCCCGGAGTTCACTCAGACTCACGTCCATCGAGTCAGTGATCCCATCCAGCCATCTCATCCTCTGTCGTCCCCTTCTCCTTCTGCCCCCAATCCCTCCCAGCATCAGGATCTTTTCCAATGAGTCAACTCTTCGCATGAGGTGGCCAAAGTACTGGAGTTTCAGCTTTAGCATCATTCCTTCCAAAGAAATCCCAGGGCTGATCTCCTTCAGAATGGACTGGTTGGATCTCCTTGCAGTCCAAGGGACTCTCAAGAGTCTTCGCCAACACCACAGTTCAAAAGCATCAGTTCTTCAGCGCTCAGCCTTCTTCACAGTCCAACTTTCACATCCATACATGACCACTGGAAAAACCATAGCCTTGACTAGACGGACCTTTGTTGGCAAAGTAATGTCTCTGCTTTTCAATATGCTATCTGGGTTGGTCATAACTTTCCTTCCAAGGAGTAAGTGTCTTTTAATTTCATGGCTGCAGTCACCATCTCCAGTGATTTTGGAGCCAAAATAAATAAATAAATAAAGTCTGACACAGTTTCCACTGTTTCCCCATCTATTTCCCATGAAGTGATGGGACCGGATGCCATGATCTTAGCTTTCTGAATGTTGAGCTTTAAGTCAACTTTTCACTCTCCACTTTCACTTTCATCAAGAGGCTTTTGAGTTCCTCTTCACTTTCTACCATAAGGGTGGTGTCATCTGCATATCTGAGGTTATTGATATTTTTCCCAGGAATCTTGATTCCAGCTTGTGCTTCTTCCAGTCCAGCGTTTCGCAGGATGTACTCTGCATATAAGTTAAAGAAAATTAAATCCCTTATGATTATACAGTGGAAGTGAGAAATAGATTTAAGGGCCTAGATCTGATAGATAGAATGCCTGATGAACTATGGAATGAGGTTCATGACATTATACAGGAGACAGTAATCAACACCATCCCCGTGGAAAAGAAATGCAAAAAAGCAAAATGGCTGTCTGAGGAGGCCTTACAAATAGCTGTTAAAAGAAGAGAAGTGAAAAGCAAAGGAGAAAAGGAAAGATATAAGCATCTGAATGCAGAGTTCCAAAGAATAGCAAAAAGAGATAAGAAAGCCTTCCTCAGCGATCAATGCAAAGAAATAGAGGAAAACAACAGAATGGGAAAGACTAGAGATCCCTTCAAGAAAATGAGAGATACCAAGGGAACATTTCATGCAAAGATGGGCTGGATAAAGGACAGAAATGGTATGGACCTAACAGAAGCAGAAGATATTAAGAAGAGGTGGCAAGAATACACAGAAGAACTGTATAAAAAAGATCTTCATGACCCAGATAATTATGATGATGCGATCACTGACCTAGAGCCAGACATCCTGGAATGTGAAGTCAAGTGGGCCTTAGAAAGCATCACTAGGAACAAAGCTAGTGGAGGTGATGGCATTCCTGTTGAGCTATTTCAAATCCTGAAAGATGATGCTGTGAAAGTGCTGCACTCAATATGCCAGCAAATTTGGAAAACTCAGCAGTAGCCACAGGACTGGAAAAAGTCAGTTTTCATTCCAATCCCAAAGAATGTTCAAACTATAGCACAATTGCACTCATCTCACATGCTAGTAAAGTAATGCTCAAAATTCTCCAAGCCAGGCTTCAGCACTATGTGAACTGTGAACTTCCAGATGTTCAAGCTGGTTTTAGAAAAGGCAAATGAACCAGAGATCAAATTGCCAACATCTGCTGGATCATATAAAAAGCAAGAAAGCTCCAGAAAAACATCTATTTCTGCTTTATTGACTATGCCAAACCTTTGACTGTGTGGACCACAATAAACTGTGGAAAATTCTGAAAGAGATGGGAATACCAGACCACCTGACCAGCCTCTTGAGAAACCTATATGCAGGTCAGGAAGCAACAGTTAGATCTGGACATGGAACAACAGACTGGTTCCAAATAGGAAAAGGAGTACGTCAAGGCTGTATATTGTCACCCTGCTTATATAATTTACATGCAGAGTAACTTCTTCAATTTAAGCACATTTAAATCAACAAATCTTCATAGAAGATGAAATGATAAATTAAACCCTACAGTTTCCTTACATTTAAAAAATACTTCTGTTATATTCTTTTGTTTCCAAGTCATTGACAATGTAATTTTATATTATGACCCTCATTCGTGTTGTTAAATTCTTTTATTTCATGTCTTTATATAAATATCAAAGTCTAAGAACAACAAATAAAAGAATTCACATGAGAAATAGGAGAAAGAAGTTTGCCTTCTCTGCTATCAGTCCATGTTAAAACAGTCAGATAAATGTAAAGGAAGCACAGGAAAACCAACTTTTGTTGCCTGATATTAAAAATAGCCAACATTCAATTCATTGTCATTGTGCTTTGTATACATTCTTTTGTTAAACTTGGGTTATTCCTTTTGCTCACTTTTCTCTTGGGGCTGTACAATCCATAAGTGTTTCAGACCATAAAGATATCAGCACTTTCAGTTCAGTTCAGTTCAGTCGCTCGTTCATGTCCGACTCTTCGCGACCCCATGAACCGCAGCACGCCAGGCCTCTCTGTCCATCACCAACTCCCAAAGTTCACCCAAACTCATGTCGATCAAGTCGGCGATGCCATCCAGCCATCTCATCCTCTGTCGTCCCCTTCTCCTCCTGCCTCCAATCCCTCCCAGCATCAGAGTCTTTTCCAATGAGTCAACTCTTCCCATGAGGTGGCCAAAGTATTGGAGTTTCAGCTTTAGCATCAGTCCTTCCAATGAACATCCAGGACTGATCTCCTTTAGGATGGACTGGCTGGATCTCCTTGCAGTCCAAGGGACTCTCAAGAGTCTTCACCAACACCACAATTCAAAAGCATCAATTCTTCAGCACTCAGCTTTCTTCACAGTCCAACTTTCACATCCATACATGACCACTGGAAAAACCATAGCCTTATCTTTGGATAAATTTGTTTCTGTTATGCATTATTTTTCCTGGAAATCAAAGAAATATAACAGCAGATAAAATATCACCAGAACCAAAGAAACTTTTCTTTGCCACATTCTCTTAAGAACCACTGGAGATTGTGTTAATGTTAGTTGCTCAGTCGTGTCTGACGCTTTGCAACCCTATGGACTGTAGCCCACCAGACTCCTCTGTCCATGGAAGTCTCCAGGCAAGAATCCTGGAGTGAGTAGCCATTGAAATTAGATCTTTATTACCTTTTGTGTCCACTATCTCTCACTCTTTCTCTCTCTCTCTCTCTTTCTCTCTTTCTCCTAATATATATGCATATCTTGAAATCAAGCTTTAGAGAAAGAATATATAGCTATATGTATATCTATTCACATACAGCCATACTTGTTCAGTGGAAAAATTATTTCTGTATCTTTAATACAAGGCATAAAATGGACATAAAAAATCATACTCCAAGTTTATTGGTACCTGAGATTAAAAACCAGATTTTCTAGATGCCATTTGTATATAATCTGATCTGATCAGCCTAAGCTCTATCAACCTCTAACACAATGAGCATCATTATGGATGAAAAATATGTGGTAATAACACACCCTCAGAAACCAGGGTCTACTGCATGCATGTGTGTGTGTGTGTATGTGTGTGTGTGTATGATGCCCTATGGAGTGTGAGAAGTCATTAGAACAGGGATACTGAGCTCATATTCCAATGTGACTATCATTCATAGAGGCCAGAACACAATCAACAGAAGGTACTAGAGAAGAGTCATTTAAACACACAGGCCGGAGGGAGGAGCCAAGATGGCGGAGGAGCAGGATGGGGACAACACTTTCTCCCCCACAAATTCATCAAAAGAGCATTTAAACGTCGAGTAAATTCCACAAAACAACTTCTGAATGCCAGCAGAGGACATCAGGCACCCAGAAAAGCAACCCAACTCTTCGAAAGGAGGTAGGAAAAAATATAAAAGACAAAAAAAAAAAGAGACAAAAGAGGGAGGGACGGAGTTCTGTCCCAGGAAGGGAGTCTTAAAAAGAGAGAACTTTCCAAACACCAGGAAACCTTCTCACTGCCGAATCTGTGCCGAGCTTTGGAAGCACAGAGGGCAACATAACAGGGAGAAAAAATAAATAAACAATTAAAACCCGCAGATTGCGAGCCCTATGGTAACTCCCCCACCGGAGAAGCAGCGCAGACGCCTGCATCTGCCATTAGCAAGAGGGGGCTGGGCAGGGAGGCGCGGTGCGGGCTGCATCGCTGAGAGTAAGAATCTGGCCTGAATACCTTGAGCGATATCTGAGTGAAATAATTTGGGCTAGCAAACCAGACTGTGGGATATCTACCACGCGAAAAGCCAGCCCTAAACTAAGACACCGCCAGGCCCGTGCACAGAACAAAGGACTGAACAGAGATAGCTGGCTGCAGAACTTCCCCCTCCAGTGACAGGCAGCCAGAGCCGGAAGGGGGCAATCGCAGCCCGAGAGAATTATCTATAAAACTGTAAGCAGGCTTCTTTGCTAACTAAAACTTATTGGGGGTCTGGACGGTCAACATATGCCTGAGAAGGTGCGCTGGTTTTACACCCAGATAACCGAGTGACGGGGAGGTGATAAGTCGCAGCATTGGCGCTCGCCGAACACCTCATCACCTGAGTTGCTCGGACCTGGGAAGAGCACAAAACGCAGGCCCAACTGAGTCTGCACCTCTGAGGACTACCTGAGTGCCTGAACCTGAGCGGCTTGGACCTGGGAGGTGCATGCAACCCAGGGCCGGCCTCGGATGGTTCCCGGCGGAACAACCTAGAGCCTGAGCGGTGTGGGCAAGGAGGCTACACGCACCGTGAGTGGGGACAGACCCAGTGTGGCTGAGGCACTGCGAGCACACGCCAGTGTTATTTGTTTGCAGCATCCCTCCCTCCCTCCCCACAGCGCGACTGAACAAGTGAGCCTAAAAAAAAAAAAAAAAAAAAAAAGGTTCCCCCTTTGTGTCAGGGCGGAAGCCAGACACTGAAGAGACCAGCAAACAGAAGAAGTTATACCAGAGGGAAACGTCTTGGAAGCTACAGGCAATAGATTAAAACCCCGTGGTTACTACGGACTACATAGGAAGGGGCCTATAGATCTTGAGAAATATAAGTCGGACCAAGCAACTAGCCAGAAATGAACTGAACCCACAATACTCACAATAAAACCAAAGAAAGTCCTAGATATATTTTTACTATTTTTACGATCATTCTTTCTTTCTTTTTTTAAATTTTAAGTCCTCTATTGTTCCTTTAATTTTCATTTTTATAACCTATTACTTTGCAAAAAAAAAAAAAAAGACCCTATTTTTTTCTTCTTCAGCAAACTTCATATATATATATTTTATAATTTTTTGACCCTGTTTTTCTTTTTTTCTTCTTTTCTTTAACATTGTATTTTTGAAATTCCAAACTCTACTCTAGATTTTTAATTTTAGCTTTTTGGTATATGTTATCAATTTTGTACCTATAGTTTTTTTCTTATAATTTCTGTGACTTTTTTTTTCTCTGTTTCATTCTCTTCTTCTTTTATATAAAATTGTATATCTGAAATTCCAAACTCTACTCTAGATTTTTAATTTATGCTTTTTGGAATTTGATATCAATTTTGTACTTGTATTTTCTTTATAATTTTTGCAACATTGTTTGTTTTTGTTTGTTTGTTTCTTTTCTCTCTTTATTTTTCTTCTTCTTTTTTTTTAACATTGTATTTTTGAAATTCCAAACTCTACTCTAGATTTTTAATTTTTGCTTTTTGGTGTTAGTTATCAATTTTGTACCTGTATTTTCTTTATAATTTTCACGACCTTGTTTGTTTTTTGTTTGTTCGTTTTTTCTCTCTTTTCCTTCTTCTTTTCTTTAACATCGTATTTTTGAAATTCCAAACTCTACTCTAGATTTTTAATTTTTGCTTTTTGGTATTAGTTATCAATTTTGTACCTGTATTTTCTTTATAATTTTCACGACCTTGTTTGTTTTTGTTTTTTCTCTCTTTTCCTTCTTCTTTTCTTTAACATCGTATTTTTAAAATTCCAAGCTCTACTCTAGATTTTTAATTTTTGCTTTTATGTATTTGTTAACAATTTTGTACCTTTAAGAACCCAATCTTCAGGACCCATTTTTCACTAGGGAGTGAGATTACTGGCTTGACTGCTCTCTCTCCCTTTGGACTCTCCTTTTTCTCCACCAGGTCGCCTGTGTCTCCTCCCTAACCCCTCTCTACTCTACCCAACTCTGTGAATTTCTGTGTGTTCCAGACGGTGGAGAACACTTAGGGAACTGATTACGGGCTGGATCTGTCTCCCTCCTTTTCATTCCCCCCTCTTATCCTTCTGGCCACCTCTGTCACCTTCCTCCTTCTTCTCTTCTCTGTATAACTCTGTGAACATCTCTGAGTGGTCCAGTTGTGGAGTGCACATAAGGAAGTGACTAATGGCTAGCCCACTCTCTCCACTATTGATTCCACCTCATCTCATCTGGGTCACCTCTAACTCCCTCCTCCCACTTCTCTTCTCCATGTAATGCTGTGAACCTCTCTGAGTGACCCTCACAGTAGAGAAACTTTTCATCTTCAACGTAGATGTTTTATTAATGGTGCTGTATAGAAGGAGAAGTTTTGAAACTACTGTAAAAATAAGACCGATAACTGGAAGCAGGAGGCTTAAGTCCAAACCCTGACTCCAGGGAACTCCTGACTCCAAGGAACATTAATTGACAGAAGCTCATCAAATGCCTCCATACCGACACTGAAACCAAGCACCACACAAGGGCCAACAAGTTCCAGGGCAAGACATACCAAGCAAATTCTCCAACAACAAAGGAACACAGCCCTGAGCTCCAAGATACAGGCTGCCCAGAGTCACCCCAAAACCATAGACATCTCATAACTCATTACTGTACATTTCATTGCACTCCAGAGAGAAGAAATACAGCTCCACTCACCAGAACACGAACACAAGCTTCCCTAACCAGGAAACCTTGTCAAGCCACCTGTACAAACCCACACACAGCGAGGAAACGCCACAATAAAGAGAACTCCACAAACTGCCAGAATACAGAAAGGACACCCCAAACTCAGCAATGTAAACAAGATGAAGAGACAGAGGAATATCCAGCAGATAAAGGAACAGGATAAATGCCCACCAAACCAAACAAAAGAGGAAGAGATAGGGAATCTACCTGATAAAGAATTCCAAATATGATACTGAAATTGACCCAAAATCTTGAAATTAAAATGGAATCACAGATAAATAGCCTGGAGAAAAGGATTGAGAAGATGCAAGAAACATTTAACAAGGACCTAGAAGAAATAAAAAAGAGTCAATATATAATGAATAATGCAATAAATGAAATTAAAAACACTCTGGAGGCAACAAATAGTAGAATAACTGAGGCAGAAGATAGGATTAGTGAATTAGAAGATAGAATGGTCGAAATAAATGAATCAGAGAGGATAAAAGAAAAACGAATTAAAAGAAATAAGGACAATCTCAGAGACCTCCAGGACAATATTTAACGCTACAACATTCGAATCATAGGGGTTCCAGAAGAAGAAGACAAAAAGAAAGACCATGAGAAAATACTTGAGAAGATAATAGTTGAAAACTTCCCTAAAATGGGGAAGGAAATAATCACCCAAGTTCAAGAAACCCAGAGAGTCCCAAACAGGATAAACCCAAGGTGAAACACCCCAAGACACATATTAATCAAATTAACAAAGATCAAACACAAAGAACAAATATTAAAAGCAGCAAGGGAAAAATAACAAATAACACACAAGGGAATTCCCATAAGGATAACAGCTCATCTTTCAATAGAAACTCTTCAAGCCAGGAGGGAATGGCAAGACATACTTAAAGTGATGAAAGAAAATAACCTACAGCCCAGATTATTGTACCCAGCAAGGATCTCATTCAAGTATGAAGGAGAAATCAAAAGTTTTTCAGACAAGCAAAAGCTGAGAGAATTCTGCACCACCAAACCAGCTCTCCAACAAATACTAAAGGATATTCTCTAGACAGGAAACACAAAAACGGTGTATAAATTCGAACCCAAAACAATAAAGTAAATGGCAACGGGATCATACTTATCAGTAATTACCTTAAACGTAAATGGGTTGAATGCCCCAACCAAAAGACAAAGACTGGCTGAATGCATACAAAAACAAGACCCCTACATATGTTGTCTACAAGAGACCCACCTCAAAACGGGACACATACAGACTGAAAGTGAAGGGCTGGAAAAAGATTTTCCATGCTAATAGGGACGAAAAGAAAGCAGGAGTAGCAATACTCATATCAGATAAAATAGACTTTAAAACAAAGGCTGTGAAAAGAGACAAAGATAGTCACTACATAATGATCAAAGGATCAATCCAAGAAGAAGATATAACAATTATAAATATATATGCATCCAACACGGGAGCACCTCAGTATGTAAGACAAATGCTAACAAGTATGAAAGGAGAAATTAACAATAACACAATAATAGTGGGAGACTTTAATACCCCACTCACACCTATGGATAGATCAACTAAACAGAAAATTAACAAGGAAACACAAACGTTAAATGATACAATAGACCAGTTACACCTAATTGATATCTATAGGACATTTCATCCCAAAACAATGAATTTCACCTTTTTCTCAAGCACACATGGAACCTTCTCCAGGATAGATCACATCCTGGGCCATAAATCTAGCCTTGGTAAATTTAAAAAATTAGAAATCATTCCAAGCATCTTTTCTGACTACAGTGCAGTAAGATTAGATCTCAATTACAGGAGAAAAACTATTAAAAATTCCAACATATGGAGGCTGAAAAACACGCTGCTGAATAACCAACAAATCACAGAAGAAATCAAAAAAGAAATCAAAATTTGCATAGAAACGAATGAAAATGAAAACACAACAACCCAAAACCTGTGGGACACGGTAAAAGCAGTCCTAAGAGGAAAGTTCATAGCAATACAGGCACACCTCAAGAAACAAGAAAAAAGTCAAATAAATAACCTAACTCTACACCTAAAGCAACTAGAAAAGGAAGAAATGAAGAACCCCAGGGTTAGTAGAAGGAAAGAAATCTTAAAACTTGGAGCAGAAATAAATGCAAAAGAAACAAAAGAGACCATAGCAAAAATCAACAAAACCAAAAGCTGGTTCTTTGAAAGGATAAATAAAATTGACAAACCATTAGCCAGACTCATCAAGAAACAAAGGGAGAAAAATCAAATCAATAAAATTAGAAACGAAAATGGAGAGATCACAACAGACAACACAGAAATACAGATCATAACACAGATCATAAGAGACTACTATCAACAATTATATGCCAATAAAATGGACAACGTGGAAGAAATGGACAAATTCTTAGAAAAGTACAACTTTCCAAAACTCGACCAGGAAGAAATAGAAAATCTTAAAAGACCCATCACAAGCACGGAAATTGAAACTGTAATCAAAAATCTTCCAGCAAACAAAAGCCCAAGTCCAGACGGCTTCACAACTGAATTCTACCAAAAATTTAGAGAAGAGCTAACACCTATCCTGCTCAAACTCTTCCAAAAAATTGCAGAGGAAGGTAGACTTCCAAACTCATTCTATGAGGCCACCATCACCCTAATACCAAAACCTGACAAAGATCCCACAAAAAAAGAAAACTACAGGCCAATATCACTGATGAACATAGATGCAAAAATCCTTAACAAAATTCTAGCAATCAGAATCCAACAACACATTAAAAAGATCATACACCATGACCAAGTGGGCTTTATCCCAGGGATGCAAGGATTCTTCAATATCCGCAAATCAATCAATGTAATACACCACATTAACAAATTGAAAAATAAAAACCATATGATTATCTCAATAGATGCAGAGAAACCCTTTGACAAAATCCAACAGCCATTTATGATAAAAACTCTCCAGAAAGCAGGAATAGAAGGAACATACCTCAACATAATAAAAGCTATATAGGACAAACCCACAGCAAACATTATCCTCAATGGTGAAAAATTGAAAGCATTTCCTCTAAAGTCAGGAACAAGACAAGGGTGCCCACTTTCACCATTACTATTCAACATAGTTTTGGAAGTTTTGGCCACAGCAATCAGAGCAGAAAAAGAAATCAAAGGAATCCAAATTGGAAAAGAAGAAGTAAAACTCTCACTGTTTGCAGATGACATGATCCTCTACATAGAAAACCCTAAAGACTCCACCAGAAAATTACTAGAACTAATCAATGACTATAGTAAAGTTGCAGGATATAAAATCAACACACAGAAATCCCTTGCATTCCTATACACTAATAATGAGAAAACAGAAAGAGAAATTAAGGAAACAATTCCATTCACCATTGCAACGGAAACAATAAAATACTTAGGAATATATCTACCTAAAGAAACTAAAGACCTATATATAGAAAACTATAAAACACTGGTGAAAGAAATCAAAGAGGACACTAATAGATGGAGAAATATACCATGTTCTTGGATTGGAAGAATCAATATAGTGAAAATGAGTATACTACCCAAAGCAATTTATAGATTCAATGCAATCCCTATCAAGCTACCGACAGTATTCTTCACAGAGCTAGAACAAATAATTTCACAATTTGTATGGAAATACAAAAAACCTCGAATAGCCAAAGTGATCTTGAGAAAGAAAAATGGAACTGGAGGAATCAACCTACCTGACTTCAGGCTCTACTACAAAGCCACAGTTATCAAGACAGTATGGTACTGGCACAAAGACAGAAATATAGATCAATGGAACAAAATAGAAAGCCCAGAGATAAATCCACGCACATATGGACACCTTATCTTTGACAAAGGAGGCAAGAATATACAATGGATTAAAGACAATCTCTTTCACAAGTGGTGCTGGGAAATCTGGTCAACCGCCTGTAAAAGAATGAAACTAGAACACTTTCTAACACCATAGACAAAAATAAACTCAAAATGGATTAAAGATCTCAACATAAGACCAGAAACTATAAAACTCCTAGAGGAGAACATAGGCAAAACACTCTCTGACATACATCACAGCAGGATCCTCTATGACCCACCTCCCAGAATATTGGAAATAAAAGCAAAAATAAACAAATGGGACCTAATTAAACTTAAAAGCTTCTGCACATCAAAGGAAACTATTAGCAAGGTGAAAAGACAACCTTCAGAATGGGAGAAAATAATAGCAAATGAAGCAACCGACAAACAACTAATCTCAAAAATATACAAGCAACTCCTACAGCTCAACTCCAGAAAAATAAATGACCCAATCAAAAAATGGGCCAAAGATCTAAATAGACATTTCTCCAAAGAAGACATACAGATGGCTAACAAACACATGAAAAGATGCTCAACATCACTCATTATCAGAGAAATGCAAATCAAAACCACTATGAGGTACCATTTCACACCAGTCAGAATGGCTGCGATCCAAAAGTCTACAAATAATAAATGCTGGAGAGGGTGTGGAGAAAAGGGAACCCTCTTACACTGTTGGTGGGAATGCAAACTAGTACAGCCACTATGGAGAACAGTGTGGAGATTCCTTAAAAAACTGGAAATAGAACTGCCTTATGATCCAGCAATCCCACTGCTGGGCATACACACTGAGGAAACCAGAAGGGAAAGAGACACGTGTACCCCAATGTTCATCGCAGCACTGTTTATAATAGCCAGGACATGGAAGCAACCTAGATGTCCATCAGCAGATGAATGGATAAGAAAGCTGTGGTACATATACACAATGGAGTATTACTCAGCCATTAAAAAGAATACATTTGAATCAGTTCTAATGAGGTGGGTGAAACTGGAGCCTATTATACAGAGTGAAGTAAGCCAGAAGGAAAAACACCAATACAGTATACGAACGCATATATATGGAATTTAGAAAGATGGTAACGATAACCCTGTATACGAGACAGCAAAAGAGACACTGACGTATAGAACAGTCTTATGGACTCTGTGGGAGAGGGAGAGAGTGGGAAGATTTGGGAGAATGGCATTGAAACATGTAAAATATCATGTATGAAACGTGATGCCAGTCCAGGTTCAATGCACGATACTGGATGCTTGGGGCTGGTGCACTGGGACGACCCAGAGGGATGGTATGGGGAGGGAGGAGGGAGGAGGGTTCAGGATGGGGAACACATGTATACCTGTGGTGGATTCATTTTGATATTTGGCAAAACTAATACAATTATGTAAAGTTTAAATATAAAATAAAATTAATTAAAAAAAGAAAAAGAAACTGTATTGGTGAAGGGTTTTTCATTTGTTGAGCCAATGTTTGTTGCTAAGTCTCCACATCCCCTGCCCTTACACACATTAATGAATATATAGAAGAAATAAGTATTAACCTTTGATATTAATCATGTTAGACCTTAGGCTAAGTAAATTCTTTCCTTAACTAAAATCCACTATACCCTCACCCTATAGGAATGTAACTTTATTTGGGTGGCGTCTGTTTTAAGAATAATCACCCCTGGAGAAATAAGCGTTGACTGACCGCTGTCACAAGGAGAGGGTCGTAAATTGTCAGCAGGCCCCCCTGGCCAGAAGATGATGTAACACCCCTAAGACCTCTGTATACATTTGTGTGAAGCACCTGACTTTAATAAAAGTCAGGACTGCTGTCCCCACGTGACTCTTGTATAACATCTCAGTGTATAAAAACAGACTCTGGAAAATAAAGAATTGGGATCAGTTCCTCGAAATACTGGTCTCCCCATGTCTTTCTCCCT
Source organism: Bos indicus x Bos taurus (assembly GCF_003369695.1). Taxonomy (NCBI): domain Eukaryota; kingdom Metazoa; phylum Chordata; class Mammalia; order Artiodactyla; family Bovidae; genus Bos; species Bos indicus x Bos taurus. Next base: position 102,135,459 of record NC_040082.1, read on the forward strand.
CTCAAACTCTGGTTGAGTCTCCATCTGGAGCGCGGAACCCACCAAGCTTACTAATTTTGCCTGGGCTTCTAAGATCCGACCGGGGAGGCCTCAGTGTCTCCTCTCCTTCGGGAGAATGGAAGGATGCCTGCGGCCTAAGTAAGTGGTGCAAGCTTCTTGTCTTGAAGTTTTATTGGTCTCCCGCGTAAACCAAGCTACTCAGCCTCTTTTCTCCACTGAATTTTCCTACTGAGCTATCCTCATTCTATTACTCTTTACATCTTTAATTAATATCTAATTGAAGCTACTGTATCCTGATTCTCGCCGACGCCATCCCGGCTTCGAACTCCCTGGATCAGCTGAGGCTGGACCCCGGCATTTGTTAACTGGCCATATACCAGTTCAAAATAAAAAGTTTAGAAGAATTGTATACAAAATTTTTCACAGCCTCTGGAATGAATGCATACACTTTTCTTCAAAATGTCAGCAAAGGTAATATGAGGTAGAGAAAACTATGTACAAGACTCTAAAACAGCCTGACTTACTCATGGAGTGGCCACAGTCCAGTACCAGCTTCATCAACATCATCCAGGATCTTGTTAGAAATGCAAAGTCTCTTGATTCACCAGGCAGGACGAGCTGAATCAGAAACTGCATTTGAACCAGCATCTGGGTGACTGGTATGCACAATGAAGTGGAGAAAGTGCTGGTCTAGAACAGGACCATTCACTTTCTCACTGTTGACTTTTGGTCACAGGATCATTATTTGAGCTGAGTACTGCCCTGGGCTGGAGAAGGGCATGGCAACCCACTCCGGTATTCTTGCCTGATGAATCCCATGGACAGAGGAGCCTTGTGGGCTATGGTCCATAGGGTTGCAAAGAGTTGGACAGGACTGAAACGACTCAGCACACATGCACCTGTCCGGGCATCATAGATGTTTAGCAATATCCCTTCAACACGATCAAATACCATGCCAGGCAAAGGTATCTCTGGTTGAGAACCACTGGCCCAGAGTTTGCAAGGTAGAAACGAGCTGGCAGAATTCCAATAAAGGCCACGTACCTTAACCTGGATAATAACTGGCAAATCACTCATCCACAGGAAACCTATTTCTGCAATGGAAAACTGAGTTTGTAAAGTACTATCTTATAGAATGTTTGTTTCTAAAAATGAAAGCATATCATTCCTATCAAGTGCTAAGATCTGTATGTTTCATGCTTAACAAACATTTTTCTAATGAGAGACTAATTGTGACAGCCCCTAACTTATGCTGTATGTATGAAGCTCCTAATTATTTTGGCAAAACTGTAGTGAATCCAAGCAGCATGCTGCCCAAGTTTTGTTTTTTTTTTTTTTTTTTTTTTTCCTCTAGTTGCAGTGAGAAGCCTTCTCATTGCAATGTCTTCTCTTGTTGCAGAGCATGGGCTGTTGAGTGAGCGGGCTTCCGCAGTTGTGGCACATGGGCTCAGTAGTTATGCAGATTCTTAACCACGGGACCATCAGGGAAGTTCTGCCCAAGGTTTTATATTAAAATGACAAAGTTATCCAACTTACTGAAGTTGGGAAGAGTAATTTTTTGAGACATATGAGGGGCTCTGACCTACCAATGCTTTGATTAGGAACCTAATCAAGACAGTATCCTCTCTGAGACTCTGGAGAAAACTTGAACTGAGAGTTGGGATAAGGTGCTGCTATTTAAGGTTTATTCCCCTAAAAAAGACAGGAAAGATCATGGAAAGGGGGAAATAATCACTGAATTCAACTGGCTTGTAACATTGTCTCCACACAGGGAATGAGTGGGAAAATTCTCTTCTGTCCAGACCAGATCAGCATCCCACCAGATCTGTCCAGACCAGATCTGTGTCCCATAGGAAAATTAATTATTAGAGGCTGGTGTAACAGGAGGGAAATGTGCTAATGAGGAAACATAGGGAGCTGTAAATATCTCCTCTATTGCATCCCTCAGCCTGCGCATCCTTCAGATGGAGAAGACATAATTGTAACTTGTGGACTCGTAACTCTGCCCAGGGAACCAATGTTTGACTCCATCCCACTGTCTTGTCTGGAAGCAGAGCATCTTTCTTCACCATGAGCCATCCAAGAAGAACTTGGATGTCTATATGCAACCCTCCTCTCAGAGACCCCCACCCAGGTGAGTCCAAGAGTCCAGTAAACCCTGCAGGAGATCAAACATAATGGCAGCCAAGAACATTTACCGGAGTTCACCTGAGAGCCAGCCCAGACTAGCCCAGAGCCAAGACCACTTAAGTTGTTTGTTTGCCTGATTGATTAACATTTTTATTTGTGATGCCCAAAATAGTAGTGAATATTGAACTCATTAACACAAGGGTCAATGTTGATCATTAAATGACTCAATTTGGAGAAGGAATAAGAGGTATAAGGTGCTTCCAGTAGAAATAGAACCGAAATCCAAGCAACTTTGTGATTAACTGGAGTAAGGATATAGGGTATTAGCTGTGGAGGAATGTAAAGTGATGTAGGGTAGGGTGTTTTTTTAAAAGGGGCATATTTGACTATGATGAGTAAGATCCAGACCAAGGAATGCTGGCAAACATTTCCCTGCAACAGCAGTTCATGAGACACACATTTCATAGTATCTCCTCCCTCTTAATATCCAAATTTTTTTAATTTATTACATGTAAATGGGTAGTACTTAGTCACATGCAGCACTTTGTGACCCAGCAAGAATACTGGAGTAGATTGCCATTCCCTCCTAAAGGGGATCTTCCCGACCCAGGGATCAAACCTGTCTCTTGCATCTCCTGCGTTGGTAGGCAGAGTCTTTACCACCAGCACCACCTGGGAAGCTCATAATTGGGTAGTGCAAAAGTGGAAATGTTAGTCGATCAGTCATGTCCAACTCTGTGACCCCATGGACCGAGGTCTGCCAGGCTACTCTGTCTATGGGATTCCCCAGGCAAGAATACTGAAGTGGGTTGCCATTCTCTTCTTCAGGGGATCTACCCAACTCAGGGATCAAACCTTGGTCTCCTACATTTCAGGCAGATTCTTTACCATCTGAACCCCTAGAGAAGCCCATAAATAGGTAAGCTAGATCTTAATTTGCAATGAATTCACTCATTGTAAGGCTGAATATATTTGCAGATCAGTTAGCCCGTTCCTTTCTGTATTTAAAATTGCCTGTTCAGGGAAATCTGTTCAATGTTATATGGCAGCCTGGATGGTAAGGAAGTTTGGGGGAGAATGGACACAGGTATATACATATGGCTGAGTCCCTTCACTGTCCACCTGAAACTATCACAAATTTGTTAATCAGCTATACTCCAATACAAAATAAAAAGGTTTTTAAAAAATAAAATAAAATAGCCTGTTCAATCCATGGATTAGGAAGTAGACATCTTTGGCAGGAAGGTGGAGATGAGAAGGGAGCATTTTTCACCTGAACATATAACCCTATTTAAAAGTGCTTTTTTGAGACTTCTGACAGTCCTCTGGTTAAGACGTTGCCTTCCAATGCCCAGGTATGACTTTGATCTCTGGTCAGGGAACTAGGATCCCACATGCCTTGTGGACAAAAAACAAAACATAAAACAGAAGCAATACTGTAACAAATTCAATAAATGACTTTCAAAATGGTCCACATCCAAAAACAGGTGTTTTTGTGGATTTTTTTACTTTTTTAAATTAATTTAATTTGCGGATAACTGCTTTACAATATTGTGATGGGTTTTTCCATACGTCAACATGAATCGGCCACAGGTGTTTATGTGTACCCCATCCTGAGCGCCCACCCACCTCCTGCCCCACTCTATCCCTCTGGGTTGTCCCAGAGCACCAGCTTTGGGTGCCCTGTGTTCTTTTTCAATACAGAGCTTTATTCCGGGCAAGATAAAAGGCTCTAAAGACATTAGGTTATATGTGGTTAAGATGTTGTTAGGGTTTCCCTGGTGGCTCACATGGTAAAGAATTTGCCTGCAATGCATAAGACCCAGGTTCAATCCATAGATCAGGAAGATCCCCTGGGGAAGGAAACGCAACCCACTCAGTACAGTTGCCTGGAGAATTCCACTGACAGAGGAGCCTGGCAGGCTACAGTCCATGGGGTTGCAAAGAGCTGGACAGGACAGAGCGACTAACTTTCACTTTCAAGATGTTGAGATGTTGTTAGGGGCTTCCCAAGTGGCACTAGTGGTAAGGAACCCACCTGCAATGAGATGTGGGTTTAATCCCTGGGTGGGGAAGATCCCCTGGAGAAGGAAATGGCAATCCACTCCAGTACTGTTCCCTGGGAAATCTCATGGACAGAGGAGCCTGGTGGGCTACCATCCATGGGGTTGCAAAGAGTCAGACACGACTGAGCACCAAGGTGTTGTTAAGGTATAAAATGTGTCCCCAGTGAAACTGAACTGAATTCTTGAGTGAAAAAATAAAATGTTGGTAACTAAAAAAATAAGCAAATAAATAAAATGCCCTGCTCTTCATTAAATTCACTTCATTTCTATTTGAATATTAGTCCTCTATAATGATGAACAATAGTTAGTTGGGCTTTGACTGGCCCAACTTGAGAATTTTTCTCTTTAGTGGGGAAATTGAACTGATTTTAATATACTGAGATCCCTGGCATATTTGTTTTTCCCTTTTTTTAATTTAATTTTTGTTCTGCTTTTGGAAGAAGTTTTCTATACTGTCTTGTTGTCTTTTTTTTTTTTTCTTTTTACTTTAATCTTCTTATTGTCTTTATGTTTTACCAAAGCTCGCTTTATTCTTCCAAATGTCAAAATCATAAGGGAAATATGAATATGTAATAAGTTTAACATGACTTTACTTCATCTGCTCCACCAAAGATGTTAATATTGGGGGTAAATTTCAGATAAAAATTATTTTTAAAACTTTGTCTTCTTTTTTTTTTTCAATAACAGCTTTGCTGGAACATAGTTTACATATGGGGGTTACCCTGGTTGCTCAGATAGTAAAGAATCTGCCTGCAATGCAAGAGACCCGAGTTCGATCCCTGACTCAGGGATCCCCTGGAGAAGAGAATGGCTACCCAGTCCAGTAGTCTTGCCTGGAGAATTCCAAGGAGAGAGGAATCTGGTGGTCTATAGTCCATGGGGTCTCAAAGAGTCGGATATGATATTACATAACTCACTATTTTAAAGTGTATGTTTAAGGGGCTTTTAACATTTACAAAGTTTCGTATTGATCACTGTTGTCTAACTCTAGAACATTTTTATCACTTCCCAAAGGAACCCCACATCATTAGACTCACACCCTCTGTCTCTTTTTTTCTGGCCCCTAGCAACCACTAATCTACCTTCTCTATAGATTAGCTTATTCTGGACATTTCATATAAATGTGATCACATGAAAAGTAAAGGAAAATTGCCTGTTCAGGTGCTTTGTTCTGTATAGTGAATTTCAGCATGTTTGGGAAGGTTTTTTTGTTTTGCTTTTAACTTTCGTTGAAGTATAGTTGTTTCACAATGTTGTGTTAGTTTCTGCTGTACAGCAAAGTAAATCAGTTATATGCATACATATATCCCTTCTTTTTTGGATTTCCTTCCCATTTAGGTCACCATGAAATGATGCTTACCATCACTAATTACTGCTGCTGCTACTGCTGCTAAGTCGCTTCAGTCGTGTCCGACTCTGTGCGACCCCATAGACAGCAGCCCATTAGGCTCCTCTGTCCCTGGGATTCTCCAGGCAAGAATACTGGAGTGGGTTGCCATTTCCTTCTCCCATGCATAAAAGTGAAAAATGAAAGGGAAGTCTCTCAGTAGTGTCCAACTCTTAGCGACCCCATGGACTGCAGCCTACCAGGCTCCTCTGTCCATGGGATTTTCCAAGCAAGAGTACTGGAGTGGGTTGCCATTGCCTTCTCCATCACTAATTACTAGAGAAATGCAAATCAAAACTACAATGAGGAATTGGCCTTCATTGAAAATCTACAAACCATAAATGCTGGAGAGGGTGGGGAGGAATGGGAACCCTCTTGCATTGTTGATGGGAATGTAAATTGACGCAGCCACCATGGAAAACAATATGGAGTTTTCTTTTAAAAAAAAAAAACTAAACAGAACTGCCGTGTGACCCAGCATGTTTTTTATTCCTGTTTTTTTTTTTTTTTTTTTACTGTATTCCTTCAAACTAAGAATTGAAATTTTATCATCAGTTTGCTGTTTCCCATTTAGATATTTTATGTGCCTGCCTGCTAAGTTGCTTCAGTAGTGTCTGACTCTGTGCAACTCCATGGACTGACATGCCAGGCTCCTCTGTCCATGGGATTCTCCAGGAAAGGATACTGGACTGGGTTGCCATGCCCTTCTCCAGGGGAGCTTCCCCACTCCCGGGTCAAACCCAAGTCTCTTAGGTCTCCTGCATCTGCTGGCAGGGACTTTACCACTAGCACCACCTGGGAAGCCCATTTAGATACTTTATGTGCACATACAATTATTTGTGCAGAAGGTCTGAAAGTTTGTACAGTTCTGTGGTAAAATCTGTGTCAATTTTATGTTCTACCCATTATTGGGTTTTTTTTTTAATTGAAGCAATTAAGTGTTCACCTAAATATTCTTCACTTGTGAATCCTTACCTTAATCAAAAATGAAAATGAATGTTCCTCTTCATACTCAATGTTAATAAGCCACACTTTATGCATGCTTTCAACTACTTTCCTCATCTTTATTCCTTATACTTTATTCCTTATTCTTATTTTGATCTTTTAAATTTAGAACTATCTCTAAAAGTTGCATCATGTTGGGGTTCCTCTTTACCTTTGTCAATTTTCTTCCATATGCAGAATTGAATACATATATTTCTATCTAAAAGGAAATTATACACAGATAGTGCTCCCATCTCATATTTTTAAAACTGTTAAATTATTTTATTACCATATCTTTGCAATCCAAAATTGAAGTCATTATTAAGTTATAAGTACTGTATTATATTTTCTCTTAGAATTTTAGTTTTGATTTTTCCTTCAACTGTCTTTTGTATAGGTGTTTTTAATATTTAATTTCATAAAGTGCTGAAGATACATAACAGCAACAAAGGACCCCTTGAGACTTGAAGTTTCAGCAGCAGCAGGGAGACCACCTTGTTCCTCAATATTTTCTGACACCATCTGTCCTCACTCTTCCTCCTGCTCATTTCTCTCATCCCCTGGCTTCTTTTTTAGACTGGGACATCTTAAACAAGCACCCTCCTCAGGCCTTCACTTTGATTTCCCCTTGCCAGGCACACACTTGCCAGGTATGCTCATCCACTGTCTCTTTCTTCCTTGATGTCTCTGTTCAAATATCGTCTTTTTTTCAGGTCTTGCTTAAATATGCATTAAAAAGTAGCACTCCCTTTTCACTCTCTCCCTTATACATGCTTTTGTTTTCTTTGTAACACTTCTCACCATCTGGCAAGCTATATGATTTTCATTTGCTTACATATGGTCTCCATAACCAGCTTTTGAGAGCTTCTGTTTTTTGACACCCTACACTCCTTTCATAGACATTACCTGGAACATTGTCCCAAATCAATGTATATTTTTAAATGCATGAAAGAATTTCTCATTAAAACTGCAAATGTGTGACATCTCTGAAAAAAATGAGAAAAGCACAAGTTTGCTTCTTAGAGATGACACAGGAGTTTCTCTAAAGTGAACCAAATCCATGAACAAATATTGAAATTAATTTCCTAATGGGAAACTTCAAATGGAAGCACTTGCACTGTGACTAATGTGCGTGTGGGTGAAAATTAGTCGTGCTATTTTCCCCTTTTCTGTTAGTCACCTCCACCACATGGCACAAGGGAATCAAACAAGAGTTTCAGAATTTCTTCTCCTGGGATTTTCAGAGGATCCAGAACTGCAGCCCCTCATATTTGGGCTTTTCCTCTCTATGTACCTGATCACAGTCTTTGGAAACCTGCTCATCATCCTGGCCACCATCTCTGACTTCCATCTCCACACCCCCATGTACTTCTTCCTCTCCAACTTATCCTTCGTAGATATCGGTTTCACCTCCACCACCATCCCAAAGATGCTATGGAACATCCACACCCAGAGCCAAGTTATAACCTATGAAGCCTGCATCTTCCAGATGCATTTTTTCACACTCTTTATAGGACTGGACATCTTCCTCCTGACCGTGATGGCCTATGACCGCTTCATGGCCATCTGTCACCCCCTGCTCTACACGGTCATCATGAACCCCCAGCTCTGTGCACTGCTGGTGCTGATGTCCTGGATCATCAGTCTCCTGCATTCCTTGTTAGAAAGTTTAATGGTGCTGCAGTTGTCTTTCTGTACAGTCTTAGAAATCCCTCACTTTTTCTGTGAACTCCATCAAATGATCCAACTTGCCAATTCTGACACTTTTCTCAATAACATGGTAATGTATTTTGTAGCTGTGTTCCTGGCTGGTGGTTCCCTCTTTGGTATCATTTATTCATATTCTAAGATAGTGTTCTGCATACGTGAAATCTCATCCTCTCAGGGGAAGTATAAAGCACTTTCCACCTGTGCATCTCACCTCTCAGTTGTCTCCTTATTTTATTGTACAGGTTTAGGAGTGTACCTCAGCTCTGCTGCTACCCACAGCTCACATTCAAGCGTAACAGCCTCAGTGATGTACACTGTGGTCACGCCTATGCTGAACCCCTTCATCTACAGTCTGAGAAATAAAGATTTAAAGAGGGGCCTGAAAATGCTCTTTGGAAAGGAAAATATAAAAGTGTCTATTGTCCTAGGGCTTAAGAAGTTCCTGTGATAGCAGAGCTCAAAACCTGAGCCAAATATTGCCAGTCTTTGATCAGATTATGAAAGTAGAACATGCCTCTTCTGCTTTTCTTGGAGTTTATATTTCAACTTCTCTATACAATTTATTTAACTCATTTTTAATATTTATGGTATTTCTGATATCCAAGAGTTTTTCCCTTTTTTAATTTTTGTACTCAATTGTATTCCCAACCTTGGAGGTGAAATATTTGAAAATTCCCATTTATTGCAAGGGATTTCTTAAGAATAATTTCTTCTCAAATGAAATATGTCATACTGAGTATTTTTGCTTGTGGTTTGTCTAAAAGAGTAAATATGAGCTGTAAAAATCCTATGAACCAGAAAACTTCTCTATAAACAGCTATTTATAAGTTTATAACAGAGGAAAACCTGAGGCCACTCTTTTTCACTTTTGTTAACATCATTCTTTGCACATCACTGCCTTAATTGGTCTTCTTGATTATCCAAACCTTAACACATTGATTGTTATCACTGATCAAGGTTACTTTTCTATTCATTAGGATCTTATTCTACTACATAGCTTGTATCCGCTTGAGGCAGGAGGTAGATATCCATCCCCCATCCAGGGTAAAGCAATTGGAGATTAATCCCCTGTACACTGAAACTCTAAGATGAGAACAACAGGAAACAAGAGAGGAGGCTGGACCTTGCTCAGACCACATATTTCTGATTCCTGAAGTGAGGAGATGTCCCCAGTCACACACACGTGTAGAAAGGCTCCTCGGAAAGGGGAGTGATGTCAAGGGATGCTCTACCCACAGGCCTCTTTGGTAGAATCCATCTTGGCTAAGAAATGGATGTGCACACATGGGAGGATTCTGGGATATACCATATATGGACTGTGAACCAGGTAAATCAAAATGATTGGCCAAAGAATACCAGGAAGAAATGTTCCATAAAAGAAATTCAAATTGCCACAAGGGTGCAACTCAGAGACCCTCTGAGTCTACCCATGTGTCTATCCACAGGTACTGCACTCTTTTTTTTCTCTTAATAAATAAAAATATTCTTAAAAAATACTTTTCCTCTTTAAAAAGTGTTTTTTCCACTTACTTTTCTTTTGAAAATTTTTTTTCTGCAAAACTGAAGGGCCAGGGCCCTTGTCTCTGACTACTGGTCTAGTGTCTAGGATTCATTGCTCTCACCACTGTGACCTGGGCTTGATCCCTGCCTAGGATTCCAAGACCCACTTCAAGCCATCACAGGCTGAGTAGGATCACACTGCATCTATCATGATAAAAGTGATAATAAAATACGTGCCTCAAAGTAGAATCTATACAGAAAGACAAGTATGAAAAATAGATTGATATAATATGGCCTTAGAATAGATTTGACTTTAAATATAATGAAGCAAAATACTAAGTCATTCATCTTGTTGTTGTTGTTCAGGCGCTCAGTCGTGTCCAAATCCTTGCAACCCCATGGACTGCAGCACGCCAGGTTTCCCTGTCCTTCACCATCTCCTGTAGCTTGCCCAAACTCATGTCCATTGAGTTGATGATGTCATCCCACCATCTTATCTCGTCATCCCCTTCTCCTCCTGCCTTCAATCTTTCCCAGCATCAGGTCTTTTCCAATGAGTCAGTTCTTTGCATCAGGTGGCCAAAGTATTGGAGCTTCAACCTCAGCATCAGTCCCTCCAATGAATATTCAGGAGTGATCTCCTTTAAGATTGACTGGTTTGATCTCCTTGCAGTCCAAGGGACTGTAAAGAGTCTTCCCCAGCATCACAGTTCAAAAGCATCAGTTCTTTAGTGCTCAGCCCTTCCTTATGGTCCGTTTATTACATTTATTACTATGCAAATATTTTTTCAGAGAGTTCATTAATTGAAATATGCACTATCAGTATCATTTGTAAGGTCTACTCATTGAGCTAAAGGACTGGAATCATATTTTGGTTTTCTATTAAATCATTTTATTGTTTCTGTTTAAAAATTGAAATTGCTTCCACAAAATATGATTCCTTCTATTTCTCTAAATGAAATGTTGCCCACTCTTTAAAATTGTCACAACTGTTAAAAGGATCACGAATGATCAATATCAACATCATTCACTGTGTATCATCTTCATAATCAAAGGATGACTCACTAGAAAGTTTGGATTCCTGTTCAGGTATGTGATTCATGAGCAAAGATGTTGTGCAAACATCCATGTCCTTCCAACTCCTCTATGTGACCTCAAAGGGACACCAGTGGAGTCACTTTTTTGTAAACTTGTATGAAGTAAACTTGAATAACAGAGAATCATGAATGTTATCTTCAAATTCCAGGAAAAATAATGTCTGGAAGAAAGAGAATCGGGTTACTACAAACGCCCTCAGTTCTGTCTGATTTGATTATTGTTTCATGTATGCTCATCTCAGGCACTAAGTCATGTCTGACTCTTTGTGACCTCACGGACTGTAGCCTGCCAGGCTCCTCTGTGCATGGGATTTCTCAGGCCAGAATACTGGGGTGGATAGCCATTTCCTTCTCCAGGGGATTTTCCCGACCCAGGAATCAAACCCAGGTCTCCCACATCGGCAAACAGAGTCTTTACCACTGCGCCATCAGAGAAGCCCATCTATAGGATTTCCCAAGCAATTATTGTTTCAGTTATTGTGAAACCGAATGGGACCTTGTGGGGTTTCCCAGGGGCAGACACACACACCCTGTGTCCAATACCTCTTGTTCATAGAAAAACTTTAGTTTCTTAGATCTTCCCCAAGTTCCAAGCAGCAAATTTAATCAGAGAAGTGAGAACATTTAGAAACAGAGAACAGTCAAATGGAAAAAAATGATAATTTAACCATAAGACAAAGTCAAGGACATTTAGTTCCTCCTCAAGGGCTATAGCTCATATACTAAATGATATCCTTGCATTGTTTTGCAGATACTAAAATTCCCACTCGGTGGGAGAATATTAACTACATGCTGACCACAAGCACATAGACCTCAGATCTGTTGGAACCAAAAGACTGATGACTGAGATTCCCAAAAAGATCACCCTGTTACCTCACCAACAACCAATCATGATAACTTTGCACAAGCTGATCACATATCCTGTGAGTTTCTCCTCACACTGTCTTTAAAAATGCTTAATACAGAGTGAACTAAGTCAGAAAGAGAAAAACAAGTATTATATTAATGCATGTTTGTGAAATCTAGGGAAATGGTACAGATGACCCCTTTGCTGGGCAGGAATAGAGATGCAGATATAGAGAACAGACATGTGAATGCAGGGCAGGGGAGGGAGCGTGGGGTGAATTGAGATTGCCTATACACACTACCATGTGTGATATAGAGAGCTAACAGGAAGCTGCTGTATAACATGGGGCTCAGCTTGGTGCTCCATGATGACCTAGGGGGTGGAATGGGAGGGAGGTCCAAGAGGGAGGGAATATATGTGTACATACAGCTGATTTCTTTACTTTGTCGTACAGCAGAAACTAGCACAACATTGGGAAGCAAGCATATCTAATTAAAAATAATAATAATAACAATAAAGTTTATACCTAGATAACTTGAAAATGGATAAGTAAGTAAATAATTAATAAAAAATAAAAACACCTCCCTGAAACATTTATAGATGATGAAATGTTATGTAATCAGGTTGATCTTGTGTATTATGTTAACTTGCTGTATTGAAATTTGTATCTATTTATTTTTTTAATATATATATATATCATTTGAAAACATACATGCATCCCAGTGCTCATTGCAGCACTATATTCAATAACCAGGACATGGCAGCAACCTAAATGTCCATCAAAGGAAGAATGGATAAAGATGTGGTACATGTATATAATGGAATATTACTCAGCCATAAAATGCCATTTGCAGTGACATGGATGCACTAGAGATTGTCATATCATGTGTATGTGGAATGCTAAAAAAAAAAAAAGGTACAAATAAATCTATTTGCAAAACACAAATAGAGTCACAGAACAAACCTATCATTACCAAGGGGGAAATGGACGGGAGGGATAAACTGGGAGATTGGGATTGACATACATACTATCCATAAAATAGGTAATTAATAAGGGCCTACTGTATAACATAGAGAACTCTACTCAGTGCTTTGTGGTGACCTAAATGGGAAGGAAATCCAAAAAAGAGGGGATATGTGTTTGCTGTACAGTAGACACTAACATAACATTATAAAGCAGCTATACTCCAATAAAAATTTTTTAAATAAATATAAACAAAGTTTTTAAATCCAGGGGATAAAATGTGAATTGTCTTAACTTAATTCACTACTTTAATATCCACACATGAAACTTTCTTTTTTCCAGTTAGAAAAGATGTCTCTTGTCTCTGTCAAATATGACTATGCTCCAGACCTGACCCTGGAATGCACACTAGAAATCTTTAATCATGATAAATTTATTAAAGTATAACTACATGCCATATTCTGTACTCATTTAATGTGTACAAATTGAAGAAATTTAAGTGTCATTTGCTAATTAAGACTATATACTACCTGCTCCTATATACACAGTTGAAGAAGGTATATAATAAGTTTTACATAATTAAGTTTTCACTGCTGTGTTATGTACTTACTAAAAATTTAATCCCCCTGGCCTTTTTCTCCTTAATTATGGAGATGATATGGAATAACAAACATAACTTCTGAGAGATGTTGAGAGAAAAAATGAAATCTGTAAAATTACTTGTGCAGTCCAAAGAACACAGTCAAGGGCAAGGAATATGTATGTCTGTGCATTATTTGTTTACATTTTTCTCTCCAATAAACACACTCATGCACATATATGTAAATACAAACAGTTTCATTTATAATTCTACCTATTATGTTAAAGAAACCTCGACAGAAATTTTGAAGGTAAGTAAATGAAAATATTGAATGTTTGAATTACAATGAAATTCATGGATTGTAGAACTTAATACAAAAAGACATAAAAATCATGAATGTGTCATGTTACTTTGAATAGAAATTAATATTTCTATCTTAATGCCTCAAAGTCAGAACCACATCTATATTCTATATTTATGGAATGGGAATTCATTGCATTAGATAATGGGGAAAACATCTCCAAATTGACTAATTTTCTTCTTCTACTTTTGTGAGGTTTCAACAATAAACAAAGCTAGTGGAGGTGATGGAATTCCAGTAAAGAAGACATACAGATGGCTAACAAACACACGAAAAGATGCTCAACATCACTCATTATCAGAGAAATGCAAATCAAAACCACTATGAGGTACCATTTCACGCCAGTCAGAATGGCTGTGATCCATAAGTCTATAAGCAATAAATGCTGGAGAGGGTGTGGAGAAAAGGGAACTCTCTTACACTATTGGTGGGAATGCAAACTAGTACAGCCACTATGGAGAACAGTGTGGAGATTCCTTTAAAAACTGGAAATAGAACTGCCTTATGATCCAGCAATCCCACTGCTGGGCATACACACTGAGGAAACCAGAAGGGAAAGAGACACGTGTACCCCAATGTTCATCGCAGCACTGTTTATAATAGCCAGGACATGGAAGCAACCTAGATGCCCATCAGCAGATGAATGGATAAGAAAGCAGTGGTACATATACACAATGGAGTATTACTCAGCCATTAAAAAGAATACATTTGAATCAGTTCTAATGAGGTGGATGAAACTGGAGCCTATTATACAGAGTGAAGCAAGCCAGAAAGAAAAACACCAATACAGTATACTAACGCATATATATGGAATTTAGAAAGATGGTAACAATAACCCTGTGTACGAGACAGCAAAAGAGACACTGATGTATAGATCAGTCTTATGGACTCCGTGGGAGAGGGAGAGGGTGGGGAGATTTGGGAGAATGGCATTGAAGCATGTATAATATCATGTATGAAATGAGTCGCCAGTCCAGGGTCGATGCACGATACTGGATGCTTGGGGCTGGTGCACTAGGATGACCCAGAGGGAGGATATGGGGAGGGAGGAGGGAGGGGGGTTCAGGATGGGGAACACAGGTATACCTGTGGCAGATTCATTTCGATATTTGGCAAAACTAATACAATATTGTTAAGTTTAAACATAAAATAAAATTTTTTAAAAATAAATAAATAAAAAGTTTTTACCAAAACAAACAAACAAACAAATCCTAAAAGATGATGCTGTGAAAGTGCTGCACTCAATATGCCAGAAAATTTGGAAAATTCAGCAGTGGCCACAGGACTGGAAAAGGTCAGTTTTCATTTCAGTCCCAAAGAGAGGCAATGCCAAAGAATGCTCAAACTACTGCACAATTGCACTCATCTCACACACTAGTAGGGTAATGCTCAAAATTCTCCAAGCCTGGCTTCAACAATACGTGAACTGTGAATTGCCAGATGTTCAAACTGAATTTAGAAAAGGCAAAGTAACCAGAGATAAAATTGCCAAAATCTGCTGGATCATCGAAAAAGCAAGAGAGTTCCAGAAAAATATCTACTTGTGCTTTATTGACTATGCCAAAGCCTTTGACTGCATGGATCACCACAAACTGTGGAAAATTCTTAAAGAGGTGGGAATACTGGATCACCTGACCTGCCTCTTGAGAAACCTATATGCAGGTCAGGAAGCAACAGTTAGAACTGGACATGGAACAACAGACTGGTTCCAAATAGGAAAAGGAGTATGTCAAGGCTGTATATTGTCACCCTGCTTATTTAACTTGTATGCAGAATACATCATGAGAAATGCTGGGCTGAAAGAAGCACAAGCTGGAATCAAGATTGCCAGGAGAAATATCAATAACCTCAGATATGCAGATGACACCACTCCTACAGCAGAAAGTGAAGAAGAACTAAAGTGCCTCTTGATGAAAGTAAAAGAGTAGAGTGGAAAAGTTGGCTTAAAGCTCAACATTCAGAAAACTAAGATCATGGCATCTGGTCCCATCACTTCATGGTAAATGGATAGAGAAACAGTGGAAATAGTGGGAGACTTTATTTTGGGGGGCTTCAAAATAACTTCATATGGTGATTGCAGCCATGAAATTTAAAGACGCTTACTCCTTGGAAGAAAAGTTATGACCAACCTAGATAGCATATTAAAAAACAGAGATGTTACTTTGCCAACAAAGGTCCGTCTAGTCAAGGCTATGGTTTTTCCAGTGGTCATGTAAGGATGTGAGAGTTGGACTATAAAGAAAGCTGAGCGCCGAAGAATTGATGCTTTTGAACTGTGGTGTTGGAGAAGACTCTTGAGAGTCCCTTGGAGTGCAAGGAGATCCAATCAGTCCATCCTAAAGGAGATCAGTCCTGAATATTTATTGGAAGGACTGATGTTGAAGCTGAAACTCCAGTACTTTGGCCACCTGATGTGAAGAGCTGACTCATTTGAAAAGACCCTGATGCTGGGAAAGATTGAAGGCAGGAGGAGAAGGGGATGACAGAGGATGAGATGTTTGGATGGCATCACCGACTCAATGGACATGAGTTTGAGTAAACTCCAGGAGTTGGTGATGGACAGGGAGGCCTGGCGTGCTTCAGTCCATGGGGTTGCAAAGATTCAGACACAACTGAGCGACTGAACTGAACAGAATCCATGGGAAACTAAATGACTATATTGAGAAAGTTAAAATCAGTCCCTGTGAACCATATTTTATTGGATAAATGTGGGCATTGCATTCCTATGCTGCTTTAACAAATTACTATACTAATGGCTTGTGGCTTTCCAGGTGCCACAGGGGTAAAGAGTCTTCTTGCCAATGAGGAGATGCATATTCGATCTCTAAGTTGGCAAGACCCCCAATTTGTTTATATTTGGAGTAAACATTTCCTACATGGAGTAGGAAATGGCAACCCACCCCGGTATTCTTGCCCAGAAAATCCCATGGACAGAGGAGCCCAGCAGTCCATGGGGTCACAAAGTGTGAGACATGACTGAGCACTGAGCATGCATATTAGTGGCTTAAAAAAACTAATGTAGAGATCAGAAGTCAAAAGTCATCTCTTTGGGCTAAATATAAGATGGCTGTAAAAGTGATCCATCAGGACACTCCAGGGAAGAAATGCATTGCCTTCCTAGATCACTTCCTTGGGATTACCTGCATTGCTTGTCTCATGATCATTCCTTATCTTCAAAGGCAGTAGCATCTCTCTGACTCCAATATTTCTCCTCTCTCCACCACATTTAGGGGACCACTGCCATTATTTATATCAATCTGGATAATCCAAGGTAATCTTCTCATCTTAAGGACAATGTTTAGCAAATTTATTTTATCTGCTAGCTTTATGTCAGCTAACATATTCAAAAGTTCTTAGGATTAGAATGTAGACATCTTTTTGAGACCCTTATCTTGTCTATTCAAAGTCTTTTTCTGATATATATTATTTGATGTCATTCAAGAGCCCTTGTAGAATTGAATACAGAATTCATTAGGGCTTTTGCAGTGAGTGAAATATTTTTCTTACAAAAATTGCACAAAAAATGAATTTTGGTATAGACCTAAACTTACCAATAACTAATTCTAACACAGGATCATAGCCTTGTTAAAAAAGTGACCCACAGGACTTCCCTGGCTGTCCAGTGGTTAAGACCTCATCTTCCAATACAAGTGGTGCAGGTTCTTTCCCTGGTCAGGGAGCTAAGATACTACATGCCTCAAGGCCAAAAAAAAAAACAAAACATAAAACACAAGCAATTAAAAAAAAAAAGAAAAGAAAGTGGCCCACAGAGCAGGACCTGCAGTGTCACACCTCTAGGAGTGCTAGAAATGCAGAGTGCTTGGGCCCACCGGAAGACATACTCACCCAGAATTTGCACTTGAATTAAAATCCCTAGTGATTTACATGCACAGTGAAGTGGAAGTAGAGTTGATGTAAAATGTGTTTTCTCTTGTTCTTGCTGTTAACATTTGGGGCAGGATAATTATCTGTGCTGAGTGCTGTCCTGTGTGTTATGGCTGTTTAGCAGCATCCTTTCTGACATTGCCAAATATCCCCAGGAGCAAAACCACCTCTGGTTGAGAACCACAATCCAGAGTTTGAGAACAGGAAGCAACCTAATAGGATTCAGTCAAGACTCCATCTCAAAAGTGGCTTGTAATTTTCATCAGAACATTAAACACCTCTAAACCTCACTCTTGAAATGGAGGATGGAATTATCATAGTGCTATCTCACAGAATGTTCTCTAAACATTAAACCAGATCATCCCTATAAAGTGCTAAGGTAGGTTATGGTGCTTGACAAAATCTAAATATGTCTCATAACTTACAAACATATTTAATTAGGTGCTAATTGATAGATCCAACTTCAGATATAATTTGAAATTCTTAAAGGTTTTAACAAAAGCGTCAGGAAACCAAGGACTGCGTTGCCCAATGAATTACATTAAAGGAACAAAGTGGCCCCCTCACAAAGAGGGAAATAATAATTTTCTAAGGGTACCACAGACAGTGTTCCCACCACAGGTTAACATTTTGAGACCCAAGGAACCTATTGCCCCAGCCTCACACATTGCGGAAAGCTAAACTCATGGTTGGGATAAGGTGCTGGGAGTTTAGATCCCTGGCAGGCAAGAGAGTTAATGGAGGAGGATTAATAAAAACTGAATTCTTGGGACTTCCCTGGAGGTCTAGTGGTAAAGAATCTACCTGCTAATGCAGAGGACATGGATTCCATTCCTGGTCCAGAAAGATCCCACATGCCTTGGAGTGACTAAACCCATGTGCCACAACTACTGAGCCTGCACCCCAGGCCAGGGAGCCACAACTACTGAAGCCCATGTGCCTGGAGCCTGCGCTCCACAACAAGAGAAGCCGCTGCAGTGAGAAGCCCACACACCACAACTAGAGAAAGCCAATGTGCAGCAGCAAAGACCCAGCACGACCAAAAATAAATAAATAAATCTTTTAAAGAAAACTGAATTTCCCAGGCTTATAACCTGACATCCTGAGAACAAAGACTCAGCAGGAAAAATTCTATCTTGTCCAGACCAAGTCCCATAGGGAAATCATGTACATATAGGTAATTGTGATATAAGGGAAATGTACCCCAGGAGAAAACATAGAGAGCTATAACTATTTTGTCTACTGTATCACTGAGCTTCTAACACCTGGGCATGGAGGAGATACAAGTTTTATTCTGGAGTCCTAAATCTGGCTAAAGGACAATGCTTAATCTATTTTTGCTCTCTTGTCTCGGGACAGAGCTTCAGTCTCTATCACCAACCATCCACTAAGAGATTTCAGACTTCCACACAGAGAACTTCCTCTCAGAGTTCCCAGGCAGGTGAGTCCAAGAGCCCAAAAGACACTGCTGGGAAGGGTCAGAGAGAAAGAAAGAAAGCATGTCTGCATGAGGTCACCTGAGAATCAATTCAGCCTAACCCAAAACCCAGAAACTGTTTGCTTGCTTGATCAAATATCAATTTACTTGAATAATGCTTAAAGTGAAGGAAACACTGAAAGCAGTAAGGCAGTGTTCGGTGATGCCAATTAAATGATAGGAAATCAAGCACAATTAGAATAGCAAAGAAAGGTTAAAGTGCTTCCAGTAAAAGTAGGACATATGCTGCATTTGCAAATCCTTCCTTCCATTGTGAGGGTTGTCTTTTCATCTTGCTTATGGTTTCCTTTGCTGTGCAAGTTTTTAAGTTTAATTAGGTCCCATTTCTTTATTTTTGTTTTATTTTCATTACTCCAGGAGGTGGGTCAAAAAATATGCTGGGTGATTTCTGTCAAATAGTATTCTATTTGTTCTCTGTTAAGAGCTTTAGACTGTCCAGCCTCACATTTACATCTTTAATCCATTTTGAGCTTCTTTTTGTGTGTGGTGTTAGGGAGTGTTCTCATTTCATTCTTATACATGTTGCTGTCCAGTTTTCCCAACACCACTTATTGAAAAGACTGTCTTTTCCCCATTGTATATTCTTGCCTCCTTTGTCAGAGATTAGATGACTATAGGTACTTAGGTTTCTCTCTAAGCTTGCTATCCTGTTCCATTGACCCATATGTCTGTCTTTGTGCCAGTACCATATTGTCTTGATTAGTGTAGCAGAGCTTTGCAGTATAGTCTGAAGTGAAGAACCCTGATTCCTCTAGCTCCATTTTTCTTTCTCAAGATTGCTCTGACTATTCGGAGTCTTTTGCACTTCCATACAATTTGTAAAAGTTTTTGTTCTGATTCTGTGAAAAATGCCATCAGTAATTTGATACGGATTACACTGCATCTGTAGATTGCTTTAGGTCATCTAGTCATTTTCCAATATTGAGTAATACTCTTTCAATCCAAGAACAAGGTTATTCTCTCCATTTGTTTCTATCACCTTTGATTTCTTTCATCACTGTCTTAGACTTTTCTGAGTATAGATAGTTTGCCTCCTTGGATATGGTTTCTTCCTTGATATTTTATTCTTTTTGTTGCAGTGGTTCCTTAATTTCTCTTTCTGATCTTTTGTTGTTAGTGTATAGGAATGTAAGATGTTCGTGTATTAGTTTCGTATCCTGCAACTTTACCAAAGTCATGCATTAGCCCTAGTAGTTTTCTGGTAGCATCTTTAAGATTTTCTATGTGCAGTATACGCAATCAGTAATATGTAATCAGTAATACGCAATCAGTGATAGCTTTACTTCTTCTCAATCTGGATTCCTTTTATTTTCTAACAAATTTTATTGAAACAAATTTCATCACATAAACTCAACCATGCAGAAAAGTCAATGTTTCAATAAGTATGATTTTAGCAGCTGAAATAGAAGCATTTGTTAGTGCAGTGTTTGCTTTTTGAAACCTCTAATTCCTCAGAATGATCCTGTTTTTTAGAATTCCATATTTAATAGTGATTTATGGCAAGTAAGATTACACATTAAAAACATCTATAAAGATTCTACAGTTTTGCATTGTGGGTTTCTGTGCAAACAAGAAAAATAAGTTAAATAATATGAAAGGTATGCAAGATATGGGCTGCCCAGGTGGTTCAGTGAAAAAGAATCTGCCTGCCAATGTAGGAGATACGTGTTCAAGCCCTGCGTCAGGGAAGATCCTCTGGAGAAGGAAATGGAAATCCAACCCAGTATTCTTGCTTGGAGAATCCCCATGGACAGAGGAACCTGGCAGGCTACAGTCCATGGGGTTGCAAAAGGATCAGATACTACTTAGTGACTAAACAGCAACTTGGCAAGATAGAAGGCAGGAAAGAATATCTAAAAATTTGGGTTTTAATTAGAAGTGTTCATGTCAGATAATAAGGCGGGGCTTTTTTACCATAAAGATATTACTAACTGATTTAGCTGCCTGATTGGTATTTCCACACATCACTGCATATTTAGTGACAAAACATCAAAGATACCCAGAAATGTGGAATCCCTCATGTGCTCTAACTGTTGATATTTTATCTGGTATAAATATAGCTCAGCTTGAATGAATATATTTGTTGGAATGTTAATACAACAAACTTAAACTCAAAGGTTAAGAACAGGAAGATTAAATTTCTTGGCACACAAAATAATAGTGGCTGAAAGTTGGTGACTTGTGTCACTATTTATTTTACTTGCTGATCAGATGAGCAACTAGATACGTGAACATTTTTCTAACATGCCTTAAAAATGTTATAGTTCGAAGATGTACTTTTTTTAAACTATTATGTATAAGGTTTTGTTTTGTCTTTCATCTTTTTTTACTTTTATACAAAGGCAGCATTTTCTAAGATATTTTGTTCTGGGTTGCAACCTTTTTTTGGTTCTTTTAAACTGTGATATGGCTTCCCTGTCAGTTGGTAAAATAGCTCGCTTGGTAAAAATCCACCTGCAATGCAGGAAACCCCAGTTTGATTGCTGGGTCAGGAAGATCTGCTGAAGAAGGGATAGGCTACTTGGTATTCTTGGGCTTCCCTTGTGCCTCAGCTGGTAAAGAATCCGCCCACAATGCGGGAGACCTGGGTTCGATCCCTGGGTTAGGAAGATCCCCTGGAGAAGGGAAAGGCTACCCACTCCAGTATTCTGGCCAGGAGAATTCCATGGACTATATAATCCATGGAGTCCCAAAGAGTTGGACACGACTGAGCGACTTTCACTTTCAAGCTGTGATAGGATGGTAACTGATGTCTTTCATTTTGTTTAACTGATAAAAAACAAGCTAGCATCTGATAAAAAGTATTTCATAAAATCTTCCTTAATCTATTGAAAGGTGCTTTGATGAGCTTTGCTTTGCTTTGTAGAATTAGGACTGAACTGTTGCCTTTACTGGATACAGATGCCATCACTCTTTTCTGTGATAAAACTACTGAAATTTGCTTTCCTAGGTAAAGAAATATTGCCTAAAGACGTCTGCTGTTTGTTTCAGGGCTTGTCCTGGGGTGATATTGTCTACATCTATGAATATGAACATGCTATTTTGTGTGCTACCATTGGTTTCTTTGCTTGTTTTTTTTGCTTTGTAGTATCTTGTTCTTCATACCATTTCTGTCCTTTATCTTTGCGTGAAATGTTCCCTTGGTATCTCTAATTTTCTTGAAGAGGTCTCTAGTCTTTCCCATTCTGTTGTTTTCCTCTATTTCTTTGCAATGATCGCTGAGGACGGCTTTCTTATCTCTCCTTGCTCTTCTTTGGAACTCTGTATTCAGATGCTTACATCTTTCCTTTTCTCCTTTACTTTTTGCTTCTGTTCTTTTCACAGCTATTTGTAAGGCCTCCTCAGACAGCCACTTTGCTTTTTTGCATTTCTTTTCATGGGGATGGTCTTGATCCCTGTCTCCTGTACAATGTTACGAACCTCCATCCATATTCATCAGACAATCTGTCTATCAGATCTAGTCCCTTAAATCTGTTTCTCACTTCCACTGTATAATCCTAAGGGATTTGATTCAGGTCATACCTGAATGGTCTAGTGGTTTTTCCTACTTTCTTCAATTTAAGTCTGAATTTGGCAATAAGGAGCTCATGATCTGAGGCTCAGTCAGCTCCCGGTCTTGTTTTTGCTGACTGTACAGAGTTTCTCCATCTTTGGCTGCAAAGAATATAATCAATCTGATTTCAGTGTTGACTATCTGGTGATGTCCATGTGTAGAGTCTTCTCTTGTGTTATTGGAAGAAGGTGTTTGCTATGACCAGTCATTCTCTTGGCAAAACTCTATTAGCTTTTGCCCTGCTTCATTCAGTACTCCCAAGGCCAAATTTGCCTTACTCCAGGTGTTTCTTGACTTCCTACTTTTGCTTTCCAGTCCCCTATAATGAAAGGGACGTCTTTTTGGGGTGTTAGTTCTAAAAGGTCTTGTTTGTCTTCAGGAACCATTCAACCTCAGCTTCTTCAGTGTTACTGGTTGGGGCATAGACTTGGATTACTGTGATATTAAATGGTTCGCCTTGGAAATGAACGGAGATCATTCTGTCGTTTTTGAGATTGCATCCAAGTACTGCATTTCAGACTCTTTTGTTGACCACGACGGCTACTCCATTTCTTCTAAGGGATTCCTGCCCACAGTAATAGATATAATGCTCATCTGAGTTAAATTCACCCATTCCAGTCCATTTTAGTTCGCTGGTTCCTAGAATGTCGACGTTCACTCTTGCCATCTCCTGTTTGACCACTTCCAATTTGCTTTGATTCGTGGACCTAACATTCCAAGTTCCTATGCAATATTTATCGTTACAACATCAGACCTTGCTTCTATCACTAGTCACATCCACAAGTGGGTATTGCTTTTGCTTTGGCTCCATCCCTTCATTTTTCTGGAGTTATTTCTACACTGATCTCCAGTAACATATTGGGCACCTACCAACCTGGGGAGTTCCTCTTTCAGTATCCTATCATTTTGCCTTTTCATACTGTTCATGAGGTTCTCAAGGCAAGGTCAGTTTTCATTCCAATCCCAAAGAAAGGCAATGCCAAAGAATGCTCAAACTACCACACAATTGCACTCATGTCACACACTAGTAAAGTAATGCTCAAAATTCTCCAAGCCAGGCTTCAGCAATACATGAACCGTGAACTTCCAGATGTTCAAGCTGGTTTTAGAAAAGGCAGAGGAACTTGAGATCAAATTGCCAACATCCGATGGATCATGGAAAAAGCAAAAGAGTTCTAGAAAAACATCTATTTCTGCCTTATTGACTATGCCAAAGCCTTTGACTGTGTGGATCACAATAAACTGTGGAAAATTCTGAAAGAGATAGGAATACCAGACCACCTGACCTGCCTCTTGAGAAACCTATATGCAGGTCAGGAAGCAACAGTTAGAACTGGACATGGAACAACATAGGAAAAGGAGTACATCAAGACTGTATATTGTCACCCTGCTTATTTAACTTATATGCAGAGTACATTATGAGAAACGCTGGACTGGAAGAAGCACAAGCTGGAATCAAGATTGCCGGAAGAAATATCAATAACCTCAGATATGCAGATGACACCACCCTTATGGCAGAAAGTGAAGAAGAACTAAAAAGCCTCTTGATGAAAGTGAAAGAGGAGCGTGAAAAAATTGGCTTAAAGCTCAACATTCAGAAAACTAAGATCATGGCATCTGGTCCCATCACTTCATGGGAAATAGATGGGGAAACAGTGGAAACAGTGTCAGACTTTATTTTTGGGGGCTCCAAAATCACTGCAGATGGTGACTTCAGCCATGAAATTAAAAGACGCTTACTCCTTGGAAGGAAAGTTATGACCAACCTAGATAGCATATTAAAAAGCAAAGACATTACTTTGCCAACAAAGGTTCATCTAGTCAAGGCTATGGTTTTTCCAGTGGTCATGTATGGATGTGAGAGTTGGACTGTGAAGAAAGCTGAGCACCGAAGAATTGATGCTTTTGAACTGTGGTGTTGGAGGAGACTCTTGAGAGTCCCTTGGACTGCAAGGAGATCCAACCAGTCCATCATAAAGGAGATCAGTCCTGGGTGTTCATTGGAAGGACTTGTGCTAAAGCTGAAACTCCAATACTTTGGCCACCTCATGTGAAGAGTTGACTCATTGGAAAAGACTCTGATGCTGGAAGGGATTGGGAGCAGAAGGAGAAGGGGACAAAAGAGGATGAGATGGCTGGATGGCATCAACAACTCGATGGACATGAGTTTGGGTAAACTCCAGGAGTTGGTAATGAACAGGGAGGCCTGGCATGCTGCAATTCACGGGGTCACAAAGAATCGTACATGACTGAGCAACTGAACTGAACTGAACCGAATAAATATATTCAAGCATGGCTACATGCAATAAGCTGTACCCATTTAAAAGTCATTAAAAGCTTAAAAGTATACACTGCCTGGTCCTATTTCTATACATCTTGAGAAGAAATAAAACATTTACTGCATTGCTATCAGTTCAGTTCAGTTCAGTCATTCAGTCATATCTGACTCTTTGTGACCCCATGGACTGAAGCACGCCAGGCTTCCCTGTCCATCACCAATTCCCAGAGCTTGCTCAAACTCATGTCCATCAAGTCGGTGATGCCATCCAACCATCTCATCTTCTGTCGTCCCCATCTCCTCCTGCCTTCAATCTTTTCCAGCATCAGGGTCTTTTCCAATGAGTCAATTCTTCACATCAGGGGGCCAAAGTATTGGATTTCAGCCTCAGCATCAGTGCTTCCAATGAATTCAGGACTGATTTCCTTTAGGACTGACTGGTTTGATCTGGTTTGATCCGGTGCAGTCCAATGGACTCTCAAGAGTCTTCTCCAACACCACAGTTCAAAAACATCAATTCTTCAGCGCTCAGCTTTCTTTATGATCCAACTATCACATCCATACATGACTACTAGAAAAAAACATAGCTTTGTTGGCAAAGTAATGTCTTTGTTTTTTAACATGCTGTCTAGGGTGGTCACAGCTTTTCCTCCAAGAAGCAAGCGTCTTTTAATTTCATGGCTGCAGTCACTGTCTGCAGTGATTTTGGAGCCCCCAAAAATAAATTCTGCCATGGTTTCCATTGTTTCCCCATCTATTTGCCATGAAGCGATGGGACTGGATGCCATGATCTTAGTTATTCAGATGTTGAGTTTTAAGCCAATTTTTTCACTCTCTTCTTTCACTTTCATCAAGAGGTTCTTAAGTTCTTCTTCACTTTCTGCCATAAGGGTTGTGTCATCTGCATATCGGAGGTTATTGATATTTCTCCTGGCAATCTTGACTCCAGCTTGTGCTTCATCCAGTCCAGCGTTTCTCATGATGTACTCTACATATAAGTTAAATAAGCAGGGTGACAACATACAGCCTTGACGTACTCCTTTTCCTATTTGGAACCAGTCCATTTTTCCACATATGGTTCTAACTGTTGCTTCTTGACCTGCATACAGATTTCTCAGGAGGCAAGTAAGGTGGTCTGGTAGTCCCATCTCTTGAAGAATTTTCCACAGTTTGTTGTGATACACACAGTCAAGGGCTTTGTCGTGCTCAATAAAACAGAAGTAGATTTTTTCTAGAACTCTTTTGCTTTTTCTATGATCCAACACTATATTTTGCACTGCTATATATTGTTATAAATGTAATTTCACTGGTCTCTGTTTCTTTACTTCTGTTGGTAACAAGGAATACTAATATATAATAATAAACATAATTTCTGCAGTATGCTTAAAAAAAGAAATTTGTAAAAATATTTATGTAGCTAAAAGGAAACATTCAAGTATAAGAGGTACATGTGTGAGATGATCATTATTAGTATATATTTTCCTCTCAAACAAACACATTCACACACACGTAAGTACATGCATGCAGAGTCATTTATAATCCCATTTATTTTATTGAAGGAATATTTTACCAAAAGTTGGAGAATAAAGAAATGAAAATAATGAATTTTTTTTCTTTTTTTAATTTAATTTTATTTTTAAACTTTACAATATTGTATTAGTTTTGCCAAACATCAAAATGAATCCACCACAGGTATACCCGTGCTCCCCATCCTGAACCCTCCTCCCTCCCCATACCATCCCTCTGGGTCGTCCCAGTGCACCAGCCCCAAGCATCCAGTATCCTGCATCGAACCTGGACTGGCGACTCATTTCATACATGATATTATACATGTTTCAATGGCATACTACCAAATCTCCCCACCCTCTCCCTCTCCCTCTCCCACAGAGTCCATAAGACTGATCTATACATCAGTGTCTCTTATGCTGTCTTGTACACAGGGTTATTGTTACCATCTTTCTAAATTCCATATATATGCGTTAGTATACTGTATTGGTGTTTTTCTTTCTGGCTTACTTCACTCTGTATAATAGGCTCCAGTTTCATCCACCTCATTAGAACTGATTCAAATGTATTCTTTTTAATGACTGAGTAATACTCCATTGTGTATATGTACCACTGCTTTCTTATCCATTCATCTGCTGATGGACATCTAGGTTGCTTCCATGTCCTGGCTATTACAAACAGTGCTGCGATGAATATTGGGGTACACGTGTCTCTTTCCCTTCTGGTTTCCTCAGTGTGTATGCCCAGCAGTGGGATTGCTGGATCATAAGGCAGTTCTATTTCCAGTTTTTTAAGGAATCTCCACACTGTTCTCCATAGTGGTTGTACTAGTTTGAATTCCCACCAACAATGTAAGAGAGTTCTCTTTTCTCCACACCCTCTCCAGAATTTATTGCTTGTAGACTTTTGGATTGCAGCCATTCTGACTGGTGTGAAATGGTACCTCATAGTGGTTTTGATTTGCATTTCTCTGATAATGAGTGATGTTGAGCACCTTTTCATGTGCTTTTTAGCCATCTGTAGGTCTTCTTTGGAGAAATGACTATTTAGTTATTTGGCCCATTTTTTGATTGGGTCATTTATTTTTCTGGAGTTGAACTGTAGGAGTTGCTTGTATATTTTTGAGATTAGTTGTTTGTCAGTTGCTTCATTTGCTATTATTTTCTCCCATTCTGAAGGCTGCCTTTTCACCTTGCTAATAGTTTCCTTTGTTGTGCAGAAGCTTTTAAGTTTAATTAGGTCCCATTTGTTTATTTTTGCTTTTATTTCCAATATTCTGGGAGGTGGGTCATAGAGGATCCTGCTGTGATATATGTCGGAGAGTGTTTTGCCTATGTTCTCCTCTAAGAGTTTTACAGTTTCTGGTCTTACGTTTAGATCTTTAATCCATTTTGAGTTTATTTTTGTGTATGGTGTTAGAAAGTGTTCTAGTTTCATTCTTTTACAAGTGGTTGACCAGATTTCCCAGCACCACTTGTTAAAGAGATTGTCTTTAATCCATTGTATATTCTTGCCTCCTTTGTCAAAGATAAGGTGTCCATATGTGCGTGGATGTATCTCTGGGCTTTCTATTTTGTTCCATTGATCTATATTTCTGTCTTTGTGCCAGTACCATACTGTCTTGATAACTGTGGCTTTGTAGTAGAGCCTGAAGTCAGGTAGGTTGATTCCTCCAGTTCCCTTCTTCTTTCTCAAGATAGCTTTGGCTATTCGAGGTTTTTTGTATTTCCATACAAATTGTGAAATTATTTGTTCTAGCTCTGTGAAGAATACCGTTGGTAGCTTGATAGGGATTGCATTGAATCTATAAATTGCTTTGGGTAGTATACTCATTTTCACTATACTGATTCTTCCAATCCATGAACATGGTATATTTCTCCATCTATTAGTGTCCTCTTTGATTTCTTTCACCAGTGTTTTATAGTTTTCTATATATAGGTCTTTAGTTTCTTTAGGTAGATATATTCCTAAGTATTTTATTCTTTCCGTTGCAATGGTGAATGGAATTGTTTCCTTAATTTCTCTTTCTGTTTTCTCATTGTTAGTGTATAGGAATGCAAGGGATTTCTGTGTGTTGATTTTATATCCTGAAACTTTACTATAATCATTGATTAGTTCTAGTAATTTTCTGGTGGAGTCTTTAGGGTTTTCTATGTAGAAGATCATGTCATCTGCAAATAGTGAGAGTTTTACTTCTTCTTTTCCAATTTGGATTCCTTTGATTTCTTTTTCTGCTCTGATTGCTGTGGCCAAAACTTCCATAACTATGTTGAATAGTAAAGGTGAAAGTGGGCACCCTTGTTTTGTTCCTGACTTTAGAGGAAATGCTTTCAATTTTTCACCATTGAGAATAATGTTTGCTGTGGGTTTGTCATATATAGCTTTATTTATGTTGAGGTATGTTCCTTCTATTCCTGCTTTCTGGAGAGTTTTTATCATAAATGGCTGTTGGATTTTGTCAAAGGCTTTCTCTGCATCTATTGAGATAATCATATGGTTTTTATTTTTCAATTTGTTAATGTGGTGTATTACATTGATTGATTTGTGGATATTGAAGAATCCTTGCATCCCTGGGATAAAGCCCACTTGGTCATGGTGTATGATCTTTTTAATGTGTTGTTGGATTCTAATTGCTAGAATTTTGTTAAGGAGTTTTGCAACTATGTTCATCAGTGATATTGGCCTGTAGTTTTCTTTTTTGTGTGTGGGATCTTTGTCAGGTTTTGGTATTAGGGTGATGGTGGCCTCATAGAATGAGTTTGGAAGTTTACCTTCCTCTGCAATTTTCTGGAAGAGTTTGAGCAGGATAGGTGTTAGCTCTTTTCTAAATTTTTGGTAGAATTCAGCTGTGAAGCCATATGGACCTGGGCTTTTGTTTGCTGGAAGATTTTTGATTACAGTTTCAATTTCTGTGCTTGTGATGGGTCTCTTAAGATTTTCTATTTCTTCCTGGTCCAGTTTTGGAAAGTTGTACTTTTCTAAGAATTTGTCCATTTCTTCCACGTTGTCCATTTTATTGGCATATAATTGTTGATAGTAGTCTCTTATGATCCTTTGTATTTCTGTGTTGTCTGTTGTGATCTCTCCATTTTCATTTCTAATTTTATTGATTTGATTTTTCTCCCTTTGTTTCTTGATGAGTCTGGCTAATGGTTTGTCAATTTTATTTATCCTTTCAAAGAACCAGCTTTTGGCTTTGTTGATTTTTGCTATGGTTTCTTTTGTTTCTTTTGCATTTATTTCTGCCCTAATTTTTAAGATTTCTTTCCTTCTACTAACCCTGGGGTTCATTTTTTCCTTTTCTAGTTGCTTTAGGTGTAGGGTTAGGTTATTTGACTTTTTTCGTGTTTCTTGAGGTATGCCTGTATTGCTATGAATTTTCCCCTTAGGACTGCTTTTAAAGTGTCCCACAGGTTTTGGGTTGTTGTGTTTTCATTTTCATTCCTTTCTATGCAAATTTTGATTTCTTTTTTGATTTCTTCTCTGATTTGTTGGTTATTCAGCAGCATGTTGTTCATCCTCCATATGTTGGAATTTTTAATAGTTTTTCTCCTGTAATTGAGATCTAATCTTACTGCATTGTGGTCAGAAAAGATGCTTGGAATGATTTCTATTTTTTTGAATTTACCAAGGCTAGATTTATGGCCCAGGATGTGATGTATTCTGGAGAAGGTTCCATGTGCGCTTGAGAAAAAGGTGAAATTCATTGTTTTGGGATGAAATGTCCTATAGATATCAATTAGGTCTAACTGGTCTATTGTATCATTTAAAGTTTGTGTTTCCTTGTTAATTTTCTGTTTAGTTGATCTATCCATAGGTGTGAGTGGGGTATTAAAGTCTCCCACTATTATTGTGTTATTGTTAATTTCTCCTTTCATACTTGTTAGCATTTGTCTTACATATTGCGGCGCTCCCGTGTTGGGTGCATATATATAATTGTTATATCTTCTTCTTGGATTGATCCTTTGATCATTATGTAGTGACTATCTTTGTCTCTTTTCACAGCCTTTGTTTTAAAGTCTGTTTTATCTGATATGAGTATTGCTACTCCTGCTTTCTTTTGGTCCCTATTTGCATGGAAAATCTTTTTCCAGCCCTTCACTTTCAGTCTGTATATGTCCCCTGTTTTGAGGTGGGTCTCTTGTAGACAACATATGTAGGGGTCTTGTTCTTGTATCCATTCAGCCAGTCTTTGTCTTTTGGTTGGGGCATTCAACCCATTTACGTTTAAGGTAATTACTGATAAGTATGATCCCTTTGCCATTTACTTTATTGTTTGGGGTTCAATTTTATACACTGTTTTTGTGTTTCCTGTCTAGAGGATATCCTTTAGTATTTGTTGGAGAGCTGGTTTGGTAATGCAGAATTCTCTCAGCTTTTGCTTGTCTGAAAAGCTTTTGATTTCTCCTTCATATTTGAATGAGATCCTTGCTGGTTACAATAATCGGGGCTGTAGGTTATTTTCTTTCATCACTTTAAGTATGTCTTGCCATTCCCTCCTGGCCTGAAGAGTTTCTATTGAAAGATGAGCTGTTATCCTTATGGGAATCCCCTTGTGTGTTATTTGTTGTTTTTCCCTTGCTGCTTTTAATATTTGTTCTTTGTGTTTGATCTTTGTTAATTTGATTAATATGTGTCTTGGGGTGTTTCACCTTGGGTTTATCCTGTTTGGGACTCTCTGTGTTTCTTGGACTTGGGTGATTATTTCCTTCCCCATTTTAGGGAAGTTTTCCACTATTATCTCCTCAAGTATTTTCTCATGGTCTTTCTTTTTGTCTTCTTCTTCTGGAACCCCTATGATTCGAATGTTGTAGTGTTTAATATTGTCCTGGAGGTCTCTGAGATTGTCCTCATTTCTTTTAATTCGTTTTTCTTTTATCCTCTCTGATTCATTTATTTCTACCACTCTATCTTCTATTTCACTAATGCCATCTTCTGCCTCTGTTATTCTACTATTTGTTGCCTCCAGAGTGTTTTTAATTTCATTTATTGCATTATTCATTATATATTGACTTTCTTTTATTTCTTCTAGGTCCTTGTTAAACCTTTCTTGCATCTTCTCAGTCTTTGTCTCCAGGCTATTTATCTGTGATTCCATTTTGATTTCAAGATTTTGGATCAATTTCACTATCATTATTCGGAATTCTTTATCAGGTAGATTCCCTATCTCTTCCTCTTTTGTTTGGTTTGGTGGGCATTTATCCTGTTCCTTTATCTGCTGGGTATTCCTCTGTCTCTTCATTTTGTTTAAATTGCTGAGTTTGGGGTGTCCTTTCTGTATTCTGGCAGTTTGTGGAGTTCTCTTTATTGTGGCCTTTCCTCGCTGTGTGTGGGTTTGTACAGGTGGCTTGTCAAGGTTTCTTGGTTAGGGAAGCTTGTGTCGGTGTTCTGGTGGGTGGAGCTGGATTTCTTCTCTCTGGAGTGCAATGAAATATCCAGTAATGAGT
Organism: Bos indicus x Bos taurus; assembly: GCF_003369695.1. Taxonomy (NCBI): domain Eukaryota; kingdom Metazoa; phylum Chordata; class Mammalia; order Artiodactyla; family Bovidae; genus Bos; species Bos indicus x Bos taurus. Next base: position 102,167,252 of record NC_040082.1, read on the forward strand.
TATGGGATGTCTATGGTTTTGGGGTGACTTTGAGCTGCCTGTATCTTGTAGCTCAAGGCTGTGTTCCTTGTTGCTGGAGAATTTTCTTGGTATGTCTTGCCCTGAAACTTGTTGGCCCTTGTGTGGTGCTTGGTTTCAGCGCAGGTATGGAGGCATTTGATGAGCTCCTGTCAGTTAATGTTCCTTGGAGTCAGGAGCTCCCTGGAGTCAGGGTTTGGACTTAAGCCTCCTGCTTCCAGTTATCGGCCTTATTTTTACAGTAGTTTCATAGCTTCTCCTTCTATACAGCATCATTGATAAAACATCTACATTAAAGATGAAAAGTGTCTCTACCGTGAGGGTCACCCAGAGAGGTTCACAGCGTTATATGGAGAAGAGAAGAGGGAGGAGGGAGTTAGAGGTGACCCGAATGAGATGGGGTGGAATCAATAGAGGAGAGAGTAGGCTATCCAGTAATCTCTTCCTTATGTGCACTCCACAACTGGACCACTCAGAGTTGTTCATGGAGTTATACAGAGAAGAGAAGAAGGAGGAAGATGACAGAGGTGGCCAGGAGGATAAAAGGGGGGAATGAAAAGGAGGGAGACAGATCCAGCCAGTAATCAGTTCCCTAAGTGTTCTCCACCATCTGGAACACACAGAAATTCACAGAGTTGGGTAGAGTAGAGAGGGGTTAGGGAGGAGACACAGGCGACCTGGTGGAGAAAAAGGAGAGTCCAAAGGGAGAGACAGCAGTTAAGCCAGTAATCTCGATCCCTAGTGAAAAATGGGTACTGAAGATTGGGTTCTTAAAGGTACAAAATTGTTAACAAATACATAAAAGCAAAAATTAAAAATCTAGAGTAGAGTTTGGAATTTCAAAAATACAATGTTAAAAAAAGAAGAAGAAAAAGAAAGAGCGAGAAAAAAAGAAAAAAAACAAGAACAAACAAAGTCGCATAAAGTATAAAGAAAATACAGGTACAAAATTGATAACAAATACCAAAAAGCATAAATTAAAAATCTAGAGTAGAGTTTGGAATTTCAGATATACAATGTTATTTAAAAGAAGAAGAGAAAGAAACAGAGAAAAAGAAAAAGAGAAAATTAAAAAGGGTCACAGAAATTATCAAAAAAAAAAAAACTATAGGTACAAAATTGATAACAAATATCAAAAAGCTAAAATTAAAAATCTAGAGCAGAGTTTGGAATTTCAAAAATACAATGTTAAAGAAAAAAAGGAAAAAAAAAAAAAACAAGGTCAAAAAATTATAAAAAATATATATATGAAGTTTGCTTTAAAAAAAAATGGGGTCTTTTTTTTTGCAAAGTAATCAGTTATAAAAGTGAAAATTAAAGGAATAATAGAGGACTTAAAATTTTTTTTAATTAAAAAAATAGAAAAAAGAAAGAAAGAATGATCGTAAAAATAGTAAAAATATATCTAGGACTTTCTCTGGTTTTGTTGTGAGTATTGCAGGTTCAGTTCATTTTTGGCTAGTTCCTTGGTCCGGCTTATATTTCTCAAGACCTATAGGCCCCTTCCTATGTAGTTGGTAGTAACCACAGTGTTTTAATCTATTGCCTGTAGCTTCCAAGGCGGTTCCCTCTGTTACAGCTTCTTCTGTTTGCTGGTCTCTTCAGTGTCTGGTTTCCACCCTGACACAAAGTGTACGGTGGAGGACACTTTTTTTTTTTTTTTTTTTTTTTTAGGCTCACTTGTTCAGTTGCGCTGAGGGGAGGTAGGGAGGGATGCTGCAAACAAATAACACTGGCGTGTGCTCGCAGTACCTCAGCCACACTGGGTCTCCCCCGCCCTGGGTCACGGCGCGTGTGGCCTCCCTGCCCACACCACTCAGGCTGTAGGTTGCTCCGCCGGGAACCATCCATGGCTGGCCCTGGGCTGCCTGCACTTCCAAGTCCAAGCCGCTCAGGTTCAGGCACTCTGGTAGTCCTCAGAGGCACAGACTCTCGGTTGGGCCTGCGTTTTGTGCCCTTCCCAGATCCGAGCAGCTCAGGTGATGATGTGTTTGGTGCACGCGATTGCTGCGACTTATCGCCTCCCCGCTGCTCGGTTATCTAGGTGTGCACCAGCGCACCTTCTCAGGCAGATGTTGACCGTCCAGACCCCCAAGAAGTTTCATTTAGCAAAGAAGCCTGCTTACAGTTTTATAGATAATGTCTCTCTGGGGCTGCGATTGCCCCCTTCAGGCTCTGGCTGCCTGTCACCGGAGGGGGAAGGTCTGCAGCTGGCTATCTCTGTTCGGTCCTTTGTTCCGTGCGCGGGCCTGGCGGTGTCTTAGGTTAGGGCTGGCTTTTTGCGTGGTAGATATCCCACAGTCTGGTTTGCTAGCCCAAATTATTTCGCTCAGATAGCGCTCGGGGTATTCAGGCCAGATTCTTACTCTCAGCGATGCAGCCCGCACCGCACCTCCCTGCCCAGCCCCTGCTTGCTAATGGCGTGTGCAGGCGTCTGCACTGCTTCTCCGCTGGGGGAGTTACCGTAGGGCTCACAATCTGCAAGTTTTAATTGTTTATTTATTTTTTTCTCCCTGTTATGTTGCCCTCTGTGCTTCCAAAGCTTGGCACAGATTTGGCAGTGAGAAGGTTTCCTGGTGTTTGGAAACTTCTCTCTTTTTAAGACTCCCTTTCCGGGACGGAACTCTGTCCCTCCCTCTTTTGTCTCTTTTTTTGTCTTTTATATTTTTTCCTACCTCCTTTAAGAGTTGGGTTGCTTTTCTGGGTGCCTGATGTCCTCTGCCGGCATTCAGAAGTTGTTTTGTGGAATTTACTCGACGTTTAAATGCTCTTTTGATGAATTTGTGAGGGAGAAAATGTTCTCCCCATCCTACTCCTCCGCCATCTTGGCTCCTCCCCCACACTACAATTTTTAAATTTTCATAAATGTTATTAAAGCAGAATTACACAGAACAAACTTGACTCACTTAAAATTCATTTTAAAATTAAGTGTATGCTGCCTAAGGGGTAAAAGGGGTTCCATTTACCCCTTAGGAAGAAATATAATAATTTCACTACTGTGTTATGTGTATGCATATGCATGCTCAGTCGTGTCTGACTCTTTGCAACCCCATGAACTATAGCGCACCAGGCCCCTCTGTCCATGGGGATTCTCCAGGCAAGAATACCAGAGTGGGTTGCCATGCCCTCCTCCAGGAGATCTTCCTGACACAAGGATCCAACTCTTACCTCCTGCATTGCAGGCAGATTCTTTACCGCTGAGCCTTCAGGGAAGCCTCCAATGCAATCCCCTTTGTTTCTTTACTTCTGTAGGTGATGTGGAATAATAACTGTAACTTCTGAGGGATGTTGTGAGAAAAAATGAAATCTGTTTAAATAACTGTATAGATAAAAAAATTCAAGTATAAGACATGTGTGTACATTATTTGTATATTTTTCTCCCAAATAAACACATTGACACACATATGTGTGTATGCTTGCAGATTCATTTATAATCTTATTTATTATGTTGAAAATATATTTTATAAAAAGTTGGAGGATAAAGAAATGAAAATAATGAATGGTTCTATTAACATGAAATTTAAGGAATGTAGAAATTTAGAACAAAAACTAAAGGTAAAAATTGTGACCCTATTCTTCATATAAATTACTTTTCTTAACTAAGGCCTCAAAATCAGAACATTTATATTTATGGAATAGAAATTTTGATGGACCAACTAAATGGGGCAAATATCTCCAAATTGACTCTAATTGTCTTGTCCTATTAAACTGGGGCTTTGATACAAAATATCTTTATTCAGGAGAAACTAAATGACTGAATAAAGAAGTTAAACTCAGTAATCTCAAACCATATTTAATTGGATAAATGTATATATTGCATTCTTACTGCTGCTCTAACAAATTAATACACTGTGCCTTAAAAATTAAAGTTCTAAGGATCAGAAGTCAAGATTTACTTCATTGGACTGAACACAAGATCTCTGTGAGAAATGGGGTCTGTCTGGATGCTCCAGGGAAGAATCCATTGCCTTCCTAGGTCACTTTCTAGGGCCACCTGTATTCCTGTTTCATGGGCCTTCCTCATCTTCAAAACCAGTAGTAGGGTATCTTCAAATCTCTCTCTGACTTCAGTTCTTCCCCTGACCTTCACATCTAGAAGACCATTGCTGCTAAGTCACCTCAGTCATGTCCGACTCTGTGCGACCCCATAGACAGCATCCCACCAGGCTCCCCCGCCCCTGGGATTCTCCAGGCAAGAACACTGGAGTGGGTTGCCATGTCCTTCTCCAATGCATGAAAGTGAAAGGTGAAAGTGAAGTTGCTCAGTCGTATCCGACTCCTAGCGACCCCATGGACCGCAGCCTACCAGGCTCCTCCGTCCATGGGATTTTCCAGGCAAGAGTACTGGAGTGGGTTGCCATTGCCTTCAGGACTATCTTATACCAACCTGGATAATCCAAGCTAATCTTCTCAATTTAAGGTCAATTATTAGGAAATTTATTTTCTCTATTAGTTTTATTCCCCTTTATGTAAGCTGACATATTCAAAAAGTTTGGAGGATTAGGATGTGGACATTGTTTTGAAGCCCATAGTCTGCCTACTACAACATCTTTTTCAGATATATATATATATGACTTTCCTGAGGGCTCAGATGGTAAAGAATCTGCCTGCAATGGGGAGATACGGGTTTGATTCCTGGGTAGGGAAAATCCCCTGGAGAAGGAATGGCAACCCACTCGGTATCCTTGCCTGGAGAATTCCACGGACCGAGGACCCTGGCAGGCTGCAGTCCATGAGGTCCCAAAGAGTCAGACACGAAGACACGACTGAGTAATGAACACACACGCACACACACACACACACACGTGTGTGTGGTGTGTGCATGTTCAGTCCCTCAGTCACATATAAATTCAAATTCCTGTACCTGAATTTAACATGGAACCAGTGTTTTGTTACTGAAAGTGTGACCCTCCTACTCAGACCTGCATCATCACACAGCCCAGTAGCTTGTTAGAAATGCAGGGTCTCAGAGCCCACTAAGGACCTATTCAATCAGAATTTGCACTTGAATTAGAATTCCTGCTGGCTTGTATGCACAAGGAGGTATGAGAAGTGCTGGTGCAAAGGGTTTTTCTCCAGTTCTATGGCAACCCACTGCAATCCTAGCCTGGACAATCCCATGGACAGAGGAGTCCAGCAGGCTACAGTTGATGGGGTCACAAAGAGTCAGACAGGATTGAAACCACTGAGCACACACACACACTCCAGTTCTGTTAACATTTAGGGCAGGATAATCATGTTGAATGCTATCTTGTTTACTCTGGGTGTTTTGCAGCATTTCTCTTTCAATTACCAAGTAACCAGGAGCAAAACCATCCCTGGTTGGAAATCACAATCCAAAGTTTGAAAACTGGAAGCATCCTGAGAGAACTCAAATCAAGACTCCATCCCAAAACCAGTTCATCAGTTTCCGCAGAACAGTAAATTCCTCTGAGCCCCATTCCTGAAATGAAGAATGGAGTTACAACAGTACTACCTCATAGAAGGAACTTCTCTAAAAACTAAATCAGATCATCCTTATTATGTGCAAAAGTAGGTTAGGGGACATTGAAAAATATATCTCATAACATAAACTTTTTACAATGAGGAGCAAAATGATAGCTCTCAGCTTCAGATATAAGCATGAAATTGTGTGTCTTAACCTTGCGACTCCATGGACTATAGCCCACCAGGCTTCTCTGTCCATGTAATTTCCCAGGCAAGAATACTGGAGTGGGTCGCCAGTTCATTTTCCAGGTCATCTTCCTGATTCCAGGGATTGAATCCCTGTCTCCTGCATTGCAGGTGATCTCCTGCATTGCAGGTGATCTCCTGCATTGCAGGCAGATTTTTTACCAACTGAGCCACTAGGGATATGCTCCAAGTATGAAATACCTAATGGTTTTAGTGAGCATCAGGAAGCCAAAGAGTGCACTGACCAAGGCTTTTCATTAATGGAATGATGTCGTCCCTCTTATAAGCAGAGAATAACAGGTTTCACAGGGTTCCATGGGCTGTGTAGCCATCGCAAGTCAATGCTTTATTGACCCAAGGTATCTATTTGAGACAGTTGCCTCAGTCTAACTAGTTGGAAAAAATTTTAAATTCAGAGATAAGATGAGGTGCTAGGAGTTTAGGCTTCTGGAAAGGAAGAGAGATGATGGAAAAGGATTAATAACTGAATTCACCTGGCTTATAACTGATATCCTGGAAACAGAGAATTATGAGGAAAAAAAAATACTTTCTGTCCAGATGAAGTCCCCTAGGGAATTCAGGTGTTTACAGGTCACTGTAACAAGAGGGAAATGTACCTAATGAGCAGACAGGGAGAGCTATAAATAACTACCTCTGTTGCATCCCTGAGCTTGTACAACCTGGGCCTGCACAAGACCTAGTTGTTGCTTTGGAAGTCCTAAATCTGAATAAAGGACCAATGCTTGACCTCTTCATGCTACCTTGTGTGGGGACAGAGCTTCAGTCTCCATCATCAGCCATCCAGGAAGAGATTCAGACTTCCGCACAGAGACCTTCCCTTCAGAATTTCCATGTAGGTGAGTTCAAGAGTCTGGAAGACACTGCAGAAGAAGGTTAGAGACAATGAATCCAAGAATGTTTACCTGAGTCCACCAGAGAACCAACTCAGCCTAAGTCAGAGAACAGAGAACACTGTGGTTAATTGCTTGCATGACTAAATGTATCAATGTACTTTTATAATGCTAAAAAGAGAACTGAACATTGAACTCAGTAAAGCAACATTCAGTGATATCAAGTAAATGATAAAAATGGAAGCCCAATTAGGAGAGGGATGAGAGGCATAAGGGGCTTCCCAGGTGGCGCAGTGGTAAAGAATCTACCTACCAATGCAGGAGCCACAGGAGATGCAAGTTCGATTCCTGGATCAGGAAGATCCCCTGGAGGAGGGTATGGAAACCCACTCCAGTATTCTTGCCTGGGAAATCCCATGAACTGGCCAGTTACAGTCCATGGGGTCACAAAGAGTTGGACACGGCTGAGCAACTGAACACACACGAGGCATAAAGTGCTTCCAGTAAAAATAGAACTTATGTCCAAGTATCTTATTAATAGTTTGAGTAAAGAATTAGTATATTAGTGACATAAGGATATAAAATATAATTAGGTCATTTCTTTCTAATTTTTTTGACAGAGCATATTTGACCATGCTTCAGTATTCATTAGAAAGACACACTGGGCTTCCCTGGGAGCTCAGTGGTGAAGAATCCACCTGCCAGCGCAGGAGACACGGGTTTGATCCCTGGTCAGGAAGATCCCACATGCCTTGGAGAAACTAAGCCTGTGCACCGCAACTACTGAGCCTGTGCTCTAGAGCCCGGGAACCACAACTACGCAGGTCCTCACACCCTAGAGCCCATGTTCTGCAATAAGAGAAGCCACTGTAATTAGAAGCTCATGCACCACAGCTAGAGAAAAACCACATAGCAACAAAGACTTAGCACCGCCAAAAATAAATAAGCAGATGTGCACACCAAAGAATGCTTGTGAATATATCCTCGCAACAGTATTTGCCAGATATATACACTTCACAGTATCTTCTGTGAAAAAAAATTCAAATGTAAAGAGGGTGTGCTGACGAGCTTGTTGTTTTGTTTAGTCGCTACCTTATGTCCAACTCTTTGTGCCTTGTGGACGTAGCCTACAGGCTTCTCTGTCCATGGGATTTCCCGGATAAGAATACTAGAATGGGTTGCCATTTCCTCCTCCAGGGGATCTTCCAGACCAGGGACTGAACCTGTGTCTCCTGCATTGGGAGGCGGCTTCTTTACCTCTAGCTGCAGGGAAGTGCTAATAAGCTTACCTTGTGATCGTTTCATTATCTCTGAGGGTGAATATGTGTGTGGATTTGTCAGCCATTCACTTTCTCTATCTTAAATGATGTGTGTGAGCCGTTTGCTTTTCTATAATAGGATCAGAATAGGATTCCTATCTTTGAGTGCAATCTTTCAAACAAAGAACTGGAGATGTTTATTAGTCATTAAGATGTTTCATTGTTAAATCATGTCCGACTGTCTGCGACCCCTTGGGCTGTAGCCCACCAGGCTGTTCTGTCCATGGGATTTCCCAAGCAAGAATACTTCAGTGAGTTGCCATTTCCTCCTCCAGGGGATCTTCCCAGACCAGAGATTGAACCCACGTTTCCTGTATTGGCAGGTGGATTCTTTACGACTGTACCACCAGTGCAGTCACTGTTCCTACCTTTTATCCCACTTGCCTTCTTTTTTTTTTCAATTTTCCTTTTTACTCAATAATTTCTCACTAACCTACCTCAAATCACAAGTATAATAATGAATTCATTATTTTTATGGCTCTACAACAGGTCATGGTGTGCCTATACTACTAACACTTTGATGGTCTTTCATATCCTTTGAGCTTCCCTGGTAGCTCAGCTGCTCAAGAATCTGCCTGCAATACAGGAGACCCCGGTTCAATTCCTGGGTCAGGAAGATCCACTGGAGAAGGGACAGGCTACCCACTCCAGTATTCTGGCCTGGAGAATTCCTTGGACAGTATAGTCCATGGGGTTGCAAAGAGTCAGACACGACTGAGTGACTTTCACTTTCACTTTAATATCCTTTATCATTTAGTTGCTATTATACCAAACCTACACAATATGTTAAGATAGTGAAATTCAAACTCTGACTCTAACTGTGGATGGTTTCATACCTCAGGGATTTTTGTCTGTCACACATGGAAGGCTCTATAGAGTCAGGGATGCTCTAAATATCTTATGATGCACAGATACCACACAAACAGTGATCTGGCTCAGAATGTCAATGGTGCCAACACTGCTACTGCTGCTGCTGCTAAATCACTTCAGTCATGTCCAACTCTGTGCAACCCCATAGACGGTAGCCCACCAAGCTCCCCTGTCCCTGGGATTCTCCAGGCAAGAACACGGGAGTGGGTTGCCATTTCCTTCTCCAATGCATGAAAGTGAAAAGTGAAAGTGAAGTCACTCAGTCATGTCTGACTCTTCACGACCCCATGGACCGCAGCCTACCAAGTTCCTCCGTCCATGGGATTTTCCAGGCTAGAGTACTAGAGTGGGGTGCCATCACCTTCTCTGGTGCCAACACTGGAGAACCCTTAATTAAAGAATATCTGTATTTTGTTTTTTTAATATAAATTTATTTATTTTAATTGGAGGCTAATTACTTTACAATATTGTATTGGTTTTGCCATACATCAACATGAATCTGCCACGGGTGTACACATGTTCCCCATCCTGAACCCCCCTTCCTCTCCATACCATCCCTCTGGGTCATCCCAATGCACCAGCCCCGATCATCCTGTATCATGCAGAATATCTGTATTTTGAATGTTTATATCTGTCTTCAGGTTTTCCCTAAAACATTATAACACTTCACATTTCTGCCAGAAAAAAATCAGAGTCTCCTTTGCTACTAGTCCAGAAGTTCTCAGCTCAGATTTGATCAGTCTTCAAGATTTTTCCCAGGACCATGGTAGGAAAGAGATTTCTTGTTGCTTTCTTAAACTACATACTGAGCTAGAGCAAAGATTTATGTATTTGGTCACCTTTTTGATTTGCCTATTATTATTATTATGTGTGGGCTTCTGTGGTGGCTCAGTGGTAAGTTAGAATTTGCCTGCCAGTGCAGGAGACATGGGTCCGTCCCTGGGTCAGGAAAATAAATTCCCTGAAGAAGGAAATGGCAACCCACTCCAGTATGTTTGCCTGAAAAATCCCATGGATAGAGGAGCTTGGCAGGCTACAGTCCATGGGGTCACAAAAGAATCGGACATGACTTAGTGACTAAACAACAAAAACAATAATTATTATTATTATGTCACATATTAGAACTGAACAGCAACACATATTATATGCCCATTTTTCTACATATATAAGCCTTTCAAATAATTCTTTAAAAAGATTGTTTTTCAGTTGATTTGTAAGGCATATATTTGGCCTTAAATTTTTTTTAATTTTATTTAGTTATATAGGTCTATTGTCTTGTTTCTGAGTCTTTTGCATTATTTAAGGTGATTCTCCCCCCCCCCCATTCATATTTATATTTCCATGTCAAAGGGTTCATCTAAAATGTGCTGGCTATTCTTACACTAAGGATGTAATGTCTCTAATATTTGTAAAATGTTTGAGGTAGGCGAGAAACCATTTTTTACAAGATAGATATTTATGCCAGCTTTAGGAACATTTCAGTCTTTCCAAATAAATTGAAATGCAACCTTGACATATATTAAATGTCCATATATAAGGAGACCTAAGTCCTGATTTATTTAACAAATAGTAACTGAGCATATGCTACATGCCAGATTACTCTAGGAACATTATATATCATATTATTTTGCATTTTGATCATTGCCAATTTTATTAATACATATTGATTGCTAATTGCTAAGTCACTTCAGTCGTGTCCGACTCTGTGTGACCCCATAGACAGCAGCCCACCAGGCTTCCCCGTCCCTGGGATTCTCCAGGCAAGAACACTGGAGTGGGTTGCTATTTTCTTCTCCAGTGCATGAAAGTGAAAAGTGGAAGTGAAGTCGCTCAGTCATGTCCGACCCTCAACAACCCCATGGACTGCAGCCTTCTAGGCTCCTCCATCCATGGGATTCTCCAGGCAAGAGCACTGGAGTGGGGTGCCATTGCCTTCTTCGATACATATTGATAACATAACTTTTTTCTATTATATTTCTTCTTCAGTTAGTTTTCAGTGCTCCATTCAATTCTGTTTACCACAGTCTTGAAACCATGCTATTTAACTTGGTTTCATTCTCTTTGTTATTCTTTTTATTTCCTAACTTTTCATTTATCGAAATTCATTTTTATACAAGGGCATATACATTTACATACTCAGTTAAAATACAAAGATAAACAAAACAGCTGAAGTCCCTCCATGTATGGACCAAGCATTATAATTGGGAAGACAGAGTGCAATGAAGGAAATAAGTGTATAATACAATATCCCTAGATGACTAACATGAAGAGTGTTGGTGACAGGTTGAAACTGTCATGATGTATCCAGGTTTTATGTGTATGGACTTTTGATCTTTTGGGCAAAGATCAGAACCAGGGCTAGAGTGCACCCTTAGGACTCATCAAAAAAAAAGATTAAAATCCAAGAATAACAACAACAAGAAACAAGATGTCACATATAAAAGGGGAGAAAGAGGTTTGCTCCTCTGCTTTTGTATAAAAACACTTAGTCAAATGAAAATGAAATAAGGACAGGAAAAACAAGTTTTTCTGCCTGATATTAAAAATGGCCAATGTTCAATTCCTATCCATTGTGCTTTGTAAGCATCCTTTTGTGAAGTGCTATTTTGTTCCCTTTACTCATTTTTCTCTTGGGTCATTCAACCCATAAGTATTTTAGACCATAAGTTATTGCTACTCTAGATAAATTTATTTTTTCTTTTTAATAATTTCTGCTGGGCATCAAAGGAATATAATAGCATGTGAAATGTTATAAGAACCAAAGAAATTTTCTGACCACAGTCTCTCAGGGACCATTTGAGTTTATTAGATCTGTATTCTCTTTCATGTCCATTCTCTATTTCTCTCTTTCGCTCATGTGTAGAAATATATATTGTTGTTGCTATTGTTCAGTTGCTAAGTCGTGTCTGAAACCTTGTGACCCTCTGGACTACAGCACACCAGGCTCCCCTATCCTTCACTATCTCTCGGAGTTTGCTCAAATCCCTGTCCATTGAATCACTGATGTGATATAACCACCTTATTCTTTGCTACCCCCATCTCCTTTTCTTTCAGTCTTTCCCAGCATCAGGGTCTTTCCCAACGAGTCAGCTCTTTGCATCAAGTGGCCAAATTGTTGGAGCATCAGCTTCAGTATCAGTCTTTCCAATGAATATTCAGGGTTGATTTCATTTAGGCTTGACTGGTTTGATCTCCTTGTAGGCATATATATATGCTCAGTCATGTCCAACTCTATACAGTCCATAGAATTCTCCAGGCCAGAATGGTGGGTAGCCTTTCTGTTCTCCTGGGGATCTTCCCAATCCAGGGATCAAACCCAGATCTCCCACATTGCAAGTGGATTCTTTACCAACTGAGCTATCAGGACAGCCCCATATATATATACATCCATATTTAAAGATACAATACTGACATATAATATAGTTGAACACTGAAAAAAAATTATATGTCTTTAATACATGGTATAAAATGGTCATACCAAAATTAAACACCAAGTTTCATTGATACCTAGGAAAATTACAAACTGGAATTTCTGAATACCATTTGTACATAATCTTATCTGATCAACTTGAATTGTATCTAACTCTAAATCATTTGTGGTTGTTAAGGGTGAAAAATTCATGGAAATAACACAGCCTAGGAAGCCAGGGTCTTATTGTGTGTCTTTTGTTTTCTTGCCTTGCGAAGGGTGAGAAATCTTCAGAGCAGGGGTACTGAGCTCACATATTCCACAGTGATTCTCATATACAGAGGCCAGAACTCAATCAGCAAAAGGTACTAAAGAAGAGATTCATTTAAACATATAGGCTACAACTTCCCTGGTGTTTCAGGGGTTAAGAATCAGCCTTCCAATGCAGGGGATGCAGGTTCAGTCTCTGGTCTGGGAACTAAGATCCCACATGCCACAGGGCAAGTAAACCAATTCACCACAACTAGAGAACCTGCAACTACAGAAGCCTGTACACAGCAATGAAGAGTCAACAGAGCCCCCACCTCCAAAAAAAAAATACAGGCCCCCTTTGCAGCAATTTCATAAAGTGCTAGAGAAATGTAATATGGAGGAGGGACTCCTTGTAACTTTCAGTCTCAGCAGCAGCAAGGAGACCACCTTGCTCAACATCCTCTGACACCATCTCTCCTCACTCTCCCTCCTATTCATTTCCCTCACCACACCAGTTTACTTTTTTCAACTAAAACATCTTAAACGAGCACCTTCCCCAGGGCCTTTGCACTGGCTGTTCTCCCTGCCAGGTACACAGTTCTCCTGATAAGTTCATGGCTCCTATTCTCTCTTCCATGAGGTCTCTTTTCAAATGTCGACTTATTTGTGGTCTTACCTGAACACCCATAAAAATAACATCCCTTCTTTACTCTTTCCTTTACACTTGCTTTCATTTTATTCATAGTATGTGTCACCATATGACTGTATTTATTTTTATTTGCTACATTGATTCTCCATGACTGGATTTCAGGAGTTTTGATTACCAAAACACTGTACTCATTGCATGAACAAAATATTGACATTAATTTCCTAATCACAAAATACATAAGGTAGCATTTCAACAACGTGAGTAATGTTCACTTGCATGAAAATTAGTCATGTTTTTTCCCTTTACTTGTAGTCGCTTCCACTATATGGCACCAAAGAACATCACAGAAGTTTCAGAATTTCTTCTTCTCGGATTCTCAGAGGAACAAGAACTACAGCCCCTCGTATTTGGACTTTTCCTCTCCATGTACCTGGTCACTGTGTTTGGAAACCTGCTCATCATCCTGGCTGTCTCAGATCCCTGCGTCCACACCCCCATGTACTTCTTCCTCTCCAACCTGTCCTTTGTAGACATCTGCTTCACCTCCACCACCATCCCAAAGATGCTGTGGAACATCCAGACACAGAGCAAAGTTATCACCTATGAAGGCTGCATCACCCAGATGTTTTTTTTTACACTGTTTGCAGGGTTGGATGACTTCCTCCTGACGGTAATGGCCTATGACCGCTTTGTGGCCATCTGCCACCCCCTACACTACACAGTCATCATGAATCCCCAAATCTGTGGAATTCTGGTTCTGGTTAGCTGGGCCATCAGTGTCCTTCATTCCTTGTTACAAACCTTAATGGTGTTGAGATTGTCCTTCTGTGGAGAGCTAGAAATCCCTCACTATTTCTGTGAACTCAATCAGATGGTCCAACTTGCCTGTTCTGACAACTTTCTTAATGACATGGTGATGTATTTTGCAGCTGGGCTGCTGGCTGGTGGTCCCCTGTCTGGGATACTTTACTCTTACTCTAAGATAGTTTCCTCCATATATGGAATCTCGTCAGCTCAGGGAAAGCTTAAAGCCTTTTCTACCTGTGTATCTCACCTCTCAGTTGTCTCCTTATTTTATTGTACGAGCTTAGGAGTGTACCTTAGCTCTTCAGCTACCCAGAGCTCACACTCAAGTGAAATTGCCTCGGTAATGTACACTGTGGTCACACCAATGCTTAACCCTTTCATCTACAGTCTGAGGAACAAAGACATAAAGAGGGTTATGCAAGCATTCTTTAGAAAGGCAGCTCTAAATAGGCCATTTGTCTTTAGCTGAAGAAGGCCACCTGATTGAAGGGTTCAAAACCCAGAGCCAGAAATTGCAGATCTTTTTTCAGATTCTTTCATTACATTGGAGAAGTAGGACGTGCTTCTTGTATTTATTTCCTAGAAGTTAAATTTCTTTGAACTCGTCCATATAACTTAATTTCACTCACTTGATTAAGATTTGTGATCTCTCTCATTTTCAAGAGTTTTTCCATGTTATGGTTTTCCCACTCTCTCAAATTTATTCTCAACATTGGATCTAAACAATTTGGGGAATTTCCATTATCGTGTGATTAGATATATTCCTTGATACAAATATATTATGTCATGTGTGCAGGCATACTCAGTCTCTCAGTTGTGTCTGAGTCTTTGCTATTCCACAGACTGTATGTAGCCCACCATGCTCCTCTGTCCATGGAATATTCCATGCAAGAATACTGGAGTGAGTTGCCTTTCTTACTGCATAGGTCATGTATATGTGGAATCTTTTTGAGAAGTCAAAATCATGCAAATCAGTTCAGTTCAGTTCAGTTCAGTCACTCAGTCGTGTCCGACTCTTTGTGACCCCATGAACCGCCACATGCCAGGCCTTCCTGTCCATCACCAGCTCCCAGAGTCCACCCATGCCCATGTCCATTGAGTTGATGATGCCATCCAACCATCTCATCCTCTGTCGTCCCCTTCTCCTTCCCTCAATCTTTCCCAGCATCAGGGTCTTTTCAAATGAGTCAGTTTTTCGCATCAGGTGGCCAAAATATTGGAGCTTCAGCTTCAACATCAGTCCTTCCAATGAAAACCCAGGACTGATCTCTTTTAGGATGGACTGGTTGGATCTCCTTGCAGTACAAGCGACTCTCAAGAGTCTTCTCCAATACCACAGTTCAAAAGCATCATATTTTTGGTGCTCAGCTTTCTTTATAGTCCAACTTTCACATCCATACATGACCACTGGAAAAAACCATAGTCTTGACTAGACGGACCTTTGTTGACAAAGTAATGTCTCTGCTTTTTAATATGCTGTCTAGGTTGGTCATAACTTTCCTTCCAAGGAGTAAGCGTCTTTAAATTTCATGGCTGCAATCACCATCTGCAGTGATTTTGGAGCCCCGAAAAATAAAGTCAGCCGCTGTTTCCACTGTTTCCCCATCTATTTGCCAAATTTTGCAAATAGAGAGTAGAATAGTGGTTGCCAGGAACCCAGGCTTTTGGAGAGATGTTGATCAAAAGGTACAAACTTCCAGTTAAAAATGAAGATGCCTTGAGGAGCTAAGAGAGCATGATGACAACAGTTAATGATTCTCTATTATATCTTTGAAAGTTGCTAAGAGAGTAATTCTTCAATGTTCCACCACAAGAAAAAAATGGTAATTTTTTTTCAGGTAATGTTAACTAAATTTATCATGGTAACTATTTTAGAATACATAAATATATCAGATCACTCCATTGTTGGCTGAAAACAGCATCTCAAGTAACCCTGAGCAGAGAGCTCAAAGGATACAAGGGTAGGAACCAGATCATGCCGAAGTTTTGCAACAAGGGGCAGATAGTCTGAACGTCAAAAGATTTTTTGTAAATTAAAGAAAACTAAATACCCCACGTTAAGGACAAAAATTAGTCGTGAAATATCTTGCAAATATTAGTCAAATTCCAGACAAAGAGGAGGAACTGAGGAATGGAATATTTCCTGCCATATCAGTAAACAACAGATGTCAATAATCAGTCATTTCAGCCACCACAGAAGGTGAGCTGGTGAGCCCTGAGGGAACTCGAGAAGGAAAGATTATCTGCCATCTAGCAGTCATCAAATTGCTGCCACTCCCTATGATGAGCCCCAAGGAAGCTCAGGATGTGAAAAACACAGAATGAAAGTGAAAGTGTTAGTCACTCAGTTGTGTCTCTTTGAGACCCCGTGCACTGTAGCCCACCAGGCTCCTCTGTCCATGAATTCTCCAGGCAAGAATACTGGAGTGGGTAGCCAGTCCCTTCTCCAGTGGATCATCCCAACCCAGGGATCAAACTCAGGTGTCCCTCATTGCAGCGATTCTTTACCATCTGAGCCACCAGGGAACCCCAGATAGGTGAGGTGCATATCAAAGGAATAAAGTCTCATGCTTTGTCAGAATGGATGTCTCCTCAGACAATTCACTTCTGAGTGTTAGACAAAAGCCCACTCTCAGGCCCCAGAGGGGTCCCCCTTCCTGCAACAGATTACTCCTGGAGGCTCCAGGGAAGAATCCATTTCCTGTCCTACTCCAATTCCTAGAGAATACTTGCATTCCTTGACTATCGCCGCATCACCAAAGTTAGCAGCAGTTAAGATTTTCAAATATCTCTATGAGTTCAATTCTTCTGCCTCTCTCATCCATGTTTAGAGGATCACTGATTAATAATCATGGCTGCTCCTGCTGCTACTAAGTCGCTTCAGTCATGTCTGACTCTGTGCGACCCCATAGACGGCAGCCCACCAGGCTCCCCCGTCCCTGGGATTCTCCAGGCAAGAACACTAGAGTGGGTTGCCATTTCCTTCTCCAATGCATGAAAGTGAAAAGTGGAAGTGAAGTCATTGAGTCGTGTCCAACTCTGTGTGACCCCATGGACTGCAGCCTACCAGGCTCCTCCGTCCACGGGATTTTCCAGGCAAGAGTACTGGAGTGGGGTGCCATTGCCTTCTCCGATAATCATGGCTAATTGTCTTAAAATGACTTATTAGGAACTTTATTCAACTAACCACCTTAATTTAAACATTCCTGCTATGTAAAATAACATATTCAAAGATTATAGGGATAAGAACGTGAACATCTTTGGGAAGCCCTTATTCTGCCCACTACACCAACTTTTCCAGAAGTGCATTATTTGGGGTGATTCAAGGGCCCTTTTTTTGCCTTTTCATACTGTTCATGGGGTTCTTGCAGCAAAAATATTGAAGTGGGTTGCCATTCCCTCCTCCAATGGACCATGTTTTGTCAGAACTCTGTACTATAACCTGCCTGTCTGGGTGGCCCTGCATGGCATGGCTCATAGCTTCATTGAGTTACACAAGCCTACTTGCCATGATGAGGCTGTGATCCATGAATGGGACACAAACTGGATGCAGATTTTCACAGCCTCTGGAGTGAATGCACATGCTTTTCTTCAAAATTTCATACAAAGATGATTTGTGATAGAGAAAATGTAAAACTCTGTAGAAGACTCTAAAACATAACCACAGCCTTGTTTACTCAACAATGGTCAAAATCCAGTACCTGCATCATCAACACCATCCAGGAGTCTGTTGACTCACCAGGCAAGATCTGTTGATCAGAAAGTGCATTTGAACCTGCATCTGGGTGACTGGTATGAACACTAATGTGGGAAAGTGATGGTCTAGGTTAGGTTTAATCATTTTCTCACTGTTTTCCTTTTGGGCAGGATCATTATTTGTGTTGGCTGCTGATTGGGCATTATATTATAGATGTTTAGCAGCACCCCTGCAGACATGACCAAATATCACCCAGGGTAAAAGCATCTCTGACTGAGAACCACTGGCCCAGAGTTTGAAAGCTCGAAACAACTGGGGAATTCCAGAAAAGGTCTCATACCTTACTCAGATTATAACTGGCAGATCACTAATCCCTATGAAGCTCATTTCTGCAATGGAAAATGGAGTTCATAGAAGTACTATCCTTCCCTGGAGGCTCAGATGGTAAAGAATCTGCCTGCCTATGCAGGAGACCCAGGTTCAATCCCTGGGTTGAGAAGATCCCCTGAAGGAGGAAATGGCAGCCCACTCCAGTATTCTTGCCTGGAGAATTCCATAGACAGAGGAGCCTGGCAGGCTACAGTCCATGGGGTCATAAGAGTCAGACACGACTGAGTGGCTAGCACTTTACACTTAGCACATAGAATGGGGTTTTCTAAAAATTAAGCTGTAGAAACCCCAAAAGGAGGTAAGATCTATGAGTTTCTTATAATTAAAAACATTTTCTAATGCAGAACTACCTGATTTAACTTTTGCACTTAACTTTTGCTTTAAGTGCAAAATTGTTAACATTTTTTACAAAACTGTAATGAATTCAAGCAGTGTACTGCCCCAGGTTTTACATTAAAAGAATAAATTTATCCCACTGTTTGAAGGTGAGAATAGTAATTTTCTAGAGATATTAGGGGCTGGGACCCACCAGGAGTAAACGCTTTGATCATGGACCCAGTCAAGACAGAAACCTCGATCTTAGACTCTGGAGAAAATGTGAACTCAGAGTTGGGATAGGACCTTAAGTTTTACTCCCCCAGAAGGACAGGAAAGATCATGGAGAGAAGTAATAAATACTAAATCCATCTGACACTGTCACCTAGAAACAGAAAATGAAAAGAAAATATTCCTATCTGTCCAGACCAGTGTCCCACAGGGATATCAATTATTAGAGATGGTACTAACAGGTGGCAATTACACCTAATGAGCAGACATGCTGCTGCTGCTGCTGCTAAGTCGCTTCAGTCGTGTCTGACTCTGTGTGACCCCATAGACAGCAGCCCACCAGGCTCCCCCGTCCCTGGGATTCTCCAGGCAAGAACACTGGAGTGGATTGCCATTTCCTTCTCCAATGCATGAAAGTGAAAAGTGAAAGTGAAGTTGCTCAGTCGTGTCCGACTCCCAGCCACCCCATGGACTGCAGCCTACCAGGCTCCTCCATCCATGGGATTTTCCAGGCAAGAGTACTGGAGTGGGGTGCCATTGCCTTCTCCAGTGAGCAGACATGGGGAGCTGTAAATATCTCCTCTGCTGCATCCCTCAGCCTGGGCAACCTTGGGATGGACAGGGCATAGCTGTTGCTTGCAGACTCATAATTCTGACTAGAAGACCAATGCTTGACTCCATCCCATTGTCTTGTCCGGAAACAGAGCCTCTGTCTCCATTATCAGTCATCCAAGAGCACCTGGGACATCTATGTTGCAAACTTCCCCTCAGAGACTCCACCCAGGTGAGTCCAAGAGTCCAGGAAATACTGAAGGAGAAGGTCAAATGGAATGGAGGCAAGAACATTTACCTGAGTTCACCTGAGCCAGTCTGAACTAACTCATAACCAAGATCACTGGGGTTGTTTGTTTACTTGGTTAATTAATGTTTTAACTTATAATGCAAAAAGAAATGTAAATATTGAATTACTGGTGGCACAGTGGTAGAGAACCCGCCTTCAGTGCAGGAGATGCAGGTTGGATCCCTGAGTCAGGAGGATTCCCTGGAGAAGGAAATGGCAACCCACTCCAGTATTCTTGCCTGGAGAATCCCATAGACAGAGGAGACTGGCAGGCTACAGCCCATGGGGTTGGAAAGAGTCAGACATGAATGAGTGACTGAGAAGTGCAAGGGTCAGTGTTGGCCATTAAATGATGGACATAAAGGCTCCATTAAGGGAGTGAGTTGGAGGTGTAAAGCTTCCAGTAAAAGTAGAAACAAAGTCCAAGGATTTTTGCTATTAACTGAAGTAAAGATACTGAGTATTAGCTGTGGAGGGTTGTACAGACACGTAAGGACTTTTATTTTTTAAGATGGAGCCAAGTGACTACAATGAGAGGGATCCAGACAAAGGAATACTGGCAAACATTTCCCTACAAAAGTAGTTCATGAGACATACCTTTCACAGTATCTCCTCCCTCCTAATATTCAAATTAAAGAGTATTTATTATGTAAAAATGGACATGCTAATGAGCTTACTTTGCAATTATTTCATTACCAGTGAGGCTGAATATATTTATATATTAATAAGAAAGTTAGTTGAAAATTGTCTGTTCAATTCCTTTGCTTTTGCATCATGAATTTGGCAGGATTCTTGCTTTTGATTGTATTCTTTCAAAGACTAAAATTTTTTTCATCTTTTTTGCTCTTTGCCTCTTAGTTGTTTTATGTATGTATACAAGTTTTGTGCAGAATGTCTGAGAGTTTATAAATTTTGTGTAGTAAAATCAATGTCAGTTATATTCTGTTCTTTTCATTGCTTTTTAATTTTTTTAACTTAAAGAATAGAGCAATCACTTACACATTCTTCACTGCTTTCACCAAAAATGAAAATGAGTGTTCTTCTGCATTGTGTTGTTGAGGTTGCGTTACTTGCTCAGTTGTGTCCAACGTTTTGCAATCCCATGGACTGTAGCCTGTCAGGTTCCTTTGTCCATGGAATTCTCCAGGCAAGAATACTGGAATGGGTTGCCATTCCCTTCTCCAGAGGATCTTCCCAGCCAGAGATTGAATCCAGGTCACCTGTAATGCAGACAGATTCTTCACCATCTGAGTCATGAGGGAGGGCTTGATGCTAATAAATCATACTTTATACATATTTGCAACTACTTTTCACATCCCTTATTACTTGCTTTTGTTCTTTGTGATTAGACATTGCATTTTTATTTCTTAAAGTTGTACCATATTTCTAAAGCTTACATTATATTCAGCCACCATTTGGAAGGCATTTCTCTTTACATTTGACTAAAGTTCACCTCTATCTTCCATATGCACATTTGAATCTGTATGTTTCTGTGCAAGAGGAAATTGTAATTTAGATACTGCTTCCTCCCCACATTTTAAAAGACCTTCTGTGGTATTCTCTTATTTCCAAGTTTTTGGTAATCTAAAATTAGCCAGTGACCCAAGCTTATATAATTAAAACATGTTGCTGTTCAGTGGCTAAGTCATGTCTGACTCTTTGTGACCCCATGGACTGCAGAATGCCAGGCTTCGCTATCAGTGTCTCCCAGAATTTGCTCAAACTCAGGTCTACTGACTTGGTGATGCTATCTAACCACCTCATCCTCTGCCATCCCCTTCTCCTTTTGTCTTCAGTGCTTCCCAGTTTCAGAGTCTTTTCCAGTGAGTCACCTCTTTGCATCAGGTGACCAAAGTGTTAGAGCTTCAGCTTCAGCATCAGTCCTTCCAATGAATATTCATGGTTGATTTCCCTATGGATTGGTTGTTTGATCTCCTTGCATGCCAAGGGACTCTCAAGAGTCTTCTCTAGCACCGTAATTTGAAAGCATCAATTTTCCAGCACTCGACCTTCTTTAGGGACCAACTCTCACATTTGTACATGACTACTGGAAAAAAACATAGTTTTGACTGGACAGACCTTTGTCACAAAATGATGAGGAAAATATTAATAAAACATTTATTACTACACAAAAGATAGTTGTGTATATGTGTAAGTGTTTGTCGCTCATTGGTATCCAATTATTTGCCACCTCATGGACTGTAGCCACCAGGCTCCTCTGTCCGTGGGATTCTCCAGGCAAGAATACTGGAGTGGGTTGCATGCTCTCCTCCAGGGGATCTTCCCAACTCACGACAGAACCCAAGTCTCCTGCATTGGCAGGCAGAATCTTTATTGCTGGTGCCACCTGAGAAACCCAATACATATGTGTCTCTATTTGTATACATTTCTCTTTCAAATAACCATGCTCACACACACATATGTACATGCACACAGAATCATTCATAATCCAATTTATTCTATTAAAAGAAACCTTACAAGACTGTTGGAAGGTAAAGAAATTTTTAAAATGAACATTGCATAGTTAACATGAAGTCCAAGGAAAGTAGAAATTTAAACACAAAGATTTAAGGTAGAATGGGTGATCTAATTAATAATTTTAATTACTTTTTCTATCTTAACACCTCAAAGTTCTCAAAATCAAAACCATATTTACACTCATGCAGTGTGGGATTCCCTGTATCAGTTAACGGAAGCAACTATCTCCAAATTGACTCTAATTTTCTTCATTTAAGGTGGGATTTCAATGGAAAATACTACCTGGAGGAACCTAAGTGAATAAATTGAGAGGCTTAAACTCAGTTTTTTGAACAAAATCTTATTGGATAAAAATATATGATTTATATTTTACTGGGGTGTCCCAGGTGTCAGAGTGGTAAAGAATCCATCTGACAGTGCAAGAAATGCAAGAGAATCAAGTTCAATCGCTGGGTCGGGAAGATCCCCTGGAGTAGGAAATGGCAGCGCACTCCAGTATTCTTGCCTGGAAAATCCCATGTACGCTGAAGCCTGGCAGGCTACAGTCCAAGAGGTCCCAAAGAATGGGACACAACTGAACAACTAAGCATGCACGCATGCTGCTGTAGCAAATTATACCATTATAACTATGTATATATGTTATATATGGCTGTGTATATGCAAAGATAGATAAATAGATAGGTAGATAGATAGATGGATAGATCAGTTCAGTTCAGTTGCTCAGTCATGTCTGAGTGTAATCAATGAAGCAGAAGTGGATGTTTTTCTGGAACTTTCTTGCTTTTTTGATGATCCAACAGATGTTGGCAATTTTATCTCTGGTTCTTCCTCTGTCTTTTCTAAATCCAACTTGAACATCTGGAAGTTCTCAGTTCACATACGGTTGAAGCATAGCTTAGAGAACTTTGAGCATTACTTTACTAGCATGTGAGATGAGTGCAATTGTGCTGTAGTTTGAACATTCTTGGAATGAAAACTGACTTTTTCCAGTTCTGTGGCTACTGCTGAGTTTTCCAAATTTGCTGGCTTACTGAGTGCAGCACTTTCACAGCATCATCTTCCAGGATTTGAAATAGCTCAGCTGGAATTCCATCACCTCCACTAGCTTTGTTCATAGTGATGCTTCCTAAGGCCCACTTGACTTCACACTCAAGGATGTCTGGCTCTAGGTGAGTGATCACACCAACATGGTTATCTGGGTCATTAAGATCTTTTTGTATAGTTCTACTGTGTATTCTTGCCACCTCTTCTTAATATCTTCTGCTTCTGTTAGGTCAATACCATTTCTTTTATTGTGCCCATTTTTGCATGAAATGTTCCCTTGGTATCTCTAATTTTCTTGAAGATATCCCTAGTCTTTCCCATTCTATTGTTTTCCTCTATTTCTTTTCACTGATCACTTAGAAAGGCTTTCTTATCTCTCCTTGCTATTCTTTGGAACTCTGCATTCAGATGGATATATCTGTCCTTTCCTCCTTTGCTTTAACTTCTATTCTCAGCTATTTGTAAGGCCTCCTCAGACATCCATTTTGCCTTTTTACATTTCTTTTTCTTGGAGATGGTTTTGATCACCACCTCCTATACAATGTTATTAACCTCTGTCCATAGATAGATATAAATAGATAAATAGATAATGACTTGAAGTTCTATGGATCCAAAGCTCAAACTAGAATGGGTCTCAGGGGGCTAAAGTCCACATGCTTGCAGTGCTGGGATCCATCTCGATGCTCCAGAAGAGAATGCATTTCCCTCCTAAATGACTTTCTGGTAGCCACCTACATTCCTTGGTTCATGGTCCTTTCTCAGTCTTCAAAACCAGCAGCATAGCATATTAAATGTTCTTTGACCTCAATTTTCTTATTCTCATTCAGTATTTAGAGGACCTTGTTATTACATTTCACTAACTTGGATAACCTGGGCTAATCTTTTTATCTTACTATGAAACAAAGTCTTTTTCAGGTGTATGTTATTTGATGACACTGAAGAAACTTCAGGTTAAAGGATCAACTACTGAATGTATCACCGCCTTCATAATAAGTGAAGTGCTTTTCTTTCCAAATTACATACAAATAGCAGAAGAAGGGATAAATAAATGTGATGTATATACACACACACACAAACACACACATAGTGGAATACTACTCAGCCATAAAAAGGAATGAAATGGTGCCATTTGCAAAGGCATGGATGGACCTAGAGACTGTCATATGAGAGATATGTCAGAAAGAGAAAAACAAATATCATATAATATTGTTGTTATGTGGAATCTAGAAAAATGATATAGATGAATTTATTTGCAAAGTAGAAACAGACACACAGACATAGAGAACCGACATATAGGGATACTGGGGAGAGAGCGGGGAGGAAGGGGGATAAATTGGGAGATTGAGACAGATATATATACACTACTGTGTATAAAATAGATAACAAATGAGAACCTACTGTATACCACAGGGAACTCTACTCGATGCTCTGTGAGACCTAAATGAGATGGAAATCTAAAAAATAGGAGATATATGTATACACATAGCTGATTCATTTTGTTGTACAGCAGTACTTAACACCACATTGTAAAGTGACTCCAATAAAAATTATTTTTAAAAAAGAATAATTGAATCTATAAATTGCTTTGAGTAGTATACTCATTTTCACTATATTGATTCTTCCAATCCATGAACATGGTATATTTTTCCATCTATTAGTGTCCTCTTTGATTTCTTTCACCAGTGTTTTATAGTTTTCTATATATAGGTCTTTAGTTTCTTTAGGTAGATATATTCCTAAGTATTTTATTCTTTCCGTTGCAATGGTGAATGGAATTGTTTCCTTAATTTCTCTTTCTGTTTTCTCATTATTAGTGTATAGGAATGCAAGGGATTTCTATGTGTTGATATTATATCCTGCAACTTTACTATTGTCATTGATTAGTTCTAGTAATTTTCTAGTGGAGTCTTTAGGGTTTTCTATGTAGAGGATCATGTCACAGAGCTAGAACAAATAATTTCACAATTTGTATCGAAATACAAAAAACCTCGAATAGCCAAAGCAATCTTGAAAAAGAAGAATGGAACTGGAGGAATATACCTACCTGACTTCAGGCTCTACTACAAAGCCACAGTTATCAAGACAGTATGGTACTGACACAAAGACAGAAATATAGATCAATGGAACAAAATAGAAAGCCCAGAGATACATCCACGAACATATGGATACCTTATCTTTGACAAAGGAGGCAAGAATATACAATGGATTAAAGACAATCTCTTTCACAAGTGGTGCTGGGAAATCTGGTCAACCACTAGTAAAAGAATGAAACTAGAACACTTTCTAACACCATACACAAAAATAAACTCAAAATGGATTAAAGATCTAAACGTAAGACCAGAAACTATAAAACTCCTAGAGGAGAACATAGGCAAAACACTCTCCAACATACATCACAGCAGGATCCTCTATGACCCACCTCCCAGAATACTGGAAATAAAAGCAAAAATAAACAAATGGGACCTAATTAACCTTAAAAGCTTCTGCACATCAAAGGAAACTATTAGCAAGGTGAAAAGACAGCCTTCAGAATGGGAGAAAATAATAGCAAATGAAGCAACTGACAAACAACTAATCTCAAAAATATACAAGCAACCCCTACAGCTCAACTCCAGAAAAATAAATGACCCAATCAAAAAATGGGCCAAAGAACTAAATAGACATTTCTCCAAAGAAGACATACAGATGGCTAACAAACACATGAAAAGATGCTCAACATCACTCATTATCAGAGAAATGCAAATCAAAACCACTATGAGGTACCATTTCACACCAGTCAGAATGGCTGTGATCCAAAAGTCTACAAATAATAAATGCTGGAGAGGGTGTGGAGAAAAGGGAACCCTCTTACACTGTTGGTGGGAATGCAAACTGGTACAGCCACTATGGAGAACAGTGTGGAGATTCCTTAAAAAACTGGAAATAGAACTGCCTTATGATCCAGCAATCCCACTGCTGGGCATACACAATGAGGAAACCAGAAGGGAAAGAGACACGTGTACCCCAATGTTCATCGCAGCACTGTTCATAATAGCCAGGATATGGAAGCAACCTAGATGTCCATCAGCAGATGAATGGATAAGAAAGCTGTGGTACATATACACAATGGAGTATTACTCAGCCATTAAAAAGAAAACATTTGAATCAGTTCTAATGAGGTGGATGAAACTGGAGTCTATTATACAGAGTGAAGTAAGCCAGAAGGAAAAACACCAATACAGTATAATAACGCATATATATGGAATTTAGAAAGATGGTAACAATAACCCTGTGTATGAGACAGCAAAAGAGACACTGATGTATAGAACAGTCTTATGGACTCTATGGGAGAGCGAGAGGGTGGGAAGATTTGGGAGAATGGCATTGAAACATGTAAAATATCATGTATGAAACGAGATGCCAGTCCAGGTTCGATGCACGATACTGGATGCTTGGGGCTAGTGCACTGGGACGACCCAGAGGGATGGTATGGGGAGGGAGGAGGGAGGAAGGTTCAGGAGGGGGAACACATGTGTACCTGTGGGGATTCATTTTGATATTTGGCAAAACTAATACAATTATGTAAAGTTTAAAAATAAAATAAAATTTAAAAAAAAGAATAATAATCAAAATATTTACATATACATCTTATGATCTGGGATCAATTTTTTCTTGCTGTTCATAATTCAAGAACTAACTAGATTTCAATAGTGATGGGGCTATCTGGTTTTTTAATTATCTTTTTCTTTTAGAGACACATGCTGAAGTTGCTTAAATATTAATAGGTAAATGATACTATATGTGGGAATTGCTTAAAAATAATCATCTCGTGTGAACAGGAGTAGTATGGCCAGGTTACAGGTCAGTAACTTGTGAAACCCATTGATGAACTGATGAGTGTTCATTATACTCTTCACTACTCTTCACTTCTGTATATGTGTGAATTTTCCATAATAAAAAAGGTTTTAATTGTCCCAGTGGGAGAAGACACATTCTTCCAATATATACCCCTGAGGACATAACTGCAATTTTTTCCATTTTGATTATGGTCCCCATATTCCTGCAGTTATATTGCCCCAAGCTTACAAAAATAAAAAATTTTAATGAGAAGCTTTGAGAATTCAGCTTCTGGAGCTCAATAAACTTTGCCCCTCACCTTCAGTTCACAAATATGAGGGAAAAAAGACATTCTCTCATGCTTCCTAGAAACATCACCATGGTTCAGAGATCCACATGCTGTTAGTTGTTCAGTCGCATCTGACTCTTTGTGACACCATGGACTGTAGCCCATCAGGCTCCTCTGTCCATGGGATTCTCCAGGCAAGAATACTGGAAGGGGTTGCCATTCCCTTCTCCAAGTGCCTGGCACCATCTCCCTCATGTTAGAGACACGACTACTGGCTACAAGATTCACTTTCCTGGGATGAGTCCATCAGACTGGAAATAACAACACAGAGCATCCTCGGGAAATAGAAGAGAGGAATTTCCCCAGGAGCACTGTCAAGAGTAAGAAAATTGAACAAATCTATAGATTAAAAATGATTCAGAAATGTTCAAGTGCTAACCAAGAAGGAATCCTCAAGTTTAATTACAGCCTCTTCTCTCTCCTCATCTCCCTTGCCTTCTGCTCATTCCCACATTATTTCTACAACCCTCTCCTAACTCATCAGGAACCATCTCTCTCCTAGTTTTCTCTTGGGCTACACTGGTCTCCCCCTAACATTTTACCCAGTAACCAGTCTCCTCCTGCTCACCTTACTGTAACTCGCACATCAGAGGGGCCACACTCTTCATTAACTTGTGCATTTCAGCGAGCACACACAGCCACGTTCAGGTGTCTCTGATGGACATGAATGACAGCACTCTCATCCCATTTGTTTCCAGGGAGATGAAATGAGACCATTCGGGAGAAGAGATTAGCATGATTCCTGTACCTGGTAAATTTCATAAATATTAACTGCTATTTATATCATTTCTTGAGTGCCTTCAATTAGCCAGACTGTTAGTCTGTGTATGTCATATGTGTTAGTCACTCAGTCGTGTCTGACTCTTTGCAACCCCATGGACTGTAGCCCACCCCTTTCCTGTGTCTATGGAATTCTCCAGGCAAAAATACTAGAGTGAGTAGCCATTCCCTTTTCCAGGGGATCTTCCCAATCCAGGGGTCAAAGCTGGGTCTCCCATGTTGCAGGCAGATTCTTTACCGCCTGAGCCACCAGGGAAGTCCTATTTTTGTACAATTTCAAATAGGATTTTTTTCTATTATGCATCTGTTTATTGCTGGAAATGGGAAAGAAAATGATACATGTTTATATTTTGATCTAGTTTCACCAGAAGGACTTCTTAGATGTAATAGCTTTGCAGTTGATTCTAGGTAGCCAGGTTTTCATCTGAAAATGTGATCAATTTACTTTTACCCAAGATGTGACCCTATGATTGTTTTTTTTATTCTTTGGTCATATTGGTTTGAAATTTCAGAACAGAATTGGGTAGTGGCAGTGACACGCATACTCGTCTTCTGTATGATCTTCATGTAGATTTCTCAAATATTTTCATGTGAGGGTTGACATAAGCTGATGACCAAGGAAATTATTTTCATAGTAATGAAACCCATTTAGTTTACTCAGAACTCCTTTCAAGCAGTATCTTTAGCATACAATTAGACTATCCAATTTTTTGGATGATTTTTTTTCTACTTATTTGCTCTACTGTAATAAATACATTACCAATATGAAATGCTGGTTGCTTTCTAGGGTTAAATGTTACCCAGGCATAGTATTTGGTTTGCATGATAAACTTCTAAATATTTTTATATTTTATTGCTATTTTCTTTGGGTTTTTTAAATAATATGCTAATTAGAGATAAGTCTCTGGTTTTTCTTATACCGCTGCTATTGTAGAAGGCATGTTGTATCCTGATTAAAATAGCTCTAGAAAATTCACTGGAACACTTATTTTCATGTGCCTCCAGATAATTTTTATGTATTTCAAACAGGTTTTGTGAGATTTCAAAATTAGCAATTTTTTCCTGGGAAAAATTGATAACTCCATACCTTATTTCATGATTGTCCATTATACATGTTAATCAATTGAGTAGAAAATACCATGTCATTATTATAGCTTATGGAAATTATACACAGACTCATGCTTTTTTAATTAGCATTTAAAGTAATAATTTAAATAAAATTAACAATAATTAATGGTATTTATTGATTAATTATAAATTAATGATAATTAAATAAAATGAATAATAATTTAAATAAATAATTATTTTATTATAAAGGCATTTAGTAATAAAGTACAATTTAGTTCAAAGGCATCTGAGAAGCCTGGGTGACCAAGGGTCAAGGTAGTCAAACAAATGAGATCTTCTTTGGGTTCAAAATTAGTTTTCATGTGAAACCTTTCTAGCTACTGGTGGCAACACAGGAGAAGATGATGGTATTAGGAGACCTCAAACTGACAAACAAGAGAGAAGAGACCATTAAGCAAAAGCATTGTCTCATCAATATATTGAGTTCAAGCTACAGTGAAGTGAAAGTGAAGTCGCTCAGTCATGTCTGACTCTTTGCGACCCCCTGGGCAGTAGCCTGCACCAGGCTCCTCCTTCCGTGGGATTTTCTAGGCAAGAGTACTGGAGTGGGGTGCCATTTCCTTCTCCAGGGAATCTTCCCAACCCAGGGATCAAACCTGGGTTGTAGACAGACAGCACATTGTAGACAGACGCTTTACCATCTGAGCCACCAGGGAAGTCAAGCTAAAAGTGACCACATTTCTAAGATGCCTGTTGATCGCCAATTAAATCTTGCTTCTGCTTCTCTCATGGCAGACAATCCTTCACATGCAACCAGGAAACCACTCACAGCTTCCAATATTTCTCCTCCTGGGACTTTCTGAGAAGCCAGAGATTCAGTCTGTTCTCTTTGGGCTCTTCCTCTCTTTGTACCTGGTCACCGTCTTTGGGAACCTGCTCATCATCCTGGCCATCATCACAGACTCCCACCTCCACACCCCCATGTACCTCTTTCTCTCCAACCTGTCATTGTCTGACATCTGTTTCACCTCCACCACCATCCCAAAGATGCTCCTGAACATCCAAACCCAGAGCAAAGCCATTACCTACACAGGCTGCATCACCCAGATGATTTTTTCACAGTTTTTGGACTTTTGGACAACTTACTCCTGACAGTGATGGCCTATGGCCGCTTCGTGGCCATCTGCCACCCCCTGCACTACATGGTCATCATGAACCTGCGGCTCTGTGCACAGTTGCTCCTCCTGACCTGGCTCATCAGTGTTCTGGGGGCCCTTCCTGAGAGTTTAACCATGTCCTGGCTCTCTTTCTGCACCATCGTTGAAATCCAGCACTACTTCTGTGAACTCCCTGAGGTCCTCAAGCTTGCCTGCTCTGACACCTTCATCAATAATGTCGTATTGTATCTTGTGACAGGCCTTATGGGTTTTTTTCCTCTCACCGGCATCCTTCTCTCTTATTCTCGAATTGTTTGTTCTGTACTGAGGATCTCAACAACAGGAGGGAAGTATAAAGCATTTTCCACTTGCGGGTCTCACCTCTCTATGGTCTCCTTGTTCTACGGAACCTGCCTTGGGGTCTACCTCAGCTCCACATGGACACATGACTCTCAAACAGGGGCGTTTGCCTCTGTCCTGTACACCATGGTCACCCCCATGCTCAATCCTTTCATCTACAGCCTGAGGAACAGAGACATGAAAAGAGCTCTGAGAAAGCTTCTCTGCAACACATTGTCTCCCCAATGACAACATTGTCCTGGAGCCTGGACACGTGTGATCAAGAGCAATGGAACAGAACGCTTAAGAGTGTGGACTCTTAATTTTTCAGTGCACTTAGTTCTGAAGTTGGAATGAATCTGTTGAGAGAGGCAAGGGTGGGGAAGCAAGCTAACTGTCCATCCTCAGGACACTGGGAACAGGTGTAGACTAGAGATGGAGAGGTGTGTGTTTTCGGGTGGACAGGTGGAGTGTGTGTGGGTGTGTTCGATCATGTCCGACTCTTTTAGTGACCCCGTGGAGTGTAGCCTCTCAAGCTCTTATGTCGATGGGATTCTCCAGGCAAGAATACTAGAGTGGGTTGCCATTTCTTCCCCCAGGGGATCTTCCCAACCCAGAGACTGAACTCAAGTCTCTTGAGTATCATACACTGGAAGGTGGATTCTTTACCACTGCACCATCAGGGAGAGCCCCAAAATTTTCCTGAATTCAAACGGTGATGCCATCTTAGTAGATGGTGATTTTTTTCTCAGTGATAAGATAAATATACTTTATTGTATTTTTTTTTTATCTTTAGTAGATTTTTTTCTTTTAAAAAATTTTATTTATTTTTAGTTGGAGGATACTTGCTTTACAATATTGTGTTGGTTTCTGCTATATATAACATGAATCAGCCACAGGTATAGGTATCTCCCCTCTCTCTTGCACCTCCCTCCCACCTCCTATCCCTCCCACAACTCTAGGTTATTACAAAGCATCAGATTTGAGCTCCCTGCATCATATAGTAAATTTCCACTGGCCATTCTAATTTTACATCTGGTAATGTATATGTTTCAATGCTATTCACTCAGTTCATCACACCCTCTCCTTCCCCCACTGTGTCCATAAGTCTGTTCTCTATCTATGTCTCTATCACTGCCCTGCAAATAGGTTTATCAGTACCATCTTTCTAGATTCAATATATATGCATTAATATATTTGTCTTTCTCTTTCTGACTTACTTCAGTCTGTATAATAGGCCCTAGGTTCATCCACCTTATTAGACCTGAGTCAAATATGTTCCTTTTTATGCCTGAGTAATATTCCATTGTGTATATGTACCACAACTTCTTTATCCAAAGAATATTCAACCCCCATGTGCTTCAGTTGCTCTATCTGAAATGAACCTATAACAAGGCATGCCTCAGAAGGGTGACAAGAGGTTTAAATGGAATAAAATGGTAAAGCTTCAGCATAAGGAATGCAGGTGGCAAGTCCTAAATAAATTTCAGCTCTCGTTACATACAAGAGTAATTTTTGTAATGCTCCAGCTTTTTATTCCATATTATTAAGCCAATTTCTCCCCCATGTACACTGTCCTCCATTAGGACTAGGTCATAAAGCTCAGTATACCCCAGAAAGAAAGAGGATGTGTAATGTGGAGCAGAATTTCTCAACCTTGGCATCACTGATATTTGGGTTTGGGTCATTCTTTGCTATACGGGCTATTCCTGTACATTGTAGGATGTTTAGTCATATCCCTGGATAAGATACATCACCACCCAAGTTGCAAGGACTAAAAATGTCTTCATATACTCCATAAGTGGCCAAATCACCCCACTTGAGAATCATGGGAAAGTGACTTCCAAAGGGAAAGAGAACATATGAAAATTTTCCATGTGCAAAATCCCCATGGGAGTGAGCTAAAGCAGGAGTCCCCAAGCTCCAGGATCTAATGCCTGATGATCTGAGGTGGAGCTGATATAATAATAATAGAAATAAAGTGCACAATAAGTGCAGTGTGCTTGAATCATCCCAAAACCATTCCCCCTCCCCCCGCCACCCCGTGTGTGCATGCGTGCTCACTCGTGTCTGACTCTGCAACCCTATGAATGATAGCTCACCAGGCTCCTCTGTCCATGGAATTCTCCAGGCAAGACTACTGATGTGTTGCCTTTTCCTTCTCCAGCAAAATATTTTTCACACATGATAAGAATGGACCATAAAAATGCCTGTACAAATAGAAAAGCAGAGTCCCAGATTTGACTCTATTTTGCGTAACAGTCAAAAGAAGGAAAGGAGACTGGATAGACTACAAGGCTGATGACATTGAAAAACTAAAATCCATTATTCAAATAATATGTGGACAAAGAAGACATTTAGCACCCTGTCTCACTGGGATGATCCAGAGGGATGGGATGAGGAGGGAGGTGGGAGGGGGGTTCAGGATGGGGAACACATGTACACCCGTGGCGGATTTATGTCAATGTATGGCAAAACCACTAAAATATTGTAAAGTAATTAGCCTCCAATTAAAATAAATAAATTTATATTTTAAAAAAAGAAGACACTTGGCAACATCATTTTTAAGACTTTTTTTACATTTATTTATTATTTTTGGTTGCAGTGGACTTCCCTGTTGCACTCGGGTTTCCTCTAGTTGTGGCAAGCAGGGACTGCTTTTCATTGCAGTGCTCAGGCTTCTCATTGCACTGGCTTCTCTTGTTGTGGAGCACCAACTCTAGGGCACGCAGGCTCAGTAGCTGTCGCTACAATCATTCAAGAGGAGGATGCCCTAAATAGCCTACTGTTTTTGTTTGAAAAATTTTAATGTTTGATTTGGGTTATAAAAGTTATTCCCTTATATACTGGTGTTCCTTTTTACTTTTTTATTGAGGTATAGTTTATTAACAATATTACATAAGTTTCAAGCCCACTGAAAAAATGGACAGAAGACCTAAATAAACATCTCTCCAAAGAGAACATACAGATTACCAACAGACACATGGAAACATATTCAATATCACTAGTTATTAGAGAAATGCATATCAAAACTACAATGAGATATCACCTCATTCCTGTCAGAATGGCCATCATCAAAAAAAATCTGCAGACAACAAATGCTGGAGAGAGCGCTGGAGAAAGCATGAAGAGAAGGGAACCCTCTTACATTGTTAGTGGGAATGTAAATTGGTACAGTCACTATGGAGAACAGTGTGGGGATTCCTTAAAAAATTAAAAATAGAGCTACCACATGACCCTGCAATCCCACTCCTGGGCATAAATCCAGAGAAAAATATGATCTGAAAGGATATATGCACCCCAGTGTTCATTGCAGCACTGTTTATAATAGCCGAGACATGGAGGCAACCTAAATGTCCATCAACAGAGGAATGGATAAAGAAGATATGGTACATACACACAGTGGAATATTACTCAGCCATAAAAAGAATGAAATAATGCCATTTGCAGCAACATGGAGGAACCTAAAAAGTGTCATACTGAGTGAAGTTAGACAGAGAAGGATAAATATCATATGGCATCTCTTATATGTGGAATCTAAAATGATACCAATGAACTTACTTACAAAACAGAAAGAGGTTCATGGACTTAGAAAATGAACTTATGGTTGCCGGGGAGAAGGGACAGTAAGGGAGTTTGGGAAAGTCATGTACATGCTGCCATAATCAAAATGGAGAGCCAACAAGGACTTAGTGTGTAGCACATGGAATTCTGCTCAACGTTATGTACCAGCCTGGATGGGATGGGGGTTTGGGGGAGAATGGATACATGTATACATAAGGCAGTGGATGAGATGGTTGGATGGCATCACTGACTCAATGGACATGAGTTTGAGCAGGCTCCAGGAGTTGGTGATGGACAGGGAAGCCTGGCGTGCTGCAGTCCATGGGGTCGCAAAGAGTCAGACACAACTGAGCAACTGAACTGAACTGATGCATAAGGCAGAGTCCCTTCTCCGTTCACCTGAAAAAAAAACCACAGCATTGTTAACTAACTATACCCCAATACAGAATAAAAAGTTTAAAGTTTGCAAAAAATATATTATATAAGTTTCAGGTGTACAACCTAGTAAGTCACAATTTGTAAAGGTTATACTCCATTTACTGTTACTGTAGAATATTGTCTATATCTCTTACTGTACAGTATATATCCTTTGCGGCTTATCTTACGCATGGTAGTTTGTACCTCTTAATCCCTTTCCCCTGTCTTGCCCCTCTCCCTTCCCTCTTCCCACTGTTGGCCACTGATTTTTCCCCTATGACTTCAAGTCCAGACTTCCTTGCTGGTCCAGTGGTTAAGACTCCACACTTCCAGTGGAGAGGGCATAGGTTCAATCCATGCTCAGGGAAATTCTATATGCTGAGCAGTGCAGCCAAAGAAAGAAAAAAATTCTATGCCTGTGAGTCTGTTTCTTTTCTGTTATATTCACTAGTTTGGTTTTTTTTTTGTTTTTTTTTTTGTTTGTTTGTTTGTTTGTTTTTAGATTTCACGTATAAGAGATATACAGAAAACAAAGTCACTCGCTTGTGAATTATTTAGGATAGCCCATTCTCTCTGGACTAGAGTGTTGAGGACCATCCAATGAACTTGACCCTGAAGTCAAGTTTTGACCCTGAAAAGCCACATATTCCCACAGAGTCTGCCTGAACAGCCAGTCAGTCCACTTCTCACACTACTTTTCTTGTTGTATTCCTGGAACCTCCTTCAGATTGCCCTTTCAACAGTGGGAACAGAAGCTGTGGCAAACTCATTGGTCTGGCTTTGTTGGTAGCTGGGTACGACCCACAGCCTTGTTCATAATTTCAAGTTAAGCTGCTTGACATTCACATGATCTTGAAAAATGTGCCATCATGCTCTTGATAGACAAAGAAATTCCATCTCAGATGTTGAGGAAGTGCTTGTGGGAAAAGATAGTGGAGATCAGATCCTGGGGAAAGAGCATTGTGACTAAGGTGCATGGGGAGGGGTGTTCCCATGGGAACAAAGTTAGCAGGAAAGAAGGTCCTTTCTGGTTTGGCTTCCACACTCATGGGAACCAAATTGCTCAGAGAGCAGAGAGCAATGGAACAATTACCTTAATGAGCAGTTGTGAGAATTCAACCTCTGAAGTCACAGAAACAATAAATATGCCCCTTACTCCTCTCAGTACAGCTTCATTGTCCCAGAAAGGAGGAAGTTCAGCGGTGCCCTTTCAGAGAATGGATGCCTGATGCCACCTTCTTGCACTTTAATGGAGCTGAGTTGAGGATCCATCACCCAGGAATGAAAGGATCCAGGGAACTAGAGGCTCACTGAGGACATTAAAGTGTGTGCTGTGGGAAACAGGTATGGAGGCAGGCAGAACTCTCAGAGTATTAACTTGGATGGCACAAATGAGGATAACACAGTTGGTAAGAGTCCATTTACTTAAAACACCCTGCACAGTTCAAGTCCTAAGTGTCTCAAAATCTCTCTTCCACTCAGGTTCCTTCCTCTCTCTTCTGGAACCCAACTCTGAGAATCTCTCACCTTCCTAATGGAAACTGACCTTGTTTAAGCTCCCAACATCTCTTCATATTTCTTACCCAACCATCCTAGCTATTTCTCAGGAACTATGTGCTTCTATTCTCCATCTGATTCTCCTGTATTCTTTTATCTACCAAATCTTCCTTATGTATTCACTCACTCAAACAAGAAGCATTCTCTGGGATTCTTCCTATTTAGCACTTCATATATGTGTGTGCCACTAGTAAAGTAATGCTCAAAATTCTCCAAGCCAGGCTTCAGCAGTACGTGAACTTCCAGATGTTCAAGCTGGTTTTAGAAAAGGCAGAGAAACCGGAGATCAAATTGCCAACATCTGCTGGATCATCAAAAAAGCAAGAGAGTTCCAGAAAAACATCTGTTTCTGCTGTATTGACTATGCCAAAGCCTTTGACTGTGTGGACCACAATAAACTGTGGAAAATTCTGAAAGGGATAGGAATACCAGACCACCTGACCTGCCTCTTGAGAAACCTATATGCAGGTCAGGAAGCAACAGTTAGAACTGGACATGGAACAACAGACTGGTTCCAAATAGGAAAAGGAGTACGTCAAGGCTGTATATTGTCACCCTGCTTATTTAACTTATGTGCAGAGTACATCATGAGAAACGCTAGGCTGGAAGAAGCACAAGCTGGAATCAGGATTTCCAGGAGAAATATCAATAACCTCAGATATGCAGATGACACCACCCTTATGGCAGAAAGTGAAGAGGAACTAAAAAGCCTCTTGATGAAAGTGAAAGAGGAGAGTGAAAGAGTTGGCTTAAAGCTCAACATTCAGAAAACGAAGATCCTGGCGTCTGGTCCCATCACTTCATGGCAGGTAGATGGGGAAACAGTGGAAACAGTGTCAGACTTTATTTTTGGGGGCTCCAAAATCACTGCAGATGGTGATTGCAGCCATGAAATTAAAAGACACTTACTCCTTGGAAGGAAAGTTATGACAAACCTAGAGAGCATACTCAAAAGCAGAGACATTACTTTGCCAACAAAGGTCCATCTAGTCAGGGCTATGGTTTTTCCAGTGGTCATGTATGGATGCAAGAGTTGGACTGTGAAGAAAGCTGAGTGCCAAAGAATTGATGCTTTTGAACTGTGGTGTTGGAGAAGACTCTTGAGAGTCCCTTGGACTGTAAGGAGATCCAACCAGTCCATCCTAAAGGAGATCAGTCCTGGGTGTTCATTAGAAGGACTGATGCTGAAGCTGAAGTGCCAATATTTTGGCCACCTCATGTGAAGAGTTGACTCATTGGAAAAGACCCTGATGCTGGGACGGATTGGGGGCAGGAGGAGAAGGGGATGACAGAGGATGAGATGTTTGGATGGCATCACCGACTCAATGGACATGAGTTTGAGTGAACTTGGGGAGTTGGTGATGGACAGGGAGGCCTGGCGTGCTGGGTTCATGGGGTCACAAAGAGTCGGACATAACTGAGCAACTGAACTGAACTGATATGTGTGTGCGTGCTCAGTCATGCACAACCCTTTGCAACCCCATGGACTGTATAGCCCACTAGGCTCCTCTGGCCATGGAATTTTCCAGGCAAGAATACTGGAGCAAGTTGCCATTTCTTACTCCAGGGGATCTTCCCAACCCCCAGGTACTGAACTCAGGTCTCTTTCGTCTCTTGTATTGGCTGGCAGATTCTTTACCACGGTGCCTTACAAACCCATTCAGCCCATTCAAATAGCTTTGTGATATTAAGTTACTGAATATTTCTCTGCTCAGTTTCCACATTTATAAAATGAGAATAATAATAGTATCCACTTTGTGAGGTTAGTATGAAAATTAAATTAAAAGAGACAATGCACAAGAATGTTTTTGTCTCCATCACCCAGGAGGTATCTATACATATTAATGATTATTGTATACTGTTTACATATATTCATTTGTTAGATCAAAACAATAATGATCATGATAAAATGAGCTAAGGCATACAAAACTTAGCACAAATACTTGACATATGGAGGTCCTCAAGTCATTTGACTTATTTAGTAAATGTATCACTTTAATTTATTGTGTATTTGCAAATTTCCAGTCCCTGTTTTAAGAGACTTACATTTTTGCTGATATGTGAAATGATTGTGATTATTTTCTGAGAGATTTAACTGCACATATGAACACTGCTGGGGTTATTTTTCTCTTGTACCCACTTTTTATGTTAATTTTTATTTTTGAATAATTTTAGAGAAATTTTAAAGAAAGTTACAAAGATAGCACAGAGAGTTCTCATAGTGGTGAAAATGTTTCAAAATTTGATAGAAGCAATGATTGCAAAACATCTGAATGCCACTGAATGTTACTTTAAGGTGACTATTGGTTTTTACATATTTGTTTTGTATCGACTGCCTTACTAAAATCATTTTCAGTCCAAAGAGGTTTTCTTCCTCTAATTAAAAATATTTTTTTTTTAAAAAAAGAGGTTTTCAGTTGCCAATTTATTATCTTCAGGCAATCCATCATCTTCAAACAAATAATTGCTTTTTTGATACTTACATCTCTTGTATCTTTTCTCCTTGTACTGCATTAGCTAGAACTTTTCAGAATTGATAATAGTGATGATAAACTTTCTTTTCTTCTTCAATATTTAAAGGGGAAATCTTTTGTTCCTGCCCTCCGGTCCCACAAAGGCATTTTTGAAGGTAAATCTTGTTGTTTGCTTAATTCCCTCCTTAATTGTTGATCTATTATCCTCCATTCTGAATCAACTTTGGACACCTACATTGTCCCAGAAATAAATTAATTTCTTAGAGATTTTCTAGTTTTTTATGCCAAGTTTTAAGTAATATTTTCTTGCAAAGTTGAGCGTTTCCTTACATCTATGTTTATTTTTCTCATTCCTAATTTTAGGCATTATTGTTCTCTTTCTTATTTGATTCATTAGACTAATTTTGCGTGTATGTTTGCTTTTACCAAAGAATTAGCTCTGGATTGTCTCAACTTTACACCTGTTCTTCTCTTTAATTCCTTAACTCTGCTTTTACCTTAATTCTCTGCTTTACCTAGTTCTGTTGTATGCAACTTGTATTAAAAATGTCTTCCAAATCTTTAAATGTTTTTCTTGAGGATAGACTACATGTGTGTTCATTTGTAGTTTTTGAAAGATGTAATAGAAGAAAATGAGTTGAAAAATCCAGACTCATTTTATCACTCCAAGATGATTCTTGTCCACATTTTGGTATATCTTGTTAATCATTTTCCTTGGATTTGTGCAAGGAAACTTATAAACAATCTGTACACTGATGTAATTTCTCCAGTCCAGAAATACAGATCAATTATCATCTCATAGCAGTATGTGAAGTGCTATTTCTCTTTCCACTTGATGAAATTTTGCATTCCTAGTCTTTATTTTTCTCAGTGGCTTCTTAATTACCTCAGTGAAAAGGTATCTTAATTTACTTTCATCCTCATAAGTTAATACTAGAAAAAATTCTCAAACATTTATTATCCTTTTTATACTTTTTAATAAATCTTTAATATTCTATGCCTTTTTCCCTGGTAATATATTAATGTTTATATGATTTATAATTAAGGCTTTATAGGTTAAAGGTACTAACTTTTATTAGTCAAATAATTATCTTTTGCATTCCAACTTTCTGCAGGGCACATTTTCT
This sequence comes from Bos indicus x Bos taurus, assembly GCF_003369695.1. Lineage (NCBI taxonomy): Eukaryota > Metazoa > Chordata > Mammalia > Artiodactyla > Bovidae > Bos > Bos indicus x Bos taurus. Next base: position 102,206,744 of record NC_040082.1, read on the forward strand.
CATTAATAATTTTTCAATTTGTTGTCCAATTATTGATCTTTTCTTCCCGTATTTCCATCAAAGACTTTTTATTCATAGAGAACGTCTACTTTTAAAGATTACTTATGCATGTGTGTGTGCTAAGTCGCTTCAGTCGTGTCCGACTCTATGCGACCCCATGGACTACAACCTGCCAGGCTCCTCTGTCCGTGGGATTCTCCAGGTAAGAATACTGGAGTGGGTTTCATGTCCTTCTCCAGGGGATCTTTCCAATCCATTGATTGAACCGATGCCTCTTACATCTCCTGCACTGGCAGGTGGGTTCTTTACCACTAGCGCCACCTGAGAAGCCCAAGATTACATATATTCATGTATAAATTATATTATCTATGTATTTTAATTATATTCTTCTGATAGCTTATATGGTCCCTAGCTCCACACCCAACATTTGAAATTTATTAGGGAATATGGGGATAAGATTTAACACTATTTTTTTCTAAATTATTAACCAATTGTGAAACACTTATTTGTATCTTTAAAAGGCCCTCTAAAATATATAGGAATAAAAAAATGCAAGTTAAGATGATAAAATACATAGAGATATATCCTAAATTATGATAAACATCATATTAAATAAAAACTCTAAAATTATTCCCTTGAATAAAGGAAGAATAATAAGAATTCCAACTCAACATAAATTTGAACAGCATTGTGGAGTTTTATAGCAATGCAATAAGACCTAAAGATAAATAGATGTTGTAAATTAATACTATTTGGAGAAAGCATGTAAACATTAGGAAAAAATTTTAATTAATAAAGAAATCTAGAAAATGCGCATAACACCTTATAAATACAGAAAAGTCTAAGGTTCTCCTAATGTAATAGTGATATCAAAGATACAATGTGAGGGAATATCATTATTAATAGCATTAAACCTAAAATACATTAAAATGCCATGTAGAAATTCTGCTATTTGCAACACCTCAGATGAATCTAGAGGACATTATAATAAGTGAAAATAAGCTGGACAGAAAAGAACAAATAGTGTATGATTCCACTTACATGAAGCATCTAAAATCATCAAACCCATGGATGCACGGAATAGAATGTTGATTGGAATTATTGGCTGGAAGGGAAGGGAAATAGGGAATTCTTATTCAGTGTATCAAGATTTGTTATGCAAAATGAATAAATTCTAGAGATCTGGCATATAATGTGGTGGTGGTGGTGGTGGTCTAGTCTGACTTGCAACCCTATCAATTGTAACCCTCCATGTTCCTCTGTCCATGGAATTTTCCAGACAGGAATACTGGAGTGGGTTGCCATTTCCTTCTCCAGGGATATAACATAGTAAACAGAGTTAATAATACAGTATTGTACTCTTTAAAATATGTTAGAGGAATAGATTGCAAGTATTCATACCACACAAAAGAATACAAGGACATTTTTGGAGATGATAGGTATGTTTTTATGGGCTTCAAAGATTGCTCAGTGGGAAAAAAATCCAGCAGCCAATGCAGGAGACTCAGGTTCCATCCCTGGGTTGGGAAGATCCCCTTGGGAGTAGGAAATGGCAACCTACTTCAGTATTCCTGCCTGGAAAATTCCATGGACAGAGGAGCCTGGCGGGCTACAGACCCATGGGGTCTCAAAGAGTCGGACAGGACTAAGCATGCACCCACCCAAAGCTAAAAATAAAAGATGATTTATGTGAAGACAAACTCAATATTTAGAAACTCTAGGAGCTTATATTTAGAAGTTCAACTTTGATTGAATTTATATAGGGACATTGATAATATAAATGAAATATACATGGTGATTAACAATAATATTAGGGTTTTTTCTTTTTTAGCAAAAGGAGCACCCAGGGTCCAGAGGATCTAAGAAAATCTCAATGAGTGAGAAGAGCTGCCTAGAGTTAGGGAATTCCCCATTTCCATAAGCACTGAGCAGAACCACTGAGTGGTAATCCGGGATTGCAGGAAAGGGATGATTGTTTGGGGATGCAGGCAAGCACTAGAGCAGTGCTTCTCAAACTTGTTTGTGTCAGAATTTCCATGAGGGCTTGTTGAAGTGCCAAGTGCTGGCTTCACACCCAGCATAGCTGATTCAGTAGGTCAGAGATGACTCAATGAAAAAGAATCCACCTGCCAATGCAGGAGATATAGGAGATGCAGGTTCTATACCTGGGTTGGGAAGATCTCCCAGAGGAGGAAATTGCAACCCACTCCAGTAGTCTTGCCTGGGAAATCCCATGGACAGAGGGGTCTGGCAAGCTACAGTCCATGGGGTCGCCAAGAGTCAGACACACAACTGAGCACACATGAAGGTCAGATGAGCCTTAAAAAATGTGTATTTCTAACATTTCTAGGGATGGCTGATAGTCCTCAAGAACCACAATTTGAGAAGTGCTGAACTTGAGACAATTTTTCTAGATGTCAACAGTAACCACAATTTGTCATCAAAGAAAGTCAATCCTTAGCCAAAATGAATGACTTCATGATCTCCCTGGGTTTAGGTTAAGGATATTTCTGTCTTTCTGGGGAATGTTTATTTGGGGTAAATTTTGTATTGCTTTTTTCCTCCTTGTTGGCAAGCCCAGCAGACTCATGGAAAGAGGAAACCAAACAGGAGTCAGAAGCTTTCTCCTCCTGGGATTCACAGAGGACCCAAACCTGCAGCCTCTCCTCTTCGGGCTGTTTCTGTCCATGTACCTGGTCACATTCACTGGGAACCTGGCCATCATCCTAGCCATCATCTCAGATTCCCACCTCCACACCCCCATGTACTTCTTCCTCTCCAACTTGTCCTTTGCTGACATCGGTTTCACCTCCACCACCATCCCAAAGATGCTGTGGAACATCCAGAAACAGAGTCAAGTTATCACCTATGCAGGCTGCCTCAGCCAGGCTTTTTTTTTCATTGTGTTTGGATGCCTGGACAATTTACTCCTGGCTGTGATGGCCTATGACCGCTTCATGGCCATCTGTCACCCCCTGCACTACATGGTCATCATGAACCCCTGGCTCTGTGGGCTGCTAGCTCTGGGGTCCTGGAGCCTCAGTGTCACAGGCTCCCTGCTCATGACCTTAACCCTTGTGAGGCCATCCTTCTGCAGAAGCATGAAGATCACACACTTTTTCTGTGATCTTCCTGAAGTCCTGAAGCTTGCCTGTTCAAACACCATCATCAATAACACAGTGGTGTATTTTATGACTATTATCTTAGGTATTACTCCTCTCTCTGGGATCCTCTTTTCTTACTCTAAGATTTTCTCCTCCATCCTGAGAATTTCATCAGCCAAGGGGAAGTACAAAGCCTTTTCCACTTGTGGGTCTCACCTCTCGGTGGTTTCCTTGTTCTATAGCACAGGCCTAGGGGTCTACCTCAGTTCTGCAGTCACTTCATCCTCTAGGACAAGTCTGGTGGCCTCAGTGATGTACACCATGGTCACCCCCATGCTGAACCCCTTCATCTACAGTCTGAGGAACAGGGACATGAAGGGGGCCCTAGGGAGACTAATCAGCAGGGCACCATCTCTTATTCACAGGGTCTTTAGAGGGCTCTCATAAGTAACTGAGCCCATAATATTGAGGGTCAGACATCCTGGCTTCCTTCATTTAATGCTTTTCTCTTTCCTAATACTCATTTTTTAAAGAAAAACTTTCCTTGGGTCTTCACAGCCCTCTCTATTTTCTTTCATACTATATCTTTGGTTCCCTTTTTCAATTTGTAACCATATGAATTTTAACTTCATATAAATTGAACCTGATATTTTCTGTTACATTTAGTCATGATTTAAATTTCTTAAAAAATAAACTAAATCTCATGTTTTTAATATATATCTTCACAGTGAGGGGATGTATACCTATTAGGGAAATGTTGCCCTGCAAACTCATTTATAGAGATGTTTTCTGAGGCTATGTGAATCAAATCAACTGGAAGAAGTGCATTTTTTATGAATAACTTTCAGTCACATCAAAACTTAGTGATGTATATTCATTTCTGAAACATGAAGTCTGGAGCTAAACAGTTCAAAGCTGGCCTTCAAGTACTCAAGATCTTTGTGCTTTTCTGCTCTAGCTCTAGCATGAGTCTTCCACCCTCGTGGTCACAAAATGGCTTCTGCCCTTGCAGCCACTGCAACTGCATCCCAGGAAGGTGGAATGGATAAATACAATATAAAAGATATTCTTTCATCATTTATCATTTCAGCACATTCTGTCTGGCTTCCAACTTTCGTATCTGCATCCTTTGCCTAAGGGATTTCTCTAGCCTGCCCTGCCCATGTTCAGAGAATTAATGTCCCAGGAATCACTCCTTAACCAGAGAGCAACAGGAGTTGGTGTATAAATCACTTGCACATTGGGTAAGATAAGTCTGTGGCATATATGTTTGTACTGGCTCCCTGTCTTTCTCCAGCAGAAGTCCACCAGTCGATTGTGGTGGTAACTGGCTTGATAAACACACCTTTTATGGCTGTATTCTCTTGCCTGACTCACGGCTCTATTTCCTGGGATCACTAAAATCTTTGTCTTAACTGGACTGAGCTACATTTCCTGTACCACATAGGCTTTATAGGAAACATCACAAAAGGTATGCCTACCCAGAACCTGTGAATGTGACCTTTTTAGAAAGAGCTTCTTTGCCAATTTAATTAAGGGTCTTGAAATGAGATAACTTTGAATTACTTCAGTTCAGTTCAGTTGTGGAGTCATGTCTGACTCTTTGCGACCCCATGAATCACAGCATGCCAGGCCTCCCTGTCCATCACCAACTCCCTGAGTTTACCCATATTCATGTTTATCGAGTAGGTGATGCCATCCAGCCATCTCATCCTCTGTCATCCCCTTCTCCTCCTGCCCCCAATCCCTCCCAGCATCAGGGTCTTTTCCAATGAGTCAACTCTTCACATGAGGTGGCCAAAGTATTGGAGCTTCAGCTTCAGCATCAGTCCTTCCAATGAACACCCAGGACTGATATCCTTTAGGATGGACTGGTTGGATCTCCTTGCAGTCCAAAGGACTCTCAAGAGTCTTCTCCAACACCACAGTTCAAAAGCATCTATTCTTTGGCACTCAGCCTTCTTCACAGTCCAACTCTCATATCCATACATCACCACTGGGAAAACCATAGCCTTGACTAGATGAATCTTTGTTGGTAAAGTAATGTCTCTGCTTTTCAATATGCTCTCTAGGTTGGTCATAACTTTCCTTCCAAGAAGTAAGCGTCTTTTAATTTCATGGCTGCAATCACCATCTACAGTGATTTTTGAGCCCAAAAAAATAAAGTCTGACACTGTTTCCACTGTTTCCCCATCTACCTGCCATGAAGTGATGGGACCAGATGCCATGATCTTACTTTTTTGAATGTTGAGCTTTAAGCCAACTCTTTCACTCTCCTCTTTCACTTTCATCAAGAGGCTTTTTAGTTCCTCTTCACTTTCTGCCATAAGGGTGGTGTCATCTGCATATCTGAGGTTACTGATCTTTCTCCCAGCAATCCTGATTCCAGCCTGTGCTTCTTCCAGCCCAGTGTTTCTCATGATGTACTCTGCACATAAGTTAAATAAGCAGGGTGACAATATACAGCCTTGACGAACTCCTTTTCCTATTTGGAACCAGTCTGTTGTTCCATGTCCAGTTCTAACTGTTGCTTCCTGACCTGCATACAGGTTTCTCAAGAGGCAGGTCAGGTGGTCTGCTATTTCCATCTCTTTCAGACTTTTCCACAGTTTATTGTGGTCCACACAGTCAAAGGCTTTGGCATAGTCAATAAAGCAGAAATAGATGTTTTTCTGGAACTCTCTTGCTTTTTCCATGATCCAACGGATGTTGGCAATTTGATCTCTGGTTCTTCTGCTTTTCTAAAACCAGCTTGAACATCTGGAAGTTCACGGTTCATGTATCACTGAAGCCTGGCTTGGAGAATTTTGAGCATTACTTTACTAGCGTGTGAGATGAGTGCAATTGTGCGGTAGTTTGAGCATTCTTTGGCATTGCCTTTCTTTGGGATTGGAATGAAAACTGACCTTTTCCAGTCCTATGGCTACCTCTGAGTTTTCCAAATTTGCTAGCATATTGAGTGCAGCACTTTCACAGCATCATCTTTCAAGATTTGAAATAGCTCAACTGGGATCACCTCCACTAGCTTTGTTCGTAGTGATGCTGCCTAAGGCCCACTTGACTTCACATTCCAGGATATCTGGCTCTAGGTGAGTGATCATACCATCGTGATTATCTGGGTCGTGAAGATCTTTTTTGTACAGTTCTTCTGTGTATTTAAGGGAAGCCCCTTAATCATACTCAAATACAAAATAAAAAAAAAATTTAAAGGTCTATACTTCCTTTTACCCATGGGATAAAATCAAATCCAAACCACAGTTACCCCCCCCCCCCGCCAAAAAAAAAAATGATCTATCTTTCCCTAGTTTCTTTATTCTTTAAAATGCAGGCTTATAAAGAAAATAGAGCTGGAAGGGGTTCTAAGGATTGGAGGCAATGGGGTCATGGATCCCTTGACAGTATGTCACACTTTGTGTGATGACCTGAGTTGTGTCCTCTACAAAATTCATATGCTGAAGTCCTAACCCCCTATACCTGGGAATGTGGCTGAATTTCAAGATGGGATCTTCAAGCCATAGTAATAAGCTTCCCAGGTGGTACTAGTGGTAAAGAACCTGCCTACCAATGTAGGAGATATAAGAGATGTGGGTTAGATCCCTGGGTCAGAAAGATCCCCAGGAGGAGGGCATGGCAACTCACTCCATTATTCTTGCCTGGAGAATCCCATGGACAGAGGAGCCTCTGGAGCTATGGTCTATAGGGTCGCAAAGACTCAGACACGACTGAAGCAACTGAGCGTGCACGCAAGTTAAAATGAATTCATTCAGGCGGGCCCTACTCTTAGTTTCCTTAAGAAGAAGAGATTAAGACTCAGACACACACAGGAGGAAGACCATGTGAAGACACAAGGAAAAGACAACCATCTACAAGCCAAGGAGAGAGGCCTCAACAGAAACTGACACTGCTGGCATCTGCATCCATTACTTCGCTGTTTGTGTTGTTGTTGTTTTAACACAGTGAAAACTTTTATATTTGGAATTAGCCAGCTGGACTCAGTTTAGACGATCCCAATTTTTTTGGCAACATCCAAACCATCACAGTCAGGAGCCAGTCGAACATATGCCCTCTTCTCTCTGTCAGGCCTGATCATGGCATTGACCTCAGCCACATCAATGTCACAGAGCTTCTTCACAGCCTGTTTAATTTGGTGCTTGTTAGCCTTGACTTCCACAGTGAATACCAGTTATTTTCTTCATGGCTGACTTGGTGGTGAGGGGGAATTTGATGATGGCATAGTGGTCATTTGTTTCCCCTAGGGGCGCTCTTCTGAGGACATTGGGGCTGCCTCCTGAGCAGTGGTGTTTTGGGGCTGCCAGAAGGTGGGTAACACCCAGATCTTCTCTTTTGTATGGCTGTGGACACCTTTCAACACTGCTTTCTTGGCCTTCAAAGCCTTTGCTTTGGCTTCAGCTTTCAGAGGGGCAGGGGCTTCCTTCTTCACCTTTGGTGCCATCTTCATGAAAAGACGTGACTTTATTTATTTGGCTGTTCTGGGTCTTAGGTGTGGCATGCAGGATCTTTGATCTTCATTGAAGCGTGAAAACTCTTAGTTATGGAATGTGAGATCTAGTTCCCTGACCAAGGATAGAACCCAGGACCCCCTGCATTGTGAGTGCAGAGTCTTAGCCACTGGACCACCAGGAAACTCCTAGATCTAGGACTTCTAACATCCACAACGATGAGGGGAAAATTCTACTGTTTAAGCCACTCAATCTGTGGTATGTTGTCACATCAGCCCTAAAGAACTAGCATACCCTGCTTCCACAGGAGCCCTCTGGGGACGTAGAACACTGACCATGGGGTGGATAGAGATAAAAGCTGAAATGCTAGTTTAACACTGGGATCTCAGGCAAAGTTCCCCAAGGTCCATTGTAGAGTTGAATATTTTACAAGTGGATGAGCTTCTTGTCTTCTCATGGAATATTTCTCAACTCTTACCATAATTGTCTCCAATGGTTGTTGTTCAGTCACTAAGTCATGTCTGACTCTTTGTGACCCCACAAACTACAGCACACCAGGCTTCCCTGTCCTGCAGTATCTCCCAGAGTTTGTTCAAACTCATGTCCATTGAGTCAATGATGCCATCCAGCCATCTCATCCTCTGTCGCTCCCTTCTCCTCTTGCCCTCAATCATTCCCAGAAGCACAGTCTTTTCCAATGAATCAGTTCTTCAAGTCGGGTGGCCAAAGTACTGGACCTTCAGCTTTAGTATCAATCCTTCCAATGAATATTCAGGGTTGGTTTCCTTTAGGATTGACTGATTTGATTTCCTCGCTGTCCAAGGGACTCTCAAGAGTCTTCTCCAACACCACAATTTGAAGGCGTCAATTCTGTGGCCCTCAGCTTCCTTACGGTCCAACTCTCACACCTGTACATGACTACTGGAAAAACCATAGCTTTGACTACACAGACCTTTGTTGGCAAAATGATGTCTCTGCTTTATTAATATGTTGTCTAGGTTTGTCATAACTTTTCTTCCAAGGAGCAAGCATCTTTTAATAACACCATTCACAGTGATTTTGGTTCCATGGTAAGATAAATAAATTAAAGATTTATGAAGTGCTTCTCTCAAGTTCTCTCAGTTGCTTATGCTCAAGAATTCTCTTCAAACCTTTAAGAAATGGAGGATGGAGCATCCCAAAACCTACACATGTTTGAATTTCCCACCCTATCCTCCCCCGCCTTTAGTAGAAGTAAGTGCTCAAGTGAAGTTTAATTCGATTTAGAAAAAATTAATATTATATTTCTTAGACAAAAGGATCATGGAGTTGAGTTATATTTATAGCAGTTATAATCATGTTACCTTCTGTTTTTCCTTGTTCTCCCCACACCTTTAGTAAGGTCTCATGTAATTTCCCACCTGGTTCATTAGCCTGCAAGAAAATAATGGTTAAACTCTGACATCCACCGTTACATATAAGGGGCCCCCTGGGGCCAGCCTGGGACTGTCCAGGCCAATTAGTCCCAGGGGTCAAGTGCTGGGGTTACAAGTCCTCACTACTCATCTCCATGGGACCTGCTTCCCCAGTTCCCAACAACGAGGTGTATGAAGTAAAAGGTTTAACATGGAGGATAAGGGGTGCTCAAAGCCTGTACATCCCAAAGAAAGCACTGGCCCTAGACTGCTTCTTGAAACATGACCTCTGAACCCCTGGAATATCCTGCCTAATAAAAGTGTCTTTGTTTACCTGGGGCTTTAATCCATGCCAGGTAGTCTGGTTGATGGTGAATGCCCGTTTTTGTTCACCTGGGACCCAGGGCAATGCTATACTGTTTGCGCGTAGTGGCTCACTTATGTCTGCAGTAGCCCACCAATCCATGGGATTTTTTAGGCAAGAATACTGGAGTGGGTTGCCATTTTCTGCTCCAGGGGATCTTTCTGACCCAGGGATCAAACCTGCGCCTCCTGTGTCTCCTGCATTGCAGGCAGATTCTTTACCCACTGAGCCATCGGGGAAGCCAGGCTTTGTTCACCTGGGACCCAGGGCAATGCTATATTAGTTTGACCTCTGGAGGGACTCAGGCTTCCCTGGTGCCTCAGATGGTAAAGAATTCACCTGCTACTGCAGGAGGCTGCAATCTCTGGGTCAGGAAGACCCCCTGGAGAAGGGAATGCCTACCTACTCTAGTATTCTTACCTGGAGAATCCCACAGACAGAGGGGCCTGGTGGGCTGCAGTCCATGTGTTCACAAAGAGTCAAACATGACTGAGTGACTAACACTGGAGGGACTCAACAATGAGCTGTGAAGGGCAGCAGGAACTCCATGCCTATGTGACACACCTGGATAAAAACTCTGGACACCACGGTTCAGGTGGGCTTCCACGGTTGGCAGTATTTCATACGTGTTGTCACACCTCACTGCTGAAAGAATTAAGGGCTAGTCATGCAATTCCCCTGGGACAGGACAAATGGGAGCTCACATCTAATCTCTTCTGGACCCTTGTCACCTGCATCTTTTGCCTTTGCTGATTTCAAAGTGTCTTTTCAGGGCAATAAACCATAAATGAGAGTATCCCAGCTTTTTCAAGTTCTATGAGTCCTTCTGGTATATCATCACATCTGAAGGTGGTCATGGGGACTCCCCACACAGAGGCCATGGATATTGTTTTAAAGCTAGACAGTGTATTTAAAAAGCAGAGACACCACTTTGTCAACAAAGGTCCATATAGTCAAAGCTATCATTTTTCCAGTAGTCATGTACGGACGTGAGAGTTGAACCATGAAGAAGGCTGAGCACCGAAAAGTTGATGTTTTGGAACTGTGGTACTGGAGAAGACTCTTAAGAGTCCCTTGGACAGGAAGGAGATCAAACCAGTCAATCCTAAAAGAAATCAACCCTGAATATATACTTGAAGGACTGATGCTGAAGCTCCAATATTTTGGCCACCTGATGCAAAGAGCAGACATTGGAAAAGACCCTGATGCTGGGAAAGATCGAAGGAAAAAGCAAAAGCGGGCAGCAGAGGATGAGATGGTTAGATAGCATCACCAATCCAATGGACATGAATTTGAGCAAACTTCGGGAAACAGTGGAAGACAGAGGAGCCTGGTTGTGCTTCAGTCTACAGAGTCACAGAGTACTGAAGAACAACACTGAGGAACAGTAGTTTACCTTCTTGAGTTGCATCACTCTTTGAAAAAATGAGGAACACAAGCTGACCCCTCATCTTGTTGAACCTGAAGCTTCTCTTACCCCTAATCCCAGGGTAAATATCTCCTCCTCTGCCTGCTCATGGCCTCCCCCACAAATATTTCAGTATATTCCCAGAGAGAAACAGACACCTTAGACATCTTTCATTCCTGCTCCTTTATCTCAGTTTCCCCCCAGACGCGCTGGAAAGAACATATGTGTTCAGTGCACAGTCACTCAGGTAGTGGTTCTTCACCAGGAACCCCCTCCCCAACCCCCTTCCCTCCTCTCTGGGTGGCAGAGCAGGGGGCTCTCACATAGCACTCTCGTTTCCTCCCCGTCCCCTGGACGCCCCTTTCTCCTGTGCCATGAGTGACTTGTAGGGCTTCCCCAGGCTGGGGAGGGTGAGTTCAGCTTCTTGCAGCTCCAGCTCCCGCTGAGACAGATGTTCAATGACGGCCGCTCCGATAGAGTCCCCCAGCACATTGGTCATTGTGCGAAGTCGGTCACTGCAGAGGGGAGGGGAGAGAGAAGCTGCCATTAATCAAGGCTTGAGGCACTCCACAAAGAAGGTGCAGCAGCTGGGGGCTCCTTGTGCCCTGGAGTCAGGGCTCACACTCCAGTCCAACACAGGCTGGACCAAGCTCTGATGTGCTCATATTTGTTCTCAGCAGTGCAATGCTTTTTTTAAATGTAAATGTCTGATATAGCAAATTAGGGGTATGGACATATATATGGAATCTAGAAACATGATACTGATGAACTTATTTGCAGGGCAGGAATAGAGACACAGATGCAGAGAATGGACATGTGGGCGCAGCAGGGGAAAGAGAGGGTGGGACGAGTTAAGAGAGTAGCACTGACATATATGCAAGACCTTGTGTAAAACAGATAGCTAGTGGGAACCAAAAGCAGAGACACCACTTTGCCAACAAAGGCCCATCTAGTCAAAGCTATGGTTTCTCCAATAGTCACGTATGGATGTGAGAGTTGGACTATAAAGAAAGCTGAGTGCCAAAAAAACGATGCTTTTGAACTGTGGTGTTGGAGAAGACTCTTGAGAGTCCCTTGGACTGCAAGGCGATCCAATCAGTCCATCCTAAAGGAGATCAGTCCTGAGAGTTCATTGGAAGGACTGATGTTGAAGCTGAAACTCCAATACTTTGGCCACCTGATGTGAAGAACTGACTCATTTGAAAAGACCCTGATGCTGGGAAAGATTGAAGCTGAGAAGAGAAGGGGACGACAGAGGATGAAATGGTTGGATGGCATCACCGACTCAATGGACATGAGTTTGAGTAAACTCCAGGAGTTGGTGATGGACAGGGAGGCCTGGCATGCTACAGTCCATGGGGTTGCAAAGAGCTGGACATGACTAAGCGACTGAACTGAACTGAACTGGGAACCTGCTAGGGAGCTCAGCTCAGTGAGCTCAGTGCTCTGTAATAACCTAGAGGGATAGGAGGGAGGGGGAAGAAGGGAGGCTCAAGAGGGAAAGGATATATATATATACCTGTAGCTGATTCATGTTGCTGTACTGCAGAAACAGTGTAAAGCAACTATACTCCAATTTATTGGGAACATGTGTACACCCATGGCGGATGCATGTTGATGTTTGGCAAAACCAATACAATATTGTAAAGTAAAAACATAATAATAATAATAATAAAATAAATAATAATTCATTTTTAAAAAGAAAATTAAGGATTATGAGCTGAACAGCATGCAGAATGAGGAAGGTAACCACTGTGAGTAAATAAGACCCTGCTGGAAACCATCTAAAAGGGAGTGAGATCCAGGCAAGAGCTCCAAGGTGGAGAAGAAAGTCCAGATTTTTATATGTAAACCTCCTATTATTAAAAGTTGAGAAAATTTCCTGGCATTCCAGTTGTTAGAATGCAGATTTCACTGCCAGGGCTTGGGTTCAATCCCTAGTCAAGGAACTAGGGATTCATCCAATAAGCTCTGCAGCACAGTCAAAAATAATTAATTAAAAAATAAAAGTTGAGGGGGGCTCCCCTGGGGGCACTAGTGGTAAAGAATCTTCCTGCCAATGTACGAGACATAAGAAATGGGGGTTCAATCCCTAGATCAGGAAGAACTCCTGGAGGAGGGCATGGCAAACCACTCCAGTATTCTTGCCTGAAGAATGCCATGGACAGAGGAGCCTGGCGGGCTACCGTCCATGGGGTCACAAAGAGTCGGACACAACTGAAGAGACACACACACACACACAAAAGTTGAGGGACTTCTCTGGTGGTCCAGTGGCTAAGACTCTTCACTCCCAAAGCAGGGGGTCCAGGTTCAATCCCTGGTCAAGGAACTAGATCCCACATGCCAAAACTAAGAGTTTGAATACTGCAACAAAGATAGAAGACCTGCATGCCCCAGCTAAGACTTGGCACAGTCAAATAAATAAATAAAATTTTTAAAATAAAAGTTGAGAATTTTTTAAAAAAATTTGCAAGTCAGCTCTGCCCCATGGATCACCTTTTTGTGTGATTTCTACATAAGGCATGTACCAAGGGCTTTTCTGGAAGATGGGTAAAGCCCTTCATGGCTTACTTTCCTATTTCTAAAGATTATGGAATTTGAGGTCCATACTGCTTGGGATGTTCTCCAAGGCCCTCTTTTCATTCTAAAATTCTAGAGCTCTGTCCTTGCTGCAATGAGAGCCCATTCATTGGGAGTCCTACAGGGAAAGCAGGGGATTCAAGGAGAGAGAGTAGAAGAGTCTGAAGAACACTCACAGGAACCAGTCCACAGCGATGATGAGCGTGATGTCTTCAGTGGGCAAGCCGACCGAGGTGAGCACAATCACCATGGTGACCAGACCTGCCTGGGGGATGCCGGCAGCCCCGACGCTGGCTGCTGTAGCTGTGATACTGCACAGGGAGAAAGGACAGAGGGACGCAGGCAGGGGGAAGGGAGAAATGAGGGAGTGTTAGGAGAGACACAAAAGAAAGGAAGGGGTCAGATCCCCAAAATATAGAGCAAATTCAAAGCGACTTTTATCAAAAGCAATGCAGAGATATCCCCTCGTCTTTTATTGGGATCTGGCTGGAGTTTCATCCAATGATGGACATTTAAACAGTTCATATTGCAGATGCGAGAGCAGGTGTTTTGTTTTGTTTTGTTTTGTTTTTTTAAGCTGAGTTGTTGTTGTTTAGTTGCTCAGTCGTGTCTGACTCTTTGCAACCCCATGGACTGCTGCCCACCAGGCTCCTCTCTCCATGGTATTTCCCAGGCAAGAATACTGGAGTGAGTTACCATTTCCTTCTCCAGGGGATCTTCCAGACCCAGGAATCAAACCCCCATCTCCTGCATTGGCAGGCAGATTCTTTACCACGGAGCCACGAGGTACACCCCTTAAAGCTGAGAGTTATGTTTTATTCCGGGACCTTACTGAGCCAGAGTGACAGCCACTCTGATAGCTCTGAGGAAAGGTTCTGGAGACGTTAAGGACGAAGGAGTTTTTGTTGAAAAAAAAAAGAGAAAAGAAAAACACTTGTCAGGAAACATCTAAAAGATTACTGCTAAACACAAAAATAAAAATTAAAAAAACAAGAGAGTAGCCCTGACATATAGATACTACCCTGCGTAAAATAGATGGCTAGTAGGAAGCTACTGTGTACCACAGGGAGCTCAGCTCAGTGCTCTGCGGTGACACAGAGGGGTGGGATGGGGGAGGGAGAATGGGAGGGAGGCTCACAATGGAGGGGATGTGTGTTTACTTATAGTTGATTCACACTGTTGTACAGCAGAAACCAACACAACACTGTAAAGCAATTATCCTTCAAATAAAAATTAAAAATTAATTTTTAAAATCATCCTCCAATTAAGATTTGAATTAAAAACACCAGACATCTCAAGTCAGTAATTTGAGTGCTTTTCTATGTATGGGATAATACAAGAGTCTGGCCCGTTGATATCATTTCTAGATGTGAACTCTACAGGGCCAGTAGCCTGCTTTGCTCCATCCTGAATTGCCCCCAAGGGGCACCTTTGGGGGCAGCTGCAGCAGCCAATAGCTGATGGCAGGGTGACAACCTTTGTTTACTGAAAAGACCAGAGACACTTTTTTGTCCACAGATGCAAAGGAAAGCAAGCAGTCAGCATGGCATGAGTGTCTAGGGATGTCATATCCATGCCACCCAGCTTCCCTCGTGGCTCAGTGGTAAAGAATTCACCTGCAATGCAGGATTCGTGGGTTTGATCCCTGGGTCGGGAAGACACCCTGGAGGAGGAAGTGGCAACCCACTCTGGTATTCTTGCCTGGAGAATCCTACGGACAGAGGAGCCCTGTGGGCTACAGGCTGGGGGTATCACAAAGAGTCAAACACCTGAGCGACTAAACAACAACAACAAACCCATGCCACCCAGTGCCTCACCCAAAGAAAGCAATGAGAGAGGTGATCCTGACGCCCTTTACAGTTTCCTCAATGTTTCTTTCTTTGCTCCTTTAGTCTTCCTAGGTGTAAAAGCAGGGATTTAACCAGCTGCCTCTGGGGGCTGGAAGAGGGCAGAAGAATCAACCTGGGCAGCAGCCATGAAGCAGAAGCTTGAGTCCTCCATACACACATGTGCTAGAAGTGGGTGGGTCAGTATAGAGAGGTCCTGATGCGAGGAAGGACACTCTGGAAGGTGGGCTAAGTTTAAAATCAAAAGAAGAAACTGTCTATGGCACTGAGTGAGTGAAAAAACATATACACTTACATGTATATGGCTTAGGAAAACTAAAATGTACAACACCTGGAAAATGAAAAAGATGGTGGTCCACCACCAAGTAGAGGGTCAGACTGAATCAAGAGTAGGCTAACGAATTGAGAGAGCAGCATCAATATGTATACACCGTCAGGTGTTAATAAGACATCTAGTGGGAAGCTGCTGGGTTTCCCAGGTGGCGCTAGTGGTAAGAACCCACCTGCCAATGCAGTAGATATAAGAGATATGGACTCGATCCCTGGGAAGATCACCTGGAGGGCATGGCAACCCACTCCAATATTCTTGCCTGGAGAATCCCGTAGACAGAGGAGCCTGGCAGGCTACAGTCCATGGGCTCACAAAGAGTCACACATGACTGAGTGACTGAGATGATACATAGCAAGAGTTTCATAAATGTTGGCCATCATCCTCATCACCAAAACCATTACCACCACCGTCACCACAATCAATACCATCCACATCATCTCCACTGTCACCAACAAAATCTACATCATCATCATCATTACTGTCATCAGCATTACTATCATCAGTGTCTCTTCCTTAGACTAGATCTTCCCTAAGTTCAGGAACCATGTCTTATTTTTTCCTGCACCCCTCAATACACCCCCCCCCAACCAATATCCAAATGCTCCCTTCCCTCCAATACCATCCCCGCTCAGGTCTCACCTGTTGGTAGGTTCCAGCCAAGGCCAACTCACCTGATAGTTGTGATCTGGCCCAGGTTGAGCTCGTAGTTGTTGACTTGGGCGATAAAGATGGCGGCCAGGGCCTCATAGAGGGCGGTGCCGTCCATGTTGACAGTGGCCCCCACGGGCAGTACGAACCTGGTGATGCGGCGGTCCACACCAAGGCCCTCCTCCAGACAGCGGAAGGTGATGGGTAGTGTCGCAGAGCTGGGGAAGAGAGCACCAAGGGCCAAGGATAGGGGGTAGCCATGGGCCCAAGGAGGGGTCCCCTTGAGAACATTGGGAGGCAGGCTGGGAACTAGAGTAAGGGGAAGATGGCAGATGTACAACATTTCAGGGGCTGATAACTGAGCATGGGGAGAGGGACTCTACATGACACAGGGAGCACACAGCAGTGACGTCCCCCAGGCTCAGGCCTCTTGACCCACCTAAAGTCAATAGCTTAAGGCTACTTACTACACACTAGTTCAGGTCACTGGTTCATGCCACTAGTTCACTCTAACTAAACACTCCCAGAAAGAAGAGGAAAGGCCTTCTAAGTTCCCACCTCTCAGGGCTAAGAGAAGGGTATTACAGAAGACTCCTATCCCCTACTTCCCATGTTTACCTGGGGATTGACCTCAGCTATACTAGCCTTCTCAGTCTTTCTCCCCACTTGGAATCAGCTGATCCATAAAACATGTGCTCTGTCTGGTCCACTTTATATCATGCAAAGAGAAGCCTGGACCCACAGAGAGGATGTTTAGGTGTCCATGCCTGTGGCAACCTGGTGAGTTTAATTCTGGGGGTACAAGCGAGCCAATCCTACTTGACCACAGATCAAGAGGCACATTCTTCAGTGTATAAGCAATAAAAATTACATTCTTCTTCCATCTGGTTGGCTCTAGTGATACATCTCAGATTGTTTTGAATTTGGTTGATGGGAGAAAGGGGAGCTTCTTATGAACCCCCTGAAACCACAAAATAAAAGAAGCCAAGAGATCTCCCAGAGGCCACCTCAAGGAAAGATGAGACCATACAAGCTAGAAAATGACTGAGATCAGGAGACATGTTGGAACCTTTGTCCTAACCTCAAAGTTGGTACCTGGCTCTTTGTCCATATTAAATAGAGAAACAGAAAAAGAGGGGGAAAGAGTCACAACAGCCAGCGCATGACAAAGATCAGTGCCCAGGTGTTGGGTGCTAAGTCACTTCAGTCATGTCTGACTCTTTGTGACCCTATGGACTGTAGCCTGCCAGGCTCCTCTGTCCAAGGGACTGTTCAGGCAAGAGTACTGGAGTGGATTGCCATTTCCTCCTCCAGGAGATCTTGATCCACCTTCAAAGAGCCACTGACACTACTCAATAGCCCAGATGAGGTTCTGAATTGGTAGAGAGGGCAGGACTCCCAGGAGATCCTGGGAAACACAAAGAGTGGATCTAGGAAAGGTACCAGCAGTGGGGGTCAAGGTCATACCTGGAAGACGTGCCCATGGCTGTGATGAGAGCCTGCAGTATTCCTCCAATGAAGGGGAAAGGATTCCGGTGGGTGATGAGGAAATAGATGAGAGGCAGGATGCCACCGGCATGAACGAACAAACCCACGATGACGGTCAGGGTGTACATGCCCAGCTGACCCCCCAGGACAGCCATGTCTTCCATCTCTAAGATCTTGCCAGCAATCAGGAACAGGATACCCACGGGTGCATACCTGGGCCAAGCCAGACACCCGTCAGGCCTTCCTCATGACCTCCCCTGGCACTAGCAGCCCCAAGCCTTTGCCCATATAGACCCTGGAGCCAGGCAACACCCACCATACAGCACCTGACTCCCCTCCAACCTCCCCCACACAATAACCTATGGGGCAAGGTTCCATGAACATATCCCCTCTTTCCTTCCTGCTTATCCACAGCTCAGCCTCAGTCCTACAACTCCAAGATATACTCTCTTACAATGTAAGGGCACTCCTTCACCCATTCTCCCCTTCAAAGATCTCCCAAAAATCGTCTTCAGGACTTCATCCTGAGGCGAACCCAGATACTCCCTATCTCTGACCCTCTAACTTCCTTGATTTCCCATATTTGTACCTCGTATGCCCCTATTCTCTTCCCTAAAAGTGCATATCCTCACTCATTCACCAGCCCTGAGCTATTTCACCTGGATTTCCCACAGACATCTCAAAACAATCTCTCTCAAATATCCTATGATATCACTTATATGTGGAATCTTTAAAAATGGTACAAATGAACCTATTTACAAAACAGAAATTGTGTCACAGATGTAAAAAACAAACTTATGGTTACCAAAGAGAAATAAATTGGAAGAGTGGGATTAAAAATGCACACTACTATATATAAAATGGATAACTAATAAGAGTCAGACATGACTGAGCGACTGAACTGAATAAGAACCTATTGTATAGCACAGGGAACTCTGTTCAATACTCTGTGATGACCTACATAGGAATGGAATCTAAAAAAGTAGATATGTGTGTGTATATTATATATAACTGACTCTGCTGTACATCTGAAACTAACACAGCATTGTAAATCAACTATATGCCAATAAAATTTAATTATAAACAACTTGTCTTATTAAATTACCTATTTATTCATTTACTCAACAAATGTCCATTGAGCACCTACTATGTTCCAATCACATGGTCCCTGCCCTCTTGGTACTTACATTCTAATGGGTGAAATATGCAGTACACAGAGAAATATGTCATTAAAAACTTCAGTGTGTGATAACTGCAAAATCCCCACTTTTGAGTGGGACTCTAAGAAGGAGTGGTCAGGGAGGGTTTCTCAGAAGAGATGACATTTGCACTGAGACCTGAATGATGAAAAGCAACCATGCATATCTGAGGGGAAAGCACTTCAGGAACAGTGCAAAGACCCAGAGGTGAATGTGAGCTAGGAGTATAGGAGGAGCAAAGAGAAGACCAGTGTGACTGAAGCAGTGAGTGAAAAAGATAGTAGAGGAAACAGAAGAAGCAAGTTCATCAAGGGCTCACCTGTTTTCCCCTCAAATCAGCTCATTGCTTAGTTTTATGAGTTTCTGCCAAAAGTGCCCTAATTAACCCATTACCTGGCTTCCTCTGTTACTTCTCTCCCTTTAGAAATTGAAGTCTACTCTTGTTCATTGTCATGGAGGATGTACTACAGGAGGTGAGGACCACTTGGGAAGTTGGTGCAACAGCTTAGGACAGAAATGATGAGACCCAAGCTAAGGTGGAAATAAGAATACAAGGAGACACCTCCAGACACTTCTGGGCTCAAGGATAGGCCTGGTGGGTGATTGCTGAATTGTCCCCAACTCTATGTCTATGAATATTCCCAAACTCCTCACCTCCATCCTTCTTTCTCATCCTCTGCAAAATTCCTCAGCTCTGGATCAATTGTACATGATTTCTTTCCTTCCATACTCAGCTACCTGGCACATACAGTGTATGTGCGTGCTTGCTCAGTCGTGTCTGACTCTTTGTGATCCCATGGAATGAAGCCCACCAGGCTCCTCTGCCCATGAAATTTTCCAGGCAAGAATACTGGAGTGGGTTGCCATTTCCTACTCCAGGGGATCTTCCCGACCCAGGGATTGAACCTGCAACCCCTGCATCTCCTGCATTGGCAGGCAGATTCTTTACCATTGTGACACATGGATATTTTCCCAAACATGCCAAATACCACTATAAAACTCATGGTTCCCAATTCAGTTGAGTTCTCAATACTTCTTTTCAATCTTCTTGCTTATCCTTGATAAGCTTCCCCTCCAAGCTAAGTTGAGATCCTAGAAAAGCAGCTGGAAGGGTCCAGGGCATCAGACCTCATGGGGTTAACTGGACCCAAGTGGGTAAGAAAGGGGAGAGGGGGACTTTTCCCTCCTGCACAACTTCAGAGCCCCAATTGTGAATACAGTGGAGTGACCTTACTGGCCCCACAGTCCCTGTCCCCTCCACTTCTGAAACTTGTTCCTAATGACAAAGTGGTTATGTGCAATGCATACAAACATACTATGGGTCTTCTGGTTCAGTACTGCATTCCCTTTAATATATTTCATGTTGCAAGTTATTTTGCTTCCTTCTCTTGTACTTTCATCCTGTTTTGCTTTCCTTCTTGGGTTTTGTTTTGTCTATTTTTTTGTTGTAACCTCTTGAAGTAACAGCACTTTAAAAAGGGTGACAACTGGGGCTTCCCTGGTGATCCAGTGGTTAAAAATCTGCCTTGCAATTCAAGGGACATCAGTTCAATCCCTGATTCAGGAGGATCCCACATACTGCGGGGCAACTGAGCCCATGGGCCACAAGTTATGAGCTGGCACTCTAGAGACTACAGGCTACAATTACTGAGCCCAACGGGCCACAACTACCAAAGGGTGTGCAACGTGCCCTAGAGCCTGTGTTCTGCAACAAGAGAAGCCACAGTGAGAAGCCTGTGCACAACTGCAGAGTGGCCCCCACTCGCCACAACTAGAGAAAGCCCGTGTACAGCAACAAAGGCCCAGCTCAGCCAAAAATAAATAATTTTTTTTCAAAGAATGACAACTGAATTACAAGACGGAGACCACCTTGAGCCTGACTGGGGAGACCACTCTGTATCCATGACTTTTGTTTTTAATCAGAAAATTTTGTTTTAACATTTGCCCTTTAATTTTCACTTGAAATCAATTTTTTAAAATATTTTACCTGTAAGTTCTGAATAGTGAAGATATAGTAGATGCTGTGAGCACTCAGTACTGTCTCCCACTCCCTCTCCCCACCCCAATCCCCAGGCCTTGCCTCTTTGCTTAAGATACAAACAGGCACTCTGCACCCTGCTGCTTTCCCAGGCTCTCAACTTAGCCTCTAGCCCCTCCCGGCCATTTTCACCTGATTTGGGATGATGTACAAAGTCTTCCCCAATTTGGGAAGATAGCCTTGTTCACATCTTCCACCACTATTCCCAACGTATGCTCCCGCCTTCTTGAACTCCTCACCATTCCTCAGACAACTCAGATTCTTTCAAGCTTTGCATGTCCTGTTCCCTCTGCTTGAAGTACCTCTTCCTTCTTCATGTCCTGTTGGACTCCTACTCACCTTTCAAGACCCAGCTAAGAGGTGGACTTCTCCATGACTTTCTCCTCACCTTCCCAGGCAGAGTTCACTGCATATACCTCACTGGCGGCTTGCTTTTCTGTATTCCCTATACTATTTTTTCCTTTTGAACCTTTTATTTTGTACTTGGGTCTAGTCGATTAACCATTTCGTGGTAGTTTCAGGTGAACAGCGAAGGGACTCAGCCATACATATACATGTATCCATTCTCCCCCAAACTCCCCTCCCATCCAGACTGCCACGTAACATTGAGCAGAGTTCCCTGTGCTCTACAGTAGGTCCTTGTTGGTCATCCACTTTAAATAGAGCAGAGTGTACATGTCCATCCCAAACTCCCTTACTATCCTATCCCCCTGACAACCATAATTTGGTTTTCTAAGTCTGTGAGTTTTTTTCTGTTTCGTAAGTAAGATCATTTGCATCATTTCTTTTTAGATTCCACATATAAGGGATATCATGTTTTTCTCTTTCTCTGACTTACTTCACTCGGTGTGACATTCTCTAGATCCACCCATGTTGCTACAAATGGCATTATTTCATTCTTTTTAATGGCTGCATAATATTCCATTGTGTATAAGTACCACATCTTTATCCATTGCTCTGTCAATCATATTCCCTACACTTTTTAAATGTCTCTTGACTCTAGAACCTTCCACCTTGTATCATATTTATCTAATATGCATCTGTCTCCTCTAAGACTTTGTGAGCTCTTTAAAGACAAGGACTGAATTCAAGTTATCTCTGTATTCCAGAGTTCGAAACAAAGTCTGCCTGCGAAAATGTCTGCTGAAAGAGTGATTGGATTTAAAGAGTGAATGAATGAATGAATGAATGTGTCAATTAATAAATAATTAGCAAGTGGATAAATGAATAAGAAAATGAGCAAATGAAACATGAATGATGGGTGTGTGAATGAATGAGTGGGTTAAGCAAACAGATGAATGAATGCAGGGGATATCTGATTGAATGATAGAATAACAAATGTAGAGATGAACAAGTCAGTCAAAGAATGAGTCTGAATGAATAAATGACTTAGTGAGAAAATCGATCAATCAATTAATCAATGGATTAACTAATGCATGGATGAGTTTGTGAATGAATTGATGAGTGAATGAATATATGAATGAGTGAATTAACTTATGCACAGACAAATGAACAAATGAGAAAATGAATAAACCAATGCATGGAAGAATGACAATAAATAAATAAATGAGTGAATGGATAACATGGCTAATCCATAGAAGAATGAGCAGAGAAATAGATGAATGATGGAGTGAATGAACAATGCACAGAAGCATGAGTACAAATGAATAGATGAGTGAATACATAGATGAATAGGGGAGTGAATGAGTGAATAAACCATTGCACAAAGGATTGAATGAATGAGTGAATGAGTGGGTGAGTGCATGAACCAATACATATATAGATGACTTTGGCCAAAGGCTCCCCACAACCATTTCAGTAGCTAACCCACAGCCTGACTTCCCGATCCTGACATCCTTCCCATGTACCATCACCATCACTCCCTGCCCCCGTCACAGCCCAGCACTCACCAGATAATGATGCCCACCAGCCTCATAATAGCCTCATTGAGGCTGTCGAAGAAGTCCCGCAGGACTCGGCCCTTGTGTTTCATGCCACCAATGACCAGCCCGAAGGCCACTGAGAAGACCACAAGGCCCAGGGCATTGATACCATTGGCCGAGCCAGGCACAGGGACGGTCTCTTCAAAGCTCAGCACCTCCTGCAGGGTGCCCAAGGCTCGCGTGACGTTTTCCAGGAGGCCGGTTCCATTCTCCAGTGAGGATAAAGGCGGCATAGAGGTGCCCAGCTCAGATCCATTATCTGTCCTCACGACGGTCCTGGTTACCAACCTCGTGCTGTACTGTGTCTTAAACTGAAATATGGAGATATCAGGCCACAGATGAATGCATAGTAGATTGAGTGCACCGATAAATAAATGAGGAAGTGCACAACCAGTGCATGGGAGAATGAGTATACATTTTGCATGAGCAATGTTCAGACAGATTTGGGGGGCCTGTCTCCTCAACAATTTATGATCAGAAGCCCTGGTTCCTTCTCCATTACCATCCCCAGGCAGCCTTGGGTTGGCCTAAGTCCTTGTCTCTAACCTTCCCTGATCACCACCCCATAGGAAGCACAGTCTTCCTTTCAGACTCTTCCAAAAGCCCTGAACAGTGCTCTGTCCCGTCCTTCTTCCCATCCCTCCCTCCTGGACCATTCACTCAGCAGCAAGCTCCCCCAAACCCCCAAAACCTCCTTGATCAGACAATGTCTTTCCCCCTGACCTGTTTGAAGCAGGCCTCCACAAGGTTGGGTGGAAACATATTTCTGCAGAAAAACATCAGATAAATGGATGTGGTTAGACTTTGGAAGAGAACCTAGAGTGATCATAACAATAATAATAACAACAGCAACAACAATAATAGCAGACAGCATTTGAACACTGAGCTAAGTGCCTTACCTCTAGGATCTGATTTAAACATCACACTAACTCTGGAGAATCCCATGGACAGAGGAGCTTGTCAGGCTACAGTCCATGGGGTCAAAAAGAGTCAGACATGACCAAGTGACTAAGCATGCATGCAACCCTAAAAGTATTACTGATTCTCCCCATTTTACATACAAAGAAACCAAAGCAAAAAGAACTTATGTAAGTTACCCAAAGCCACACAGCTGCTAACTTGGGGGGAGGGGTAGATGGACTTCAAATTCAGGTCTGTCTGAGCCCTAGGTTAGGACACTATGCCATCTCAGGGACTTCCTATACAGTGATGTCTCAAAAAAAAAAAAAAAACACAGAAAGCTCCTGAACTCTTCGAACACTGCTGCTACTGCTGCTGCTGCTAAGTCGCTTCAGTCGTGTCTGACTTTGTGCGACCCCAGAGACGGCAGCCCACCAGGCTCCCCCGTCCCTGGGATTCTCCAGGAAAGAACACTGGAGTGGGTTGCCATTTCCCTCTCCAATGCATGAAAGTGAAAAGTGAAAGGGAAGTCGCTCAGTCGTGTCCAACTTCTAGCGACCCCATGGACTGCAGCCTACTAGGTTCCTCCATCCATGGGATTTTCCAGGCAAGAGTACTGGAGTGGGGTGCCATTGCCTTCTCCCTTCCAACACTAGCTTTCCCCAAATTAAGTCACTGGGGGAGACTTGTGGCCAATCTTGACGCTGGCAGGCAAAATCTTGCTACTCCAAGAGAATTATTCACCTTCCAATGCATCTCTGCATTCGAACACCATTTGTCCTGAGCCCATACCAAGAAGGTGCAACTATAGCCTTCTGAGCCTAAGGATCAAAAGATATCATTTTGGAAGTAAGCAAAATCAATCTCAGGGGATCTGTGGGCTTCCCTGGTGGCTCAGTCAGCAAAGAATCTGCCTGCAATGCAGGAGACCCAGGTTCCATCCCTGAGTCAAGAAGATCCCCTGGAGAAGGAAATGGCAACCCACTCCAGTGTTCTTGCCTGGGAAATCCCATGGACAGAGGAGCCTGGTGAGCTACAGTCCACGGGGTCACAAAAGAGTCAGACACAACTTAGCGACTAAACCACCACCACCACCCAAGACAGAAACTGGGTGCCAAGAAAACCCATGTGGGCACTAGTGGTGATGAATCTGCCTACCAACTCAGGAGACATAAAAGACGTAGGTTTGATCCCTAGGTCAGCATGATCCTCAGGAGGAAACAGCAACCCATTCCAGTATTCTTGCCTAAAAAATTCCATGGCCAGAAGAGTTTGGCAGGCTACATACAGTCCAGGAACTCACAAAAAGAGTCGGACATGACCATACACTATTATTCTAAAACTAGGCTCAACTTGGGTGCTATATTTCCTGACTGGGTCTGCCTGTCTCCCTATAGGTCTCCCCATGAGTAAAGGTTGTTACACGTAGGGCTGGAATTCCCATCAACATTAGAAAGGACGTCACCTGACCAGGTCCATGAAGGCATCTGCCGTGGGGATGGTCTCGATCCGACCCTCTCGGTGCAGCCCCTCCTTGGAGCCTTTCCCAGGGTGGATGATGGTGACCATGAGGATGCCGATGAAGACCGCGATGACCGTGGTCACCATGTAGTACACAGCTGCCCGCATCCCCATCCGCCCCGTCGCCTTGTTATCCAGGGACGCCATACCTGGAGGACAGGTGATGCAGCCCCGAGGAGCCCCATCCACACCCCACAACCCCCTCTCCCATCCACTTGCTCCTCAGTCCCCATACTGCCACAACCAACCCTCCTCCCATGACCCAGCCCTCCTCCCGTGACCCAGCCCGTCCTTCCACCCACCTGGCCACCCTCCAACTCCCATTCTGTGTTCCAAATACACCTTCCACTCCATCCTTTATCCCAAGCACCACTTCACTAACCTTCCTTCTACTCCAAGCCAACATTTTCGACCCCTACTCCATCCTCTAATTACCCCTATTTTGCACCATAACTTCATTCGCATTCCTCTCTTTATCCTACTATCCACCCCAAGAATCACACCTCCCTTCAACCCACCTCACTATACACTATTTGTATGTAGTATATACGCTTGGTACCCTATCCAGACACCCTTTACCAGGCTGATACACCAATCTTTCCACAGCTGAGCCTGCTGGCTGCTAACGACTCATACTGGCCCCTTCTCTTGAACGTTGCTCTCAGCACAGCAGGAGCTTCAGTCAGTTCAGTTGCTCAGTCGTGTCCGACTCTTTGCGACCCCATGAATTGCAGCACGCCAGGCCTCCCTGTCCATCACCAACTACTTACCCACAAAGGCCTCAGGGGAGGCTGGGAGAAATGACTGATTGGTACAGGATTTCAAAGGCTCAGCTTCTTTGATTTAGAGGGAGGCAGAGTTGTGGAGGACAACTCTGTAGTTTTATAAATTCTCCAGAACTCTCTATGGGATCAGGCTGAAGCCATTTCTGCTTAGCTTCTTTATCCATCCCATCCTGCTCATCTCACTTCCTCATAGGTTTCTCTTGAGAACTATTTTATCCCTCAATAAATCACTTGTGCAAATATTCCCATCTCAGACTCTGCAGCTAGGGAAACCCAACCCAAGAAATCATTCTTCTATGCCTTTATCATCAACCACCGCCCCACCAAAGCTGGTGCTTGGGAACTGACCACTCATGGGCCAAATATGGCCTGCTGCCTATTTCTATAAATAAAGTTTTATTGGAACACAACAATGCCCATTTGTTTACTTACTAATCTGCTGCTGCTTTTGCATAACAAGAGAAGTGAAGAGTTGCAACAGAGACCACATGGCCCTTGAAACTGAAAATGTGTTCTACCTGGCCCTTTATAGAAACAGTTTACCAAGCCCTGCATAGGCTGTCTATACTTCCATCCTACCCTCCACCCACCAGGGCTTCCCTTGTGGCTCAGCTGGTAAAGAACCCACCTACAATGCAAGAGACCTGGGTTTGATCCCTGGGCTGGGAAGATCCCCTGGAGAAGGGAAAGACTACCCACTCCAGTTTTATGGCCTGGAGAATTCCAAGAACTGTATAGTCCGTGGGGTCGCAAATAGTCAGACACAACTGAGTGACTTTCACTTTCACTTTCTCCACCCACCATTTTGTAACCTCTGTCTCAAACACCTTCATCCACAGCCTACTCCATGACCATCCACACCATATCCCAGGTACCTTTCCTGGTGGCCCCACAACAGCCTTCCCTTCATCTCTAAGCCCCCAACAGGCTGGTATTTTACCTCCAAGGAAAAGTACAGGAACATCACTGAGATAAGTCATCTAGGTCATACGGGTTCTAGAACCCAGGTCTGATTGGGACTGGGGCTTTGGTCAAGGACTCAGAGCGAGTTGTATGCTCCCTGTTTGAGGTCCTGAGTTGGGGAGGTGGTCCCATTCTTGGAACAGCCTTGGCTCAGGGTGTGAGCCTGGACTTTGGGCTGGGTCTTGGAGGCCAGCCCCAGCCTGGGTTCTCTCACCTGTGACCAGGCTGGAGACAATGAGAGGCAGCACCAGCATCTGCAGCATCCTCATGAGGAGCTCTCCAGGGAAAGAGAAGTACTTGATCTGGCGGTAGCTGAGCTGGTATGGGCGCAGGGCAAAGGCCAGGCTGACCCCTAGGGCCAGAATGAGGGGTGCATAGAGTTGAATTTGGTCACTGAGCCCCGAGGATGGGCCATCCATCCCAAACAGAGTCTGTGTGTGTGTGGATGGAGGTAAAAGAAAAGAGAAACATTTGATGAGTGTGTGTCGGTGTGTACATTGTGGAATGCATGAATTTATGTGCTACTGCTGTGGCATGTGTGTGTATGTCTACACACACTCCTGTGTACCTATGTACACATATGTAACAGTGTATGCTCACTTGTGCACATGTATCTGTGCCTGTATGTGAGGGCCCATGTACATGACATGTACATGTCTTTCCTATGTGTGCATATAGGTGTTACTTGTATGTGTTGGCTTCCTTGGTGGCTCAGTGGTAAAGAATCCACCTGCCAATGCAGGACATGCAGGTTCCATCCCTGGGTTGGGAAGATCCCCTGGAGAAGGAAATGGCAACCCACTCCAGTGTTCTTGCCTAGGAAATCCCATGGACAGAGGAGCCTGGCAGGCTACAGTACAAGAGTTGGACATGACTTAGCTACTAAACAACAACATGTTCACTTGTGCACACGTATCTGTGCCTGTATGTGAGGGTCCACATACATGAGATGTGCATGTTTTTCCTACATATGCACCTAGGTGTGACTTATATGTGTGTGTTACTATTTTCAAGCATGAGGGTATACATGTATTTAGTGACCTTTTCAGTGAGCCAGTGTGTGGGCAGAATAATGCATATGTGTGTGTGAACATGTTTGTAAGTTCTACTATAGGTGTACAAATGTGTGAGTTTACGTGTTTGCACCTGTAAATTTTGTGCATGAATAAAACATGTGTTCATGTCTGTGTTCACATGCAGAAAGTGTACACTGTGTGTTCATATGCAGATAGTGTGCATTTGAACAGTGTATACTTATGCATGTGCGTACACTTGCATATCCATGAGACGCTGCACATACAGCTGTGTTTGCAGGAGTGTGTACCATTTGTCTATATCATGGGGAGGCGGAATGGTGGATTTGGGCACAAGTGCAGGTGAGAATAAGTAAGTGGAAGGAAGAAACGTGAGTGCAGAGGGTGTCCCTCGAGTCCTCACCCTCCAAGGGCAGAGCCCGCCCCTCCCAGATGACTCACCAATGACCACGGCACTGACAGTCAGCAGGATGAAGGCATTCCTGCGCAGGAACCGCAGCACGTGCTCACGTGTCATGGTCTGCAGGCGCAGGCGCAGGCGCAGTGCTCTCTGCTGCAGGCTCTCCTGCAGCCGCTGTAGCCAGCCCACCCGGCCCAGCCGCTGGCCACTCTCCCGCAGAAAGAGGCTGTTGCCATGGCTGCTCATCGTCTATCTGTAGGGAATAGAGGGAGCAGATCTGGTGAGGGATGAGACAGAAGGCGAATGTGGGTAGAAAGGAAAGGGCAGAAGCTGGTGAGGAACTCGGGGAAAGAGCCGGTCCAGTGGGGATGTGCCCATGCTGGGCTGCCTGAGAACACCGCCTGGAGTTCAAGGGTGATGTCCTGGCAGAAAAAGGATCAAGGTCTCCAGAACCATTCCCAGGCATGTGGGAGAGACAAAGAAGCAGATCACAATTTCAGGGATGATTTTGCCATTCTGTATCTCTGGCCCCCCTCCTTAGTTCATGAAAAGTGAAAGTGTTTGTCGCTCAGTCCTGTCCAACTCTTTAAGACCAGATGGACTACAGCCCACCAGGCTCCTCTGTCCATGGAGTTCTCCAGGCAATAATCCTGGAGTGGGTTGTCATTTCCTCCTTCAGGCAATCTTCCTAACCCAGGGAACATCTTCCCAACCCATTGAACCTGGGTTTCCTAAATTGCAGGCAGATTCTTTACCCTCTTATGAGATCCTTACAAGTAATTGGGAGCTTCCCCATCTCACAAACCAGACTAACAAGCCTCTGCCAAGCACCAGTTTCACACAGAGCCTTAAACAAGGTACTTTGGGGCTAGCACCCCAAATTAATACGATTTCATGTTTGGCCTAGTTGCTGTGCTGTGCTCAGTCGTGTCCGACTCTGCCACCCCATGCACTGTAGCCTGCCAGGCTCCTCTGTCCATGGGATCCTCCAGGCAAGAATACTGGAGTGGGTTGCCATTTCCTGCTCCAGGGATCTTCCTGACCCAGGGATTGAACCCATGTCTCCTGCATCTCCAGCACTGCAGGCAGACTCTTTACCACTGAGTCACCTGAGAAGCACGAGAGGTGCCACCAAATGGGCTTTCCACAATGATGGAATCAGCAGATGCCTGCATTTACTGGTGCCCAATAAATGGAGCTCCTCTGCATGAATGCCCAAGTGAGCAACAGGGAGAGGGAGAGTCCCATGGGATGAAAATGGTGATCTTTCTTGACACCAGCACCTCTTCAGGATCCACTTTTGAAAAAAAAAAAAAAGGGATGTTCAGAGTCACCCTGGGATGCCAGATACTGTTTCCCAAACTTCAGATTTCCGTGTCTTCACTTTACATTCAGCCAAATCCATGTCACTTCCCAGGTGGCGCTAGTGGTAAAGAATCCATCTGCTAATGCCAGAGACGTGGGTTTGATTCATGG
Organism: Bos indicus x Bos taurus; assembly: GCF_003369695.1. NCBI lineage: Eukaryota > Metazoa > Chordata > Mammalia > Artiodactyla > Bovidae > Bos > Bos indicus x Bos taurus. Next base: position 102,236,627 of record NC_040082.1, read on the forward strand.
GCTGGGAAGATTGCCTGGAGGAGGGCTCAGCAACCCACTCCAGTATTCTTGCCTGAAGAATCCCATGGACAGAGGAGCATGGTGGGCTATGGGCCATAGGATCGCAAAGAGTCAAACACGACTGAAGCGACTGAGCACATGTCATTTTACTTACTTATCTAAATAAACGAATCTACAAGTGAACTCACAAAACAGAAAGAGACTCACAGACTTAGAGAACAAACTTACAGATGCCGGTGGGGAAAGCTGGGGGGAAGGGATAGTTAGGGAGTTTGGGATGGGCATGTACATACTGCTATATTTAAAATGAATAGCCAACAAGGTCCTACGGTATAGCATAAGGAACTCTGCTCAATGTTATGAAGTAGCCTGGATGCGAGGGGAATTTGGGGAAGAATGAATACATGTATGGCTGAGTCCCTTTGCTGTTCATCTGAAACTATCACAACATTGTTAATTGGCTACATTCCAATACAAAATAAAAAGTTAAAAATATATATATAAACTGGAAAATTTAGATTATTACTTGAAATGCTGATTATATTTTAATACACATTAAATAAAATGCATATAGAAATTAAAACTTGCCTATCCTTTTACCAATACCATATATGCACAGCGCAGTCTGGAAATTGTGATTTTCATGAGTCTGAGGAACATTTGTCTTTGTGGTCCCTTACTCCATTGAAACATACATCAAAATTAACCTACAGGGGTGTGATGGGGTGGGTGGGAGGTTGAAAGGAGGTCCAAGAGGGAGGGCACATATGTATACCTATGGCTGATTCATGTTGATATATGGCAGAAACCAACACAATATTGCAATTATCTTTTAATTAAAAAGAAATAAATTTCTAAAAAAATATTTTACAACTGCATTGGTATAAAAGTGAATATAATATTTTGGAGCTTGATAAAGGTGATTGCTGTACAATGTTGCAAATGAACTAAATGCCACTGAATGCCATTTTTTTTTGAATGCCATTTTTAAATGGATGGTTGTTCTGTGCACATTTTATTCCAGTTTTTTAAATGAATATATTAATATTATGTATTAAAACATTTTTTTCAACCCAAAGTTGTATTCTGTATTGTAATTTTAAAAGAAGTACAAACAGGAATTTCAGTGGTTAAGACTCTGCCCTTCTACTTTTGGGGGAGCGTGGGTTTGATCCCTGGTCAAGGAATTAAGATCCCACATGCCATGAGGCTCAGCAAAGAAAAAAAAGGCATAAATGTTTGCATGGGTCCTTAAAAAGTATTGTGGGCCCTGGGCACCTCCTAATCTGGAAAGATAAGTAGATTTGCCTATATGACCTCACAGCAAGTGGCAATGTCCCTACTGTAGGCATACTGGAAATTCTGTTATCCCTCTAGATTTATTTCCAGGCAAAAGGCTAACCACTAGAGATAGCATTGCCCAGGCTGCCCTGCCATTTCAGTCAGGCCAGTGGAAAACAGCAGAATGGAAAGTGGGAAAAGATGGAGATGGAGCATTCTTCCAGCTCCCCCTGCCAGGCTCGTGTTTGGCAGGGACTGGCTTCCCAGGTGATGCAGTAGTGAAGAACCCACCTGCCAGTGCAGGAGACGCAAGAGGGTTCGATCCTTGGGTCAGGAAGATCCCCTGGAAAGAGGAAATGGCAACCCACTCCAGTATTCTTGCCTGGAAAATCCCCTAAACAGAGGAGCTTGGCGTGCTACAGTCTATGGGGTAGCAAAGAGTTGGACACAACAGCACACACACAGGCACGTATTCCTCTACATAAGGCCACAGCTCCCATCAGACAATCCTCTGCAGCTGTTGGACATTTGCACATCTTCTTTGGAAAATGATTATTTAGTTCCTCTACCCATTTTTCAGATTGATTTTTGTTGCTGAGTTGTATGAGATCTTTATATATTTTGGATTATAACCCCTATCCAATGCATGATCTGCAAAGTTTTTCTCCCCTTCTGTAGGTTGCCTTTTCATTTTGCTGTTGTTTTGGTTTTGGGTTTTGTTTGTTTGTTTGTTTTGTTGTGTTGTGTTTTTGCCATACAGAAGCTTTTAAGTTTGATGTAGTACCACTTGTTGATTTTTGCCTTTGTTGTTTGTGCTTTGCTGTCATATCAAAAAAAAAAAAAAAAACTCATTAATGGGACCAGTGTAAAGGCACTTCTTTCTAACATTTTCTTCTAAGTTTTATGGTTTCAGGTCATATATTTAAGTCTTATACCCAATCAATCCATCCGGTCCCATCACTTCATGGCAAATAGATGGGGAAACACTGGAAACAGTGTCAGACTTTATTTTTTTGGGCTCCAAAATCACTGCAGATAGTGAGTGCAGCCATGAAACTAAAAGATGCTTGCTCCTTGGAAGAAAAGCTATGACCAACCTAGACAGCATATTAAAAAGCAGAGACATTACTTTGCCAACAAAGGTCCATCTAGTCAAAGCTATGGTTTTCCCAATAGTCATGTATGGATTTGAGGGTTGGACTGTGAAGAAAGCTGAGCGCTGAAGAATTGATGCTTTTGAACTGTGGTGTTGGAGAAGACCCTTGAGAGTCCCTTGGACTGCAAGGAGATCCAATCAGTCCATCCCAAAGGAAATCAGTCCTGAATGTTCACTGGAAGGACCGATGCTGAAGCTGAAACTCCAATCCTTTGGCCACCAGATGCAAAGAACTGACTAACTGGAAAAGACCCTGATTCTGAGAAAGATTGAAGGCAGGAGGAAAAGCGGACGACAGAGGATGAGATGATGGTTGGATGGCGTCACCGATTCAATGGACATGAGTTTGAGTAAACTCCGGGAGTTAGTGATGGACAGGGAGGCCTGGTGTGCTGCAGTCCATGGGTCACAAAGAGTCGGACACGACTGAGTGACCGAACTGAACTGAACGCATTTCAAGTTAATTTTTGTAAGTGGCATAAAATTGTTGTTTAGTCGCTAAGTCACATCCAACTCTTTTGTGACTCCATGGACTGTAGCCCGCCAGGCTCGTCTGTCCATAGGATTTCCCAGTCAAGAATACTGGAGTGGGTTGCCATTTCCTTTTCCAAGTGATCTTCCCAATCCAGGCATCAAACCTACATCTCTCACATTGGCAGGCAGATTATTTATCCCTGAGCCACCAGGGAAGCCCAGTATAAAATGGGGGGTCAAATGTTATTATTCTGCACGTGTTTAACCAGCTTTCCCAACATCATCTGTTAAAGAGAGCATCTTTTCCCACTGAGTGTTTGTGGCTCCCTTGGCATGATAAAAATGCTATTGCTACAGTGGCAATCATGTTTCTGTGTTGGCCCAAAAGTTCGTTCAGATTTTTCCATAATGTCATATGGGAAAACCCAAAGGAACTTTTCAGGCCAAACCAATATTATACAACATATAAATATATCAAAACAGCATGGTGTACATCTTAAAATGTATCCAATGTTATGTATCAATATATATTGCAATTAAAAAAATAATAAAGACAATTCTTTGTTACAGCCACAGCTCTCTCCAGGTCTCCCTCCTGCTCCCTCCCTGACACTCCCTATTCTTGCTGTTCTCTGAGTGTTGTACCAACTTTACTGGTTTAACCTTGTAAATAGGCCTTAATTTTCAACTCCCCTTTTCGAGTATGCTGTCAGTTTCCTGACAGACACACTAGATTCATCTGACTCCTAGAGGGAAAAAAAAAAAACTCTCCAAACCAAAGGAAGGCAGTAAATATTGTATCCTGTGCTGAGCTGTGCATATTCAGGTTGCCTGGATGGCTGTAGAACCTGGTCTTCCTCAGCTACTCTCTGATCATGGTTTCAAATTATTCTCCTTGCCACCCTTTTCCCAAGCCCTAATCCCAAGCCCAGTGTCTGAATCCATGCAGATCAAGTGGGAAACTATCAGAGATAGGCCAATAGGTAGTTCCCTGAACTTTTTTGGGGGTCGGGGGGAGCGGTGCTGTCACTAGCTGAGCAGCTACTTTTCTGAGCTCACTGCCTTTCTTGTCCTCTTATGCACCCCGCATATCCCAGGGACAGGGTATCCGCCTCAGCTTTCCAGGCTCTCCTTCCTTCAGCTCTAAATCCTAGTTCCAAAGTCAAATCCCAGTTAGGATCTTGCTCCAAAGGATCCTGAAATCACGATGGTACTTTTCAGCTGGCTGTCAAAAATCCGATAGGAAACCAAATGTGTGATTACTCTCTCACCTCTAAGATGCATGTTCCCAGTCACCAAGAAGTATTATGAAGCTTGCCCATGGGTTGAAAGGAGTTATTCAGCTGAGATGTTAACTCATCACAAAAAATCCAGAGTTAGTTTGCCTATTTCCTATGTCATCCTTAAGAGAAACAGCAGGGATGGACAAGCCATTGTCCAAGGGTCAACTCTGGCCTGCTGCTTGTTTTAGTAAATAAAGTTTTATTGGCACATAGCCATGCTCATTTCTTTATTCTCTACAGCTACTTTTGTGCTACAATGGTGGAGTTGGGTTGTTGGGACAAAAGAGATTTTATGGATATCCATACACTACTGCTGGTCCTTTACTGAAAATTTTTGCAGAACCCTGACCTAGAGGAAGAGCATGCATGAGCTCTTTGTTTCAAATCCAACTCCACCTTGCAGGACCTGGTCACTTTCTATGCGATTTGATGACTCGATTCACGTGACACTTAGAATATTACCTAGTGAGCATGAAACAGATGACAACCATGGTTAATAAAAAGCATCAGTCCAACAGACATATGACTGAAGACAGAGAAAAACACTGACAGGAAAGAGAGTTTTCTCATCAGTCTTGCTCAGTCCTAACTGCATTACTTGCCAAGCAATGTTTGACTTGAAATGTTTTTCCCAGGAATGTGGCCTCCACTTGGCCCCTTCTCAGTCTCTCTTGGACCCCTGGGGGCTTCTGCCCTCACAGCCGGTTCTCTCTTGTCTAGTCTCTCCTGCTCCTGGGCCTTCTCTTGGCCCTGCTTCTTAGGTTCCTGATAAGGAAATGACCCTCCCAGTGTCCCCAGTATCTGCAGGAGTTCAAAGACAAGTGCCCCACCTGCTTCCCCCAACCTCCAGACTTGCAGATGTGATGAGATATGAAAGCCACCCTTCTCTCAGGACCAAGGAGAAGAAGGAACTTCTACATTCTAAAGCTGAAGCAAACTGCAGTGGGCAAACGAGGATGCTTTCCACACATTTTATCTCAATACTCTGCTAGCCTGAGGAGTGAGTGAAGGGAGAGGAGGAGGAGGAAATCACATACATTACACACACACACTTGAACACACAACCTCACACACCTCGTGTGTACAACTGACATATACACAACTGCACAAAGACACACAGTCTCACACACACAGAACTGTTCGACATACAACACACACAACTTCAGAAATGCAACTCCAGGCATTATACTAAGTGAAATAAGTCAGACAGAGAAAGACAAACACTGCATATTACTTATATGTGGAATCTAGACAACAACAAACTAGAGAACGTAACAAAAGAGAAACAGACTCACAGGTATAGAGGACAAATTAGTGGTTACCAGTGGGGAGAGCGAAGGGGGGAGCGGCAACTCAGGGGTAGGAAGTTCCATGTACAAACTATTGTGTATAAAATAAGATACAAGGATATATTGTACAACATAGGGAATATAGCCAACACTTCACAATAACTATAAATGAAGTAAATCTTTAAAAATTGTGAATCATTATTTTTTATGGGTGCTCAGTCACTAAGTCGTGTCCAACTCTTTGCGACCCATGGACTGTAACCCACCAGGCTCCTCTGTCCATGGGATTTTCCAGGCAAAAATACTGGAGTGGATTCATTTCCTTCTCCTGGGGACCTTCCTGACCCAGGGATCAAACCCGCATCTCCAGTTTGGCAGACAGATTCTTTACCACTGCGCCACCTGGGAAGCCCCTATTGTATTGTATATCTGTAATTTATGTAATATTGTACATCAGCTTTACTTCAATTTAAAAAAAAAAAAGAAAAGGAGCTCTATTCATGCAGCATGTCATACAATTCCTACACACACAAACATACACACACTTGACATTCATGCACACCATCAGACACAAAACCCCACAGTCCTCCTCAGACACACAGCTGCATATACACACACACACACCTTCAGGATCTTGCACAACTCCCCTTGTAAATGAAGCTCTATACAGGCAGGTGCATAATACACACACACACACACACACACACACACACACACAACTTGGAACACAAGACCCAAAACTTCAGACATCGAAATTCCTCCCCACGTTTAAACATACAGCCTCATACATCTCTGTGGGTTGGCACTCCTATTCAAAATTCAGTCTCACACACACACACCATCACCACCACCACCCCTCATAGAACTTCGGACCCAGTCCCCCCACAGCGGTGACCAACGTCTCAGTCACAATCAGGTCCCTCCGGATTGGAGGAATAAACCTCCTGATAGGGAAGGGATCCAAGCCTTGGAAAGAGACCAGGCATCAGGCAAAGATGGAAACCTGCCCACGGGTAGAGGCCACGGATAAGAGGGACAGGATGGACAAGAGCGGAGATGGGTAACCAAGGAGACAGGAAACTCACCAGGGCTACAGGAGATGAGCGGAGGCTACGACTCTACGGGGCAGGGAGCAGCTGAGACAAAAAGCAGCCAAGAGATGAGAACGTGGGCGAAAGAGGGGCCCCACCCGCCTGACCCCATGATAGGCCCAGCCGGCCCGGGATCCCGCCTGCCCAAAATCTCAGAGCCCCCGCCCTCGCGGAGCCGCGGGGCTCGCACTCACCAGCGCCAGGAGCGGCGGGGGCGGCCTGCCCGCGCGTCCGCCTGCGCGCTGCGCGGGGATGCAGGTGCCGGAGCCCAGCGAAGCGCCCGGCCGGGGCAGCGGGGACCCGCCAGAGACCGCGCGGCGCCTGCTCCAAAACCAAAAAGGCCGAGGTACCGGCGCGGAGCCGCGACGCGCTGTGCAGCTGGTGGGATCCGCGCCGGCCCCGCGTTCACGTGGGTGTGGGGGCGCCTGGCCGTTGGAGGTGGGGGGGGCGGGATCCCCTCCGGGATAACCCCCGCCTCCCCCGCGCCCAGCTCAGGCTCAGCAGTAGAGCGGGAGAAAGGGCACCGCGTGTTTGGGGAGGGGTGAGTGGCCTCTCTCGCGTCTAGCCCCCGCCCCCAGCTCGGAGCCGCGCCTCCGAGCCCCGGCCTCCAGCCGCCTCCCGGGCCCTCCAGGCTCCTGACCATCCCTGGAGAGCGCGGGGACCAGGCCTCGGCATCACTGGGCCCGCGCCCGCATCCTCAGCGGAGGTCTAGGGAAGGCGCGGCATGGACTCGGCTGCCCGGCTTCCCCCTCCAGGTGCACGTTCCATCTTTGGCCACATGGCCGCTGTGTGAGCTCAGGTCAGCCCCTCTCCCTCTCTGAGCCTGGTCTCCTCATTTAAACAATGGAGGTGACTCTGCCAACCCCACAGAAGATTAAAGCTGAGAAAATTAAAAGTGCGCCTGAGCCTGGAAATCCTCCGTGCAGAATGAAGCCTTGTGCAAGTGGGAGGCAAATCACTGCTGGTAGCCTTGTAATTAATATTATTCTTTGCTCTCTTTAGGAAACCCCGGGCAGTGTTGATTTTGCTTTTCTTCCCAAATGGCACTGATTTGGTCCCTTCCAGTATCTCCTACTAATTGCCATTTTTAAGAGCTGAGCACAGAGCTTGGCGTGTGATTAAAACCCCAATATGTGTTCTCTATTATTATTACCGAGCAATTGTTTATGGCAACCTCCTAGTCTAGCCAGGCTTTTTTACACGTATTTAATCTTCACACTCCTATGTAGTAGCTATCACTACCCTCAATTTGCAGATGAGGGTACAGGCTCTCAGAGAGGTTCAGTAACTTGACCAAGATTACACAGCCAGAAAGCAGTCACGCCAGTTCCAACTCTGGGCATATAGCCCCCACTTTCCTTCTTGACACAGCACCTTCTATTAATAGATAAGCAGTTCTCAAACTTAGCTGTACCTTAGAATCACCAGCTGTTGTTGTATAGTCACTCAGTCGTGTCCAGCTCTTTTGTGACCCCATGGAGCCCGCCAGGCTCCTCTGTCTGTGGGATTTTTCAGGCAAGAATACTGGAGTGGACTGCCATTTCCTTCTTCAGGGGATCTTCCCTGGCCCAGGGATGGAATCCACATCTCCTGCATTAGCAGGCGAATTGTTTACTACCGAGCCACCAAGGAAGCCCACTTTCACACCTGTGTGCTCAGTGGCTCAGTCATGTCTGATTCTTTTTGACCCTTTGGACTGTAGCCCTCCAGGCTCCTCTGTTTGTGGGATTTCCCAGGCAAGAATACTGGAATGAGTTGCCATTTCCTTCTCTGTGGGATCTTCCGGACTTAGGGATTGAATACAGGTCTCCTGCATTGGCAGGTGGATTCTTTACCACTGAGCCACCTGAGAGATACTAATAATAGGCGAATAATAATAGGGGAAATTTGGGGGGTGGGGATGAGAGGATATGGAAATTCTCTGCACTCTTTTAGGAGAAGGAAGTGGCAACCCACTCCAGTATTCTTGCCTAGAGAATGCTGTGGACAGAGGAGCCTGGTGGGCTGCTGTCCATAGGGTCACACAGAGTCGGACATGACTGAAGCGACTTAGCAGCAGCAGCAGGAGCTGCACTCTTTTCAGTTTTTCTGTAAATCTAAAACTATCCTAAGAAATTTTGTCAACTGATTAAAAAGATCATGGAGAGGAGGACATCCCTGGAGACCCCTGGAGGTGGTCCAATGGTTAAGACTTTGCTTTCCAGTGAAGGGGGTACAGGTTCCATCACATGGTTGGGGAGTTAAGATCCCACATGCCTAGTGGCCAAAACACCAAAACATAAAACAGAAGCAGTATAGTAACACATCCAAACAAAGACTTTAAAAATGGTCCACATTAAAAAAAAAAAAAAAAAAACCTTTATTAAAAAAAGAACTAAAAAAAATTATGGAGGATTCCAAAGAGTTCTTGTCTATATGTTATACTTACTAATCTTCACTGTGTTGGAAATTAAAACTGAATGTACTTAAATATTCATTTTAGGATAAAAATAAGCTCATTACATGTTAACATAAATAGCAGATTTTTATGAAAAATAACTATATTTTCCAAAACAAGGAAAAAGCTATGAGAGTAGCAATATTTTACAGTTTCACAAATTGCTTTAATGTCTAGCTTAATAAAAAACAAAGCAAGCATTATACTTTGTGTACTCAGCCACTTTATGTCTCATTTTTAATTGAACATTAAGGGAATGTAGTATTGTACAAGGGCTTCCCTTGAAGCTCAGTGGGTAAAGAATCTTCCTGCAGAGCAGGAGACCCAGATTTGATTCCTGGGTTGGGAAGATACCCTGGAGAAGGAAGTAGCAACCCAATCCAGTATTCTCACCTGGAGAATATCATGGACAGAGCAGCCTGCCAGGCTACAGTCTTTGGGGTCACAAGAGTCGGACACAACTTAGTGACTAAACCACCACCACCAATATTTTGATCATAACTCTGCCAATATCTATCTAGAGGCTTGTTGCCATTTTTGTCTTTTCTGAAATTTTTGTCACCAAGAAAGGAAGGATGACATTTTTTTCCTTCCAGATTGAGTTGGTATAGTGTGTTCTTGGTTATCAAATGCTCATGGTTTTGAGACTTTGAAATGATAAATATTCATGATGTGTGAAACAGCATGATACATAACTGCATGATCTCAATTACATAATAATGGATGCTTAGTTGTGAAAACACACAAATGAGATTTAGCAGGACACATCAAACAAGCCTGTGACTGTGAATGACTGTTTTTTGCTTCTTGTGTTTTTTTGGTTTCCTATTATACACATGTTAACTTTTAAGAAATAAATGTTATTTTAAAAACCTTTAAAAAAAAAAAAAGAAAAGAAAGCAAGATTCTCATACAGTTGACACAGTTGACCCTCCTTGTGTAAGAATTCCATATTTGTAAATTAACCGACCTGCTAAAAATTTTATGTACCCTAAATTCAATATCCATGGCAGTTTCATGGTCATGCACGGAGTGATGAAAAATTTGAACTGGTTAACATGCTGAGGTCAAACATACAGCTACAGTTAAACAAGGCAACCCTCTACCTTCTTGTTTCAAGTGTCATACCATAACAAATGTCCTTTCTACAATCTGTTTAGTGCTGCATTTTTCAAATTTTTGTGCTTTTTGTTGATTTTGCTGTTTGGAAGGGCCCCAGGCCTAGTGCAAAAGTGCTGTCTAATGTTCTTTAGCACAAGAAGACTATGTTGTGCTTCATGGAGAAAATCTATGTGTTAGATAAACTTCATTCAAGCGTGAGTTACAGTGCTGTTGGCTGTGAAAGCAATGTTAATGAATCAACAATATGTATCAAATAATGTGTCTCTAAGCAGAAACACCCAGACAGTTGGAAAAGATAGGAGTATTTTAATCAGCTTTTTAGGTTATTATGCCTATTCTTTGAGACTGTACCGAGGCTTGACATGTTTTAAAGGATAGTTGCAAAGCAGAATCTGAAAGTATCACTGAACCTTTACTATTCTATTAACATTACAATCCATGGAGTGCATCTTTTTACCTATGGATGATTTTGAAACATCATTCACGAGACACCTGAATTACACAGATCATCCAAGTATTAACACATTTCATTATTCAGTATCAAAAAGTAACATTTGTTAATATGACTACCAATCTCATCAGAAAAGTCTTTAAATGTTGGCAAGCTGTCAAGATTACAGTAGTAAATACAAGTTTTTCAAAATTCTAATTTTCCCTTAAAAGTCCAGATTTTATCATGGACAACAAACAGTTTTCCTTGATGCTACAGACTCTTTCTTTCACTTCTGTGAAAATGTAGGCTTTCTCTTCCTAACTTATTTTACTTAGTATGATAATCTTTAGTTGCAGCCAAATAATATTGCAAATGGCATTATTTCATCCCTCTTTATGGCTGAGCAGTTGAACTGTACTCTTTCAAATGGTTAACTTCATGTTGTTTGAATTTCACCTTAATTTAAGGAAAAGTAAAGAAATGCCCAGAAAAACTCAAGAGTATTAAATGAAGTGTTTTTTAAAATAAAATTAATGCAAAAATTCCACAATGAACAAGTTATCAGCATTTCAAATAAAGACAAGATCAGAATTCCTGATTTTTCCTTGTGCTTCAGACTTCCATATAGCTCAACTTAACACTCTTCCTGATTCTGTCTTTAAAATAAACATTTTGATATTTTGCTTACCATGGATTTTTGCATTAATTTTGTGTGACTTTTTTTTTTTTTACTGCACCCAGTTTTAGTCACAGCACATGAGATCTTTAGTTAAGGCATGCAGGCTCTTACTTGTGGCATGCAGGATCTAGCTCCCTGACCAGAGATTGAAACTGGGCCCGCTGCATTGGGAGTGCAGAGTCTTAACCACTGGACCACCAGGTAAGTCCCTGTGTGACTTTTTAATTATTAAAATTGGAATATTATTTATCTTTTCTGTCAGAGAACATCCCTATTATCTCTGAATGGGGAAAAGATAACATAACCATATCTTCAAAGAATAATTTTTTAATTATTTAAAAAATTTTTTTAATTATTTTATTGGAAAGTAGCTGATTTACAATGTTGTATTAGTTTCAGACGTACAGCAAAAATAATCAATTATACATATACATATATCTACTCTTTTTAGATTTTCAAAGAATGATTTTTAAAGAAAAAAATCTGACTTATTTCCCTATTTCAAAGTTACAGATACACACAGACTCCTTTTGTGTCTCATTGCCCTGTTCATTTCTCTTAACTATTTTATTGAGGTATAACAAGAGGGAAAAATCTGAACTAAACAACATCAACAGAGACCCGTGAAACTATCACCACCATCAGGGCCATAAACATATCTATCACTTCTCAAAGTTAATATTCCAGTAATAATATTCTGATATGATTTTTCTTAATTACAGAGGTTTTCTTGGATCCCCCTAACAAGTTGGACTTCCCAGGTGTTTCAGTGGTAAAGAATCCACCTGCCAATACAGGAGATGCAAGAGACGAGGTTTGATCCCTGGTGGGGAGGATCCCCTAAGAAGAAAATGGCACCCCACTCCAGTATTCTTGCCTGGAAAATTCCACGGACAGAGGACCCTGGTGGGCTACAGTCCATGAGGTCAAAAATAGTCGGACACAACTGAGCAACTGAGCATGCAAACACACAACATTTCACAGACAAGTGCCTTATTTTCCTCATTCTTGCCCTGTCCCTGTGAGTATCTCTTCCATCTTTTTTTCATGTGTGTGTGTGTGTGTGCACGCGTGCGCGCTCCAGGTCTTAGTTGCAGCACTCAGGATCTTTAGTTTCAGCATACAGGATCTAGATCCCTGACCAGGGATCAAACCCCTGGCCCTCTGCATTGGGAGCACAGAGTCTTAGCCCTGGATCCCCAGGGAAGTCCCTCTTTCATTCTTTCAAGAAGGGAAAGTCTGTTGGCTCCCATTTATAGTGGGAAAGTGGGCTCAAAGAAGTTAAGTCACAGGCTGAATTGTTAATAAATGGTGCAGCCAGAGTTTGAGCCCACCCCAGGTCCACCCTGACCGGAGTATCCAGCTCTGGCCCCAACACTAGGAAGCCAGGCCAACCCAAACAGAGCATCCCCAGGTTGTCCCAGACGATTGCTCCAGTGGTGAGATGGGGCCTGAGCAGGGACTGAGCCACAAGGAGCATGAGATGGAGGAATTGAGGCTAATTACTCTGCAGGAAGCACTCACTCCCTATGAATTAATTAGGGCAGAGCTAGCCTGCGGCATCCCCGAAGCCCCCAGAGTCATTAAGGGAGAGGGAGTGTTTCATTACGGCTGGCAGCTTGGGAGGGGGAAGAGGAAGGCCAGGCGCCCCCCTCCTTCAACCCCACCCTCCTTACCAGAGTGGCCTGCTCGGCAAGCCAAGTGTCTGCAACCACAAGCAGAATTTCAGGGGAGCAAAGAAAAAAGTCAGAGATGAAGGGATAAGTTACCTACCTCCAAAATTCAGTCAACATTTATATTTACGTAAGATATCTGGCTTCCCATGTAGCTCAAACGGTAAAGACTCTGCCTGAAATCTGGGAGACCTGGGTTCAGTCCCTGGGTCAGAAAGATACCCTGGAGAAGGACACGGCAACCCACTCCAGTATTCTAGCCTGGAGAATCCAACAAATAGAGGAACCTGGTGAGCTACAGTCCATGGAGTCGCAGAGTCGGACACGACTGAGCAACTAACACTTTCACACAAGATATTCATAGTAGGTAAATCTGGGACTTCCCTGGTGGTCCAGTGGGTAAGATTCTATGTCCCCAACGCTGGAGGCCCAGGTTCCATCCCTTGTTAGGGAGCTAGATCCCACATGCCACAACTAAGACCCAGCGCAGTCAAATAAATAATAATAAGAGATATTCAGAATAGGTAAATCTATAGAGAAAGAAAGCAGACTAGTGGTTACCAGGAGCTGGAACAAGAAGGGGATGGGGAGTGATTGCTTTATGGGTATGGGGTTTCCTTTCGGGATGACGAAAAAATTTTGGAACTAAATAGTGGTGATAGCTACAAAAAACATGAGTGTACTTATCACTAACTTATGCCTTTAAAATGGTTACAACGGCTATGGTGGAAATCATTTTGCAACAAATATATGTATCAAATCAATATGTATATTTATCAAATCACATTGTCCACCTTAAACTTCTACAGTGTGTGTGTGTGTGTGTGTGTGCGCGCACATGCGCATGCACACACGCATGTGCAGTCCTGTCCCACTCTTTACAACCCCATTAACTGTAGCCCACCAGGCTCCTCTGTCCATGGGATCAAACCCACATCTTTTGCATCTCCTGCATTAGCAGGCAGATTCTTTATCACTGTGCCACCTGGGAAGGCAAAACTTCTACAATCTTATATGTCAATTATATGTCAATAAAAATGGAAAAAGTGGTTACAATGGTAAAACTTGTGTGTTTTACAATTAAAAAGTCAGTCTCCGTGTAGATCATGATTATTTATTCAACACTGATGAACACCTTTGGGGGTTTTATTTTGTTTGTTTTAATATTTATTTTTACTTATTTATTTATTTGGCTATGCTGGGTCTTAGTTGCAGCACCCAGATCTTCGATCTTTGTTACAGCATACAGAATGCAATGCAAACTCTTAGTTGTGGCATGTGAGATCTAGTTCCCTGACCAGGGATCAAAGCCAGGCCCCTGCTTTGGAAGTGTGGCATCTTAGCCACTGGACCACCAGGAAGTCCAGTGAACACCTGTTTGGTGCCCAGCATTGTACTGGGTGAGGAAGCCCAGCCCTGCGCTCAGACCTCAGGCTCAGTGAGAAGTGGCACCATGCAACTTCCATACAGCCTCCTGAGACACTCTCCATCCTCCTCTAATTCTGGTCTCAGGACACTGACCCTCATGGATCATACATACAGGTTCCTTTGCTCTCCGACTTCAGGTTGCATGCTCAGCAGCTTCAGTCATGTCCAACTCTTTGCAATTCTACGGGCTGTAGCCCACCAGGCGCCTCTGTCAATAAGATTCTCCAGGCAAGAATACTAGAGTGGGTTGCTGTGCCCTCCTCCAGGGCATTTTCCCAACCCAGAGATCGAACCCGTGTCTCTTACATCTCCTACATTGGCAAGCAGGTTCTTTACCACTAGTGCCACCTGAGACTTCTTGTTGGGCTCAGGCAAAGGGAGCCCCTTGAAGGAGGACAGGGGTTGGAGAGTGAGATCTCAGTAGTTTTTCCCTCAGGTCCGTCCCCACGTGCTCACTGCAGATGTCTGTGCCCCCAGACTGTAGAACCCAGGTCCAGGCAGGTGGCTCTTTCCAAATTCTAGACATAATTGTTCCCTCCTCTCCAGAATGTTCTTCCAGGTATGGATAACTTCTCCCAGGTGCGACTAACTTTGATAGTGTGCCATCCCATATGGGTTCCTAGCCCTCCTCCCACACCTTCACCAGTCTCTCCTCAACTTGTCCAGTTGTATATTTGCATTCTGCTGAGACTTGTTCAGACAGGTATTTAGAAGAGGCGACAGAAAAATAAATGGGCAATGAACAGACTGAAGTTAGTACTACCTTTAGTAGTATATCCAGGAACCGGGGAGCCCTAGCAGAATTGTTGCTATTGTTCAGTCACTGAGTCATGTCTGACTCATTGCCACCCCATGGACTGCAGCATGCCAGGCTCCTGTATCCTCCACTATCACCCAGAGTTTGCTCAAATTCATGTCTGTTGAGTCAATGATGCCATCTAACCATCTCATCCTTTGTTGCCCCCTTCTCTTTTTGCCTTCAATCTTTTCCAGCATCAGGGTTTTTTCCAATGGGTCGGCTACTCACATCAGCTGGCCAAAGTATTGGAGCTTCAGCATCAGTCTTTCCAATGAATATTAAGGGTTGATTTCCTTTAGGATTGACTGGTTTGATCTCCTTGCAGTTCAAGGGACTCTCAAGAGTCTTCTCTAGCACCATAATTTGAAAGCATCTATTTTTCAACACTCAGCCTAACTCACATCCATATATGACTACTGGAAAAACCACAGCTTTGACTATACAGACCTTTGTCAGCAAAGTGATGTCTCTGCTTTTTAATGTGCTGTCTAGGTTTGTCATTAGCTCAGTTGGTAAAGAATCCGTCTGCAATGCAGAAGGCCCCAGTTTGATTCCTGGGTCAGGAAGATCTTCTGGAGAAGGGAAAGGCTACCCACTCCAGTATTCTGGCCTGGAGAATTCCACGGGCTATATAGTCCATGGGGTCGCAAAGAGTCAGACATGATTGAGCGACTTTCACTTCCACTGGGTATGTCACAGCTTTCCTTCCACAGAGCAAGTGTCTTTTGATTTCATGGCTGCAGTCACCATCCACAGTGATTTTGGAGCCCCAGAAAGGGAGAGATAAACAGAGGGTAAATTTTTTAAAGACGTTTTTATTGTCAAGATAATGCATATTCATTGTAGAAAAACTGGGGGAATGCAGAAAGGGTAGAAGGAAACAAAAAAAATCACCAAATCCTCTTCATACTCACCATTAAAATGTTGGTGGATTACTTTCAAAGTGGGGATATTTTTCCTAGTTCACAATTAGAATCATGCCTATGTGTTAATGTGGATGGACCTTGAGGACATTATGCTAAGTGAAATAAGTCAGAGACAAAAGAACAAGTATTTGATGATTCCACTTATATGAAGTCCCTAGAGCAGTCAGATTCATAAAGACAGAGTAGTAGAGTGGGGGCCAGGGGCTCGGGGGAGGAGGATACGGAGTTCATGTTTAATGGGGACAGTTTCAGTTTGGGAAGGTGAGTCAGTTCTGGAGATGGATGGTGGTGACAGTTGCACAACAGTGTGAATGTGCTTATGCCACTGAACTGTACACTTAAAAATGGTGAAGATGGTACATGTCATGCTGTGTATGTTTTGTGTGTGCATGTGTGTGGTCACTAAATCGTGTCCAAAACCTCATGAGCTGTAGCCTACAGGGCTCCTCTGTCCATGGGATTTCCCAGGCAAGAATACTAGAGTGGGTTGCCATTTCTTCCTCCAGGGGATCTTCCCAACTTAAGGATCGAGCCTTTGTCTCCCGTGACTCCCGCATTGGCAGGCAGATTCCCTTCCAGTGAGCACAAGGATAGGAAATGTTACATAGAGACAGGCAGCAGTAGGCAGGGGACCCCAGACTTAAAGGGACAGATATCATTATGCGAGTCTTCTAGGGCTACCATAACAAATTATCACAAACGGGGTGGTTTAAAAGAATAGGAATTTACTCTCTCACAGTTCTGAAGCCCAGAATTCTGAACCAAAAGGTTGGCAGGGTCATGCTCCCTACAAAGGGTCTGGGGAGGAACTTCCTTGCCTCTTCCGGCTTCTAACGGTTGCCAACAAGCCTTGTTATTGTTCTCGTTCAGTTGCTAAGTTGTGTCCAACTCTTTGCGACCCCTACGGTTTGTTGCCTGCCAGGCTCCTCTTGTTCATGGGATTCCCAAGCAAGAATACTGGAGTGGCTTCCTTCTTCCTTCTCCATCTTCCCGGCCCAGGGATTGAACTTGTGTGTCCTGAATTGGCAGGTGGATTATTTACCACTGAGCCATCAGGGAAGCCCTCCAGTAAGCTTTGGCATTCCTCAACTTGTAGGCATCACTCCAGTCCATGCCTCTTTCTACACATAGCCATCTTACCTCTCTATGTCTCTGTCTCTTCACATAGCCTTCTTATGAGGGTATCAGTCATTAGATTAAAGGCCCATCCTACTCCAGTATAACATCCCCACCCTACTCCAATATAACCTCATGTCAACTGTTTATATCTTCAAAGACCCTATTTCCAAATCAAGTCATATTCATAGGTACTAAGAGTCTGAGTTTCAACATAACTTTCGGGGGAGACACACTTCAACCCACCACAGTGGGCAAGGTCCTTCATCTGTCCTACCTACCACCTAATTTGGGTTCCCTCAAAAGAAAGATGCTTAGGACTTCCCTGGTGGTCCAGTGGCTAAGACTCCAAACTCTCAATGCAGGTGCCCAGGTTCAATCCCTGGTCAGGATACTAGATCCCACCTGTTGTAATCAAGAGTTCACATGCTACAACTAAGACCCAGTGCAGCCAAATAAATAAAAATAAATATTTTTTTAAAAAAATAAGAAGGGTGCTTCGATGTTGAGCAGCCAAAACAGGCATACCCATGGCAGAAGCACCAGAAAGTCCTTTGTTCGTCCACACATGGACTATGTCCAGGTATGGTAGGGCCACAGTCATTCAGTCATTCAACAAACAAATATTAAGAACCTGCTTTGCACTAGGAACTGGGCTATGTATCAGGGATTCAGTGATGACTAAAACAGGTGAGCTCCTGGTAGATGATGG
Source organism: Bos indicus x Bos taurus (assembly GCF_003369695.1). NCBI lineage: Eukaryota > Metazoa > Chordata > Mammalia > Artiodactyla > Bovidae > Bos > Bos indicus x Bos taurus. The sequence goes on from NC_040082.1 coordinate 102,254,526, forward strand.
GGTTGCAAAAGAGTCAGACACAACTGAGTGACTAAATAACAACAACAAAGGACAGGAGAGGTCCCAGCCAAGGACCTGGTATTTAGGAACGGAGTTGAGAAAATCACAAACTGATGCAGGAGAGATGCAGTAAAACATGCAATGTGATTCGTCAGATGGTCAAGGAAAGACCCTTTAGGAGATAATACTTGGGCAGAGATCTAAAGGATGAGAAGGATTAAACCATATAAAAATGCAGGCGAGAAACATCTCAGAGAGGGAAGAATATTCCAGAGAGGGTGAATGCGACTGCAGAGACCATGAGATTAAATAAGCTTGATGAATCTGAACACAGCATAGCTGATCCTTCATGAGCCAAAGATGAAGTGATGGCATATGGGAAAGGAAAGGTGGACAGAGGTCACCAGGTTGTAACTGGAATTCTTTTCTATTCAGTTCAGTTCAGTCACTCAGTCATGTCCGACTTTTTGCAGCCCCATAGACTGCAGCATGCCAGGCTTCCCTGTCCATCACCAACTCCTGTTCTGTAGATCATGGTAAGAAATGTGGATGCTATCCTATACTTGAGACTCATCTCACTAAACCTACCGATTGGTCTTAAAGTCACAGGCATCCTAACCGAACAAGTGATACTCAAATCCACTAATGTGGATGAGATTTTCTAGGGAGAGGGTCATGGAGAAGTTGAAGGAGAATGGATGATGGAAATCTAATATTGTTCAGTAGCTCAGTCATGTCCGACCTTTGTGACCCCTCAAGGACTGCAGCATGCCAGACTTCCCTGTCCTATACTATCTCCCAGAGTTTGCTCAAACTCATGTCCATTGAGTCAGTGATGCCATCCAACCATCTCATCCTCTGTTGTCCCCTTCTCCTCCTGCCCTCAACCTCTCCTAGCATCAGGATCTTTTCCAGTGAAAAAGACCTCTTTGCATCAGGTGGCCAAAGTATTGGAGCTTCACCTTCAGCATCAGTCCTTCCAATGAATATTCAGGGTTGATTTCCTTTACGATTAACTGGTGTGGTCTCCCTGCAGTCCAAGGGGACTCAAGAGTTTCCCCCAACACCACAGTGCAAAAGCATCAATTCTTTGGCACTCAGCCTTCTTAATGGTCCAGCTCTCACTTCCATACATGACTACTGGAAAAACCATAGCTTTGACTATACAGACTTCTATCAGCAAAGTGATGTCTCTGCTTTTTAATACGCTGTGTAGAGTTGTCATAGCTTTCTTTCCAAGGTGCAAGTGTCTTTTAATTTCATGGCTGCAGCACCATCCACAGTGATTTTGGAGTGTAAGGAAATAAAATCTGCCACTGTTTCCATTGTTTCCCCATCTATTTGCCATGAAGTGATGGGACCAGATGCCATGATCTGTAGTTTTTTAAATGTTGAGTTTTAAGCCAGCTTTCCACTCTCTTCTTTCACTTTCATCAAGAGGCTCTTTAGTTCCTCTTCACTTTCTGCCTTTACGATGGTATCATCTCCGTATCTATGCTTGTGTGCTTAGTCGCTCCATCATGTTTGACTCTTTGCGATCCCATGGACTGTAGCCAGGCTTCTCTTTCCATGGGGGTTCTCTAAGCAAGAATACTGGAATGGGTTGCCATGCCCTCCTCCAGGGGATCTTCCCAACCCACGGACTGAACCCAGGTCTCCCAAATTGCAGGTGAATTCTTTACCTTCTGAGCCACCAGGGAATCCCATGAATACTTGAGTGGGTAGCCTATCCTTTCTCCAGGGGATCTTCCCAACCTAGGAATTGAAACAGGATCTCCTGCATTGCAGGCAGATTCTTTACCAGCTGAGCTACCAGGGAAGCTGTATCTCATCTGCCTATCTAAGGTTGTTGATATTTCTCCTGGCCATCTTGATTCCAGCTTGAGCTTCATCCAGCCTGGCATTTCGCATGGTTGCTGCATAATAAATTAACCCAAAACTTAGCAGCTTAAAACTTTAAAACAACGCATCTATTACATGGGTTTCTAAGAGTCAGGAATCTGGGCAGAGCTTGGCTTGGTCTTCTGGCTCAAGGTCTTTGACCAGACTGTATACAAGATGTCAGCCATGGCAGCTACCTAGTCCCAAGTCTAGACTGGGGTAGGATATGCTTCCAAGCTCACTCCTGCAATCATTGGCAAGATTCAGTTCTTCATGAGTACTGGACTGAGGGTCTTAAGTCCTTAGTGGCTGATAACCAGAAGTCTTCTCAGTTCCTTGCCATGTGGCATCTTCTTTTCTAAAAGAGTGAGCAAGACAGAAGCCATGATTTCTTTATAACCTAATCTCAGAAAGGACATCCTATCAATCTTCTGCTGGTTAGAAGTGAATCTCTAGGTTCAGCCCACATTCAAAAGAGGGTATTACACAGGGCATGAAGATCAGAGGTGGAGACCACAGGGAGCCATCCCTAAGACTGCCTAAAGCACCTAAACAACCTGACTGTTTGAGGGTGGATGGCAGACAACCAGCCAGTGAAGGACCAAGACTACAGGCAAAAAGGAAGAGTGAGAAAGAGTGTAGGAGAGGATATTCAAGTTTCAGGCAGCTGATAATTTCAAATACTACCTACAGGTCAAGTTACATGGGATGGAAAAGAAACTAGGAATTGGTCCATTGCAGGAGGACATTGATAACCTTTGCCCAAACCATTTCAGAGAACTGACAGGGGCTAGAGACATACAGACCAGTGTTTATCCCTCACTGACCAACACGGTCACTACCTCTGCAGGAGGTGACCGGAAAAACCAGGAAGAACCTCCTCTCCCAGTCTAGGGCTTCCCACAGTCTTCTGACACCTCCCCCAGGAAAGCGACCTCATTTCTAAAAGACAAAACTGATTCTAGGTCATATCCCCCTGGAACAAGAGACCAATTGATGTGATTATCTCCAAGAGAAAGGGGGCACCTACTAAAAGTAGAACCTGGTGCCCCAGAAGGGAAGACATCGGGGAACCTAAAAAAGGGTCTCTGATAATTACCTGCCAAGACTTCAGAGTGAAGGGCATCTCCATGTAATAGCAAAGGAAAGAAAAGCCAGAAGTTTTTAAAGTTTTTTTTTAAAGGTCTTCCTTTTTCATATAGTCTGCAATTTCATTCTGTTTAATACAGGGCAGAATTCTGTTCCCCACTTTGTAGGACTTATTATATAGAATATCTTTGGTCCCACCAAAGATGGCTACAAAAAGGAATTTCTGTAAAGTGTTCTTCATTATAAAAATCAGAGAGCTAATTTGACAAATATTATTCCCCACTGGCCTGAGTTAGAAATACTGGAGCTTTAACATGTTGGGTGATGCATATACCTGTAATTTTATGTGGGGAGGGGGAAAAAGAGAAATGAATGACTAGAGTGAAATCAAGACATGTTCAGAGTAGTTATCTCTGGATAGTAAAATTACAGATGATTCTTATTCTCTTCATCATATTTTTCTGTGTTTTACACAATGTGTGTGTGTGTGTGTGTGTGTGTGTGCGTGGTCACTCAGTCATATTCTACTCTTTACGACTCTTAGGACTCACAGGCTCCTCTGTCCATGGGATTTTTCAGCCAAGAATACTGGAGTGGGTTGCCATTTCCTCCTCCAGGGGATCTTCCTGACCCAGGGATTTGAACCTGCATCTCCTGTGGCTCCTGCATTGCAGGTGGATTCTTTGCTGTTGAGCTACCAGATGAGTGATGAAAATGAGAAGTTGGCAGGCTGAGAAACAGGCAGTAGTATGCACCAATTCCAATGCTCAAACAATGTAATACATACTAGGAGTATATTGACAAGAAAGAGGTGAGCCAATTAAAAGTCAGAATGGGACTGACCACACCCCCATCCATCACCCTAATAAATTTCACCTAAGACCCAAGTTGGAGCCAAAATCCTCCATATTTAGGTCTGACACAGTAAAGCTTCCTCAGGTGTCCCTCGGGTTGCTTAGCACACCCAATAGATGTGCCCCATACACCTGGCAGCAAGCCCATCCAGTGAGATTCTCCAGTTAGGACAATGGAAGCATTCAATGAACAGAGCAAAGGTAGATGGTTGAGTCCAGAATGTTGTCCCAAATGAGCTATCTCCTAGGTCCTTTGTGAAACCCTCTCTGCACCTCCTAGTATTAGAAGAGCTCATTCATCTATTCATTTAATTAATAAAAATGAAAAGTACTTTCACAAAGATTACTCTCTGTCAGTCACCATGCTAAACACTTCACTCATATTATCTTCTTTAATCCATGCCACAATCCTATTATCCTAGTTGACAGATGAGTAAACAGAGGCACAGAGAAGTCAAGCAACTTTCCCAAGATCACACAGATGGCAGTGGTTAGAATCATAATCTGAACTTTAGTCATCTGGCTCCAGAATCTTGACCCTGGTACTGTCCTGATTCCAGTGAAGATCTGTTGACTCAGATACCAATGGACCTAGTGGCTAATGACTAACCCACAGTCTCATGAACACTTGAAACGACCCTCCATCCCCAAAGGTTACCTGCCTCCATTTTTTCCTGGTGATGCTGGTGGAGTCTCCAGATGGCTGACCTGGGAGGTTTCAGTTTTCCATCTTATTTCTCCTCATTGCCTAATGATCCCTCAGTTTTGCAAAGCCAGGTTATTTCATTCCTTCCTCTTCCTTGTATTTCTCATATCATGCTACAAGAAAATGTTTATTCATTCCTTCACTCATGTATTCATTAAGTAAATGTTTATCCAACTGAGCTATGAGGGAAGCCCATAGACAGATAGATAACTCACTTGGTAAAGAATCCACATGCAATGCAGGAGACCCCGGTTCATTCCTGGGTTGGGAAGATCCACAGCAGAAAGGATAGGCTACCCACTCTGGTATTCTTTGATTTCCCTGGTTGCTCAGCTGGTAAAGAATCCGCTTGCAATGCAGGAGACCTGGGTTCAATCCCTGGGTTGGGAAGACCCCCTGGAGAAGGGAGAGGCTACACACTCCAGTATTCTGGCCTGAGAATTCCATGGACTGTATAGTCCACGGGATCACAGAGTCTGACACGACTGAGTGACTTTCATTTTATAGATATTTATATATATATAGAAGGCAGGAGGAGAAGGGGACAGCAGAGGATGAGATGGTTGGATGGCATCACCGACTTGATGGACATGAGTTTGAGCAAGTTCCGGGACAGGGAAGCCTGGCGTGCTGCAGTCCATGGGATTGCAAAGAGTCGGACACGACTGAGTGACTGAACTAAACTGAACAATGAGATTGGGCTTCCCAGGTGGCGCTGTGGTCGAGTCCAAGCTGGCACTGCTCACTGCAAGATAAGTCAATAAATCCAAGATGAGGTGTTGGGATCAGGAAGGGACTTTATTCTGGAACTGGCTGACCCAGAAGACGGCAGGCTAGAGCCTCAAAATAACCATCTTGTCAGGGCCCGCATGCCAGGTTCTTATAATTGGGGCAGGTTGAGGAAACAACATAAAAAGACTATTCAATTCTTGCAAATGTCCCCTAGAATTGCAAGCCTCGGGCAGGGTAACGTGTTAGTTTTCACTTCCTTACAGTCCTTTACAGGTGGGCAGCTCAGGCTGTCTCCCTGTGGGAGGCTGTTCTGTATGCCTACCATTAAAAAAGAAAAAAAAAAGCCACAGGATGAGGGTTAAAGTCACAGAAGCAGATCCAGCATGAATTCAAAGTTAACCCTTCCCAGTTACAGTGCTAGTGGTAGAGAACCCACCTGCCAAGACAGTGTAATGAATCCAAGCTCTCTGCTCACTGCAGGACTGAGGCAAGGAAAATAACTTTATTCAGAAAGCAGCTGACTGAAAAGATGGCAGGCTAGTGCCTCAAAATAACCATCTTTGGGGCGTCTGGATGCCAGGTTCTCTTATAGATCAGAGAGAAAGAAGCAATGAGAAACTAAAGTCAAAAGGCAGAATAGAGAGGGAGAGGCAGTGGGGAAGTAAAGTGAAAGGGTCTCCAGTCTTGCAAAACATCTCCCAGGGAATGGCCAGCCTTTGGAAGGGATGTGTTAATTTCTTCTGTTCACAGGTGGGCAGGGACAAACTATCTCTCCACTAGCTGAGCAAAGGCACTTTAGTTTACAGTCAAGTAGAGGGACAGAGTCCTCCAGGCAAGCCAGTAATATGATTATGATAACAAAAGCAATGAAAAGCAAGTCAAAGAAACAGTTTCTAACATGGAGGCAGAGTTGGTTTCCTCCCTGTAACAGCAAGAGACATAAGAAGTTCCTGGGTCAGGAAGATCCCCTGGAGGAGGGCATGACACCCCAGATATTGGCAATTCCCATATCCTAGCCTGGAGAATCCTATAGACAAAGGAGCCTGGTGGGCTGTAGTCCATAGGGTCTCAAAGAGTCAGACACAACTGAAGCGACTTAGCACATGCACATGCATAATGAGATTCACTGAAGGGTTTTTAAGTAAGAAAGTGATGTGCTCTGGGCTTTACAGGTGGCTCAATGGTTAAAAAATTCGCCTGCCAATGCAAGAGACATAGGTTCAATCCCTGGTCCAGGAAGATCCCACATGCCTCAGAGCAACTAAGCCCGTGAACCACAACCATTGAACCTGTACTCTAGAGCCCAGGAGCTGCAACAACTGAAGCCCATGCACCCTAGACCCCATGCTCCACAACGAGAAGCCAAAGCAATGAGAAACCCAAGCACCACAATGAAGAGTAGCCTCCACTCACTACAACTAGAGAAAAGCCCGCACAACAAGACCCAGCACGTCCAAATATAAATAGATAAATTAAAAAAAAAAGAAATCCCCTGCCAATGCAGGAGACTCGGGTTTGATCCCTGGGTCATGAATATCCCCTGGAGAAAGAAATGGCAACCCACTCCAGTCTTCTTGCCTGGGAAATCCCATGGGCAGAGGAGCCTTGGTGGGCTACAGTGTGTGTGTCATGGTCCAGGGGTGGGTTGGAAAAGAATTTCCACACATGAGACAAAATGAGTGGAAATAAAATTTATTAGAGTCGGAGACGCTGTTAAAATAGTGGGCCAGCTCAAGGGAGAACCAACGTTGAACAGGGGTCCTTAGTGCATTTTTATAGCCAGGGTACAAGGAGCAGGACAGGGGTCTTCTGAGTCATTTGCTGATTGGATGGGACACATATACTGGACGGGGGAAGAATAAGGCAAATACCTTCTCCCTATGTGGTAGGAGAGGAGACAGGTTATACTGCTCAGGAGGACCTGAATCTGTTAATAGTTGCAACATGGGGGAGGGAAGGACAATAAGGGTCTGGTTTTTCCATTCCTTCATTCCAAGACTTTCCTTGGTTTTATCTGCTCTTTCATCCTTGGGTCACCACAGTGTGGGGTCCCAAAGAGTCAGACATGACTTAGCAACTGAACAACAACAGATGTGCTCTAGTTTAAAACAGAGTGCTGACTGTGGTGTGGAGAATGAATTTAGGAAGGCAAGGGGGAGAGGCAGGGAGACCAGGTGACTGAGAACTGATGGTGTGAATGAGAATAAGAATGCTGCTGGTAGCAATGGAGAAAAAATAATCATATTGGAGACAAGTTTTGAAGGTAGGACAGGCAAAACCTGTTGGTGGATTGCATGTGGACACAAAAAAATTAAGGAAGCTTACTAAGTTTTTAACATGAGCAACTGGGGTGGATAGTGGGCAAGTATCAAGTCAAGGAACACTAGTAGAGGAAAAAGATCAGAAATATTCATCAAATGTGTGGTTTTGATAATTCAAAAAGACACATGTACCTCAATGTTCATTGCAGTGTTATAGAAACCATGGCAGTGGAAGAAGATAAGTGGCATTCAAAGATGCGGAACAGCAGGGTTTTATTCAGTACCTGTGCTGGCCCAGCACAGTCATCTCCAAAGGCTGAGTGCCCCAGCTTTGTTCTGGGTATCTTCTATACACCATAAAGTTCCCACTCAAACAGCTCAGGTCCCTCCCCTCCCCGAGTAGCCCAAGTTCCCATGGATGCAACAAGCAAGCAAGATCACAGAAGCAAAAGCAGTGATTGATGAGCTACAGCTGTTAAAACAAGATAACAGGACAAAAAACAAAAGGTTGTGACTTTAATTTGGGGCTTTTATCTTGCCCCTATCTCAGCAGCACTCTTTAGAACAGCCAGGACATGGAAGCAACCTAGATGTGCATCAACAGATGAATGGATAAAGAAGATGTGGTACATATACATGGTGGAATATTACTCAGCCATAAAAAGGAATGAATTTGAGTCAGTTCTAGTGAGGTGGTGAACCTAGAGCCACCTCAGAGTGAAGTAAGTCAGAAAGAAAAAAAATATTTTATACTAACACATTTATAGGGAAGCTAGCAAAATAGTACTGATGAACCTATTTGCAGGGCAGGAATAGAAATAGACAAAGGAAACAGACTTGTGGGGGGGAGGGAAGAGAGGGTGGGACAAATTGAGAGAGTAGCATTGCAACATATACATTACCAAATATAAATAAATAGCCAGTGGGAAGTTGCTGTATAACAACAGGGAGCTCAACCTGGTGCTCTGTGACAATCTACAGGGGTGGGATAAGGTAGGAGTGGGAGGGAGGTTCAGTGCAAGGGGACATATGTATGCTTGTGGCTAATTCACATTGTTGTATGGCAGAAACCAACTCAACATTGTAAAGCAATTATCCTTCAATTAAAATTTTTAAAAATTAAAATGAAAAACAATGTGGTTTTGGACCTGTTGAGTTTGAGGTGCCTATCAGTTGCCCAGGTAAAGATGCCACGGCTTGAAGGGGAAGGGGGCGGGGGCGGGGAAGGTGATGTGATGGAGAATTGTGGGGGAGGGGGTGAAGGCAGTTGTCTCTTCTTCCCCAGACTCCAACGTGCTTCCTGTGTTGGAGGAATTCCACATCATATGGTCCTGGTGGGAAACAAAGTCCTCCTTCCTCCATAGAAACAGGAAGTTCAGCCATGAGTCAATTTTCCTAGCTTCCTTTGCTGTCCAGGCATGGCCATGGCTTAGGCAATGACACAGGGTTAGGCAATTACACACAGCCACCTTGGACCCTAGGAACTAAAGGGGCAAAAAAAGCAGTTGCTATACAGAACTAATTCAGTCGCTGGCTGTAGTAGCAGTGCCATTCTGGGGGACAGTCAACCAACAGCTGAGATTTCTGCAATAGTAGCCATGGTATCCTTCAGAGCCACTGTATGTCTTTGTTCTGTATGTCTTTTGCTATGATTCTGACTGTGAAACCATCTGTTCCTTTTCTGTGGCTTGCACTAAAAATCCTGAGTGATATGAGAAAATAGGTCTTAGATACTGCACTAAGGAAAGCCTCCTTTAAGACAGTGCTATTTAAGCTGGGTTCTGGACTTCCCTAGTGGTACAGTGGATAAGAATCTACCTGCCAATGCAGGGGTACACAGGTTCGATCCCTGGTCCAGAAAGATTCCACATGCCTCGGAGCAGCTAAGCTCCTGAGCCACAACTACTGAGCCCCTGCTCTAGGGCCTGTGAGCCACAACTGTTGAGCCCAAGTGCAGCAACTACTGAAGCCCACGTGCCCTAGAGCCTGTGCTCCACAACAAGAGAAGCCGCCGCAATGAGAAGCCCATGCGCCATCCTGAAGAGGAATCCCCTGCTCTCTACAACTAGACAAAAGGCCATGTGCAGCAACAAACACCTGGCACAACCTAGATGGATGGACTGATAGATAAAGCTGGGTTCCGAAGACTGAAAAGGAGCCAACCATGGGAAGAAGGTGGAAAGGAGTATGCCACACAGAAGGAACAACAAATCCAAAGGTCTGAAGTGGGAGAAACCTTAGCACCGTCCTCAGAGCTGGAGATGTTTGGATGGCATCACTGACCCAAAGGACATGAGTTTGAGCAAACTCAGAGAGACAGTGATAGACAGAGAAGCCTGGAGTGCTGCAGCTCGTGGGGTCACAAAGAGTCGGACACAACTTGGCGACTGAACAACAGAGCCGGAACAACAGAGCCGCCTCATCCATGTTCCTGGATAAGAAGGTAAAAGGGTAAGGAGCAACAGGGAGAGCTGGGCTCGATAAGGTAGAACCTTTCTCAAGGAGCCAGGATTCCAAGTTGTCTCTGCCTAGCTCCAAACCAAAGATTCCATCCAGCCCCTCCCTGTAGCCTTTCCCCTCCCCCACTTTTGGAACTCCGCCTATGCCGTTTCCACGGTTGGTCGTCATAGTCAAGAGTGCTCTGTTTCACAAACTTCTCAGGCCAGGAAGGAGTTGCATGTCGTTGAGGGGGGTCCCTGCCCCCCAGGCAAGGGTCTCAGGCCAGGCCAGGACACCAAACAGGGATCATGCCCGTGTTGATACCCCCGGTGGAGCACAGCCAGGACACGCGCGTTGGGCATCCAGCATGGCGCGAGGCGACCAGGGCCTTGGCAGAGGAGGCACACCAGCTGACCGACCGCTGCGGGCAAGAGGCGGTGACCATGTGGCAACCCAACGAGAGTGTGCGGGACCCACACGTGGCGCACCACCTCTGCCGGGCCGCCTACATTCTGCCCTGGCGCTTTCGTGTGGAGATGCTCAAAGGGGGCAGCACCATGGAGAAGCCACCGCCGGGCGAGGGCGTTACGCTGTGGAAGAGCAAGATGAAGCCGCCTGCCTGGCATGCCCGCCTGCCGCTGCCCATGCACCGTGACGCGCGGGCCCTGCAGACCGCCGAGGTGGTGCAAGCTCACGCTCGCGGGGCGCGCCTCACCGCCGCCCGCCTTGGCCGCGCGCAGCACCAGATCAATGGGCAGCTGCGGCTGCTGCAGCGCCAGCGCGAGGCTACGGACCGCAGACTCAGCGAAGTGCGCAAAGCACTGCTGATTAACCAGCAGAGCGTCAAGCTGCGGGGCTACCGGCCCAAATCTGAGACGGTGGGACCACCCCCGCCCCAGGCCAGCCGCAAAGACTCAGGCCTCCGCTCCCAGATGCGCAGAGTGGGCAAAATCCACCCTAGAGAGGAAACACTCCCCCATCACAGGCCAAACTCCACCCCAAGATGAGATGCCTTGCTTCCCAGTCCCAGAGACAGAGATCCTGCCAAACGGATGCGATCCTCAAATCCCTTGCCCCAGAAGTGTTAGTCGTTCTGTCATGTCCCACTCTTTCTCCAGTCCATGGACTGTAGCCCGCCAGGCTCGTCTGTCCATGAGATTCTCCAGGCAAGAATACTGAAATGGGTAGCCATGCCCTCCTCCAGGGGGTCTTCCCCACCCAAGGATCAAACTGGTCTCCTGCATGGCAGGCAGATTCTTTACCATCTGAACCACCAGGGAAACCTTGCCCTAGAGGGAGATATCTCTCAGTCTCCCTACTAGGGAGAGAAGGTGGGACCCTTGAGTCAGACAAGAAGCTAGATTTACCAAAAAGTAAAATCTACCACTCCCAGCCTAGACAAGAGGGTGAAACTCTCCCCCATGCATGAGACCCTCAGTGCCCCAAGCCCCCCAACCCCACTGAAAACACACAAGAAGCCCCCAGCTGAGTAGTGAGTGATGTTCTAGTCCCAAGAGATAATTCTCTTCATAATATTTTTTTAAACCCTAACCAACTCCCCGCTCCCCTAGGCTTCCCAGGTGGCTCAGTGGTAAAGAATCCACCTGCCAATACAGGAGAGACATGGGTTCCATCCCTCAGTCAGGAAGATCCCCTGGGGGAGGAAATGGAAACCCACTTCAATATTCTTGCCATGGACAGCGGAGCCTGGTGGGCTGCAGTTCATAACATCGCAAGGAGTCTGACATAACTGAACACTCATGCACCAAAAACACCCCCCAGCCTCAGGGAATGAGAACCCCACCCCAGGCCTCACAGGGGTTAGGGTTAGAATTAGAAGAGGGACAGGTTCTGCCTAAAGACTGAGACCCTCAGACTCCTTAGACCTGTACCTGAGAGCTAAACCCCTAGCCAGGAGGAAAGAGTGAGAACCCCTAGTCCCAGCCCTGGTAAAATCCTTCCCCTAAAGTGAAATCCTGGACAGCCATCCCCAAAGGGGACAATATTCCAGCCTCCCTGGGGAGATATGAGACCACCCCACGCACACACACACACCCATAGGGTGGGTTTCCGAGTCCCAGCCCCCAAATCCAGACAATAAGCCCTCAAAAGGGCAAACCCCATCATCATTATGATGAGACTCCTCCACTTGTAGCCTGGGAGAGAGGATAAGACTATCACCAAGGAAGGGGGAGCCCCTCAGCCCCAAAGAGCAATGATAACCTCCCCCCAAGTTAAGTCATCTCCATCCCAGCTCACTGGGCTCCTATCTGTAAAAGGAAGAAGCCCCCGGCCCTGCTCTGTAGAGGGTAAGACCTCCCCCAAGTGAAAGTTAGTCACCCAGTCTCATCCAACTCTTTAGGACTCTGTGGACTATATATAGCTCACCAGTCTCCTCTGTCCATGGAATTCTCCAGGCAAGAATACTGGAGTGGGTTGCCATTCCTTTCTCCAGGAGATCTTCCCTACCCAGGGATCTAACTTGGGTCTCCTGCATCATAGGTGGATTCTTTACCATCTGAGCCACGGAGAAGCCTTGGTGAGAGCTTCCTAAAAGGGTAAATGCTTCTCAGAGAGTGAGATCCCCAAAACGTGAGAATGCCCCCAACTCCATTCCCCAAACCCAGAGTTTATAAGGTTGGCAAACTCTGTACTATTCTAGAAAAAGAGCTTTCCTTCCCCTCCAGCCCTCTCCCACAAGTGTGAAAAATTCTCTCCTTGTTTGCCAGATCTCTGACAAAGCTGACAGTATGCTTACCTGGGAAAAGGAGGAGCTAAAGAGCATGAAGAGGAAGATGGAGACAGATATGGAAAAATCAGAGGCCTTGCTCAAGGTTTGGGACACCTGGGGCCTGGTTAAGGGGATTGGAGGGGACCCTTGGCTGCCTAATGGGCAAACAGCTTTAACCTTGGGGATTGTAGCAACAGCAAATCCTTCAAGCCACCCACCTGTCCCACCCTGACCTGACATTCACTGTATTTCCACTTTAGGAAATGGAAAGACTAAAGCTCTGAGAGATGAAATTGGGCCTCAAAATAATGCCTCTGTGCCCTAGTGGCTCAGATGGTAAAGAATCCACCTGTGATGCAGGAGAAACAGGTTCCATCTCTGGGTTGGGAAGATCCCCTGGAGAAGGGAATGGCAACCCACTCCAGTATTCTTGTCTGGAGAATCCCAGGGACAGAGAAGCCTGGTGGGCTATAGTCCATGCAGTTTCAAAGAGTCAGACATGACTGAGTGACTAAGCACGCCCCTCTGTGCCACGCCCTGTCCTGTTGTTAAGTCCTTAAAACCCTCCTGTGAAATAGAAACTATGATTCTCATTAGAGATGGGGAATTCGAAACTCATAAAGATGTGACCTCACCCAAGTTATGGAGCTAGCCAGTGGTTCAGTCAGCTAGCTAGTCAGTTCAGGTGTATATTTTTCCTCCAGATTTAGAGAGGTAAATTTACTATTTTAAATTTTGTATGTATTTTTATTTCTTTTTAAAAATATATTTATTTTTGGCTGTGCTGGGTCTTGTTGCTGCACAAGGGCTTTCTCAAGTTGCAGTGAGTGGGGCTACTCTCTAGTTGCAGTGCACGGGCTTCTCATTGCTGTGGCTTCTCTTGTTGCAGAGCACAGGCTCTAGGTTCACAGGCTTCAGCAGTTGTGGCTCAAAGTTTCAGGAGTTGCAGCACAAGGGCTCAGTTGCCCCACTTCATGTGGGATCTTCCCAGATCGGGAATGGAACCCATGTCCTCTACATTGGCAGATGAATTCTTAACCATGGACCAGCAGGCAAGTCCCGCTATATAGTACAATTATTAGTATAGTAATTGTATTAATATAAACATATCGCTACTACTAATTGGCTTCCCTGATAGTTCAGTTGGTAAAGAATCTGCCTGCAATGCAGGAGACCCCAGTTCAATTCCTGGGTCGGGAAGATCCTCTGGAGAAGGGAAAGGCTACCCACTCCAGTAGCCTAGAGAATTCCATGGACTGTATGGGGTCACAAAGAGTCAGACATGACCGAGCGACTTTCACTATTGCTACTACTGAAAATTACTATATTTTATATATATGTGTATATATAATATCATATTTTCTTTATCCATTCATCTGTCAACAGACATTTAGATTGTTTCTATGTCTCAACTGACAAATAATGCTAAAATGTGCATGAGAGTTATTTCCCTTCAAGTTCCTGATTTCCTTTATATATGTACCCAGAAGTGTGAGAACTTCCTCATGTTTCAACTCAGGTGCCTTGAGCTCTTTACTCTGTATTATGTGTTCATCTTTATCAGCTCCATTCAGAGATGGTCCCTCACTGCATCCTTCACTCTTGCAACAAGGATTTCTTTATGATATCACTAATGGAGACATGAAAGTAGGTTTCAAGGAGCCTGTATGCACTTGTGACTTATCCATTTGACAAATATTAATCCAATACCCTGGTGTCCCAGGCACTGTGTTTGGCAGGTGGGACAAGTTGTGAACAGGCCTTGCCCTCGAGGAATTCACATTAAAGGGTCATTCAAATTAGGGACCAGCCAGGGTTGGGAGGGTGGAGTTAGGGGAAAGTGGGTGGAGTTAGGAGCTGGTGCGCCACTGTCCGTGGTGCTGAACCTTAATTGCACTCAACTTATTATACCTCCGATGCAATGGACATGCGCTGTGTGTACTTACTTAGTCACTCCTTGTATCCGACTCAGTGACCCCATGGACTGTAGCCTGCCAGGATCCAATGGACATGAACTTGGGCAAACTTTGGGAGATGGTGAGGGACAGGGAGGCCTGGTGTGCTACAGTCTATGGAGTCACAAAGAGTCAGACATGACTGGGGGACTGAACAACAACAGTATTGTACCTCCAGGCTGCTGTCATATTCCTTTATCTGGTGATCCTGAAAAATCCTTAAGTAAGTCTGAAACAGACAAGGGAGAAGACCCTGAAGGTGGCCCTGGTAGGGAAGGGCTTGCAAGAGAGAAAATGAAATAGGGGGGTGGGAAAAGACAGACAGAGGGAAACCCAAGAGAGTGTTGTTGTGTTGTTTAGTCACTAAATCTGGTCCGATTCTTTTTATGACAACCCCATGGACTGTAGCCTGCCAGGCTCCTCTGTCCATAGGACTTCCCAGGCAAGAATACTGGAGTGGGTTGTCATTTCCTTCTCCAGGGGATCTTCCTGACCCAGGGATTGAGCCACATCTCTTGCACTGCAGGTGGGCTTTTCACCACTGAGCCACCAGGGAAGCCCTTTCAACTTAAAATCATGAACTTAAATCTCAAATTGACAGTAAGAGGGTTCCCAAAAATCTCACATGTGTCTCTGGAAGACTTGCTGTCCCACTGTGCAAGTTATTTCATACCTTCTCTTCCTTCATATCTGTCCAACTCCCTGCTCTTTCTTCATTTTCAAAGAATGACCCCAATGCATGGAAACCACAGAAGAGAATTTCTCTCATTTTTCTTCTACCAACCTATAACTCCATCTATCTACTATACCCACCTCCTCCCACTTCTCCTACATCATAAATATTTCTTTCTTCATCAGATCACTCTCAACAGTGAACAAATGGGGGATTATCCTTTAATGGACACAGATCTACTTAGGATGATAAAAAGTTCTGGAAATGGACAGTGGTAATGGTTACACACTGTGAATATACTTAACTGCTACTGAACTGTACACTTAAAATGGTTTAAGTGGCTAATTTTCATCTATTTTTTGTTGTTGTCATTCAGTCAGTAAATCATGCCTCTTCGAGGCCCTATGAACTGTAGCACACCAGGCTCCTCTGTCCTCTAGTGTCCCCCAGAAATTGCTCAAATTCATGTCCATTGAGTCAGTGATGACGTACAACCATCTCATCCTCTGCCGCCCCCTTCTCCTCCTGTCCTCAATCTTTCCCACCATCAGGGTCTTTTCTAATTAGTCGCCCTTTGCATCAGGTGGCCAAAGTATTGGAGCTTCAGCTTCAGCATCAGTCCTTCCAATGAATATAGGACTGATTTCCTTTAGGATTGACTGGTTTGATCTCCTTGCAGTCCAAGGGACTCTCAAGAGTCCTCTCCAGCACCACAATTTGAAAGCATCAATTCTTTGGTGTTCAGCCTTCTTTAAAGTCCAACTCTCACATCCTTACATGGCTACTGGAAAAACCATAGCTTTGACTATCACTTTGTTGGCAAAGTGATGTCTCTGCTTTTTAATATGCTGTCTAGATTTTTCATAGAAAATATGTACTTCCCTGGTGGTCCACAGGTTAAGACTATGCTTCTACTGCAAGGGGCATGGGTTTGATCCCAGATCAGGGAACTAGCATGCTTCCACTAACACCCAGCACAGCCAAATTAATCTTTTGATCCCACCCTTCCAGATAATCCCCATTTCTCTGATTCACTCACTAGTCAATCTTATCTGCACACCTGTGGTCAGAAACTGGGTCATTTTCCCCCAGGGCATCCCTGCAACCTAGCACAATTCCTAGAATACAGTAAGGGCTTAATGAACATTTGCATTAATGAATGAAAGACTTTATATCCATTTTTTACCCAAATGGATGAATCCCAAAGAAATAATATTCAGCAAAAGAAGCTGGATGTAAAAGTACACTCTGTATGATTCTGTGTATATGACATTTCAAATTTCAAAAGCTTGTTCTTAAAGAGTCAGGTAGTTAATTTTTTAAGCTTTGTGTGCAATACAATCTCTGTCACAATTATAGATGGTCCTCTGGTGCAAAATGATACACATTCAGTAGAAACTGTAATTCTAATCTTGAATTTTTATCTTTTTCTGAGCTAGCAATATGCAGTACAATACTCTCACCTGATCTGGGCAGCAGCAGTGAGTCACAGTTCCCAGTCAACCACTGGGTAAATAACTGATGCCTTTCTAGCTATTCTGTGCCCGTACAACCATTCTGTTTTTCACTTTAAGTACAGTATTCGGTAAATTACATGAACTATTAAACACTTTATTAGGAAATAGGCCTTGTATTAGATGATCTTACCCACTCCAGTGTTCTTGCCTGGAGAATCCTAAGGACGGGGGAGGCTGATGGGCTGCTGTCTATCGGGTCACACAGAGTCGGACACGACTGAAGCGGCTTAGCAGCAGTAGATGATTTTGTCCAACTATAGACTAATGTAAGTGTTCTGAGCATATTTAAGGTAAGTTAGGCTAAGCTATGATATCCAATAAGGTTAAGTGTATTAAATGCATTTCAACATAATATTTTCAACTTACAATGTGTTTACTGGGATGTAACCCTGTTGTAACTTGAGGAAGATCATACTTAATTTAGACAGTGGAGTACATAAATAGCCAGAAACAATATGTACATGAATGAGCATGGCCATGTTCCAATACAGTTTTATTTAAAAAAAAAAAAAAGATAGGGACTTTCCTGGTGGTCCAGTGGTTAAGCAGGGGATGCAGGTTCGATCCCTGGCTGGAGAACTTTTGTTTATTGTTGTTCAATCATTATATCATGTTCAACTCGTTTTCAACTCCATGGACTAAACCCACCAGGCTTCACTGTCTATGGATTTTCCAGGCAAGAGTGGGTCGTCATTTCCTTCTCCACGGGATCTTTCCAACCCAGGGATCAAACAAGCATCTCCAAGTGGATTCTTTACCACTGAGCCACCTAGGAAGCCCCACTTTCAGTCACTTTCCCCTATCTTCCAGCTTACAATTGACCTCCTCTGCCTCTCCTTCCTTGCTCCCAGACCCTGGCCTCCTGTCGTGATGCTCTGGTCTTCTGCTGTAAGGAGAGGCTCCAAGCTGTGGAGCTAATGAACCAGCCACTGGACAAGGTTCTGGAGCAGGCAGGCCGCCACTCTTGGGTGAACATCTCCCGAGTCCCCACTCCGCGCACACAGGGCCTGAAAACCCCGCCTCCAGACCCTGTGGGCACCTATACCCCAGGTAAAACCGCGCAGAAATGAGTCCAGTATAGTGGGTGCCCTTGGTGCCCAACTGCTCCCCCACTTCACGGCCAGAGGAGCCTGGCTGGCTACACTCCATGGGGTCGCAAACAGTCAGACATGACTGAGTGCCTAACACACGCATACACACACACCTCCCCCCAACTCCTGCAGAGTGCGCCACGGCGCTGTACGAAGCCAAGCGACTGTTAATGGAGTCCAAGGACACTTTGCTAGATATGGCAAAGAACGAGGAGGACATCCGAGAGCAACAGCAGCAGATAAGCGACCGCGTGTGCGCCTCGCTAGCGCAGAAAATGCGCGAGACCTTGGAGCTGAAGGTGCGCCCCGCTAGCGCCGCTCCTGGTTGGCGGCTCGAGTCTAGAATGCTATAGTATGGGGGGTTGGGGGTGGAGGGACGTAGGCAGAGAGGGGACCCGAAGCTGGTGTGATTCCGCGCTGTGCTCCCACCCACCCAGGATAGACTGAACATGACCTTAGGACTCATGAGGGGAACGATCCACCGGTGCACGAAATTCAACCAGGAGATGTACATCACCCGAGGCCTCATCAAGGTAGGTTTGGGGGAAAGGGTCTGCGGGGATGCGGCCAGGGGCGTCCGGGAGGTCAAACCTCATGGCTCTGCACACCGCACTCCGCCAGGGTCCTCTGTCCAAAAGTCACCTGGAGACTCGAGAGAAACTGGACAGACCTCTGGTTCGCATGTATCAGAGACATGTGGGCACCCAACTTCCGGAGGCCGCACGCCTCGCCCAGGTAAGCCCCTCTCAGTCCCTCCCGCCAGGCCCTGCCCTGGTAAGACTCCTTTCTCAAGCACACAGCCCAGGTGAGACACCTGACCCAGGTCTGTGAGTCCTTCAGCTCCCCCCGCCCCCAGGAGGATGCCTTCAGTACCCACATGTGCAGCGTGCTCAGTAGAGTCCAACTCTTTGCTACCCTATGGGTACAGCCCACCAGGCTCCTCTGTCCATGGGATTTTCCAGACAAGAATACTGGAGTGGGTTGCCATTTCCTCCTCCAGGGGATCTTCCCATCCCAGGGATGGAACCTGGGTCTCCTGCATCTCTTGCATTGGCAGGCGGATTCTTTACCACTGAGCCACCTGGGAAGCTTAATACTCAGACCCATCTCAAATAAATTCCCCCAGTCTCTGCCCTACTTCTATCCAAGGTCTGCCCCTCCCCTCACCTTCATGAGCGTCCCCTTCTTCATACACGCCCTGTCACAGGTTCTTTTCCAAGTACATTCAGGCCCAGGTGTGTAACCCCCAACCCCATTCTAGGCTCTCCCCTCCTAGGGGTGCTCCTACCCAGGCGAGGTCCTTCCACACGCACACCTGACTCAGATGTGCGCCCCCCCAACCTGAGGCCCATGCCCTCTTCAGCTGTCGTCCTTTTACACGCATACCTGGCCCAGGTGTGCCCGCCCATCCTAGATAGCACCACGCTCTGGCTCACCTGTCTCCCAACACTGCCCCTCCTCGTGTCCAGGGCACTGACAAGCTGCAGCGCCACATCTCGAACGTGGAAAAGAACCTGGATGAGCTGCTCTCCATGCGCAAGAAGCTCACCTGGAGCTTCAACTGCAAGAAGATCGGGCACGATGTAGACTACAGCGTGGTGCGCCTGCGCCTCCGCCAGCGGCACCCGCACGTGTGCTACGAGCAAGCGCAGCGCCTTGTTAATGACTGGGACCCACGCACGCCGCCGCGCGTGAAGTCCAACACCGCTATCACCAAGTGACAGGCGAACCCCTGCCCCAGCAGGCCTCAGCCCAGTGGCCCTCCCTCTCTCCTGACCCCCTTCGCCCTCAGAGCGCCCTCTAGCAGAATTATAATTAAAAACGAGAATGCATAATTACCACTTATTAGGCTCGTGGTTCTGGTGGTGGTTTAGTCGCTAAGTCGAGTCCAACTCTCACGACCCCATGGACTGTAGCCAGCCATGTTCCTCTGTCCAGGGGATCTCCCAGGCAAGAGTCCTGGAGTGGGTTGGGGGTCTTCCCGGCCCAGGGATGGAACATGGGTCTCCTGCTTTGTGCACAGAGTCTTTACCATCTGAGCCAGCTGATCACTTAATCTACAGCACGTTATAGGCTATGCATCCTGGAAGTTATTAATGATAGGATGGATTTGGCCACTGTATTTTGGGGGTTCAAATCCCGGCTCCCCAATTTCAGATTATGTGGCCTTAGTCAAGTCACTACTTGTCTCTGGCCTCAGTGTCTCCAAGCCTGTAAAATGTAGAATTGTAGCATTAACTTTGGAGGCTTGTTGTAAGGGAATAGGAGAATGGTGACTGTATATAAAACATCCTTAACTGCAAATGAATTATTATTCCCATTTTACACTTGAGGAAAGTGAAACACAATGAGGTTAAGAAGATGCCAGAGGTCACACAGCTAGTCATTAGAAGAACTGGAATTTTAATACCTGACTCTACAGCTTGCTCTCTAAGCAGAACTGGGATTCTGCCTTTATTGACAAAACACACACTCAGGGATATAACTTCCTCCTCTGGAGCTCTATCTAGTGGAGGCTGTTTATTTTCCCAGACCCCAAGCAACTCCATAAAATGAAAGTCACTCAGTGAGTGTCCAGCTCTTTGTGACCCCATACAGTCCATGGAATACTCCAGGCCAGAATACTGGAGTGGGCAGCTATTCCCTTCTCCAGGGGAATCTTCCCAACCCAGGGATTGAACCCAGGTCTCCCGCATTGCAGGCAGATTCTTTACCAGCTGAGCCACAAGGGAAGCCCATAGGGAGGTCCAATTCAGCCCTCCCTGCTTTCCATTGCCCTTATCTCCATTTACCAGGGAGGGGGGCGGGGCAGGGGGAGGGCGGTGGATATTGCTTCTCCAAATTTTACAGCCTCCTTCATTCACTTATTAAGCCCTTATAAAGTGCCAGGTTCTAGACTTGTGGACACAGTAGGGGAAGGAGAGGGTGGGATGAACTGAGAGAGTAGCAGTGAAATATACACAATAACACGTGCAAAACAGATAGCTAGTGGGAAGCTGCTGTGTAACAAAGGGAGCTCAGTGCTCTGTGATAACCTAGAGAAGTGGGATGGGGGGGTGTAGAAAGGATGCTCAGGAGACAGGGGATATATTGTATACTTACAGCTGATTCACGTTGTTGTACAGCAGAAAACAACACAACATTGTGAAGCAATTATCCTCCAATTAAAAATAAATTAAAAAAAAAGAATATGGGGAGGGGGGCGTTGGGAAGTGCCAGGTTCTGAGCCAGGCGCTGAGAGTGAAGCAGTGAGCAAGGCTTACATAGTCTCTGCTCTCAAGGAACTTACAATTTGATGGAGTGCAACCTGTGTCATCCTTTTTATTATTATTATTAATTCATTTTTTATTGAAGGATAATTGCTTTACAGAGTTTTGCTGTTTTCTGTCAAACCTCAACATGAATCAGCCATAGATATACTGCAGCTCTAGGGTGGCCTCCTACAGGAAGCCCACCTGATTGCACCCACTCATTCAGGCACAGCTCAGTTTCTCTTCTGTGTTCTTTTGGACACCCTCCCATCACAGAACTACTCACACTAAGCTGTGATAATCATCTGCTCTCACAGGAAGATTTCAGGGTGTGGTAGACACAGAATAAGGGGTGTTCATTCAAGCCATAAATACTTCGCAAGCAACTGCTTCATGCCAGAGACTGTACAGCAAGGACCAAGACACACGTGATCCCTCTCTCATGAAACTGACCGTGCATAGGCTAAGAATGACCATCACAAATACAATCTTTTTGGCATAGCCCCTTGGACACAACTGAGCCCAGCCAACATTTTACAGAGAAGGAAACAAAGTTCAGGAAGGTGAAATTATTTGCCCAGGGTCATAGAGCCAACAAAGGACAAAGCAGGATTTAAACCTGGATCTGAGTCCATGTTCTTTCTCTCTTGCTCCAGGCTACAGACATCCATGGGCTCACCCTAACAACCAAGTGGAGGTGGAGCAAATTATGCTCACTTGACAGGGAAATACCCAAGAAAAAAGGGAGGGTTGTGTGCTCAGCTGAGGAGCAGAGGCAGGGGATTCAAACCAGAAGTAACTACTCAAGAGTCCTTGGGC
The DNA here is from genome assembly GCF_003369695.1 of Bos indicus x Bos taurus. Lineage (NCBI taxonomy): Eukaryota > Metazoa > Chordata > Mammalia > Artiodactyla > Bovidae > Bos > Bos indicus x Bos taurus. The sequence goes on from NC_040082.1 coordinate 102,276,525, forward strand.
ATCACAGTCAGCTCCCTTATCTCAAGAGGGACTTCACAGTCAGGGGCCTCCTGGGGTTCCCTGGGGCTCCAGTTTCCCCAGGATTGTTCTTCAGGCACCCCCTCCATATACCCATTCAGACGCCAACAGGAAGCAGCACACATGATTTGAAGGAATTTTAACAAAGAAATGACCATTGATCTCCATTATTCAAAGATTCTGTATTCGTGAATTAACCCAACTCACTAAAATTTACTCCTAACCCCCAGTATATGTGGTGCTTTCTGGGTTATTTGCAGGTATGTAAAGAACAGGAAAAAAATTTTTGTGTGTCTGGACCTCACATTCCCAGAGAGTCCAACAAGGCAACACTCTGCCTTTCTGTTTTAGGTCTCATCCTTAAACAAGTGTCCCTTTTGAGTCCAATTTATGACACATTTGTGTGTGTATGTGTGTGAGTGCTTTTTGTGGCCAGTTTCACTGTTTCAAATTGCCCCTGTCATGCCAAAATGCTGTATGGTGACCCTAAGTGCAAGAAAGCTGGCACGTGCCTTACAGAGAAAATGCATGTGTTACACAAGCTCCCTTAAGGCACAAGTTATGGCGCTGTTGGCCTTGAGTTCAATAGTAATAACTCACATTAATGTCTAATATACTTTCATTGAACAATATATTATTAAGGGTTGTTGTTTAGTCGCTAAGTCATGTTTGACTCTCTTGCGACTGCATGGACTATAGCCCACCAGGCTCTTCTATCCATGGGATTTCCCAGGCAAGGATACTGGAGTGAGTTGCCATTTCCTTCTCCAGGGGATCTTCCTGACCTAGGGATGAAACCCGCATCTCTTGCATTGGCAGATGGATTCTTTACCACAAAGCCTGGGAAGCCCCTTCACCATGCAGATCCTGGGGGAATTGATGTCTCTATCTCCTCTCCTTCCCTAATGGTCAAAGTCAAAGAGAAAGGGAGTCTGTTGAAACACTCCCCTCAGTCTCCTGAGGCATAGAGCCATCATCACTCTTCTGACTTCTGAGCCTCTCAGGGGTTCTTCCTGAGCCTGGGGACTGTCCCCTTTGTCTGTGTCTTTGTCCATCCATCTTCTCCCAGAGACATCACATGGGGATGCGAATATTCCCCTTGCATATGATGCTTTATCCTCTGGGTTGCCACCTGCAACCCTCATCCTAAACAACATAGCCCCAGTTTGTCACCTCAGCTCACCCAATGTTCCCTGAAAGCATTTTTTGCACAACTCTCTAGGTTGCTTTAGAGCTCATATTTCAGCTGGTGCTCCTAAGTCGAGTCCTAGGCACCCAGGAGGCCTCTCAATGATACTAAAAGTAAGTGTCCTCAACCCCATGTTAGAGTTAAAGAAATAAAGCAATGGTGACTCAATAGTAAAAGAACCCACCTGCCAATGTAGGAGACACAGGAGACGCAGGTTCAATCCCTGGGTTGGGAAGATCCCCTGGAGGAGGAAATAGCAACACGCTCCAGCATTCTTACCTGGAAAATACTCTGGAGAGAGGAGCCTGGTGGGCTACAGCCCATGGGGGTCACAAAAAAGTTGGACATGATTTAGTGACTGAGCACGCACAAAAAGACTTAAAATGCCACCTAACAAATGAGGGGTTAAGTCTGGACTTTTAAATGTGTGGGGATGTCCTCACAAGGAGATTCTGCACTGCTTCCCAAGAACTGTCCAGGTATCATTTGCATAAGAATACCTACAGTGCCTGCCAAAGATGCAGATTCCTAGGCCACACTCCAGACCTAGAGAATCTGAATCTCAGGAGGCGAGGTCTAGGAATTTGCATTTATCATAAGTCTGATGCACACCAGTGTTTTAAATGCATTCCATCCCTGCTGCCAACTTCCCAGGGCCAGCTTCTGCACTGGCCACAGCAGACACTAAAGGAGGGACCCACAAAAATGTTTTCTTTTTCATTTCTTTTAAAGGCAGAAAAAGCATATAAATACATGAAAATAAATGTATAATAAACACTGGTGGTTCAGTGGTAAAGAACCTGCCTGCCAATCCAGGAGACGTGGGTGCAATCCCTGGGTAGGGAAGATGCCCTGGAGAGGGAAGCAGCAACCACTGCAGTATTCATGCCTGGAGAATCCCCATGGACAGAGGAACTTTTGATGGGCTACAGTCCATGAGGTCGCAAAGAGTCAGACACAACTGAGCATGAACACACGCTGACAGCAGCAAGGAGTCCACACACTCCAACATTTTAAATTTTTCAAAAAACATTTCCTTTAGATCCCCAGGCTCTGTATACATTGTAATGAACAGTCTTACCAAATGTTTTTATCACAGTAGCACATGAATGACTAGCTTTCCAGCATGTGAACATGCACCCTTGTCACGTACTGCTAAGCCAGGGTTTCTCAATCATGGTACTGCTGACATTTGGGGCCAAATACTACTTTGTATTGGGTTTGTATTGGGGTGTGTCCTATATATTGTGGAATATTTAGCTGCCTCCTTGACCCACTGAATGCCAGTAACATCTCCCTCCAACTGAAGACAATCTAAAACATTCATAGGCTATGTCAAATGTCCCAGGTGGAGGGGTAAATTTGTAGAATTGCCACTGATTTCACTTTCCACTTTCATGCATTGGAGAAGGAAATGGCAACCCACTCCTGTGTTCTTGCCTGGAGAATCCCATGGACAGAGAAGCTTTGTAGGCTGCAGTCTATGGGGTCGCACAGAGTTGGACACGACTGAAGCGACTTAGCAGCAGCAGCAGCAGCAAAAATCATTATACCATTAAGAATCACTATACCAAGCCAGGGCTTCCCAGGTGGCTCAGTGGTAAAGAATCCACCTATCAGTGTGGGAGACACAGTTTCAATCCCTGAATCGGGAAGAACCTTTGGAGGAGGAAATGGCAACCCGTTCCAGTATTCTTGCCAAGATAATCCCATGTACAGAGGAGCCTGTTGGGCTACAGTCCGTGGGGTCACAAGAGTCAGATATGAGTGAGCAACTGAACAAGCACACATGCACACATGCCAAGGCAGTGTCATAAATTTGGGGTTCTCTTAAGAAAATACTTTTATCCTGGTACCAAATTCTGTATTAGTTAGATTATAGGTTTTTAAAAAAACACAGATTGCTTGACTAACAGGGAAGGCTTTTGGCAAAGTGACCCATTCTTGAGGCTACAAAAGAGAAAACAGTCCAGATCTGATGGGCTTCCTTACTGTCCTCTGGACACTGAGAACTCTTCTCTGACTTTCCAATCACACAGGACTATTCATGCATGATTACTTGGCATCACAATAATTAGACAGTGACCAAATTTGTATCACAGTAACTTGGTGGTAAATTCAATTTTATTAAAACATTTATTTATTTGTTTGTTTAGTATTTGACAGATTTAATTCAATTTTGCTTATATTGATTTTTAATGAGTTTTTTCCCCTTTGAAAGTTTCCATTCATAGGATCCTAGTATGGTCTCATTTAAAAAAAAAAAAAAAGCAGAGGCATCACTTTGCCAACAAAGGTCCGTATAGTCAAAAATATGATTTTTCTGGTAGTCATGTAAGGATGTGAGAGTTGGATCATAAAGAAGGCTGAACACCAAAGAACTGATGGTTTTTGAGTGGTGGTGTTGAAGAAGACTCTTGAGAGCCCCTTGGACTGCAAGGAGATCAAAACTGTTAACCCTAAAGGAAATCAATCCTGAATACTCATTGGAAGGACTGGTACTGAAGTTGAAGCTCCAATTTTTTGGCCACCTGATGAGGAGAGCCAACTCACTGGAAAAGACTCTGGTGCTGGGAAAGATTGAGGGCAGGAGAAAAATTTGGCAGCAGAGGATGAGATGGTTGAATCACATCATCAGTTCAATGGACATGAGTTTGAGCAGACTCCAGGAGATAGTGAAGGAGAGGGAAGCCTGGCGTGCTGCAGTCCATGGGGTCACAAAGAGTTGGATATGACTTAGCGACTGAACAACAGCGACTAAAATGTTCTCACTAAATATTCAGGAATAGTATTAGTGACAGGAAAGATGATTAGAAAGCTACAAAGTGATGCTTGAATTCCTTCTTGCAGCTAAAGAAAGGCTCACTTACCACAAAGTAAAATAAATATATTATATACTAAAAATAAATAAAAACACGGAGACCCAGTGTAACAGTGTGTGCATGCTCAGTCCTGTCTGACTCTTTGCAATCCCAGCACAGTAGCCTGCCAGGCTTCTCTGTCCATAGGTTTTGCCGAACAAGAATACTGCAGTGGGTTGCCACTTCTTTCTCCAGGGGATCTTCCTCACCCAGGGATTGAACCCACATCTCTTTCATTTCAGACAGATTCTTTACCACTGCGCCACCGGGGAAGCCCCACAATTATTTTTATCTGCACTTACTTGGTCAAAACAACAAATACATTATAAATATTAAAAAAATTTGGTAAGTACAAAACACAAGAAGTAAAGTTTTTATCTAATATTTTGATGTTTTTACACTTTTTTATAGTTGATTTACAATGTTGCGTTAGTTTCAGGTATACAGCCAAGTGACTCGGTAATACATATACACATATCCACTCTTTTTCAGGATTTCCCTGATGGCTCAGTGGTAAAGAATCCACCTGCCAATGCAGGAGACACCGGTTCGATCCCTGGGTTGGAAACATACCCTGGAGAAGGAAATGGCAACCCACTTCAGTATTCTTACTTGGGAAATCCCATGGGCAGAGGAGCCTGGCTAGCTAGAGTCCATGGGGTTGCAACGAGTCGGACATAACTTAGCAACTGAACAACAACAGAATATTGAGTGGCGTTCCCAATGATCTTCTATTTCTTAAGCCAGTTACAACAGTCAAACATTTTCTAAATAATATACTTTTTAAAACATTATTTATTTTAGTTCCCACCTTGTGTTAGTAGAAGTCCAGAGCCCCTTTTGTCTCTTTCCTCCAGAGACATAGCCATGCACCACTAAGCCACTATCTGCTCCCATCTCCCCCAGTTCATCACCTGTGTCACCTTCTGACTCAACCCTTACATGTTCCTGCAAACCATCACATTCCTATTTGGTGAGAGCTACCATGATGGCTTCCAGGTGGCTCAGTGGTAAAGAATCTGCCTGCCAATTCAGGAGACGCAGGTTCGATCCCTCGGACAAGAAGGTCCCCTGGAGGAGGAAATGGCAACCCATTCCAGTATTTTTGCCTGGGAAACCCCATGGACAGAGGAGCCTAGCATGCTACAGTATATGGGGTCGCAAAGAGTAGGACACGACTGAGCATGCAAGCATGTACCTTGAGGTGTACTGATCCCTGTGTTCTGGGTTGAGCTCTGATTGTCAGTGTGGCCTGGAAAGGGCAGACCTGTCTTGCTCTAGGAAACCCCTGCCTAATTTTCCAGCTTTATCCCTCATCCTTTTATTCTGCAGGAAGTAGTGAAGAACATGGATACTGAAGTCAGAAATTAGTTCAAACTCTGGTGCTGCCAAGCACTCATTGAGAAACCTTGACCAACTTATTTAATCTCTCTGTACCTCAGCTTCCCCAAAATGTAAAATGGCCATAATCAAATGGTAATTAGACTTATTGTAGTGATCATTTTGCAATGGATATAAATGTTGAACCATTATGTTGTACACCTGAAAATAATACATGTATGTCAACTATATTTCCATTTTTAAAATGTTCTTAAGTGCTCGCTTCGGCAGCACATATACTAAAATTGGAACGATACAGAGAAGATTAGCACGGCCCCTGCGCAAGGATGACACGCAAATTCGTGAAGCGTTCCATATTTTTGAGACACTGATGTATAGAACAGTCTTATGGACTCTGTGGGAGAGGGAGAGGGTGGGAAGATTTGGGAGAATGACATTGAAACATGTAAAATGTCATGTAAGAAATGAGATGCCAGTCCAGGTTCGATGCACGATACTGGATGCTTGGGGCTAGTGCACTGGGACGACCCAGAGGGATGGTATGGGGAGGGAGGAGGGAGGAGGGTTCAGGATGGGGAACACATGTATACCTGTGGCGGATTCATTTTGATATTTGGCAAAACTAATACAATTATGTAAAGTTTAAAAATAAAATAAAATTTTAAAAAAATGTTCTTAATACCAGTTTTTACCTCACAGGGCTATTAGAATTAAATGGGATAATCCACTTAAAATGTTTAAGGGGGTAAGTGGGAGGTTCACTAGGGAAGAGACATACCTATGGCTGATTCATTGCTTTGGCCACCTGATGCGAAGAGCTGATTCATTGGAAAAGACCCTGATGCTGGAAAAGATTGAAGGCAAGAGGAGAAGGGCAGGCAGAGGATGAGACTGTTGGTTGTCATCACCAACTCGACGGAAATGAGTTTGAGCAAATTCAGGGAGATAGTGAAGGACAGAAAAGTCAGGCATGCGGAAGTTCATGGAGTCACACAGAGTTGGACACAACTGAGCAATTGAACAACAATGGCTAATTAATATTGATATATGGCAGACACCAACACAATATAAATGTAAAATAGTTATCCTGAAAAGGGAAAGTGAAGTCCCTCAGTCGTATTTGACTCCCAGGGACCCCATGAACCGCAGCCCACCAGGCTCCTCCGTCCATGGGATTTTCCAGGCAAGAGTAATGGAGTGGGGTGCCATTGCCTTCTCCAACCAGTTAAAAGTAAATAAACCTAAATAAAATAAAGTGCTTAAGAGAGTGAGAGGAGGTTCAAGACAGAGGGGATATATATACATATAGCTGATTCACTTTATTACACAGCAGAAATTAATATATCATAAAACAATTATACTCCAATAAAAAGTAAAGACATAATACCAACAAAAAAAAAATTTGTTTTAATTTTTAAATTAAGTGCTTAAGAGAGTATCTGGCACACAGTGAGTACTCCTAAACAGACAACACGGATTTTGACCTGTGTAATTAGAAGTTTTATAAAGAATGAGTAAGGTGTAAATGGATGGATGGAGAAAACTTACTCAGTGGAGACAAAGCAGGTCATAAAAGGTTGCCTTAAAGAAGCTGACTTCTTTATCGTCTGAGCCACCAGGGAAGCTCTGTCACTGACATTTGAACATAAGTCAGTTAGGTAAGAACCTACTGCATAGCATAGGGAAACATACTCAATATTTTGTGGTAACCTAGGTAAGAGAAAGGAGAGTGGGGACAAACGTTCCAGAAAAGGGGAACAGCCTGGGGAAAGGTTCTGAGACAAGGGAGAATGCATATGGTACAATTGGAAAGCTGAAAAAACAGTTTTAGGATGGTGGCAGATGAGACTAAGTAGGCGGCCAGGGACCCAGTGTTGCAGATCAGATTTCTGTCTGATGTGGTCCAGATACTTCCTCTCTTATAATTCATTTGAGAGCCCCCCTCCTTTCTTCTGCACATTCTTCATTGTCTCCTCAGACTGATCTCTGTTATAAAGTTGATTTCTTACATCAAGAATCTCATTAACACTGATGAACAATTCTGCAAACTGCCAGTACACTTGAGGGCTCAACTATTGTCAACAGGTGCCTTGAATCCCTGCAGAACACTAGAGGGCCTGGCCTACAAAAGACACATGAGAGGATGCTCAAAATCTCTAATTATTAGAGATTAGATCAAAACCATAATGGGATATCACCTCACACCAGTCAGAAAGGCCATGATCAAAAAGTCTACAAATAATAAATGTTGGAGAAGGTGTGGAGAAAAAATAAACCCTCCTACAGTATTGGTGGAAATGTAAACTGGTACAGCCACTATGGAGAACAGTATGGAGATTCCTTTAAAAACTAGGAATAAACCTACCATATAACCCAGCAATACCGCTACAGGGCATATATCCAGAGGAAACCATAATTCAAAAAGATACATGCACCCCAATGTTCATCACAGCATTTAGATTACTTCCATGGAAGCAATCTAAATGTCCAACAGATGAATGGATAAAGATGTGGCCTTTTTATACAATGGAATATTACTCAGTCATAAAAACAGAGTTAAATAATGTCATTTGCAGCAACATGGATGGAACTAGAGATTATCACACTAAGTGAAGTAAGCCAGACAGAATAAGACAAATATCATATGATATTGCTTATGGGATTCTTTTTTAAAAGGGGGGGTGCAAATGAACTTATTTATAAAACAGAAGTAGGGTTACATGTGTAGAAGACAAACTTAAGGTTACCAGTGGATAAGGGGGAGTATAGATTGGGAAATTGGGATTGACATATACACACTACTCTATGTATTTAAAATAGAAAACCAACAAGGACCTACTGTGTAGCACAGGGAAGTATACTCAATATTTTGTCATAACCTATAAGGGAATAGTGGAGTAGGAAATGGCAACCCACTCCAGTATTCTTGCCTGAAGAATTCCATGGACAGAGGAGCCTGGCAGGCTACAATCCATAGGGTCTCAAAGCGTCTGACACGACTGAAGTGACTTCGCACACACATAAGGGAATAGAATCTGAAAAGGAATATATACAGCAAAGCTGAATTACTTTGCTGCACACTTGAAACTAACACAACATTGTAAATTGAGGAAAGTCTTCACTGGGTTTGACTTGGGTGGTCTTGGAGATACTTACCTTTCTGAGTTCTGACACTATGTCCTGCAGCAGCTGGAGGCTGAGATGGGCAGATCCTATGCCATTCCACTTGGAGGAGTCACTTTGGGACAGAAATCTGCAGGACTGACTTTTGCCTCTCTTCATTCACATCTTGGACTACTGTCCCATCACCCTTCCAGTCCCAGGGCCTCTTGTCTCCATTGATTCTGTACTAAGCCACCCTTTCTCATGATCATCCCCATCCCACATCTCTGCCTGGAAGATCCCCATGTAAGCATGTCTCTTCCTCAAGGAAGTCTTCCTAGTTATCAGTTGGTCTCAGATACCCATGCTTCTCTCCTCCACCATACTTATTTCAGCTTCTGATTATGTATTCATTAGTGTGATTGTTTTGCTAATGACTGTCTCCACCCAATAAATGTAAGGTCCATGACAGCGTGGATTATATCTAATTTTTCTCCATTATATTTACTATACCTGGAATATAGTAGGCAGTTAATAAACGTAGCAGAAAGAGAAAAGAAAGGAAGAATAGAGGGAGGGAAGGAGGCAAGGAGAAAAGAAAGAAGAAAAAAAAAAGGAAGGAATGGAAGGAGGCAGAGAGGGAGGAAGTCTTATCTAAAAATGGTCCCCCTAGTATGGAAAAAAACATTCTTTGTGTAACACCATTAAACATCCTATTTAAAACATCTTCACAGTTCCATTATAATCCCTTCTCCAGCAGCAATTTCCCACCCAGGCACCCTTTCACATTCCTGCTGGAATTCTCTCTCACTCATTAGCTCCTGTCTCTTTCCTCACCCATTTCTGAACACAAAAACCTGTTTATGACTCTTCATTGCAAGAGTAACCACAATTGCCATTTCTGCTTGTTCATGGCACTAACACATGATAATTATCCTTTTTATCTTCATCTCATGCCTCATTAATAGCACAATAGCCATCACTTATTGCTATTAAGCCATTGCTTCTCACAGTGGTGTGAACCTGGTCCCTTCCCAGAAGAGTCAGCTGAGGTTATTGATAGTATCAGTTTATGGTCACCTCTTTCCCTTCTTTTCTCCTCCACCCTTATCATGAAAAAGACATAAGAGTACACACACCACTTGGCTTCTAAAACAAACCAACTGACCAGAGCTAATATCCTTGTGCAGAATGAAGAGGCAGGTGTACTGGGGTTGTGGCAGGGGCTTTTCCGAGTCTCGCAACTAGCTAGTGGAGATCAGTAAGTCTTCAGCTGCCGTCCAGGTCACAGATGTTGGTCATCTCAACTAGGAAGTGATGTTGGAGAGAAACAGATGAATTCAAAAAGTATTGGTGAAGTAAAATAGAGTGCTTTCTGAATAATGGACCAAGGGATGGAACCCAGGTCTAATGCATTGGCAGATGGATTCTTTACCATCTGAGCAATCAAGGAAGCCCAAATAACGGACACCATATCATATATTAACACACAAACATGGAATCTAGAAAAATGGTACTGATGAACCTATTTGCAGGGCAGGAATAAAGCTGTACATTTATAGAATGGCCATGTAGACATGGTGAGGGAAGGGGGCGGGTGGGACAAACTGTGAGAGGAGCACTGGCACCCATACATTACTGTTGTAAAACAGCTAGTCAGAAGCCGCTGTATACCACAGGGAGCTGAGCCCGGTGCTCTGTGGCAACATAGAGGGGTGGGATGGAGGTGCGAGAGAGACTTCAGAGAGAGGGGGATATACGTATACATACAGCTGATTCGCTTCATTGCACAGCAGAAACTAACACAACATTGTAAAGCAATTATACTCCAGTGAAAAATTAATTAAAATTTTAAACAAATAAATAGTAGACACTTTTCTAAGTGCCTTGGGTATGTTAAACCCTCACAACACACAAGTAAGGTGGGCATTTTCACCTCTTATTCACAGACAAGGGCATAGAACCACCAAGAGGTTACATAATTCAAGTCACTGGGGTCAATATCCAACCCAGGCAGTTTGATTCCAAAGCCTACATCTTTTACCATTATGCTATATATCTTCCTGCTAAATTATCTGCTTGCTAGAGAGTTTGCTAGCAATCTTCTGCTTGCTAGAAGATTCCCTACATATATGCATCTCTTCCTTCCACATCCCTTTACACACACATGCACACACTCACATACACATACACCCACATCTACAGCAGACTGGTAGGAATGGGGAAAATTGAGATATGTAGATGTCCAAGGAGTGGGCCAGGTCAGAGAATGTGGCCATGCTGAATGGAGGCATTCACTCAAGTTCAGAGAGAGAACTTCATTGGTTGTCAGACCTGCTTTAGGTCACACTGAGAAGCTTGTGTGTGTGTTAGTCATTCAGTCATGTCCGACTCTTTGCAACCCCGTGGACTGTAGCCTGCCAGGCTCCTTTGTCTATGAGATTCCCCAGGCAAGAATACTGGAATGGGTTGCCAGTTCCTTCTCCAGGGAATCTTCCTGACCTAGGGATTGAACCTGGGTCTCCCACATTGCAGGCAGATTCTTTACCATCTGAGTTACCAGGGAACTGAAAAAAAGTCTGAGAAGCTTGGGTTAACCCATTTATTCTGCTGAGCTCCTTAAACTGGATCTTTCCTCTTTGGTTTCTTTTTCATTGTTCTGGTGCTTGGACTATGAAGGAAGAAAAATAAGAGGACTCATCCTGATACCTTGTTTATATGTTGTTGTTGTTTAGTCGCTCAATCATGTCCAACTCTTTTGTGACCTCATGGACAGACTATAGCCCCCCAGGTTCCTCTGTCCATAGGGTTTCCCAGGCAAGAATCCTAGAGTGAGTTGCCATTTCCTTCTCCAGGGATCTTCCCCATCCAGGGATTGAACCCACATCTCCTGCATTGGGAGCTGGATTCTTTACTGCTGAGCCATGTGGGAAGTCCACCTTGTTTATATACCAACATAATAAATTGTATGTGTTTACACTGTTGGTGGGAATGCAAACTAGTACAGCCACTATGGAGAACAGTGTGGAGATTCCTTAAAAAACTGGAAATAGAACTGCCTTATGATCCAGCAATCCCACTGCTGGGCATACACACTGAGGAAACCAGAAGGGAAAGAGACACGTGTACCCCAATGTTCATCGCAGCACTGTTTATAATAGCCAGGACATGAAAGCAACCTAGATGCCCATCAGCAGATGAATGGATAAGAAAGCTGTGGTACATATACACAATGGAGTATTACTCAGCCATTAAAAAGAATACATTTGAATCAGTTCTAATGAGGTGGACGAAACTGGAGCCTATTATACAGAGTGAAGTAATCCAGAAGGAAAAACACCAATACAGTATACTAACGCATATATATGGAATTTAGAAAGATGGTAACAATAACCCTGTGTACGAGACAGCAAAAGAGACACTGGTGTATAGATCAGTCTTATGGACTCTGTGGGAGAGGGAGAGGGTGGGAAGATTTGGGAGAATGGCATTGAAACATGTAAAATATCATGTATGAAACGAGATGCCAGTCCAGGTTCGATGCACGATACTGGATGCTTGGGGCTAGTGCACTGGGACGACCCAGAGGGAGGGTATGGGGAGGGAGGAGGGAGGAGGGTTCAGGATGGGGAACACATGTATACCTGTGGTGGATTCATTTTGATATTTGGCAAAACTAATACAATTATGTAAAGTTTAAAAATAAAATAAAATTTTAAAAAAATAAATAAATTTTATGTGTTTACAACCATTTATGCATAAGATTTGCCTACAATACCAATAGATATGTTAATTGTGTTATTTTTGCTAGTTAATAATTTTAATAAAATTTGCTGGTTTTCTAGTGAAAAAATAAGAGGACTCGGGACTCCGAAACAGCTGTCCTCAGAGTTCAGCTGTACTGCTGTTGAGCCAACTTACTTTTCTTTTTTTGGAGGGGGGAGGGATTATTATAGTAATTTATCATTATTTAGTATGCAGAGGAATTTTGGAGGGTATATTTTTTCTCTTTATAATTTATTTTAGTTGGAGGATAATTATTTACACTATTATGATGGTTTTTGCCATACACCAATATGAATTGACCATAGGAATACAGGTGTCCCCTCTTCCATTCACCCCATCTCTCCAGGTTGTCACAGAGCAGCGGCTTTGGGTGCCCTGCATCACACATGAAACTTGCACTGGTTATCTGTTTTACATATGGTAATGTATATGTTTTAATGCTATTCTGTCAAATCATCCCACCCTCTCCTTCTCCCACTGAGTTTTCTGAACCTCAGTTTTCTCCGAGCTATGTCACAGTTGTCAGCATTTGAGTTCCCATTGTTCAAATGTGCCTGAGAACAGACAGCTGCAGAACTCTGCTCCCCACTGTATTGCAAAACTTGCACAACTCTGATACCAGTGCCTGAGGCACATGGGTGTATTTCACGACTGTATCGACAGAATCCTGTCTGACAAGATATTGTCTCATCTAGTCTTGTCAGGCACTCATGGTTTGTTTACCCCCAAGGGAGACTGAGATGATGAGAGTGGCCAAGTCTTTGAGCAACACCACCTCCTTTCATCATGAAGACTTCTTACGGCCGCAGCTCTCGACACAGGCAGAGGGGACCCCAGAGATGAGGACCTGAAGCCCAAAGGGAATCATGGATTGATGTCACAGATGAGAAGAGAGGCACGGGCAGACAAGGGGCTCTGTTGCTGCAAAGGCAAATTCATAGATGTGCCCCAGGGGTGAGTACGAGCTCTCTGGGTACATGGCCATTCTCTGGCCATGTGTGAAGGCAGAGCACAGCCACCATGCCTGTGGACTCACAGAAACATATTGTCAAAGGAGCACATGAGAGTTCAATGAACCATCTCCCCTCACTTTTTTGCAAAACAGTCTGAGAGACTGGGCAGCCTGGGGACTGGGTGTCCTCACACAACATCTGCCTGAGAAATAAGTCCATTTCAGGCCTGAGAAGCCATTGCCATCACTGTGAATAATGTCAACCCACATCTAAACACCAATCTTGTACTGACTGTGGTTTTACCAGTAGTCATTTATGAATGTGAGAGTTGGACCATACAGAAGGCTGAGCACCGAAGAATTAATGCTTTCAAATTGTAGTCTTAGAGAAGACTCTGAGAGTCCTTAAAGGGATCAAATCAGTCAATCCTAAAGGAAATCAACTCTAAATAGTTATTGAAAGGACTGATGCTGAAGCTGAAATTCCAATATTTTGGCCACATGATACGAAGAGCCAACTCATTAGGAAAGACCCTGATGCTGGGAAAGATTAAAAGCAGGAGGAGAAGAGGGTGGCAGAGGATGAGATGGTTGGATGGCATCACAAGTCAATGGACATGAGTTTGAGCAAACTCCGGGAGACAGTGAAGGACAGGGAAGCCTGGCATGCTGCAGGCCACGGAGTCACAAAGAGTCAGACATGTCTTAGCTACTGAACAACACAACATGGAAAAAGGCGGTGGTTTTTAAGCTCTGATACATGTCCGAGTCACCTGGGACTTTTAAAATCCCTGCAGCAACATACAGTTTGTGACATTTTGTGTCTGACCCCTTTTACTTGAACTTGATGATTTTAAGATCCATCTATATTGTTGCATATTGTTGTTGCTGTTCAGTCGCTAAGTCTGTTGTGTCTGTCAGAACTTTATTCTTTGTGTCTGAATAATATCTGTGGTATGGATATGCCACATTTTGTTTACGCACTCATCTATTGATAGACATTTGTGTTGCTTCCACCCTTTGGCTATTGCTGAGTAAGAATGGGCAATTTTTTTAACTAACTTTATTTTTTAATATTTATAAATTGCTCACTTGACTGCATCAGGTCTTGGTCGCCACACACAGGATCTTTGCTGCATCATGTGGCATCTTTCATTGTGGCACTCGGTCTCCAGAGCTCTCGGGCTTCAGTGGTTGCAGCTCACAGGCTTAGCAGCTCCTTGGCACATGAGATCTTAGCTTCCTGACCAGGGATTGAACCCACATCCCTTCTATTGCAAAGTGGATTTTTAACCCCTGTGCCACCAGGGAAGTCCCAAGAATAGGCAAATGTTTAGAGGCAGAATTAATCCAGAGTTCTAGTTGCAAGTTCTGGGAGAAAGGGAAAATATACTACCTAACCAGTATAGGGTTTCCTTTTGGGATGATGAAAATTTTCTGGAATAGATAGGAGAGATTGTGACACAACATTGAGAATGCAGTCAATATTACTAAGTTGTATTCTTTAGAATGATTACAGTGGGAAATTTTGGTATTTATGGTTTGATGATGAAGATGTTCTTTGCTCAGTTATATCCAACTCTTTGCGACCCCATGGACTATAACCTGCCAGGCTCCTCTGCCCAAGGAATTCTCCAGGCAAGAATACTGGGGTGGGTAGCCATTCCCTTCTCCAGAGGATCTTCCCAACGCAGGGATCAAACCAGGGTCTCCTGCACTGCAGGCAGATTCTTTACCATCTGAGCCACCAGGGAAGCCCTATTTATGGCTTAAGTCCCATTAAATCAGTTGGGCCACAACTGAACCAGGACTCTGGGTTTGGGAGCCATGCTTTAATTTTTTTTTTTGCTTTAATTTTTTTCCTTTTTGTGTTTATTTCTTTTTTTATTTTTGAATTTATTTATTTTTTAACTGAAAGACAATTGCTTTACAGAACTGTGTTGGATTCTGCCAAACATCAATATGAATCAGCCATAGGTATACATATGTCCCCTCCCTCTTTGAACCTCCCTCCCATCTCCCTCCCCACCCAACCCTTCTGGATCATTGCAGAGCCCTGGTTTGAGTACTTTTTAAAATTCCCTCAGTGACTCCAAGGTATAGCAAGTTCGAGAACCACTAATGTTAGGAAAGGAGGGAGGACTATGAGAATTAAACATCCACACTTCCCAGGACTTATTAAGTGCCATCTCCTCCAAGACCCACCCATACTCTCACCACTTCAGTCATTTCCTGTCACCTATCTGGCCTATTTCCATTTTAAATGCATGTCACCATTGAATTACGTTGTTCATTTGTTTGTTCACTTTTTATTTGTCCCTTCCCACAAAACCAATGGTGTTCAACCTTACAATGCATTTGAATCATCTGGGACCCTATTTTTTTTAATAAATACTTTTTTTTCAGGGCAGAAATTGAGAGGTAGACATAGAGAAAAGACATGTGGACACAAGGGGGTTGGGAGGCTCGCATGAATTGAGAGAGTACATATATACCCTACCATGTGTAAAATGGATAGCTAGTGGGAAGCTGCTGTATAGCACAGGGAGCTCATCTCAGTGTTCTGTGTTGACCTAGAGAGTTGGTATGGAGCGGAGAGGAGGGAGGCTCAAGAGGGAGATGGTATATGTATACTTATAGCTGATTCATTTTGTCATACAACAGAAACTAATACAACATTGTGAAGCAATTATATGCCAATAAAAAAAAAGGAGGGGGGAGCACTTCCTTGATGGCTCAGTGGTAAAGAATGCATGTGTCAGTGCAGGAGACACAGGAGATGTGAGAAGGAAATGGCAACCCACTCCAGTATTCTTGCCTGAAAAATCTCATGGACAGAGGAGTCTGGCGAACTATACAGTCCATAGGGTCACAAAGAGTCAGACACAACTGAGCATGTATGCAATAATAAATATAATTCATCAACTTTATTAATTGATTAATTAACAGTTGCTCTAATCCATGCTGACTCATCCTTTTCTGCCTTATGATTCCAGTTCTTACTGCACTAAGATTTCTTAAGCCCCGATTCCACCCCCAAGTCCTGTGTTAGACTTTTTATACTATGGTCTTGATGAGGGAGGTGGTATTATTCCCAGTTTATATCTATAGGGTTAGGGAGCACTAGTATCAATGCTGACAAGACCAGGCTCCCAGTTTGCAGAGCTTTAATGGAGGCTTTCCATGAGGCTGGCTGGGCGCTGAGTAAACAAGTGTGCCTCACCTTCTCACCAGCCACCAGTCCTTTGGGAAAAATAGATGTCAAGTCAGCATAATCAGAGCAGTGTCACTGCCCGGTAGAAGTGCAGGGAGCCCTGGAAACTGGGATCTGATCTGGTTCAGGGAGGGTTCAGAGACGGCTTCCTGCAGAAGCTTCACTTCCCCTGACATCCAACTGATCTTTTAACAACCAAGAGTAATTAAATCATCCCCCAGCTTAGAATCCCTCGGTGGCTTCCCATTGCCTATTGAATAGGGGACCAAATCATTTTGCTTTGCCCGGGACTTTTCCAGGTTTTTAGCACTTAAATCCCTGCACCCCAGGAAATCCATCACTCTTCATTCAAATGGGCCAAGAGGCACATGGAAAGGTGTTCAACATCGCAAATTATTAGACAGATGCAAATCAAAACTATAAGGAGATACCACGTCACACCAGTCAAAATGGCTATCATTTAAAAATCCATGAACTATAAATGCTAGAGAGGGTGTGAAGAGAAGGAAACCTTCCTACACTGATGGTGGGAATGTAAATTGGTACAGCCACGATGGAGAACGGTGTGGAGATTCCTTAAAAAACTAAAACTACAGCTAGCATATGATCTGGCAAACCCACTCCTGGGCACATATCCAGAAAAAACATGGTCCAAAATGCATTTCAGTGTTCACTGCAGCACTCTTTACAGTAGCCAGGACATGGCAGCAACCTAAATGTCCATCGACAGAGGAATGGATAAAGAAGATGTGGTATATATATATACACCAGAATATTACTCAGCCATAAAAAGGAACAAAATTGTGTCACTGGTTGAGATGTGGATGGACCTAGAGACTGTCATACTGAATTAAGTAAGTCAGATAAGAAAGAGAAATATATTCCTTATATGGAATCTGAAAAGAAATGATACAAATGAACTTTATTTACAAAACAGAAACATACTCACAGACTTAGAGAATGACTTTATGGTTACCAGGGAGAAGGGTGGGAGGGAAGGGTAGTTAGGGAGTTTGGGATGGACAGGTACATACTGCTATGTTTTAAATGGATAACCAACAAGGACCTACTGTAGAGCACAGGGAACTCTGCTCAATGTTACGTGGCAGCCTGGATGGGAGGGGGGTTTGAGGGAGAATGGATACTCATATATAGGTTGGCTGAGTCACTCTGCTGTGCACCTAAAACTATGACAACATTGTTAATCAGCTATACTCCAATTTAAAGTTAAAAATTAAATTTAAAAAAAAAATCAGTCAAACAAACCAGAATGAATTTTCTCCCTATGATCCAACCAAATCCAGACTCCTTAAGAAGTTTCAAATCCCTTTATGATCTCATCCCCTCCTAGAAAGTTAAGTCCCTCAGTCATGTCTGACTCTTTGCAACCCTGTGGACTGTAGCCCACCAGGCTTCTCCATCCATGGGATTCTCCAGGCAAGAATACTGGAGTGGGTTGCCATTTCCTTCTCCAGGGGATCTTCCCGACCCAGGGATCGAACCCAGGTCTCCCGCATTGCAGGTAGATGCTTTAACCTCTGAGCCACCAGGGAATCCCCTCCTAGACGCAGTTCTTAATACCTGTACTCTCACCTAGACTCACCTCTCACCACCTGAACTCACCGCCAGCATGCATGTGCATGTTAAGTCACTTCACTGTCACTGAAGTCACTCAGTCTTGTCTGACTCTTTGCGACCTCATGAACTGTAGCCTACCAGGCTCCTCCATCCATGGGATTTTCCAGGCAAGAATACTGGAGTGGGTTGTCATTTTCACTTCAGTCACGTCCAATTCTTTACAACCCTATGGACTGTAGCCCAGTAGGCTCCTCTGTCCATGGGATTCTACATACAAGAATATGGAGTGGGTTGTCATACCCTCCTCCAGCGGACCTTCCTGATCCAAGGATCAAACCTGAGTATCTTACATCTCCTGCATTGACAGGCAGGTTTCTGCCACTAACGCCAACCACTTACACTTTATTCTCTAGTCCCACGGAAGTAGGCATGGTACCCTGAAGCCGCTGATATCTCTCCTTCACCTCTGCTATTGCCCATACTGAGATCTCTCTGCAATAACTGCCTCCCCTAAATGCCCACCTGGAAAGCACCTTCTCATTCCTCAGGCCTCCTGTGAAATGCTAGCTTCTCTAGGAAGCCAACCTCTAGGAAGCCAACCTGCAACTCTATATAATCTTATGCATCCATTCATCCAAGGAGTCTTTACACCGGGTTGTCTTTCTTTTGGTAATTGTCAGATAACTCTGATTAATATAATTAATCAATACTGCACACAGTGACTGCAGCCATGAAATTAAAAGACACTTACTTCTTGGAAGAAAAGCTATATCAAACCTAGACAGCATATTAAAAAGCAGAGATATCACTTTGCCAACAAAGGTCTGTATAGTCAAAGGTATAGTTTTCCCAGTAGTCCTGTACAGATGTGAGAGTTGGATCATAAAGAAGGCTGAGTACCGAAGAATTGATGCTTTCAAATTGTGGTGCTGGAGAAGACTCTTGAGAGTCCCCTGGACTGCAAGGAGATCAATCCAGTCAATCCAAAGTAAATCAACCCTAAATATTCATTGGAAGGACTGATACTGAAGCTGAAGCTCCAATAACTTTGGCCATCTGATGTGAAGGGCTGATTCATTGGAGAAGACCCTGATGCTGGGAAACATTGAGGGTGGATGGAGAAGGGGGCAACAGAGGATGAGTTGGTTGGATGGTATCACTGACTCAGTGGATATGAGTTTGAGCAAACTCCAGAAGATAGTGAATGACTGGGAAGCCTGGCATGCTGCAGTCCATGGGGTCACAAAGAGTTGGACACTACTGAGCGACTGAACAATAGCAACTAGATTAATTAACAGTTACTCCAGCCTGTAGCCTGCAGTGGCACATTTTTCTGTCACACACTGACATTGTAAAAATATGTGTCTCATCGGAGAAGCCAGGACCTTCTGATGTTTTGTCATTGATGGACTGAGGAGAAATTGATGAGGAACCATCTCTGCTGCTCTCCCTTTCAGGAGACAACTGAACACGCCAGAGCCTTCATCCACCCAGCTCTTCCTCCTTTGACCTCCTTTGACTTTGAGTGAAATGTTCAAACATGGTCTCCACGCCAGGGACTAGTCTATCTGGACCCACTTCCTTTTCTGAAGAAAGTTTACCTCAGGAAATGCCCTTTTCCACACTGGAGACCCATGGTTGGAGACTCTTTGGAAAAGGCTCAATCTTGTGCCTAAAGAGGTATGTGCAAGGCTGCTCTGGCAGCGTTACTTGTCATGGTGAAAAACTGGAAACACATGACATGTCCATCAGCAGGATAATGAGTAAACAATTATTGTACACCCATTCTGTAGAATACTGTGCAGCTTATAAAACCAGTGGTGTTGCACAGGCACTGAAATGGCTAAAATGAAAAAAAAAATGGAAAATATCAAGTGTTTTTAAGCACCACCCCCCCTTAGCCTTAAACTTAGTTGTACTTTAAACTCGAAGCCATTACATAGGACAAAATAATAATAGTTTAGTCCTTAAACAAATTCAAGGACTTTAGTTACTCCTCAAGGGCTATAGATAATATTCTCTTTTTTAACTTATTTTGTTTATTTTATTTACCTCTTTGTGCCACAAGGCATGTGGGATCTTAGTTCTTAGTTCCCTGACCAGGGATTGAACCTGTGGCCCTGCAGTGGAACCTCAGAGTCATAATCACTGGACCACAAGGGAAGCCCCCTGAAGCTAATATTCTCAGCCATGTTCTATGAGCGGTTTTGCAGATACTGAAGTCCCCAGCAGGTGAAGGAAGATGACTGCATGATGACCAAATTGTAGCCATGACATAAGCTGCCCCATGTACACAATTCTAAGAACTGGCCTCAGAGAAACAGGAACAAACCCTGCAACTGAAGGTTAACTGTATTTAAAACAATCAAGATGATGCTGATCAGACCACCACACTCCTGATTTCAAGATGACTTTCAGAGCTGACTTGCTGCTCTGCCCCCTCCCTCTGCCAATACACCCCTGCAACTCCCCTTTAGAAGCTCTAGCCCCCTAGCTGTAATTCTGAATTGGTTCTTGGACATGAGTCCACCTTCTCCCCTCGTTGACAGCCTCCAAAATAAAGCAAACTTTCCTTTCCTAACAACACTTGTCCTCAAGTATTGGCTATTTTTTCTTTTTCTTTTAAACATTTTTATTTTCTATTAGTTTTTAGTACTTGAAAATGCAATTAATTTTTGTATCAACCATATATCAAACAACCATATTAAACTCTATAAGAAACTCTTATTGTTTCACTAAAACACAGATTATCTACGTACACAGTATATATAGTCATGTTGTTCAGTCACTAATTTGTGTCTGACTGTGACCCCATGGACTGCAGCACACCAGGTTTTCCTGTCTTCACTATCTCCCAGTTTGCTCAAACTCATGTCCATTGAGTTGGTGATGCCATCTAACCATCTTATCTTCTGTCGCCCCCTCTCCTTCTGCCCTCAATCTTTCCCAACATCAGAGTCTTTTCCAATGAGTCGCCTCTTCACATCAGGTGTCCAAAGTATTGGAGTTGTAGCATCAGTCCTTCTAATTAATATTCAGGGGGTGATTTCCTTTACAAAGTTGTATCATCTCCAAATATAATTTTGTTCCTTTCTTTTTTTTAATTTATTTTTTAATATAAATTTATTTATTTTAATTGGAGGTTAATTACTTTACAATATTGTATTGGTTTTGCCATACATCAACATGAATCTGCCACAGGTATACATGTGTTCCCCATCCCAAACCCCCCCTCCCTCCTCCCTCCCCATACCATCCCTCTGGGTCATCCCAGTGCACCAGCCCCAAGCATCCAGTATCGTGCATCGAGCTTGGACTGGTGATCAAAGTATAGTTGCTTTACAATGTTGTGTTACTTTCTACTGTACAACAAAGTGGATCAGCTATACATATATGTATATCTTCTCTTTTTTGGCTTTCCTTCCTATTTGAGCATCCACTAGATTCCTTGTGTGATACAGTTCTCATTAGTCATCTACTTTATACACAGTAGCAATAGTGTATACATGTCAATCCTAATCTCCCAACTCATCCCTTCTGCCCCTTTCCACCTTGGTATCCACAGGTTTGTTCTCTACATTTGTGTTTCTATTTCTGCTTTGTAAATAAGATCACCTATACCAATTTGCTCAAAATTCTCCAAGCCAGGCTTCAGCAATATGTGAACCGTGAACTTCTTGGTGTTCAAGCTGGGTTTAGAAAAGGCAGAGGAACCAGAGATCAAATTGCCAACATCTGCTGGATCATCGAAAAAGCAAGAGAGTTCCAGAAAATCATCTATTTCTGCTTTATTGACTATACCAATGCTTTGACTGCCTGGATCACAATAAACTGTGGAAAATTCCAAAAGAGATGGGAATACCAGACCACCTGACCTGCCTCTTGAGAAACCTATATGCAGGTCTGGAAGCAACAGTTAGAACTGGACATGGAACAACAGACTGCTTCCAAATAGGAAAAGGAGTACGTCAAGGCTATATATTGTCACCCTGCTTATTTAACTTCTATGCAGAGTACATCATGACAAATGCTGGACTGGAAGAAGCACAAGCTGGAATCAAGATTGCCGGGAGAAATATCAATAACCTCAGATATGCAGATGACACCACCCTTATGGCAGAAAGGGAAGAGGAACTAAAAAGCCTCTTGATGAAAGTGAAAAAGGAGAGTGAAAAAATTGGCTTAAAGCTCAACATTCAGAAAACTAAGATCATGGCATCTGGTCCCATCACTTCATGGGAAATAGATGGGGAAACAGTGGAAACAGTGTCAGACTTTATTTTGTTGGGCTCCAAAATCACTGCAGATGGTGACTGCAGCCATGAAATTAAAAGACGCTTACTCCTTGGAAGGAAAGTTATGACCAACCTAGATAGCATATTGAAAAGCAGAGACATCACTTTGCCAACAAAGGTCCGTCTAGTCAAGGCTATGGTTTTTCCTGTGGTCATGTATGGATGTGAGAGTTGGACTGTGAAGAAGGCTGAGCGCCGAAGAATTGATGCTTTTGAACTGTGGTGTTGGAGAAGACTCTTGAGAGTCCCTTGGACTGCGAGGAGATCCAACCAGTCCATTCTGAAGATCAGCCCTGGGATTTCTTTGGAAGGAATGATGCTAAAGCTGAAACTCCAGTACTTTGGCCACCTCATGCGAAGAGTTGACTCATTGGAAAAGACTCTGATGCTGGGAGGGATTGGGGGCAAAAAGAGAAGGGGACGACAGAGGATGAGATGGCTGGATGGCATCACCAACTCGATGGATGTGAGTCTGAGTGAACTCCGGGAGTTGGTGATGGACAGGGAGGCCTGGTGTGCTGAGATTCATGGGGTCGCAAAGAGTCGGACACGACTGAGCAACTGATCTGATATGATACCAATTTTTTCATATTCCACAGAGTGAAATAAGTCATAAAGAGAAAAACAAATATTGAGTATTGGCTTTTGAGTGGCAAGGAGCTGGACCTGAGTTTGATAACATGTTGTCATGGATTTGGAGTGCTCATGCACTACTGGTGGGAGGATAAAAGTGGTACAACTCTTTGGAAATGGTTTGGTAATAGCTACTAACACTATACATAAGTATTACCTATAATCCAGCACTCCCATTTATAAGCTTATATACAACAGAAAAGTGCATGTATTGGATTGGCCAAAAATGTCCATCAATAACAGACTGGATATATGAGTTGTTGTGGTATATTCACACAATAAAATATTAAAAGGTACATGTCCTCAATGGAAGCAATATTTTACCTCCACAGGGGCAAAAATTGATTTGGGGAAGAAGAAAAAATAAGCAGATGTATATACAATATATATATGAATATAGATGGATAGATAGGGTAAGAATATTTGTGATATTAAATTTCATGGAGGGACAGTTAGGAAATTGTCTAACACAGTTGCTGGGGGGTATAATGAAAAAGGATTGAGAAATAAAGCTGCAAGATTTAAGATCTACAGATACATGCAAAAAAAAAAAAAAAACCTTTTTCATAAAAAAGAATGAAATATTGCTATTTGCAGAAACATGGATGCTATTACATGTTATGAGTATTACAGATTGTAATACTGAGTGAACTGTCAGGCAGAGAAAGACAAATATTTATGATATTACTTACATGTGGATCTAAAAAAGAATACAAATGGATTTATTTACAATACAGACTCACAGAACAAACATATGGTTACCAAAGGGAAAAGGGGAGAGGGATAAATTAAGAGTATGGAATTAACAGATACACACTACTATACATAAAATAGATAACAAGAATTAACTATGTAGCATGGGTAACTATGTGAAGAAAATTGAGTGCCAAAGAACTGATGCTTTTGAACTGTGGTGTTGGAGAAGACTCTTGAGAGTCCCTTGGACTGCAAGGAGATCCAACCAGTCCATCCTAAAGGAGATCAGTCGTGGGTATTCACTGGAAGGACTGATGGTGAAGCTGAAACTCCAATACTTTGGCCACCTCATGTGAAAAGTTGACTCATTGGAAAAGACTCGGGAAGGATTGGGGGCAGGAGGAGAAGGGGACGACAGTGGATGAGATGGCTGGATGGCATCACCGACTCCATGGACATGAGTTTGAGTAAACTCCAGGAGTTGGTGATGGATAGGGAGGCCTGAGAATGTGGTCCACTGGAGAAAGGAATGGCAAACCACTTCAGTATTCTTGCCTTGGGAACCCCATGAACAGTATGAAAAGGCAAAATGGTAGGATACTGAAAGAGAAACTCCCCAGATGAGTAGGTGCCCAGTATGCTACTGGAGATCAGTGGAGAAATAACTCCAGAAAGAATGAAGGGATGGAGCCAAAGCAAAAACAATACCCAGCTGTGGATGTGACTGGTGATAGAAGCAAGGTCTGATGCTATAAAGAGCAATATTACATAGGAACCTGGAATGTTAGGTCCATGAATCAAGGCAAATTGGAACTGGTCAAACAGGAGATGGCAAGAGTGAACGTCAACATTCTAGGAATCAGCTAACTAAAATGGACAGGAATGGGTGAATTTAACTCAGATGACCATTATATCTACTACTGTGGGCAGGAATCCCTCAGAAGAAATGGAGTAGCCATCATGGTCAACAAAAGAGTCCGAAATGCAGTACTTGGATGCAATCTCAAAAATGACAGAATGATCTCTGTTCGTTTCCAAGGCAAACCATTCAATATCACAGTAATCCAAGTCTATGCCCCAACCAGTAATGTTGAAGAAGCTGAAGTTGAATGGTTCTATGAAGACCTACAAGACCTTTTAGAACTAACACCCAAAAAAGATGTCCTTTTCCTTATAGGGGACTGGAATGCAAAAGTAGGAAGTCAAGAAACAACTGGAGTAACAGGCAAATTTGGTCTTGGAATATGGAATGAAGCAGGGCAAAGAATAATAGAGTTTTGCCAAGAGAACACACTGGTCATAGCAAACACCCTCTTCCAACAGCACAAGAGAAGACTCTACACATGGACATCACCAAATGGTCAACACCAAAATCAGATTGATTATATTATTTGCAGTCAAAGATGAAGAAGCTCTATACAGTCAGCAAAAACAAGACCGGTAGCTGACTGTGGCTCAGATCATGAACTCCTTATTGCCAAATTCAGACTTAAATTGAAGAAAGTGGGGAAAACCACTAGACCATTCAGGCATGACCTAAATCAAATTCCTTATGATTATACAGTGGAAGTGAGAAATAGATTTAAGGGCCTAGATCTGATAGATCTAGATCTATCTATCTATTTAAGGGACTAGATCTAGAGTGCCTGATGAACTATGGACTGAGGTTCGTGACATTGTACAGGAAGCAGGGATCAATACCATCTCTATGGAAAAGAAATGCAGAAAAGCAAAATGGCTGTCTGGGGAGGCCTTACAAATAGCTGTGAAAAGAAGAGAAGTGAAAAGCAAAGGAGAAAAGGAAAGACATAAGCATCTGAATGCAGAGTTCCAAAGAATAGCAAGAAGATATAAGAAAGCCTTCCTCAGTGATCAATGCAAAGAAATAGAGGAAAAAAACAGAATGGGAAAGACTAGAGATCTCTTCAAGACAATTAGAGATACCAAGGGAATATTTCATGCAAAGATGGGCTCGATAAAGGACAGAAATGGTATGGACCTAACAGAAGCAGAAGATATTAAGAAGAGATAGCAAGAATACACAGAAGAACTATACAAAAAAGATCTTCATGACCCAGATAATCACCATGGTGTGATCACTGACCTAGAGCCAGACATCCTGGAATGTGAAGTCAAGTGGGCCTTAGAAAGCATCACTACGAGCAAAGCTAGTGGAGGTGATAGAATTCCAGTTGAGCTATTTCAAATCCTGGAAAATGATGCTATGAAAGTGCTGCACTCAGTATGCCAGCAAATTTGGAAAACTCAACAGTGGCCACAGGACTGGAAAAGATCAGTTTTCATTCCAATCCCAAAGAAAGGCAATGCCAAAGAATGCTCAAACTACCACACAATTGCACTCATCTCACATGCTAGTAAAGTAATGCTCAAAATTCTCGAAGCCAAGCTTCAGCAATACATGACTCATGAACTTCTTGATGTTCAAGCTGGTTTTAGAAAAGGCAGAGGAACCAGAGATCAAATTGCCAACATCTGCTGGATCATCGAAAAAGCAAGAGAGTTCCAGAAAAACATCTATTTCTGCTTTATTGACTATGCCAAAGCCTTTGACTATGTGGATCACAATAAACGGTGGAAAATTCTGAAAGAGATGGGAATACCAGACCACCTGACCTGCCTCTTGAAAAAACGTATATGTGGGCCAGGAAGCAACAGTTAGAACTGGACATGGAACAACAGACTGCTTCCAAATAGGAAAAGGAGTACATCAAGGCTGTATATTGTCACCCTGCTTGTTTAATTTATATGCAAAGTACATCATGACAAATGCTGGACTGGAAGAAGCACAAGCTGGAATCAAGATTGCCGGGAGAAATATCAATAACCTCAGATATGCAGATGACACCACCCTTATGGCAGAAAGGGAAGAGAAACTAAAAAGCCTCTTGATGAAACTGAAAGAGGAGAGTGAAAAAGTTGGCTTAAAGCTCAACATTCAGAAAACTAAGATCATGGCATCTGGTCCCATCACTTCATGGGAAATAGATGGGGAAACAGTGGAAACAGTGTCAGACTTTATTTTGTTGGGCTCCAAAATCACTGCAGATGGTGACTGCAGCCATGAAATTAAAAGACGCTTACTCCTTGGAAGGAAAGTTATGACCAACCTAGATAGCATATTGAAAAGCAGAGACATTACTTTGCCAACAAAGGTCCGTCTAGTCAAGGCTATGGTTTTTCCTGTGGTCATGTATGGATGTGAGAGTTGGACTGTGAAGAAAACTGAGTGCCAAAGAATTGATGCTTTTGAACTGTGGTGTTGGAGAAGACTCTTGAGAGTCCCTTGGACTGCAATGAGATCCAACCAGTCCATTCTGAAGGAGATCAGTCCTGGGTGTTCTTTGGAAGGAATGATGCTAAAGCTGAAACTCCAGTACTTTGGCCACCTCATGCGAAGAGTTGACTCATTGGAAAAGACTCTGATGCTGGGACGGATTGGGGGCAGGTAGAGAAGGGGACGACAGAGGATGAGATGGCTGGATGGCATCACCGACTTGATGGACGTGAGTCTGAGTGAACTCTGGGAGTTGGTGATGGACAGGGAGACCTGGTGTGCTGCAATTCATGGGGTCACAAAGTCGGACACGACTGAGCGACTGAACTGATCTGAACTGAGGGAGGCCTGGCATGCTGTGATTCATGGGGTCGCAAAGAGTTAGACACTACTGAACGACTGAACTGAACTGATAGGTAACTATTCAATATCTTTAATAACCTATAATATAAAAAATGTGCAAATATATATGTATGTATAACTAAATTGTTTTGCTGTATATCTGAAGCTAACACAATATAATAAATCAGATAAACTTCAATTTTTAAAAAGCTGATTCTTATAAACAGAATGTTTAGTAAATGAAACCAGACAAAGAGGAGTATATTGTGTGAGTCCACTCATATAAAGTTCCAAAGACAGGTCATCTATAATGTTTATATTAAGAGAATGTTTGGGAAGGCAAGGTCAGAGTGATGACAAGGAAAGAAGCAGAAGAATTCCAGGGACAGAGAGATGGGGTCATTCTTTTCCTTGATCATGTCCATGATTGCATGGTTGTGTTCAGTGTGAAAATTCATTGAGTTACACACATGGCCTATCCCTTTTTCTGCATATAGCTTATTCTTCAATTAAAAGTTTTTAAAAAGAAAACCAGAAATGAGTGTTCCATGTGCACCGACACAGAAAGATGACTCAGACATATAATTAAATGAACAAAGCAGTAACAGAACAATTTGGTAGAATGAGTCAACATATACAACAGCTTCTAATGGGTGGGTCAGGCAGAAATGGAGATTTGGCGAAAAACTGTCTGGTCTTGCACCTGAATTATCTCAAAACAAAAAGAAGAACTGGAGGAATGGGAATGTTCCAGTTTTTTAAATTTTGTAACTATGGTCAAATACACAAAATCTACTATTTTAACCATTTTTAGGTGTCCAGCTTAGCAGTATTAAGTACATTCACATTGCTGTGTAACCATCACTACCATCCATCTACAGAACTTTGTCAGCTTACCAGACTGAAACTCTGCATACATTAAACACTAACTCCACATTCCTCCTCCTCCAGTGCCTGGTACCCACCATGCTACATTTTTTTCTCTATGAATGTCAATATTCTAGGCACCTCATATAAAAGGAATCAAAGGACAATACCTGTCCTTTTGTGTCTGGCTTATTTCATTTAGCATAATGTCATTTAAGTTCATCTTTGTCATAGCACGTGTCAGAATCTCCCTGCTTTTTAAGGCTGAATAATATTCCATTGTATGGACACATCACTTTTTTATCCTTTTATCCATCACTGGCCATTTGGGTGTTTCCACCTTTGGGCTATTGTAAATAATACTACTATGAACACTGGTGTGCAAATATCTGTTCAAGTTCCTGTTTTCAATTCTTTTGTGTATATACCCGGAAGTAGAACTGCTGGATCAAATAATAATTCTAAGTTTAATTTTGGGGAGAGCCATCATATTGTTTTCCGTGGTAACTACAGCATTTGGAGAGAATGTTCCAGCTTTGCTGAACAATTTCAGTATTGTTTGAATATTCCAATCCTAGGTACAAACTCAAGAGAAATGAAAACATACATCTACACAAAAACTTACATGCAAATGTTTATAGCAGCATAATTCATAATAGTCAAAAAGTGAAAACAACCCAAACACCCATTAATGGACGGATGAACAAAATTAGGTACATCCATAGAATGGAATATTATTCGGCCATGAAAAGGAATGACATACTGATACATGCTACAACATAGATGAAGCTTAAAAACACTATGCTGCATGGGGAAATAGACTAATAGGACTCAGAGAGAGACACACACAGTGACAACCACTGAGAGACGGAAACAGGCACTTAGAAGCAGAGAGAGAGGGACAGTATCCCACAGAGCAAGACATAATGAATGAGAACCTACTCTATAGCACAGGGAACTCTACTCAGTGCTCTGTGGTGACCTAAAGGGGAAGGAAATCCAAAAGAGAGGGGACATATGTATACATGTGGCTGATTCACTTTGCTGTACAGTAGAAATTACCATAACACTGTAAAGCAAATATATGCAAATAAAAATTAATTAAAAAAAAAAGAAATTTGGACTTCCCTGGTAGTACAGTAGATGAGAATCTACCTACCAATGCAGGGGACACAGATTCGATCATTAGTCCAGGAAGACCCCACATTCCACAGGGCAACTAAGCACATACACCACAGCTACAGAGCCCACACGCCTAGAGCCTGTGCTCTGCAACAGGAAAAGCCACGACAATGAGAAGCCTGAGCACAGCAAAGAAGAGCAGCCCCTGCTCACTGCCTAGAGAAAACCCACTCACAGTAACAAAGACCCAGTCAAAAATTTTTTTAAAAAATTTTTATAAAAAGAAATCCTTTAACCCTAACTCTAAGATCTATAGGACATAAAGTTACTCTTTTTACTTTCTTCAAATTCTAAAGTTTTGTTGTTCAAGTGCTCAATCATGTCCAACTCTTTGCGACCCCATGGACTGCAGCATACAAGATTTCCTTGTCCTTCACCATTTCTCAGAGCTTGCTCAAACTCATGTTCATTGAGTCAGTGATGCCATCCAACCATCTCATTCTCTGTCATCCTCTTCTCCTCCTGCCTTCAATCTTTCCCAGCACTGGGGTCTTTTCCACTGAATCGGCTCTTCACATCAGATGGTCAAAGTATTGGAACTCAACTTAGTATCTGTCTTTCCAGTGAATATTCAGGACTGATCTCCTTTAGGATTGACTGGTTTGATCTCCTTGCAGTCCAAGGGACTCTCAAGAGCCTTCTCCAACATCACAGTTCGAAAGCATCAATTCTTCAGTGCTCAGCCTTCTTTATGGTCCAACTCTCACATCCATACATGACTATGGGAAAAATCATAGCTTTATAAGACCCCTTGTCAGCAAAGTGATGTCTCTTTTTCAATATGCTGTCTAGGTTTTTCATCCAAGTTCTAAAGTTTTGGCTTTTTAATATTTGTCTTTTAATAGCCCTTTAAAACTTGTTGATAGAGACAAAAAGTAGAGAAATGGCTTCCTAGGCCTGTAATATAGGAGTTTGGGGAAGGGGGAAATTCATGAAAATAGCTAAAGAGCACAAAATTTCTCTTTGAGATGACGGAAATGTCCCAAATTTTACTGTGGTGATAGTCACACAACTCTGTAAATATAGTAAAAAACCATTTAATTGTACACTTTAAATGGGTGAATTGTATGAATATATACACTGTGTGAATTACATTTTATTACAGCTGTTAACATAAAATAGGGCTTTATGCTAAATGAAATGTCAGAGAAAAACATATACATATGACAGCCCTTATGTGTGGAATCTTAAAAATACCACAAATAAAAAAGATGCAGACTCACAGATTTAGAGAAAAAAACTAATGATTACTAGTGGGAAGAAAGTGAAAGTCGCTCAGTCGTGTCTGACTCTTTGCAACCCCGTGGACTATAAAGTCCATGGAATTCTCTAGGCCAGAATACTGGAGTGGGTAGCCTTTCCCTTCTCCAGGGGATCTTCCCAACCCAGGGGTGGAACCCAGGTCTCCCGAATTGCAGGTGGATTCTTTACCAACTGAGTCACAAGGGAAGCCCAAGAATACTGGAATGGGTAGCCTATCCATTCTCCAGCCAATCTTCCTGGCCCAGGGATCAAACCGGGGTCTCCTGCATTGCAGGCAAATTCTTTACCAACTGAGCTATCAGGGAAGCTCCTAGTGGGGAGAGGAGGTGGGCAATATAGTGATGGGGAAGGAAAGTACAAACTATTGGGTGTAAGACAGACCACAAGAATATATTATAGGGCTTCCCTGGTGGTCCAGTGATTAAGAATCGCCTGCCAATGCAGGAGATACAGTTTCTTCCTCTGGTCCACGAAGATCCCACATGCCACAGAGCAACTAAGCCTATATGCCCCAACTACTGAGCCTGTGTTCTAGAGCCTGGGAACCAGAGCTACTGAAGCCAAGGCTACAGGAAGCCCTCAGACCTCCAACCAGAGAGTAGCCCCCATTCACCACAACTAGAGAAAAAGCCCATGCAACAACAAAGACCCAGTACAGCCAAAAATAAAAATTAATTAAAAGAATGGGTTGTACAACACGGGGAATGTAGCCAAGATTTTGTAATAACTGTAAATGGAGAGTAACCTTTAAAATCGTATTTTTAATTTACTTTTTTAAATAAAATAAAAGTAAATTGAATTGAACTGAAAAGTGAAATAAAATTAAAGCTGAAAAAGAATAGAAGAGAAAGGACATAACAGAGCCAAACGCCCATGGAACAATGATGGCAAAGCTTAACTGACACTCCCTGGCTAAGGAGGCTGAGGCAGAGCATCCAAATTAGCCAGGGCTTTGATGCCATCCCAACAAAGCATCCCACAGATTCCAGCTCATCCAGCTATCACGTCCATCATTCCCATCGTTACACCTCTTCCATCCCTTCCACATTTGATTGTGCAGATAATGCCAACTTCATATGTTTACTATCTCCTGCAGTTCTCAGAAGCCCCCTAAGAGATCACTGTTCCTCCCATGAAGCAACTGAGTCTCAGAGGTGACACGACTGCCCAACAAATCATTGGCACAATTGGTATTAAAATTCAAGAGGATTTATTTATATTTTAAAATAAAACATTTAAATTTTAATATTTTATTGAAAATATTTTAATTAATTAAAATTGCTGTTTATTTTTAAATAGCTAAACAAAAGAATACACTGTACAACATGTGGTATATAGCCAATATTTTATAATAACTATAAATGGAAAGTAACCTTTAAAATCATATTTTAAAATAATTTTTTAATTAAAAGTCAGTTGAATTGAATTTAAAAGTAAAATAAAATTAAAGCTGAAAAAGTATAGAGGAAGGAGGTCATGAGGAAGAGAAGAGAGAGACTGAATCAACTGTGAAATGTCCATCCAGGGAGCTGGACCAAACCCTCTGGGGCTGGTCCCTCTTGGATTTGAATACCAACTGTGCCAACTAGTGGTCGGACAGTCATTTCACCTCTGAGTCTCAGTTGCTTCATGGGAGCAACAGTGTTGATTTCCTAGGACTGTTGAGGACTGGAGGAGTTAATAAACATGTGAAGTTGGCATTATCTGCACAGTCAAATGTGGAAGGGATAGAAGAGCTGTAAGAATGAGAATGATGAGCTGGAATCTGGGAGGTGCTTGGTGGTTGGGATGGCATCAAAGCCCCTGGCTAATTTGGATGCTCTGCCTCAGCCTCCTTAGCCAGGGGGTGTCAGCAAAGCTTTGCCATCACTCGTTCCATGGGCGTTTGGTTCTGTTTCCTCACCGAGTTTGTGTCAAGGGTGTGTCCCTCCTGTCATAAGGTTTCTTGAGCAACAGAAAGCTTGCCAGCAATAAAGGCCCAGACAGCTGTGCTGCCCAGTTCATAGACGGGCCTCTCAAGAGACACCTGAGAAGATCCCAGGCTGGCAGCCCTTTCTCCAAGGTCAGCACGTGCAACCTGACCCCTCCTCAGTGCCCTGACGTGTCGGCAGCTAGGAGCGTGGTGAGAGAGCCTGATTTTGGGAAGTTACTTCCAAAGTCAGTAAGTGATATTAAATGTCTGTGTCTGTCTGTCTGTCTGTCTGTGTCTGTCTCTGTCTCTCTGTGTATGTATGTGTGTGTGTGTCTGTCTCTGTTTCTCTGTATGTGTAGATGCGTGTCTGTCTGTCTCTCTCTGTCTCTCTGTGTGTATGTATGTGAGTGTGTGTTTGTCTGTCTACAGCTCTCTGTCTCTCTCCCCTCTCCCCCTTAGTCCCCTACTTTCTCCTCTCTCTTTTCCCTCTCCCTGTACGAATGGATGCTCAGTCCAGTTTGGGCAGAACAGAAGAAATGTCCATCCAGTTACACATCCATCATTCTTTCTTTCATTTGTTCATTTATTTGTTTACTCAACAAATTCTCCCTGACACCAGCTCTGTGCCCATTCCCACACTGGTGACCCTGATGGAGACAGAGACAAAGAAGTCAGGCTATCAGTTCTGAAAATGGAGCTGCTCGTTCAGTCACTAGAATAAGAATCAAAAGTTGTAACATAAGTATAGACTGGCAGAGCTGTGGGAGCCCAGAGGAAGGAGAGGCAATTTCCAATGGGTCAACAGGGATCCTAAAACCCACTTTACAGTGCCATTGCTATAAAGCATCTATTGTTTCTAGGTCCTTTTCAGACAGGAAAACTGTCTCAGAGAGGAGAGTGGGATGCTCAAGGTCACACAGCTGGGAAGGGGCCAAGGCAGGACTTAATTCTAGGTTAAGCTTCCTTCCGCTTTCTTTCTCAAAGTGTTGAATTCCTTTTTCCTCACAGCACTGGCTCCAGTTTCTATCATAGACTAGAGCTACCTTATGGCAGGGATCATGTCTGTCTTATACAGTGTATTCCCAGTGCCCAGCACATAATAGACACCCAGAAAATATTTGCTGGATAGATAGACATATGGGTGATTGGATGGAGAAGTAGATGGATGGATAGATGAGTGGATGAACGAATGAATGGGCAGGTGTTGGATGGACTGATGAATGGATGGATCCGTGGAGGGATGGATAAATGAATGAACAGATGGATGAATGGCTGGTTGGTTGGATGGGATGGACAGATGTGTGAGTGGATGGATAAATGGTGGGGGAAGTCATAGCAGACCTGATGCTCCCAAGATTGGCAGAGCAGGGTGTTAACTAGTAAAAAGCACTCAAGATTGAGGACAAAATGTAACAAAAAGTAAAGAAATGGGAAAATGCCAAGACTATGGAAAAAGTCATTCTATCCAGAAAAAGAATCAGAGATGAGAATGAAGAACTTGGACAGATGTTCAGGCTCAAGGCAGAGGGAGGAAGCTGAATTGATCTATTCAGATTTGAGACCTTCCGGGACAGTTTCAAAATTGTATTCCCCACTTTGATGACAGTCTCATTTTATTTTTTCTTCCAGTTTTATTGAGATACAATTGACATACAACACTGAATAAGTTTAGGGTGTACAGCATAATGATTTGACTTACACACACCATGAAATGATTATCATGATAAGTTTACTGAACATCCATCATCTCACATAGATACAAAAGTAAAGAAAAAGGAAAATATTTTTCTTGTGATGAGAACTCAGATTTACTGTCTTAACTTTCTTTTTTTTTCAAATTTTATTTTATTTTTAAACTTTACAATATTGTATTAGTTTTGCCAAATATCGAAATGAATCCACCACAGGTATACCTGCGTTCCCCATCCTGAACCCTCCACCCTCCTCCCTCCCCTCCCCTCCCTCTGGGTCGTCCCAGTGCACCAACCCCAAGCATCCAGTACCGTGCATCGAACCTGGACTGGCGACTCGTTTCATACATGATATTATACATGTTTCAATGCTATTTTCCCAAATCTCCCCACCCTCTCCCTCTCCCACAGAGTCCATAAGACTGATCTATACATCGGTGTCTCTTTTTCTGTCTCGTACACAGGGTTATTGTTTCCATCTTTCTAAATTCCATATATATGCGTTAGTATACTGTATTGGTGTTTTTCCTTCTGGCTTACTTCACTCTGTATAATAGGTTCCAGTTTCATCCATCTCATTAGAACTGATTCAAATGTATTCTTTTTAATGGCTGAGTAATACTCCATTGTGTATATGTACCACTGCTTTCTTATCCATTCATCTGCTGATGGGCATCTAGGTTGCTTCCATGTCCTGGCTATTATAAACAGTGCTGCGATGAACACTGGGGTACACGTGTCTCTTTCCCTTCTGGTTTCCTCAGTGTGTATGCCCAGCAGTGGGATTGCTGGATCATAAGGCAGTTCTATTTCCAGTTTTTTAAGGAATCTCCACGCTGTTCTCCATAGTGGCTGTACTAGTTTGCATTCCCACCAACAGTGCAAGAGAGTTCCCTTCTCTCCACACCCTCTCCAGCATTTATTGCTTGTAGACTTATGGATTGCAGCCATTCTGACTGGCGTGAAATGGTACCTCATAGTGGTTTTGATTTGCATTTCTCTGATAATGAGTGATGTTGAGCATCTTTTCATGTGTTTGTTAGCCATCTGTATGTCTTCTTTGGAGAAATGTCTATTTAGTTCTTTGGCCCATTTTTTGATTAGGTCATTTATTTTTCTGGAGTTGAGCTGTAGGAGTTGCTTGTATATTTTTGAGATTAGTTGTTTGTCAGTTGCTTCATTTGCTATTATTTTCTCCCATTCTGAAGGCTGCCTTTTCACCTTGCTAATAGTTTCCTTTGTTGTGCAGAAGCTTTTAAGTTTAATTAGGTCCCATTTGTTTATTTTTGCTTTTACTTCCAATATTCTGGGAGGTGGGTCATAGAAGATCCTTCTGTGATGTATGTCGGAGAGTGTTTTGCCTATGTTCTCCTCTAGGAGTTTTATAGTTTCTGGTCTTACATTTAGATCTTTAATCCATTTTGAATTTATTTTTGTGTATGATGTTAGAAAGTGGTCTAGTTTCATTCTTTTACAAGTGGTTGACCAGTTTTCCCAGCACCACTTGTTAAAGAGGTTGTCTTTAATCCATTGTATATTCTTGCCTCGTTTGTCAGAGATAAGGTGTCCATATGTGCATGGATTTATCTCTGGGCTTTCTATTTTGTTCCATTGATCAATATTTCTGTCTTTGTGCCAGTACCATACTGTCTTGATAACTGTGGCTTTGTAGTAGAGCCTGAAGTCAGGCAGGTTGATTCCTCCAGTTCCATTCTTCTTTCTCAAGATAGCTTTGGCTATTCGAGGTTTTTTGTATTTCCATACAAATTGTGAAATTATTTGTTCTAGCTCTGTGAAGAATACTGTTGGTAGCTTGATAGGGATTGCATTGAATCTATAAATTGCTTTGGGTAGTATACTCATTTTCACTATATTGATTCTTCCAATCCATGAACATGGTATATTTCTCCATCTATTAGTGTCCTCTTTGATTTCTTTCACCAGTGTTTTATAGTTTTCTATATATAGGTCTTTGGTTTCTTTAGGTAGATATATTCCTAAGTATTTTATTCTTTCCGTTTCAATGGTGAATGGAATTGTTTCCTTAATTTCTCTTTCAGTTTTCTCATTATTAGTGTATAGGAATGCAAGGGATTTCTGTGTGTTGATTTTATATCCTGCAACTTTACTATAGTCATTGATTATTTCTAGTAATTTTCTGGTGGAGTCTTTAGGGTTTTCTATGTAAAGGATCATGTCATCTGCAAACAGTGAGAGTTTTACTTCTTCTTTTCCAATTTGGATTCCTTTTATTTCTTTTTCTGCTCTGATTGCTATGGCCAAAACTTCCAAAACTATGTTGAATAGTAATGGTGAAAGTGGGCACCCTTGCCTTGTTCCTGACTTTAGAGGAAATGCTTTCAATTTTTCACCATTGAGGATAATGTTTGCTGTGGGTTTGTCCTATATAGCTTTTATTATGTTGAGGTATGTTCCTTCTATTCCTGCTTTCTGGAGAGTTCTTATCATAAATAGATGTTGAATTTTGTCAAAGGCTTTCTCTGCATCTATTGAGATAATCATATGGTTTTTGTTTTTCAATTTGTTAATGTGGTGTATAACATTGATTGATTTGCGGATATTGAAGAATCCTTGCATCCCTGGGATAAAGCCCACTTGGTCATGGTGTATGATCTTTTTAATGTGTTGTTGGATTCTGATTGCTAGAATTTTGTTAAGGATTTTTGCATCTATGTTCATCAGTGATATTGGCCTGTAGTTTTCTTTTTTGGTGGCATCTTTGTCAGGTTTTGGTATTAGGGTGATGGTGGCCTCATAGAATGAGTTTGGAAGTTTACCTTCCTCTGCAATTTTCTGGAAAAGTTTGAGCAGGATAGGTGTTAGCTCTTCTCTAAATTTTTGGTAGAATTCAGCTGTGAAGCCGTCTGGACCTGGGCTTTTGTTTGCTGGAAGATTTTTGATTACAGTTTCAATTTCCGTGCTTGTGATGGGTCTGTTAAGATTTTCTATTTCTTCCTGGTCGAGTTTTGGAAAGTTGTACTTTTCTAAGAATTTGTCCATTTCTTCCACGTTGTCCATTTTATTGGCATATAATTGTTGATAGTAGTCTCTTATGATCCTTTGTATTTCTGTGTTGTCTGTTGTGATCTCTCCATTTTCATTTCTAATTTTATTGATTTGATTTTTCTTCCTTTGTTTCTTGATGAGTCTGGCTAATGGTTTGTCAATTTTATTTATCCTTTCAAAGAACCAGCTTTTGGCTTTGTTGATTTTTGCTATGGTCTCTTTTGTTTCTTTTGCATTTATTTCTGCCCTAATTTTTAAGATTTCTTTCCTTCTACTAACCCTGAGGTTCTTCATTTCTTCCTTTTCTAGTTGCTTTAGGTGTAGGGTTAGGTTATTTATTTGACTTTTTTCTTGTTTCTTGAGGTATGCCTGTATTGCTATGAACTTTCCCCTTAGGACTGCTTTTAAAGTGTCCCACAGGTTTTGAGTTGTTGTGTTTTCATTTTCATTAGTTTCTATATAAATTTTGATTTCATTTTTTATTTCTTCTGTGATTTGTTGGTTATTCAGCAGCGTGTTGTTCAGCCTCCATATGTTGGAATTTTTAATAGTTTTTCTCCTGTAATTGAGATCTAATCTTACTGCATTGTGGTCAGAAAAGATGCTTGGAATGATTTCTATTTTTTTGAATTTACCAAGGCTAGATTTATGGCCCAGGATGTGATCTATCCTGGAGAAGATTCCATGTGCGCTTGAGAAAAAGGTGAAATTCACTGTTTTGGGATGAAATGTCCTATAGATATCAATTAGGTCTAACTGGTCTATTGCATCATTTAACGTTTGTGTTTCCTTGTTAATTTTCTGTTTAGTTGATCTATCCATAGGCGTGAGTGGGGTATTAAAGTCTCCCACTATTATTGTGTTATTGTTAATTTCTCCTTTCATACTTGTTAGCATTTGTCTTACATATTGCGGTGCTCCCGTGTTGGGTGCATATATATTTATAATTGTTATATCTTCTTCTTGGATTGATCCTTTGATCATTATGTAGTAACCATCTTTGTCTCTTTTCACAGCCTTTGTTTTAAAGTCTATTTTATCTGATATGAGTATTGCTACTCCTGCTTTCTTTTGGTCCCTATTTGCATGGAAAATCTTTTTCCAGCCCTTCACTTTCAGTCTGTATGTGTCCCCTGTTTTGAGGTGGGTCTCTTGTAGACAACATATGTAGGGGTCTTGTTTTTGTATCCATTCAGCCAGTCTTTGTCTTTTGGTTGGGGCATTCAACCCATTTACATTTAAGGTAATTACTGATAAGTATGATCCCGTTGCCATTTACTTTATTGTTTTGGGTTCGAGTTTATACACTGTTTTTGTGTTTTCTGTCTAGAGAAAATCCTTTAGTATTTGTTGGAGAGCTGGTTTGGTGGTGCGGAATTCTCTCAGCTTTTGCTTGTCTGAGAAGCTTTTGATTTCTCCTTCATATTTGAATGAGATCCTTGCTGGGTACAATAATCTGGGCTGTAGGTTATTTTCTTTCATCACTTTAAGTATGTCTTGCCATTCCCTCCTGGCTTGAAGAGTTTCTATTGAAAGATCAGCTGTTATCCTAATGGGAATTCCCTTGTGTGTTATTTGTTGTTTTTCCCTTGCTGCTTTTAATATTTGTTCTTTGTGTTTGATCTTTGTTAATTTGATTAATATGTGTCTTGGGGTGTTTCGCCTTGGGTTTATCCTGTTTGGGACTCTGGGTTTCTTGGACTTGGGTGATTATTTCCTTCCCCATTTTAGGGAAGTTTTCAACTATTATCTCCTCAAGTATTTTCTCATGGTCTTTCTTTTTGTCTTCTTCTTCTGGAACCCCTATGATTCGAATGTTGTAGCGTTTAATATTGTCCTGGAGGTCTCTGAGATTGTCCTCATTTCTTTTAATTCGTTTTTCTTTTATCCTCTCTGATTCATTTATTTCTACCATTCTATCTTCTAATTCACTAATCGTATCTTCTGCCTCTGTTATTCTACTATTTGTTGCCTCCAGAGTGTTTTTAATTTCATTTATTGCATTATTCATTTTATATTGACTCTCTTTTATTTCTTCTAGGTCCTTGTTAAACCTTTCTTGCATCTTCTCAATCTTTGTCTCCAAGCTATTTATCTGTGATTCCATTTTGATTTCAAGATTTTGGATCAATTTCACTATCATTATTCGGAATTCTTTATCAGGTAGATTCCCTATCTCTTCCTCTTTTGTTTGGTTTGGTGGGCATTTATCCTGTTCCTTTATCTGCTGGGTATTCCTCTGTCTCTTCATCTTGTTTAAATTGCTGAGTTTGGGGTGTCCTTTCTGTATTCTGGCAGTTTGTGGAGTTCTATTTATTGTGGCGTTTCCTCGCTCTGTGTGGGTTTATACAGGTGGCTTGTCAAGGTTTCTTGGTTAGGGAAGCTTGTGTCGGTGTTCTGGTGAGTGGAGCTGTATTTCTTCTCTCTGGAGTGCAATAAAATGTCCAGTAATGAGTTATGGGATGTCTATGGTTTTGGGGTGACTTTGGGCTGCCTGTATCTTGGAGCTCAGGGCTGTGTTCCTTGCTGCTGGAGAATTTGCTTGGTATGTCTTGCCCTGAAACTTGTTTCACCCAGAGAGGTTTACAGCGTTATATGGAGAAGAGTGAGGAGAGAGTTAGAGGTGACCTGAATGAGATGAGGTGGAATCAATAGAGGAGAGAGTGGGCTATTCAGTAATCTCTTCCTTATGT
Source organism: Bos indicus x Bos taurus (assembly GCF_003369695.1). NCBI lineage: Eukaryota > Metazoa > Chordata > Mammalia > Artiodactyla > Bovidae > Bos > Bos indicus x Bos taurus. The sequence goes on from NC_040082.1 coordinate 102,316,462, forward strand.
GCACTCCACAACTGGACCACTCAGAATTGTTCACAGAGTTATACAGAGAAGAGAAGAAGGAAGAAGGTGGCAGAGGTGGCCAGGAGGATAAATGGGGGGAATGAAAAGGAGGGAGACAGATCCAGCCAGTAATCAGTTCCCTAAGTGTTCTCCACCGTCTGGAACACACAGAAATTCACAGAGTTGGGTAGAGTAGAGAGGGGTTAGGGAGGAGACACAGGCGACCTAGTGGAGAAAAAGGAGAGTCCAAAGGGAGAGAGAGCAGTTAAGCCAGTAATCTCGCTCCCTAGTGAAAAATGGGTACTGAAGATTGGGTTCTTAAGGTACAAAATTGGTAACAAATACATAAAAACAAAAATTTAAAATCTAGAGTAGAATTTGGAATTTCAAAAATACGATGTTAAAGAAAAGAAGGAAAAGAAAGAGAGAAAAAATGAACAAACAAAAACAAACAAGGTCGCAAAAATTATAAAGAAAATATAAGTACAAAATTGATAACTAATACCAAATAGCAAAAGTTAAAAATCTAGAGCAGGGTTTGGAATTTCAAAAATACAGTGTTAAAAAAAAAGAAGAAGAAGAAAAAGAAAGAGAGAGAGAGAAAAAAAAACAAGAACAAACAAGGTCGCATAAATTATAAAAAAAAAAAAAAGAGTACAGGTACAAAATTGATAACAAATACCAAAAAGCATAAATTAAAAATCTAGAATAGAGTTTGGAATTTCAGATATACAATGTTATTTAAAAGAAGAAGAGAAAGAAACGAAGAAAAAGAAAAAAGAAAAAAGGGTCACAGAAATTATATAAAAACAAAAACAAAAAAAAAAAACTACAGGTACAAAATTGATAACAAATACTAAAAAGCTAAAATTAAAAATCTAGAGTAGAGTTTGGAATTTCAAAAATACAATGTTAAAGAAAAGAAGGAAAAAGAAAAAAAAGGTCAAAAAATTATTTAAAAAAATTATATATATATGAAGTTTGCTTTAAAAAATAGGGTCTTTTTTTTTTTTTTGCAAAGTAATCGGTTATAAAAGTGGAAATTAAAGGAATAATAGAGGACTTAATTTTTTTTTTTTTAATAGGCTCACTTGTTCAGTCGCACTGAGGGGAGGTAGGGAGGGATGCTGCAAACAAATAACACTGGCGTGCGCTCGCAGTGCCTCAGCCACACTGGGTCTGCCCCCCGTTCACGTCGCGTGTAGCCTCTCTGCCCACACTGCTCAGGCTCTACGTTGCTCCGCCGTGAACCATCCGCGGCCGGCTCTGGGCTGCCTGTACTTCCCAGGTCCAAGCCGCTCAGGTTCAGGCACTCGGGTAGTCCTCAGAGGCGCAGACTCGGTTGGGCCTGCGTTTTGTGCCCTTCCCAGATCCGAGCAGCTCAGGTGATGAGGTGTTTGGCGGGCGCCAATGCTGCGACTTATCGCCTCCCTGCCGCTCGGTTATCTAGTTGTGCACCGGCACACCTTCTCAGGCAGATGTTGACCGTCCAGACCCCCAAGAAGTTTTAGTTAGCAAAGAAGCCTGCTTACAGTTTCATAGATAATGTCTCTCTGGGGCTGCGATTGTCCCCTTCCGGCTCTGGCTGCCTATCACTGGAGGGGGATGGTCTGCCGCGGGCTATCTCTGTTCAGTTCTTTGTTCCCTGCGCGGACCTGGCGGTGTCATAGGTTAGGGCTGGCTTTTCGCGTGGTAGATATCCCACAGTCTGGTTTGCTAGCCCAAATTATTTCGCTCAGATAGTGCTCGGGGTATTCAGGCCAGATCCTTGCGATGCAGCCCGCGCCGCTCCTCCCTGCCCAGCCCCCACTTGCTAATGGCGTATGCAGGCGTCTGCGCTGCTTCTCCACTGGGGGAGTTACCGTAGGGCTCGCAATGTGTGGGTTTTAATTATTTATTTTTCCTCCCTGTTATGTTGCCCTCTGTGCTTCCAAGGCTTGGCACAGATTCGGCAGTGAGAAGGTTTCCTGGTGTTTGGAAACTTCTCTCTTTTTAAGACTCCCTTCCCGGGACGGAACTCCGTCCCTCCCTCTTTTGTCCCTTTTTTTTGTCTTTTATATTTTTCCCTACCTCCTTTCGAAGAGTTGGGTTGCTTTTCTGGGTGCCTGATGTCCTCTGCCGGCATTCAGAAGTTGTTTTGTGGAATTTACTCGGCGTTTAAATGTTCTTTTGATGAATTAGTGGGGGAGAAAGTGTTCTCCCCGTCCTACTCCTCCGCCATCTTAGCTCCTCCCCTCCTGTCTTAACTTTCATGTATAGCATACAGCAATGTTGATTATATTACCATCTTGTACACTACATCCCTAATACTTATTTATGTTATAACTAGAAGTTGTACGTTTTGACTTCCCTCATCCAATTCCCCTCCCCCCTCCACCTCTGATAACCACAAATCTAATCTCTTTTTTATTAATTTCTTTGTTTCTGAGTATAATTGTCCTAACACACTGTTAGTTCCTGTTACACAGCACAATGGTTTGATATTTCTGTACATCTCAAACTGATTGCCACAATGTCTAATCACAATGTGTCAGCATACAACGGTATCAATAGATATTGACTAAATTCCCCACACTGTACATTTCTTACCCATGACTCTTTTACTTGGTAACTAGGAGTTTGTACCTCTTAATCTTCTTTACCTATTCCTCTCATGACCCCTATCCTCCTCCCCTCTGGAAATACACCTGTTTGTTTTCTGTATCTATAGCTCTGTTTATGTTTTGTTATGTTTCTTCATTTGCTTTGGGTTTTTTTTTTTTTTTTTCCTTTTTGATTCCACATACAAGTGGAATCATACAGCATTTGTCTTCCTCTGTCCCATTTTATTCACTTAGCATAATGCCCTCTAGGTCCATCCATGTTGTCACAAATGACAAGATCTCATTCTTTTTATGGCTGAATAATATTCCATCGTTTATATAAGTATCTTCTTCATCCATTCATCTACCATGAGCATGTAGGTTGTTTCCATATCTTGGCATTTGTAAAAAAATGTTGCAGTGAACATTGTCGTTATTGTTCAGTTGCTCAGTTATTCCAACTCTGCAAGCCCATGGACTGTAGCCCACCAGGCTCCTCTGTCCATGGGATTTCCCAGGCAAGAATATTGGAGTGGGTTGTCATTTCCTTCTCCAGGGGATCTTCCCTACTCAGGGATCAAACCTGTGTCTCTTACATCTGCTGTAATGGCAGGCAGGTTCTTTACCATTGAGCCACCTGGGAAGCAATGAACGAGAATCACCAGAGTATCGCACTAGACAGGACACACTTCATGAAATGTCATCTCTTGCCCCAAGTCTGAACATGAACCAAGTCCCCACCACTGGTATCCTGTTCAGTCTCAAAAACCCAAATAGACAAGCTAGTCTGTCCCCTGAGCCCCTCTGTCTTCATTTGGAGACCTTTAACCTATCTTCTCTTGTCCGTTTTCCCTTAGGATCAGCCAAGGGTGGTGAGATTTGGACTCAGAATCAAAAGAGATGAGCAGTCCTCAGCCTTTGGAAGAGGTGGGCTGGGTGCAGGCTAGGGGAGAGGGGTGGGAGCATCTGGGGAGAGGGGAAGAGAGGAACTCAATGTTTGAAACACTAGAGGGGGTGAAAAGTCATGACGTGGATTCAGAACTCAGGTGCTTTGTGATCATTCAGTTGGAGAAAAAGACTCAGCAATGGAACTGAAGTTGTGGCAACTGGGAAAAGAAGGGGGCACCCTGGCTACCTTTGTCTCGATGATAAAATTCTTATAATTATGGTACTCAGTATTCTACTTCTCTTTTTTTAATAACTATTTACATATTTTTGGTTAAACTGGGTTTTAATGGGGGCACAAAGGATCCTCATTGCAGCTAGAGGGCTTCTCTCTAGATGTGGCACATGGGTTTATTGCTCCATGGCATGTGGAATCTTAGTTCCCGGACCAGGAATCAAACCCGTGTCTCCTGCATTGGAAGGCAGATTCTTAACCACTGAACCACCAGGGAAGTCTCACCCTGCTTTTCTTCTAAAAGAAGAAATTTTGGCCCCAATATTCTTCTTCCTCTGATAGGACAAGATAGAATCTCAGAATTAGCTTCATAAAGTCTGAGACCTCTGCAAGTGAGAAGGTAATGCTCAGAATACTCTTGGGAATGATGGAGAGAGAGACAAAGCTATCAAATGTGACAACTGGAGGAGACTCTCAAAATCTGCCCCCCTCACACATATTCATTGTCTCTATTTGGGAGTGTGTCAATCACTCAGTCATGCCTGACTCTTTTCAACCCCATGGACTGTAGCTTACCAGATTCCTCTGTCCATGGAATTCTCCAGGCAAGAATACTGGAGTGGGTTGCCATTCCTTTCTCCAGGAGATCTTCCTGACCCAGGGATTGAACCCAAGTCTCCCATATTGCAGGCGGATTCTTTACCATCTGAACTATCAGGGAAGCCCCTATATCTGGAAACTGAGATTCAAATAGGAGCAGTGACTTACTCAAGTTCACACTGGACTTCAGGTTGAATTGCCAGATTTGGCAAATAAAAATAAAAGATGCCCAGTCAGATTTTAATTTCACGTCAACAACAAATAACCTTTCAGTGTAAATATACTCCATGCAATATTGAGGACATACTTACTTCAAAGTGTTAATCGCTCAGTCGTGTCCAACTCTTTGCGGCCCCATAGACTGTAGCCCACTAGGCTCCTCTGTCCATGGGATTTTCCAGGCAAGAATACTGGAGTGGGTCGCCATTCCCTTCTCCAGGGGATCTTCCCAACCCTGAGATCAAACCTGGGTCTCCCACATTGCAGGCAGATTCACCATCTGAGGCCTTTATTCTTTAAAACGGGTTTTTTTTTTTTTTTTATCTGAATCTTGAGTATACCTTAGCATTCTGTATTTTACTCAGCAACCCTACCCCCAGGCATCTTTGTACCACATGGGCTTTCTCCTCCCCTTGCAATACCCTTTTGATAATTTCTGTCGTCTCTTGGCCCAGGAGACATACGACATGTCGGGTGCCCGCCTGGCCCTGACACTGTGCGTCACCAAAGCCCGTGAAGGTTCCGAGGCAGATCTGGATGCGCTGGAGCGCATGTTCCAGCAGCTGGGCTTTGAGAGCACCATGAAGAGAGACCCTACCGCCCAGGTATTGCGCTGCCAGCTCCAGCCCAGCAGGGGAGGGGTGGGGGCTGAAGGAGAAGGTGGATTCCAGAGTCACCCCTGAGTTCGGCCCTTCCTCTCTCTCCAGCAATTCCAGGAAGAGTTGGAAAAGTTCCAACAGGCCATCGACGCCCGAGAAGACTTTGTCAGCTGTGCCTTTGTGGTTCTCATGGCACACGGATTAGAAGGGCGCCTCAAAGGGAAGGATGAGAAGATGGTCGAGCTGGAGGACCTCTTCCAGGCTCTGAACAACAAGAACTGCCGGGCCCTGAGAGCCAAGCCTAAGGTGTACATCGTGCAGGCTTGTCGAGGAGGTGGGGCCAAGAGCCAAGGACACAGAGCCCCTCCCTCCCAGATCCAAAACCCCTGATAAGCCTTGGGTTTCCCATCTGTCTTATGACCTTCTTTTTTTTCTCCTTCTTTCTCTCTGATTTTGCCTTTTCCTTCTTGATGTTTCAGAACAAAGGGACCCTGGTGAACCAGTCACTGGAGGGCATCTTGTGATGATCACAGAAAACACTCCTGAAACCATCCCAACGTACACAGACACCCTCCATGTCTTCTCCACCATAGAGGGTATGAGCTTCCAGCTGACCCAGTGAGGCCTGCTTCTCCACCTCGCCTGCCACTCCTGACCCCTCCAGGACCCACCATTGTCCAAGGCATTTTGTAGCATATGTGCATGCAGATGTATGTGCATGCATGCATGTGCACACGTGCATGTGCACACACACACACACACACAGTCACCCACCCCCACTGAGCTCCCCTGAGCCCACTTCTCTGGAATTCCCAGGGTACATTGCCTACAGACACGACCAGGAGGGCTCCTACTTCATCCAGACTCTGGTTGATGTGTTCATCAATAAGAAAGGACCCATCCTCGAGCTTCTGACAGAGGTGAGTTGGGAGAAGGTACCTTGGAACCCCCACCCAGCCTGATCAGGGAGCATGCAGAACGGGATGTATGTGCATGCCCAGTCACTCGGTCATGTCCGACTCTTTGTGACTCCACAGACTATAGGCTGCCAGGCTCTTCTATCCATGGGATTTCCCAGGCAAGAATACTGGAGTGGGTTACCATTTCCTTCTCCAGGGGATCTTCCTGACCCAAGGATCAAGCCCACATCCTTTGTGCCTCCAGCATTGGCAGGCACATTCTTTACTAACTGCACCCCCTGGAAGCATAGCAGGCTGAGCCTCCTCCAAACCTTTCTGCGTGTTTCCCCTCCCTTGCGTCCTGCTGCAAGGCCAACCTGGGTCCCAGCACAGAAACTAGAACACCCATCTCCCAGAAGTGACTTTCCCTAAAGCAGGGAATTCCAAAGCTTACAGTATGTGAGATAATTTAGATGAAATACTAAATTTCTGTAAACAAGCCCCTTAGGTTTAACTCATATTTGGACATTCTGATGGGTATGTGTTATTTTGGCAGATTAGAAAAAAACATATAACGAGAATGTGCAGCCAGTGATTCCACAGAAATTATGGTGTGAAAGTGTTAGTTGCTCAGTCATACCCAACTCCTTGCTACCTCTTAGACTTTAGCCCCCCAGGCTCCTCTGTCTGTGGAGTTCTCCAGGCAAGAATACTGGAGTGGGTGGCCATTTCTTTCTCCAGGGGATCTTCCTGACACAGGGATGGAACCTGGCTCTCCTGCAATGAAGGCAAATTCTTTACCTTCTGAGCCAACAGGAAAGCCTGCTTATAGTGTAGGATGAGACAGTAAAGGTCTCTCACTTTAAGACAAGGAGACTCACCTGCCCTAACTTCCTCCCAATAAGCCCATCACCTGACTCCCCCAAAAGCCCAGCCCCAAGCTGACCATTCCTGTTGCTGCAGGTGACCCGGCGGATGGCAGAAGCAGAGATGGTTCAAGAAGGGGAAGCAAAGAAAGTGAACCCTGAAATCCAAAGCACTCTTCGGAAACGACTTTATCTGCAGTAGTAGAAAGGGTGGGGGTGCAGCTCTCTTTCAGATGCCCTCTCTGCCCCCACAGAGATTTAAAAGCAGCTCTCACCACTTCTCCAAAATCTTCTCTTCCCAAAGCTAAATGGTGCCCAGTTCTTCACCTTTCATGAAGGTCCTCCTTCAATCTATCCCCATCCTTCTTAGGGCAAACCAGCTAAAACTGAGCACAAGGCATGGTGATAACATTAACATCACCTCCCTCAGGCTGGACTCTCCACCTCTATTAATACACCTAAAAAGACACTCACTTATCCCACTCTCTATTCCTATGCTCTGGTGAAGCCCTCTTCTTTCTGCCATGAATCATTCCCATACAAATGTAACCAGATAACACTCAAGATTTTCCACTGATAAACCATGCCCATTCATCACCTCCCATCCCAATCAAAACTTCACTGGCTCTGGAATTTCACGTGGAGTTATAACCTCCTCCTCCTGGCAATTGCATCCATTCCCATCTCCCAGAGATTTCCTCTCAACCTCTGGAAATTCAGTAAAGCAAGAGTTATTCTCTCTCCAAGACCCCTCTTCTTTGGCCAGCAAGCAGGTGCCTTGACGCCATCCACCTCATGGGTTCTCTCTGGTTAATGGAGCTGCTTCCTCCTTTTCTGAAGCCCTTCCTCCTAACTCATGCCACGCCATCCACTGCTCTGAATTCTGACATCTGTCTGAGACAGTCCATCCATTTACCCATTCTCAGAGTTTCGACTCTCTTTTTAAAAAAAAAAAAAATTGCTTTTAATTGGAGGATAATTGCTTTACAATGTTGTGTTGTTTCTGCCATACAACAATGTGAATCAGCCATAAATATAATATATCCCCTCCCCCTTGAACCTCTCTCCCACCCCACCCCCATCCCACCCGTCCAGGTTGTCACAGAGCACTAGATTGATTTCCTTGTGTCACACAGCAACTTCCCACTAGTCAACTTCCAACCACTCTAAACCATAGCGTGTTGGAGCTATGGAAAAACCCCTAGTGTTACCCTGTTACTTTTCAGAGAAGGTTATAGAGAACTAGAGAGGCTAAATCTCTTCTCAAATACCACACAGTAAGCCAGTGGTAGGGTCAAGGTCTGGCTTCCAGGCTAGCCCCACTTCCACTACCTGCTAAGTCTTCCATTAGTGAGTGTGTGATTAGTCGCTCAGTCTGATCTGACTCTTTTTGACCCCATGGACTGTAATCCATCAGGCTCCTCTGTCCATAGCACTCTCCAGGCAAGAATACTGAAGAGGGTTGCCATGCCCTCCTCCAGGGGATCTTCCCAACTTTGGGATCTAACCCAAGTCTCTTGCATCTCCTGCATTGGCAGACAGGTTCTTTACTGGGCAAGTTTACCTCCATGGGATTCTGACACAGGGCTGGAAGCTGGATCAGAGGCTCCCAAGTCTATGACAACTTTCCATCTATCTACAGCCCTGACCTTTCCCAACATGATAACCTGTGGTCATATCTGCCATCACTGAAAACTCATGGCTAAAGAAGAATCATTTCTTCCTGGTCCATCCTCCAAGTGTTCCCTGGAAACGTCAACCTCAAACCTCTGCAGTCATCTATGATACCCATCTTCCTTCATCCTTCATATGTCACCAGCCACCATACCCAGCCCAGCTTGACTGTGAAACACTCTCTTCTTTTCCTTGTCACTCTCTAGTTCCATCCTCTCATGTCTGTATCTTTGCACCAGTTTCCTTCCTTGTCTCTATGCCCTCCCATCTCACTCCTCCTCTGACCTCCATATCATCTACAATTCTTGATCTCCCCAGAGCACTAAAGAAGACACAATGGTGCCTCATTACACAGAGATCAAGGTTCAACTCCACACCCTGATTTCTCACACCTGTACAATCCCACTCCTATCAGCAATCATCTAAACTCATCTCCCACCTCCCCAACCATGCTTCAGCAAGACTAATGTCTTACTCATCCCTGCATCTAAGCCTTTGCTCTTACCATTTCTCCAAGCATGAGTACCCTCTCTCTCTTGTTCACCCACTTTCCACTATCTCCCACCCCTGCCTATTCCAGAAAGCCATTCCTAATATTCTTTCCGGTTGATTCTGCTCTCTCACCCAGGAGGAAACACAGATTACAATTTCTCCAGGGTGGGGAACAAGTCTTTCCTCAACATAATGGATGTTCAGTAAATACTGGTCAAACTTTAAGAATCTGTTGGGTCTCCATTCCTACCCTGCAAATAGGTTCATCAGTACTATTTTTCTAGACTCCATACAATATGCATTAATGGGTGATATTTGTTTTTCTCTTTCTGGCTTATTTCACTTATAACAGACTCTAGGTTCATCCACTTCACTGCAACTGGCTCATATTCATTCCTTTTATGGTTGAGTAATATTCCGTATATGTACCACAACTTCATTATGCATTCATCTGTTGATGGACATCAACGTTGCTTCCATATTCTGACTTCTGTAAATAGTGCTGCAATGGACATTGTGGTAGATGTGTCTTTTTGAATAATAAAATAAAAGCATATGTTGGAATCTTTGCTCTGTACTTAAACATGAGGCTGATGAGATAGGCATTGTGTGTTTGATTCCTTTTATCTGATGGCCAGCTGCTTCCCAGTAAGTCTATCATGCACAGAGAATAAAGAGCCTCATTCCTTTCATATAAGCAGATGTGCTGGGAATGGTAAAGTTACAGGCCACACTTCCATGCCATGTGATTGTATTTTACATGACAGTTCCAGCTCCAGAATGTTCCCAAGGAAGTATCCAGACAGAGAACTGTAGCTTTTTGGAATCCTAAGGGATCTTGGAGATCAACTAGTTACAGGATCACAGATATTTAGCCAGTGTGCCACCCCTCTCTATGTTGGTGCCCATGGCAGACATGACTAATCAATCACACTTTCTGGGGACTTCCCTGACAGTTCAGTGGTTAAGAATCCTCCTCCCCAAGAGGGTAAGATGAATGGAGCGAGTAGCATGGAAGCATATACACTACCATATGTAAAATAGATAGCCAATGGAAATATGCTATATGATCCAGGGAGCTCTAACAGCCTAGAGCAGTGGGAAAGGGTGGAAGGTGGGAGGGAGGTTCAAGATGGGGGACATATGTATGCCTACAGCTAATTCATGTTGATATATGGCAGAAATGAAACCAATATTGTAAAGCAATTATCCTTCAATTAAAAATAAATGCATTTTTTTTTCAGATCTATGAGAACAATAAAATAAGGAATCCACCTTCCAATGCAGGGGCCTATGTTCAATCCCTGATCAGGGAACCAGATCCCACATGCCATAACTAAGACCTGATGCAGTCAAATAAATAAATTTCTTTTAAAGTTTATCCACTTAATCATTTTGCAATATATGCAATATATCATCACATCGTACACCTTAAACTTCAGTTCAGTTCAGTTCCATTCAGTCTCTCAATCGTGTCCGACTCTTTGTGACCCCATGAATTGCAGCATGCCAGGCCTCCCTGTCCATCACCAACTCCTGAGTTCACTCAAACTTACATCCATCAAGTCGGTGATGCCATCCAGCCATTTCTCATCCTCTGTCGTCCCCTTCTCCTCCTGCCCCCAATCCCTCCCAGCATCAGAGTCTTTTCCAGTGAGTCAACTCTTCCCATGAGGTGGCCAAAGTACTGGAGTTTCAGCTTTAGCATCATTCCTCCCAAAAAATACACAGGATCAATCTCCTTTAGAATGGAATGATTGGATCTCCTTGCAGTCCAAGGGACTCTCAAGAGTCTTCTCCAACACCACAGTTCAAAAGCATCAATTCTTCGGTGCTCAGCTTTCTTCACAGTCCAACTTTCACATCCATACATGACCACTGAAATATCTTGATAAACTGGAAAATTATTTAATAATTTTTTTTTATTTTTAAAAAGTCTATACAGTAGCAGAGGATGAGATGGTTAGATAGCATCACTGACTCAATAGACACAAACTTTATCTCCTGGCAAATTGCAGGAGATAGTGGAGGACAGGGAAGCCTAGCATGCTGCAGTCCATGAGGTGGCAAAGAATTTGATACAATTTAGCTACTAAACAACAACATACACTAGCAAGGGAAGCACAAGTAATTGATCACCTAAGCCATTTTTTTTAATTTTATTTAATTTTTAAACTTTACATAATTGTATTAGTTTTGCCAAATATCAAAATGAATCCACCACATGTATACATGTGTTCCCCATCCTGAACCCTCCTCCCTCCTCCCTTCCCATACCATCCCTCTGGGTCGTCCCAGTGCACTAGCCCCAAGCATCCAGTATCGTGCATCGAACCTGGACTGGCATCTCATTTCATACATGATATTTTACATGTTTCAATGCCATTCTCCCAAATCTTCCCACCCTCTCCCTCTCCCACAGAGTCCATAAGACTGTTCTATACATCACTGTCTCTTTTGCTGTCTCGTACACCGGGTTATTGTTACCATCTTTCTAAATTCCATATATATGCGTTAGTATACTGTATTGGTGTTTTTCCTTCTGGCTTACTTCACTCTGTATAATAGGCTCCAGTTTCATCCACCTCATTAGAACTGATTCAAATGTATTCTTTTTAATTGCTGAGTAATACTCCATTGTGTATATGTACCACAGCTTTCTTATCCATTCATCTGCTGATGGGCATCTAGGTTGCTTCCATGTCCTGGCTATTATAAACAGTGCTGCGATGAACATTGGGGTACACGTGTCTCTTTCCCTTCTGGTTTCCTCAGTGTGTGTGCCTAGCAGTGGGATTGCTGGATCATAAGGCAGTTCTATTTCCAGTTTTTAAGGAATCTCCACACTGTTCTTCATAGTGGCTGTACTAGTTTGCATTCCCACCAACAGTGTAAGAGGGTTCCCTTTTCTCCACACCCTCTCCAGCATTTATTATTTGTAGACTTTTGGATCGCAGCCATTCTGACTGGTGTGAAATGGTACCTTATAGTGGTTTTGATTTGCATTTCTCCGATAATGAGTGATGTTGAGCATCTTTTCATGTGTTTGTTAGCCATCTGTATGTCTTCTTTGGAGAAATGTCTATTTAGTTCTTTGGCCCATTTTTTGATTGGGTCATTTATTTTTCTGGAGTTGAACTGTAGGAGTTGCTTGTATATTTTTGAGATTAGTTGTTTGTCAGTTGCTTCATTTGCTATTATTTTCTCCCATTCTGAAGGTTGTCTTTTCACCTTGCTAATAGTTTCCTTTGATGTGCAGAAGCTTTTAAGGTTAATTAGGTCCCATTTGTTTATTTTTGCTTTTATTTCCAATATTCTGGGAGGTGGGTCATAGAGGATCCTGCTGTGATGTATGTCAGAGAGTGTTTTGCCTATGTTCTCCTCTAAGAGTTTTATAGTTTCTGGTCTTACATTTAGATCTTTAATCCATTTTGAATTTATTTTTGTGTATGGTGTTAGAAAGTGTTCTAGTTTCATTCTTTTACAAGTGGTTGACCAGATTTCCCAGCACCACTTGTTAAAGAGATTGTCTTTAATCCATTGTATATTCTTGCCTCCTTTGTCAAAGATAAGGTGTCCATATGTGCATGGATTTATCTCTGGGCTTTCTATTTTGTTCCATTGATCTATATTTCTGTCTTTGTGCCAGTACCATACTGTCTTGATAACTGTGGTTTTGTAGTAGAGCCTGAAGTCAGGTAGGTTGATTCCTCCAGTTCCATTCTTCTTTCTCAGGATCGCTTTGGCTATTCAAGTTTTTTTGTCTTTCCATACAAATTGTGAAATTATTTGTTCTAGCTCTGTGAAGAATATTGTTGGTAGCTTGATAGGGATTGCATTGAATCTATAAATTGCTTTGGGTAGTATACTCATTTTCACTATATTGATTCTTCCAATCCATGAACATGGTATATTTCTCCATCTATTAGTGTCCTCTTTGATTTCTTTCACCAGTGTTTTATAGTTTTCTATATATAGGTCTTTAGTTTCTTTAGGTAGATATATCACCTAAGCCATTTTAAAGGCCTCCAGTTCAGCACAAGACACAAGAAAAGCAATGGGATGTCTAGCTTTCTGAATTTGGGATACAAACTGGTCTGCTTTCATTCTAATTGGTTGGGTTGCTGCTGCTGCTGCTAAGTCACTTCAGTCGTGTCTGACTCTGTGTGACCCCATAGACAGCAGCCCACCAGGCTCCCCCGTCCCTGGGATTCTCCAGGCAAGAACACTGGAGTGATTGCCATTTCCTTCTCCAATGCATGAAAGTGAAAAGTGAAAGTGAAATTGCTCAGTCATGTCTGACCCTCAGTGACCCCATGGACTGCAGCCTTCCAGGCTCCTCCATCCATGGGATTTTCCAGGCAAGAGTACTGGAGTGGGTGGGTTGGGTTATTCAGGGAATAAAACATTTCAGCTGTTTATGAAGTTGTCGTTACAGATGATCAATTACAGGAAATGAGGTCATCCTCATGCTGGCCAATTAATTTAACCTCCTTGCCCACAGTCTACACCCATGCCCACAACTCACCCAAGGTGAGCTCCTTACGCCCAATTGGCTTCCTATTACATTCTGACCATACAAGACACAAGAGGGAGACAGGAAGGAGGAGGAAAGACATGTGATTTGAATTCTCCTGTTGTTGTCCAGCTGTATCAGCTCTTTCCAGTTTCCAATTGCTTTGACCCATATGTAAAGCTAGCATCATCATGCCTCCCCCTAAATACACCAGCCCCAACTGGTCAGCAACCCGTAACAGAGGTATGAGTACCAGATTCACATGGTACACTCTTCTCCATCCTTTGTGCTTCTAGGATCTGCTAACCTCAGCTCCTCGCTTTGCTTCCCAGGCCTGGGCAGGTCACCTGATCCCTACCTGAACTATCTCTGGTTTAACCCTAGAAATGCCTTCTTGCCTTTCCAGTCCCCCACTACCTGTTAGGTCAATGCCCACAATAAATTCTCTCTTTTAAAATACCTTGAGTGCATCTACAACACAAATAAAATTTGAAAGTGTTACATTCAATGAAGTAAGCTGGACACAAAAGGACAAGTATTGGGACTTCCCTGGTGGTCCAGTGATTAATACTTGGTGCTCCCAATGCAGGGGACCCAGGTTCAATCCCTGGTCAGGGAACTAGATTCCACATGCCACAACTAAAATTAAATGCTGCAACTAAAGATCCTGTATCCCACAACTAAGACCCATTACAGCCAAATAAATAAATAAAAGTTTAAAAAAATAAATAGACAAGTGTTATATGAGTCCATTGATAGCTTTGCCTACTCCAAATAGGCAAACTCATAGGGACACAAAGTAGATTAGAGACAACCAGAAGCTGGAGGCAAGGAGATTGGGGAGCTACTGCATAATGATTACAGAGCTTCTGTTTGGGGTGACAAAAAATTTTGGAAATAGATAGTGAAGTTGGCTGCCCATTATGAACCGCACATCTTAAAATGGTTAAAATGGCAAGCTTTGTGTCACATATATTTTACCACAATTTTTAAAAGCTAATAATGTAATATACTGAAAGACAATGAACTGAGCAATTTAAATGGGTGTATTGGATGGCATGTGAATCACATCTCAATAAAGTTGTTTTGGGCTTCCCTGATTATTCAGTGGTAAAGTACCTGCCTGCCAATGCAGGAGATGTGAGTTCAATCCCCAGGTCAGGAAGATCCCCTGAAGGAGGAAATGGCAACCCACCCCAATATTCTTGACTGGGAAATCCCTTGGACAGAGGAGCCTGGCGGGCTATGTCTGTGGTGTCACAAAAGAGTTGGACATGACTTAGCAACTAAATAACAACAACAACAACAACAAAATTGTTGTTTTTTTTAATATAAATTTATTTATTTGAATTGGAGGTTAATTACTTTACAATATTGTATTGGTTTTGTCCAAGTTCGATGCATGATACTGGTTGCTTGGGGCTGGTGCACTGGGACGACCCAGAGGGATGGTAAGGGGAGGGAGGAGGAAGTGGGGTTCGGGATGGGGACCTGTGGCAGATTCATGTTGATGTATAGCAAAGTTGTTTTAAAAAAAATAATAATTTGTTTGCCTTATAGGGAATAAAACTACCTTAATAAAGATTTTTAAAACTCCTTTGATGATTCCAACTCCCTTGGAATGTGGTTGCACAACTCTTTAGACACACCAAAGACCATTGAACCCTGTAGTTTCAAAGGGTAAATTGATAGTGTGTAAATTATATATAATAAAGTTACATTTTAAAGGGAGTAGCTACCTACTATGATATGTGGAAAGTCAGTATTACTTGCCATAATTAGGAGATAAGCATAAAAATATGATTCAACTATGAGAAAGGAGGAAATCCTGCCACTTGCAGCAACATGGATGGAACCTGAAGGCATTATGCTAAGTGAGATAAGCCAGACAAAGACTAATCCTGTATGAAATCACTCGTACATGAAACTTTTAAAAGCTGAACTTGTAGAAACAGAGTAGATAGGTGGTGATTGGAGCCTGGGAGATAGGGGAATTGGGGAGATGTTTTAAAGGTACAAACTTGCAAACTGGATGATGAATAAGTTAAGGAGGTCTAATGCCCAGAATAGGGAGTATAGTCAACAATGCTGTAGTATAAATTTCCAAGTTGCTAAGAGACTGAATCTTAAGGGCTCTCACCACAGAAAAATGATAATTATGTGACATGATAGAAGTGTTAGCTAATGCTGTGGTGGAAATTGTATTGCAATATATAAATGTTTCAAAACAACACACGGTACGCCTTAAGCTTACATAACGTTGTATGTCAATTATATCTCAATTTTTTAGTCCATGCATACAATTAAAAATTTAAATGTTCATGTATGATAGAGACAAAGAATGGTGGTTACCAGGGTTTGGGGTGAGGGCTAGAGAGTTATTGTTTAATGAGTACAGAGTTTTAGTATGGTAAGATGAAAAAGTTTTGGATGGATAGTTGTAATGATTGCACAACCTTGTGAATGTACTTAAGGTTACTGAGCTATAGTCTTAAAAATGACTAAAATTATATATTTTATTGTATATGTATAAAATTGTATGAAATTTTATAAATTTTAATGTATAAAATTGTAAAATTTATAAAATTGCCTATTTCACCACATTAAAAAGTGGTAACAGAAAAAAAAAAGTTTTATGTATGAAATATCAAAAGTCACCTCAGTGTACAACCAGTTTGCCTTTTGACATCGTGGCCGGTATCCTGGTCTTTGCCTCTTTGTTCATGTGTATAAATATTTCTCAAAGAATTGCTAAGACAAAGGTAGGAGCATTTTTATTTTCCATGTGTTCACTGATTTGTTACATTAAAATAATTTATCAAATTCCTACCCAATGCCAAATACTGTTCTAGGTTCTGGAAATAGTGTGATTGACCAAGCTCCTGATCTCATGGAATTCACACTCTGGTGGGGAGATGATAAACAGAGCAATGTGATTTTTGGTAGCACTGAGTGCAGTGGAGTGGGGGAGCACCTTAAGAGGCTAAAGAATTGGAGGGAAGAGTCGGATATCATTTAGCGACTGAACAAAAACAAAGGTGATAGTTGAGCAGAGATCTGAAGAAACAATGAGTGAGAACCATGTAAAGATCTAATGGTCTATGCACATTATGTTCATCATATATCTACAAACCCCTATACTATTATTTTACTCAAGTTTTTCTTTAAATTCTTTTTTTATTTATTTTTTTAAAATATAAATTTATTTATTTTAATTGGAGGTTAATTACTTTACAATAAAATAAACTGTTGGAAAGCAAACTTATGGTTACTAAAGAAAAAAGGGAGGAAGGGATAAATTAGGAGATTGGGATTAACATACACACACTACTATATATAAAATAAACTAGGACCTACTTACAACACAGGGAACTATGCCCAATATCTTGTAATAACCTGTAACGGGAAAGCATCTGAAAAAAGAACAGACATATAAACATACGTGTTGTCTACTTTTAAAAAACGCGCAACATGAAAGTTGTGAGTTAAGTTTTACTTGGGGAAAAATGAGGACTGCAGCCTGGGAGACAGCATCTCAGATAGCTCCGAGAAACTGCCCCAAAGAGGTGGGGGAGGAAGGGAAGGGCAGTATATATACGATTTTGATGAACGGGAATACGTGCCATCAAGCACATATTTTTCCAGAAGGTTTCTGTTGGTCTCCTGAAGCTTTCTGCTGGACACGAGGAACAATCATCCCCATGAGGGATTTCAGTGCCTTTCTAGGTATGAGAAGATGCAAGAATTGGGTTCATAAAATCAACTCCTGAAAAAAACTATCTGAAGACCTGTTCTGCCAGTTTTTTCCCCCTGAGCACAGAGTGCCTCATTTCTGCTCTCCACCCTGAACTCCTTTTGGAGAGTGTTGAAAATCAGCAGCGACAGCAGCATATGGCTTAATCCTTGTAGAGGCAGATGGCAAGTGCCAATTCGTAGTTGACAACATATAACTGAACCACTTTGCTGTACACCTGAAACTAACACAACATTGTAAATCAACTATGCTTCAATTCTTCTAATGAGTCTAATTAAAAAAAAATAGAACTTACCCATACAACATACAACAGAATATTACCTGGCAATCTAAAAAAGCATGTAATACAGATTCACACAGACAGAAGAGCCTGGCAGGCTACACAGTCCATGGGGTCACAAGAGTTGGACACGATTTAGCGACTAAACCACCACTGATTCACACATTAGCATGAAGGGACCTTGAAGACACCAAGCTCTTAAAGCAGTGAGAACATTCTTTGTGGTTTGGGGATGAAAGCAAGGACCTCCAGGAAGAAATGTTAAGGAAGCAGATTTTGGCTTAACCTTAGAAACTTCTAATACCAAAATCTACCCCCTCCCCCAAGGTAAGCATCCACTTCTGAATTTCAAGATTTCCCTTCCTGCAACCTCGAACTCCCAAAGGTATTTAAACAGAGCTCACCCACAGCAATCTCCTAAAGGAGCTCATAAATCCAATGCAAGAAAACAAGGGAGTGTTCTGCAGAAACTGCTGCTGCTGCTGCTAAGTCGCTTCAGTCGTGTCCGACTGTGTGACCCCATAGATGCCAGCCCATCAGGCTCCCCCGTCCCTGGGGATTCTCCAGGCAAGAACACTGGAGTGGGTTGCCATTTCCTTCTCCAATGCATGAAAGTGAGAAGTGAAAGTGAAGTCGTTCAGTCGTGTCCGACTCTTCGAGACCCCATGGACTGCAGCCTACCAGGCTCCTCCATCCATGGGATTTTCCAGGCAAGAGTACCAGGCAAATTCCACCAGCTCCACAGGGATCTGTGCATGTGTGCTAAGTTGCTTCCATCACTTCTGAGACTGCAACCATATGGACTGTAGCCCTCCAGGCCCCTCTGTCCATGGGATTCTCCAGGCAAGAATACTGGAGTGGGTTGCCATGGCCTTCTCCAGGTGAATCTTCCTGACCCAGGGATTGAACCCACATCTCTCCTGCATTGGTAGACGGGCTCTTTACTACAGCACCAGATAGGGACCTGTTACACCCTAAAAATTAGTACGAAGTTTTATGAATTGGTGATGTATAAATTTATAACCTTTGGAAACGACTGGCTTCATCAAGAGCTGTAAAAATGTTCTTTTCCTTGACCCTGTAACTCCACTTCAGGAAAGTTACCATAAAGAAATAATTCAACAGGGCTTCCCTGGTGGCTCAGTGGTGAAGAATCCACCTGTCAATACAGGAGATGTGGTTCAATCCCTGACATGGGAAAATCCCACATACCAAGAAGCAACTAAGTCCGTGTGCCCCAACTACTGACCCTGTGCCCCAGAGCCTGGAACCTACCGAGCCTACGTGCCACAGCTACTGAAGCCCTGCCCCTAGAGCCCATGCTGCACAACAAGAGAAGCTGAGGCAGGACACAGACGAGCTCCAAGTGCGATTTACAACTGGCCTCCTGTTTGCAATTCACGGGACTCAGACAAATGGGCTTCAGACTGAATAGTTAAAACCAGCCTCATGTTTGCATTCCCTGAGACAAGAGACAGGTGGGCACCAGTCAAGGCATTTACAAGCAGCCTCCTGTTTGCCCTCCAAAATGGAAGCAACAACAGAAACAGGGTAAATACCCAGTCTTTGCCTCTAGTAAAGACCTTAAGGTAATCGTCACGGCAAGAGTCAAGGTCATAATCAAGGCGAGAACAAAAAGAGGGAAACCCTGTTTGAGTAAAGGATTAAGGGCTCTCCAATCCCCTGCTTTGTGGGACAAGGGAGCTCCTTGGGTGTCAAAAGTCAGGGGATAATTCCAGACCATAATGCATCTTGCTCTCCCAAAAGCCTTCACTTTGAGACCCATCTTGGCTGAAGGGTATGCATGCACCCAGGGGAGGGACCTGAGGCAAATTAACCAGAGAGGTGACAGAGCAAGATGACTGGCCTGAGGGAAGACAAAGACCTGGAAAACAGCCCACTTATCAAGGATTTACACTTCCCAAAGGCACAAGTCTCTCTCTGAGCTGGCCCGTGTGCCTTTCTGCATGTACTTTTCCTTTCCTTAAACTTTCTACATTACTCTTTACCTTCTGCCTCCTTGCCTGAATTTGTTCCTGACTAGGCAGGCAAGAACTAGGGACTCTAGCCCTAACTGCTCACCCTTGTGGTCCAGTGGTTAGGACTCCTGGTCCAGGAAACTAAAACCCTACTTTCAGCTACCCCTTGCTGCTGCTTGCTGCAACTTCCGCTTACTGCTGCGCATGTCCAGAATCAAAGCCACCACAATGAGAGGCCCATGCTCCTGAATGAAGAGTATCCCCGCTAGTCTCAACTAGAGAAAAGCTCGAGCAGCACCAAAGACCCAGCACAGTCAAAATAAATAAAATTATACCCAAACACATATGTCTAACAATACACATACACACACACACACCCCTAAGTACATATACATGCTTAAGTAAATACATACATAAGTACACATCCACACATATAAATGCACATTCATTTGCACACATAATCATGCTCACACATACACACATACATGTACACATAAGTACATATTCACATGGGACCTCCCTGGTGGCTCAGATGCTAAAGAATCTGTCTGCAATGGGGCAGACCTGGGTTTGATCCCTGGGTCAGGAAGATTCCCTGGAGGAGGAAATGGCAACCCATGCCAGTATTCTTGCCTGGAGAATTCCAAGGACAGAGGAGCTACTACTGTCTATGGGGTTGCACAGAGTCAGACATGTCTGAGCAACTAACACTTTCACTTTTCACACTTTCACACACACACATGTATGTGAATGTGCAGGTTACATCGACGTTTGCAGCAAGGGGAAGGTAATCTGAATATCAAAAGATTATTGTTAATTAAGGAAAAATGAGATATCTCAAATTAAAGAATTCAGCACTCTTCTGTGTATGGGAAGATGCAAGCATCTGGGCTCAATGAAATAATTTTTTTCATATACATCTCAGCTATCCGGGGCCAGCAACCTGCTTCTTGATTTTTCACATCTTTAATTCCTCATTCACCTCGTTCCTTGTTCAGCTGACAGCTGCTGGATCACAGGCATTGTTCTCCGTCTCAGGGACCCTTCGGCCTCAGAAATTCATATTTGAAGGTCTGAATTCACTGATGGCTGTTATATCCTTATTCATTGAT
Source organism: Bos indicus x Bos taurus (assembly GCF_003369695.1). Taxonomy (NCBI): domain Eukaryota; kingdom Metazoa; phylum Chordata; class Mammalia; order Artiodactyla; family Bovidae; genus Bos; species Bos indicus x Bos taurus. The sequence continues at coordinate 102,337,154 of NC_040082.1, forward strand.
GTGGCAGGAGATATTCCATTTCACAGTCCTAATCCCCAGTACCTACCTCTGACTGTGACTTTATTTGGAGACAAGGTATTTAAAGAGGTTATTAAGGTAAGATCAGGTCATTGAAGTGGGTGCTAATCCAGTATAACCACTGTTCTTATAAAAAGAGATTAGGACCAGCTACAGAGAGTAGACAATCATCCACAAGCCAAGGAGGGAGACTTTTAAAGAAATCAACCTTGTTGACACCTTGATCTCAAACTTCTAGCCTCCAGAACTTCAAGTAAATTAATTTCTGTTGTGTAAGCCACCTAGTCTGTGGCATTTTGTTATGGCAGCCCTGAGGAGTTTATACACACACATACACATATGCCCACACAATACACAGACACACATATGTTGTTGCTGTTCAGTTGCTAAGTCATGTCCAACTCTTTGCCACCCCATGAACTGCAGCATGACAGGCTCCTTTGTCCTTCACTATCCTCCAGAATTTGCTCAAATTCATGTCCATTGAGTAGGTGATGCCATCTAACCATCTCATTCTCTGCCATCCCCTCTTCTCCTTTTGCACTTCAATCTTTCCCATCATCAGGGTCTTTTCCAATGAGTCAGCTCTTCGAATCAGGTGGCCAGAGTATTGGGGCTTCAGTTTAAACATCAGCCCTTCCAATGAACATTCAGGGTTGATTTCCTTTAGTTTTGACTGGGTTGATCTCCTTGCTGTCCAAGGGATTCTCAAGAGTCTTCTCCAGCACCACAGTTCGAAAGCATCAGTTCTTCAGTGCTCAGCCTTCTTTATGGTCCAACTCTCACATCCATACATGACTAATGGAAAACCCATAGCTTTCACCACATGGACCTTTAATACCACTTGCAGCAACATGGCTTCCCTGGTAGTTCAGCTGGTAAAGAATCTGCCTGCAATGCAGGAGACCCCGGTTTGATTCCTGGGTCAGGAAGATCCACTGGAGAAGGAATAGGCTACCCACTCCAGTATTCACAGGCTTCCCTGGTGGCTCAGTCGGTAAAGAATTCACCTGCAATGCAGGGGAGACCTGGGTTGGGAAGATCCCCTGGAAGAGAGTATGGCAACCCACGCAAGTATCCTTGCCTGGAGAATCCCCATGGACAGAGGACCCTGGTGGGCTAAAGTCCATGGGGTTGTAAAGAGTCAGACAGGACTCTAAGAACAACTAAGCACAGCACAGCAGTAACATGAATGCACTTGAAGATTATTACACTAAATGAAATAAGTCAGATAGAAAAGGAGAAATTTCATACGACATCCCTTATATGTCGAATCCAAAAACAAATGATACAAATAAACTTACAAAACAGAGACTCAGACTCATAAAATGAACTTTTGCTGGGGAGTGGGGGTTGGGGGAAAGGATAGTTAGAGAGTTTGGGATGGACATACACACTCTGCTATATTTAAAATGGATAACCAACTAGGACCTACTATATAGCACCTGGAACTCTGCTCAAAGTCATGTGGATGGGAGGGGAGTTTGAGGGAGAATGTATACGTATACATGTATGGCAGAGTCCCTTCACTGGTCACCTGAAACCATCACAACACTGTTAATCAGCTAGCTGTTGTTGTTCAGTCGCTAAGTCGTGTCTGACTATGATCTTGTGGGCTGCAGCATGCCAGGCTTCCCTGTCCTTCACCATCTCCCAGAATCTGCTCAACACATGTCCATGGAGTGGGTGATGCCATCCAACCATCTCATCCTCTGTCGCTAGACCCCGATACAAAATAAAAAGTTTTTTTTAAATAAGTAAAAAACATTTTTAAAGCTGAGTAAAAAGTATTTTAAAAAAATATAAATGGACATATTTACAAATGAGAAACAGATTCACGGACTTAAAAGAATTATCTTCCGGTCACCAAGGAGGAAGGGGAGGAGGGATATATTGGGACTTTGGGGTTGACATGTACACACTGCTATATTTAAATTAGATAACCAAAGACCTACTGTAAAAAAAATTTTTTTTAATAAAATAAGGAAGTAATACAGAAAATACATTTTTAAAATTCCTTGTTATAAGGACCCTGCAGGAAAGATAACATGTTCTCCCCATCTGTCTTCAAAGAAGACATGGAAGCTATGAGAGATGAGTGTTATGAGCTGGTAAGTGACACAAGCCCATTTCATCTATGTCCTGAGTTCTTCCCACATCTGGTTCCCTCCAAAGGGCATCAATACCGATCAGACTTCAGAACCCAGGACAGAGACAGAGATTCACAGTAAACCTCTGTGCCACTGTGAACGAGGGGAAAAAGGGATGGAGAGGGAGGTGCCCCATGTCAGTGTCAGAGTGTAGTGGAACTTTCTTCTAGCTGTTGGAAAGAGTTTGACTTTCCAAATCTGGGAGATGGCCCACCATGGGCAGTTCACAAGCTTGCTGTTTATCACGTCATCGCAGAGCATATTGTGCTTTATTTCTCCTTCCTTAAGCTAATAAATTCCAATCAGGAGAGGGGGCTGAGCCTCAAAAACTCCTGACAAATATTTATAGTCATCTGGGGCTTCCCAGGTGGCACTAGTGGTAAAGAATCTACCTGCCAATGCAGGAGATGTAAGAGATGTGGATTCAATCCCTGGGTTGGGAAGATCCCCTGAAGGAGGAAATGGCAACCCACTCTAGTATTCTTGCCTGGAGAATCCCATGGTCAGAGAAGCCTGGCAGGCTGTAGTTCATATGGTCACAAAGAGTCAAACATGACTGAAGCAACTTAGCACAAAGGTATTCTCATCCATAAAAATGAATAAATGAGTAAACATATAAGGTAGCCATGAAATCAAACTGCTACTACTTGAAAAGTGAGTAACGTAGTGATTGAAAGTGAAAGTGAAATCGCTGTCTGACTCTGTGACCCCACGGACTGTAGCCTGCACCAGGCTTCTCCGTCCGTGGGATTTTCCAGGCAAGGGTACTAGAGTGGGTTGCATTTCCTCCTCCAGGTGATCTTCACGACCTAGGGATCGAACTTGGGTCTCCTGCATTGCAGGCAGACGCTTTACCGTCTGAGCCACCAGGGAAGCTAACATAGTGATTAGTTTTCTCCAATCATTCCCAAATAAAATTCTGGTTATAAAATGGTATAAATCAATGTAATACTGTAAAGCAGTTATCCTTCAACTAAAAATAAATAAATCAAAAAAACAAAATTCCATTCAGTTCAGTTCAGTTCACTTCAGTCGCTCAGTCGTGTCCGACTCTTTGCGACCCCATGAATCGCAGCATGCCAGGCCTCCCTGTCCATCACCAACTCCTGGAGTTCATCCAAACCCATGTCCATCGAGTCGGTGATGACAATATACATTCTTGACATACTCCTTTTCCTATTTGGAACCAGTCTGCTGTTCCATGTCCAGTTCTAAATGTTGCTTCCTGATCTGCATTACAGTAGCCCATTTTGTTCAGTTTTGACCAATGTTCCCAAGAGACTAGAGTCTTAATCCATTGTCATGTGTCACTGACCCAGAGTTAGTTAGCTGGTGTGGACTCACATAATATAGACAGAAGACATTCCAAAGAGTTTAGCACTCTGTCTGGTCCCAGAATGAGGCCTCTTGCCAAATAAACTGCGACATTGTTACTCTCTTTAAAATCATGGTGCAGTGACTTTTCTTTAAACTTCTTTATTGAAGTAGTTGACTTACAATGTTGTTTTAGTTTCTGGTGTACAGCAAAGTGATTCAGTTTAATATATGTATATATATTTTCTTTTCGGTTTGTAAGATATTGAAAATATTTTCATGTACTATGCAGTATGCTGCTGCTGCTGCTGCTAAGTCACTTCAGTCGTGTCTGACTCTGTGCGACCCCATAGATGGCAGCCCACCAGGCTCCCCCGTCCCTGGGATTCTCCAGGCAAGAACACTGGAGTGGGTTGCCATTTCCTTCTCCAATGCATGAAAGTGAAAAGTGAAAGTGAAGTTGCTCAGTCGTGTCCAACTCCCAGCCACCCCATGGACTGCAGCCCACCAGGTTCCTCCATCCATGGGACTTTCCAGGCAAGAGTACTGGAGTGGGGTGCCATTGCCTTCTCCAATTATGCAGTATAACCTGGTTGTTTATCTATTTTACATACAGTTCAGTTCAGTTCAGTTCAGTCGCTTAGTCGTGTGCGACTCTTTGCGACCCCATGAATTGCAGCACGCCAGGCCTCCCTATCCATCACCAACTCCCGGAGTTCACTCAGACTCACATCCATCGAGTCGGTGATGCCATCCAGCCATCTCATCCTCTGTCGTCCCCTTCTCCTCCTGCCCCCAATCCCTCCCAGCATCAGAGTCTTTTCCAATGAGTCAACTCTTTGCATGAGGTGGCCAAAGTACTGGAGTTTCAGCTTTAGCATCAGTCCTTCCAATGAACACCCAGGACTGATCTCCTTTGAATGGGCTGGTTGGATCTCCTTGCAGTCCAAGTGACTCTCAAGAGTCTTCTCCAACACCACAGTTCAAAAGCATCAGTTCTTCAGTGCTCAGCTTTCTTCACAGTCCAACTCTCACATCCATACACGACCACAGGAAAAACCATAGCCTTGACTAGACGGACCTTTGTTGGTAAAGTAATGTCTCTGCTTTTGAGTATGCTATCTAGGTTGGTCATAACTTTCCTTCCAAGGAGTAAGCGTCTTTTAATTTTATGGCTGCAATCACCATCTGCAGTGATTTTGGAGCCCAAAAAAATAAAGTCTGACATTGTTTCCACTGTTTCCCCATCTATTTCCCATGAAGTGATGGGACCAGATGCCATGATCTTCGTTTTCTGAATGTTGAGCTTTAAGCCAACTTTTTCACTCTCCTCTTTCACTTTCATCAAGAGGCTCTTTAGTTCCTCTTCACTTTCTGCCATAAGGGTGGTGTCATCTGCATATCTGAGGTTATTGATATTTCTCCCAGAAATCTTGATTCCAGCTTGTGCTTCTTCCAGCCCAGCATTTCTCATGATGTACTCTGCATAGAAGTTAAATAAGCAGGGTGACAATATACAGCCTTGACGTACTCCTTTTCCTATTTGGAACCAGTCTGTTGTTCCATGTCCAGTTCTAACTGTTGCTTCCTGACTTGCATATAGGTTTCTCAAGAGGCAGGTCAGGTGCTCTGGTATTCCCATCTCTTTCAGAATTTTCCACAGTTTATTGTGATCCATGCAGTCAAAGGCTTTGGCATAGTCAATAAAGCAGAAATAGATGTTTTTCTGGAACTCTCTTGCTTTTTCAATGATCCAGCAGATGTTGGCAATTTGATCTCTGGCTCCTCTGCCTTTTCTAAAACCAGCTTGAACATCTGGAAATTCAAAGTTCACATATTGCTGAACCCAGGCTTGGAGAATTTTGAGCATTACTTTACTAGCATGTGAGATGAGTGCAATTGTGCAGTAGTTTAGGCATTCTTTGGCATTGCCTTTCTTTGGGATTGGAACGAAAACTGACCTTTTCCAGTCCCGTGGCCACTACTGAGTTTTCCAAATTTGCTGGCACTTTCACAGCATCATCTTCCAGGATTTGAAATAGCTCAACTGGAATGCCATCACCTCCACTAGCTTTATTCGTAGTGATGCTTTCTAAGGCCCACTTGACTTCACATTCCAGGATGTCTGGCTCTAGGTCAGTGATCACACCATCGTGATTATCTTGGTCATGAAGATCTTTTTGTACAATTCTTCTGTGTATTCTTGCCACCTCTTCTTAATATCTTCTGCTTCTGTTAGGTCCATACCATTTCTGTCCTTTATCGAGCCCATCTTTGCATGAAATGTTCCCTTGGTATCTCTAATTTTCTTGAAGAGATCTCTAGTCTTTCCCATTCTGTTGTTTTCCTCTATTTCTTTGCATTGATCACTGAGGAAGGCTTTCTTATCTCTCCTTGCTATTCTTTGGAACTCTGCATTCAGATGCTTATATTTTTCCTTTTCTCCTTTGCTTTTCACTTCTTTTCTTTTCACAGCTATTTGTAGATACAGTAGTTTGTATTGATAATAGTTTGTATTGATATTGTATGATTCCAAATAGGAAAAGGAGTACGTCAAGGCTATATATTGTCACCCTGCTTATTTAACTTCTATGCAGAGTACATCAAGAGAAATGCTGGGCTGGAAGAAGCACAAGCTGGAATCAATTTACCCCTCCCCTGCTTTCCTTTTTGGTAATCATAGTTTGTTTTCTGTCTCTGTGGGTCTATTTCTGTTTTTTATATAAGTTCATTTGTGTCTTATTCTAGATCCCACTTTTAAGTGGTATCATATGATATTTGTCTTTCTCTGATGTAGTATAATAATCTCTAGGTCCATTCATGTTGCTGCAAATGACATTGTTTCATTCTTCTTTGTGGCTAATATTCGATCATATATATATGTACCACATCTTCTTTATCCATTTATCTGTCAGTGGACACAGGGTTCTTCCATTTCTTGGCTACTATACATAATGTTGCTATGAACATTGGGGGGATTGTGTTTTTTCTAATTGGAGTTTTTCATCTTTTCCAAATATATGCCCAAAGTGGGATTGTTGGATCATATATTTTTCATTTTTTAAGGAACATTCATACTATTTTCCATAGTGACTGCACATGTTACAGTGATTTTAATATTAGATGACAAAGCCAAAGGGCTGGAGTCCTCTGAGCAACTGAATTAGACTGAGCCCAGGTCCTCCTACTTGTGGACATCTAAGCTGACTGAAATGGTCTCATCAATGTCACAAGGACACAGTGTCAACAGTGGGATTTCTCACTGACCCCACCAAATGACTGTGGATGGAAGTCCATGTTCAAAGACAAGTGATTTGAGACGTTCAGAAATGAATGATAATTGGATGACAAGGTCTTTGGCAAATCATGAGGTGAACTTGAACCACTTAGAACTTTCAAATGTGAGTTATTCTTGCTCTGGCTTGGAGAAGAAGCTGAAGAGGTGGGAACCAATCCAGTTCAGAAAGTTCCACCAAGACCAAAAATTAAAAATAAATCCCAGCATCTCCAAGACTCACCTGGGACTGGAAAATGTGTGAATTTCTTGGTATGACTGTTGAGCAGATGCTGAGTAAATCCAGAGCTGTAACATCCCTTTAGTTTATAGGACTTACTACGAAATCTTAATATGATTGACCTGATCCTTCATAGATAGATAGATATAGATGGCTGAATCACTTTGCTGTACACCCAAAACTAACACAACATTGTAAATTAACTATACTTCCATTTTTTAAATAGTTAATTAATTTAGAAAGCTTTTCTTTTTCTGGCCTGTTCCATAGGGCTTGAGGAATCTTAGTTCTCTGACCGGGGATTGAACCCGGGCCACAGCAGTAAAAGTTCTGAGTCCTAATGGCTGAACCACCAGGCATTCCCAATTAATTAAGTGTGTAGATGGGTCAGGATTAATAATATTTTGTACAGTTCTGGAGCCAAATAACACTTGCAACAATTAAAAGATCAATATTTATAACATAGAAAGAGTTTCTGCAAATAAAACACATCCCAAATGTGTCCAAATCACAAATAATATTTGAACTGGACAATCACAAAAGAGAAAATCTTAAATAAAATAAGCTAATGAAAACAGGTTCAACCTCATTAGCAGTCAGGGAAATGGAAATGAAAGCAATAATGATATGTACTTGCATTCATCAGATGGGTGATTTCTTTCTAAATAAGACCCAGTGCTTACAAAGATGTGTTGAAAAGGGCACTCCTACATATTATTAGTGGGAACATGACTTACTATTGCATTTTTGGCAAGTTAATATGACATACCTATTTGAAATTCCAAATCTGGGACTCCACCTTATAGAAATATGTTTACCAAAGATTGTTTATAGTGACAATGAAAGATAAAGTAGAACTAACCTGTGTGTCCTCAAGGGTGGATTGAGTGAATAATCAGATTACATTCATATAGTGGGATGTTATGCACCTATTAAAATAAAGAGTGAGATATTTATCTAATCACCTGGAAGAATACTACGATGTATGCACAGCCAAGTTGTGGTGTTTTTTTTTTTTTTTTTTTTTTTTTTCAGCTGTACCAGGTCTTAGTTACAGCATACAGGATCTTTATTTGTGATGTGTGGAATTTAGTTCCCTGACCAAGGATTGAACCCAGGGTGCCCTGCATTGGGAGCACAGAGTCAGCCCCTGGACCACCAGGGAAGTTCCCAAGTGTTTTTTAAAAGCAACTTATATATATATATTCGTGTATATATATTCGTGTATATATATATATATGGATGTATAGTACAGTCTCAGGTGAGAAGTAAACATCAGGACACACCATGTTGTTGATGATAATTACCTGAAAGGGGTAGGTGTAGAATGGGGCAATTGTTAGTTGTTCAGTCATGTCCGACTCTTTGCAACCCAATGGACTATAACCCACCAGGCTCCTCTGTCCATGCGATTCTCTAGGCAAGAGCACTGTAGTGGGTTGCCACTCCCTTCTCCAGGGGATCTTCCCAACCCAGGGATCAAACCCGGGTCTCCTGCATTACAGGCAGATTCCTTACCGTCTGAGCCACCAGGGAAGCTAGTAGAATAGGGCAAGTGAAGTTAAAGTGAAAAGTCGCTCAGTCGTGTCCAACTCTTTGAGACCCCATGGACTATGGAAATCCCATGGAATCCTCCAGGCCAGAATACTGGAGTGGGTAGCCTTTCCCTTCTCCAGCAGATCTTCCCGACCCAAGAATCAAAGGATTCTTTACCAACTGAGCTATCAGGGAAGCCCTAGAATAGAGCAAGGGAATGATAATAAGGAAAAACAAATAGAAACAAAGTAGAAAATACTAATGGCACAATAATAATAAAGTATGGAATATAAAATGCTATGATGTTACTATTCATATTTAAAATGAACCTTGCAGGGACTTCCCTGGTGGTCCAGTGACTAAGACTCCACGCTCCCAACACAGGAGGCCTGGGTTTGATCCCTGGTCAGGGAACTAGATCCCGCATGCCGCAGCTAAGAGTTTGCATTCCACAACTAAACATCCCTCATGCCACAACTAAGACCTGGCATAACCAATAAATAAATAAATATTTAAAGAATTAAAACATAAAAATAACTATGCACATAAACATGTACCAGTACATTCGTGCGTTTCAGTCGTGTCCAACTCTTTGTGACCCTATGGACTGTAGCCTCTTCTGTCCATGGGATTCTCCAGGCAGGAATACTGGAATGAGTTGCCATGCCCTCCTCCAGGGGATCTTCCCAACCCAGGGATTGAACCCACTTCTTTTACGTCTCCTGCATTGGCAGGTGGGTTCTTTACCACTAGCGCTGCCTGGGAAGCCCATATGCTTACATATATAGGTATAATTTTTGTCTTGGATTGTTATTAATACATTATTGGCAATGAAATAAATTTTGTTTTCTAAAACTATGACCATGATATTAAAAAATCATTTTGAAGCACCTTTTATGACAAATAATAGCCTTTTATTGATGTTTCATAATATATGTAACCAGTCTTTCAATGGGGATTTAAATGATTTTCAGTTTTTTACCATTTCAAAAGCAGGTCAGTGAATATCCTTCTGTATTACATTTTGTCCATATTTCCAGTTATATAAATTACCCCCTAGGAGTTCTTGAGAGGACAGCTTAGGTGGTTCAGCTGTTGGCACCCAGTAATAACAATAATAGATATCAAAAGTTTATAGCATTATTTCTCTCTTTTCGGTGCTCTTGGTATAAATTCAAACCCTATCCTACTCCTAAAATAGAATCTGTTAGTTTGCTGAACAACTAAACCCCACATTTTCTTTTGCAAAATCCATAGTTCTCCACCTCACACATCATATCCTATATGAGCAAAATTATGCTTTCCTCCATAAAGAGCTCTTGGGCATATATTAACTGATATTCAATAAATACAAGTTTACTGATTTTTAAATTTTAGGGAAAAAACAGATTACTGTGAAGAATAGTAATCAAAATTATCCTACATTCCCAGATGCCAGAGATAAATGGAGGGAGATTTGTCCTGTATATCCTCCTATTCCTTACCCTATACCTGGGTTTCTCAATCTCAGCACTATTGACACTTGAGGCTGGATAATTATTTGTTGAGATGGGGTTTGTCTGTGCACTGTGGGAAGTTGAGCAGCAGCCTCCACCCATCAGATGCCAGCAGCACCTCCTAGTATGACAATCAAAAATGTCTCCAGACATTATCCAGTGTCTTTTGGGGGTAGAATCATCTCTAGTTAAGAAGCACCGCTCTTGGACTTCCCTGGTGGTCCACTGGTTAAGCATCCGCCTGCCAATGTAGGGGACATGGTTTCCATCCCTGGTCCGGAAAGATTCCATTTGCCCCGGAGCAGCTACTGAGCCTGCATTCTAGAGCCCACAAACCACAACTACTGAGCTCATAAGGCTGCATCTACCGAGGCCCACATGTCCTACAACCCATGCTCTGCAACAAGAGGAGCCACTGCAATGAGGAGCCCTCACACCACAATTAGAAAGTAGACCCAGCCCGCTCGCAGCATTGAAGACCCAACAAAGCCAAAAAGAATACATAAATTAAAAAAAAAAAAATCTCAGAAAAAGAACCACCACTCTATACATGTGCTGTGCTGTACTTAGTCACTCAGTCATGTCCAGCTCTTTGCAACCCCATGGTCTGTAGCCTGCCTGGCTTCTCTGTCCATGGGGATTCTCCGGGCCAGAATACTGGAGTGGGTTGCCTTGCCCTCCTCCAAGGGATCTTCCCTACCCAGGGCTTAAACCCAGGTCTCCTACATTGCAAGTCCACTCTATACATATATGTGTATAATTTTGTACAAAAGCAAAATCATACTGTAAAATAAAATAAATAAAACTGTCAGTTTGTAATTGAGTAAACAAGTTTAAACCTAATCATTCCACTCCTAAATACAGTGACAAGCATTACATAACCCCACAATATAATACACACTGCAAACTATATATAATGACCACAATACACATTTCTTACAGCATTTTTTCCTTATCTCACTTGATCATTGCAACAGTCCTATAAGGTAGACATTATTATGAGTCTCATTTTACAAATGAGGAAACTGAGGTCAAACGATAAGATTCAATGGAAAGAACAAAGACTTCAAAATCAAACTGACTCTGCATTTCATACCTGACTCCTCCAACTCCCAGCCATGCACCCTTGGACAAATCACTTTATTTCACCAAGCTCACATTTCTCTGTTTGCAAAATGGGGGTTAAAAATAGCTACTCTGAAGAACAATCATAAACTTTGCAGGTGAAGTATGAACCATGCCTGGCACACAATGACCACTCAACCGATGGCACCTCTTCATATCAAAGAGGATGAACTTTCCCAAATCACATGTGAGTAAGTGGTGGTACCAAGACTCAAGGCCTCTCCTACTTGATCCCTTTTTCCTTCTCCCCTTACAGTGTTCACCTCCATCCTCTTCTCCACACATCATGCCTGCTGTTGACGATGAAAATTAAGCCATAAGACCCTGTGGAAATGCTCTTCTGTCAACATGCCATCTCCATCTTTCCATCTGGGAAACATTTCTCAAGTTGATCCTTGAGACTCTCTCCTCAAGTGACACTCTGCCAGAATGATGAGTATCATCCCCCGACATGCAGGAACTGGTCCTGGTTTGGGTGGTTGGGCATCACCTCAACCTACTGTGGTGAAACCCAATTAGCCACAAAGAACACACACGTCCCAAGCTACATCCTCATCAAAGCTCAGGACATGACATGAGTATGTGATCCCAGGTTTCACTGTTATCATTTAACAATGTTGCTGGGTCCTTGAAGGGTTTGGTCCCTCCTCCATACATTTGCAAGTATCAAGGCACTTGTTCTAGAGTAAGAACGTGTTGAATTTCCCCACATCATCAGAGTCTTTTCTTAATCCCAGCAACTCCAGACCACACTACTATCTTAGCCTAGCCACACTGTTCCAACAACAAAGTCCAGGAAGGGATATGATTTGTCAAGTGGTGGTCAGGTGATACCATCACTAAGAGATAAGGCATTCTAATTGTCCAGATCTGATGCATGTACACTCCCTACCTCCAGTTGAGATGTAGGGATTAGCCACACCTGGATCTCATATCTCTTCTTAGGAAAGTGTGATGCTCTTATCAGACATCAGGAAACAGAGCTGCAAAACAGACATACCCATCAGCCACCCACCTGACTCTCTAGGGTAGACATTTGAATCTTCTTATGTTTTCAAAGAGGAAGGGGAAAAGTGACTTGCTCTGGGTCACATAGTAAGTAGTGAATCCTGCCTCCATTCTAAAGCTTGTTCCACTGCATCATGCCACCTCTATTAAAACTTTCATAGAGACTTCCCTGGTGGTCCAATGGTTAAGACGCTGCACTTCCAGTGCAAAGAGTGCCAGTTCCATCCCTGGTCAAAAAACGAAGATCCCGTAGAGTAGCCAAAAAAAAAAAAAAACTTTCATCACTTTGTAACACAATTATCTAAGCATCTGTCTCCTTGGTATGCCTCTATGTCCTTGCTACCTTTCATACCTAAATAGGCTTCACTGAAGAATAATTTTTTAGTGCAAGTCAAAGCTGAGAAAAGGGAGACTTCACACACAGTATCACAAGGGACAGCTTCTCTTAGCAGTGTAAAGGTTTAATTGTTTTCCCAATGATTCAGCCTGAGAGCAGGCATGTGTGGACAGCTTCCTTCCCCCAACCTCACTGACCTTGTCAAATTTTTTTTTTCCTTAACCAGAAAGAGAAACGACTGACAAAATGAATGAAAATACAGAAAGAAGGAAGATAAAAGAAGGAAACACTGGGAAGTAGGTTTTAAGACATCAGAGATTTGCCAATTATAGCATAGACAAATGGTTAATTTCCCTCATGTATAAAGAGCTTCTAGAAATTGATAAGAAAAATCCAACATCAGACTTCCCTGGCAGTCTAATGGTTAAGACTCCATGCTCCCAATGCAGGGGGCACTGTTTCAATCTCTGGTCAGGGAATTAGGATCCTGCTTTCCACATGATGTGAACTTAAAAAAAAAAAAAGAAAAAGAAAAAATTCAACAAATGAAGAGGAAAATAGGCATAGGCAAAGGATCTGAAGAGAGAGTTCACAGAAAAGAAAATACAGATTCTATTCATATATTAAAAAGATTTTCCTTCTCACTCATATAGAAATGTAAATTAAAATTCATACTGAGACATGCCCATAGACTGATGAACGGATAAAGAAGATGCTGTACATATATGCAATGGAATATTACTCAGTCATAAAAAAGGAGTGAAACTGCATCATTTGTAGTGATGTGGATGGACCTAGAGTCTGTCATACAGAGTGAAATAAGTCAGAAAGAGAAAAACAAATATTATATATTAACACATATATATGGAGTCTAGCGGAGAAGGCAGTGGCACCCCACTCCAGTACTCTTGCCTGGAAAATCCCATGGACAGAGGAGCCTGGTGGGCTGCAGTCCATGGGGTTGCACAGAGTCAGACAGGGCTGAAGTGACTTAGCAGCAGCAGCAGCATGGAATCTAGAAAAATGGTACAAATGAACCTATTTGCAGAGCAGAAATAGAGATGCAGAAGTAGAGTACAAGCATGTGGACACAGCGGGGATGGGGAGGGTGGGACCAACTGGGAGAGGAACACTGACGTATATACACTGTTGCTGCTGCTGCTGCTAAGTCGCTTCAGTCGTGTCCGACTCGGTTCGACCCCATAGACGGCAGCCCACCAGGCTCCCCCGTCCCTGGGATTCTCCAGGCAAGAACACTGGAGTGGGTTGCCATTTCCTTCTCCAATGCATGAAAGTGAAAAGTGAAAGTGAAGTTGCTCAGTCGGGTCCGACTCCTCGTGACCCCATGGGCTGCAGCCTACCAGGCTCCTCCACCCATGGGATTTTCCAGGCAAGAACACTGGAGTGGGTTGCCATTTCCTTCTCCAATGCAGCAAAGTGGAAAGTGAAAGTGAAGTCGCTCAGTCGTGTCCGACTCCTCGTGACCCCATGGGCTGCTGCCTACCAGGCTCCTCCACCCATGGGATTTTCCAAGCAAGAGTACTGGAGTGGGGTGCCATCACCTTCTCCACGTATATACACTACCATGTGTAAAATAGATAGCTAGTGGGAAGCTTCAGTGCTCTGAGATGACCTAGAAGGGTGGGATGGGGGAGTGGGAGGGAGGTTCAAGAGGGAGAGGATATATTTATACTTATAGCTGATTCATGTTGTTGTACAGTAGAAACTATTAATAACACAATATTGTAAGGAAATTATAGTCCAATAAAAAATGGAAAAAAAAAAAAACAAATAAAAATAAAAGAAAATTTTAAGTTAAATAATTTATACTGAGGAATGTATCCATATTGGTTCATTAACTGTCAATGCAAAACATTACTGATAAGGAAAACTGTAAGCAGGGGTGAGTATATGGACTTGCTGTACTATCTGCTTAATTATTCTGTAAATCTAAAACTGTAATAAAATAATAAAGTCTGTTAATTATTTTTAATCATACTAGCATACTAGTTTTTTTACATATCAGAGTGACAGGAACAATACCCAAGAGATGACAAACACACACTGTTGGTGAACAATGTGTGAAAAGACAGGTGTTCACATATTTCTAAGGGGACTGTAAATTAATACAATTCCTGTGGAGAAAAACTTGGTAATATTTATCAGAAGGCAACCTTTGGCCCATCAACCCCACTGTTGGAGTTCATGCTCAGGCACACTCACAGTTGTGAAATGATATGTGTACAAAGTAACCATTTTTAGCAAAGACTGGAAACATCCATCAATAGCAGATTGGTTACATAAATTATGGTGAAGTCAAATCAAAACTACTGTGAGGTATCACTTCACACAGGTCAGAATGGCCATAATCAAAAAGTCTACAAATAATACATGCTGGAGAGGGTGGTTCTAAAAAGGAACCTCCTACACTCTTGGTGGGAATGTAAACTGGCACAGCCATTATGAAAGGAAGTAAATCAGACACAGAAAGACAAATATCATATGATATCACTTATATGTGGAATCTAAAAAAAAGGGGGGGGTACAAATAAACTTAAATGCCAAGTGGAAATAAAGTTACAGATGTAGAAAACAAATGGTTACCAGCGGATAGAGGGAGAGATAAATTGGGAGACTGGGCCTGGGACTGAAACACCACTATATATCACTCCAGTACTCTTGCCTGGAAAATCCCATGGACGGAGAAGCCTGGTAGGCTGCAGTCCATGGGGTCGCTGAGAGTCGGACATGACTGAGCAACTTCACTTTCACTTTTCACTTTCATGCATTGGAGAAGGAAATGGCAACCCACTCCAGTGTTCTTGCCTGGAGAATCCCAGGGACGGGGGAGCCTGGTGGGCTGCCGTCTATGGGGTCACAGAGTCGGACACGACTGAAGCGACTTAGCATAGCATATATAAAATAGATAACCAATAAGAACCTACTGTATGGCACAGGGAACTCTATTCAATACTCTGTAATGGTGTATATGAGAAAATAATCTAAATAATCTAAAAAGAGTGGAGATTTATGTATGTGTGTGTAACTGATTCACTTTACTGTACACCTGAAACTAAAACATTGTAAATCAACTATCCACCAATAAAAATCATTTTTAATTTAATTGAAGGATAGTTACAATAAAAATGTTTTAAAGAAAAAGAAATTTTATCCAAAATGAATGAATGACCAAAAAAAAAAAACTGTACCTGCACCTCGACGTTCATAGTAGCACTATTGAAAATAGCCAGTAGTTCCCTGCCTAGGAACTGCCTTGAGGCTCAGTCTGAGCAGGGAAGATACACTAGTCGGGGTTTCCTAGTGAGAGTGGATCCCTGGTGACATCTCCACCGGCTTACCCACTCCATCATCCCAGAGTACACAATCCCAGAGAACAGGTCACAGGGGTCAAGGAAACAAACAAAATTATTACCATCTTCCTTAACAAGGAGCCCTGGGACTGAAATGCCCAAGAGCCCCCAAACTGTAAATACCCTGCTGTGTCCCTGGTTCCCTGTTCACATACCCCAGCAGGGGTGGGAACACATGATTCCCATGCTCCCTGACCGTAGATATCAGACTTGCCCCAGCCATCAGAGCTGAGTGGTCCCCTCACGCCCTTCCTGGTGGCTTAGCAATGACCTCAGGATCTGCTGGGGGCCCGTGGAGAAGGAGTCTGCCAAGACCACAGTCTTGGTGATACCATCCTGGTAAGTCAGTGAAGGATGGAGAAGGGGAGTGAGATGGATGGGATTGGGAAGAGAAATTTCTTTCATCCCTTCCTGGATGGAGAAAGAGAGAAAATAAGACAAAGAGGAACCAAGACCAGTTCTATACTCTCTGACTGGGAGAAAGATAGAGTCATGTGGGGGAAAGTATTTAGGGTCTGTAGATGCAGGACACCATAAGACACCTTTCTCCAAAACTGAGGTTTTCAAGTGCAGTCCTGGGCCAGCAGCAGCTGTGTCCCCTGAGAACTTCATGTGTATGTTAGTTGCTCAGTCATGTCCGACTCTTTTCAACCCCATGGACTGTAGCCTGCTGGGCTCCTCTGTCCATGGAATTCTCCAAGCAAGAATACTGCAGTGGGTAGCCGTTCTCTTCTCCAGGGGGGCTTCCCAACCTAAGGATTGAAACTGCATCTCCTGCATTGCAGGCAGATTCTTTACCATCTGAGCCACCAGGGAAGCCTGAGAACTTCCTAGAACTGTTGATTCTCGAGCTGCATCCCAGACACTCCCAGGGCACAGCTACCTGGGTTTTAACCAGCCTGCTAGGTGACACTGATGTATACTTAAGGCTGAGAACCACTGTCGTAGAGAAGTCAAAGACTTCATGTCAACAAACAAAGACAGTTGTAAATGTGTGGTCAGGAAGAGGCTCACAGTAGAATAGGCAGTCCAGAGAAACCTGAGCATCACCCTACAAAAACCTCAAACCCAACTCTAAAAATCCTTGAAAAGTGACTAAGTCTCTTCTGGAGACTTCTTTACCACTTCGCCACCTGGGAAGCCCAGTGTTATTTTACAAACTCACTTTTCTTGTCATTACATTAACTACAGAAATAAGCATGTAGCACATCCTGCTTTCTGCCAACTAGACATTTGTTCAGAGCTTGTTGTTATGGAAACTGTTTATCTCTGAATAGTCTGGGCTGGGTCTGGGAGTTTTTATTTTGAATACACTTTTTGAATAGCTGTTTGACACAGTATAACAGTGTGTATTTTACTGAGGGTGCAAAAATATTTCAGTGGAAAGTGACAGTTTGTCTAGAACATAAGAAAATTTCTTGTCCTGCAAAGTGGCTGCTGAGAGCAAATATACTTCCAAAATGCCATTAGCTTTAAAGCTCCAGAGAGTCTTTTGTTACCATGAAAACTCCCTTTAAAAATTCCACTTAACTAGCTTTCTGGCTTCATCCAAAGTTCCCATTTTCCCTAAAAATACACTGACTGCTGTACCAAATGCTTGAGACCAGAAGGTTACTCACTAGCCTTCCTCCTCAGCTGAATTGAAGTGAAGTTTAAGTGTTAGTTGCTCAGTCATGTCCAGCTCTTCGATAACCCATGGACTGTAGCCCACCAGCCTCCTGAGTCCATGGAATTCTCCAGGCAAGAACACTGGAGTGGGGTCCCATGCCATTCTCCAGGGGATCTTCCTGACCCAAGGATCGAACCCAGGTCTCCTGCATTGCGGGCAGATTCTTTATCATCTGAGCCATCAGGGAAGCTGCAACTGAGTTGAACCAATTTAAGTAATCCCCAACCTGATTGTGCTGATTGTAGTTGCTGCTGCAATTACATTATTTAACTAATATGGTGTCATTTAACAAACTATATGAGAAAGGAGGAAGGAAGGAAGAAGGGAGGAAGGGAAGTAAGGAGAAGGGAAGAGATAGGAAATTGTGTCTTCACAAAATCCAGATTGAATGCTTTGTAAAGACTTAATTAAAAAAAAAAAAGAATCATTAAAAACTACTGTCAAATTTGATGTGACCAAGGTACTTGAAGATTATTTAGATGTAAAATTGTAAAACTTCGGAAAAGATTCTGCACCTGAACTGTTTTGCAAAGCTCATTACTTCTTTGTTCCACATTCATGAAAAAAAAAAAAACACAGAGGATAGATTTCAGTCTATGTATATTGCTGAGGCAAGATGCTTGATAAAGACCCACCATCAATTTATTCATACTCAGAGAAAAGACCTCGGTCTCCATCGAAAAGCCTTAAGCCATACTTAAGTTACAGTGTGGAAAGTATGTTTGTGCACGTTTATAATCCCACACTGTTAGAGGAGCTTTCAGCACTGATCCCCACCAAAATAAATGCTGCTGCTGCTGCTAAGTCGCTTCAGTCGGGTCCGACTCAGCGACCCCATGGACTGCAGCCTACCAAGCTCCTCTGTCCATGGGATTTTCCAGGCAAGAGTACTGGAATGGGGTGCCATTGTCTTCTCTGCACAATAAATGAGAGGGAGTCTATCAAGTGATCACCTGGTATCAGATCATAGAGTGCCCCTAAGGAACTCGAGTTTCACCGGAAGCAGAGAAAGAGTGTTATCCCTCCATATATCCCTAGTTATTAAACCAAAATTGATGTTAATACTGCATCTTGTTGGTGGAGGGTGAAAGGAAGCAAGGGAGGAAAGAGAGAAAGTTAAGGGGAAATGAAGAAAGCAAAGATGATCAGGTATGGGTTTAACCTCTCTCAATTTTGTTTTCTATGAAGCTTTCCTTCACTGAAGAGACATAGTGGTTTTTGAACAATATCCAGCTGTCTCGCAACAACTCAGTTAGACCTTTAAGACTATCTCACACATGGATGGTTTTCTTTAAGGAAACAAAGATCAACAAAGGGGAGCTACAAGGAGTCCATGGATTTTCCCAGAATGTACAGATCTGCAGGGAGCTGAGATGAAGCTCCATTTCTGACTCCCAGATTTGTTTGTTTTTTTACCTTTTATTTTGTATTGGGGTATATCCAATTAACAAACAACATTATGATAGTTTCAGGTAAACGGGGAAGGGACTCAGCCATACACATACATGTATCCCTTCTCCTCTAAACTCCCTCCCATCCAGGCTGCCACATACACTGAACAGAGTTCTATGTGCTCTACATATTTCCTTGTTCTTTATTCATTTTAAACTTAGTAGTGTGTACATGTTCATCCCAAGCTCTTTTCCTTTCCCTCCATCCTTCCCCCACCCCAGGCAACCATAAGTTCAGTCTCTAAGTCTGTAAATCTCTTTCTATTTTCTAAGTAAGTTCATTTATATCATTTCTTTTTATATTCCACATATAAGGAATGTCATCCAATAGTTCTCCTTCTCTGTCTGACTTACTTCACTCAGTGTGACAATCCATGTTGCTACAAATGGCATTACTTCATTCTTTTTAATGGCTGAGTGATATTCCACTGTACTTACACATGTACCACATCTTCTTTACTCATTCCTTTGTTGATGGACATCTAGGTTGCTTCCATGTCTTGGCTGTTGTAAACAGTGCTGCAATGAACATTAGGTGCATGTATCCTTTTGAACCATGTTTTTCTCTAGATATATGCCCAGCAGTGGGGTTTCAGTGTCATATGGTAGCTCTATTTTTAGTTTTTTAAGGAACCTCCGTACCATTTTCCAGGCTTCCCAGATGGCACTAGTGGTAAAGAACCCACCTGCCAATTCAAGAGATGTAAGAGTCAGGGGTTCAACCCATGGATCAGGAAGATCCCCTGGAGAAGGGCATGGCAACCCACTCCAGTATTCTTGCCTTGAGAATCCCATGGACAAAGAAGCCTGGCAAATTACAGTCCTTATGGTCACAAAGAGTCAGACAACACAGAATCGACTTAGTACACATGTACACATACTGTTCTCCATAGTGGCTGTGCCAATTTACATTCCCACCAACAGTGGAGGAAGGTTCCTTTCTCTCCACACCATCTCTCGCCCTTACTGCTTGTGAATTTTTTTGATGGTAGCCATTCTGGCTGGTGTGAGGTGATAGATACCTCATTGTAGTTTTGATTTGCATTTCTCTAATAATTAGCGATGTTGAACATCTTTTCATGTGCCTCTTGGCCATCTGTATGTCTTCTTTGGAGAAATGTCTGTTTAGGTTTTCTTCCCATCTTTTGAATGGGTTGTTTGTTTTGATGCTGTTAAGTGTCATGAACTGTTTGTAATTTGGCAAATAATCCCTTGGCACACATCAAATCACATCATTTGCAAATATTCTCTCCCAATCTGTGGATTGTCTTTTCTTTTTTGCATATTGTTTCCTTTGCTGTGCAAAAGCCTTTGAGTTTAAGTAGGTCCCTGTTGAGGTCCTTTAATGGACCAGAACCTGGCGGTCTGGAGTCGACGATAAGAAAGTGAAAGAGAGAGACAGAAAGAAAGAAAGACACAGGGACCCAAGCTCTGATGGAGCAAAGGTGCTTTAATGATCTTTCTGTGAGTATATATAGGCTGTTGTACAAGAAATGTCTTTCGACAATGATAAAGATCAGAAAACCAAACGTACAGCAACCGTTACCAAGGGAACAAGGGATTAATAATGGTCACAAGGTCAGGAGACAATCCATATCTCAAGAAAGAGGATCGAGACTAAGCAGTTTTGTCATAAGGAGAATGTTTACTGAAGGGGATTCAAGCCTTTCTTATCCTATGACCTCAGTCCTGGGAGCGGCTTGCCATACCACTGGTTTCTGGCAACAGAAACTAATAAGGAACAGAGGATTTATGAGAAACAGCATGTAGGAATCCTCCTGTTAAACATTCCCTGATAATTCCCCCTTATTTATTTATAATATTTGTAAAAAGGGTTCTGACCATTTGAGTTTGTTTAAACAATTTTTGCATGAAGGCAACGATAAATGACAAATATAACTATCAAGACCATCACCAAAATTACAGTTCCAGACCAAATGCTGTGAGTAATGCTTTGAAACCATCTGTGTGGGTCTAGCCCAGATAATTGATCAGCTAGTTGTTCAGCTAAAGTTTCCAAATTAGTGGAAGAGGGCAGATTTTTAGAAAAGGTTTCAAAGATTTCTTTTTATAATAATTATACATTCAGAGAAGCATTATCATGTATGTTTTGTAAATGAAATTTGATTTGTTCCCAGTTGTAGGCACTATTATTGAATTGAACAGGAGTAACACAAAATTGAGTAGAATTCCAATCACATTTTAGCATCACCTGTTTTTGTACATCTATTAATTGATCTCCAACCCATTTGATGGCTGTTTTTAGTTCCTATATTTCATCTTGAGTATCCTCATCTATCTGAGCCTGAGTGGCCCACATAGTATGAGCATCTTTAGTCCAGTTTTGGATAAAATTATGTGTTTGAATTGAGGTTTGTAAAGCAACGCCAGTGACAGCAGCAGTAGTGCAAATAGCTATTAATCCCAAAATGCCAAGAATCAGCCATCCAATGAATCGTTCAGATCGCTGGAGCAGTTTAGTAAGTAACCAGGAAGCAAGTCCAGCCATGGGACCTTCTTCCCAGGGCCGCTGGAGATTTATTGGTAACCACAGACTACGTCAAGATCAAAAATCTAAAGGGATTCATTTCTTAAGGAAACAGAAGAGTTAAGACAAGTATATAATTTGCAATTTATACAAGTTACAGAATGTAAAGTCTTATTGAATTGTAAACTTCCTATAGCTAGAACAAAAGAAAGGGGAACACAAGCTTGTATGAAATATGATTGATTATAACAAAAGAAACAGTCATGTCCAACTCTTTGCGACCCCATGGACTGGGGCCTACCAGGCTCCTCTGTCCATGGGATTTTCCAGGCAATAGTACTGGAGTGGATTGCCATTTCCTTCTCCAGGGGATCTCCCCGACCCAGGGATCGAACCCAGGTCTCCCGCATTGTAGACAGATGCTTTACCGTCTGAGCCACCAGGGAAGCCCTATAACAAAAGAAATAGTTTCTAAGACTACGATTGGTCCCTGTGAGATGTCCAGTCCAAGTTCCAAGTTCTTTGGTGCTCACAGCAAGTTTCCAGACGTCTCATCGTTCAGGCCCAATCAGTTTATCAAGGACGATTCGAGGACAAGGCGGGGCCATTCCACCATCAAGCCATCCAAGAAGTCCTTTGTCATGGTAATGCTCCACTGTAGTGTTAGTAACCTTCTATGCTACTTGAGTAGCATAGTCACATGTGGTGCTGTTAATATCATCTTTGCAGTTAGATACGCACATACTATGGGGTCCCCAATTAACAATGGTGTAATTGGCCATAAACATTAATTTCCCTGATTTAGCTTGACATTTATCTCAATAAACAGGGGTATATCTAAAGTCTTTATAAGTAAACCCCTTGCATTCTAACTTTTGTATGTATTGACATGTAGTATTGACATGGTTTTTATAAAGGACAGGGCAGTAAACAGTCCAAGCAATGTGTGGAAGTTCCTTTTTGGAGGCAGGATGAAAGCGCATGTTTGTCGACTAACATTAATACATAATTTTGTTGGGCCCATGCATAAAGGAAGGATTTCATAGCCTAGAGAAATGTTAATTAGTCTTCCTTCTTCCTCAGGATGAGAGGGCCCCTCCAAGCTCCAAGGAGGGGGCATATGTGTTGAGTCATTAGTGGATGAGATTGGTCCTAAATCTGTCCATTCTATAACCTACAATAAAAGGGGGGGTTAGGTATATAAGCCCAATAAGTGTGATCAATCAAGTCAGCCTGAGCGGGGGAAGCAAAAGCAAGCAAAGCAAGCATAGCGACAAAAATATTTTCAGGATTCCGAGGCATTCCCTGCTGAGAAATCAGATTTTCAGCTCAGTTAGTAAGGGTTTTTATCTGTCCCCAAGTAGGGAAATCATAAGGCCGATAACGTCGAGTGCGGTGTTTTTTGTAAATTTTTAAAGCTGCCACGGCTTGTATTGGAATTTCTTCCTCTTGGGGTTTTTGTTGTTTCATCTGTAGTTTGAATGTTGGGGGCCCCCTTAGGTCAAACCTTCCGAAGAGGAAGCCATGTGAGTTCGTTGGATCCATCTGGAGAAATACAAGCATACCTACCCCTTTCCCTGTAAGATTAGTTTCCTAGATTTCCATTGATTAGTTAACCCATCTTGATACCAAATGATCAAAGGAAGGGAGGTGTCCTTCAATGTCTCGAAATGCTTTTCTGCTTTTGTCAAAATATCTCCTTGCGGTAAGTTTAAAAAATTTAAAACAAATAAAGCTATATTAACAATAGTTATAGGCTTAAAGAACATATTGCATTGGAATCTAGTAAAGTCTGCTCTGGATAAGGAAGATAAAAGTGTTCCTGTGTATTCCCCCTTATTTCATTTTTTATTTGTAGTTTCAGTGTGTAATGTGTTTGTTTAACTATGTCTTGTGTTTGTGGATTATAAGGAATGTCTGTAAAATGTTTAATAAAGAATGAATGTAAAAATTGTTTTAACTGGTTAGAAATATAGGCAGGACCATTGTCTGTTTTTGTAGAATCAGGTGTTCTCATTATTGCAAAGTAAGCTAACAGGTGGGTTATAACATGTTGTGTAGTTTCACTTCGGAGAGGTGTGGCCCATATAAAAGAAGAATTTGTATCAACTGAGACAGGTAAGAAGGAAAAGGAAGAAAGTTCAGGGCAATGAGTTACATCCATTTGCCATAAAATTCTCTTTCATTTGTCATAAACCGTTTTTATATTTTTGTATTCATCATTATTTGCCATTTCTTATATCTTTTTATTAAAAGCATACATCTTATTTTTCTTTAGCAACTATGAAGTGTCTTGTATATTAGCATTTTATAGATTGGTGAATATATTTATTATATTATATTAATATATTTTTAATATTTATATATTTATTAATAGTCTAAAATCTCTTTAGTTTTTCTGTAAGAAAAACTTTTTGTAAGAGGAAGTTAGTGTTCCATAATTAATGTTTTAAAATCTTATTTTATTTGCAAATGACCTAGCTATTTAATAAACTTTTATCATTTAGTTTAGTACAATTCTAGAAATTTAAGTTACCCCAATCCTAAGAGATTATTTTAGATAGACATTTTTTAAATATAATTATTTTTAATAGAGTTTATCTAAAAGTTTTCACCTCATTTATATATTTATATATATAAAGAGTTACTTTTTTGTTGACAAATTTAGTTTACCTTAAATCTAGGCACAATAAAAGTATTATATAATGTTGATGATTTAAGACATGTCTTAATTAGATTAACAATTATATTTAAATTATATTTATACTTAAATAAACATTATATTTAATATTGAATATTTTTCAGTTCACATGAACTTGACTTTAAATAGAGCTCATTAACTTCATATTGTCCAAAAACAAAGACATACATTGAGACATAGATAATTTTAGATAGACAGACATCATTTTCCGCTTCAAATTTAAAATATCTTTTTGATAGATTTTTTTTTTTTCTGAGTTCCACCAATTTGTTTATGGCTGGACTCCCAGATAGAGTGGGCTGTGTATCCCAAGGACATGATAACAGTTAACTTTAGGTTTTTTCTTAGGCCTGTTTTTGTTTCCCAGGCAGAATTGGAGCTCCAAAAAAGTATTTTAACAAGTTAACCTTTTCCTAACTGCAAGTGTAAGAAGACCCGGTTTTGCAATTTCAAAAAAGATTTTATTTTAATCAGTTTTCTCTGGAATCTAAAGAATATTATGGCCATTCAGTGTCAAAAATATCATTTCTCCTTTTTGTAGTTACAGTATATTATTAATGATATATGCATGAGGGAATTGCTGTCACATTGGATGAAATTTTGACAGATAGTAGGACTGTTAAGCATACCTTGAGTAACACAGTCTATTGAAGTCTTTTATGAGGCCTGATGTGAATCTCTCTCGGTCTAAAGGGTGTAAAGGTATATTAAAAAAGCAATCTTGTAAATCAGTAATAATAACGTGCCAATTTTGAGGAATAGTAGTAGGTGATGGGATCCCTGGTTGTAATGCACCCATAGGTTTCATAGATGCATTAACTTTTCTAAGGTCTATTAAGAGATGCCATTTGTTAGATTTTTTATATATATAACAAAAATAGGAGAGTTGCAAGGAGAGCAAGATTCCTCAATATGTTTTAATTCTAATTGTGTGTCTATAAGTTCTTTAGCAGCCTGTAATTTTTCTTTCGTAAGGGGCCATTGCTCTGTCCAAATAGGCCCGTCATTCTTCCAAGTTATTTTAATAATTGCTTTGTTTGTTAAATGAGCAGTGGCCCCTAGGAAAAACGTGGAACGTATATCTGAGTTTGCCATTTCATAAGTAAGTCCCTTCCTGTTGGATTAAGGTGTGCATTTATCACATAAGGTTTTAATGTTACAGGTTGGCCTTCTGGTCCCTCACATGGGTATATTTGAACACTTTGATAGACTTCTTGTACTTTAGTTTGAGAAACTCCCACAATTTAGCAAGAGACCTTTTGTATAGGTCAGGATTTGGGCCATAAGTGTTTGGAAATAATAGTAATATCAGATCCAGTGTTGAGGAGACCAGAAAATCTTTTACCATTAATTTTGATATTTATATTTGGTCAGGTATAATCAGATACCAATGATGTCCATAAGGATTGTTTTTGATCTGTACTGCTGAATCCACCTGTCTGTACATTATTAGAGGAGTTAATAGAAACATAAGGCAAAAGAAGCAATTGAGCAATTTTGTCCCCCTTTTTGAATTGCCATAGAATCTGAGATGACATCATAATTTGAATCTCTCCTTTATAATCTGAATCAATTATCTCAGGGTGAACAGTAATTCCTTTAGTAGTCAAACTAGATTGGCCAAGTAAAAGACCAAAGGTTTATGGGAGCAGGGGTCCAAAAAGTCCGGTAGGTACTCTAGGAGGGACTGCTTGAGGGTAAAGGGAAAAAATCATTTAGGGCTGGTATATCGATGGCAGCGAGGGCAGATTCTTGGAAGTTTTTATTAGCCTTCTTAGGACAGTCCCTTTTTAAATGGTTTTTATCTCCACATGTAAAGCATGCTTCATTTCCCTTTCTAAAGGCAGCAGCCATTGTCTCAGCTAGCATTTGTATCTTTTGAGTTTCTGATCCTAGATTGCGACAAGCCTTCAAATAATCAGTAATAGTCCCAGTCTCACCAATTGGAGCAATAGCTTTTTGACATTCCTGATTTGCATTATCATAAGCAAGTAATTTCTCTAGCTGTTTTTTGGTTTCTTCTCCGATTACAGTACAGGAAATAGCAGTTTCTAATCTAGCTAAAAAATCAGCATAATTTTCATTAGGTCCTTGTAATATTTTAGTGTAGCTACCTGTAGGCTCTCCTTGAAGAGTAATTCGATCCCAAGCTTCAAGGGCCACTGTTTTTAATTTGCATGCAACAAGGGAGGGCATTGTATTTGAGCTTCTATGGTATCAAATTGTCTGGCGCCAGTTAACATTTCAAAAGTAATTTGGTTTTGGGGAGTGCCAGCTCGAGCATTCTTGTTAGCATGATCTCTGGCTATATCATGAAACCACATTATCCATTGAAGATATTTTCCTAGTTTAAGGAGAGCGTTTATTAAAACTCGCCAATCATAGAGAATAATTTCCAATAGAAGAGGCCACAATATTTAGAAGCTCTTTAGTAAAAGGCGAATGTGGGCCATACATAGTTATAGCCTTTTTCATCTGTTGCATGTAAAAAAAAATTAATACATTCATATTGAGGTA
This sequence comes from Bos indicus x Bos taurus, assembly GCF_003369695.1. Lineage (NCBI taxonomy): Eukaryota > Metazoa > Chordata > Mammalia > Artiodactyla > Bovidae > Bos > Bos indicus x Bos taurus. Next base: position 102,363,850 of record NC_040082.1, read on the forward strand.
TTATGTGCCCTTGAGAGTCAGGATTTCTTAAAACTGGAAAGGCAGAGAAACCATTGGCTTCAGAGATTTGTGATTGCAAAGCCAGTAATTCAGAGAGCCCCTGTTGTGGAGGAGAGAGAGTAACTGCTGATTTTTTGCAAATATGAGTCTGTGTTAAGGACTTATCATTATTATTTAAAAAAGTATTGCCGGTTTTGGTGTCAAAAGGTGTCTCGGAAAAGTCATTATCAGAATTATTAGGTTCCAGCAAAGGAGAGACTTTTGGAGTTGAGCCTGTTGGCAGAGGAGGAGCATTTGGAGTAGCCGGGATAGGATTAGTAGGAAAATTTTGAAATATTTTATGTTGTTTTAATTGGACCTTTTGTAAAGTTTTATCATTTAATTTATATTCATGTAATAAGTGTTCTGTCAGTTGTCGAATATTGGGAGGGCTAGAATTTACCTTGAAATGGCAGAATTACAGCTTTAATGAGAGCCCATAGGGGCCAGAAATCAATTGGAATATTTTTTCCCTTCCTGATGGCTCGTTCAACATTTCTTTGACCTGGTGCCAAGTTTCTAAATCGAAACTGCCTTTATCAGGTAACCAAGGATTACATTTAACCAGTGTTTGAAAGCAAGCCTCTATTCATTGGCATGAAACCAAAAGTCCCTGAGCTTTAAACAAATGGTGAAGTAAAGTAGAGAAATGATGGGGATTTCCAGCCGTTTGACCCGTGTCTTAGTACTTACCGACCTCAATAGGCCCGGAGTCACTCCATCCGAAATGCCACATATGCCAAGTCCCTGTTCTGGAACCACTTGTTGAGGTCCTTTTATGGACAGGAACCTGGTGGTCTGGAGTCGACAATAAGAAAGTGAAAGAGAGACAGAGAAAAAGAAAGAAAGAAAGACACGAAGACCCAAGCTCTGATGGAGCAAAGGTGCTTTAATAATCTTTCTGTGAGTATATATAGGTTGTTGTACAAGAAATTTGTTTCGACAAGGATAAAGATCAGAAAACCAAACGTACAGCAACCATTACCAAGGGAACGGGGATTAATAATGGTCACAAGGTCAGGAGACAATCCATATCTCAAGAAAAAGGATCGAGACTAAGCAATTTTGTCATAAGGAGAATGTTTACTGAAGGAGATTCAAGCCTGTCTCATCCTATGACCGCAGTCCTGGGAGTGGCATGCCATTCCACTGGTTTCTGGCAACAGAAACTGATAAAGAACAGAGGATTTATGAAAAATAGCATGTAGGAATCCTCTTGTTAAACATTCCCTGATAGGTCCCATTTGTTTATTTTGTTTTTATTTCCATTATTCTGGGAGATGGATCAAAAGAGATATTGCTTTGATTTATATCAGAGAATGTCCTGCTTATGATTTCCTCCAGGAGTTTTACAGTGTCTGGTCTCACATTAAGGTCTTTAATTCACTTTGAGCTGATTTTTGTGTATGGTGTTAAAGAATAATTTCATTTTTTTCCATGTAGCTGTCCAGTTTTCCCAGCATCACATGTTGAAGAGACTGTCTTTCCAACCTTGTGCAGCCTGCCTCCTTTGTCGTAGACTAATTGACCATAGATGCATGGGTTTATTTCTGGGTTTTCTATTCTGCCTCACTGATCTATATTTCTGCTTTTGTGCCACTGCCACATTGTTTTGATGACTGTAGCTTTGTAGTATTGTTTGATTCCCAGCTTTATGTTGCTTCCCTCTGCCTTTTTCTCCCTCACAGTAGACACAGGCCATCCATGGAACAAGAAAACCAAACAGCAGTCTCAGAATTCCTCCTCCTGGGACTCTCAGAAAAGCCAGAGCATCAGATCTTCCTCTTTGGGCTCTTCCTGCCCATGTACCTGGTCACCATCTTTGGAAACCTGCTCATCATCCTGGCCATCATCACAGACTTACACCTCCACACGCCCATGTACTTCTTCCTCTCCAACTTGTCCCTCATCGACATCTTCTTCTCTTCCACCACTGTCCCCAAAATGCTGGTGAACCTCTGGACACAGAGCAAAGCCATCCCCTTTGCAGGCTGCCTTGCCCAGATGTATGCCTTCCACCTGTTTGGGACCATGGACAGCTTCCTCCTGGCTGTGATGGCCATTGATCGGTTCATGGCCATTGTCCACCCTCTGCACTACTTGGCCATCATGAGTCCCCGTGTGTGTGGGCTGCTAGTGGTGGGGTCGTGGCTGATCACCAACCTCCAGTCCATTGTCCACACCAGCCTCATGGCTCAGTTGACCTTCTGCGCTGCCTCTGAAATCCCCCACTTCTTCTGTGACCTCATGCCCCTGCTGAAGCTCTCCTGCTCAGACACACACACCAATGAGCTAGTGATCTTTGCTTTCGGCATTGTGATGGGCATCAGCCCCTTAGTGTGCAAAGTCTTCTCTTATACTTGCATTTTTCGGACGATCTTCAGGATCCCTTCTGCTCTGGGCAAATGGAAAGCCTTCTCCACTTGTGGCTCACACCTCACCGTGGTGACACTATTCTATGGCACCATCTTTGCTGTGTACCTGCAGCCGGCATCTCCCACTTCCTCCCAGAAGGATAAGGCAGCTGCCCTGATGTATGCTGTGATCATTCCCATGCTGAACCCCTTTATCTACAGCCTAAGGAACAAGGACATGAAGGCAGCCCTGAGGAAGCTGGGTGGCAAAGTAGCACCCATCAGTCCTAGGGCAGAATAGCTGTTCGGCACCTGCCATGTTCCAGGGCCACAGTTCAGTGCATGGAACACTGAAACACATCCATTGCTTCTGTCAAGGCATTCAGAGTCTGGTATGGAATAGAGATCTGTCAACAAATCATCACAGGTCGACATGGTAAATGTGTCTGTCATAAGAGATGAATGAAGCACTGCAGGAAAGAAAAGATGTGTATTTTCCCCCATGGTTTATCTTCCTCCTGAAGGTTAGAGTAGGAGATTTTGAATTAGCCTTAAATTGGCCTTTCTGGGGTGTCTTATAGAAATGGTACATGGATAATCCTAGTTGAATGAAAGATTCAGTTCAGTTCAGCCGCTCAGTCATGTCCGACTCTTTGTGACCCCATGAATTGCAGCACGCCAGGCCTCCCTATCCATCACCAACTCCTGGAGTTCACTCAAATTCACGTCCATCGAGTCGGTGATGGCATCCAGCCATCTCATCCTCTGTCATCCCCTTCTCCTCCTGCCCCCAATCCCTCCCAGCATCAGAGTCTTTTCCAATGAGTCAACTCTTCGCATGAGGTGGCCAAAGTACTGGAGTTTCAGCTTTAGCATCATTCCTTCCAAAGAACACCCAGGACTGGTCTCCTCTAGAATGGACTGGTTGTATCTCTTTGCAGTCCAAGGGACTCTCAAGAGTCTTCTCCAACACCACAGTTCAAAAGCATCAATTCTTTGGCGCTCAGCTGTCTTCACAGTCCAACTCTCACATCCATTAGCTATACTCAATTTTAATGAAGATCTTCATCTGCAATAAAGATAATGTGGAAGCAACCTAAATGTCCATCAACAGAGGAATGGATAAAGAAGATGTGGTATATTTATACAATGAAATATTACTCAGCCATAAAAAGGAGCAAAAAAGTACCATTTGCAGAGGTGTCAATGCACCTAGAGACTGTCATACAGAGTAAAGTAAGTCAGAAAGAGAAAAACGAGTATCATATAGTATCACTTATATGTGGAATATAGAAAAACTGGTACAGATGAATTTATTTGCAAAGCAGAAATAGAGACACAGACATAAACAACAAACGTATGCACACCAAGGGGGCAGGGGAAGTAGGATGACTGGGAGATTGGGACTGACATATATACACTATTGATACTATGTGTAAAATAGTAATAACTATTTAGTAATAACTAAATAGGATAACTAATGAGAACCTACTGTATAGCACAAGGAACACTGCTCAGTGCTCTGCGGTAACATACATGGGAAGAAAGTATAAAAGAGATGGGATATATGTATATGTGTAACTGATTTGCTTTGCTGAACAGCAGAAACTAACACAATATTTAAAGCAACTATACTCCAGTAAAAGTAAAAAATAAATAAATGGTCTGTGTCTTAAAAAAAAAAAAAAAGTGTGTTACATATCGACCAATTACATCACCATGCTTCCTAAGTGACTGGAGGAAGGACTCTGAGAACATGAGATGAGCTCACTTGCTTTCCGATTCAGCAGTCATCAACCTCGATCTCACAGGGGGCCTAGTGGTCCTGACTTTGCATGGGGATTAATGTCATCAACAGGCCTCCCCTGTGCCCCAGATTGGGACATAGGAGATGCTGGCATTGGATCATGGAGATCGTGATTCAGCAGGCTGACACTGGACCCTGGAATCTGCCTTCTTGACAGGCTCTCCAGATGGTCCTGAAGCAGGCGGCACACAGACCACAGCGGGAGGACACTGGCCCTGAATTACCCACAGAGTCCATGTGTTTCCTGTGATTCCATCGCATGGTTCCAAATCCAATATGATTCTATAGGCACTGTCAGCAACAAGTGGATGCGGTGGGCTAGGCTACATGAAGAGGTTGGATTGGGGGCTGAACTGTGTCCTCCACAAAGATATGTCGCAATCTAACCCCTAGTACCTCAGAAAGTGACCATTTCTGAAAATAGGGTCTTTGCAAGGTAATCAAGTTATAACGAGGTCATTAGGGTCTTAATCCACGGTGACTGGCATCCTTATAAAACAAGGTAGAATTTGGACACAGACATGCACCCACGGAAAAATCCATGTGAAGATGAAGGAAGAGATCAAGGTGATGCTTCTAAAAGCCAAGGGATGCCAGAGACTGCCACCAAACCAAAATCTTAGAGATAGGCATGAGCAGATTCTTCCTCACAGTTCCCAGAAGGAACTCTGTGTGTGTGTATGTGTGTGTGTGTGTTTATGTCTGCGTAGAAACTCTGGAAGGTTACACAAAAGCCACTAAGAGAGATTATTCATTGAGGGGCCTTGATAAGAACTGGATGAATAAGGACCTGGATTGGGGAACAACATTTCATTATTCCATTGCATGAATTTTTTTTTTATTTTATTGAGTAATTTTATTGTTAGTTTCAGGTGAACAGCAAAGTGACTGAGTAACACATATACATATATCCATTCTTTTTCAGTGGGCAGCTGAAAAGAAAGAAAGCTGAGCGCCGAAGAATTCATGCTTTTGAACTGTGGTGTTGGAGAAGACTCTTGAGAGACCCTTGGACTGCAAGGAGATCCAACCAGTCCATTCTGAAGGAGATCAGCCCTGGGATTTCTTTGGAAGGATGATGGCAAAGCTGAAACTCCAGTACTTTGGCCACCTCATGTGAAGAGTTGACTCATTGGAAAAGACTCTGATGCTGGGAGGGATTAGGGGGCAGGAGGAGAAGGGGACGACAGAGGATGAGATGGCTGGATGGCATCACCAACTCGATGGATGTGAGTCTGAGTGAACTCCAGGAGTTGGTGATGGACAGGGAGGCCTGGCGTGCTGTGATTCATGGGGTCACAAAGAGTCGGACACAACCGAGTGACTGAACTGAACTGATTCTTTTCCAGATTCTTTTACCATATAGATTATTATACAATATTGAGTAGAAAGTGCCTGTGCTATACAGCAGGTCCTTATTGATTATCTGTTTTATACATAGTAGTGTGTATATATTAATCCCAAACTCCTAATTCATTCCTCCTGCCCCACATTTCCATTTGGTAATCATAAGTTTGTTTTTGAACTTTGTGACTTTGTTTCTGTTTTGCAAACAGTTTCACTTAGCTTCACTTGTAATGCATGAGCTCAGTTACTTCAGTCGTGTCCAACTCTTTGTGACCCCATGGACTGTAGACCTCCAGGCACCTTTGTCCATGGAATTCCCCTGGCAAGAATACTGGAGTAGGTTGCCATGCCCTCCTCCAGGGGATCTTCCTGACCCAGGGATCAAACCCACATCTCTTACATCTCCTGCATTGACAGGTGGGCTCTTTACCACTAGTATCACCATAGTTTTACTTATATTAGTTTCACTTATAATACTTTCACTTCACTTGTATCATTTTTTAGGTTCCACATATAAGTGATATCATATATTTTTCTTTCTCTGATTACTTCACTTAGTATGATAATCTCTAGTTCCATCCATATTACAGCAAATGGCATTATTTCATTCTTTTTTATGGCTAATTTACCATATGATTACAGTCTTATTCATGGACATATGTCCAGAGAAAAACCATAATTCTAAAAGATATATGCACCCCAATGTTCATTACAGTAGTACTTACAATAGCCAAGACATGAAATCAACTTAAATGTCCATTAACAGAGGAATGGATAAAGAAAATGTGGTGCATGAATAATTTCTTAACCAAGAGTTAGTATTTACACATTTTAAAAGTTAAAAATTTTAAGACATTAAAAACTGGGGAGTTGGTAAAAGTAGAAGGATCCAGAAGATAAAAAGGCCCCCAAGGGAAACAGAAATGGGAGGCATGACATAGAAACCCAAACCCCAAAGAATAAAGTCCACTAACAGTTTTGATTCAAAAGTTGAAGAGAAATCCCTTAATCCCCATTCAAAAATAAGCTTGGTCCCCTCTGGAAAGAAAAGGAAATATATACCCATCTGAATGCAGAGTTCCAAAGAATAGTAAGAAGAGGTAAGAAAGCCTTCCTCAGCGATCAATGCAAAGAAATAAAGGAAAACAATAGAATGGGAAAGACTAGAGATCTCTTCAAGAAAACTAGAGATACCAAGGGAACATTTCATGCAAAGATGGGCACAATAAAGGACAGAAATGGTATGGACCTAACAGAAGCAGAAGATAATAAGAAGAGGTGGCAAGAATACACAGAAGAACTGTACAAAAACAATCTTCATAATCCTGATAACCATGATGGTGTGATCTCTCACCTAGAGCTGGACATCCTGGAATGTGAAGTCAAGTGGGCCTTAGGAAGCATCACAACGAACAAAGCTGGTGGAGGTGATGGAATTCCAGTTGAGCTATTTCAAATCCTAAAAGATGATGCTGTTAAAGTGATACACTCAATAGGCCAGCAAATTTGGAAAACTCAGCAGTGGCCACAGGACTGGAAAAGGTCAGTTTTTATTCCAATCCCAAAGAAAGGCAATGCCAAAAAAATGTTCAAACTACCACACAATTGCACTCATCTCACACGCTAATAAAATAATGCTCAAAATTCTCCAACCTAGGCTTCAACAGTACATGACCCAGGAACTTCCAGATGTTCAAGCTGGATTTAGAAAAGGCAGAGGAACCAGAGATCAAATTGCCAACATCTGTTGGATTATAGAAAAAGCAAGAGAATTCCCGAAAAACATCATTTTTCTGCTTCATTGACTACAGTAAAACCTTTGACTGTGTGGATCACAACAAACTGTGGAAAAGTTCTTAAAGAGGTGGGAATTCCAGACCACCTTACCTGCCTTCTGAGAAGCCTGCCTGCAGGTCAAGAAGAAACAGAACTGGACATGGAACAATGGACTGGTTCAAAATTAGGAAAGGAGTATGTCAAGGCTGTATATTGTCACCTTGCTTATTTATATGCAGAGTACATCGTGCAAAATTCCGCACTGGATGAAACACAAGCCAGAATCAAGATTGCAGGGAGAAATGCCAATAACCTCAGATAGGCAGATGACACCACCCTTACGGCAGAAAGCAAAGAGCAACTAAAGAACCTCTTGATGAAAGTGAAAGAGGAGAGTGAAAAAGCTGGCTTAAAATTCAACATTCAAAAATGAAGATCATGGAATCTGATCCCATCACTTCGCAGTAAATAGACAGGGAAACAATGGAAACAGTGAGAGACTTTATTTTCCTGGGCTCCAATATCACTGTAGATGGCGACTGCAGCCATGAAATTAAAAGATGCTTGCTCCTTGGAAGAAAAGGTATGACAAACCTAGACAGCATATTAAAAATCAGAGATATTACTTTGCCAACAAAGGTCCTTCTAGTCAAAGCTATGGTTTTTCCAGTAGTCATGTATGGACGTAAGAGTTGGACCATAAAGAAAGCTGAGAGCCAAAGAACTGATGCTTTTGAAATGTGGTGTTGGAGAAGACTCTTGAAAGTTCCTTGGACTGCAAGATCAAACCAGTCTATCCTAGAGGAAATCAGTCCTATATATTCATTGGAAGGACTGATGCTGAGGCTGAAGCTCCAATACTTTGGCCACCTGAGGCAAAGAACTGACTCACTGGAAAAGAGCCTGATGCTGGGAAAGATTGAAGGCAGGAGATGGGGACAACAGAGGATGAGATGGTTGGATGGCATCACCAACTCGATAAACATAAGTTTGAGCAAGTTCTGGGAGTTGGTGATGGACAGGGAAGCCTGGTGTGCTGCAGTCCTTGGGGTCACAAAGAGTTGGATATGACTGAGCAACTGAACTGATACTGATTTATACAGCATAAATTTATTGATTACTTTCCAGGAGCTTTCACTGGTGAACCTAACTGTATAAGTTCCCTATCCTCCTGGAGTTTCCTTCATGATGGAAGGAGTGAAAGGACATAGATTCAGGCACCTGAGTAGCCTGGGGAGGGCCTTGAACCTCCAGACCACCCTGCATGGGAACTGCCATGAGGTTCAGTTTGGGCTGGGAAAGGACACTAGGGCATTTCCTAGTGAGAATGTATCCTTAGTGGAGTGTGCCTCCACTTTGTCACCCACTCCATTATCCCAAAGTGCCCATACTCCAGACAACAGGTCACAAGTGGCAAGAATACAAATAAGACAATTAGCATCTTCCTCCTTAACAAGGAGCCATGGGATTAAAATGCCCAAGAGCCCTCAAACTCTAAATACCCTGCTGTGACCCTGTTCACATACCCCAGCTGGGGTGGGAATACACAATTCCCTCCTCTACACCACAGACATCAGACTCCCCTCAGAAGTCACAGCTGGCGGGTCTCCTCATGTCTTTCCTGGTGTCTCAGCGTTGACCTCAGAATCCTGTGGGATCCAGTGGAGACGGAGTCCACCAAGACCATTCTCTTGGTAATACCCTCCTGGTAAGTCAGCCAAGGATGGAGAACAGGAGTGAACTGGAGGGGTTGGGGAAGAGGAACTGCATCTCTTCCTGAAAGGAGAGAGACTGTGAGGGGAGAGGGAGAATGAGAAAAAGAAGAGGGACTGAGAGCAATTCTATAGTCCGTGAGAGGGCGAAAGGTACAGAGGACAAACTCACTATAGCTAGTCATATGGAGAAAAAGCATTTTTGGTCTGCGGATGGAGGTCACCATAAAACAGTTTTCTCCAAAGCTGAGGTTCTTCAAATACAGTCCTGGACCAGTAGCAGCTGTGTCCCCTGAGAACTTCCTAGAACTTTTGTTTCTCAAGCCCCATCCCAGACACTCCAAGGCATGAGGTTTTAACCAGCTCCCTCGGTGGCACTGATGTACACTCAAGGCTGAGAACCACTGTCCCAGTGCAAGCAAGGACTTCCTGTCAACAACCAAAGAGTTGGAAATGTGTAGCCAGGAAGGGACTCACAGGAGTACAGGCAGCCCAGAGAAACCTGAGCATCACCCTATAAAAACCTCAAACCCAACTCTAAACACCCTTGAAAATTAATTAAATCTCTGCTGGAGATCTCTCGAGGTTATCCAGGAAGAGCTTGTGTCGTTCACTTTTCTAAAGCTCCCTTTCACCACCTGTTCACCTTCCATGGTCCTGCTCCTCATAGTAGGGATTAGCATCTCTTCCTTGTTCTTAAAACACCATGGGGTCACCTATCACCTTTCTTATCCCGATTGAATTATGCACTGTGTAGTCCCATTTACTTCAGCAAACCTTAAATCTTTCCATAAACCCATGTTCTTGGAAGGCAGGTAGATAAGAATCTAAAACACTTTAATAGCAGAGGATGACTTAGAACATGTTGGCAGAGTTTAACTATGAAACACCACTGCTCATAGGGTGTGAGTGGCCATACTCAGAAGCAATGGAGTTTGAGAGAGTGAAAATAAATCTCAGTTCAACTAAGAGCCCAACCACCTGCAGGCTGAGTGCCCAGAACATCTCTCTCAGCCCCCATCTTTTTTTTTTTTTCACTGCACCACCTGGCATGTGGGTTCAGACCAGGATCTGAACCCATGACCTCTGCAGTGGAAGCATGGAAGTGTAGATTCTTAACCACTACTCTGCCAGAGAAGTGCCAGCCCCAGTCTTTCTATTATCAGTTGTGGTCAACACCATATACCTCTCAGAATCATTGTGAAATCTACCCATGAAGAAACTCTGGGGACTTCCCTGGTGGTCCAGTGGTTAAGACTCTGCATCCCCAATGCAGGGGATGCAGGTTTGATCCCTTGTCAGGGACCTAAAAATTCACATGCCATGCAGCTCAGCCAAAAAATAAAAGAAAATTTTTTTAAAAAATTAAGTGTTGCTCCTTAGAAGCCTAAACACTTTTGTTGTCATTAAATGCCTCATATGTGCTTGTCAGAAATTGGTTTTAGGACCAGAGGACTTAACCAGGTAAGAAATGAGGGCAGCATCCCACTGCTGGGCATACACACTGAGGAAACCAGAATTGAAAGAGACACGTGTATCCCACTATTCATCGCAGCACTGTTTACAATAACCAGGACATGTAAGCAACCTAGATGTCCATTGGCAGATGAATGGACAAGAAAGCTGTGGTACATATACATAATGAAATATTACTCAGCTATTAAAAAGAATGCATTTGAATCAGTTCTAATGAGGTGGATGGAACTGGAGCCTATTATACAGAGTGAAGTAAGTCAGAAAGAAAAACACCAATACAGTATACTAACACATATATATGGAATTTAGAAAGATGGTAACGATGACCCTATATATGAGACAGCAAAACAAACACAGATGTAAAGAACAGAATTTTGGACTCTGTGGAGAAGGCAAGGTGATTTGAAAGAATAGCATTGAAACATGTATATTACCATATGTGAAATAGATCGCCAGTCCAGGTTCAACGCATGAGACAGGGTGCTCAGGGATGGTGCACTGGGATGACCCTGAGGGATGGGATGGGGAGGGAGGTGGGAGGGGGGTTCAGGTTGGGGAACACATGTACATGGCTGATTCATGTGAATGTATGGCAAAAACCACTACAATATTGTAAAGTAATTCGCCTCCAATTAAAATAAATAAATTAATTTTTTAAAAAAGAAATGAGGGCAACAAAGGAAAATCCTCTCATTGCTGGAAAGAGATGATATTAACACTTTACAAGGACCTGGTGAATCATGACACATTGGGTTTTTTTTCTATGTTGTCTATATATCATAAGAGACACATATAGTGCCTAGCACCTAATATGTTCTCTATAAGTCTTCATTAATTTAAAGGAAGGATAAACACATACACTGGAAAATGGAGACTTAAAGAGGCAAATGCAACCAAGCTTTGGTGGTCTTATATGAATCTGCTTTCTCTGAACTTTCTATATGAACCTGATTGTCGTTGTTTTTCAATCGCCCAATCATGTCTGACTCTTTGCGACCCCATGGACTGCAGCACGCCAGGCCTCTCTGTCCCTCACCATCTCCTGAAGTTTGCCCAAGTTCATGTTCATGAACCTGCTAATTCCCAATAAATAATGGGAACTTTCTAAATAGATGGGGAAACAAAACTAGGATCAAACTCATTGTCAGCTTAAAATGTGTGAATGAGAATACTATCAGGCATGACTACGTGTTGGCATTTCTTTAAAACTTGCTCTCTCCTGTTCATTCCTTTGGTCCATATTTTCATATCAGTTCGTGTCAGAATGTTATTTTACAAACTTGCTTTTCTGTCATCATATTAACTCTAGGAATACGTATGCAGGACATTCTGCTTTTTGTCAACTGACACTTAATCACACCTTTCTTGTTGTCATGGAAATGGCTTATCTTTGAATAGTCCAGGCTGTGTCTGGGAGTTTTTATTTTGAATAAACTTTCTGAACATCTGTTCGACATGATACAACATTGTATATTTTACTGAGGGTGCAAAACTGTTTCAAGGAGCAGTGATGGTTTGTCTGGATCATACGAAAATACAGAATTTCTTGTCCTGTGAAGGTACTGTTGAGACCAAATGTACTTCCAAAATGCCATTAGCTTTCTGTTTTTAAATATGTATTTTGTTTGGCTGTGCCAGGTCTTAATTGCGGCGCACGGGCACGTGAATTCAACTCTCAAGTTGCAGCCTGCCCACTCCTAAGTTGCAGCATGTGGGATCTAGTTCCCTGGTCAGTGATCTAATTGGGGCCCCCTGCACTGAGAGCATGACGTCTTAGCCACTGGACTACCAGGGAAGTCCCCAAAATGTCATTAGCTTTAAAGCTCCAGATATTCTTTTGTTAGTGTGAAAGTTCTCTATAAAACTTCTACTTTACCAGCATTCTGGGTTCATTCAAAGTCACTGTTTCCCCTGAAAATACATGAATACTGTCCCAATGCACTGAATGCTTGAGGCCAGGGGCCTACTCACTAGCTTGCTGAAACATTTCTGCTCAGTTGAGTCATTTTAAATAATGCCAAACCTGATCATGCTGATTGCAGTTGCTGCTACAAATGTATTGTTTAAATAATACTATAAAAATTAACAAACTATAAGAGAAAGGAGGAAGGAGGGACGGAATAAAGGGAGAGAGGGAAGGAAGGGAAGGAATGGGAAATATGGTTTCATGAAATCCAAATTGTATGCTTTGTAAAGACTTAATAACAAAAAGGAATCATTTTTAAAAACTGCTGTCAAAATAGATGTTGGATAGCATCACCGACTCAGTGGACATGAACTTGAGAAAACTCCAAGACACTGAGGGACAGGAAGGCCTGGTACGCTATAGTCCATGGGGTCTCAAAGAGTTAGACGAGACTTAATGACTGAACAATTCACTTTATACTGCAGACACATTGTATTACCTAGGTCTTTACATAACTTCTTATACTTATATTCAGTATAATGTTTTGTGTTTCCTTTAATATCTGAGGAAGGAAAAAAAGAGTGATGCTAATAAAATATCAATATAAATTAAAAAAAAAATAGATGTGAACAAGGTAATGGGAGACAATTTGGATGTAGACGTGTAAAAATCTGAAAGGATTCTGTGCCCAGATTGTTTTGCAAGGATCCTTAACTCCTTGTTCCACATTCATGGAAAAAAACAGAACACAGATTTCAGCCTATGTATATGGCTAAGGCAAGGTAGCTGATACAGATCTACCACCAATTTCCTCATACTAGAAAAGAACTTGGTCTTCATCAAAAAGTCCCATGAATAAATTTACATACTGGACTCAAGTTAAAACGTGAAAGGTATGTTTGTCCACTTTATGTTTCCATTCTTTTGCTGGAGTTTCCAACACTGGTCCTCATCATGACAAATGAGAAGGGGTCTACCTAGTCATGATGGGTGCAGATCATAAAGTGCCCCTAATGAACTTAGGGTTCATTGGATGCTTCAGAAAAGTGCTACTCATCCTTATATCCCTAGTCATGAACCCAAAAGAGATGCTAAAATTATGTCTTATTGATGGAAGAGGAAAGGGAGGAAAGGAGGAAAGGAAAGAGAAAAAGATGAGGGGAAAAGAAGAGAAAGAAGATGATCAGGTTTGGACTTGATTTCTCTCAATTTGATTTTCTATGAAGCTTGGCTCTATGAAGAGAAATGAGTGTGTTTATGAACAATACCTAAGTTATCCCAAAACAACTCAGTCAGACATTTGAGACTATCCATTCTCAGACATGGATGGTTTTCCTTGGGGAAACAGAAATCCAGAGAAGGGAGCTGTAAGAATCCCACGGGTTTTCACAAAACACACAGGTTTGCAGGGAGCTGAGACAGAACTCCATCTCTGACTCCAAGTTTTATGTCTCTCACCTTCCTCCTTTTCTCCTTCACGGTAGACAAAAGCTGTCCATGGAACCAGAAAACCAAACAGCAGTCTCAAAATTCCTCCTCCTGGGACTCTCAGAAAAGCCAGAGCATCAGATCTTCCTCTTTGGGCTCTTCCTGCCCATGTACCTGGTCACCATCTTTGGAAACCTGCTCATCATCCTGGCCATCATCACAGACTCACACCTCCACACGCCCATGTACTTCTTCCTCTGTAACCTGTCCCTGGTGGACATCTTCTTCTCTTCCACCACCGTCCCCAAGATGCTGGTGAACCTCTGGACTCAGAGCAAAGCCATCCCCTTTGCAGGCTGCCTTGCCCAGATGTATGCCTTCCACCTGTTTGGGACCATGGACAGCTTCCTCCTGGCTGTGATGGCCATTGATCGGTTCATGGCCATTGTCCACCCTCTGCACTACTTGGCCATCATGAGTCCCCGTGTGTGTGGGCTGCTAGTGGTGGGGTCGTGGCTGATCACCAACCTCCAGTCCATTGTCCACACCAGCCTCATGGCTCAGTTGACCTTCTGCACTGCCTCTGAAATCCCCCACTTCTTCTGTGACCTCATGCCCCTGCTGAAGCTCTCCTGCTCAGACACACACACCAATGAGCTGGTGATCTTTGCTTTCGGCATCATTATGGGCATCAGCCCTCTCACATGTATCCTCCTCTCTTATATCTGCATTTTCTGTGCAGTCTTCAAGATCCCTTCTGCTCAGGGCAAATGGAAAGCCTTCTCCACTTGCGGCTCACACCTCACCATGGTGACTCTATTCTATGGCACCATCTTTGCCGTGTACCTGCAGCCAGCATCTCCCACCTCCTTGAAGAAGGACAAGGTGGCTGCCTTGATGTGTGGGGTGGTCATCCCCATGCTGAACCCCTTTATCTACAGCCTAAGGAACAAGAACATGAAGGCAGCCCTGAGGAAACTATTCAGCAAAGCAGCTACCTCTCAGTCCTAGGACAGAAAAGTTGTTCAACACCTACCATGTTCCAGGACCACAGTTCAGTGCCTAGGACACAAGGATACACTCTGTTTCTGCCCTCAAAACATTCAGCCTGGTGGCTGATAGAGACATGTCAATAAATCATCACAGAGCAACATGGTGATTGTGTCAACAGAGATGAATGAAGTGCTACAGGAAGGGAAAGATGTGTATTTTCCCCATGATCTCTTTCCCCTTAAGATCAGAGCAGAGGAGACTTTGAAGTAGCCTTAAACTCTCTGAGGTATTGAGCTTATAGGATTTCTCCTTTTTGAAGGAAAGATTAGCTGTGCTCAATTTTAATACTGATAAAGACAATGTGTATTAGCCAGGTGTATTACATCACCATGCTTTCTAATGACTTGGGGAAGGACTTTGAGATGAGCTGATTCGCTATTGGATTCAGCAGCCACAATTCTCAGCCTTACATAGAGTCTAGTGGTTTGACTTTGCAGGAGGACTACTGTCATCAGCAGGCCCCCATGTCCCCCAGATTGGGTCTTAGGAGATGATGGCATTTGGATCGTGGTGATTGTGATTGAGCAGGCTGACTGGACCCTGGTGCTATCAACAACAAGCAGATGGGCAGCCTGGGTTACACAGAGAGTTAGAATTAGGGGGTGAATTGTGTACAACAAAAAACATATGTCAAAATCATATGGGTACTTCATACCCAGTACTTCTTTCTCATTGGTGGTGTTCAGTCACTAAATCATATCTGACCCTTTGTGACCCCAGGGACTGCAGCACACCAGGCCTGCCTGTCCTCTATCTCCCAGAGTTTGTTCAAATTCGTGTCCATTGTGTTGGTCATGACATCCATCCAACCATCTCATCCTCTGTTGTTCCCTTCTCCTCCTGCCTTCAGTCTTTCCCAGCATCAGGGTCTGTTCCAGTGAGTTGGCTCTTCACATCAGGTGGCCAAAGTATTGGAGTTTCAGCTTGAACATCAGCCCTTCCAGTGAATATTCCTTCCAAAGGCTTGATTTCCTTTAGGACTGATGGGTTTGATCTCCTTGCTGTCCAAGGGACTCTCAAGAGTCTTCTCCTGCACCACAATTTGACAGCATCAATTCTTTAGCACTCAGCCTTCTTTCAGAGAAGGCAATGGCACCCCACTCCAGTACTCTTGCCTGGAAAATCCCATGGACGGAGGAGCCTGGTGGGCTGCAGTCCATGGGGTCGCTAAGAGTCAGACACGACTGAGCGACTTCACTTTCACTTTCCACTTTCATGCATTGGAGAAGGAAATGGCAACCCACTCCAGTGTTCTTGCCTGGAGAATCCCAGGGACGGGGAAGCCTGGTGGACTGCTGTCTATGGGGTCGCACAGAGTCGGACACGACTGAAGTGACTTAGCATAGCAGCCTTCTTTACAGTCCAACAGTCACATCTGTACATCACTCCTGGGAAAAACATAGCTTTGACTATACAGACCTTTGTTGGCAAAGTGATGTCTGCTTTTTAATATGCTGTCTAGGTTTGTCAACTTTTCTTCCAAGGAGCAACCGTCTTTTAATTTTGTGGCTGCAGTCACCATCCACAGTTATTATGGAGCCCAAGAAAATAAAATCTGCCACTGGGTCCTTACTAAGGTCATCAAGTTAAAATGAGATCATTGGGGGAGAGGGTCCTAATGACCTCGTGATCAAGGTGGTGCTTCCACAAGCCAAGGAATGCCAGAGGTTGATAGCAAACAACCAGAAGCTAAGAGAGAGGCATGGACATATTCTCCCTCATACTTCCAGAAGGAAGTGTGTGTGTGTGTGTGTGTGTGTGTGTGTGTGTGTGTAGAGATGGAGATCCTGGGAAGTTACACAGAAGTCATTTAGAGGGGTTATCCATTAAGGGGACATGTAAAGAACCGGATAAATGGACACCTGAATTAATGGACATCATTTCATTTTGTCCTTGCATGGCTACTTTCTTAAACAAGAGTTAGTATTAACACATTTTAAAAGTTAACATTTTT
The DNA here is from genome assembly GCF_003369695.1 of Bos indicus x Bos taurus. Classification (NCBI taxonomy): domain Eukaryota; kingdom Metazoa; phylum Chordata; class Mammalia; order Artiodactyla; family Bovidae; genus Bos; species Bos indicus x Bos taurus. The sequence goes on from NC_040082.1 coordinate 102,380,702, forward strand.
AAGAAATCAAAAAGCCAGTTGGGGGAAAGGTAAAACTAAAGGGATTCCAGGAAATAGAGAGGCTACCTAGTGGAACAGAAGTGGGAGTCGTGACCTGGACACCCCAACACCAAAGATTCATGTCCACCAACAATTTTTTTGATGTGGACGATTTTTAAAGTATTGACTGAATTTGCTACAATATTGCTTCTGTTTCATGTTTTGGTTTGGGGGTCAAAGGCATGTGGGATCGTAGCTCCCTGAACAAGGATTGAACCCTCACCCTCTTCATTACAAGGTGAAATCTTAACCAGTGGACCACCGTGGCAGTCCCCGGACAACATTTTGATTCAAGAGTAGAAGGGAGGACTTCCCTGGTGGTCCAGAGGTTGAGATTTCCATCTCCCAGTGCACAGGGCATGGGTCCATCTTGGTCGGAGAACCAAGATCCTGCATGCTGCATGGTGTGGCAAAAAAAAAAAAAAAAAAGAGTAGAAGAGAGATTCCCTAATCCTACTCAAGATGTGATTTGTAGGGAGTGTGTGTGCTGTGTTCAGTGGCTCAGTTGTATCCAACTCTTTGCAACCCCCTGGACTGACCCGCACCAGGCTCTTCTGTCCTTGGGGATTCTCCAGGCAAGAATACTGGAGTGGGTTGCCATGCCTTCCTCCAGGCGATCTTCCCAATCTAGGTATCGATCCCAGGTCTCGCACACTGCAGGCAGATTCTTTACCATCTGAGCCACCAGTGAAGCCCAAGAATAATGGAGTGGGTAGCCTATCCCTTCTCCAGGGGATCTTCCCGACCCAGGAATCGAACCGGGGTCTCCTGCACTGCAGGCAGATTCTTTACCAGCTGAGCTACCAGGGAAGCCCTTGATAGAGACTACACCAGGTAAAAGAAGACTGATCACTTCCCATGACCGACAAGAAGACATTGTAATAAGGACTGAAGTCCACATACCAAGCACAGCACCTGACTTACAGTCAAGACATGTTTGATACCTTTATTTATCCAACATACGTTAACTGATTATTTATTAATTTCTAAGAGCTTTCATTGGTGAATTTAACAACATAAATTCCCTGTCTTCATGGGCTTTCCATCAAGGTCAGATGAGTGAAAAGACATGGACTCAGGTATCTGAGCACTCTGAGGAGGGGTATGAACCTCCAGACCACCCTGCATGGGAATTATCATAGGGCCACAACGACTGAGCCTACACGCTCTGGCATCCGTGTGCTCTGGAGACCACTCATCACAGCCAGAGAAACTCCCGTGCTGCAACGAAGACCTAGCGCAGCTGAAAAAATATTGTCTTTTTCTAGCAATGAGAGGAGTTTCCTTTCGTTAACTCATTTCTTCCCTAGATAGGTCCCCAGTTCTCAAAGCCTGGGAACACATTGCTGACAGAAACACAACAGAGGCATTTAATGACAATATCTGTAAAGCGTTGAGCCTTCTCAGGTACTACCATTTCTTTATGTGTGGGTTTCGCAACAACTCAGAGAGAGAAAGAGAGATGGAGCTGGTGAGGGCCACCAAGCCTGCAAGTGTTTGGTCTCTCATTTGAGCTGAGACTTCTTTTCACTCTCTCACACTCCACTGCTTCTGAGAATGGCCACTCACACACTATGAGCAGAGGTGTTTCAAAGCTAAACTCTGTGCTGTCAACAAGTACTAGGTTAAACTCTTAATTACGAGTATTTTAAATTCATATCTCTCTGCTTTCCGAGACAATGGGTCTTTGGAAACGTTTTAAGGGTTACTGAAGTGTGTGGGTTGGAGAAGGTAATGGCAACCCACTCCAGTACTCTTGCCTGGAAAATCCCTTGGACGGAGGAGCCTGGTAGGCTGCAGTCCATGGGGTCGAAAAGAGTCGGACACGATTGAGCCACTTCACTTTCACTTTTCACTTTCATGCATTGGAGAAGGAAATGGCAACCCACTCCAGTGTTCTTGCCTGGAGAATCCCAGGGACTAGGGAGCCTGGTGGGCTGCCATCTATGGGGTCACGCAGAGTTGGACATGACTGAAGTGACTTAGCAGCAGCAGCAGAAGAAATGTGTGGGTAATCATAGGGCTTCCCTGGTGGCTCAGTGGTAAAGAATTTGCCTGACAGTGCAGGAGATGTGGGTTTGATCCCTGGGTCAGGAAGATGCCCTGGAGAAGGAAATGACAGCCCACTCCTGTAATTCTTACCTGGGAAATCCCACGGATTTCCTGGTGGGCTACAGTCCATGGGGGTCGAAAAAGAGTCGGATACAACTCAGCGACTAAACACCACCACCACAATGGGTAAACCTAGTATATAGGTCAGTCTGTACAAGGAAGGTGATACGTGACCCCAAGGTGTTTCAAGAACAGAGAAAATATGCTAATATCTGCTGTTAGGAATAGGACCACTGGAGGCGAAGAGGCGGTGAAAGAGGGCTTTAGGAAGGCTAGCAGCACAGGGTCTTCCTTGTTGCGCTGGACAGGTCTCCAACAGAGATGCAGTTACTTTACAAGGGTTTGAGTTTTTGTAGGGTGATGCTCAGGTCTGTCTAGGGCTTCCCAGGTGGCACTAGTGTTAAAGAACCCGCCTGCCAATGCAGGAGACTAAGAGACACGAGTTTGATCCCTGGGTCAGGAAGATCCCCTGGAAGAGGGCATGGCAACCCACTCCAGTATTCTTGCCTGGAGAATCCCATGGACAGAGGAGCCTGGAGGGCTATGGTCCATGGAGTTGCAAAGAGTCGGACACGACTGAAGCAACTTAATGTGCAGGTTTCTCTCGGTTGCATATACTACTGTGAGTCCCTTCCTAGCCACACCTTTGCAACTGTCGACAGGAAGTCTTTGGTTGCTCTAGGGCAGTGGTTCTCAGCCTGGACTGTACATCACTGCCACCTAAGGGACTGGCGGCTCAGTCTGGGCTGGGAGGGGACACTCTGGAGAGTGGAGTCTTAGTTCTCTGACCAGCCATGTAACTCATTTCCCCTGCACTGAAAGATGGATTCTTAACCACCAGAGATGTCTCTCAAAAAGATAATATTAACATTTTACAAGGACCTGGTAAATAATGTCATGTTGATTTTTTTCTATATTGTCAATGTATTATAAGAAACATGGACATAGTGCCTAGACCCTAACACATTCTCGATAAATCTTCATTAGCTTAAAGGAAGGATAAGCACTACCCACTGGGAAATGGAGACTTGGAGAGGCAAATGCAACCAGTCTTTGGTGGTCTTGTATGAATGCAGTGAAGATCTGCTTTCTCTGGACTTTCGATATGAACCTGCTAGTAGTAACGGGGACTTTCTAAATAGATGAGGAAGCAAAACTAGGATCAAACTCATTCTCAACTTAAAATGAGTGCATGGGAATAGTATCAAGCTTGCCTACTACATGTCTGCATTTCTTTAAAGCTTGCTCTTTCCTGTTCTCTCCTTTCATACAAATTTTCCTATCAGTTCATGTCAGAATGTTATTTTACAAACTCACTTTTCTTGTCATCATATTAAAATCAGGAATAAGCATGTAGCACATTCTGCTTTCTGTCAGTTAGACATCTAATCACACTTTTCTCATTGTCATGGAAACAGCTTACCTTTGAATAGTACAGGTTGGGAGTTTTTATTTTGAATAAACTTTTTGAACATCTGATTGATAAGATACAACAGTGTATATTTTAATGCAAACCTATTTTTAATGGGCAGTGACAGTTGCTCTAGAATATAAAAAAATATAACATTTCTTGTCCTGCAAAGCAACTGCTGAGAGCAAATATACTTCCGAAATACCATTACTTTTAAGGCTCCAGATAGTCTTTTGTAACCATGAAAGCTCCCTTTAAAACTTCCACTTTACCAACTTTCTGGGTTCATCCAAAGTCTCTTTTTCTGCTGAAAATAAACTGACTGTTGCCACTGTATGCTGAATGCTTGAGGCCTGGAGGCTAATCATAATCACTAGCTTGCTGAAACATTTCTGCTCAGATGAGTTGACTCATTTTAAATAATCCTAAACCTGATTATGCTGATTATAGTGGCTGCTGCAAGTGTATTGTGTAACTAATATGATGTGATTCCACAAACTACAAGAGAAAAGAGGGAGGAAGGAAGGGAAGGAGGCAAGGAGGGAGGGAGGAAATGGGAAATGTGGTTTACGAAAATCAAACTGAATGCTTTGTAAAGTCTTCATAATAAAAAAGAATCACTAAAATATATTGCTGTCAAATTAGTTGTGAGCAAGGTAATTGAAAGCAATTTCCATATAACATTGTAAAATATACTGAGATCTGAAAGGATTCTGCACCTGGATGAGTTAGCAAGGATCATCTCTGGTTCAGTCCTCATGAAACCAACTGGAGCATAGACTTCAGCCTACATATATGGCTAAGGTAAGACTGCTAACACGTATCTACCATCAATGTAAGCATTATTAGAGAAAACTTCTCGGTCCTCATCAGGAAGCCCAGTGAATAAATTTATCTGCTGGATTCAAATTAAAATGTGAAAAGTATGTTTATGTACATTTATGTTCCCACCCTTTCGTGAGAGTTTTCAACACTGATCGCAAAAAAAAGAAAAGAAAGAGGGAGTCTACCTAGTGATCACACGGTTGTTCTGTTTCTCTGCTGCTGCTGCTAAGTCGCTTCAGTCGTGTCCGACTCTGTGTGACCCCATAGACGGCAGCCCACCAGGCTCCCCCGTCCCTGGGATTCTCCAGGCAAGAACACTGGAGTGGGTTGCCATTTCCTTCTCCAGTGCATGGGAGTGAAAAGTGAAAGTGAAGTCGTTCAGTCGTGTCCGACTCTCAGCGACCCCATGGACTGCAGCCTACCAGGCTCCTCCATCCATGGGATTTTCCAGGCAAGAGTACTGGAGTGGGGCGCCATTGCCTTCTCCGGTTCTGTCTCTCATTCATGTCCAACTCTTCTTGACCCCAAGGAGTGCAGCACACCAGGCTTCCCTGTCCTTCACCATTTCCCGGAGCTTGCTCAAACTCATGTCCATCAAGTCAGTGATGCCATCTGACCATCTCATCCTCTGTCATACTCTTCTCCTCCTACTTTCAGTCTTTCCCAGCATCAGGGTCTCTTCCAATGAGTCAGCTCTTTGCATCAGGTGGCCAAAGTATTGGAGCTTCAACTTCAGCATCAGTCCTTCCAATGAATTTTCAGGGTTGATTTCCTTTAGGATTTAGTGATCACACAGTAGTATTAATAGATCATAAAATACCCCTAACAAACTTGAGTTTCATTGGAAGAGCAGAAGAATATTATTCATCTTATACCAAAAGTCATGAACCTAAAACTGATGCTAAGATTATGTCTTATTGATGGAAGAATGAAAGGGAGGGAGGAAAGGAAAGAAAGATAAGGGGGAAGGAAGAGAAAGGAGAATAGAAGATAATCATATTTGGATTTGATTTCTCCCAATTTTGTTTTCTATGAAACTTCACTTCACTGAAGAAAAACAATGGTGTTTGTGAACAATATACCCTTGAGAAAATTGTTTCAAAACAATATACCTTGAGACAGGTTGTCTCAAAACAACTTAGTTAGATCTTTGAGACTATCTCAAATATGGATGGCTTTGTTTGGGAAAACAAAATTCCATGGAAGGGAGCTAAAAGAATTCCATGCGTTTTCACAGAATGTACAGGTCTGTAGGGAGCTGAGACTAGAATTCCACCCCTGACTCCCAGCTTTACATCGCTTCCCTCTGACCCTTGTTTCTTTCCTAGCAGACAAAAGCTGTCCATGGAGCAAGAAAACAAAACAGCAGTCTCAGAATTCCTCCTCCTGGGACTCTCAGAAAAGCCAGAGCATCAGATCTTCCTCTTTGGGCTCTTCCTGCCCATGTACCTGGTCACCATCTTTGGAAACCTGCTCATCATCCTGGCCATCATCACAGACTCACACCTCCACACGCCCATGTACTTCTTCTTCTGTAACCTGTCCTTCATCGACATCTTGTCTTCCACCACCATCCCCAAGATGCTGGTGAACCTCTGGACTCAGAGCAAAGCCATCCCCTTTGCAGGCTGTCTTGCCCAGATGTATGCCTTCCACCTGTTTGGGACCATGGACAGCTTCCTCCTGGCTGTGATGGCCATTGATCGGTTCATGGCCATTGTCCACCCTCTGCACTACTTGGCCATCATGAGTCCCCGTGTGTGTGGGCTGCTAGTGGTGGGGTCGTGGCTGACCACCAACCTCCAGTCCACTGTCCACACCAGCCTCATGGCTCAGTTGACCTTCTGTGCTGCCTCTGAAATCCCCCACTTCTTCTGTGACCTCATGCCCCTGCTGAAGCTCTTCTGCTCAGACACACACACCAACGAGTTGGTGATCTTTGCTTTTGGCATCTTCATGGGCATCAGCCCTCTCACATGCATCCTCCTCTCTTATATCTGCATTTTCTGGGTGGTCTTCAAGATCCCTTCTGCTCAGGGCAAATGGAAAGCCTTCTCCACTTGCGGCTCACACCTCACCATGGTGACTCTATTCTATGGCACCATCTTTGCCATGTACCTGCAGCCAGCATCTCCCACCTCCTTGAAGAAGGACAAGGCGGCTGCCTTGATGTGTGGGGTGGTCATCCCCATGCTGAACCCCTTTATCTACAGCCTAAGGAACAAGAACATGAAGGCAGCTCTGAGGAAACTAGTCAGCAAAGTAGTCCCATCTCAGTCTTAGGGCAGAATAGTTTCTTAGCATCTACCATGTTCCTTGGGCTTCCCTGGTGGCTCAGAAGGTCTGCCTGCAATGCAGGAGACCCAGGTTTGATCTCTGAGTCAAATGATTCCCTGGAGAAGGGAGTGGCTACCCACTCTAGTATTCTTGCCTGGAGAATTCCATGGACAGAGGAGCCTTGTGGGCTACAGTCCATGGGGTCACAAAGAATCTGACACGACTGAGCCACTAACACTTTCACTTTCACTATATTCCAGGATCACTGTTCAGTGCCTGAGATGCAGGAATACATCCCATCTCTGCTCTCAAGGCATTCAGAATCTGGTAGGGGATGGAAACGCATCAGTAAACCATCACAGAGCAACATGGTGATTGTGTCATAAGAGATGATAATGTGAGTGATACAGAAGGGGAAAGATATGGGTTTTTCTCCATGATTTATCTTACCCCTCAAGGTCAGCATAGAGGAGACTTTGAAGTAGCCTTAAACTCTCTGAGGTATTGAGCTTATAGGATTGCTACATGGATAATCCTTATTGAAGGAAAGATTAGCTACATTCAATTTTAATATTGATAAAGACAATGTACATTAGCCAGATATATCGCCATGTTTCCTAATGACTTGGGGGAGGAATCTGAGAGCGTGTGTTGGGATTAGCTCACTAGGTGTTCATTTAGAAGTGACAAGTCTCTGTCCCAGAGGGGGCCTAGTGGTCCATAAGGTAGCCCCCTCAGTCCTAGGGCAGAAGAGCTGTTCAGCACCTACCAATGTTCAGTGACCACTTTTCAGTGCATGGGACACAGGAATATATCCATTGCTGCTCTCAAAACATTCAGAATCTGGTGGGAATAGAGATATGTCAATAAATCATCACAGATCAACTTGGCAAATGCATCATAAAAAAGAAATAAAGTGCTATGGGAAGGGAAAGTGAAAGAAAGTAAAGTGAAAGTGTTAGTTGCTCAGTCATGTCTGACTCTTTGTGACCCCATGGACTGTAGCCTGTCAGGCAAGAATACTGGAATGGGTTGCCATCCCCTTCTCCGGGGGATCTTCCCAACTCAGGGATCAAACCCGGGTCTCATGCAATGCAGCCAGATTCTTCACCATCCCATTTTTGTCATGGTTTATCTTCTTCCATGAAGACCAGAGTAGCATAGAAGACTCTGAAGTAGCCTGAAAGTCTCTGAGGTTTATAGGATTGCTGCGTGGATAATCCTAGTGGGATGAAAGACCAGCTCCTCTCAGTTTAATATTGATAAAACAGTGTCTATTAGCCACGTGTATTATATCACTGTGCTTCATAAGTAACTTGGGGGAGGACTTTGAGAGCATCTGTTGAGATGAGCTGACTTGCTGTCCAATTCAGCAACCACCATTCTCAGTCTCACAGGGAACCTAGTGGCTTGACTTTGCACAACGATCAGTCTTAAACAGGCCTCTTGTGTCCCCCAGATTGGGACATAGGAGATGCTGCCCTTTGGATCATAGGGATTGTGATTCAGCAACCTGATACTGGATCCTGGAATCTGGCTTCTTAGCAGGCTGTCCAGGCGGTCCTGAAGCAGGCAGTGCACAGACCACAGTGGGAGGACACTGGCCCTAGGCGAGCTTCAGAGTCCATATGTTTCCTGTGACTCCATCACCTGACTCCAAACCCTATATGATTCTATAGGTGCTGTCAGCAACAAGTGGATGGAGTGAGCTGGGATGCAGAGAGAGGTCGAGTTAGGGGTTGAGTTGTGTCCTCCAAAAAGATATGTTGCAGTCTAATGTCTCAGTCTAACCCCCAGCACCTCAGAAGGTGACCTGTCCTGAAAATAGGGTCTTTTCCAAGATAACTAGTTCTAATGAGGTCATTAGGGTCCTGAGTCACTGTGACTGGCACCCCTATAAAAAGATAGAAATTGGACACCGACATGTGAGAAGGGAGAAGGCCATGTGAAGATGGAAATGATGCTTCTACCAGCCAAGGAATGCCAGAGATTTCAGGAAACCACCGGAAGCTAAGAGAGAGGCATGGAACAGACTTTCATCACCATCTCCAGGAGAAATAAACCCTGCTGACAACTTTGATGTTGGACTTCTGGCCTTCAGAAATGTTAGAGGATACACTTCAGTTGTTTGAGCCACACAGTATGTGATACTTTGCTATGAAGCCCTAGCAAACTAGTACAGTTAGTTGAGGAAGGGTTGGCATCATGCAAAGACTATGCCCAGATTTATCCTCTCAAGTGTTGACTACCCTGTGTTCTGGTTAAGGATCTACCCTGTTTTCTGGTTAAGGGAGTCTGTGCTACAATTGGAGAAAACCTGAAGGATTCAGATTGCATGAATTCAATTTTTGGTCTCAGTGTGATGACAGTGAGGATACCAATAGCTGAGATTTATTATGTGCCCTGCACGGGGATCATCCCTTTAAATACACTATCTCATTAAATTTCAAACAAAAAGCCTACAAGAGCAGTCCCCAGCATTTTTGGCACCAGGGACTAGTTCCATGGAAGACAATTTTTCCATGGACCAGGTGTTGGCGGGATGGTTTCAGGATGATTCAAGTCCATTACATTCATTGTGCACTTGACTTCTATTATTATTACATCAGCTTCACCTCACATCATCAGGTATTAGATCCTGGAGGTTGGGGACCCCTATCTTTCCTACAAGGTAGGAAATATAACTCCTTATTTTACAGATGAGGAAACCAGACTTGAAAAGTACAGCTTCTAATAAGCAGTAGTGAAGGTGCAAACAGAGGACCCATTCTACAGCCCCCGGTCTCAACAACACACAATATTGTCTAGAATTCGGTGCCCAAAGCACGGATTTACTAACTGCAGTCGGTGGGCCAAATTCAGCCAACAGCCTGTTTTTGTGTGCCCTGCAAGCTAAGAGTGGTTTTTACATTTTTAAATGGTTGGAAATTTTTTAAAAGAAGACTACTTCATGACACATTAAAATTATGTAAAATTTTAATTTTAGAGCTCATAAATAAAGTTTTATGGGAACAGAATTGGACCATAAAAAAGGCTGAGGGCCGAAGAATTGATGCTTTTGAACTGTGGTGCTAAAGACTCTTGAGAGCCTCTTGGACTGCAAGGTCAAACCAATCAAACTTAAAGGAAATCAACCCTGAATATTCATTGGAAGGACTGATGCTGAAGTTGAAGCTCCAATACTTTGGCCACCTGATGCAAAGAGCCGACTCATTGGAAGAGACCCTGATGCTGGGAAAGATTGAGGGCAAAAGGAGAAGGGGGCAACAGAGGATGAGATAATTGGATGGCATCACTGACTCAATGGACATGAGTTTGAGCAAACTCCGGGAGACAGTGAAGGACAGGAAAGCCTGGCGTGCTGCAGTCCGTGGGGTGACAAAGAGTTGGACTTTTGTGACTTCTTAGTGACTGAACAAGGAGAAGGCAATGGCACCCCACTCCAGTACTCTTGCCTGGAAAATCCCATGGATGGAGGAGCCTGGAAGGCTGCAGTCCATGGGATCGCTGAGGGTCGGACACGACTGAGCGACTTCACTTTCACTTTTCACTTTCATGCATTGGAGAAGGAAATGGCAACCCACTCCAGTGTTCTTGCCTGGAGAATCCCAGGGACAGGGGAGCCTGATGGGCTGCCATCTATGGGGTCGCACAGAATCAGACACGACTGAAGTGACTTAACAGTAGCAGTGACTAAACAAGCAACTTAATGACTGAACAACAACAACAAGCAACACTCATTAATTAATTCATCATCTGTGACTGTTTTGGGGCTTCCCAGGTGTCACAGTGGTAAAGAATCTGCCTGCTAATGTAGGAGATGCAAGAGACACAGATTCAATCCCTGGGTCAGGAAGATCCCCTGGAAAAGGAAATGGCAACCCACTTCAGTATTCTTGCCTGGAAAATTCCATGGGCAGAGGAGGCTCAGTTCAGTTCAGTCGCTCAGTCATGTCTGACTCCTTGCGACCCCATGAACCGCAGCACGCCAGGCCTCCCTGCCCGTCACCAACTCCCAGAGTCCACCCAAACCCATGTCCATTGAATCGGTGATGCCATCTCACCATCGCATCCTCTGTCGTCCCCTTCTCCTCCCCTCAATCTTTCCCAGCATCAGGATCTTTTCAAATGAGTCAGCTCTTTGCATCAGGTGGCCAAAGTATTGGAGTTTCAGCTTCAACATCAGTCCCTCCAATGAACACCCAGGACTGATCTCCTTTAGGATGGACTGGTTGGATCTCCTTGCAGAGGAGGCTGGTGGGCTACAATTCATGGGGTCACAAAGGGTCTAACATGACTGAGCACACACATATACACAACTCTTTTCAAGCTACAATGTATCCTGTGCAAAATCTAAAATATTTACTATCTAGCCCTTTACAGGGGGATTTTTTTATTTCTTTTTAAATTAATTTTTATCAGAGTAGACTTGCTTTACAATGTTTCTTTAGTTTCTGCTGTACAGTAAAGTGAACCAGCTGTACATATGTATTTATCCCCTCTTTTTTAGATTTCCTTCCCATTTAACTGACCTCTTTTCTATAGAAAAAGGAAAGCCTGATACTCAGTGGTCCATGAATCAGAGTCATCATTATTATGAGAAGCTTGACAGAAATGAAGACTCAGACACCATATCAGACCACTTAAGTCATCATTTTAACCATCTCAGGGGAGTTATAGGAGCCTTAAAATTTGAGGATCACTGGAATAGATGGGGATAGAGAATGGCTGTGGAGATCTGGGCCCTAAATATGTCTTCAGGAACATGAGAGATCCAAATTTGGGGCATTTTTTCCACAGGCATCTTCCATTTTTCCCTGCCCTGGACAGGGTCAGGAGAGGTTCTACCCAAAAGCTTTAAAAGCATTACAGCTACAGTTTGTTTCTTTAGGTAGATATATTCCTAAGTATTTTATTCTTTCCATTGCAATGGTGAATGGAATTGTTTCCTTAATTTCTCTTTCTGTTTTCTCATTATTAGTGTATAGGAATGCAAGGGATTTCTGTGTGCTGATTTTATATCCTGCAACTTTACTATAATCATTGATTAGTTCTAGTAATTTTCTGGTGGAGTCTTTAGGGTTTTCTATGTAGAGGATCATGTCATCTGCAAATAGTGAGAGTTTTACTTCTTCTTTTCCAATTTGGATTCCTTTTATTTCTTTTTCTGCTCTGATTGCTGTGGCCAAAACTTCCAAAACTATGTTGAATAGTAATGGTGAAAGTGGGCACCCTTGTCTTGTTCCTGACTTTAGAGGAAATGCTTTCAATTTTTCACCATTGAGGATAATATTTGCTGTGGGTTTGTCATATATAGCTTTTATTATGTTGAGGTATGTTCCTTCTATTCCTGCTTTCTGGAGAGTTCTTATCATAAATGGATGTTGGATTTTGTCAAAGGCTTTCTCTGCATCTATTGAGATAATCATATGGTTTTTATTTTTCAATTTGTTAATGTGGTCTATTACATTGATTGATTTGCAGATATTGAAGAATCCTTGCATCTCTGGGATAAAGCCCACTTGGTCATGGTGTATGATCTTTTTAATGTGTTGTTGGATTCTGATTGCTAGAATTTTGTTAAGGATTTTTGCATCTATGTTCATCAGTGATATTGGCCTGTAGTTTTCTTTATTTGTGGGATCTTTGTCAGGTTTTGGTATTAGGGTGATGGTGGCCTCATAGAATGAGTTTGGAAGTTTACCTTCCTCTGCAATTTTCTGGAAGAGTTTGAGCAGGATAGGTGTTAGCTCTTCTCTAAATTTTTGGTAGAATTCAGCTGTGAAGCCGTCTGGACCTGGGCTTTTGTTTGCTGGGAAAAAGGCAGCCTTCAGAATGGGAGAAAATAATAGCAAATGAAGCAACTAACAAAGAACTAATCTCAAAAATATTCAAGCAACTCCTACAGCTCAACTCCAGAAAAATAAATGACCCAATCAAAAAATGGGCCAAATAACTAAATAGACATTTCTCCAAAGAAGACATACAGATGGCTAACAAACACATGAAAAGATGCTCAACATCACTCATTATCAGAGAAATGCAAATCAAAACCACTATGAGGTACCATTTCACACCAGTCAGAATGGCTGCGATCCAAAAGTCTACAAGCAATAAATGCTGGAGAGGGTGTGGAGAAAAGGGAACTCTCTTACACTGTTGGTGGGAATGCAAACTAGTACAGCCACTCTGGAGAACAATGTGGAGATTCCTTAAAAAACTGGAAATAGAACTGCCTTATGATCCAGCAATCCCACTGCTGGGCATACACACTGAGGAAACCAGAAGGGAAAGAGACACGTGTACCCCAATGTTCATCGCAACACTGTTTATAATAGCCAGGACATGGAAGCAACCTAGATGCCCATCAGCAGATGAATGGATAAGAAAGCTGTGGTACATATACACAATGGAGTATTACTCAGCCATTAAAAAGAATACATTTGAATCAGTTCTAATGAGGTGGATGAAGCTGGAACCTATTATACAGAGTGAAGTAAGCCAGAAAGAAAAACACCAATACAGTATACTAACGCATATATATGGAATTTAGAAAGATGTTAACAATAACCCTGTGTACGAGACAGCAAAAGAGACACTGATGTATAGATCAGTCTTATGGACTCTGTGGGAGAGGGAGAGGGTGGGGAGATTTGGGAGAATGGCATATGAAACGAGTCGCCAGTCCAGGTTCGATGCACAGTACTGGATGCTTGGGGCTGGTGCACTGGGACGACCCAGAGGGAGGGTATGGGGAGGGAGGAGGGAGGAGGGTTCAGGATGGGGAACACGTGTATACCTGTGGCGGATTCATTTCAATATTTGGCAAACCTAATACAATATTGTAAAGTTTAAAAATAAAATAAAATAAATAAAAGCATTACAGCTACAGTTTGAATAAGTGGCCAGCAGGTGGCAATAGTGGAATGTCACAAAATGGATTAAAAACTGCTTTTATTTTTTACTTTTTTTTTTTTTTTAGTCCTTGTCTTTTTTTTTAATTTATTTTAATTGGAGGCTAATTACTTTACAATATTGTATTGGTTTTGCCATACATCAACATGAATCCGCCATGGGCGTACACATGTTCCCCATCCTGAACCCCCCTCCCACCTCCCTCCCCATACCATCCCTCTGGATCAACCCAGTGCACCAGCCCCAAGCATCCTGTATCATGCATCGAACCTGGACTGGCGATTCATTTCTTATATGATATTATACACGTTTCAATGCCATTCTCCCAAATCATCCCGCCCTCTCCCTCTCCCACAGAGTCCAAAAAGACTGTTCTATACATCTGTGTCTCTTTTGCTGTCTCGCATACAGGGTTATTGTTACCATCTTTCTAAATTCCATATATATGCATTAGTATACAATGGCACCCCACTCCAGTACTCTTGCCTGGAGAATCCCATGGACAGAGGAGCCTGGAAGGCTGCAGTCCATGGGGTCACTGAGGGTCGGACTCAACTGAACGACTTCACTTTCACTTTTCACTTTCACTCATTGGAGAAGGAAATGGCAACCCACTCCAGTGTTCTTGCCTGGAGAATCCCAGGGACTGGGGAGCCTGGTGGGCTGCCGTCTATTGGGTCGCACAGAGTCGGACACGACTGAAGTGACTTAGCATGTAGCATACTGTAAAAACTGCTTTTAGGAAACACAGATCCTGGCTCCTCTGGGAGGGAACAGCATGTGCAGCCTTCCCGTGATGGGACAGAGCCTGGGTTGTTCAGGGAAATCATGGAGACCGGTGTGTCTTTAGCCCACAGTGAGGACAGATGAAATGTGCAGGGGGCTGTGGTCAGACCTCACCAGGGGGGATTGGACTCAGGATGAGGGGACCATCGGGGGATAAGCAAGAATACAGGAGGGCAGGTGCTTCAGAACAGACCTGTTGCCAAGTCCTACCATGCGCTAGTGATGAGCAAGCTTTTTCTGTAAAGGGCCAAAGGGTAAATGAATATCAGCTTTATGGACCGTAAGGCCTCTGTCACAATGACTCAGCTCTGATGCTACAAGGAGGAAGGCAATACCTCGAGAAAAGGTATTTCTATCATTTTACATGTCACAAAATATAGTACTTTTTAAAGGTGTGGTACATATATGAACCCCTGGGTTGCAAGGAGATCCAACCAGTCCATCCTAAAGGAAATCAGTCCTGGGTGTTCATTGGAAGGACTGATGTTGAAGCTGAAACTCCAATACTTTGGCCACCTGATGCGAAGAGCTGACTCATTTGAAAATACCCTAATGTTGGGAAAGATTGAAGGCAGGAGGAGAAGGGGACGACAGAGGGTGCAATGGTGAGATGGCATCACTGACTCAATGGACCTGAGTTTGAGCAAGCTCCGGGAGTTGGTGATGGACAGGGAGGTCTGTCCTGGCATGCTGCAGTTCATGGGGTTACAAAGAGTCAGACACGACTGAGCAACTGAACTGAACTGAACTGAACTGAACATATAAGAAAGTATGAAAGTGAAAGTTGCTCAGTCGTGTCTGACTGCAACCCCATGGACAGCAACCTTCCAGGCTCTTCTGTCCATGGAATTCTCCAGGCAAGAATGCTGGAGTGGTTTGCCATGCCCTTCTCCAGGGGATGATCCTCCTGGCCCAGGGACTGAACCCATGTCTCTCACATTGCAGGCAGATCCTTTACCATCTGAGCCACCAGGGAAGCCCAAGAACCATGTAATATGACTGAGCCATTCAAAAGGGTGAAATCATATGGCAGAAACCAACACAACATTTTAAAGCAATTTTTCCTCCCATTTAAAAATAAATTTGAAATAAAGAATGCAATAATGGCACTTGCAGCAACATGGATGGACCTGGAGGTTGAGTGAATAAGACAAAGGAGAAGTATTGTATGACATCCCTTATATGTGGAATCTAAAAAGAAATGATACAAATGAACTTACAAAACAGAAAGAGACTCAGACTCAGAGAACGAACTTAATGTTTGCCAGGGCGGGTGGGTGGGGGTAAGGAATAGTTAGGGAGTTTGGTATGGACACAGTTGCTCTATGTAAGGACACGCTGCTATATTTAAAATGGATAACCAATAAGGACCTACTATATAGCACATGGAACTCTGCTCAGCATTATGTGGCAGCCTGGATGGGAGGGGAGTTTGGAAGAGAATGGATACATGCATATGTATGGTTGAGCCCCTTCCCCGTTCACCTGAAACCATTACAACATTGTTTGTTCAGCAGCTATCCCCCAATACAAAATAAAACATTTTAAAAATAAGTAAATAAAATGGATAACTAACAAGGACCTACTCTATAGCACAGGGAATTCTGCTCAGTGTTATGTGGCAGCCTGGATGAGAGGGGAACTTGGGGGAGAATGGATACAAGTATATGTATGGCTGAGTCATTTTGCTGTCCACCTGTATCACAACATTGTTAATCAGCTATACTCCCATCCAAAATCAAGAAAAAGTTTTCTTAAAAATAGTACTTTTTTCCCATTGCATTGAAAAATGTATTGAACTCATCAAATTAATGCAGAAAGAATCTCAACTAATATTAACCTTCTGTGTATTCTGCTCCCCCAAATTATAGTGATAAAATGTAGCATGGAGTGGAGCTTTTGTTTGCTTGTTTTAAAGAAAGTAAAATAATATTGCAGAAATGCATCTGCTGTTTGGGTTTAGTGGCTGGCACTCCTCCTCAACCCTGCCCCTCCAACATAGTTGCCTCTCTCAATACGGCGGGCTACCTTGCAACTGTGCTGCCCGGTTCTTAACCAGTAGGGCCACCTGGGAAGCTCTACCTGCAACAGATGTTCCCAAATATAGTAACTACCAAAATATCTCAAAATACCAAAATATCTCAACTACATCTTGGGGAGGAGAGGAGGAGGGGATGAGAAGGGGATGATAGAGGATTAGATGGTTGGATGGCATCACCAACTCAATGGACATGAGTTGAGTATGCTCCAGGAGTTGGTGACGGACACGGAAGCCTGGCAAGCTGCAGTCCATGGGGTCGCAAAGAGTCGGACACGACTGAGAGACTGAACTGACATCTCAAAAAGAGGAAATCAGGAAGAAGTTTCCACCTTCTGTATCAACTGTCTAATCCCTAATTTGCAACCCAGAAAATCCTGTCTAAAATCTAGTGTGGGCTTCCTAAAATTACAAATCACTGGACATATTAATCTTATGGTCACATCACTAACTATTCCCTCACAAACACTAGGTTTGAAGGTCTTAATTATCAAAAAAATTATCAACAGTAGCATGAAATTTGGTCCATGAACTGCAGCCTTTTATTTTCAATCATGGGGCTCAGCAGCTGCTCAAAATTTACTTGTTGAGTAAATTAAGGAATGAATGAACTGATGGATGGATGGATGAGAGGATCGATGGATGAATAACGCTGGCCAGTTGTTGTTGTTCATTTGTTAAGTCATGTCCAACTCTTTTCGACCCAGTGGATATAGCAGGGGGCGCCTCTGTCCTCCACTATCTCGCAGAGTTTGCTCAGACTCCTGTCCATTGAGTCGGTCATGCCATCTAACCATCTCATCCTCTGCTGTCCCCTTCTCCTTTTGCCTTCAGTCTTTCCCAGCACCAGGGAAAGATTCCCTGGCCAGTGTGAGAATACAATAACATTTCTTTCTCTCCATATGGGATTTTACTGGGTATTCAGATCAGTTTGAGAGATTCAGACATGGAGGATAATACAGGGGAACTGATTGTCCCAAGGTCACATGCTGAATCGGGTGGGGTGGAAAGGAAGTCCAATCCAAACTGTGTGACCCTAAAACCTGATCCCTCTCGCATCATGATGTTGGTTGGTCTCCCAGGTGGGTGACTTTCCCACCCACCTCCCAGGTGGATGACTTGGAACAGCTCAAGTCCTGCCCCATGTGCGGTTCTCAAGGGGCAAAAGTCCTCACCAGATCTGCTGCTGGGAGTGGCTAGAAAGCCATGCCAACAAGACATAATAAAGGACTCAGTAAGACTTGAGCCCAAGGTCCTGGGAGCCCAAGGAAGTTCCTACTTCCAAATGTACATTTATCAGGGATCTGGGGAATTACTGCCCTCTCTATGAATCTGTGTAGTGGGACGTCCCCCCAAGACCACCCTCAGATTCAGTGATTCACTAGAAGGACTCACAGAACTCAGCAAAGTTGCTATATTCATGGTTTATTGCAGAGAAAGGATACAAATTAAAATCATCAGGTGGGATGAACTGGGAGATTGGGATGACATATATACATTGTTGATACTATATATAAAACATATAACTAACGAGAACCTACTATATAGCCCAGGGAACCCCACTCAGTCCTCTGTGGTGACCTAAATGGGAAGGAAATCCAAAAGAGGGTGGGGGTGTGTATATATATATATACATGATTCACTTTGCTATTCAGTAGACATTAACACAACATTACAAAGCAACTATACTCCAATAAAAATTAATTTTAAAAAATTTTAAAAAAATAATATCAGCAAAGGTAAAAGGCACATGGTGCAGGGTCCAAAAGAGACAAGGCTCTAGCTCCTAGTCGTCCACTCCCCGTGGTGTCATGTAGACAGTGCTTAATTCTCCTAGCAATCATGAGTAAACAACACACGTAGTGTACTGTCAACCAGGGTAGCTCCTTTTGAGTGGTCGTGCCCAGGTCTTCATAGGGGGTTGACCAGTGTACTCCTCTGTTCAGGTTGCCTCCTCTACCTCTGGGACAACTAGCACCTATGAAGCCCTGGTGGCCACACTAGCACCCCCAGGCCTTAAAAGTTGGGCACTAGGGCAGCTCTGGGTTTGACTGCAGGTGGCCAATTGTCAAATATGTCCTGGGGCCTGTGCAGACACCTGGTCATCAAGAGAGCCCAGCAGACCTGCAGCTAATAATAAAAGCAAGGTAGGCTGAGTGCCGAAGGATTGATGCTTTGAACTGTGGTGTTGGAGAAGACTCTTGAGAGTCTTTTGGATTGCAAGGAGATCAAACCAGTCAATCCTAAAGGAAATCAATCCTGAATATTCAATCCAATCAATCCAATATTCATTGGAAGGACTGATGCTGAAGCTGAAGCTCCAATACTTTGGCCACCTGATGCAAAGAGCTGATTCATTAGAAAAGACCTTTATGCTGGGAAAGATTGAAGGCAGAAGGAGAAGGGGATGACAGAGGACAAGATGGTTGAATGGCATCACCGACTCAATGGACATGAGTTTGAGCAAGCTCCAGGAGATGGTGAAGGACTGGGAAGCCTGGCATGCTGAGATCCGTGGCGGAGGTGGGGGGGGGGGGGGAGCGGGGGCTGGGGCGGCAAGTCACAAAGAATCAGATACGACTTGAGTGACTGAACAACAACCACATGGGCAGGGCTTCCTTGGTGACTCAGTGGTAAAGATTCCACCTGCCAGTGCAGGAGACATGGGTTCAGCCCTTGAGTTAGGAAGATTCTCTGAGAAGGAAATAGCAACCTATCCCTATAATATTCTTGCCTGGAAAACCCCATGGACAGAGGAGCCTGGCAGGCTACAGTCTATGGGGTTGCAAAGAGTCAGACACAGCTTAGTAACTAAACAAAAACAACTTCATGGGCAACAGGGGGCCCCCCTGTACCTCAGCTCCAGCTCTACAAGTGTCCGGCAGGGCTTTTTCATGGGTCATCGGGAGGCTCTGGCTGACATATGCTGCCCTCTCTGATTGCCTTCCAGGCAATACCACATCCTGCCTCAGGAAGCGGCCTTGTGGGAACTCAACCACCCTCTGTCCCCTCTAGTTCCTCAATGCTGCCCCAGGGAACATCTCTGGGTAGCCACTTCTTCCTTGGTACCTCTGAAGACTGACTCCCAGCCAGAGAGACCTGTGCAGGCTGTAGAACTTGCCTTATCATCCTGGAAGATGCGAGATGCCAGTGAGTCTCCAGTGTGGGAACAACTGCAATGACAACAGGAGGTGGCAGAAACTCCCTGTAATCAGCTCCATCTTTCATTTCCCAGGAAGTGAGGACCCCCAGAGAGGTAGCAGACAGGGGACTTAACCCACAGATGCATGCCTCATCCCCAACACCTCCTATTCCCATAATGGGGAGTTATTCTTCCCTTTGAACGGATGAGGAAATTGAGGCCTAGAGAGAATATCTTCATTCGGCATCTCCCAGAAGTTGATCCTGTGATAAGGATTCAAGGACAAGTAGTTTATTTGGAAAGAGATCTAGGAGGACTTCCCTGATGGTACGGTGGTTAAGAATCTGCCTATTATACAGAGTGAAGTAAGCCAGAAAGAAAAACACCAATACAGTATACTAATGCATATATATGGAATTTAGAAAGATGGTAACAATAACCCTGTGTACGAGACAGCAAAAGAGATACCGATGTATAGATCAGTCTTATGAACTCTGTGGGAGAGGGAAAGGGTGGGGAGATTTGGGAGAATAGCATTGAAACATGTATAATATCATGTATGAAACAAGTCGCCAGTCCAGGTTCAATGCACGGTACTGGATGCTTGGGGCTGGTGCACTGGGACGACCCAGAGGGAGGGGAGGGGAGGGAGGAGGGTGGAGGGTTCAGGATGGGGAACGCGGGTATACCTGTGGTGGATTCATTTTGATATTTGGCAAAACTAATATTATAAAGTTTAAAAATAAAATAAAATTTAAAAAAATAAAAATAAAAAAATAAAACGAATCTGCCTACCAGTGCAGGGGACACAGGTTCAACCCCTGGTCCAGGGAGATTTCACAAGAAGCAGGGCAAGTAAGTTCACCAGCCACAACTACTGAAGCCCACATGCCCTAGAGTCTGTGCTCCACAACAAGAGAAGCCATGCAATGAGAAGCCCACGCACCACAACTAGAGAGTAACCCCTACTCATTGCAACTAGAGAAAGCCTGCGCACAGCAATGAAGACCTAGCACCACCATAAATAAATAAATAGTTTTTCTAAGTGACCTAGAAAATGCTCAAGGGTTTCCCAGGCAGTGCTAGTGGTAAAGAACCCACCTGCCAATGCAGGAGACACAAGAGATACAGGTTTGATCCCTGGGTCAGGAAGATCCCCTGGAGGAGGAAATGGCAACCCACTCCAGTATTCTTGTCTGGAGAATCCCATAGACTGAGGAGCCTGGTGGGCTACAGTCCACAGGCTCACAAAGAGGGACGCAGCTGAAGTGACTTGACACACACACAGAGAAAATGCTGAAAGGGAGGTGGAGAAGTGAGACAGGGAAGGGAAGGGAATCAGTAAACAGTGCACTGATCTGCAAGTTCCCACTGTGGGTTGCTGGGACTCAATCCCATGAGGACCTCTGAGAGTCAGTGCAGAACACACACTTCAGTCAATCCACCTGAAGGGTGAGGAAGGTAGAATACATGTTCATCAACTTCCATTGTCTGCCACAGAGGTGTAGAGCTCCACTCAAACCTGATCTGCCCCCTCTGCCTGCATTTCAACAAATCCCTGCTGAGGGCTGATTTATCCATCAGGCATCATAAGCATAGTACATCAGCCAATGATGTGAATATCTGGAGGAAACAAAATACACAAACGTGCACACACACCAAAATCTGAGCAGCAACTAGCAAAATTCAGATGAATTATTGTACAAAATTCACATAGTATGAAGCTTATCACTCATAATCATTTCATAATATACAGTTTGTAGATCATTTGTTTTCACTTATCAACAATTTCTGAGCACTGAGAAAGAATCATAGCCAACTGTGAATTAAATGAGTGGCTGCTGCTGCTAAGTTGCTTCATTCGTGTTCAACTCTGTGCAGCCCCATAGACAGCAGCCCACCAAGCTCCCCTGTCCCTGGGATTCTCCAGGCAAGAACACTGGAGTGGGTATTAAATGAGTTACATGTAACCAAATAAATGCAACAGGAAACATATAGAAGCTCTGTCAAAAGGGTTTACCAAAAATAATAATAATATTGATGTGACCTGTGAGTGTCCTTTGATCATTTGATGTGATATAGGCGGTAAGAGACACAGGTTTGATCCCTGAGTCAGTAAGATCCCCTGGAGGAGGGCCTGGAAACCCACTCCAGTATTCTTGCCTGGAGAATCCCATGGACAGAGAAGCTGGGTGGGCTAAACTCCATAGGGTCACACAGAGTCAGACATGACTGAAGCAACCTATTACACACACACAGTGGAACCAAGGGCTGCTCTTACCCTTACATCAGCCTCCAGCTCCTCTGAGTTACAGTACCCCAAAGGACCATAGTCCTGCAGTCCCTCCCCTCAGCTTGTGAAGAGGTATTGCCTTGACCCCCAACCCCTGTCTCCACTGTCGGCAGTTGCCTCAAATCTGATGGTGTGGACCCCACCCCTCTCAACCTCACTTCTCCCAAATACATAGAACCAAGAAACTAACAGAGCCTAAGAGACCTGTGGGACATCATCAAGTATATCAATATATGCCTAACAGGAATTCCAGAAGGAGAGAGGCGACAGGGGCAGAAAGAATAGTTGAAGAAATAATGTCCCCAAAGCTTTCCAACACTGATGAAAGACATGAATATACACATCGAAGAATCTCAATGAACTACAAGTAGGATAAACACAGAGATCTATACCAAAATATATTATCACCAAACACACACAACATCCTCTGTCCAAGTCTCTACCACCTGCCACCTGATCTCCCACCTGCACATTCAGCAGTAAATAAGACAGACAAGTGTTACCTCATGCAGCCCCAGTCTGAACAAGGAGACAAATAAACTAGAACTAGTCACTAGAACTATAGAGTTTAAGCCATAGCAAGTGTTACAAGAAACAAAGGGACTTCCTTGGTGGTCCAGTGGTTAAGACTGTGTTTATAATGCAGGGGGCATGGGTTCGATTCCTGGTTGGGGAACTAAGATCCCACATGCCATGTGGTGCAATCAAAAAACTTTTTTAATTTAAAAAAGAAGAAGAAATGAATCACAGTGATATAATAATGACTGGACAATGGTAGATGGTCAGGGAGATGAAGGCCTCCTAAGGAAATGCCATTGGACCTAAAGGATGAGAAAGAGGCAGCTTCAAAAGAATCAGGGCTTCCTAGCCAGAGGGAACTGCATGTGCAAAGGGCTTGGGGCAGGAACAGTTTGATGTGAAAAAGAGCCGGACAGAAGGTCACGGTGGGTGATGAAGACAACCAAGGCTATGAAGCCAGAAGTCTTGCTGGACTGGATTTTATTTGTGGAAATCTGGATTTTATTTTAGGTGGAGTGAGCAGTTATGGGAAGACTGTTCAGCAGGGGCATGCCATGATCTGATTTTGGGTTTTTAAGTCCACTCTAGGCACTGCATGGAGAATGGAATATAGGAGTAAGATGGTTAAATTTTCCAAAACAGCCACAAAAACACCTCCCATCCCACATTCTCTTGCACAAAGAATGTTACAAGGTCACCATGACACACCACCCATTGAGAGAGGTGGAGTCTGTGTCCCTTCTTCTTGAATCTGGTGCCAAAAGTAAAACAGTGTGACACTCCAAACTGGATCAGTAAAGGAAATTTACTGATGCTTTGTTTTTGAAAATGCTTTGTTTTTTGAAGCCCTGGGTGGCTCTGTAAGAAATCCAACTACCCTGACTGCTGATCTGCTAGGAGGAATCCAGTTCGCACCAAGAGGATGGTTGTTCAGTCACTAAGTCGTGTCCGACTCTTTCTCACCCATGAACTGCAGCACACCAGGTTCCCCTGTCCTTCACTATCTCCAGGAGCTTGCTCAAATTCATGTCCATAGAGTCAGTGATGTTATCTAACCATCTCATCCTCTGCCACCCTCTTCTCCTTTTGCTTCAGTCTATCTCAGCATCGGGGTCTTTTCCAATGAGTCAGCTCTTTACATCATGTGGCCAAAGTACTGGGGCTTCAATGACAGTCCTTCCAATGAATAGTCAGGCTTGATTTCCTTTAGGATTGACTGGTTTGGTCTCCTTGCTGTCCAAAGGACTCTCAAGAGTCTTCTCTAGCACAATTTGAAAGCCTCATTTCTTCTGCACTCAGCCTTCTTTACAGTCCAACTCTCACATCCATATATGACTACTAGAAAAACCACACGTTTGACTGTACAGACCTTTGTTGGCAAGAGGCTTGTGGAGGTGCCACAGCTCCTGCGGCAGTCCCAGCACACACCTGGCATCAACTGCAAGTTCTGTAAGTGAACACGCCTCCAGATGATCCTGGCCCTTCGTTTGTTGAGTCACCCCAAACCTTGAAATCTTTCCAACAAAAGAGTAGAGACAACCAATGTCAGCTCTGTCCTGCCCCAGTCCTTAGCCCACAGCATCTGTGAGCATCATAGCACGGCTGATTTACAACCACTAAGCTTTGGGGTGGTTTGTTAAAGAGCAGTAGTAACTGGACTTGGGGAGAGAGAGGAGTGGAGAACTGGATGGAGGAGGAAGGCAAGAGAGTGGCATCCGGGGAAACTAAGGGAAGAGGGGATGTTGTCAAAATAAACGATGCCAGGGCTTGCACCAGGCTAGAGCAGTGGATGGGAGGAAAGAGAAGAGATCTGTGGATTTGTGCAGGACGCCTTTTGGAAGTAAACTCAAGAGAACCTGCTGTATGCGGTCACTAATGGAGGGTGGGTAAGAGGAAAGACAACAGCCAGTGACAGGTCCCCCGCCCGGCCCTGGCGATTGACTACAACTCCCAGCATCGCTCGCTCAGGCCGCGGGAAGGGCAAAAAAAAAAAAAGTTTGGGCCAAGCATTCCCGGAATGCGCTTCCTGCTGGCGCGGGGCGGGGGGCGGGCGGGGAGACCGGGCGGGGCGGGGGGCGGCGCGGCCGGAGCCCGGGGCGCGCACTCAGCCCGGCCCGGGCCCCAGCATGGCCGAGCCGCTGCTCAGGAAGACCTTCTCCCGCCTTCG
This sequence comes from Bos indicus x Bos taurus, assembly GCF_003369695.1. Lineage (NCBI taxonomy): Eukaryota > Metazoa > Chordata > Mammalia > Artiodactyla > Bovidae > Bos > Bos indicus x Bos taurus. The sequence goes on from NC_040082.1 coordinate 102,405,226, forward strand.
GGGCCGGGAGAAACTTCCCCGGAAAAAGTCGGACGCGAAGGAGCGCGGTGAGAGAGAGGGAGGTGGGGAAGAAGGGGCCCCGAACCCCGCCCGGCTTGGAAGAGGGTCCCAGGGCCCCAAAGAGGGACCGCTGAGGGGACAGGAGAAGCCCCGCGGAAACCCCCGGCGGGTCGGGGTTGGGGGCGGGGGCAGGCAAGGGTCGTGAAAGTAACGGGCCGGGGGGGAGAGGGGGCGCGGACCGTTATGTGCGCTTGACCAGGGATGCCAGCGCTGCGGGCTCCTCGGGAGGCCCGGGAGGGGGCCTCACCCCTGACAGGAAATGGGGCCGAGGCTGAGCGCCTGGAGAGTGGTGGGGAGGAGGAGCTGGGAGGCTGAGAAACTTGGGCTTAGTCAGGCCAGGCTGGCGACACCCAGTGCCCTAGAGACCAGGGATGGGAGACGGGGGCGTACACCCTGCAGAGGAGGGAGAGGCTGTGCGTCGATCGTGGGGGCCACCTCCCAGTCCCCTCTTACCTACTAGCCCGTAACTGCAGCTACACCCACCTTAGGCAGCCGCAGGAAACTGCCCCCTATACAGGTGGGGAAACTGAGGCACGGAGCAGTTTGGGTGATTTACCCAGTGCCAGTGAAGCGACTTAACAGCTCTGTGGACTACGCTACTAAATGAGAGCCCAGAGAGACTCGGGGAGTGGAAGTATGAGATGACCAGAGGAGGGAGTCGGCATGGAAGACCTTAAAGACATGGGAGCTGCGTGGGACAGGAAGTCCCGGAAAGGAAGGGGTTAAAGGAGGGAAGGCCAGAGGACTTCATGGATCTGACTTCCCCTCAGCGGTCTTCCCAGAGATTCCCAGGGTTCCCAGGGCAGAGAGAAGGGACAGGGGTGCCCACGCACAAACACACACAGGAAACAGCCCAGGATGTCAAAGGGGAGGATGGAGCAGCGGCGGGGCAGGGGAGTGGGGCGGGGTGGGAGGGGGGTGGTTCCGAAAGCAAAACTGTTGGGGTCTGTCTGGGCTAAAACACACGGTCAGCTCCAGGATTGGGGCAAGATTTGGAAAGAAAGGCAGCAGGGTGGGGAGTGACATGCTACGGGTAAAGAACCTGGCAGCCACACACTCACTGTCATGCCTGCTCTGGTCTTCTAAGCAAGCTAGCCAGCATCCACCATGGGCTGTGTGTGTGCCTGAGATATGAGTGCCTAGGAAGCGCTCTCATGCTGAGATCACAGTGAGGCTCAGATGGCAAGTGGTTTCCCCGAAGCCACCCACTGAGAAGGCACAAGCACGGGGCTCCACGCCAGCATTAAAGAGAGGCATGGGGACGTAGAGTGGGGAATACAAGGCCCAGGCCCGGAGAAACCTCTCTGGACCTCTGAGGCTGGAGGGCAGACGGACCGAGTCCTGTTTGGGACACTAGGGCAGGGAGCTGTGGGCAGGGAGCTGGTAGCAGGTGAGATTGCCAGCCTGCAGCCACCCATTCCAAATGAATGTGGGGAGTGTACAGGCTGAGTGCAACCCATGTCCCATAGGGGAAGAGCCCTGGGCTGGGGCTGCTCTGGGGGCAGTGGGAGGCTGCATCTCACTCCCCTTGCTCTCTGCCAGGCCGACCAGCCCAGCGCCCGGAGCCCAGTCCCCCAGAGCCCCAGGCCCCAGAAGGACCCCAGGCTGGAGCGGAGGGGCCCCCCAGCCCTGAGGCATCTCGGAGCCCCGCTCACGGTGCCTACCTGCAGAGCCTGGAGCCCAGCAGCCGCCGCTGGGTGCTGGGCGGGGCCAAGCCACCAGAGGAGGCCACTCTGGGGCCGGGGGCACCTGGCAGTGGGGAGCCTGCTGGTGAGATCTGGTACAACCCCATCCCAGAGGAGGACCCCAGACTCCCAGCACCGGAGCTCCCAGGCCCACAGCCAGGCTCAGCTGAGGCAGACAGCCCGGCCTCTCCAGGTGAGCACAAGCCTCCCACCCTGGGGCCTGCAAGGTGACTACAAGCATAATCACCCCCATCCCAAGCCCAGAATTCTGGACCCTGAGGTCTGCTGTCTTCACAGGCACAGCCCCTGCCAGCCCCCCGACCAAAGCCTCCCGCACCAAGTCCCCCGGCCCAGCCAGGCGCCTCTCAATGAAGATGAAGAAGCTGCCTGAGCTGCGGCGCCGACTGAGTCTGCGGAGCACCCGGACGAGCCGAGAGCGCGAGCGGGCCGCCCCCGAGGGCTCGGTCATTAGTCGTTACCACCTGGACAGCAGCGTGGGGACCCCAGGGCGGACAGCAGTAGCTGAGGGCGCACGCGGCCCGAGGGCGGGTTACCTCAGTGATGGCGACTCTCCTGAGCGCCCCGCGGGGCCTCCGTCACCCACTGCCTTCCGCCCCTATGAGGTGGGCCACTCCGCCCGGCCGCCCCCGGCTGCGCTCTGGGGCCGCCTCAGCCTGCACCTGTACGGGCTGGGGGGGCTGCGGCCTGCGCCTGGGGCCACTCCGCGAGACCTCTGCTGCCTGCTGCAGGTGGATGGGGTGGCCCGGGCCCGAACCGGGCCGCTGCGTGGGGGGCCAGACTTCCTGCGGCTGGACCACACCTTTCACCTGGAACTCGAGGCAGCCCGGCTGCTGCGGGCCCTGGTGCTGGCCTGGGACCCCGGTGTCCGGCGGCACCGGCCCTGCGCCCAAGGCACTGTGCTGCTGCCCACGGTTTTCCGAGGTAGGGTGCATGGTCTCGGAGGGGGCGGGGAGGGCACAGGACTCGGCTCCCAGCTCCCTCCTTCCTCTAGAGTGCCCAGGGTGGGGACGTAGCTTGGCCTAGGGGACAGGGCACAGGAAGTGATGGAGGAAGACCCCACTCAGGAAGTCCCCCTTGTGTCTTTAGGGTGCCAGGCCCAGCAGCTGGCTGTGCGCCTCGAGCCCCAAGGGCTGCTGTATGCCAAGCTGACCCTGTCGGAGCAACAAGAATCACCCAGCACAGCTGAGCCCCGAGTCTTTGGGCTGCCCTTGCCCCTGCTGGTGGAGCGTGAGCAGTCCCCTGGCCAGGTGCCTCTCATTATTCAGAAGTGTGTTGCGCAGATCGAGCGCCGAGGGCTGCGGGTAAGTCCCTCACCCCACCCTAGCTAGCCCCCAGACCTCAGAACCACTCCCCAGAATACCCAGGGTATGGAGGCCAGGCTTCCCCCTACCCCACCTGGGGAACTCTTAGCTCCAATCCCAGCCTAGACAAGGGCAGGAGCTCCCTACACACCCCCAGATCCTAGCATCTAGCCCAGAACTCATGGGTCCTCTGTTCATTAGATAACATAGGATCCCAGCCCTTTTGGAGCTCAGAGTCTGGTGGGGGAAAAGACATGACTGCTACTGCTACTGCTAAGTCACTTCAGTTGTGTCCGACTCTGTACGACCCTATAGACGGGAGCCCAGCAGGCTCCCCCATCCATGGGATTCTCCAGGCAAGAACACTGGAGTGGGTTGCCATTTCCTCCTCCAATGCATGAAAGTGAAAAGTGAAAGTGAAGTCGCTCAGTCGTGTCCGACCCTCAGCGACCCCATGGACTGCAACCTACCAGGCTCCTCCATCCATGGGATTTTCCAGGCAAGGGTACTGGAGTGGGGTGCCATTGCCTTCTCCAAAAGACATGACTAATAAATCACATATAAGAAACAGGCTGGGATAAGAGTGAAGAAGCTGGGACAACTTAAAGCAGGACCTGACCTGCTGGTTAGGACAGGGAAGGCTTTCCAGAGGAGGTGACAAGTAAGCTGAAAAGGAGTCAAGGTTTCCTGAGTCAAAGGAGGTGGGTGCCAGGACAAGTAATTTGGAGGGTTTACAGGGCTGGGTTGTCCAAGCAGCCAGATGGGGTCCCCCATGACAGGTGTCAGAAGAACAGAAAGGCAGCCAGTGAAGTTTCAGCCAGCCCCCAACCTCTCAGCCCACTGCCACCTGGATCCAGGCCTCTGGCCCTCACCCCATAGGGCCCACATCAGTCTGTACTCTGACAAAAAAGACACCTCTCTGCTCCAACCCCCAGGTGGTGGGGCTATACCGTCTGTGCGGTTCGGCAGCCGTGAAGAAAGAGCTTCGCGATGCCTTTGAGCGAGACAGTGCAGCTGTCTGCCTCTCTGAGGACCTGTACCCTGATATCAATGTCATCACCGGTCAGCTTGCCCCTTTGCTCTCCTGCCTGCTCCCCAGTCAACCCTCAACTCAAGGCAGTCCCTGTGGTCCCTCTAGGACTTCACCCCTTCTGTTGGCCTTGTTTTTACCTTCCTGCACCTGTCCTCCTCCTCTTGCCCCCCTCCCAGCCCCTGCTGAAGTTCCAGCCTCAGAACTCAGGGGTGCCCTAACTAGTGTGGGCCCTATATCCACAGGCATCCTCAAGGATTATCTTCGGGAGCTGCCTACCCCACTCATCACCCAGCCCCTCTATCAGGTGGTGCTGGAGGCCATGGCCCGAGGGCCCCCAAGCAGGGCTCCATCCAGCACTGAGGGCACCCGTGAGCTCCTCAGCTGCCTGCCAGATGTGGAGAGGGTGAGTTGGGCCTGGGGGGTGGGGAGAGTGGGCAGGACAGGGAGTGAACTGACATCAGCAGAATGTTTCTCCCATGCCTGGGCTGGTGATGGCCATGAATGTGTGGCACCATCACACTCCTAGTGCTGTTAGTGTCCCCACTTTATAGATAATGGAAGCCAAGGCCCAGGGCAGTTGAGTGAGTTGCCTCAGGTTTCACAGGCAGGATGTATCGAAATTAACAGACTCAACAGAGGTCTGTCAACCTACCGTAAGGGAGGTTCCTGGTTGTGGGATCCTGCCTTTGTACCTCAATATCCTCATCTGTAAAATGGGATTACTACCAGCCCTGCCTAACACACAGAGGAGAAGGTTCAAGCCCAAGTTCTGCCATTTCAAAGTTGTTACCTTTGGCCTCAGTCTTCCCTCCAGCAAAACGGGAGCATAATACTAATAGCTAAGTTCTGGCAGGATCATCTCCCAGCTATGAGACTGAATCTCAGTTTCCCCATTCTGAACCGCCTTAGTCTGCCTTGAGTGCGACAGGGGACCGACTTTGCCCATCTCGTACTCGCCCAACCCTCTTCTCTCAGGCTACATTGACGCTTCTCCTGGACCACCTGCGCCTTGTCTCCTCCTTCCACGCCCACAACCGCATGACTCCGCAGAACCTGGCCGTTTGCTTCGGTCCCGTGCTGCTGCCAGCGCGCCAGGCACCCGCCAGGCCCCGCATCCGCAGCTCTGGCCCGGGTCTCTCGAATGCGGTGGACTTCAAGCGCCATATCGAGGTGCTGCACTACCTGCTGCAAGCCTGGCCAGGTGAGCTGGCCCCCGCCCCCGCGCCGCGGAAACGAGCCTGGTATCCCAGACGATGCTTTCTCTGGCGGCCAGTTAAGAGTCTTGGGCTTCAGGCGAGGCACGCCCCCTCGTCAGAGTGAAAACCAGTACCTAGTTGCCTGAGCAACCAGTACTAGCTCAGCCAGTGAAATCCCGATCCGGTCGAAGGCCTTGCCTTTCGACAGGCCAGTAAGGGGCGTGATTACCTAAACAGCCAATCAGAGGCCTAGGTGTCGCCTCTGGACGTGACGTCACCCAAGCCCTCCCTCTCCCACTGCAGATCCCCGCAGGCCCCCAGAGCCTCCGGAGCTCGTCCCGTACCTGCGGCCCAAACGACAGCCATCGCTGCACTTGCCGCTAGCGAGCCCCGAAGTGGTGACTCGGCCCCGCGGCCGGGGCGGTCCCGAAAGCCCCCCGAGCAACCGCTACGCGGGTGACTGGAGTGTTTGCGGGCGGGACTTCCTGCCCTGTGGGCGGGACTTCCTCTCCGGGCCAGACTACGACCACGTGACGGGCAGCGACAGTGAAGATGAGGACGACGAGGTTGGAGAGCCGACTGGCGCCACCGATTTTGAAGACGACTTCGAGGCGCCCTTCAACCCGCACCTGAACCTCAAAGACTTTGATGCCCTCATCCTGGACCTGGAGAGAGAGCTCTCCAAGCAGATCAACGTGTGTCTCTGAGCCGGGCGGGGCTGGACCCCAATTACTAAGGCCAGGCTCCTGGTTGCTAAGGCGGTGCCCTAACGACCTAGGGAGGACCAGACCTGTAGCTCAGGCCTAACTCCTGGTTACTGGGGAATTGCCTAGCCACCAGCCGATCCTTTGCTGAGAATCATTCCCTATTTCCAGTACTCAGTATTTGGACACTGGTTGCGACGGCCGGGCATGGGGGACTTTAGGGACCAGCTATTGTGGCCATCTTTTCTTGAGTACCAAGGGTTTCTCTCCTGGCTACCAAAAGGCAGTTCTGCTTGCAGGGCCGCCATCTTTAGCCAGGGAAACACCAGTTACTGTGAGCATCACCCTGAGATGGTGAGACACCCTCCCAGTCAGTCCTTGCTGCTGCCAACCAAATCAGTATTAGCTTTGAGCACTGCACTCTGCTTCTCCCTCAGTGGGCCCAAGGACTATGAAGAAGTGCTGTTTGAGGCAGGGTGTCGGGGGAGCCCCTCTCCTGGGCTCTGGATAGATAGGAGCAACCTGGGGCTTATAGGAAAACAAGTGGTTTCGCCACCCTCTTTTCCAGGGAAAACCTCATAATTGCCTCAAACCAGCAAAAGTAGATAGCAAGAGTCTGGCCCTTCCCCTCCCCAATTCTTCCTCCCCATTCCTGAAGAAATTAAGCACTTATAAGACCTCCCTTTTGGAGGGGCCCCACCTGAAGTGTCAGGCTGGGGGCACTTTGGTACGGAACATATTTATTGCCTCCCTGCGTGTGTGCCTGTGTGTGAGGAGTAATGTGTATGGACGTGTCTAGAGTGGGTATGTGGGGCTCTTTCAGGGACCACAGAGGGGGTGGGGGGAAGAGTTTGCAGTGCCCAGGCACCCTGAAATCCCCAGTAATGGTGCCTCAGTGAGCCCCCGAGTTCCAGTGGGAGAGTAGGGTCCCCTCCTGTCTCCCCCCTCTTTCCCTCACTTCCATCTTTGTGGACAATAAATCAATATGCACAGGTTCTGGGATGAGTACTTGGGCCCCCACGGAGCTGACGTGGTTTATTCAGTGTGTGAGACAGGAAGCTGCAATACTTTGGCCACCTAATGCGAAAGAGCCAATTCATTGGAAAAGGCCCTGATGCTGGGAAAGACCGATGGCAAAAGGAGAAGGAGGCAGCAGAGGATGAGATGGTTAAGATAGCATCACCGACTTAATGGACATGAATTTGAGCACACTCTGGGAGATAGTGGAGGGATGAAGGAGCCTGGCGTGCTGCAGTCCATGGAGTCGCGAAGAGCTGGACACGACTTAGCGACTGAACAACAAGTGAGGAGGGGAGAAAGGACACAGTTGAGCTCACAAATAGGCCCAAGGACTCCCCAGGGCTGTCAGAGCCTCTCTTAGCTCTGACTCCGTCCAGCCCCTCCCTGTCCTCAGGGAAGATTGCAGGGTCACTGGGCCTCATGGCTTAGGCCCAGGGCAGGCAAGGATAAAACTCCAAGCCAGCTAGGCACAGTCCAGAGGTGGGAAGAGAGTCAAGAGCACTGACCCGTGAGGCCCTACATGGCGATGGAGCCGTCCCGGAAGTCCGTCCTCCCGATGAGAATGTTGACCACAACCGGGTGGCCATCCTGGCACCACTGCTGGGCGTCACGCAGCACCTTGACCACCTGATCCTCATTCTCGCGTGAGAGCAGCAAGCCCTGGGCCCCCAGTCCCTGGGCTGCCTTGTGATAATCTGAAACGGGAGGGCAAGTCAGAATGGTGGCAGAAACCCAGCTCCCCATGCAGGTAGCCCAGGAGAGGAATACACGTTCAGCTGACCCTGAAATGGCATTCCCCCTCCCCACCCATCCAGGCCCCTCTCACCAGTGTAAGCCAAGCCACAGGCCACATTGCTGCCCAGAGAGGGCACCTGCTCCCTGGAAATCTGGGTCCAGCCAGCATCATTTCCTATCAAGGCCATCACTGGGATCTGCAGGGAGGGAGAGGAGGCCAAGCCAAGGCCTTCAGTCCCAAGGCTTGGCCAGTGGCAGGTGAGAGGCAGGGACAGGACCTCTGCCAGATAAGGAGCTCCCTCCCCAGTCCACCCCTGAGGATATCTCCCAGAATCCCAGGCTCTGAGCTTCCCTTAGGCCAGCCCGCCCGGTCACCTTGTGTCTGACGAAGGTGTCAAATTCGATGAGGCTATAGCCAAACGCTCCATCCCCAAACAAGCACCAGACCTGAGGAGGGTACCAAGGATGGTTGGGCTGGCTTATGGCCCAGAAAGCAGCAAGCCTCCCGCACCCAGCACACTCTGACTCACCTCCGCATCCGGCCGACATAGTTTGGCCCCAAGTGCAAATCCGGCACCAACCCCCAGAGTCCCAAAGGCCCCTAGGAGAACCAAGAGCAGGTGTAAAGAGGCCCAGAGGAGTGCAAGCTGCCCCAGGTGTAGGTCTGCCCTTACCAGGATCAAGCCAACGCAAGGGCCCACGGGGCTGCACCAGGTAGGCAGCTGTGCCCACGAAGTCCCCGCCATCAACCACCAGGATGGAGTTGTCAGGCAGAGTGTCCTCCACCAGCTGCAGGACCCGCACCGGGTTAAGATGCTGGGCTACGGGCATCAGTGCCTTCTCCCTGTGACGGAGCAAGGCAGGTCAGCAGAGCCAGCAGCCTAGCCCGCCAGGAACCCATGACCCACCAAGTCCACTCTACCCAGCCCCCACCGAAAGGCCTGCTCCTTCTGTTGGTCGGCTTGCCGAAGCTCCTCTGCCCAGTCTGAGGCCCACATCTGACCCCGGAGGCCCTCCACCAGCTTCACCACGAAGGAGCCCACATCTCCTGGGGAAGGAAGAGGGCATAGCTGTGGGGAGAAGGCCACCTCCTACCCTTTAACCACCAGAGACCCAAAGGCAGCAGGAAGCCAACAGGCATCTGAAGCAAGGAAGCAGGTAGCGGGGAAGGTGGGGGTGGAGATGGCCTAAGGCAAAATGAGTGAAATACCCCAGAGCCTGCCAGAACCAGGGTTAGGGCAACAGGGGTGAGAGGGAGAGCAAGGCCAAAGTGAGTTGGCGGGGCTTCCCTGGGGCCTCAGTGGTAAAGAATCTGTCTACCAATGCAGGAGACACAGGTTCGATCCCTGGTCCGGGAAGATCTCACATGCCACTGAGCAACCAAGCTCATGCACCACAACTATTGAGCCTGTGCTCTGGAGCCCAGGAGCGGAACCCTAGAGCCTGTACTCCACATCAAGAGAAGCCCCACAATGAGAAGCCTGCACACTGAAACTAAAGAGTAGCCCCCACTGGCCACAACTAGAGAAAAGCCCATGCAGCAATGAAGACCCGGTGCAGCCAAAAATTAAAAAATTACAAAGTGAGTTAGAAACTCATATCTGCCTCTGTCTCCTGCCTCCCCCTTCACACCCTAGGTCACACAGAGGCAGGTCAATTCTGCCTCTGAAACATGTCACTAAACACACCTCTATCGTCCAAGTACATCTCAACAACCCAGGCACACAGAGTATTGGAGAGCAACCAAATTAGCCAATGACGATGTACCTTTCATCAGCTCCATCTCAGAAATGATCACACAGAGGCTCAGCGAAGCTGAGTTTCTCCTCCCTGCCCATCCCAACTCCAGGCCTCATGGTTGCTGTCCTGGCCTTAACAGCCCCCTTGCCTCTACGTGGTCCTCTCCAACTTGCTGCCCATCAGCTGCTCCAGTGGGTCTTCCCAAACATGAATGCACATGGTGCCATTTCTTTGCCCGACACAAGTTCCCTCTCACCTACACTGCAGGGTAGAGTCAACGTCCTTGGAACAATGGGCAAAGCAGGACACGGAAAGGCTGTGGAAGAGGACTGAACAGGGGTAGAAGAGCCATGACAGAAAAACTGAGAGACCCCAGGGCAGGCCCTAAGGGCAGCGGGCAACATGGGAGAGTACAGTCAGGAAACGTGATCACATGCACATTCCCAGGCCTTCCCCCTGGTACACATGCTGTGTGTGCATGTGCATGTGTGCTCAGTCGGGTCTGAGTCTTTGTGACCTCATGGACTGTAGACCGAGAGGCTCCTCTGTCCATGGGATCTCCCAGGCACAAATACTGGAGTGGGGTGCCATTTCTTCCTCCAGGGGATCTTCCCAACCCAAGGATCAAACCCTCATCTCTTGCATCTCCTGCATTGGCAAGAGGATTGTTTATCACTAGCGCCATCTGGGAAGCTCTGGTTTACAGTAAACAATTTTAGAGGTAGTAACAACTGACCTACGAAGGGGAATGACCATTTTATGCACAATAAAAATTTCTAAAAAAAACCCTACCCTTAGTTCATCCAGAAGCACCTACCAGTCTAAGGGTCAAATATGCATCTCCAGCCAACTGGGTGCCCCCTGCGGCAGGATCCAGGCCTTGGTCACCAGCACCCAGCTCAAGCCAGCTGTCAGCAGAGGCCAGAAGAAAAGCGACACATACAAAAGGAGGGGCTCACCCTGCACAGCCTCTTGGGGCTTCCAGAAAATGTCTGAGTTGATCAGCATCTCCTTCCGGTCACGGTTGACAACAATGATTTTGCTGCTGCGGCTGAGGACACGCCCATAGGACAGGCGGAAGTCACACACTGCTCCTGGGGAAAGGGGACGGGGTCTCAGCAGACCCAGGACCAGTTTCCTGGGGGTGCCCGCCACCTTACTCAATCCACTGTGGTAGCCTGAATGCAGAAAGGTCCCCATCCCTCACCTCTCCCTGTGCCAGTGCCACCTGCAATAAGACTGCAGGTACCCACTCCTGGAACCTAGACTGGCCCCCGGACCTATGGTGCTCTGGCCTGTAAGAATGTGTGAGAAGTCATGGCGTGTGTTCCTGAAGCCAGACCTCCAGCAGCCTTGCAGTTTCCACCCTTCTCTCTGATATAACCTTGTTCCCCAAGCCCTGCATGTTTCTCATCACCCACCAAGTGAAGAAGGCCAGGCTGCTTGGCTGGATGATGAGAAACATGGAGGAGGAGGTAGGGGGAGAGAGAAAACTCAGTTACCCCAACCGAGGCCATGCTAGCCCAGTCCTGCAGCCAGTCAACCCCCAAGTACACGAGCCAGCCCAACCACTGCCTTCCCACATCCCTGAATGTAGACTCAAGGATGAGCCCTGCCAAAATGAGAAAAAAACTGTCAACTAACTCATGGGTGGGTCTTGAGAAATAATAAGTGCGTTGTAAGCCATGGCGTTTAGGGTGGTTATTATACAACGGTTGCTAACTGATAAAACTATTATTTGCCTAGCAGGATTCAGAGCACTTTATGTAAGAAGATATGTGTACGGGCTGTGTCAATGTTATATAATGCATATATATGCAAGTACTGTATACACAGCCCCACAGGTGCCCACTCTCTGTCCATGCCCTTCTGTGTAAAGCTGGGTCCCAGACACAACTGGCACTTGGTGAGAAATTAGGGGTGAGAGGTAGGAGGGTGGGTGATTATGAGACTAGGTGCCAGCCAGTACCCAACTAGGGGGTCAAGGTCACATGGGCAGGGAGGTACCTAGAGGGAGCGAAAAGGGAGGGAGGGTAGGAGGACCAGGCCCACCTGCCAGGACGACCACGTCTGCCTTCTTCAGGGCAGCCCTGCGGTTCTGCCGGAAATGGAGGGGGTGGTTGCGGCCCAGCAGTCCCCGTGCCATCCCCGCCAGGAAGCAAGGGATGCCCAGGGTCTCCACGGCAACCCTAGGGATCCAGGCAGAACAGAAGTGAGTATGGCCCAGGGCCTGCCCGTCCTCCCAGGGCACCAGGGGACCAGGCATGTGACCCTAACAATAAGGGCAGGCCGGAGGCTTCTCACCGAAGCTTGTCTGAGGATGTCGGAGGCAGCAGGGCCTGGCTCCCAATTAGCATGAGGGGCTTTTTGGCCCGACTCAAGATCTCCACACATCGCTGAACCTGGGGCAAGAGGTGGGGGCTCAAAGAGCTGACCTCGGGTCACCAGGAGGCCCCCAAGTTGACAGCCCCGATACTGATTCAGAGAGAAGCCACTCAGCATGTGGCAGAGGTTGGAGGGGGGCGGGGTCCCTGGCCAGGGAACAGAGGTAAGTCACCTGCTGGGGGGAGGCCTGGGGAATGTCCAGGGGCAGAGGCCCCTCAGGCTGAGGCTCCCAAGCTCCTGCAAAGAGGTTGGCCAGGGAATTCGCCAAGTACCTGCGAAGAGAAGAGGAAGAGGCCATTACCAGGAGTAATTACCAGGGTTTCAGAAGCTGAAAGAGAAGGGCCCAGAAAGGGACTGGAAAGGGCAGGAACAGAGGTGGATGAGCAGTGGCCTGGGGACACAGACCCCAGCGGCCAAGTGCCCAGTGGCCTGTTTCCCCTTGGAAGCTTCCAGTGACCACCCCAACCTAACACAGACCTTGAGAAATAAGGGCCACAGGCTGGAGCACCAGAATCAGGGGCCAGACCCGCCGGGTCAGACAGATGTGGGCTTGGGTTCTGGCTCTGCTGCTTCCTGTGTGACTCTGGTTGAGAGACTTAACTTTTCTGAGCTTCCTCCTCTGTAAGATGTAAAAGGGACCGTCTCTCCCAAGGTCCAGTGGTATATCCACTCAGGATATAAAGCATGTTGCAAAACACTGTGCTGTTGTCTAGGCACTAAGTCATGTGTGTCCAATTCCTTTGCAAACCCATGGACTGTATGCCAGGCTCCTCTGTCCATGTTATTCTCCAGACAAGAATACTGGAGTGGGTTGCCATGCCCTTCATCCAGATCTTCCTGACCTGGGGATCTAACCCGACTCTCTTACATCTCCTGCACTGGCAGGCAGGTTCTTTACCACTAGCACCACCTGAGAAGCCCGGTATGTACATATCTATCCCTAACTCCCTAACTATCCCTTCCCCCATCCTTCCCCACTGACAACCATAAGTTTGTTCTCTAAGTCTGTGAGTCCCTTTCCATTTCATAAATAAGTTCATTTGTATCATTTCTTTTTAGATTCCCCATATAAGGGATGTCATGTGATATTTCTCCATCTCTATCGCACTTACTTCACTCAGCATAACAATCTCTAGACCCATCCATGTTGCTGCAAATGGCATTATTTCATTCTTTTTTATGGACTCAGCCCTATTCTTATTTAAGGTAATAATGATTAATTCTTTTCTACTTCAGCATATGCTTTGCAGTATCAAAATAATCTCACTTTATTTTTCACAAAATCTTAGTCTAGAGAGAAAAAGCCATGTTTGTCCAGCTTGCAGATGAGGAAGCTGACATCAAGCAAGGTTTACTCACAATATACATAAGTCAAATCATTATGCTGTACACCTTAAACCTACACTGTGCTGTTTATGTCAATTAGATCTCAATAAAACTGGAAGGAAAAAAAAAAGAGAGGTTTAATCATTTGTTCACAGCTAGCTAGTGGCAGTTCTGGGATTTGAACCCATCTCTCTGGACTTTCATTTCACTCCAGCTACGTTACAGATGGAACATAGCTGTGTGAATTAAGCACTGAAGGTTCCTTCAGGCTGAACCCTAGTGCACCATTAACAAACTGGACAACTGCATGCAAGTCATTCAGCTGCCTTGGGTCTCAGTTACCTAATCTGTGAAATGGGTTGAATAATACCTGAGTCTTAACTCTAAGGGTTATTATAAAAGACATGTGAGTTAACCTGCTACACCATGAGCTGGCCTTCCAGGTGCTCCTCATATGCCCAGGGAGCAGGGACCTGTCTGTCCTGTTCGTGCCCATCCTGGCACCCAGCACATAGTGGCACTCACTAAATATTTGGAGGGGGAGTAGAAGGCAGAGGGGCAAGGACAGGCAAATGGAAGGGACAGAGGGGGAAGAGGAGGAGAATTGATTCTCCTTTCTGTGTCCTGTTTCAGCGAGGTCCACCTCAGTGGTGACCAGAAGTGATCCCTGTCACATACCTCTGCTCAGTCTATGCCCCTACTTACAACCTTTTTTAGCCTCTCAATGGAAAGACGTTCCTTCATGAAACTTGCAGCTCTTCCAGGAAAACCTTAAAGCTCATCCCACGCCAGGCCTGATGCCCTGCTCTCTCCAACACCCAGGCTACTCACCACTCAAAAGTCCCATAGGAGGCCCCAGAGTGAACTGTGCCCATGCTGTGGGCCTATAGGGACCCACCGTCCCCTTACCCTGTCCTGCTGCAGGTCCAGACACTCATATGAGATCCATCCACATCTCTGCATTCCACAGCCACCAGCTAGATTCCAGGCCACCATCATCTCTCATCCCAGGGACTGCCACACCACCTCCCTGGCTTCCCAGCTTCCACCTGACCCCAAAGTCCACTCTCTGGCAAGAGCCACAGGGATCGTTAATAAAAACCCAAACCAGGGCTTCCATGATGGCTCAGTGGTAAAGGATCCACCTGCCAATGCAGAAGACACGGCCTCAATCCCTGGCCCGGGAGGACCCCACATGCTTTAGGACAACTAAGCTCAGGTGCCACAACTACTGAGCCTGTACTCTACAGCCCGGGAGCTGCAACTACTGAGCCCCACATGCTCTAGAGCCGGTGCTCCAAACAAGAGAAGCCGCTGCAATGAGAAGCCCACAAACTGCAACTAGAAGAGAGTAGCCCTGATTCACCACAACTGGAGAAAAGCCTGCATAGCAATGAAGACCCAGCACAGCCAAATTAATAAAAATAAAAACCAAACCAGGGTATCCCATGCCAGTGCTTAAGGTCCTAAAATTAAAGGACTCAAATTAAAAACAAAGCCCCAGGGACTTTCCTGGCAGTCCAGTGGTTAAGACTTTGCAGGGGTACAGGTTCAATCCCTGGTCTGGGGGTTCAGATCCCACATGCCTCAAGACCAAAAAAACACAAAGCAGAAGCAACACTGTAACACGTTCAAGACCTTTTATTTAAAAAACCACAGCCATTTATTTAAAAAAACAAAGCCCCAGGTCTGCCCAGGCACTCCTGCTGACTGCTCTCAGCTCAGCCTCTACCCTTCTCCCCTTTGCTCACCTGCTGCCACCACACGGGCCACTTTGCTTCCCAGCCCACAAACTTCATTCCTGCCTCAGGACCTTTGCATATGCTGTCTCCTCTACCTAGGAGAAACTCTAGGTAGAGGAGAAACTCTCCCCGTGGCTGGCTCCTCTAACTAATGTGCAAATCAGTGAATGAGTCAAAGAAAGGATGGGTGCTGGCAGGGATCTGTGAGAGAAGCCAAGGAATATGGGAGGGAGTGGGCTACTTACCAGTGGACCGCTCGACTCATGAGGCCCTTGGGCGGCTTAGCTGGCACCATCTCCTTCTGAACCATGAAGTAGGGGTACAGCACGTCCAGAGGCAGTTCCACAAACACCGGGCCTGCATGGAGACAAGGAGAACGCTCAGTTTGCTGTGCCTCCCAGGTCCCAGGGTGGAACCTCTGCCCAGCCCCCGCCCCACTACCTACCGGGGGTGCCCGACTGTGCAGCGGCCATCGCAGCCCTCAGGGTGGGGATGATATCCCGCACTCTCCGCACAGAAGCACAAAACTTGCAGAGCGGCCGGAACAGGGCTATCTGATCAATTGCCTGGAGTGCACCCCGATTCTAGTAGAGACAGAAAAAAATCTAGGAAGTCAACACATGAGCACTTCCAGGCTCCCTGGGGTCCCTGCCACCTGCCCCCCACCCTCACCAGGACAGGGCACCTGCAGCAGGGTGCTGGCAGCCCCACCCAGGAGCAGGACTGGGGACTGGGCTATCTGGGCATTCTTCACCGCAGTCACTGTGTTGGTGAGGCCGGGACCGGCCGTCACTGCAGCCACGCCCACTGTCCCTGGAACACAAAGCCTGTCTCAGCTGGGTCCACCCTCCCGGCCACGTTCCTCCCCCCGCCAAAATAAAAACCCTGCCCCCTCAAAGACATCCCAGTCTCACCAGCCCCCAGCCCTCCCCATTCTGCCCTCACCGGTCAGGCGGGCTACAGCATCAGCGGCAAAGACAGCTGTGACTTCGTGGCGGGTGTCCACCACGCGGATACCCAACTTCTCACAGGCCACCAGCAGTGGCGAAATGTGCCCGCCGACCAGTGTGAAAAGGAAGCGCACACCGTGGGCCTTCAGCACGGCTGCCACATTTTCCCCACCATGCCGGGTGCTTGCCGTGTCCACCTGGGCCGGGAGAGGGGAGGAGTGAGATTGTCAAGGACCAAGGTGCGGGCACCAGGGCAGGTGGGCAGAGGAATTACACCCCTCCGCCAGGAAGTAGGGGAGGGGCAAGGTGGGAGGCAGGGGAAGCTTGGTGTTGCTTTGCTGTTGTTTAGTCGCTAGATCGTGTCTGACTCTTTTGCGACCCGCATGGATTGTAGCCCGCCAGGTTCCTCTTTCCATGGAATTTCCCAGGCAGTAAACACCAGAAAGGGTTAACTTCCTTCTCCAGGAGATCTTCCCGACCCAGGGATTGAACCCACGTCTCCCGCATTGGCAGACGGATTCTTTACCACTGAGCCACACCAGGCATCTTATCAGAGCCTCCCGACAATATAGCCTTTTACAACTACAAAGACCAAGACTCCTGAGCAAGATTCAAAGTCCCATAGAATCAGTGCTCTCAAGGCACCTGTGGCGCAAGCAGGAAGAGAGGTTAGGGAAGGTGGATCCACGGAACCCAAGGGAGCTTGGCCAGAAGCCACCAGCTGGGACTCCAGAACAGCCCGCCCTCCAGTATCAGGGCCCCACAACAGGAGACTGCTGACTCGTCTCCCAGGCCCCTCCCACCCACTGGAACAGGCCCCGCTCATAGGCTGCCAACCACCAAGTGCCTAGCACGGGAGCAGCCTGTGGCAAAGACGATGCTGGGGCTTCCCAGCCCCAGCTTCCACACAGCCCTGTACACCAGAGACCAGAGGCCTTTGTCACTGTTGTGGTTGTTCAGTCACTCAGTCATGTCCGAGTCTTTTGCAACCCCACGGACTGCAGCCTGCCAGGCTCCTCTGTCCACAGGACCCCCCAGGCAAGAATACTGGAGTGGGTGGCCATTTCCTTCTCCAGGGGATCTTCCCAACCTAAGGATCAAATCCACATCTCCTGCATTGGCAGGCAGGTTCCTTATCACTGCACCACCTGGGAAGCCCGGCCTTTGTCTTAAATCTTTACAAGTCCACAGGGATAGTGGCGCTGCTCCAGGCTAGGAGGGAGACTTCCCTGGTGGTCAAGACTTCGCCTTCCAATGCAGAGGGTGTGGGTTCAATCCCTGGGCAGGGAGCTAAGATCCCACATGCCTGGTAGCCAAAAACCCAAAACATAAAACAGGAGCAACACTGTAACAAATTCAGTAAAGACTTAAAAAAAAAAAAAGGAAAGGGTCTGGAAAAGGGTGATTTTCTTCGAGGAGCCAAGTAGTTCAGAGCCAGGTCTGTGGGGTCACTTCTTCCCCAAACAGGTCACCTAAGGCAAGTCATCACACACCCTCTCTGAGCCTCAGTTTCCGCTTGTGGAAAATGAAGACAAACTGTTGGGTACTTGGGAAAATCGCTCTAAAGCGTTAAGCAGAACAGACAGCTACCCTCACAAAACTGTTACGGCCAGCCACATCCTCTGGGGCCTGCCCTCAGTACTCTGACTCCACCGTGTTAGGGAGCATCGCTCTGTGAAAAGGACTGGGGACCTTTAAGGAAGAGGGTAGATGGGGTGTGGAGTGCCGGGCGGGGTGTGGAGTGCCGGGCAGCTGTAGTTTGCCTGTGGCCTCTTCCTAGAGGCAAAGTCCAGGGTCCCAGAAGCAATTCCGCAATAGCAACCGGATCCTAGAATTTCCCGATCAGTCAGTCGCTCTGCATTAATCGGAACCTCACTCTCCTCGCCTGTGAAATGGGTTAGCTAGAAACGGTGCTAACGGAAGTCCACTCCTTTGACTGACCCCGGCCCGCCACCCCTGTATGCCCCCGAACCTTGTGCATCAACTGATAGAAGAGCCCCAGGCGGTGAGCGGCGCCCAGCAAGGCGGCCACTAGCGTCCCAAAGGCCAGGAGCAGAAAAGAGGAGAAGAAGCCCCAAGCTGGGGCGGCAGCCACCGCGGTCTCCATGAGCTGACACCTAAAGAAGAAAGGGCAGTGCTAGGACTTGGACGCGACAATTAAATTATCCAGAAGGCACACCCCCTCTCCCGGCCCAGATCCCGTCCACGCCCCTTGTCTCGCACACCTAAACGATCACGCCCCTTACACCTCCAGGCTCCTACCCAGGCCACGCCCCTTGCAACGCTAGCCCAACCCCCTCGCCCCCTACATAACCACGACCAACTAAATTAGGCCACCACAAGTCAACGCGGCGACAACGCCTCCAATTATTTCCCATTTACCTGCTTCTCAATGGGTCCGCGGGAAGCCCCGCCTCTCTTTGATATCAAGGACCCGAATCTTCGTCCTAGTGGTGAGCCCACCCCACGACTACACCCCCAAGTCAGCGTGCATGACCCTCTCCTGAAGCCGGACCCCTCCCCTCCAGCGAGGGCCTGGACTCCAATCTGACTCCCGACTCCAGGCCGTGAGTCAAGGTCAGATCGTAACAGGATGCTCCTCCTACCCTCGTGGCACTTTAACCTTCATTCATAGGAAATGGCGCTGGCTCCAGAGGAATTCGGCGCCCTACGTGTCACGTGACCAGGCGCACAACTTGAAAGGGTTGGGCCAATTACCTATGTCCTTGCCCCTTTTGGCCACTTGGATCCAGGGCTCCCCTCCGCGCATGCGCGGAGCCCTAGCCACTCTCCGGGACACAGGCCCCTCCTCTAAGAGCTCTGTCTCTACTGGCTGCCTCTTGCACAGGCTCCGCCCTCCCTCGCTTTTCATTGGCTAGTGCTGCAAGCCTCACACACGCACACCCTTTTTTTTTTTTTTTAACAAGAAGCCACGCCCCTCTACGACTTTCAGCAGCCTGGAGTCTAGCGGATCCTCCCTCCTCCGGTCTCCCCGTGGCCCCAAGTTGCGGGCCTGCAGATTCCCTGCATTCCGAGCCCATACTGCTTCCCACATCAGGCATGCTGTACGCCCCTTCACGTTGGCCCAGTACGGACGATCACAAACCCCTCGCCCAGTGTCACCATCCGTGATCTCAGCCCAATCAAACCCTGACCCTCTCTCTGGCTCCAGACTCGGCCTCCCACCCCACCGCAATTCTGAAAAGGCAGAGGCCTGCCCTCTTTCCACTAGGCCTGCTTCCACTGTTTCCCTTACCCTCGTAGGCTCTGCCCACTTCCTGCAGTCTTGGGGGTTTTCTGCTTCCATTGAAGGAGAGGGAACACTCTACGAGTGGTCCCCGTTCCAGCCCACGATTCGCCACATTGCAGCCTTCTGGAATACGATCTCCCCATCAGTAAAGGAGGAATAATTATGGTCCCCAATGCTCTGCTGCTCTCCAAGACAAACCCTGCCGTTTTATACTGGCTCCCATCCCGAGTCAACTTCTGGGATTGCCCTCTGAGAATTCTACCCCATCGTTCATATTCTGTAGAATCATTCTGTTGCAGAAACCAGTACTCAAGAAACCGAGCACTACACTCAGAGAGTTGGAGAACTCAGGTTTATTTCGCCAGCGGGCTCAGTGGAGTTAACACTCCAAACTCTGAGCCCTGAACAAAGGGGTTATGGAGTTTTTGTACACAAACAGGCATGATTAAGCACGTTTGCTGGGGTTGGGCAATTGCAAAGAGCAGGACAAGGGTGAGATAAGCTCCAGACCCTAGTATTGTGAGTGCCCACTTTCTGAGACCTACGTGATTCAGACTTTGCAAGGAGCAAGCTGAGTTACAGAGGCAGAAGGAGCAGGAGGGTATGTAAATTTTTAACTCTTCAATTCCACCCATTAAAACAAAACTTCCATCAGCCCCACATTCTCCATGTGTTACTGTCCATTTGCTTCTCTTTTTAGAAAAATCCACCTATGCTTGCTGCCTCCGTGAGTTCTTCTATTCCCTTTGTTTTATAAGAACATACATTGAATAATCCCCTGGAGAAGGGAATGGCAACCCACTCCAAGTATTCTTGCCTGATGAATCCCATGAACAGAGAAGCTTTGATTTTTAGTAATTATTGATAGGTATATTCTTTTTAAATTGTTATTTATTTATTTATTCTTGGCTGCACTGGGTCTTCCTTACTGCACAGGGATTTTCTCTAGCTGTAGGTGAAAGGTTGTTGCTGAAGAATGAAAGACACCGGGATTCTTGGCCTCCGGAAGAGAAAAACTCAACCCAGGGCCAGAGACGAGGCTTGATCGCTCAGAGCTTTTGTGTGATAAAGTTTTATTAAAGTATAAAAGACATAGAGAAAGCTTCCGACAGAGACATCAGAAAGGGGCAGAAAGAGTGCCCCCTGCTAGTCTTTGCTGCTGCTGCTGCTGCTGCTAAGTTGCTTTAGTCGTGTCCAACTCTGTGCGACCCCATGGACTGCAGCCTACCAGGCTCCTCCGACCATGGGATTTTCCGGGCAACAGTACTGGAGTAGGGTGCCATTGCCTTCTCCCCTGCTAGTCTTTAGCTGGATGTTATATAGCTACTAGCAGTCTGCTAATTAAATAAAGAAAAATGTCTCAAAACTCAGAGAATGGCACCAGGTGAGTCATCCCAGGCCATAAACCGATGGACCTGAATCTTGAAGAAAGGCAGATTACCATACAATATTTCATTAACATAGATTAGGAGAACAGTGTGTAACATACTGTTTGTCAAGTTGGTTCTGAGCTTAAATCTAAGCCTTTAGGCCGAACCGACTTGAAGATAGTACATTAACATAGCTTAAGACAAATATTTCCATAAGAAAAATGCACTGGTTAGCTCAAGGTTTGAGAACAGTTAAGTTCAGGTGGAGCCAGGTGTCACGTTGGCAACACAGAATTTTAAGAGAAACCGCTTTTTAAATTTGTATAGAGAAGGGGGAAATGGCACTAGTTTGTTTCCTCCTGCTGCTTAAGAGAGAGAGAAAAAATGTCCAATACTTGCAGCCTATTTCCTCCGTTTGGAGACCCCTGGCCTTCCTGCTTGTTACCCTCTCATAGGGAGCGAGGACTTCTCTCTAGTTGTGGTGCATGGATTTCTCATTGCAGTGGCTTCTCTTTTTGCAGAGCACAGGCTCAGTAGTGGCACACAGGCTTAGTTGCCCCGAGGCATGTGGAATCTTCCTGGACCCAGGGATTGAACCTGTGTCCCCTGCCTCGGCAGGTGGATTCTTAACCACTGGGCTAGCAGGAAGTCCCTTCTATTCCCTCTGGAACATACTCTAAACAGGCTCTTACCTGCCACCCTATGAGAGCTGTTCAGTGTTATTCCATGTCTCCAAACCAGTCCCTCCCCACTGTCTCTCACCTACCAGCTCAGCCTGACTCTTCTTGAGGATGAAAGTGAAAGTCGCTCAGTCATGTCTGACTCTTTTTGACACCATGGACTATACATCCATGGAATTCTCCTGGCCAGAATACTGGAGGGGACAGCCATTCCCTTCTCCAGGGGATCTTCCCAACCCAGGGATTGAACCCGGATCTCCTGCATTGCAGGTGGATTCTTTACCAGCTGAGCTACCAGGGAATTAACAGGACAAAATGCAAACTTCCTAGAAGGGCCTTCTAGGCCCAATTAAACTTCCAGAGCCAATAATGAAATAGTGATTACCTTATGTCAAGCACTTACCACATGCAAGCAACTGTTCCATGTCCTTTTTTAACTGTATGATTCCATGTATTTTATTTTTTTAATGTGTTTCTTTTACTATTATTAATATTTGACTTTGTCAGGTTGTTTCCTGCCCTTTTGACATATTAACTCATTTATTCCTCACAACAGCCCTGGAAGGGAAATGTGTTAGCAATATCTCCATTTTATAGATGCTGCAACTTAAGCACAGAAAGGTTAAGGTGAAGGAGGAAACAGAACAGGCTCCGTCTTGAAAGAAGAACTCCATCTTGGGCTGGACGGTGGTCTTTGAGCTATATGCCCAGTATCTATGGAAACAACATACCAACTGGAAAGCCAGACCCCCCGGATGGAAGAGCCCCAGCTCGTACCTAGACTCGCCTTCACCTAAAAGAATATCCTAATTGTCAGGAGAAAAAAATCTCCTGGGTTCTGTGTGGTCTCAAAAATTTGAAGTGACGGACGTTAAAGCCCTCAGCGTGTCACAGCTCTCAGACAGGCCGTGTTATAGCTCTTGGACAGATCAGTGTTACAGCTCTGTGTTACAGCTCAGTTTTATTTAGAAAATAACTGGAAAATACATCCTCGAGGCATGAGGGCATGTTGACTCAAAGAGAGAGAGAACGAGTGTGTGCGGTGGGGAGAGAGACCCCCCAGCCCTTTGGCTCCTCTTTTTATATATTTTTTCCTCCCCCATGGGCCTGCCCTATGTAAATTGGGCTAGCCAGGAGTGTTGTTTATTCCACCTGAAGTCCTCACTCCAGTCTTCAGACGCCATTCTGGACTCCTTTTCCCTATTCTAACTACCTAACATTCTCCTCCTCAAGAGATGGGATGTTGGGAATTCTTTGGGAATAGGGGCATCGAGGCCACTCTGGCTACTTCCTGCTGAACTGGGATGGCGAGGGGTATTGGGCCTCCCCCTCTTGCTAGTCTCAGGCCTCAGAGTCCTTATAGCGGTGTCCATCTAAGGGTGACTTGTATTTTCCATGGTCAGCTGTAGATTTATATATCCTTGTGAACTGGTACTGCATGTTGTAGCTTGTTGACCTGGGCAGAGACAAAACAGGTTAGACGATTGATAGTACATGGAACAATCATAAGCAGCATCAATATGGCATAACAAGGACTAGTAGGGGCATTAACCAACTCCAAATTTCCATCGCCAGGATGGCTCAAGTCCTTCCTTGTTCAGGGATCAGAAGATCTATTGCCTGTCTGTTTTGGAGTACAACCCCTGCCAAGCTGTGTTGGCTCTTTAGAGCTGTCCTGAGAAATCTTACCCCCAGAAACTAGATTTTGAGGGTGTTCATTAGAATGACACTCATTTGTAGTTCTGAATAGGTATCTGAGATCTCCCAGCGGCTCATAGGTATATTGAATGTCCTCTTCTGTTTTCTTCCACGGCTTGACTCATAAGTAGTGAATCCAGGAGTCATGTCCTGGTACCTTGACTGCTGTGGGGATAGAAAATATTACAGGGTAGGGGCCCTTTCTTGTGGGCTTGAGTTGAGCCTTTGTGGACCCATCCTTCCAGACTTTAATTAGTACTTGAGTTCCTGGAGCATATAGTGGTGACTCCTTAGAATCTTTTGGGTCCTGGTTCACACCCCACGAGCATATATCCTGTTGGAATTGCCCAATGGCCATGGTATAAGACTGGAGGGTCTGAACCTCTGGATCTAGGAAGAGGTCACTGACATAAACAAAAGATCTCCCACATAGCATCTCATAAGGACTAAGACCAACCTGTTCCTAAGGGGTGATACCAGTGTGGGGGAGACCTATTGGTAAACCTCCTTCCATCCTATGGATGTCTCCTGGGTTATCTTTTTTTATCGCCGATTTTAAGAACTGGTTGGCTCTTTCTACTTTTCCTGAAGACTGAGGCCTCCAAGCACAATGGAGATAATAAGTTAATGCCCAATGCTTTAGAGACCCCTTAGGTGACCTTAGAAATAAATGATGTCCTGTTGTCACTTTGTAATGACCTGGCAGACCAAATCTCGGAGTGATTTCATGGAGCAGCTTTTTTACCACCTCCTCAGCCCTCTCAGTCCAGGTGGGAAAGCCTTCAATCCATCCTGTGAATGTATCTATCATGACTAATAGGTATTTATACCCTTGAGAAACTGGCATCTGGGTGAAGTCCATCTGCGAGTCCTCTCCTGGGTAGGCCCCATGTCTTTGGACGGGCTGGCCAGCTGGGGTCTTCGAGCTCCTTTTGTTTAATTGGCAAGTGGGACAAGAGGAGACCACTTGCTTTGTAGTTGTTTGGAGGCCTGTTCCTCTGAAGGACCTTTCTAGTAATCTTTGGAGGGCCTTTTCCCCTAAATGAGTGGTGGCATGTCAGGAGTTAACCAACTTCCAGTGGAGGTTCCCAGACAGAAAAAGGAGTCCCCCTTTTTGGAACCATCCCATATGATCTTCTTGAAAGCCCTCGCTTTTAGCTTTAAGAGTCTCACCTTCAGTATATGAAAGAGTTTCTGGCAAATTAGTCTGTGGAACTAAGGTGGCCACCCCTATTAGGTCATTGTTCTGTAATGCTACACTCTTAGCTGCCTGATCGGCTGCGTGGTTCCCTCATGCCACTTTCGTGCTCCCTTTTTGGTGTCCTTTACAATGGGAGACTGAAACCTCAGTGGGCAGATGGGCTGCCTCCAAGAGTCTAGGAATTTGATCACCATATTTGATTGGGGACCCTCGGGTAGTACTTGACAGTGGCCCCTTTCTTTCCAAATAGCAGCATGTGCAGGTAGCACCAGAAAGGCATACTTGGAGTCAGTGTAAATGGCTCCTCTTTTTCCTTTTCCCAGCTCTAAGGCTCAAGTCAGGGCTATGAGCTCAGCTAATTGGGCTGAAGTACCTGGTGGCAGAGGTTTAGCCTCTATGGTCTCAAAACTAGAGACTACTGCATACCCGGCTCTTCTTTTTCCATCCAAGACAAAGCTGCTTCCATCAGTGTACCCGATTTCCTCGGGATTGGTCAAAGGATCTTCTGACAATCCCTCTCCGGGTTTTGTCCAGTGGGCCAAGGTTTCTAGGCAAGAGTGAAAGGGGAGAGAGCCCTCGGGGGTAGGGAGGAGGGTGGCTGGGTTAAGAACCTCACAAGCGGATATAGTGAGGCCTGGATTTTCCATCAGCACTGCTTGATATCTGAGGATTCTTTGATCAGACATCCATACTGACCTCTCCCATTTAGGAGTTGTTTCACTTCAGTTGTTTCACTTGGTGGCTGGTAAAAATAGTTTGCCCCCAAATGAGAGTTTTAAAGAATCTTCTATCAGGATTGCAATAGCGGCAAGATTTCGAAGGCAGGGGGGCCAGCCTCGGGGGGTTGGGTAGAGCCTCTTGGATAAGTAAGCTACAGGCTGGATCTCAAATCCCAACCTTTGAGTTAACACTCCCAAGGCTATTCCCTCTCTTTCATGAACATAAAGTTGGGATGCTTTTTCTGGGTCTGGCAACCTCAAGGCAGGTGCCTAAGTTAAGCTTTGTTTTAGTGTAGCCTCTGCCTTCTTTTGAGGAGTTTCCCACATCAGTGGGATTGAATCATCCCGTCCCTTTGAGCTGGGCATTTAGACCATAGTTGTGTATCCAGACTCTACAATACCCAGTTAGCCCCAGGAAAGCTCGCAATTGTTTTCGAGTCGTGGGGGAGGGCAACTGGAGGATTCCTTGTACCCGATCAGAGGACAGCCTCCTGGACCCGTGTGTAATCTGAACTCCCAGGTAAGTGACCTTTGTCTTGACCATCTGTGCCTTAGCAAGGGAGACTTTATATCCCCTCTCTGCCAAAAAGTTTAGAACCTGAATTGCATGTTGTTGGGCATTTTTCTCATCTGGAGAGCAGATTAGTTGGTCATCTACATATTGTAATATTTTCCTATTAGGTCCCAGGTTCAGATCTAGGAGATCTCGGCTAAGAGCCTGTCCAAACAGGTGGGGGCTATCTCTAAACCCCTGAGGTAATACTGTCCAAGTCATCTGTTGGTGTTTTTCTCCTGGGGCCTCCCACTCAAAGGCAAAAAGGTATTGGGATTCTTTAGCCAGTGGTGTGCAAAAAAATGCATCTTTGAGACCCAAGACTGTAAACTGCTTGGCACTGGGTGGGATTTCCCCCAAGATTACATAGGGAGGGTACTGTGGGATGGAGGGGGACTACAGCTTCATTTATGATCCGGAGATCTTGAACCATGCGCCAGGTTCCGTCCTTCTTCTTTACTGAGAGGTAAAGAAGGGTGTTACAGGGTGAAGTGGTGGGTACCAATAGCCCACAAGCAAGGAATTTATTTATTAAAGGCTGTAGTCCCTCCCAAGCCTCTCTTCTGAGGGGATATTGTTCCCGGTTGGGAAACAATAGGATCTCAGAGGACAATGATGACCAGTTCAGCTTGGTGGGCTCATCCAGGAATCCCCTGGTCCCACACCTGGGGGTTAATTTTGTCCTCTCATAGTTTTTGGTCCCTCCCTATTGAAGGTGTAATGGGTTCTTTAGTAGTAACCAGGAGCTGTAGGGCTCTAGGGGCTGAAAAGCTTCCCATCACAAGGGTGGTCCCCAGTTTAGTGTGTATATCTCTTCCCAGTAAGGGAGTAGGGCACTCAGGGACCACCAGAAACTGGTGGGAAAATATTTGTCCATCCCAGCAACAAAGAAGAGCTCGGGTGAATCTTTTAGTAGTTGTTTTTCCTGTAGCACCCAAAATGGTACGGGTTTGGGAGGAGAAGCCTCTGGAGTAGGAAGTCAGGATAAAGTAGGTAACCCTGTGTCAACCAAGAAATCTCAGGCCTACCTGCCACATCCAGTTGCACCCTTGGCTCCAGCCCCATGATGGTTATCTGTGAGAGGTGGGCTGGCTGGAGCGGGCCTCTTCAGTCCTGTTGAACCATCCTGAGGGAAGGCTTGGCACTTGACCTTGAGGCTCTTGGGTCCCAAGGACAGAGTGCTGCCCAGTCTCCCAGTTGATGGCATTTGTAGCAAGCCATTATAGGAGACTTGTCAAGGTTTGGACACTCTTTGGCCCAATGTCCTGCCTGTCTACAGATTAACATTTGTCTCATGCCTTGTCCTTGAAGGACTCAGGGTTTGCCATAGGGCTTCTCTGGAGGGCAGCCAACATCTGGGCATGCCTTGTCTCTTTCCTTTCATCCCTCTCCTGGGCCTTGGCCTCCTTCTCCTGTTCTCTGTTATAAAAGGTATTGGTGGCTGTCTTGACCATCTCATCTAAAGAGGAAGCAGGGTTCTGTTACTGTAGCTGTTGCAGCTTTATTCTGATATCTGATGCACATTGGGACAGGAATTTGTCCTTTAAAATCACCTGTCCCTCGTAAGAGTCTAAGTCCAGATTGGTAAACTTTTGGAAGGTCTCTTTTAGTCTTTCCAGAAAGGCAATGGTGTTTCACTGGGCTCCTGAGTTATTGCTGAGACTGGGCACAGTCCCACAAGTAATAGGCTTCCTTCTATTTCCATGGGTGAACTCCCTTAGGGAAGTCTTTCTGAAGCTTATCTTACCCAGTACTGTTGCAACCTGAGAGCCAGGTGTCCCCGGGTCAGGGTATAGATCCCCAGACAGGCTGAGGCGTGACAGCCTCCTGGAGATTGAATCCTTGGGCAGGTCAAGGCAGGTCGGCCTCCCGAGAATTGGGTCCCTGGGCAGATCAAGGCATGATGACCTCCTGGGACCCCTGGACTGGTGGATCCCCAAGCATGTTGAGGCGTGACAAACTTTCGAGAACAAGATCCCTAGGCAGGTCAAGGCAGGTTGAGCTCCTGGAACCCCCAGACTGGAGTTGGGTGTCCCCAAGGTCTCCAGCATGACCACTGCTGGGTAGGATTAAGGGGTTGTAATTTTAACTCATTACCAGTTCGTTCACCACAGATGCAAATAGATACCATGATGTAAAGCAATCCAAGCCTGTGCCTGAGACTGGGAAACAGTGAAACAGTCATAAACCTTATCCTCTTACTGCTCTGAGGGATTTAAGTCATTGATTTCTTCCCCTAGTCCTCCATTAGAACAGGTTAGGTTATCTCCCTAAGGCAACTGTCTCCCTAGCCTCATGGCTAGGGTTAACTCAAGACCCTCCTGCTTGGACAAGGTTATGTATCTGGAAGGGAAAGGGAAAAATATTAATGGCACAAAAATTGACTGATGATAAAAAAAAAAAAAGAAGAAGAAGAAATTCTTCAGGATTTGGATGGGGATGACTTGCCCCCTCCTCCGTACTGGATGATGACACGCCCACCACCCAGTGCTCCACCAGGAACAGAGGCCACCTTAATGCCCGATCCAGGGCCAGGTGAAGTTCCTGCACCAGCCGCTGCTCCTCTGTCAACTCTCCTGGAGATAGTAGAGCCGCCATTTTGGCAGGCTCCGGTCCCAGTGATGGTGACCTCTGGTCAACGCCCCCAGGACTCCACCTCAGCCGGACCTCCTAGACTGTATCCACCTCTCCCGGTGAGTACTGATGGGAAAGGGGAAGAAAACACAGGAATTAGACAGAGGCTGCACTCCGCCAAGGAACAGAGGGAAAGAACCCCACTACAGATGCCCCTCAGAGAGCTACAACAGCCTCCGGTTCAGGACGCATGTGGGCACTACCATCTGCCCCCATAGCCTATTATTACCAGCCATTTTCCTCTACGGATATATTAAACTGACAGAGACACACTCCATCGTAGTCAGAGGAGCCACAAGCCATGATTAGGCTAATGGAGACTATTTTTCGAACCCACCTGTCATCCTACATGGGATGACATAATCCAACTACTAGTCTTCCTTTTCAGCACTGAGGAAAGACACAGGATCCTAACTGAGGCCAGAAAATGGTTAAGAGAAATGGCACCATAAGCATCCCAGAGCGTACTGCAAACCTGCAGTGGTGGGCAGAACTAGCCACCCCCGATAAGAGGGAGGCCCAACTGGGACTGTAACACAGAAGAAGGGAGGGGCCACCCGAAGAGATATTGGGTGGCTATTTTCCAAAGTCTTATGAGGGGGGCCCGAAAACCTATGAGTATGGCAAAACCCTCTGAAGTGATTCAAAGGGAAAGTCAATCACCCTCCGAGTTCTACGAAAGCCTGTGCGAAGCCTATATACTTTATACGCCAATAGATCCAGAGGCTGCTGGGTCTCAGATGGTGATAAATGCAGCCTTTGTATCGCAAGCCTACCCCGAAAATGTCAGATGGGGGGACACCAAGTGACTCATGAATTTTTATACATCCCTGAATGCCCAGTACCTTTGTTGGGAAGAGACTTGCTGTCTAAATTGGGGGCACAAGTGACCTTTCCCCTCACGAAAGACCCACTCTTCAAGTGGGCTCAACCACCTATTTACTCTTCCTCTCAGTAACCCCTCAAGATGAATGGAGGTTGCACAATATCCAGGAAGGGAAACCGAATGGGCTAAACAGTCGAGAGGGAGAGTTAACTCAACAATTCCCTGAGTCTGAGTGGAAGATAACACCCCCAGGCTTGCAAAACAAGTCCCACTGGTAATAGAACTCAAACCCGGTACAATTATGTCAGCACCCGCCGTGGGCCTGCCAGACCTTGCGAAGCTGTTTATTCTTCACGTGACTGAAAAGGACAAGGTGGCTATGAGAGTGTTGTCCCAGACTATGGGGACATGGGACAGACTCGTGGCTTATCTCCCGAAACGGCTGGACAACGTTGCCACTGGGTGGCTGGGATGCTTACGGGCAGTTGCTGCAGTTGCCTTACTGGTTCGGGGGCAACCAAGCTGACTTTGGGCCAAGATTTGATCACAAAAGTCCTACATGAGGTCAATACTCTCCTGCGAGGGGACCCCCATAAATGGCTGTTGACATCCCAGATTATTCAATACCAGGGACTGCTATGTGAAAACCTCCATGTTACTATTGAGCCTCGTCAGGCCCTGAATCCGGCCACTCTCCTTCCTGTGGGAGAAGGTGGACCCTCACATGATTGCAAGGAAATATGCCAGCAGACCTGACTTGAGAGACCAGCTAATCCCGGACCCAGATTTGATCCTGTACACCAACGGCGCCAGCCTGGTGAAACAAGGACAACAATTGTCGGGATATGCAGTAGTCATGGAAGAAACCGTCGTTGAGGCTAGCTCTCTGCCATCACACCGGTCTGCTCAACGGGCCAAACTATATGCTCTAATCCAGACCCTCAGCTGTCAAAAGGTAAGGAGACAAACATTTACTCAGACTCCAAGTATGCTTTTGCCACACCACATGTAACAGGGATCTGTATAAGGAGAGAGGCCTTTTGACAGCTAGTGAAAAGATATTAAAAACAAGGAAGAACTTCTGACCCTATTAGATGCTGTCTGGGAACCAGAAAGGGCTGTAGTCATACACCGCCAAGGACATCAATAAGAGGATACCCCTCAGGCTCAGGGAAACAGACTGGCAGATAAGACCACTAAACAAGCAGCTGAGGGCTTGGGGGTGACAAGTGAAGCCCCTATTAAAGTTCTCCTATTGGCGGAGCTGCCTGAGCTAACACTGGGCTCTCCAAAATACACTGAAGCCCAAAACCAAGTAGCCAAAGCAGAAGGGGCCATCAAGACTGAAAAGGGATGGTGGGAATTGCCAAGTGGCAAATTATTGGTACTGGAGGATCTGGCACCCACTCTGGTAAGCCAAACACACCAAGCGACCCACCTAGGCCATGATAAACTGGAAAAGCTAATTCAAAAATATTTCTTGATTCCCTGCCTCTCTTCCCTATGTAGGACAGAATCTCAGAATTGCACTGCCTGCTCACAGGTCAATGCTGCCTGTCGGCACAGACAAAAACCTCCGGGAGTTCAGCTAAAAGGCAGGCTGCCCTTTGAACACCTGGAAGTGGACTTCACTGAAATGAAACCTCACAGACCCTACCATTACCTGCTGGTCACGGTATGTACGTTCTCAGGATGGGTAGAAGCTTTTCCTACCCTTACTGAAAGAGCCTCAGAAGTAGCCCAGTTCCTGCTTAGGGAGATAGTTCCTAGATTTGGATTTCCTACCAGCATCGTATCAGACAATGGCCTGGCTTTTGTAGCTGATTTAGTACAACAAGGAAGCAAAACTTTTAGTGGAAATTACCTACAGCATATAAGCCCCAGAGTTCTGGGATGGTGGAAGGAACCAACCAGACTCTTAAAGAGACACTCTCCAAGTGGATCATAGAGACTGACTGCTCCTGGATGGACTTGTTTCCGATGGCTCTGCTCAGATTCAGGATGACCCCATGGTCCCTTGGCTCTTCTCTGTACGAAACTGTGTATGGGAGGCCCCTCCCATAATAAAACAGGTGTCAACAAATTTGCCTCAGGAAGGGGAGATTTTTGGCTCCAAAATCACTGCGGATGGTGACTGCAGCCATGAAATTAGAAGACACTCCTTGGAAGGAAAGTTATGACCAACCTAGATAGCATATTCAAAAGCAGAGACATTACTTTGCCAACAAAGGTCCATCTAGTCAAGGCTATGGTTTTTCCTGTGGTCATGTATGGATGTGAGAGTTGAACTGTGAAGAAGGCTGAGCACCGAAGAACTGATGCTTTTGAACTGTGGTGTTGGAGAAGACTCTTGAGAGTCCCTTGGACTGCAAGGAAATCCAACCAGTCCATTCTGAAGGAGATCAGCCCTGGGATTTCTTTGGAGGGAATGATGCTAAAGCTGAAACTCCAGTACTTAGGCCACCTCATGCAAAGAGTTGACCCATTGGAAAAGACTCTGATGCTGGGAGGGATTGGGGGCAGGAGGAGAAGGGGACGACAGAGGATGAGATGGCTGGATGGCATCACTGACTCAATGGACGTGAGTCTGAGTGAACTCCGGGAGTTGGTGATGGACAGGGAGGCCTGGCGTGCTGCGCTTCATGCGGTCATGAAGAGTCAGACACAACTGAGCGACTGAACTGAACTGAAGGGGAGACGAGATTTCACAGCAGGTGGAACAACTGGGTAAGGTAATAAATCAGGTAGCTAAGTTTGTACCAAAAAAGGTGCTGTTCCCCCTTGGGGAACAGATTCACGAATTTGTGCCCTAGGATCAGGTGTGGGTCAAGGACTGGAAACACGACTCCTTGGCCCACGTCCATATACTGTTGTAACCACCCCTACTGCAGTTAAAGTTGCACGTGTCACTCCCTTGGATCCACCACATGAGGATGAAGAGAACATACCATACAGACCCAGAAAACTCTGAGTGGACTGAGCAGAGGGACCCCACTGACCCTCGAGATACTAAGATCATCCTTAAGAAGAAGAAGGAAAAGAAGATTCCGGACGAGCCCCTTCAGGATGAAGCCACATAATCAACTCCTGCCGCTTGGCCTCATCAACGTGATTTTGAGTTTAACTTCCGTTTCAACTCAGGACAATGTTTTCATCTCACAGGCACATTCCTACATGGACTTCAACAACACCTCCAACTGCCGGGTATGTGGGGCTATGCCTCTGTCTGTGATGGATGGATTCCTTGGTGGGTGTCACCACTCCACCAAGGAGATTTTAAACCACTCTGCTCTTTTCTGGGACAACAAAAAGAGACTTTCCTTTCTCTTGTCAATCATAATCTCTCCCTGCTCTCTTGATGTAAGCCAGATCTACAGTCAATAGACTCGGGTCATGGGGTTACATTTGATATAAACACCAGTTTCATAGAAGTAACAAAAGCCTATCCTTTATATTTAAAGAACAAAAAGGAGAAAAGCTCCCTGACCACCAAGGGAGGACAGGCCTCTAGGTATGTTGAACAATTCTACCAAGTCGGGGATGAATATTTCTGGATGACCCCAGAAAAGGGTCAATTAATTACTCCTCCCACTATATGCTGGGAACAAAAAGAACAAAGGGTAGGGTTTGGGGACTGTCCATTATACCCAAAAGAACTAAAATACATGGGGCATCTATCCCCCAATGTAAATGAACATTCGAGGTCACATACCACCCCAACCAGTCCATCCATTGGCCAGGCTCTGATTGGCAATATATCCCTGGAATCCACTGGGTGGCACCCAGTGGAACCCAATGGCTTTGTGGACCTAACCTTTGTCCTTGGTTATCAACCGGCTAGGTAGGCCGCTGCACACTGGGATTCGCTTTTGCCCATGGCAGCATAAAGCCTAACCTACAACAAGCCCCGGTAAATCTACCTGGTTTATGTGCTAGGTGGACAAGGTCTGTGTTTCAGTGGTATGAGTGCTGCCGTATTCGTACCTTCTCTAGGGACAACAGAGATTGCGATTAAAGTAGAAGCCTTGACTAATTTCACAAAACAGGCCCTCCTAGATGGTGCTAAAGCCATCAAAGTCTTAAATGAAGAACAAATCCAAATAAGAAAAGTGGTAATTCAAAGTAGAATGGCTTTGGACATGCTCACAGCTGCTCAAGGAGGGACCTGTGCTGTAATTAAGGTTGAATGTTATGTATATATTCCTGGTTTATCTGGCAATGTATCAGCTGCTTTAGATGACATGAAAAACCAGGTAAAAGCAATGTCAAATAAAAACATTCCTTTCTGGACTTCAGTCCTATCTTGGGTGAAGGGTGATTGGTGGAAAACTTACTATGTTTACCGTTGTTATAGTTGCCTTGATAGTTCTGCTTTGTGGACCCTGCATTTTACAATGAATTATGAACTTTGTAACCCAAAGGTTGGTGTCATTCTCCCAAATTAGCGGCCAGAGAGCTAGGGTGCAATATATCCCTATGAGTGATGCTCATACTATGAGATAAGAGCATCAAGGCGGGGAGTGAAGGAGGAAACAGACAGAACAGGCTCCATCTTGAAAGCAGGACTCCATCTTGGGCAGGACTGTGGACTTTGAGCTATACCCCAGTATCTATGGAAACAGCGTACCAACTGGAAAACCAGACCCCCTGGGTGGAAGAGCCCCAGGGCTCATACCTAGACTCTCTGTCACCTAAAAGAATACCCTAATTATCTGTGTAACTGAATAGAATCATAAATTCTATTATGCTTATTGGGGTATGACCACAGGCCTATTGATAATTGTCCACTGTTAACTACCTAGGCTTAAGGCATACAAATCAGGGTTAACTTTGATTATATCTTTCTTTTCCTTTGTTCAGACTAGTTTCAGAGAATTGGGGAAGGTGGGTTTGAGCACGTACACTTAGGGTATATAAGGTTTTCACAAAAACTGGTCGGGGTCCTTGACTAAGAGGAGACTCTGCCTTGGGCCCGCCGGTGTAATAAACTGCACTCCCCCATCTGCATTGTCCTTCTGAGTGAGTTTGTTTCCCAGAACACCTGGCTACAACAAAGGAACTTACCCAAGGTTGCACAGCTTGTAAGTGATAGAGGCAGAATGTCACAGCACTGCCTGTGACTCCAGACTGGGAGCACCTCAAAAATGGGCACTGTGCTTCAACCATATGGCTCCTTCATGCCTATCACAGGGTGTAGTGTTAGGGGCCCACCCAGATCTCCCTGTGCTTATGTTGAATTTTATCCTAAGTGAGTTGCAAAACCAGAAAGGAATTTTTTTTTTTTTTTTGGCCTCACCACATGGCATGCGGTGGTTAAAGATCCACCTGCCAATGCAGAGGACACAGGTTAGCCCTGGTCCCAGGAGATCTCACATGCCAAGGGGCAACTAAGCCCATGTGCCCCAACTACTGAGCCTGTACTCTAGAGCCCACTCACTGCAACTCCTAAAGCCCCAGACACTCTAGAGCCCGTGGTCTGCAGCAAGAGAAGCCACTGCAATAAGAGGGCCTGCTTGCTGCAACTAGAGAGAAGCCTGCACACAGCAAAGAAGACTCAGAACAGCCAAAAGCAAATAAACAAACTTATATTTAAAAAAAAAAAAAAGAATAAGAAGGAACCCAAGTCATCAGGCTCCTTCTAAACTGTGATGCAAGGCCCCAATCCTTGCTTCCATCTACTTGAACCAAAGACAGAGCCACCTGGGCTGGCAGTCATCCTCACCGAGGGCGAGCACAGCTGTGAGTCACGCATAGCAGACTGTGTTTGTTGAGTCTGTAGCTCTCTGGGAGGTGGTTAGGGAAAGCCAGGCTATTTGTTATAGTTGTTGCTTCTTCCCACTATCGTTAAAGAGAGCGGTGGACTTTCCCAGTGGCTAAGATGGTAAAGTCCATCCTTAAGGAGATCAGTCCTGAGTGTTGATTGAAAAGACTGATGTTGAAGCTGAAACTCCAATACTTTGGCCACCTGATGAGAAGAACTGACTCATTTGAAAAGACCTTGATGTTGGGAAAGATTGAAGGCAGGGGTGAAGGGGACGACAGAGGATGAGGTGGTTGGATGGCATCACCAACTCAATGGACATGAGTTTGAGTAAACTCTGGGAGTTGGTGATGGGCAGGGAGTCCTGGCGTGCTGCAGTTCATGGGGTTGCAAAGAGTCAGACACAACTAAGTGACTGAACTGAACTGAACTGAAGATGGTAAAGAATCCACCGGCAATGCAGGAGATGAAGGTTTGATCCCTGGGTTGGAACGATTCCCTGGAGGAGGAAATGGCAAGCCTCTCCAGTATTCTTGCCTGCAGAATCCCATGGACAGAGGAACCTGGCGGGCTACAGTCCATGGGGTTGCAGAGTCAGACACAACTGAGCAACTGAGCATGCATGCATGTTCTGAGGCATGCAAAGGTAGAAGGGGCTCTAATAACATGAAGGTATTCTCTCTCCATGCAGACTACAGTTTAAATTGGCTGATTGTGGTGACTTGGGGGCTCACAGAGAAGCAGCGATACAAAGGGCCCTGAAGGGGCAGTTATAGCAAGAAACGGACCATTTCTCCACATCCTTGAGAGAATGCCAAGGTCTAACTGATCTCAGGTGACCTCAAGCCAGCAGCAGCTTGAAGCAGGGTTTCAGTCCCCAGCCACAGATTAAGTTTGGGCTGCAACAGTGAGAGCGCTGAATCTCAGCCACTAGACCAGTGGTTAGTGACACAGGCCCTGGCCCTTCAACTTTGCACAAAAGACAGAAAGACTTTCTGTCTTCCCACAGAGACAGAAAGTAGTTAAACAAGTGAAGTGCTTATTGGGAAGAAAAAGAATACAGTACGTGTGAGTAGACACATGGGCGGACTCAGAAAGAGAGTCAGGGGATTTGAATCACTTTTATGAGGCATTTCTTTCACTGATTTGCCTGGATCTGAGTCTGTATTTGATGTATCTCAGGTCCTCCCATGTGCACACAAGCACTTCTTAGTCGAGATAAACTCCAGCAAAGAGGCCTACGGGTAGACTTTTGACCAGCAAGGAGTTTTCTAGTCAAGAAGTTCTCCTTGACTTCAAGAGTGAGAAATATGTGGTCTTGAGATATCTCTGGTGGTCCAGTAGCTAAGACTCTGTGCTCCCAATACAGGGTGCCCAGGTTTGATTCCTAGTCAGGGGACTAGATCCCACATGCCACAGTGAAGACAGAGGAAGGTCCCATGTGCCACTTAAGAACTACAGCAGATGGGTGAACCTCGAGGACATGATGCTCAGTGAAATAACTGTCACAGAAAGGCAAATATTACTGCATCATTCCAGTTCTATGAGCAATTTAGAGTAGTCAGATCCATAAAGAAAAGATGGTAGAATGTTGGTTGCCAAGAGCTGGGGCAGGGGGCCAAGGAGGAATGAGGTGTTAGTGTTTCATGGAGACAGAATTTCAGTTTTATGACATGAGGATCTCTGGAGATGGATGGTGGGGATGGTGGCAAAACATTCTAAAAGGATTTAATACCACTGAGCTACCCAGGTGGCACTAGTGGTAAAGAACCCACCTGCCAATGCAGGAGATGTAAGAGATATAGGTTTAATCCCTGGACTGGGAAGATCCTCCGAAGGAGCGTATGGCAACCCACTCCAGTATTTTTGCCTGGAGAATCCTTTGGACAGAGAAGCCTGGCAGACTACAGTCCATAAGGTTGCAAAGAGTTGAACACAACTGAAGCGACTTAGCACATACCATACATTTAAAATTAGTTAAAAAAAATAAAATAAAATAAAATTAGTTAAGATGGGGACTTCCCTAGTGGTCCAGTGGCTAAGACTCTGCACTCCCAATGCAGAGAGGGCCCAGGTTCAATCCCTGGTCAGGGAACTAGATCCCGCATATGTGTGTGCAGGCATGCTCAGTTGTGTTCAACTCTTTCGGACCCCATGGATTGTAGCCTGCCAGTCTCCTCTGTCCATGGAATTTTTCAGGCTGGAATACAAGAGTAGGTTGCCATTTCCTACTCCAGGGGATCTTCCC
Organism: Bos indicus x Bos taurus; assembly: GCF_003369695.1. Taxonomy (NCBI): domain Eukaryota; kingdom Metazoa; phylum Chordata; class Mammalia; order Artiodactyla; family Bovidae; genus Bos; species Bos indicus x Bos taurus. The sequence goes on from NC_040082.1 coordinate 102,442,064, forward strand.
TACCCAGAGATCAAACTAGTGTCTCCTGCATTGGCAGGTAGATTCTTTACCAGCTACACCACCTGGGAAGTTCCCACCTGCTGCAGTTTAAAAAGATCGTGCATGCTGCAACTAAAGATCTCACATGCAGGGACTTCCCTGGTGGGCCAATGGATAAGACTCTGAGCTCCCAATTCAGAGGGGCCCGGGTTCAATCCCTGGTCAGGAAACTAGATCCCATATGCTATGACTAAGACCTGGCACAGTCAAATAAATAAATATTAAAAAATATATATCTCACATGCCAGGACTAAGACCTAATGCAGGCAAGTAAATAAACAATTTTTAAATAAATAAATAAGGGTAGTTAAGATAGTCAGTTTTATGTTGTAAGTATTTTTGCCACAGTCTAAAAAATGAAAAGGAAAAACAAAAGAGCTGTATCAGGGGAAATCTTTGTCATTACTTGCACGTGGAGCTGCCTGAAGATAAAAAGACCAGACACCTACTACATTTTTGAGAGAAATTATGAACTTGGCCTTCAAAGGATCATGACTCTCTGGTACACTCCCTGGGGAGTTTCCTGGCAGTCCTAGGACTTGTGGTTTTCACTGTGGGCCCCAGAAACTAAGAGCCTGCAAGACTCAAGGTGAGGTCAAAAAAAGAAAACAATGCCCCAGGGTTATGCCATGAGGCCCTTAAAACCATCCCAGTAGGAAATGGAATGAGAAAGCTTCAGAAGTAGCGATGGGGAACAGAGGGCTGCAAGGAGCCTCCCAGAGAACAGAGCCAAGGGCCAGGGACAAAGACCTTACTCATAGCAATGTAGGAGTCTTCACAAGTCCTGCTTAACTAAACATTTGAATTGCTAAATTCAGTGACTTCTGTGTGTTTCCACTGAGGTTTTGGGTTCACTGTGACTTTAACATTTATTTTGCATGTAGATTGGAAATTTTTGTCTTTTTTTTTCAAGTCTGAGTCACCAGCCACAAGAAACCAGTCTGGAGTTCAAAGGACAGTTCGGACAGGATGCTGTGAACAGATGACTCATTAAGCTATGACCTCAGAGGGGATGTTCTGCATCTGAGAAGGAGGGTGTGCTTGTTGTCCGACACGGAGTAGAGTGGCACTAGTCCTTCCGGTTCTGCCTGGCTACAAAAGTGCCTTCAGATCTTTCAGCACCAACATTTTTACAAGACAAAGAAACCCTCCTCTTGCTAATACTGCCTGCCTCTCATATCACAACTTTTTAAATTGTAATTGAAGATGAAGGGAAAAGGCAGCTTTTATGGAGTTTCTGCTGGGTCCCAGGCACTGTTTGTGAATTGCCTCACCTAGACTATTTCATTTAAGGTTATGGGAGTAACCTGTTTTCCGGTTTGGGGAGTTGAGTGGCAGAGAAACTGAGTATCTGGTGGGGCACGTGTTCATGAAAAAGCTAAAGGGGAAACGTAGAGAGAGTGTTTTGTGGGGGGGTTTTGTTTGTTTTTTTTTTTCTTTTTTTTTAATTTTTTTTGGTGGTACCAGGTCTTTAGTTGCAGCATGCAGTATTTTTTTTTTTTTTTTTTGCTTATTGTTGTTGCTGTTGTTCAGTCACTCTCAGTGATGCCATGGACTGCAGCACAGCAAGCTTCCCTGTCCTCCACCATCTCCTGGAGCTTGCTGAAACTCATGTCCCTTGAGTTGGTGATGCCATCCAACCATCTCACCCTCTGTTGTCCCCTTCTCCTCCTGCCTTCAATCTTTCCTAGTATCAGGTTTTCCAGTGAGTCATCTATTTGCATCAAGTGGTCAAAGTACTCAAGCTGAAGCTTCAGTATCAGTCCTTCCAATGGAATATTCAGGGTTGATTTCCTTTAGGATTGACTGGTTTGATCTTCTTCCTGTCCAAGGGACTCTTAAGAGTCTTCTCCCGCACCACAGCTCAAAATGAATTCTTAGTTGCTGACATGTGGGATCTAGCTCGCTGACCAGGGATGGAACCCGGGGCCTCTGAATTGGGAGTGCTGCGGCTTAGCCACTGGATCACCAGAAAGTCCCAGGGAGTGTTTATTTTAAAATTACGTGGCTTCGGGCCAGGATCCTCCTCAGAGCCAACCTCACCTCCTTATTGCGCAAAGTGTACACCACCGGGTTCAGCAGCGGCGTCACCACCGTGTAGAACACAGCCACCAGGCGGTCCTGGTCTGGGTTCCCTCCGGACTCGGGCCTCAGGTAGATGATGGAGGCGCAGCCAAAATGCACGATGACCACGGTGAGGTGGGCAGCGCAGGTGGAGAAGGCTTTGCTCCGGCCAGCGGCCGAGGGGATCCTCAGGAGGGCGGCCACGATGAAGGCGTAGGAGAGAAGGATAAGGAGGAAGGAGATTAGTACCACGAGGATACTCAGGAAGAAGATGGCCAGCGCTTTGCTGGCACTTTCCGCGCAACTGAGCTTCAGGACGGGGGCGATGTCGCAGAAGAAGTGCTCCACCCGGTTGCTGCGGCAGAAGCGCGAGGAGAAGATGAGGCTCGTCTCGATGGAGGCCACCGAGAAGCCGGAGCAGAAAACCAGGGCTCCCAGACAGAGGCAAACTGTGGGTCTCATGATCACCGAGTAGCGCAGAGGGTGGCAGATGGCCACGTAGCGGTCGTAACCCATCAGAGTGAGGAGGAAGCAGTGACTGCATCCCAGGCCCAGGAAGAAGAACATCTGAGCCCGACAGCCAGAGATGGAGATGGCCTGGTTCTCCATCCACAGACGAGCCAGCATGTTGGGGATGGTGACCAGCGTGTAGCAGGTCTCGGAGAGGGACAGCGCCGCCAGGAAGCGGTACATGGGCGTGTGCAGGGTCCGGTCCGCATGGATGACGGTGATGATGGTGACGTTGCCGCTGAGGGTAACCAGGTATGTGAGGAAGAACAGTGCAAAGAGGGTGGTCCTCAGGTCTGGGAGGTTGGAGAAACCCACCAGCAAAAACTCTGTCACCAGCCAGGTGGCATTTTCCTGCTGCTTCTCAGGAACCTGGGAGGAGAAAGCAGAGGAAATGGAATAGGACAATACAGTAAGGCTCCACTAAACATCATGTGCCAGTGAGAAAGGATAATCATCCCTGTTTTACAAAAAAAAAAAAAAAAGGGAATAGGGACAGAAATGAGGCCATTGTGGGACCACCCTGGTAGTCCAGTAGTTAAGAATCCGCCTTGCAATGTAGGGGACACAGTTGTCATCACTGGTTGGGAAAATAAGATCCCATATGCTGGGCAGCAGCTAAGCCCATAAGTGGTGCAAGGCAACTTCTGAGCCCCAGAACTCTGGAGTCCCAGCGACACAACTACAGAGCCGGCAGACAGCAACTACAGAGCCCCCACACAGCAACGAAGATCCCACATGCTGCAACTAAGATCCAATGCAGTCAAAAAAATAAATAGTAAAAATAAATAAACAAGAAACGAGGTCATGGTTTTCCTAATATCACACATCTAGCAGCTCTACAATAGACAAGAAAATCATAGGTGTGGAAATAACTTGGGTGCCCATTAACAGATGAATGAAAAAGGAAGACTGGTATATATACACATCGGAATATGATTCAGAGATGAGAAAGAAGGAAATGTTGCCATTTGACAATATGAATGGACTTTGAGGACATAATGCTAAGTGTGATATCAGATAGAGAAAGAAAAACACTGTATGACCTCACTTATTTGTAGAACATAAAAGTCAAACTTTAAAAAAAAATACATATATATATAGGTGGGAGTTAGGGATAAATAGTAAAATGGTCATTACCAGGGGCTGGGAGGTGGGTGGGGAATTGGAGAGATGATGTTTAAGTATACAAACTTGCAACTATCAGGAAATAAGTCCTAGAGATCTAATGCATGGCATAGTGAATATAGACCAGTTTATATTATAAACATCGAAGTTGCTAAGAGACTAGATCTTAATTGTTGTTCAGTTTCGAAGTCGTGTCTGACTCTTTTGTGACTCTTTGGAGTGTAGCCCTCCAGGTTCCTCTGTCCATGGGATTTCCCAGGCAAGAATACTGCAGTGGGTTGTCACTTCCTTCTCCAGGGAAACTTCCCAACCCAGGGATTGAACCCAGGTCTCCTGCATTGGCAGGGAAGCTTAGATCTTAATTATTCCCACCATAAAAAAGCAATGATAATTATGTGACATGATAAGAGATGCTGCTAATGGCTACAATGGTGCATCTGTGCCAAGTCGCTTCAGTAATGTCCAGCCCTTTGCAACCCTGTGGACTGCAGCCCTGCAGGTTGCTCAGTCCATGGGATTCCTCAGGCAAGAATACTGGAGAGGTTTACCATTTCCTTCTCCAAGGGATCTTCCCAACCTCAAGGTCGAACCCACATCTCTTACATGTCCTGCATTGGCAGGCAGGTTCTTTACCACTAGGGCCACCTAGGAAGCCTGGCTACAATGGTAATTATATTTACAATATATCAATATAGGATACACCTTAAAATTACACAGTCAAATATATTTCAATTAAAAAAAGAAAAGAAAAGAGGGACATCCCTGTCTGTCCAGTGATGAAAACATCATGCTTCCACTGAAGCATGGATTTGATCCCTTATCAAACAATTAGATCCCGAATGCCACACATGGCCAAAAACTAGGGGGGGGGGGGGGAATTTTTTTTAATAAAATAAAAAAAGTTCTTGATCAAAAAAATTTAAAAAAGAAAATCACAAGAACCTTATAAGGAGTAAATTACAATATCTGGGGCAGGGAGAGGGGGTAAGAACTTCAGGGTGTTAGTCTGAATTCCCCTAGAAACAGATCCTGAGGCAAGGATTCAAAAGCAAGTAATTTATCTGAGGCAAGGATTCAAAAGCAAGTAATTTATCTCCAAAGACTTGGGTGGTGGAATGGTGAAGGGAGACAGACCATAAAAGGTGCATTATCAAGATGTTGACTGAAATGAAAACACACAACATGAGAGCTGTTAGTTTCAGTTAAGTTGGGGACTTACTGAGCACTAAAGCTTGAGAGAAAGCTGCCCTGGTGGCTCAGACAGTAAAGAATCCGCCTGCAATGCGGGAGACCCAGGTTCGATCCCTGAGTGGGTAAGATCCCCTGCAAAAGGGAATGGCTACTCACTCCAGTATTCTTGCCTGGAGAGTTCCATGAACAGAAGAGCCTGGCAGGCTATAGTCCATGGAGTTTCAAAGAGTCAGACATGACTGAGTGACTAACACTTCAAAGCTTAGGAGACAGCCTCTCAGAGAGCTCTGAGCAACTGCTTGGAAGTGGGGGTGGGGGTGGGAGGTGCAGTGGAGTGCAGGGGAGTCCAATTTTGGAGAAGGGGGAAGTGCAATCAAGCATGCACCTCAGTAGAAGGTTGCTGCTAGTCACAAGGAGCAGATATCTTATTGATTTTAGTGCTTTTCTAACTTTGGGAAGATACAGGAAACTCTGTTGTTGTTCAGTCACTAAGTCGTATATGACTCTGTGACCCCATGGACTGCAGCAAACCAAGCTCCCCTGTCCTTCACTATCTCCCAGAGTTTGTTCAAATTCATGTCCATTGAGTCAGTGATGCAATAAATTGGGCTCACAAAAATCTCTCCTGAAAATCTAATTATCTGAAGAGCTGTTCTGCCTGTTTTCCCAGAACACGAAGACTTTCATTCTTGATCCCTACCCTGAACTCCTTTCAGGATGTGTTGAAGGTCAGTGATTGCAGTGGTCTGTGCCTCAATCCTTGTAGAGCCAGGAGGCCAGTGACTTTCTTCAGGAGCATTACTACAATTCAATCCTACCTGGAGGTCCTTGAGGGGTAGTGAGGGAACTGGGCTGTTTATCCACCAATCCCCAATCATCTTGCTCAAGAATTTCTACCAGGAGGCATTAATCTCCCAGAACTTCCACACCTGCCACATGTACAGGGAATTCAGTCTGACAGGTAAGACAGGAAATTGTGGCCAAGGGGATGTGGGCTAGGAATTTACAGAATCCTCTACTATCCGTGTGAAAAGGATACCCAAGAAAGGCAAAGCCTGTAACATTGATATCTGAAATGAACAAAGTAATACTTTTAGAAAATTTGATACCCAAGGCTATATAAAGTCTTCCACGGTCCCTAGGCATTTTTGCCTTCCTCCATAAAAATTGCTCTTTGGGGGTTTTGTTTGTTTGGGGGGGTGGGGTTGGCCAAGCCTCGAGGCTTGTGGGATCCTAGTTCCTCAACCAGGGATTGAATCCGGGGCCTTCAGCAGTAAAAGCATCAAGTTCTAACCACTGGACTACTAGGGAATTCCTGAAAATTATTTTTTAAAATAGGGGAGGAATTCCCTGGCTGCCCAATGGTTAGGAGTCCTTGATTCCATTGCAAGAGACCCAGGTTCGATCCCTAGTTGAAGAACTAAGATTCTGCAAGCCATGAGAAATAGCCAAAGAAAAAAAATTGTTTTTTATTTTTAAGTAAATTTTATTTCTAATTTTTATTTAAATAAAATTTCATTTATCAAATGAAATAAAACCAACCTTTTAATTTATTTAAATTTTATAAAAACTCAAAATTTTTACATTTTTAGGACTGTATTGATATAAAGATAAATATAATTCTCACCCTAAGAGCTTATTTATTTCTTCTGATCTTAGAAATTTACATAATTTCATGGGCCACCTAACAGTATTTTGGATCCAGGCCTTGTGCTAATAAATACTTCTGTGTTAATTAAATGGAAAATAATTCTGAAATTATTGACTTTTTTCTTTTCTTTTGCCGTGCTTCACAGCATTCAGGATCTTAGTTCCTGGACCAGGAATCAAACCCATGTCCCCTGTAATGGAAGTACAGAGTCCTAACCACTAAATAGCCAGGGAATTCCTGTAAAATTTTTAACCATTTTAATTCAAATAATGAAGCATTAGTAAAACTCCTGGGATTTCCCTAGTGGTCCAGTGGTTAAGAATTTGCCTGCCAATGCAGGGAACACAGGCTCGATCCCTAGTCTGGAAGGATTCCACATGCCATGAGGCAACTAAGCCTGTGCACTGCTGCTGCTGCTGCTGCTAAGTCGCTTCAGTCGTGTCCGACTCTGTGCGACCCCATAGACCGCAGCCCACCAGGCTCCTCCGTCCCTGGGACTCTCCAGGCAAGAACACTGGAGTGGGTTGCCATTTCCTTTTCCAATGCATGAAAGTGAAAAGTGAAAGTCAAGTCGCCCAGTCGGGTTCAACTCTTCACGACCCCAGGGACTGCAGCCTACCAGGCTCCTCTGTCCATGGGATTTTCCAGGCAAGAGTACTGGAGTGGGGTGCCATTTCCTTCTCCCTAGTCTGGAAGGATTCCACATGCCATGAGGCAACTAAGCCTGTGTACTACAACTACTGAAGCCTGCATGCCCTAAAGCCTGTGCTCTGAAACAAGAGAAGCCACCACCAAGGGAAGCCCACGCACTGCAGCTGGAGAGTAGCCCCTGCTCGCGGCAACTAGGGAAAGCCCAAGTGTAGCAATGAAAACTCAACACTGCCATAAATAAATAGAAAAAAATTTAAATACTGGATTGGTGATAGTTTTATTATTTTATAATCAATTAACTTGCAAGCCCAGAAAATGCATATAATCTATATTGGAATGTTTCTGAGTATTTTGCACTCATTTGGAAAATGGTCCTAATGTAATCCTTCCCTACTTATCAAGAGTTAATTCGTTTGGAGGGAAGCACATTTCAAAACACCAACTCAAAAGACTCCCATGACTGGGAGTCCTGGAGAGATGAGGGCTGATTTATTCGCCATCTAGTGGCACTTGGGGTAACCTGCAAGCCAGTGACCCTCGAAGTGAAGTGAAGTGAAAGTTGCTCAGTCGTGTCCTACTCTGCGACACGGACTTTCACCTGCCAGGCTCCTCTGTCCATGGAATTCTCCAGGCAAGAATACTGGAGTGGGTTGCCATTTCAGTGACTCTTAGAAGAGAAGAAATAGCTGCGCCACCGAAATTACTCATCTGCAGCAATTGGTCAAGAGAAATTGAGAATGATTCTTTAAAGGTTTTAGAAGTTTGTTGAAATTTTAATTTGTGAAAAATGCATTTTAAATTCTAGTTCTAAAGATATATAAGTAGAGAAAAGCAACAAAAATGTGCTTGATCGCGTCCAAAGACATTCTGTTCATAAAGAAAAGACTAGTCAGGACCATCGAAGAACTTAATAGGTGCAAAAGACAGTAAGAAATGGTTGCCCATTTTTCATGAAGAAAGGAAAACCAGGAACCAGGCAGTCATATTGATCAAGCACAGGGGTGCAAACGTTTTCTGTAAAGGACCAGAGAGTGAATATTTTAGGCCATTTGGGTTGTACAATCTCTGTCATGACTGCTCAACTCTGCCCATCTAGTATAAAAGCAGCCATGGACAATGTATACACGAGTGTCCCTGAATGTTTAAGTAAAACTTTATTTACAAAAACAGACAGGGGGCCAGATTTGGCCCTCTGACTATAGTTTGCTGGGTGTCCCAGGTGGCTCAGTGGTAAAGAATCCACCTGCAGGAGACACAGCAGATAGGAGTTCGATCACTGGGTCAGGAAGATCCCCTGGAGTAGAAATGGCAACCCCCTCCAGTATTCTTCCCTGGAAAATTCCTTGGACAGAGGAGCCTGGTGGGCTACAGTCCACAGGGTTGCAAAGTCAGACATGACTGAGCACTCAAGGACACATGCACGCTATAGTTTGCCAACTCCTGATCCAGCATAAATAAAACTAAAAGAATATTCAACTTAGGAAAATTCCAATGAGGTCCTCTGAGGAATTCACACTATTAAAAAAAAAAAAAAAAAAAAAAGCAAAGCCTGACTTGAAATCTTCAAAAACTAAAGCAAAATGAAATTCCAACTTAAGAATCTCAGACTCCACTTAAGAAATCTAGATCTAGGGGGACTTCCCTGGCAGTCTAGCCTCCGCCAATTCAGGGACTCCAGTTCAATCCCTTGATCTGTGGAATAAGATCCCACATGCTGTGCTGTGCAGGGATGGGGAATCAGGGGAAATCTAAATCTAAGAAAAGGTACACTGGAAGAGATACCCAGAGCATACGTCTGAAAAAGGCTCCTTTATTGCAAATTAAACTAAATCAGAAAGAACATCAGGGCCCTTATATAGTGAGACTTGTAGAAATTCAATTACCTGGAAGACTTCACAGAGGAAAAAAGTAATTGGATTATGACCACTAAAAAAGTGTAATTTCTGAATATCACAAAACATTGTTAAATTGAAACAAATATATAGGCAAATAACAAACTAGAAAAGGCTGTGACTCTAGAAACTCTTCAGTTCCTCTTTTGCACAGCAAAAGAAATCATAAACAAAAAGACAACCTGTAGAATGGGAGAAAATATTTGCAAACGATGAAACTGACAAGAGCTTTATTTCCAAAATATACAAACAGCTCATACAGCTCAATATCAGGAAAAACAAACAATCCACTCAAAAAATGGGCAGAAGACCTAAATAGCATTTTTTTTAAATTATCAAATTGGCAAAGACTGAAGAAGAAAATGAGAGGCAGGTGCTAATGAGTGTGAGTAAAACTAGGCCCTCTACCTCTTTGCGTTGTTGGTTGCAGGAGAATACAATTTGTTTATATATCTGAAATCTTATTTCGGTTCTATAATTCTCCTTCTAAATATTTTCTCAAAAACAAATTATCTGGGGAATTTCCCTGGTGGTCCAGTGGTTAAGAATTGCCTGTCAGTACAGTGCACTTGGGTTCCATCCCTGGTCTGGGGAGATCCCACATGTCACAGAGTAACTAAGCCCACTTACCACAATTATTGAAGCCCAGGCGTCCTAGAGGCTCCACCCTGCATCTAGAGAGTAGCCCCCACTTGCCACACTAGAGAAAAGCCTGTGCACAGCAATGAAGACCCAGCAGAGCCCAAAAATAAATAAACAAACATATAATTTAAATAAAAGAAAAAATTACCTGGGACTTCCCTGGTGGTCCAGTGGGTAAAACTCCTCGCTTCCAATGCAGGGGGCCCAGGTTCTATTCTTGGTCAGACAACTAGATCCCACGTGCCTCAACTAAGGATTCCACATTCCACAACAGAGATCACAGATCCTGTGTCCTGTAACTAAGACCCAGCACAGCCAAACAAATGAATGTTTTTTTTAAAAAAGAAATTCTTTGACTTCCAGGTACAAGAATGTTCATAGTAGCATTGCTGCTACTGCTAAGTCGCTTCAGTCGTGTCCGACTCTGTGCGACCCCATAGACGGCAGCCCACCAGGCTCCACCATCCCTGGGATTCTCCAGGCAAGAATACTGGAGTGGGTTGCCGTTTCCTTCTCCAATGCATGAAAGTGAAAAGGGAAAGTGAAGTCGCTCAGTCGTGTCCGACTCTTAACGACCCCATGGACTTCAGCCTACCAGGCTCCTCCGTCCATGGGATTTTCCAGGCAAGAGTAGTAGAGTGGGGTGCCATTGGCTTCTCCACATAGTAGCATTATTTAAAGTTTAAAAAAAAAAAGAGAAAGAACAACCTAAGTGTTCAATAAAATGCCCTTACAAATCATTAAGGGGAGGGGGGAAAGCTAAAACTTTAATAGACGAGAAGATGGACTATCATTAAAGTCACATATTTGAGAATAATTGATGACAAGAGAAGAATTTTCATATATGTGTTTGCTGAGAAATGGAAAACAAAACATTTGGATCCCAATTGACTTACTACAAATGCATGTGTTTTCCATTCTTTTTTGTATGTCCCAATTTTTCTGCATCAAGTGGGGATTTTTGTAAATAGAAGAAATAAAATTTTTTGGAGGGATTCTTTTTCCTCTGGGTAAGTATTTTTATTGTTCTTAAAGAAGTTTAATCAATCTGGTTCAGAAAAAAAGGAGCTAAGGGTAGAGATAAAGAGGTTCCCTTTGAAACACAAAGCTCAGATGGTAAGGAATCTGCCTGCAATGCAGGAATTCTATCCCTAGGTTGGGAAGATCCCCTGGAGAAGGGAATGGCAACCCACTCCAGTACTCTTGCCTGAAGAAGTCCATGGACAGAGGAGCCTGGCGAGATACAATCTATGGGGTCACAAAGAGTTGGACACGATTAAGCAACTAACACACAAGGGTAGAGATAACGAGGTTCCCTTTGGAATGCAAAATATGCTAACACCATTTGTGATGAATATTTTCAATATACGATCTGAGGAGAAAACGTCTAGTAAAAACTGCAAATAAGTAGGTGACTTGGCTCCCTAGCAAACCCTGTATACTCAGTCCCTCAGTCATGTCCTACTTTTTGTGACCCTGTGGACTGTAGCCCACCAGGCTCCTCTGTCCATGGAATGTTCCAGGCTGGAGTGGGTTACCATTTCCTCCTCCAGGGTATCTTCCTGACCCAGGCATCAAACCTTGTCTGTTGCATCAAACCTGTGTCTCGTGTCTCCTGCATTGGCAGGCGGATTCTTTATCCTGGACAAGCCATGAGGCGGACCTTTATGGAATATCACAGGAAGTATGTGTGGGCATCTAAGAGCATTAGAGAAATGTTCCAGAGTGAGGTGATGCTTTTTAGAGAGAGGAGTTAAGACCAGGTTGATGGACTCCCAGCTGTAATTGTCCTATAGGAAGGGGTCCTTCATGGTATTAACACAAGCTTTCTCCGGGAATGTCAGCTTTTCTTGGGCCTCATAAAGAGGGCAATTGGGAAGGAAACATCCCTCAATACGCACTCAGTGTAGAAGTCTCCTCTAGCTAAATTAGCCAGCTTATACTTGCATGCCTCCAGTGATGGAGAGGTCACTACCTGACCAAAAGTCCCATTACATAAAGCAGAAATCTTGTGTTCAAGACAGTGATGTGCTGAGACAACAAGATTGAGCTCTGGAATCAGACAAGACTGCATTTGAATGCTGGCACCTTCACTAACTGGGAGCAGTGTGAGCCTGGGTAGCTGGCTTTCTCCCTGAGCATCATCTGTCAAAGTGAAAATTGATCCTCTGAGATCACAGATAATATTAAGATTCTCTGAACAATGTTAAGAATCCTTTGGTCTCAGGCTCCTGGCAAGGATAGCTGGGATTACTATTCTTGGCTTTGCACTGCTGGAGAAGCAGAGCATAGAGGGGATCACTGTGCACATTCTCACAGTGATGGTACCAAGATTTGAAGCCTGGAGTCTGTCTCCGGAGGCTGTGCTTTAAGGGCTGCTGTGAGTTTTGCAGGCTCACCTTCCATGCTATACACATTCATGGAGCATCAGTTCTCTGCCAGGCATTGCTTTTGGCATGGAGGGCATAGCAGGGAACTAGACAGAGATCCCAGCTTGGGAGGAACAAAAGGCTCTAGGGAAGTGAATCAGGAAATAAGCAACAAACTTGATAACTAAATAAGTGAGATTCTCTAAAAAGAGAAAGCAGAGAACTTAGGGGGTAATTGAGAGGTCTGAGCAGGCTGCAATTTTACATAAGATAGTCAGAAAAGGACTTGTTGATAGAACTACCATGAAAGTGAAAATGAAAGTGTTAGTCGCTCGGTCGTGTCCATCTCTTTGTGATCCCACGGACTGTAGCTACCAGGTTTCTCTGTCCACAGATTTCTCCAGGCAAGAATACTGGAGTGGATATCTATTCCCTTCTCCAGGGGATCTAACCTGGGTCTCCTACATTGCAGGCAGATTCTTTACTGTCTGAGCTGCCTTGGAAGCCCACGTGATGTGCTGTGCTTAGTCGCTCATAGTCACTCAGTTGTATCTGACTCTTTCCAACCCCATGGACTGTAGCCCACCAGGTTCCTCTGTCCATGGGGATTCTCCACAAAAGAATACTGGAGTGGGTTGCCATGCCCCGCTCCGGGGGGTCTTCCTAACCCGGGAATCCAACCCAGGTCTCCCGCATTGCAGGCAGATTCTTTACTGAGCCACCAGGGAAGCCCTTATGACCCAGCAAATCCCACTTCTGGGCATATACCCATAGAAAACCATAATTCCAAAAGATACATGCACCTCAGTGTTTATTGCTGCACCATTTAGATTAGCCGAGATATGGAGGCAGCCTGGATGTCCATCCACAGAGGAATGGATAGGGAAGATGTGGCACATATATACAATGGAATATTACTTGGTCATGAAAAAGGAAAGAAATTGTGCCATCTGCAGACACGTAGATGGACCTGCAGACACGTAGATGTACCTACAGACTGTCATACAGAGTGAAATATCAGAAAGAAAAGCATTGTGTATTAACATATATGTGGAATCTAGAAAAATGGTATAGATGAACCTATTTGCAAAGCAGAAATGGAGACACAGATGAGGAGAACAAGTATATGGACATTGGGTGGGGAAGGAGAGATGGGTTGAGTTGGAAGACTGGGACTGACATATAAACACTACTGTGTATAAAATGGGCTTTCCAGGTGGCACTAGTGGTAAAGAACCCTCCTGCCAATGCAGGAGATGTTAAGAGACACAGGTTTGATCCCTGGGTGGGGAAGATCCCCTGGAGGAGGGCATGGCAACCCACTCCAGTATTCTTGCCTGGAGAATCCCATGGACAGAGGAGCTTGGTGGGCTACAGTCCGTGGGGTCACAAAGAGTCAGACACGACTAAAGTGACCTGGCACGCATGCATAAAATAGGTAACAAATGAGAGCCCACTCTATAGCACAGAGAACTCTACTCAGTGCTCTGTGGTGACCTAAATGGGAAGGAAATCTAAAAAAAAGGGGGGGCGGATATATATCTACCTATGGCTGGTTCACATTGCTGTACACAAGGAACTAACTCAACACTGTAAAGAAACTATTGAAAAGAAGATGAAAGAAAAGAACTTGTTGACGTTCGATGCTCAGTTGGTCTGGAATGTATTTCCCTACTTTGTTTTCAGATCTCACCTTGAAGGCTGGGGATGGGCCAGAGAGGCTTGTCTCAGCTTGCAAGGAACCTAGTCTTTGCTCTTGCTTCCCTCTGAACTGGGCAGATGCCACGTCCATGGTGAGGATGGAGAGGTGCCTGCCAACTGTCTGCATGACCCCGCCCTGCTCAGCCCGTGTCCACCCTAGCATTCCCTGAGATAATCAGAGTCCCCTCTGCTCCTGGCTGGACTGGTCCCTCCCTGTCCTCCTGGTACAGCTTTGCCAGCTTCTCCACCCTCCTCTTTCTCCCACACCCTCATCTAACCTGCCCGGAAATTCTGCGGGCTCCACTTGCACATCTGTCCAGGATCCGCCACCTCTCACCACCTCCATGGCCCACATTCATCATCAGTCCAGCTCAGCCACCTTGTCCTGGATCTCCTGGCTGTCACCCCTGTCCCTCACATTCTGGTTTCCCACAGCGGCCAGAGGGCACCTGGGAACCCCTCAGTCAGGTCAACTCCGTCCTCTGCTCAGAATCCCCCATGGCTCCCACAGCACTTGGTGTAAAAGTCAGGGTCCTCACTGTGACTCACAAGACACGCTCAATTACGTCCTTGCCGTCACCTCCTCCCTCCCTCTCAGACACTCCTTCTACCTCCCTGTTTCTCCTTGCGGTTACTGTTCTAAGCCCAGTGCAGGCAATACGGGGATGTTGCCTCTGCTGCTGCTGCTGCTGCTGCTGCTAAGTTGCTTCAGTCATGTCCGACTCTGTGCGACCCCATAGACGGCAGCCCACCAGGCTCCCCCATCCCTGGGATTCTCCAGGCAAGAACACTGGAGTGGGTTGCCATTTCCTTCTCCAATGCATGAAAGTGAAAAGTGAATGTGAGGTCACTCAGTCATGTCCGACTCTTAGCGACCCCATGGACTGCAGCCCACCAGGCTCCTCCATCCATGGGATTTGCCAGGCAAGAGTACTGGAGTGGGGTGCCATTGCCTTCTCCAATGTTGCCTCTACCCCATGCATTTTCTTGACTGATGTCCTAGCTTGTTTCAAGGGTGGATTGGGGATCTTTGCCAAGCTGAAACAAGCCACCCTGATCTACTCTTACTTCTTTCTGGAAGACCTGGGATTTCCCTGGTGGCATAGTGGATAAGAATCTGCCTGCCAGTGCAGGGAACACGGGTTCAATCCCTGTTCCTGGAAGATCCCATATGCTGTGGATCAACTAAGCCCAGGAGCCACAACCACTGAGTCTGAGTGTTGCAACTACTGAAGCCCCTGCAATTAGAGCCTGTGCTCCACAACAGTGAGAAGCCCAAGCACCACAACAGAGAGTAGCCCCCCACTTGCCCCAATAAGAGAGAGAGCCTGCATAACACATTGAAGACCCAGCAGAGCCAAAAATAAAAAGACATTTAAAAAAAAGACAGAAGCCCTAAACGTAGCTGCAATTTAACCCTGCAGTAGCTGAGAAGCTGTGACTTTGAATTTGCCTCAACATGTCCAAAGTCTGTTTTCCAATTATGACAGGTGAGAGTGCCTGGCCAAAAAGACGTCAGGTTACAGGGCTAGACATTGTCTTATTTGCATAACTGGAACCCATGACAGTTGCACCCATGGACAGATCTCCAGGCGAGTTGCTTGTTTCATGGGAGAGTTGGGACCCAGAAAGTTCTGAGCTTAGGACTCCCCAGGAGGCTCAGATGGTAAAGAACCCACCTGCCAATGCAGGAGACGAGGGTTCGATCCAGGGATCGGGAAGATCCTGTGGAGAAGGAAATGGCAACCCACTCCAGTATTCTTGCCTGGAGAATCCCATGGACAGAGGAGCCTGGAAGGCTACAGTCCATGGGGTCAAAAAGAGCCAGACACGACTTAGTGACTAAACAACAACAACAACAAAGTCCTGAGCTCAGGGGCATGCCCATGCCAGCCCCATGGTGAGGGTGAGAGCCAAGGAACACATAGAACTGGGACCCGGATTCTTTCCTTTTGTACCAGGAAGCCTCCTCGACACTGGAACTGCTACGCCATCACCATCGGGCCCTCACCACTAACTGACCCTCGATGTGTATGTGGGCCTTTGTGCCCATGAAGCTTCTGGATTCGTGTGTGTGCATGTGCATGCCTGCCACCTGCAGGGCACACGTGTGTGCATTTTGCACCCCTAGTGCATGCGAGAGCCCCACCCTCCTTCTGCTATCTGCTCACATGCCCGTGTGTGCCCGTCAGGGCTGTGGTGTAGCTTCTCCAGCCAGGCAGGGGCCCTGAATCCACACTCACCATGGCCGAGGGAGGCTCCCACATTGCCTGCTGACATCACTGTCTGCTTACTGCCTGAGAGAGGAGGGGCTGAGGGCCAGGGTCCTGTTATACAGGGGGTCCCTGGAGCTGCTGTCCCAGGGGGTCCCCAGACACTAACGAGCCCCCCAGGGCTCAGGCTGGAAACACCCCGCAGGGTTTTTCCCTCCAGGAAACTGGAGACCCCAGGGTCTGCTTCTCCAGCCCACAGGATCTGTTGGTAAAAACAAGTGGGAAAGGACTCATGACAATTTCTTTTTTTGGGTGGTGGTCCCAAATGCACACCTCACTCCATCCATTCCTCCTAGTGACCCTCAGGGCCCAGCAGGTGCTGGACAAGCCTGCTGCCCCAAGGAAGGTGGGCCCTCTATACTCTGCTCTCAAAGCGGGAAGGAAGAAGTGCATCATTTTGATGTTATTCAGTTGCTCAGTTGTGTCTGACTCTTTGCGACCCCACGGACTGTGGCACACCAGGCTTCTCTGTCCGTCACCAACTCCCGAAATTTGCTCAAACTTATGTCCATCAAGTCAGTGATGCCATCCAGCCATCTTATCCTCAGCGTCCCCTTCTCCTCCTGTCTTCAATCTTTCCCAGCATCAGGGTCCTTTCCAGTGAGTCAGTTCTTCGCATCAGGTGGCCAAAGTACTGGAGCTTCATCTTCAGCATCAGTCCTTCCAATGAATATTCAAGGTTGATTTCCTTTAAGATTGACTGGTTTGATCTCCTTGATCAACTAGAAGACTCTCAAGAGTCTTCTCCAGTACCACAGTTTGAAGGTATCAATTCTTCGGCTCTCTGCATTTTTTATTGTCCAGCTCTCACATCTGTACATGACTACTGGAAAAACTATAGCTGTGACTATACAGACTGTTGTCAGCAAAGTAAAGGAGAAAAGCAAAGAGATAGCTACAAAAGGAATGAAGAGGCTGAGCCAAAGTGGAAACAATGCCCAGTTATGGATGTGTCTGGTGGTGAAAATAAGTTCAACGCTGTAAAGAACAATATTGCATAGGAACCTGGAATATTAGGTCCATGAATCAAGGTAAATTGGAAGTATTCAAACACGAGATGGCAAGAGTGAACATCGACATTTTAGGTATCAGTGATGTTGCTGTACAATTTTTGTTTGTTTGTTTTAGTCACTAAGTCGTGCCCAACACTTTTGAGACCCCATGGACTGTAGCCATCCAGAATCCCTCTGTCCATGGGATTTCCCAGGCAAGAATACTGAAGTGGGTTTCTATTTCCTTTTCCATGGGATCTTCCTGACCCAGCGATCAAACCCTCATCTGCTACTTTGGCAGGCGGATTCTGTACTGCTGTGAAGTAGTGAAGTCACTCAGTTGTGTCCTACTCTTTGCGACCCCATGGACTGTAGTCTACCAGGCTCCTCTGTTTGTGGGATTTTCCAGGCAAGAATACTGGAGTGGGTTGCCATTTCCTTCTCCAGGAGATCTTCCCAACCCAGGGATCCCGCATTGTAGGCAGACGTTTTACCTCTGAGCCACCAGGGAAGTCCCTATACTGCTGAGCCACCTGGAAAACCTTTGGCCAATATCTCTCACATTATTTTCCCCTCCATCAATTCCTGGTAACCACCACTCTACTCTGTTTATGAGTTCAGCTTTTTTACATTCCCCACATAAGTGAGATCATGCAGTATTTGTCTTTTGGTGTCTGATTTATTTCACTTAGCATAAATGGCCTCAAGGTCCTGTTGTTACAAATGGCAAGGTTTCTGCTGTTACACTTAGCATAAATGACCTCAAGGTCCTGTTGTAACAATTGGCAAGGTTTCTGTTGTTACAAATGGCAAGGTTTCCTTCGATATACCATATTATATACAATATATATACATATATATAACATTATATATATTTCTTCTTTGTCTATTTTCATCCAATGCCAGACACTTAGGTTGTTTCCATGTCTTGGCTATTATGAACACTGCTGCAATGAACATAGGAGTCCAAGCTGAGCAATTTAACTTCACGAGTTAAATTTCTCAACTGTACATGAGTCCAGTCTCATGATTTTTCATACCCACCCGCTGTACACCTACAACCCCTGTCATAGTTGAAGGTCCCCCAGAAGCAGACGCTGAGACAAGGATTTGAGTGTAGGTAAGCTTATTTTCCCCATCTATTTCCCATGAAGTGATGAGACCAGATGCCATGATCTTCGTTTTCTGAATGTTGAGCTTTAAGCCAACCTTTTCACTCTCTTCTTTCACTTTCATCAAGAGGCTTTTTAGTTTCTCTTCACTTTCTGCCATAAGGGTGGTGTCATCTGCATATCTGAGGTTATTGATATTTCTCCCGGCAATCTTGATTCCAGCTTGTGTTCTTTCCAGCTCAGCGTTTCTCATGATGTACTCTGCATAGAAGTTAAATAAGCAGGGTGACAATATACAGCCTTGACGTACTCCTTTTCCTATTTGGAAGCAGTCTGTTGTTCCATGTCCAGTTCTAACTGTTGCTTCCAGACCTGCATATAGGTTTCTCAAGAGGCAGGTCAGGTGGTCTGGTATTCCCATCTCTTTTGGAATTTTCCACAGTTTATTGTGATCCAGGCAGTCAAAGCATTGGTATAGTCAATAAAGCAGAAATAGATGATTTTCTGGAACTCTCTTGCTTTTTCGATGATCCAGCAGATGTTGGCAATTTGATCTCTGGTTCCTCTGCCTTTTCTAAAACTAGCTTGAACATCAGGAAGTTCACGGTTCACATATTGCTGAAGCCTGGCTTGGAGAATTTTGAGCATTTCTTTACTAGCATGTGAGATGAGTGCAATTTTGCAGTAGTTTTAGCATTCTTTGGTATTGCCTTTCTTTGGGATTGTAATGAAAACTGACCTTTTCCAGTCCTGTGGCCATTTCTGAGTTTTCCAAATTAGCTGGCATATTGAGTGCAGCACTTTCACAGCATCATCTTTCAGGATTTGAAATAGCTCAACTGAAATTCCATCACCTCCACTAGCTTTGTTCGTAGTGATGCTCTCTAAGGCCCACTTGACTTCACATTCCAGGATGTCTGGCTCTAGGTGAGTGATCACACCATCGTGATTATCTTGGTAGTGAAGATCTTTTTTTGTACAGTTCTTCTGTGTATTCTTGCCACCTCTTCTTAATATCTTCTGCTTCTGTTAGGTCCATACCATTTCTGTCCTTTATTGAGCCCATCTTTGCATGAAATGTTCCCTTGGTATCTCTAATTTTCTTGAAGAGATCTCTAGTCTTTCCCATTCTGCTGTTTTCCTCTATTTCTTTGCATTGATTGCTGAGAAAGGCTTTCTTATCTCTTCTTGCTATTCTTTGGAACTCTGCATTCAGATGCTTATATCTTTCCTTTTCTCCTTTGCTTTTCACTTCTCTTCCTTTCACAGCTATTTGTAAGGCCTCCCCAGACAGCCATTTTGCTTTTTTGCATTTCTTGTCTGAAATGCAGTACTTGGATGCAATCTCAAAAACGACAGAATGATCCCTGTTCGTTTCCAAGGCAAACCATTCAATATCACAGTAATCCAAGTCTATGCCCCAATCAGTAATGTTGAAGAAGCTGAAGTTGAACAGTTCTATGAAGACCTACAAGACCTTTTAGAACTAACACCCAAAAAAGATGTCCTTTTCATTATAGGGGACTGGAATGCAAAAGTAGGAAGTCAAGAAACACCTGGAGTAACAGGCAAATTTGGCCTTGGAATACGGAATGAAGCAGGGCAAAGGCTAATAGAGTTTTGCCAAGAGAATGCACTGGTCATAGCAAACACCTTCTTCCAATAACACAAAAGAAGACTCTACACATGGACATCATCAGATGGTCAACACTGAAATCAGATTGATTATATTCTTTGCAGCCAAAGATGGAGAAGCTCTATACAGTCAGCAAAAACAAGATAGAGAGCTGACTGTGGCTCAGATCATGAACTCCTTATCGCCAAATTCAGACTTAAATTGAAGAAAGTAGGGAAAACCACTAGACCATTCAGGTATGACCTAAATCAAATCCCTTATGATTATACAGTGGAAGTGAGAAATAGATTTAAGGGACTAGATCTGATAGAGTGCCTGATGAACTATGGATGGAGGTTCGTGACATTGTACAGGAGACAGGGATTAAGACCATCCCCATGGAAAAGATATGCAACCATGCCCTCTGAACTCCAAACCCATAAATCCAACAATTAAAAACCAATCAGTGTCAGAACGATGCCTTCAAAAATTCCCTCCTCCATAAAGTAATGAAAGTGAAAGTGTTAGTCCCTCAGTCATGTCTGACTCTTTGCGATCCCATGGACTGTAGCTCACCAGGCTCCTCTGTCCATGGAATTCTCCAGGCAAGAATACTAGAGTGGGTTGCCATGCCCTCCTCCAGGGGATCTTCCTGACCCAGGGATAAAACCCAGATCGCCAGCATTTCAGGCAGATTCTTTACAATTTGAGCCACCAGGGAAACCCCTAAAAAAGCAATGAGAAAACTAAAAATAGATGGTGGTACTGATGGCATAATCTTGTAAATATACTACAATCCCCTGAATGGTGCACTTTAAATATGTGAATTTTATAGTATTTGAATTATATTTCAATTTAAAAAATCAATCAATGCAATCTACCATATTATCAAACTAAAGAAGAAAACTTATATATTGACACAGAAAAAGCACTTGACAAAATCCATCACTATTAGTACACTAGTAATAAGAGACTTCCACAACTTGATATACTTCTACCCAAAACCTACAGCTAACCCTTTACTTAATGGTGAAAGATTTAATGTTTTCCCTCTAAAATGTAAAACAAGACCAGGATGTCTCCTTTCACCACATCTATTCAATATTGTATTGAAGTCAAGTCTCATAAAATAAGGCAAGGAATTCCTAGCAAAACATAAAAGAAAAAGCATTTTGACTGGGCTTTAGTAAAACTAGAAATGCCTGCGTTATGAAAGATACAGTTAGAAGAGTGAAAAGTTAAGACATTTGAAATAAAGATATTTGCAAACATCTGACAAAAGATTGTTATCTAGAACATATAGAGAACTCCAAAAATCAACAGTAAGAAAACAAAAAAAGTCTTCAGTTGGGCTCAGTTCAGTCGCTTAGTTGTGTCCGACTTTTTGTGACCCCATGAACCACAGCACGCCAGGCCTCCCTGTCCACCACCAACTCCCGGAGTTCACCCAAACCCATGTCCATCGAGTCGGTGATGCCATCCAACCATCTCATCCTCTGCCATCCCCTTCTCCTCCTGCCCTCAATCTTTCCCAGCATCAGGGTCTTTTCAAATGAGTCAGCTGTTTGCATCAGGTAGCCAAAATACTGGAGTTTCAACTTCAACATCAGTCCTTCCAGTGAACACCCAGGACTGATCTCTTTTAGGATGGACTGGGATTATTGATATTTCTCCCAGCAATCTTGATTCCAGCTTAAAAATGGACAAAACAGGGACTTCCCTAGTGGTCCAGTGGTTAAGAATCCCCCTTGTAATGCAGAGAACACTGGTTTGATCTCTGATCCTGGAAAATCCCACACGCCATGAGGCAACTAAGCCTGCATGCCCTAGAGCCTACGCTCCACACAAGAGGGACCACCACTATGAGAAGCCTCACAGCACAGCTGGAGTGTAGCCCCTGCTCACTACAACTAGAGAAAGCCCACATGCAGCCAAAGGAAGACCCAGTGCAGCCAAAAATAAAATAAACTAATTTTTTTAAATGGACAAAACACACAAGACAAACATTTCACTAAAGAGGATATACAGATGGCAAATAAATACATGAAAATATGATCAAATCATTAGCCATTAGGGAAATGCATATAAAAACCTCAATTAGATACATCTGTGCATCTAATCAGAGAAGACAATGGCACCCCACTCCAGTACTCTTGCCTGGAAAATCCCATGGATGGAGGAGCCTGGTAGGCTGCAGTCCATGGGGTCGCTAAGAGTCGGACCCAACTGAGTGACCTCACATTCACTTTTCACTTTCACGCATTTGGAGAAGGAAATGGCAACCCACTCCAGTGTTCTTGCCTGGAGAATCCCAGGGACTGGGGAGCCTGGTGGGCTGCCGTCTATGGGGTCGCACAGAGTCGGACACGACTGAAGCGACTGAGCAGCAGCAGCAGCAGTGCATCTAATAAAATGGCAAAAGATAAAAACAAAACAACAATAACAAAACTTGACGATACCAAGTGCCAATGAGGATGTGGAACTGGAGGTTTCAGACATTGTTGTAAATGCAAAATTGCATATAGCCTCTCTTGAAAACAATGTGGAAGTTTCTTATAAAGTTAAACATCTTTACCATATGGGCCAATAATTCCACTTCTACATATTTTTCCTAGGAAATGAAAACATACATCCACACAAAAACCTATCCATGAAATGTTTATGACAGCCATATTTAAAACTGCCAGAAACTGGTCACAATGCCGATGTCCTTCAATAAGTAAAGGGTTAAACAAACTGTGATATATCCTTATAGTGGAATACTACTCAGAAATGAAAAATAGAAACTTACTGAAACATGGAAGAAAAGCTATGACAAAACTAGACAGTGTATTAAAAAGCAGAGACATCACTTTGCCAGTAAAGGTCCCTATAGTCAAAGCTATGGTTTTTCCCGTAGTCATGTATGGATGTGAGAGTTGGACCATAAAGAAGGCTGAACACCGAAGAACTGATACTTTTGAACTGTGGTGTTAGGGAAGACTCTTGAGAGTCCCTTGGACAGCAAGGAGATCAAATCAGTCAATTCCAAAGGAAATCAACCCTGAATATTCATTGGAAGAACTGATGTTGAAGCTGAAGTTCCAATACTTGGCCACCTGATGCGAAGATCAAACTCACTGGAAAAGACCCTGACGCTGGAAAGATTGAGGGCAGGAGGAGAAGGGGGCGACAGAGGATGAGATGGTTGGATGGCATCACTGACTCGATGGACATGAATTTGAGCAAACTCCAGGAGACAGTGAAGGATAGGGAAGCCTGGCATGCTGCAGTCCATGGGGTTCTCAAGGAGTCAGACAGAGAACTTAGCAACTGAGCAACAACTGAAACATGAATCAAAGGAGGCGGAGTGACTGTTTAGTAGTTGTTTCCACAGAATTCCTGCTTCCACAAAACTGATAACCCTTAAATATACCCCACCCCCCAGTTCCAGAGCAGAGACTGATTGCTTTAAGAAATAAGCACATTCTTTTTTTCTTTTTGGTGGTAAAGCTGAATTAGCTGATGCACTATCAAAGGTGTCAAAAACTTAAAGATTGTTGAGAGGCAAAACCCAACAATTTTATTTCAAGATAGCAAGTTGCCCTGGCATACAAAAAAAAAAACACAGAAAAAGTTTATTTGGTGGTCACTGCATGAATCTTGAAACCAAATTCCAGATTGATGGTACTGATAAAAGATGGTAGTTATTAATTAATCCATGTTCAGTTCAGTCGCTCAGTCATGTCCAACTCTTTGCAACCCCGAGACCCCATGGACTGCAGCATGCGAGGATTCCCTGTCCTTTACCAACTCCCAGACCTTATTCAAACTCATGTCCATCGAGTCGGTGATGCCATCCAACCATCTCATCCTCTGTCATCCCCTTCTCCTCCCACCTTCAATCTTTCCCAGCATCAGGGTCTTTTCAAAAGAGTCAGTTCTTCACATCAGGTGGCCAAATTATTGGAGTTTCATTTTCAGCATCAGTCCTTTCAATGAATATTCAGGACTGATTTCCTTTAGGATGGACTGGTTTGATCTCTTTGCAGTCTGCGGGACTCTCAAGAGTCTTCTTCAATACCACAGTTCAAAAGCATCAGTTCTTTGGTGCTCAGCTTTCTTTATAGTCCAACTCTCACATCCATACATGACTACTGGAAAAACCATAGCTTTGACTAGACAGACCTTTGTTGGCAAAGTAATGTCTCTGCTTTATAATATGCTGTCTAGGTTGGTAATAGCTTTTCTTCCAAGGAGCAAGCGTCTTTTAATTTCATGGCTGCAGTCACCATCTGCAGTGATTTTGAAGCCCAAAGAAATAAAGTCTCTCACTGTTTCCATAGTTTCTCCATCTATTTGCTATGATGAGATGGGACCGGATGCCATGATCTTAGTTTTTGAATGTTGAATTTTAAGCCAACTTTTTTACTCTCCTCTTTCACTTTCTTTTTTTTTTTTATTTTTTTATTTTTTTTTCTGTTTGAGTTTTGTTAAAAATATAATCATGACACACAGACTATTTTGTAATCTGCTTTTTTCACTAAAGAATGCATTATGAATGTTGCATGGAACATGTATGCCAATCTTTTCATGCTGTGGATTTAAAATGAGGAGACCTCTGTTCTCTTTCCCCACAGAGTTTCATGCTAGTGAGGGACTTATTTCTTCAAAACCTCACTAATCCCGTTTTTTTTTTTTTTTTATTGACCTTGACTCTTTTGACCTTGATAAATTTCCTATTGGACCTAGAACCTTCTTTGGTAAAGTCTTCTATGTGCATGATCATATAATCAAGTAAAGATATATTTCCTTCATATATATGTGTGTGTCTGTGTGCTGATTTTTGTTTTCTTTGTTTCATGTCATCTGTTTTTTTTTTTTTTTTTCCATTACAAATATTTATTTATTTATTCTCCTCTTTCACTTTCATCAAGAGGCTCTTTAGATCTTCTTCACTTTCTGCCATAAAGTTGGTGTCACCTATGTATTTGAGGTTGTTGATATTTCTCCCAGCAATCTTGACTCCAGCTTGTGCTTCATCCAGCCCAGCATTTCACATGATGTACTCTGCATAGAAGTTAAATAAGCAGGGTGACAATATACAGTCTTGTTGTACTCCTTTCCCTATTTGGAACCAGTCTGTTCTTCCATATACAGTTCTAACTGTTGCTTCTTGACCTGCATACAGATTTCTCAGGAGACAGGTAAGGTGGTCTGGTATTCCCATCTCTTTCAGAATTTTCCACAGTTTATTGTGATCCACATGGTCAAAGGCTTTGGTGTAGTCAGTAAAGCAGAAGTAGATGTTTTTCTGGAACTCTCTTGCTTTTCAATTACTCAGAGGATGATGGCAATTTGATCTCTGGTTCCTCTCCCTTTCTAAATCCAGCTTTAACATCTGGAAGTTCATGGTTCACATACTGCTGAAGCCTGGCTTGGAGAATTTTGAGCATTACTTTGCTACCGTGTGAGATGAGTGCAGTTGTGCAGTAATTTGAAGATTCTTTGGCATTGACTTTCTTTGGGATTGGAATGAAAACTGACCTTTTCCAGTCCTGTGGCCACTGATGAGTTTTCCAAATTTGCTGGCATATTGAGTGCAGCACTTTCACAGCATCATCTTTTAGGATTTGAAATAGCTCACCTGGAATTCCATCCTGTTATCCACGCTAGCCCACTGCAAACTAATTTACATTGCCCGCCAGAACTCTCCCACATAACCTTGTTATGGGTGGGGACTCCCGTGCTGGCTCCCGACAATCGTATATACATAAATGAGTCTCTGTTAGTACTGACACCTCCTTCTCACTCCCCATAGGATTTAAGTTCTAGTTTCAGCCATCTTATGGGTTAAACGTGCTTGGTCTAACAGAGAACTATTTAGATGTTGTCAAGCAAGATTTTCTTTATTTGATGGTAACAACAGAGGCTACAGTTTAGTACTTAAACCAGCAGTTAATAGGGACCTTCTATTCGGCTGCCGTCTATGGGGTCACAGAGTCGGACACGACTGAAGCGACTTAGCAGCAGCAGCAGCAGCATTCAGGCAGAGTAACTAAAAGCAGCTGTGAAAACTGCAAAGAAAACTAGAGACAGGACAAGAGGCAGTGAAAGCCTGACTGCTGTAAGCTGGTACACACCCCTGCATTTCAGCAAACACAGGAAAGCCAAAGTCACTGACTGCTTTCCTCACTGACTTGAATTGACAGTTTCTTCTCCAACCATCTTGTTACTGGTTGCATTCTACTGCTGCTGCTACTGCTAAGTCGCTTCAGTCGTGTCCGACTCCATTCGACCCCATAGACGGCAGCCCACCAGGCTCCCCCGTCCCTGGGATTCTCCAGGCAAGAACACTGGAGTGGGTTGCCATTTCCTTCTCCAATGTGTGAAAGTGGAAAGTGAAAGTGAAGTCGCTCAGTCATGTCTGACTCTTTGCGACCCCATGCACTGCAGCCCACCAGGCTCCTCTGTCCGTGGGATTTTCCAGGCAAGAGTACTGGAGTAGGGTGCCATTGCTTCAGGTTGCATGTGCTTTAGTTTGCTTCCTGGGGGTCCCGGAGGCTGCTCTCCAGGCAGAGGTGCCAGGCTGGGCTCTCCTGCAGCGGGCCCCCCATGCCAGCCCTGCAGACCCTCGGGAAGGGCCGTGTCCTCCTCCAGGCCTCCTGTGCCCTCCACGAGCTCCTCGTAGGTGATCTTCTCAGCGAACGGCCGCGGCCCAAGCAGCTCCACCATGTCAGCCCGCTCCAGCACCTCCTTCTTCAGCAGCCGCCTGCCCAGCTTGTCCACCTTGTCCACCTGCTCACAGTAGCATATGAGCAGGTCCAGAGTGCATGCAAGCGCGGAGCCGATGAGCCACCGCACCTCCTTGTCTATGAGCTGGGCCATGGCCTCGCTGAATGGCTTCTCCACCAGCGCCTCTCCTGGCCACGGGAGGTCGAAGGACACCTGGCCCAGCTTCTCGCTCATCCCGAACTGCATGATCTGAGCCTAGGCGCTCTGGGTGACCTTCCTCAGGTCATCCTGGGCCCCCGTGGTGACCCGCCCGAAGAACAGCTGCTCAGCCATGCGGCTGCCCAACACAGCACACAAGCGGTCAAAGAGCTGCTCTGGTGTGTACAGGTACTACTCCCTGGGCAGGCACTGGGCATAGCTGAGCCCCTTGCCCCGGGGGACAATGGACACCTTGAGCAGGGAGTCTGCATGTTCCAGGAACCAGCCCACCACCTCATGGCCAGCCTCGTGGTAGGCCACCATCATCTTCTCGCAGGGCTGCAGGACCTGTGTCTTCTTCTCAAGGCCTCCAATGACCCTCTGGATGGCCTGCTTCTCCCCGACACAGGGGTTTAGGTGGCGGGTGGCAATCAGGGCGGCTTCGTTGCAAACATTAGAAATATCAGCACCTGTGAAGCCTGGAGTGAGGGCCGCAAGCTTCCTCGCCAGGGCATCCTTGCTGAGGCTCTCGTCCAACTTGAGTGGACGCAGGTGGACCCTGAAGATAGACGACCTGCCTTTGATGTCCGGGGAGCCAGTGTAAATCTGATGGTCGAAGAGGCCCGGCCGCATCAGGGCTGGGTCAAGGACGTGGGGACGGTTGGTGCTGGCCAGCACGATGACGTTCGTGGTAGAGTTGAATCCGTCCATCTCCACGAGCAGCTGGTTCAGGGTGTTCCGCTCACTCCGGCCTCCAAAGTGCCTGCAGCCACGCTTCTGGCCAATTGCATCAATCTCATCAACAAACAAGATACAGGGAGCATTTTTCCGGGCCATTGCAAACATGTCATGAACCCAAGCTGGGCCAACACCAACAAACATCTCCAGGAACTCAGACCCATTCATGGTGATGAAGGGCACACCAGCCTCCCCTACGATTGCCTTGGGGAGAAGCGTCTTGCCAGTACCAGGAGGACCTGTGAGCAGGGCTCCCTTTGGAATTTTGGCCCCAAGGTCCTGGTACTGTTTGGAGTTCTTCAGGGAATTCACAAACTCCGTGATCTCCAGCTTGGCCTCTTCGCAACCAGCCACGTCTGCAAACCGCACACCGATGTCATCCTTGATGGTCTTGGCTATTGTCTCACCAATGCCAAAGAGGCCCCCTCCTCGCCCACCATGCCCAGCCCCCATCAGACCCCTCCTCATGGCATAGAGGAAGATGCCAATCAGGAGAAGGGTGGGCACCAGGCTTCACAAGAAAGTCCCATCACTCTCTAGTTAAATATAAAGAATCAGTCTTCATAGTAAAATCATCTTTTCAGAAGAGCTATACACAATACATTCAAAACCACTGACTGTTTTTTCTTCTTTGTTTCCTTGAACTTGTAGGTGGTTGAATCTCTTGTGTTTCTTCTTTTTCACCAGATATGGGCTGTTTGAAAACTATTTCATTATCTTTATCATCATCATTCATTTTAGCCACTTCAGATTTTTGTTTTTCCAAAAATGTTGATGTACAAATTGGTGTGGGACCCTGGCTATCCACAGCCTTCTCAGGAGTGTTAGGAGTGACTGAAGCTGCTTTCTTCTTACATACAACCTGGTGCTTTCTGGAATTTCAAGGACCAGTGTTCGAGCATTTTCCTCATTTTTATGTAAGACCTTAACCAATGAAGGGAAACTATAATCAATTCTCTTTTTAGCCAGTCTCTTCCTGAGTAATTTTTCCTCCGTTTTAAACCACTCCTCCATCCATAGCTTTTAAAGAAGCGACTGATTCTGATTGTACCATTTCACTGCTGGATATGATGACCTTTTAAATAGTATATGCCACTCTCAAAAAGTTCTTCATGTATCTTTTCAGGTGGTATAAAATGACACTTCAAGAGTCTTTCACCAAAAAGGTAGCTGTTCATTGTTTCAGCAGCTATTTTGGCAACATCTTCAGACTCAAACTCCACAAAGCCATAGCCTTTGCTACTTCCAGTCTTTTTTACCCCTGGACAGTCTGAATTTTGTAACAGTGCCAAACTGGAAGAAATATACTCAGATCTGGGTTTCATAAAGTGATGGTGGTAAGCAAACCTGAGCCACCTCCTTTTTAAATTTGGCATCCTCCTGTAGGTTTAGGGACAGGAGTGGCTTAGCTGGGTCATTGAAGGCTGCCATTCCACCAACTTGTACGCAGATGAGAAATCAACACATTCTATATCCCATTGCCGTAGTGATTGGCTAGTGCCGTGATGTTCAAAAGCAAGTTTTCATTGCTTGGCAATTGGCAACATCTGGAAACATTTTTTGTTATCACTATGGAAGAGTGGATGCTGCTGGCATCTAGTGGGTGGAGGTCAGGGATGCTGTTAAACATCCTACAATGCAAAGGACAACCTTCTACAGCAAAGAGTGATTTGGCCCTAAATGCCAGTATTACCAACATTGAGGGACACTAGGCTAGAGGATAAATATGTGACCCAGTTGAAGTCAATACAAAATCAACCCCAAGACTAAAAGCTTCTCAACTCTCTGGAATGTACAAGATGGTCTATGATCCTTACACCTATTTTGTTAACACAGAGAGGGAAGATCAGAGCTGTGGAGGTGGGAAGAGAAGTCAGGTTGAGTATCATGTGGAGCCTGGGGGTGAAATGTTGACCTCATTTGAGCCACTAGATGAAATCTCCCCTGAAGCTGGTCCTTTTCAGTTATATGAATCGGTTGGTTTTTGTTTGTTTTAGCTAGCTGGGTAGACTTTTGTGTTACCTGCAACCAAGAGTGCACCAGCTGACAGGAATGAACACTAAACTTCCTCTTTCCTGGAGGAGCCCAGTCTAAACACAGCCTTGTCTTGTGCACAATTATCTGCAAGACATAAAAACCTGTTCAAGCCGGAGTACTTATTAAACAATGCAGCAGTCTCTCCAAACCCCAAGGAAGCATGAAGTATAGTTGAGATCCGTGCAAAACCAGCCTTAGGCACTTAGAAGGCAATTAATAAATACCCACTGATGGCAAATCTATAGTTTTTGCAGGAATCATGTATGGATGTGAGAGTTGGACCATAAAGAAGGCTGAGTGCCAAAGAATTGATGCTTTCAAATTGTGGAGCTGGAGAAGACTTTTGAGAATCCCTCAGAAAGCAAGGAGTTCAAACAAGTTAATCCTAAAGGAAATCAACTCTGAATATTCACTGGAAGGACTGATGCTGAAGTTGAAACTCCAATCTTTTGACCACCTGATTCGAAGATCTGAATCATTGAAAAAGACCCTGATGCTGGCAAAGATGGAGGGCTGGAGGAGAAAGGGGTGACAGAGGATGAGATGGTTGGATGGTCTCACCAATTCGATAGACATGAGTTTGAGCAAACTCCAGGAGATAGTGAGGGACAGGGAAGCCTGGCATGCTGCAGTCAGTCCATGGGGTCACAAAGAGTCAGACACGACTTAGAGACTGAACAACGAATAACATTGATGTCAATGGAATATATGTTCAATTAACTGGGATTTCCATTTGGAAATGAAGTACTCAACATCCTGGAACCATTTGAGTGCTCATCTCTGATTCTCCCATAGAATCTGATCCTCCCAAAGAAGATTGCATAGTTCCAGTCTTCTGCTGTTTTCTCATCAGTACCCAGCACCCCAAATTGTCCATCAATATTTCTTCATCTGTCTTGGCCTTAGTAGCTCCACCAAATGATAGCTTTCTTGGCATCCTCATTTTAAAAACATTCTCAAGCAAGAATCTGATTGGCTCAACTTTAGTTAGGTGGCCATCCCTAGTCCAATCAATGGAGTCATCCATCAAAAGAGGAAGCAAAAGTGGGTCAGCAGGTGAACCAGATGGTTTGGTCCCAAGATGAAAGCTCAATTTACCAACCAGGGTTCTTGGACACCTTCATCAATAGAATTGATCAGAGGCCAGGTAAGAAATTCCGGCAAGGTTTTGTTGGGACCGCTGTTGCAGCAGTGGGGAGTGAGAACAAGCAACAGGTTCCCTTTACTTGCTCATTTCCCAACAGCAGAGAGGGACAAGCTGGTTCCTTATATGGGGTAAGTGGGGGCGGGGGGTCCAGGGGTTGAGCTGGAGGGGTGGCTTAGGTGGTACCCAGCCCTCACGTGGTATTGTGTGCAGGAGGCAGGCACAGTACCCTGTTCTTGCTCCCAGCTCTTCAGAGGCGGCAGTTGGGGTTTTCTGGTCTTTTCACATCTTATTGTCTGTAATTTGCCCCCAATACACATGCCTGCAGGTGTTTTTAGTCCCTTATAGTTTCTTTGTATTTTATTGCTCCAGGAGATGTTTGTCTAGGTGCAAGCACTCCAGGAAAGGGTCCCAGGTCCCGTGTCTCAGCCTGTCTCAAAGTTAATGCTGAAGAGGCCAAACCCCCACACTACCACCACCCCTCCTCACCTAGACACACAACAATGACACTGAGTGTTAACTATTCCTTTATTAGGTGGTGACGGAACAGGGGGCTGTACAATGCAAGGCCTGGGGACTTAGCTACACAGGGATTGTGACCAGAAGCTATATTACAAAAATAGCCTACAAATACTTCTATTTTGCCCTGAGGCTGGGCCAGGGGAGTACCAGGAAGAAGAGGTGCCAGGCAGGCAGCTCATTCTCTTCCTGCAGGCCCACTGTTTACAGGGAGACAAAGTAGAATGCACACGTCTCCCTTGGTCCTCATAGTCCCACCAGCCACCCCACCCTCCCAGCTCCCAAAGGGAGAAGGCCCACACCCTAGGATGGGGGTGGGGGGACTGTGGGCGGGCTCTCTTGGGCCAGAGGGCAAAGCTCTAGAATAAGTTCCATCTGGAATGCAGTGAAGTGAGGGAGGTGGAGCAGGGAGGAGGCTCCCAAGTCTCACCCGACCCCTAGCCCCGGAGGGTGCGCCCAAGGGTGCCTACTTGGTACACACCAGGGTTGTGTACTTGGTACACAGGAGCCCGGTCATGCCTGTGTACTTGGTACACAGAATCCAGCTTGGCCGAATGGGCCCACAGACTCAGCCCCACGGGGGCACTGGGGGGGTTTGCAGGGGGGCAGAGAGCATCTCCATATATATATTTTGTAAAAAATAATAATAATAATAAGTTTGTTTAAATGAATTTGTTTCTATACAAAATGTAAAAAAAATAATAATAATCCACTTGTGTCAGAGCAGGAGGAGTGACAGAGGGGGGCCAGAGAAGGCAAGAAAAGGGGGGAAAAGAGAATGGGGGTAGGGGGGTGTTGGCCACAGGATGAGGGGAGAGGCAGGCGGATGTCCTAGACTCACCACAGGACCCAAGGGTAAGGGTCAGCCTGCACCCCTTATAAATAAAGGAAGACTGAAGCCCTAGGCTGGTGACCTATCTTGGTCACATTGCAAGGAGAGCAGGGTGCAGGAGAAAACAAGAAACAGAATGAAATGGACTAAAAGGGGAGAGAGAGAGGGGAATCATGACTGGGAGCCCCTTCAGCCTCCCAAAATCCAGGAACTGGGGAGCCCTCAGGCCAACACTTGCCTCTTGGGGGTGACTTCAGGCTGGGGCCCTAGCTGGGTCTGGGCCTGAGCAAGAGCGCCAGGGACCGACAGGGGGAGCGGCTGGGCCGACAGGGACCCAGCAGCTGTGGCCGAGGCCCCGGTGGCAGTGGCCGGGCTGGGCGTGGAGTCAGACCAGTCCGAGAGTGAGGGTGGGGAGGGGCTGGCCCAGTGCTCGGGGGACTCGGGGGATGGGGTCAAGTAAGGGTGCTCGCTGGGGACCCGCAGGAAGCGGGCCTTGGGGGGGCTGCCGTGAGCCGCAGCCACCGCGGGGAACTCCTCGCCGTGTCCTGGGGCAGCCAGGTAGGGCGGGGGCCGCTCCTGGGGGGACACAGGATTCCCGGGGTTCAGCAGCTGGGGTCCCGGGGCCAGCGGCAGCAGGAAGGAGGGACCTGGAGGGGCGGGTGGGGGCAGCCGGGCCCAGTCGAGGGGTACGGCCACGGGGTTCAACAGGCCCAGGCTGAGCACGCAGCCCCCAGGGGGCTGACGCCCTAGACCCGCCCGGCCCGCGCCACCCAGCTGCGCCAGAGACACAGCCGTGGCCGTGGCGGCCGCGTAGGGCCCCTCGAGGGGGAAGCCGCCAGGGGACGCGGGGGGCCCGCCAAAGGGCCGCGGGGAGTCCAGCGAGTCCACGGGCGAGAGCGTGACCGAGCTGTCGGCCAAGGGCCCGGGGCAGGCCAGCGTCAGCTTCTTGCCCCGCCCCCGGGTGCCCTGCGGCCCCAGCCCCGCCTTCCCCGGGGGCCTCCGGCTCTTCTTAGCCCCGGACTGCGCCACCTTGAGGCCGGGGAGGAAGGCCCCGGGGGGACAGAGCAAGGGCCCCAGGCCGTGGGGGCCAGCGGGGCTACGGGGCCCGCTGGGCTGGTCCAGCAAGCGCACGATATCCTGGTGCAGCCTCTCCTGGGCCACGTCCCGGGGCAGCCTGTCCAGGTGGTCTGTGATCTCCCGGTTGGCAAAGTGGTCTAGCAGCAGCTTGGCCGCCTCGAAGCTGCCCTCCCGGGCGGCCAGGAACAGTGGAGTCTCTTCCTGTGGGGGCCCAGGAACCCACAAGATGTCAGGGTCAAGAGTCAGGTTAAGTCCTGCCTAACGTCACAGAGGCCTCTAGTCTCTGGGGGAAACAGAGCTAGGAGTTCATACTCTGCAGCCAGACAGACCTTGATTGGAATCTCAGTTCTGCCTGGATGAAAAACTGGGCAAGTTCTTTCCTTAAAGCCCTATTCATCCAGCACCTATTAAGAAACTTCAGGCCCCAAAGCCAGGACTAGAGTGAGGAGAGTGAGGCACTCACCTTAGGCACAGAATTTAAGGGGGTGGTGAAAAATTCTGCTATCAAAATAAATGGTATTTAATGCAGTTTTTAAAGTTAAGATTAATGCAAAAATATATACATAACAAATATAACATGGATATTTTAGATAAAGATGGAATCTACCCCTGTATTCTTTTGAACCTCATTTTTCCATTTGTAAAATGAGAGTAATACCACCTTGCAAGGGTTTTCAAACAACAGTCATAATAGCTATCTTTTGTTGAGGATCCTCTAAGCACTTTACAAAAGCATTAGCTCACTGAATTCTTGGAAGAGGCGATGAGGTGGGTACTGTTGCTTCCCCATTTCAAAAATGTGAACAGAAGTTCAGAAGAGTTAAGTAACTTGCCCAAGGTCACCAGCAACTGCCATACACTTCCTCCCCTGATCCACTATTGGAACCTCTTGGGCCCTGATCCCACGTGAACACTGGCTACAGGCAGGGTGAATGTCCCCACCAGCCTCCCCCAATCTGCTCTCTGCTGCCTGTGGAGGCTGTTCCAGGGCTGAAGGTGAACCAAAAGCTGGGGCTCACCTTGCTATCCTGCATGTCCTTGTTGGCTCCATTTTTGAGCAGAGCCAAGGTGGCCTCCACGTTGTTGACAGCTGCAGCCCAGTGTAAGGCCGATTTTCCTGTGGGGAAGTGAGGGGAGGTCAAGGTCAGGACCTGGCTCATTAGCTGCCCCTCCCCCACAGGGGAGGACAGGAGTGTCTAGAATATGGGATGGGATGGGGGGGAGGGTAGGCTGAGTACCTGTGTTTGGGTCCATGTGTGCACAGCTATAGGTGTAACTTTCTGTATTTGGGGCATATTATGTGGGCTTAACTAAGTTGTAGGTAGAGCTGTGCTGTCCAATGCAACAGCCACAGTCACATGTGGTTCTTTAGTTTATATAAATTACTAAAAAAAAAAAAGAAGTTCCCTGGTAGCCTAATGGTTAGGATTCCAAGCTTTCATTGCTATGGCCCAGGTCCAATCCCTGGTCAGGGAACTGAGATCCCACAAGCTTCACAGCATAGCAAAAAATAAATTAATTCATTAAATTGGTGTCAAGATAGTTTAATGGGGAAAGGATAACTTTCTCAACAGATCATGCTGGAGGGCTTCCCTGGTGGCTCTGCGGTAGAAAATCTGCTTGCCAATGCAGGGGACACAAATCTGATCCCTGGTCTGGAAGGATCCCACATGCCTTGGAGCAACTAAGCCTGTGTGCCCCAACTATTGGGCCTGTGGTCTAGAGCCCAGGAGCCGCAACTACTGATGTCCTTGAGCCCAGAGCTCATGCTCTGCAACAAGAGAAGCCACGACAGTGAGACGCCCACACACTTCAACTAGAGAGTAGCCCCCAGTCACTGCAACTAGAGAAAACCCACACACAACAACGAAGACCCAGCACAGCCAAAAATAAAAAAAATTATTTTTTTAAATGGTACTGGTACAACCGGATCTCCATATGCAAAAGAACAAAGTTGGACCCCTACCTCACACCACATACAAAAAATAATTCAAAGTGAATCCAATATCTAAATGTAAGACCTCAAACTATAAAACATTTAGAAAGAAACACAGGAGTAAATTTTCACAAGACCTTGAATTAGGCAGTACTTTGGCCACCTCATGTGAAGAGTTGACTCATTGGAAAAGACTGATGCTGGGAGGGATTGGGGGCAGGAGGAGAAGGGGACGACAGAGGATGAGATGGCTGGATGGCATCACTGACTCAATGGAAGTGAGTCTGAGTGAACTCCGGGAGTTGGTGATGGACAGGGAGGCCTGGCGTGCTGTGATTCATGGGGTCGCAAAGAGTCGGACACGACTGAGCGACTGAACTGAACTGAACTGAACTGAATTAGGCAAAGGATTCTTAGATATGACACCCAAAACACAAGCAACAATAACAACAACAACAAAAATAGATAAACTGGACATAATCAAGATGAAAAAACTTTTGTGCTTGTAAGGACATCATCTAGAAAGTAAAAAAGAGAACCTATAGGGAAATTCCCTGGCAGTCCAATGGTTAAGACTCCAAGCTTCCGCTGTAGGGGGCGGAGGTTTGCTTCCTGGTAGGGGAACGAAGGGCTTGCCCAATGGCTCAATGGGTAAAGAATCTGCCTGCAGTGCTGGAGACACAGGAGACTCAGGTTCAATCCCTGGGTTGGGAAGATGCCCTGCAGAAGGGAATGGCAACCCACTCCAGTATTCTTGCCTGGAGAATTCCGTGGACAGAAGGTGGAAAGAGTCAGACATGACTGAGCGACTAACACACACAAGGACATCATCTAGAAAGTAAAAAGAAAACCTACAAGAACTTCCCTGATGGTCCAATAGTTAAGACTCCAAGCTTCCACTGCACAGAGTAGGGGGTTTGATTCCTGGTTGGGAAACTAAGATCCCATATGCCGTGGGATACAGTCCCCACTGAAAGAAAACCTACAAATATAATAAACCTACTGTATGTTTGATAAGAGACCTACCTAGAATATATGAAGAACTTTTATAACTCAATCATAAAAAGACAAATAACCCAATTTTTAAATGGGCAAAGAATCTGAATAGACATTTCTCCAAAGATATACAAATGGCTAATAAATGTGGAAAAATGCTCAACATCATTGGCCATCAGGGAAATGTAAATCAAACCACACTGATATACTAAATCACATCCACTAGGGAGACAGTACAAAAAGAGAGAAAAACAAGTTGTCAGTCAGGATGTGGCGATAGCAGAACCTGTTTTATACACTGTTGGTAGGAATGAAAAATAGGGCAGCCACTGTGGAAAACAGTCTGGCAGTTCCTCAGAAAGTGAAAAAGAGTTATCATGTGACCTAGCAATTCTGCCCATAGGGATACATCCCAGAGAAATAAAACCATGTCCATACAAAAACTGATACATGAATTCTACACCAGCATTATTCATAATAGCCCCAAAGCAGAAACAACCCACATGTCCATCAGTGGATGAATGCATACACAAAATGTGGTGCCTCCATATAACAGAGTATTACCTAGTCATTAAAAACAAAAAAGGGGGTTTCTCTGTGTGTTCTAGTGGTCAAGAACCCAGTGGTTAAGAACCCTGCAACACAGGGGACACGGGTTCGGTCTCTGGTGTGGGAGGACCCTACGTATGGTGGAGCAACTCAGCCTGTGCAGCACAGCTACTGAGCCTGTGCTGCAGAGCCCAGGAGCCGCAACCACTGAAAGCTGTGAGCCCTAGAGCCCGAGCTCTCCAACAAGAGAAGCCGCAGCAATGAGAAGCCCACATTCCACAACTAGAGAAAGCCAGCAACGAAGACCCAGAACAGCCAAAAATAAATAGTTTTCTTAAAAAAAGAGGGAGTTCCCTGGTGACCCAGTGGTTAGGATTCCGGGCTTTCACTGCTGTGGCTGGGGATCAATCCCTGTCAGAGAACTGGGACCCTGCAAACCTTACAGCAAGGCCACAAAACACACAAAAAGTAATCCTGGTACACGCTGCCATGCATATACCTGCTACTTGCAGGCTCATGAACCTAGAAAACATCATGAAAGGAGCCAACCAAGAAAGACCACATATTGTGTGATTCCATTTATATAAAGTAGAATACACAAATCCTTATAGAGAGAAAGTACATTAGCAATCATCTAAGGGCCACAGAAAATGAGAGGGTGTGGGGGGGTGATGGCTAAGAAGCAAAGGCTTCTTTTTCAGGTGATGAAAACATTCTAAAATTTATTGTAACAAAAAATAAAATAAAATTTATTGTGATGATATTTGCACAACCTTGTGGTTATATTAGGGGGCTTCCCAGGCAGCGCTAGTGGTAAAGAACCCAGCTGCCAATGCAGGAGACATAACAGATGTAAGTTCAATCCCTGGGTTGGGAAGGTCCCCTGGAGGAGAGCATGGTAACCCACTTTGGTATTCTTGCCTGGAGAATCCCAAGGACAGAGGAGCCTGGTGGGCTACAGTGCATGGAGTCACAAAGGGTTGGACATGACTGAGGCCAACTTAGCACACACACAGGTGGTTATACAAAAAAAATCACTGGATTTTACCCTTGAATGAATTGCATGGTATGTGAATAACATGTCAATTCAGCTATTTTAAAAAAAAAAGCAAAACAAAGGTTAAAATATTCAGTGAAATAAAAGACTCAGTTCTTTGTTCATCCCAGCCACATTTCGGCGCTGAGTTATCACCATGCGTTGCCAGTAGCTACCATATTAGACAGCACAGACCAAGAGCACTTCATCATCACAGACAGTTCTATTGGCCAGCGCCCTTCTAGACCATATTTCTAAAGCAGGGGTGATTTTCCTCTAAGGGGCATTTGGCAATGTCTGGAGATATTTTTGGTTGTCATATCTGGGAGGTGGGGTGCTACTGGCATCTCATGGGTCAAGACCAAGGATGCTACACTGCACAGGGTGGCCCCCACTGCAAAGGATGATCCAACCCCCAAATGTCAGCGTTGCTGAGACTGAGAACACCCAGCTCCAAAGATGTTTCTGAGAGTCCGAGTGTGTCTATGTGAGGTTCTCTAGACACAAGGCAGGTTGCTGTTGGGCAAGCAAGCCACCTCCAAGCAAGAAGTGATCCCCACCTACAGATTGGCCGATTCGCAAATTTTACACCAGTAGTCCAGCAGGTGGCACCAGTGTACGCTCTTCTAACAAAGCAGATGGAAAGAACGTGTCTTGCAGAATGGCATGCTTGCCTGCTCAGTCCTTCAGTCCTGTCAGACTCTTTGTGAAGCCATGCACTGTAGCCCACCAAGCTCCTCTGTCCATGGAATTTTCCAGGCAAGAATACTGTAGTGGGTTGCCATTTCCTACTCCAGGGGATCTTCTTGACCCAGGGATCGAACCCATGTCTCCTGTGTCTCCTGCACTGTCAGGTAAATTCTTTACCACTGAGCCACCTGGGAAGCCCCATGGGGAAAGGCACCTTTTTCTAAATCACTGAGCGCAATATAGGCTAATGGGTGCCATTTAAAAAAAAATAAATGTATGAGAGTATAAGTCCATGTTGAAACTCTGTTATGAGTGCATGGGTTTCACTGACTGGGTCTCAGTGTGGGTGTGAGTGAGTTCAGACCAAGTCAGGGTCCAGGTGACACTGTCTCAGCCTCCACCCACCACTACCCACCACAGCCTACCGAGCTCATCCACAGCATTGACATCAGCATGGCTGGCGATGAGCTCTTCCACCATGCCCTCCACCGCCAGGCGGGCTGCCAGGATCAGTGCCGTGGAGCCGTCTGCCATGCGAGCATCCAGGTCTGTAGAGCGGTTCCGGATAAGAATCTAAGGGAGATGGGGATGCAGCAGGGGGAGTCATGGCAAGAACAAGGGAAGAAGAAGCACTCCCAAGCCCTCTGAGGACCCCAACCAATGCCTCCTATGGAACCAATGGGTTCAGGGAGCAGCTACTTGACAGTAACTCTACACTCATATATCCCCATTTCACAAATGAGAAAGATGAGCTCTGACAGGCAAAACCTGGGCTCAAACCCAAGTCTGTCTGATGTGTGTCCCAGCTCTGAAGTCCCAAGAGGCAAGCCGATCTCACCTGGAAGACACCCTGGGCATCGGCAGTGACAGCTGTGTGCAGGGGGGTGCGGCCAGAGTGGTCCTGGGCATTGGTGTCTGCCCCAGCGTCCAGCAGCCGCTTGGCCGCGTCAGCCCGGGCATAGCGGGCAGCCAGGTGCAGGGCCGTCTCACCAGTGCGGTCAGTCCGAGCCCCAAGCTGTGCCCCTTGGCAGATCAGGTCTGAGATGATGCTGGCTGATGTGTCTTCTGCCTCGTCCTCCTCAGTTGGGATTGGCTCCAGGGCTCCCCCGCAGAAGGAGGCCAGCATTAGAGGGGTGAAGCCATCTGCAGGGACCAGGAGTGTGTCAGAAAGGAGGCAGACACAGGGCCTTCCCAGGGAATATGACAATGTATTAGGAGGAAGCGCACTGCATTAGGGGGAAGTGGGATGTGGGGAAGTACACGATCGAAGGGCCAATCCTCCCATCACACACACGCACACGCGCGCACACACACACACACACTTGTGTCAGGTACTTCGGAGCCAACCCAGGATGAGGCTTCACAGGCATTTGGTTTGTGGCAGGAGGCCTCCTAAGCAGTAGGGTACACAGAACGAGGGAGGAATAAAGTCAAGCAAGTGGACGATGACCACATTCCTGGAGAGTTATTTCAGCCTGAGTTATTTCACTTTGTCAACAAAGGTCATCTAGTCAAAGCTATGGTTTTTCCAGGAGTCATGTACAGATGGGAGAGTTGGACCATGAAGAAGGCTGAGCACCCAAGAATTGATGCTTTTGAATCATGGTGCTGGAGCAAGGAGATCAAACCAGTCCATCCTAAAGGAAATCAACCCTGAATATTCAGTGGAAGGACTGCTGCTGAAGCTTAACCTCCAATACTTTGACCACCTGATGCGAAGAGCTGATTCACTGGAAAAGAACCTCATGTTGGGAAAGACTGAGGGCAGGAGGAGAAGGGGGCAACAGAGAATGAGATGGTTGGATGGCATCACCAACTCAATGGACATGAGTTTGAGCAAACTTCGGGAGACAGTGAAGGACAGGGAAGACTGGTGTGCTGCAGTCCATGGGGTCGGGAAGAGTCAGACATGAGTCTGAACAACAACATTTCAGCCTGATCCCAAAGGGGGACTCTGAAAGCTGAGCTGTACCCAGAGTTGTAATCCAGCTTGAGACAAAGGAGCTGAGCCTTTCATATACCTGCATCCACTGCTTAGGAGCTGCACCGAGGGACATAAAATACCAAGTACATGGGGGCCTAATGGGAGTCAAAAGACAGCCACAGGTGCGAGTCATTTGGAGCGAAAGCAAATCAGAACTGCAGGAGGCATATTATAAAATGTGACAAAGACAGACCCCAGAGGATTCAGACACCATGGTCTGCTCTACTCTGTAAGAGCACTTGCCCTTCTTTCCCTTAGGAAGCCACTAGCACCCCCATTCTCCATTCTCAAGGCCTCAGTTCAGTTCAGTCGCTCAGTCGTGTCCAACTCTTTGCGACCCCATGAATCACAGGAGAAGGAGCCTTCTCCTCCTGCCCCCAATCTCTCCCAGCATCAGAGTCTTTTCCAATGAGTCAACTTCGCATGAGGTGGCCAAAGCACTGGAGTTTCAGCTTTAGCATCAGTCCTTCCAAAGAACACGCAGGGCTGATCTCCTTCAGAATGGACTGGTTGGATCTCCTTGCAGTCCAAGGGACTCTCAAGAGTCTTCTCCAACACCACAGTTCAAAAGCATCAATTCTTCGGTGCTCAGCTTTCTTCACAGTCCAACTCTCACATCCATACATGACCACTGGAAAAACCATAGCCTTGACTAGACGGACCTTTGTTGGCAAAGTAATGTCTCTGCTTTTCAATATGCTATCTAGGTTGGTCACAACTTTTCTTCCAAGGAGTAAGCGTCTTTTAATTTCATGGCTGCAGTCACCATCTGCAGTGATTTTGGAGCCCCCCAAAATAAAGTCTGACACTGTTTCCACTGTTTCCCCATCTATTTCCCATGAAGTGATGGGACCAGATGCCATGATCTTCGTTTTCTGAATGTTGAGCTTTAAGCCAATTTTATCACTCTCCTCTTTCACTTTCATCAAGAGGCTTTTTAGTTCCTCTTGACTTTCTGCCATAAGGGTGGTGTCATCTGCATATCTCAAGCCCTGCTGCTGCTGCTGCTGCTAAGTCACTTCAGTTGTGTCCAACTTTGTGCGACCCCAGAGACAGCAGCCCACCAGGCTCCCCCGTCCCTGGGATTCTCCAAGCAAGAACACTGGAGTGGGTTGCCATTTCCTTCTCCAATGCATGAAAGTGAAAAGTGAAAGTGAAGTCGCTCAGTCGTGTCCGACTCTCCTTAACCCCATAGACTGCAGCCTACCAGGCTCCTCTGTCCATGGGATTCTTCAGGCAAGAGCACTGGAGTGGGGTGCCATCGCCTTCTCCTATCTCAAGCCCTGCTGCTACTGCTGCTAAGTCGCTTCAGTCGTGTCCGACTCTATGTGACCCCATAGACGGCAGCCCACCAGGCTCCACCATCCCTGGGATTCTCCAGGCAAGAACACTGGAGTGGGTTGCCATTTCCTCCAATGCATGAAACTGAAAAGTGAAAGTGAAGTTGCTCAGTCGTGTCTGACCTTCATCGACCCCATGGACTGCAGCCCACCAGGCTCCTCCGTCCATGGGGTTTTCCAGGCAAGAGTACTGGAGTAGGGTGCCATTGCCTTCTCCTCTCAAGCCCTAGGTAAAGGCAAACCCCCGCTGCAGGGACAGGCATATAGCCCAGGCCTGTCAATCTGCATGTTCCAGGCCCCAGGCCACATTGATTGGTTCACACATGGGGCACGTGACCTTAGACTATCCAATCAGAACTCATCCTGGGAGGACTTCCCTGGTGGCCCAGTGACTAAGAATCTATGGACCAATGCAGGGGAACCAGGTTGGATCCCTAATCTGGGAAGATCCCACATGCTGCAGAGGAACTAAGCCCGTGTGCCACAACTACTGAGCCCGGGTACCCTAGAGGCGTGCTCCGCAACAGGAGAAGCCGCGGCAACGAGAAGCTCCTGCACTGCAACTAGAGAAGACCTGTGAGCAGCAACAAAGAGCCCACACACTGCAACGAAGACCCAGTGCAGCCAAAAATTTTAAAAAAATAAATAGCTTTCATTGGCCAAAGATACAATAGTTTGAGCATCAACAAGAATGTGTACATTAAATTTAAACATATCAGTTACATTAAAAAAAAAAAAAAAAAAACCCTCATCTTGGGACTTTTGCTGTTACAGATGAGAAAAAGGTTGTGTAATGCCTGCAGGAGAAAGACTGCCTGGACTGGAACCAAAAGCTGACAAGTCCAGGATCCAAATGTGCCTGAAGCTTCTGTTTACAAGAGCCAGTAAATCGTTTGTTTTACTTAAGTTAGCTTGAGTTGGGCTATTATCACTTACAACCAAGAGTCCTGATTAACAGGACTGATTAACCCACTGACAGACAGCCAGACACACCCAGCTGTTCCCAGAGCACAGACTCAGATGGAACCTCTCATGAGCAGGATGGATCAAGGGCATTCTGGAGGCAGGGGCACCATCACTGACCTGGACCGCGCACGTTGACATCCATGCCATCCGCATCTGCGTCACCCTGCGGCGGTGTCAAGGCCATGGCTGGTGCCACGCGGATGTCGGCGGCAACCAGGTGGTGTTGAGTCCACTGGCGGCAATCCACAGCGTCCTCAGTCCCCACACCAGGCTCCTCCACCTGGAGGCACAAGCACCCAGGTTCTCACAAGGAATTGGGAGACACAGAGGAACCATCTGGGCATTCTCACAGATTTCTCTCACAGAGATGCACACACGGCAGGTGCCGAGAAGCCATTAACATCCTGCTTGATAGGGGCTTCCCAGGTGTTTCAGTGGGAAATGGCAACCCATTCCAGTTCTTACCTGGGAAATCCCTTGGATAGAGGGACCTAGCGGGCTACAGCCCATGGGGGTTGAAAAGAGTCGGACATGACTGAGCGACTGAGCACACACAGCAAGACTAAACAGAGCCTGATAAAATTAGATCTGAACTTAAGGACCCAGGTGGGGAGTTTAATTTCATAAAAAAGGACAGCCAGGTGACGGACAGGTAACCAGAAAAGGTCCTGGAGGATGGGACACCCTTCAATGTGGATTCAGTGTCTGACACAGTCACTTAGTAGGCTTGTAATCCTAGAATTCCGAGCTTCTCATTGGTAAAATCAAGATGATGCAGTCAGGGACTTCCCTGGTGGTCCAGTAGTTAAGACTCCGCCTGCCAATGCAGGGACATGGGTTTGATGCCTGGTCCAGGAAGATTCACTATGCCTCGGAGTAACTAAGCCTGGGCGCCACAACTACTGAGCCCTCGACCCTAGAGCCTATGCTCTGCAACAAGAGAAGCCACCGTGATGAGAAGCCTGCCCACCATAACTAGAGAGTAGCCCTGGTCACCACAACTAGAGAAAGCCCACTCAAAGCAACAAAGATCCAGCATTGCCAAGGACTAATTAATTAACTTTAAAAAAAAAAAGAGATGATGCAATAATTTCACAAGACCCACATAAACATTCTACACCATATACTTAACACCCACTTTTGGATGAGAAAGAAAGAAAAAAACAAAGCCTGGGGCAAGCAGATTTCTTTGGCTGTCATTTGCAACAGAAGTATCCATTCTAACAAACATTAAGACATAGGCAGGAGGAGAAGGGGATGACAGAGGATGAGATGGTAGGATGGCATCACCAACTCAATGGACATGAATTTGAGCAAACTCAGGGAGATGGTGAAGGACAGGGAAACCTGGCGTGCTACAGTCCATGGGGTCACCAAATCAGACACGACTTAGCGACTGAACAACAACAAAAATCATATGATGAAGGCCTAATCCCCCAACATGACTATATTTAGAGACAGAGCCTTTAAGGAAGTAATTAAGGTTAAATAAGATCATAAGGGTGGAGCCCTAATCCAATAGGACCAGTGGAAGAGGAAGAGACACCACAGTTCTCCCTCATTCTCTGCACACAAAGAGGAAAGGTCATCTGAGGACACAGTGAGAAGAGACATTCTACAAGATAAGAAGAAGTCCTCACCAAGAGCCAATCCTGCCAGCGCACTGATCCTGGACTTACAGCCTCCAGTGTGTATCTGTGCCTGCTAAGTCGCTTCAGTCGTGTCCAACTCTGTGCAACCCTATGGAGCCCACCAGGCTCCTCTGTCCATGGGATTCTCCAGGAGAGAATTCTGGAGTGGGTTGCCATGCCCTCCTCCAGGGGATCTTCCCGACCCAGGGACTGGACCCACATCTCCTGCCTCTCCTGCACTAGCAGGCAGGTTCTTTATACCATCAGTGCCACCTGGGAAGCCCCAGCCTCCAGAGGTGTGAGAAAAATAAGTGTCTGTTGTTTGAGCCACTCAGTCTGCAGTATTTCATTATGGCAACTCTCGCTGACAAAGACAGGGCCCATCGGCGTGGCCCCTGGACAGGAAAAGACTAGCTGGGGGTGTTCTCAGGCTGGGCACGCTGGACTAAGGTGGCCACATCAGAGAGAATGCCGAGTCACTCTCTGGGATAGAGGATCCCCTCTGGAAAGACGCCAGGAGCAGGATGGGGTGGTTGCCGTGACTGTTCTCCAGAACCAGGGACAGCAGAGATTCCCCTGGCTCTCTCACTGACCACTGGGCCCCCACCCAGGACCCTGAGGGCAGGGGTCACAGGAGGGAACACAACCTTCAGTCGCTTGGCCTCTGGGCACTCTGTGTCCATCCAGTCGGTGGCCACCTCCCCCATCAGACTCTCACCCTTGGCCATGTTCCTGTGGGGAC
Source organism: Bos indicus x Bos taurus (assembly GCF_003369695.1). Taxonomy (NCBI): domain Eukaryota; kingdom Metazoa; phylum Chordata; class Mammalia; order Artiodactyla; family Bovidae; genus Bos; species Bos indicus x Bos taurus. Next base: position 102,487,020 of record NC_040082.1, read on the forward strand.
AGTGGGAAAGGGGAGGGGAGAAGGGACAATGCGGTCAGCAGGGGCAGGGTACTCAGGGTCAAGAGATAGGGTCCAAGGATGGGATGCAGGATGCGGTCAAGGTTGCAGGGGGTACTGTCAGGGGTTGTGATGGGTGACAGTCAGGTGGAACTGGGGAAGGGACAGGAGTGGAGTCAGAGGTCAGAGCAGATAGATGTCTATGGGACAGGTGAGGGTCACAGGCATACAGCATGGGTTACAGCAGATGACATCGTAGGTCATGGAAGACAGAGTTATCCTCATAGCAGGTGAGAGATGTAGCCAGGAATAAAGAGGTTGTGGAGAGGGAGCAGAGGGCAGAGGGTCACAGGAGAGGTAAATTCAGGGGTTAGGACAGGGTGGGGCTGGAGTCTTGAGGGGCCGGTCAGGGAGGTGGAGATCATGGCCAAGGCCAGGACTGAGGATCATGGGGAATGAGCACTGAGTTGGGGTGGAAAGAGAGGTCAGGTCAAGAGTCAGGGTAGGTTACTCTTGAGGCTTTCAATAGCTAAGTCAAAGATCTCTTGGTAAATGTCACAGTGCTCTTATAAACATGTGGGTTATTTTCAAATTTCTTTTGATATTGATTTCTAACATGATTCCAGTAACAAGAGAACAGACTATATGATTTCAATACCTTTAGACCATGACACTTTTGCACCTTGTTTTATGACCCTGGGTATGGGCCAGTATCTCCTGGTTTATAGTCTATGGGAACTTGAAGATTTTGTACCCTGCTGTTGTATGAAAATTGTATAATCTTAATTATGTTGAATTGGCTCATACTGCTTTTCAGGTCTACCATATCCCTCTGCTTTTCTGTCTATTCATTCTGTTAATTTTTTGAGAGCTTGATATTGAAACTCCAATGAAAAATCTTATCTACTTAAAAAATAATTGTAATATACAGTGGAACTATATGTAACTTTCTTCTGTATTTTCCAAGTCTTCTGTAAACGTGCTATCATACTTTCATAAATTAAAAAATAAAAAATTAAAACAAAACAAAAAAAGTCAGGGTAGGTTAGAGCCAGAAGTGGTACTGGGGCTCACAGAGGATAGGATCAGGGGGTCCAGTGAGGGGTTGGGGTGCAGACAGAGGTCATGAGGTCCACGGTCATGTGGGAACACATATCAGGGTGAAGTCTGAGAGGCTGGGGTTGGGGGAGGGGGTTGTCACAGAAGGATCTGAGTCAGGGAACTGGACCATAGGAAAGGGGATCAAGGGTCACAAATCAGGGGTGATCCCTTAGGGATTATGGAGTCGTTGGTCAAGGAGACAAACACTGATGTCCAAGCTGGAGTCTGAAGTTAGGGTCAGGTAGGGGTCAGAGGTCAGAGTCAGGTGACGGTGGGCTCAAGAGCTCAGGCCCTGCCATAGTCAGGGACGGGGTGAGGGATCGGGTAGGGTCCTCACTTCATGCCCAGCGCGTCTTGGCCCACGGGTTCCCGCCGGCCCTTGTGTCCCACGGCCACATCCTTGTGCAGTGCAAAGCCCTCGGGGAACCAGAGGGTGCTGTGCTCACGCTTGCGGCGGGCCACCATGACGCCGAGGACCAGGAGGACCAACAGGAAGATGCCGCTGGCCGCCAGCAGCGGTAACAGCGGCACGCTTGGTTCCGGCAGCTCCACTGGCTCCCCTGCGGGCAGGAAGCAGGGGGTCTTTACCAGGGGTCCAGGCCCACCCTCATCTCCCTACCTCGGGCCGGGCCTCACCCCGCGCCGCCCGCAGTGGGTAGGGGAAGTCGAGGCGCTCCACCGCCGACAACGCTCCCAAATAGTCCGCCGCGCTCTGAGCATCAGGGAAACAGTGGTCGTTCTCCGGTGACTGCAGGCACAGACGGTTGTCAATCTCCAGCATCACTACAGAGCTGCAGAGACACAGTGGAGGGACAGGAGGCTCAGCAGGCACTGCCAGAAGCCCCGCCCCAGGCCCCGCCCACCTCCCCACACCTCGCTCAGAAGAGCATCTCTACTCACCAGGTCACCACTAACTCCCATCCGGCATCCAATCCTGCCACATCCCCTCAAACTATCGTTTTTTTAAATCCACTTATGATATATTTGGTGATATTAAGGATATTTATTTTTTAGCTGTGATCACGGTATTACAGTGCTTTTAAGAAGAGAGCTTATGTGTTTAGAGAAGCATGCTGAAATGTCTACATATGAAGTGACGCACTATCTAGGAATTATTTTGACATAGCATGGGAACTAAGACAATCGAAGGGACTATATATGAAACAGGAATGGCCATATGAGGGGCTTCCCTCATAATCCAATGGCTAAGACTCCCAGCGCCAAGCGCAGGAGGCCTGGGTTCAGTTCCTGGTCAGGGCACTAGATCCCACATGCCACAACTAAAGACCCCGCAAAGAAGATCAAAGATCCCGTGTGCCACTAAGACCCAGTGAAGCCAAAGATATAAATATATATATAAAGAATGGCCTTATGCGTTCATTGTCAATGCTTGGTCCTAGGTACCTAGATGTGCATAACCCTGATCTGTTTTTGCATATGCTTAAAGTTCTTTGTCAATTCCCAAGCCAGTCTTGCTGTGGTCACCAGTGTCCTCTAAGTCATGAATCCAATGGCCACTGTTTTCCCATCAATATCTCCTTTCTCAGGCTGGTGTATCCATCTCCTGCCTGCTGTGAGCACTGGCTTCTAACAGTTGACAGCTGTTCCTTCCCCCAGAGAACTGGCCTCAGCAAAGTGGGGAGCCCTTCACTTGGGAGGTGACACCACTTAGGGAAGCCCTAGGCCAGGGATTGACTGATGTGTACAAAAGCTGGCCCTTTTGTCTCAAGGCAGGACCAACTTTATCCTCCAGAGCTCTCCAAGGGATCAGGCTGTGGCCCGATCCTGGCTGAGGCTCCCTCCTGCCTCAGTTCCTGCCCCTGTCCCATCCTGCCTCTCTCATCCCCTATCTACCCAGAGCACCCTTTCAATACATTGCATATATCTGAATCTCAGGCTCTGCTTCCAGGAACGCAACCCTCCAAACTTTTTCCTTCTTCAGGATACCCAGTACCCCAAGCCCTGGGTCTCCTACTGTCTCTGCTCCTTCCGCTTCTCTTTTCTGAGCTAATTTCTTTCAACCAATCTTTAGGACTCAGTGTCCCCATGTCATCCTTCTGTTCCCCACAACTCTCCCTACTTCTTCAAGTCCCTCCATGGCTACCATGATTGCCAAGTGCTTCGGTCTCACTCTTCAGACTCTAGCTGCCTCCTGAGGGTCTCCCCGAGACCCCCAGTTCCCTCCAGACTCTACAAGTCACAAAGTGACCCTTAATTTTGAGCTGGTGTCTTAATCTTTTTTAAAAGAGATTTTAAAATAATTTTACTTGTTTATTTTTGGCTGTGCTGAGTCTTCACTGCTCCACGGACTTGTCTCTAGTTGTGGAGAGCAGGGGCTACACTCTAGTTGCAGCGTGCGGGCTTCTCACCATGCTGACGTCTCTTGTTGCAGAGCTTTGGCTCTAGGGAACATGGGCTCAGCAGCTGTGGTGCACGAGCTTAGTCCCTCCACCGCTGGTGGGAGCTTCCCAAAATAGGGATCAAACCGATGTCTCTTTGCATTGGCAGGTAGATTCTTTACCACTAAGCTGCCAGGGAAGCGTTGTTTCTTCATCTTGATGAGAACACTTCCAGCAACTCAGTCACCCAGCCAAGGACTGGCACATCACCCATCCACCCACCTCCTTCATCCCAGTCAGAGGTCCTGCTCCTTATCTCTGACTTCCAGCCCTCCTCTCTGTGTCAGGGTCCTACCCTATTCAGAAGCCACATCTCCCTCTGGCTCCTCCACCAGGTCACCAGCTAGAGAGTTTTATATTTTCCATTTATGTTAATTTTTGAGAGTTTGATACTGAAACTCCAACTAAAAATCATAATTTACCTACTTAAAAATGATCAGAATATACACATTCATGCTAAGTGGCTTCATTCATGTCCAACTCATTGCGACCCCAATGAACTGTAGCCCGCCAGACTCCTCTGTCCATGGAATTCTCTAAGCAAGGATACCAGAGTGGGTTGACATGCCCTTCTATAGGGGATCTTCCTGACCCAGGGATTGAACCCATGTCTCTTACATCTCCTGCATTGGCAAGAGGGTTCTTTACCACTAGCACCACCTGGAAAGCCCATAATATATAATGGAAATACATGTAACTTTGTTTTTTATTTTACAACTCTCCTATATGCTTCCCTTGTGGCTCAGCTGGTAAAGAATCTGCCTGCAATGCAGGAGACCTGGGTTCAATCCCTGTGTTGGGAAGATCCCCTGGAAAAGGGGAAGGCTACCCACTCCAGTATTCTGTCCTGGAGAATTCCATGGACTCTATAGTCCATGGGGTCGCAAAGAGTCAGACACGACTGAGCGACTTTTATTTCACTATAAACTTTATAAGTTAAAAAATAAAAAATTAAAACAAAATGGGCAAGTTAGAGCCAGAGGTGGTATTGGAGCTCATAGCGCATAGGATCAGGGGGTTCAGTGAGGGCCTGGGGTGCAGACAGGGGTCAGGAGGGGGCTCTTCTTCTGCTCCCCAAAGGACCATTGCCCATGTCTGAAGGCATTTCCGGTTGTCACATCTGGGGGGGGAGATCTGTTGCCTGCATCCAGTGGGGAAAGGCCAGGGAAGATGCCAGACATCCTACAGTGCACAAGACAGACGGCCCCTCACAGTAAAGAATGACCTGGCCTCAGATGTCAATGGTGCTGAGGCTGAGATGTGTGTATTATATGTATTACATAACTCTGTATGTACCACCAAGAAGGCCCTCCCACTCGCTGGGCATTTCCTAAGCAGTGAAATCAGTGAAAACATAACTGGACTAAAGACCTAATCCAGTGCCTGAAACCTATTAGGTGCTTTATCAGATATTTCCGGAATAAAGCCAAGTTCAGCCACAGAGTTTTAGAGTTTGAAGGGAACTTAAAAAATAGCTAGAATAGTGTTTCCCAGATGTTAAGGGAAGTAAAACGCACAAGGGGCTTCCCTGGTAGCTCAGCTGGTAAAGAATCTGCCTGCAATGCGGGAGACCTGGGTTCCAGCCCTGGGTTGGGAAGATCCCCAGGAGGAGGGCATGTCAACCTACTCCAGTATTCTTGCCTGGAAAATCCCCATGGACAAGAGGAGCCAGGCAGGCTACAGTCCATGGGATCGCAAAGAGTCAGACATGACTGAGAGACTAAGCACAGCACAGCAAACACACAAGGCCTTGTGAATGGTGCCCCTTCCCTAGCATCTGCATGCGCCCACCACGGCTCCCCTGGGGCTGGAGTCACTCACCCAATCACCTCAGGGGCCAGCTCCCGCCGGTTCCGGGATTCAGCGCCAGGCCCCGGCCGGTGGTAAGGGAAGACCATGGCCTGGCCATTCTCGTCCAGACGGAAGCGTAGCGAGGTGCGCAGGATGCCGCTGAGCCGCTGCAGGAAGTCGGCGCTGGAGCGCAGCAGCTCCTCCGGCGGCAGCAGCACTGTGAGCACCAGGACGCCTCGGGCCAGCAGGGCCGGCACCTCACCCGCACAGTCCAGGCCATCCCAGCCGCACTCCTCCGTGTTGCAGCCCTGGTCGCAGCGGCCATCAGCGAAGTGGTCTGCGCAGTACTTCTCATACACTGGGCTGGGGGAGGAGGAGGGCTGGGTCAAGGGAGCCTCTCCCCCAACTCCCACCCCCCACCCCACATGCCCCCACCTTGCCCCACGCTGCCCGAATACACCACAAAGAACCCAAGATTCTTCAGGGAGCAGAGAACTGGAACGTATCCACATGCCTGTGGAATGTATCAGGCTTTCTGCAAAACCAGCCAGTTGCTTTACAATTATTAATAAGTCAGTAACTATTGACAACTGCATCCTAGGTGCTGAGCGCAGTTATAGGAGCTAAGGATATGAGTGAAGTGAAAAACCTTAGTCACTCAGTCGTGTCTAACTCTTTGAGATCCCATGGATGGTGGTCTGCCAGGCTCCTCTGTCCATGGAATCCTCCAGGCAGGAATACGGAAGTGAGTAGCTTTCCCTTTTCCAGGGAATCTTTCCCACCCAGGGATCAAATCCAGATCTCCTGCATTGCAGGCAGATTCTTTACCAACTGAGCTACTGGGGAAGTCCACTAAGGATATGGCCCCAACACAAAACCTTACCCACTTGAAGCTGTCATTACAATGGGCAGAGACATATATTAAAAATGATGAATGAGCAGAACATACAGTATTTTGATTACACAACAATAAAGGCTAAATGTAAACATACACACACACGAATTAAATGCTAAGGGAAGAAATTAAGCAGAGGAAGTGCTGTGGGTGGCCAGGAAGGTGTTCACGGAGAGACTTGTGCTTGAGCAAAGACTTGAAGGAGATGAGGGAGGAGCCATGTGACTTCCTGAAGGACAGCATCCCGGCAGAGCGAACAGCCAGTGCAAACGCCCTGAGATGGGACCAAGCCTGGGGAATCTAAAGACTGGAAAAAAGGCCAGGATGGCTGGAGCAGAATGAGACGGGGGATACAGAGGGACAGAGGGTCAGACAGGGCAGAGAATGTGGATGAATACATAGAATGTATGAGACAGATAGACAGGCCTCATGAACAGACTGAGAAGGTCAGAAAAGGGGCAGGGAAAGACCAGCAGGGTCATGGATAGATGGGCATATAGAGGGGCAAAAACACGCATGGGTGGACATAAGGACAGAAGGGGCACATGAATGAACAGGTGGGGCACAAAGGTGTGCAGATGGACAGATAGGGCACATAGAGAGACAGACTGGCATAGAGACAGACAAATGGACAGGTGAGGTCCGAGGATGGACAAGCAGGGGTGCAGACAGACAGCTAGGTGCATAGAGGGACAAAACGAATTCATGGATGGACAGAAAGACCAACAAACAGGGTATAAAGAGGGACGGATGGAGTGCAGAGGCAGACAGAAAAACAGAAAGGGCTAATGGATGGACAAACTGCCACGCTGATAGGCAGGGAACGAAGATGTACAGACAGAGCACAAGAATGGGAAGACAGGCAGACAGGCATAAATGGCACGTGGATGGCTAGGTGAGGGGCACAGACAGACAAACTGCACGCAGATGGACAAAGTACACCAAGAAACAGGGCAAACGAAGGGACAGCCCAACAGACAGAGGACGGACTGACAGATCAAGGCAAATGGATGGACAACAGAGAAGCAGGGCCCATGGGTGGTCAGATGTGGCACATGGACAGACAAGACCCAGACTGAGGACGGACTCACTTGCAGGTGCGCTCGCGGCCGCCGGCGCGGCAGTCGAAGTTGTCGTAGAGGCAGGCGGGCGAACTGCAGGCAGGGTCGCAGCGGCTGTTGTTGAACAGGAGCCAGCACTGCAGCGCCGCGCACTGCCGCCAGGGGTCGCTCACGCTCAGCGAGCAGTCGCCGCCGTCCCAGCCGCAGCCGGGGCTGTTGCACTCTCGGTCGCAGTTCTTGTCACCGCTCTTGGCCTCGCAGGCGGCTCTCGGGCACGCCGGCTCCTCTGGGACCTCGGGCATCGCCACGGATACCTCGGGCATCGTCGCGGGCACCTCACAGCGGGGCCCGGCCCAGCCTGACGCGCAAGCGCAGCGGAAGAAGGGCGCGAGCGGCTCCGGGCGGCAGGAGCCCCCGTGGAGGCAGGGAGAGGTCACACAGCTGGCATTGGCGGCCCCGGGGGTCAGCCCCCGGGAGCCCCGGCAGGCGGGACCCGACAGCCCCGGGGGGCAGGCGCAGCGCGGTCCACGGACCGTCTGCTGGCACGGGACACCCACGGGGCACTGCAGCTCCCGGCAGGAGCGTGCCACCCGCTCGCAACGCGGGCCCCAGAACGGCTGTGGGTTGGTTGCGGGGAGGGGAGAAAGAGCGCAGGGGCAGGGGATATAGAGGGGGAGAGAGAAGGGAAGGAGAAAATAGGGAAGGTGAGAGAAATGGAAAGGTGGAGAAGCGCATTGAGGGTTGAAGGGGGAGAGGAAAGGAAATATGGAGGATCAGAACTTGGGAAAGGTTGTGCCTCTGATCTCCCGAGGTCTGGCCCAACCTCTCCCGGCTCCCACTGCCAGCCCCACCTTACAGGTAAGCCCAAGCTTTCCCAAGAGGCCGCAACTCCAAATTCCGGAGAGACACACACACACAACCTCCAGGTAATTTCAACATTTCCCAGAAATCCTCTTCCACTTCTTGTCCCCTAAAAGCCTCACCCTCCCATGAGGCCACGCCCCCTACCCCCCATCCCTACCTGCTTCCAGAGACCCTGTTACCACCGGCCACCCCCACCTACCACCTACCGGGATGCAGTGGCAAGAGAAGGTCAGCACACCCCCAGGGCCCGGGCTAGGACGGCACTGGCCTCCATGCTGGCAAGGCTGAGACTCACAGGGAGACAAGACAGTCTGACAGCGGGGACCTGGGCAAGCAGAAGGGAGTGGATCAGCTGCCTGTGGGGAACACAGGCAGGATCCCAGGCCAGCCCCCTCTTCCCATGCTCACCTGTGAAGCCAGGGTGACACAGGCAGCGGAAGCCCCCACCTGGGTCCTGCAGGCAGTCCCGGGTATGTGCCACATGGCAGGCACCTGGGCGACACTCATTGATGTCCCCCTCACAGCGCAGGCCAGTGTATCCTGGGGGGCAGGTGCAGCGGAAACCACCCACCAGATCCACGCAGGTACCATTGTGCAGGCACCGGGGCCCCAGGTCCAGGGCTGGGCCTGGGCCACAGTCATCCTCATTAATCTCGCAGAGCACGCCTAGGGGGATGGGGGATGGGGAACATCAGGAGGGCTCAGAAACCCAGCCTCCCCACCTGTCCCCAAACCCTGGTCCTGGCCTACCCAGTGTCCCTGGAGGACAGAGCAGAGATAGTGGGCCACGAGGTCAATGCAGATGCCCCCATGCTGGCAGGGCTGGGAGGCACACTCGTCTACATCATCCTCACAGTTGTCACCAGTGTAGCCAGCTGGACACTGCAGTGGGGGCGAGACAGGGACCTCCTCAGCCCAGAGGGACACAGATGCTCCCCATGAAGATACAGAGAATCCCAGGGCAAAGGGACACACACAGTCATCCCATGCACAGAGATATGCTCAGTGAGCAAAAACACACCCAGTACATGGAAACACCCAGACACAGAGGGCTACAGATACACTCAGTGCAAAGAAACACACATACATACAAATGTACAGGCACATACATACAAATGTACACAGGAGAAATACCCAGATACACCCAAGACACACACAGCCAGAGATGCACACTCAGGCACTGGCACATGTGTGCCATTCATACCCATAGAGACACTATGCACAGAGACACACATGTCCAAGAAATAACGAAAGACAGAGGTAGAGCCAGAGACACCCTGAGATCTACCCAGAGTGACACCCACAAAGATACACCCAGAGTCACAAAAGCAAAAACCCAGACATGCCTAGAGAGGGACACCGCACCAGGCTCTAGACACACAGAAATGTGTAGCCAGACACACTCAGGGTGACCAGCCCTCCATCTCCTTCCCTGCGTGCTCCTTACCTCACACACATAACCGCCCGTGTAGCCTCGGCAGGTGCCCCCATGCTGGCAGGGCTGAGCCAAGCAGGGGTCCATCTCCTGCTCACAGTGGCTGCCGGTGTGGCCCTCTGGGCACACACAGTAGTGGGAGCTGTCCTTGTCCACACACTGCCCACCCGCCTGACACAGCTGCTCTGTGGGCACCCCTGAGCAGAGGAGAGCGGCATCAGGCAGACTCCCTCCTCCGTGCCCCCGTCATACACAGCACACCCAGCATCCCCACTAGCCTCAGTCACCAAGGCGTCACACACATTCCACTGGGTTACCACACATCCCCTGACACTGACACACACACACATGCACTTTCAAAGCTCACATCAGCTAGGTCACACACAGCATTGCAGACATCCCCGCTGTTTCACAGTGATAGACACACATACCACCTTGTCCTGGCCAGCTGTCAGACAGTCACATATCCACACACTCGCACACACCCCACGACGTCCATAAGCCCTGGTACACTCTCATTCAGCTCACACTAGGAGGAAGTATGTGCACACACGCCCAATCACGCGCTCCCCCTCACCGATTTGGGCTGCGGCCTCTCTGCAGGGCAGGCTCCGGATGTCACATAGGCGGCCGCTCCACCCAGGGGGGCAAAGGCAGTAGAAAGAGGCCCCCGTTCGGGCACAGCGACCCCCATTCTGACAGGGCGAGCGGCTGCACCAGTCCACCAGCGTCTGTCGAGGAAGGGCAGGGTGTTCACACTCGGGGACCCCTAGAAACCCTGCCCAGCTTCTCCTCTGAGCAGGCTCCAGAATGCCTCTCCAGATTTCTCCCTCAGGATCCCTGCCAGGCCCCTCACCACAATCCCTCTTCCAACTCCTCCCCAGGATCCAGGCTGCCTTCTCAACCAACCAGGGTACCCAAAAGGCCCCTCCCCCAGAACATCCCTCTAGACTCCTCCCCAAGGCTCCAGTGACCCCGCCCACCTGGCACTGAGCGCCGGTGAAGCCGTCTGGGCAGGCGCAGTGGAAGCCAGGGTGGGCGGCAGTGCAGACGCCCCCGTGCATGCAGGGCCGCGAGAGGCAAGGGTCCGCTTCATGTTGGCAGTGTGTGCCAGTGTAGCCCGGGCGGCACAGGCAGGTGAATGAGTTCACACCATCCACGCAGGTCCCTCCATTAAAGCAGGAGCTGGAGGGAAAGGAGGGGCGCGTCTGGCCCCACCCTTCAGAGGCCCTGCCCCCCTCCTGGGCCCCTCCTGGCGGAAGTGACAAGACCCCTACCCCAAGGAGAAGCTGAGGTCCCCCAAAGGCCCTGCCCTGTCATGTCCCTTAACCCCAGTATACCAGATGCTTCAGGGCTATGTGGAAGCCACGTGGAGGCCCCCGTCCCAGTGGCCTGGCCTTGCTCCCACAGGGACCAGGGTACCTAAGGTGACCTCCCAACAGATGTCCTGCCCCTTCCCGGACACGTTCCCATCGGGCATCAGAGTCCTGAAGTGGGTGTCTAGCCGAGGACTCCTTGTCCCCGGCTCCTCGGGTCCCACGCCCCATCCGATGCCAGGGTCCTTGACTCCCAGGAGAGGCCCCACCCACCTGGGACTGCAGTCGGGGAGGTCCTGCTCGCAGTGGAAGCCGCCATAACCCGGTGGGCAGGTGCAGGTGAAGGAGGCCACGTGGTCTGTGCAGGTGCCTGAGCCGCAGGGGCTGCTCAGACACTCGTCCACGTCTCGGGCACAGCGAGGACCAGCAAAGCCAGGGAGGCAGGAGCAGGAAAAGGAGCCCACCCCATCCTGACATGAGCCACCATTCAGGCAGGGGTCTACGGTCAGAAGGGAGGAGGTCTGGTCACGCATCTCACCCCCTGACCTGGCCATGCCTTGCATAGAGGGAAATGGGGAGAAAGCCAAGCTTCATTGGGAGGGGCACACTTAGCCAGGGGAACCAAACCCTGTTCTCTCTGTGGCCTCATTCCCTCCCTTATCTGACGGAAACCTCATCTATATGTAAGGGAGGAAAGGTTTGAGAAGTTCCCAAAAGGTCCCTTTGAGCTCCCAAGTGCTAGTTGCCTGCGTGCGTGCTATGTCGCTTCAGACATATCCAAATCTGTTTGACTCTATGGACTATAGCCCACCAGGCTCCTCTGTCCATGGGATTCTCTGGGCAAGAATACTTGAGTGGGTTGTCATGCCCTCCTTCAGAGGATCACCCCCACCCAGGGATCGAACCCTCATCTCTTATGTCTCCTGCATGGGCAGGTGGGTTCTTTACCACTAGCACCACCTGGGAAACCCCAAGTACTAGTTGTATCTGCTTAATTCCTGAGCTCAGCACAGGAGGTCTCCTCCAGGCCTGGGCTAGCCAGTAGGGTGGCCACTGACCACATGTGGCTCTTGAGCACTTGACATGTGGTTGGTCCAATTTGAGATGTACTGTCAGCATAAAACAGACACCAGAGAGCAGATCGTGAAGATTCCATATGAAAAAAGAAAAAAATAATGTAAAATACCTCAATCATTTTATATTGATTACATGCTGAAATGATAATATTTTTATGTATTAGGTTAAATAAAATATATTATTAAATTTAATATCACCTGTTATCATTTTGTTTGCTTTTTAATACAGCTATTAGAAAATAATTAATTCAAGGACTTCCCTGGTGGTCCAGAGGTTGAGACTACCTGCTCCCAGTGCAGGGGGCCTAGGTTTGATCCCTGGTAAGGGAACAAGATCCCCCATGCTGCAACTAAGATGCAGTGCAATGAAATAAATTTTTAAAAATTAATTCAAAAATAAACAAAAAAAGATTTTTTAAAAATCAACTAAAAAATTTTAATTCATATGTGACTTGCATTATTTGTCTCTTGAACAGTGCTCCTGGTGACTCACTAAGGGGCCTATTATCTCATAGTTTACATACAATTTTAACTTGCTTGCTGCCAGAGGCAGTTTACAGCCTTCAGAGTCAAACAGACCTGTGCTCCTAACCTAGCTCATCTCTCTACTCACTGCATTACCTTGGGCAAGTCACTTAACCTCTGTGGGGCCTCAGTTTTCATGAACAAATGCGGAAAGTAAGACAACTGTGAAGATGAAATGAAAGCACAGTGCTAGGCATACTGTAGCAACTTGATGAACATGTTCCCTAGGTCAAAACCCTCCCCCCAAGAGCTCCCTTGAACTCACTGGGGTCACAGTCATCGATGTCCTGATCACAGGAAGGGCCACTGTAGCCCTCGTGGCAGGTACAGCTGAAACTCCCTGCCAGGTTGGTGCAGGTACCATGGGGACCACAGGGTGAGGGGCTGGCACACTCATCCACATCCTGCTGACATCGTGGGCCTGGGGGTGGGGAGGGAAATAACATCCAGGATTAGCAGATGCAGGGTAGGGTCCGGGAGTACCTGGTGCTCAGGAGGACTCTTAAGACTGAGATGGATGAAGGCAAGAACAATTTGCCTCTGGGCGTTTTGCACATACTGTTCCAGAACACCCCTCTCCTTATTTCAGTGGATGAAGAATGTGATTCTGTGATTGAGGTCTGCTCCTCCAGGCTCTCCCCAAACTCTCAGCCTGAATTCTAGATTCTTAAGCCCTTATCAAACCAAAACCAGTCACTCATAAAGGAAATCAACCCTGAATATTCACTGCAAGGACTGAAGCTGAAGCCGAACCTCCAACACTTTGGCCACCTGATGCTAAGAGCCAACTCACTGGAAAAGACCCTGATGCTGGGAAGGATTGAGGGCAGACGGAGAAGGGGACAACAGAGGGTGAGATGGGAAGTTGTATGGCATCACTGACTCAGTCGACGGGAATTTGAGCAAACTCCGGGAGATGGTGAAGGACAGGGAAGCCTGGCATGCTGCCCTCCATGGGGTCAAAAGAGTCAGACATGACTTAGCAACTAAACAATGAACAACACAGCCCATATCTCTTCCTCTTCTCCTGAACTGACTACACAGGCTGCAAGTGTCTGTGTCTAGCTCTGTTCCTTCCCAGAGGAAGCTCCCTTAAAAGGCAGAACCAGGGGACTTCCCTGCTGGTGTAGTGGCTAAGACTCTGTGCTTCCAATGCCGGAGGCCTGGGTTCAATCCCTGATCAGGAAACTAGATCCCACATGCTGCAACTAAGACCCAGTACAGCCAAATAAATAATAAATAATTTACTAAAAAAAAAAATTTTTTAAGGCAGAGCCGGTGGTGGGGGGACTCCTTCTCTGGGTCCCCAGCATCACCCAGTATAGAGCAAGTTGCAGAGGAGGTGAGGAAGAGAAGAAGCAACTGGTGTACCTTGCCAACCAGGGGTGCAGGAGCAGACAGCCATCTGGCCAGGAGCAGACTCACAGTAGCCCCCATGCTCACAGGGATTCGGGGTGCAGGGGGACAGCAGCTCACACTGATGGCCTGTAGTGGGCAGGCAGAGTGAGATAGTCTTGAGAGATTCCTTGTTCCCATCTCCCCGCAAGGTCCCCACCTTGATACCCACCTCCCAAGCTCCTGTGTAAGAGTGGGAAAGGAAAAGAAAAAAAAGGGTAAACACAGAGAAGGAAGAGAGAATGAAGCAGAAAGGAAATAAGAAGGAAGAAGGAAGGAAGAGGCCCTGGGGAGGGAAGGTGGAGACACGCACCCTGGACACCAGGGGGACAGGTGCAGCGGAAGCCCATTCCATCACTGGTGCAGGTGCCGCCTGCCCGGCAGGGATGGGATTCACAGGCATCTCGAGTGAGGCTCTGACTGCACTGAGGGCCACTCCAGCCAGGCTCACACACACAGCGGAACCTGGTGAGGGAGGCAGTCAGGGCTGGCAGGAGGGTAGGGAAGCTGTGGGGGTCAGGGATCTGGGGAGAGACCTCACCCTCCAGGCGCATCGTGGCAGACGCCATGACTGCAGGGTTCCTGGGCACAAGGATGGCTTGGGGGAAGGCAGAGTGGGGGCAGGGAGCCAGGTGGGCAGAGGCATCGGAAGCCATTTTCACCATCCACGCAGGAGGCTCCCTCGCCGCAGGGGTTGGACGCACATTCGTTGATCTCCACGTTGCAGAGGGGCCCTGGGGAGCAGGCAGGCAACCTCATCCCGGGACAAGGATAGCGGAGCCAACCAGGGAAGGGCAACTTTGCCCCATTTAGCACAGTCACACCCTTGAGCAAGGAGCATCTCATTTGCTTCATAACACATCAGCTCTTGTGCATATTAGGACAGCCACCTCCGCAACCCAGAGATACCTCGCCCCAGATCACCCTTGCCCCCAAACTTATATGAAGTCACTTTAATTTCCGCCAAGGATTGCCTTGGCCCCACTCAGAAACACCTCAATCTCTGAGTCTGAATACCTTCATGGACATACCAGAATAATCTTGAGCCAACATGGGGATACATGCCAATGAGAGAAAGCAAAAATCTCAGGGCAAAGCATGGACAATCCCTAAGGACAAGCACGTGCAAAGAGAGGGGCAAAACCCGGCCAGGAAAGATAGATGATTTCACCCTCACGCTATAAAGACCCCGTTTCCATGGCAGCCACTTGCCCACCTGTGAATCCAGGCTGGCAGACACAGTCATAGCGGTTGATGCCGTCCCGGCAGACTCCAAAGGTGCAGGGGTTGCTGGCACAATCATCAGTGTTCACCTCGCAGTTCACACCTGCGGAAGGGGAACATGACTGGGATTGCCACCACCGTGACCTGCCAGAAACACCATTCCTGAACCCTCTGTGTCCCATCAGATGTACTATTCCTGTCCCAGCCCAGCTCCTGGCCCTACCTGTGGTGCCAGGAGGGCAGCGGCAGAGGTATTTGTCCACCAGGTCTAGGCATTTGCCCCCATGTCGGCAGGGCTGGCTTCGGCATTCATCCACCTGGCTCTCACAGCGCATGCCTGTATAGCCCGGGGCACAGGCACACGAGAAACTGGCGATGCCGTCCACACAGCGCCCGTGGTGGCAAGGGTCAGGCGAGCAGTCATCCACGTTGCGCTCACACACTGTGCCCTCGAAGCCTGCGGGGGACAGAGGGTCAGGCTCCACCCAATGGCCAAGGTCCTGCCCACAGCCATGGCTTCTGCCCAATCTTAACTCAGTTCTCCCTCAGGCCTGGCCCATTGAGCCAATAGGAGGCGGGCTCATTTCAGGCTCCGCCCCTGGCTGGCCTCCAGAGGCCATCCAGCGGCCACCTCCGAGACTTGTCCCTGGCCAGGACCCTACAAGTTAAATCACAACCCTAGCGAGACCGTGCTTCCAATCCTTACACCGTCAGCCCTGATTTGCCTCTCCCTCCACTGGAGATGCGGACACATGGGAGGTTCCTGGGCTTCCCAGGTGGTTCAGTGGGTAAAGAATCCGCCTGCAATGCAGGAGAGATGAGTTCGATCCCTGGGTGGGGAAGGTCCCCTGGAGGAGAGCATGACAACCCATTCCAGTATTCTTGCCTGTAGAATCCCATGGACAGAGAAGCCTTGTGGGCTACAGTCCATTGGCTTGCAAAGAGTGGACACAACTGAAGTGACAGAGCAGGACAGTACGGGAGGTTCCTGGGGGTGGAGGGGGTCAGACGGGGTCCCTCCAATCCAGTGCGCATCTATCCTGCCAGATCCTTTGGGCCCACCGCATAGCCTTACCTCTGCTTATGTCCAGGATTGGCTCCTCCTCCTGGCTCTTTCATTGGTCCTGCTCCGGGCCTGCCTTGTGGCAGCTCTGCCCGCAACGTTCCCCCAAGCGCATTATTGGCCCTTTTCCCCCACTAGCCCTGCCTCCAGATTCCTGCAGTCTTGTCACTGGCCCGCCCTCACCCTCTGCGCAGCGGCACTCGTAGCCATCTGGCTGGTCCACGCACTTGGCTCCATTCCGGCAGGGTGTGCTGGCGCACTCATCCACATCCAGCTGGCACATGGCGCCACTGAAGCCTGGAGCGGGGAGTGTGAGATAAACAGAGACCCAAGTAGGGTCAGAGCAGTCACCCCTCACCCGTGCTGCCTGGTTTGGGTGGAAAGCCCATTTACTTTTAAAATTAACTTCAGTGTTTTTCATAAGGTGGTATCTGCTATATAGGAAGCCACTAACACGATGTTATAAGCTCCCATCCTGGAGTCTTTGCCCCAAAAGGTCTTTCTCAGGCTCCCTAGCCCAGAGTCCTCACCCGAGGGGCACGTGCAGCTGAAGCCATTGACTCTGTCCTTGCAGACCCCACCGTTAACACACGGGCTGCTCTGACACTCATCCATGTCCACCTCACAATAGGTGCCTGTGAAACCTGGAGGGATAGAGGGAGGGGGATTACGGCAATGAGGTTTTAGCTTCTGGTCTGAAGGGAGAGCAAGGGGGGACATACCCCGCTTCCCTTGAGCCTTGGCCTTGCCCCTCAACTCATCCCTACATTCAGTTTTCAGACTCAGGCTGGATCTGCATTCAGTGTGGCCCCAACTGGTTCAAGGCTTAAGAGACTCCATGTGGGCTTGTCCTTCTTCCTTCTTCAAACTATGCCTCTTCCCCAGCTCCCAGCCGAGGGCCCACCATAGCCTTGTGCCCAACCTCAATCCCACCCCAGCATCAGTGCATCTCTGTCCACAGTCTCCACTTTGACCTCCACTCCAGACCCTGCTCCTGCCCTCATGTCATTACCATCCCACAGTGCCGTCCTGAGGCCCAGACTCCACTCCCAGCCCATCTGAGGTTCTACTGACTCCACCCAACCATGCCCCCAGACTCTGCTCTGGCTCCGCCTCCACCTCATCCCAGGCTTTAGTCTCTCACCCTTCCAGTTCTATCTGCTCTGGGCCCCTCTGCCTGAAGGCTTTTCTCGCCCTGCCGCCCAGCCTCAGGCCCCGCCCCAGCCACGCCCACCACACACCTGCCATGCAGATGCAGGTAAACTGGCCTATGCGGTCCAGACACGTGGCCTGGTTGCGGCAGGGTCCGGAGAGGCATTCATTTACGTCGGTCTCACAGCGCGGACCGGTGTAGCCACGGCCGCACTGGCACAGGAATGAGCCCTGTGTGTTCACACACCGGCCCAGGTGCTCACAAGGATTGGCACCTGCAAGGTGGAGTAACAGTCAGTGTGGGTGTGGGTGGCCGAGGAGCAGCCTCTCCCCTCCTTCCCTACCCTCAGACTGCGCCCCCTCACCAATGGAACACTCGTCCACGTCCTGGTCGCAAGCTCCACCTGTGAAACCCGGTGGACAGGTGCAGATGGCCCGGCCATTCACTGGGTTAGTGTCACAGATAGCATCCTCGTGACAGGGGTTGCTGACACAAGCATCGTCCAGATGACACAAAAGTCCTGGGAAAGAGTAAGTAGAAGTCAAGGGAAGACCATCCCCCAGCTCTGCCCAAAGGTCCCACATCCCTGAACATTGTAGTGTTTTGGGTTTTTTTGTTTATTTTTATTAACCAGCAGTGTATTTAGTGGGCTTCCCAAGTGGCGCTAGTGGTAAAGAATCTGCCTGCCAATGCAGGAGACATAAGAGATGCAGGTTCAATCCCTAGGTTGGGAAGATCCCCTGGAGGAGGGCATGGCAACCCACTCCAGTATTCTCTCCTGGAGAATCTCATGGACAGAGGAGCCTGGCAGGGCTGCAGTTCATAAGCAACTTAGCATGCGCACCCATATTTAGTAGCTATTCTCCCCCAATCATTTATTTAAAATTTAAGCATACAGAAAAGTTTATTCATATACCCACCACCTAGATTCAACTATTGTAACTTTATTTTTTCTGAACCATTTGAAAATAAGTTGGAAATATCCACATATTGTTTTTAAAATCTGCTGACTCTTTTCATGATTCTAAGAGGGTCCTAGCATTAAGTCTTTGCCCCTGCAGTACCCTCTGCCTGACATACGCTGCCCTCTGCTCCAAGTCCCCCTTCCAAACATCTCTGATCTTTGCCACTCCCAAAAGTCCCCTCTCCTTATGAGTCACAGTTTAGCTCTCCATTCCTGTGACTTCTTCTCTGGATTGTCTGCCCTCCCAGGCCTCTCCCAGGCTTATCCTTCACCCCAAACCCAGCTTCTAGCATAAGCATTAAGCATATGCTTAATTAATTAAGAACAATATGCTTAATTATGCTTCTAGCATAGCGTAAGTCTGATTCAAGTCAGACTCCATCCTTGGCCCCACTCAACAGCCATCAACAACTCCCTGCTGCCTTCAGGGAAAAAAGTCACTCACCAGTTTTGCCCATGGGGCAGGCACAGTAAAAAGAGGCCACACGGTCGTGGCAAGTGGCCCCGTGGAAGCACACAGCCGTGGCACAGTCATCAATATTCTGACTGCAGCTCTCGCCCGTCCAGCCATTGACACACACACAACTGTGGCCACCCAGTGTGTTGAAGCAGGTGCCCCCGTTGTGGCAAGCGTTGGGCTGCAGCTGGCACTCGTCCACGTCCTCCGTACAGAACTGGCCTATGGCACACAGACGCATGAGTCCGGTTACCTGGCGCATGCCCATCCAAGGGCTTCCCTCAGGTCCCACTGCTCACCTGTCCACTCAGGAGAGCACTGGCAGTTGTAGGTGTTGACACCGTCCACGCACGTCCCCCCATTTAGACACCGGTGCCCTGGACAGTCATCCACATTCACTTCACAGTTCTGGCCCTCAAACCCTAGCGTGGAGCACAAGGATGGTCACTACCAGGCAGGCTTGCTGTGCCCCCACCTCTGCTGCCTCCCCCTGGGTACAGCTCCCTCACCAGGAAGGCAGGCACAGTCATAGGTGAGGTCGCCACTCTGTCTGCAGGTGCCCCCATTACGGCACGGGGAGGGAGCACAGGGCACCGCGGGGCTCTCACACAGTGGCCCAGTGTAGCCACCTGGGCACTGGCAGCGGAAAGAGCCAGGCGTGTTGAGGCAGGTGCCACCATGGCGGCAGGGCCCGCCCATCCGGCACTCATCTACATCACTCCGGCAGCTGCGGCCCTGGTAGCCGGGTGGGCAGGAGCACAGGTAGCGGCCATCGGAGCCCACTGAGCAGCGGGCACCATGGGCACAGGGGCTGCTGAGGCAGGGGTCTGGCAGGGAGCAGTCGGGGCCTGCCGGGAACCAGAAATGGTGAGCCCAGGCCGACCACACCCTTGCCTGCCTTCAGCTCCCTTCCAGACCCTCCTTTACCTCGGAAGCCCCGGGGACAGCGGCAGGTAAACCGGGCAGTCCCTGCCACCACCGAGCTCTGGCAGACACCACGGCCAGCACAGGGGCCAGAATGGCAGGGGTCTTCCAGCTGACACCGTTCACCCACCCAGCCTGGTGGGCACCTGCAGACAGAGACGACTCAGTGGGGAAAGTCAGGGCAGAACAGCCCAGAACATAAGAGATACACACCAGACAGACCAAAAACACACAGGTAAACAAACACACACACATCCATGCAACAGTTTCCCTGAGCATACCTACTATCTTCTTAGCAATGGGAATACAGCGTGCATGCTAAGTCACTTCAATCATGTCCAACTCTTTGCAACCCCATGGACTGGCTGGCTCCTCCATCTATGGGATTTTCCAGGCAAGAATACTGGAGCGGGTCGCCATACCCTCCTCCAGGGGATCTTCCCAACCCAGAAATTGAACCCGCACATCTCTTAAGTCTCCTGTATTGGCAAGTGGGTTCTTCACCATTAGCGCCACCTGAGAAGCCCAGCAGCAAACACAATTAAAGTGGTCCCTACCCTCTTGATGTTCATAGCCAGGTCTGCCAAAGAGAAGATATACAAATAATGAATGAATAAGCAACATGCCGGGAGTGGAGGGAAGAGTAGTTCAGGCCATGGGGACCATGAAGGATGCAGTTGGATAGAGTGGTGGCCCCAGAAAAATTATGTCCATGACCAAGAACCTGTGACTGTGACCTTATTTGGAAAAAGAAATGTAATTAATGATGTAATTAAATGATGGATGTCTAGATGAGACCATCCTGATTACCCAAGTTGGCTCTAAACTGAGTGACAACTGTCCTTACAAGGAAAAGGTGAAGACTCCTGGCCTCTAAAACTGCGAGAATACATTTCTGTTGTTTTAAACCACCCAGTTTGTGGTCATTTGTTCCACAGCCACAAGAAGCTAAAACACAGGATAAGGAGAACAGAGGGATGGGGGTGGGGAAAAGGCAACTATGTTTTCCCAGACAAAGTGAGGGAAAAAAAGAAGACTGTGTGGGAAAAGAAAATGAGGGAGGGGGCCATGAGCCTGTGTGGGGAAGAGTAGAGGAAATGGAAAATGCAAAAGGTCTCAGGCTCCAGACGACAACCACCCAGGCGCACAAAGACGGGCAGAACCCCCAAATGTACCAGATGAGAGGGACACACGAACACGATACACTGGGCTGGCAAATACTCAAAGACACCAACCCACAGCCTCATTCACCAATACGGACTAACTCTCACATGCCAGGCAGGAGGACCTCCACAAAGCCTCAGTTCCTTTCCTGGGGGCACAGAGACCCCTTCCTTCCTTCCGTTGCGGGGAGGTGGCCACCAATGCTTGGGCCCCCTGTTGGGGGAAGGTCCTTCAGCCTCCAGCCCCCTCCAAACCCACTAAGGCCACCCTGAGAGTGAAGGTACAGAAGGGCGCTGGTCCAGAGTGGGGTCAGAGGGAGGGACTTGGACCGGCCCCCGACGCTACCCGTCCTTCGCCTGTGTTCCTCCCTCTGGCCGGTCCCGGTCGCTTGGGGCTAAACTTAAGTAGCTGACTCAGTCCTTAGCGTCACCCACAAGATTCCCCCCACCCCAGCCCCCAGCGAAACAAGTCGGGGCACGGGCGGGTGCAGAGGGAGAACCCAGTTCCCAAACCCCCTCCCCAAAGATCCGCAAGGCAAGGACCGCCGCCAAGACTGCGCGCCGGGAGGGGGCGTGCTGCGCTGGGTGTAGAGCACGGCGGGTTGTTCCTCCCGCGACCACGCGCGCGCGCGCACGGCAGGCAGGGCGTGGCCGCGCGGCCCGCTCCCGGCGCCCCCGGCGGGTTCCCACGCTCTGTGCCCCGCGCCCCTGCCGACCGGTCGGGCTGGTTCTCCGCTGCCCGCGCCCCGCCCAGTCGCCTGGGCTTCACCGGAGACCGATGGGGGCGGGAGAGTGGGGGTGGCGGGGAGCACGGACTTGGTTTGGGGGACTGGCTGGGGAAGAGGTGATGACTAGGAGATAGAGACTAGAGATTGAGAGACTTTGAGAGTTGGAGGATCCATGGAGCGGTGACAGACTGCGGGGTCCACGAAAGGGCTTTGAAGGAAACTGGGGATGAGCGGGGGCGTGGGGAGAGGTTCCCAAGGCCCAGCTCTGGAGACTAAGCCCGGCGCTCCGCTCCGGGCGATCCGGGCTCCGGGAGGCCGCGCGGGCCGGTGATTCACCTGTCGGGGGGGCGGGGCAGCCGGGGGCGCATTCACCTGTCGGCAGCTTTCCAGGCGCGGGGTCCCAGAGCGCAGGCGCCCGGTCCCGCGACTCCGCCTCTCAGGTGAGTAGCGCCAGGTGAGGTCACACTTTCCCCCTATTCCCACCATCCCAACCCGAGGAACCCGCTCTACCAGGCTGAGACACCCCCCCACCCCCATCCAGATGAGTCAAAGTGCCTGTGTAACTTCAAAGGGTCTCTGAAGTCACCCCAGACCCACCCAGCTTGGGCTGGACACACAAGTTGCTGAATAAATGGATGCATTTAATGAATCGACCAATGGCTACTGGGTGACCTGCTATTATTAATGATGATATTATAAAAGGAACCAAGCATTTTCCCATAACCTCAGCGGTTTCTCCTTATGGCACCTATTTTCCACATCTCTACCAGTAACATTAATAAAAATACCATTTATTGAGCACTTACTGTATGCCCGACACTATGCTGATTTCACTCTTAATCTTTACAATCAACTCCATAAAGGAGAGAACTGTTATTGCCCCATTTTCCGGATGCAAAAATGAGGCTCAGAGAGCTCAAAGCACTTGCTCAAGGTTATCCCAGAGCCCAGAATTCAAATTGATCTCTGTCTGCCTCTGCTCAGCAATTCCCCAGGCCCTGCCCTGCTTTCCCAACCCTCTGCCTTTCCTTGCACTTTCCAACAACTGCATTTGGGGGGACTTTGGTCACAAATCAGGCAGAAGGACCATTATTTTATAGATCAATGAGGTTCAGAGAGGGGAAGTGACTCACTCAAGGTCACACAGAAAGTAAGTGGCAGAGCAGGGCTCCTGTGGCCCCACCACTAAATCTTGAGCTGTGGGAAGGTACAGATGCTATACCCACTACTGCCAATCCACTGTTACTAGTCCCTGAAAGTCTGTTGATTGAATAACTATCTGTCCATCAGGGGATTTACACAAGACCGCAGGCAGCAGAGAATTCTGTGTAGTTAGCATTAGTGGGCCCATTTTCCAGACCAGGACACTGAGGCTTAAAAAGTCAGACCATCAGCAACATGATGTGGGATTTGAACCCCAGCCAGGCAGACTCCAGAGCCTCTACTCTTAGCTCTGCTGCACTCAAAGGGGAAACAAGAGGTTGCCCAAGCTACACACTTGAAGGAAGTGGTGGAAGCATCTATGGTGAACACAGAGGCAGGGGGAGAAGACAGACCGCCTCCCCACACAGGGCCCACTGATGGCTCAGAGCCAGGCACTCACAGGCAGGCAGCCTCCCGGGAGGGCAGCTGGGTGCAGCGACCTCCGTTCACACACGGGCTTCCATCCAGGCAAGGGGGGGCTGGGTGGGGGTGAAGGAAGGTGGGGGTATCAGGCCGGCGCCCAGGAACCCCAGCCTAGATTGAGACTCCGTCCTTTGCTCCCTCAGGCAACAGCTGCACCAGGCTGGGGGCGTCTCTACGAGTGCAGGGAGCCCCCCCATTCACAGTTCCCACGGCCCCCCGCCCCGGCCCCAGCTGTTGGGGCTGCAGCTGTCACTGCCAACTCGGGCCCTGGGAACCACAAGGCAGGGGCAGGCAGGAGGAGGGGCCGACTTGTGCCAGATGTGGGGGCTCAGAAGCTGCCACAAGGGGGGACAGGAAGTGGGGGTGCTGCAAGGGTTGAAGGGAGGTCTGGGACTGTGTACCCAGATCCCAGGGTTGTGGAGGGGGCAGGAGTGGGGAGTCCTGGGGCCCCAGGTCTTCCTTCTGTTGATGCTGGGCATCTACTCCAACAGGGCAGGCCTGCATGCTAGTTCTGGGGAGAGATGCCAGGGCATGAACGAACGCCGTGCGCAGCCAGCAACTGGGTGTTACAGGGACGGAGTCTGTGTTAAGGGAGGGGCAGCTGGCACAGCTGACCTGTCCAGCATCCTCACCCTTAAGGACTGTGTCTCTCTGCAGTGTGGCACAGTCTAACTGTCCTGTCGGATGGGTCAGGGGTGTGGCGGGGTGTGAGTTAGTGGGCCCTTGTGTGAGCCAGCAGGTGTGGGGCCGCTTGTGCATGTGTGCTTGTGTGTGCAAGTAGGGGAGAAAGAAAGGGAGAGGAAGAAGATGAGAAAAACAGACAGACATAAAAGAAGGAAACTAGAAGCAGACAGACACAGAGAGGAGATCAAGAAGGACAGAGACAGAGTTTAAAAAAAGAGAGAGAGAGAATGAGATAAACTGGACATGTGAATGCATTAAACATGGCTTCTGTCCCCTTCAAGGCACAAGCAGCCAGGACACTATTACCCAGACAGGAGCCCAGGTGTGTTTGTGAACTCATGCTGGGGGCCACATGACACGAGCCATGGGCCTTGCTGAGCAGTGGGCCCTGTGGGCCATGTGTGTGTCTGCATGGTCTGCATGGATGTAGAGATGTTTGTAGGCTGAAACTTGTTGTGTGTCCATGTATGTGAACTATGTATCTGGGTATATAGCTGTGTGCTGTGTGTGACTTGTGTGTGCATGGGTATGTCTGGGTATGGGTTGGATGTGCCCCTATACCTGCATGTGTCAGCTGGGTGTAGGCATATCCTTTCATCTGTCTATATGCATCTGAGTGTGTGCAGACAGTGAGTGTGAGGCCTTGGGCTGGTGGTGCAGGGTATGTATGAACATGTGTGATTGTATGAGCACGTGTGAGCTGTGAATGTCTGTGTCTTGTGTGAGCTGGGTGTGCACGTGTGCGGGTGTACCCTATGTGTGTGTGTGCACGCACATACACATCTGCATCTCCACATGTGTGATCCAAGATTGTGTGTCCTCTGAGTGTGTGACAGGCCATGTGTGCCTGCCGGCTGGCCTCTGGGGGCAGCTGCTCCTGCCCACTCCTGCCCCATCTGCCCGGCCAGGGCTGGGCTGGGCTGGGCTGGGGAGGCCTGTTTCCTCCCCACCCCTCCCTGGGCTGAGCCCCACAGCGGCGTCCAGAGACCCAGGGCCAGGGCCACTGGGCTCGCGTCCCTCCCCTGCTGGCCAGGCCTCCCTTGGCTGGGGGTGCGCCCCAGCAGCCCCGGTCCGGCCCCGCTGCCGTCCCCGCTTTGTCTGGCAAAGAAAGCGCGAGGCTGCCGGGGGGGAGGGGGTGTCTAGACGGCGCGGCCATTGTCCCAGGCGGGGGAGGGGAAGAGTGGGGAGGGGGAGGGGAGGGGGGCTCCCCGGGCCCGCTGGGGAGGGGGTCGGGCTGCTGGGAGGGGGCGCTGGAGCGGGAGAGGAGCACGTGGGCTCGCGCCCCAAGCCCTCCCCTCCCTTCCCCAGGCGGGGAGAGGGTCCCGGGACGCCGTCCGGTCCAAGCAGCCGGGGGAGGGAGCGGGGCCGCGGGCGGGGGAAGGGGCGCTGGCGCCTCTATGGCTCCAGCTCTGGCTCCGGTTCCGGGTCTTGCCGCGCTCCGGCCTGGGAAGTTTTCTCCGAGTTCAGAGCTCCCAGAACTTCGCGCCCCCTCCGGCCCCCAGCCCTGCCAGACCTGCCCCGGGTGTGTGCATGGGGAGGGGGAGCTTTTGTGCGAGGGGTCCCCGACCTGGGGATACTTGGATTCCAATCGTGACCTTCCCAGGGCTCTAGACAGGCATGGTTGGTGAGAGAGCCCCAGATTCTTGGTTACCCCCCTACTCGCCCGCTAATCTTGATCCGCTCACCTCCAGCTCCCAGTCCCGGGCTCCAGGGTCCCTTTATTCCCAGCCCACATCTCTCCCGGGCCACAGTTCCCCCGGTCTCTGGGGTCCTGCCTCGCCCCCACTCTCAATTCGGAGTCCCTGCCCCCGGCTCCTGCGCTCCCTGCCCCTGCGCTCTGGTCCCTGATTCCCAGGGACCGCCCCACCCCCCCGCCACCCCTCATCAAGTCCCAGACTCGGGGAGGCCTTGCACTCCATTCTTCCCCTTCCCCCACCCACTCACCCCATCCCGCCCTCAGGGTCCCGGCCCCTCACCTGCAGCCCCCGGCCCCGCTAGCAGCAGCAATAAGGGCAGCGTCCGCACGGACGGCAGGGGTGGCGGCGGCGACATCGGGCGACGGCGGCGGGGGCGGCGGCCCCGGGGCCCCGGCCCCATGGCGGCCGGCCGCGACCCTCCCTCCTCCCACCTCTCTCCTCCCTTCTCCCTCCTTCCTTGGGCTCCGGGCGCGTCCGGGGCCAGCCTCCGCGCAGCCAACTTCGCTGAAGTGAGACGGCCGGGCCGCCCCGCCCCCAACCCTGGGCGGCTCGCCCCGCCCCAGGGCCGGCCCAGAACTCCCCCGCCCCCGGCCCGGCCTCCTGGGGTCCCTGCCCACCCTCCACCCACACAGCCTGGGACCCGAAGACCCTCTCGGAAACTCAGGCCAGCGGGCCCAACCCAAGGTGTCAGACACACCCAACTTCCTGAACATCTCCCTGCTCCCCAAAACACATCCAGAGCCCGAAATACACACGGAGCCGGGCACAAACAGACACTCCCCTCCACTCCCCCCCCCCCGCCCCGACACCCCGAAACTGAAACCAGGCACGTCCTGCAAGGCTCCTGAATACACAGCCAGGATGCACAAATGCAGAGGCGTGCACAGAGCTTCCTCGGGGACTTAAAATCTGAAATATTCACAACTCTAAACTCAGGCCCTCTCAGACCAAGAGCCTTGGGCGATTTTTGCAGCCTCGGACCTCGGACAAAGTCTAGGCGTCTCAAGTGTGCTACCAAATACCCACACCCCTTCTTACTCTCAGCGCTTCCTGAAAGTAACCCCTTCCTCCTCAATATCCAAAGGTCCACCCCACCCCATAGCCTACACAGCTTTGCTGCTCAGCCAGTCTTGCTCAGTTTCATCCAACTGCCTTTTCCAAAATCAGTCATGCTGAAAAACAACCACCCTGCAGTGAGCTCTGTCCCTGTGGCAAGAACGGGTACTCCGGAAAGGCCCCAAGACCAGCCTAGAGAAGCCCCCACTCTGGGGAAGAAAAAACCAGACTCCAGCACTGAGGACTTAGGGTTGGGCCAGAGGGAGGGACACAGCAGAGAAGCTGGTGAGGGCTCTGCTTGGGGGAAGGGGTCACTTATTCATTCATTCATTTATTCAACATAAAGCTCAAGCTCTATGTCTGGCGTTGTTTCAGCGGCTGGGAGTACACTTCCCCTGCCCTCTCCAGGACAGAGCTTCCCTGAGAAGGGTTCAGTGGGGGCTCAGCCCAGAACTGAAAGAAAGACATTTCAGGAGAGGGACAGGTTCGCAAACAGAGGAGGGGGCCGAGTCAAGTAGGGAAGGAGGGGAGAGTGGGCAGGTCAGGGGTCACCCTGGCCCTGAGGAGAAGGAGAAAGAGACCAGGCCGACCTGTAGGTGTTTAGCATGGTGATGAGGCTGTAGTGAGGAGGAATGGGTTGGGGGTGAGGTGCTGAAACTCAGGAATCTGAGGTTCACCCATGAGGCAGCTGAGCACTGGGGCTAAGCACGGGGGCACCAGGGTGAGAGACAGTCACCTGGGCACCCCAGAGATCTTTGAGCAATTTTAAATTTTCATTTAGAAATAATTTAAAATGCAATTTCCATAGGCCTTTTATCCAGCTTCACCAACTCGGCCCACACTTTGCCAAATTTACTTTATAATTATTGTTGTTTAGTCACTAAGTCATGTCTGACTCTTTGCAACCCCCTGGACTGCAGCATGACAGGCTCCCCTGTCCTTCACTATCTCCTGGAGTTTGCTCAAACTAATGTCCGTTGAGTCAGTGATGCCATCCAACCATCTCATCCGCTGTCACTCCTTTCTCTTTTTGCAAACTTCAGTCTTTCCCAGCATCAGGATCTTTTCCAAAGTATTGAAAAAGAGTTGGCTCTTCGCATCAGGTGGCCAAAGTATTGGAGCTTCAGCATCCCAGCATCCCCTTCCAATGAATATTCAGGGTTGATTTCCTTTAGGATTAACTGGTTTGATCTCCTTGCTGTCCAAGGGATTCTCAAGAATCTTCTCTAGCACCCCAATTTGAAGGTATCAGTTCTTCAGTGCTCAGCCTTCTTTATGGTCCAAGTCTCACATCTGTACATGACTACTGGAAAAACCATAGTTTTGAAGAAATTATATGTAATTTTTAATTATATGTAATATATTATATAATATATGTATTTGAGAGCAGAGCTTCCCAGATGGGTGGTAAAGAACCCACCTACTAAGTGCAGGAGACATAAGAGATGCAGTTTCAATCCCTGGGTCACGAAGATCCCCTGGACAAGGGCATAGCAACCCACTCTAGTCTTCATGCCTGGAGAATCCCATGGACAGAGGAGCCTGGTGGGCTACAGTTCATGGGGTCACAAAGAGTCGGACACAACTGAAGCGAGTTAGCACGCACACGTATTTGAAAGCAAGATGTGGCTATGATGTTCCTTTGCCCCCCAAATCATCACTGAATGTTTCCTAAGATCGAGGGCATTCTCTTATACAAACACACAAGTTACGGACAGTTTTTGGTTTCTCCAGTTATATCCTCTGTAGCATGTTTCTTTGCTGGTCCAGGATCTAATCTCTGACCATGTGTTGCATTTAATTGTTATGTTTCTTCATGTCCTTTAATCTGTATCAGTTCCTTAGCCTTTCTTTGTCTGTCATGATGTTGATATTTTTGGATAGGCAAGGTCATCTGTTTCACAGAACATCCCTTAGTGAACTGGGCTGCAGTTTCCTCGTGACCAGGTTCAGGCTCTGTATCTTTGGCAAGAACTGCCAAAGAAGTGATGCTGGTACTCTTCCGTGGGTTGTATCAGGAGGCACCTGATATGAGTCCTCAACACTGGTCTTGTTAGATTTTGATCGCTTGAATGAAGCTGGTCCAGTTTCTCTACTGTA
Organism: Bos indicus x Bos taurus; assembly: GCF_003369695.1. NCBI lineage: Eukaryota > Metazoa > Chordata > Mammalia > Artiodactyla > Bovidae > Bos > Bos indicus x Bos taurus. The sequence continues at coordinate 102,515,714 of NC_040082.1, forward strand.
AATGTACCATTCTCTTCCCATCCTCTCTTGTAATGAGTAAATATCAATATCATGTGGGGAGATATATTGAGCTGTGTGACTATCCCGATGCCTGTCAAACTATCACCACTATTTGGAGCATTTATTGGTGATTGCCTCTGATGATTTTTTTTAATTGAGATAAAATTCCCTTACATAAAATTACTTACCATTTTAAAGTGTACAGTTCAGTGGCATTTAGTGCAACCACCAGCTCTACCTAGTCTCATCACATTTTCATCAACCCTAAAGAAAATGTTGTCCCCGTCAGCAGTCACTCTTCATCTGTCCCTGGCAGCCATTAATGTGTTTCTGTCTCCATGGATGTACCTTGTTCTGAATGTTTCACATCTATGGAATCATACAGCATGTGGTCTTTTATGTCTGACTTTTTCCACTGGGTATAATATTTTAGAGGTTCATCCATTTTGTAGCATGTGTCAGTTCTTCATTCCTTTTTATGGCTGAGTAACATCCCATTGAAGAAGGCAATGGCACCCCACTCCAGTATTCTTGCCTGGAAAATCCTATGGATGGAGGAGCCTGGTGGGCTGCAGTCCATGGAGTCGCTAAGAGTCGGACACGACTGAGCGACTTCACTTTCACTTTTTACTTTCATGCATTGGAGGGGGGAATGGCAACCCACTCCAGCGTTCTTGCCTGGAGAATCCCAGGGACAGAGGAGCCTAATGGGCTGCGGTCTATGGGGTTGCAGAGTCGGACACGACTTAAGTGACTTAGCAGCAACATTCCATTGGAGATATAAAAAATGCAGCTTCCATCCCTGGGTTGGGAAGATCCCCTGGAGAAGGGAATGGCAACCCACTCCAGAATTCTTGCCTGGAGAGTCCCAGGGACAGAGGAGCCTCTTGGGCTACGGTCCAAAGGGTTGCAAAGAGTCGGACACGACTGAAGCGACTTAGCACGCAGGCACGACATTCCATTGATTGGCTACACCACATTTTACTGATCCATTCCTCTGTTTATCTGGGATGATTTTCATAATTATTTATTTTTGGCTGCACCGAGTTTTCATTGCTGCGTGAAGGCTCTCTCTTGTTGGAGCAAGCAGGGGCTTCTCTTCGTTGCCGTGCGTGGGCTTCTCCTGTTGGTGGCTTCTCTTGTTGCAGAGCATGGGCTCTAGGTGGGTGAGCTTCAGTAATTGCAGCACATGGGCTCAGTAGTTGCAGCTCTTGGGCTTAGTTGCTCCATGGCATGTGGAATTTTCCCAGACCAGGGATCGAATGTGAGTCCCCTGCCTTGGCAGGTGGATTCCTATCCACTGTACCACTGTGGAAGTCCCCTTGGATGATATTAAAACACTGGAAGAGGAAGAGGTGGTAGAGGCAGAGAAGTACCATTAGAGAGAAAGAAGAATGAAAAGCCAAGGGTGAAAGTTGAACAATTGACCAGGGCCCAACACAGGAGATGATCTCCAGCCCTGCTGAGGGTGGCAGAGAGTCAAGCACCAGGGGACAGGAACTGAGGGTGTCCCAGCCTCTCAGCTTATGAGTGCAACCTCCATCTGGGAGGGGAGCTATTCACCCATCTTACGGGGTCAACCCTCATGGGGGTGGGTCTCTGCCCATCTTATGATGATTTGCTGGAGGCTTTCTAGAGGAAGAGCTGAGATTTGAACCCAGTAACTCCGGGCCACATGGAATGAGAGGGAGGGGTGGGGTGGGGTTGGGGTGGGGACTGGGAAGAGAAAAAGACAAAAGTTGCATAATCAGAAGGGGCACAGCTGACTCACTGTGAGTGTGCTGAGTCAACAGGCCCATGGGGATGAGGGAAGGCACAGCTTAAGTCCTTCTCATACCCATCACCCTGGGAGGAAATCCAAGCCCCTCAGCCCTGCTTTCAGAGCCTTCAGACACTCCCCAGCCCCTCCTGTTCCCTTCATCATCACACTGAGTCACCCAGTAGGCTCTGCACTCTCACAGCCTTTGCTCAGGTTCTTCTTTCTGCCTGGGACATCCAGCTAGTTAGAAGGACCCTTTTGCTTCCTCCCCAAGCATGAACTCATAGTAGATGTGTTCTTTTTAAAAATGCATTTCCTGGGGCTTCCCTGGTGGTCCAGTGGTTAAGAATCTGCCTTGCAATTCAGGGGACACAGTTTGATCTCTGGTCCCGGAAGATTCTACATGCCACAGGGCAACTGAGCCCATGTGCCGCAACTACCAAAGCCTGCTGGCTCTAGAGCCTGTGCAATGCAACAAGAGAAGCCACCACAAGAAGAAATCTGTGCATCATGATGAAGAGTAGTCCCCTCTCGCTGCAACCAGAGGAAGCCAGTGCACAGTGATGAAGACCCAGCACAGCCAAAAATAAAGATAAATAAATGTATTTCCTGGGAGTTCCCTGGTGGCCTAGGGCTAAGGATTCCAGGCTTTCACTTCTGCGGCCCTGGGTTCAGTCCCTGGTTAGGGAACTGAGATCCTACAAGCTGCACGGTGCAGCCAAAGTACATAAATAAATAAAAATTTTAAAATGCATTTCCTTCTAGCTATAGGGAATGCTGTACTATTTCCTGCACATGTCGTGGCTTTGCGCGTGCTGGTCCCTCCTTCTAGCATGCCTATTCACCTCCATTCCTGTACCCGGTAAATTCCTATTCTTTAAGATTTCAGCTCCAGGAAGTCCTCTCTGCTCCCCACCCCTGGCTTTCCTAGCATACTTTCACCCTACCACTTGGCTTGTCCTCAAGGGGCTGGGAGTGTCTGTATCCTGCCTTTATCCCCTCTTCTATAATGGGGGCTCACCAGTGGCCAGACATCACACAACATGAGGTGGGCACTGAGGGGGTAACGTGGGAGGGAACTGGCTGAAGGAGTTGGCATGCTCAGTCCAAAGGAGCCACCACTGGGGGCCCAGACGACTATCCTCAGTAACTTCTAGGTATCTGGGGGTCCTGAAAAGGGTCAAGTGGCCCAGGGGACAAAGGTAGAGACTTCAGTGCCTCCCCTGACCCCCCTGAGAAAGGATTTTCTGCTGCAATAGATGCCCTAATGGGTGCTGAGCTCCCCATCACAAGGAGCAACCAAGAACCTGGACACACATTTTGCTAGGCAGGAAGTCCAAAGTCTCCTACTCTGTTGACCCAATGATCCCTGGCCTGTGGCAGACAGAGACAGAGAGGAAGCAGTAATGATGAAAAAACAGGCTGAGTATAGCACAAGGGGAGTGAGGACAAAAAGAAGATACGTTTACAGAGCCCCTACTGTGCATCCTTCTCTTTTTCCCTTCCAATTATTTATTTACTTTCTTTTTGGCCGCCCTGGGTCTTCATTGCTGCATGCAGGCTTTCTCTAGTTGCGGTGCTCAGACTTCTCATTGTGGTGGCATCTCTCGCTGTGGAGCACGGGCTTTACAGCGTGCAGGCTTCAGTAGTTTCAGCACACAGGCTCAGTAATTGCGGCTCATGGACTCTAGAGCTCAGGCTCAGTCGTGGTGGTGCACAAGCTTAGCTGCCCCGCGGCACGTGGGATCTTTCCAGACCATGGATCGAACCAGCGTCCCCTGCGTTGCAAACAGGATTCTTAAGCACTGAGCCACCAGGGAAGCCCTGTCAGTCCCTTTCTGAAGCCCCCAAATTCTGAGGACACCAACTCAGCAAGGCAGAAAGTGAGGGTCCCCGCTCCGGTTTTCCTCTGCCCTCCAGTCACAGTGGCAGGAATAGCCCAAGGTGTCCAGATCCCTGGGGGTCAGGACAGTCAGAGCAATTATTCCCATGGCTTTGCAGCAGGCAGACACCCAGTTCCCAACATGGTGGGGGTAGGGGTGGGTTTGAGCCGTCTCCCTTGCCCCTGCTGGTTGCCTTGGCCAGGGACTGCATTTCTCCTCAATGAGCTCAGTCCCCAGGGATGCAGGACCTGGGGCCAGGCCAAGACACAGCTGCTGGGCCCCGGCCCGCTGACTGGGAACCTGAGAATGTGCCCTTCGCTTATCCTCTTGGGACCACAGTCCTGTCCTCTGCATATGAAAACTGGGGCTAGGCCCTTACACCCAGGCTGTGGGAGCCTAACAAGAACCAGCAGGAGTGAGGGCCACTGGGTTATGGGGCCTGGGCAATGGGGGGAAGGGATGGACCCCAGGGGTTGTGGGCTGCAGACCCAGCCAGCGATCCTGACCACTGCCTCCCTGGAGCCCTCTCATGCTCAAACCCTTCATGGCTTCCCATTGCCCAGAACGACATCTTCCTCACCAGTTTCTCTTCCCTGTTTCCCAGTCCTAGCTTTTTTTCTGGCTGTGTGCTGGGGCCTTGGCTGCTGTGCAGGGTTTTCTCTAGTTGCAACGTGCTGGCTTCTCATTGCAGTGGCTTCTCTTGTTGCGGAGCACACGCTCTAGGGCACTCGGGCTTCAGTTGTTGTGGTCCGTGTGCTTAGCAGTCGTGGCTCCCGGGCTCCAGAGCACAGGCTCTGCAGTTGTGGTGCACAGGCTTAGTTGCCCAGTGGCACATGAGATCTTTTGGTACCAGGGATTGAACCCATCTCCGTTGTATTAGCTGGTGGATTCTTTACCATGGAGCCACCAGGGAAGCCCTCAGCCTTTCCAGTTTTCACAATGGCTGTACCCACTGCCTGGAACACCTTACTCCAACTTGGGAGACTCCTGTCACCTGACAGCTCACTCTGGCCCTCCAGCTCTCCTCACCTTCGTTCAGTCATTTGACAAACACACACTGAGCAACTACTTCATGCCTGACCCTATTACAGGTAGAGGTGATGAAGACCGAGCAGGTTCCTGCCCTGATAGGGGAGACAGATAAGAAACAAGGAGGTAAACAAATAAGAAGCCTAGAATGGGACATGAGAGGTGAAGAGATTTCAGTGTAGGTGATGGAGATGGGAGTTGCTAACAAGGGAACATTAGAACTAAGACATGGGACTTCTCTTGTGGTCCAGTGGCTAACACCCCAAGCTCCCGATGCAGGGGGCCTGGATTCCATCCCTGATCAGGGAACTATGAATAGATCCCACATGCCACAGCTAAGGAGTTTGCATGCCACAACTAAGAGTTCGAATGCCACGATGAAGATCGAAGATCCTATGTACCGCAACTAAGACCAGCCAAATAAATAAATAAATAAAAATATTTAGGGACTTCCCTGGAGGTCCAGTGGTAGAAACACTGTGCTTCCACTGCAGGGGGTGCGGATTCCATCCCTGGTCGGGCAAATAAGATCCCATGTGTTGCAGTGAGGCCAAAAAAATAAATGAATAAATATATTTATGTTATGTTCAGTTGCTCAGTCGTATCCAACTCTGCAACCCCATGGACTGCAGCATGCCAGGCTTCCCTGTCTTTCACCATCTCCTGGAGTTTGCTCAAACTCATTGAGTTGGTGATTCCATCCAACCATCTCATCCTCTGTCACCCCCTTCTCCTCCTGCCCTCAATCTTTCCCAGCATCAGGGTCTTTTCCAATGAGTCGGCTTTTCACATCACGTGGCCTAAGTACTGGAGCTTCAGCTCCAGCATTAGTCTTTCCAATGACTATTCAGGGTTGATTTCCTTTAGGATAGACTGGTTTGAGCTAAAAGAACTGTGATCTGAAAGGAGGAGCTTTTCAGACTGTAAGCTGTAAGCCAGAGAGGCAAACAGTCTGGTAGCATGTTCCAGGTGGAAGGAAAAGAAAGTGCAAAGGCCCAGAGGAGAGAGGGGTGGGTGGCTAAGAGGAACAGCAAGGAGGCCAGGGTACTGGGTGCAGAGTGAGCAAGGGGTAGGTGCTCAGGGAAACTGATGGGGGCCGAGTTCCAAGGGGCCAAAGATCTGGGTTTAAATGAAAAGCACAGTGGACACCACTGGAGGGGTTAGGCCGAGGGAAGCTGACCTGATCAAGGTTGGAAACGAAAAAAAAAAAGAAGAAGAAAAAAAAAGGTTGGAAACAATAACACCACCATTTCCTTTTTTTTTTTTAATTTTTTTATTTGGCTGTGCTGGGTCTTGGTTGCGTCAGGTGGCATCTTCATTTCTGCGTGTGGGATCTTCAGTTGCGTCATGATGGATCTAGTTCCCTGACCAGGGATTGAATCCAGGCCCCCTGCATTGGGAGCGTGGGGTCTTTAAGCACTGGATCACCAGGGAAGTTCCAACACTGCTATTTCTTCTCCCAGGGATCCTTCCTTGCAGTTTCCCATGGGCTCTGCTGGCTCCCATGGCCTCTCTCAGTTCCACTCTGACCCTTCCCTGTGATCCTACCTGGCTCCCACAGCATTCTGAGCTCTGTGGGCCTCTGGCTTGCTCACTGCTGAATCCCTGATGTCTAGTATAGAGCCTGACACACAGTAGGTGAAATAACGGTCAGCTGAATGAATGAATGAATATACCCAGCACGTGTCAGAGGAACAGCAGGACCCAGGTGCTGGGACTTGAACCTGCTCGAAACCAGTCCCTATCTGGACATGGACATGTCTGGCCTCAGTTAGACCAGGGCTCAGTCAGAGGGGGGCTGATAGGGCCTCCTGAAGGAGGAGTGGGTGGGAAGGCTTAAAGTGGAAGAAAGGGGAGTGAAAAGAAAGGAACTCACTTCCATCAAGCACCTACTGGCTCAACAGCTCTGGGCAGGGGAAGAAGGGAAGCCATACTCCCACCCTTGGTGGGGGATGGGCAGGCAGTGGTTTCCCTGCCTTAAGACCCTCCACTGGGTAGGACATCCCAATGGATGTCTTGGCCTCACAGGCTGTGTGGTCAGACCACTCCAACCTTCCTTGCCCAGGGTCTCACCCAGGACCCCATCTTTTCCAGCTCACCTCTGAACTAAGACACTCTGTGTGTGTGCGTGCGTGCATTTTTTAAGTTGCTTCAGTCATGTAAGACTTTGTGCGACCCTAGGGATCGTAGCCTGCCAGGCTCCTCTGTTCATGGGATTCTCCAGGCAAAGAATACTGGAGTGGGTTGCCATGCCCTCCTCCGGGAGATCTTCCCCACCCAGGGATCAAACCCGTGTCTATTATGCCTCCTACATTGACAAGCAGGTTCTTTATGACTAGCATCACCTGGGAAGCCCCAAACACTCTGACACCCTTTATTACTTCCTTGCTGCCCCAGCTCCTGAAACTTGTCTTCCTTCTCCCCTGCAGGTGTGGCACTTGTCCCCCACCCATGCACTTTTCCTCTTGCTTCAGAGAAGGGGAGCATTCCCCCCACCTTGGCTTTTCATTACCTCTTTCTTTGGCCATAGGCTGAGGTCTCTTCTGTGACAAAGTGAAGTGTTAGTTGCTCAGTCGTACCCGAATCCTTGAGACCCTATGGACTGTAGCCCGCCAGGCTCTTTTGTCCATGGGATTCTCCAGGCAAGGATACTAGAGGCGGTTGCCATTTCCTACTCCAGGGGATCAAACTCGCATCTCCCGAGTCTCATCATCGAAGGCGGATTCTTTACCATCTGAGCCACCAGGGATTCTATGATAAAGTGAAACCTGCAGCAAACGCTCATTTCACATGCACACCCCTTCCCTGAGCTCATCTCTCTCCCCTGCATCTCTCCCCACTGCTTGCTCCATTCTTCCCCTTCTCCATTCTGCTCTACGCCCCAAGAGGCTGACCTCTACAGACTGTATCAATGGACATCCTTGTCCTCTGGCTTCCAAGTGGGTTTGGCCAATAGGAGGCACTGGCGGAGGATGAAGCGGTGGGGCAGGGGTTAGGGGGAGGGAGGAGGAGAAAACAGGATATTAATTCACTTGTATCTTTCCTGGTAGGGTCACCACTTCAGCTGACTGTATCACTGGACCAAAGGTCCTGTCCATACAATCCACAGGGTATTAAAGAGCAGAGAAATCATTTGGCCAACAAAGGTCTGTATAGTCAAAGCTATGGTTTTTCCAGTAGTCGTGTCTGGATGTGAGAGTTGGTCCATAAGGACGGCTAAGTGCTGAAGAATTGATGCTTTTGAACTGTGGTGTGGAGAAGACTCTTGAGAGTCGCTTGGACAGCAAGGAGATCAAACCAGTCAGTCCTAAAGGAAATCAATCCTGAATATTCATTGGAAGGACTGATGCTGAAGCTGAATCTCCAATACTTTGGCCACCTGATGTGAAAAGCTGACTCACTGGAAAAGACCCTGATGCTGGGAAAGACCCTGTCCCCTGGGAAACAAGGGGGCAACAGAGGGTGAGATGGTTAGATAGCATCACCAACTCAATGGACATGAATCTGAGCAAACACCAGGAGATAGTGAAGAACAGAGAGCCAGATGTGCTGCAGTCCATGGGGTCGCAAATAGTCAGACACAACTTAGCGACTGAACGACAAACAACACTGAAACAACAAACCTCTCTCTGGGCTCTGCTAACATCCTTCCTTCCCCCTTCCTAGGCAGGGGGATCCGGAAGTGGTCATGCCTCTTCAGGGGTGCTCACTGGGGTTTGCTGCACTAACCCCTGTTGGTTTCCTCAAACCCTGCCCACTGTATATGGTCCCTATAGCAAATCTGTCTCAAATTGCTCCATTTGAATGTCAGTTGTTCCCTCCAGGCTCCCGACTGGGGTCCCCACTCTTCCCTCCCATCTCCACTTAACTGCATTCAGAGCATCCAAGTCTACTGTCCTCAGCCTGAATTCTCAGGTTTTCTCCCTCACAATCTGCATGGCTCAATCCTCCAAATCTCTCAGTAGCTTTTGATACCATGGGCTGTGCATGCCTCTCTTCCTTGACCTCCTCCCCCACCATTTCTGGGGCATCACCCTTGCCTACTTCCTCTGCTGCCTAACCCTAACCCCTCCTCCTTTGCCTGTCTCTTAGATGCTGGGGGCTCCCAAGTCTTGTTTGTTCTCCACTCTGTTCTGGGGAGGCTTCATTCTCTCTCCCAGCTTCAGTGCCCTTTTGCCTCACCAAACATGGATGCTTGCTGGATTATCTTTGAGTGAGTTATGTCGCTCAGTCATGTCCAACTCTTTGCAACCCCGTGGACTGTAGCCCACCAGGCTCCTCCGCCCATGGGATTCTCCAGGCAAGAATACTGGAGTGGGTTGCCATTCCCTTCTCCAGGGGATCTTCCCGACCCAGGGATCGAACCCAGGTCTCCCACATTGCAGGCAGATGCTTTAACTTCTGAGCCACCAGGGAAGCCCATTATCTTTAAGGATAAGCCCAGGGATTATCTTTATCTTTAACCTATTAGATGCTTCCAGGTTCCTGCCTCAGGGGTCCCGCTCCCTCAGGTTGAATATGCCGCAAACGTGCTTCTGGTCTTCTCTGGGATTCTACTCCTCCTTCGAGTGCCTGGACTTCATCCTCTATTGCCTGGACCACACCCATTCTCCTTCCAGGCCTCCCCACCTTCAGTCTTCCCCCTCTGGTCCTGCCCCCTTACCAGCTCCCAAGTAATATTCCAGACATGCAGATCTGTCTGGGACCCTTCCCTGTGGCCCTGGTCGTACTGGAGATGTGGCTCCTGGCCTCGTGTTGGAATCATTTTGCATTCCCACGTCTTCCCATCCCAAACCTTCCTCCCAGTCCCACAGAAATGCTAAATGACTTGTGCACGGGAGGTTTCTGTGGACTGGAACACATTCCAGCAGGATTCAGCTCTAAGGCCGCCTCCTCCAGGTAGGTGCCCATCCCATCCCCTCGCCCCTAGTCCCTCATTCCACTGGGGTCTGACCACATAGGGCTGGGAGAGTCTGCCCGGCTGTATCTCCCCTGTCCGTCCACTGGTGCAGGACCACGTATTACAGTTGGTAGCAAGGACATGTTGGAGAAGGCAATGGCACCCCACTCTAGTACTCTTGCCTGGCAAATCCCATGGACGGAGGAGCCTGGTGGGCTGCAGTCCATGAGGTCGCGAAGAGTCGGACACGACTGAGCGACTTCACTTTCACTTTCATGCATTGGAGAAGGAAATGGCAACACACTCCAGTGTTCTTGCCTGGAGAATCCCAGGGATGGGGGAGCCTGGTGGGCTGCCATCTATGGGGTCACACAGAGTCGGACACGACTTAAGTGACTTAGCAGCAGCAGCAGCAACGACATGTACACGAGTGGGTGAGCGAATGAATGAGTGAATGATAAGTGAGTAAACGATGGAAGGTGATCTGGAGACGGGAGTCCGGAGCAGGAAGAGGGTGACTCGGTGTCTGGGAGGGGCCTCAGTCAGAGTCCAAAACCTCAGGGTGTCGGCTCCTCCTCAGCTCTAAGAAAGACGCTCCCGGATTGGCTCAGGCTGAGAGAGGCGGGTTTTGGCCAAGCCTCTAGTTGCTATTGGCTCACTTGCCAGGACTCTGCCCAATCAACCCGATCGCCTCTCCCCTCTGCCCACCACACCGCCTTTCGCCCGCCAGCAGCCGCGGAGGCGTAAGACGGCGCCTTCTCGTTACCCTGACAACCGTCTGCGGACCCCCCTCCCCCGTCGCCCTGGCAACTGTTCCAGGCCTCCCGTCAGCCTTCTCCTGGGCCCCTCTGGTCACCCAGACAACCTCTACCCGTTCCGGTTAACCATCAGCCCTTTCCCCGTCACCCTAGCAACGGTCACCAGACCCACGGCCAACCCTGCCCACCCCCCGCCCCCGCGACACACCGTCTTCATCCTGCACACAGGCTTCCTCGACCTAAACCTTAACTAAGGTCCCGGGCTCCCTCTTCCTCTCGTTCATCTTCCTGGCCCCTCGATTGCGGCGAGGAAGAGTAGAGGGAGGAGGTGGAATGGGTGGGGTCTGGGGGTCCCGGCTCAGATGGGGCTAACAGACCATCTGGTTCTGAGGCTGTGCGCGGCTCTGGGCCTATCTCCTCGCTCTCACTCTTGCGTGAGAAGTTCAGCCGCCACAGGGAGCTTCTCAAAATGCAAACCATGTCCCTCTCCTGCTGAAAACCCTCCCTGGCTCCCCTTGAGAATCAGATCCGAACTCTTTGAAGCCCCTGGCGGTGTGGCTGTGGCCTCTTCCTCGAGCCTGCCCCCTCGCTCCACCCTAGCAGGCACTAATCTCCACACTGTTTGCTACTCCAGTAGCCCAAGCATACCCCAGCCTCTGACCTTCCTGTTACTGCTTCCCACTCCCTGAAACGAAAACCTTTCCTGGGACCGGTCACACACCCACGTTGCTCTTTCTGCCTCTTCTCTGTTAACTCCAGAAGGGGGCCTGTGTCCTTGAATACACTCTATCCTCAGGGCCTAGAACAGCTCCTGACACATATGATGAGTGAAAGGATTTTTATGCAGGGGACAAAGGAGGACAGAGCGGATAACCAGCAGGCAGGCTTTGGCTAGGCAGGCCCATCCCGGAGATAAAAGTGAAAAAGTAAAAAGTGTTAGTCGCTCAGTCATGTCCAAGTCTTTGTGACCCCATAGACTGTAACCCACTAGGCTCTCTGTCCAGGAGATTCTCCAGGTAAAAACACTGGAGTGGGTTGCCATGCCCTTCTCCAGGGGATCATCCCCAACCAGGGATCAAATCCAGGTCTCCTGCATTGCAGGCAGATTCTTTACCATCTGAGCCACCAGAGAAACCCCTGGAGATAAGAGAAAGGTATTAATATTTCTGAGACCCTCAGACTGATTCATCACACTGCTGCAAGTCCTGACAGTGTTCCCAGAGGCCAGGACAAGGCCTAGGGAGATAAAAGTTAATGCTGTGACCGGCTTGGGGCTGGATAGTTCACCTTTGATGTGTATGATCTTCACTTGGAGGCTGGAGCCAAGAGTCCCCAGGAAGAATCAGCAGAAACTCTGGTTAATTTGGAGCAGAAGAGTCCAGGAACTGGGGAGGCAGGCCAGACACCCCAGATGGTTATTTAGGGAGCTGGTCCCTTCCTGTGCTGAGTCCACAATCTTACTTATCCTAACAGAGCCAAGAGCTGTTTTCCCATAGATCTGAGACAGAGATCCCAGGGATCTTTCCCAGGCTGGGGCGGGAGAATTTGACCTCATAAGGCCAGGAGTCATGACCGGGAGGGAGATCATAGGAGTTTACCCAGGGCCTGGCTGGAGAGGAGGACCTCCACCTGCCTGTGTGAGTGAGGAACTAAATTTTTCATCTTTATTTAATTTTAATTAACTTGCATTAAAATGGAAGTAGCCAGACGTGGCTACAAGTACTGTATTGGACAGAGCAGCATTTAGCTGAGGACTCCAGACTGGCGGTGGAAGCCAGGGACAGAAAGGTCATAGTTCATGGTCAACGCAGCTCTGGGCTTTGACTTTGGCAAGATGGGTGGGGCCTCATGGAAAGGAGAAGTAGGACACTCGTATCTAGCTCCCCAGAGAGGCACACCTGGTTCCCAAGGGTCAAAGTGCTTGCTCATACGTGCATACATGCCTGCCTGTATGTGAGCATATGAGGGTGGTGTGCCTGAGGGTATCCACAGAAGCACTTGTGTGCAGTCTAGGAATTCCATCCGTGTGCATCAAGAGTCCATCCGTATATATACAACCTGGGACCATGCAAGCCAGTGTGAGAACTCCTGGGTGCATGCAAGCCAGTGAGCTAGGACCATCAGTCCAGCAGATCTTGCAAGAAGGCCCACATATACTGGTGCATTTCCACAGGGTTGGTCTGGGGGATCCAGTGCCCCATGCCTGGCAGGATGTGGGCTTCGAGCCGGCCTGGCACAAAACGGCTGCTGATGGCCTCTACCAGCCCTTGCTCAAAATAGGGGTCCTTCTCCCCCCATAGCAGCAGTGTGGGTGTGGCCAGCTCCTGGGGCTCCAGGGGGAAGGTCCTATGATCAAGACAGACAGACAGACAGGCAGAAGGATGGCTGCCCCACCCCCACCCCCATGCCCACAACTTTCCTGAGCCTGTCAGGCCCTGGGTCCTCACCTGAAGATGTTTCGATAGTAGTTGAGGGGCCCGGTGAGGCCACCAGGCTGTGAGAAGTCATAAAGGAAGGCTTCAAGTTCACTGGGGGTCAACTGTGGAATGCCCCTCTTGCGGTGGGTGAGGGTGGTCTTCAGGATCTGGGCATAACAACAGGACGCCGGCTTCAGTCCCAGCCCACGACCTTCCACCCAGCCCTGGGCCTTCACCCTACTGCACCTGGAAGTCAGACATGGATAGCAGCTTCTCGGGCAGCCAGGGAAGCTGGAATAGGAACACGTAGTTGGAACGGAAGAACTGGCCGATGTGGTGCAAAGAGTAGTCTAGGGTAGGGAGAGGGAGGCAGGTGTGAGGCCTGGGTTTCTGCGGGCCCCACACCTCTGCACTTGACACACACCCAGATCGTGCACACAGATATGCCAAGACTCAGGAATACCATGGCTGCCTGCCTGAGCCTGTGGGGACACTCAATGGTTCTCTTGGCCAGGGAATAAGCTTGTCTCTCTCCTAAGTGGCCACTGTACCCACAGAATGGGGGCACTTTCCTCCACAGTCCCCAGGAGCTCCCTGAGCCACTGGCGTGCTCCCCCTGCCATGTCTGAATGCGTTTCTCCTGCCTCATTCAGCTAACATTTATTGACCACCTACTGGCCCTGTTCTAGACTCTGGAGATATAGCAGTGAATGGAACAGACAAAACCCTCTTGCCCTCAGGAAGCTGGAGATGGAGACAGATAAGAAACAACAAAAAAAGAAAGAGAGATAATACAGCTCTGACTACAATTCTGGGATTTAAAATTAGGTGATGTGATGGACACTTGGTGGCCAGAGAAATGACATCTCAAATGTTATTGTAGTTGCTTCTGTTTCCCCAACTGGACCATGGGATAATAACATTTTCATAAGCCCAGGAGGCTTGTGTAGGTTACTCTATGCAGGCTCCTTGTCAAAGCAATTGTAGGGCCTTTCCTGGTGGTCCAGTGGTTAAGAATGCACCCTGCAATGCAGGGGGACACGGGTTCAATTCCTGGTCTGGGAAGATCTCACATGCTGTGGAATAACAAAGCCCGTGTACCACAGCTATTGAGCCTGTGCTCCAGAGCCTGGGAGCCACAACTCCCAGGTGCTACCAGGGCAGCACCTCTGCATGACGCCCACATGTGACAACTACTGAAGCCCACACACCTAGAACCCATGCTCTGCAACAAGAAAAGCCACCACAATGGGGAGCCTATGCACCACAACAAAGAGCAGTCCTTGCTCATGGCAACTAGAGAAAGCCCACGTGCAGAAACGATGACCCATCACAGCCAAAAATAAAATAAATAAATAGTAGATCTTGGGGGGAAAAAAAGCAATTGTAACCTGTAAGTGCTCACAAAAATGTGGATTACTCCTTGGTGTACTGTCATGGATTATAGATTGACAGCACCATGGGGGAAGGAAGCCAGGTTTACTGTTGTGCCCCCAGCCCCTGGAGTGGTGACTAGGATGGATGGACATAGAAGTGCTGACACAGACATACACACCCCTTCACACAAGCACACTCCAGCATCCAGGACTCCCCGACACACCTTGGTACACTGACATGGGGGCAGCACTGACCACTACCATTCGCTCCACCAGGGATGGGTAGTAGATGGAGAAATTCCAGGCTAGGAGTGCACCCCAGTCATGGGCCACGAGGATACACTTGGAATAACCTGGCAGGGAAGTCAGAGGAAACTGTGTAAGTGAGATGTCAGGTAGAGGTGAAGCAGGGGTGAGGGGGGCCAGGGCTGGGACGGGGGCACCTCCCTACCCAGGCCCAGAATGACATCCTGGATATCTGCCATCAGTAGGTCTATGGTGTAACAATCCACATCCTTTGGCGCATCGGAGGGGCCGTATCCCCGCAGGTCCACAGCCACCACATGGAAGCGGCTCTGAAACTCCCGGAGCTGGTAGCGCCAGGAGAACCTGTTAGGCGGGCCAGGGAGGGAGGGTGAGTCAGGGTACCAGGGCAGCACCTCTGCATGATGCCCAGCAGGGACCCTGGGGTGACCCCCACTTTCCTGCCCAGGACTTCGCAGAAGGGAGGATGGGGAACCACAGCAGGTCAGCTGCGCCCTGGATTCTGGACAGCCTCAACATGGATATTTCTTCGTCCCATCCCTTCAGGGCCTTCTGTCTCCATCTATCTCCGTTTGGACTCCTGTCCTCCAGTCTAGGCCCGATATACTTTGCCTTAGGGGCTCCCAGTCTACCCAGCCCTTGTCTCCGTCTCCTCAGTGCTCTAGTGGTCCAAGCTCCACACCTCCCGCCCCACCCCACCCCTCCCGCCCGCCCGACCCCACCCCTTCCTCGCGCATCCGGTCCTGTGCGTCCCAGGACCCTGGGCCTCCGACATACCAGTTCTCAGGGAAGCCATGCAGAAACAGCATGAGGGGCCCTTTGCCGCGTCCAGCGGAGACATAGTGCAGGCGCAGGCCCGAGCTCTGGGGGAGGGCACAGTCTGAGACCTGGGAAACCCCTCTTCCCCGGGCTTGAACACCTCCCTTCTCCCAGGTCACATGCGTACTCAGACTTGGATTCAACCATTTGCCATTCCGCACCAATCCAACACGGGCCGGCCTTCCAGGATCCTTGAACCTCGAAAGCCCGGTGACGGCGCCCCCTTCCGCACCCCCGTCATGCTCACCCTGAGAATAAGGAAGCAGTGCTCTCCCAGCGTGGGGTCGCTCAAGCAGACCGGTGGGGTGTGCCGGGGGCGCCCCAAAAAACCGCGTCGCGGCCGGCACATCACGTGTGTGAGCGCGATGCAGCCATAGACAGCTGCAGCCACCAGCGCCGCCGAGAACACGAGGCTCCACATAAAGGCACGAAGCAGCTTCAGAGTGAGGCGCGAGGGCGCCAGTAGCGCCGTCACCACCAGCTCGGGCATGGCTCCGCGTCCCGGGACTACCGCGTTGCCGTCTGGGGTATGGGCGAGGGGTGCGGGCTGCAGCAGCGAGGCGGGATCTGGGCTGGCGAGCCCGCCGCCTTTGGTTTGGAGCCCCTCCGTGTCGTCGGGCTTTGCTGAACGCACCGAGAGAAGAGGCGGGCGGCTCAGACCGAAACTGCCATGGCTTACAACTCAACCAAGTGCTAGATAAACACCTGGGCGCGACAGTGGCAGGGAGCAAGGCTCGAGGTGCGGGGGAGGAGGCTGCGAGGACGAGACTCAGGTGGTTGGGGTGGAACCTTGGGGAGAAGGGATGCTAAAGACTCGGGCTGTGGGAGGGATCTAGAAAGGCTTAGGCGAGTCTTAAGGGGCGGGGGTCTAGTAGGACGACGGAGTTGGCTGGGTGATCGGGTGAGGGGGGCCCGATCTAGAGGGAGACTGGGGTCTGGCCTGAACAGAAGACAGCAGGCGCTGTGGGTGAAATGGGCGGGGTCTGGGGCAAAGGGGCGGGGCAATGCAGGGTAAGTGCAACCTACTAGCTGGAAATGTGGGCCCCAACTAGGCCTAAGAACCTTATATGGGCTAGGGGCGCGGCTTAGGAGGCCGGGAATGAGGATGGAGCCTAGAGAAGGCGGGCCCTAAGTTGGGCGGAGAAGCCCCGAGGCAGGGTCTGGATGGTTTCGGTGAGAGGGATGGACCAATGAGCTGGGAGTCGGCCTGGTTACGGGCCAATGAGGCGGGCCGGGATCGGAACCTAATATGGCGGGTCAGGCGGGCCGGGAAGCGGAAGAAGGGGGATAGGCAGTGCCATGGCGAAGGTTAGGAGGGAATCGCGGGCTGTCGCCGCGGCCCAAGGAGGCCTCGGGAGCTCCTGCCGCTACCCTCATCTCCCAGGAGCTCCCCTCCCTGGAGCGCGCGATCCTCCCCTCAGTCTGACTCCAAGGGACCTGGCAGTACCTACACTAAGCTCTGGTTCCAACGGTGGTCCAGCCGCCCAGACCCCGCGCCGGCTCCAGTTGGTCCAGCGGATCCGTTGGCCCTCCCTGCACGCCTGTGATTGGATAGCGGCGGTTATTGACGTGCAGGCTACAGGTCCAGCCCCGGAGCCAATCCGCAGTTGTTGAGACCGGGACTCAGCCAGTGAAGACCAGAGCTTAACTCCTAGAGGGCAGGCCCGGCCCGGGCCCTGGAGAACCGGACTGGTCGAATCACTGGGACTCTGGTCAAAAGAGGAAACAGAGCAGGGAGGGTTGGACGAGAAACCCGGCAGGGTAGCTTCTTCCTCCTCCAGTTTTGCAATCTTCCTCCCAAGATCCTAAACATTTCAAAGTTACTCATTACTTAACCGTGATAATAATCCTATTAAGTGTAGATACTATCACCTTCCCATATTATAAACCAAGAGCCTGAAATTCGAGTATTAAGTCATTTGCCTGAAGCCTAACAGCTGACTCAACAGCAATCAAGGACTTGAGAAAAACAGCAGTCTTGGGCTCCACCTCTTCCTCCAACCAGAGGCAGCCTTTGGGATGACTTTCGATATTTATTAATAGCTATCTCTAAATGTGTTTATGTGGTTTTATCTTTTGATTACCAGTTTGGGGCATTGACTATCATTGTCACCACCACTGCAGGAGCTGTATCCATGTTTAGTTTTCCTACTGGTTTCCTCTAACTTTACCCCATTTTGTCACCTCTCATCTTTCCTCACAAGGACTTTTGTGGTGACTTAGTGGCAAAATCTGCCTGCCAATGCAGGAGATGCAGGTTTGACTCCTGGGTCGGGAAGATGCCCTGGAGAAGGAAATGGCAACCCACTCCAATGTTCTTGCCTGGGAAATCCCATGGGCAGAGGAGCCTGTTGGGCTACAGTACCCAGGATCACAAGAGTCAGACACGACTTAGCTACTGAACACCATCATCAAATCTCCCATCTACCAGTTAACCTTGCCTTTGTATTGTCAAAGCTGCTCAACATTATATTTGTCCTGGCACCATATTAAGTTCATAGGTCCCTATTTTTTTTAATCAAATACTGCAGTAGTGATTTAATCAGTATAAAATTTTAAGAGCTTTAGATCTGTAATAAAAAATCCAAATTTGGGGAAGGAAGGGCAAACTTTAAAACAGCAGCCAGTAGAGAAGGGCTGGGGATGGTGTGGGCGAGTGAACAGGCACCTCAGAGCTGTGGGGACGTGTTATCGACCACTGTCAAACTAGTTTCCTGGTTTCTCATGGAAAACATTTTATACACCTGGTTTTTTCCTTTTATACTTAAGGTCAATCAGTGTTCAGATAGGCCCATTCCTTGTTTTTCTTGCTGATATTACCACACAGGTGCCTATTTAAGGGAAATCTGGTTTATGTGGTTCTGCAGAGGAGCCTGGTAGGTTGCAGTCCATGGGGTCGCTAAGAGTCGGACTCGACTGAGGGACTTCACTTTCACGCATTGGAGAAGGAAATGGCAACCCACTCCAGTGTTCTTGCCTGGAGAATCCCAGGGACGGGGGAGCCTGGTGGGCTGCCGTCTATGGGGTCACACAGAGTCGGACACAACTGAAGTGACTTAGCAGCAGCAGCTTCAGTAAACAGTTCATTTCAGGGCCCAACAGAGATCTATGATTACATTGCGTATCAATGTACAAACAGTTGTTCACCTCACATTTATCACCTACCTTTTCTTGCACAGTTAGCCTGTATCATGGCTTTGGTTTCACTTACATTTCCCATCAAATCAATTTTCCAACCACTTGATCCAGGAATCCCTCCTCCTGAGGCCTCTAACCTGGCTGCTGCACACACCAACCAGTCATGGCTGGGGGGTGTTTGTGGATCTCCCTTCTGCAGAACACTGACTCCTACATTCCCCCTACCCACACCCATCCCCAAGCTCTACCCTTAGACAAAAAGACAGCAGTAGTCACAGGATGATAATTTTATATTCAGTACAAATGTTTATTTTTGCAATGAGAACTGCACAAAAAAAAAAAAAAAACTTTTAGTATATAAGTGAAAAGTCTACGAATTCCCTTCTACAAATGTCTAAAGTGTTTAATACAAGTCTCAGATTCACTGACATAATTATTGGCCAAGCGATCCGTGCATACAGTACAGTATGGGCTCGTACACACCTCTTACTCTTGTATAGAACTAAGATTTCTAGTACTGTGGGAGGGGTTGGGAAGTGGCCAGAGAAATTAAATAGTAGATCCAAGTTCTAATAACAACCCAGTTAGAGAAACACCCTTCAGGGAGGTGTGGAGAGGGCCATGGCAGAGTTAAATCTTTAGAAGGAAGGTGCAGACAAACCGTTTCTCCAGCTAAACAGACTTGGCCTGGGGAAGTTTCTGAACAAAACACCGAACAAAAAATGAGAGTGGGATGAGAAGGAAGAAACCCCATGGAACCAAAATATAAGTCACACTTGAACCAGCACAGTGGTTTGTTTATAAGGAAGTGCTGTGGGAGGGGGAAGAGGGTAGGGAGGAGTGTGGAGCAGGAGTGGGGCAGGTCTCTGGCTAAATGCCTGAACTACATATACCATCAATTGGGATGTTTGGCAGATCCCAAACCCAAGATACAGGGCCTTTCTGCTTGAAAAAAAGGAGAGTGTGGGTTAATAAACAGTGCTGGAAATGTTTCAACCACTGTGTCTTTGCATACGTGTAAGTGATAAACTTTCATCTCACATACTGGGGGCTGCTCTTGAGTACTGCCCTTGCCCTGTGGCTGGGGCATGTGTGTACAGATGGGTGCACAGGCAGGCCCAGCAGGGTGTCCACCCAGCAGGCTTGGGGGTGGAGTGGGGTGAGGATCCTATCTGGGGAGATGTACATTATCTAAGTATCTTGTTAACCCTGAGCTTAAATGAAAGGAGTTCGGCAGAGGCAGGCAAGGTGGGAGACGTGGCTCAAGTCCTTTGGGCGAGTGGGAGATCAGGATGGAGGAAGGGCAAAGGGAAAGAATACTGTCTGGACTTTGGCCAGGTTCTGCTGGAGCATGTCACCAACTTCGAGTCCACAGGGAGAAGGGATACCTGGGCTCCCAGTTAACAGCTTCAGTCTAGAGGGGGCAGCTCCTGCCCAGGGACAGGCCAGGTGGTCCCAGGCGGTAGTTCTTGTACCAAGGTGGTGCGTGCGTGCGTGCGTGTGTGTGTGTGTATGTTGGGCGGGGGGGGGGGGGGGGGGGGGCAGACTTAGCCTAGGCAACAACAGGTGGTTCACAAAGAAATATCAGGGAGACGCCAGCATTAAAAAAGAGAGATGTGTTTATTCCATGATCAGTACAGACCAAATGCATATTCACCGTATGAAAGTCAAACCAGTCAATGACTCCAGAGTTTGGCCAACACTGAGGCGCCAGCGTCATGGTGTAGAGTGGGTTCTCATGGCACGCGTAACCTCACCAAGGGCTCCAATTATAAAATTAAAAAAAAAAGTCGGGAAGGGGCAGCCGGTTGGTAGGGCCAAGCGCCAGGCAGGGAGTCTCTGCCTCAGTCTGTGGCTAATGGCCCCTTGTGCCCACCTCACCCCCTGGCCCTTCCTCTCCTGGTTTAAAAAAAAAAAAAAAACTCAAAAAACTCAAAAACAAACAAAAAAAAAAACCCCAACAGATTTTACATTAAAAATAAAAAGAAGCCAACAAATGGGGGGAGGAAAAAAGAATAAGAAAACGCAGTTTTCTGGTTTTATAATTAAAAACAGACTAGTAAAAGTTTGAAACTGAGTAAAATGTAGGCAGTTTTTTTTGTGTGTTTTGTATTTTGTGTGTGTGTGGGTTTTTCTTTTTTTTTTTTGAGTTTTTTTTACACCAGTTTGGTGGAGTCACCAACAAACTTCAAACAAAGATATGCCAACTATGTTTCACTACACAGTACAGCCACGGTCACACACTACCCACAGCGCGGTGGCAGCCGCCGCTCAATGAGGAGACGATCACACCATTTCAGAGATAAGCAGTGCCATTGTGTCTGGAGGAGAAGAGAGAATTAAAAATAAAATAGAATTCAACAAAAAATATATATATAGAAAAAAACAAAACAAAACAAAACCAGAAACACAGGTGGGAAGGAACTGACTTTGGTTGGTGGCCTCACTCGCCAGGCGAGGCCGGCCCACACACACGCGTGTGACAGTCACCTCGCTCCAGATTGCCATGGACACACACACACCTCCACGGCACTATTCCCTTTTGCACAAGCGAACACTTACAGAGAGCGGCTCTCAATTAAAGGCTTGTGGGGGGAGGGGAAGGGAGGGGTGGGGTCTGTTCAAGGCAAAGTCAGTGCCAGCAAGGGGGTGGGCCAGCGCCCTTGCCACCTCCAGCTCTTGCAAGCCTGCCCTGGTCTCCTGGGTGTGGGCAGCGGCAGCTGGGGTGTGGGAAAGGACTCCCGGTGGGCAGGACGTCACGAACGTCACGCTCTTGGGGACAGTAAACCAGTCACGGTGGCGGCAGCAACGATGTCCTGTGTATACTGTGTAGACATTTGGCAGAGAGAAGGGCCTCTGCCCCACACGCGGGGACTCGGGGCTTGGGTCTAGCCGGCACTTGCTCATGGCGAGGCGTGCCCTGTGCCGATGTCCTGTGGGGGTGGCAGGACGTGCGGCTGGCTGTAAGGCAGACAGGCTCTGCGATCCTCAGCTGCCCACCAGGCCTGCCCCAGGCATAGCATGCAGGAGAGCCAGGCCTGAAGACACCCCCTCGCCGCTGCTACTGCCTCCGTTGCTGCCCCTAACACTATGGAGAGTCAACGTTTTGCCAGGAAATCAAAGTCAGAAGTCACCCAGGTGCTCTCAGAAAAGATTTTCTTCAAATATTGACAACAGATCACTCTGAAAATTCATGTCAATGGTAGCTGCCATCTGGAGGAGAGAGGAGGGTAAGAGGAAGTGAAATTTCATGCTCTGCCCTTGCTCCCAGAATCCCCGCCCTGCCCTCCATCGACGGCTCTCCCCACAAGCCCACACTGTAGTACTTCCTGAATCAGGCCTGAGCACCCTGGAGGCCCAGAGGGCCAGCACAGCACAAACAAGGAGAGCTCGGCCCCCGCCACCTCCTGGACCTCAGGGTCCCCTTTCTCAACTCCCCCAGGGGTGGATCTCTTCCCAGCAGTGCCCAAAGCCCCCCGGCTCACCGCTTCCCGGCGCCTTCGCTCCTGCTCCTGCTTCCGGGCCAGCTCTCGCTGCTGGTCCAGCATGGACTGGGGCTGGGAGCTCCGGGCCTGGGGGGCGGCGGCGGCAGCTACAGCAGCTGCCTGTTGCTGCTGCTGCTGCTGTTCCTGGCGCTGCTGCTGCTGCTGCTCCTGGCGCCGCCGTGCCTCCTCATGGGCTCGCCGGGCCTGCTCCAGCGCATCCTCATCCTCCCGGCTCCTGAGCAGGGCAGGGCTCTGTGTCAGCATCCACATGGGGACAGGTTTGAGCCCAGGGAGCCCCACGCCCCACCCAGATCCCACGCCCACCTCATGCGCTCCTGCCGCAGCCGCTCCTTCTCCTTCTCTGCGTGCTCAGCCTGCGCCTTCAAGGCCTTCTCGCGCTCCTCCTTCTCTCGGGCTGCGCGGCGGAACTGCTCGAAGCTGTCGCTTGAGGACTTTGCTGTGGAGGATGGGGTGGTGGGATGCTTCTGCACCAGGCTAGCCCAGGAGCCCATGTTCTTGATTTTTAGGTCCTGTGAGACAGATAGACCACGGGGCTGGTGAGGCACTCTGCTGTGCCTGGACTCCTCAAGAGGCCTGAAGTCTGAGGATGCACCCACCCAGGCAGCTCCCTGAGTGCCCTGGGTGGGGTGGGAGTGAAGGGCATTCATGGCTCCAACTGCTCCTACCTTTTTGGGTGCAACTGGCGTCTTCGGCTCCTGTTTCTGTTTGTCCTTGTCTGGGGCCCCTGGTGGGGGTGCATTCTGCTCAGGGGGCCGAATGACAGGCCTCCCGACATCCACAGGCTTCATCTCAGGCCCTGGAACACAAACAGCCCATGGGCCTGGGCCCTACCCACCTCAGCAGGGCATGGCTGACCGGCCCACAGAAAGTTCACACCCAGTGCAGGCTCCCGGAGACCCTCAACCTCTGCAGGGGTTGGAGAGGGCACTCACGCTGGGGCAAGTGGACAGGGGCCTTGATGCTCTCCGGGTGCTTGGGGGGCTCCGGCCGCAGTGAGGGGCTGAAAGGCTCACTGCGGATGATGGGTGAGTGGATCTTCTCCTCCTTCACCACCACCAGAGGCTGGGGCTGGACCACAGAGGCCGCTCGGAGCTCCTGGGACAGCACAGGCATGGCAGCTGGTGAGGCAGACAGCCACCTCTGGTCCCGCCTGTCCCCACCCCTGGGGGCTGATGCCCAGCCCTGTCCTTTACCTGCTTCTTAGGCTGGACATTTTGCTGGGGTGGCGACTGGTGGGTCAGGCTCTGGAACTGTGGTATCTGGGGGGAATGTATCATAAGCGGGGAGGGGGCTTCACGGAGGTGACCTAAGAGAAGGAACAAGGAGCTTATCAGCCAATCTGGTGTGGAGGTCACAGGCCCTGAGCCCAGCCAGGGAAGCCCCACAACAGCTCAGCCCCTGGCACCTCGGGCCCTCTGCTCACTGTGCTGTGCTTAGTGGCTCAGTTGTGTCTGACTCTGCAACCCCATGGACTATAGCCCACCAAGCTTCTCTGTCCATAAGAATTCTCCAAGCAAGAATACTGGAATGGGTAAATTCCTTCTCCAGGGGAACTTCCCAACCCAGGAATCAAACCAGGGTCTCCTGCATTGCAGGCGGATTCCTCACCAGCTGAGCTCATTATGTTCACTGCGCTCACTGTAAAACAGGGCTCTACGGAGCCATGAACTCAATTCTGGTTGTTGATAGCACTGTGTGTCAGGAAAAACAGCCTTCATTAAGAAACTTTAAGAAGTACAGATACATCTGGGCCTACGTGGGGTCTGGACTTAAGTCCTTTTTAAAAGTTCTTCAGGTGGTCCGATGGTACGATCTGGGTCAAACACGACGGATGTCAGTAACCCCACAGAGCAGGCAGCCTCGGTGCCCAGCTGTCCCCATGTGACTAGGCCAGTCTGCCTGGACAGCTGCTTCGGGTCTAAGGCCGGACCCCCAGGAACCTCCCCAACACAACTCAACCTGCAAGGCCCACAGAGTAGGGAGAAGGGCCCGGCACACCCACCTTCATCCAAGCCAATGCTGGGGGTACCCAGGCAGCCTTGGCCCAGGCCTGCCAGAAATCCACAAACACACAAGTACAACAAGCCCCCCCCCCGGGGGGTCGCTCCCTTGGGAGCCCCTTCTGAGGAGGATCTAGCTGATGGCTCCCAGGCCTGTGACATGGAGGCATCTCCTGCCTCCTGGTGGCTCACTCAGCAGGACCTAAAGGGGAGCCGAGCAGCCTGGGGCAATGCCTGCAAGTTGGCCTTCCCCAGAGTTGCTTGCCAAGCCTCCTTGGCCTCCAAAAACTTGGCCTTTGACCCAGAGCCCCCAGCTGGACTCCAACACACATCACTCCCTGTGACCCAGTCTAGGCCACAGAACTCAAGCGGAAATGGGCCCAGGGACTGTAAGCACAGGCAGCCAGAGGGAACCTGCCCTGCTCCAGATGCTGACTCTTCCAAAGGTATCTCATCACCAGACGAGCCCTGGTCTCAGACTTGAGGAAACCCCCAGCCATCTGCAAGCTGCTGGGACCGTTACTGGTCTTCCCGAGAAACGACGGCCAGCTGCTCTCAGCTCAGGGTGCACAGCGAGCCACTTGGCACCTACAACTTTTACCAGGTTTAGGAAAAATCACAGCCTTAAGCCAACAGCTTTATTCAATTTGTTGGCAGCACCCACAGCACCCCTCAGGTCAGGCTGCACAGTCTATGTGCCAAGCCCAGGACCCTCAGCTCTGACCCTCACATGTCACCACACCATGAGGCATCAACAAGAATACTGCCAGACTGTTTTGGTCAGAGACACCTAGAAAACAAGTATTCAGGAAAGGC
The DNA here is from genome assembly GCF_003369695.1 of Bos indicus x Bos taurus. Classification (NCBI taxonomy): domain Eukaryota; kingdom Metazoa; phylum Chordata; class Mammalia; order Artiodactyla; family Bovidae; genus Bos; species Bos indicus x Bos taurus. Next base: position 102,540,379 of record NC_040082.1, read on the forward strand.
AGGAGGGCTTGGCCTGCCCGATGCTGTTGACTGAAAATGGGCAGCGGAGGTCAGGCTAGAGACTGGGAGCAGAAGACACGAGTGGTTTCCCAGAAAGTTGTGCGCTACCTTTGGGCTTCAGCCCAATTCTCCCTGACATGTTTCCAGCTCCACCAGGGGGGCCTCCTGACACCAAAAGCAGAGCACCTTTTCAGGCAGGTATCCAGAGAGCCACTGCTGCCCAGATTTGCTCCTGGCTCAGCCTGGACCTTATACCCCACTGTTTGTTAAACCAGCTCCTGCTCATTCTAGTCACCTCCAGGAAGCCTGCCCCAACCCCCAGAGGCAGAGGAGGTACCTTCCTTGGGCTCTCAGCTCCCCTTCCTACAGGAATCACCATGCACTGTAATGCTATCTTGACTGTGAGTTCCAAAAAACTGACCAACTGAGGGCTTAATCTGTCACCTTGGCTTGAAAGCAAGATGCACACCTGATTAAAACACTGTATCACTGCCTCTTTTCAGCTGTGTCTCTCCAACCAACCCAGAGCCTCCGAGACTTAGCTCTGAGCTCACGTCAGCCTGCTGTGCCCAACTGACCCACCTGGCTCCTCGGGGATGAGATTCTGGGCCTGGAGCCAGCCTCCCCAAAGCCCGGGGGCAGGGTGGGGACACTTACCAGTGGAGTAGGGGTCTGACTTGTGGTGCCGGGGTGAAGGGTGGTGCTGGATGACTTGTTGAGGCTTGGCAGGCTGCGGCGGGGGTGGCTGCTGGCCTGTGGGTGGGTGGGGTGGCTGCTGGCCAGGGGGCGGCGGGGGCTGCTGGATGTGAGCGGGGAACTGCATGGGCTGCATGTGCACAGGCCGTGGGGGGGGCTGGTGCTGCTGCTGGGGGGGGGGCTGGGGTTGGGGTGGGGGTGGGGGTGGCGGCTGCTGCTGCTGCTGCAGCTGCTGCACGGAGGGATGGGGAGGCGGGGGCAGGGGGGGCGGGGGCTGCGACTGCACCTTCACGGAAGGGAGTAGTGGCGTGGGGGGCTGCACCTTCTGCAGCTGCTGCAGGTAGAGCTGCATCTGCATGGAGGTGAGGGGCGGGGCAGGCGGCTCTTCGTCCTCCTGCAGCAGCACTTGGGGGGGCTGAGCCATGGGGGGCTGCGGGAGGAGGGGTGGCTGGGCCAGGGCGGGCGACACAGTGGGGGGACGGGAAGCCTTGGGGGGCAAGGCGGCAGCTCGGTTACTGGGCCGTGATGGCTGCTGAGGCAGCGCGTTGTGCAAAGCTGCAAGGACGGGAGCCAGGTGGTGAGGCTCACACACTGTGCGGCCCCCGGCCCAGCCTTTCTCCTCCATCCCGCCCTCTGACTTGTCTCCCTTCAACTGGCAACCTCTCCCCACCCTCCTTGGCTTCCCCAGAACTCGAGAGTCAGGATGGCATCCAGGGAGGGCTACAGGAAGAAGCCCCCCCCCGCCCCACCCCCCCACCAGCATCATCCTGCCCTGTGCTCCGTGCCCCTAACTTTCCTCCCTCCCCTCCAACCGTTCCACTCACCCTCCAGGTCTTTCGTCATCCCCACATCCCTTGCAGGATGAGAGTTCATGCCCTCCCACCCCTGACTGGGAGCCACAGAGTAGTCCCATCCTTTCCCACCTCGCACTGCGAGGCCTGGCCCACCAGACCTGGATCAGTATCTTCTGCACCAAAGCACGGTCTCTCCTCGCAAGGCCTGTCCTGTCCACACTTCTGGCATCATTTCCAGAATGGGCCCAAGGAGCGGCTAATCGACCCCGAGCAACCAGACAGCTGAGGCTAAGAGGGATTCTACCCGTGGCTCAGAGGAGCCCGTCACCGTACTAAGACCCGAGTGGGCACGGTCACCGCTCACCTGGAGGAGAGACCACCGAGTGCTGGTTGAGATGAGGCGGAGTGCTGTGCTCAGGAGGCTGGGGCAGGTGAGGGGGTAGCTCGGGCTGTGGCAGGTGCAGGATGGGCTGGGTGAAGTGGCCGATGGGGTCGAAGACACTGCCTGGAAGCTGGGGCTCCAGCACAGGCACCTGGGCGGCGATGAAGGGTGGAGGCGAGGACTTCATCGCGGGGGCCGCCTGCTGTGGCATGGAGGGGGGCGGGGGCGGGGCCGGGGGCTGCTGCGGAGGCTGCTGCTGGGGCGGCGGCGGCGGCGGCGGGGGCTGCTGGGGCGGCGGCGGCGGCGGGGGCTGGGGCATGGGGGCCGGGGCCTGCTGCATCTGCTGATGGTGGTGGTGGTGGTGCTGCAGACAGACAGGACAGGCTGACATGAGGTAGGCCACAGTGTCTGGGCCAAGCACAGGACCCCTCCCCGCCAGGGCCCACACAAGCAGGCAGCCACTGCCCACCTGCTCAAAGACACCCCTGAAACCACCTACCTTCTTCTGCTCCCTCCCAGGGTGCCCCTTCTTTTTTGACTTCGGAGCCATCTCTGTGGAGGTAAAGAGAAGGCGGTGAGGCTCTAAGGGAGAAGACTGGGAGCGGGCCTTCCACGCAGAGTGAGGAGAAAACAGAGGGTGAGTTCAGGAGAAGGGCCAAGTGACAGTGAGAGGGAGGGTGGCCGGGTTCCGTCTGGGAGGGGTCACAGGGGAGGGAAAGATGTGTGGGTGTCACCTACCCATTTGCCTGCGGCTTTTTTTCCTAGCAGGGACCATGCCTAGCTTCCCCACCAAACTCCAGACCATCAGCTTCATGACAAGAGCACACCCGAACGTGTGGGGGACTGAACTACGAGGGACCTCCTGGCTCAACCGTCTCCCCTTCTTGGCTAGTCAGAGGCCTCCACAGGGATCTGAGCATCTGCACCCCAACCTGCTTCACCCTGGGACCACCACGGTGCTTGAAATGATCTTATCCATTTAAGAAACTAGTAAAGTAAGGCTCAGAGAAGTTGAGGGACTTGCCCCAGCCACACAGCCCAAAAGTAACAACTCAGCGGCCTCCAGCTGCACTGCCCTCTGACACTTGCGCCTTCCCATTGTCCCAGGAGAAGCAGAAATGTACAGGTGGTGACAGGGACCACTGGTGCCAGCACGGGCCAAGGCCCTGGCCACAGAGCCGTGGGACAGGCGAGGAGAGCGCTGCCAAGCGGGAAGTGCTGACAAGCAGGAAGTGCTGACAAGCTTGTGCATTTTGTGGAGGGAGAGAAGCCAGCCAGCCAGCCTCTCTGGACGACCCAGGAACCAATGAGGGAGGCACTCGATGCTGTGGCCAGCAGAGGCGGCGGCCACTGGCCAGACTCCTCTTCCTCTCAGGAGACCAGCCTCAGAGAAGTCCCTGTGTTGGGACATGGTTCATGTGCTGTAGGGAGACAAAGTATGTGTCCTGGCTTCTCAGGAGCCCATGGCTTGTTGCTGCCACTGTGTGGGCACATCTGGGGTGTGCCCGTCTCTGTGAGGAGTGTGCAAGAGCCACCCTGAGCCCCTCTACCCCGCCTCTATAGAGCTTCATGCTAAGGAACTTTGGCCCACAGGATTCCCCTCGCCAAACACCGCTGGGTGCACATCCTGGAGCGGGAGACAGGGAGGGTAAGCCTGGCCAGGGCTCGAAGGCTGGGAAGGGAAGCCACCGACCACCAGGTGGGAGCTGGGATCTCGTCGCTTCGCGTGGCCTCCCCTGCGCTCCTCACCAGGGTACCGGCTCTTGCCGCTGGTGCTGGAGGACACATGCTTTTTGCCCAAAGTGGGGCTAGCTCCGCTGGTAGCTGCTTCACGGAGGGCAGTGCTAAGGAAGCTTTGGAGAGGCGTACGGCCTTGGTGTAGTGTGCCACTTAGAGGGGTGAGGGAGACCTCGTGCCCTGCCAGAACTCACCATTCCATGCAAGAGGTAAGACAGTGACACAGAACTCTGCGGCTACAGACACGTTTTTACCTGAGTGGCAGTGACTAGGGACACCTGGGGTGGGGGAACTGCAGGCCCAGCCCCAAACCCAGATACTAGAGATGCCAGGATACAGGGCTCAGGACTCTACAGGTCACGTATGAGACCTGGTAGAAAGGACACTCGAGTCACAACGTATGAAGGGAGCAGTTTGGGTAATTTGCAGGATTGGGCCACGAGCCGGGTGTCTGGGACCTCGGGGTGAAGGAACGCTGGGCCACACAGAAGATGGAAGCCCAGGGCTGAGGGGACCCTACACACACAAGGCTGGAGCATGGCACACAGGAGGAAGAGGACGGGGCGTTCTCCCAGGCCGGGCTCCCCTCCCAGGGTAGATGCCAGCAACAGAAATTGCAGCTCAAGGGAGGCTGGGGGCAGGAAGGCGGTCAGTGCATTAAGTATGACCTGGATAGGACACTGTGTCGCAGGGAAAAGGTTGGATGGGGTTGAGATGGCCTTTCATCTCATGGCCTTGGTGGGGAAAACACTTTTTTCCAACACAGAAGAGGGACAAGTGGCTTTGAGCCCTCACCACCTCCCTGCAGCCATGAGCAAGAGAGGCCCACTGGGGGAACTAGAGGGGACAAAGTGCAATGGGGCCCTTAAGGATCCAGGGAGTGGGTATCAGCTGCCTTAGAAAGGTCACCAGGAGTATCACCCCCAAGCTGCACAGAAGTGCGGGGTAGGGCTGGCCTAGAGCGGGAGAGAAGGTGGGAGGCACCCAGCAGACCACCAGGACCAGAGGACTCAAGGCGCTGGCGGCAGGGACCAAGGGGTGCTGGAGCCTATTTGGGGCTGTCACAGCTGGCTCACATGCACCACTCGCCTCGTGGTAGGAAGACAAGACAGGAAGTGTACAACTTCACCACACACCAGCCCCAAGACACCCCCCACACAAAACTCTCTAGAAAGGGTTACATGAAGATGGCCTCAAGTACTGTGTGATCTTTATTCCATGAACATCTTGAACTCAACACAAATTTCAGCTTTACATAAGATGGTAATTGTACAAAGAATTAAAACGTTTTTGTAAAATCTGATTAAAACACTGATTCCTCCCCACTCCCCCACAACTCAAGGGAAGGAGACAGGACGGAAGGCAAGGGCAGAGGTGCAGAGCCCCTCAACTGAACAGACTGGAAGCCTCCGCACCAGCAGACACCCGGCCTCCCACCCTTCCCTAGAGCAACTTCTCAGGCCCGGCTGGCACCAGCCAGCGCCCGCACACTGGAGGCTGCCGAAAGGGTGGGCAGGCTTCTGCTCGCTCTGCTCTTCCTGGGGCATCGGTGCCAGCCCGAATCGAACGATCAAGTTCTCTGTCAGACGGAAGCACCATGGGCAAGGACAGGACCCCTGAACAGAGAAGATGCAAGGATCACATAGGAAGAGCTGGCCTGGGGCTACAGCCTCTGTGCCCACGAGCGGGAAGGGGTGGGGTGGCACACAGGCTGACGCCATGGGAATCTAGCCTGCCATTTGCTCCAAGACGGCAGAATCTTCCCAGAAAGACAATGCCAGCAGCTTCCCAACTGTCCTGTGGGAATCTCTGGGCATGAAGCCCCCGGACCCAAGCCAGGCCAAGCAGTACTGGAAACATCAGGAACAGGCCAAAGGGCAGCTCAAAATAGTCTGTTTGGCAAACGAGCTCAACTGGAAGCTGACCGGCTGGAGGATCCGGGAGCAGCTGAGGAACTCCCAAGTATCACTGCAGGGCCCGAGGGGCTCCGGGGAGGCTGAGAGCAGAACCCAAGGCCAAGAGCAGCCTGGGGCTGTTACAACTGCTTGGGCTCAAGGTCCCAAGGAGCTGGGGAGGGGGCCAGGGCTTCCACACAGGCGCTGGCCAACTGCACCTCCTCAAGCCCACTCCAAGGTGCAGGAGGAGGCTGATCCCAAAATGCCAGGAGACGGTCAGGCCTCGAAGTACACACCAACTACATTTAAAACAAATGCTATTCCTTAGGGGACTTTACACGCCAGGCAGTTTTCTGCTGAGATGCTGGATTCATGACTAAAAAAGGGCTGATGTTTATTTTTAGAGCCAAAAAAAAAAAAGCCTATCCAGTGCCTCTCAGAGGGCTTGGATGATGTGGCCCACCCGGCGGCTCCCATCACTCTTGGGGGCTGAACTGAGGGGAGTACCTGCATGGGCACGAAGAGGGCCCAAAGGCTCCAATGCCCTCACCACTGATTGGTCCAGCCCTCTCGTGCTACTAGCCCAGATCTCGACCCCCAGCGGGGGCAAGGACTGTGGGCTGCAGGAGTCAGGTCAGCCGGCGGCACGGCCACGTTTCCCCAGATGTCCCTCACTCCCGGCCTGCCCGGCAGCTCCTGCGGTCTGCGTCTATGTACCTGGGAAGAGAGGGGCAAGGAGGCCGCCTAGGAGGTACTTTCCCTGTGCGACTTTAGGAGAAGAGGCCAAAGAAATTGGGAAGATGCCCAACAGACAACAGTGGGAACGATGAAAACAGAGAGAGGACTCCAGGGGGCTGTGGGTCAGCTGTGGCTGGTGGGCGCCTCTGGCCAACAGAGCAGCGTGGGCCACCAGAGAAGGCAGGCTGAGGGACAGCCCCAGGGAGCCGTGGGCCCAGCTGGCCTCGCCTCTAAAGCCTCGCTCCTCACTTGGGGAAACTCTAGATGTCACAATGTTCTTCCTGAGGCTGAGTTGAGTGAGATCTTTCCTGGGCTAACATCATTGGAAGGTCCAGGAGGGAAGCAGTTAGGATCCAGAGTCCCCCCAAAAGAGGGAGGGGTGGAGACAGAAAACGCATCTGTGACGGGCGGGGCCTTGCACACGGAGCAGCACCGCATGAATGTGTGTGCAGGGGGATTGTCATCACCCTCTGGGAGATGCCACCCACTCAGAGGACCCCAGACGACCAGGGAGGCTGGGCAGAACAGCCAGGCAGTCTTTACACAGGAGGCCCGGGCGGGCGGGCAGCCAGGCAGGCAGCCTTCCCGGAGGCGGGACTAGGTGTGAGCTGCTGGACATGACTAATCCACCCCGGGGGACAGGCCCAGGGCTCTGAGGAATTCCATAACTTGATGGAGTCCTGTCCCTTTCACGGAAGAAAATGGACTTAAGCTATAGCTTGCTGGGAAGGAATCTGGAACTGAAGACCGTTTTATTAAGAGTCCGTGTCCAATGATTAGGCAGGACCTACGTAGAGGGAGAGAGAAACCAGTGTGAGAGAAATGGTGTGGAATGTACCGTTCAAGTCATAAAGAACAGAAGAACTGCAGACCAAGCCAGCCTCCGGTGCCCCGCCTGCTGTCAGGGCACGAGAAGACAGCGCCGCAACTGGGAGTTCCACCCCTGCCTGGCCAGCTGCGGGTGGGGACAGGCCCACCTTCCCCTGAAAAGGGCCTCAGATCAGGCACGCACAGATATCTCCAGAACCGCCTGAGCCCGCTCATGCCTCTAGACAGAATGGCTTCCAGTAACGAGCTCCATGTGTGTGCACTGCGTGCTGGGGTCTCCTTTGCTGGGCTCTGCGGCTGAGAGATTACCCCGCCTGTCCTCTCCTTGCCTCACTTCTGAAGTCCCGCGTGGTGTGCCACACCCACTGGGCACCCACAGATTCTGTCCTTACCCTCCAGGGTCCACTTTTCTGCACCCTATCTCAGCGAGGTAATGCTGACCCTGCCTTGGGGCTCAGCTGGAAGGAGGGAATGCCCCTAAGAAAGGAGCTCTGGAGTGCAGGACCTCTAGCTAACAGCCTCTGCATTCCTCTGAACTCCAAGAAACAAGCAAAACTATAAAAAAGAGGAGCCAGTGACATACACTGTTAAGGAAGAGAACAAATTAAAAATAAAAACAAGTTGAGGAAGAAAGTTGTCCTTTCTTTTTTCCCAGGCATCGAATGCAGCTTCCTTTGACTGGGGAGAGGGGCTGGGGCTCTTTCCCACCCACAGAGCAGAGCAGATGCTTCTGTTAGAATCACGGATGCAACCAACACTGCACTCCCATGGTCCCCAAGTGTGTGTGTGTGTGTGTGTGGGAAAAACCCGCCCACCGGCTGCTCTCTCATTCAAGGCACATTCCACAAGGCGCGCCCTCGCCCGGGAAGCCCTTGCATCCCTCCCTGCATGTGTGTGGGTGTGAGGGGTCGCCTGGCACTGCAGGCAGATTGGCTATAGCCCCATCCTCCAGATCTCTTCCTACCCCCACCCCCGCCAGGGACTCAGCCCTTCCCCAAGAGCAAGCATCACACCCTTGGAGTGGGCAGCAGCAGGCCTCAAGACGGGACAGGAACCGAGTCATTCCAAGACCCAGGGTCGCGGAAGTTGAGGTTGGTTGTCTAGGAAGAATGCCCCACGGCCTCTGTCTGCACTTTCCAGCTCAAATCTTTCCAAAACATAAAGCATTCCTTTTCCCCCTGGAGCTATTAAGAAACACCCACATGCTCCAATCCTGGGAAAAGGAAACCAGGAGACTAAAATAGCTGGTGCATGCTCTCTCTGCAACTAGAAGACCAAAACCAAGTCCAGGAGAATGCTCTGAACTCCTATCCTAGCCTAGGCTAGGGATGCTCCTGAGAGGGACAGGAGGTGGTGTCCAGCCCTGTGTGCCCATAAAACCTGTGGGTAGCACTGGGGAGGAGCCAGACATCAATCAGCAATGGGATGGGGTGAAAGTTTACGCTGGCTCAGGGGTAGTGGGAGGGTGGCCCTTGTACCACTGTCTTTGTCCCAATACTAAACCTCTCAAGCAAATTCAGAGTTTAAGCACAATCAAAGCTCAATGGAAGACTATGACTCAGGTAACAGTTGGGTTCTAAAGATGTGGTGGGTCTGGCCAACAGTGCTGCCTGCTGCTCACGGGAGGAGGAGCACATGGTGCCTGGGGCGCAAAGACCCCCCCCCCTTCTGACCCCAGTCTGTGGATGCACTGCATCCCTGAACAGTAGCCCTGTCCCAACAGCCAGCCCCCCTGTCCTGAGCAGTTGGCAGCATCCTTGTCTATGGACAGTGGCCAGAGATGAGACCACGTACCACTGCCCTAGCCCCAATTTAGTGCCTCTGGTCAGTTTCTTTTGGTGATTTGAGTCCTGGGGCTGTGTTGGCAGAACTGACAAATACAGGCCCTTCAGGAATTTCGGCTCTAATCCAAATGGAAACACAAGAACAAGAAGGGCGAAACAGTTAAGCCCCCAGAGACCAAGAGAAATCCCCCCAGTGCCCTCCACCAGGCCCCCACACCCCTCCCTGCCAAGGCAGAACCACCTGTACCTAGTCACAGCAATCTACCCAGCTCCATGGACCCCACACGAGGAACCACCCAGCAAGTAAGCAGTTTCCTGTGCGGGAGGGTGGTGGCAGACAGCCCATCCCCTGGAACCAGGACACGGGCTCCCACTTGGAGCCTGGAACACCTGAGGTGCAGGGCACAAACCTACAGGGTTGTTCCCTCCCGAGAGCAGAAGCTCTCAGTCGGTCCCCGGAGCACACAGATGGCAAAGGAAAAGGCAGAACCACAAAGACAAAGAACGGCCTCGCAAAACTCAAGGTGGGGAGGGCGCCTGGGGAGAAGAAGGAGCTGAGGCAGCCGAGGGAGCCGCCAGGGCTGGACTGCTGGAGCCTGGGAGCCTGCAGGCTGGCGGCTCCAAGACTGTAAATCTTGCCCTCTTTCCCGCCAGGACAGCTGTTCCCAGGACTCTCAGATTACTTGTTGCACAATCTTTCCACTTTCTTTAAAGGAGGGAAAAATGTGAAGGAAAAAAAAAAATCTCGGCAGCAGCAGAGAGCTGCTGGAAATGCCGTCATGGTTACTCCACAGGAGGCGGCATCAGGCGGGGTGCAGGGCACTCAGAAGCTCAGGAGTCAGGGACAAAGGCCACAGTCCGAACTCAGGACTGGGACACCAGGGTGTGATGGTCACGATGCCGTAAGGCGCCACGCTGGGTGGGGCCTGGTCGCGCGGGTTTTAGCCCTCAGGTCCTCTGCCAATTTGAATCTCTGGGGTTTTCTCTGGTTGCTCAGATCCTTAGGGGAAAAGGCTGCAAAACCCCTAGTAGGAGAAGCCTGCTAGAAAACACAGGAGGTACAAAACCCCAGAAGCAAAGGCAAACCTGAGGTTTGGCTGGAACTGAGAGTGAGAGGTCAGCAGCCACCTGGAATGCTAATTAGGCCCAAGAATACAGCCATTCACCCTGGCCAGTGCACTGGGCCCTGACCCAAGGCCCCACTCTGCCTCAGCAAGCACGGGGTGTGGCTCCCCCTACTGGCCAGCAGATTTTAAAAACACACTGGAAGAGGGAGCTGGTTAGGAAGAAAGGAAAAAGGGTAAAGGATAGAGACATGACCAGCAAACTACCCACAGCAGTCTCTGCATACAACAGGAGCTCAATAAATACAGAATATCCTCAATGGATTTCACATCACTTGGGCCCACTGAAAGGAGGTAGTCCAGAGCACTGGTGTCCTAGAGAAGGCTCCCCTCCCCCCTCCCCTGGGAAACCTAGAGTCCTTACAAGGGGAAAGGAACAGTGACAAGGTCCAGGGGACCCCTGCCCCACAAGACCCACACACCTCAGAGCAGCACCACTCTTCAACTACTGCAAATAATCCTCATACCTCCTCGGCACCACCGGATCACATTATCTATCTATGTGAACTAAGTGGAGCTTGTCATTTCCCTCCAGTTACAGTAAAGTACCAGAGACAGGATTAGGCATACGGAAGAATACGCCAGGAGCCTTGCTGCCCACCGTGAGGTGCACACTGCAGCCTGCCTGGAGGGACCGGCCCAAGGCAGGCTCGTGGGCGGTCTGCAGACTGCCGACTCAGCCGATGAAGACACCTGCCTGCCCACCAACAACCCTATTCACCCAGACACAGAAGTCAGCTCCACCTCAGAGCAGCCTAGTCACCAGGCTTCTTCTCAGCCTCTCCTCTGGGCCAGTCTGAGCATCAGCTCCCAAGAATAACCAGAAATGCTTGTGTCTGGAGGAAAGGTCCCCTGCCCCACCACCGGCACAGCTCTCAGCATCTCCACCTGCCCCCGCCTCCCACGTCAAGGCTGCTGCTTAGCCGCACCAGGGGGCACACGTGCACGCCCGTGGAGCATGGAGAGAACGAACTGTTAAGAAATACAGGACACGCATGTCCAAGTGCGTGCAGTTAGGAGCAGCCAATGCAGCAGCGAGCAAACTCCGGGGAGAATGGCAGTGCTCTAAGCCCCGGGAACAGCGGGGCCAAAAGCAGGCTGCTCCACCCCTGCCGAAGCACATCACTGGAAAGGGCCGAGCTGCATGCAACAGTGCTGCCGGGGGACTCTGAGGCTGGGCAGGGTCACGCCAAGATCAATTCCATCATCTGCCCCTATTCCTCCTTTCCCAGGGCTCTGCAGTGTTAATACCACTGGCCACTGGTCTCCGCCCCCAGCCCAGGTCAGGGGTGGGGTGGAGGTAGGTGCTGGGATACCCACCACCCCAGGTAGAGGTCAACATGGTGACCAGGAAGATGGACAGACGGGAGGGCCCAGCAGGTTCTTATGACTGCCGTCTCTGCTCTCTGGTAGCCTGGACGCAGGGTGGAACACAGGCAGGAGTGTGGTGAGACAACATCAAAGACACCTAACCTGTTTCAGAGTCTTCGCTGTCAGAGGAGCTGGACTCGCTGGTGCTCTCCGACTCTGAGGATGAGAAGCCCTTCATCTTGGAGGAGCCAGCAATGACATCAACTTTCTCAGCTGCAATAAAGCAACGGGGACAACAGAGTCAGGCAGGGCCCAGAGCCCCATGAGCCAGAGGGCTGCTCCCAAAGACCGGCTGCTGTCCTTCCAGACCCCGGCCCAACCCACACTTCCCAAGGGTGCAGCTAGCCTGGCACCACCCATGCCAGCCAAAATCCTGGCTTATACTCAACTTTCAAGGCCCCTTCAATCTCTCAAAATTCCCTCTCACAGGATTCACTGAGGATCAGGAGACCAGGACAGGAGGGGACTCCCTAACAAGGCACTGCTGGGAGTATGCTCCCTCAGCTACTTTTCTGGCAGTGGGGAGAAGACCTAAAGGGGACACAACAACCAGAGACACAGCAAGACAAGGAAAAGGCCCCAGGGGACCTCCCAGCACCTCAGTGTGCAGAGTGAGGTTCGGTGTCACTGTGTGACACCCTGAACAGAGGGGAGGGAGTACCAAGGACCCCAAGTCAGTCTGGGCTGGAATGAAGGCTGTGTGCAAAACCCTGACTCAGATCCTAAATTCTACTGGTCCTGAGACAAAACTATGAGCCAAGACAAGGCACTGATAACACCAAAGAGCCACTTCAAAGACTCGCAGAGTGGGTCACAAGGAACTAGAGAAGACAGCAGGCAGGTGCAGTGCCAATCTAATGCTTTTCTCCTAGCCATGTCCCCCACCCCAGAGACCCCAAAGAGGTGTGTGTGGGGGGGTGCCTTCTGGGGAAGACTCAGAAGTGGCAACTGAGGATGAAGGCTGCTGCTGGTCAGAGCAAGGCTTAAGACCCCAAGGGCCATCTGCCAGAGAGGTCAAGAAAGGTGCCCCACAGCCTAGGGTCGAGTTTGATGTCACAACCCTCCAGAGGCTTCTATGTCGAGGACACAGACTTCATAATCAGAAATTTAAATAGCCTGCAGAGGGAGAGGGCCGGGATTGCAAGGCCAAGTTAACTAAAGGTACCAATGGGGTCTGGCTAATAGGGGTGCAAGGGCAGTGCCTGGCCCCACCTGCCAGCCCTCTCCCTCACCCGGGACTGGGAACGCCCCAGCCCCACCCCAGAGGGCCAAAGGGCACCTTGAGGTTTCCTCTTCTTCCGCAAACAGGAGGTGACGTAGCGCTCCAGTTCACGCAGGGTGGATGGCTTCAGGGTCTCGAAGTCAATCTCGATCTCGTCGGGGTTGGAGTTCTTGAGGGAGGGCTCCCTCGACTGAATGATGTGCACCACGCGGCCCAGCTTCTCGCCAGGCAGTTTGTTGATGTCCAGGCTCAGCTGCCGCTTTTCCTCATATGACATGGGCTTGCATTTGTCCTCTTCCTCCGACTCATAGGCGGGAGGGGGCTTGCTCTTCAAGGGTGCTGGCTCCTTCTTGCTACGAAGGGGTGATGCAGATACCGTTAGGAATGGGTCTCTGCAGGAAAGTGGGGCACCCATCCCTTCGTTTAGGGCTTGGGGAGGCTTCTACACCCCCTCCCAGTGGTCTTCACAGGGGACAGGGGACGCTGGCAACACCCTTCTGTGAGTGCGGAGCTGTGGCTGAGACCAAGACCGGTGAGCTGGGGGCATCTCGTTGCCCACCACGCCCTACCATCCTCCCCTCAAGGCCCGTCCCAGGGAGGGGGCATTTGTCAGGTGGGGCGGCCACAGACCTCGTGCTGCTGTTACTGCTGTTATTTTTCTTGGTCTTTTTGGGAGGAAGTTCCTTGGCTTTGCTTTTCTTATTCTCCTCCACTTCCTCTTTCTTTTTGTGCTTTTCTTTTTTCTTTTCCTTTTTGTCTTTCTCCTTTTTCTTTGGTTTGTTCTGCTGGGGCTGTGAAAGCGCTGCAAGCTGCTCGTGCACGGCTTTGAGCTGTGGTGCAGACAAGCAAGACACACACTTGTCATGACCTGCCATCTCACCAGCTATCCGCGGGGCACAGGCCCACCCAGACCCTTGAACCCCCAAGGCAGACCAGTGTCCTCCTTGTCAGAGGAGCTGACACTCAAGCCCCATGACCATCCTTGGTCCCAGGAAGAGGATCCCTAAAGTGGCTCGGCAAGTGTATAGACACGTGTGGGCTCTAAAGGCCAAATTGTAGGGAGATGACCATCCAGAAGGCCCCAGGAGACGGACAAACTGGCTCAACCACCTCCTTCCAGACACCAGAAGTTCCAGAAGCCTGACTTCTGCCCAGAGAACGGCCACATCAGCCCACATCCATACCCACAGTGTACATATAAGTATGAACAATATGCACTTGACTAGGCACAAGGGGACCTGCTGGCATGCAAAGCCAAGGGCATCATGCGGACACCTCCCTCTAGCAGGGCTGCCCAGGCCATGGACTGGCAAGGCCAGAGGTGGGAGCTGGATGGAGAACGGGGCTGCCTCTGCCCTCACCTGCTCCTGGAGCTCGGCCAGCCGCTGGGCTCGCTCCTCCTCGGAGTCGTCAGTGGAGCTGTCACTGTCTGAGGAGCTGTCGCTGCTGCTGTCACTAGAGGAGGGCGGGGCAGCAACCTTGGTGGGAGGCGGCACCACTGGGGAGGACACGGCCACTGCAGGCTCCTCGGGCTCATCTGGCATCTTGGCAAAGCGCATCTCGAACACATCCTGGAAGTGGGGGAGGGAGGGGAAGCCGTGCCCATGAGGGCTGCTAGGTGCCCGGGGCGGGCACCTGGACTGTGGCCCCACACCAAGCCATTCCTGGCTGGGAGAGCTGACTCGAAAGGAAGCAGAGGGCTGGGTCAGCGGTGACCCCCTTCTTGCCACTAAGCTGAAGCGTGTGCAAGGGCTCCCAGTAGTTCTTCCAAAACTCCTCTCTCAAATCTCACTTGGAGGTGAAAGGCACTCCCAACATGGCCTGATGCCCACTCCCTGAGAGATGTGGCCTAAGGACCCACCTCACAGTAGATGGCTGGCCCAATGAGGACATCAGGCTGGGCACCCCTGACAGCTGCAGACCTGGACAGACTCACAGAGAAAGTGCTCTGAGGCTCCTGACAGCTTGGTGCTCAGTGAGGACCCCCCAGGGGAGCCTGCCAGATGCTGGGCTGGGCAGCAGGACACAATACTGAACAGAACAGGAGGCTCTCTCACGGGTCACATCCCCACAGGCAGCAGACACGGCCTGCAGGTTTAGAGTTCCAGAGGGAGTGAAGGCCCCAAGGTGGGAGTGTGCCCCACATAGAGCCCACAGCCTGCAGTGATCGGGTCCTCACTGGCGATGGCATCTCCAGGACACAATAGAAATACGAGAAAAGTACAGAAAAGGTGTGGAGCACTGCAGACCGGCTATGGGAGAGGACTGGCTTTGTGAGGCGAAAGCTACCTGAGCAGGGACCCTGGGTGGACTGAGCACCAGATCCTACCCCAGAAGATCCCAAGACCTTTCAACTCTGAGATTCAGAAATCTGATGGAATTGCATGGGTCACAGAACCCAGCGGGGCAGCAATCCTTCCTGGGCTCCAGGGGTTCAACTGTGTGTTGCCTCGCCTGCCAGCTGGCCATTCCCTCTCTACCCAAGGGACTTTGTCACCAGAAATCCAATGACGACTCAGAACTGATAGTGGTGGAAGGAACAGAGCTGTTTCCCTAGCAGGATGTTGAGACCTGTTTTAAGCCCAGTTTAATACAGCAACTCACACAACAGAAGCAGGGGGACCTTTCTCAAGCGCGACCTGATGCTTGAGAGAACAGCAGGGCCCAGAAGGGCCACAGGGTCAAACTCCAAGGCTGCTATTTCAAACTGGGGTGTGTTTGACAGGGCGCAACCTAGGAGACTCTCTCGATGCTCTAGAGACACATCTTCAGGTTTCCCCATCCAGAGAGCTGGGGAAGCATGATCTGGGCAGCAGACTGTGGGACTGTTCCCTCTGCTCCAGATTACTCAGTTTGACCTCCTCCAAGGCAGTTTCTCCTCTCAAACAAGGTGCCTGCCTGAACTCTGCTGAGTGGGTTTGAGGTTAAGAAGGGCAATATCTTTCTATATTTATTCAGAAATAAATCCTGGAGCATATCCAAGGGCAATGAAGAAGAAAAACAGGAGAGATGACCAGACACTATCATTGTTCAGATTGCCAGGTGCAAGACCTGTGGGCAAGCCCATCTCTGCCCACAGGGCCCTGAATGTGGGCAGGGGCCCACGACTGCCCCCCACAAGCATCTAGAAGAACCGGGCCCACACTTGGAGAAGTGTGTTTAAGAAGGCGGTGGAGCAGCTGGACCCCAAGACAGGACAGTTGCAAGCACCTGGTGCTGCTGGGAGGTGATCCTTTACCAAGTAGAAGCTACGTGTGTCACTAGTTTGTGAACCAGCCCCCATGCCAGCCGTCAGAGAGCTCTACCTTACCACAAGGGCACCCCTGTTCTTGCCCCACAGGTTACAGCTGCTGTGGAAATGAAGCCCCCTTCCACTCCCTGGCTGCTTCTGGCCCTTGACCTACCAAGGCCCCAAAACCAAACAGCAAGGAGCATGGAACAGAAGGCCAAATGGGCCGCCAGCCTCCTGGGCTGTGCCCAGCTGAACGATCCATCATCCCCGTGTCTGCTCCAGCCCTAGGGGGGACACCCCGGGAACACACTTGGGCCTGTGTGCCAGTGAGCTAAGGGCTGCTGCAGAAAACCTTCCCAAGTGACCCAGACAAACATGCACCTGCTGCTGCTGCTGCTGCTAAGTCGCTTCACTCGTGTCCGACTCTGTGCGACCCCATAGACGGCAGCCCACCAGGCTTCCCCATCCCTGGGATTCTCCAAGCAAGAACACTGGAGTGGGGTGCCATTTCCTTCTCCAATGCATGAAAGTAAAAAGTGAAAGTGAAGTCGCTCAGTCGTTCCCGACTCTTAGCGACCCCATGGACTGCAGCCTACCAGGCTCCTCTGTCCATGGATTTTCCAGGCAAGAGTACTGGAGTAGGGTGACATTGCCTTCTCCGAACATGCACCTGCTCTGTGGTAAACAAGACAGATGTGCTCCTTGTCCTCAAGGGGCAAACACAGATTGTTATAATGTGTCCTAAGCGCTAAGGCAGAAACAGCAAGAGTTGGCCAAGAGCCTATGGAGGAACCTGAGACCTAAGAATGAGAAGAGGGTAACAAAGGCTGCAGACACACAGGATGGTACAAATGAGAGAAAGGTCCAAATGGCGTGGGGTCAGGCAAGAGACAGTAAAACCCAATGAGCTGCACCCAGGGCAAGTGTCTCAGAAGGGGGGAGTGACAGGAAGGAGCAGTGATCAGCAGCACACACCAGGGGAGCAGGGCTCAGGCCTTCTGTGCTAGGACGCTAGTGTCTTGAGGTGTACCCATCTACTCTGCCTAGTATGACATGACCTCCACCCCACTCCAAGGACCTGGGCCACATCGCAATTCTCAACATCAGAGAGAACCCTGGCTTCCGAGAGCAAGCATCTCTTCTCACTATAGTGTTGACCAGGGCCATCTACTCTGGACTGTATCAGACTCATGGAGGAAGCTCCCTACCCTCTTTAGTGACAGAGATGCTCAGGTGCTGGGAGGCGGTGGTGTCCAAAGACTCCCGGCAAACCAGCCTTCAGCTGAGCACAGCTGGAGACCAAAGGGGAGGTGCTGTCCAGTCAGCCCGTCTTTGCCCCACCTGGATACTGCTTTCGGGCTTAGCCATACCTGGGCATACCAGGCTCAGGGGCTGGGGACATGCAAGTGAGAAGTAGAATTCAGGCCATGGAGGCCCACTTGGCCCCAGGTGCTGGAGACGCAGCCATGAGGGGACACTCAAGACACACACACGAACACACACAACCATACATACACTGGAGGTACATTGGGGCCTTGGCTATGTATGTACCTTCCTCAGTTTAATGTTTTTCCCTTGCTGTAAAACAACTGTGTACCACCATGAATTTGCACTTTCTGCTAAAATAAAACTCTGGTAATCCACGTAAGCACAAAACTTCCTAAATTACCCCTCCCTTCACAGCAGAACAGAGAGCAATGAACAGTACCAGCAGCAGCTCTGGGCCCAGAAGCTAGGCTAGCAACCCTCAGCTCAAGTCAACTGCAGGTTCCCAAGGACACTGTGAACCCAAGGGTTCCTAGCTATCTTTGTGACCATAGCTGCCAGGAGGTGGGATGTGGGCTTTCTAAAGATCCAGCATTTGGAGGCTGGACAAAAAACATAAAGTGGATCCTTTCCAGTAAAACTTTCTGGGTCAACCTCAGCCCCTGGGCACAGCAGGTCTCAACTCTTCTTACTGACACACACAAGGGCCAGAATTTTTTTGCTCCTCTTCCCCAGTAGGCAATCTAGCCCCCTAAACCATGCTGATCCTGGAGAACTTTGAAAGAAAGAAGAAAAACAAACCTCTAAATGCTACAAAATATAGGAAGTGCATTCTAGAAATGCCCACAAGGGACCTGCCACGTCAACTCTGCCGAAGCAGACACCCCAACCTGCTTCCAGGCGTTTTACTTTCAGTAGCATGGAGACCCACCCTGTGAAGGGCAAAGCAAGCTGGGGGCAGAGGCAGCCCTGCACTGAGTCGCCCACTGGGCACTGCCCTCTGCCTCCCACCTAAGTGGACCCTCCTCGAGGGCAAGGACCTTGTCCCATTCCAGCCTTGTATCTGGAACCAACATTTAGAAAAGAGCTGCCATGTGGCAAACACCTCGGTGTCCGTGCTATGAGTAGATCCCATGTTTGGGCATGCTCATGGCACCTCCAGAACAAGAAAAATGCTGTGTGTGTGGCTCTGAGGGAACCACTGCCACCTGGTGGTGATGTCTGAGAACTGCAGTACAGGTATGACGCCTGAGCAGCTAGGATGGCAAATGTAAAAGTAAATAGTAGAAAAGGCAACCTTGTGAGGAAAGCAGACAACACAGCACCAAACTGAAGAGAGTGCCCCTTCCAAAAACAGAAAACCTCAAATAAAGTAATACACAGTCAGCAGAAATCAGAACCTTCAAGTCTGAGTGCATGTTTAATTAACAATAACCAGGTTCATACCAGTCAGGTGTTCTTTTCTTTTTAAATACCTAGAGTTTCAGGACACCAAAGGCTGACCCAGACAAGCCCAAGTGAAAGAACATCTTGGCTCCAAGACGATGACACAGGAGACAACATGCTGGTGAGTGTGGGACAGTGTGTGAAGCTAGCAGAGCCGGAGTGGTCTCCGACAGACACCGACTCAAGGCCATCAAAGGCCCTGTGCAAGTCCTCGCTTCTGGAAGCATTCCACAGCTGACAGAGAAAAGCCTGGGGTGAGGAAGCCCCACCAGGACCCCAGGAGAGCCTGTCGCAGGATGTGTGACTTGGACCGTGTGACAACGGGTGGTCCAGGCTGCTCTGACCCTGAAAGCAGAAGTGCAACCTGGGGTCTTGGGGAGAAGAGGCTGGGAATTTTCATTATATGTGATTTCAAAAAATTATAATAATGAAAACAGGTAACAGTACTAAATGTTGACTTTATTCTCCATAATTTTTAACTCCTGATCTTTTTACTCAAAAGACATGTCTCTGCTGAAATTTGGGCATAGTTGTTCCTTGTTTCTTTTTAAAAACAAAAAAACAAACAAAAAAAGAAAAGTGGAGCTAGTTCACGCGTTTCTTTTGTAATCTGCCCCCTCGCCCCCACCCACGTGTGCACTCCACAGCACACACCACCTAGAATCAATCTGAAGGGGCCAGAATCCCACCCCACTAGGGCTCCGTAGCCACACAGAACGTCTAGAGGCAGCCGCGCTGCAGCGGGAAGGCACGCATCATGGCTCTCAAGGCTCCAGTGAATGCCCGCAAATGAGCAGCTACTTCAGCTCACAGCTGGGACAAAGTGTCTACCTGGCAAGAGTGTCCCTCGCCGACTTGAGACAGGTCTGTTTTGGAGAAGAGTTGGGCCATGCACAGGATGCGCACTCTTCCGGCCAAGGGGAATCGAATGCAGGGGGGTGGGGGTGGGGGGTTGGGGGGGCTTTCAGTGGAACACCCCAAAACCCAAAATGCCCAAGACCAAAACCAACCACCCTACCTTAATCAAAAGGAAATAATCCCAATGTAAAATATATGTATTATTCTGACTTTAGTCCACTCTTCCAAAGCAACATGGCATTATACCAAAGCAAGCGACAAAAGTAAAACCTGCTGAGGCCCACAGAGGCCTGGCCCACCCAGGACCCCAGCCTGCTCTGCTGCAGGACGCCACACCCGGAGCTGCCCCAGAGCCTCACCTGGAGCTTGCGGGCCATGGCCACCACCTCATGGTCAGGAGGGTTATACTTGTAGCAGTTAGAGAACATCAATCGGACATCGGCACCAAATTCCTGAGCATCACGGTACTCACGGGCCTCCAGTTTAGACTAAAAAGACAGGACGGGTCCTGGTTAGTCACGGCTGCCTATGCTCCAAGAAGGGCTGTCTGCAGGAGCAAGTCAACTTCTCAATGGCTCGGAGTTTAACCCAGACCTCAATGGGGAGAAGTTATTACCTCAGTCCTCAGCATCAAGCGGACACAGAGATACTCTAACAGCAAGTCTCAAGGCCAGGAGATGCCCTGCTAGTGTCTAACCCACTGTGCCTGGCAAGAGTACACAGGATCCAGAGAGACGAAGCTTAAGCTACAACTAACTGTAAAGAGAGGGCTGGCTCTAGTTCTGACCTGGCCTGTATTTGTCCTGTTGACGTCAGACAGGACACCAATCAAAAGGAACACAGCAATGTCCTCTGCTCTGCCCAAGTTTGGACAGGTTTATTCCACTCCCACATGGAAAAAATGCCAAAGGCTTAAAATAAACAAAATCAAAAATGCCAAGAAAATGCCAGCACTTGGGACTTCCCCTGGTGGTCTAGTGGCTCAGATTCAGAGCTCCCAATGTAGGGGGCCCTGGTTCAACCCCTGGTCAAGGAACTGGCTCCTGCATGCTGCAACTAAAGACCCCATGTGCTGCAACTAAGACCCAGCACAGCCAAAGAAAAAAACATATATGTATATATATATTTAAAATGCCAGCACTCACGTGCCTCTCAAGAGCCTGTCAAAGTCACCACTGTCCAAACCCTCCTGTGCCTGCCACGCAAAGGTGTCTATGGGCACTGGGCCTCGGGACCACAGATGGCTGGCCTCAGATGGGGGCAGGGGCAGCACTGCTGTCCGCGACCAGCAGGGTCCCAGGATCTCGGGGGCTGCACGCCTCCACAACCCCCAGCAGGGGGCACTAGGCCACTCTGGGTTGGTGAGGAGATTTAGACAGCTCCTGAGACTGTCTCCTCCTGGACAGGCCTCAGAGGTGCTGGCCTTTCCTGTCCTGAACGCATCCACTCACCTTGATTGTGCTCATGTCCATGGGGTGCTTGATGATGTCACAGTAGTCATGCAGACCCAGCGCCTCCACGTCCACGGGCTTGTAGAAGGGCCAGGCGTAGGCCGCGTGCTTCTTGGCGAACATCTCCTTAAGGATGCCATTGCAGCACTTGAGCTGCTCTGAGACCTTGCTGCTCTTATCTGGCGCCGGGTGCTGCTGCGAGTCAGGCACGTCCTTCTTCGGGGGTTTAACAGGCCGGCTGCTCTCCCGCCGGGGGCCCAGCTTGGCAGTCTTAGGCTCCGGGGGCAGTGAGGGCGGCTCATGAATGGGGTCAATGGTGGTAGGGGTGGTGGTATCTGCTTTCCTCTTAACCCCCTTCTTTGTCTGCCAAGAGCACAGGCGCAACAGGCATGGTCAGAGGCAGTGGCTGGCACAGCGGGCCCTCAGGGTCACTCCTGAAGCCAAGTCCTTTCTAGGGTCTCAATTCTCAACAGGGAACAGGGCCCAAAGGTGAAGGACTGAAAACAGGGAGACCCTGTCCCACCACTCTGTTCTGCAGCTGGGACAGGACCCTGCCAGTGGCAGGAGAAAGCACATAACCGAGTGTGGGATCTGCTCACCAGAGGCCAAAGAGACTTCTGAGAGCAATTTCCCACAGGCCAGGGACCTCTCCCAGAGCCCACCCCTGTCACTGGCCACCCACGGAAGGCACACTCAGAGACTATTTAGACGGCATCTGCAAACACACAGTCTACATTAGAACCGGGAAGGGGGCAGCAACCACCTGGAAGGTGTTACTCAATTATGGGATCTCTGGGTCAACAGCTTTCGGGCTGTGCTGATTTAAACACAGCTTGATGCCCCCTTGAAATACCCACAAGTGCCCTGGGAGCCAGAAGCATTGGTAAGGATGGGTGACTGTCTCCTGTAAGCCTCACTGCAACTGGGGGGGGGTGGGAAAGGGGTTCTTTTAGCTGACGTGGCGGGACCTACAGAGTGGCCAGGCTGGGCCACACATACACAGGAGGCTCACCTTCACAGGCTGTGGGGTGGCTGCAATGATGGGCGGGTGGCTCTGCACGGGCTGGGGGGCTGGCGCAGGTGGGGGCAGTGGCTGGGGGGGCACTGGCGGGGGCGTCTGCAGCGGCTGGGCAGGTACCACTGTCATGACAGGGGTCTGGACGATGAGGTCTGGGGTGACGGCAGGGAAGGGGTGAGGTGTGGCCTGCACAGATGGAGGATTCTGCTGAGGGGTCTGGGTCTGCGGAGGAGTCGACGCTTGCGTTGTGTTTGGTACCGTAGAGACGCCAGGTTTTGCTGTCCCTATCAATCATAAAAGGGACAGGTGGTTAGATGCCAGGCCTGCACGCTGGCTGACCTTGTGGGGACACTGCCATACGTGGTGAGCACACAGTGCCATGGGCATGGCACACACAGTCACCAGAACAATTTGTCTAAGAGACGGAACAGCCCAAACACCCTGGCCCTCAGACAGATCTGTCCACCTGTCCTAGGAGGCTCCAAGAGCAGTGGCACACCACATGCCACACTTCCTGGGGTGTCCTGGCTGCAAGTCCTCACTCAGGCACAGAGACCCCTTCATGAGCATGAAGGCATGAGCCAAAGGAACAGGAAACTCATGCTGAGACTTAGCACCATGACAGTGATAGCAAAAAAATATTCCTTGGCACTTTCAGGCAGAGCTGTCCTCATTCCCAGAAACGCTGCCTTCTGAGTAAGCATTTCTGGCAGGAGGCCAGGATCAGCAGCCCGAGCCAAGGTTTCTGGAAACTGGCAGCCCACTATCCCTCTGAATCACAGGGGCAGGATGGACAGCTGCTGCCCTTCAGGACTGGCTCACACTGCCTCCCTGCAGCAGTGTGGGTGAGCCAAAACACACAAGGTCCCACAACTACCCAGGTGAATGAAGCCCAAACCCCTCCCAGCAGGGAGGCTGCGGCTCCTTGGTTCTGAGTATACTGGACACCTGTGGGCAGGTTCCACAGCCAAGGGGTGACCCTCAAGACCAGCTCTCCTTGGCTACCCCTCAGCACTGCAACGGAGATAGCCAACCCCCTTCACTCCCATGAAATTACCCCTTCCAAGCAAGACAGGAAGTCAGGTGAAAGCTTGCTCCTTAGAGCAAACAACTCACAGCACAGGCCACCTTGCAAGCATCATCTTTCTGCAACTTGGGTGCTGCAGATGGCAAGATGCAGAAGGCAGCTGTGAAAACTTCCTGTACAGAAACATTTCACGAGTAGGCTACTCCCTACCAACTGGCCTTCAGAATGGTATGTCAGGCTGGGGGGCAGGGGCGGGGTGGGAGCTAAGACAGAGAGAGTTTGACTTCAGAAGACTATCCAGTAGCAGGTATGACTCGGACACAAGTGGATTAAGATAACTCAAGTGACAAACCTTAAGGCTCTAGGATTAATTAAGACTAAGACTGCCCTTGATCAGATCAATTTTACCCAAAATGAAAAAGACGGTCTATGGCATCGGTGGGATGAAGAACTCAAATTGTGAAATACTTAAAAAAAAAAAAAAAAAGTTACACTTTCTTTTTAACTGAAGTCCATCGAGAAAGGCAAGGCCCAATGTTTTCTACTCTGCTGGAGGGTCAAATGACCCTCTGAGCTGGCTCCCCTGATGAACCTGGCTCCACCATATCCAAAATAGCAACAACACAGGTAGCAAATAATATAGCTGTCTTCCCACCACTCTAGTCTCCCAATGAACTCGGAGAAGGCTAGCCAACTGGGGAGAGAGAAAGCCAATTTTCTTGCTGTTTCAATGTGAAGCTAAGAGTGCCAGGGCCACTGAAGGTACCCTACCTGCTTCTTTCCTCCCACGTCCTCTTCCTTTTGCCTGGACTATCACGATCTCAGTTTCTTCAGTGGGCAGTTCGTTGATTTTTTGCAAGAAGAGCTTCTCCAGAGCTTCTGCCATTAAGACTATGTCATCTCCAGGCTAAAAGAGGAGACACACACAGTGAGGGTTGGCAAGCCCTCCCCACCTTTCTAGACAGAACAAGAGCTCCCCATCCTAGGTCCCAAAGTGTGGAGCATCGTATTCAGAGTCCTCCAATCTGAACTCCAAAGGGCCACAACACAGCTATACTACCTGGCACTGCAGAGGCTGCCTAGGCCTGCAGGTCTGCTGCCTCTCCAGCCTTTTAACTTCTGGCCTGAGAAATCATCCTAATGCCTGCAGTATTTATCGAGCACTGCCAACCACAGACTGGGGTCCCTCCCTTGACACGATGCAACTTCACCAGAATTACTTGGATTGCACAGGATACATGAGCAGGGCTCCAATAACGTTCCCCAGGGTGTTGCCAAAGCAGCTCACTGAGGCCTGGGGAAATGTCCATTCCTTACTGCCTCATGGGTTCCACTCGGTCACCTCACCTGTAACATCCCTCAACCCACTCAGCTCTAAATGGAGAACTCTAACTGTACATATTTCCCTTAAACCTAGCGATGAGAGCTGAGACTTTAAACAAATGATCTGGCTTCATGGCATAGCCAAGATGAATGGCTTGGCTATTGGGTTAAGATGTGATCTTTAGGCCTACAGGTAAGACCCTACAAGGGGATACTTGATTCTCCGGCCACAGGCTATTATTGATGGTCATGTCCACAGTTGCAAATGCAGCAGGCCCCACACTGTACCCTCTCTCACATGTAGGTTTCTGTCTGAGCACATCTTTCTTTACAACTGGGCTTCCCTGGTGGCTCAGCTGGTAAACAATCCGCCTGCAATGCAGGAGATACGTTTTGTTTAATCCCTGGGTTGGGAAGATCCCCTGGAGAACTGAACGGCTACCCACGCCAGTATATTGGCCTGGACAATTTCATGGACTGTATAGCCCATGGGGTCGAAAAGAGTCGGACACAACTAAGCAGCTTTCACTTTCTTTACATTTTCTCTACATTTCAGTAGATTCCTTCCTGACAATTTGAGTCTCCTAACAAACTTTTTAGTGATTCACTACTGTCCTTTTCACATCTTCTCTACTAGACATGCTCAAGAACCAAAGTCCCAAGGGCATCAGAAGCACATGCTTCCAGAAGCACATGCTAACGAGGACGGCTGAGAAACACAGCCAGAAGGCTACTGGCCTCAAAAGACACATACCCAGTTCACACGCAAAACCAACGGCCCCACCTACCTCTGCTGCCAGCGGTCTCCTCTGGCCGGACCCCACTCTACCTGCACCCCGCACCCCTGCCCATGGGTTCCAGACGTGCCCACCACCTCCTCTACCTTCTGCTTCTCCACCAGCCCCCACATCTCACCTTGTTGTAGATGTAACAATTTGTAAACATAGTGTTGAAGTCCTGGATACATTCCTGAGCATTCCAGTAATAGTTGTTTTCCAAGCGCTTCTTTATTGTTCCCATATCCATAGGTGTTTTAATGATCTTATAGTAATCCTGCAGAGGAGAGAGAGCAAAAAGGCCAATGTCACCTCCGCAGCCAGGCAGCACTCACGGGTGGGGCGCGGATCTCACCCAGCCTCACGCCACAGACATGCAGACCTAAGCTCTGCCACCGCATCAGTGAGCCATCTCATGGATGGACTCCAAGATAAAGTGGTTCACAGAAGAGTTGCTAAAAGCTGAGTGGCAATTTAGAATAAGTAACAGGCAAAGTCACTCAACCTTTAAAAAAGTGGTTCTTATCTGGTAAAATAACCCACGGGAGTTTCTACTTTCTCCCCACCATGTGAAATTATCCACATCCATAAAATATATTCAAGCCTCAACAACTGGACCCCTTGCTTCCTGTCACACTGAAGCACCATGGACCA
The DNA here is from genome assembly GCF_003369695.1 of Bos indicus x Bos taurus. Classification (NCBI taxonomy): domain Eukaryota; kingdom Metazoa; phylum Chordata; class Mammalia; order Artiodactyla; family Bovidae; genus Bos; species Bos indicus x Bos taurus. The sequence continues at coordinate 102,566,001 of NC_040082.1, forward strand.
AAAGCCTCTATCTTCAGTTCATCTCACTTCCATTCCTTTTACCTACATATAGTCTATCACTAAGGATCCAGTAGTATCTGGATACAGTTCAACAACTAACCAGGTTAAGTGCCAGATGAGGAATCAAATGGAGAGTCCTCACTATTCTTAGTTTAAAAAAAAAAAAAAAAAAAATCCAAAATTCCAGCAGACCCACTCCTCAAACCTCTGGATCTTATTCTACAAGTGCTGAACAGAAGACATCAGACAGCAGGTGTAGATGTGGCAAAAGCCCTTCCAATCAAACTCTCTTCTACCATTATACCTTTCCCAAAATCTAAACCTATCTTACAAGCAAATGCTTATGATCAGACAGGGCCTGGGTTTCCAGGAGGAAGGACCACAGAGGGGCAGGCGAGAAGGTGCACCTGCACACAGCTCGCCGCCCCATTAAGGTCCACTCTCTCCAAGGCTCCCACAGTCAGGCCCAGGTGAAGTACCAGAACCGCATCACATCCCAGGGGCAGCCTGACGGCAGCGGGGCAAGTCGGTGCTCTGGCAAGCATCGAGGTCCTGCCCAAGAACAGAGGCGAGCAATGCTGAAAAAGTAAGCCAAGGGTGTGAGGTTCTGAGTTGCTCTGACACCCACGAGAAAGGAACAGAAGTCGCTGGCATACACCTGAGAGCTGGCACAGCTCACAGCCCTGCCCCAAATGGGGCTGCGGCACAGGCCTAGGTACCCTGGCGAACAGGCCTCAAGAGGAGACTGAACCAGACTTTCTACACTGTATTTGCTCTGACCACCTTTCCCAAGAGAACGAAGTCCAAATATATCTGCCCTGGGGGAAACTCAGATTTTATTCCATGGCCCAAGATCGTGGGGTCACCACCTCAGACTGGTGTCAGGCGCTTGAACCGGCCGTGGGGTGCCGACAGTGGTATGAGGCCCAACAAGACAGTAGCTGAGGACAGAGCAGGAGGAGGAGGTGAGACAGCGACAGGTGAGGGTGGGGGGACTGAAAGGGAGGCAGGGGCTTAAGGGGCAAGACGACCACCCATCTGCACACATGTATGGAATGACAGAAGCAGGCATTCCAATAAGGCCAGCAGGGACCAGAGGCCGAGACACAGGTAAAGATCTGGAAGGGATCAGAAAATAGAAAAAGAATAAACTCTTTCCTGAGATGGCCCTATTCCCATTTCCTGGGGAGGGGGCTGTCCCTGGAAACTGGGCTTCAGTATGACACTGTTCCCAGTCAAAGAGCCCTGCCCCAGCCCTCTGGGTTAGCCCCTAGCTCGGCCACCTCTGTGAAGGCACCAGATCAGTGCCACCACCCCCAGCTTCTTCTTCCTCCATTGGAGCTGCTGAGGGTGACACCAAGTCACACTGGGACCCCAGAGGAGCTTGGCCTCCACTTCAGAGAATGACCTCAAACTCCCAAACCCCTTAGCCTGCCAGCCCATGCACACCCTTGTCTGTCCCACTGGCTGGCAGGCCGCCTTCTCAGGATCTCCGGTCCCCCGACCCCCTTTCTGCTCAGTCTTCACCGTCTTAGCTCTCCGTGCCTCTGCTCCCTCCGCATTCACCTGAACAAACCAACCCCTCCCTCCTCCACCTGGCCCTGCCACAGTTTCCCTTCAAAGCCAAATTTCTTGAACCGGTGGCTTCACATCCTCACCTTCTTGTCCACACTGCTGGGAATCTGGTTTCTACTTCTGCGCCACAGCTTCCTAAGGTCACCAATGCCCTCCTAAAGGCCAACAGGAGGGTCACGGTGGAATCCTCAGCTCTCTGACCTTCCTGTAGTCTCTGATGTGGACACCTGAGAGGCTGCTCTCTGTTGGTGACCCTCCTAGCCTCCTGCTCCCTCCAGTGCTATAAAAGCTGTGGGCCCCATTGGATTCCAACTACAGTGCCTTCTCTCCCCATTCTTTGCATGTGCTCTAGGAAGGTCACCTCACCTGTGGATCCTGCACAGCCCACTCCTTAGTCTAGCTAGAAGCTGGTACCGCAAGCTCTCCCAAGAGCCTCCTTCCTTCCAGTGATGGGCTCAATGCCTCTGTGGTCAATGAGGAGAGCGACCTTTGGAGCCCAGATTCCATGAGGACCCTTCTTTTGTTCCCATCGGCTTTCCTCCACCAGTTCATGACCTGAGCCTGCAGCACCCCCACCTGACTCTCCTCCTGAGTGCACACGATGGGTATTCAACGGACAGACAGTACTGGACAGCTGTCAGAGATACAGCGACCGTCAAGCAAGGAAGGTCGCACTGATGGGTCCCTCCTCCTTGAGACCAAGTGCCTGGCAGAGGCTGGGGTCCTGCACCAGTGCAGTTCTGCCTCGCAGATTCACATCTGGGTCAGCTGCAACAATCATCTAATTCCAACGCCCTTGTCCAGGTGTGTGTGGGATTTGGCAAACAACAGAAGACAATTTAAAGACAATTAGTCCTTGATGCTTTGAAGAAAGAAAAAATTAACACGTTATCCTGTTTCCTCCCCGAGGTTCAGTTAAAGGCAGAAGTTGAGTTTCCAGAGCCATTTGCTAGCAATGTGGGCAAACAGAGAACTCACAAAGCAAAAAGGAGAGGAACAGGGGCACAAAAGAATAACAGCAGATGTAACATGGCCACAACACACCCCTCTTCAATCCAGGCCACCTCCGTGTACCTGGCTCCATCCTGCCACCTTTCCCTGCCCATGCTCTGGGTGACAACGAGGATGCCAGTACCAGAACAGGTACTGCAGCAAGCCAATTCTTCTCAGAATCTTACCAACCACGTCTGCTGAACCTACTGGGTCGGTCTGGCCAACCAAGTCTGTGGAGGGAGGGCCTGGACCACCAAGTGACCCCACTTCAAGTCCCCCGAAGCAAGGGCAAACTGCAAGCAACCCTCCACTTCTATTTCAATCTCGTCACACAACATGTCCCAGAATCGTAGCATCAAAGAAACCAGTTACTATTTAATTCAGTCAGCACTTCTCTCTTTCCCCACTTCCATTCATCAGGACTGCTAAAACCCCTCACTCAAGGATACTGGAGTTTGGCTCCACCCTCCCATCAATCCATCCTTACAGGAGCAACACAGGAGGAGACCTGGAGGAAGGCAGCCCTGGACCCTGCCCAGATTACTCACAGGGAGGTTTAGCTTGACGGCATCCACAGGCTGCTGGAAAGGCCACGCAAACTGGTGTTTCCATAGTGTCTTGAGCACCACTTTGAGCAGATATTGCAGTTGGTTGGTCTGCCTCTTGGGCTTGTTGGGGTTGGAAGTCTCCGGAGGAGGGGGGTTGGTGCTGGCTGTGTTGGCTTGCTGGGGTTGGGCCTGGGCCTGCGTTGTAGACATCTGGGTAGTTTCTAGTCCATCCCCCATTACTGGCAGATTTCTCAATCTCGTCCCAGGGCCACTCTCCGCAGACATGCTACTGATCCCATCACATTCTTCACTGGGCAATCTACAAAGGAAAAGCCACTGTCAGAGATGAGGCAGTAGAGCGGAGCCATTCACAATGACACAGCCCCGAGGGCTGTGGCCTACAAAGGCCGAGCCCCTCTGATGAAGACCGACTGGGTCGGCTGGAGAGACACTCCAGGCACTGACTAAAAGGGCCCCACTGTCTGCTCCCCTCAAAGATTCATCATCCAGTAGGAAAGAGAACCAGGAATCAACTTTGAGGGCCAGGCCATGGAGTCTCAAGTCAGCCAGGGGCTGAAAGGGGCTGTGGGAGCTAAGGAGTTCAGGGGAAGGTGGATATAATAAACAACAAACCAAGTTTTCACCTCTGAGTTTTTAGTGGACACTGTGAGAGAGGATGATTTGCAAGCCTCAAATTATCTCTTCATTAATATTTTTGTTTATATTTGTGGCTCATGAAACATTTAGCCACGTCGGTAATTGTACTTGGTGAGTGGGGGCCAAGCAGGAAGGCCAGACTGCCTGAACCTTTTTTAGCCCACACAGTCCGCTGCTGAGTGCTCACACTTACGAAAAATATTTTCTTGGTAACTTACATAATGTAGGTTTGGAGATTAAAGAGATACCACACGGTAACTGCTGATAACATAAAAATGAATCCATACTTGACCTACTGTTTTATTAACCAGCTTTTCAAAGTTTGTTTATAAAGGGATAGAGGGGCACTTCCTGTGATTCTTTGGGGGCTTGGGGTGGGGGACAGTACATGTGACCTGCCCCCACCCCAATCAGTGCCTTATTAGCACTCTGTCCATGCACTGCCCCCAACAACCCCTGCTTCAAGCCATACTATGGACATTCTTGCAACGGTGGCTTTGTGCACCTGTCCAGTTATTCTATAGGACAACCACAGGGAAGTGGGTTCATGTTTTTAATGTCAAACGGCCCCTCAGAAAACACACTAACCCACCCCTTACTTTTCATTCTTTTAATGAGAAGAAACATCTGCTTAAAAGCGTACTGATCATTTGCACTCTTGTGCAGTACTTTTCTGACACTTTACTACTAGCAAGAAGGAACAATCAGAAAGTGAGGCAGGAGCTGCTTCCATGTAACGAGCAACTCCAGTAATAAATCCAGGAGTTCAGTGAGGGTAAGAAAACCTCCGTAGCTGAGGAAGTCAGGCAAGGGCTTAGGCAAAGAGGGACGACAGGACTCTGGCAGGCAGAGGGGACAAGAAAAAATGGGGCAAGCTGGCTCGCTTTGTCCCAGCTTTCTTTCTGGAAGACGCTCAGCACATACTAGGCATTCTGGTTCAGTCCAAGTGTAATTTAAAACAAGGTTTTCACAATGGTTTCCATAAATGCAGTTCTGGCAAAATGTTACTGTTGTTGTTCTGTCACTAAGTCATGTCTCTCTGTGACCCCACGGACTACAGCAAGCCAGGCTCCTCTGTCCTCCAGTATCTCCCGAATTTGCTCAAATTCAAGTTTACTGAGTCGGTGATGCTATCTAACCATCTCATCCTCTGCTGCCCCCTTCTCATTTTGCCTTCACTCTTTCCCAGCAAGAAGGTATTTTCCAATAAGTCAGCTTTTCACATCAGATGGCCAAAGTATTGCAGCTTTAGCTTCAGCATCAGTCCTTCCAAGGAAGGACTGGAAAATCACTGAATTTTTAAATGCACAAGGTGAGAACTCACTACATAAAAGCAACTCAGTAGTGAAGTCCGTCATGGCGTGGAGGGGGTGGAGAGCTGAACCTCTTGGTCTGAGGCCTGACAAAGCCAACACGGCCAGGGAGACCGCTTTCCTTCCAGGGTGCTCTGGCTGACTACAGACCTAGCTATCAAGTGGCTAGACAACCCAAGAAGAGAGCGCTGCTCCGAAGAAAAGGCTGATGCGGGGGCAGGAACACACATGGGGAGCCCATGGCCATCACATGGCAGACTGTGGATCCTAGGGATCTGAATCCTTGTTTGCTTTAAGAGGAAGCATTGTTCTCTACCCCCTTTCACCATATAGATATAAAACTTAAGAGTGAAAGTGAATGTGAAGTCGCTCAGTCGTGTCCGACTCTTCGTGACCCCATGGACTGTAGCCCACCAGGCTCCTCCGTCCATGGGATTCTCCAGGCAAGAGTACTGGAGTGGGTTGCCATTTCCTTTTCCGGGTGAATCTTCTCGATCCAGGGATCAAACCCAGGTCTCCCGCACTGCAGGCAGATGCTTTAACCTCTGAACCACCAGGAAAGAGTGCCATTTGCCTATTCTGAGATGGGATACCAATCACTCAAACAAACAAAAACCCATCACTCTGAATAAGTGATTCATCATTTAACTCACAGGAAAGGTCAATACTGTCAATGCTAGAGAAAGGGTGTGTTACAGCAGTGCCAGTTAGGTGTCTAGAGGTGGTCATGCATCTATTCAATGATGTCCAGCTGCTCCCAATATGCTAGTAAGACTTTAAGGTTTATGCCCTCCAGGTAACTCCCAAGACCCAAGAAGGAAGGGACAGCTCCTACAGCAACCTCTAAGCTCTCTACAAGGAGAACACCAACCCAGTTCTAACAACGCCTACAGGAAAAGGGGTTTTGCACGTGCAAAGCTGATTCCTGGTACCTCTCCTGCACATATGGTGCTGGAGATGAAGAAGGGGCACCCAGAGTTAAAACCAGATAGGTGTCCGGCATAAAAGTGTGATGGAGACTGATGGGCCAGCAACCTGCGGAAAGCATCCTCCAAGCCATGACAGCAGTGTGCTAGGAGCTGAGGACCACGAACGGGCATTTCCAGAAGCAACTTAATCTGCTGGTGGGCCAGTGAATATTGCAATAGCACAACAAGCTCTCAGGACCACAACTACTGAAATACAATAGTTTTCAAAGGCAGACGTGACAGGATAGGTCTGCCTCAGGCTCTGAGGATACAAGGCACTTTCCTTTCTCCACCAAGGGGACTTCTGGTACAAGTATGGCCAGAACTAAGGGCCATGTGGTCCTGAAAACGTGTCATGCAATGAGCTGTGGTGGGACAGTGGGGATGGAGGTGCTCCTAATGGGAGGGAGGTACATAAAGCACACCGGGCTGGGAGCCTGGAGAGGACGGGGTGGACACTGGAGCCTTAAGGTGAGTAAACACACCCCAGTGAAAGGAGGAAGGAGGTCACATACAGATTCAGGGAGGGGAAGCCTCCAAAGGCTGGGTGGGATAAGGTGTGGAGTCATCAGAAAGAGTGCTCAGAGAACAGAGGTGGAGAGGACGAGGGCTTAAGCTGAATCACCCAACACTGAGTGTGACTCAGGAGGAAGGGAGGAATCTGGCTGAGAGCATGTCACTGCTGACCTCAGGTGAAGCAGGATGTGGAGGGCGGCCCCCTGGAAGCTGCATTTGGCCGCACGTGGAACCTTGCACACAAAAAGCATGCCTTCACTCCTGAAGTGAGTGACAAGGAAGAGAAGAAATTTCTCTAGTTCTGAGGTTTAGCTGATAAAAGAACGGGACCTCAATCTCACAGAAGCTAGGTCTTACAGCCACCCGCAGAGTAATAAGGCATGGCAAAGTTCAGGCAGGCGAGTTCACAGAACTGCGTCCCTGACGGCAGCAGGCGAGTGCAGACCACCTTTAGGTAGCTGCCATTTAATTACTTATTCCCCTCTTCATTTCTTTTTATTCTTACCCCAGCATTGATTGCTAAGAAAAGCTCCTGTTTGTACCAGTGTTAAAGGTTGTACTTAGAGGTGTCAGCAGGCAATAATACTATTTTCTGGATGAAATTTAACAACACTGTTTTGCTCTCATGGTTTCTAATGTAACTGAATATCCACGCGTGACTCCTGATTTAGTTTCCTTTCAAAATAAAGGTACTATAAACAAAACAGTAAACTGATTAAAAAAACAACACAGTAAAGGATACAAGTATCAAGATAGGACATGACAAAAATAAAGTAGGAGTTGTAAGGGCAACCTGGTCTTGCCCTGTGATCCTCTTCAGAGGGGAGCCAGGCGAGACCTACTGCAGGTTGCCGGTGGGGAAGCCAGTGAAAGTCGCTCAGTCGTATCCGACTCTTTGCGACCCAATGGACTATACAGTCCATGGAGTTCTCCAGGCCAGAATACTGGAATGTGTACATGTTCCCTTTTCCAGGGGATCTTCCCAACCCAGGGATCAAACTCAGGTCTCTGGCATTGCAGGTGGATTCTCTACCAGCTGAACCACCTGGGAAGCTCAAGAACACTGGAGTGGGTAGCCCATCCATTCTCCAGCGGATATCTTCCCAATCCAGGAATTGAATTGGGGGTCTCCTGCATTGCAGGCAGATTCTTTACCAGCTGAGCTACTAGGGAAGCCCAGGGAAGCCAGTAGGCTAGGAAAATGTGCAGGAAACTGCTGGAAGAGGGAGGGAAGATGGAGAGGCATCCCCAAGACGGCGGAGACTATGCAGCGTTCCCTTGAAGCCCTCCACAGGTAAGTGAATGGAGGTAATCACTTACTGGGCAGAAACAGAAACTGGGGTTTTGGGCCAATACGAGGGAGACAGAAGGACAAATGACACAGGCAACACACCAGCTGGCCAGGAGCCTTGAGTTTGGTGGCCATGAGCAAGATACACAGAGATATAAGATATGCTGAGTGCGGGACATAAGCGTTGACAGAGGGGCAGCACACAGAGAAGGAAATATGTCAGTGGGATCTAAGAACACATGGAGAATAAATTTATTAAAAAAAAAAAAAAAAGCACGTGGAGTTGGCTGGGGGAGGGTTTCTATGCAGCAGGACCAACATGTCCAGAGGAGCACAAGGGGACTAATGTTAACTGTGACCCATGATGAAGGGAGGAATTAAGCTATGAGGATACAGATTGATGCACAGTCTGGTTTCTCCTTAGATCTCTCCCAGAAAGAAGCTCTAGAATTACACAGCCAAGCCCGAGCCAGGTGAGTTACAGCAAGCAAGGGACAGGAGCCACCCCACCCTGAAGGAGACAGTCTGGCTCTAGGGCAGTGGAGCTCTATGGGCTACAAGAATGCAAGCCGCCAGAGGGTGGAGCCAAGCACATCCCACCAGGAGGAATCAGCCCCATGTTTTCCATTAAGTAATGACATTCTGGAAATCTTCAAGCAGTGTCCCCAAGGCAAGAGGGAGTCAAAGTAAATGACTTCTAAAGCTTCAGGGCTGGGCTGTGCCTTTTCTCTTTTCAAGTGGACTCTCAGCAAAGTCAAAGGACGGTGGACTCTGGACACAACCATTTTCCTTCACCTTCAAGGCAGGCCCACAGGGGCCTTTGGGCCAAGGAAGTTAAATTTTCTGCTCAAAAAAATGAATACTTTTTCTACAGAAAATCTGACCCTTTAACTTTGCTTCATCTCTATTTTAAACCAGTACGTCTATGACAGAAACCAAAACATCCTTTCAAGCCTGTAAGAACTGGGCAAGTAAACTCCTTAGAAAACTTTGAGAAGCCATTCATTCATACTGTGGCAAGAACACCAGGGAAACCAAGAATCTCTAATCTGTTATGGGCCAAGAAAGAGAGGCACTGGTGAGCAGCGCTGTGTGAGAGCCAGGATGCCTTTTCTAAGGTACAGATCCAACTGGGTTGCCATCTCAAGTACATTGGTCCCACAGTAGTCACCCCTAGCCTGCACTGTCCCAGCGCCTAGGATCAATACTCCGAACAACACGGTGGCCACAACGGGCCCCTTCTCTTGTCACCTTCACGACCTTCATTTGCTGTATCTGGTGCTTCCCTGATCTGTCTCATGGTTTTGATGGTCAGCCTCCCCTATACATGCAGCTGGGAGCCCTAGGGCCATCTTTACTTCACTCTTGTCCTCCTAACACACAGGTGTTTACTGAATGACTCAAGTACCGAAGTCACCCTACACTGACCACACACAATGGTCAGTTACTCTGGGGCTTCTAGTTCAATTTCAAAACTCTGGAAAAGGAAACCAGCTAGCATTCTCACAAGGAAAATGTGACTCCTATAGTCTCACTTGCTCAGCCAATGCATCCCATCTGAGTTACAAGCCACGCTTGGGGACTCTGTAGTCCACATGATGTCCTCCAAGTGATTAAGCAACACTTGGGCGAGTACTGTGAAAAAGAATGGCAGGGTTGCTGTGACCACTGACACTGAGGAAGGGCACGCCTGTGGTGGGGAATGTGGAGACAGACAAGACTTGTGATGGCCTGGGGAAGGTGCCACTGACGCAGTAACACAGGCATGGGCCTGGAGGCAGGAGAGACACCAGTGCACGTGCAGAGCCGAGAGGAGGACACACAGGAGCATGTGGCCACGCTGGCCTCGTGTCCTCCCTAAGTCCCTGACTGCGGGGCAGGGAAGACAGTGAAAGGGGCAAGGGGGGTGGAAGAGGCACTGAGGTCTGATTCTAGGGACACCAGGAGGTAAAGACTATAAAGAATCTCATTCCTGCCTGGAATATAGTTTCATCCTCAACTATACCTGCACACCACAGCATGCTGTTTACAGATGCAGAAGATGGGATGCGCAGGGACACGGTAAATCACGAGTGTGAACACAGGGTGGCTCTCTGTCTGCCCCTGAGTCCTACAGGAAATGAACAGCTCTCAGCACCAGAGCTCTCTTTAGAGAGAGGAGGCTGAAAAGTCAAACTTATCAATCTGCAGATATGGAGGAATTTATTAATTCTCATGACAAAGTATAAATGGCCTTCAACTAATTCAACCAAAGTTTTACAGCTGAAAGATTCAAAAATGCTGTCCCCTGTTTCCACACTCACCTGTGGCTGAGAGGCAGGAGCCACCAGGTATTGAGCTGAGACAGGGGAAGGTCAAGGGACAGGAAGAGGATTTCACTTATTGTTTTCAACCCAAAGAAGGCTCAAAGACCCCACAGGGTGTCCAATTCTGGATCTACTCCCAACAGTTATCTTACAGCATGTTCCCAGTTTAGAGGAAGAAGAAAAAGATGAAGAAAACCTGGATGGTCAGCGTCCTGGTTCAAAGACTGACTGTTGAGGCACCACAGAGTGTCACAGTGGGAACTATCAGTGCAAGGTAATTGATAATGTTACACCCTACTATATTCAACAATGTCCCATCTTCCAAAGCCTGCATTCAGCAGTTACTGTCATAAAAAGCAAATACAGCTGGTCCTTCTTATCTGCAGATTCCACCAACAGCAGATCAACAATATGGGGGGGGGGGGATATTCTAGAAAGTTCTAAAAAGCAAAATTTGAACTGGTATGCACTGGCAACACAGAATTTACACTGTCTAAATTACTTTCATAATGTTTACTTGCATTAGCTATAAATAACCTAGAGATGATTTAAAGTATAGGACAGGACGCGCAGTTGGTTATATGCAAACACTATGCCATCAAATTTTGTTTCTTTATTGGAGTCTAGCTAATTTACAATGTTGTGTTAGTTTCTGTTGTACAACAAAGTGAATCAGTTCCATTTATACGTATACCAACTCTTTCTTAATACTGATTTCTTGGCTGTGTTGGGTCTTAGTTGCAGGACACAGATCTTCCATCTTCACTGCAGCATGTGGGATCTTTAGTTGCAACATGCAAACTCCCAGCTGAGGCATGTGGGATCTAGTCCCCTGATTAGGGAACGAACCTGAGCTCCCTGCATTGGCAGTGCAGAGTCCAAGCCACTGGACCACCAGGAAGTCCCTGATGCTGCTTTAGACTCTTTGCCTGTAAAGGTCATTACAGAGTACTGAGTAGAGCTCTGTGTGTTGCACAGTGGGTCCTTAAAAGTTCTCTATCTTATATAGACCAGTGCGTATGTCATTCCAAATCTTCCAATCTAACCCTCCCCCCTCCCCCCACTGCTAACAGTGTTTTCTACATCTATGATTTGATTTGTTTTATAACTAAGTTCACTTGTATCAATTTTTTTGGATTGCACATACAAGAGAAATGATATGTGCAATGATCATATGATATTCGTTTTTTTTCTGACTTACTTCACTCAGCATGATAATCTCTAATCTATCCATGTTGCTGCAATGTAAGAGACTCGAGCACCTCTGGATGTGGGTGCCTGGCAGTGGGTGTGATTGTGTGGCCGTGTGTCCTAAAACGGAATCCTCAACGGATACCAAGGGACGGCTGTACCATGTAAAATTCAACACAGGATACAAAACGTGGGTGACAGATGTCTTAAGGTTGTAGTTCTAAGGTTTAAGGAGTTGTGCTGTAGCCAACAGGCACACATATTCCATAAGCAACTGGCTGTAGTAATGCAAGAATATAATATTTTTTCCTTTCAATTCATGTGTTTTCTTCAAACAGGTGTAAACTGTTGTTGGGATATTAGTACTTACTTTGTTGTTTGTACCTAACTATCCATTAAACAAGCTTGTTAGGTATTCCCTGTGGCCTAATATCATTATTAAAAAAAGTGATATGCTACTTTTGCCGTGAACTAAAGTATGGGAACCTCTGGGTTGACTAATAGAAGTTAAAATGTCACTTCTATTTATTTTTGTCTGCACTGGGTCTTCATTGCTGCTCGCAGGCTTTCTCTAGTGGCGAGAGGGGGCTAACTCTCGAGTTCTGGTGTGCAGGCTTTGCGCTGCAGTGGCTTCTCTCACTGCAGAGCGCAGGCTCTAGGGCACACAGGCTTAGCTGCCTGGCAGCATGTGGAATCTTCTGGACCAGTGACTGAACCCTTGTCCCCTACACAGTGGCAGCTGTATTCTTAACCAGTAAACCACCAGGGAAGTCCAAAATGCCAGTTCTTTTCCTATGTTTACAGTCCCCTGATTAATTACTCCTGCTGTGAAGAATATTGCTTGCTATCATTCCAACTCATCTAAGGACACTGTTTAGCAGACAATACAACTGTAATGTTTTTCAAATTTCAACAGAAATATTTTCTTTCCTGGAGATTAGTAGGAGGCGAGACAGACACGGGAGAGGCTTGGGTCTAGGCTTCTGTAAGTAACTGAGAGAGGACAAGAGAAAGACTTGATTCCTGGAGATTTAGTCCCAGCTCTGTCTCTGGAGAGAGGCTGACAGTTATACTTTGTATTTGCAGTTCCACCTTAACTCCTGACCTCCCAGAGGGCCCACAAACCCAGTGACCCCACCTTGACTCCTTCCCGTCCATTCACTCGCCTCTGAATTAAAGTGACAAAGCACATAGGCAGTAAGATGCCAGAGAAGGTAGGAGCAGTGCAGGTTAACTGGGAAGCCTTACAAACTCTCCTGTGAGATACAGTGACAATACTCAACATCTGTGCTGGGACCTAGAAAAGCCTGTCAGCAGATAACTGCTGCTTCCTGGGCTGATGCCCTGTACTGAACACTCACTTAATCCTCAAGGCAAGCATACAAGGGAGGTGGTGGCATTACCACTTTCATCGTCCTGGCAACAAAGCAGCATAATGGGTGGTGGTCTGGTCAGCAGGAGGTCAGCCAGGGCTGTGTGTCTCTTGAGTGCTCTGTTTCACAGCTGCTTCTGTTCATGAAGCCCAGGGGCAAAGGCCCAGTCAACTGCTGGGCCCAGAGCGTGTGGTTTGGCTGAGGGCACCCCACTTCCATATCCTGGTATGTTATTTCTTAAAAAATTTATTTGAGCTGTGCTGGCCCTTCGTTGCTGCATGGGCTTTCTCTAGCTGAGGCAAGCAGGGGCTCCTCTCCGGCTGTGCTGTGCGGGCCTCTCACTGCAGCGGCTTCTCGTTGCAGCTCCCAGGCTCTAGAGCACTGGCTCTATAGTGGTGCCACAGGGGCTTGGATGCTCTGCAGCATGTGGCATCCTTCCAGATCAGCGATTGAACCTGTGTCTCTTGCACTGGAAGGTGAATTCTTTAGCACTGAGCCACCAAGGAAGCCCTTGGCATGTATCTTAATCAACAGACTTGCTCTCTCTGCAGAAGCAGCTGAATGTCACATGACCCTCAAGTAAATGAGGTTAGCTTCTGAAGAATTAAACCCCTGCAAATGTACCAAAGTCAAGGTAACTCTCACAGCACCTGGCCATCTGTGACTTGGACAACATCATAGGTGAAATCAGCAGCACACTCCCCTGCTGATGCCATGGGGAGCAGGGTCAAGGGGAGCGGAGACCAAATTATTTATGCTTCCCAAGCAGTAAAGGGCTGGAGGGGCTGTGGCTTTAACTGGTTTCATGCCAAGAAAAAAAGCTGGCCAATGCCAGATGACCCCAGCATCTCTTGAAAGTATAAGCTGACAGGAGCATGCACCCTTCAGACAAAGGAGATCCCCTCCTCACTACTACAAGGTTCTTCTATAAGAAGGAGACACAGAAGGCGATAGGGGACCTTGATTCTGGTTAAAAAAAAACAAAACAAAAAAACCTGGCAATTTTTCAATACTAGTTAATGTGCAGCAAATCGTAGCCTGTCCTAGGAACATCTTTGTTGAAATGTTAGTTACAATGGTTACGGAACACCAATATCAGAAAGCATGTTCCTCCTGGTCCCAGAGGAGAAGCTGCTTCCCGTTCACAGTGAAGGCCCATTTCACTGTGCAATCTGTGTCGGTGGGGAAGCACAAACAGGATTACTCTTCCATCTGACCGGCTCAGACGGCTGGTGAGAACAGCAATCATGTCATCAGCCAGACTGAGGTGTCTGGAGGCTGGCCAGTGCTTGTGCACTGAGGAAGCTCTCAGAAGCCTTAATCCTCCTCCCTGCAGCTTGAACATGCCCTGACCCCTGGACTTGCCAAACAGGGCCCCATCACCTCAGAATCAAGCTGGCAGCTGCCTTGAGCCCAGCAGCTCCAGGTGGAAATGAGTCAGCCATGCTGCTAAGCATGCACAGACTCACTCATGCTCTCTGTCTCCCAATGGAGGGAACCAGGCCCATGAGGACCCTGCAGCCGGAAGACCAGGACCCAGAAGGCTGGGCAGGCCACAACCCCGCCAATCAGAAATCCACTCGCTCTGCTTTAGAAACCAATCAGCAGGAACATTACATTAGGGGCAGTGAAAAATGTGTACCATCTTTAGCTTCCCTATGAAAGCTGCCAGCAGCTGGAGGTCCAATAAAAGGCTCCATTGTTACATACGGCTTACATCATGGTGTTGATGGTTAAATCTGGACAGATGATTTGTGAATTTAAAGTGTTCCTGAGATGGGCAGGCAGTTAAAAAGAAAACAAAACTTTGATGTGGACAAGACTAAAACTACTAAAACATACATCAGCAGGGGGAGGCTAATTTTTCCCAGAGAGTAAATACAGTCAGCTATGCAGGATAAACAGTCTTTGTAACACTTCATTCTGCTGTTGCTGTATCATGAAAGCAGCCTGCTGACAATCCTGGGACGAGGAACGGTGGCTGTGTGTCAGTAAAATTCAGACTAGTCGGCAGGCCTTAGTTTGCAACCCGTTTCATAGATTTCTAGACTTTGTGTCAAAATGAAGGAACTCTTAAGTAACATGAGTGCTATGTTAGAAAAGCAGAATACACAATTACAGATGAAATTAGGTAAAGACAGACAACTGGGTGCGTACATGAAACCATAAAATGGAAGTGAGACATGGTGGCAGCTCTGTGGGTGACTATACCTACTGCTGCTGCTAAGTCGCTTCAGTCGTGTCCGACTCTGTGTGACCCCACAGACGACGGCAGCCCACCAGGCTCCTCTGTCCCTGGGATTCTCCAGGCAAGAACACTGGAGTGGGTTGCCATTTCCTTCTCCAATGCATGAAAGTGAAAAGTGAAAGTGAAGTCACTCAGTCGTGTCCGACTCTTAGCGACCCCATGGACTGCAGCCCACCAGGCTCCTCCATCCATGGGATTTTCCAGGCTAGAGTACTGGAGTGGGGTGCCATTGCCTTCTCCATGACTATACCTACTTACATTTAAAAACCAACCAACCAACAATATGCCCCCCCTCACAAATCCCCACTGACCTCTGCTGAGGTGGTTTTTTGATCTGTCTACCTCTTTACCTGGTGAGCTGGCCTCCAGACACTGCTTCTCAAAGCAGCCTTGACCTGCCCAAGTCTGTAAATCAGAGGCTGGAAGACTGACAGAAACACAATCTGCCATTAATTCAAACTCTCCATTCCCACAGACCTAGGTCTAAGGTTGTGCCCTTCATAGGTTAAGGTAAGAGTGATACTTTCTTCTGGTTGCCTCTTTTAAAGTTATTACTACTACTATTCTATCTGCCTTTACTTTTAAACCTTTTATTTTTAGTGATTTTATTTTCCAAAAGAGCTGTTCTGATGTATGTAACACTAAGATTAACCCACTCTACAACACGTAATGCCAACAGAACAGACTGTTGTTTCATGCAGAAAATTCCTGCTCGCTTTGAGAGGTGGACTCCAATATGGCCAGAGACATGCAGATCGCAAAGCCAAGGCAGGCAGAGAGGCCAGGCACTTCCTCTGCCTAGATGAGAGTTTCCCAGTAGGAAGGAAGCATAGGGAACAATGCAGAATTGAATAATCTGCAAGGCAGCAAGAATGAGAGATGGTGTTCATTTCACAACACAGAGAAAGTACTGAAATGAGGAAAATGTCTGAGAAGTGAGAAACTAGGATTAGCCAAACGAGGCTGACGTAGTGTTACGGGTGACCTGCATGTAGACCATAAAGCTTCTGAGGGTGATGCTACACTGGTTCTCTGTAACTGTCACACTGATTCTCTATAACCCTCCCATTTCCAACAAAAAGATAAAACGTAAGTTCATGATCCTCATGAACAAAATTTAAAACTAAAACTAGTACAAGAAAGACAACTGTGGTATTTCTAGAACACCAAACACCAGGAAAACACGTTAGTGTTAACCTTCAAGCTAGTGGTCAAAGTCGAGCTGTTTGGGAATTTGGGAGGCCAAGAGGAAGGTATGAAGTGCAGATGATGAACCACCTGCAACAGGCAACAGGAAGCACCACACGGGGGAGAGGCAGTCTACTGTCTGTGGCTGAAATGTTCCAGAACATGCCAGCTCACAGGCACACAGGTCTGCTTTGTTTAAGTGGCAACAGCAACATCCCAACCAACTTTCCCATAAAGTCATTCCCTGAAATGAGAAGCAGCCTCCACAAGAAGGCCAAGCTAACAAGGTGGGAGATATCCCACAAAAGCCTATCATGGCTCTAAGCTTCTCTCCAAAGCAGCAGAATGGAAGCTGAGAGGGAGACTCAAAACCACACTTAACTCGGACTTCCCTAGTGGTCCAGTTATGACGATGCTCCCAACACAGAGGACCCAGGTCTGATCCCTAGTCAGGGAGCTAGATCCCACATGCCACAACTAAAGAGTTCACATGCTACAGCTAGAGACCCTGAGTGCTGCTAAATAAATATTTTTTAAAACTACACTTACTGGGGACAAATGGGGCTCAGGAAGAGGGCTAACACAAGAGCTTCCCAAGACACCATGACCCCAACATCTTCAGCCATGACCACCAAGGAGGCAGGAACAGATGTATCAATCAAGGACAAGGGCACACACTGACTTGGGCTTTAGCGAAGCAGGAGAGCCTGTTTACCTTGATGAAGAGCCAACGCTTATGGGTGACCTCTTCTTTAATGATACTACCCTTTGACCTTCACTGTGAAGCTGAACTTTAAAAGAAAAATCTCAGAAAAAGGAATTATCTGTCATTAGCAGGCACTCTCAAGAAGAGGATCCAGCTAGGATGACCTGTTCCCCTCACCTTTCACCAGGTACAGAACTCAAATAATAGCGAGAGCTGACAGTGTCTGAACTAGACATCCACTGCCAAGGCTACAGGAAAAGGCTGGTGCTCTGAGAGTCAAGCTGCCCCAGGCAAATAGGCCGAGGGGCCCTGGCCTCCAAAATGCACTGATTTTCAGACAGGTGCTTCTCTCAGGCAAGGGCAAGCCACCTCCATGCACTGCAAGGAGGTCTCTACCCTCAGGAAACATTCAGTGTTGACTTTTGCCCTCACAATCTCACCACGTCAGCTTGAGAAGGACGTGTGGATTTAAACGACCAACCTCCTCTAGATCTCAGTAACTTTCGGAGTACAAAGCCAATCAAGGACAAAACTCAACACTGCTTCAGATGAGAACAGCAAGGGAAGCAAAAAAAATAAAAGGTGACAGGGATGTTTCTTTGTAAAAACTGATGTTTTTGTTTGTCATTAATTCCACCTAACTTCCACCAAAAGCTGATTCACAGAAGTCAAGTACCCCAACTCTGACAGACAGGAAGGTGGATACAGGTGCTGGAGAGAAAAAGGTCAAACCTCACCAGGCACATATGATCTCTTCAGCCACTGTGCTTTGGGCAGGGGGGTCTTGTCACAGGCAGTGCTCTGCCCTGGGGAACCTCAGCTGCAGCAGAATCTCACAGGCTCAGATCTTGTTGCACAACCCAAGTTTACTCCCTGCTAGACACAATCAGGTCAGCTTGTCCCCAGTGTCCACTTGGGAAAGTAAGGGTTGCTCACTGGTGAGGAGCTCTCAGCCCATCAGAAGCCAAAACCCCTGCCCCAGTGCATAGACTACCACACTCCCAACGAACCCACGGTATTTCCTGGAACTCTCTGCCACTTTTCTATTAATATCAGGAAAAATATTTAAGGATGTGGAACTAACATACACCCCACATGAAGCTTCAAACCAAGGTCCAGTGCACAGAATGACTGAATAAAAAAAATGTGTGCACACACGTCTCTGGCTGGGAATGCCAACTGCCTTCACTGGATTTAGTAACTGGTTTTCCCAGTGCATGGGGAAAGCTGGAGACCCACATGCTGGGCAGATTGAGGCCCGTGGCCCTTCCCCATCTCTCCACATAACTCTCTGGAATTCTGAGTTCTTCTAGACTCCATGCCAGGTACATCTCACCCAGAAGAGAGCAAAGCTGAACAGGGCCAGTGACCCCACTATCTTCTCCGGGGTCTCAGTGCGCTCCCATCAACGATCCCCAAACTTTGTGCAGCTTCAGACCTGGGGCCAAGAGCTAGACAGAAGAGGAGCAAAGAAGTGTTCTCCACCCGTTTAACCAGGAACACAGATGGGCTGCCATGTAATTCCCATCCCCCACACGCCTTACACAGATGAGATGTGGCTGGGCCCCTTCCCTCCACCAGTCTAACACTCAGTGGAGAAGCAAAGGCTTCAAGAGGTGTGCCCAGGGCTTAGGTGCTCCCAGGCCTTATTAAGACAGGACAGAAGTGAGAAAGAGAATCCAGCTGAGAATTCACCAAAAAAAAAACAGCAGGCCCCAAAAGTTTTCAGGAGTCTTCAGAAGTCAGAGAAGGACCTGGTAGAAGATGGTAGTGCAGGCTGCCGCACAGAGGAAAAGATTCTTCACTCCTACATCCTATCTACATGTGTCTGACAGAAATACCTGTGACCATTCAAGCACCTTCATTTTCTTGTAGCCAGATTATAATGCTAAACGGTGAAGTTAACAGTATATTTCGTGGAACCCAATATACTCAAAATTCCATTTCAATGTGTAACCATAAGAGAAACTGAGACATTTTACATTTTTCATACTAAATGTCTTAAATTGGTGTGTACTCCACACCTTCAGCACATCTCAATTCAGGAGCTAAATTTTCATTCAAAATATTTGATCTGTGTGTACATTTTATAAAGTTTGATGTTTAAAGCAGATTCACGGACTTCCCTGGAGGTCCAGTGGTTAGGGCTCCAACCTTTTCATTGCACAGGGCATGGGTTCGATCCCTGGTCGGGGAACTAAGATCTTGCATACCATGCTGCATGGCCAAAGAAAGAAAAAAATAGATGCACGTGCCCAAGATGTTCCAAACATACTTAAAAAGTTCTCCAAAACTAAATGGTGGCACCAGTTTTAAATTTTTAATTAGAATTCATTAAAAATTTAAAATTCAGTTCCTCAGTCGCAGTACCACATTTTGATGAGGCCTAAAAGCCTGATGAGGTTAGTACTGACCTTGACTGTAAAGATGTAGAAGATTCCTCCTGTAGAAGCTAGGCAGGCTGGGGCAGTCATGTTAGAAACTCAGCTCTGGGGCCAAAGAGCCCAGATCACTATACACATTTGACCCTAGCGATTTCAAACCCATTCACCTGCACATTACATCAACTTGCTTTTTATAAATTTAAATATATTTATTTAAAATAAAATGCTAACATATCACATGTGATGTGTCAACCTATTTGAATGGGAGACAGACATTTTTTGAGACAACATGGGAATTCTTAATATGGAATGCCAATTATTGTTGATTTTCCATAATATTTACTGTGGTTTAATAGGACAATGCCCTTATTTTAAAAAAAATAATAAAAACTTCAGTAGCCTTTTATATTATTTATCCTTTTATTGTGGCAAAATACACATAACATGAAATTTACCATTACAACCATTTGCAAGGTGGCTCAGTGGGTAAGGAATCCACCTGCAACGCGGGAGACACAGGAGACACTGGTTCAATCCCTGGGCTGGGAAGCTCCCCTGGAGGAGGGCATGGCAGCCCACCCCAGGATTCCTGCCTGGAGAATCCCAGGGACAGAGGAGCCTGGCGGGCTGCAGCCCGTGGGGGTCACAAACAGCCGGCCAAGACTGGAGCGTCTGAGCACGCACGCAAGCACACAGGTGAGTGGCCCTAAGCACAACCACACAGTTGGCCAACTATAGCCACTGTCCAACTCAAGAACGCTTTTCATCTTGCAAAATCGAAACTCCACGCCCATTAAACACTAACTCTCCATTTCCTCCACCCTCCAGCTCCTAGTAATCACCATTCTACTTTCCGTCTCTATGAAACCAACTACTCTCACTACCTAATGTAAGTGGAATCACAAATCATTTGTCCTTCTGTAACTGGCTTCTTTTTCTTAACATAATGTCCTCAATGTTCATACATGTAGCATTTATCAGAATTTCCTTCCTTTTATGGCTGAATAATATTCCACCATGTGGATAGACTGTATTTTTCATTCATCCCTCCATGGAAACTTGGGTTGCTTCCATCTTTTGGCCATTATTTTGGCCATTATGACCAATACGTCTATGAACACGGATACACAAATATCTGCTGGGAGTCCCTGCTTTCACGAAAACACCTTTATTCTGAAAGAGATGCTTGCTGAAGTACATGAGGTAAAATATCACATCTGCAACCTACTTTCAACGACTGGGGTGGGAGGAAACCTGTGCACTGAAAAATAAAACAAACGTGGCAAAATATTAACTGGTGAATCTACTTTTTGAAGCTATGAAAATTTTCAAAAATAAAAGAAAAAGTCATTAACTTAAAAACAAGCACCAGCTGCTATGAAGAGAAAGTCCGTGTAAAAAGAAGGACAATGAAAGCAATGTTGGCATGACTACTGGCCCAAGATTCTCACTGGCATTGGAAGTGCACCAAGGGAGATTAACAACAGCTGACACTTTTTCCTCAAAGTGAACAGAAGCACTGTGGGAGACTGAAAATGTAACTGCGCCCCTCTCTCATGAGGACTGCTAGCCCTGGCACTCGCCAAAGTCATTCCACTTAGGGGTTAGGCATCCCACAATTTGGGAACACTACCGAGGGGTTGGAGAGCAAATTTATCATGGAGGCTACTGCAGGAACAAAGCACCAAGGCGGGGCAGGGCAGGGCAGATGCATGCGGAGGATGGGGTCAGACCCAAAGATAATTTAAGGGGACAAATGCCAGCCATTGAGGCCCAAAGGAAGACCAGAATTAACTGATGAGCCATCATACGACAAACTTGCATCTGGCTATAGGAGCAGAGCACAGCACAGCAGAGTAGCCAGGCTGAGTGAGGCCATTCAGGACACTGTGCCCAGAGATGCTGCTGCTGCTAAGTCGCTTCAGTCGTGTCCGACTCTGTGCGACCCCACAGACGGCAGCCCACCAGGCTCCCCCATCCCTGGGATTCTCCAGGCAAGAACGCTGCAGTGGGGTGCCATTGCCTTCTCCGGCCCAGAGATGAGAGTGCCCCAAATTGAAATCCCTGCCAGGGAGGTAGACAGAGGCACTGGAATCAGCAGCCTCCTGAATGGCGACACCACAGAAACAGGTTAGAGGCAGTAGGTTTGGGTCACGGTCTCAGGCATCACAGCTGCTCCTGGGTTTTCAATGAGGCGGTTGGCAACCTGGGGTGAGGGTAGGGGGACTCAAACCATACAATTTTGTCCTCCCAAAGTTGAATAATGGGTGTGAAAGGGGAGGGAGTAGAAAATACGTCAGAAAACATTAAATGTGAGATACACAAAGGCTTTTAAAGCATCAAGACACCAAAGGAGAGTTTTAGATCAAGGCAAAAAACCCAGAAGAAAATAAATTTCAAAGAAGATTCCAGAGCCTGGGCTATGATCCTGCAGGGCCCCCACGGTCCTCATAACTAGAGGGAGGGGACTAGAACACAAGTTTTAGTTATAAACTCAGCTCCTTCCCAGAGGCTGTTTTGTGAGACACAGGCAGAATTCAGCCAGAACTACTGACCCTGCCCTGAGCCCTCCACAAACTCGGGTGGCTCCTCCCATTAATATAAAGGAGCGCGGAGCCATTCTGTATTTCCCTTGTTCTGGCCTCAGCAGCTGGTGCTACGCAGGATCGTGTGCTGCAGCAGGCGGATGTGAGGAAGTCAGCCCGTGAGGGTGGCTTCAGAATAGGGTGGAGGGCACCGACCCAGGCAGATGGAGGAAGGCAGAGCTCCGAGTCCACCCTCAACGAATGGCATGAATGAGCTCTTTCACTGGGAAAGGAGAGCGTGCAGCAGTGCCATCTGCTATGAGGAGAGAAAGGTCAGAGAACAGGCACTGCGTCCTCAGCCCTCCAGAGTCGGGTGAAAATCACCACCTGGCTCTCCACCCTGCCAAGGCTGCTGGAGCAGGCAAGGCCTGAACATGAGAAGCTGCAACATGTGAGCTACAGTCTCTGCAACAAGTGGGGGAAACCAAAGTGCAGAACCATCTCAGGATAGCTTCATAACTTCCACCTCTGGCTGCCCTGTTCAACTCCACGTCCCCAACTCACCCTCCACCCCACCCCCATTTCTCAGCTTAGACATTAGCACCCAGAGCCAGCGAGGGTAGAGATGCTTCACCAAGATGCCTCCAGCAGAGAGCTAGGCTTCTTACCAACTTAAAATCAGAAAATAGGCGAGCATTTCCCCAATCCCAAACTGCTAACAGGATAGCTCAAGCTGATGAAATCAAGAGAATGGAAGCTGGGAAAGGTGTGGTTTGTGGAGGCCACTGCTCTCTCCATATGCCACCACCACCTCAGCAAGGGGTTCAGGTCAAGGAAGGCTTCCTGAGGAAGGTATTCACATTTTTATTTTGTCTCTTGAAGAGGCAAGATAAGTTAAAATCACCTATCTCCAGGCTCAGGCTGGGGTAGAGAGTTACATGCTTGAACTCAAGAATCCCCAATGACAGAAGCCTCTAAACAAAGTTTTGAAACCCAGAGAATGGACATTTTACCGAAGACCCATTTTGGATTAAAAATAAGCTTCCATCAACACCCCCACCACCCACCCAAATGACATTTAAAACCAGACTAACTTGACTGCCATGCAGATGGATTATTGGAAGTGGACTCAAATGAAGTCAATGTTGAAAATTTGGTGCTGGACCATTTAAATTCTCTTCAAACTGCAACAAACTTATAATGGTATTTTCGATGTGCCTTCACTAATCCTGTTACCATGTTAAAGCACAAAAATAGAATCTGTTCCCTTGGAGTTCACTGGTTGCCATAGGAATGGCATCAAAATGTATTATACTTTCAGGTGTAGAAATGCACCATAGGTGCTTAAGAAGAAAAACCCTTATCAAACCCAGTTCAAACTCAAATCCCTTTAAAAATAAATGGGTACAAGTATACCAAGAACATGACTCAAACCGATGTGCTCCAGGTCTGGGGAAGAAAGGGAAATTTCACTCAACACAAACATAGAACACCAGGCCTGTGAAAGACCCTCCCATGAAATACAGCCAATCTGGCCCGACTATCCTCCTGACCAGGACCCTCCACACCCTGCCCCCAGCCTGGGCACACGTACCAGAGACAACAGAGCTCATGCACACACATTCCCACTCCAAGCCCAGTCTTCTATTATTCCTGATTTATTCCATTTTTATATGGACCCATATTTGAAAGCATAAGCTTTAACTCCCAGTGGATTCAACTTCCCTAGTGAGTTAGGCTCACTTCCTCTAGTGAGTAAGGACAGAGATATAAGCTATTATGGATCTGACTTCAACCCAAGGTATGATTTGAAACATTTTAAAAAGTGTTCTTTAAAAAGAGAAAAGCCTACTGCATTACAGAGGTTAACGGTCCCCAGCAAACCTAGATGAAGAGACAGGCACAATGGTACTCCAGACCCCGCAGAACCCCAAATCAAGGGGTTCCAAAAAGAGCTGAGCTTGCTCCTCTTTCTTGTTAACTTGCTCCTGTGATCCAACTACTGCTCTCCTCACTAACCAGTATCTATCTGTCCTGTCCTGCTTCTTACTTTTGCTTCCTTCACTACACAGATATATGCTAATATAACACGTATTTGTGTTGTGTGAGTATGTAAGGAGATGATGTTGAAGATTAAGAACAAGCTGAAAACCAACTGGTCCAGTCTGGCCAAGCAGCAGAGGCCTGGGGATGACTGGGTATGACACTGTCATTTGAGGTGTTCCTAGTTTAGGTGAAAACTTTGGATTTGCTATAGTTTTCAACAAACACCTTACTGTGTATCTCTTAATTCTACAGGCTCTTAGGATTCAGTATGAAGACACCTACCCTCATGGGCTTACATTCTGGCCGAGAGATGGGGCAATGGAGACAGACAGGCAACCAAGAACTAAAATAACAACTAAAATTATGTGATGTATATCGAAAAAAGAAATGATAGGGGGCATATGGCATTGGAGCTTTTAAAAGTAACTACTCCTTGGGACTTTCACAAAAAGCAAGACTGTGGTTTCTGAGCTCTCCCCATTTCATCTATATGATGTATTCAAGGAATCTAGCTGACAAATTTTCTCCATTAAAATATCTAATTCATGTGCAAATTACTCTAAAGATGGTTTCCCAGGTCTATCTACTTTGAACTCAGGGGCTTGTGGCTTACTTAAAACCGCAGCTTTCATCCCATGACAGGCTCACCTTTAAAGATACTGAAAAAGGACAGAATTCATTTACCTTACAGAATTTACATATAAGACAAAAGAACTCATTAAGCCAGTTCATACTACAAATTCACTTTCTGCCTACACATTTATTGCATGCACGCACGCTGAACCACTTCAGTTGTGTCCAACTCTTTGTGATCCTATGTACTGCAGCCTGCTAGGCTCCTCTGTCCATGGAATTCTCCAGGCAGAAACACTGCAGTGGGTCGCCATGCCCTCCTCCAGGGGATCTTTCCAACCCAGGGATTGAACCCGAGTGTCTCTAATGTCTCCTGCATTGGCAAGCAGGATCTTTACCACTAAGGCCACCTGGGAAGCCCATTCACATTTATTACACAGCATATTTTCCTGCAAAGAGTCATGTCTGAGAGGCAAGTCATCCTTGATTCCACCCCTCAGGCAGGATACAAAGACAGCAAATCCTAGGTTTACCTTGTTACAGCCAGAAGAATACAGTTCCTTCTGGTACACCAGTTACTTGGGTGGCAATAACAAAATTATGGGTTTCCCTGGTGGCTCAGCAGTAAAGAAACCGTTTGCAATGCAGGAGACGCAGGTTCAATCCCTGGGTAAGGAAAATCCCCAGCAGAAGGAAATGGCAACCCACTCCAGTATTCTTTCCTGGGAAATTCCATGGATAGAGGAGCCTGGCAGGCCACAGACTATGCAGTGCAACAGGACTTAGTAACTAAAAACAAAATGATTCCCTAAATAAATGTCACAGTTGTAAGCCTTGCCGAATGACAACTTCTCAGTTGATCAAAGCCTGATTTTTCATTTCACAAACATATTCCACCTTTAATTAGGAAAGCAGGTCAAAGAGAGTACCCTAGTAATAACTGGGGTATTACTGTTACACATTCCCTATCCTAATCACCTACTCAGAATCCTCAGAAGTTTCACAGCTCCCATGTGCCAAAGGCAAAGTGTGCCTTCACCTGGAGAGGTGCCTTCACAACCCCTATCCATGACTGCTGACTCGGGGAATTTAATCTACACCCTAAGGGTCTCCTCTTTGCTGCTGGAAAGTCCTTGTCATTATTTGGACTGAGCAATGGGCTGTGAAGAAACCTGCCAAATACAGCACTGTGAGCACATGAGAAAAGCACAAAGACCCCAACCTAAAGCGGCCCAGGCCTTGGGTTTCAGTCTTCAGGCCGCAGAGGATCCCAGCAAAGGAAGGCGAGCACATCTGTCCTCCTCACCAGGCAGGGCGGAGGGTGAGCACCTCCTTTTGGATTTCAGTGCCCCTGCAAGGGCTGGTTCATGCAAGACCACCATGCCAGTGCACACCCGGGGGTCCTGACAACAGCCATCTACCATCGATGCCAGCAGCTCAAGGGGGCCAAGAGAAGCAGCACTCGAGTCAATAACACCCAGATGGAAAAAAATCCATGAATAATAAAGTCACCTTTAACTCAAAACAAGATTAGCTGAACCTCAGATAACAGTGTAAAACCTAAGCTGGGAAAACCGTGAAACCCAACAACCACAGTGGCTATTTGGAAGAGGGGGGTGGTTCTGGCCACTTGAAGGCCCAGAAGGGTGTCATCGGGTAAGGCTACCACAAAGCCCAACACCACTAAGAAGACAAGCTTATCTCCATTCCCAGGACACCAGATTAGAAGCAGCCCACTGAAAGCAGAGAGGAGCAGTTGAAGGCACAGGAGGAAGCAACAGCTGGCAATGCGATAGCAGACAAGGAGACAATTACGCCGGTTTACTAAATGAAAAAAGAGCCAACGATTTAACTGCCACCATGGCAGAGAAGAACAGCCTTAGGCAACCCGTGCAGACCAGAAGCCATTAGTCTGCAGTGAATATGATCAATATACAGCTAGTCACCTGGAAGAGGTAAGGTACACGCATTTTTTTTTTAATTGTGGTAAAATATACATAAGGTTTACAATTTTAAAGTGTAAAGTTCCATAGCATGAGGTACATTCACACTGTTATTCAACCACCACTACCATCCATTTCCAGAACTTTTTCATCTTTCTAAACATGAACTCTGTCCCCATTAAACAAGAACTCCCCCTCCCCTCCCTCCCCCAACTCCTGGCAACCAGTGTTCCGTTTCCTGTCTCTACGAATAAGGCTGCCGCAGGTATCTCACCTAAGTGAGATCACACAGCGTCTGTCCTGGGCCTGGCTTCTCCAACTTGGCAGGGTCTTTAAGGTTTGTCCGTGTTGTAACCAAATGTCCGAACTTCCTTCCTTCCGCAGTTGACTAATGCTCCATTGTATGGAGATGCCACACTTTGTTCAACCATTCATCAAGTGGACATTTGCATTGCTCCTAGCTTTTTACTACTGTGAGGAGTGGCGGTATGAGCAATGGTGAGGGCCCAGCTCTCTGCCTCAGGACAGAGATGCTGGTAATTCTGTTCAGAGCGTGGTCCATCTCCAACTGACTGGCAGAAATGGCTTCAACACTTCAGTCAGTCAGGGGCCTGCATTCCAGATTTTAACAAGGCCCAAATATAGCCCAAATAGTTAACTGGGCTTTAATAATAAACCAGACCACCATTCCCTCTGTCCTCACACTAAGAAGGTGCTCTACAACGAAGATAGCAGGGGAAAAATCCAGTACCAGATTTAAACCAGTGACTTTAAGCCAAGCATGCCCAGAAGAGTCTGTGACTTGCCCAGTGTACGTCTCTCTTCACAAGACTGTGCAGCTTCCAGATTCTCAATACTCAGTACTCGACTTGGGGTGATATCTGGGTAAACAATAATTTACAGACCTGTACAGTTGGCAGCATCTGGAAAATATTTTTAAAAAGGAAAGAAAATAAAGACGCCTGGGCCCCTCCTCAGAGAGCCCAGTGACAAGTCTTGGGTAAGGGCCAAGTATTAGGAGTCTCACGTGCTCCCAAGGGGATTCTGAACAGTCAAGGCGAGACTGACCCACTGTACAAACCAAGAGCTGGGGTGCCAACGCTAGGACACACCAGTGGTCTGGAGTGCTCACAAATGTACTTCACAACAACTTTCTCAAACTATATGCTGAGTAAAACACAAATGAAAACACCAAAATCTAAGGTTCTCCTTCCCCCTGCATTTCTTCAGCTGTAACTGATAAAATAAAGGTCTGAAGGTGCAAGTTCACAGAGGAAGAGAAAGACATGCTGGCCTCTACAAATACATCTATCAGACCATCTGTGATCTCCGCCAACTAGGAGGAAAACCACCTTGTGCAGATTTCCTGGGTCCTCGTTTCCTTTCCAATCCAGAAGCCAAGGGGACAGGAAGAGGAATAAGATTCCACTGCCAGCACTGAATACAACTGAAACTTGACTATAATTCCAGGGCCAGTTTCTGGGTGTGGAACTTCCCTCTTTCCACTGTTTTTTCCCAGAAAAGTTTTCTCAGTATACCACAGCAACCTAGGGCAGGCTCCTGTTCCAAAGGTTCATCAAGTCAGCTCTTGGGATGTCTCTGCTGGGTTCCCAGGGAAAAGTGCTGTAAAAGATGGCTGGATGCCAGGACTAATCCAAAGTGAACAGGCTGATTTCCTTGGAGCCTAGGGCTCTAATATCTGGCTGACATCCAAGATTCATTCCCAGGATGCAGCGAGTCAGTGTGACGCAAAACCTGGAGTTTAGGCCCTGTGTGGTGAAGTGGCAAAGCAGTCATGGATACAGTTAAGGCTAATGAATGGTGGGGCAGGCTGTCCCAGACCCGAGGCCAGAGAACAAAGAACTAACACATCTGTTTTTAAAAAGAGAAAAGATAAGATTATTCTTCAGTTATGATCGTTTCCCCAATTGTCTCAACACTTAATACCATACTACTTCATCTTGTTTAGAATTTCAGAATCAGGTCCCGACTGGAGGTGCCACGAATAGGGCCAGTGGCCCAGGGAACAAGCCACAGAGTTGAAGCCGAACCTTGGTAGAGTCTGCCCACACTAGAGAACCAGCATGCTGAAGGAAGCTGCACCACAACTAAACTCCTCCTGCAGTCTGCAGGTATTGTCCCTGGCATCTCCATGACAGAAGCCCAAGGATTCTCGCCAGAATCCTCCTCCTAGTCCCCATCTTTCTCAAAAAGATGCTTGCTGCTACTCACATATGTACCATTCTAACACATCTGACTTCTTCTTTTCACTATACTAGGCCTTCCCTGTCTAAAAACACCCTGCTCTCCACAGCTCCCCATCCTAGCACACCACTCTCCTTCAAGAAGCCTTTGCTGAGTCCCCACCCGCTGCCCACCCCAAGTGTGCCTCAGGGGGCTTTCCCAAGAGTTCCTGTGGCCAGATTTTGTCTTATCACAATCACAGGATCTACTTCCTACTGAGAAACTAGACACTTTCTCCTTAAGATCTTGGACCAAGGCAAGGATGTCCTTTCTTTTCTTTCAGTATTTATTATTATTTATTTATTGACTGCACTGGGTCTTAGTTGTGGCACTCAACACCTTCGATCTTTGTTGTGGTATGTAGGATCTTTAGTTGAAACATGAGAACTCTTAGTTGTGACATGTGGAATCTAGTTCCCTGACCAGGGATAGAACCTGGGCCCTCTGCACTGGAAGGGCAGAGTCCTAGCCACTGAACCACCAGGAAGTCCAAGGATGTCCTTTCTCACCAATCCTTCAACACTGTACTGTAAGTCCTAACAAATGCATTAAGAAAAGGAAATAAAAAGAATACAGACTGGGAAGAAACAAGACTGTCTTTATTTGAAAACGGCATGATTGCATCTACAGAGAATCTGAAAGAATCAAAAAAACCACCTGGAACTAAGAAGCAATTAGAGCAAAGTTGTAGGATATAGGGTTAATGTACAAAAGCCAACCACTTTCCTATATATCAGCAATGAACAATCGGAAATATAACCACAGCACACACAGATCTGCGATCATGTTTGTTCTCCTTCTCCAAGTTCATATTGCCACAGACAACATCAAGTCAGTGTCTGACAGGTTGAAAGGTCTCAATAAAAGTTCGAAGAAAGCTAGAAACCAACCACAGTTGCCAGTTATGCAAAGCCCAAAGCCTGGGACAGAGGCCTCCCAACCCCAGAGAGAGAGGGCAGGATGTCTGCAGACAAGTCAGTGTGTCTTCAGACCGTCGTAATGCAGAGTATGACATGTCAGCCAAGGTGAACAGGGAACCTAGAGGATCAGTGTCGGGGGTGGATCATCAACAATGATAATCACTGATCATCAAGGTGGCCCCACAATATGCAGTGTGAGTGCGTGCATGCTAAGTCACTTCAGTTGTGTCCAACTCTTTTCAACCCTGTACACTGCAGCCTGCCAGGCTCCTCTGTCCATGGGATTCCCCAGGCAAGAATACTGGAGTGGGTTGCCATGACTCCTCCAAGGGATCTTCCTGACCCAGGGATCAAACCTTTTGTCTCCTGGATTGGGAGGCAGTTTCTTTACCACTAGCGCCACCTGGCAAGCCCAATGTGCAGTGTACTGACCTCCTAAACACACTGAGCTTCTGAAGCAGCACTTCACCCAAGGACAGAGCTTTAAATTTGAGTTTGGGAAATCCAGACGCCTAATGCTTTTGAACTATGGTGTTGGAGAAAACTCTTGAGAGTCCCTTGGACTGCAAGGAGATCAAACCAGTCAATCCTGAAGGAAATCAATCCTGAATATTCAATGCAAGGACTGATGCTGAAGCTCCAATACTCTGGCCACGTGATACGAAGAGCCGATTCATTAGAAAATACCCTAATTCTGGGAAAGATTGAAGGCAGGAGGAGAAAGGGACGACAGAAGACAAGATGGTTGGACAGCATCACCGACTCAATGGACGTGAGTTTGAGCAAGCTCTGGGAGATGGTGATGGACAGGGAGGCCTGAGCGACTAAACAACAAAGGGGAGACAAACCAACTGACTCTCAATCTTCTGAAAATCCACTTAACAAATGAGATGTGTGGAAAAGGCACCTCTAATTTGGTTCTCTAAGCACATAACTCCCTTTGCCTCCCTTTCCTGGGGGATTGGTCTCTGATGGTGGTGATTCCCCCAGGTGAAAGACTTATCAGTACTTCAAAGCCAGGAAGACCTTGGTTCAGATACTGCCTTCGTGACCCTAGGCAGGCACCTTAGCCAGGGGCCTTCTTCTGCTGGGATTTTGTCTTATCTTCTTGTGTTCTTCTGAAAACTAAAAAGGATAAGAAGTTAGTACAGCTCCCAGCAAAAGATTAAAGAAAAAAAAAAGTTCCTTCCCCTCTCACACACAAATAGGTAATAACAAGTTGTGAAACACTAGTAGCCCTCAGTTACAAGTGTCATAATCCTCAGGAAAAACATAGCATGGAATTCCCCTGGTGCTACAGTGAATAGGAGACTGATTGCCAATGCAGGGGATATAGGTTCAATCCCTGATCCAGGAAGATTCCACATGCCAGGAACATTCCACGACTGCTGAGCCTGTGCACCTAGAGCCTGTGCTCTGCAACAAAAGAAACCACTGCAACGAGAAACCCACGCACCTCAATGAAGAGTAGCTCCCACTTGCTGCAACTAGAGAAAGCCCTTACACAGCATGAAGCCCCAGTGCAACCAAAAATTAATTTAAAAAAGAATGGTTGCTTCTTTTTTAAAAAAAAAGGGAGGGGGACACAGCATGGCAACCAGGTCTGGCATCACTGCATTACGTCACTTTCAAATGTCAGAAAGGCCAGGGTATCCTGCCACCCTCCTGCTGACCAGGCCACACAAACTGGAGGACTTTCCAAACTGTTCTTCACAGTTCTAAATTTAATGAGAGCTTTTTCTCTTTTCGGTCTCTAAGAAAAGGTCGGGTAGAATATGTTACCCCCTTATTGTCACAAACAAGCAATGCACAAACAAGACAGAGAAATATTTAGAGCCCCAGACCTATCTTCACTAAGTGTGTAAATCTCTGGATGGCTTCAGCTGCTTCTCAAATCTTCTACTTACCAAAGCCTGACACACTCCCATACCCTCCTTTGTTCTATTGGACAAGTACAAGAAACTTTCTATTTGCATAGTTAATAAGCCTCCTTCAGGCTTCCCTGGTGGCTCAGACGGTGAAGAATTTGCCTGCAACGTGGGAGACCTGGGTTCAATCCCTGGGTCAGGAAGATCCCCTGGAGGAGTCATAGCAACGCACTCCAGTATTCTTGCCTGGGAAATTCCATGAACTGAGGAGCCTGGCAGGTTCCTGGCTACAGTCCATAGGGGTGGCAAAGAGTCAGACATGACTGAGAGACTAACAATTTCACTTTTAACCCTCCTTCAGGGGCTTGTTGACATTTCATCAGCTTTTGTTGCTGTTGCTCAGTCACCCAGTCGTGTCCGACTCTTTGCGACCCCATGGACGGCAGCACGCCAGGGCTCCCTGTCCCTCACAATTTCCCAGAGTTTGCCCAACTTCGTGTCCATTGCATCGGTGATGCCATTCACACATCTCATCCTCTGATGCCCTCTTCTCCTTCTGCCCTCAATCTTTCCCAGCATCAGGGACTTCCCCAATCAAGTCAGCTGTTCACATCAGATGACCGAAACACTGGAACTTCAGCTTCAGCATTATTCCTTCAAACCCTGAGTATTCAGGGTTAATTTCCCTTAAGACTGACTGGTTTGATCTCCTTGCTGTCCAAGGGACCTTCAGAAATCTCCTCCAGCACCACAGTTCAAAGGCATCAGTTCTTTGGCACTCTGCCTTCTTTACAGTACAGCTCTCACAACCATACATGACCACTGGGAAGACCACAGTCTTGACTATACGGATCTTTGTGGACAGAGTAATGTTAACTTTTCTGCTTTTCAACCTGCAGAGTCTAGGTTTGTCATAGTTTTCCTGCTAAGGAACAATAGTCATCTGATTTCAAGGCTTCAGTCATCAGGTTTTAGATTTATCTTTATAAGGGGCTCAGGTCTAGTGGGAGATGCCCGACTTGCTGATAAAGGGAAAACAGAGGTAGGCTCCATCTAGGAGAGTCCTCATTTTCTCTTATCTGAGGTGGCAAAAGGCAGAAAGCAGCTGGTTCACTTGGAAATTGAAAATGGAAACAGCAGCATAGATGGGCCAAGCCCATAAAGCAAACACCCTCACAGCAGGAAGGAAGAGGTGATGTCTGCACGTCCTCGTTCCCAATCTCGGGCATTTTTGCAATTTCATCTTCGAGGTGAAGGTATTAACAACAGGGAGTTGTTACAACCAGCAATGTCCCCAGATGGGAGAACCACTATGAGCCACAGCACAACAGGCGGCCAGACACCAGGTATGCAGCAGCTAACTGTGATAAAGGTTCCTCTGAGCCTATTCTACAAAGGCAATGGGGCACACAGCAGGCGCAAAGACTCACAACCCAACTGGGACTTGATTCTTAAACTGGTTTTTTTCGTGGGCTCTGCAAAAACACACAAACATGGATAAAATTCCACAAACAGAAATATTTACTGTAAGTACTGCTGGGATATTTGGTTTCTTTTCGCCCAAATCTTGCCTAAGTCTATACAAGACGGTGGTTAACTCCAATGGTAGTTGAGAAAAGAATCACAAAATGCTTTCCTTGCATACTTAATATAAAAGCTTGCAGTCACATCATTCCTCTCCTCACTCCATCCCTGAAAAAGGGATGAAACTACACTTCTCTACAGCCTCCCTAACACTTGTGAACTAGACCAAATTACAACAATCTATTTCCTACAATCAGAAAATTGGCGTAAAAAAAAGAAAGCCAAATTGTTTATCCCGACTAGAATACAAAGTCAATCCAACTCTACCCGAGGCCTCGAGAAAGAAGATCAGTGCCACATTGAGAGCTCCCAAAGCAGTCCAGGCTACCTCCTGGGACTCCAGCACTTGGGTTACCGCTGACACTTCATGCCGTCACTTCTGTATGTTGTGCCTCTGGCACCGTCGCCAACAGCCCTCTTCTGCTGGCACAGAGCCGGGCACTATAAACACCTGCGGATACAGACGCTCCTTGGGGAGCAGACATGCTTAGCTACCTCCAACTGCCCACCTGAATGCCTTAGGCTTTACACTGGCTCCGCTCACACTTGTGACCCATGTGACTATCTCACAGCAGAAGGACCCAGCATTTCACTAGAAGGGGACCATCATGCATGGAATGGGTAGAGCAGCCCTTCTTGCCATTAAAAAATAAAATCCTCTCCTTAGAATTTTGCTATTTTCACACAATTCTTTCTTTGTGCTCCATAGGCACAGTAACCAACTCAAGAGTCCCTGGGTGTGGGGGAGAGGGGTGGGGGCAAGGATGAAGGGACAGGATAGGACCTGGGGCATCCAAACCATGGCCAATATCAGCTAAGAAGCAGTTTACTCTGTGATTCCAGGCAAGAGAGGCCTTCGCCTCAGGCAGAACTCCCAATATGGACAAATGCAGAGAGGCACACAAGAGGGACACACTTTTACAGCTTTCAGCACGAGTGCACGCTGTGGCATCATGTTCAAGCTTCCTCCTCCCTCCCCAGGTAAGGCAGCGACAACAGCAGGCAGGCAGCCACCACTCAGAACAAGGCCCGATATTCCAGGGCTCTCTCTTCTTACAGCAACTGGTCACCTCCTTCTGCATCTTACCCACCAGGCTCACAGGCAAAATCATGACATAACTGCCGCTCCGGAGAGAGCTCATAAGGTGGTGGTACTCATCTCTGGCTGCACAGAGAATTGTTTAGGGATCTTGCTTTAAACCCTCATGTGTACAGCTGGGGACAGGAGGAAGGGCTGACTGCAAAGAAGCACAAAAGGAGTTTGGGGGAATGCTGGAAACACTCTATCTTGACTGCAGTGGTGTATTTGTCAGAGTGAATTTTATAGCATATACTTCTATACCCATATAGAAAATGGATAAACAAACAAATCATGTCTGTGCCCCCACCTACTTCAGATTTGACGCTGTGCAGGGAACGTGGAGACAGACCTGCAGATGAAGAACAAAAGCAGGCTGGCCTGAGCCTTGTCAACCTCCAGAGCTAATCTCTGAAACTTTTAGCCACAGACACTGTCATTAGACCTGTGACTCCTCATCTGTGAATCAGAGTGGCTAACAGGGCCCATCCTTAGGACCGTCTCAAGTTTCAAAGGCTTACAAACAGTGCCTGCCTTATGTGCAGTGCCCAGTGCTGTTCAATCACAGCTTTTGGAGGGCGGCGGGGCTGAGAAAGACCCAAACTGCTCTACTTTCTGGGAATGATCCATCCACCTTGTGCAAACTGGAAACACCTCCAAGATGAGAGTAGCTACTGGAGCACTGCTTAACAACTGTTATGAAGTGCTTTTCTGAAAGGAAAGTTTAAGATAAAGAATAGGTTCTATGACTTGTGGTTTACATTTAAGACAGCAAAACAGCGAGACTAACAATCTTAAAGGAGTAACAAAAAAATCCTTGTGGGCTGCACAACCACAACATTTCCTGCACTCACATCAGTGCAGACATGAGGCTACTCCTAGCTCAGAAAGTTGATACCCAGCTGTTCAAGAGGTTTAATGTACAAGAAAGTTTATTAATCTTTTGAGAAAATTAACTTACCCTTATAGAACAAAGCTATTCTGCAGAGCAATTTTTCATAGTAAATATTTCCTTGAGGACCTTAGTCCAATTTTACAATTTTGGTTAAATCTCAAAACTAGTAAAGATTTGCTGCTGCAGGGCTGAGAGTGGGACTCCCAGACAGCAAGTGCCAGAGAACCAAGCAACGGCCTACTAGCCCTGACAAAAGAATACCTTCCAGTTCAGCGGGAACAAGCAATGTTAAAACAAACAGGGTAATTCTGCCCTATATTTTTAGAGCTCTTGATTAAAACATTTAGCTGTTATTATAACAAAATGTAACAAAGCCACAAGTAGGGGAAAGGTCACCCTAAAGCATGAACACCTATTTTCACATTGGTAAACTCACAGGGTCACTTACAATCAATGCTCTGGCATTGATGGGACACGTGTACAGACCCTGCCTATCACCTTTACACGGGACCTGAGAGCCACTCCAAAGGGCAAAGTTTACTACTCCTCAGCACTTTTACACTGGGACATCTCCAGTTTTTCAAGTGTGGACATTATATGATTGGGAAGGCTCAACAAATGTTTGATGGCTTAATATTAGCTGCTCAGCTCAGTGGTCTCCTCCGTGAAAGGTGTTATGACAAGCCCCTGATCAAAATGGCAGCAGGAACGCTGAAGAGTGAAACCAGAAACGGCTCAAGAGAGACCAGTAACCACCATAATAGACTCCATGAGCAATGCCTGAAATCCATGCCTTCAGTCTCCTCTGACAGCTGATCTCCCAGAACACATGGAAAAATGTCCACCCATCCTTCACTGTCATTACTCTCCTCCAGAGGAAAAAGCAAAGCCTCTTTGATCACAGGGATCTCTAACTGTACTTCACACAATCCCAGCCCATTCTCTCCACGAGTCAGAGAAAGCATACTGTGACACAAATGCCAAACATCACCAGATCCCCAGCCTTCCGTTTGCTCACAGGACCTGCTCACTGGATGTCTGCACATGTGGTCACCGGCAGTCACTTAAGCTCCTTTCAAGGACCACAGCTCCTGGTTAGAATGTCCAAACTCAACTCTGTAACTGTATGGGGGAGTTAGGAAGCAGTCACTTCTACAATGCATCAGATCTACACCAATAAGCTCTAAGATCGCGCACCTGCCCGCACCAGGCACGTCTGCAAGCTGCTAAACATTCTGCAAGCCACCAGTGCCCTGCCGGGGGATTTGCTGAGCAGTCAAACCCAGCCTGGCTGCGATGGCTGTAGCAGTTGGCAGGCAATGTACTAGCAACAACTTTCCCAGTTAAGTGCCAACTTTCCCTGAGTGTCCACATGCTTAGAGAATGCAGCTGGACTCAGAACAAGGAGCAATTACTGAATGCTTACTGAGGCTTGCTGTCTGACCTCACAAGAACCCTGCACACAGTAGGGATTAGAATCTCACTGTGTAGCCAAGGACACTGATGTAGAAGAAATCAGTCATTTACATGAGGCCACCAAGCCAGCAAGGAATTCAGAGGCTGCATGATTCTTCACCCTATACCTCCAAATCATTTCCTGATGGACGAAAGGCAAAACCCGATCAATTTTAGAAGATGGTGGCCCAGTGGCTAAGAATCTACCTTGCAATGCAGGGTATGTGGGTTTAATCCCTGGTCAAGGAAATAAGATCCCACCTGCCTGGAACAATTAAGCCTGTATCCCGCAAGTACACTGGACAGACTGAGCGCCCCAGCAAAAGATTCTGTGTGGCACAACTAAACACTGATACAGTCAAATAGTAAATTTTTTTTTTTAAAAGATACTAAAAAGTGTGTGTACGTGGTGGTGGTGGTAGAGATACCAAACTACGAGGAAATATTTGTAAAATGTACTATCCACAAAGATCTGGTACTCAAATATAAAGAACTGCTGCAAATCAATTTTAAAAGATAAACAAGCTAAAGGAAAATGAGCAAAAGTCAGAAACAGGTATTTCAAACAGGTACAATAAACAAACATGAGAAGATACTCAGAGCTGAGTTAACTTGCAAATATAAGAAGTCTGTTAATGTCAAAATGTTGGTGAAAACACGGTTCAACATTTTCCAATGTGGGAAGGTAAACAGATGCAACTGCTTCTTTTTTTTTTAAGTAACCTGGCATTAAGGTATCCCCCATGGCCTAGCAATCCCACTCCCGGGGCACTTACTTGAGACACCTGCACACCCCTTGGATGCACGCAAGCACGCAGAAGAATGCTAGAGCAAGAATGCTTATTAACAGCGCCTCTTCCACCCTCCTTTCCCTGTTCAATAAAAGCAAATCTACTGACCTAAACGTCCACCAACAGGAATAAATTTTGATACACTCAAACTTAGGTGAAAATAAATAAGGTAACCATAGACAGCTACCACAACATGGATGAACTTTAAATGAAGAAGTGGCAGAAGTCTGCAAATGGTATGCAGCATTGATAACAAAGCTGCAAAACAAGACTGAACAACATACCGTTCAGCAATACAAGCAACTGAGACAAAAGTATCAGATGGTCTCCTCAAAATTCAGGATGGGGCAAGAAAATGTGTAGGAAAAGGAACACACGCAAACCAGAAATGAATGAGGTAGTCCCAGGTCCCCTCGAGTTGGGAAACAAATTAGAATCATTCAAATTTAAAGTGGAAAAAAAAAAAAAAAAATTTAAAGTGAAAACCATTGCAGCTTTAATCAGAATGACTACAGTATCTTCTGTGCAATCAGACCACCCCAGAGTAGGCAGAAGCAATGCTCTGCTGCCCCCGATTCTCCTAACAGTAGGGCTACTTGACCCCAGACAAATCTTCACCATCTCCAGGCAGGTGGAGTGCTTCTATCATCCTATTTTACTGATAGGGGAACCGAGGTTAAGCAGTCTTTGCCAGATCACTGCCAAAAGCCGTTGAGTCCATTTTCGGCATCAATACCATCAGTCACAGCTCATCTGCTCACCTCCTCAGGTAGTACATTCCATTTTCAGCATGCTCTAATGGTCAGCATAAAACACACTGGAGGTACAGAGAACTTCAGCTAAGCATAAACACTTAGTGACTAGCTCAATCCCTTCCCAGGACAAGAAAATGACACTGGCAGTTTAACAGTTAAAAAAAGTGACTTCAAAGTTACAGCTGGCTTCAAAACTTGATGCACAGTCTGCATAAGATCCTTATGAATCAAGTCTGCATCCTCTGGCTTCAACTAGAAGCTGTTTGGCAACACGTACGACAGGATGGATTCTGAAACACATCTTTATATTTAGATGCACATGTGTGCCTATGACTAAAAACCGGGAAGGAGAGTGTGGATTGGAACGCTCACCCCAAGATTCCAACACTGTATTATCTAAAAAACAAATCAAGACACTACTAGACTAAAAGTTTACAGAAAGTGAGTCCATTAAACACTTAAAATTCAACCTCTTTAAAACATCCCGCATCTAGGTGCTTCACATGCATTCCGAGTCACCTTGTAACTTGTGTGTCACATGACAAAAGACTCATCTGGGTGGAAGCAGCCTTCAAGAACATTGAGAAAACAAAGAATCCTGCAATCCCTGGTCAACTCACAGAACAGAAGGAAGTTTAAAAAAAAAAAAAAAAAAAAAGGACAAAAGCTGAAAACTACTTAACTTCTGCTAGGTTTAAAAAGCTACAAACAAAAAATTATTCTTAAGTGCCAGAAAGGATATGGGGTTTTGCAGTCCTCATACAGTGTTGATGGAAATGTAAAATGGGGCAGCAACTTCCGACAACAGTCCAGCAGCTCCTCAAAAGTACATATGATGCAGAAATACTACTGTAGATATAAAGCCAAGAGAAAGAAAAACACAAAACTTGCAAATGAATGTTCACAGCAGCATTATTCCCAAAAGCCAAAAGGTAGAAACTGAAATGTTCATGAACTGATGAATGGATCGTCCTATTCATAAGGATACAATAAGATTTTCTGAAAATGGGGGGGGGGGGATCTAAGCTGCTTCCTTTTGGGGGAGCAAACTGTCTAGCTTATTGCACTCCCCTTTGAAGGAGATGCCTGGTACTCAGGAGGCACAGGGATGCAGGATGAAGCAATTAAAGTTACCCAGGCTTGGGATTTCCCTGGTGGTCCAGTGGTCCATCTTCCAAAACAGGGGAAATGGGTTCCATCCCTGTAAGATCCCACATGCCATCGGGTAACTGAGCCCCCAGGTCACAACTACTGAGCCACATGCCATAAGAAGAGAGAAGCCTATGAGCCGCAAGGAAGATCCTGTGTGCTTCAACTAAGACCCAACACAGTCAAAAATAAATTTAAAAATTACTAAAGTTGTCCAGGCTTAAGACACAGAACACTGAATGCAGAGACGTGGTCTGCTGAGACTGGTGCTATAGGCTCCTCTCAACTCTGATATGTCTGCTCATGAGTTGGTAAGGGCCCTCCCACTTACAGGATTTAAAAAGTAAGCTGCTCTGGTCACATTTTGAGGCAATGCATGGAGAAATGTTCAATTACAATAATTCTGTGAGTCTTTTTAGGGTTCGACTGGTTGAAATCAAGACACAAGTCACGAAGAATATAGCCAATATTTTATAAGAACTATAAATGGAATATAACCTTTTGAAAGTGTGAACTATGTTGTACACCTGAAACATATAATAATGTGTATCAACTATACCACAATTGAAAAAAAGACATGTCAAACCAATTGCTACGGAAAAGGCTGTCTTGGTACTTTGGGGGTTGAGAAGCCAGGGCTGTGGGGTAACTGACAGACCCTGAGAAACCAAGACGGGGTGGGATCCATTTCAATTTTAACCAGTCACTTCTTTTAGGATGCCCTGAAAGACAGCTGGCTGAATACCACAGTGCCACCGCTTGAACCATATCCTATACCTTTTGACCATCTTTCATAGCTGCCTGATAAAAATCCCCTAACCACAAATCAGTTTCAGAGCAAAATTAGAACATGAAAAGTTTACAGTCCTCTGCAAGCTTGTTTCAAGTTCTTATTTTCAAAATTGCCAGGACTTCCCTCGTGGTCTAGTGGTTAAGAATACACCTTGCAATGCAGGGGACACAGGCTGGATCCCTGGATGGGGAACTAAACCCAGGCACCACAACCAGCCAGAGACCGTATGCCTCAAGCATGGAGCCCGCCAGCCGCAATGAAGATCCCACGTGATGCAACAAATACGCAACAGATAAATAAATAGCCAAGTATTTAAAATAGCCAAGAGGTGAAAGCAATTTAAATGTCCATCAACAAACGGATGGATGGATAAAGAAAATAGGTATGTGTATATACAATGGATTAGTAATCAGCCTTTTAAAAAGTAAGGAAATGCTGGCATTTATGACATGGATGAACCTGTATGACATTATGCACAGTCAAACAAGTCAGTCATAAAAAGACAAATACTGCATAACTCCACTGTACGAAGTATCTGAAACAGTCAAACTCTTAAAAACAGAAAGTAGAATGTAGTTGCCAATGGCTAGGTAGAGAGGAAAGGGGAGAGTTTTCAGTGGCTATAGTTTCAGTTTTGCAAGATGAAAAAGTTCTCAGGATCTACTGCACAACAATGTACACATAGTTAACACTATCGTACACTTGAATGTTAAGATGGCAAAATTGTCTTATGCATTTTTGACCAGAAAACATAGGTAGATGGTGTCACTGCAGCTTCCTCAACTCTAAAATAGAAATATGGCCCTTACAATGCCTGTGTAAGAGCCAAATGAGATGCAACAGAAATTGCTCGATAAACACTATTAACTCTGAAAATATTCACATTTCATGAGCTGTAAACCACGAAACATGTAAAACCAAAGGCAGCCCACTAGCAACAGCTCAGTGGGCAGGTTTCTGCCCACCTTGCTCAGTTGATTCACTCCAGGTGGACTCACCACCGGCACCTTCTAGTCAGCTCAGTCTTCAGTCTCTGCTTGAACCTTAGTTCACATTCTCCACACAGGTAATGGGGCCAAATGACCCAGCCCTGCCCCTAAAGGTCACAAAAATGAGAGTGGAAGGGAAGATGACAGATAAAGCAAATTCCAAAGAGGGGTGGGGGATTTTCTAGGCTATAAAGACAGGCAGAGACTAGAGATCATCTTTTCCAGATAACTCCAGGATGAATAGTTTCCGAAGTCAAAGACCTCACCCTGCTGCTGCTGCTAAGTCACTTCAGTCGTGTCCAACTCTGTGCGACCCCAAAGACAGCAGCCCACCAGGCTCCCCCGTCCCTGGGATTCTCCAGGCAAGAACACTGGAGTGGGTTGCCATTTCCTTCTCCAATGCAGGAAAGTGAAGTCGCTCAGTCGTGCCCGACCCTCCGAGACCCC
This sequence comes from Bos indicus x Bos taurus, assembly GCF_003369695.1. Taxonomy (NCBI): domain Eukaryota; kingdom Metazoa; phylum Chordata; class Mammalia; order Artiodactyla; family Bovidae; genus Bos; species Bos indicus x Bos taurus. The sequence continues at coordinate 102,607,313 of NC_040082.1, forward strand.
ATGGACTGCAAACTTCCAGGCTCCTCCATCCATGGGAGTTTCCGATGAGGGCTAATTCTCTGAGTTCTCATTCGGCACAGGCTTGGCTCTCAAGTCCAGGCCCTTTCTGTGATTCCTCTTCCAACCTCCTAGGGGTGGGAGAGAGGAATAGAGGAGAAACCTGCCTATCCATAAATCAGGATTCAGTCCCCACTATCTTCTCATCTAAATGCTGGCCCCAGGTCCCTCATTTCTACCCCCACAGCCCCAGGGAGACTTCTCTCACCTTCCTGACAATTGCCCAAAGTCTCCAAGTCTGGCAAACCCTCCCCTGAATTCTAGAACTGCACAGCCACCTGCCCACAGGCCAATGTTAACATAGATACCTGAAAGTACCATGGGACTAAAATGAGTCCAGCTTCTCTAAAATCTGTCAAACCGAGCAGTGTTAGTCTTCCAGCCACTTTCAAGGCCTTATGTGCCACATGAGTGTAGTGTTAACACACTAAATAACCCAGAAAACAAATGTTTCTATGACTGTAGAAAGCTCCACTGGAGACCACTGCTTTGAGTGGGTAACCTTTCCCTTCTCCAGGAGATCCTCCCAACCCAGGATGGAACCCAGGTCTCCCGTATTGTAGGTGGATTCTTTACCAGCTGAGCCACAAGGGAAACCCTAGGAACTGGGCAGATCACTGTAAATAAGAATGCTCCAAACTGGACCCTAAAATATGGAGGGAGTACAGAAGCAGCAAAGAATCAAGACATGGAATTGGGCGATGGTCTTGTGACAAAAGCCAGGAGCTCACAGTACCACAGGATGGGAATTTCAATTTTATCCTATATGCAATTTTAGAATTTTAGAGCAACAGAATTATGCAGCAATAAATCTATTATATTTTGATAATGTACTGAGTTGGGAAAAAAATTCCTTCGGTTTTTAAAGTAAAACTAAAAGACATTATCCATTTTCACTAAGAACTTTATTGAACAATGTATTTGCCATTTTGTTCTACTACCTTTTCCCACTTTCCAGGCAACTTTGTAATTCCATCTTCCCAAAACTTACCTTTTTTGAGCAAAGAACTGTTTCAGGTGTCTTTTACAGTCTATCAGGGAATTAATTTTTTTCCATTAAGAGAATTTATAAAGACCAAAATAAATGGACATCCAAAGGTCCAATGTGTGGTGAATACAGCAGACAAATCAGAACTTCCCAGACACGCTGTAACAATTTTTGCCTAATCACCAAAGAAACATGTGGTCTTGCATTATCCTGATGGAAGATTATGCATTTTCTGTTGACTAACTCCAGATGCTTTTCATCAAGTGCTGCCTTCAGCTAGTCTAACTGGGGGCAGTACTGGTTAGAAATAATTGTTTCATTTTCCAGAAGGAGATTGTAATAAAATGACTTCCTTCCAATCCTACCATAGACACATCACCTTCTTTGGATGAAGACTGGCCTTTGGTGTGGTTGGTAGTGGTTCATTTCGTTTGCTCCACAATCTTTCATTTCATATTACTGTACAGTATCCACTTTTCATCGTCTATCACAATTTGTTTTAAAAAACAGAACATTTTTGTTACATTTCAGTAGAGAAATCGTAGGCGGAAATACTGTCAGGAAGGTTTTTTTCTGCTTCAGTTATGTGGAACCCAAACATCAAAGTGATCAACATAACCAAGGTGGTACAAAAGATTTTCAATGCTTGATTTGGATATTGTGAGTATATCAGCTATCTCCCAAGTGGTGTAACATTGATTGTTATTCTCCACTAATGTTTCAATTTGACTGCCAGCAACTTCAACTGGTCTACCCAACTATGGTACACGGTGCAGTGAGAAATTTCCATCGCAAAGCTTCGAAAAACACTTCTGACACATTCAATCAGTCACAGCACCTTCTCCATACACTGCACAAATCTTTTTGCTTTTCAGTTGCATTTTTGCCTTTCTTGAAACAATAAAGAATATGCTGAAAATGTTGCTTTTTATTTCATCTTCTTTTTAAAGACGACTACACAAAAATTCACCAATTTCGTTAAGTTTTTTTTTAAATGCATGCTAATATGACCGCCATCACCATACAATCTAACAAAGTTGTTTCGGATGACATTAAAGACAGCTAACCACTACCACAGCTATCTTATGGAAAAAAAACAAATGAACCTTTTGGCCAACCCAATACTTTCCAACTAGCTTACTAGTCAAGTTTTGCAGGGAATTTGTTTAACATCTACCATTTTCTCTTGACTGGATATTTTTTTCACATATACTCGAACCAAACCTTTAATGAGATCATTTGTCATTTTACAAATTGAAAGAAAAGTTTTAAAAGTAAAATGAAACATCTATTTCTTCAAGGCACACTTCTTAAATGAATTACCACCGTTCTAACACTGGGTTGCTGCTCACCACTGAAGATAGAAAGATCTCTGAAACACCTGTCTCACTCCCCCAAGCCCCAATCACGTTTTAAATGTACTAGGCATACAAACATGGGAGACACTTTTACTCATCACTGAATCCTCACTGCACACAAAGAATACTGAACACAGTATCTGATTACGTAAAAGTCCCACGCGCACACGATGAAGGAATCATCCAAGTCGACAAGTTTGCTTCCGGCAGGAAATTCCTTGTAAATAAGAGTCCCTAAGTGGGAAATAAGCGCCCAAGAGCTGGAATTCAATTTCACCCTACAAAAAGCAGAGCTTAGAGACTGTGCAGCTCACAGTAATCATAAGAGATCATCCAGCTCACACCAATTTAACAAGCCCGGGTGGAGTGCCTGGGCAAAAGATGACACTCCAGCTTACTACTCCCCCAAAATTCTTCTTCTGTACTCATACTACTTCCACTGGAGTATCAAGGGGAAAATGGAGGTGAAACCAAATCAAAGCACTGGTGGAAACCTTTTCAGGGTGCAGCTTAATTCCACTTGTTTGAATTTCCTCATAAGACTCTTCAGGAGAGTGGCACAGAATTCTGGATGAAAAGATCTATCCAGTGAAAGCAATGACTCTCCTCTGATAATTCTCTGCCATGCGGACTACCTCCAAAGGACAGGTGTTTGCTTGCAGCACTATCCAGGTCTCCTCCAAGCCTCAGCTATCCTCACTGACAGACCAGCCTAAACATCAGTTCTTTTCCAATGTTCACAGCTGGATGGACTCTTCCTTCCAGGAGTGCCTGGCCTGCACCTCTCAGAGAGTACTTCCAAGATCTACCTTATGCTACTAGGTACCATTCCAACCATCTGCATGCATTACATTCCTTCCTCCCTAGTCATGAACACTTGGGGTCTAGAGCCAGGCCTTGACACTTAACAGCAACCCTGTCCAAGTGACTGAGCTCTCCAGACATCAAATTTCTTATCCTTAAGACAGAAATGATACCAGTACCTATCTTCAGAGGACTTTAGGAATACAGAAGGTCTTAGAAGTTCAACAAACAGTACACCTGGCACACAGTAATCACTCAAATATTCACTAAAATGGAGTGATCATAAACGGATGCACAAGCTCCATCTGTGCAGGGGAATAGAGTGGAGAAAGGGAAGTGATTCACACTGCAGTTCCATACATGAAGGCTGACTCAGACAGCAAGCAGAGTGACTTCTGTGCAAATCTACCACTTCAGAATAGGCCAGCAGTAAGAAACAGACTGCAACCATGAAATTAAAAGACGCTTGATCCTTGGAAGGAAAGCTATGATCAACCTAGACAGCATTTTAAAAAGCAGAGACATTACTTTGCCAACAAAGGTCCGTCTAGTCAAAGCTATGCTATGGTTTTTCCAGTAGTCATGTGGTTTTTCCAGTAGTCATTTTTCCAGTATGGATGTGAGAGTTGGACTATGATGAAAGCTGAGAGCCGAAGAACTGATGCTTTTGAACTGTAGTGTTGGAAAAGACTCTTGAGAGTCGCTTGGACCGCAAGAAGATCCAACCACTGTATCCTAAAGGAAACTAGTCCTGAATGTTCATTGGAAGGACTGATGATGAAGTTGAAACTCCAATACTTTGGCCACCTGATGCGAAGAATGGACTCGCTAGAAAAGACTCTGATGCTGGAAAAGATTGAAGGCAGGAGGAGAAGGGGCCAACAGAGGATGAGATGGTTGGATGGCATCACTGACTCGATGGACATGAGTTTGAGTACGATCTGGGAGTTGGTGATGGACAAGGAAGCCTGGCATGCTGCCGTCCATGGGGTCGCAAAGAGTCAGACACGACTGAACTGAAGAAACAAAAAAAAGGCAACCCACTCCATTATTTTTGCCTGGAAAACCCCACGGACAGAGGAGCCTGGTGGGCTACAGTCTATTGGGTCGCAAGAGTTGGACACGACTTGGTAACTAAACAACAAGAAACAAAAAAGACCTATTCAGAAAAGGTATTTCTACCCTTTGAAGGGAAATCTGTTCATAGGCAACTACTTGCTAGAAATCCTTTTCACAAAGAGTCAATGATCAAAGACAAGCAACTGTCTCAAGGTGAACAATTGGGGGGCGGGGGTGTTTAAAGAGGCACAGGCCAAAGGAGGAACCCAGCTCTCCCAAGTGTAAGGGAAGGGTACTCAGATGGGCTCCCAGAGCAAAGAGGCCCACAGGCGTCCTGAGAAATGACACTGAGGACAGGCAAGCTAAGATGCAGGCTATCAGCTCCAATGTGAAGAACTCAAAACTGCACTCCTGGGATTACAAATATATGCGAGCTATTATCTTGAAACAGACGAACATGAAGGTGGACGAACATGAAGGTGGTGTTATTTCCAGACAACTCATCTGTGAGCTCAATAGTTTCCTGGAATCAAAAGGAAAATGAAGACACAAATATGCAAACTTCACTACTTAGCCATTTTTTTTTAATATATATAACTGAAAGCATTTCAAAGCTAAATAACTTTAAATGAAGATTATGAATGAAAACAACCTACACATGGATGATACTACCTCTTATAAAACTCCTTCATATAAGTTATGTTTATTTCTTTTATTTACAGAATAAAAAGAGCAACCTGTTTAAGCAACAAAGCCATGTGTGTACAATACATAAGACTGTAACTCAACTGGGCAGAGCAAAGGAATGCATTATAGCCAAAGACCAGCAGAAAATGAACGGGGGAAATATCCATTAGCACATATAAATTTAATTCAAACTTTAGAGATTAGGGGAGAGCAAAGAGGTTTTGATATTGTTAAAAATAGGACAACAGGCCCAAAATGAGCCCCATGTCAACAAACCACAGGTTAATTCATTTCAGCTCTCCCAGAAATGGAATCTTAAAACCAGTCAATCAGGAATCACCTGGTCAGCACTAGTGAGGTAATCTGCCTGACAGACCCCTGCCATCCCTAAAAAGAAAGTGACCTTGCCACAAGCAATCTGTTTTTTGACAGCTTAGTTTCCCCCACCGCACTCTGTCTTTCCTCTGTACAGCTCCGTGTATCTGCTAGATAGAATGCTGTTCCATTCACAAATCACTGAAGAAAGTCACTAAGATCTTAAAATTTACTCCACTGAATTTTTAAAACAACATGCACTATTCCTAGAAGTAATACAAGTTATTTTCCATCCTTTGACAACTCTGCCCCAATTACAAAGCATGAATTATTCAAGTTAATAACACTGAGTTTCCCCTTCCTTGTACCAGACAAAGGATTTGGAAGAGAGAAGAATGGTATCATGCTCACCACCTGTGCAGCATGCTTCAATCCCTAAGCACAAACATATCACGCTGAAGAATGGTTATTTTCTCATCCCACAAGTTCTCCCTCAGTCTGAAGGTTCAAATGCAAGCATGGAAAAAAGGTCTCACAGCTAAGAGCAAGCACTAAGACACAGAAGGGACCACAGCCACGAGTCTTTCTAAGTCTATCCATACGCAGCACGACCAAATGATCAGGCTAGCTAGCAGGCCACTGGATTCCCTTCTGCAGCAAAGCCTCCAAGCCAACACCAAATCCTGGAAAACAGTTTTATGAACAGCAGAAGTTGCTTCAGCGAAGAGCCCTAGAACAAAAACCTTCATCTGCAGCCACTGCAATAGGCCCAGTCTGGCATTTTGAGACATTCCTCATACCCAACAAAGAGAGCAAGTTGAAAAAGAGGGGTGTAGAAGGCTCCTGGGCAGATCTGCACCAAAGCTGACACAGGTTGACAGCTCTGAGAAAGTCTCTGGAGGATTTTCCACAAGGATAAACCAAAATGGGTGCTCCACATTGTTTCCTAGGGTCATAAAAATTGCAAATGTTTGGAAAAGCAGGATACATGCAAAAACAAAAGTCTTCAAAATCATCAAGGGTCATTTAATAACATAATAATTTCTCATTCTCAAAGTAAACTCCAGGAAATTCATTTTAGTACATGCTTCTTGGATGGGCTCTAGGGTTCTAAGAAATGCCTCTACCCCTAACTATTCAATGTTCACACATACGCATTTTTCTGGAGAAAGGATCCACAGCTTTGTCACCTTTTCAAAGGGACCTCCAACCTCCCCTTAAGTTAAGAACTGATGCTCTAATGAGAAGCAGAGCTGATCTATCTTTGGCCACTGGATCCTCAATTATTTTGAGTTCCTTAAAGAACTGAATAAATCCAACAGAAAGAACTGTAGGAAGATGATTACTCTAGCAATGTTTAACACTTGTTTTTGATTATGGAAATCTGAGTAAGCTTTCTGTAATACTAGAGGAATGCCAAGCAGCAGACTTTACAAGAATTTAAGTATAGAAACAGCTTAACAAATGGCAAAATTACAAATGTAGTTTTTGTGTGGACAAAGATGATCCAGTCTACTGAAATATTCTCCATTACAATTTCATTCATGAATGCATATGCTGATGTTTACCTACCTGGTCTATTAACCCAGTCTTCCCCTGCACTTCCTTCCATGTTATAAGCCTATCTCACCCCTGTGCTTTCTGAGGGCTGTTTACTGATCAAATTAGGCTCTATCACCAGCGGCTGGAGTCTTCTTGCCCACCCAAGAGACTACTGAGACTTGGCTTGACTCCTCCCTGAGTCCCCATAGCAAATTCCTCTGTACCTGAACCTGGTATAAATCATGTCTTTCATTTAATTCTGGACCAAGGATTTGGAATACCCACATCCTTAACTATCTTCACTTTATCCTTTTTCTTGAGTAACTCGTTATAAGCTAATTGCAGCTAATTCTGGTTTTTTATTACCAAGTATGGAAAATTAACTTCCCTTCAGCCAACCAAAATTTATTGCTTCAAAATAGGGGATACACTCTACTTCAAACATAAAATGTAGACTGTTCAAGAAAAATATCCCATCTAGCATGGCTCACAATGAGGAGCAAGATGCTGCTGGGGTCACCACTGGAGGTAAGCAAGTGGAGGGCAGAGATGAATCAATGTGTTATGTTCGAGTGAGGTGGCTTGGCATTCCCACTCTGAACATGGTCAGGGATGGGCAATGATCCAAGCCAGTGTCTTCTGTCATCAGAGCACTACTGGGGAAGAATCATTCTTGACCTTGAAGTCAGGATATTAGAGATAAAAAACAGCTCTGATGTCCCTATTTGAGTCCCTGATTTCAGCTGTGCCTGAGGTCCACTCTAGACCTACTACATCAACCAGCAAATTCCATTTTGTTTCAACAAATCCCCTTTTGTTTCATGTTTGTTATTGATACCATAAGTAAGTAACCAATATAGCCATTTCCTTTAGAACTAACATCTTTCTTGATTAAAAAGTTGGGAGGACACTATCTCAAGAGCAAAAATAACTTGCCCCCCCCAACACATACACAAAATACTCTTTACATACTTACTGTTTTGCTTGTTGCGATCTGCTGACAGCCTTCCCCACATGCTTCCTCCTCAACTTCCCCATCCCACTCTACCCTCCAAAGAGCTTCTAGCAGGCACAGCACAAGGAAGAAAAGAAACTAAAGATCAATGCAGTTCACATGCTACTAGAAAGCATATCCAGGATAATCACCTTGGGCAAATGATAAAGAAATAGATTGTAAAATAACCACCAAAAAAACAAAGAAAAAAAAATTCAAGGTACCCACAGTTAACAATAAGTGGTATCTAAAACAAGGCTATTTCATACTAGTCTGAAAAGATTCACAATAGGAAACAGATTTCGCCGTGTACACAATACACAGAATCACAGCAAATGTTTTATGAAATACCCTTGAATGTGTAACACCCTTTGACATTTCCTTTTTCTCCCCCCTTAAACAATGATTGCAACCTACTAAATTCACTTCATAATCCAGAGTTTGAAAAACAAGACCCGAAATAAGAATTACTTTCTCTTAAAACCTAGACTGTGGTCAAAGTTCACTGGAGCCCAAATCTATTACCTCATTTTACATATGAGGTATTGTTTTTACATTGTGAGCTATGGTTTTTCCAGTGGTCATGTATGGATGTGAGAGTTGGACAATAAAGAAAGCTGAGCACCAAAGAATTGATGCTTTTGAACTGTGGTGTTGGAGAAAACTCGAGTGTCCCTTGGACTGCAAGGAGATCCAACCAGTCCATCCTAAAGGAAATGAGTCCTGAATATTCATTGGAAGGACTGATGCTGAAGTTGAAACTCAATACTTTGGCCACCTGATGCAAAGAACTGATTCATCTGAAAAGACCGTCTTGCCAGGAAAGACTGAAGATGAGAGAAGGGGACGACAGAGGATGAGATGGCTGGATGGCATCACTGACTCAATGGACATGGGTTTGAGTGAGCTCTGGGAGTTGGTGATGGACAGGGAGGCCTGGCGTGCTGCAGTCCATGGGGTCGCAAAGAGGTGGACACAACTGAGCTGAACTGAACATATGAGAAACTGAGGCCTGGAAGGATATGCAACTTGTCCAAGGGAGGCACACAGCAGATCCAGAGTCCAGGCCAGCTCCTTCCTTCTCTCCCTCTTGTGCGCGGAAGCGCCGGCACATGCTCGCACAACGTGCACTGGCAGGTTCACACTCTATGCAGTCCTCTGGTTTCAACCTTCAGAATTTGCTCACCTGAAATGTATGTCTCCTCAAACATAGTGGGAAATGTTTTAAGTGTAAAATCCCCCAATTTATCTTACTCTCTCTCTTTTACACAAAATAATCTCAAAGGCCAACTCGCCTGTAGGCATGTATGTGTTACTGCCTGGGGTATGACAACTGGGGATGTTAGCCACACACAAAGACACAGAAACTACTAATTCCTGTTTCTAGAAATTGCATAATACCAAACCCAACACCTCTTCCTGGCAGTGCTTCCACAATGTGCCAGTGTCTCTTGGCATGACAGCAACTAGAAACAAATAGTTTCAGCCTTAAGCGCACACCAAGACAAGAGAAGTGACCACAGGCACAGTGAGGCCTGCTCAGCTATTCTTGAACCCCTTCGGCAAAGCAAAAGCAGCACTCTCCCCCACCCCAAACAAATATAGTACAAGTCAGAGACCCCCTTCCCTTCCCCATCTTAATACAACCCAGATGCCAGGCACCCCCATCTTTTGTCTACCCAGTCAATGCTTAAACATACACACCCCATTTTACCAGTAAGGAAACTGAGGTGTAGGGAGATTATGTAACTTGCCTGAGGCTGAGGTCAAGGTCAGAAGGAGGTGGGGCTGATCCCCCGACATGGACTCCTCAGTTCTCCCTTTTCAGTACGCAGCTCCACCCAAGCCCAACTCTGCTAGCCATAGCCCAAAGTCCTGAAACTTCCTACATTGAGAACAGGCCAACACTTGTCAAGGAACAGATCACAGAATAACCTATACCTAGGATGACCTTTAAAAAGCCTTTATTTGTAAGTATGTCACAGATCAAAAAGAAGAAATGCATATTCACTTAGGTGCTCTGAATTTTCAGTTAAATGCTCATATCTGATCAATATCTGAAAAAAACAGACTCTTCAATTGGGTTTCACAGACATACACAAAACGCATTCCACATGGAACTGGATCCTGACAGCCCCTAGTAAAAGTGACTGGCATTGACTGGTTTTCTTCTGGTCAATAGGCCCAGAGTCCATCAGCAGGGATTTAGCCTCCCAGCCAGGAACTCCACTTTCCTGGCCCACCATACAACTGCCTGCCTCCTTTCCAAGGAGTCCCTGACTTGTGATACAAACCTTCCTGGAGACAAGAATCCTTTCACCGAGTCCAAATGTCAACATACTTTAGAGTCAAAATAGGCAGGGAAGATATAGAAAGATGCTGTGCTTGTGCTTTGGAAAAACTTCCTCGACCAGCAACTTTGGACGACTGTTGCCATTGTTCACATAACCAGGTTTTAAGGAAATGGTTAAGTTTCATCTTAGGACTGAGAATACACTGGACCACCTTCCCCAGCTGGATCATTTCTCCAAAACTATGCAGCCAACAATAGCCCAAGGTGGGCACCCCCAGAGCTTGCTGAATTTCCATTAATCCCATTACCCTCCACTTTTAATCTCATTATCAGCTAAAGACAAATTCTCACTTAAAAAACCCAATCCACACTTTAAATCACCTCCCCCACTGAGCTCTACTCAAGAGTTCACTCGAAGGAAGACACAGCACAAAGGGGGATCTGAAAGGCACCTCGCTGATCTTGGTGTCACCTGATGACACAGTGTCCAGGCATGTCAGCTGGCACATCTTCCGAACCCTCAGCTGCTCCACTTTCTAATACCTGGCTGCCTCTCCCCACTTCTGTTCTTCACCCTGGGTAATGACAGCAAATAACCTTGAGAGAGCACCACCTCACTTTACCCTTAACTGAAAGATGGACAAGTGAAGTTTGGGGAAGGTTGAGTGACAGGCTGAAGGTCACACAGCAGGCAAGAGGGCCAGGATTCAAACTGGGGTCTAACAGTGCCACCCTGGCAGTATCAGTCCTTGGAGAAGGTCAGCAAAAATGAGACAGGACTGGATGCCAAGAGGCTGTTCAAGCCTTTCCCAGAGCATTCATATTACACTGGACTTCTATCACGGAGTCAGGAATTCTGAGACCTGATTTCAGGAAGCAAAGTCCAACTCTGGGCAGGAGAGAAGAAAGGTCAAAGGGCAAGATCTCGGAGACACTTCTGCTTCTCAGAACGCTTCACAGAACACAAAGACCACACTTGGGTTTTACCTAATTGCTATTTGTTGGGGGTTGGGGAACTGTTAAAAGCCTCATCCTTATAAACAAGACACTGTAAAGTTTGACTGGATAAAAGGAGAGTCATAGAACTTTTCCAGAAAACTAAATTGTACCAAGTTTCCAAAAACACACCCCCTCTGGTCTGGTAATTTCATTTCTAGATATGAAAAAAGGGGAAAACTTGAAAATCATGACCAGAAACAGCAGAATTATGGTATGTTCACATAATAGAATTTTAGACACCGACTTAAAATAGAGCATTTTGGAAATGTTCACAGTGCAATATTTTTTGAAAAGTTAAGCACAAAATACCCTTACAATCTCTTTTGCAGATGATGTGGACCAACCAGTGCTATTACAGGACAGATGGACAGATGGCTGCTTTGCCCTAACTTTGAGACTGAACTCACTCTTCATCTATTTCTTTAGAATGGAATACATCCCATGATTTACACTGGGAGACGTGCATGCAGTTTAATCAAGTTTAATCAGTTGTAGCCTGTTTGGACTGGGGGAAAAAAACAACCCTAAGTGTTTTTAAACACTTTACAGCAACGGCACAAGTCTGGAGTGCATCTTCCTGACTGTTCTCTATGCCTCATCAGCACTTCGCGCTGTTCTCTAACAATTACAATTAAGAAATCAAATGGGGATCAAACCATACAGACTGTACCACATGTCAACACGCTGACATCCTTGTACTTCCATTCCCCATTCTTTTAGATGGCTACACCACATTCTATTAAGGTTTTTCTTTTTTAACCCCTCCATGAAAGTACTAGAAAAATCACTGCAATAAAGTCATTGAGCACGGTTAAGTACCATGACCTAACAATTCCACTCCTAGCTATCCACCCAACAGAAATTAATACAAAATGTCCACACAAAAATTTGTACGTGAATGTTTGGAGCAGCACCATTCACCATAGTTCAAAAAAGTGGAAACCCAAATACCCATCAACTGAAGAACAGAGAAATAAAATGTGACATATGCATATAAGGAAACAGTATTCACTCATAAAAGAAATGAAGTACTGATTCCTGCTGCACCATGTAAAACCTTGAAAACATTACACCAAGTAACAGAAGCCAGACACAAAAGGTTGTATATATTGTACAATTTCTGGAATATCCAGAATAGGCAAATTTATAGACACACAGAGTACATTAGTAGTTGCCATGGATTGAAGGGATGGAGAGTGCCTGCTAATGAATAGGGATCTCTTTTTGGAGGGATGAAAATGTTCTAAAATTGGTTGTGGTGGTGGCTGCACCATTCTGAATATACTAAAAAACCACTGAATTGTACACTGTAAATTGGTGAACTATCATTTGTGAATTATATCTCAATAAAGCTATTACAAAATGACTAAAAACAAAACAGGAAGATTTTACAATAGTATAATGCTCAAAATATACATAATTTATATTCAATAAATGTTTGGGGGTAGATACATTAAAATTATATAAGCCATAAAAAAATCATCGTACAAATATCTTTTTGTCTTCCTTTATACATAGTAGAAGCTCAAAAAATCATTGATGAAATAGATTGGTCAATCACATGAAATCAGGGCTCAATGTTTTTTTTAAATTTTTTTACTGACAAAATGAGATTCACATTAAGAAATGCTACCCATACTTAACATTACCCACTTCATCTCCCTCTTAAAATACTTTTCCCAGGTCAGGACTGAACCACAACCCAAACCCACTCACCACATTTCAAAGTGCAAAGCGGGAAATGTACCGTAGACAGGGCACAGAGGCAACTGCATGCCGTGCTGCTTTGACTATTAATAAGTTTACCATAATTAGAGACCTTAACGTTACCTTAGTTAAAATTCACATTCCCTGAAAGTCACTACTAATTATGCCCACTGTTAATATTTTATTGATTTAAGAAAAATTATTTGCATGTTATTATGGGCATACCAAATTCTTCTTCAATTATCTCTCCAGTTTATTCACTCAAAGAATATTACAGCTGCTCTTCAAAGGTGCTGAGGATACACTAAAGAATAAAAATAGGCAAAGACTGGCAAACAAAACCCTACCCTCATAGAACTCACATTCCAGTTTTGTTTTTAAAGTATGACTTAAAGAAATTTTATTTATTTTTAACAAACTCATGTCTTATGAAATAAATGTCAGCATCAGCAAAGAATCCCAATTCTCACCTTGCAAATGTTCAGTCTTTTCTAAACACTAAAAATCACGAAGATTAAACATCAGCAGCAGTTTTCAATGACAAGCCCTTTTTCCCCCGTTTTACAGATGTGCCTGGAACATAAAGACAAACGTGTCTAACTTACAATTTTATTCAAAATCAGAATCTGAAACGTTGATATAGACAACGTCTATTGATACAGACGACAGTGGGCTCTCAGAGCAGATTTAACAGCCCAAGGTTTTCAAATCATGGATACCAAATGGTTTTTACTGAAAATTTAAATAAAAAGACTCCAATCTCCCTCTAAAATTCATAATCTCAAGTCATTCAATAACCTGAATTGTGTAACACGGAAATATTGCATCCCCTCCAGCTCCAAAAGCAAAAGTGCAATTTAGCTCCAAGATCACAACAACTGGCTCCAAAGGGTAACTTTTGGAAACAAAGTCTAAATTCCATTAAACAATTCAATAATTTAGTGGAAATTTTACAAAGTGGCCAATGATTCTCTTGCACTTCTTAAGTAATATTTTTTCTCATCACCCTCTCAACCAGGAAGAGTAGCCTTAAAGACACCTCAAACAGCCAACCCATCCTTAAAATGCAGTCACTTTTGCGTTCTAACTTTTCATCTGTTGGCAAAATTTCTTATCTTCAGCAATTTGGTTGGGGCTGAATTCTAGCAAGATGCACACATGTGGGTTCACGTCCTCAGATAAGACAAACTAAAACCACCTTAAGAGACTCACTCCACAGCTTGAGCCCTTAAATACTGTTTCCTACTAAGGTTAAGTGGGTATGGCAGGTAACAGGGAGCAATGCATTTGTTTCAGATCACACTTTTCTCGATTTGGTTGAGGGAAATCATCGGAGAAGTTTATCTTTCCCAGGTTGAAGACTGGGGGGAGAACAGGTGAGTTACCTAAAACCTTGGTGGAAAGATAAACCCCATCCAAATTCAACAGAAAGTAATGTTTTATCATATTACTGGCAAGGTCATAAAACAGACTGTGCCATCCAAAAACTTCTTGAAACTGGTAACATACTCATAAATCCTATTGGGAATTCCTTTCTTTACAACCTCCAAGAACTAAATCCCAAGAACCAACAATTTAAGGAACCTGACAGCCCCATTCATAGAAATCTCCCAAACATTAGTACAGCACCTAAGAGCCACTGGCTTAGAGGTACTCTGATGGTCTTTGTAAACAACGGGCAGGGAAAACCCTCTTGAAGGTAAGCAAAGGCACTTTAATTCTCATGAGGCGCAGACTCCAAGAGGTTACCTCTTGCATCCAGCACACACATAAAAAGTAACCCAAGGGCCAAGACCATACATAGGACCAGGTTGCACAAAACGTTAAATGAGTAAACAAAAATAACACTTCAAAATACAGTGCGTGATCCTGAGTAAAAGAGAGGTCAGCCACACAGTAAAAGCACATGACTCATCCACAGGCCTAAACACAAGTATCTGTACAGTCCACTACACCAGAGTGGGATTTCCCATCCTCATCCAAGCCTGGGCCTTACGGGTATCTCAGTCGGGAGAAGTTGTGCTATTTCCGTTTTGGAGGGGAGGGTCATTTTATTTCGCTGAATCACAACTCCCCCATATCCCCACCCCAAACCACCACCACGCACAATACTGCAAATAGACGAGACGGTGGCAAGGACGCCAGCGAGCACCGACCGAACAAAACAAAGCACCCAGTGAGGGGCTGCCGGGCCGGGAGTGGGTGGGTAAAGGGGGCCAGGCTCGCCCCTCGGAGCACGGCTCCCGCCCCCAACGGCCTCTCTCCGGGTAGGTGTACGGCGGCAGCCTCCTCCCTCCACCTGGGGACCAGCTCCGTTCTCCGCAGAGCTCCGAGGGACAGTCCGGAAGGTGAGGAAATGAGGGCGGGGGCGCGCTGCCCCGGCCTGAGCCAGAGGACCAAAGCTCCAGAGGGAGGGCGCGTCGGGCCGCCCCACGTGAACACCGGGGCCGAGGCCGCCCCGGGGACCGCGGCCGGAAACAGCGGCGCTCGTGACCACCACGCCGGGCCCGGACTTACCCGGGCCTGGCGCACCGCGGACTCCGCGGCGGCCGCTTCCTCCTCCCTCCTCCTCCTCCTCCTCCTCACTTGACAAAATGGCGGCGACAGGAAGTGCCGGGCGCCTCGGCCCGCCCCCTGCCCGCCCCCGGCCACCCGCCCCGCCGCTGCGCCCGCGCCCCCCGCCCGCGCCCCTGCCCGGCCGCCCAGCCAGAGCCGGGGCGCGCTGGCGCCAACGGCGGGGCGCTCGCGAGCCGCCCTGCCGCCCCGACGCCAACGGCGCAAGCGGCCCTAGCCCGGCGCGAGCGGCGCGGGGACGCGGGAGGCCCGCAGGCCGGAGCCCGCGTCGCCCCGGCCTCCCCGCCCCCGCGCCGCGCCGATGGCGTAGCTCCTGGCGCACCAGCCCCATTACGCAATGCAGGTTACGCGGACCGCGCCGCGGGCCCCAGAAGGCTGCCCCACGCCGTCTGCTGCCCCGAAGGGCACCGGTCCTCACCTGAGACGCTAGGCCGCACGCCGCCCCCGCCGGCCGCCCGCCGCCGCCCCCTCCTCTTCGGGCTGCCTGCGCGGCGCCGGGGCCCGCCCGCCGCTCCGCCGCGCTCACAGGCCCAGCTCGGCCGCGGGCACTGCCGGCAGCCGCCGCCGCCGCCGCAGCCCCCGCTTCGGCTCCTCGGCTGCGGGAGAGCAGAACAAACAGCCGTGCCGCCGCTACCGCCGCCGCCGCCAGCGCACTGACGTCACCGCGCACGCTGCGGGCGCGGTCACGCGCTGCCGCCGCCCGGCGTGCGCGCCCCAAACCGTGACCAGCGGGAGCGAGCTTAAGCGAGCTGAAGCGAGCTGGTGGCTGGGCGGTGAGTGGGGAAAGCAGGTGCTCGCGGCCCGCGGAGAGATGAGATTTCCACCCCCCTCAACCCTCCCACACCCCACACCAGACCAAGGGTGAGTGCTGACGAGAGATTTTGCACACCTGAGGTAGGGGACCGCTTCCTCGGAGGGAAGGAGCCCCGCAGAACGAGGGAGGAGTAATCTCAGACCGGGAGAGAGGACCTCGCAGACCGAGAGGGGAGATACTTCAGACCTAGAGGGGACCCCCCCCCAGACCGTGAGGGGACCCCGAAGACCGAAAAGGATACACCTCAGACTGAGAGGGGACCTCACAGACCGAGAGTTGGGATCCTGAAGACGGAGAGGAAACACTTGAGAGCGAGCGAGGAGACATGCAGGCTGAGAAAGGGGATCCCTTGGACTGAGGGAGGGAATAGTCGGAGGGAAGGCTGAAAGTTGAGCCTGAGGGAAAACATCTGAAAACAGAGGGAGACGTCCAAAAATTTAAAAAGGGATTGATGACAGGCCCTCAAAGAGAGGGAAGACAGTGAGGATAGGCTCCACAGAGTGATGGCAGAGGCCGGGAGAGACACCTGCCTGAGGGAGGCCGCGCTGCAGGGGAGGTTGAAGGGTGTTGGAGGAGGCTGGAGTAGGATGGGGCTTGAACGTTAAGGGAGAGAGCTGCGATGGGGGCGCTGGGGTGAGGGAAGGCAGGTGGGAGAGGAGGCTGTTAGCAAGGCTGGGGTGGCATCTTTCTTGGCTGGCTCGCCAGCCACTGGGATCTAAGGACTGGAAGGTATCAGACTCTATGCCTAGGGCGCTCTCCCTGCAGTTGGCCCCCAGCTGACCTTCTCATCCTTAAAATCCAAACCACAAGCCAGCTCCCTAAAACAAAGAGATTAGGTTTAGGTTGCTTACAATTTAATGTGGTAATCCTGTTAAAATTTTCATATGGAGAGCCATAACCTCTTTTCCCCTTTTGCCCTTATTATCACTCTTTTAGCATTTTAAGTCCCATCCTTTAAAAATAGCAAACTCAGTTCTTCAAAAAAGTCTAGGTAATTTAAAAAAATTCCTGATGTCCCCTTCTTTCAGAACATATTGATACACTAGGATAGCAGTCAAATAGTTTTGACTCTCTTATGGGGTTTGCTCCCCTGAGAAACCTGTATGCAGGTCAAGAAGCAACAGTTAGAACTAGACATGGAACAACAGACTGGTTCCAAATTGGGAAATGAGTACGTCAAGGCTGTAAGTTGTCACCCTGCTTATTTAACTTATGTGCAGAGTACATCATAGGAAATGCTGGGCTGGATGAAGCACAAGCTGGAATCAAGATTACGGACAGAAATATCAATAACCTCAGATACGCAGGTGATACCACCCTTATGGCATAAAGTGAAGAGGAACTGAAGAGCCTCTTGATGAAAGTGAAAGAGGAGAGTGAAAAAGCTGGCTTAAAACTCAACATTCAAAAAACTAAAATCATGGCATCCGGTCCCATTACTTCATGGAAAATGGATGGGGAATCAATGGAAACAGTGACAGACTTTATTTTCTCAGGCTCTAAAATCACTGCAGATGGTGACTGTAGCCATGAAATTAAAAGATGCTTGCTCCTTGGAAGAAAAGCTATGACCAACCTGAAAGTGAAAGTGAAGTCGCTCAGTCGTGTCTGACTTTTTACAACCCCATGGACTGTAGCCTACCAGGCTCTTCTGTCCATGGGATTTTCCAGGCAAGAATACTGGAGTGGGTTGCCATTTCCTTCTCCAGGAGATCTTCCTAACCCAGGGATTGAACCCAGGTCTCCCGCATTGTAGGCAGACACTTTACCATCAGAGCCACCAGGGAAGTCCAACCTAGATAGCATATTAAAAAGCAGAGACATTACTTTGCCAACAAAGGTCCATCTAGTCAAGGCTATGGTTTTTCCAGTAGTCATCTATGGATGTGAGAGTTGGACTATAAAGAGAGCTGAGCACCGAAGAATTGATGCTTTTGAACTATGGTGTTGGAGAAGACTCTTGAGAGTCCCTTGGACTGCAAGAAGCTCCAACCAGTCCATCCTAAAGGAAACCAGTCCTGAATATTCATTGCAAGGACAGATGCTGAAGCTGAGTCTCCAATACTTTGGCCACCTGATGCGAAGAACTGACTCATTGGAAAAGACTCTGATTCTGGGAAAGATTGAAGGCAGGAGAAGGGGACGACAGAGGATGAGATATGGTTGAATGGTATCATTGACTCGATGGACATGAGTCTGAACAAGCTCCGGGAGCTGGTGATGGACAGGGAAGCCTGGCATGCTGCAGTCAGTCCACGGGGTCACAAAGAATTGGACACGACTGAGAACTGACCTGACTGATGGGGTTTGCTCACTCTTCACTAAGGTCAATTATAAATTAATGATAGGTCCTGGGCAAAGTAAAGACTTAACTTTTGCCCTTTATTTTAACAAAGTATGAAGTAACAAACTATTAAGTACCAGCAACAAAGGAGGTAATTATAACAGGTTCATTAATAAGGTTTATTCTAGTACTGTATTACAGAATATTGAAATTTGTGAATATCTCTGGCTCCTAATGTCACATATCTGACAATTTGCAGAAGCTGATGAGAAATGGAAAAAGAATAGGAAAGTACACAGGGATAAATGAATATGGAGTAACAACCTTTTTTAAGAAAAAAAAAAGACAAAACAGAGTATATCCATTTAAAGCTCATCTTCCCCATAGTAGCCTAGTTGCATTATCTACTTAATTTATTGTTGTTGCTGTAAACATGTTTTGGGAAGCATTTGGAACTGCCAGTTTGCAAGTCACATAACAAAGTCTTTTGTTACACTTCATTTTAGACAAAACCATAATATCTAGCTTGATTTACTGGGCCTTACTACAGGGCTTTTGGCTATGACTGGAAGTCAAATCCAACCTGAAGAGAATTTACAAGCTGTGAAGGCAGTCCCAAAAGCTTTGTCCAAAAATCTTGTAGGAGAGCAATGTCTCACCCAAGATCACATGTTTACATGTTAGAACTCAGATCTCATGACTCCACAAAGGCTGCATTCTCTAACCCAGGAATTAACTCTTTGTTGTTGTGTGTGTGTGTGTGTGTGTGTGTTTTTTTTTGCTCACCTAATGTGCTTTGTGGGACCCCTAACAGGGATCAAACCTGTGCCCCTCCTAACCCCCAATGAAAGGACAGAGTCCCAACCACTGGACTGCCAGGGTACTCCCAATAAATGTTTTCTATAAAGAGCCAGGTAGTAAATATTTAGCGTTTGTGGGCCATGCAATCTCTGTAACATAACCAGTCTGTAGCTCTGCCATTGTACTACAAAAGCAGCCATAATTAATATGTGTTCCAATAAAACTTTATGGATACTAAAATGAGAATTTCACGTAAATTTCAAAAGTCACAAAATGTTGTTCTTTTTTTTTTTCCCCTAACCATTGAAAAAATATGAAAACCATTCTTTGCTGGAAGGCCTTGGAAAAACAGACAGCAGTCCAGATTTGTCCCATACATTTGCTGATCTCTGCTCTTGAACCTCAAGTTTAGAGAAATGGAAATTTCTTTACCATTATACAGAAGCTATTCTGCTTACAGTTTGTTTGTTTAATTAATAGTTTTGGGAAAGCAGTTTTAGATTTAACATTGAGTAGAAAGCACAGAGTTCCCTTACACCTTTCACTTTCCCCATCTTGCAGAATGTGGTACACTGGTTAGGGTCAATGGGCCAATAGTGACACATTATTAACTAAAGTTCACAGTTTGCATTAGAGTTCACTTTTTGTGTTGTGCGTCTTATGGGTATTAACAAACATATAACGACACACTCGTCAACCATTATGCTTGCCAATTTTTTAACTCAAAAGCTAGCTAAGAACAAAAATAAGTTTCAGAATAAAGCACTATAATTCTGTCAGCCACAAATAGGTACAAGGTGGCTCTAAGGGTCATTTTGGTTTCTGCTACTTTGTTCATGTTTATTTGCGGTTGCTTAGTTTCAAATTATTTACAAATATCATTCACTATAACACTTAAAATAATGAGAGTGCTGGAAGACCTAGTGTGAAGAACCATACAATTGCAATTTTGAAAAGGAAGTGATTTTTTTTTCTTTAAGTTTCAAAGTGGAAAGAAAATGCAAGTATTACACATGGGATAAAAGTATTCAAGAGGAAGGAGTCTGGAAGTCAAAGGAATGATAGTAGGAGCTCTTATATACTGCTCATTGCTTGGTTCAATCATTTTAGAATACATTTGGCCTTGTTTGGTGAAGTTGAAGCTCTGTACACTCCATGGCCCACTAATTCCAATCCGTGGAAACTCTCAGTGACGTACTTAAGAAAGTTCAGCATAGTCCTTAGAGCCCACACTGAAAACAACCTAAATGTCTGCCTGGTAGAATGTAGTATAATGAAAACGAACAAATCACAGCCACACACAATAGCACAGATGAAACTCACAATAGCACAGAGGAAAACCAAAGAAGCAAGGCATATGTGATGATTCCATTTCTATGCTGATTTCTAAAACAGATAAAAATATGTGGAGATTTTTAGGGAAATTATACAATTTCCTGTCACCTGAGAAGCTCTGAACCTGAGATCCAGCATCACAAAATCCTGTGGAGATAGGAGGACTGCTGCTTCTTTCCTTGATTTGGATGTGTTCTGGGCAAGAACCAGTGGAGTGTGGGAACTATAAAAAACAAGCAGGTAATTTCCACTGGTTACTTGACAGGGTGATCAGGAAGGGATGAAGAGAATGGGGTTGGTAACCGATTTCTGAGGTATAGCAGTATTCTATTTCTTTTCCTTTAAAACTTTTTAGATCGAAAACCTCGCATGGTGCTATTGATTCACTTGTGTGTGTGTGTGGTAAAAAAACATTACATCTACCCTTTTAAATTGTTACATGTATAGTACATTAAGTATAAGCACAGTGTTGTACAGGGGTCTTTTTCATCTTACATGGCTGGAAGGTATTTTGCTTCTTGATTATGCGTTTACTTTGTAATTATTTGGTCAATGTTTTATGCATATTTGTATCATATATTCATTTTTTAAGGAAAGAAAAGAATAAATTATATAAACAAAGAAAACTGTGCCTAAGTGAAGAGAACTGAACAGAAAAAGGTAATGATGAAGTTGACATGGACAAACTTCTGAATGTATGGCCACGAAGTAAAATTTTTATCATGAGCTACTGGTGGTCACAGGGATTCAAGCTGTTCTGGAATCATCATGGCATCAAAATGAAAGACAAGTCAAGTAAAATTGCCCCAACTGCTCAAAGATTCTCTTCAGCATTTGCTGAGCAGAAAAGGTATCTTGACAGATCTTCACTATAATTTCAGCCAGCCTATTTTGGTGAAGGATACCTGACCATTTATTTCAGCAAGGACTTCATGGATAAGCCCATGTTGGAATGCTCTAACTGGAGTAAGTACATATCAGGACTGAAAGCTTACATCTTTTTTGCTTCTTTCATCTTCAAGACAAATGCGCTGATGAAGCAGGTTCTTGCGTCTGGGGACTTCTCCAGCATTCCAATGGTTAAGACTCTGTGCTCCCAATGCAGGGGGCACAGGTTCGATTCCTGGCCAGAAAACGAACATCCCCCATGCTGAGCAGTGCAGCCAAAAAAAAAAAAAAAAGCATTTGTATCTAGATTTATACTAGTATTGTCTGGTAGCCAGCTTTCAAAAATGGCCCCCAAAGATTACCCCTATCTAAACTCCTCCCCTTGAGTGTGGTCTGTTGACTTGTTGATGACAAAAAAATTATGGCAAAAGCAATAGGGTATCTGTTTCATGATTAGGTTACAAAAGACTGACTTTCCAGCTGGACTCTTTTTTGCCTTTTCGGCTTCAACTTTTTTGATGAAGCAAGCTGCCATGTAGGAGAGGCCCATGTGGCAAGGGACTGAGGGTAGCATCTGGTCAATGCCAGCACTGGACTAAAGCCGTCAGTCCAACAACTGCAAGGAACTTAGTTCTGCCAGCAAACACATCAATACCCTTGAAAGTAGATCCATAGTCAAACCTTCAGAAGAAACCACAGCCTAGGCCAACACTTTGATTACAATCCTGTAATTCCAACCAGAGGACCCAACTAAGTGACATCTGACTTCCAGAAATTATAAAATGCTAAGTGTGCTTTAATTTTTTAACAGTAAATTTTGGAGTAGTTTGTTATGCAGCAGTAGATAACTAATAACACATCCTGGGACCAAATACCCTTTCCCCTAGGGAAGACATGTTTCAGCCTTCGTGGGGTTGATGAACAGTGTGGCAAGCAAATTCTTCCTTCTCCCAAAATATCCCCTTTAGTTACCCTGGTTTTGCATTGTTAAACTAGACAAAGTGTATTTCAGTCACTGGGGGATATTGCTGTGGTCTTAGTTCTTTTGAGACAAACAGTATAATCTTTAAGTTCTCTTCCAACGGGAATGAGTTAGGAACTTAGGTCTCTAAGGAGGCTAGAGTTTTCCTTCTGGGGACTATTGTAGTAAACAGTTCACACATTCTGTTACCCTGAAGTTAGTCAGTCATTGACCCTTGGGGCTTATCTCTACAGAGGAATTTTTCCTAAGATAATTTCAAGGCAGCAAATAAGGGAAATCTATGATATATTTGTGAGCTGTCTGTCTTCACTCCTCTTTAGAGAAATGCTCCCAAATCTTTGTAGGCATCTAAGAGGCTAAAATATCCAAGCATTTCCCATGGGGCAAGTTGAGGCTCTGTCCTAAGTTTGTATCTGTGGGCAGGTTACTGAACAAAGAGTTGATGCATGCATCCACAATCCCTTGGCCCTGCAGGCGTTCAGCAGTCAATGTGTTGACCTTACTCATAAAGAAGCTGCTGTATACTTTACGTTCTTTATTTAAAGAATCCAGCTTAAATGGATTGGCTGGAATTAGGAGTATTTGCAGGAACCTAGACACATGGTCGTCCACATAAACTTAATGCAATTCACAGTAAGGAGAAATTACTAAAGATATAAGTAACTTTATAAAAAATAATGTATTGCAAATTCTCTGGTGGACCAGTGGTTAGGACTCTGCTGTCACTGCTGAGGTTCGATCCATGCCCGGGTTTGGTTCATGGTTGGGGAACTAAAATCCCACAAGCTGTGCAGTGCAGCTAAAAGACAAAACAATTCCATTTACAGTTGCACCAAAAGAATACTTAGGAATAAATTTGACAAAGTAAGTGCAGAAGTTATGCATTGGAAACTACAGAATACTGCTTAAAGAAGTTAAAGAAGAACTAAATAGTGGAAAGACATCCATAATCATGAGTTGGAAAACTTAATCTTTTACAGATGACAGTAATCTCCAAATTGGTCTACAGATTCAGTGTAATTGCTGCCAGAGTATCATTGACTTATGTGTAGAAAATACGATAACCCTAAAGTTAACACCTTCTTCCAACAACACAAGAGAAGACTCTACACGTGGACATCACCGAAATCAGATTGATTATATTCTTTGCAGCCAAAGATGGAGAATTTCTATACAGTCAACAAAAACAAGACCAGGAGCTGACTGTGGCTCAGATCATGAACTCCTTATTACCAAATTCAGACTGAAATTGAAGAAAGTAGGGAAAACCACTAGACCATTCAGGTATGACCTAAATCAAATACCTTATGATTATACCGTGGAAGTGAGAAATAGATTTAAGGGACTAGATCTGATAGATAGAGTGCCTGATGAACTATGGACGGAGGTTTGTGACATGGTACAGGAGACAGGGATCAAGACCATCCCCATGGAAAAGAAATGCAAAAAAGCAAAATGGCTATCTGGGGAGGCCTTACAAATAGCTGTGAAAAGAAGAGAAGCGAAAAGCAAAGGAGAAAAGGAAAGATACAAGCATCTGAATGCAGAGTTCCAAAGAATAGCAAGGAGAGATAAGAAAGCCTTCCTCAGTGATCAATGCAAAGAAATAGAGGAAAACAACAGAATGGGAAACACTAGAGATCTCTTCAAGAAAATTAGAGACACCAATGGAACATTTCATGCAAAGATGGGCTCGATAAAGGACAGAAATGCTATGGACCTAACAGAAGCAGAAGATATTAAGAAGAGGTGGCAAGAATACACAGAAGAACTGTACAAAAAAGATCTTCACGATCCAGATAGTCACGATGGTGTGATCACTCACCTAGAGCCAGACATCCTGGAATATGAAGTCAAGTGGGCCTTAGAAAGCATCACTACAAACAAAGCTGGTGGAGGTGATGGCATTCCAGTTGAGCTATTTCAAATCCTGAAAGATGATGCTGTGAAAGTGCTGCACTCAATATGCCAGCAAATCTGGAAAACTCAGCAGTGGCCACAGGACTGGAAAAGGTCAGTTTTCATTACAATCCCAAAGAAAGGCAATGCCAAAGAATGCTCAAACTACCACACAATTGCACTCATCTCATACGCTAGTAAAGTAATGCTCAAAATTCTCCAAGCCAGGCTTCAGCAATACGTGAACCGTGAACTTCCTGATGTTCAAGCTGGTTTTAGAAAAGGCAGAGGAACCAGAGATCAAATTGTCAACATCTGCTGGATCATGGAAAAAGCAAGAGAGTTCCAGAAAAACATCTATTTCTGCTTTATTGACTATGCCAAAGCCTTTGACTGTGTGGATCACAATAAACTGGAAAATTCTGAAAGAGATGGGAATACCAAACCACCTGACCTGCCTCTTGAGAAATCTGTATGTAGGTCAGGAAGCAACAGTTAGAACTGGACATGGAACAACAGACTGGTTCCAAATAGGAAAAGGAGTACGTCAAGGCTGTATATTGTCATCCTGCTTATTTAACTTATATGCAGAGTACATCATGAGAAACGCTGGGCTGGAAGAAGCACCAGCTGGAATCAAGATTGCCGGGAGAAATATCAATAACCTGAGATACGCAGATGACACCACCATTATGGCAGAAAGTGAAGAGGAACTAAAAAGCCTCTTGATGAAAGTGAAAGTGGAGAGTGAAAAAGTTGGCTTGAAGCTCCACATTCAGAAAACGAAGATCATGGCATCCGGTCCCATCACTTCATGGGAAATAGATGGGGAAAGAGTGGAAACAGTGTCAGACTATTTTTCTGGGCTCCAAAATTACTGCAGATGGTGACTGCAGCCATGAAATTAAAAGACGCTTACTCCTTGGAAAGAAAGTTATGTCCAACCTAGATAGCATATTGAAAAGCAGAGACATTACTTTGCCAACAAAGGTCCGTCTAGTCAAGGCTATGGTTTTTCCAGTGGTCATGTATGGATGTGAGAGTTGGACTGTGAAGAAGGCTGAGTGCCGAAGAATTGATGCTTTTGAACTGTGGTGTTGGAGAAGACTCTTGAGAGTCCCTTGGACTGCAAGGAGATCCAACCAGTCCATTCTGAAGGAGATCAGCTCTGGGATTTCTTTGGAAGGAATGATGCTAAAGCTGAAACTCCAGTACTTTGGCCACCTCATGCGAAGAGTTCACTCATTGGAAAAGACTCTGATGCTGTGAGGGATTGGGGGCAGGAGGAGAAGGGGACGACAGAGGATGAGATGGCTGGATGGCATCACTGACTTGATGGACGTGAGTCTGAGTGAACTCCGGGAGTTGGTGATGGACAGGGAGGCCTGGCGTGCTGCAATTCATGGGGTCACAAAGAGTAGGACACGACTGAGCGACTGAACTGGACTGAACTGAAGCGACTTCACATGCAGAATAACCAAAACAATCTTGAAAAAGGGGAAGAACATTGAAAGATTCACATTTCCTAATTCCAAATCTTACTATAAATCTACTTAATGGTATTGGCATGAGGATAGATATAAAGAGCAAAAAAATACAGAGTACAGAAATCAATCCATGAAGCTATGGTCAACTTGTTTTTGACAACTGTGTCCAAGATCATTCAATGGGGAAAGATGAATGATCTCTCTCAACAAATGGTGCTGAGAAAACTGGATATCACATGGAATAGAATTTTTGTATATGGTAGGACTACCTCCTTGAGAAGGAAATGGCGACCCACTCCAGTACTCTTGCCTGGAAAATCTCATGGACAGAGGAGCCTGGTAGGCTACAGTCCATGGGGTCGCTAGGAGTCGGACACGACTGAGCAACTTCACTTTGATGCATTGGAGAAGGAAATGGCAACCCACTCCAGTGTTCTTGCCTGGAGAATCCCAGGGATGGGGGAGCCTGGTGGGCTGCCGTCTATGGGGTCGCACAGAGTCAGATATGACTGAAGCAACTTATCGGCAGCATCAGCAAGACCACCTCCTACCATATACAAAAATTAACTCAAAATAGATCATAGACTTAAATGTAAGGGCTAAAAGCATAAAACTCTTAGAAGAAAACATAGGGGTAAATCTTCACAGCCTTGGAATTGGCAATGATTTACCTATCACACCCAAAGTACAAGCAACAGAGAAAAAAAGATAAATTGGACTGGACCAAAAACCCATGGAAGGGAGCCCAACATCATTTGTCATTAGGAAAATGTAGGTCAAAACCACAGTAAAAGAGTTCCCTGGCAATCCAGTGGTTAGGACACCATGCTTTCACTGCCATGGGCCCAGGTTCAATCCCTGGTCAGGGAACTAAGATCCCATATGCCATACAGTGTCATCAAAAAAAAAAAAAAAAAAAAACAACTCACAGTGAGACACATACCACTTCAAAAGTTATGGTTTTTCCAGTGGTCATGTATGGTTGTAAGAGCTGGACTATAAAGAAAGCTGAGCGCTGAAGAATTGATGCTTTTGAACTGTGTTGGAGAAGACTCTTGAGAGTCCCTTGGACTGCAAGGAGATCCAACCAGTCAATCCTAAAGGAAATCAGCCCTGAATATTCATTGGAGGGACTGATGCTGAAGCTGAAGCTCCAATCAATACTTTGGCCACCTGATGCAAAGAACTGACTCATTTGAAAAGACCCTGATTCTGGGAAAGATTGAAGGTGGGAGGAGAAGGACGGCAGAGGATAAGATGTTTGGATGGTATAACTGACTCAATGGACATGAATTTGTGTAAACTCCGGGAGTTGGTGATGGACAGGGAAGCCTGGCATACTGCAGTCCAGGGGGTCACAAAGAGTCAGACATGACTGAGTGACTGAACTGAACTGAAGGATGTAGAGAAAGTGGAACCCTTGCAAATTGCTGATTGGAATGGAAAATGGTACAGCTGCTATGAAAAAATTTGGTGCGTCCTCAAAATTTTAAACATAAGAATTACCATATGATATAGTAATTTCTGTGCTAGGTATATACCCTGCAAAATTGAAAATAGGTACTCAGAGACTTCCCTGGTGGTCCAGTGGTTAAGAATCAGCCTTCCAATGCGGGGACTCAGGTTCCATCCCTGGAGGTGAACTAAGATCCCACATGTGCACATCACAGCTAGAGAGAAACCCATGTGCCTCAACTGCTGAGCCTGCGTGCTCTAGATCCTGTGCTCCACAACTCAAGAAGCCCCCAATTTCCCCAACAAAGACCCCGCAAAGCCCCCTCCCTCAAAAAAGGTACTCAATGGATTTCCCTGGCAGTCCAGTCGTTAAGACTGCATGCTTCCAATGCAGGGGGCATGGGTTTAACCCCTCATTAGGTAACTAAGATCCCACATGACACGTGGTGTACATACTCAGTCTCTCAGTCGTGTCCAGCTCTTTGAAACCCCAAGCTTCTCTGTCCATGTAATTTTCCAGGCAAGAATACTGGAGTGGGCCGCCGTTTCCTCCTCCAGGGATCTTCCCGACCCAGGGATTGAACTTGCGTGTCCTGCATTGTCAGGCGGATTCTGGCCACCTGGGGAGCCAGCTGAATAAATGAATACTTCATCCCCTTATATGACTGAATATCTCATCATATATATATACTACAACTGGATAAATAAATGTGGTGTGTCCTTACAATGGGATATTCAGCCATATAAAGGAATGAACTACTGATACAGGCTGCAACATGGAGGAACCTCAAAAACATGAATGCTTACTTAAGAAGCCGACCAGAATTGATAAATGAAGACAGGAAGCAGATGAGTGGTTGTCAGGAGACTAGGGACGAGGAGTGGGGAGAAACTACTGGTGGATCAGGAGTATCCTTGAAGGGTGAGAGAAATGTCTTGGAACCAGTTATAAGAGATGGTTGCACAACTTTGTGAGTGTGCTAAATACCACTGCACCATCAGCTTTAAAGTGGTTAACAGCCCATTTTGTCACATGAATTTTACCTCTTGGGGGGGAAAAAACTTAGAAACCACTTTTTTTTTCAACAGTGCCAAGTATTTATTATACAATTTTTAAAAATATTTATTTGGCTGCACTGGGTCTTAGTTGTGGCAGGCAGGATCTTCACTGCAGCATGTAAACACATATAATAGTTCAGGCATGTGGGATCTAGTTCCCTGACTAGGGAACGAACCCTGGCCCTCTACACTGGGAGTGCAGAGTCTTATCCACTGGACCACAAGGCAGGTCCCCTTATGTCACTTAATTTTGATACCAGCCCTGTGAGAATGGACAGATTCCTCCCTACCCCACCACATTATGTTATCCTCCAAGCTGAATTCCAGTTTCTTTCGAATACATATAAAGTATACACTCGACCAGATGGCGTTTTGAGAGGAAGTATATAGACTCTTAAGTCTGATTATAGAAAACCAACTAAACCTCATAGGCCTCAGGGTCCTGGTACAAGATGAAGGAAGTGGCCCAGTTCTAAAAGTCTCTTCTACTTTGTTCTAAAATTCTACTGGAACTCTGTGGTGCCTGTCTAATCACTCCTGGCCTCTTTTTTGGTGAGCCAGGATCACTTTCAGCAGTAGACATGATTTCTTTATGGTCCAAAATCTAAGAGAAGATTTACAAATACCGATTATGTACTCTTGAATGAGCACTTTGGTTATTACATTGTATTTTTTCCTCTTTAGCAACTGTAGTAACTTCATAAAAACCCAATTGGATCACACAGACCCACAGTATTACCTAAAGCTGAAACTATTAATAGGTTGACATTCGTAAGATTATTTTTTTGCTGCCAGCCGTCTACGGGGTCGCACGGAGTCGGACACGACTGAAGCAACTTAGCAGCAGCAGCAGCAGAGAATACATTCTCTAAACCTGTTTTTTTTTGTTGTTGTTGTTTTTAGTTGCAGCATGCAAACTGTTAGTTTGTGGCATATGGAATCTAGTTCCCTGCCTGACCAGGGATCGAACCTGGGCCTCCTGCACTTGGGAGCTTGGAGTCTTAGCCACTCGACCACCAGGGAAGTCCCAAACAGACCTGTGTATTGATCTCAGTATTTCAGATTCCCACATCTTTTTTTTTTTTGGCTGCATTGGGTCTTAGTTGTGGGTAGTGGGATCTTCGTTGTGGCACAGATTCTCTAGCTGTGGCTTGTGCACCTGTGGCTCGTGGGCCCCGAAGCACTCAGGCTTAATTGCTCCATGGCATGTGGGATCTTAGTTTCCCCACTACGGATTGAACCCGTGTCCCATGCATGGAAGGTGGATTTTTTTTTAACTAACTTTTAAAATTTTTGGCTGTGCTGGGTCCTCGTTGCTGCACGGACTTTTATCTAGCTGTGACGTGTGGGCTTCTCACTGTGGTGGCTTCTCCTGTTGTGGAGCACAGGCTCTAGGGTCTGCGGGCTTCAGTTAGCTGTGGCTCCCGGGCTCTAGAGCACAGGCTCAACAGATGTGTCACAGAAGCTTAGCTGCTCTGAGGCACTGGGATCTTCCTGGACCAGGGATGGTAGGCAGATTCCTTACCACTGAGCCACCAGGGATGTCACAGTATTCCCACATCTTTAATGTGGGGCCTTAGAAGTTACTTAACTTCCCTCTCAGGTTTCTCCCCTACAGATAAGATATAACTGATAAATATTCGTTTCCAATGAGTGAGCCTGCAACTTATTCCTGTCATCTCAGGCATATTAAGACATCCTTTTGTGCAACCAAGTAATGACTCCCCATCTTGGGGAATGAGGGCCTCATTTAAACCTAAATTTAGGAATAAAATGAACCATGTCATTTCATACTGGGGGTAGGTGGTAAGGGTGGTGGTAAAAAGAACTTAATAGAAATTCAGATTCAATGGCAGGCCTTGTATTAATTTTACAAGAAAAACAAGGGAATTCCCTGGCAGTGCAGAGGTTAGGACGCCATGCTTTGACTGCTCAGGGCACCGGTGACTGCGGAACCAAGATTCCCCAAGTCGCATGGCATGGCCAAAAAAACCTAGTTACATAGTTTTGTTATTCTCTCAGACACTTTTGCCTCAAGAAAACAAGCTTCAACGGGCATGCATAACCTGTGACTAAGCCACGTATATGCAGTATTAGTCAGCAAATGCGGAAAACTCAGCAGTGGCCACAGGACTGGAAGAGGTCAGTTTTCATTCCAACCTTAAAGGGCAGTGCCAAAGAATGTTCAGACTACTGTACAATTGTGCTCATTTCACATGCCAGTAAGGTTATGCTCAAAATCCTTCAAGCTAGGCCTCAGCAGTCCGTTCGAGCTTCTGGAACCGAGAACTTCCAGATATACAAGCTGGATTCAGAAAAGGCCTAGGAATCAGAGATCAAATTGCCAACATTTGTTGGATCATAGAGAAAGCAAGGAATTTCAGAAAAACATCTACTCTGCTTCGTGAACAACACTAAAGCCTTTGTGGATCACAGCAAACTGTGGAAAATTCCTAGAGATGGGAATGCCAGATCACCTTACCTGTCTCCTAAGAAAACTGTATGCAGGTCAAGAAATGACAGAACCGGACGTAACAACTGACTGGTTCCAAATTGGGAAAGGAGTATGACAAGGCTGTGTATTGTCACCCTGCTTATTTAAGTTATATGCAGTGTACATCATGGGAAATGCCAGGCTCAAGCTGGAATCAAGATTGCCAGGAGAAATATCAGCAACCTCAGATATGCAGATGATACCACTCTAATGGCACAAAGTGAAGAGGAACTAGTCTCTTGATAAGGGTGAAAGAGAGTGAAAAAGCTGGCTTAAAACTCAATGTTCAAAAAATGAATATCATGGCATCTAGTCCCATCAGTTCAAGGCAAATAAGATGGGGAAAAAATGTAAACAGTGACAAGTTTTATTTTCTCGGGCTCCAAAATCACTGTGGACAGTGACAGCAGCCATGAAATTAAAAGGCGCTTGCTCCATGGAAGGAAATCTATGACAAACCTAGTGTATTAAAAAGTAGAGACATCACTTTGCCAACAAAGGTCCATACAGTCAAAGCTATGGGTTTTCCAGTAGTCTTATACAGATGTGAGTTAGACTATAAACAAGGCTGAACACCGAAGAATTGATTCTTTCAAACTGTGGTGTTGGAGAAGACTCTTGAGTCCCTTGGACAGCAAGATCAAACCAGTCAATCCTAAAGGAAGTCAACCCTGAAAGTTCCTTGGAAGGACTGATGCTGAAGCTCCAATACTTTGGCCATCTGATTCGAAGAGCTGACTCATTGGAAAAGACCCTGATCCTGAAAGATTGAAGTAGGGGCTGGAAGAGAATGAGATGGTTAGATAACATTGTTGATTCAATGGACATGAATCTGAGCAAACTCTGGGAGATTGACAGGGGAGCCTGGCATGCTGGAGTCCATAGGGTTGCAAAGTCAGACGCAACTTAGTGACTGAACAAAACAAATGCAGTATTAAGGAATGATTAGTAGAAAAGATTCAGAGGCACCGTTTCTTGCTTACTAAGCAATTTATTTGTTTTTAGTTCTACCATTTGACTTTTTCATAAATACCCATCTCACGTCTCCAATAAGGCTCCTTGAGAGCAGTGCACACACCTAAGTTTTGTCATGAATCAGTTACCACCTGTTGTATACCAGGTGCTCTCTTTTCTATCACCTCTTTTCTAATAACGTCCCGCTGGCCAGTGCCTTCCTAAGTGTGACAGCTCAAAGGCTTACAGGAAAACAGACCCAGCAGTACCATTTCAAAAGGGCGGTTATCTTCCAGTTCTTTTGATTATATTAAAGTGTAACTGTTGCTTACTAACCTTCAACACATGCTAGCTTTTCTTTCTTACAGATTCAGAAACTTCCAAAGGAATATTTATCTAAAATAAAATGTTTATTCACTTTCCACAGATAGGTATCTCTATGGCAGTTTATATTGATTTTCCATTCACAAGACATCAAATTTTCTTTTTAAATATATTTAAGTAAAAGTAACTCAATTTAAAGAAAAACAAGAAACCCTGAAGTAATGCAGAGGTGGGTCACAAATGAGGTAAAACATTGCAAAGGTGATTCACCAAGGACTAAAAGTTGGGAAACAATGCCCCAGGCAAAATATCCTCATTCTTGAGGGTAAGTAGGTGTGCTTCCAGTGGTTCACGTGTAAGATTCTTCAGGCCTTTGAGAATTCACTGACGTGACAGAATCAAATCACATGTTACCAAGATTCTGCTGCCTCTTGTGAAGGAGGACCACACACCACACAGTGCACCACAAAAGCAGAGATCAAAAACCGAAGCCAAAGTAAATTCTTGAAACTTTAACAAAAACAGTAAAAACTTTATAAAGCAAGATACATCCTAGTATTGAACTGCTCCCAGACCAAAAAATAAAAAGGGGTGCATTCAGCCAGTGGCTGTATTTAACAAGCAAAGTATCAGCAAGGTCTAATTATCCAACTTTTATTATTCCAACTATCATGTAAAGAGAGATGTCACAGCCACTTGGGGGAATGTACAACTTTTACAGCCTTCACACCAAGGCAGAAAGCCACACGACTCTTTGAGACAAGCCTGTGAGGTACACTTTTCTGAAGGAAATGGCTGTGTCTCTTTGCCAAAATAATATTCCAGTATCACATACCCTAGTACTACTTACAAACCAAAGGAGAGAGAATAATGCATTATATAACATATCCCTTGAAACAGGGAAAGAAGGATCATTCTGTGGGAACAGCATCTTTGGACTCTGCATCAGTCTGTTCCACTGTGGCTTCTGCAGCAGCTGTGGCTGTCACGGTGCTTTCTGACTCTGCTGCCATGGCCTCCACTTCGACTCCAGCCTCCGCAGCTTCACCTGCAGCTTCTCCGTCAGTGCTGCCCTTCCCGGGCGCCACTCTGCAGGGAGTCTCTGCTTCGGGGTAGGGACTACTGGTGGCTTCGGCCGTGTCTGTGGGGCCGTCCCGTTCGGCCAGCATCTCCCCACTTTCTGGAGCAGGAGCGTCCTCACCATCCACTGCCCTCACTGCTGCCGTAACCACCTCAGCCAAGACCTGGGCCGCCACCTCCTCAGGGGTCTCCTCCTTATCCTCACTTCCTAAAGGCTCATCTCCTTCTATTTCTGCATCACCAGCTTCACTGGTGAAAGGGTCTTCACCCTGGCCAAGAAGAGGAAACCCAGGTTAGTGCGGTCTAAACAACTGTCCAAACGAGAGACTGAGGCTCAGGCTGCTGGGAGTTCATGTTTTCATGATGGGCAGAGTCAATAAGAGAAACATTTTAAATCACATCAAGTGAGTCCATCCTAAACATGCTCAGAAAAAAACATCTCAGAAAAGCTTCATGAGCACTATTTTGCACTTGTTATTCAAGCATACAATGATGAGGAAAGGTTTAAAAAGTCATAGATATTCTTAACCCAATTAAAAAAAAAAAAAAACCCAAAACCCCAAACCTCATTTTAACAGGAAGTTCAGGCTTTTTTTTTTTTAATGTGGACCATTTTTAAAGTTTTTATTGAATCTAACACAATACTACTTCTCTTTTGTATTTTGATTTTTTGGCCACGTGGCATGTAGGATCTTAGTTCTCTGACCTGGGATCAAACTAGCATCCCTTGCACTGGAAGGCATATTCTTCATCACTGGACCACAAGGAAAAGTCCCAAGGCTCTTTCTAAAGTTTCATTTAAGCACACAGCCCAGGCATGAAGGTTACCCCCATTTTACAGTGAAGAGAATGAGACTTACTAACAATACCACTAGCAGATCAGAAAATGTTTTAAAATACAGTGTTTAGGACTTTCCTGGCAGTCCAGTGGTTAAGACTCCTAGCTTCCACTACAGGGGACGTGCGTTCGATCCCTGGTTGGGGAAACTAAGATCCCACATACCAAAAAAATAATGGTGTGTAGGGAGTTCCCTGGTGGCCTCACGCTTAGGATTCTGAGCTTTCACTGCCACGGCCTGGATTCACTCCTGGTCAGGGAACTGAGATTCCAGAAGCTATGAGGTAGGGCCAAAACGAAACCAAGTATTTAGAAGCTTGAGTTAACAGCTGACTCCAGAAACTTTAAGTCTGTCTAAGCCTCAAGGTAAAACACTGACCAGTCCTGGTTCTTACACTGGTTGTTTAAATTCTATCCCTTTACGGATGAAATGAATCTTCAAATACTGAAGCAATTAATAACTGAGAGGAGGGCAAACACGTCCCAGTCAGGTTATGCTGAATCTTAACTGCCAGCCCCAAACGTTGAAGTCGTGGGTCTGAGCACTTAGCAAAATGGGCTTCCGAAGGAGGAACCAGAGACTCTTCCAACCAGACTCCTCTCCAGGGTATCCTCCTTGGGATTTTTTTTTTTATTACTCTGCTCCTGATACCATGGCACTGCTAGCTCTTCCCTCTTCCTTGTTCCCCATCTTACGGTTGTCTCTGCTAGCAAAAATATGTTTTAGCATCTACATGAAGAATTATCATCTACTTCGTTTTTTTGTTTTGTTGTAAACATTTCACCATCATTTGGGTTGCTATTTTATGAAGAGACAGTCATGGTGATAGTCAGCACTACTGCACAGATTAATCAAGCAGGACCATTTCCCAGAGTTCCCAGACAAGCAGTGAGTCTCAGGGAATGCACAGTTGTGGAATCTCCAAGCCTGATACATTCCAACATCTCTCAATTCTTCAAAAGACTCAGAAATGCTAAACACTGCACTTTGGATAGAATTCCAAACCCAGAGAGTTAGTTCATCCTCCATTTCCAAAGCTTTTCCCATCTACTGGACTCTGAAGCACAAACCTTGAGGTATTTTTCCAGCATCTTCACTATATGTCTGTTGTTCAAAACACTCTTAGCCACATGGAGACTTGTTTTCTTGAACTGTTCAGCAGCCAACTACAAAGGGAATCAAACATGAGTTTTTAAAAATGGTGTGCACAGAGGAGCGAGAGAATAAACCAGCCTGGGTACACTGAGTTGTTCTGAGATTCGTCCTATGCAACTAAAATCTTTCTTCAGTATGGCAAGTCCCCAAGTGCTGGACTCCAATAATAAAAGCAAGCAAGCACTGGAGAAGAATCAGAACTGAGTCTGTGAAATAGTGGGGATAAGTCTGAGACCTTAAAAAGCGCAGGCACACCACTGATGTCCAAGTACCACCACGTACAAGCAAGGAAGAAATAAAAACATTTACAGATCAGAAGCTATGTGGACTCAGTAGGGGAGAAGGCCAAGCTTTTTCTTTTCAGTTTTCTGAGTTATTCTGACTTTACAAGTAAATTCTATAGGAAAAGTCTGAATGCTGCAAACATTTGACTGTTTTAGAGCCTAACTCAGATGATAATCCCTTGTTTGTACAGTGGTTTTTGTCTGGTCTTTAGTAATACCAGGAGATGATGGGCAGCCAGGTAGCTCCAATCTGGTAGTCAGGTAAACTAACCACAAAGATGCTAAACCAGGGCTTGGCAAGCTAGAGCCTGCAGGCCAGATGCGGCCACACCCATTCCCTTTACTTAAGGCCTGTGGCCATTTCTGCCCGTTAGCCACAGACTTGAGGATTAACAAGTTAAGGCAGGGACCTGATGGCTGGCAAAGCTAAAATATTTATAGTTTGACCCTTTATTTAAAAACAACAACAACCACCTGCCAATACTCTGGCATTTAGCCTCAGGCCCCATCAGCTAGTAAGGATCAAACCAATCCCTGACCCTGAGTCCTCCAGACCATTCTGCTCTGAGTGGTCCTCAGCCTCAGCTTGTAAGAAATCCAGTTTTTCAGCAACTGGGGAATTTACTCATGTGACTTACAGGGAATATTCTCAACTTGGGAAAATTTCCAGCTACTGTGTTTAGTCAATCTTAAGCAACACATTTTCCTCACATTTTAATAGAAACTGGGGTGCATGTTACAATCACTTCATGAAATGATGGACTTGATGGAATGTGGCAAAAGCCCCTAAAGATGTTCACTTCCACATGAGACACACAAAGTTCTGAACCCCTCGCACTACAGCCAGGACTGCTTGCCCCACCCCACACCAGGGGGGCACTCACCCGGCGATTGTGATTGTGGTCAACAGAGTGCAGGTGCCGCTGGAGGAGCTGGGGCTGCGCCGGGATCAGCATGTCACAGGCCAGGCAGTGAGCAGCCTCTATTTTCTTGAAGAAGTGCTCCTGGCCAATCCCTGTTGACAACACCCAGTCTTGTGGGATTTGGGTCGGCATCCAAGTGATGCTTCTCTCCCACTCACTCCCCATCAGGGCTCACATTTTCTCCCCATGGCCCTAAAGATTTAGTAAGGCCAGAATCTGAGACACGCATCACCTGCCCTCCAGCAGGTGCATGGAGACAGAACACAAGGCCTCCGCACCTGGGAACTTTATTTTTAACTTTTCTCATCCTTCGGTCCTTTCTCTTCATGCTAAGCAGGAAAAACATCAGAGTGCTTAAATAGCACCCCAATAAGCTGCCTGTAGAGCTGTCATCTACCTTAGGCCACACATGAAGGTCTCCTTCCCCTGGTAAGCGCCCCTCCCATTTGTCTTCACTTTGTCACATTTTCAGCCACTCTGACCTGGGCTCTGTGATCTGGACTAACACCCACCCTCCACCTCAGATCGTAACTCACCTTTGAAAGGATCTGGTTTTGGTTTTGTACTTTCCTTCTCCATCAGTTCCTGACGCCGTTTCTCAATTTTCTTATTCCTGTTTATAATGTATTCCTAGAGAGGTTGGGAGTGAATGAGGGGAGAATGAAATGAGGGGAGATGGCGCATGTGGGTATTTTTTCAACTGTACCAGCGGCAGCTCACCAAGGGTGGCTGCCAAGCCCACGGTGGGTGGTGACAGCCTTATCTCAGCTGTCTTATCTTATCTCAGGATTGGAAGACAGCCATCAGAGCAGCTCCATGGGCAGAATTAATTCGAACTACAATGAGTGGAGCTCTCACTGTCCTTCTGCCTCAGGGACCTGCACGCTGCTATTCTGGAAAAAGAAGTCTGGACCTAGTTTAGGCTTCCCTTCTCCGCCGGGGATTCAACACCTGCAGGATCACTGGGACACGCCGTGATGGAGGCTGAGTGTGATTTACCTGGAGGAATTCCACCGTCTTGTCAGGCAGCTTGGTACTTATAAAGCGCAGTGTCTCTTTGTGAAACTTGCTTTGCAAATGCTTCTGGATTTCTTCATCTTCAAAGCTACGGAACTTGCACACGGAACAAGCAAACTGAATCCTGGAGAAGGAAGACAAAACGAAAAGCAGTGTTGGAGATAACCAGCTTATCTCTGCATCAGAGTAACAGTTACTCCAAGCTTCTCCATATTAAGAATCAGAGTACAAAGAAGAAAAAAAAAAAGAATCAGAGTACAACCTTGCAAGTATTTCAGGAAAATGATTACTGTAGCACTTTACTACCATACCACTTTTTTTGGCCCAAAGAGGTGGAGACTTTTCAGAACTGTGGATTCCCTAAGTCTCTAGCCCATTGCTCTGAGGACCTAGAACCCAACTCCATAGCTTCTCAGATGTTTCTTTCTGCAGCCACTTGGAAGATACAAGACAACTGACCCCATTTAGTACCACAGAATTCCTGATGATCTCATAAAATTCAAAACTCACATGATCTCAGTTCGCCAATGGGACTCAACGGAAGGACACATGATACCTAAGGATGAAAACTGAGGTTTCTTCGTTGTGTGCTTTCAAAATCTCACCAGATACATACATGCCGTATGACAAGGGGAGAGCACCCTACAGACAGACTCCCAAACACCCAGAGCTGGGTGTTGCCTCCCTCAGCTCTGCTCCTCATGGGTCTAAGAGCAGAGGCCCTGTGCCACTCAGGACTCCTCCTCGGCCAAATCCGAGTTCTGCTGGACAAGTGCCACAAACACCCTTGCCTTTGCAGATACCCCCGAAAGAGGAGTGAAGAGGAAAATCTCCTGGGCCCTGTGTGCACAACTGTCAGGAAGCCACCAAATAAATACAGGGTTCCCGGTTCTCTGCTGCATCTTGACCTCCCCTGTGACACCTTCTCCAATGTTTTTGAGGATCATTAGTCACTAAGGCAGTCTAAGTGAAAGTCGCTCAGTCGTGTCTGACTGTTTGCGACCCCATGGACTGTCCCTGGAATTCTCCAGGCCAGAATACTGGAGTGGGTAGTCTTTCCCTCTCCAGGGGATCTTCCCAACCCAGGCATCAAACCCAGGTCTCCTGCATTGTGGGCGGATTCTTTACCAGCTGAGCCACAAGGGAAGCCCAGGGCAGTCTAAAGATTCCTTTAAAATTAATCTCAATTCCCATGTGGCATGAAAACAGATCTAGAATGACTGTCATTTTTATTCATCTGTTTAAAGATAAGATTTCAGTGAATTCTGCAATACTTGGAACTCCTCCTTCCCCGCTTTCCAGCCTCTACTGTTTGTTCTTTTGCTAAGTGTTACTTGCACAGGAAAACCATTATCCCCATTTGAGCCTTAAGGGCAAGGATTTCCTCTCAAGTCTTCAAGAGAACCTGCGCACAGGGAAGTAGCCAGCTTGGTCAAGGCCTCATCAACCATGTACTCCAGTGGTTTATGAGGAGAGGTGCAGTGTGCTCATACCAATGCCCTTTGCGGTTTGCACTGCTGCTTTTAAATCTTGAAGTTTGACTTCTATACATGTCAAACTCCACAAGTGGTTTGGATTTATATGGACAAGGCACCCAGAACACCTTGGCAGCTTGGCTAAATACACTTCACCTGTCTGGGATGACAGCCAAGAGACAAGGGAACTCCTTCCTCACAGGCCTGCAGGAGGGCAAGCAACACCAACAAGGATAAGACTCAGTATGTTTCCCAAGTTTTGTCTCCCATTGACCTGACAAGGCTTTCCTGACACACACCCAGAGTCAGATGGTAGGCTGCTGGACTGGAAAAGCAAGATAGGGAAGGACACAGACAGCAGGTGGGCCGTAGTATGAGTGGGGTGGGCAGGCCGTGTCTCCCCAGCTCATCCCAACCTTATCAGGCCCTGAGGGGTGGGTGGGGGGGTTGGAAATGAAGTGACGAGGCCCCTCACCCCCAACACTACGGAGTGAAGACAGATGCGCTCAGGAGAGCCTTGACTATGCTCACCTCATCTGCCTCCTCACCTCCTCACCTGTCAGCTGCTCGGTCTCGCATCCTGTCTCTCCTCCTCTGCTTTTCCCTTCTCTTCTTCACTTCATCGTCTTCGTCGTCCTTCTCTCCTGCAACAGAGAAGTCCCTTCCAGACCCTCTGAGGAGCCTGTAGAGGTGCTGAGCACCAGGGCTTTGACGGGGGCCACAGCTGTGCCACCATACCCCATGCCCTGCTGTGCCCTCCACGCATGGCAGGGTCAGGACACCCTGAGGCAGCAAGGGGCTGTCAAAGGCTCCCAAAAGGAGTGGGCCTTTGATGAGAACCCTGAGCAGTTCCCAGGGGAGTCACATCACTCCCCCCCCAGGGCCTGATAAGGTTGGGATGGGCCAGGGACACGGCCCGCCCACCCCACTCACACTACGGCCCACTTGCTCTGTCCTTCCCTATGTTGCTTTTCCAGTCCAGCACCCTACCATTGGGTCTTCTCCCAATGTTACTTAAGGAGACAGAAGCGATTCTCCCCAGGCAGCAGCTGGACGGCCTCAGAGAGTGACGCCAGCCACTCTGCCGCCCTCTGTCCCACTGCCAGGTGGGCTATGACAGCCGTCCTGCAAGCCTCCTCTGAGCTAGGGCCTCAGCAGGTCTGACAATCCCTGCTGGCCCAGACTCTACCTCCCACTCACAAGAACCATCAATCTCTGGCTTTCCCAGCGATATGCAGGAAGCAATCCCAGAAATAAAAATGGGAAGAGACCAAACGGTCCTCCGTCCACCCCATGGGGCCAGCGCGGGAGCTCCGGAGAGAGCCGTGCAGCCCAGAGGTGCAGCCTGGGCCAGGCTGCCTCACCGTGGCTCAGGGCCAGGGCCGGATGCTGAAACAAGGTTGGATAAGCATCTGAACTGTAACCCCTACCCCTGATGCCAGTCACGAGACTGTCCCACGAAGATGGCGACCGGCGTGCGCTGCTCAGAAGCCTCTCAAAAGGGCGTGTGGGATTTTTGGCAAGAGATCACTGCCTGAAACTATTACTGCTGTTTAATAGCAAAGTCATCCCGGGCAGGCAGCAGGACCTGTGCGCAATAAACATGTCACCTTTGCTTTAGCATTTACCCCGCTGCACGAGCCGCTAAATGCTCTGTGGTCCCATGCTATGGATGTAATCGCTTCAATAAACAGGGCAGGAGGACCTCAGAGGGTTGGCTAAACCTGAACATGTAAGAGAAGGAGCATCTAAGTCAGGGCCTTCATAATTAATGGGAGCAGCCTGTGCGAAACCAGCTATGGACATACCCACGGGAACAGGAGAGAAACAAGTGGCTGCCTCTCCACACCCCTCCTAAAGGGCTCAACGTTCCTCTGTTCTTGCCACTCAATTGTGACTCTTAAGTCTCTCACACTGGAACTGCTGGGGCCTGCTGAGCAGTGCCTGCCTCTGGAGGATCCAGGCCCCCCACCCCCTGCGCCCCTCCCAGGCAGGCATCTGATCTCTGCCCCACACTGTGCCAGTGTCCCCACCACAGAGGCCAGAAGCACGGCCCTGGCCTGGCAAGCAAGGGGGCTGTGGACAGAATGAAGCCCAGGAGCAAACAGTACAGGGACCTGCACTGGCCAAAGGGGGAACAGAGAAGACAGGCTGGAGGGTGCCTTTTCTCTTCTCTCTTGCATTTCTGAGACTCTCTCCTCCCTACCACTTCAAGCTACTGCAGATACCCAGCGATGAGTTCCCCCTGCCTCCAGGGCCTGCACTGAGTGAGGCAAACAGACCCATTTCCAGCAAGTGTTGCTGCAAACACCAAGGCAAAGCCTCAGAGTGAGTGGCAAGGCCAAGGCCCACCTGGCAGCCACGGCCCCTCTTCTGCCCTGAGTCTCCAGCCCCTCCTCCAACCTTGCTCAGAAGCCCAGCTCAGCTGGGTATCAGGCAGTGAGTACAGGGCAGCTGGGCAGACACAAGAAAGCTCAAAGGGATGCTGGGGGATGCCTACCTCTCTGTCTCCCGGAGTCAAAGGATTCGTCCTCCTGAAAAAGGGCACAAAGGCACACTGTGAGGTGGAATTTTTAGAGCTCTCCACAAGCAGCCAAGCCCCCTGCCACCAGGAACACAGCCACAGCGCATCAGGACAAGTCCCAGGGCCACGGGACGGGGCCTGAGCGTCCTGCCACTAGTCCTGCTTGCCTTCTGAGGCTCTGTGCTAACAACTAACTTGCTTTTTTTAAATTAAAGACACAGACTAGCTTTCAGTTCTTTCTAAATCTAGAGAACTGCTGCTGCTGCTGCTACAGGCGTGTCCGCCTCTGTGTGACCCCGTGGACGGCAGCCCACCAGGCTCCTACCTCTGGCAAATGCACACCTCTGCACATGGGATACCCAAAGTGCATCCATCAACAATGTCGAGAAACCCCGATTTGTAGAAAAAGCTAGTCCTAGCACTCTTTCCTGAAAATGGGCTTTATGACATTTCCCAGCTACATTTACATCTACCAAAAATGATAACGAGTCAGGTATAGATAAAAACTCATATAACTGAACCCAGTTCTTAGACATCAAGCTGATATACAGATCTATCAGCAGGTATACAGAAATTCCCAGACTCAACATCTAAACAATCTAGACAAGGGACAAGCAAGATAATCAGAGGAGCTGAAAAGTCACTGTACCCAGGGCCTTCCTCCCCGCCCCTAACCTCATCTGATCATCAGAAGCCCCGGGATGAAGCTTCACACGCCCAGATTTCCTGTCCTGCCCCAGACTTGGATTAGAGTTTGCAGGAGGCAGCAAAGGCTTGCACCCCAGGTACTTGTGCCTGGTCCTGGCTAAGAGCCAGCCTCTGATACCCATCTCCCATGACTGGTTTTAAGAGCTGAAGGACAGGGATACAACTCAGCACCAGCATAGAGCTGGTAAGTAAATGAGTCTTCAGTGCCTATTTGAAAGCCTCAGCCTACGTGGCCACTGCAGTTACCATGTGGCAGCCAGGCACATCACTGTGAGGACCTAGGAATGGCTGGGGAGAGGGCTGGGAACGTTTTCAGGAAAACAAGGATTGTTTCAAGTGGAAAACTCTCAGAAACCGAGCTGCAAGTCTGATTATTAAATTGACTCATAAGGTGGAGTTGAATCTACCACAGCAGCTGTTCCTGCCTCTCTGTGAGGAAGACACTAAAGGAAGAAATCCCACACTAGAGACACTGGAGGTTGATCGGTAAAGGCGAACTTACACCCCTGAATTCTTCATCTCCTGATCGGAAGTCACCAGCTCCATCATCTACCAAACACAAAGGAATAAAGAAAGTCAGCCCCTGGCAGTGGGCCCACTCCCTGTTTTCACTTCCCAAACTCACTGTCCAGAGTGACTGTGCTCATCCTGACTACAGTGGGGACTGTGGCACTGCGAGTGACACACGTCATTGAGTTCCCCTGTGTGCGCTGTCCAGACAGGCAGGCAGAACACCAAACATGCAGCTGACCCATCTTATACCCACCCTGGCCTACTGGCCCCAGGGCATAC
This sequence comes from Bos indicus x Bos taurus, assembly GCF_003369695.1. Classification (NCBI taxonomy): domain Eukaryota; kingdom Metazoa; phylum Chordata; class Mammalia; order Artiodactyla; family Bovidae; genus Bos; species Bos indicus x Bos taurus. The sequence continues at coordinate 102,650,263 of NC_040082.1, forward strand.
CGTTTTCAGAAAAATCTCCCTCACTGTCAGCTCGAGCTTGTTTGGTGTCAGGCTCGTCATAAATCTGCAGCTGCTTCCGTTTCCTGCCCAAGCTTTCTGGACCACAGCGATTGAACCCTCTCCGCCGAGGCTACAAAGAGAAGCACACTCCCATGTATTGCTTACTCTGATGGTCCCCATTTGTCCCCAGAGCAATGAAGAACAAAGGGATTGTCAGGTCAGAGAACAAGGGCAAAAAAGGTCTTTCAGAAAGCAAAGGAAGACACCATAGTTGGAACCTCTCCCACCCTCACCCCCCCCGCCGAAACACAAAAACTTTATGCTGAGTGAAAGAAGCTGGACACAAAAGGCCACGTATTACATGACTGCCTTCATATGAAATGTCCAGAAGGACATCTAGAGAGACAAAAGCTAGATTAACTGTTGCCATGCATTGAGGGAGAGAAGAGGAAACGACAGGTTTCTTTCTGGGATGATGGAAACACTCTTAATTACATAATAGTGAAAAGTGAAGGTTGCACAACTCTGCACATTTTCACTAGAAGTTGAACTGCACTTTAAAAAAGTGACATAAGGTCTCGGAAGATCTCTAAAATACTTTAAAGATAAACATATAAAAAAACACAAACAAGGCAGGTTAGAGCTTGGCAAAGGCTTACCTGATCTCTTATCCGGGTCTGTGACCGGCCACATCCATAGGGCACAGAGTTGTCATAACCACCTGCCCCCTGCATGCCCATCATGCCAAAGTCAGGGGCCATGGACTGGGAGAAGAGGGAAGGTGGGGGCCTGCTGGGGGAGGGGCCTCCAAGGCCCCGCCCACCCACATAGTTCATCTCTGTCCACGGAGTAGAAAGAGGCTCAGAGGCGGCTGCAGGTGGCATGAAGGGGTCACTGCGCATAAATGTGCTGGGGTTGCTCCGGTCCTGGAAGCGGCCCTGGCCGCGGCCCCGCATGAAGCCATCGAGGGAGCCCCGCTCACGGGTTGGGTCCCGGCAGTCACTGTACTGACCACCAAAGCCGCCATTGCGGTTGGGCCCCAGGTCAAAGTCATAGTCGTAGCTGTAGCCGGGGCGGTAGGGATTGTGCTCAGGCAGGCAAGGCCTGGAATCATAGGACTCAAACGACTGGAAGCGAAAGGAGCTGCAAAGAAAGCACAACCCATCACCACACTGTCCAGGCACGATCTCAACGCCTCCTGCAAAGCACACCTCCCTACATTCAGAGCAGCAAAACCAAACTGCCATGCACCCCTCTGAGATGCTCACAAAGTAAAACATACTGAATCCCTCTGAAACACCACTGAACAAGGGGAGTGAAACCCTGGCCGCAGGAACAGGGAGAAGATGCTGGGTGCCTGATGCAGAAGTAAGGGGTCTTACATAGTTGAGCTAACGGGCATGCCCTAAGGCCCACCACCCAGGAAACCAGCAAGTCCTACCAAATGCCTCTGCCCCAACAAAGGCTCAACTTATCTGCCCTACACTGAGGAGGGAGCTGGGGAAGAGCCCTCCCAGGACGAGCAGGTGCCCACTCCCTCTATACAAAGCGGGGCACGTGGGACCCCGGGGAAGGACTCAGGTCTATAATCACCTCTCCCGGTCCTGCATGCCCTCCCCACCGCTGCTGCTCCCGCCCCTTCCTCCTTCCTTGGACATCATGTCCAAACGCTGGTTGATCTTGGCGATGAGGGAGTCAGAACTGTCAGTGCATGGTTCTGGGCCGTAAGAAGCCATGTGCATGGCAGGGCCCCCAGGCGCCAGGCCGTCGCTGGCCTTGGTGGCCTCCCATGAGGCTGGGCCGTAGCTGTAAGTTGCTCCTGTGGTGACGCTGGTGTTCTGGGCACCATAGTAATTGTAGTTTTCATAACCTGATGGAGGGAGGAAGAGCTAAGTCAGATCTCAGCAGCTACAAGACCAGTCCCTGGGGGACAAGTCAGGCAAGGAGCACCCACTGCCTGTGAAGAAGGAAAAGGGTCCTGGGATCAAGGGCTACTGCCCCTGCCCCAGCACTGCACACGTCACCTGCCAACAGGCGGCAGGAGGGCACGGCCTCAACTCTGAGCAGTGGGTTTTTTATACCGAATCATAGGACTTGCTTCTCATCCAAAGCCAGAGAGCCCAGGAGCTGGCAGTTGGAAGACTGATGGACCCACCAAAGAACAGACCACCACCACAACCCTCCCTACCCGCTACCTCCAGTAAGCTCCCTCGGAGGCCTGCCCCCAGCACTCCCCCATATCTCAGATCCAGTCTGCTGAGCCTTCAGGACAACTGTGAGCACACCAAGGATGGGAGATGGGGGTCCCTGCACCCCAGCCCCTCTAGGTAGCTGGTCAGAGGCCTACTTACCCACCCACAGACCCCTAGAAGGGCTTACCTTGCCAGCTGGCCACACCAGTTCCATATGTACCTTAAATTAGAAGAAACAAAAACATACAAGATGTCGGTTTACAAAACGAAGGCATGTAAGACCTAGTTCCACACCCCAACCCCAGCCCCAGCCCAGACACTGAAGGACGGTTGTCACCTTACTCCACCATCCACAGGGCCAGAGCCGGGGGTGGCTAGGTCAGTGCTGCAAGGAGGCCCCCTTGGTTGCCCACTGAGGTCAGGAAAGGTGCGGTCCACTAGCTGTAAAACTCACTTCCTACAGAAATGCTCAGCTAAGCATAACCAGGGCATCTCTCCTAAGTAAGCTGTCCTTTAGGGCAACAGAAAGGACACTACAGTCTTTTCCCAGGAAGCTTGTCCAGCGTGGGCCAGCAGCGAAGAGGCTGCCAGGCCAGGTCCCCAGGCAGAGCTGTTCTAAAGTGCCAGTTTTCACCCGGCGCCAGATCTAAGGCACCGCCAACAGCATGGAGTGCACTGGTGGAGAATCATGTCCCCAGCTCAACTGAGCAGGGACATTGTGTGCCTGAGCAACACAGAAGGCCTCCTGCTGGGAAACTAGGTGATAGGTGGAAAAGCGACTCAAAAGCGACCCTGCTGCCAGTGGGGCAAGGGCCAAGTCCCAGGCTCAGAAAACAAAGGAAACCTTCAACCAATCCCCTGGAACAAATGCTGGCAAAAAGCAGAAAACCTGGCCCACCAGAGAGCACATTCTAGTTCTTCAAACACACTAAGTACCATGATGAGGACTCCTGAGCAGCGTCCATGGACGGGCCCAGGGCCAAATCTAGTCCACAGCCCTGTTTTTGTAGGGCCCACAAGCTAAGAATGGGTTTTATGTTTTTAAACGAATACTCCATAAAATACAAATTCTGACAAAGGACACATTTTCATATCTGTCAAAACTCACAAAACTGTGTAACAGAGTAAAAACTCATGTGAACTATAGACCATACATTGTATGAACACTGGATTATAAACTGTAACACATTCTGCTAACTATAATAATTAGGGGAATTGTGCCTGGGTCGAAGATAGGCTGTAGGTGTGCATATGAAGTTCTATGTACTATCTGATCAATCCCATTAAGTCTACAACTACTGAAAAGTATTATTTATAAAAATCTTTGGTTATACCCTCAACTATTGACTTAAGATAGAACAACAGAAATTGTTAAAATAAAGACTGTTCGATGACATAATGGAAATCACATGGCATGCAAATCTCAGTGTCTTTATGTGAACATTACTGGCACAGAGTCCTACCTTCTTGTTTATAAACTGTCTATGGTGGCTTCTGCACTATAGAGACCATGTAGCCTGCAAAGTCAAAAAATTTACTATCTGGCCCTTTACAAAAAAGGCTTCCTGGTTCCAGCTATGTTCATGCTAGTGCTGGCGGGGGGTAGCCCATGCCTCCCTGACAAGCAGGTCTCACTTACCCTGGGTGTTGGTAGGTCCAGCACTCCACGCCCCATAACCTGTGAACATATTTGTGAGTTACAGTCATATTTGTCACACCAGAGAACAAGTGCTTCTGAGGAGCATAAAGGAATCTCCTTGAAGGGGATGAGTGCCAGCCTTACAAGAAGGCAGCACAACCACAACAATGCCCCCCAAGTCACCCCACAGCTGGCTTTTGCATTATCACACTCCACCTGCCTGAGGTCAAAGCAGAAAAAAGAGGAGGAGGATGGGCCTCCGTGACAGTTTGGTCCATTGCCTGCTGAGGGACCTTGACCTAAGCCTCAACCCACAACTGAGGAAGACACAGGACTAGCTACCAGCTCACTCACCATTAGGACATAGTCCCCACCCCCAGCCCCTCCAGCAGCAGTAAGAACCTCATAACTGGGAACAAACTTTGATTATCTGGAGCCAACAGCTGTGCCTCTATAGGCCTTGCTTCTTTTGACTCTGAACTCTCCAATGCTCCCCTGGGCCTTGAAGTCCCAGGGCTTCAGCCTGGTCCTGAGGCATCAGATGGCATTCCTCTCTGGTGGCTCCCCCGGCCCCTCCGGACACTCCCATGACAGCATCTATCTGGTCCCTCTTCATCTGTGTCTCCAGCCTGGCACTGAGCTGGGCACAGGTAACCATTCACACCTGCTAAATGACTTCAACTCTGCAAAGCCTCCTCTCTCTCAAATACCTCCCTTCTCTCCTACCAGGACTGGAGTTGCTGCTGCTACCGCTAAGTCGCTTCAGTCGTGTCTGACTCTGTGCGACCCCATAGAAGGCAGCCCACCAGGCTCCCCTGTCCCCGGGATTCTCCAGGCAAGAACACTGGAGTGGGTTGCCATTTCCTTCTCCAATGCATGAAAGTGAAAAGTGAAAGTGAAGTCGCTCAGTCATGTCCGACTCTTAGCGACCCCATGGACTGTAGCCCACCAGGCTCCTCCGTCCATGGGATTTTCCAGCAAGAGTACTGGAGTAGGGTGCCATTGCCTTCTCCGACCAGGACTGGAGTAGGAAATGGCAACTCATGCCGGTACTCTTGCCTGGAAAATCCCATGGACAGAAAAGTCTTGTGGACTGCCGTGCATGGGGTTGCAAGAGCTGGACGTCAGTTAGCGACTGAGCACGAATGTTCTTACCAAGACAATCCAAACCATTAGATGAATGCCTACTGTATGCCCACACGAGACTGACACTCAGCTGGTGATCCCAGAATGCCATTCAGAGGGAGGTAGGGAGCTAAGGCTCAGATGTTATGGGACTTGAACTGAAGTCACCCTGCTGAAGGTTATCTCCCGTCACACAGATTTCCACGTCTATGCAGCAGAAAAGCAGAGTAGTGATTCTAACAGCAACTGACCAATTCTGTGGCACTGGTCTAACTAAGAAGCATAAACCGTTCACATAACCTCAAGACCCTTGAAATAGGTACTGTTCACTCTGTTGTACACAGGGGTTCCAGACTATAAGTCACTTGCCGAAGAACATGTTAAGGAGCAGGAAGAGGAGGACCTGGACCCAGATCGAGGTGCCTCCGCTGGCCAAGAAGCAACTCTTAAACTGCAACAAGTCTTAAGAAATAAACAACTCTAGGTGGAAAAGCTACAGATTCTGGGAGGCCGTTGCACTTAAACCGAGCCTGAAAAGGTTTTTTGGTAGGTAGGAAGGGGAGCAGGGTGTAACCCCTCTAAGCTATGAGCACAGGTAAGGCAGGATTATTACTAGCTGAAAAGTCTGGTTAGGGAAGCAGGCAAAGAATGGTGAGATCCAGTCAGACTGCAGAAAAGACCGGAGAACCAGGCTGAACCACTCAACGACCTTGGAGCCACCCAAGCATACCAGGACACCAGGACCTTTCTGCTTCTCTGCAATTTCAGCTGCTGGCCTCCTGCTAATGCTGCCCTTTCAAAACACGCGCCTTCCCTGAAGCAGCCAAGATCTGATCGCCCGTGTCTGAACCTCACAAGCCCGGGCAGAGATCCGCGCCGGGTCAAGCCCAGTCCTGCATATTCCAACTGTTCCCTGCAGGTAAACGCGGCTTCCAGCACGCAGCAAAGGCCTCCTAGGAGGCTCAGATTCCAGAGACAGAGCAGGTCGCTCGAGGTCCGTCCTGCCGCAGACCCTGAAATCCAAGTGGGTAAAGGGCACTTTCCACCTCACACAACCCCTCTGGCGTCTCCAGGCCACCACAGAAGACAACCTTTAGGAGAACCACCGTCTGTCACGACCCCAGAGCACAACGAGTTTCCAGGCTTTGATCAAGAAGGTACCCCGCATCTGACCCTCAGTATCTTGTCCCAGATGTGCTTGAACCAGGTCCGCGACAGGCGCCCAGTGAGGCTAATCACTGCAGAGGCTGCACTAGGTCCCGCTGCTCTGCACCGCCCGGCTGGCGGCAAGGGGTCGGAATCTGCGCAGCCCACACGGCCTTCGGGATCAGCGCCCCAGGCCTCCTGTGCCGTACGGAGGCCCCAGCCAACCCCGCAGGTTCCCAGACAGGCAGGCACGACAGCCCTGGAAGAGGCAGCGGTCTCGTCTCGGTCCCAAGCCACAGATCCCGTGCCCCACGAGTCCCGTCATAGCTCCGCCTCCCGGCGCCGCCATTTTGTGGCGTCTTCCAAAAGGGACACCGGGCCTGCGAGCGGCGGGGTTCGGCAGGGCCCGGCCGACCCAGCCGGGGCTGAAAAACTGAAACGACCCCGACTGCCTGAAGCGCCCCCCGAAGTCCGCCCCAGCGTCGGCCCGCCGAACTCGGCCAACGTCCTCAGGCCCCGTCGGCCAATCGCACGCAGCGCCCCGGGAACGACAGGGCCGAGGTCCAATGAGCTGCGCGCGCGCGTCCCGGCCGCCTCTCCGCAAAACCAAACTGCGGTAACCGCGCTCAGGTGTAGTCTCCGGCCCGCGGCCCCCTGCACCGCGTCGGAACTGTGCCCGGACACTACCTTCCCGCCCCACCCCACAGAGTCGCCCACACCAACCTCCGTAGCCCTGATCCATGTCTTCAGCTCCGCCCGCCAAGCAGCTCCTTTTTCTAGGCTACCACAGGACGCATGCGCTCAACGCACTTCCCGCCGTCCTCTACTGGTAGACCAGGCGCATACGTCACCCCTGCTACGCGATACCATTGGTCGTAGTTCACGGCGGGCCCTCCTTTACCACCCCGGCTGGCCTTCCGGTTGTTCCGGGTCGGTGTTCGTAGCTTGCTAGTTTTGCTCATGTGCGAAGTGCCTCACCGCTAGCAGGCGTATCCCTTCTCGCCGCCAATGCGCAGGCGTAACCCAACAGCCCCAGGTCCCACCCGCAGACACACAGCCCAGCGGTGAGGCCTGCACCCGCCCAGGTGGACCGTGCAGCACACAGACAAAAGACGATGAGGTGGGATGTGAAGAACTTTTATTAGACTCAGCTTCCAGCCTCGGCCCCGCGGGCCCCGCGAGCCCCGCCCGCCCCAAGTCATGGAGCGCCTCCTCCTCCCTCCTCCTCGTCGTCGTCAGCCTCCACGTCGAGGCCCGGGATGCCTCGGATCTGGCGCTCCAGCGCCCCGCCCAGTAGGGGCACGGCCTCCTCGTCCTCCTCCGGGGGCGGGGGCGGGGGCGCAGCACCGGGTACTGGCTCTGGAGGCACTGGGGGCTGCGCCGGCGCGGCCTCTGCACCCTCCGCGACCCCGGCCGCTTCGACCAGCGCCCCCTCATCAAGGGCACCTCCCTCGGCCTCCTCTTGTTCCTTCTCCTCCTCTGGGCTGTCAGTGAAAGGGTTCTCACCCTGCGGAGAGGGGCACGACATGAAGAAAGGGAGAACCCGCAGGGGTCACGGCTGGGGACTGGGCCGGCGTGCCAGGGGCGTGCACCTCACCTTCAGATAGCGCTCCAGCTTCTTACTGATTAGCTTGTTGTTTAGGATGCTGCGAGCCACCATGAGCGAGGACTTCTTAGACTGCTCCATCATGAGCTGCGGGCAAGGCAGGCAGGGCTGCAGAGGCTGACCCAGGCATTCCAAAGGAGCTTCCAACCCTCACACCGCCGGGTCGGGTAGAGCCCACACACCCGCACACCTCTCCACCTCCACCTCGGGACCCAGCACTGCCAATGACTACAACCAGACTGCGTTAGGTCTGTAAGTGGACCCTTGAGTACAAGCGTGGGTTCACTCTACAAGCATGGAGCCACGACCAGATTTGATCTTTGCTCCAATGGTCCATCTTTCCACTCCATACTTAACTATAACTGATTAAAGTCATTTCTTTACAGCTGTACTGCAGCAATCTGATTTGCTTACATAAAAATTCATAAGCAGTGAACAAACATACTAAAAACCAAATGTGCAACTCCTAACAAGAGGGCAACTGCCCTAAAACACACACAACTCTGCAGGATAAACAGGGAGGATATAAAAGCAGGAAAAGAATGTCAAACAGTATGTTTAAGTGATATGAAAGTGTTAGTTGCTCAGTCGTCTCCAACTCTTTGCGACCCCATGGACTGTAGCCCCGTCAGGCTCCTCTATGGGATTCTCCGGACAAGAGTACTGGAGTAGGTTGCCATTCCCTTCTCCAGGGGATCTTACCCACCCAGGGACTGAAACCAGGTCTCCCACATTGCAGGCAGATTCTTTACGATCTGAGCCACCAGGGAAGCCCTTAAGTGATATACATCCTTTTAATCCATAAGATTCCCAAGATAAAGAATTATACCCTCAAATGTAAAGGTTGAAAAGAGAGACACACTCTTGGTGAGAGGCTCAAGTGTTTATTTTCTTAAAAATCATTGTGATAGAACTCATTGGTAAAGATTCTGATGCTGTGAAAGATTGAGGGCGACAGAGGATGAGATGGTTGGATGGCATCACTTACTCAATGGACATGAGTCTGTGCAACTCCGGGAGATAGTAAAGGACAAGGAAGCCTAGCATGCTGCAGTCCATGAGGTCGCAAAGAGTTGGACATGACTCATCGACTGAACAATAATCAAAAGTAAAAATTTCTCTCAGCAATTCCTCCCGGGAGTCTAGCCTAAATTTAAAATTGGGAACATGCAAGCACACTGGCTGCAGAGGTGAAAAACTGGAAAGCAGCTTAGTGTTCTTCAGTGGAAAAGTGGTTACGTAAACCAGATGTTCACAACACCACCATGCAGTCTTAAAACAGGGCTTCTCTCTCCCCTGGCATAAGATGTGTGATGGGACAGAGTGCGGAGCATGCCAGTGTCTGGGGGGATTTACATCAAAATGCTACATGATTTTCTCCATGAGTGAAGGCAACTCTCACTTCCATCATTAACGCAAGTAATGGTAACCAAGTATAAAGTCATAAACAGGAAAAAAAAAAAAAAGTAAAGCTATTTTTGGAGGGGTGGGGAAACTGACCTTTGGGACCTCTACTCAACCCTAGCCAATTCTTTACCTCGAATTTCAGAAAATCACTTCATTTGTCTGTTTCTATTCCCTTTCCCCACCTTCATCTTTTTTTCTTTTTTACTTGGGGAAAATAGTCCTCATGTATGCTTAAAATGAAACAAGTTAAAGATGCACAAAAGAAAACTGCCTACATACTGGTTTCCCCTGGTGGGGAATAAATGGGATAACTGGTTCTAATCACAGGTGTAGTTGCGGGTACTTTAAACTCTGGAGCACTTACAAGGCTGTAGTAGAAATGGATATCCTGTGGGTATTATATGTTAAATCATGTGTTATCTGTGGAATACGCACTCTCAATGTGCACACCGTTGACTACAGCTACAGAAGTGTTCCTTTAGCTGTGACTCAATTTTCTCTGGATAACAGCAGAAACGTGTCACATTCCATTATTTGTAAAGTCACCAGCTGTTTGCTTTCATCACTTTTGCTACACTCATGTTCTTTGTATTCAGGTAACTCAAGAACAAATATACAAATATGCAATAAAAGTGAATTGCTTGATATCTATTACTTCATGTATATCAAGCACAGCAATAAAACAAAAATCTCATATGTTTAAATTTCAGGGTTTTTGCTTGTGATTTTTTTAAAAATATACTTGCCTAACATGCATATGCTGTAAAAAAAAAAATAGTTAACATGGAAATAACTTGAGATGATGGCTTTGTTTAATGTCTTATAAGATTTTTATGAATAATCCAAATATAATGTGGAATAATTTTATGAATGGAAAAAAAAACTATGCACAATTAGGATACTACTACATCTTACTCGCTGACACACTATCTTTCGCCCTCTAGGTGCACAGACGGACACACCAGAATATCTCCCAACTGAGCAAACTTTAACATAGTTTTCAGATTTTTGCTATAATATCCAAATTAAGAATAAACTTAAATACTTCCATGCTAGTGTTTTTAATCCTACTAAACACGATCCCTACAGTGACAGTGCCTGAGTACTCTGCAAAAACACTGCAGGCTGTGCTTCTTCCACCTGACCTAAGACAGTGGACTTGTCCCCGCCTCTCCATCAGCATTAGAGGTTACCACTGTTGAATGTCTTTCCTGTAGGGTGAGAGAAAAGAATGTATGCTGCCTTCCGTGGCATTTCCCTGCCCACCAGCGAATCCGATATGCACACTTGAGCTGTCTGTCCGGATTTCTATGAAGTCATTTCTTCCACGGTCTCTTGGTTTCCTAGCTTGTTCAGGAAGGCTTCCTTTAATGTCAAGGTCAACAATCTTCGAAATGTTCTTTTCCCCCCACATTTAAGATCTTGAGAATTTAATATATAGTATGAGGTAGGAGTCCAACTTTCCTTTCCAGAAATGTGTAAGATAAACCACTGTTTCCCCCCATCAAATTGACATGGAGTTCTACAGTCCCTTATCTGCAAATCTGAAATCCAAAAGGAAAAGTTTTTCTTCTAAAATTCATTTGGTGCAAATGATGAGCTGACATATTTTTATACCATCTTTATTTATCCTATCTAAACAAGTCACTTGAAGAATTGTTGATGGTTTAACTGCAAGGCACTTTCCAGATTCTGCTGGGGATGTTGGCAATACTATCATGTAGCTGTTCTGAAATCTAAAAATTATTTTAAAAAACATTCAGGTTTCTGATAAGGGATCTGCAACTGACTTTAATACTGAGTTCCAAAACCAAAGCAAAGAGGGCTATTTCATTAGACTCTATTCTTTAAATCACTATGCCAGTATCACTTATTTTCAATTACAATGACTCTACATGAGTCATATATCTGTCACAGCAAGTCCCTGTACTCACTGACTGCTGTATAATTTTCCTGGCTATTAGACTTAACTCTGTCAATAGTAATACGGGAGGAACTGGTTTTTGTTTTGTTTTGCTATTAAACCTCCCATCTAAGAACTTACTACTTCCTTCCATTCACTGAGGCCTTGCTTGTTTCATATCCTTGAATTTAAGATCCCATACCTTTCTTCTTTACATTCCCAGTTATTTCACACATTTTGTGGTTATTGTGAATAGATGTTTCCTCATTTATGTTTCTAATTGGTTATTACTATTAGAATGGATAAGAACTACTACTACTTTGAAAGTGAAAGTCTTTCAGTTGTGACTCTGCAACCCCAGATTCTTTGCAACTATACAGTCCATGGAATTCTCCAGGCCAGAATACTGAAGTAGGTAACCTATCCTTTCTCCAGCAGATCTTCCCAACCCCAGAATTGAACCCAGGTCTCCCACAATGCAGGCAGATTCTTTACCAGCTGAGCCACAGGGGAAGCCCAAGAATATTGGAGTGGGTATAGTGGGTAACCTATCCCTTCTCCAGCAGAGATTCCCAACCCCCAGAATCAAACCCAGGTCTCCTGGATTGCAGGTGGATTTTTCACCAGCTGAGCTATCAGGAAAGCCTACTTTTGGTATGTCCTAACCCTCTATGGGGTTGCAAAAAGTCGGACACTACTGAGCGACTTTCACACTTTTTTTTCAACCCCTTACCAAATTCTATTAATTCTAAGAACACTTTTTTTTTTTTTTTTGCTGGAATCATCAGCTTTTCTAGGAATATAATCACATTATTTGCACATAAACAGTTTTCATTTCCAGGACTTTATACTGATAATGTTGCTAATTTCTTATTGAACCATCCTTGTATTCCAGAAGCAAATTTTACTTATAGTGTGTTACGTATTTGACTCACCACTAGATTGATAACTAGGAATATTTTGGGAATCCCTGGTGGCTCAGTGGTAAAGAATATACCTGCAATGCAGGAGATGTGGGTTTGATCCTTGGGCCGGGAAGATCCCCTGGAGAAGGAAATGGCAACCCACTCCAATATTCTTACCCAGAGAATCCCATGGACAGAAAAGGCTAGTGGGCTACAGTTCGTGGGGTCGGGAAACTTGTATATGACTCAGCGACTAAACCACCAACCACCACATCAATGGATGAAAGTTTCATTTGCTTCACATCCTTGACAACATAATTTTACTTAGCACTTTTATTCTTCAATGAACTAATCTATAGTTTCATCTCATTATTATCCTTACCAGATTTTTGGAATTAAGGTTAAAAAGACTTCCTAAAGGAATTCCCTGGTGGTCCAGTGGTTCATTCACCTGCAAATGCAGGGGACATGGGTTTGATCCCTGGTCTGGGAACTAAGATCCCAAATGCCACAGGGAAACTAAGAGCATGTACCCTACAGCCTGTGCTTCACAACAAGAGAAGCCTGTGCAATGAGAAGCCCACGCACCACAACTAAGAGAATAGGTTCTGCTCATCCCAACTATAGAAAGCCCATGACCAGCAATGAAGAAGCCCTGTACCTCAACGAAGACCCAGCGCAGCCAATATATAATAATTAAAAACAACAACAGCAATAATAACAAAAAGGCCTCCCTCTCTACTCTGCTATCACCATTGAGGGGTGTATCTTCCCAGAAGCAGGACTGTAAACATTTCTCATCTTGTCCCTAACTGCCTGCTGCTGAGGCTAAGTTCTGGGCAAATTCAGCTGAGAGGTGGGGCTCCCTCCTATCGAGCCCCACTCATGGAATGGAAGTTTAACACCATGCATTGCTCTAACCCTGGCTTGTTCGTAAGGCAGACGCCCCATGCCTAGAGAGGCAAACCAAACCAACTTGACCAGAGGCTACAGCTGCCTCCACACCTCTTCTCTCCTTTTTTTTTTTTTTTTAAATATATATATTTATTTGGCTACACTGGGTCTTATTTGCAGCACGGAGGATCTTTAGTTGACGCATGTGGCATCTAATTCCCCAAGAAGAGTTTGAACCTGAGCCCCCTGCACTGGGAGCGCTGAGTCTTTGCACCACCAGGGAAATCCCAAACCCTTCTCTTCTAAAGCAGCAGAGTCCAGAGTCTTGTCACCACTCCTAGCTCAGAAGCCTGGACTCAGGAGTTTTGCCTGAGGGAAAGGCAGACTTTAAAACAATGAGCTCCCAAATCTCTGCCCAAAGGAACTCCTTTTTTTAAAGTGTGGGGAGTTCAAAACTAAGGGCTCTCTCAAAACAATGGAGGGTGTGGAGAAAAGCAATTAAAAGGATGGTAGATATACTTCCCAGGTGGCATAGCAGTAAAGAATCCACCTGCCGATGCAGGGTGGGAGAGATCCCCTGGAGGAGGAAATGGTAACCACTCCAGTATTCCTGTCTGGAAAATTCCGTGGACAGAGAAGCCTGGTGGGCTACAGTCCATAGCGTCACAAAGAGTCGGACGACTGAGCTGAACTGAACTGAGCATGGATTTGATAAGCAGCACAAACTAAGCCATTGCTGTCTCCAAAAAGAACCAATAAAACAGGTAGAAGGAGCCTCCCTAGGGTTCAGGATAAATCTCAAACAATGAATTTAATTGGATTAAAGTTATTTAATTGGATTAGGTTAATTCAGTTGGATTAGAACAATTTAATGCCTTTAGGCATTGTTGAAAACAACAGAGCTATCAGCCAACAACTTATGGAGAAGAACAGCTTGGTGCAATATGAGAAAAAGACAAATGTGGTCCTATCAAAACTACCACCATCCCTACCACCAAAATACCACCACCATAGGCCAAGTGGCTGTGCACTTGGCCAATGGCTTCCTCTTCTGAGGTACAGTAACAGGCTTTGCACTGTGGGAATTAAAGAGATTTCACTAAAAGATTTTGACTATTCACTCAAACAAACACAATAACAAGACCTACAATAGGGGAGGTCTAGAACAAAGAGTTGCCAGAAGAGATTATATAAACTGTCTAGTTTTCAACAAAAAATTATGAGATGTGCAAAGGAAACTGACATTCAGGAAAAAAGGCAGGCAAACAACAGAAACTGCCTGTGCCCATGGCCAGATGTCAGACTTAAAGACTTAAAAGCAGCCATTATAAATCCATTTAAAGAACTAAAAGGAAACATGCTTGAAGTACAAGATGACACTGTCTCATCAAATAGGGAACATCAATAAAGGGACAGAAGTTAACTATATAAATCCTAGAGCTGAAAAATACAATGAACTGAAATGAAAAATTCACTGGAGGGGTTCAACAGTAGATCTGAACTGGCAGAATAAGCAAAATCTGTAGGTTGGCAGAGATCACACAATCTGGAGAATAGAAGAATGAATGAAGAAAAATGAATAATCTCAAACAACCCTTGACACCATTAGGTGACCCATCACACCCATAATGAGATTACCAGAAAGACAAAAGGAGCAGGAAAAAAAAAAATCTGAATAATGGCTATAAACTGTAAATCTCATGAAAAACTTTAAACCACACATCCAAAAAGCTAACAAACTCCAAATAAACATAAAAAGACCCACAAAAAGACATCTTATAATAAAAATGCTGAGAGCCAAAGACAATGGAAAAATCTTGACAGCAGCAAAAGAAAAATGAATCATTACTTAAAATGGAACCCCAGTAAAGTTAAAAGCTGATGTCTTACCAGAAATGGGGCCAGAAGGCAGTGGGATAACATACTTAAAATGCTCAAAGAAACTGTCAACCAAAAATCCTGTGCCCAGGAAAGCTATCTTTCAAAAGTGAAAGTGAAACAATAACAGTCCACAACAAACAACAATTGAGTTTTCTGCTGGCAGACCTTTAAAGAAATACCCAAGGAGGTCCTTCAAGATGAAAAGAAGTGATCCCAGATAGTAATGCAAATCCACAAAAAACAACAATAAAAATAATCATATAATTATAAAGAAATACTATAAATGCAGTATCTTTTCCGGTCCTCTCAACTAATTTAAAAGGAGTTATATAAAACAATAAATATTTAAATATTAAAAATATATATACCTCTTAAATCTATATAATTGTATTACTTGACCTGTAGTAACATAGAGAAATGTAATATATTTGCCAGTAAGAGCACAAAGAAGGTCGGGAGAATAAAACTGTATTGGGCTAATAAGGCAATGACTACAGATGGTAACTTGAATCCACAGGAAGAATTCAAAGACAACCAGAAATGAGCAATAAGAAGTCTAGTTTAATAAAAGCTAGAAATATGTAACTGCTATTCTCCTTTCTTCTTTTGGCATCCTTAAAAGACAAATTATATAAAATAATAATTACATTGTATTACATTATTGGGTTTGTAACACATATAGATGTACCACTTTGTATAACAAAAACCTATGCAGAGAGAGGTTCACAGGAGTAACTTAATCCCACTGAAATGACTGTATCTAAAGGAAATTTTTGAAGTTAATATATATAAAATAAGGCCTAGAGAAACCACTAATAATGCCCCCCCGAATTTTTACAAAAAAACCATTAAAGAAGATAAATAAATATTTGAAAAAAATAGTAACGTTAAATGTAAATGGATTAAACAATCCAGTCAAAAGGCAAAGATGGTCAAACTGGACAGAAAAACAAGTTCAAATAATATGCTCTCCACAGGAGACAAACTTTAGATCCAATAGATTCAAAGATACAAATAAATAGAAAGGAAAAGGATGAGAAAAGATATACAAACATCAACCGTAAGAAAATGAACTGACTATACTAATACCAGACGAACAGACTGTAAAAAATGTTACTAAGATAAAAAGGGACATTTTATAATGATAAAAGGGTCTCTCCATCGGGGGATATTTAAGTATAGACACACCGGACAACAATTCAACCATAGCTGATTTTAATATCCCACTGTCAATAATGCAAACAACAACTTGGCAGGAGATCAACAAGGAAATAAAAGGCTTGAACACTATAAAACCAAACAGGCATAACATATCTAAAGAACACTTTGCAACAATAACAGAATATCCATTCTTCTCAAATGTACAAAACAGCACAGACTCTATACTACTAGGCCATAAACCAAGCTTCAGTAAATGAAAAGGACTGAAATAATGGAATGTATACCGTCTGACTACACTGAAGAAAATTAGAAATCAATAACAGAGAGGAATTTTGGAAATTTAGAAGTATGTTAAAATTAAATGACACACTGCTGAATAACCAATGGGTCTAAGAAAAAGAAGGCAGAGGGAAATTAGAAAATAATTTGAGATGAGTGAAAGTGAGGACGAGACATACCAAAACTTATGGGATGCAGAGAAAGCAGTACTCAGAGGAAAACTTACAGTTATAAAAGGCTATATTAGAGAAAAACCTAAAGCAAGCAGAAGATTAAAACAGAAATTAATGAAGCAGAGAACACAAAAAAAGAGCAAAAAACCCACAAAATCATAAGTTTGTTCTTTTTAAATGTCAGCAAAATTAAACCTCAGCAAGACTGATCAAGAAAAAAAAGACTCAAAGCAATCAGAAATGAAAGAAGGGGACTACTGACAATACAGAAATAAAAAGGATTATAATGGAACACTAGGAATAAATGCATGATAGTAAATTGAGTATTAGATTAAATGCACAGATTTCCAGAAAGACTTAAAACTGACTCAGAAAGAGAGGGAATTCCCTGACAGTCTAGTGGTTAGAACTCGGCACCTTCACTACTGGGGCCCAGGTTGAATATCAGGACAGGGAACTAAGATCCCAAGTGCAGAGAAATAAGGTGAAAAAAAAAAAAAAAAGAAAAGTCTAAACAGACCAGTGACCTGCCTCTTGAGAAACCTGTATGCAGGTCAGGAAGCAACAGTTAGAACTGGACATAGAACAACAGACTGGTTCCAAATAGGAAAAGGAGCACAAGCTGGAATCAAGACTGCCGGGAGAAATATCAATAACCTCAGATATGCAGATGACACCACCCTTATGGCAGAAAGTGAAGAGGAACTCAAAAGCCTCTTGATGAAAGTCAAAGAGGAGAGTGAAAAAGTTGGCTTAAAGCTCAACATTCAGAAAAGTAAGATCATGGCATCTGGTCCCATAACTTCATGGAAAATAGATGGGGAAACAGTGGAAACCGTGTCAGACTTTATTTTGGGGGGCTCTAAAATCACTGCAGATGGTGACTGCAGCCATGAAATTAAAAGATGCTTACTCCTTGGAAGGAAAGTTATGACCAACCTAGATAGCATACTCAAAAGCAGAGACATTACTTTGCCAACAAAGGTCCGTCTAGTCAAGGCTATGGTTTTTCCAGTGGTCATGTATGGATGTGAGAGTTGGATTATAAAGAAAGCTGAGTGCCGAAGAATTGATGCTTTTGAACTGTGGTGTTGGAGAAGACTCTTGAGAGTCCCTTGGACTGCAAGGAGATCCAAACAGTCCATTCTGAAGGAGATCAGCCCTGGGATTTCTTTGGAAGGACTGACGCTGAAGCTGAAACTCCAGTACTTTGGCCACCTCATGCGAAGAGTTGACTCATTGGAAAAGACTCTGATGCTGGGAGGGTTTGGGGGCAGGAGGAGAAGGGGACGACAGAGGATGAGATGGCTGGATGGCATCATTGACTCGATGGACGTGAGTCTGGGTGAACTCCGGGAGATAGTGATGGACAGGGAGGCCTGGCGTGCTGCGATTCATGGGGTCGCAAAGAGTCGGACATGACTGAATGACTCAACTGAACTGAACTGAAGTACAGAAATTGAATTCGTAATTTAAAAAAAAAAAAAAAAAAAAAGCTACTCACAAAGAACAGCCCAGGTCCAGACAGCTTCAGAGCACATTCTACCAATTTAATACCAATTCTTCGCAAACTTCCAAACAACAGGAAGGAAAACTTCTCAACTCATTTTTTGAGGCCAGTATTCAGTTCAGTTCAGTTTAGTCGCTCAGTTGTGTCCATCTCTTTGTGACCCCATGAACCACAGCACACCAGGCCTCCGTGTCCATCACCAACTCCTGGAGACCACCCAAACCCATGTCCATTGTGTCGGTGATGCCATCCAACCATCTAGTCTTCTGTTGTCCCCTTCTCCTTCTGCCCTCAATCTTTCCCAGCATCAGGGTCTTTTCAAATGCATCAGCTCTCCTCATCAGGTGGCCAAAGTATTGGAGTTTCAGCTTCAACATCAGTCCCTCCAATGAGGCCAGTATTACATTGATACCAAACCCATAAATATCACAAAAAAACATACAGACCAATATCTCATGAGTACACATACAAAAATTCTCAACAAAATATTAGCAAAGCCAATTCAACAACATATAAAAAGAATTATACACCATGACCAAATAGGATTTTTCCCAACAACGCCAAGGGTGGCTTAACACCCTCAAGTCAATGAAATATACTGTATCAATAAATAAAAAACAAAACCACACGATCATCTCAATAAATGCAGAAAAAGAATCTGACGAACTCCAATGCCATTCCAGAATAAAAACACTCAACAAGATGCAACCAGAAGGGAATTCAACAACCAGAAGGGAATTCAACGACCAGATTGGAATTCAACAACCAGAAGGGAACTCAACGACAAGACAGAGAGCACCTATGGGAAACCCACAGCTAAGCAGCGCACTCAACGGTCAGACCGATGCTCCACCAGAGACAAGAGGAGGGGCGGTCAGACCGATGCTCCCCCAGAGACAAGAGGAGGGGCAGTCAGATCGATGCTTCCCCCAGAGATAAGAGGAGGGGCGGTCAGACCGATGCTTCCCCCAGGGACAAGAGGAGGGGCGGTCAGATCGATGCTTCCCCAGAGACAAGAGGAGGGGTGGTCAGACCGATGCTCCCCCAGAGACAAGAGGAGGGGCGGTCAGATTGATGCTTCCCCCAGAGACAAGAGGAGGGGCGGTCAGACCGATGCTTCCCCCAGAGATAAGAGGAGGGGCGGTCAGATGGATGCTTCCCCCAGTGACAAGAGGAGGGGCGGTCAGACCGATGCTTCCCCCAGAGATAAGAGGAGGGGCGGTCAGATGGATGCTTCCCCCAGGGACAAGAGGAGGGGCAGGGAGGAACTTCTCTTCAAGGCTGTGTTGTATGTTCTAGCCAGGGCAATTAAACAAGAAAAAAAAAAAAATTAAACGGCATCCATATTGGCAAGGAAATAGTTAAACTATAACTATCTCTATCTGCAGACAACTGATATACAGAACATGCTAAAAATCCATGATTAAAATTAATAAACAACTTCAGTGAGGTTATAGGATACAGTATCAACAAACAAAAATCAACTCTATTTTGAAACAGGTACAAAGAACAACTCAGAAATGGAATTAAAGAACACAATTCCATTTATATTAGTATCAAAAGAATGAAATACTTGGGAATAAACTAATAATCCCCCAAATAAAAAACTTATACACTGAAAACTGAAATATTGTTGAAAGAAATTAAAGATTCTGAATAAAGCAAAGACATTCCATTTTCATGGATTGGAAGACTTAATATTGCTGAGAAAGGAATACTCTCCAAACTGATACAGAAATTGAATATAGTCCCATTAGGACACCAGCTGGCTTCTTTGTAGAAACTGACATGTTGGTCCTAAAATTCGTGGAATCTCAAGGAACACAGTATAGCCAAAACAATCTTGAAAAAAAAAAAAAGCAGCAGAAGTTACAGGTGTCTGTTTCTGATGCTAAACCTTACTACAAAGCTACAGTATGCTAATGGCATAAGGATAAACACAGAGAACAATAGAATAAAGAGTCCAGAAATAAATCCAGGGAGCTGTAGTCAACTGACTTTTGGCAAGAGAGCCACGACCATTCAACAAAGAAAGAATACTTTCTTCTACAAACGATGTTGGGACAACTGGAAAATCACATGGACTAGAATGAAGTTGAACTTTACCTTACACCACATACAAAAATTAACTCAAATGCATTAAAAACCAAATTGTAGGAGCTAAAACTGTAAAACCCTTACTGTAAGAAGGCAAAGGGATAAATCTTTGTGACCTTTTATTTGACAATGGATTCTTAGATGATACCCCAAGCACAAGAAAAAAATTTAGATAAACTGAACTTCATCAAAATTAAACTTTTGTGCTGCAAAGACACATCAAGGTGAAAAAACCCATGCCATGGGATGGGAGAAAATATTTGCAAATCATATGTCTGATTAAGAAGTTGTATCTAGAATATATAAAGAACCTTAACTCATAAAGACCACACAGTTAAAAAATAAAGTATCTGAACAGATATTTCTTCCCTTCCAAGAAGACAGACAAATGGCCAACAAGTCCATGATAAGATGCTAGAAATCATTGGTCAGTTATCAGGGAAATGCAAATGAAAAATACAACAGATACAACTCACTGCACACCTCAATGACTGAATGGCTGTTATCAAAAAGTCAGATAATAACAAGTATTGGTGAAGTACTGGTGACATATGAATAAATCAAAACTCACACATTGTTGTTGGGGATATACAATGATACAGCCATTTTGGAAGATAAGCTGGCAGTTCCTGAAGAAGTTAAACTGTTACTATTTGACCCAGACATTCCACTCCTGTCTAAAAAAACCGTAACACATGTCCATACAAAAATTTGCATCATAATAGAATTACCCATAATAGCCAAGAGGTGGAAACAATCCAAATTCTAAAGCATGAATAAACTAAATGCGGTATAGATCCATACAAGAGAAAAGGTTTAGGCCACACAGAGGGATGAAGTTCTGATACGCTACACTATGGATGAACCTTGAACACATGCTCAACAGAAGAAGCCAATCACAAAAGACCACATACTATGGTGACTACATTTATATGAAATGCCTAGAAATACATGGAGACAGACAGTAAATTAGTGGTTGCCTAAGGTTTGGGGAGTATGGTGGTTACAGAGTGACAGCTATAAGGTGTGGCTTTCTTTCTGAGGTGATGAAGATGTTCTATAATTGTGCTGACAGCTACACAACTGTGAATATATTAAAAACTACTGACTTGTATACCTTACATGGATGAATTGTATGGTATGGGAATTGAGCATCAATAAAACTGTTACCAAAATTAATAATAACTAGAAGCTTTTTATTTACTTCTAAATCTGGTATTTTACAGACTATAGTATTTATATTTGAACTCTCTATAACCAACTACTTCTGGTGTCTTCAAAGTATCTTTTAGTACCCTTCCAATCCCCTCTATGGCTGCTGGTTGTTACAGCTAATTTTTTTTTTTTGCAACTTGCTTTGGAATCAGTTTATATTTTGCTAGCTATCATTCATTTCACCTAAATTTTCCAAGTTTTAATACCATGCACTATCCAGTCTCTATAGTCTGCTCTCTGTTCTCTTTCAACCCTTATCAGCTACCAATCCAAGAATCTCACCATGGCAAGATCCCTACAGCTTCTCTGTTGCCAAAGCCAACGGACATTTTCTGTATCTTTTCAGACCTGTCAACGGTATGTGCCAATCCCGAATCTCCTTCACCACCCCAGCCAGATCTCTAAGCCCATCCCACTGTTGAGAATCACTGCACTGAGAAAGAACAGAGATGAATTTGATGGGCATGGAAAAAGGTTGAGAAATGATTCCTTACACTCCCCTTGACTGCTACATCTGCTCATAAAGTCTATCAGCATCATCCAGGGTGACGGCAGCCAGGCCTCTCTTTCTAGCCCAGACCTGGCCCTGGGCCTCCCAGCTCTCTCCCTACTGCAAAGCCCCACCCCGCTCACTTGATCTCTAACAGCCAGCTTTAATTCAGGATGTCACCGATTCAACCAAAAGAACACCCACTCTGGCTTCTGTGTTAGGCCCTGGGAATACACTGGAATGCAAGACAGAAGTTTTTCAATTTCTTGCCAAACTCGCTCCTTTTCTTGTACCATATACTACCCCACCCTCCTCATCTTAGCAGCACCACTGTCCACCAGTTAAACAAGCCAGAAATCTGCAATAACCCAGACTTTCATCACTCCCTCATGCCGAACTCCTATTCACGTTCTTAAACTGCTCTTCCATCATCTCCCAAGGCCCTTCACTGATCCCACTTCCTTCCCAGAACAGGTACCCAAAGTCTCTAGTCTAATACCAACTCTAACCCTTCTGCTAAGTCACTTCAGTTGTGTCCAACTCTGTGCGACCCCATAGACAGCAGCCCACCAGGCTCCCCAGTCCCTGGGATTCTCCAGGCAAGAACACTGGAGTGGGTTGCCATTTCCTTCTCCAATGCATGAAAGGGAAATGTGAAAGTGAAGTCGGTCAGTCGTATCCAACTCTTAGCGACCCCATGGACTGCAGCCTACCAGGCTCCTCAGTCCATGGGTTTTCCAGGCAAGAGTACTGGAGTGGGGTGCCATTGCCTTCTCCCTAATCCTTCTAGTCCCCCACTTAGAAACTCTGCTGCCTACAGGAGCAAGACCAGGCCCCTCAGCCCAGCCCTTGTAAACCTATGTCCAATCCCTCCTCCAACAACACTTGTACCATATGCTTCTCCCTGTTTGGTGTCTGAACCTAATCTGGCCATTGGCCCTTATGCATACGCAGGTCCCCATTTCCCACAGCCTACTTCTTCTTAAGGTCTGGCTCTGATGCCACCACCTGCCAGGCAGAATCACCAATTCCCATCCCTCTGTAGCATGGCTGACTGCTCTGGGCTGGAGATGTGTCTATTTTCCTGCCCCTGGCAGCTCTTCATGAGCAGGCAGGGGTCATGACTCCAGCACCTCCCCAGAGGCCTAAGCCAGTTAGCCCACAGGATGGTGGGAGGGCACTGGTGGCCACTCACCCTGCGGTTCCGGTTGTGATCCATGGTCTTGAGGTGCTTCTGAATGATCCCAAACTGCATGGGAATGAAGAGGTCACAGGCTGCGCAGTGGGCTGCCTCTACCTTCTTCACAAAATGTTCCATGGCAATTTCTGTAGAGGGGAGAAGGAGGGAGTCGCCACTGGTCCCAGACACCTAAGAAAGACCCAGGAGTTGGGGGAAAATGCCAGACCAGCTCCTCACCTCACCCTGCCATTTCCACGTGGGCCTGAGGTTGTTCTCACTGACCCTCCCTGGGGGAACAGAGGGGTGTTGTGACCCTACTCTGAAAACCAGAGGAGGGAAGGCTGAGGTCCGGCCTGGTAGGACTGGGATGGAACCTCCTCACCTTGTGTCAGATCTTGGTCTCTGTAGATCTGCTGGATCAGACCATCAAGGTCCTCCACGGTTTTTCTGAGCTCCTCTGTCTTCTTCGTCTTGTTGGCGACATATTCCTGCCGGATACACCAAGGAGATAGCAAGCTTTGTGTGGGCCACTCTATGTCTGCAGGGTAACAGCAGCTGTACCAACCACTCCAAGGCTCACCTGCAGAAAGTCAGCTGTCTGCTTGGGGAGCTTGGTGCCTACGTACTTAAAGTGTTCCTTGTGAAACTTGCTGTCAAGGTGGCTGGCCATCTCATCCTCATAAAAGGTTCGGTATTTGCAGAGAGAACACACGAACTGGATCCTGCCACAGGAGGGAAACGCAGAGCTGAGACCAAGAGGGTTCCGGGGAAGGGTGCTGTTGCCTCACCCAACCCAGCTGCGAGCCCTGAAACAGGCCTTGCTCATGGGCCTCTGAGGTGTGGTCCCAGCAGGGGGACAGGCTAGGACCGGTGGGGCTGGGAGTGCAAAGGGACAGAACATCTGCAGGCTGCAGTTACTGCAACATAGGGGACAGGGCAGGAGCTCTTCCTTCCCACAGGCAGGAGGCTGAAGCCTGAGGCAGCAGCTGCTGCAACAGGCAAGGAGTCGCTGGAAGGTTGCTGGAGGGCCTCTCTACCGAGGCTGGGCAGGAGCTTGTGCACTTGGCCCAGCTGGGGAGCAGAAGGAAGGATGCCCTGGCGTGAGCCAGGTGGCCCTGAGTGCAGAGTGAAGTACGCAGTCCTGAGGCAGGGCCCGGAAAGGTGCTGCATCTTCCTTGTGGGGGCTGAGGGGCTCAAAGACCCAGCCCATCCTCTGCTCAGAATGCTTGGGGGTAGTGTCGGGAGGGATGGGAGGCAAGCAGGCCTGGGCACCTGCTGCCTCATCTTCCTCTTCTGAGAAGAGACCAGTCTGAGCTGGAAGGAGGGCGCCTGCCCGGCCTGCCAGAGGGCAGCCTGGAGTCACCTGAGCGAGGTGCTCTGTCTGGGCCGCGTGTCCACAGCAGAAGCCCGGGGTCTGGGGCCTGGGCCGGAGCAGGCCGCCGTGGCAAGGGGCGGAAGAGGCCAGCCGCCACCGAGGCCTCGGGGCAGGTCCCTACCTCTGCCGGACGTCCTTATCTGGGCCACGGGGTCAGCTTTGTCTGGAGAGCCCAGGGGCCGGGCGCCGGCGAGGCTGAGGAAGGTCCAGCAAGAGCAAGAGTCTGAGGCGGAGGAGGAGGAGGCAAGCGCCAGTGCGGGAGCCCTGAGGGCAGACAGACCCGACCAAGGGGCGTGAAGGGCTCAGCCGCAGACAGGCCCGGCCTGACAGGGCCGGCGGGCCGGGCAGAGGGCAGGCCCGAGGCTGCCACAGCCCACAGGTGCTGCCATCTCTCCTGAGCACGGTGACGGCCTCTTGGCAGCTAGCTGGGGTGGCACAGGCGCCTTGGACCTTGAGTCTCTGCTGAGCTGGCCCCCTCCCGCAGGGGCATCAGGCCCCCAGTACACCTCGGGGCTCATGTGCCGAGTGACCTAGCGCCGGAGCTTCTGGGCAACGGTGCTGAGCAGGGTGAGATCTCAGGCCAAAGTCGCTAGCGGTCGCCAGGCGGCCGCACAGGGGCAGGGGACGAATCAGGCCTTGGGAGCTGGGCCTGGCGGAAAGCAGGGTCCATGCACGGCCGAGCAGGTGACGGCTCCCAAGGGAGGCCAGAGGGCGGTGAGGCAGCAGAGCTATGGCCCTGCTCTCCTGGAGGCAGCCCCAGAGCGAGGCAGAGGCAAAGGGGTGGAGGGAAGCTGGTTACCTTTCCACCATGCGGTCTCGCTGCCGCTTTTTCTGCTTGTCCAGGCTCTTTTTGCCTGCCTGCAACTTGCGTTTGGCCTGGCCACTCTCATCCTGGGCGCTCAGGACCCCTGTGGGAACAGAAGGATACGGTTACCAGTCTACGGTCTCTGGCTGGATATCCACTGTCTACTCCAGGGGGTCCATTCTGAAAGCAGCTGTCCGAGCAAGGCCTCTGGCTGCGAGCAGGACCGGGTGCCCTGGGATGGGCGGGGAGTTGACCCCACTACGTTCCAGGACATCCACACTCTGCAGAGTGAGCCACAGGGAAGCTGGAAGGTAAAGAGAGGCTGTCTCAGTGGGGACACTGGCAAAAGTTCAGAGGACCCAGGTGGCAGAATGCAGGAAGGCCTCAGGTGGGGCCTGAGTGCAGCCCCCAAGGGTAAAGGCCCCAAAGCTCACATGGCCCTGCCCACCCACACTGGGTACCGCGGCAACAGTAGGCTGAGGCTGGATTTAGGTTAGGTACCTGCTGGCGCTCATCACTCGAATAGGGAGACACGGACTCCCAACAGGGGCTGTAGAGGTGCTAAGGGAAAGGACATGCAAACCAGAGCCGTAAAAACTGCACCGAGGGTCCCAGCTTGGACACCAGCCACTGAGGACTTGGAACTGCATGTTACTAAGGGCCTGAGGGCAGGGGTTGAGCCTGGGGTTCCCCCACACTTTTGCTTGCCCCGCCCACCTGAAGGCAAAACCAGTGTACTGTCTCGAGATCAGGGCCAGAGTAGGAACCAGGCAGAGGAAGAAAGGTTACTCCCTACCAGTACATAGTCAGCCACACCGGGACGATCCAAGTTGGGCATATTTCTGCCAAGACCCTGCCCTTGGCTGGCCCCCTCCCGCCACAAGCCATCTGGAAAAGTCCCCAGTGCCCGGCCACTCAGAAGACTCACCCTTCTCTGCATCCTCTTTGCCACCTTCCTTCCCCTCCTCTTTTCCCTCTTCGTCTTCTCCTTCCTAAGACACAATTTCAGACTGTCAGTGTTAAAGCCTGTGCAGTTGCTCCAAACAGCTGTAAATGACAAGGCCCTGTACCAGGCCGGCATAGAGCTGGCGCCTCACGGCCTCCCAGCAGGCCTTGCACAGAGGCCTCACTGGGCCATGTTCTGAAAAGGAAACCCAGCCTCTGATCAGCGGCTGCCGGCAGCCTGCGCCCTCTACCAGACCTCCACTCCCTTGTGCTAATCATGTCTGCATGCAGGGATAACTCAGGCTGGCCTGTGTTTCTTGGGAGAGGCCTGCTCTGGGGCGCCGGGGCTCAAGCAGCCCCCTGTCCGCAGGCCTCACCCACAGACAGACAAGAGTGCAGGGCTGGGGCCACTTACTGCTCTGGAGCCCTTCTCCACAGTCTCAGCGCCTTCCGTGCCCTCTGCAGCTTCCCCCTCTGTGCCCTCGTCTGAAAGGCAAGAGGAAGCAAGCTCAGTGCAGGAGGCCCATGGGGCAGAGGGCAAGGGTCATGGGCCCAGCACCCAGGCTCACCGTTGTCTGAATCACTGTTATCAGAGCAGTCCGTCCGGGTGGCTTTGCTGTCTGGCTCGTCAGGACTGCCGCATTGCTTTCTCTTCTTTTTCTTGGTCTGGGTCAGAAAGAGCGAGCAGGGTCAGGGTAAACGGCTTCAGGCCCTTCACTTTCTCAGTCACAGACCAGGAGGGGCCCCTTTCACTCACCCGGAAGTCAGCCGTGGTCCAGGTCTTCCAGGTCCGCCTCATCTGCTTCATGCCATTGCCAAACCCAAAGCCAAATCGGGAGCCACCTGGGAAGGTGCCCCCGCCACGCATGCCCTGGAACATGCCGTACTCAGGGATGATGTTCTGGGAGAAGAGGGAGGGCAGCCGGGAGGCACCAGGCATGCACTGGCCCCGGGCCCCCATGGGGTCTTCCCACATGCGCCCATAGCCCGAGGCCATCGGCCGGCCACTTCGGGAGTCCCGGGCCCAGCCCTGAGCCCGTGGGCCAAAAGTGTCGCTGCCACGCATGCGGAACTGGTCGCGGTAGGCATCGTACTGGCCCTCATAGGCCATTTCCATATCAGGGTCAAGCTCTCCGTAGTCATAGCCCGACCGGTACAAGTCACGCTCGCTCAGGACAGCCCTCGAGTCACAGGCCTCGTAGGAATCATACCTGCAGAGGCAGATGACAAGCATCAAGGGGGCCTCGGGTCCCCTCACCCTTCTGTTCCTGCCTTCCAGCAAACCGTCCCGTTTCAGGGACAGAAGACCCACTCCAGCACTACCCCAGCCCACTGTAGAGAACCAACGTTTAGAAATGCCAACTTAAAAGGCTTCTCGGGGCAGACTTCTAGAAGCTAGCAGGTCCCCTCAGCTCATGTCCCCAAGCCTGCATATGACCACGCACCAGCTTTCAGACCCTAACAAGGACTGACTACTAGGGTAGAGTAGGTCTCAGGGGAAGAGCGGGGCCACAGGAAATGTGCATGTGTCTGTGGCAGTCACAATGCCCAAGGCCGCTCCTCGAGGGGCAGAGCCAAGCATCCCAACATCCCGTAATACGTGGGCAATCCAGAGCATCAGTGTTTTGTCCACTGGGGCTGGTAACTTTCACAGGAAACCTTCAAACCCCCTCACCACTGAAAACAAAAAAGAATACAGAACATTTGCCAGGAAAGACGCTGCAAGCTTGCCCAATGACAAGAACAGAACTCTTATGAGCTCATATAATCCCTGGTGCCCAGGACAGGGCATCATAGCCTACACAGCAAGTGGGAAAGCAAGCCAGACGTTCTGACTGTGGAATCAGAGACAGCTATTCTAACTTCGGCTGCAGCCCACAGGCCCAGGCCCCACACGTCTCTTTGCCAAAGCTGGGTAGTTAAGAAGCACCAGCAGCATGAAAGAAGAGGCCAGGGCGACCCAACTGTCACTCTGTCTCTGAACCCTGCTTTCCAGCTTTAGGTTGCTGCAAGATGGTACACAGGCAGCTGGCACCAGCAGCAATGTCAGCCCAACCACCCCCCAAGCCCCCCTGCCCCGGCCCCACCATCTGGCAGCCTCAGATCCAACACGATGACTATCAGGCACAAGGAGAGGGGATGTGCTGGGCCTCCCCTAACACTTTCTGCTTGCTAGAGAGCCCATGCAAGCAGAAGTCTCCTTGGCACCCTCAGCCCTAGTGCTCCTGGAGCCTCACTTGGCCCTATCAGTGTCTGGCCAGGCCCCTCCTTACTCTCTCCCATCTGTCAACTGGAGCCATTAGGCCACTTCACTCCATCCCGTGGTAGAAATACATGTGCCCTTCTCACCGAAACCTCTCACTAGGGCACAGAACTCCTGGGCCAGCACCAGATCAGACAAGCACAAACCTGAAGGCAGATCTGAGTGGGAGGCCCAGCTCCTGTGTGCCTCTGGGTAAGAGATGCAACCCATGGGCGCTTCACTTTCCTCATCTACAAAGTGAGGACATCAACAGCTCCCCACAGGGGCACTTCTGAGGCTCAACAGCTACACATTGATAAGGCACTAAGGGTGGCTAGGATGTGCCCCCATCTTTCCCGTGCCTTACGTGAGACGGCACAGCTCGCCGTGCTCAGCCTGAGGGCTCACCCCATCCTTCATACACAACCCAAACGGTCGTGCCCTGACAGAGTGCAGGGTGCAAAGTATTGCAAGGACTTCAAATGGCTGTCTCCAGAGGGAAGAGTCATTCAACAATGATCCTGAGAAGAGCCACTCAGAGGTCACAGTGAAACCAGCCCAGAGTGGGCTTGCTTGGCCCTCTGCAAGCTGGAAAAGAGGCTCACCACCAGGCAATGGGTGAGGATGGAGGGAGGACGGGACACAAGCCAGAGAAGGAATGTGAAACAGACCCTACACAGTCTCTGGGAAGCCCCAGCAGTACAGCAAAGAAGGAGAAAACAGACAGATATAACAGGAAGTTCAGGAGAGGGAGACTGCCAGGGGGCAGAGGGTGACCCTGCAAAGCCTTCGCCCCTAGGCTGGTGCCCACTCACCTTTCTCCACCTGAGCCGTACACGCCTCCTTGTATCATGTCCGTCTCCAAATGCGGCACCATATCTAAGCGTTGGTTAATTCTGGACAAAACGGAATCAGCACTGGCACTACCCATGGCACTAGGGTTTGCATTTGTGTCAGAGTTAGGCATTTCCCAAGAGTTTGAAGTGGCCATACCATACCCATAGTTGGTGGTGTTATCCTGGCCATAGCCATAGCCATAACCATAGTTCTCGTAGCCTGCAACGATGGAGACAGAAAGACAGACAGACAGACAAGATGGAGGGGGCGAGGAGAGACAGACAAACAAAGAGACAAGAACACCTTTGGTCACAGAGACAAGCCTGGATTTTAGCCACCCAAGGCTGGATGGGCCCAGCCTTCTGGGAAGGAACAGCCAGCCCCAGGGCACCTTGGACCCCCAAAGGCAAGCCCCATTCCGAAACCTTGGTTAAGCTGCACAGTGGCAGAAAGACTCAACCAGTCCAATCCCAAGGGAGAGAAGAGTGATCATGGGAATAATACTTGCCTCTGTTTGTCCCAGAGTTCCAAGTTCCATATCCTACAAAAAAGTAAAAGGGCAATTATATCTATAATTGCTTACAGTATGATGAGAGTCTAATTCCGGCATAAAAACAATGATTCCTAGAACCTGAGCGGTTATAGGAGGCTGAACCTCCCCTAACTGAGAAGCCTTGAGCTTGAGAGCACTATATAACTGACCCAGGCCACGTGTTGCCCTGGTGCCCAATCTTTCGTGGCTCTGACCATCTGCTATTTAAGGAACCCCCGACTCCTAACACTCTCAGGGAGTGTTGCAAGCTCCTATATGGCTTCCGCAATAAGTCAGAATTGGAAGATTACTCTCGCCCTTGGCTAAGCACCAATGAGAGGAGAGTCAAGCAGTTCTGGTGCCTCACACTGACTCCATGCTGTAAAAGAAGCTCAGCAAAGAGCTCATATCCACTCCAAAATCCTGTCAATCAGATCACCCGACAAAGCCAACTGGAGCAGAGAAAATAACCACCCTAGTCCCTCAAACGTCTGCCTTAACAGGGAGAACTATCAAGCCCTTGAATTGTGTAAGTATGCTGTGCTGGAACACATAAGCAGAGGGAAAGACAGGACACCACTCTTGAGAAGAATTGATGAAAATACAATTTGGCTTATAAACTAAATGTACTTTGCATTTTATTATAGCACATAAGAAAAATTGGTGATGGACAGGGAGGCCTGGCGTGCTGCGATTCATGGGGTTGCAAAGAGTCGGACATGACTGAGCGACTGAAACTGAACTGAACTGAAGAAAAATTCTTTCCTTCGAAAACATAAAGCCACTGAAAACTGACCAAGTGCAAAGCAAAGGGCAATCTCTGAGTCGAGCACACACGATTCTTTCCCAAGGAAGTACATGAGAACAGGAGACCACTTTCCCAGTGTCTCTGGTGGGACCTCAGAGTTATCTCCTATTCCACAATGTCTACCTTGCAGAGAGACAAGTCATCCTTGTCCCAGAACAGAGAGAGGACCAAAGCTCAGCAAGGACAGGAGCGTGAGGAACAAAAGAATCCAGCCACAGGAAGGCAAGAGTGCATACACTGAGAAGATGAATCAGAGTGAACATGCGAGGTGGGGCAAGCTGAGATCCTATACTCAGGTTTCCCCTCGATCTACTGCACAAATGAATAGGGAGACACTGGAAACCAGCAACGACCTAGAGATGAACACTAATGAACCGTGGACATGCTAGAGCTCACAAAGCAAAAATCCTCTACAGCTGGGGAAATCAAAGCAGGGGCTTCTCATTCATTTGTTTATTCAACGATTATCATGCTCAGAGCACACAGAACAGAAGCTAGCAGTCCCAGGCACTCCTCAGGCCCAGAGCACTGTGTGGTAAAGCAGACCCTAAATAATTAGAGAGCAGCAAGGGACAGCAGGTGGAGATCATGCAAGGAGTGAGTGGTGAATGAGGCATTCAAACAGGCAAGAAGAGTGGCTGGCACAGCCACACAAGGAATAATGCACACTTAGTCCCAACAGCTAAAAGGGTCTGGCCACGTGGCTGTCTGCAACCAGGACAGTGGACACTGGCTATTCAAAAAGACAGGACTGGGAGACAAAGGCAGCCCATCGAGGCTATGCCTGAGTCCCAGATATGGTGTCCCTGCCCTACTCCAGGCTTCCACTACTGAGGACTTGCCAGACCAGCAAAGAAGCACAAAGAAAGGAAGCAGCAGTAGGCATTAACTCTGAACACAAGCACAGGCTGGTGGCTCCTATGACAGCGGCAGGCAAGCACTCTCTATGTGCTACCTGCTATGCCTAGAGTAATCCTGGTGGGCTCCCCAGCCAGATCCCCTCAGGGGAAATCTTTGTCTACACTGTGTTCTTTGGTGACTCCCTTGCAAAAGAACACTGGAATTCACTTCATCTCCACAGAGATGAGACCATAGTTGACAGACTATTTTAAGAATGTAATTTATTTTTAAAAAGGAAACCAAAAAAAGAAAGAAGGAAAGAAAAAGTAAAGAAAAGGAGCTGGTTATAGAAAACAGTATTTAAAGAGCAAAAATAGAGAACTATGTAAATGTTTGACTTTAAGGTAATAGTTAATCACATTACGGTCAACCTACTCAGTAATATCACATGGGCATCAAAAAAGAAACTACTAAGCCTTACGCTGCCCAAGGAAACGCTCTAACAGCACAACAAAACAAGTTCTAGCCGCCTGTAAGTTATTCAACTACCTAAAATAACTATGCTGACAAGTATAAAATGGTGGGACCTTGGTTGACTGTTTTTCAAAATGTTATTTAAACGTTGTTATATTAGTCTTACAATTTAAGCCAGAAGTAAAACTATTCCTTCAAAACATGATGTAAAACTTCTCCAAAAAAAAAAAAAAACTACAAAAAAAAGTTACTAGTGGAAAAAAAAGTTAACTTGTGAATAAGTGAGCTTAGCAAGGTTTTATTACAAGATCAACATACAAAAAGAAAAAAAAAATCAAATTTCTACATAACAGCAATGAACAATTGGAAACTGAATTTTTGAAAACTATCATATCCCATACCATTAAAGACATGAAATGCTTAGCTGTAAACTGAACAAAATATGTGTAAGATTTGTGCGCAAAAACTAGAAAACACTAAAAAAAAAAAAAAAGACATGAACAAATGAAGTGACATACTGTGTTCACATATTAGAAGGCTTAATACTGTTAAGATTTCAATTCTCCCAAACTATAGATTCAAGACCATTCCACTCCAAATCTCCAAAGGAATTTTTATAGAAATTGACAAACTGATTCTAAAATTTATACGAACAAGCTAAGGAACAAGAATATCCAAGTCAATTTTGGAAAAAGAATAAACCTAGAGGACTCATATTCATAAATTTCAAGACTGACTATAGTGATCAAGACAGTAAGGTACTAGAGGAAACTTAAGACAGGCAAATCAATGAAAGAGAATTAGAATCCAGATACAGACCCACACATATACATTCAATTAATTTTCAACAAAGGTAACGAAGAATCTTGACTTACACTGTATACCTGGTAGAAATATTAACTCAAAATCACAAAATAAATGTAAAACCTAAGACTATGAAGCGCTTAAAATCTTTGTGACCTTGGGTTAAGTATAAATTTCCGAGATACAACTGGGGGGATTTCCCTGGTGATCCAGTGGTTGAGAATCTGCCTTCCAACGCAAGCAGGGGACTTGGGTTCAAACCCTGGTCAGGCAACTAAGCTCAAGAGTCACAACTAGAGAGTCCCATGTGCTGTAATTACTGAGCCCATGCGCTCTAGAGCCTGTGTTCTACAACTAGAGAAACATCTTGCAACTAGAGAAGCTCCTGCGCTGCAAAGAAGAGTCGGTGCAAAAAAAAAAAAAAAAAAGATTGGCATTTCCCTGGCAGTCCAGTGGTTAAGACTCAAGTTCAATCCCTGGTCAGGGAATTAAGATTCCACATGCCACACAGCACAGCTGCAAGATTTTTAAAACAAAAATAAAAGACTGATGAATTGGACTTCACCAAAATTAAGAATTTGTGTTCTTCAAAAGATACTATCAAGAGAACAAATAGATAAGCCCCAGCCTGGGAGAAAATATTTGCAAATGCCACATCTTATAAAATGCTCTGGACTAGAATATATAAACTTGAGAGAAAATGGTTCAAAAAAGATGTGTAATTTGGGATTATGTCTAATGAAAAGGGTTGAGGCAGGGAGGGCAGGACAGAGAAGCCATGCAAACAAAGTTTCTCCTCCTTATGAACTATTTGATACCTCCTTACTCATTTTCAGAACATTTTTTTAAGTCTCTCTTTCTCCCCTGGGACAATCTGACAATCCTTCAGGGAGTTTTACTTATTTCCATTTAATCAGTGACTCCTGAGAGAATGTGACTGTGTAGACTCAGTCTTTCCCTAGACCTTGGCAGTAAAACCAATTACCCATCTCAATAACCAAGGCAAAACCCTTTGAAGAAAGCTCCTTCATGACAGAGAACTAGGGTCATGGTCACAAATCACAGAGAAACAGCTTTACTGGCAGTTTTGGACTGCTGAGAGACACCAATAGAATATCTATGGATCCTTCTGAATTAGAGATTCAGTGTGTCTGTCCACAGTTGAGAAATCAATGAGAAACTTTCAACCCTGTGTGTGAGGAGCCTACCAGCCTGACTGTGTCTCTAAAAGCCATCTAGATTCAGACAGGCAGCCTCTCCTACACTGGAATCTCATGCACTACCCTGGGGTTAAGTTAATGGCTTGGTTTCTGCTCACATCAATCCTTTGGACTTTGATTGGCTACTCTCCTCCCCAGACCCTCCCTCGAGGGGATTTTCTGAACCTACATCTTTGTCACAGGCCACAAGTACTTCTAACAGTTTGTCAAAGGGTCAAAAGAACCAATCATATACAGTCAAGAATTCCAGCTTGCTCAATAACAGACCTCTTTCCCATAATTGCCCCCAAAGGGCAATTCTAACCCCCTGAAGCTATTCTAAGAGCCCACCATACCATTTCACACAAGTTTGCATTTGGAAAAGACAGTGTGACAGCAATGTTAAAGGCAACTAATAAACCAGTGGATTGCTCTGCCACTAAAAGCAGAGCACACACCCTCCAATTCCCAGGGGCCCACACTTACCGTAATCACAGGTGGGCTGGGCGCTTGTGTCTGAGTACGTTGACTGCAAAGTGGTTTCAGATCCCTGGACAAAGCCTAAATATATGTACAGTGTGGTTAATTTCTCCAAAAAAGCCACATGAAGATGACCTAAGACTACCCTTCAGTGGAGACTGCCTGGCAGACCCTCCCCTCACTGGAAAACCACCAAAACTTTTGGTTTCTGAACACCTCCAGAACATATCAACCAAAGGAAAGGCAGGCTATATTTAACTTGTTATGTCAGAAGAATTGGATAAACATTTTTAAATCTTTAAACCAGTACCCTGTTTTGATAAATGGGTACCCAAATTATTCAGGTAAATGAAGAAAGTGTTTATATCACTGAAAGGTGAGCTCCAATTCAAATAACAATGGGGGTTAATTTTGAACAATGTTAAGGTAAATAATACCTATTCCATTCCCCCAAATCTAAAGCTTATATATATTTTTCATCTGCCCATTAAAAAAAAAAAGTGTATTACAATTACTTCTTAAATGTAATTACTTGGGGTTAGCATGTTTATATGGAACAAGCATTATAGATTCTATGTATAATTTCCAATCTTCTCAAATCTTATACTATTTCTCAACTTCTAATGAATTAGTAACAAGTACAGAAAATCTGAACTTCTACCAGAAACTACTGGTCTCAAATGCTGATTATCTTTTAATCTACACTTTTAAAATATTTTTGTAAAATATTTTTAAGTGATTTGCCCTTAGCACTGAAATTATGATAGACACCATAAGAGGCAACATTTGCCTGTTCCCATCAAGACCCAACTCACGACCTAAAAATTAAAGCCAGCACCTCCAGTAGCTTTCACAATAAAAGCATACACCAAGTGCCTTTCCCTGGGCAGGCATTCAAGTATTTGTTGACACTCTTTCTAGTTCTCTTTTTTTTTTTTTTTCCCAGTTCATTTCTTAAGACCATAGCGGCAAATAGGACAGCAACAGCAGCCAACACTGAACAAGTGTTTTTCCTGCAGGG
The DNA here is from genome assembly GCF_003369695.1 of Bos indicus x Bos taurus. NCBI lineage: Eukaryota > Metazoa > Chordata > Mammalia > Artiodactyla > Bovidae > Bos > Bos indicus x Bos taurus. The sequence continues at coordinate 102,685,428 of NC_040082.1, forward strand.
TGCTAAGGGGTTCATCTGCATTATTTTGCTTCATCCTCACCACAGCCAACAAAAGGGACAGGGCCAAGATCCCTTACCCTGCCAATTCCAAAGTCCAAAAAGGTCTGAAAACCAAGTGTTTTCGTCAAATGTGGTGTCAACATGCATTTTGGGAAAAACTGACCCATGAGGACATTCTTTATCTTTCTTCATTTAATTACAAAGTGCTGCCCCAAACCCCACTACAGGTGTCATGCAATGTCCTTTTAAGCTAGAATTCCAAAACACACCCAGCTCCAAGGGTTTCAAACAAAGATCAGTGGATCCACACTTTACTTCCCAGAGGAGGGAGCTGAAACTGGGCACGGGGGAGTAACAGAGCTGGTGACAGAAGCATATAAATTCAACATTTCCTACATACCCTAATTAAAGAGGGCACACTGGAATGGATTTCCTCCAGGGACCCAGAACCTTCCTGAGATGCCCAAACTGTAACCCTGATAATAACTATACACAAGAAACATTGAAAGTAATCTAAAGAAGGTTCACCTGTGGGGAAGGCTCCCAATGTAAGTACCACCTTACACTGGCCTTTTCCACTGTTTGGTCAACTAGCTTCTGGAAACCTGTTTGTTCAGCAATAGTGCCACTGGCAAAACAACTCCAGACTTTAGGTAACATGGTCTGAAGGTACTGCAGCTGCAACTAGAACGTACCACAAGCTAACAGGAATACATACTGGATTAAATACACAGTATTAAAGCTATAGAGCAAAAGATCTATGTATATTCAGGGGAGAGGGCCCTGATTCTTCTTTGAGAAAAAGGAAAGATAATTCATCAGTCAACCAAACCTTCAGAGTTCAAAGGCAAACTCAGCTCTAGTTCTGTCCTCTCTACATTAATATTCTGTGCCACAACACTGCCCCCAGGGCAGGACCTTCTTTAGCTAGTTATGCTCCAATTATGAACCAATTCTTATCTGGCTTGAGTATCGATCTTGTCTTGGTTCAATTTTTCAGCTTGATTAAATTCTGAATGAAAAAATAAGCTCTGAGTGAAAAAATAAAATAAGCAAATTTTTGGTCCTATAAAGTGAAAGGTCAGACCATGGGTTTATAACTGTGTATCACAGCCCCTCCCTACTGGCCAGCCTCTCTGATACCTTTTTTGCTCAAAAACACACAAAGCTTCTCTATTTTATTCTTTTCCTTCTTTTTTTAGAAGGGGATTCTTTGAAAAAATAATATCAAGTGACAAAAACTGGAAGACAATAGGAAAGAGGTTAGGTTGCAGCCAACCTCCACTATCCAGTGAAAATCAGCCTCCAAGATGGCCTCCAATGATTCCGGCCTTCTGACATCATGTTGTCTCTTCCCAAATAGAGGGAGGCAGTTTAATAGAAGATATTGCAGAAAAGACCCAGTGCAACTTCTGAGGCTTCCACCTCATTCTTTCTCAGATTATTCACTCTTACTATAAGCCAGCATATAGTAAGGACCCTCTAGTAGGCCTGTGGAGAGCTCCAGATAGTACAGAAATCAATAGCCAGCATCAACCTGTCAGGCACATTAGTCTGAGTCACCTTCAGCCCAAGTTCAGCCTTCAGATGTCTAAGGTCCCAACTAACATCCAAAATGTAACCTTATGAGAAATCCCAAGCCAGAGCCATCCAGCTAAACCACCTGTGCATTCCTAACACAGAGAAAATATATGACATGATGAATGTTCCTATAAAAAGACTGGTAGCATTTCAGACCTTTGTTTAAAGATCTGATTCTGGATTTTTTGTCCTGTTTTTCCACTGCTCCTATCTTCCTCCCCTTGGTGGTAGAGACAGAACCTTCTTTTTCAAGTATACATAATAAAATTAGATTAAAAAATTAGATAAGTTATCAAAAAGATACATTTTAAATCACCTTCTACCCTTACTAATAATGCTAACATTTGCTTTAAGGCCTCCAGAAATTCCTCTTAAAGGCAACGAGTTGTCTAAAATGTGACATAAAATGCCTGACATTCATTCATTCATTTATTTATTTATGACAGCACTTCCTGACATGTGGGGTCTTAGTTCCCCCACCAGGAACTGAACCAGTGGCCCTGCAGTGGAATCTTAACCATTGGATTGCCAGGGAAGTCCTCACATGCCTCTGACTTTAGTGGTCTGCTTCTTAAAAGGGAAAGTCACACGTTATAAAGCAACTGTGGTTTTCAGTTGGTCAAGATCAGGGGAAAACTAATCATAACCTCATTAGCTTGGCTACCTCACTGCCAACTCAAACACAGAATTACAGCCTACAAGATATGGAGCTGAAATTCAAACTTGACCATCTGTGACCTCTATACATCAGCTTCCTTGTCTATGAAATTAAATGGATCATTATTAAGCTATCCACCAGCACCCAACCAGTCTTCCCCTGGTTTCTTCAGCAGTCCTGTCCCTAAGAACCACAAAACTGTCTTCCAGTTCTTGATAAGATTTGGTGAATAGGATCAGTTTTCAATTTCAGTTATGTTAGTATCAACCCGACTGACTTCCCTGGTGAACCAGAAAAGGTACACAAAGGCTAGGGCAGGGTTGCTCAACCTTGGCACTATTGATGTTTGAAGCCAGAAAATTCTTTAGGGTGGGGCCACCCTTTGCACTATAGCATGTTTTAGCAGCATTCCTGGCCTCTACCCACTAGATGCACATGTAGCAACTTCCACCCCAAGAAGTGACAACCGAATACCACGCTACAAACTTTGTCAATGTCCCCTGGAGGGCAAACTTGCCCTTGGTTGAGAACCACTGGGCTAAGGGATGGTTGCTTAAAAAAACTGGAGTTCTGGCCAAGCTCCTGACCTGGAGGAGGGACAGCTAACACTACCTTCTCATCTAAGGCCAACATACAGCTGTCTATGGAGCAGCCCCAGAGGCTCAGATTCCATTCTCAGTCCTAAACATTCCAAGTAGAATGCAGCTTACCCAGCAACCACACAAGCTCAAGCCCTATTAACAAGGGAAGCTCTTGGCTGAAAAGCCTCATCAGTTATTCTGAAAGCAGTCCCAGGCCAGCCTTTGAATTCATTCAGGGATGATTTGTAATCACCCAGGCATATCCTATGGCTCCCTCTCTAATCTCATCATCCCCTCCCTCCCCTTAGCTCAAGACCCACTGATCACCTTGGGCTGATCCTTTAACACGCCAGGCAGCTCCTGTCACTAGGTCTTTGGAGGGCCCCCTTGGCCAGATATCCCTAATTTCCACGTTCCATTCAGGTCTCTGCTCAAATGTTCAATGCTCTCCAGAGGTCCCCAACCACCCCCACGTAATAGAACAAGGTCCTCAGGGTACTGACTACTCCACAACACATACTACGTTCGTTTCCCGATTATGGTCTGCCCTCTTCTGTAAAACACTTGAGGAATTCCCGTCAGTATGTCAGTGTCTATTCAACCCCCGACGCCACAATGAATTTGACAGTTGTGCAATGAGTTAACACGGAAGCCAGCCGTTCTTCACAAGGCTCAGTCCCTAAGGATGCGAGGTTCCCCACTCGGCTCTAACGCTTCATGTATTTATTCACTCACATCCCCACTTTAGGGGAGGGGCTGGCGCCTCTCCCAGCCTGGGGCAGGTAAAGGCGAGGGGGTGGGGCGGGCAACCACGGTATTTGCGGGGAAACTGCGCGGGGGACAATGGCGACGGCAGCCGAGTCCGCAGATCGACCTGAAGGGCCGAGGCCCGAGAAAGGGCGACCTGAGGCGACGAGGGCCCAGGGGGCCGGGCCAGGGACGGAGGCGAGAACTCAGGTGCCGAAACCAAGACTCACCGACACCGGAGACAGAAGCCAAAACTTCGGGCGGTCGGGAGCCGGGACGCAAGGTGGCCAGCACAAAGAACTGAGACGCCGAGGCGTGAGGGGCGCGATACTGAGGCGACGGGACCCCGGCGCCATTTTGTGACCGCAGAGAGGGCAGTGTCCAAGCCCCGTGGGAGGCACGGACGAGCCCGGCGCGGCTCCGGCACATCCCTATCCCTCTCCACCTGAAGCCTGACCCCTCTCCTCACCAACCCTGCCGGGCCCACCTGTATAGCTCATGGCAGCAGCGAAAACTGCACCCGAAGATTCTGGCAGCTGCTTCACACGTCGGACGCCGCCGCGTTAGCGGAGACAATCCCCCGAGCCCCTTCTACCCACAACTAAGCCCCGCCCCTCGACAGCATTGGCTCGCGCCGGACCCTGGCTTCACGCCTGTTGGATAGCCTCGCTGTCCATCTCTAAGCCTCCTTAGCCCCGTGGCTGAGGGCTCTGCCAATCTAATGAGAGCCCCGCCCTAATCCCGCCTCCCGTTATTTTGAGACCATGCGGATTGGCCTAGAGGAGACGGCCTGGAGGTGGACTCCCGCAGAGTTCGAAGGGGCGGAGCTGTTCACTACGGAAAGACCTGAGGCCCAAGCGCGGCCAGGCGGGAAAGGCCTGTGCCCTGGAGGCCCGCCAGAGGGAGCTGGGTCTACAGGACAGGGCACTCCTCCAGTCCCGGCTTTGCCACGGGGGTGTCGTGCCAATCTACTCTCTTTCCTAACTTCCCTGGCCTTCAGCTCCAAAACGAACAAGGTAAAGCCATGTTGGAATGAAAATTACATTTAAGTGCCAAACAAGATACTGGGCACAGTTTCAAATATGTGAAATAACATATGTGAAGAATTCAGTCCGGTGCCGGGTGATCTAAAGAAATGTTACATTTTGTTATCCACTGTTACATAAAGATAACAGATATACATCATGTTTATATCACTATATGTAATAAATATATATTTGTATTATTTCAAATGCTCTGTGAGGAAGTTGGGTTTTTTTTAACTCCCATTTAAAAAGATAAGAAAACTGAAGCTTGAAATTCATGACTTGCTCAGGGTCCTTGACACTTAAGTGTTAAAGCTGGAACTACCCACTCTAAACCCTTCTCCGTTTGTTCTGGACTTTAGAGATCCTACAGTAAGAAGCCCAGCCAGGCTCCAGCGCTGTGTCCTTAGCAGCCTCTTTGGACGTGTCCACTGTCAGAGCCATCTTATAGCTGCTAAGAGACGACTTGAGGGAGCTGCAGACACTGAAACTTGTGCTTAATGTGTTCGTGAAAATTCATCAAGCTGGGTGACTTGTACTTTTTTGTTTTAAAGTATGCCACTACTGACTTTTTGATATTAATCTCTCATTTCGATGGCACTTTTTAAAAGTCCGTATCCTTCAGAGAAATATGCTGAAACATTAAGAGATTAATTGGTCTGGTAACTGTAATTCATATGGAGAGAAGGACATGAAGGGGCTGTAGCTGAAGAGATGGTCATGAGTTTACAACTGATGAGTAGGTGACAGTTCATTTTACTACTTCACTTTTGTGTGGTTAGGATTCTCCATGAAAGGCTTTAGCAACTCCTCCAACCCTGGGCCTATGCAAAACTTGCTGCCACGTGGGACAAAGTTCACAATGTATTGAAAAACTCCACATATGAAGTACATAAAGTTCTGCCTAGTGTGCATTCCAGTTGTGGGGCTCATTTCAGTGTCACCCTCAGGGAGACCTGCCTGCCCTCCAAACTAAGGCATAGCCCCAGGACACCTCTCCTGGATCCCATAGCTTCCTTCATGGCGTGTACCACAGCTATGTTTTACCCTCATATGTTGACTTCACTATTATCTAATGCTCTGCCTCTGAGACAAGTAGTAGAACTGCTTATGAGAAGGGGTGTGATCACAAGTTTTAGGGAAAGATCCCTCTGTGGCAAGAACAGCATTCAACCCTTTCGAGGACTGGCCCTTATCATGGCATCACTGTGGGTGGCGCAGGACCTCCTACTTTCTAAGTTCTTGTATAGTTTGAACTTTTTTACATCCAGCTTACATCACTTTTTAAAACTAATGTATTAGTTTAAAAAAAATTTATGAAAAGCCGAAAGAGGTGGTGCCTTTGGGTCAGGTCTCATTCCAAGAGAGGCTCTACCAGCATTCCAAGTCTCACACTAGACATGAGTAGTAGAGGGCCTCCTCCGGCAGGCAAGATATGTATCCTGATCTCATAGGAGCAGAAAAGCCAAGTGTGCAGGCCAAGACCACCCTTGGGGAGAGGGGGTACATACTGTCACAGCTTGTGAGTCCCCCGTTCCCAGTCAGGGGCATGGTTGGGGGCCCAGGATAATGGGGTTGGGGTAGGAGAGGCCTCTGCCCCAGGAGGTCATTCCCACTTTGCAGCCCCTGGCTGTTTTAAGTGAAAATAATGAGCTAAAAAACCACATGCAATAAACAAGAAGGAGCAGCCAACAAAATCTCTTAAAATCTCAGAAACGTTCAATAAACATTTGCAGAATGAGAAAATAAATAACAACGAAAAGGAGCCAGCAGCTCTTTTTCCCCCTTGTGTTAGTTGGGTTCAGGAAGTGTGTGTATCTCCCCACACAGGTCACATGTCTTGAAGGCAGGGCAGTCCCAGCGGCTGTGCACTTCACCCTCCCCACCAGTGAAGGTCCCCACACCCTCAATGGACAGCTCCTGCCCTCGGAGAGCCCTTTAGGCCTCAATCATGGCTCAATCCTGGCTCCCTTCCCAGACCAGCTGCCCAGGGCTCTGGTTCCTCTCCTTGGCTCACAGGAGCTGCCGCACCAGCTGGCCAGAGACCCACCCGCCGCCCCCTCCCCCAACCACCAGCCATGCCATGGAGGGCCAACAGCTGGGAACTTGGGCTCATCCCCAGACAGGTCTGGTGGGCTTGGCAGCCAACAGGAAAACCCAGGGCTTCCAGGGGCTTTTGGCGGAGGTGCTTGATCCCAGCCCTGGCTGCCAGACAGACAATGCCAGCTTGTCCACTCGACAGAAAAACACAACGCTGGCTGCCTGCCCCGGGGTGTTTCCAGAAGAGAAATTTAATCTAATTTACATACTTCTAGGTACATCGATAACCAAAATGTGGCCACTGAAAAAAGTTAAAAGGGCAATCGGCTCCCGGTTTCTAGCTGGCCCAGGATTGCAAAATAAAAAGATCGACGTTCCTTATTCTCTACACAAAACGCGTTTTTAAAAAAGTGAAAGGTCTAGGGAGCTATACATAGAAAGCAACAGTGAAAGGGGGGGGGGGGTGAGGGTGGGGAAGGAGAGTCCCACCCCCACCCCCTCCCAGGCCCCAGAGCCCCCGAGACTCTGGGAGGGCCTTGACACGGCAGGAGGCAGCTGTCAGCTCTGAGCTCTTCCTGGCTGGGAAGGCCCCTCTTGCAAGGGATGAGGGGGAGGCGGCCAACAAGGATTTCCGTGGCATTGTGGGCTCAGGCAGGGGGCTCCCAGGCCCTGGCAGAGGGCCACAGAGGGAGTATGCCTTCTCCTGAGCAAGCACCGTGGCGTGATGTGGTAGTCGTTCAACTCGGGAACTGGAGGGCTGGGGCCGATTCCCGGGTCTCACGAGGTCCGTGAGTGCGTGCGTGCGTGTGTGAGAGGATATTCACAGGGGCAAGGGCAAGAAGGAACCAGGACAGGGGTCCTTGGGGTCTTTGCAAGTGGCCACAGATGGCAAAAAGAGCCCGCCTGACTGCTGGACACGGGAGAACGCTGGTCTTCCTCCCTTGTGAACCGACTGGCTGCCGCCAGACACCTGGCCGCTGCCGCTGCTGAACCAAATGGGCAGGTGGGTGTGGGCTGGAGGAAGATGCCCTGTGTGTGGCCCCAGAGTCCTTGGGCTAGGGGAAGGGTGGCTAGCTGGCTTCCGGTGCCCCGGCTGTAGTGTGCCCGGCCCGTGAAAGGTACCGGTTTGAGGTTTTGGCTTGCTCCTTTGGAAACAGAAAAGAAAGAGGGAGGAAAGAGAGGAGAAGAAGGAGAGAAAGATGGCGTGAGAGGGGGTCTGGAATGCTTTTGTGTTAGGGTGCCTCTGCTGCCGCTGTCTGTGCCTGTGGGGCCTGAGGCTCCTCCGGCGGGGGGTCCGCTTTGGAGAAATTCATCTCTAGGATGTGCCGCTGTAAGTGCCGCACCCACTCCTCCTGGATGGAGAGGGGCCCCTGGAATTCCACCTCACAGAACCTGGGGGGGCATGGGGAACAGAGAGAGGAAAAAGTGGCCATTGCAGTAAGGAGAGGCAGAACCATAGCCCTGGCCGCACCCTGAGCATCAGGCACACCTGCTGCTCCTCACTGTGAACAGAGCAGGCCCAGGATGTGAGGAAAGGGGGACCCAGAAGTTAGGTGTCCTCCTACGTACAGCTACCTCTATCCATCATGGGGTCGTGCTAGGGCCCCCTGGAGAGACCCCCCCTATGCTCAGGGCAGTCTGCCAGCTCAGGTGCTGGGTATGAGTCACTGAGCTTCCTAAACACCTCTGCCAGGTGACTGAAACATGTGCTCTGAGGCGGAGAGGGACCCCAGGGAAGCAAATGCAACCCTGCCAGGCCCCAGGAGAGAAGGACGGGAGCCAGGGAAAGGGGGGTTGGACACCAACTCCAACCCACCTGACTCACGCTCCCAATTCACCCACTCCTCACTCTCTCAGCCTCAAATACAGAACCCAAGCTCATGGTCCTGAGCCCTGGGTTTGAATCCTACTTCTGACTTGGCCTGTGTGGCCTGAGGCAGGCACACTGCATCCCAGACTCTCAGTTTCCTGGACACTGATGGATGCGTGGACTTTACTAACAATGAACTAAGACCTATTTTTTTCCTCCTTAATCCAGCAAACACTTGCCAACTGCTTACTATGTGACAGGTACAGTTTGAGTGTTTTGTAACTACACAACTTTTAATCCTGACAACAAATCTATTTGGTGGATCTGTTATCAATCCCATTTTATAGGTGGGAATATTGAGGTATGGAGCAAGAAACTCTCGCTCAAGGTCACTAAACTGTGGTCAGAGCCGGCAACTGAACCCAGGTCTTGCAGGTTATAAAGCTCAAGGGCCTGAGGCTGTGGGGCATCGCTGTCTGTGAGGAGCCCCCACCCTGGGCCCAGCCACACCCCAGTCTGGCCCAGAGGCTCTGGAGGCCAAGCCCTGGGCGGGCGGTCTCCTCCCTCCCCCAGGGGAGGGCTGCATACCTGCACTTGAGGGTGTAGATGTTGCCCACGAACTTGACCAGTGATGTCTGGGGGGGCCGGGGCACCAGGGCGGGGACTGGCCTGACCCGGGGTGGAGGTTGCCGCACCTCCTCCAGCTTCTGGTGCAGGTCATTGGCCTCCTCACTGCCCCGGGCCGCAGAGGCATCTGGAGGGCGGGCTTGTCGGCGCTCAAATTCTGAGGTGGGGAAAAGCGGGGAGTGGGACGGGAGATGAGCCGGATGGCAAGGCCCCCGAAGAGGTTCCCGCCTTTAGCGAGTGAGGGGCAGATGCTGCGGGAATTTTAAGTCAGGATTGCTGGTGAATGGAAACCTCCTGGACCGCGGGACAGGTGGGACAGACGGTGGATGACTCAACAGGAGGGTGGCTGGGAAAGTGACCTGAGGGGAGATGCATGGCAGAGGACCCGGGGGCAGCTCGTGACCCTCCTCCACCAGCACTCACTGTTGATGTTCTGACGCTGGTGCTCCTCGGCCTTCACGGTGCCTGGCGGGCTGGCCGCCAGAGGCCGCTCACCACTGTCGGCTGCCCGGCCAGCCTCGGGCCCTGGTTCACCCCCAGCACCGCGGCCCACCACAGCCAGGCCCCCAGGGGCCAGCCCCAGGGGCGGCCGCTTGTCGCCATCGCGGCCGTGGCCGGCACTGCGAAACTTCTTGGTGAAGGGACGGCCGCTCTGGATGTAGCTCCGGTAGGCGCCCGCCTTCTGGGGCCGGTGCTTGATCCACTCACTCAGTGTCTCGATGGGTGAGCCGTTCACGCACCACTCGGTCACGCCGAACTGCCGCAGGTGCGCCCGGGCGTGACTGGCCAGAGCCTTGCGGTTTTCGAAGTAAAGGCCACACAGCTCACAGCAGGCCTCAGTGGCTGCAGGCAGAGGGGGTGCTGCTGAGCCCCAGCCCCGAGGGAGCAGGGGTACCCAGAAGGCACTGCCCAGGTCGGGAGTCAGTCCCGCCTCCCACAGGCGCCTTGACCCCCACTGGGGCTGAGCGACATGGCACTGCCCAGCCCGACAGGCCCTGGCAGATGCCCTCCCTGGACCCTGCCGCCCACTGCTTACAGGAGTGGGAGGTCTTCTCATGGAGGGTCTTTGCCTTGAAGGGCAGTTCAGTCTGGATGTAGGTCTTGGCCTTGACCTCTGCTGGGAGGAGGCGGTCCTCCTGCAGGGGCCGCTTGGCTGCCACAGAGCCCAGGTAGCCGGTGGCTGAATGCTTGGTGCCAGTGATGGGTGCCAGGGTGAGCTCACGGGGAATCTGGGCTGGCCCAGCTCCGGGTTTGCCTGGCCGGCCAGCCATTGGCGCCAGGGGCAAGGGGGCCTGCATGGGCCCAGGGGCCACTGTGGGAGGCCCGTCCTCGGTCAAGGCAGGGGCCAGGTCTCCAGCCGGCGGCTCCTTCTTTATGAGGCATGGCTTGGATTTCTTCTTGAGGATCTCCCGCAGCGTGTCGATGGGTGAGCCGTTGACAGACCACTCGGTCACGCCCATCTGCCGCAGGTGTGAGCGTGCGTGGCTTGACAGGCCCTTTCGGTTCTCGAAGAACTCGCCGCAGAACTCACAGCGGATGTCACGCACCGGCTCTGCCCGGGATGCTGCAGTGGGTCGGGGTAGGGGGAGGAGAGGGAGGCGGCGGCTGTTGGCAGGAAGCCTCCAAGCTCAAGGTCAGTGTTAAGTGCCCCGCTGCCCATCCATGCAGTCCCAGACCTGAATGGACCCACTCCCTCATCTGCCTCCAGAGGCCCTTGAGTACATGATCCAGCCCTTCTGCTGCTTCTATCACCTCATATTCTAGCTGGCTTCACGATGACTCCCTGACACTGTGATGGATTGAGGGGCAAGTGCTCCCTGGCTCCTGGACTCAGCTGCAAGCTTGGCTATGACTCCCTATGTGAAGCTGGGAGTCTCAGTTTCCTCCTCTGCAAAATGGGAGATGGAAACCACCTCTCTTGTGTTCCTGGGGTCTAAAGCGGAGCAATTCAAAACATGTGGTTTACAGCAGTCGTGGAATGCATGTGAGCACTAAGGCAGAGGCCTGGGCCCTCCTTACCTGCTCGGCACACAGCAGCTCAACCAACTGGAGCAGAATGAACACAGTGAGAGTTCGAGAGGGGAGCACTCTTGCTTGCTGTAATAGGGATGTTACAACTGCTGCATACATGGAGCTTTGTTTCAGCATTAAAGCTAAGTGCTTTACACCACTTCGGAAAACTGTAGAGTTGGGAGCATGAGCATCTCCATCTTCCAAAAGAGGAAACTGTCCAAAGTCACGTACTGGTAAGACTCTGGAGCAGCTGAGACCTTAACCTGAACTCCAAATGCCAAGTGCTTAGTGACCGGGAATATCAGAGAGACACTCATTTCCAGCACTTACACTCCTGCCCATGGCAGACATCACTGATTGATCCCTACAAGCGTGTTTTTTTTCCCCCTAGAAATCTGGATGGTAGCCACTACCAATCAAAGATGGCAGAGAGAATCTCTTTACCCCTGCCTAATGACACAATTCTGCCTCCTTCACAGGAATGTAGAATCATCAAGCAGCAGCTCACTCAGTTGGGGGTCTGCATAGCCGGAACTCTCAGTTAGCCCCTTGTCCTCTGGACCTGTGTACTACTTCCTTTTCCATTTCAACCCTGGGTGTTCCGGGTACCCCTGAGGGAAGTGAGGGGAAGACCCCTCTACCTGTTCTCCCTGTCCTGCCCCAGGGTCACACTTACACAGGTTCAAGGGGGTCATGTCTTCCCGAGGTGCCACCCAGGGACCCTCGGATGGGTGCGGTTCCCCATGAAGGGCCCCCGGCAGCATCTCCCGCTTGATCTCAACCCTCATTTGTTCAGGCTTCAGCTTCTTGGGCAGGGAGGGTGAGGAGAGGCCTGGGAACATCTTCCGGGCCGTGGGAGGAGGAGAGACAGTTGGTGAGTGGCCCAGGGGGCTGCCTGGTGGCGGTGGCAACTTCTTGGCCAGGGGTGAGAGGTGAAGGTCCGCGGGACTGCGGGCTTCCAGTGAGCTGCCAGGACCTCCGCTGCTCACCACCTTGGCCAGAGCTTTGGGGCTAGGCCCTGATGGGTTGGGGGGTCCGCCAGGCCGGGACTGGGTCCGTCTCTTGAGGATCTCCCGCAGCGTGTCGATGGGTGAACCGTTGACGTACCACTCGGTTACGCCCATCTGACGCAGGTGCGAGCGGGCATGGCTCGACAGGCCCTTGCGGTTCTCGAAGAACTCTCCGCAGAACTCACAGCGGATGTCGCGTGCCGGCTCCGGGCCCGAGGCTGCAGCGGGAGAGAGGGGCGGTCAGCTTCACCGGCACTGTGAGCATCATCACCTGCGGGTCTCCTGGTCGGCTGGGCGTGGACAGCAGCATGTCCAGGGGCCGGGGTGGTGAGGGAGGGTAAGTGCAAGGGAGGGAGCTGAGGAGCGGGCTGGGGTGGGGGCAGACCCCCGGCAGGAGCGCAGGGAGGCTCTAGAGAGAGCCTGCGGGCCTTGCGTCCTGGTGGAAAAAGGACAGAACCAAGACGCCACAGCCCTGAGGGTCCCAACCGGGATGGGGGCAGGAAGTGGTAGCCCTGCCATCCAGACCAGGGGCAACCATGGGCACCTTCTATACCAAGAGGCAGCACCCCACCCTTGGCCTTCATTCTGAGGGAAGGTCAAAGGCCGAGAGAGAAGGCCTAGCAGCCAACGGCCAGCAAGATCTCTGGGCAGAACTGGGCCACTGCTAAGGGCCCCTGTCCACTCCCGGCCTCAGCAGGGAAGGAGGAGGGACAGGGCTGTGACTCCCCACCCTGGGAGGGGCTCCAGGGCCCGCAGGGAGGACCGGGGCGGCTGAAGCGAGAACCTACAGAGGTTGAGAGGAGACGGCTCCACATCAGAGGCCCAGAAAATGCCAGCGGCTGCGGCGGCCGGGAGGTCCTGCTTCCCCCAGGGGCTGGCCGTACCCTTGGCCTTCAGCTTGGCCCTCTTGGCCGGCGGTGGGGGGGGGAGCAAGGAGAGGGCCGCAGAAGCGGGAGGAGGCCGCCCCAGCAGGGCCAGGGCGCCCCGCCCGAGTGGGAGGCGGATCTGGACGCCGGCCCTCCGGATGAGCCCGTGGAGCACGTCTATGGGGGATCCCTTGGCATCCGGGTCGCTGACGCCCAGGTGGCGCAGGTGGGCGCGGGCGTGGCTGGACAGGCCCCTGCGGGTCTCAAACCAGGCACCGCACAGCTGGCAGTCCAGCTCTCTGCCCCCGTCACTATCTAAAGCTGCGGAGACAAAACACAGGGGGGCGGTTCACGGCCGCCACCTCGGCCGGCCCTCCGGGACTGAGGCGGGAAGGCCTGGTGTGAGTCTCGGCGGCCCAGGCTGGTGGGAGTCCAAGACTCACTGCTGTGGATTTATGAGGTTTGGGGCAGCAGAAAGTCATGTTCCTTGCCTAGGCCTTTGGCGTCAAGGTGAGTGTAGAGAGCTTAAGGCTACGGAGACAGCGGGGTAGAGAGGCAGTGGCCCAGTTCTAATGGCACAATCTGAGGCTTCCAGGCCCCCTTCAGCCAGGGAAGCTGTGCAGGATGGGCTGGAGGTGACAAAGCAGGGGCACACTGGCTGCCAGGCATCACACAACCAAGGGCACACCTGCTCAGACCCTTGCTCCTGGAAGCACAGACCGTGGAAGCAGCTTCATTGGAACATGAGGTGCAACTGGGGTGCCCTGTTGGTCAGGGGGCCAGACCCTAGGCTCACTCTCAGACCCTGAGGCCCACAAATGTGCGGGGAGGTCTGAATTCCTGAGATGGCCTTTGTTAAGTCTGCTCACCATGCCTGGGAGTTGCTTCCCAAGCCCTTCTTTGCCATGCCCACAGGCAGCCCAAGAGGTATAGTTCCAGCCCTGGGCACGGAGGTACCTCTGCAAAGGACACCAGGAACAAGAGGATGTGAAGACAGGGCCAAGCATGGGCCCACCTGGCTAGTGGACCACCTGTTTACCTGCAGGACCCCAGGTGCCCCATGGGAACCCTGGCTACCTTCACTGCCCCAACCCTCAGGCCCAGAGAAGGTCAAAAGCAGCCCTAAGGGGCAAGGATGACCCTGGCAGGCTTAGTAGCCACCGCCAGACTTCCAGGGGGAAGAATGGCGAAGTGAAATGGGAGACAGGTAATATGCCCAAACGGAGACACAGCACCTTAATTAACACGCTCTGACCCAGCCGACCCAGGATACGCAGGCGCTACAGTCCCCACTGCATCCACCCCGAGCCCCGAGGCCCAGCCTGAGGCCCCACCCTTCCCTTGGCTCCCAGGACCCGCACTCACTGAGGTTCAGGGGCCCCTCGTCTTCAGACTGGGGCCACTGGGCCTTTGGAGAGGCTGGCCGGGGGCTCAGAGACAGCTGGGGGCTCTTGTCCTCAGGATTCTTATGGGTAGGGGAGCCCGCCAGGGCCAGCGATGCCTTCTTGAGGAGTGGGGAGTTGGGCGGGTGGGCCAGGCCCTTAGCTGAGAAGCCGGGAGGCGACTTGATGGCCTTGTTGACAGCAGGGGCATCGAGGGGCTTGGCCAGGGCGAGCAGACCAGGTCGTGGGGCTCCAGCGACTATCTCCTTCGGCGAGTTGGACTTCTTCGTCAGGCTTGGGGGCAGCCCGAGGGGTGTGTCAGGCAGGCCCTTCTGCTTCACAAGCTCGTAGAGGAGGTCAATGGGGGCACCGCTGCTTTCCGACTCGGCCACCCCCAGCTGCCGCAGGTGGGAGCGCGCATGGCTGGACAGGCCCTTGCGTGTCTCAAAGCAGGCACCGCAGACCTCGCAGGTGGTCAGGCTCTGGGCTGGAGGGTGAGACCGAGGCCGGGAGAGCTGTCTGTGAGGCTGCACAGGCTCTGCTCTCCCGCTGTTCCTCCCCCTGGGGTCCCGCTCACGCAGGCTCCTGGCTTCTGTCAGCCCCTCCCACACTTAAAATGACCCTAATGAGGCAGGACTTGGCCTGTTCAGTTTTCAAATATAGGAAACTGAGTCTCAGAGAGAGGGGGAGGAAAAGTTGTGCCCAAAGGCACACAGCAGGAGGCAGAGCCCTTGGTGGTCCACGCGGTGACATGCTGTTCACATTTCTAATGTACCAGGGTGTCCTGGCAGCAAGTTTTCACACAGACGCTGACCTGCTAGGCACACACTTTAAAGAGTAGCTTAACTCGTGCCCCAGATGCTAGGCTGGTGGCCTCAGCCATGGTCTCCGTGGGGCCCTGTCTGCACGCTTTTCTGCAGAGCCCTCATCTCTACTTCTCTGCCTTGCTGTCCCCCAACGGCAGTGACCCCCAAAGACAAAGGCCAGGTCTCTTTTGCGTCTCTCACATCCCAAGGGTCCAGCACAGTGCCTGCCATTCCTGAGTAACAACCTGAGAATCAACGGAAGGACAAGGCAGTTTCATGGAGAAGATCAGATAGCTACCGACAATTACAGTCAGCGCATGAACTGGATCTGGGGGTGCGCTCCTGATGACAGTGCCCACTGCCTCTCTGGATGCCCCTCCCCTGACCAGGGCTCGAGGCCAAGCATGCCTGTGGCAGCAAAAACTCAAGAGAGAAGACAGCCGGGGGTCTCCTTGGTACCATGAGATGCCAGAGAGAAAGCTGTGGCTAACCGAGGGCCTCCCCACCATTAACCCTCCAGCCCAAGAGCTCCCTGAGAGCATGACCAGCCTGGTCAGCACCCTTGTCACCTGCGCCACTCACCCTTGAGGTCCGGCAGCTCTTGCTTGCTGCCATGAGGAACCTCTGCAGCCATTTTGCTGCTCAGCCGATTGGCCACCTGCTCCAGGGGCCCAGGGACAGGCAGGCTCTTCTTGGGAAGCGGGGGGGAGCCCAAGTCCATGGCCACCATTGCGTTTTCCTCAGAACCCAGGCCTGTGAGGTTGGGAAGACAGGCTCAGCCCAGGTAAGGTGTGGGTTGTCTACCCCTGTGAGGACGGAGGGCCAGGGGCGTAGGGCTGGCAGTAGTGGGAGCCTTCTTCCTCATCCTTGGTGCCTGCTCTCACTCTGGGACGCAGCTCACCCCATGAAAGCTGAGGCTCCATCCATAACCCCGAGCTCCGATACGATGCAGGGATGTCGAGGCCGCCAACTGACAGCACAGACTAGGAACAGCTTCCACCTACCACAGCACAGACAGGTCACCGGACGCAGTGCTAATCTCAGAGAAAATATCTCTCCAGGCAGAGAGATGTCTCTGGGCTCCTCTCTGCGGAGCGGAGCATCTGTCAGTCATGGGGGTACGGGTAGGTGGCAGTCAGAAAGGGAATTCGGAAAGAAAAGGCCAAGGTCAGAGGCCACAGAGGCAGTGCAGAGGCAGGCAGCACAGGACTGGAAGGGAGGCTCCCAAAGACTTGTGGGGAATCTCCACCAGGCAAGACAACTGGGGGCCCTAGGTTGGTCTTCTAATCTCAAGCTAAGCCCAAGGAAAGGGTAAAAGTAAGAACTGTGAGCCTGGAACAGCCGGGGACCTGACGGGACAGTGAGAATGGGAATCACTGAACTTTCTCAGAAGTTTCTGAGGCATCCATCAGGCTGGAAAGCTTCTCTGGGTAAGATGTATGAGGACACAGAATCAAAAGTGAGTTTTCATGGTCTATTTTTTTGGAGAAAGGAGCCTGAGAGGCCTGTTGAGTCCGAGTTTTAGCGTTCAGAGCATGGAGAGAGGTCAGAATGAAGGAATGGTGTGTCAGATGGGGCCCTGGAGGTGCTCCGTGTTATGAGCAGCGGGAGGTGGGGAGGGACGGACAGGTAGGTCCCGGGCTCAGTCTGAGTCCTACAGAGGCAAAGAGAAAGGAAGTTGGGGTTCGGCGGGGGTGGGCGCCTGGGACGCCGAGGACTTTGTCAAAGTCTCCGGGTGGAGTGGGCTCATCTGTCAGTCGGGGCAGCGACCGTGTCAAGGCTGAAGTGACTTGGAGTCGGTTTCCGCGCCGGAGGAACAGAGGCTGCGGTGAGAAGCAAACCACGGGCTCCAAGGAGCTTAGCGGCTATCTGTCAGATGGGGTGAGGGTTCAGCAAAGTGGCGGCGGAGAGTGTTCCTGAAGCTCGGGACCCTGCGAGCCGCGACAGGAGGCCCAGGGTCCCCGCGACTGGAGCGCTTGGGGGGAGGGGAAGTCCCGGAGACTGGACGGCGGGTGTCTGGGGCGGCGGCTGCAGCAGGGGCCGGGCGGGACGCCAATTCTGCCCTCCCCGCACCCTCCCCGGCGCGGGCTCTTACCCGGCGCGGGCGCGGGCCCGAGCCCCGGCTCCGGCTCGGCCTTGGGCCCGTCCCGCGACGGCGGCGGCGGCGGCGGGGGTGGGGGCGGCGGCGGCGGCGAGGGAAGAGCCGCGGGGCCCGGGCTCGGGGGGCCCGGCGGGGGCGCCCCCGCGGGCGCGCGCTCACGGGCGCCCCCCGCGCGCGGCCCCGCCGCCGCCTTGCTCTCCGCTTTTGTCACTCGGCACTGGGCGGTGGAGGCGGCCATCTTGGCTCCGGCGCACGCGGGGCGGCCGCCCCAGGCGAGAGCAGCCGAACGCCGAGTGCCGCCGCCGCAGAGCCTGCTCCGCTCCGCCCCACCCCTCGGGGTGCGCCCAGGGCAGCCAGCCGAGCGCCGAGCACCGCGAACGCACCCCCCCCCCCCCCCCCACACACACACCCCGCCCCCCCCCGGCCCCCCCGCCCGCCTTGTCCCCGCCCGACCAGAGGAGAGCTCGCGCACTCACGCACGCAGTGCTACTGGTGGCTGCCAACTGCTGCTCTAGCCGGGTCTCAACGGCCCGAGACATTCTCCCCGTACCCTGGACATCTCTAAGACTACGATGGGAATCCTCCGGCCACACGCATTCGCCTTAACAGCATCCAGGCTCCTAGAGCCCGACGGGCGAACCTAGGACCTGCCTGGGGACACTGTTTCATTCCCTTCCTTGGAAGTCTCCCCTCCGGGTCAGGAATCCTGGAAGACACCTGATTCCCAACCAGGAGGATCCCCCAACATCATGCTGGCATCCAGCTGTCCCCTGACGGCGCTCTCTGGCAATCCTACTGAACTCCACACAAGGCCGGCACTGCACGTTTCAAGCGCAACCTGCTTCTCCCTCCCCCAAACTAAACGGATTGCCCCCAGCTGTTACTTGACAGCTGGGTGGGACTAGCATCTGACCACTGCCCCGCCCCCAACTTGGAGTCCGCTCCCCACCGCCCACTTTGGGAGGCATGGGAGATCCTTCTAAGAATGGCCGCTTCTCGTGGTTGGTGCCCGGACCTGGCCCTTCTGTTGGACATCGTTTCTCAAGGCTTCTAGGATCTTCTCAACCACTCCTTAACACCCTCACCCACAACATGTTCACTGAAAGACTGATCATACCCCTAACCCCCCAAGGACAGGGCCAGTGCGGTAGCAGGCTGACTCCTTTGTCCCAGTGACATGGTCAACTTCCTCAGCACTAACTGGGGGCTGGACATTGGTCTTCTGGTAGAAACAGAACCTGGCTGCTGGTTGCGTGTTGTCATCCCCTGGGTGCCTGAACCGGGTGCCAAGTAAAGGGTGTAAGCCTGACATCCAGGACTCAGAGAAAGAAGGGGCCAAGGTTGGAGCCTATAAACTGCTTCCTGTCCCCTCCTTCACCTCCTTCCCCTCTCCCACCCACGACTAGCCACCTTCAGAGCAACCGCACCTCCCAGCCACCACTGAGACACCAGGAAACCTAGCCAGGTTATCTGAGCTGATTGCCTAGGGGATAGCCTTCACAGAGGCAAGAAGCCTGAGGTCACGGCCCCACTCCGCCTCTCCCTGAAGTGTGACCTCAACCAACCACTATCCTCTCTCTGTGCCTCAAATCTCTTCCTTGTCCAAGGAGGGGAGAGGGCTTCAACAGCCACACTCTTCCCTTTGCAGACCCTCAAATGTCCTTCGGTCTTGTGGATGGATCCAGCAAAGGCAGAGTACAGATCTAGGGGTATGCGTGTGTGCGTGTGTGTGTGTGCGCGCGCGTGCGCGTGTGCGCTAAGTCACTACAGTCGTGTCTGACTCTTTGAGACCCTATGGACTGTAGCCCGCCAGGCTCCTCTGTCCACAGGATTCTCCAGGCAAGAATTCTGGAGTGGGTTGCCCTGCCCTTCTCCGGGGGATCTTCTTGACCAAGAGATTGAACCCACATCGTTTATATCTCCTGCATTGGCAGATGGGTGCTTTACCACTAGCACCACCTGGGAAGCCCAGGACCCTGAAAACTCCAGATAGGAGAAACAGAAGGAACCCTTAGCCCCAAGCAGCCCCTGGACAATTCCCCTGTCCAGGTACCTTCTCCATTCCTCAGAGCCTACGTTCTCCTCACTGCTGAGTTTTTCTCCTGTGAGGTTCAGTAAAGACTCCCACAAAGTCAGGCTTTGTCGGGCTGAGTCCTTCATATTTCCACTTCCTCCATGGAGTCCTGCCCCAGGCTCCTTCACCAAAATATTACTTCTGGATCTCCCAAGCCTCTGACGGTAGCACCTAACGTGGTGCTCAGAAGTCTAGCTGTGCTGCTTGGTGGCTGTGGCAAAGCCGATGACCCACGGTTTCCTTATCCAAAATACAGGAACACAGAAACCCTTAGCTGCATGGAACTGTTTTGAGGTGTAGGTGAGGTGAAACCTTGGGACACAGCAAGCACTCACTTAAGGGAGGGGTTATCAGTGCTGCTGGACACAGTGCATACATGTGTGCTCGGTTGCTCAGTCGTGTCCGACTCTTTGTCACCCCGTGGATTATAGCCCACCAGGCTCCTCTCTCCACAGGATCATCCCAGCAAGAATACTAGAATGGTCGTCGTTTTCTCCTCCAGGGGATCTTCCTGACCTAAGGATCGAACCTGCATCCCTGTGGCTCCTGCATTGGCAGGCGGATTCTTTACCATTGAGCCATCTGGGAAGCCCAGATGGACACTGTAGGCACCACTGAAAATCTAGAATGTAAACTCTAGATCTACAATGTCCACTTGGATTACCACTAACCTTGTACTAACTGCCTTTGACTCAACAGCCATATGTGGCCAGTGGTGGTGACCCTGTAGGACAGTATGAGTCTCTAGAGAACATTTCCATTGCCTCAGGAAGTTCCACCAGACAGTGCTGCTCCAGGTAAAAGACATCATTAAGATCAAGGATTCTGAAGCTTATGCTTTCTGGGCTTTCAAACCCCAGCTCCACATGCTTTCAGCTGTATGACCTGGGCATATTAATGAAGATCTCTGAGCCTCAGTTTCCTAATTGATAAAATGGGGATAATAACACCTGCCTTTAAAGGGTTGTTATGAGGATATAAATGAGTTCATATTTGTAAAAGGCTTAGAAGAGTATCTGGCTCCTAGTAAAGAGATCAGTAAGCCTCTGTTAAAACCACTGTCAGGCAGGGCAGGGAGGAACTGGACCTAGACAGAGCCCTGGCCCAGCCACTGAGTAAAATAGGACCCCTAAGTGGTGGGACAGTAGTCAACCTACTTGGTAAAGTGACTTGAAAACACTTGCAGGAAAGCAGAGTGGCGGCCCACCTCCCACTCCTCCATCCCTCCAGGCCCCTGGGAAGGGTCAGGGCTCCAGCCTGCCTGCCCCCTTTCCCCTTACCATCTCCGTAGGCTGGCCCAGGGTCCTCAGCCCAGGTGGGTGGGAAGGGCACTGTAAGAGGTAAACGGGGCCGGCGGGAGGTCAGGAAGCCACTAGGCGGCACCCCAGCTTCACGACACAGCGGGCTGGGGGGCCGCTCAGCAGCCGAGGTGGCCAGCAGCTCTTGCAGGATGTTGATGGGTGAGACAGTGAGCTCCCAGTTGGTGATGCCAAAGTCACGCAGGTGGGCCCGGGCGTGGCTGGACAGGCCGGCCCGAGTGTCAAAGCCGGCCCCGCAGAAGTCACAGCGCATCAGGCTGAAGGTGCCCGGGTCAAAGTTAGCCACTGTGGAGAGAGAGAGGACATAGACTGCCTGAGTAGGGGGCGGGGTGTGTGTGTGTGTTACTCTACATCCTCCGCTCTCCAGTTCCCAGGGCCACTGCCCCAGTGGATCACACACCCCGTGCTGGTCCTCACCCTGGATGCCTCCCTGCCCTTTGTTGTACACGCTCCTGCCTGCATCTGCTCACTTAAAGAAGCTTTCTCTTCCTGGCCTTCTATTGTCTCCCTTCACACAACTCAAAGCATCAGGGACCTCACCCCCAGAAATACTTCTCCAGGATCGATTTGCAGTCATTTGGACAAGTGTTTGATTAATACCCTTCTTTCCTCTAGAGCTCATGTCTGTATCACCCCAGTGTTATCAATGAAACCTTGGCTGAATGAAGCAATGGATCAGTGGGTGGCATGCCTTCCTCTGGGAATCTGCTCAGATCCCCCAGAGTTGGGGATCTTCTCTGGGCTTCCCTAAACCCCTCCCTGAGCTGCCCCCATCACAGCCCAGGTCCCTTAACATTGTAACTGCCTAGTTTTGTGGCAGTCGGTCCCCTGCCCGTTCCCCACAGTGTGCATACACACACACCCTCTCAAACACCATACCAGCCCCTCCCCATGTAGGCTCCATGTCCGCCAGTATCAGAACTCCTCAGGGCACTCATGTGGAGACAGACCTCTGGAATCAGAACCTTGGTGCCTGGAAATCAGCATACCTCACAGGCAGCCCCAGGGGTTCTGAAGTCAGCCAGGGTCCCACCATGCCTCTGGCACTGTGCACTCCAGAAGGGCAGGGACTCCTGTTCTGTTCATTGTGGTGACCTCACTCAGTAAAGATTTGTCGAATGAAGGATTCAGTGATATTTTCTGCCTGGGGCTACACTCTAGCTACTGGAAGGGCCAGACAGTTGGGATGTCCCCATATCTCCTCTGATGTGGTGACCTTGGCCCCAGCTCCCTGCCTTCACCATGCTGGGCACTACAGGGAGGCTTTAGATTGAGGGTTTGTTGGTTCAGGACTCAGCCACCCAGCTGTGCATCTCCCCGGCCTTGGCCTCGGATGGGGGTGGGTGCTGGAGTGGAGCCACCCTACCTTTTTTCTTCTTCTTTTGGAAGGAGAACCTGCGCTCGATGGCCTTTACCTCCTCAGCAGAGATGAAATGCCGCACATTGTAGCTGACACCCACGCGGTTCAGGTGGCCCCGCACGTGGTTGGCCAAGCCGATGCCATTGTGGAAGCGGTCAGGGCAATAGGGGCATTTCCGTTCCTCAGGCTTCAGTGTCACCCCTGGGTCCCCATCCAGGAATGGGTCCAGCCCCAGAGGGCCGCCCAGTGGCGTGTCCAGGAGCAGGAAGTCCAGGGGGTGGGCGCCCCCCAGCCCCAGCTCCTCAGGCTGCAGCCTTGGGGGGGCCCTGGCCGCCGCAGCCATGACTCGCGGCCCGAGTTTCGCCACCAGCACTACAGGCACCATCCCACAGAGCTGCTGCTGCTGTGCCCGCGAGGCCACCGCCGTCTGCAGGGCTTCTCGGAATGTCCGCTTCAGCTCCAGGGCTGACTGTGGGATGAGGCCGGGGCTGGCTGGCGGCGCAAAGACCCTGTTTTCAGGGGGAAACTCCATTTCTGAGGCCAGCAGTAATTCTTCCTCCTCCTCCTCCTCCTCCTCCTCATCTTCCTCTTCACTCCATGGGTGCCTCTGGTCCTCCAGGTGGCCTGGGAGCCCCTGAGGTTGGACAACACTCTTGCTTCTGCTTGCCTGTAAGGAGTAGGCGGCGGATGCTAGTGGCGAGGGGAAGGCTGGCCTTCCCAGGGGCCTCTGGCTCGAGCATTGTGGGAGTGGCTTTGACAGTGGGAAATCCCTCGTGCCCAGCTGCTGGCAGCCTGGGCCAAAGGCCAGGCTGGGGTCGTATCCAGCCGGATTCTCCTGCCACGTGGGGGCCAAGAGCGGCTCAGCTTTGCCAAAGTAGTCGGCGGCCTCAGAGAATCGGGTGTAGGCGTCCTGGCTGGTGCCCGGCCGGCTGGCAGGGCCCTCCTCCTCAAAAGCCTCACCATCCTCCTCCTCCCAGTGGGGATGGGCGTGCACCAGCCTCACATGCTCCCTGAGCAGGCTCTCACTGGGCGCGGGGAAGCCACAGAAAACACAGGCACTGAGGCCCGAGGGGTCCTCATAGGGCTGGTAGGCAAGGGAGGTGGCGTCGGGGCCTGGGCTACCCGCCCCGCTGCTGCCCCCGAAGGGCTCCTGGGCCGCTGGGCCCCGTGGCTCCTGTGCGTGCAGCTTGGCATGCTGCACGAAGGCCTTGGAGGAATTGGTGCCAAAGACGCATCTGGGGCACTGCAGCCGTGCCTCCCGGCCCGCGTCACCTGGGACCTGCTTTAGCTTCTGAATCTCCTCAATGATCTTTTCCCGGGAGGCCTGGTGCAGCTGGCGGTGCCGCTCGAGGGCACCAGGGTCAGCAAAGGCCCAGCCACACTCGCCACAGGCCAGCGGGGCCAGCTCAGCCGGTGGCTCCTGGCCCGGGGCTCGGCGGTGCTGGCTCATGTGCTCCAGGAGGTGCTCCTTTTGCTTGAAGTAGATGCTGCACTCGATGCATGGGAACACAGCTGGCTCCTCGTCTTCGTCCTCGTCGGGGCTGTCTGCCCCCTCGGCCACCTCCTCCAGGAGCTCACACAAGTAGGGCCTCGTCCGGATGGAGGACAGCAATGGCTGCAGCCGCTCCACAGATGCCTCTGAGTTCACCGTCCAGGTCTGCGTGGCCACCTCTGAGGCGGACCGGGGCAGGCTCCACTCGGACGGCTGGGTCAGGCCCTCCAGGCCTGCCAGGTGCTCTCTGGTGCCCACCACCGGCCCATCCAACGTCTTCATGGTATCATCTACGGGCATGAGCACTGTCCTGAAGGAGGTAAGGGGTGATGGCTGGGGAGGCAAGTCCATGTCCAGCCCCGCATCCTGGAGCGGGACCGCCTCATCTGCGTCTTGCAGCCAGTCGAACCTGGGGCGGCCCCGGGGGACCTTCTCAAATACCTTTGATTCCCCTTGGTGGTGGTACAAGAACCTTCTGGAGCCCTCCAGCTCAGCATGGGGCTTCACGGTTCTCATGATGACGGAGTCCTCAAACCTCTGCTCAGATGCGAGGTCCTCCCCAGCCTCCTGAATCAGGGGGCGCTCCCAAGGCCCCCGGCCATCCAGGGGGCCTGGGTAGTGGCCCAGGGGATGGGGTGAGGGGGAGCCCGGTTGGAAGTCCAGGCTGCCTCCATCCCAGCAGCTGCAAGGAAGGGCCAATGGGGACAGGTTAGCCACAGGCCTCGGTTTCTTTTCCTTGGGCAAGGGACAGTGAGGGGGTGGGGGGTGGTTCCCAGGCGGTCTGAGACAGGTTCCAGAGAACTCAGCCCACGGGGACTGAGGCGGGGAGTGTGTGGGTGTCAGCTGGGAGGTCGGGGGAGTATGTGTGGACCCTTCCAGAGCAGCTGGGTCAAATATGAGATTCAGCTCCCAGGGCTCATGCCTGTGTATGGAACCCAGCCCTGCTGCACTGTGGGGGGTGGGGGCAGGGGCGGAGTGTGCAGAGACCACAGCGGGGATCACAAGGAATGTCTCCAAGTCTGGTGGCACAGTCAACTCTCATCTGTCCCCTGGGAGGGTCCTAGATGACTTTCCCATTTCAGTTACGCTGCAGGCTGCTTTTTTTGTCTTGGTCCTCCCCAAATTGGAGTTATTTGTGCATTGAGTTTCCTCTTTCCAGCAAATTTGGTAAAACTCGGCAGCAGGAACCACTCAAGAGAATGCACTTTCCTCCCTGCGTCTCCCGTCTTGGGAGGAGGGCAGAGTCAGGCCCTGGGCAGCCTGTGGCTCCAGTGACCCTGACCTCCTTTGAGGGGCAAGGGGAGGCGCGGCAACCTCACTGAGCCTCAGTTTTCCAGCCCTAAAAATGGGGACAAGTCCCGAGAACCAAGAGCTTCCGTGCCTGTATGCAGTGACTGAGGGAGTTTTCTCACACCGTAATCAAAGAACACTTAACACGCTGCAGGTGCTTATTTAAATGATGGCAACCACAAGCTTTCAAATGGGAACCTTGACCCCGTGAAGTGCAGGGTGAATGTGACACAACTCAGTGCTGGGAAACGCTTCACTTGGCCTGAAGCCTAGCTCCCAGTAGGCCCACAACCAGTGTGGGTTCTTATTATGACTGTTCCTGATCGATTTCTCTCATTTTCAAGATCTGGCCTCCATAAACGGCTATGACTCACACCCATGGAACAGATGTGGAGATGGGCTCTACTGCGAGGCTGAGCAGAAATCATGGGGTTACCTCCATGTTAACGGGCCCACTCCCCACAGGGCTATGGCAAAGATTCAGTGGGGTAAAGTCCCACACTGAGAGCACAGTATACAGAAAGTGCTAAATAACAGAGCTATTATTAATCCCAATATGGATGTTGTTACACATTAGCGCCTGCCCATCCATTTAATAGGGGGCTTCACTGGTGGCTCAGATGGTAAAGAATCTGCCTGCAGTGCAGGAGACCTAGATTCAATCCCTGGGTCAGGAAGATCCCCTGGAGAAAGGAATGGCTACCCACTCCAGTATTCTTGCCTGGAGAATCCCATGGACAGAGGAGCCGGACGGGCTGCAGTCCATGGGGTTGCAAAGAGTCGGACATGACTGAACGACTAACAGTTTCACTTTCAAGCCATTTAATAAAAGGTTGCTGCCATCAGCACTGCTGTTGATTCCTGCTCCGACGCTACATCCCTCTGGTCTTCGAGGTGAGGTTGTGAGATGCGCTACAAGGACTCCATTTACAGATGAGGAAACTGAGACTCAGAGAAGCCGAACCTTATTCTAAGGGTCACCTGGCAGAGACAGGACTCCGAGGGTCCAACCTCCAGGCTCTTGGCCTTCTGGCCCTGCTCCCGGCAGGGATAATGAGAGTTGACTGTCTGTGTTCATCCCAGTCCTCCCACCACCCCCTGCGAGCGCCCAGGGGCTTGCCTGAGAGGAGCCACCTCCTCCTGCCTAGCATCCTGATTCCCTCCTGACCCCGTCTCACTCCTAGGGGCTTCTCTTGGGCTTAGGTATGTCCTGCTCACCCCCCTGCCCTCCCTGAGGTCAGGGCCAGCGTGGCAACTCACCAGCTGCTGATCCGATGGGTGGCGGAGGTGGCACGGGGAAGGGCTTCGCTGAGGCCAGGGTGGGGCTGCCCATCTGCAACAGAGAGGGGAGACCCTGAGGGGCTGGGGTCCCCCTGGCTGGGGCCCTTCACAGCACCCCAGCTCTGGGAGCCCAACCGGGCACCTTGGAAGGGCCCAGCTAGCTCCCCATCCCTCTCCCCTGAGAGGCCTCTGGCCTCTGTACTCCTGAGCCCCGAAAGGGTTTCTCTGGAGGGGTCCTCTTGGCTTTCCTAGGGGACCATCAGGGCTTGCTGCCTTCAGTCTTCCTCTCTTTGTCCCCCACCTAGCAGCCAGGGTGATCTTTTTTTCTTTTTTTTAAGTCACACCCTGGTAAAAACTTGCCTGGCTTCTCATCATATCTCCAATAAAAGCCAGATTCCCAACTAACCACCTGCAAGGCCCTGCGAGGTCAGACCTTTGCGGGTCTTTCCAGCTTCGCCGCCTTCTCCTCACCCCTCTCTCACTCTGCCCAGACAGCTCATGAAGCTTCAAGCCCACCTCACTGTTTTTGGCCTTGGGGCCTTTGCACTGGCTATTCCCTCTGCCTGGAGAACCCTTCCCTGGCCACCTGCTAAACTGAGCCTCTGTGATTCCTCACTCATTGCCTTTTTTCTTTTCTTTCCTTAGCACTCTCTGAAATTGCCAGGGTCCTCCACTGGCACATAAGCCACCCACTCCCACCCCAGGGGCCTCGCTCACTGCAGCATCTCAGTGCCTGGCACAGGGCAGGTACTCAACCAACAGCTGCCAGATGAAGAGTAAGGAGCCCTTGAGCCTGAGCTGCAGAGGGCCCATCCCTGCCTCCTGCCTCCCAGACCCCCTTTCAGGCCTACGACTTGGAATCACGTCCCTCCTAGGAAACCTCACACAGATAGAGCCAACTCTCCATTATCCGCCTGTGGAGCCAATGCCTGGAGTGACCACAGGAATCCTGGCCTGTGCCTCCTCTGCCTGCCACGCCCGCCTGATGCAGGCAAGCATGCCAGTCGGGGCACAGGCCAATTGCTGGGGCCAAGGTTAACACACTGGGAGATCTTGTGCCCCATCCAGAGCCCAACAGATGCAATTGCTGGATCAGCTTCAATTTGACGATGGTCCAGAAAGAGGGCTAAGTGCTGGGGTTAGTACTGATACTTTTCCCAATCCTCTACTTTCCAATTTGCCCAGGAGATTGAGAGCCGACTGTCAGGGGCCAAAGAATTCAGAGCTGATGAGGGTGGAGGGGAAGGGTCAGCAGGCTGTGATCACCGCCACAAGGGTCTTTCTGTGGAGCCTGAGAGAAGGCGCATGACTGGCACGTGGCCTCCAGGAGGTGAGAGTGTGATGGGGATACAGGAGTCTGCATCATTTAGAACAGTTTCTCAAACGTGGTGCTGCTCACTTGAGGGGCTGAATCATTCTCTGGAGTGGGGGGCATCCTGTGCGTTGTGGGATCTTCAGTAGCACCCCTGGGCTCCACCCACCAGATGCCAGGAGCCACCCCTATCCTTGAACCTGCAGTCATGACAATCAAAATTGTCTTCAGACATGGCCACAGTGTCCCCTGGGGGTAGAATCTCCTTCCTTTGAGAAGCTCTGTGGTAGACAGATGGGGAGCAGGGCCAGGTCAGGGTTGAGCCCGGATGCAAGGGTCAGGGGAGTGCTGGAGAGAGTTTGAGGTTTGGGGAATGAAGGCCTGGACCAGCTAAGGGAGTGAGACCCCAAGAAATGTGTCTCTTGAGAACACAAGAGTCCCAGACGTGAGCTTCGTGGGAGAGGCCAGCCAGTTCACGTAAGTCCGAGGGTCCAGATGTCCTGATTCTGAGATTCTGGGACCCCAAGCTCCTGAGATTCCGAGTGTCCCAGATTCGATGGTTCTGCGATTGCTGTTGTCTAAGAATTCCGTGAGCCAGGGGGCTGTACTGGCCTCTTTGTTTGAGCGGCTCCAGTGAAGCACCTATTTTTAGGTGCTTTGGAGGAAGCAGACCAAGCAGGGTGCCGTATCCAAGACTGTTGGGGGAACTGGGGGCTCATCCGCAGCTTCCACCATTGGAAGGGGGTTCAGAAGTCCCTATGGGTCAGACAAGGCACTCTGGATGCGGCCCCCAGTGATGGCTGTGCTGAGGCACCCTCGTTGGCTCCTGCCATCTGGGGTCCGTCCCCAAGAGGGTCTGAAAGTGAGCAACTGAAAATGAGAAGGGTGTCCGTGAGCAGCTTGAAGCCCAAGCCAGGCAGCTTGGCAAAGTGGCCAGGAGTCTAGACATCAGAGTCAGACAGATCCAGTTCAAGGCCATGCAGGAAACTGAAGGGCATGTCTTTTTCGCTCCAAGCCTGTTTCCTCCTCGATATAAGGGCAACAGCTACGGCCCCAGTCTGGAAGGGCCAGAGACGGGCGCCAAGGGAGATCACAGAGTAAATGCTCAATCCAGAGAGTCGGCGGTGGGGGGAGGAAGGGGGGTGGTTTGCCCAGGTTGGGGTTTAGGGTTGGCTCAGACACCCCCCAAGTTAGAAGGTGGAGGCTTGACCGAGAACCTCAGGCCCACTCACTCCACACTCTGGGACCCCATGAGGGCAGAAAGGATGCATTGTTCGTCCTTTAGCTCCCTGGTCCCAATGCCAGGCATGCACCAGACTCTTCAGAAATCCATATGGACCATCCCAGCCCCCAAGCTTCAGGTGCACCCAGGAAGCCAACCAGAGAAGCCAAGCACTGGGTGAGGGGCTGCAGGTGAGGCCAAGGCCAACAGCTATAATGGAGGACAGAGGAGGCAGTGGACTCATCCATGTCTAGGTGGAGGAGTTTGCAGTAGCTCCTCCAGGGGTGCTCTTAAGGGCCTCCCAGGACTAGGTGGGGATGAGGGAGGACCCAGGCTTCAGCATGGAATGGCAGCCTCAGAGGCTGTTCCTATTTATAGGCATCACAAGACTCCTAGGGCAGGTGCCTAGGGAAGGCGGGGTGGAACGGGCTAAGAGGGCAGTGTGGCAGACACTCTGTCTGAAGCCCAGACCCTTCTCCACCTTCCAGGCCATGGCCCTACTCCAAGTCAAGCCCTCGCCCCATGCCCTAGATGCTCAGTGGTACCATTAGGAGTAGACCTGTCCCCTCTCAGCAGCCACAACCCCCCTCCTCCCCAGGCACATGCCCTGGACCCTGGTGGACTCCCCAGGGGGAGTGAGCACACATCTACCCACCTACCTACTTGCTCCCTCTCTCCAGACCTGCCATTCTTCTTTTTCTTTTTTGGCCACACCACGTGGCACATGGGAATCTTAGTTCCCTGACCAGGAATTGAACCCACACCCTCTGCAGTGGAAGCGTGGAGTCTTAATCACTGGACCAGCAGGGAAGTCCTCAGACCTAGGACTTCTGCCAGGTAGAGCAGAATGCCCAGTTCCTCAGAGCCAGACCCAAAGAGGGTCCTAGGTCCCAAAGTCCGTTCCCCAGGACTCCCACAGAGTCAAAGTCCTGGACCTGCCCTGGTCAGCTGCATGACCTGGGACACAGTCTTGCCTTTCTTTGGGCCTTGGTTCCTAAGAGTATGGGGGAGGGTATGGTTCTTTGAGCAGGGGTCTTGCCCTCTCGTGCTCCTACATGACATCTTTGGGTACCACTAGTCACCTCCACACCACTGCATGCGTGGAGCCCCCTGTCTGGATGTCCCCTGTCCCCTGCCTGACTCACGGTTCCTCATCCAGGACTCTGGGATGTCCCCCAGCCTGGCCATCCCCCATTGCAACCTGTGCAACTACGTCTTAACAGCTGGTGGCTGGTCTGTCTGTCTGACCCCAGATGGTAGGGTTCAGCAGGGGCGGAGGTGGTGTGTGTGCTTGGTCCCTGGCTGCGCACCAGTGTCCAGCCCCGAGGAGGTGAGCATGCCATGCTCTGTAAGTAACTGGACTTCATGAGCCTCACTAAGGTGAGCTGGGGCAGGTCAAGGATGCCCTGACATAGGGTGGTAGTGAAGGATGAAGGCTGTTAAGCCAGGTTACTGCCTGGCTGTGGGCCCTTGGGAAACTGACTTGACACTTCAGGATCTGAGTTTCCCCATCTCTAACAATGGATAATAATAACTGAGGTTACCCCACACAGTTCTTTTGAGAATGACAGGAGATGATCACGTAAAGGGCTTGGCATGTAGGAGACCCATGATGAGGTGCTTGGAGATTCCTAGAAACCAAGGCCTTTAGAGCAGACCAAGGAGATAAAGGGAGACACGGGGTACATCAGCCTACACCGCACCCACCACTCTTTAGCTACACCAGGCTCCTGCCTGGCCCTTGACTACACCAGGCTCCTCCTTACCATAGGGCCTCTGCACCTGCTGTTTCAAATTCCACTCCTTCAGGGAGGTTTTCCCAGGTTCCCCTAGGCATGATCCTGGCACTCTGTTTAATACCCTCACAGCACCTGTCACTACCTGCCCTTATGTTATTTGTGTAGTTGCTTGTTGTCTGTCTCCCCGACTAGAATGTCAGGTCCCTGAGGGCAGGGACTCTTGTCGCTTTTGCTTACAGCTGTATCCCCAGCAGCTAGAACGGAGCCTGGCACATGGTAGTTGCTGAGTATTTAATGAAGGAATGACAACTCTTTAGGTGGGGATGGTGCGAGATCCCCTTTTGATGGGAAACAGAGGCATAAAGGGATGGCTGTCATCCCTGACTGCTCAGTCTCTCCCCAGCCACTAGGGGGCATAAGCTGTTTGGGCCCCTGGCTCAGAAGTGGGACTCATCAAGACCTTGTAGCAAGACAGAACTGGAATAGACTGACGGGAATGGGGGCATACCTGGAGAACAAGTGGGTTCAGGGAGGGGAGCTCAGGGGTGCTAAGCTGAGCATCTGGACCCCATTAGTACGAGCAGAGAAGGAAGCCAGGCAGACCTGAGTCAAGTCCCAGCTCCTTGCTCTCCACTGGGGTGGGCCTTAGTCAGGTCATTAGTTCCCGAGACCTTTGTTTTCACAACTGTAAAATGGGCAACCAAGCAGAAGGCAAAGGCTCTGAACCCAGGCAGACTCAGGATCCCAACTCAGCCCCTGATGGGCTGGGTGACTTGGCCCTCCCTGAGCCTTGGGGAACTGGCTGGATGCTCCCATCAGGGCCACAGGGCCCACCCTCTTACCAGAAATGCCACCTCTGCCATCCAGAATGTCTCGAGGGCCCTCCTTGGTGACAGGCAGGTAATGGGTAGACCGGAAGATGCAACCTTCCCCCTCAGCAACCTCGGCCCCACCTTCGATGTCCTCTCTCGGCGCTGGGCCAGGCAGTCTCTCAGGACCTCGAGGACGATCTGGGGCGGCCAGGCCGCCTGCCAGGGGCCCATCCATAGATGCTCTCTGCTTGGCTCCACTCAGCTGCTGGCCCGGCTCAGTGAGGCATTGTAGGTCTGGTGGGGGCAGAGAGACAGGTGCTCAGGGGAGGCTGGAAAGGGATTCTGCCTCAGTTTCTCCTTCCTCGAAGCCTCTGTCCTCACCCTTGTGGTTTGGTGCCTCAGTTTACCCCCAAGCACAGATGAGCAAGTCCCAGTGCTGAGGCCCTATCCCTACACATTGATCTCAATGGTCTCTAATCCCAGCACACCTCGGCTTTCGTCCACAACTCCTCTCTTTGCACTGCCTCAGTTTCCCCCACTTTACAGCATTCACGCTTAGACACCTTGCTTTCCTGCAGCATTAAACTTATTACTTCTCTTAGATGCCTCCCTTCATTCATTCATGGTTGCACTTTTCCCAGTTGTGAACTCACTTCCATGCACATGCATATTCTATGCGTGTGCCTCAGCACTGCTACACTCTGATCCCATACACTGTCTCAAGTCTCCCCATCATTACCCCTGCACTTTTCTCACTCCTGTTGCCCGGATCAGTTACCCCTCACTTTTCCCACACTCCAACCCTCCGTCCACACACAACCTTAGGGTTCTCCAGCATTAACCCTTTCACCCTCACGCTCAGCCGCAAGTGACCCCAGCCTTCACCCTCTTGCTTCACCCCAACGTTACCCCTCATGCATACCCAGCCTGGGTTCCTCCATCCCACCCTCCCAAGATCTCTCCAGTCTGCGGGCAAAAGGGAAGGATGGAGCTCCTGGTCCAGAAATGAGGACCCTGGGGAGGCCATGGGGGGTGGGGGCTGTCTTCTCCACCTATAAATACCTTCAAGGTAACGGCGGAAAGTGAAGGGCAGGAATGAGGCGCCCTCCCCAGGGAGATGGTAGGGAGGCCGATCCCAGGCAACCGGGGCGGGGCCGGGGCTCCAGGCCTGGCTGCAGGCGCTGCCCTCGAGGGCCTGGGGGCTCCCAGGGGGCCTATCCGTGGACTGGCCGTTGTGGTGGGGGTCCCTGCCCAGGCCCCGAGGAACCACCTGCGGGTGCCCACCGGGTGGGCACTGCCCGCGGGGAACCGGCGGGACCGCAACTTCGGAGCACTTTGGCAGCGTGGGGAAGGGGGTTCCCTCCTGGACGCCCCCGGAGGTCGTAGGGGTGGTGGCGGCGCCGCGCCAGCACACCCCTCGGGGCGCCAGGGTCCACGCGATGCGCCCTCCGCCCGTGCACCTCGGGGCGGGAGACCCCGCGGGACGCGCCGAGGTTGGGGGGGGGGACACCTGCCCCAAGACCCCCGCTCCTCCCCCCAACCTGTGCGGCCCCGCCCCCGACCAGGCCCCGCCCCTACAGGCCCCGCCCCCGCCCCCCGCCCCGGGGGGTCCCGCCTGGCCCGGCCCGGCCCGGGCCTCCCCCTCCCAGTGCCGGCTCCGCCCCGCCCGCGGGCTCCCCAGGCCGGGCCGGGCCTCACCGGGGAGGCGGCGCCGCCAGCTGGGTGCCGGGGCTCGGCGCTCCCTTCTTTGGTGCGGCCGTCGCTGCCGCTACCGCCCTTGCGGCTCCCGGTGCCGGTGCCACGGCCTCCGCAGCCGCCGCCGCCTCCACCGCTCGGGGGACATTGTCCCTTTAAATCGCTCCCCCCGCCGCCCCGCCCCCCCGGCGCGCCGCCGTGACCTCAGCGCGACAGCCCCGCCGCGCCGCCATGATGGGGAGGTCCGGGGCGCCCCCCCGCGCCACCCCGGTGGGGGGGCAGCCAGCAGGCGCGCCGCCATTTTGGGAGTGGCCAGAAGGGTGACCCTTAAAGGGCCCGCGCGACCTGAGAGTCCAGGGAGAGGCTCTGTTACCATGACAACACTCTTGTCCTCCTGTCCCTAATGGCTCTTCATCACCCCACTGGTTCTTCCAATGCTAGGCCCGCTAATAGCACCAGAAGAGTGGGAGGGGGCAGAGAAGTTCCCCCATGGGTCATTCATAGGTCATTGAGGATTCCACATGGCCAATCCGTAGCCTTCAGACCCTTGCTACCTTCCAACCACAAGCTCGTTTCCTCCTTCCCCATTACCTACACTGGACTTCAGTACTTTCATGCCCCTAGAGCTGGCCTAGGTCCCCAGTGCAAAGCCCCCCTTTCCACCCAACCCCCAAGATCACAGTTGCCAAGGCGACCCCATAATGTACACAATGCTACTTCTCCCACCCATCACCCATCCACATATCCAAACTACCCATTCATCTCTCCACCCATTCACCCACACACCCAGCAACTCATTTACCAATCCAGTCGATTAACCACCTAGCCGTCCACCTCTCCCACCACCTATCCATCCATCCATTCATCTATCCACCCATCCATCCACTCACTCAATCAATGACCATCCACCTCCCATCTACCTACTCATCCATCCACTACCAATCTAAATACCTACTTATCCATACAACCAAGCAAACATCCACCCATCTCTGCACATAATCCTTTCATCCAGTCACCCAAAAGTGAAGTCACTTAGTTGTGTCCGACTCTTTGTGACACCATGGACTGTAGCCTACCACGCTCCTCTGTCCATGGGATTTTCCAGGCAAGAGTATTGGAGTGGGTTGCCATTTCCTTCTCCAGAGGCTCTTCCCAACCCAGGGAATGAACCCGGGTCTTCCGAATTGTAAGCAGACAGTTTACCATTTGAGCCACCAGGGAAGATAGTCACCCAAACACCTATCCATCAATTGCATGTTTGTCTTCTCCACTAGAGTGTAAGCTCCATGAGTACAAGAGTCTGTTTGTGGAGTTCATTATTGTTTCCCCACTGCCCAGCCTGAGAGTCTCAGGAGACCTCAACAAATGTACATGCAGTACATATAACTGCTTGCTCATTTAATTCAAATATTTATTTCCTACTATGAACCAGGCCTTTTCCAGACAGACATACCCATCCCAGCTAACCACCTACTCAACTACTCACCTACCAGGGCAAACATCCAGCAAATGCTAACCTATTCATCTGCCTATTGTCCTATCCACCCTAATCCTCACCCATTTACCCACTCATGATTCAAGTGCCCATTCATTTTTTTCAACCACCACACACAGAGCTTAACTTTCTACATATCTACCCACTCCTTTCATCTGTCTCCCAGACCCACGCCCTCACTGAATCAAGGAGCCAATGTTGGAATTGGAGTGTTATGAAGATGCTCTCATCCGAGACCTGGAAATTAGTGGAGATGAGATCTGGGCTTTACTGAGAATCAACTGCTACCCCTAACAATGACCGATACTTTTTATCAAACATTTTAAACTCTAGGTCTTTTACTGTATAAGGAACTTTAAATCAATTTTACAAATGAGGAGATCAAGGCTCTGAGAAAAGTGAGGGACTAACGTCACAGAGCTCATGAGAATCTCCCTGCATCGCCCCACTCCCCTGAGACCTGCAATTTAGGGGAGAGTTTGAGAGAGCTGGATTGAGGGGATGGAGTTTGCTTTCTGATTGGCAAAATTCAGGGGCAAAAAAACCATCGACTTTTACTGAAATCAAGATTTTACTGGGGAACCTAATAGTGCCAGACTGTTTGGTACCTACAGCTCCACTCCCTACTGTAGGCCACGTGGGTTTGAGGCAGGGGGTGGACAGGCCCCTTAGACGGCTTTCTCTCTGCTCCCAAAGCACATCGGGCCGAGTGGGCAACTCAAGTGGTGTCTCCGTTGATGCAGGGAGCTTTGAGGGGCACGGGCTGGCTCTGGGACTCCGATGTCCTGGGAAGAAGCTGCAGGTTCTGGATGGTATCCTTCAGCTGGGCCTGAGTACTCTCTATCTCAGCTAGTCGGCACTCCTGGGGAGGCAGCGGCAGTAGACTCAGAGCCGGGTGAGGGTTGCATCCCAACTCGCGTTCCCTCACCCAGCCTAAATCTGTCCCAGGGCTAGGGCATGGGTCTCACCAGACTTTTCAGCCTGTGGCCCTCATTGGTTGAACGATCGCGCCCTGGATCCAACTTCGCGGTCCTGTAGGAATTACGGGTGAAAGGAAAGAGTCAGAGGCTGAGAGACTCCCCTAGAGCTCCTGGTTGGAGTCAGGGACTCTGGCGCGGAGCTTGAGATGGAGGTGGGGTTTATCCAGCCTGGGGGTGGGGCCTAGATACATTTCAAGAAGGGACTGCGGAATTAGAACCTGGACTGGCTGCGATGAAAGGACCAATCAACCAGTCCTGCGTGAGGTCGTGAGCAGGATAGGGGCGGGCCCAGACTAAGAGATAGCGGGTCTGTCCCAACTTGTTTGGAAGGAGCTGACTGAGGGACTGCTCGAGAGGGCCTCCCAGAGACTTGGGGTGGATGGAGGTGACCAAGAAGCGGGTCTTAGATGTATAGGGGCGGGTCTTACAGAGGGGGCGTGGCCGTGCCAGGCGTGATTTGGGTGGATTTACTGGGAGGCGGGGCCTGAGCCGATTTCTCTTTAGCAAGGCCGCCTGGGGCGGAGCTAGTAGAGAGGGCGGGGCTTACCCTTCTCGGAGCCTGGAATCCAGGAGCTGAAGCTGGGTCCGAAGCTGCTCCTGCTGCTCGCTCAAGGACCGGATGTGGGTGCTGAGTGACTCCACGAGGCCGGACAGCATCTTCAGATCCTGACGCAGGGCAGCCACCTCGCACTGAAGCTCCGCCAGCTATGGGGAGGGAGCAACTGTAACCTGAGCCACTGTCCTGCCCCTTCTCCCCACGGACACTGACTGACCTCCCTGTTCCGTTTGCTCTTCCTCCTAACCGCCCTATGGGGTAATGACGCTCTAATTGTACAGAAGAGGAAAACTGAGGCTCAGAGAGGGTTGGGTTAGGTCTGAATCACAGACCACAGCAAGCTCGGTGTTTGAACCGAGACCTGCCTATCTTTCAGTCTTTTTCCAATCCTGTTTCCCCACTCTATGCGCAGACCTGAGCTGTACACCTCACCTTGCCCACGGGTCGGTGGGTGCCCAGCGCCTGGTCTTTGTCTCTTGGCTGGTCCATCTGGCGCTGCCAGGGCACCGACGGCTTCCGAGGCAGCGATGCTGAGGCTCCAGTCCAGGGCCGGCCGCGGGGCGCGGGTCCCGCGTGTAGGGAGCCTTTGGGTCGCGGCCGCGGTCCGGCAGACGGGCGGCGGCGAGCCGGGCGGCCAGCCGGGACACTCTGAGTGCGCTTTACCGGCCGAGGCAGCCGAGGGGGCTGTTCCTCCTCCAGCCGCGGCCGGGCCCAACTACCTGCGCCGTGAACGCTGCGCAGGGACTGACTCTTGGAGATGAGAGGGGTGTGCTTGGGGAGGTCGCGGGGGGCCAGAAAGCCAGGCTTCTCCCCTGCAGAGATGCTGGGGGTGGGATGGGGAGCTCAGACTTCCACCGGTTTCTGAGCTGACCCCACCTCTACCTTCCACCAGAAATAACTCCACCCCTGATCTTTTACTTCTCTGCAAGCCCTGTGACTGAAGGGATCCCATTTTGACTTCTGATCCTGTCCTGGACTTCCGATAATACTGTCCCTTCTATGACCTCAATCTAATCTTTGATTCCTCTCTAGCCTTGTCCCGGAGCTCTGACACAGTGTTACCCTTGACTTGAGCCTCTGTGTAATCTCTACTTCCAATCTGCCGGAGCTTGTCTGCATGCTAAATCACTTCAGTCCTGCCTGACTCTTTGCAGTCCTAAGGACTGTAGCCCACCAGGCTCCTCTGTCCATGGGATTCTCCAGTCAAGAATACCGGAGTGGGTTCTCATGCCCTCCTTCAGAGAATCTTCCCAACCCAGGGGTCAAACCTGCATCTCTTACATCTCCTGAATTGGCAAGCAGGTTCTTTACCACTAGCACCACCTGGGAAGCCCCCTGGAGCTTGACCTGTGCTCAAAACTCTACCCTCTTCCTTCCCAATCTGACTCCCTCTTGTCCCCAACCTCTGACCTTCAACTGAACCTGTCTCTGCCTTCTGAAAGAACACGATCCCTGACTTCTGACCCCCAAAATGACTCTGCCCATAAACTTTGACCCCATCTCCCCCTGGGCCTGACCTGAGATCTGCCCCTCATTGCTGAAAGTGACAATGTCACTTTCTCTGACCCTAGACATTTCTCTGACCCTCTCTCTGCAATGCCTAATCCCCACCTCAGAGTCCAATCTGACCTGATGCCCCCCCTCTCTGATGGCACTGTGAGCCTCTCCCTGACCCCCAAGATGACCCTGTCTCTAGCCTCTGACCTCCATCCTACAATGTCTCTGATGATGAACATGACCCTGTCTCTGATCCCTGACATGATCCTGTCTTCACCTCTGACCCTGTGCATGCCTTTGGCCCTTCCCCCACTCCCACCCATCAGAACTGGATCAGGTCAGACTTGAGGCAAGTAGATACCTGGAATGGCCCTGGGTGCGGGGTGCTGGGAGACACATTGGCACAGTCACAGGTACAGGTCGGCCCTCTTCGATGGCATGCAGGATAGTGGGCAGCGGTTCCAGGTTGTCCCGGGTGGCCTGGTAAAGCATGCAGGGAGGATGCTGAGCAAACTCTCCAGGACCAGAGACCCCTACTCTCTTGCCTCCCTACCTCATGTTCTGGGCTCTGTGCTCAGGCCACACCTGGTCAAGTTCAGCAAAGATAGTACAGAGCTGGGCATGCAGGACTGCCAGCTGGAGGGCCAGGTCACTGCTGCCCTGATAACCACTGGGTGCTGTGTCTGCATCCACCGTGGCCACCTGGTCCAGGAAATGTTGCATGGCAGGTCCATGATCCTCCAGAAAGGTGTTCATGAAGCTCATGTAGGCTTCCTTCTCACCAAACCTGCATCAGAGCCCAAGTGGGTGGGTCAGGTCCAGCATCTGCCACCCCCACCACCCCAGTGTGGCTACCCAGCCTCCCAGCACCTACGGAGCACGGTTGGCAAGGTTCTGGATGACCTTGGCAATCAGTGTGAGGGTGCGGGCTGGGCCAGGTGCCGGGTGCTCTGGTGCTAGGCCGAAGAGGCTGGGTGACAGAATGGCAGGACACAGGAGCCGCAGAAAGAGAGAGGCACATACGAGTCGGGGCCCCAGTGCCTCAGAGCCACGTGCTTTGCATGCTTCTCGCCAGCCTGAGAACACAGTGCCCAGCTCTGCTGGGAACCAGCTGGGAGAGAAGAGGCAATAGTCAGAGGGGAAAGATATGAGCATAAGGTTCATGGATGATAGAAATCCTAAGGTTGGGGTCAATAGATGCCTGCATGCTAAGTTCCAGGATAGAAGACGTTGGGGATAATGATGGTTGGGGTTATAGGTCTCCTTGGGGTCAGGGCTTATTGGTGGTATACTCATTGTGGTGACTTCTGGAGTCAGAAATCTTAGATTTGGGGGTATAGGTTCACAGGAGGACAGAAGTCATGAGCTTCATGTCCAGCTATAACTGGATATGAAACTGGGGTGCCAGACAGAGTACATAATATGAAGTAGTATAAGATTGGGTCACAGAGTCATCTAGATTCAGAAATCATGAGATTGATGTCCTAGGTGACATGGGATTAGGCACACAGGTTAACCTAGGGTCAGAGGTCAAGGAATTGGAAGCCTAGGAATTCTAGTTACATGGGATTTGGGATTCAGGGTTACTTAAAGTCAGGGATCATGGGATTGGGAGTATGGCATTACTGGAATCAGAGACCATAGGATTGAGTGAAAGTGAAAGCATTAGTTGCTGAATCCTGTCTGACTCTGCAACCCCATGGACTGAAGCCTGCCAGGCTCCTCTGTCCATTGAATTCTCCTGGCAAGAATACTAGAGTGGGGTTGCCATTCCCTTCTCCAGGGGATCTTCCCAAACCAGGGATCAAACCCAGGTCTTCTGCATTGCAGGCAGATTCTTTACTATCTGAGCTACCAGAGAAGCCCCAGTAGGATTGAGACCCTATGTTAACTGGGGTCAGGAGGCATGGAATTAGGGTATGGGGTCACCTGTAGTCTAGAAGACAAAGAATCAGGTCCTATGTTACTTGGGGTTAAGTAGCATGACATTGGAATGAGTTGCCAGATTTAGCAAATAAAACTTTAGGAAAAACAGTTAAAGTTGAATTTCAGATTTTAAAAAATTGAATACTTCTTTTAAGTATAAAAAGGTATGTCACAAATATGGTATCTCATTTAACTGGGCATCCTATATTTTATCTGGAAACCTTAATTTGGAGTCAGAGCTAGCATAGTGACTGAGAGCACTGACACTCACTTGTAGCAGTGGTGCCCTGACACTCACTTGTAGGAGTGGATGATGTTCTCAAAGACCTCCTTGCAGCTGTTTCGCAGTCTGCTCTGGTGCTGGGGCAGATCTGAGGCTGGGCATTTACTGGGGTCCACCTCACAGTCCTCGGTGGAGGCACAGAGACGCCGCACGACCTGTCCTGCAGTCCAGCACAACCAGAGTGGGCCTGGACCATGACCACAACCCACAGCACCCAGCCTCCAGTTCCATCTCCAACCTACTTCGGAGGCACCTAAAATCTTGGGGAACCTCCAGTTCGCTCTAGAATCCCAGCATCCCCAGGGCATCACCCACTACCAGAATCCAAGTTTACCCAAGGGTTCTCAGATTTCTCCTGGGTTGCCCTAGCGGGCTCAACTAAGCTTCTGACCCCTGCCCCACTCTGCTCACCCAGCGTCTCTTGGAGGTAATCCTGTGCCACCAGCTTCATGTACTCATCGATGGCCTTGGTGGCCAATGTGTTTTCCCGGAACAGCAGTGCCTCACGGCCTCCACTGCGTGCCAGCTCTGCGGTGCCCAGGTCTGTCACCAAGGCCTAGGCATAGTGGGGTTACATTGAGCTGGGCGCGGACTGAGTCGTGAGAATCCCTGCTCTTGGCGGGTCCCTCACCTTTGGGGCACAGGCCCTGCCCCTCGCAGCTGCTGCCCAGGCCCATTGGCCTCGCTGCTGGGGTTCTTAACTAAACGGGAACCTCCGCATCAAAGCAGAAACTTGGGTCTCACGGTGCAGAAGCTCAGTTCAGACCCCACCCCTCACGGTGCCCCGCCCCTCGAAAGTACCACTCTGGTGCTGGTCCCCGCCAACTCCCCCCTTGGAGCACACGATCGGTCAGCCCCTGGTCACCCGGGTTCGTCCCGTCGCGGCGCCGCACCTGAGCCCGGCCGGTTGCCCGCAGCACGCGCACCATGGCGGCGGCCAGCTCTTCCTTGGCTTGAGCGGACAGGGCGAGTTCGAGAGCCCCGCAGAGGCGCGCGTAGTGGAACGTGAGGAACTCCGCCAGCTCCTTGTAGCGCTCCGACGGCAGCACTCTCAGGCGCCGCGCCCGGATTCGTGCCCGCAGCGCCGCGCCGGCTGGCGCCCCGAGCAACGGGAACCAACGCTCCAGACCCGCGGCGGGCGCCCGGGGGATGCCCAGCTCTTCCAGCGCCAAGGCCACCCGGCCCAGTACCGCGTCCCCGGGGCCCGCTCCGCGTAGTCGCAGGGACAGACGACGCGCTGGCGGCAGCGCCTCAAAATGGAAGCGTTCTGCCCAGAAGAGCTGGCCCGGGCCGGCCCTCGGAGTCGTGCGCGCCAGCAGCGCTCCGTCCAACCACAACTCCGTGCGCACTCCTGGCGCCGCCGCCGCCGCCCGGGGCAGCCCCTTCACTTCGTGCACCCACACGCTCAGCCACGTCTCTTCCCGCTCCACGTTGTCCTGCGGACCAAAGCAGAGACAGGAGCGTGGCTTCGGTGCTCCACATGGCGCACCAGAGGTGAGGCGCGGGACGCGTGCTCCCAGGGGGTTCGCTGGACCTCTGGGGGAAGACAGCGGGACTATGGGGATCCTACGATGATCCTCTAGCTTTTCTGGGTCCTCCCGGAAAGATCCGGGGTCCAGGGAATGGAGGAGTAACCGCGTGGTGGAAACTTGGCGACTCCCTGGGGTGCAAATAGGGCTTGGACTGAATACAATCCGAGCTGTGGAAGGGGCTGGTAATTCATGGAATAGGCGGAGGATCTCGGAGTGGTTGCAAAAGTGTAGGAAGGCAGATGTGTCCAAGGGGCAAAGTTTTGGCACGAGTGGGATTTGGGTTGGGTGGAAGGGGCGGGGCCCGGGCTGTGGGCGGGGCCTCCAAGTCCGAGCTTACGCACTACCGACCTGACTAGGCTGGAAGTGGCGACGAAGGTCCTCGATCCAGCGGTCTCTCTCGGCAGCTGAGCGACAGGAGAAGCAGCGACTCCCGCCCGCCCATGTTACCTGTTGAGGAGGGGGAGTCGAAGAGTGCAGTTGAGGCCAAAGGTTGAGCCAAAAGGTTGCGAGGTGGAGAGTTGCCTTTACTTACCTGGAAGCAGTGGGGCTCCTCCAGCAGGCTGGGGTGCAGTGGCCAGACCCGCACGTCCCGCTCGGCTCCGAGGTCCAGTTCGGAAATCGTGGCCAGCGATTCCCGGGAGCCCAGAGCACTGGGGGGCCTGGCGAAGGCGCACGTGAGCAAGCTGTCATTCCTACTCACTCCCTTGACCTCCACAACCTGCCCCCTACAGCCCAAAGGGTGGAAGGAAGCCAGAGGGAACTTGAACCTAAGTTGGACGTGAATCCATCCTTTGACACTGAATTCCTCACTGTCTGTGTACTCCAGTCACACTGGCCTTCTTTTTGTCACTTCATTTGTCCTCTTGACCTTTGCACTTGCTGTTCCTTCTGCCTGGAATGCTTTTCCTGTCCTTTTTGGCCTGATTAACTTCCATCTAGACTGACGTGACTTAGCAGCAGCAGCAGCAGCCTTCAGATCTCCCCGGAGGGAGGGAATGGCAAACCACTCTAGTATTCTTGCAAGGAAAATCCCACTGACAGAGGAGCCTGGTGGGCTACAGTCCGTGGCATTGCAAAGAGTCAGACATGACCACACACACACACACACACACACACATCCTTCACGTCTCAGATCAAGTGTCCCTTTCTGAGACACTCACTCCCAAACCAAGGTGTTGACTCGGCTGCTATTTTGGAGTTACTGTGTCACACTCTGCCCCCACCCTTCAGTGGAGGGCTGACTCCATGCTAAGGGTCTTTCAGTGGCGCCAGCATTGCCCAA
Organism: Bos indicus x Bos taurus; assembly: GCF_003369695.1. Taxonomy (NCBI): domain Eukaryota; kingdom Metazoa; phylum Chordata; class Mammalia; order Artiodactyla; family Bovidae; genus Bos; species Bos indicus x Bos taurus. The sequence continues at coordinate 102,727,822 of NC_040082.1, forward strand.
CAAGGGGCAGGACACAGAGGCCCACAGGGTATATTTGGTGAAGATCAGAATTATCGGCAGGAGGAATGGAGGGGCAGTGTTGAATCCCAGCTCCTCTAGCTCCTCAGAGACCCTTACCCATCTCGGGAAGCACTGGCTCCTAGCTCTGACTTGGCCTTTTTCTTCTCTTTCAACCGCTTCAGCAGCCCCTGTGGGGAGGGGGACATCAGCTGGGCAGAACCCTATGTTCCCTCCTCAGGTCCTTTCCTCGACCCACCCAGGATGTCCTGGAATATCTATTGATCTTGGGGGAAATCACAAGTTCAGACTACGTTTGCAGGAATATTAAAGGCAATCAACAGCTGCCATTTCTAAAGCACCTGACATAGTGCTTTCCTTCACTGTCTATAGACTTTTCATAAACAGCCCCAAGAAGGAGCTTCTCTCACCAGCTTCATTTGACAGATGGGGACACTATGGCCCAGAGAGGGTCAGTGACCTGGTCAAGATTGCCCAGGAGGATTTCCCTAGTGGTTCAGTGGGTAAGAATCCGTCTGCCATTGCAGGGGACACGGCTTCCGTCTCTGGTATGGGAAGATTCCACATGCTGTGGAGCAGCTAAGCCTGAGCATTGTATCACTGAGGCCAAGCTCTAGAGCCCACGATCTGCAACTACGGAGCCCAACTGGTGATTACTAAAGCACATGTGCCTAGAGCTCATGCTCCACAATAAGGGAAATCACTGCTATCAGAAGCCTACACACCTCCAGGAAGAGTAGCCCCTGCTCACAGCAACTACAGAAAGCCCATGAGCAGTAACAAAGACCCAGCACAGCCAAGAATAAAAACAAATAAATTGAAAAAAATTTTTTTTAAATCCCAGGAAATTAATGAAAAAAGATCACCCAGGAAAAGTCTGCCCTTTCACCTCTGAGGGTCTGAAATCTTTCCTCTCCCCCCCACCCACCACTTACACGAACATTGTGGATCTGGTGGGGGCCAGCAGCCTCTGGATCTGTCTTTCCAGGGGTCCGATCTGTGGGTGGTCAGGGGTAGAAGATTGTGGGGGTGGGTGGGATCACCTTGGATTCTGCCCCACTTTAACAGGTTCCCAAATGCCCCAGCTCTCCCTGTCTCTCAAGCTTACCTGGATCCTTGAGATTCCCTGAGGCCACGTGGATGCTGCTCTCAGAGCTAGCGCTCCCCATCCGGGGCTGGCGAGGACCCTGTCCCCCAGCAGGAGTGGATGGTCAGAAAGGGGAGAAAGACAGACAGAAGGAGAGGCAAACACCTTTCTGTTATACCCCTCATGCTCCCTTACTGCTGTTCTTGCTCCCTCCCTTTCTTCCCCTTTCCTTGCCTGTGTGGCCCCTCTTACCTCATCTTCATTCCCAAGCAACACCAGCTTCCCATCAAGTAGTGTGAAGGCTTCGATGTTCCAGACGGGCACGTCGGGGGTGGGAGCCTCTGGGATCTGTGTGGCCAGGGGCTCCAGCTCCGGCTCAGGCTCTGGGTAGAGGAGGCGGTGCTGGGGGCCTGGGAGTCCCTTCTTCTCCCTCAGGACAACCTTTCCACTCACCAAGGCTCATCAAGGCTTCCCTCCTAAGTGCCTCCTCTTCCCAACCCACCCAGCAGTCATATCAGGTGGGGACAAGCCTCTACCCCTCTCTGGGCCTTGTCTCCAGTAGCCCTGGGTAGTAATGGGGAGTGGATGCAGCCCCACAGACTATGTGCCCGGTACTGTACTTACTACTCCGCATTCCTTCTCTCATTTAATCCTCCAAAAGCCATTCAAAGGGCTATTATAACCCCCATTTTACCAAGGCTGCTGCCATTTGCTGCTTAATCACTAAGTCGTGTCCGACTTTTTGTGACCCTGTGGACTGTAGCCCGCCAGGCTCCTCTGTCCATGGAATTCTCCAGGCAAGAATACTGCAGTGGGTTACTGTGCCCTCCTCCAGGGTATCTCCCTGACCAAGGGACTGAACTCAGGTCTCCTGCATTGCAGGCAGATTCTTTACCACTGAGCTACTTAGGGAAACCCCTTAACCACTGGACCACCAAGGAATGCCCTGCACTGGATCTTGAACAGCAGATTTGATTTGACAGAGATTGAGGAGATGGTAGCATGAACAGAGTGAGCAGGGTTTCTCAGCTGGCTCAGGGGTAAAGAACCTGCCTGCCAATGTAGGGGATGCAAGAGACGGAGTTTCAATCCCTGGGTTGAGAAGATGCCCTGGAGTAGGAAATGGCAACCTGCTCCAGTATTCTTGCTGGAAAATCCCATGGACAGAGGAGCCTGGTGAGTTATAGTCCACGGGATAACAGAGATTCGGAGATGACTGACCAACTGAGAGCACACACACACACACACACACAGCTTGAGGAAAGGCTGGGATTTGGCACGTGGCCTGGTCCAGAGAAATAAAGGGAGGCATGAGGAGGGCTTGGAGGGCTTAAAGGCTGGAGGGGAAGGTTAAGGAAGAGATTGGCAAAGCCTTGGGTGTCAGTTAGAGGAGATGGGGATTCATCTTGAAGGTATTAAGGAGCCATGGGAGGTGTTTGAGTAGGGGAAGAATGGGGGGCAGGGGCTTGTCAGAGAGCTCTCACCGGATGCTATGGAGTGGGCAATACCTGATACCCTGGAGGGGGCTGAAGGGATACCCCTGCAAAATGGGGATATGAGTGATGAGAATTAAATGAGCTTTCAGAAATGGGAGGACAGCATCAACCCTCCCAGAGGACCCATCTGTCCTACTGTTTTACCACCAGGGGAATAAGCGATAACTCCATTTGCTAATGATCACATAAAATGTGCTGAGTCCCAGGCATTCCTGAGCTCCAACCCTCATGGTACCCTTTGCAATTCTAGGTCTCTCTGTGTGACACTTAGCCCCATCTGTCATCTCCTCATTTACTTGTTTACTGCCTGTCACACTCACTGCACCATGAACTCTATGAGGTAGGCAGGCACTTTCCTCTGTTTTGTTCCTGCTGTGTCCTCAGTGTCTAAGTCAGGGCAGGCCTAGGACATAGTAAATGCTCACAGACCTCTGTTTGAATGACCAAATGAATGAATGATATACGCTTCAGGATAGGAGTCATGATTCCATTTTAACCAGTGGAGAAACTGAAGCTCAAGGAAGAGGAGATACTAAGACATTGAGGCTGGAGGGCAGGAGAGTAGGAGACAGCAGAAATGGGTATCCAGGCAGGAGAGAAGACGCCTGGGCCACTGAATATGAGGAGAGACCTACCAGGGCCAAGAGCCATTTGGCATCTGGACAGTGCTGCCCCATCAGTCTGTTCCCTGCCCCTTCCCCTGGATGGACCCCCAGCTCATAGGTTCCTAGTCACTCCCACCATGCCCAGGCCCCTGGGGTGAGGGGGAAAGAGGGAAGAGGGCAGCCAGCCGGGCCCCCAGCCACTTCCTGTTGGGCTTTTGCACTCCCCACAACTTCCTGTGTCTGTAAGGCTGATGCTCCGGAGGCAGACAAAACCTCCCTGCATCCGGGCCTCCCAGCCCTGGGTGGGGGAGCCATGTACCTGGGTTTTCTGGCTCCGGCTCTGAATCCAGCGGTGGGCTCTTGTTTTTCCCCCAGAGGCTCTTGGATATTTTCAGGCGGCTCGTGCGTGACTCCTTGGGGGGTGCAGAGAGGACGCGACGAAACAGCGAGCGCGGGGCCGGCTGGCTGCTGGCCGTGGTCTCCTGGTGGCTCTGTGCCCTCCCCCATCCTGCAAGGCGGCCCCAGCGGAACCCCCCAGCCCCCTTCTCCCCACCACCCCCTGAGTGCCAGCGGTAGGAGGTTAAAGGAGATGGGGCTACAGGCTGGGTTTGGGAGGCCCGGCTTGGTGAAGGTGGGTCCATGGCAGAGATTCTCCTGGGGGAATGAGAGGGTGATAATTCTGTCCAGTGTCTGCCCACCAGACAGGGTTGTGCTGTCTTCGTTTCCGCCCCCTCCTCACCCTCAGCTCTGCCCCCAGGGAACCCCCTTTGGGGGCCACATGCACTCCCTTTCTTACCTTGATTTCCTGACCAGCCTCAGAATCAGCAGCCGTCTGCACCCTGCCCGGCTTCCTCCGGCTGAACGCAACTCCACGTGACCCTGTCTGTCCCACCCCACCCCACAGCCAGGCTGGGAGGGCACAATAGGGGGCAGGATGCTAGAGGAGAGGAGGTGACAGAGCAGGACCCAGAATCTCTCAGTGACCAGGAGGCAGCCTATGCCCCTCTTTGAGCCTCAGTTGCCTTCTCTGCAAAATGGGTACATGCAGATCAAATGCTGGAACTCTCATCCACTGCTGGTCAGAGGGTAGACCGACTCATCCAAGCTGGAAACCTGGTGTGATCTTTGAATATTGACCATATACCTCTTCTCTGACTCAGGAGTTCCACATATTGGGTGTATATGCTAGGTAAACACCCAACACACATGCCCACCAGCCCTATTCATAATGTGTGTGTGTGCTCTCAGTTGCTCAGTCATGTTCTACTCTTTGTCTTACTCTTTGCAAGCCCATGGACTATAGCCCACCAGGCTCCTCTGTCCATGGGATTTCCCAGGCAAGAATACTGGATCGAGTTGCCATTTCCTACCCCAGGGGATCTTCCCCACCCCGGGATCAAATCTAGGTCTCCTGTGTTGCCTGTATTAGCAGGTGGAGTCTTTACCACCGAGCCACCAGAGAAGCCCTTATAAAGATTGCATGCTTGCGGGCTAAATCGCTTCAGTTGTGTCCAACTCTGCAACGCTATGGACTTTAGCCTGCCAGGCTCCTCTGTCCATGGAATTCTCCAGGCAAGAATACTGGAGTGGGTTGCCATACCCTCCTGCAGAGGATCTCCCCCACCCAGGAATCGAACCCGTGTTTCCTGCGTTTCCTTCACTGGCAGGCAGATTCTTTACCACTGTGTCACCTGATACCCCAAACTGAAAACAACCAACATGTGCATATACAGTAAAATGGATAAATTGTGGTCTCTTCACATAGTGAAATATTATGTAACAATAAGAATAATCTAACTCAGATGAATCACAAACAGTGCTGAACAAAAAAATACAAACAATGAAGATTAAACACTATGTATTTCCATTTATATGAAGTTCCAAAGCAGGCAAAACATGTGTAACAATTCAGGAGACGGGTTTCCCTTTGGAGGGGCTGGAGACCGGGGAGGTGGAGGAGCACTAGGGAGCCTTTGGGGAGCCGATCACTTTTTTTAAATGAAGTGAACTTCACGTAGTATAAATATAACCTCTTTTATTTCTTGAGCTGAATGTTGGTTACATGGGTGTGTTCTGCTGTGAAAATTCATTAACCACACATTTGGGTGCTCTTTCTTTCATCTCTGTTATGCCACAATAAGTGTTCACTTGAAAAAAAAAAAGAGTGTCCAAATGCTGTTCAAAGGAACGAGTGAGTTAATGCGAGAATCAGTAGAATACTGGCCCACTGGTCCCAGGGTGAGTTTGAGTGCCAGCTGGTCCTTCTCTCACTGTGTGACCTCAGGCAAGTCACTTCCTCTCTCTGAGTCTTGGTTTCCTGATTTGTACAAGATGATAACATCAGTTTCAAAAGATTTATAATGGGACACCTTGTTTCTTCAACCAATGTTCCCTTCATGCCTGCTATGTGCTGGTACTGGAGAAGCAACAAGAAACAAGATGAACTTGATTCCTGCCTTTCTGGAACTCACAGTACAGCAAGACAGACAAGTCCTAAACATGACTTCTTCAAGTGTCCTAAACAGGACGCTTCTACATTGGTGAGGAGGGAGGACTTAAAAGAAAACAAACAGACTAGAGCAGAGGCTGAGCACAAGAGACCCACTTTCAACTGGAAAAACCCAGGAGGGCCTCCATGATGAGCTGGCATTTGTGACCCGAAGCATGAGAAAAAGCTGGTTGTGTGAACAGCTTGTGCAAAGGGAAGGGTGACCAGCGTTTAGGTGATGGGATGGGTAGAACTGCCCTCATTAGCATGTGGCCTGTGCAGTCACCCAGGGCCCCATGCTCAGGGCTCTACACTGAGCTTGATTTAATGCTCTGCTGTTGCTGTCTTGAAGTTTCTGCTTTTTGGACAAAGGGCCTGCGTTTTCATTTTGCACAGGGCCTTGAACATTCTATAACCTGTCCTGAGGAGGAGGGTCTTCAATGAGGATCAAAAACCCTTGTCCAGGGGCTGGACATGTTCACGCAGGTGCACACACCTTAGCTACGCCCTCCTCATCCATGCGGCACTCGGTCCACTCACTGCACACACAGGTAGCTTCTCCCAGGGTTCTGCTGGATCTCTGAGCCTTCACCTCTTCACTGTGCACTGGCCCCACTCCCTGCATTTTTGCTGGAGGACTTTTTTCTGACAGGTGGAGTCTACATTGCCCGTACAGCTAGCAATCCCAAAGTGTCAGCACGTTAACACCTCCCTGGGAGCTCGGGGCTTCCCAGGTGGCTTGGTGGTAAAGAATCCACCTGCCAAGCAAGAGACATGAGAAGATCCCCTGGAGAAGGAAATGGCAACCCACCCCAGTATTCTTGCCTGGAAAATCCCAAGGACAGAGGAGCCAAGTGGGCTACAGTCCATGGGGTTGCAAAGAGTTGGACACTACTGAGTGACTAAACAGAAAAAAGAGAAAATAACCAGGGGGCTGCCCTCAACCAATGACTATGGGACTTGGAGGATCAGTACTCCAGCTCCCTTGCCCTTTAAGTGGGATGTCTGTGAGGTATATGCCCTACATGGTCCCCCAGACGTCCCCAGTAGGATGGAGCTCCATGTGCCTCCCATATCAACATGACTTCCCTACCTTGTGTCATTTCCTTATTCCCCAGGTGATATGTCCTGGGATCACCACCCAGACAAACTACTTCCACTGGGATTCTTGTCCCAGGGTCTGCTTCTGGGCAACCCCAAACTATAACTGAATGTGCAAATGCAGATGGTGCTTGAACACAGGCTTTCTATTCATGTCCTTTTTTTTTTAAATGTTTTTAAAAAATCATTTTATTTTCTGGCTGTGCTAGGTCTTTGTTGTTGTGGGTGGGCTTTCTCTAGTTTCAGCAAGTGGGGGCTTCTCTTCATTGCAGTGCTCAGGCTTCTCATGGTGGTGGCTTCTCTTGTGGAACACGGGGCTCTAGGTGTGCAAGGCTTCAATAGTTGCAGCACTCTGGTTCGATAGTTGCGACTTGCAGGCTCTAGAGCCGGGGCTCAATAGTTGTGACCACAGGCTTAGTTGCTCCACAGCATGTTGAATGTTCCCAGACCAGAGGTCAAACCCATATCCCCTGCATTGGCAGGTGGATTCTCAATCACTGGACCACCAGGGAAGTCTCTCCAAGGTCTCTTTATTGGAGGTCAGTGGATAGCAGTATCGTTGGAGGTGGTCTTCTCTTGGATCTGCTGGAGGCCCTCCTGGCAGTTCTTGGTTTCACGTTCTGAAAAAGACAAGAGAGTTTAGGTGGGGATGGTGGTGGTGGTGGTGATAGTGGAGCTGGGTTTGCCCTCTTCATGGTGGCACCCTGGATGGGTAAGAGGACAGGGGCCCAAAATGAGGAAGTTGGTAAAACCTCAACTGCAAGCCAGCTTATTGAAATGGAGTGGTAGTTTGAAAGTGGAGCATGATTGTACAGGGGTGATTATAGAGGTGGCTTTGTCATTATTGTTGGTGGTGTGGTGAGAATGTGCAGACTGGGCTTAGATTGCTCCAGCATAAAAGTTGTCATCAAGGGTCAGGGAGCCTGGGGCTGAACAAGCATCCTTGGGACTGAGATGCTCTGGGCAGAGGATTGCAACAACTGGGTTAGGGGCTGGGCAGAAGCTGTGTGGGCTTCCCAGGTGGTGCTAGTGGTAAAGAACCCACCTACCAATGCAGGAGACATGAAAGACTTGGGTTCCATCCCTGGGTTGGGAAGATCCCCTGGAGAAGGGCATGGCAACCTACTCCACTATTCTTGCCTGGAGAATCCCATGGACAGAGGAGCCTGGCAAGCTACAGGGTTGCAAACAGTCTGACATGACTGAAGTGACTTAGCATACAGCACAGAAGCTGTCCTATGCAAAGACGTTTTCTGTAGAGGATCACAGGCTTGATCACTGTTGTGTGGACAGAGAGACTTTGGGTTGAGAGCAAGGGTGAGGGCAAGGTTGGGTGGCTGGGAGAGGGGCAGGGGCAGTAGGCTATGTTGCAAGCAGAATGACTGAAGTCTGGGTCTAGATTGCCTGAATAGATTGCAAGGGAGTGAAGGGTCTTGGCTGAGGTTGTGAGCACAGGGTTACAGGAAGGAGTGAGAGGGGCCGGCTGGAGTTAGGCAAGCAGGCAAGGATCAGGGCACGCGCTGAGCTTGTGTGAACAGAGGGGCCTCAGGCCGAGGCAGTGCGGGCGTCGGGGGACTCACCTTGTCGAAGTGCGGCCAGGTGCGCAGCAAGTTGAAGAGCAGGTCGCCAGGGCACTCAGTGGGCACGAGCTGGCGGTGGCCTAGCAGCGCATAGTCTGGCCTCAGGAGGCCGGCGCGTATAGCGCAGCGCGGGAGCTCGTCTCGCACCGCTCGCAGCGCGGCCTCTGAGGGCAGCACCGCGGTGTAGTTGCCTATCAAGGCCACGCCGAAGCCGCGGGAGTTGTGGCCGAGTGTGTGAGCACCCACCCAGTGCCATCCGCGGCCCTCGTACACGTAGCCGTCTGAGCCCACCACGAAACTGCGGAGGAGAGGGAAGCAGGAACCAGACGGCGTGAGGTCTCGCTCCGCATCTGGCCCTCTACCCCAGTTTCCGCACCCGTGCCAAGGGCCACCGTCACCCCAAGTTTCCCCCGGTCACGCAGACTCCACCTGGTCCAGCCATGTCCCACTCTCCCTCCAAATGCCGCTCCAGAAATACTCCCGTTTCTCTGGATCTGTCCTCAACATTAGCCCGGTCTCTTTCTACCCAGCTCCCTCCCCATTATTTCAAGTCTAACTCCTCCGCAATTCTGACCCTTTTCTGGCTGAGATCATATCCATCATTGCTCGGTCCCAGACTTAGCCGCTACCACAGGTCCTGTTCTTCTCCCAAGTCTGGACTCCTTTCCTGGTTCCCACCCCAGACTAAAAAGAGTCCCACTGTTGAGCTTTCTAGTAGACTCCAACCCCAGTCTAGGCCACGCCCCTCTCCACCCTGGCTCCACCCACCCTAAACTCCGCCTCTGTTTTGACTGCTACGCTCTGTTTCAAACCCTGCCCCCTGAGTCAGGCTCCGCCCATCCAGTCTTTCCACTGCACCGCCCCTTGGTCTGCCCTGCCAGCGCTCCGCAGGTTCCCGCCCACCTGTATCCTATGTCGGACCAGCCGCGTGTCTGCTGGTGGAAACGTTGCATAGAGCGCATGTCTGCGGCGCAGCTCTCAAAACTGGTGCAGGGTGGCGCGGGCAAGTACGTGTGGTGCACATACAAGAACCCGAGCGGCAGCTTCAGCAACGTCGGGCGGCCCTGGTACGGTGCGGCACCCCAGCGGCAACGCGGGTGGATGGCTGGACACCCTGAGGGGAAGGGAATCCAGAGTGGGAGTCAGCGAGCGTTTCTCTGCCTGCAGCCTTCTCTCACACTAAGAGGGCAAGTAAGGATCATCCGTCCAGTCTCCTCCCAGATTTGGGGACGGTTCATTCTCACATCAGTCTTCCCCAGTGCCTCAGATGGTAAAGAATCTGCCCGCAATGCAGGAGACCCGAGTTCAACCCCTGGGTGGGGAAGATGCCCTGGAGAAGGGAATGGCTACCCACTCCAGTAATTCTTGCTTGGAGGATCCCATGAACAGAGAAGCCTAGCCACTGTCCATGGAGTGACCAAGAGTCCAATGCGACTAACACTTTTTACTTTTTTCACTTTTCAATCACACCACTCTGGCCCCCACTGGGAACTAAATCTAACAGCATCCTAGTCCTGTCAGCCCCCTCTGGAATCCCCTAACCATAGATACCACTGACCTGTCTGGCACTGAGGAGGTATCTGTGAGAAGGATTGTCTCAGTGGGTGGGGGTCCTACTCACCTAGGAAAGCCTCAGTGAACTCCTTGGTAGCGTGGGTGGCCACCTGTGCCAGCTCTTCTTGGCTCATGCCCTGTAGATGAGGGTGTGCTGGCTCTAGTCTCTGTAGCAGGATGAGGGCCCCCCATACTTGCTGGGTCAGGCTTGGGGCCGAAGTCAAAGCAGCTCCGTTGTGCCGTCGAAAGTTGCTTCGAAATCCTGGGTCTCCGGCTACCCCGGCTCCATAGTACTGGCTCAGCAGGTGACTGAGGGGTGGCCGGGGCGCAGGGGTCCGGCTCAGGTAGTCACCAAGGAGGGCTCCGTCCAGGGCACCGTTGAGGAAAGCCGTGGTGAGGGGTGATGCCTCAGGATCCAGGAGCGTGAAGGTCCTGGGAACAGAGAGCTGGTCCCAGCATCCCTCAGTTCCCAGTCCAGAATGATTCCAGGTCTGGGGGCCCTGGAGGAAGTTCAGGCCCAGGCCTCTGGCCAGGGTGACCACAAGGAGGCTGTCCACAGCAGTTGGTAACTTGGCCTTGGTATCTGGAGAGGAGGCTTGGACATCTGGAGAACCAGGTCTAACTTCTGGAGAGGTGGCTCCGACATCTGTATCTTTGGTGCTAACATTTGGAGACACGGCTCTGACATCCCCAGAGGTGACATCAGGAGAGGCATCGCTGAGCCCTGGGGAGGTGGGTCCAAGGGCTGGAAAGGTGACTCCAGCATCCGGAGGGGTGGCCGTGCTCTCTAAGGAGAGGTTTACGATTCTGTGTCCCTGAAGCCCTGCCCAAAGCCCTGCCAGAAGAGGCTCCACAGCCACGGTCGAGCCATCGGGTGCTAGTACCACCCCATATTCCTTCCCATCCTGCACGCTGTGTCTCGCCACCTCTCCCACCAGGCCTCGAAGCTCTGGGCTCAGCGAAGGAGGATCCAGCTCGGTGGTGTTGAGACTCTTCCCCTCCAGCAGGAAGTGATAGAGGGGACTGTGGGTACCAGAGCCCTGGGCTGTCAGCAGCCATGCAGCGGCACTATGGCCAGCCTCAGTGGCTGGCGCCTTCTGCTCCAGCTCAGCCAGGGCCTGGATGACAGAGTCCATGAGCAGGGGCAGGGTCGCTGTGGGAGGAAGGATGGCATTAACCCAACAGCCCAGTACCCCTTGTTCCTCAGCCTCCTCCTGCTGCTCCTGCATCTTCTCAATGCCCCCAGCTCTTTGTTGGACAACTTTACAATGTCTGACACTGCCCTTGTGTAGGTGAGGAAGCTGAGACACAGACAAAAGGTTAAGGAGCTTAGACTATCCGTGGGCACTGTGGAGCCAGGACAGCTTCATGAGCATGAGAGATACACCGCCAGGTTGAAATTCTAAGATTGCTCTTTTGAGTGCTGTATGAAGAATATAATTTTTTGGAGGGCAGATCAGAGTAGAGAAGGGGAGAGAGGGTGGAGGTAAGTAGTGAAGGTGGCTGAAGCCAGGATGGTGATGCTGTGAAGGATAAGAGTGGGCAGTGTCTCCAGGTATCTTGAGGGAATGATGGACAGTTTTTCTTAGTGGATTGGAGTTTGCACAAGTGTAGAGGGAACGGTGTCTTGAAGGGTGCCCAGGGGAGGGGGAGCCTGTGCCATGTGGGAGAAATGTCAGTGGCTGAACTTGGAACTTAGAAGTGTGGGGCTCAGAGCTAGGGTGAGTTGTTGAATAATAGCTGACATTAATTAAATATTTACTATGTGCCAGGCACCATTGTAGGTGACTTATATAACTGAACACATCTAATCTTCGCAAGGACCCTATGAGCGTGAAGAGGTTAAATTACCTACCTAAGATCACACAGCGAGGAAGTGGCAGAGGCAGCATTTGAACACAGGAAGTCCTAATCCTTACACTCCACCATCTGCTGCAATTCAGACTCTTCTCCAGACAGTTCACATAGTAATTCCTCTATAACTTTGCTTTACTCTCTGCCTAAAATGTCCTTTACTGCTTCACCACCAAGTAAAATTCTTCTTCCTGTCCTAGATTTATGTCCCCTCCTCCAGGAAGTCTTCCTAATTTTTGCTCTCTTGGCTCCAGTTTCTTCCCCCAACCCTTGCCCGGATCCTATGGGGATGGGAACATCTGTGTTCCCAGACTGGAGTTTCCTAGAGACTTGAGCCTTGTGAGTCCAACCTCACCCTGTAAAGAGCTGGGCACAGAGGGGCAGTAATGTACTGAACTAAGAGTCCTGGCTTCAGGCCTCTGCCTTCTGACCCACCTGTCCCTGGCTCCGGCTGCAGCAGCAATCCATACAGGATCCAGAGTATACCCTGGACCACCACTGTGGGCTTCCAGTTTCCAAAAGACATAGCCGGTTGACCTCAGTGGAGATCTCAGCAGGGCTGGAAGGAGACAGGGAAAACAAATAGTACCTTTGGCTACTGTCAAAGTCCAGCGGTGAATGACACGGCTGCCACTTGTAGAGCTGTGGACCCGAGGCAGCAGAGGCATGGGTACAGAGTGCCGTGCCTCAAGGTCATCTGGGTCTCAGGGGCTCCCCTAGCCTATCCCATTTCTCCCAGGCTGAGGTCAAGGATCAGTAAGTTCCAGGAAGGGCGTTGGAAACCAGATAGTTCAGACTCCATCAGAGTCAGCCCATTCCCCAAGAGAGGTAGACTGAGGCCCATCCAGCATTCCACCCTTCCTATGGTGATAGTTTTGTGGCTGCTTCTGGCCACCAGAGGGGACTCTCAAGTGCCTGCCCAACTGGTAGGACAGGCTGTGCTGAGAGTGGAGAGAGGAGAGGCCTGCCTGAAGTTGACAATACCTCCTGCCTTATCTGATGCCAGTGCTTTAGCCTCAGGCAGAGGGAGCGTAGGGGGACTCGGAGATGTCACCTCTCATCTGGTTCCAGCTCCGGATCCCATGCCACTAGGGATAGCTGAGAGCAGGAATTGGGCTCGGGGGAGGTGTTCGGGACCCTGACTCTGTCCCCGGACCTGACAGCTCACCTGGGCTGGTGGTGAGGGGTTCTCTCCCTTTTCCTCTGGTGTCCGTGGCCAAGTCCTGCTGAAGAGAGCCCGTCTCCCCTTTATCTGGTGTCAGGTGGGATGGGCTCAACGTGACTGGGGCTGCCATGGATATTGCTTCACTGTGGGCCTTCCATCTCGAAACCAGCCCAGGGAGTTTCCAGGAGACCCACCAGGCTGGGCATTCAACAGAGGGCGGGCCCTGGGCGGGCCTGGGAATAATCAGGCTGAGCCAGGCCTGGGATTCCCCAGGGGGCCTACTTAGCTATTGAGAGTCCTCTTTCTGGTCACCCAGCATGGGCTTCCTTGGTGGCTCAGTGGTTAAAAATCCACCTGCCAATGCAGGATATGCAGGAGATATGGGTTGGTCTCTGGGTTAGGAAGGTGATCCCTGGGTCGGGAAGATCCCCTGGAGAAGGAAATGGCCACCCACTCCGGTATTCTTGCCTGGGAAATCCTATGGACAGAGAAACATGGAGGGCTACAGTCCATGGGGTCGCAAAGAGTCGGACGCAACCAAGCAGGCACCTCAAATTTGCCAAAGTTCCAAAATTTGAAGCATGGCTTAGCACAAATCTGGGCACACAGTGGGGGCTCATAGTTAGGTGCTAAGGGAGGGGGGTGCTTAGCCCAAAGCCTGCTCCCCAGGAGATTCTGAGGAAATCTCCTCCCCCAAGCCCCAGTTTCTGAGGATTTGGGGTCAAGGGCTCTGCCTGGTAGAACCATGTGGAGGATGTGGGCTGTGTGTCTGTCGGGTGCAGGACTAGAGTGGGGAGTGTAGAATTTAAGGTGGTGGTGGAAATCTCAGCCATCAAGATAATAATATTCTAATGCAATTGTTTATTCTGGCTGTGCCCCGAGGCATGTGGGATCCTTGTTGCCAGACCTGGGATGGAACCTACACCACCTGCATTGTAAGATGGAGTCTTAACCACTGGACCACCAGGGAAGTCCTGCTAATGCAGTGTTTTACTTATTTATTTATTTTAAAAGATTTATTAATTTATTTTAATTGGAGGATAATTTCTTTACAATATTGTGATGATTTTTGCCATATGTCAGTATGAATCAGCCACAGGTATACATGTGTCCCCCATCCTGAATCCCCCTCCCACCTCCCTCCTCATCCTATCCCTCTATGCTGTCACAGAGCACCAGCTTTCAGCGCCCTACTTCATAATGCAATGTTTTAAAAGACTAAAAGCAAAGCAAAAAAAAAAAAAAAAAAAATCCATGATGAACAAATTAGCAACATTTTAGTAAAGACAGGATCGGGGCAGTGCTGTGCTCAGACATATTGGAGCCAGAGGTGAAAGGAAAAACATCAGAAAAACATCAGAGCCTTTGTGGCTCACTTACTTTATCTTCATTCAGGCCCTGGATCCACTGGGGGTACCCCCCAGGGGCTGCCAGGTAGACCGTCCCATGAGATTCCTAGCCTGGAAATGACCTTGATGAGGCCTCATGAACCCTGGGTTTGTCTCTCTGATTCTTGTGGCTGTCGGGGGACACTTGCAGTTTTATTAAAAATAATTTTTCTGTTGGTCATCCATTTTATTTTTTTAAACTTTTTATTTTATATCAAAGTATAGCAGATTATGGAGAAGGTGATGGCACCCCACTCCAGTACTCTTGCCTGGAAAATCCCATGGAAGGAGGAGCGTGGTAGGCTGCAGTCCATAGGGTCGCAAAGAGTCGGACGTGACTGAGCGACTTCACTTTCACTTTTCACTTTCATACATTGGAGAAGGAAATGGCAACCCACTCCAGTGTTCTTGCCTGGAGAGCCCCAGGGACGGGGGAGCCTGGTGGGCTGCCATCTATGGGGTCGCACAGAGTCGGACACGACTGAAGCGACTTAGCAGCAGCAGCAGCAGCAGCATAGCCGATTAACAAAGTTATGATAGTTTCAGGTGGACAGCGGAGGGACTCAGCCATTTGTATATCATGTATTCATTCTTCCTCAAACTCCCCTCCCATCCAGGCTGGCACATAACATGAGCAGAGCTCCCCATGCTATACAGTAGGTCCTTGTTGGTTACCCATTTTAAATATAGCCGTGTGGACATGTCCATCCCAAACTCTGTAACTATCCCTTTCTACCATCCCCCTCCTGTGGTAACCATAAGTTTGTTCTCTAAGTCCCTTGAAGTTTTACTTAACCACCCACTGATGCTCATTTTACCCAGCAGGAGGGTGAGCTCAAAGAGGTTAAATAACTTGCCCAAGGTCACACAGTGAGAACCTGGGGAGAGCTCCAAGCTCAGTGGTGTGTTCACCATCCTGTGGCGAGATCAGGGTCAGAGGCAAGACTGGCGACAGATCAACTTCGCACCCAGTAATTCTTGGGCCAGATGGGCAGCCTTGATACCCTTTTAAAGCTTGAAGTTTGTGGTAGGAGCTTGGTTGTTTTGGAGCCAGGGACATGGCCAGCCAGCATTTCCCTAAGGGTCCGTCTGGGATTAGTGACTTTCTTGGGTAGGACCCTTCCTCCAGGAAACCTCCCTGATTACCCCTGGCCCCCAGTTTCTCCATTCTGGTTCCCTAGCCCAGGATTCCTACCTTTGACCCAGACCTATTCATACAAAACCCTGAGTTTCTCTGTCTGGGGTTCCATCTCCCCCAGACTAGAAGATGTTGAATTTTCTTAGGCTGTCCAAGAATGCCCACCACAGCTCAGAGACCAGATAGGTAGCAGGGAGTGACTGTTGAGTATAGGATAGGCCTTCTTGAGGACGTGGGGTCAGTTTGAGGGCAGGCTCTAAAACACAGGCACATGCAGGCACCCACACACCAGGGCACCTGGGCTGGGCTGGGCCTGGGAGGCGACAGGAAGGCTGGAATTCCCATGATGAGTCATCCCCCGCCCCCGCGTCCCTCCCACCTCTGTGAAGCCCAGTGGCAGAGAAGGTCAAGGCCCCTCCAGGCTGAGGACAGGCCAGGGGTCTTATGAGAGTAACTGGCGCCTGGGTCCAGGCTCAGCACACACCGGCAGAGCCCTGGAATCTGGATCTAAAGTGACGCTGGGATCAAGGCCAGAGGACAGAGAAAAAGGAGCTTGGGGGCAGGGCTGGGTTTGGGGCCAAGATCGGAGTTAATAACTTTCTCTCTGGTAACAGTGGGCTTCCCTGGTAGCTCAGACGGTAAAGAATGTGCCTGCAATCCAGGAGACCCTGGTTCGATCCCTGGGTTCGGGAGGCGTGGCAATCCACTCCAGTGTTCTTGCCTGGAGAATCCCATGGACCGAGAAGCCTGAACTTTGTGACAGTCCACAGGGTCACAAAGAGTTGGACATGACTGAACAACTAACACTTTCACTACACTTCCTTTGGTAACAGTAACGATAATAAGAGTGAAGACCCTGATAAACTTGTGTATGGGTCTCTGAGAGAAGGTTTTATTTATTTATTTTTAAAATAATTTTCTTGATCTATTTTTGGCTGTGCAGGCTCTTTGTGGTTGCTTAGGCTTTTCTCTAGTTGTTGAAAGCGGGGGCTACTCTCCAGTGGCGGACCCCAGGCTTCTCATTTCAGTGGCTTCTCTTGTTGCAGAGCACAGGCTCTGGGGCAAGTGTGGGCTTCAGCAGTTAGAGCACATGGACTCGGTAGTTGCGGCTCCTGGGCTCCAGAGCACAAGCTCAGTAGGTGTGGAGCACGGGCTTATTTGCTCTGAGACATATGGGATCTTTCTGGATCAGAGGTTGAACTTGTGTCTCCTGCATTGGCAGGGGGATTCTTTATCATTGAGCATCATGGAAGGCCAAGATAAGATTTCATATGCCCATGTTAAACATTTTTTTTCTTTACAGGAATACAGCTGATTTACAATGTCGTGTCAGTGTCCGCTATACAGCAAAGTGACTCAGTTATACACATATACATACTATTTTTTAGAACTTTCTTTTCCATTATGGTTTATTATAGAATATTGAATATAG
This sequence comes from Bos indicus x Bos taurus, assembly GCF_003369695.1. NCBI lineage: Eukaryota > Metazoa > Chordata > Mammalia > Artiodactyla > Bovidae > Bos > Bos indicus x Bos taurus. The sequence continues at coordinate 102,744,728 of NC_040082.1, forward strand.
TTCCCTGTGACATACAGTAAGACCTTGTTGTTTATTCATCTTATGTATAATAGTTTACATCTGCTAATCCTGGGGGGGTCAGAAAGATCCCCTGGAGAAGGAAATGGCAACCCACTCCAGTATTCTTGCCTGGGAAATCCCATGGGCAGAGGAGCCTGGTGGGCTACAGTCCATGGGGCCACAAGAGTCAGACATGACTTAGTGACTAAACAACAACAATCCTGGAATCCTTCACTCCTCCACCTTTCCCCTTCAGCGTCCGAAAGTTTGTCCTCTATGTCTGTGAGTCTGTTGCTGTTTTGTAGAGAAGTTCATGTGTGCCGTATTTTAGATTCCACGTATAAATGATATCGTGTGGTATTGATATTTGTTCTTCTCTTTCTAACTTACTTCATTATAGTATGATAATCTCTAGTCATACCCATCCTGTCTGATTCTCTGGATCAAACCCAGGTCTCTCGCATTGTAGACAGATTCTTTACTATCTGAGCCATCAGGGAAACCCCTCTAGTTGTACCCACATCATTGCAAATGACATCATTTCATTCCTATTCATGACTGAGTAGTATTCCATTGTACATATGTATCACATCTTTATCCATTCGATGGTCATTTAAATTGTTTCTATGTTTTGTATAAGCCTACATTTTTAAGTTCAGCTCTGGGTTTTGTGAAGAGATGTTTTAAAGCAGGAGTGGCCACAGTCTGTGAATTGATCATCTGTTTTTGTAAACAGTTGTTTTTTGTTTTCAAGGTGAAATTCACCTAACATAAAGCAAACCACTTAAAAGTGTACAGTTCTGTGGCATTATTACATTTATAATTTTGTTCAGCCATCACCTGTATCTGATCTACCAAAAATTTCATCATCCCAATATAAAACCCTGTACCCAATAAACAGTTACTTTTTCATCATTTACCAGCCCCTGACAATTGCCAATCTTTTGGTCTCTGGATTTACCTATTATGTATATTTCATATCAATGTAATCATACAATATGTGATTTTTGTGTCTGGCTTTTTCTTTTCATGGAGCATAATGTTTTCAAATTTCATTTATGTTGTAGCCTGAATCAATGCATTTTATTATGAATCACTCTTTATATGGCTGAGTAACATTCCATTCTATGGATGTAGCACAATTTGTTTATGTAAAAGGAAGATTTCTTGGAATACATTTTCTCCCACTTGTTTCCACATTAGCCTATGACTATTTCCATGCTCTAACAGCAGAGTGGTGTCCCTGCAATGGGGACCATTTGCTGTGCAAAGTTGAAAATGCTTACAATGTGCATCCTCCACCTCCAGCTTTATTGAGATATAATTGACATAAAACACTGTGTAAGTTTAAGGCATGCAACGTGATGATTTCATGCAGGTATATATTGCAAAATAATTACCATAACAAGGTTAGTTAACACGTCCAACACCTCACCTCACAGAGTTATCATTTTATGTGTAGGTGGTGAGAGTGTTTAAGATCTACTCTTTCAGCAGGTTTCAAGAATACAAAATTGGTGACTGTAGTCGCCGTGCTGTCCATTAGGTTCTCAGAAGTTATTTATCTTACAGCTAAAAGTCTGTACCCTTTGACCAACATCATCCCGTTTCCCCTACTTGCTGCCCTTGGCAACCACCATTCTACTCTCTGTTTCTATGAGTTCATTTTTTCTTTTGTAGATTCCACATATAAGCAAGACCAAACAGTATTTGTCTTTCTGTCTGACTTGTTTTACTTACCATAATGCCATCAACTTCCATTCATGCTGTTGCAAATGGCAGGACTTTCTTATATTTTATGCCTGAATTGTACATATCACAATTTATATAAATACAAATAAATATATAATATATATCACATTTGTGATATATATATAATATGCATACATGCTTAGTCTCTCAGTCATGTTTGACTCTTTGCAACTCTTTAGACTGTAGCCTGCCAGGCTCCTCTGCCCATGGGATTCTCCAGGCAAGAATACTGGAGCGGGTTGCCATTTCTTTCTCCAGGGAATCTTCTCAACCTAGGGATCAAACCCAAATCTCTTGTGTCTCCTGCATTGCAGGCAGATTCTTTACCCACTGAGCCATCAGGGAAGCCCTTGTATATTATAAGCATATTACATTTTCTTTATCCATTGAGGGGCACTTAGCTTGTTTCCCTGTTTTGGCTATTATGAAAAAAAAAATGCATCAATGAACATGGGGCGCAGAAACCTTTCTTGCCGGGAGCCGGTGAGGCATTCCACTCGTGACAAAGGTCATGAGGAAGGAGGCTCGGCATACGCAAAGGCGGGATCGAGCCTCAGGAGTCCGCCCGGATATTCTCAAGCATTTTCCCCCCAAAAACCAGAGTCTGCCTACTTTATTGCTTTGTGCTCTCACCTCTGACTTTACTGGGGGCTGTCCCCTACCACCATCTCTCTCTCTCTGTCAAAGAGTTAACTTACAGCTCCAATTAATAAAGTTCCTGGGCAATTAGGAGTGTTTAAATCCAAACCCCTCAGATGGCTCTCTAACTCGCCTGACAAGTTTACCCGGACTCCTGCAGCTATGCATACGATTGTTTACAGTCTCCTAGCCTCCAGAGGCACGGGAAGCTTAAGATATTCAAATAGCTTAGAGCCTCTCAGAGAGTTAAAAACTGTCAGAATAAACTAGTAAAGGATTTCATTGATGAGTCAATGCTTGTTGCCAAGTTTTCACATCCCCTAAATTGTATCCTTGAATGTGTATTAATTAATAGTTGGTATATAGAAAAAATAAGTAGTGGCCTTGGTGTTAGTAACTTTAGACCCTTAAGGTAATAAATTCTTTTCTTTGTTGTAAGCCCATTACACATCCGCCCTATAGGAATGCAATTTTATCTTTGGAAGATGGCGCCAAACCTTAAAATAATTACTGTTAGAGAAAATAAGTCTTTGTTGATAAGTTCTTGTCAAGAGTCATAAAATGTTAGTAGGCCTTCTGGCCAGAAGATGATGTAAATCACCTAAACCATTTGTATACGATAAATTTGCAGGAAAGTAACCTTGGTTTTTGATAAGAATCAAAGACTGCTGACTTTGCATCCCCTATTATCCTCTATGTGTAACTTAGGGTATAAAAGCCCCTGTTAAAAATAAAGCTACGGGCCTTGCTCACCAACGCTTGGTCTCCCCATGTCATTCTTCCCTTTAACTTCCAGCTGAGTCTCCATCTGGAGCGCGGAACCCACCACGCTTACTAATTATGCCTGGGCTTCTAAGACCCACTCGAGAAGGTGTCTAGGGTGGGGCACCTTCCGCTATTCGAGAGGGCGCCTGCGGCCTACGTAAGTGGTGCAAACTTCTTGTCTTGAAGTTTTATTGGTCTCCCGCGTAAACCAAGCTACTCAGCCTCTTTTCTCCACTGAATTTTCCTACTGAGCTATCCTCATTCTATTACTCTTTATATCTTTGATAAATAAATAAATAGTCGCCGACGCCGTCTCCCCTTCGAATACCCTGGATCAGCCGGGGCTGGTCCTCGGCACTTTCTGGGGAGTAATTTCATTTCATTCAGCTTCATGTGGCCTTTAGATAAAATTTGCTGACTCCTGCTGAGCCAGCCCACCCAGATTCCTATTCTCACTCTGTTCCTTACTAACTAGAGAAAGACTTAGTCTCGAGCCCCCATTTTGCCCATCTCTGAAGTGGAAGAGTAGTATCAACCTCATAGGGTTATTGTGAGAGTTAAATGGGCTTCCCTGGTGGCTCAGAGAGTTAAATGAGGAGATCCATGCAAAATGGATTGAAGGACCATGCCTTCAAACTGTGGTGCTGGAAAAGACGCTTGAGAGTCCCCTGGACTGCAAGATCAATCAATCCTAAAGGAAATCAACCTGAATATTCATTGGCAGGACTGATGGTGAAGCTAAAGCTCCAATACTTTGGCCACCTGACCCGAAGAGCCAACTCATTGGAAAAGATCCTGATGCTGGAAAAGATTGAGGGCAGGAGGAGAAGGGGGTGACAGAGGACGAGATGGTTTGATGGCATCATCGGCTCAATGGACATGAGTTTGAGCAAACCCCTGGAGACAGTGAAGGACAGGGACACCTAGCGTGCGTCCCTAGTCCATGGGGTCACAAAGAATCTGACATAACTGAACGACTGAACAATAACTGTGCCAGGGTGTGGAAAGTATTCAATAAGTAGAGTCATTTCTGCCCATCTACCTGATTGTCCCGGCCTCCCCAGCAGAGGGCCAGCCCACAGGACAATCTATTATGGCCAGACTCCCACATCCTGGATGAGTCCAGACTCACAGTCATTTACTATTTCTGCATCTGGGGCCCTTATCAAGCCAAGTCTTCCCCACTGGCCCCCTCCCAGCACCTCTAGCAGCCAGCTAGGCCTTAGACAGTCTGAAACCACAGCCAAATTGTTACATCCAGGGCAGACTGCTCCAAGAATTCATCAGATCTATTTTGCAAAGGGGAAAACAACTTGTGATGTGTAAGAGTGACCTCACAGCTTCCAGCTGGTGTTATTCTACACTCTCCAGTGGGCAAAGGTTGACTTCAGTTGCTTTTCTCTGGGGGACTAGAGGTGAGATTTAATCTCTCAACACCTGGAATTAGAGAGGAGGGGGTTTTGCAACTGAGCACTCTGGATATTGCAGCAAAATCGTGAGCTTGACCCTCGTCGGTATGCTAGAGGTCAAGAGTGAGTGTGAGGTAAACGGGTCAGATGTTGGCACTTCCTGAGAAATGTTTCCCCAGCACCAATGAGCTCCTAATCACCCTGCTTTGAGGAAATGATACAGGGCAAAATAATTTTTAACCTTTTTTCCTAAACAGAACATTTCAAGTGTATTCAAAAATGTGGAGAATTGGGCTTCCCTGGTGGCTCAGTGGTAAAGAATCTTCCTGCCACAACAGGAGACATGGGTTCAATCCCTGGTCTGGGAAGATCCCACATGTTGCAGAGCAACTAAGCCCATGCACCATAACTACGGAGCCTGTGCTTTAGAGCCCCAGAGCTGCAACTATGGAGCCTGCGTGCAGCAACTACTGTGACTCTCTCTTCCTAGAGCCTGTGCTGTGCAACAGGAGAAGCCACTGCAATGAGAAGCCCGTGCAGCAAACTGCAGAAAAAGCCTGTAAAGCAGTGAAGACTCAACACAGCCAAAATAAATAAATAAATAAATAAAATTGTAAAAAAAGTTGCAAATGAAACAACCGACAAAGGATTAATCTTCAAAATATATAAGCAACTCATACAGCTCCACATCAGGAAAACAAACCGCCTAGTCAAAAAATGGGCAGAAGACCTAAGCAGACATTTCTCCAAAGAAGATGTATAAATGGCTAATAAGCACCGGAAAGGAGAAGGCAATGGCACCCCACTCCAGTACTCTTGCCTGGAAAATCCCATGGACGAAGGAGCCTGGTGGGCTGCAGGCCATGGGGTTGCTAAGAGTCAGACACGACTGAGCGACTTCACTTTCACTTTTTACTTTCATGCATTGGAGAAGGAAATGGCAACCTAGTGCAGTGTTCTTGCCTGGAGAATCCCAGGGACGGGGGAGCCTGGTGGGCTGCCATCTATGGGGTCGCACAGAGTCGGACATGACTGAAGCGACTTAGCAGCAGCAAGCACTGGAAAAGATGCTCAAAGTTGCTCATTATTAGACAAATGCAAATGTAACTACAATGAGGTATCACCTCACACCAGTCAGAATGGCCATCATCAAAAAATCTATGAACAGTAATTGCTGGAGAGGGTGTGGAGAAAAGAGAACACTTTTGCACTGTTGGTGTAAATGTAAATGGATACAGTCGCTATGGAGAACAGTATGGAGATTCCTTAAAAAACTAGGAATAAAACTACCATATGACCCAGCAATCCCACTATTGGGCATATATGGTGAGGAAACCAAAATTGAAAAAGATACCTGTACCCCAGTGTTCCTTGAAGCACTATTTATGATAGCCAGGACATGGAAGCAGCCTAGATGTCCATTGACAGATGAATGGATAAAGAAGTTGTAGTAATATATAAAATGGACTATTACTCAGCTATAAAAAAGAATGCATCTGAGTCAGTTCTAATGAGGTGGATGAACCTCGTGCCTATTATATACTGAAGTAAGTCAGAAAGAAAAACAAATATCATTTACTAACGTATATATATATGGAATCTAGAAAGATGGAACTGATGAACCTATTTGCAGGGCAGCAATGGAGGTGCAGATATAATGAACAGACTTGTGGACACAGAGGGTGAGATGAACTGGGAGAGTAGCCCTGAAACGTATACATTACCGTATGTGACACAGATAGCCGGTGGGAGTTTGCTGTGTGACTCAGGGACTGAAACTTGGTGCTCTGTGACGACCTAGAAGGGCGGGATGGGGTGGGATGTGGGGGGGAGGTTCAAGAGGGAGGGGACAGCAGAGACCAATGCAATATTGTGAAGCAATTATCGTCCAATTAAAAATAAACACATTTTTAAAAAGTAGAGAGAATTGGATTGGCCAAAAAGTTCCTTCAGTTATTAAGTTAAACATAAAAAGCACATTTTTCATTTCTACCAAGAACTTTATTGAACAGTGTATTCACCGTTTCGTCCGCTACCTGCTGCCATTTTCCAGGCAACTTCATAATTCCATCTTCCCCAAAATTTTTTATATTTTTGAGCAAGGAACTGTTCGAGGTGTCTTTTACAGTCTTCCAGGGAAGTGAAATTTTTTTCACTAAGAGTATTTTAAAGACTAAAATGAATGCAAATCCAAAGGTGCAATGTCAGGTGAATATGGCAGATGAGCAGACCTTCCCAGTCAATCGGTAGCAATTTTTGCCTTGTCATCAAAGAAATAAAAGGTATTGCATTATGCTGATGGAAGATTATGTGTTTACTGTTGACTAATTCTGGACATTTTTTGTTAAGTGCTGCTTTCAGTTGGTCTAACTGGGAGCAGTACTTGCTGGAATTAATAGTTTGGTTTTCCAGAAAGAGCTTATCATAGAGGACTCCCTTCCAATCTCACCATATACACAACATCACCTTCTTTGGATGAAGACCAGCCTTTGGTGTGGTTGATTTCACTTGCCCCATGACCCCTTCTGTTCCACATTATTATATGGTATCTGCTTTTCACTGCCTGTCGCAATTTGTTTTAAAAAATGGAACATTTTTGTTATGCTTTTTAAAAAACAAGGTAGTTTTAATTTATTCGTGTATTTTTGGCTACTGTGGGTCTTTGTTGTTGCATGCAAGCTTTCTGTAGTTGTGGAGAGTGGAGGTTACTCTCTAGCTGTGGTTCATGGGCTGCTCATTGTGGTGATTTCTCTTGCTGTGGAGCACTGGCTCCAGGGCTCCCAGGCTTCAGTAGTCGCTACCCATGGGCTCAGTAGTTGTGGCTCATGGGCTTAGTTGCTTCGCAGCATGTGGAATCTTCCCTAACCAGGGATGGAACCGGTGTCGCCAGCAATGGCAGGTGGATTCTTAACCCCTGAAGCAACAGGAAAGCCCTGTTCGTTATGTTTAAGTAAAGAATCGCATGTGGAAATAGGATCAAGAAGGTTTTTTTCACTTAAATTGTGTGGAGCCCAAACATCAAAGTGATTATCATAACCATGCTGGTGCAAATGATTTTCAATGCTTGATTTGGGTATTTTGAGTATGTCGGCTATCTCCCACATGGTGCCATATTGGCTGTTCTCAATGAATGTCTCGATTTGAATGCTATCAGCTTCGATTAGTCTGCCTGACCATGGAGCGTCATCCAGAGAGAAATCTCCAGCACAAAACTTCGAGAACTGCTTTTGACATGCTTCGTCAGTCACAGCACCCTCTCCATGCTTCTCTGGTGGCTCAGATGGTAAAGAATCCATCTGCAATGCTGGAAACCTGGGTTCAATCCCTGGGTTGGGTAGATCCCCTGGAGAAGGCCATGGCAACCCACTCCAGTATTCTTGCCTAGAGAATCCCATGGGCAGAGTAGCCTGGCGGGCTACAGTCTGTGGGGCTGAAAAAGAGTCGGATGCAACTAAGCATACACACACACCACTTTCTCCATACACTGCACAGGTCATTTTTTTGTTTTGTTTTGTTTCAGTTGCATTTTTGCCTTTCTTGAAATAATAAAGTATAATATTCCAAAATGTTGCTTTTTTCTTTCCCATTTTCAATATTAAAATAGCTACATGAACTTCACCAATTTTGATGTTAAAATTTAAATGCAGGCTGATACAACAGCTGTCACAATACAATAAAAAATTGTTCCAAATAAAGTTAAAGACAATAAAGTGCTGCTGCTGCTGCTGCTAAGTTGCTTCAGTCGTGTCCGACTCTGTGCGACCCCATAGACGGCAGCCCACCAGGCTCCCCCGTCCCTGGGATTCTCCAGGCAAGAGTACTGGAGTGGGTTGCCATTTCCTTCTCCAATAAAGTGCTAGTAGAGCCATCTTATGGAAAAAACTGAACACACCTTTTGGCCAACCCAATATAATGAACCTCCATGAATATCCATCACCCAGGTGATATATGTCGACTCATGAGGCATCTTATACTTCCATAACCTCCACTCACTGTCTCTTCTCTGCAATGCTATCTGCTATTGATGATTATTGCCTAGATCTATTAGTTCACTGGTTTCCCAAATGGCTGAGTGGTAAAGAATCTGCCTGAAATGCAGGAAACCTGGATTTGATCCCTGACTCAGGAAGATCGTCTGGAGGAGGGAATGACAATCCACTCCAGTATTCTTGCCTGGAGAATTCCACAGACAAAGGAGCCTGGTGGGCTACAGTCCATAGAGTTGCGAAGAGTTGGATGCAACTGAGCCACCGACAAACACACATATTGCAGTCTTTATCATGCAGTTGCAGTTTCAGTTTAGTTGCTCAGTCGTGTCCGACTTTTTGCGACCCCATGGAGTGCAGCACGCTAGGCTTCCCCGTCCAGCACCAACTCCCAGAGCTTGCTCAAACTCATGTCCATTGAGTCGGTGATGCCATCCAACGATCTCATCCTCTGTCATCCCCTTCTCCTCCTGCCCTCAATCTTTTCCAGCATCAGGGTCTTTTCCAGTGAGTCGGTTCTTTGCATCAGGTGGCCAAAGTATTGGAGTTTCAGCTTCAGCATCAGTCCTTCCAATGAACACCTAGGACTGATTTCTTTTAGGATGGACTGGTTGGATCTCCTTGCAGTCCAAGGGACTCTCAGGAGTCTTCTCCAACACCACAGTTCAAACGCATCAATTCTTTGGTGCTCAGCTTTCTATATAGTCCAACTCTCACATCCATACATGACTACTGGAAAAAACACAGCTTTGACTAATCAAATTATTTTCCCTTCTCTGGCCAATGGGAGGCTGTTCACATTGACTCCTGAGCTCTTTTGGACAGGACTCTTAGGTAGCTTCCTTGTTATATGATGTAACAAGGTAAGGGACATCTTGTACATTTCTTGCCTCAAGCATGGAATCAGCCATTTCTCCAAGGAGATCTTGTTCCTTTGATTGGAAAGTGGTCTACACACCACAGCCAAGGGTGCTCATGGCTAATGGGTTTTTAGTTGTTTCTAGTGTTTTCATTGGACAGAAATAGGAAATTCCTCAGTATTTAAAAAAATAAAAAAAATACATCATGAACTTATATCGATACTTCCAATTCATATTTAGGGTTATATGACTTACTTCATCCGATAAATCTTATACCTATATTCCCCATGCTGAAAATTCAAAGTCTCAATGACACTGGCATTTCCTTTATTCCACAAGGCACATGTATCATCTCAGAATAACAAAATAGTGCCTGAAACAGTATGATTATTGAAAATCCATTGAAGTGTTTTTTTTTCTCCTTTTTGTCCTTTGGGTATATCCCATTGGGAATGTGCTGTCAAATTACTGTCCTGCATATTCACTTGAGGGTCTTCCCTAGTAGCTCAGTAGTAAAGAATCTGCCTGCCAATGCAGGAGACACAGGAGACAATGGTTCGATCCCTGGGTCAGGAAGATCCCTTGGAGGAGGAAATGGCTACTCACTCCAGTATTCTTGCCTGGAAAATCCCATGGACAGAGGAGCCTGGGCGGCTAGAGTCCACAGGGTCCCAAAGTGTCGGCCATGACTGAGGGGCTGAGCATGCATGCAATGTCACTTGAAGTAGCTTCATTTTGTACTGTTACATCTCTAACCTGAAGCTTTCAATTTTTAGGAAATTTCTTTCTAACGACAGAAAGTTTTTATTTTTTTTAAACCATAAAACAAAAACAGCATAAGATTGTGCAATTGGAAACAATGTGTGATTAGAAAATATCTCAAGTAATAGGGTTTATGTTATAATAATAATTATTAGCCTGCTATTATTATTGAAACATTCACATCATTATTCCACCACCCCATTTAAAGCTATCTCTGAGTACTGTGGATCACAACAAGCTGTGGAAAATTCTTCAAGAGCTGGGAGTACCAGACCACCTTACCTGCCTCCTGAGAAATCTGTATGCAGGTCAGGAAGCAACAGTGAGGACTGGACATGGAACAACAGACTGGTTCCAAATAGGAAAAGGAGTACGTCAAGGCTGTATATTGTCACCCTGCTTATTTAACTTACATGCAGAGTACATCATGAGAAACGCTGGGCTGGAAGAAGCACAAGCTGGAATCAAGATTGCTGGGAGAAATATCAATAACAGATATGGAGATGACACTATTCTTATGGCAGAAAGCAAAGAGGAACTGAAGAGCCTCTTGATGAAGGTGAAGGAGGAAAGTGAAAAAGCTGGTTTAAAACTCAACATTCAAAAAACTAAGATCATGGTATCCAGTCCCATCACTTCATGGCAAATAGATGGGGAAACAATGGAAACAGTGACAGACTTTATATTCTTGGGCTCCAAAATCACTACAGCCATGAAATTAGAAGACACTTGCTCCTTGGAAGAAAAGCTACGACAAAACTAGGTAGTAAGAAAAAAAAAAAAAAGAAGCGATCCCCTTGCCAACAAATTTCCGTATATTCTTAGCTATGGTTTTCCAGTAATTGTGTATGGATGTGACAGTTGGGTCATAAAGAAGAATGAGTGCTGAAGGATTGATGCTTTTGAACTGTGCTGTTGAAGAAGACTCTTGAGAGTCGCTTGGACTGTAAGGAGATCAAACCAGTCAATCCTAAAGGAAATCAACCCTGAATATGCATTGGAAGGACTGATGCTGAAGCTGAAACTCCAACACTTTGGCCACCTGATGTGAAGAGCTGACTTATTGGAAATGACCCTGATGATGGGAAAGATTGAGGGTAGGAGGAGAAGGGGACGACAGAAGATGAGATGGTTGGATGGCATCACCGATTCAATGGACATGATCTCGAACAAGCTCCAGGAGATAGTGAAGGACAGGGAAGCCTGGCATGCTGCAATCCATGGGGTCGCAAAGAGTCCAACACCACTGAATGACTGAACAAAAACTGAATATTGTACTATAAAAAATGCAGCTTAGTTCTGCTATGAATATGCATGTACAACATCTATTTAGGTTCCTGCTTTGACTTCTTTCGGGTGTATATCCAGGAGTGAAATTGTTGGATCATGTGGTAATTGTATGTTTACTTCTTTGAGGAACATCATTCTCTTCTCCAGAGTGGCTGCACCTTATTACCAACCATGTACATGGTTCTGATTTCTCCACATCTTCACCAACACTTGTTATTTTCTTTTTTTTTTTATATTAGCTATCTTAATGGGTATGAAGTGAGGGGACTGATTTTTAAATCTAATATGATTTTGTTGTTGTTCAGTTGCTCAGTCATGTCCAACTCATTGCGACCCCATGGACAGCAGCACACCAGGCTCGCATGTCCTTCACAATCTCCCAGAGTCTGCTCAAACTCATGTCCATTGAGTCAGTGATGCCATCCAATCACCTCATCCTCTGTCACCCACTTCTCCTCTTGCCCTCAAAATACTTGTATGGTTCCAAAATCAGATCTACAGCATAAGATATATAGAGAGACATCTAGCTTCTATTCTTGGATGGAGAACCCTCCATCATGTTCTTTCCCGTCCTTTCAGTAACAATTTACAATTTTTCATGTTTTTTTCTCTCTCTTTCTCTCCCTTTCTTGTATACAGAGCACTTCCTCTTTCTTTTTTACAGCTGCGTAGTGCTCCACCATGTGATCATGCCACAGTTTATTCAACTGCTCCCTACCGTTGGACATATGGAACTTTCCAATATTTTGGCAATTTAAATGGTGCTGCTATGAAAAACTTTTTTCACTCATCCTTTCTTTTTTATTTAAAAAATTTATTTATTTTAGTTGGAGGTTAACTACTTTACAGTATGGTATTGATTTTGCCATACATTGATATGAATCAGCCATGGGTGTACATGTGTTCCCCATCCTAAACCCCCCCTCCCACCTCCTTCCCCATCCCATCCCTCTGGGTCATCCCAGTGCACCAGCCCCGAGCACCTGTCTCATGCATCGAACCTGGACTGGTGATCTGTTTCACATATGGTAATATACATGTTTCAGTGCTATTCTCTCGGATCATCCCACCCTTGCCCTCTCCCACAGAGTCCATAAGACTGTTCTATACATCTGTGTCACTTTTGCTGTCTCACATATAGGGTTATCGTTACTATCTATCTAAATTCCATATATATGTGTTAGTATACAGTATTGGTGTTTTTCTTTCTGACTTAACTTCACTCTGTATAATAGGCTCCAGTTTCATCCACCTCATTAGAACTGATTCAAGTGTATTCTTTTTAACAGCTGAGTAATGTTCCATTGTGTATATGTACCACAGATTTCTTATCCATTTATCTGCCGATGGACATCTAGGTTGCTTCCATGTCCTGGCTATTGTAAACAGTGCTGTGATGAACATTGGGGTACACATGTCTCTTTCAATTCTGGTTTTCTCGGTGTGTATGCCCAGTAGTGGGATCGATGGGTCATAAGGCAGTTCTATTTCCAGTTTTTTAAGGAATCTCCACACTGTTCTCCATAGTGGTTGTACTAGTTTGCATTTCCACCAACAGTGTAAGAGGGTTCCCTTTTCTCCACACCCTCTCCAGCATTTATTGCTTGTAGACTTTTGGATCACAGCCATTCTGACTGGTGTGAAATGGTACCTCATAGTGGTTTTGATTTGCATTTCTCTGATAATGAATAATGTTGAGCATCTTTTCATGTGTTTGTTAGCCATCTGTATGTCTTCTTTGGAGAAATGTCTGTTTAGTTATTTGGCCCATTTTTTGATTGGGTCATTTATTTTTCTGGAATTGAGCTGCAGGAATTGCTTGTATATTTTTGAGATTAATTCTTTGTCAGTTGCTTTGTTTGCTATTATTTTCTCCCATTCTGAAGACTGTCTTTTCACCCTGCTTATAGTTTCCTTTGTTGTGAAAAAGCTTTTATTGGGGTATATTCCTCTAAGTGGATAAATACATGTATAATTTTGCCAGATATTTACTAATTTCCCCCCTCCAGGACGCATATCACTTTGCATTCTCCCTAGTAAAGTATGTGAGTGTGTAAAATACTCACAAGCTTTTTCATTTGACCTGATGGACTCCTATGCATGCGTGTGTGCTAAGTCGCCTCTGTCGTGTCTGACTCTCTGTGACCCTATGGACCACAGCCTGCCAGATTCCTCTGTTCATGGGATTCTCCAGGCAAGAATACTGGAGTGGGTTGCCATTTCCTTCTCCAAGGGATCTTCTCAACCCAAGGATTGAACCCATGTCTTCTGTGTCTCCTGCATTGGCAGGGGGGTTCTTTACCACTAGTGCCACCTGGGATCCCTGATGGACTCCTATACATACTTCAAAACCCACCCCCAACATCCAGGAAGGCTTCCCTTCTCCTCAGGCTTCCCCTTCTTGCCTTTCCCAGCTCCAGAGTCCTTCCTCTGGTTCAGTCCTGACATCGAGAGGCTGAGAGTGTCTCAAGCTCCATATTTTCCAGACTGGGAGCTCCTTGATTGCTGGCTCCAGAATTGAGTCTTAACTCAACCCCGTACTCTTGCCTGGAAAATCCCATGGACAGAGGAGCCTCTTGGGCTGCAGTCCATGGGGTCGCTAAGAGTCAGACACGACTGAGTGACTTCACTTTGACTTTTCACTTTCATGCATTGGAGAAGAAAATGGCAACCCACTCCAGTGTTCTTGCCTGGAGAATCCCAGGGACGGGGGAGCCTTGGTGGGCTGCCATCTATGGGGTCGCACAGAGTCGGACACGACTGAAGCGACTTAGCAGCAGCAGGGGCATTCAGCACAGGACTGAGAACAGAAAGGTGACAATAACAGAAGGTTTTCTGCCTGAACACAGGACAGTCCCTTAGCTCTGGGCCTCCCCAGCTGGTCCTCCTGGGCCAGAGGAAAAGAACCAGGCCAAGCTAGCCAGTATTCTGGATTCTCCAGTTTGCCCTCTTGCTAAATCACCTGTGCTCTAAGGCTGATGTGTTCACTGTGAGTCACCCGTTTGGCTTCCAGGCAGAGGAGTGGAGCATGATTGAGGGCAGAGAGACCCCAGGTCCAATTCGGGCCTCCCTACTCCCTGGGTGGAGCCCCTCCTTTCTCTGTGCCTTAATTTTTCCATCTCTAAATGTGAATAATAATGTATCTATCTTATGCTTGGAGCAAAGGTATGAATGATATAAAATAACATCAACCTACTTATGAATTATATCTAATTTATTTATTAATGAGGTGAAATCCATGTACCATAAAGTTAATCATTTCGAAGTGAACAATCCAGTATCATTTAGTACATTCACAATGTTGGGCAGCTATTATCTCTATCTAGTTCCAAAACATTTCATCACCCTAGATGGAAACCTCATACTGATTAAGTAATCACTCCCCATTTCCTCCTTCCCCTCTCCCTCCCCAGCCTCTGGCAACCACTAATCTGCTTCCTGTCTCTAAGAATTACCTATTCTGGGCATTTCATAAAAATGGAATCATACATTATGGGACATTCTGTGTTTGGCTTCTTTCACTCAACATAATGCTTTTGAGGTTCATCTACATGTAGCTTATGTCAGAGCTTCCTTCTATTTTATGGATGAATAATTTTCTTTTCTGTAGATATTTGACTTTCTGTTTCTCCAGTCATCATTTGATGGGCATCTGGGTTGCTTCCACTTTTGGCTACTTTGAACAGTGCTGCTATGAACGTGCCCCACTCCAGTACTCTTGCCTGGAAAATCCCATGGATGGAGGAGCCTGGTGGGCTGTAGTCTATGGGGTCGCTAAGAGTTGGACACGACTGAAGTGACTCAGCAGCAGCAGCAGCAGCTATGAACGTGGGTGTGTGCTTGCACTATTTGAGTACAGTTTTCAGTGCTTTTGGGTTTCCATCTAGGAGTGGAATTACTAGGATGTTTAATCTTTTGAGAGATCATGAAACTCCACCATTTATTTTTACACACTTGGTATCTCTGATGCCTCCCAAAGCCAGTGAGGAGAGAATTCTAAGTCTCCATTTGGCAGCCAAAAAAACTGAGGCTGGGAGAGGTACCACACCACCCTGAGTTTAATGACCATAGAATAGCTCCCATCTGCTTAGTGACCATTGGGTGCCAGACACTTGCTAAGGAGGGTCTTAGGATTGTACCCCCATAGCCTCACCATCCCTGGAATCTGATAGATCTGGGTTTAACTCCCAACTTGGGCAAGGTATACTCTGAATCTCCATCTCCCTCTTTCATCTGCATGCATGCTCAGTAGCTTTAGCTGTGTTCAACTCTGTGCAACCCTGCAGGCTGTAGCCAGCCAGGCTCCTCTGTCTGTGGAATTCTCCAAGCAAGAATACTGGAATGGGTTGCTGTGCCCTCCTTGAGGGGATCTTTCCTGGCCCAGAGATCGAACCAGCATCTCTCATGTGCACCTGCGTTGGCAGGCGGGTTCTTTACCACTAACGCCACTTGGGAAGCCCCTCTATCATCTGAGTCCCTATCTTAACGTGGAGAATGAATGTGGAGAATGTAGGCAGATGATGGGGCTTGTGTTAAATAAACCTTTGAGGGAATTCCCTGGCGGTCCAGTGGTTAGGAGTCTACACTTTCACTGCTGAGGGCCTGGGTTCGATCACTGGTCAGGGAACTGAGACCCCACAAGCCATGCAGCATGGCCAAAAAATAAAGCAGGCCTTTGATTTAAAGATGAATCAAACAAAAAGTGATCAACTCAGGCTCAAAAGAGTGAGTATATTGCCAAAATCACATAGCAATTGGTGGCTAGATCCAGCCTGCAAGCATTTTTGAGGTTTCCTGAATTCCTGTTAGTGAGGTGAGATCCTTAAGGCAGGTTCTCTTGGGTGGGGGGTAGGGATTTGCTGCTGTGTTGCTTTGTTCTTTGGGGAGCTGATAACTTTGATAACAGAGAATCTTGCTGAATCAGCCTGGGGTGGCTTGTGGTCATGAACGACAATCGGTTCCCCAGAGGAGGTTACCTTTGCCCCTAACTGTTCACTCCTCTTTCCTGTTCTACACTTTATATCAGCACAGCCGAAGGCAGGATGACTTCTGGTGCCCCAAATAGGCCTGGCCCAGGCACTTCCTTGCCTCTAGGCATTGGAACCCGCTGGTCCCTCTGCCTTGAGGCACCCATCACCCTTGTCTTTCATTTTTGCCCCGCACACTCTACAATCTTTGCAATCGATTTCCTCCCCCACCTCTGGTCTCCTCTCCCCGTGGGTTCCCCACTCCAGCCCACTGACCTCTTGTTCCTTGAGGATCCTCCCCTCATTCAGCCCCAGGGCCTTTGCACTTGTTCCCTTTGCTCAGAATGCTCTTCTTTCTGTCTTCCTATCGTTCTGGGATCATTCAAACATCACTTCCCCTTAGAGGGCTGCTCTGACCACCTTATCTAAACTAGGTTCCTTGTCCTTCCTGTGAGCACATCCTACTTACTAAGATCCTTACCAGACATTATCGTATTCATTTATTTAAATTTTTTTTTAAATTTATTTTTTGGCAGCATTGCACAGCATGTGGGATCTTTAGCTCATGACCAGGAATGGGACTCATGTCCCCTGAAGTGGAAGCACAGTCTTAACCACTGGACCACCAGGGAAGCCCCTCATTTGTTCACTTACTGCTGCCTCCACAACTTGAATATAAATTCCAGCAGGGCAGGAACCCGTTGTGCTCAGCACTGTATTTCCAGGCTGAGACCAGTGCCTTGCACATAGTATTCAGATGTTCAAAAATGTCTGTCAACTGAGTGACCACAAGGTTCCTTATCATAAATATGAATTCTTTTTCCTCCCAAATTGGATGACAAATGTGAAGACCTTTTCATGCTTGGCATTCAAGTTCCAGAACTCTCAACAGGGTCTCAGGAATTAAAATCCTGAGCTGTTCTCACCACCAGACGTGTCACCTTGGGCAAGTCACTGGCCCTCTGTGGGCCTCCAATTTGTCAAATAAAGTCCTTAACTCTTAACTACTCCCCCGCGCTTTTTTTTTTTTCAAAAGCTGGTGAAAGCTGTGGCTCCCAGTCTCCCCTGGTAAACTAAACTCATGATTTTGTACATGATTTTAAGGGATTTACTAATGCCCTGCCCAGAGTTCAATTCTGAGTTTTCCCTCTCCAGATAATCTATATCAAAATTGATTTGTTTGTGGACTCATTGGTCAGTAGCTAGTCAAATGATACCAATGGTCTGTGCCTAGCCTCATGCTGGGAGATTCTGGGGTCCCAAAAGACCTAGTCATGAGCTAGCTGGGAGAGCCCACAGGGGGAGCTTGCGTACAGCCTAGGAATTAAGCATAGAAAGGTTCGTGGAGGAGGGGCTGCTGCAGCTGGGCTTTGAAGGATGAATAGGAGTTAGTTCAAGCCATGAAATTAAAAGACGCTTACTCCTTGGAAGGAAAGTTATGACCAACCTAGATAGCATATTCAAAAGCAGAGACATTACTTTGCCAACAAAGGTTCATCTAGTCAAGGCTATGGTTTTTCCTGTGGTCATGTATGGATGTGAGAGTTGGACTGTGAAGAAAGCTGAGCGCCGAAGAATTGATGCTTTTGAACTGTGGTGTTGGAGAAGACTCTTGAGAGTCCCTTGGACTGCAAGGAGATCCAACTAGTCCATTCTGAAGGAGATCAGCCCTGGGATTTCTTTGGAAGGAATGATGCTAAAGCTGAAACTCCAGGACTTTGGCCACCTCATGCGAAGAGTTGACTCATTGGAAAAGACTCTGATGCTGGGAGGGATTGAGGGCAGGAGGAGAAGGGGACGACAGAGGATGAGATGGCTGGATGGCATCACTAACTCCATGGACGTGAGGCTGGGTGAACTCCAGGAGTTAGTGATGGACAGGGAGGCCTGGCATGCTGTGATTCATGGGGTCGCAAAGAGTCGGACACGACTGAGCGACTGAACTGAACTGAGGAGTGAGGGGGGGGGGCGGGGGAGGGGGTGGAGTCTAATTGGATAAGAAACAGGAGATTGGAATTTGTTCAGCTGAAGGACAGGAGAGCATTTAATTGGCTAAGGTGTAGAAGGATAGAGTCTGATTGGCTTGCTGCTAAGCTAAGTCACTTCAGTTGTGTCCGACTCTGTGCGACCCCATAGACAGCAGCCCACCAGGCTCCGCCATCCCTGGGATTCTCCAGGCAAGAACACTGGAGTGGGTTGCCATTTCCTTCTCCAATGCATGAAAGTGAAAAGTGAAAATGAAGTTGCTCAGTCGTGTCCGACTCTTAGCAACCCCATGGACTGCAGCCTACCAGGCTCCTCTGTCCATGGGATTTTCCAGGCAAGAGTACTGGAGTGGGTTGCCATTGCCTTCTTCACTGATTGGCTTAGGGGAGATCAAAATGAAGTATCAGCAGTGTCATTTATCCTCTATTTCATAAGTCCTTTATCCCTAAGCCCTGGTATGGGGAGGTGGAGATTAACCCCTGCCCCAAATTATGGGGAAATGGAGACAGGTGTGTGTGGAGGAAGGGATGGGGCTGGGTCACTCTAGGCAAAGGCCAGAGAAGACACCTTGTTCCCTATTGCTCATTTTGCCGTCCCCAGAGTGACTGGATTACTAGGATTCTGTCCAGGCAGGAGAGGAGTGAAGCTAACCCTCTACACACAGAAGGTGAAGTCCTTGATCCTCTGAGCTTCCCACACTCCCTGGCAGCACCCCTAGTTTTAGGGAAACATGCTGTTCACCTCTCTAGTTTCTGAGGACCAAGGCTTGTCCTCCCTCCACCCACCTCAAAGCAACTGTTGTTGTTCAGTCACTAAGCTGTGTCTGACTCTTTGTGGCCTTGTGGACTGCAGCCAGGGTCCTCTGTCCTCCACTATCTCCTGGGGTTTGCTCAAATTCATGTCCATTGAGTTAGTGATGTTATCTAACCATCTCATCCTCTGCCACCTCCTTCTCCTTTTGCCTGCAATCTTTCCCAGCATCAGGGTCTTTTCCAATGAGTTGGCTGTTCAAATCAGGTGGCCAAAGTATTGGAGCTTCAGCTTCAGCATCAGTCCTTCCAATGAATATTCAAGGTTGATTTCCATCAGGATGGACTGGTTTGATCTCCTTGCAGTCTAAGAGATGCTTAAGAGTCTTCTCCAGAACCACAATTTGAAGGCATCAATTCTCTGGCACCCGCTCATCCTTCTTCATGGTCTAACTCTCACATCCAGACATGACTACTGGAAAAACCATAGCTTTGACTAGACGGACCTTTGTTGGCAAACATCTCCACCTGGGTCTATATTGGTATAGTCCTTGTCTTCTCTGAAGTTCTCTCCTTTTCATTCATCCTGCTCTTTCTGAAACATACACTTTATCAAGACTGAATCAAAAGGAAACAGACAATTTGAACAGATTGACCACCAGAAATGAAATTGAACCTGAAATTTAAAAAAAAAGTCCCAGAAAACAACAGTCTAGGACTAGACAACCCCACAGGGGAATTCTACCAAATATATAAAGAAGAACTAATACCTATCCTTCTCAAACTACTGCAAAAAATTGAAGAGGAGGGTACACTCCCAAACTCATTCTCTGAGAACACCATTACCCTGATACCAAAAACCAGACAAAGACAACAAAAAAAGACACAAAACAGAAAATTACAGGCCAGTGTCTGTTTTGCTATTGTTTTTATCAATATTTTAAAATTGAAGTATAGTTGATTTACAATGTTGTGTTAATTTCTACTGTACAGTGAACTGATTTAGTTATGCATACATATACATTCTTCTTAAAAAGTGTTCTTTTCTATTATGTTTTATAATAGGATATTGAATATAGTTCTCTGGGCTATACAGTAGAGCTTGTTTATCCAATCTATATATAAAAGCTGATGCAACTTTAAATTGGATTTTTTTTTTTACTTTCTATTTCTGATATTTCATTATTAGTGTATAGAAACACAGCAGATTTCTGTTTATTAATCATGCACCCTGCAACCTTGATGAATTTATTAGTTCTAAAAGTTTTGGAGTGAAGACTTTAGGGTTCTCTATATAGAGTATCATGCCATCTGCAAATAGTGACAGTTTTACCTCTTCCCTTTCAACTCAAATACGGTTTATTTCTTTTTCTTGTTTCTGATTGCCATGGCTAGGACTTCCAGTACTATGTTAAACAGAAGAAAAAGTGGACATCCTTGTCTTACTCCTGAATTTAGTATGTAGGCTTTCAATTTTCACCATTGAGCATTATGTTGGCTGTGATTTTATCATAAATAGACCTTATTATGTTGATGTATGTCTTCATACATTATTACATTGATGTAAACTTCAATGAGAGTTTTCATCATGAATGAATGCAAAATTCTGTCAAATGCTTTTTCTTCAGTTGTTGAGATGATTGTATAATTTTTATCTTTCCTTTTTAAAATATGGTATATCACATTGACTGAATTCCATATGTGGAACCGTTCTTGTGACCCTGGAATAAATCCAACTTGATCATGCTGTATGATCCTTTTTATGAATTGTTGGACTCAGTTTGCTAATATTTTGTTGAGGATTTTTGCATCTTATATTCAGCAAAGATATTGGCCTATAACTATTAGAGAAAAGCAAATAAAAACTATAGTGAGGTACCACCTCACACGGGTCACACAGGTTAGAATCGCCATCATTAAAAAGTCTACAAACAAAAAATGCTAGAGAGGATATGGAGAAAAGGGAATACTCCTACACCATTGGCAGGAATGTTAGTTGGTGTAGGCACTGTGGAAAACAGCATGGAGGTTCCTCAGAAAACTAAAAGTAGAATTATCATATGATCCAGCAATCATATGGGCATGAGTATATGGCATACGTGCCCATATACTCCTGGGCATGTATATGGACAAAAAGGTGCATACATCCCTATGGTAATAGCAGCACTATTCACAACAGTGTAAAAGCTTCACGATGGTGAAGACACAGAAACAGTGTGAACAAAATAATGCCACTTGCAGCAACATGGATGCAACTAGACATTATCATCCTGAGTGAAATAAGTCAGGAAGAGAAAGACAAATACCGTATGGTATCACTTATATGTGAAATCTAAAATATGACACAAAGGAACCCATGTATGAAACAGAAACAGAGTCACAGACACAGAGAACTGACTAGTTAGTGGTTGCCAAGAGGATTGAATCAATATTGTTAAAATGGCCATACTACTGAAAGCAGTCTATAGATTCAGGGCATGTGTGCGCTCAGCCACTGTCCAACTCTTTGTGACCCCATGTAGCCTGCCAGGTTCCTCTGTTTGTAGGATTCGTCAGGCAAGAATACTGGAGTGGGTTACCATTTCATCTTCCAGAGGATATTCCCAATCCAGGGATTGAACCCATGTCTCTTATGCCTCCAGCACTGCAGACAGATTCTTTACCACTGAGTCATTGGGGAAGCCCAAAACTCCTATAAAAATACCCATGACATTTTTCACAGAGCTAGAACAAATAATCCTAAAATTTATATGGGACCACAAAAGACCTGGAATTGCCAAAGCAATTCTGAGAATAAAAGAGAAAAGAACAAAGCTGGAGGTATAACCCTCCCAGACTTCAGGGTATACCACAAAGCTACAGTAATCAAAACAGCATGGTAGAACAGACACATAGATCAATGGAACAGAATAAAAAGCCCAGAAATAAACTGACATACCAATGGCCAATTAGTCTAAAACAAAGGAGGCAAAAATACACAATGGAGAAGACAATCTCTTCAACAAGTGGTGCTGGGAAAACTGGACAGCTATATGTAAGAGAATGAGGTTACAACATTCTCTCATACCATATACAAAAATAAACTCAATGTTGTTTAAAGATCTAAATGCAAGACCTAAAACTGTAAAAACCATCTGTCTCATTCTCCATTGAAAATTCCAGTCTAAATGGGCCCAGGCCAAAAACTCTGGAGTTACCCATGACTTTTCTTTCTCTCACACTGCATTCAATCTGTCAGCAAATCTTTTCAGTGGCCCACCAGGATGCACACTATCTGTGCTCTCACCTCCCAACCCTCTTCTCCTCCAACTCTCCTCCACGCTCAACTTGCTGTAGACTCATGGGTCTCTTGGATGTTCCTTAAGACACAGTCCACCCTCAGGACCTTTGCACAGACTGTGCCCTCTGCCTGGTAAGCTCTTTCTCCAAATATCTGCCTTCTTCCCTTCTGAATGAACATTCATGCACATCACTCGTGTCTGAATCTTTGCAACCCCATGGATTGTAGCCTGCCAGTCTCCTCTGCCCATGGGATTTTCCCAGGAAGAATACTAGAGTGGGTTGCCATTTCCTTCTCCAGGGAATCTTTCTGACCCGGGGGTTGAACCCATGTCTTTGGCGTCTCCTGCATGGGTGGGCAGATTCTTTACCACCCGGGATTACCCCTTTCCTTCTGGTCTCTGCTTAAATGTCACTTCCTCAGAGAAGCCTGGTGGCTCAAATGCTAAAGGATCTACCTGCAATGCGAGAGATCTTGGTTTGATCCCTGGGTCGGGAAGATCCCCCAGAGAAGGAAATGGCAACCTACTCCAGTATTCTTGACTGGAAAATCTATGGACAGAGGAGCCTGGGGGACTATAGTCCATGGGATCGCAAAGAATCGGACACAACCAAGCAACTAACACTTTCACTTTCAGAGAGGCCTTTCTCTTTTCCTTATCTCACTAGATTGTTCCTCCATAGGAAACATATATCACATAAAATACCCACTTAAATTATGTGTTGCAGGCTTCCCTGTTAGCTCAGTAGTGAAGAATCCCACCTGCCAAGGCAGGAGACATGAGTTTGACCTCTGTTCTAGAAGATCCGACATGCCATGGCGTGGCTAAGCCCTTGCACCACAACTATTGAGCCTGTGCTCTAGAGCCCGGGAACTGCAACCACAGAAGCCTATGTGCCCTAGAGTCTGTGCTCTGCAACAAGAGAAGCCACTGCAATGGTAAGCTCATGCTCTGGAGAGTAGCCCCCACTCCCTGCAACTAGAGAAAAGCCTGCACAGCAATGAAGACCCTGCACAGACAAAATAAATAAAAAGTAAAATTATATAAAAAATTATGTGCTGCTAATCACATGCTTTTTTAAAAAAAAATAATATCCAGAGATCAGGAATGTGCTCTGTTTTATTCACTGTAGAACAACATCTGGTAGTCTCTGGGGACTTTTAAAAGTATTTCTTTACTTTTTAAAATTTACTGTATTTATTCTTATTGTTATTTTATTTATTTTTATGTTTTGGCTGTGCTGCAAAGGATATGGGATCTTAGTTCCCTGACCGTCGATCAAACCTGCTCCCCTTGCATTGGAAGTGCAGAGTCTTAACCACTGCACTGCTAGGGAAATCCCAAACTTGTTTGTTGAATAACCATGTGCTCTCTGCCAGCTGGGGCTGGGAAAGAGGCATGGAATGAAAAAGAATGTCTCCTTGCATGGAGTTCAGTCCTGTCCAGAGGGAGACAGTCACTAAACAGACCATTTCAAGAATAATTTTTCTGTGACTGAAGATGCATGGGAGCTATGGCTGCCTTGAGTATGATTTTTGAACTGAAGACAGAAGCTGGGGAAGCCCTCAGAGCTGAGACCTAAAGGATAAATAGAAGTTAGCTGAGCAGGTGAGAAGGAACAGAATTCTAGGCAGAAGGAACAGCATGTACACAGGCTTTGAAATGGGAGATGGCCTTGGTGAGTTTGATGAAAAATGGTCTCAAGTGACTGGTGTGTGGACTATGAGCAAGAAAGTGGTGAGTGATGAGTTGGAAAGGGCGGTTTGCTCCCTTATTCACCCAGAACTCCTGAACTGCTCTCATCTTGGCTCCAGAGCTCCCCAGGTCTTTGTCCCCTATTTTGTGTCCTAGGAGAGACTGCTAAGGACCACTCAAGCAGCGCTTTTGCCTTGTGACTTACAGATGGGTTCAACCAATGGGGAGCCACAGCAGGCATGGGAGGGAGGGAGGAGAGTGAGATCAGTGTATTTCTACCTCACCCCCTTTCCCGTGTAGTTTGTGCAGGCAGGCTGAGGCTCTTGGCCAAAGGTTCATGACCCCTGCCAGGCAGTCCTTTCCACATAGCCTGATCTGGTCCAAGTTGTAGTAACAACTTACTCCTTGGTTCCAGTCTCAGAATGGTTCCTGGTGACAACTGTATTATCCATTTGAAAATAGTGCTTTTATTAAACCCTTTTCAAATTACCCCATTTGATTACTCTGTTTCAGAACTCTTTTTTAAGACTGAGGTTAAATTCACATAATATAAAGTTATCCCTTATGATTATACAGTGGCAGTGATGAATAGATTCAAGGGATTAGATCTGGTAGTCAGAATGCCTGAAGAACTATGGACAGAGATTTGTAACACTCTACAGGAGACAGTGGCCAAAGCCATCCCCAAAAAAGAGAAACGCAAGAAGGCAAAGTGGTTGTCTGAGGAGGCCTTACAAACTGCTGAGAAAAGAAGAGAACTGAAAGGCAAGGGAGAAAGGGAAGATATAGCCAACTGAACAGAGTTCGAGAGGACAGCAAAGAGAGATTAAGAAGGCCTTCTTAAGTGAACAATGCAAATAAATAGAAGAAAATAAGAGAGTCGGAAGGCCTAGAGATCTCTTCAAGAAAACTGGAGTTAGCAAGGGAACATATCATGCAAGGATGGGCACGATAAAGGACTGAAATGGTAAGGACCTAACAGAAGCAGATAAGATTAAGAAGAGGTGGCAAGAATGCCCAGAAGAATTGTACAAAAAAGATTTTAATGACCCGGATAACCAGGATGGTGTGGTGACTCACCTAGAGCTGGACGTCATGGAGTGCGAAGTCAAGTGGGTCACAAGAAGCACTACTACAAAGAAAGCAAATATCAACAACCTCAGATATGTGGATGATACCACTCTAATGACAGAAAGCGAAGAGGAACTAAAGATCCTCTTAATGAGGGTGAAAGATGAGGGTGAAGAAGCTGGCTTAAAACTAAACATTCAAAAAACTAAGATCATGGCATCCAGTCCCATCACTTCATGGCAAATAGAAGGGGAAAAAGTGGAAACAGTGACAGATTTTATTTTCTTGGGCTCCAAAACCACTGCAAGTGGTTACTGCAACCATGAAATTAAAAGACACTTCCTCCTTGGAAGAAAAGCTCTGACAAAGCTAGACAGTATATTAAAAAGCAGAGATATCACTTTGCCAACAAAGATCTGTCTAGTCAAAGCAATGGTTTTCCAATAGTCATGTACAGATGTGAGAGTTGGACCATAAAGAAAGCTGAGTGTCAAAGAACTGATGCTTTCAAATTGTGTTGCTGGAGAAGGCTCTTGAGAGTCTCTTGAACTGCAAGGAGATCAAACCAGTCAATCCTAAAGGAAATCAACCCTGAATATTCATTGGAAGGACTGATGCTGAAGCTGCAGCTCCAATACTTTGGCCACCTGATGCGAAGAGCTGACTCACGGGAAAAGACCCTGATGCTGGGAAAGACTGAGGGCAGGAGGAGAAGGGGGAGGAGGAGGATGAGATGGTTGGATGGCATCACTGACTCAATGAACATGAATTTGAGCAAACTCCAGGACATAATGCAGGACAGGAAAGCCTGGCATGCTGCAGCCTGTGGGTTCACAAGGAGCTGGACATGATTTAGCTAGTGAACAATAACAATAAAAATTAATCATTTAAAAATGTACAATTCAGTGGCCATAGTATATTCACAAATATTGTGTCACCCTCACTTCACTCTAGTTCCAAAATTTTTCATCACCCCAAAAAGGAGATCTTATATCCATCCCCTGCTTGGTATTGGCTCCTTATTGCCCCTCCATCAAGCCCCCGGTAACCACTAATCAGCTTTCTGTCTCTATGTATTTACCTATTCTTGGACATTTCATATAAGTGGAATCACACAGTGTATGGCCTTTCCTGTCTGGCTCCTTTCATTTGGCATAATTGTTTCAAGGTTCATCACACTGTCAATGAATCAATGCTTCTTTATTCTTTTTTAAAAAATTTATTTATTTTTAATTGAAGGATAGTCATAATATTGTGTTGGTTTCTGCCATACATCAACATAGGTCTACATATGTCCCCTCCCTCTGGAGCCTCCTTCCTTCTTCCCACCACATCCCACCCATCTTGGTTGTCACAGAGCCCTCGTTTGTGTTCCCTGAGTCATACAGCAAGTTCCCAGTGGCTATCTATTTTACATATGTTAGTGTATATGTTCCATGCTGCTCTCTCCATTTGTCCCACGCTCTCCTTCCTAGCTGAGTGATGCTCCATTGTACAGATACTGCATAATTGTTTATCCATTCATCCACTGATGGACACGTGGATTGTTGCCACCTCCCGACTACCGTAAATAATGCTGCTATAAACATATATATTCATATGTCTGTGTGAGTCCCTGTTTTCAGTTCTTTTGGGCATATACTTAGGAGTGGAATTTGGTTCATATGGTAATTTTATTCCTCTAAAAAGGAACAACCAAACTTTTCCCATGGTAGTTGCACCATCTTCAGTCCATGAGGAAAGCTCTCTTCTTTTCATCTCTGCCCCTTAAAGCCTGCTGTGGGCTTCTGGAGCCCTTCCCCATACTGAGCCACTCTCCACCTTTACTCACTTCCAGGTGTCTTTCAGGTACCATCTCCCTAGTCCAATCACCGCCTCCACTTCCTCCCCTCCTACTCTGACCTCAATCTGTTGAGCCTGGCTGAGGACTCTGGTGACTTGGTAATCACACAGTCCTGACTCTTGTTAGTGTCTGGGCCTCTTGACCTCTGGCACAGGTGATGCTGCTTCTTACCTGGCTTCCTCCACCTTCCCGACATGACCTATCTCCACCTCCAGCTCCATGCCTCTGCCTGTCCTCTTTCTAAATGCAGCTGTGATCAACACTTCTTCTTCCCATCCTCTTCTCAGTCCAACTTCTGGAATAATATCACTGACACATTACGTTGGCATCTACTGTCTTCCCAGTACAGGTGAGTCACAGACACACTGCTCGTGATAGTTCTAGCTGCCTCCTGGGTGTCTGCATGCATGGCCAAGAGGTCTTTTTCAGACTCAAGGTAAGTCAGGGTGTCTCAGCCTTGGCACTGCTGACATTTGGGGCCAGATTGTTCTCTGCTGTGGGGGACATCCTTTGCATCATAGGATGCTGAACAGCGTCCCTGGTCTCCACCCACTAGATTGTAGCACCTGTAGCACCTCCCAATCTGCAGTCTGACAACCCAAAGTGTCTTCAGACGTTGCCAAATGTTCTCTGGGTGAACAATCTGTCCCAGTTGAGAACTGCTAGGATAGCCCAAATCAAACCTGAAACTTGTGCTGACACTTGTCCAGCCCATGCTCTGTACCAAGCATGGGGCACTGCAAACGCCGTCTCATCTCCTGGTCATCACCTGCATTTTATCTGTCCAGGGATGGAGTCCCACAGGGATCATGTAACTTGCCTGAGGTCGCACAGCCAGGAAGCCTACTCTCAGTGATTCCACATCCCCAGGCCTCTCAGCTTGCTCCTCCTTCCTTGTCTCCATCTCTCAGGGCAGAAAAGCTGGGCTGAAACCCTCTCCTCTCCTCCTCAGTCCCCTAGAAACCCACATCCCGCGAGGCACCAATGAGGACACCCACCAGTGACAGCCTGGAGGGGTGGGATGGGATGGGAATTGGGAGGGAGGCTCAGGAGGGAGGGACATACATGTACCTATGGTTGATTCATGCTGATTTATGGTGGAAACCAACACAATACTGTAAAGTGATTATCCTCCAATTAAAAGTAAAATTAAATTTAAAAAATTAAGCTCCAATGTGCTTTAGAACAAACCAACTGGGAATTTCCTAGTGGTCCAGTGGTTAGGACTCCACACTGTCGCTGCCAAGGGCTGAGGTTCAATCCCTGGTCAGGGAGCTAATATCTCACAAGCCACACAGCACAGCCAAAAAAAAAAATTAAGATTAAAAACAACAGCACCAATAACCAGGGCTTCCCTGGTGGCTCCCTGGCAAAGAATCTGCCTGCCAGTGCAGTAGACAAGTGTTTGATTCCTGATCCGGGAACATCCCACACACCACGGAGCAACTAAGCCTGTGCCACACGACTACTGGGCCATACTCTGGAGCCCGGGAGCCAGAACTGCTGAAGCTGGAGCGCCTACAGCCTGTGCTCCACAACGGAGAAGACACCGCAATGAGAAGCCTGTATCAAACAGAGAGGAACCCCCGGACTGCAACTAGAGAAATACCTGTGAACCCAGCACAGCCAAAATAAATAAATAAACATTAAACAAAACAGAACAATCAATGGGGGCTTCTTCCCTGTTCCAGTACCATCTACGGCTCCCCACTGCTCACCAGGTCAACCCTCAGGCACTCAGACTGGACGACTCCAGCCTGCCTGTCTCTCACACCCCAAGGCCAGGGGAACCCACCTGCTCAGCCACCTCCTCGGCTGTCTCTGTGCTGGAGCCCCACGCCCTCTCCCGCACCTGTTGAAATCCAACCTCTCCCTGAAGTCCTGGCTCAGATGTCACATCCCTCACGTTGCCTCCTCTGGCCTCCCTTCTGCCTCCTCCTAGCAGCAAAGCTTCAATTATTTGTATATCCTCTCCTTCACCTCTAAACACTACTCCCTCCCACTCTCACCACCTACTGAGAACTTCATGAAAATGACAGAGAAAGAAATCACCCAGTGCTCGCTTCGGCAGCACATATACTAAAAATTGGAACGATACAGAGAAGATTAGCATGGCCCCTGTGCAAGGATGACACGCAAATTCGTGAAGCATTCCATATTTTTAAATGTGTTTCTTATCCATTCCAAAAAAAAAAAAAAAATCACCCACATTTACCACCTGCTGGGGCAAGTGGGGCATCTTACATTTGTTCTAGAATTCTCTCCTTCAAGTTTTGAGCCCTCTGCCTCTTTCTGGAATTTGGGAAAGACCAGTGCCCTGATTTTTCCAAAACTCAAATTCAGGGATTTTCAGCCTCCTCCTCTGTCTTTATCTTAATCCAGACAGATGGTTTTGGATTCTGAAATTTCAGCCATTCACAATCACCTGTCACCATTTTTGCCCTGACTAGGTCTTACCTTTCTATTACTTAATAGTTTTCTCTCAGTGCTTTTCCTTTCAAGCCTTATTTATTTCAAGCAAAATTCATATTGCTGTTATTACACTCACGAGACTG
The DNA here is from genome assembly GCF_003369695.1 of Bos indicus x Bos taurus. Lineage (NCBI taxonomy): Eukaryota > Metazoa > Chordata > Mammalia > Artiodactyla > Bovidae > Bos > Bos indicus x Bos taurus. Next base: position 102,774,338 of record NC_040082.1, read on the forward strand.
GGGATTTAATGTTCAGGCCAAGTGTATTTTTTCTTCTACATATGAAGACAAATCTCTCATTTAATATAAATATATAAAATAGAAAATGAATAGAAAATGTTCCTCTGTGTGACATATAAAATTACCAGGCTTGAGTTCAGGTTCTTTTTCAGCATGAGCCACCTGTTCTCCTTGCTTGGCCCTGCAACAAACCTTTCTCTGCCTAAAATAAAATAAAATAAAATAAAAATAAGACTAGTAGACTGAATAGCTAAGGATACTTGTATCATGCTTTGGAAACCAGAGTATTTTCTGTAAGGTTCAGACTTGTAAAAATTCATTCATTCATTCATTCACTGAAAGTGTATCCTTTTCCTAGTTTGATTTAAGTATATTGACAAAGAAAACTTGTGTATATTCAGGATATTCAATGTGATTTGATATTTATTCTCATTATTCAGATTTTAGCTGGAAAACTGATACCTAACCTCATATAGTACAACCTTTTCTACCTCATGGCAAAACCCTGTGTTATATCCCTTTACTGGTGGAAATATCTGTATCTATTTTCCCCACTTGAATCTTAGTTCCATGAGGACAGATATTTGGTCTGTTTTTATTTTCTGCCATATTCCCAGCTCTAAAACAATGCTTAGAACACAGTGGGTACTTCACCGTTGTATGGACTAATTCTGAGCCAATGGCTGCTCAGCTCAGCACTGGCTAGTCTTGAGGGGGGAGGCGCACTCTTAGGAAGACCCTATTCTCAAGGAGAGACAGAGCCAAGCTAAAGCGGGACTTGCACGTGGACTGGGTAGGGAAGTCTTAGCTATCTCTGAACCAGGACATGGAATTAGCAAACAGGATTTGCTGGTGAGGGAGAAGGCTGGAAGCTTCCCGGTGGTTAATAATAGCAGTCAGCCCTTACATAGTACTTCAGTTCAGTTCAGTTCAGTCACTCAGTCATGTCCAACTCTTTGCGACCCCATGAACTGCAGCATGCTAGGCCTCCCTGTCCATCACCAACTCCCAGAGTTCACTCAAATTCATGTCCATCAAGTTGGTGATGCGATCCAGCCATCTCATCTTCTGTCATCCCCTTCTCCTCCTGCCCCCAATCCCTCCCAGCATCAGAGTCTTTTCCAATGAGTCAACTCTTCACATGAGGTGGCCAAAGTATTGGAGTTTCAGCTTTAGCATCAGTCCTTCCAAAGAACACCCAGGACTGATCTCCTTTAGAATGGACTGGTTGGATCGCCTTGCAGTCCAAAGGAAAAACCAAAGTGCTCCTTACACCTTGAAACAGGGTTTCTCAACCCGGGCCTTGTTGACTTTCTCTGCTGTGAGAGGCTCTCCGGTGTGGGCATCATAGGGTGTTTAGCAGCATCCCTGGCCTCTACCCACAAGATGCCAGTAGTACCCTAGCTCCCAGATGTGATGATCAAACGTATCTCCAGACATTGCCAAAGGTGTCTAGGGAGCAGGGATGGGGGGTGGGGGTGGGCGGCAGAATTGCCTTAGGTGAGAACAGCTTCCCTAAAGCATTCTGACAACCTTCTGAGGTGGACATATAGTAAGTGAAGAAGCATTTGAACTCTCTACCTTCAGAGTTCACAGTCTACCACTGTGCTATACAGCTTTGCATTTGACCTTGATCCCTGGCTCTGTCTTCTGAGAGTCCAGCACTGCTCTGGGCCTGCTCCATCTCTTGGCCCTTCCATCAGGCTAACCAGACCTCCTGCCTCATCAGCCCCCTGAGCCGGGACTGGCTCACCTGCCCCTCATTAAGTCTGTAACTGCATCCAGAACTTATTTTTTTTGATAAATCAAAAGGCTTCGGAATGGTGGTCCTCCGGGGAGGAAATCTGGACATCTTTGCCCTTTCTTCAATTTCTTTATGGTTTACTATAGTTTTAACTCTGGAGCTCATTAAGAGGGGACCATTATTTTCTCATAGCTTCAGGCTTCTCTGTTTGACCTGGCCCTTGCCTGAATCTGGACAGTCTTGAGGGGAGATGTCTCCCCTCAAGCCTGCAGCCTGTACTTCAGGTTCCCTAGATGGCCTTGAAATAAGAGCTTGGACCTTTGCTCTCCGGGGTTTTTTCTCCCCCCTTTGACAGATAGTTTTGGGGATCCAGTATGTGCAAGGTCATTTGCTTTGCTCTGGGGAGACCATGGGGAGCTGGAGGCCAGCTGTGAGTCCTCCTACCTGCCTGCCCTCTTTCCCAAATCAGACCAGGCAATGGTATGTGCCTCATGTCTGGAGGCTGGCTGACTCTATCCAGGCTCTTCTGGAGCAGGTGAGCTGGCCAAGGACAATATCCTAGCTGGAGGAATCAAGGTGGCTAGCAGGAGATGGGTGGAGTGGGAGGAGTAGAAAAAGAGTCTGTGGTGCCTGTTGAATCTGGAAATCTTCCTGGTTGCAGAGCCCCAGGCGGGTGGGTTGGACCCGAGATCCAGAGGGAGCAGGAGAGCTAGCTCCCAAGGGCTGTTGGAGTTTGAGGATTTCTGGGGATCCCAGAGGAGGCTCCTGGGGGCCTGCTGGTGCTGCCTTACGGACCCCTGTTCCAGCTTGGGAGCGGGCCCTGGATTAGGGGCCATGAGGGGTGCTGGTATGGGAGGTGGGTCCTAGAGAGTGGTCCAGAGGGGGATAAAGGCGCCAAAGGCAGTCAGGACAGCAGGAAGCCTGATGGTTTGGGGCCTCTGGGTATCTTAAGTCTGTCTCTTCACCTGTCTCTATCTCAGTATCTTGTTCTCCATCTTTCCACCTGTCACTCTCTCTCACTGAGGCCTCCGGTGTCTTTCCCTTTCTGCTCCTGTCCACACCTCCATGTCTCCACGTCTCTCATTTTCTCCCATCTCTGGGGGCCGCGCCTCAGTCCCCGCCCAGAGGCTGTTGAGATCGGGGGCGTGCCCGGGGCGGGCCACCCGTCCCGGCCGGCCGGCGGGGCGGCTTAAAGGGCTGGGTTGTCTGACTGTGCGGTCAGAGCCGAGGTTGCGGTTCAGGCAGATCTGGATCGAGGGCGGGAGGCCGAGACCCGCAGGGTGAGTGCGTGTGGGGAAGGGCGGGCTGTAACCTAAGAGGGGCGGCAGCCCAGCGCGGTAACCCGAGGTGCACCAGCTCTCGGGCTGGTACCACGGGTGCGAGCGGCTGAGCGCGGCGGCTGACGTGGGCACCGCGGGCCCCAGGGATCCCCAGGACCCAAGAGGGGACTGCCTGTAAGGGACTCTGGGGTGTGTGTGTGTGTGTGTGTGTGTGTGTGTGTGTGTGTGTGTATTCCCGACCGTATCTCCGACCGTCTGTGCATCTGTGTGGTTTCTCCTGTTGTAAGCCTAGGAGTCCTGGATACATGCTTCTCTCCGGGTTTCCATGCAGACCCAGATCTTAAGAAGGCACAGGCTCCTCATCAGGTCATTGTAGACGCATCCAAGCCCAGCCCTATGACGCCTCCTTAAGACTGATCGGGGTCACTGGGATTTCACTTCACCTTGTCTTAAAGGGAAGCCTGCATGCCGCTGGTGAACTTTTAGGCTTGTGGTTCCGCCTGGGTCACACACCTCGCAGGCATAGAGCCTCCAAGAGCCCCTCTATGAAAAGAGGATGCCTGCCTAGGTCCCCACAGTTAGCTGTGAGGATTGTGTGAGGTCCTGCTGTTGTTCCCAGCTGATGTCTGTCGTATAATAAGGAAATTATGTTGCCTTGTGTCCCAGGGGTCAGAACTGGCCCGCTTGGACCACGGGGTGGCTAGCCAGCTGGGAGCACCACAAGGCAACTGAGGCCCATCAGCTGATAAGTCTCAGGCTGGAGGTAGGAGGGAAACAGTTGGGGAGCTGGGATTTGAACAAACCAGCCCTGGCTGACCCCAAAATCCTGGGTACTTTCCGATGGCTGCCGCCTCTCGGTATAGCCCAGCTTGGGTTTCGGAGCAGTAACATTAGATCCAGACTAGTGTCCCGCCGTGACCTGAGTTTGTATCTGCAGAGGTGCTTGGATGACTCTGGGGACATTCAGAGACTGGGACCTCATTTCTCCTCCCTGGTAAGACATGGGCATGATTCTTTAAATCCTCGAATGGCAGGGCAACAATAATGAATGTGATGGCAGTACCAACCTCCATGAGAGAGACCTTAGATCAAGGACTTCTTGTCCTTGATCAAGCACTGAGCTGAGCCGATTAAAAATCGTGGAAATGTCATCTCAGCCCCAGGAAGTGGGTAATACGGTCCCTGTCTTTTGGATGAGGAAACAGGCTCCAGGAGGTGTACAGACACTCCCCTGAGGCAGAGCTTCATGGAGTCCTTTTCGAGGTGCACATCCAAGTGTGGTTACTCTGGATGGACAGAGACAACTGCAGCCCGGGAATGAGCTAGATTACTGGTGTCTTTTAAGCTTCTTTTTCTGTCAGGATTTCCTTTGGGCCAAAGTAACTGCAAGCAAATGCCTACAATATGCCCAAAGCTGTGTTGAGACTCCCCGACTTCACACCCTGAACTGCCAACTTGGCCCTGCCCTTGAAACTGCTCCCCTGAATCTCTTTCTCAGAAGCCCAGAAATTTGGGGGTAGGCCCCCTTCTGGCTCATACCATCTGGGGCTTGGCACTTTAGAAAAGTAAGAGTTGCACCTGGGACAGCCCTTTGGCATAGATGGGGGTCACAGGGGCAGACTGTCTTGAATACAGGCTGCGAGACGGGATGGAGAGCAGGGCTGGGATGTGAGGTATTGGGGCCAGTCAGTGTTGGGTACTTGTTTGTCAGGCCACTTTGTGGGTGGGGGCAGAGGTAGGATGCGTAGTACCTGTGGCTCAAGGAGAGGTAGACATATGGTTTCTGGTGGGTCAGTGTTCACATTGCTGCATTCCTTCTCAGGAGGCCACACGCCTTGAATGATGAGTCCACGTTTGCAGGCTGGGCTAACCTGACAAACCAGTGCTCCATGGGTGTGGGCTGGCTTTGGAGCCAGTCGCTGGCATCTCCATCTTCAGATAATGACCGCCCAAGTAGGGTGGGCGGGGTCACCTCTGCCACGGCAGGTCTGCCGAAGGCCTTTCTTGGCTTCTGGAATGAGATTGGGGGCTGGTGCAGAGAGGAACCGGCGTGCCAGCATCCCACATGGTCTTGAGAGTGCCAGCTTTGAATTTCTCTCACTTCCATAAAATGCTAATAGAAATAGGAATAATGGCTGAAATTTTGCATGCTATGTGCCAAGCCTTATCTCACTGAAGTGTTCCAAACATCCTTAAGGGGGAGGTCCTGTTATTATTAACCCATTTTACAGATTGGAAAATGGAAGCTGAGGATGGGGACTGGGCCCACTCCAGGCTGCTTACTTGGGGAGGGGCAGATCTGTGATTTGAATCCAAAATGCATTTTGAAGGATAATGCAACCCCCTAACACCTCTTCATTTTATTTTTAATTTTTTTTAATTGAAGTACAATATATATACCGGAAAGTGCACATTCTAGAACTGGTGTTTCCTCACAGTGAAACATGTCACCAGCACCATATTAAGAAAAGGAATAGCTGCCTGCATCCCCAAATATGCTTCTCTGCTTTTTTTGTATTCTTTTTGATTATGGTTTATCATAGGATATTGAATATAGTTCACTGTGCTATCAATTAATTAATTTTTCTTAAAAAAGAGAATTATTATTTTTTTTAATTTAACTTTATTTCTTTTTAAATGGAGGATAATTGCTTTACAATGTTGTGTTGCTTTCTGTGATACATCATCATGAATCAGCCAGAGGTATACATATGTCCCTTCCATCTTGAACCTCCCTCCCACCTCGCACCCCATCCCTACCATCTAGGTTGTCACAGAGCACCAGGCTGAACACCCTGTTATACAGCAATTTCCCATTAGCTCTCTGTTTTACATTTGGTAATGTATGTATTTCAATGCTCCCCTCCCAATTCTAGACTTTACCTTTTAGAGCAGTGTTAGGTTTAAAGAAAAATTACCCAGAAAGTACAGAGCTCCAACACCTGCCCCCCCACAACTCCCTTGTTATTAACACCTCTCATCAGCATGGTGCATTTGTTACAATTTATGAACCAATATAGAACATTATAACTAATCAAAGTCCACAGTTTAAAGTAGAGTTCATTATTTGGGTTGTACAATTCACTAATTTTCACAGTTAAAACAATTTTGAGTGGTCAATATGTGCTCAGTTCAGTTCAGTTGCTCAGTCATGTCTGACTCTTTGCGACACCATGGACTGCAGCACACCAGGCCTCCCTGTCCATCACCAAATCCTGGAGTTTACCCAAATTCATGTTCATTGAGTTCATTGAGTCGGTGATGCCACCCAACCATCTCATCCTCTGTCGTCCCCTTTTCCTTCCACCTTCAATCTTTCCCAGCATCAGGGTCTTTTCAAATGAGTCAGTTTTTCGCATCAGGTGACCAAGGTATTGGTGTTTCAGCTTCAGCATCAGTCCTTCCAATAAATATTCAGGACTGATCTCCTTTAGGATGAACTGGTTGGATCTCCTTGAAGTCCAAGGGACTCTCAAGAGTCTTCTCCAACACCACAGTTCAAAAGTGTCAATTCTTTAGTGCTCAGCTTTCTTTATAGTCCAACTCTCACATCTGTACATGACTACTGGAAAAATCATAGCTTTGACTAGAAGTACCTTTTTTGGTAAATTTATTTCTCTGCTTTTTAATATGCTGTCTAGGTTGGTCACAACTTTTCTTCCAAGGAACAAGCATCTTTTAATTTCATGGCTGCAGTCACCATCTGCAGTGATTTTGAAGCCCAAAAAGATAAAGTCTGTCATTGTTTCCATTGTTTTCCCATCTATTTGCCATGAAGTGATGGGACCGGATGCCATGATCTTAGTTTTCTGAAAGCTGAGTTTTAATCCAACTTTTTCACTCTCCTCTTTCACTTTCATCAAGAGGTTCTTAAGTTCTTCACGTTCGGCCATAAGGGTGGCGTCATCTGCATATCTGAGGTTATTGATATTTCTCCCAGCAATCTTGATTCCAGCTTGTGCTTCCTCCAGCCCAGCGTTTCTCATGATGTACTCTGCATATAAGTTAAATAAGCAGGGTGACAATATACAGCCTTGACGTACCCCTTTCACGATTTGGAACCAGTCTGTTGTTCCATGTCCAGTTCTAACTGTTGCTTCCTGACCTGCATACAGGTTTCTCAAGAGGCAGGTCAGGTGGTTTGGTGTTCCCATCTCTTTTAGAATTTTCCACAGTTTGTTGTGATCCACACAGTCAAAGGCTTTGGCATAAAGCCTCTGAATAAAGCAGAAGTAGATGTTGGCTTCTATTACTGCTACTTCGGAGAAGGCAATGGCAACCCACTCAGGTACTCTTGCCTGGCAAATCCCATGGACGGAGGGGCCTGGTGGGCTGCATGCAGTCCATGGGGTCACATGGAGTCGCATGGAGTCGGACATGACTGAGCGACTTCACTTTCACTTTTCACTTTTATGCATTGGAGAAGGAAATGGCAACCCACTCCAGTGTTCTTGCCTGGAGAATCCCAGGGATGGGGGAGCCTGATGGGCTGTCGTCTCTGGGGTTGCACAGAGTCGGACACAACTGAAGTGACTTAGCAACTGCTACTTCAATATGTGCTCATATTGAAGCACATGTTGTATATAGTGTATATAATAGTGTAGGGTATAGAAAGTCAGAAAGTCCCCCAAGGTTGGAGAGGGAAAGGTGAGTCTCTCTTCTAGTCCTGCTCCAAGTTTCTCCAGTTTCCTTCCAGAGGCAGCCACCAGGATAAATTTCCCATGGGTCCTCAAACTTTGTATTGCACTTAAAAAATTGAGGCAAAATTAATCTAATATAAAATAACTAAAAATACTTTTGTGTTTAGTTATGCATTTATTTGGCTGTGCTGGGTCTTAGTTGCTGGACACAGGATCTTCGAGCTTCATTGCAACATGCAGGATGTTTTAGCTGCAGCATATGGAATCTAGTTCCCAAACTGGGGATCGAACCTGGGGCCCCTAGCATTGGGACCTGGGAATCTTAGCCATTGGACCACCAGGGATGTCCCTAAAATAACTATTTTAAAGGGAACAATCCAGTGACATTTAGTATCAATACATTCACAATGTTGTGCAATCATTACATGTATCTATTTCCAAAACATTTTCATCAGCCTGAAAGGAGATCCCATACCTATTAGCAGTCACTTCCCCTTCCCCACCCTCAGCCCCTGGCAACCACGAATCTGCTTTCTGTCTCTATGGATTTACCTACTCTGAATATCTCATATAAATCGGATTATACAATACACGGGCTTTTGTGTCTTGCTTCTTTCACTCAGCATGATATTTCTGAGGTTCATCCATGTTGTAGCATGTGTCAATGCTTCATTCCTTTATGTGGCTGAATAATATTCCACTGCAATGGCACCCCACTCCAGTACTCTTGCCTGGAAAATCCCATGGATGGAGGAGCCTGGTGGACTGCAGTCCATGGGGTCTCTAAGAGTCGGACACGACTGAGCGACTTCACTTTCCCTTTTCACTTTCATGCATTGGAGAAGGAAATGGCAAACCACTCTAGTGTTCTTGCCTGGAGAATCCCAGGGACGGGGGAGCCTGGTGGGCTGCCGTCCGTGGGGTCGCACAGAGTCGGACATGATTGAAGTGACTTAGCAGCAGTAGTATAGATACACCATGTGATATTTATCCACCATCAATTGATGGACATTTGGGTTGCTCCCATCTTTTGGTGGTTGTCAACAGTGTTGCTATGAATATTTGTACACAAGTATCTAAGTCACTGTTTTCAATTCTTTTGGCTATACACCTCAGGCTTCCCTGATAGCTCAGTTGGTAAAGAATCTGCCTGCAATGCCGGAGACCCTGGTTCGATTCCTGGGTTGGGAAGCTCTGCTGGAGAAGGGATTGGCTACCCACTCCAGTATTCTTGGGCTTCCCCTGTGGCTCAGCTGGTAAAGAATCTACCTGCAGTGCAGGAGACCTGGGTTCAAATCCTGGGTTGGGAAGATCCCCTGAAGAAGGGAAAGGCTACCCACTTCAGTATTCTGGCCTGGAGAATTCCATGGATTCTATAGTCCATGGGGTCACAAAGAGTCAGACACAACTGAATGACTTTCACTTCACTAGGAGTGGAGGGTCATCGGGTGATTCTGTATTTAACTTTTTGTGAGACCACCGAACTGTTTCCTACAGCAGTTGCAGCACCTCAAAACTTTTTGTAGCACCTTCTTTTGGGGGAGGGGCATTAGACTGAAGTGCTCTTGTTTGAGGAACCCAGCTGAAAAAAGTAAAGGAACTCCTCACTGCACCCATTTATTGAGCTCTTCCCATTAGCATCAGATGGACCTCTTTCTTTTATTCCCATTATGTGGATGAGAAAATTGAGGCTCCCAGGGTGAGAACCAGTTAGGGACCCACAGCATGTGTGTTTTCTTCTGCAAGGAGTAGAGCTGATGTCTGCTCTGGGAAAGACTGCAGCCTGTTCCTGGCCTGGGGGATGATGAGGTGGGGAACAGGGTTTATCTGGTCCTCCCTTTCCAGCAACCCACCTGGAGCAGGGACCTCTTTCCCAGAGATCATGCTTTATCTTGTTCCAATTTCTTCCCATTTCAATTCAGGAAGACATTTCGTTGGTTGGGATATCAGCTGGGATTTTCCTGGGTGGAGGAGGGGGCTTTTGCTGCAACTCCACTAAAGAACCCCTCAATTACCTCTGAGGGTTACTAGAAAAATGAAAGACATGCCTGACTGTGAAAGCCGCCGCATACAGCAGGTACTCAACAATTCTGTCAAGAACAAAGGAGGGGAGGTGGATGATTGCAGTAAAATGAACCGTTAGGGGCAGGGCTGGGCCTGGAGGATGAGGGGAAGTCAGCATGGGCAGAGCTGGGGGAAAGACATGCCAGGTGGAGACAACAGCATGTGCAAAGGCTCAGAGGTAGGAATGAACTTGGCCTGTGGCTGCAGTGGCCAGAGTTGAGTGAGTCACGGGGGAAGTGGTGGGAGACACAATTGGAGGGGGTCAGTAGGGACAGGCTATACAGGGCATTGGGATCCATGGAATTAGCCTGAATTGTTTTCAGAGTAAAATAGGGGGACCATAGGAGGAAGGGGAAAGTCATGTCTGATTTAATTTTAGAAAGAGCCTTCTGGCTGCTGTGTGGAGAATAGACTGCTGGCAGACAAGGATGGAGCTCAGGGGACCAATGGGAGGAGGCTACCACAGTGGTGACATAGGTTGGAAAGATGCTGACGGAGAAAAATGAACGGAAGTGAAGGATGTTTAGGATGGAGCTGACAACAGATTGGATGGAGGAAGAAGGAGGGAGGTAGGAGGTGAGGTGAATCTGAGGGTCTGGGGGGTACCTTTGGGGGAATATCCAGGAGTTGGCTGGCCCTACTGCGGGGCACTGAGACAAGGGAGGGACCTCAGAGATGGGTCTTGGCAGCCAGGGGAGGGGTTGAGTCTCAGGAGGCATGCAGAGAAGGTGAGGAGAGGACCACCCAGGCCCAAGCTCTAAGGAGCACCAGCATTTACAAACCGAGTGAGGAAAGCAGGGGCCAGGTCCAAAACAGACTGACAAAGGGGATCTTTGTGGCTGAGGTGGAGAATGGGCAGGGTTCACCTCCCAAAGGGCTTTGGATGCCAGGGTTGGGGAGTGGGGAGCCATGGACAGAGTTAGACCAAAGGCATGACAAGCCTTTAGAACGGTTGTGTGTATGGTGGCTGGGATGGGAGGCAGACTGTTGGATGTGGCCCAGGTGGCCTGTTTATATATATATATATATATATATATATATATATATATATATATAACATTTTATTGAAATATAGTTACTTTAAGGCTTCCCATGTGGCACAGTGGTAAAGAATCTGCATGCCAAGCAGAAGATGCAAGAGATGAGGGTTTGATCCCTGGGTGGCGAAGATTCCCCTGGAGAAGGAACTGGCAACCCACCCCAGTATTCTTGCCTGGAAAATCCTATGGACAGAGGAGTCTGGTGGGCTACAGTCCACGGTGTTGCAGAGAGTTGGACATGACTTAGTGACTAAACCACCACCATAGTTACTTTACAATGTTGCATTTGCTTCTGCTGTACAGCAAAGTGAATCAGCTATATTGATACATATATGTAGATCCACTCTTTTTAAAATTCTTTTCCCATATAGGTCATTATAGAGCACTGAGTAGAGTTCCCTGTGATATACAGTAGGTCCTTCTAAGTTATCGATTTTATATGTAATAGTGTGTATGCTGATGCTGCTAAGTCGCTTCAGTTGTGTCTGACTCTATGCGACCCCATAGACCGGCAGCCCAACAGGCTCGGCCGTCCCTGGGATTCTCCAGGCAAGAATACTGGAGTGGGTTGCCATTTCCTTCTCCAATGCATGAAAGTGAAAAGTGAAAGTGAAGTCACTCAGTCGTGTCTGACTCTTAGCGACCCCATGGACTGCAGCCTACCAGGCTCCTCCATCCATGGGATTTTCCAGGCAAGAGTACTGGAGTGGGGTGCCATCGCCTTCTCCGAATAGTGTGTATATGTCAATTCTAATCTTTCAATTTATCCCATCCCCCTTCCCTCTGGTGTCCATCATTGTTCTTGTTCAATCATGATGTCGTATCTGACTCTTTGTGACCTCATAGACAGTAGCATGCTAGGCTTCCCTGTCTTTCACTATCTCCTGGAATTTGCTCGGACTCATGTCCATTGAGTCGGTGATGCCATCCAACCATCTCATCCACTGTCACTCCCTGCTCTTCCTGCCCTCAATCTTTCTCAGCATCAGAGTTTTTTTCTAATGAGTTGGCTCTTCACACCAAGTTGCCAAAGTATTGGAGTATAGTACTGGAGCTTCAGCTGATGTCCATAGGTGAATATATTGAATCCACACCCCACCCCCAGGAGTCTTGGACCTGCCAGTATGGTGACCTTGACCCCAGCATTCCACTCAAGACTACACACAGGAGTGGTCAAACCTGATGGACTCAGAGATCATCTCTTACAGCCACCCCCATTTCCAGATGGGGGAACTTGGGGTGACAGTTAAAGCCAGGCAGTGGAAGAGTCAGGATTAGAACCCAGCTGCTTACAGTGTGTGTGTGTGAGTGTGTATGTGAGTGTGTATGTGAGTATGTGTATGAGTGTGTGTGTGTGAGTGTGTGTGTGTGTGTGTGTGCGTGCACACACTTGTTTAGTAAGAAAGCCCCCTTTGTCCCCCTAGGTTCCACTTTTCAATCTGGCCTTTGTGAAAGCCTCTCAGATATTCCTCCTCTGAAAGGCCTTCCTGGACCACTGCTGGACATGACTGAAGCAACTTAGCATGCATGTACTCAACCACTAGCTGGCTTCCTGGTATCGCTGGGAAAAATCATTAGCCAGTGAAATCAGTAAAGAAATAAATACCCATGGCTACTTCCTGCAGAGCAAGTCATGGGAGTCGTCCATGGGAGAGGTGGCCCACAGTAGTGGCCCTAATTTAGAGCTTGTGCCTGGGACTTGTGATTTGGAGCTCTCTGTGTTTCATTAGTGAGGGTTGCTTACTCCCCACCCTTTCCTCTTTCCCTTCTTCTCTACCTCCTCAGCCTTCCAGAGGACATATTGCCTACATCAGTCTGTCTGTATTTTTAAAAGAAAAAATTTTTGATGCTGACCATTTTTAAAGTCTTTATTGAATTTGTTACAAAATTGCATGCATGTGTGCATGCTCAATTGTGTCTGACTCTTTGCGACCCTTTGGACTGTAGCCCACCAGGCTCCTCTGTCCATGGGATTTTCCAGGCAAAAATATTTGAGCGGGTTGCCATGCCCTCCTCCAGGGGATCTTCCCAACACAGGGATCAAACCCGCATCTCCTGTGTCTTCTGCATTACAGGCAGATTCTTTACCTGCCGAGCCATTGGGGAAGCCCCTGTTACAACATTGCTTCTGTTTCAAGTTTTGGCTTTTTGACTATGAGGCATGTGAGATCTTAGGCCCCTGACCAGGGATTGAACCCGCACCCCCTGTGATGGAAGACAAAGTCTTAACCACTGGACTGCCAGGGAAGTCCTTGTCTGTATTTTTGAAAGGAATTTTAATTGTGGTAAAATACACAAAACATTTACCATCTTAATCATTTTAAGTGTATAGTTCAGTGGTATTAAGTACATTCACATCGTGGTGAAATCGTCATCACCAACCATCTCCTGAATTTTACATCTTCCCTAGTTAAAACCCTGGATTTGTTAAACACTAAATTCCTGTTCCCTCCCCCAGGCTCTGGTAACTATCATCCTACTTTCTGTGTCTATGAATTTGACCCCTCCAGGGACCTCATTTGAGGATATCATACATTATTTGCCCTCCTGTGTCTTGCTTATTTCCTTTAGCATAATGTCATCAAGGTTCATTGATGTTATAGCATGTGTGACAATTTCCTTCCTTTTAAAGGCTGCATAATATTCTACTGTGAGGTTTCCAGGTGGTGCTAGAGGTAAAGAACCTGCCTGCTAATGCAGGAGACATAAATGATTAAGGTTTGATCCCTGGGTTGGGAAGATCCTCTGGAGAAGGGCATGGCAACCCACTCCAGTATTCTTGCCTGGAGAATTCCATGGACAGAGGAGCCTGGCGGGCTACGGTCCATGGAGTCACAAAGAGTGGGACATGACTAAAGAGACAGCACACACACATGCAATATTCCACTGTATGAATGGATCACATTAAAAAACAGTTTATTTTGTGTTTGGGTGTAGCCAATTAACAATGTTGTGACAGTTTTAGGTGAACAGGGAAGGGATTCAGTCATACATACAGTGTAGCCCTTCTCTCCCAACTCCCCTCCCATCCAGGGTGCCACATAACATTATGAGCAGAGTTCCATGTACTACCCAGTAGGTCCCTGTTGGTTGTCCGTTTTAAATACAGCAGAGTGTACATGTGAATGGATCACATTTTATTTATCCATTCTTTAATCGACAGATGGTTGGGTTGCTTCCACTTTTTGCCTATTGTGAGTAGTTCTTTCATGAACATGAGTGTACATATATCTATCTGAGTCTCTGCTTTCACTTCTTTTGAGGATCTACCCAGAAGTGGGATTGCTAGAACATATGGTAATTCTATGTTTAATTTTTTTTTGAGGAACAACTATAATGTTCTCCATTTTCCATTCTCTCCAGCAATGCATAGGTTTCCAGTTTCTTCACATCCTTGCAAACACTCTGACTGGTGGAAGAGCCAGTCAGTCAGAGCCCCTAGTGGGGGGCACCCCTGGCAGAGGTGGGGGAGGTGGAGGACACAGGTGAGAACTTGCACTGCAAGGTTCCTTTAGCTGTGCTGTCCAAGGAGGTAGGGGCACAGAGGGAACCCTTGGCTCATAGGACAGAGTGGAAGAGACCTATGAGAGCAGGACTTGAGCATTTTGAGCAATTGCCTTGATGTTGTCTGACATCCATGGGCCCTCAAATGTGAGTGAAGCTGGCCTTGGTGGGGGATTCAGGGGGCCTCTGCCTGCTCCCTGTCCCCCTTGAATTAGAGGCAGTGAGCTTGAATTGTCTTGACAATGGAAAGAATGGCAGGGCTTGCCTCCAAGGATTGCGTTAAGGTTCCAAGAAATAAGGTGCCACCCAGATGGCATGTAGTACGTGCTCCATACCAGCTCACTGTGTTACTAATATTACTGCTACCCACCCACGCTGCTTTGGTTTCTTCAGGGCAAGGATTTGAGTGCAAATAGTTTATTTGAGAAGTGATCACAGAAGAGACCAGTAAGTGGGGAGGAAGTGAACCCCAAAGAATTGCAAACGGGGACTCAAACAAAAACATATACATCCATGGTCATAGCAGCACATATCACAGTAGCCAAAAAGGTGGAAACAGGGACTTCCCTGAAGGTCCAGTGGTTAAGACTCTGCTTCCAATGTAGGGGGCAAGTGTTCGATCCCTGGTGGGGGAACTAAGATGCTACATGTGTGGCCAAAATGAAACAAAATAAAACAAAAACCATCCTAAATCTCCAACAGTTGAATGGATGAACAAAATGTGCTACATTCTTACAAAGAACTATTACTAGCAGTACAAGAAATGAACCACCGATACATGTTACAAGGTAATGAACTTTGAAAACGTGCTGAGTGAAGAAAGCTACAAAAGATGTAAAAGGTTGCAGCGTTTGATTCCGTTTGTATGAAATGTCCAGAACAGACAAAAAGATTAGTGATTGCCAGGGGTGGGCGGAGGGGAGAGTGGACTGCTGATGGGGACGGGGTCTCCTTTTGGGGTGATTTGAGTCTGAGTGAACTCCGGGAGTTGGTGATGGACAGGGAGGCCTGGAATGCTGCGATTCATGGGGTTGCAAAGAGTTGGACACGACTGAGCGACTGAACTGAACTGAACTGAACTGAAGTGTTTCGGAACTAGGTTAGAAGTGGTGGTTGCACAGCGCTGTGAATGCCAGTGACTTGCTCACTAAAAAAAAAAAAAAAAAAAGGTTTTATATCATGTGGATTTCACCTCAATTAAAGGTTGAAGAGGGAAGTAAGACAGGGGAAAGGAGGTAACTTATAAAGAAAGTCTTTCTCGTGGGCAGCTGGAGTCCTGCTGGAGAACCTTAGTAACACATGTAGAACCACATATCGGTCATTGCACCAGAAAGAAAGAGCCGGAGCTCATCAGTCATTGGTTAAAACTCATCAGCAAAGCTCATCAGTCATTGGTTGAGACTCATCAGCAATGCTCATCAGTCATTGGTTGAGAGCTCCTTTCAGAAGGGAGGAGGGGAGGAAGTTTGTTTTAATTTTCTAACACTCTGGCCAGCTGTGCATTGGCAGGAAGGATGCTCTGCAAAGTCAAGGCTGAGGGCATATAGAGGGGCCAGCTGGGTGGAGCTCCTCCTCCTTGGGGGAGGAAGCGTCCTTGGCGCCTGGGACTTACATGTATTAGTATGCCAGGCATATCATGCTTCGGTCCACAGGTCATTGTGTGTATATGGCACACCCATGGCTGGAGGGTGGTTCCCACCTTCACTGACCCCCATCCCATGTGTCCCCCCCCCAGGATGCTGCCCATCACAGAGCAACTGCTGCACCTCCTGGGATTGGAGAAGACGGCGTTCCGTTTGTATGCTGTGTCCGGGCTCCTTCTCACCCTGCTCTTCTTCCTCTTCCGTCTGCTGCTACAGTTCCTGAGGCTCTGCTGGGGTTTCTATATCACCTGCCGCCGACTACGCTGCTTCCCCCAGCCACCCCGGCGCAACTGGCTGCTGGGCCACCTGGGCATGGTGGGTGTGGCTGGGCAGGTTTGCCGGGTGGGCCAGGGCAGGTACAGGTATTCAGTAAGGATGATGGCCCTGCTGGCTTCCCTTATCCCCTCAAGAATCTGGTTGGAGCCATAAACAGACCCATTTTACAGGATCTGAGTGAGACTGAGGTTCAGAGAGGGCAAGCAGTTTACCCAAGGTCACACAGCTTGGACGAGGCAGAGCTGACTCTAAAGTTCTCTCTATAATTCCGGGCTATTGCTATAGCAACAGGCATCAGTGCTTATGAAATCCCAGGAAAGGAGAGTGGGAGGTATCCTTGTAGACTTCATTGCTTCACCTGAACCCAGTGTGGTTTCATGAACTTGCTCATTCTCTTTAATGCTGTGGTCCCAGGTGAGGATTTCAGCCCTTTTCTTTCATTTCTTTTCTTATTTCACATATATATTCCAAGTATTAGTTCAGGCACTTTATACATATTAACTCATTTAGTCCTCTTGACAGTCCTAGAAGGTAGGTCCAGCAACTATCTCCTTATTTTTTTTTCTTCTGGAGAATACTGTGGCACAGAGAGGTTAGGTTAAGTAGCTGGCCCTCGGCCACACAGCTTGTAAGTGGCAGAGTCTGGGTTCAAACCCGTGCTGTCTAGTCCCAGTACGCCTGATCTTAGCTCTCTACTCTTGCCCATCTGGCTTCTGGATGAGAAAGGCTGGACTTTTCTAAATGCACTTCAGAGGTTGTAAGAGAGAAATTCAGACTCCCAAGGGTGCCAAGACTGGGGGGCCTCAGAGTCCAGCCCCTATTTCCCTGCTGGACTCACCTGGTTCCCCTTCCAGCCCTAAATGAAGCTGAGGGACAGCTTCATTGTGGAGACCTTCCGAATTAAAGCCTTATGCTGAACTTGGAGGACTTTGGGGAGGCAGTTTGGGGCAGTGGTCATCAGCATGGACTTGCCTCTCTCGACCATGAGCTGCCTGTGTGACCTTGAGAAGCTTCTTCACCTCCCTGTACTTCATCTGCATTGTGGAAATAGGATCATGCCTGATAACCCCGTGAGAGTGTTCCAACGATTCTTGAAGTCATTTCTGTGGCATGCTTGGTTCTGGGCCTGCTACACAGAGGTGGGTGTCTGCTCTTCACTCCGGGGTCCTGCAGAGACTGAAAGGAGCAAGTGATTCTAGATGTCTTTTAGATACTGCTTGGAGTAAGTGTCTCAGGAGAAGGAAGGAGGAAACACATGTCCATTCAATAGTGCAAAATACATTCATTTTACTTAGTTTTGGGAATTACCTTCCTGGAGCCAGCACTTACCAAGTTTTGCCTCTTTGTACCTGAATCATCTCCCTCTCTTCTGTTCTCCAAGCCCTGCTCAGGCCTCCTTTCTCCTCTTTTGCTGTTCCATGGTCTAGACTCCTTCCTGGGCTTCTGCCTTCCTTCTCACCCCTCTGGTTCATCCCTCATCCAGGCTCCAGAAAGATTCCTGAATCCCACCGTGTTCCTCCCCTGCTCACACACCCTCCAGGCTCCCCACTGCTGTCCTGAGAAACTCCTAACTCCTCAGCTGGAGTTCAAGTCCCTTTAGACTCTCACCCTCACCCTCCTCACCTGTTCCATGGTTTCCCTCTAGTCTAATAGAATGACTTCCTGTTCCATGAACAAGCTCTGCCTTTCCATCTCCATGACCTTTGCCAAAACTGCCCTCTGCCAAGAATATCTTTCCCTGTCAGATGAACTTCTGCTCATTTTCCATGCCCCATATCCAGCCTTACTCCAGGAAGCCCTCTGGCATGATGGTGGTCCTGAAAGTGATGGCCAGGCCCTGCTGCCACGGGTGGTAGGCCAGGGCCAGCTCTGAAGTTCAACCTCGATCCCATGGGCCCATCCTGGGGCTGAGAGATCTGGATAATGCCGTAGTCTCCCTTGGGTGTGGACAGGCTCAGGGCTGAACTTGACCCAGAAGGAGAGGCAGAAATCAGAGAAGAGTCATTCATTCATTCTAAAATTTCTGGGCCCTGCCATTCACCAGGCACTGGGTTAGGTCTTTTGTATTTGAGCTCTCCCAGTTCTCACAGCTTATGAGATAGGGATGGACCTGCCCTACATTTTGGATTTGATCTTTGGGGCTCAAAGAGGTCGAGTGACTTGCCCAAGGTCACACAGCTGCTGAGGATGGGTTTGAGCTCAGATCCACCTGATACTGAGCCTGAAGAGCTCTGCCTCATAGAGCATGTTGGTTAAGAGCAGGTGTTTTGGAGCCTGGGGGGCCTAGGTTCAAATCCTGCCTTCACCACTGTGGCAGGTGATGCCACTGTCTGTTCACATCCTCTCTGCCCATTTCTGGCTGCAAGGAGCTGACTTGCCTGTGTTCTAGGGCTTTCTCTAGCTGTAACCCACTCTGCCTGGGTGGACTGTTAGCTTGTGAATTAATGCCCCAGGATAGCCCTCAGTCAGTGACTATGGGCCTAAAGGAGCTGGTATAAAACATCCCTGCCCCCTCACCCTCAAATGGTTGGTGGGTTGATCCTGAGATGGATGTCCCCCAAGAGGTCCCCAGTGGGAATGAGCCCCAGTTGCCCATGGGGATAATTCCCTTGCTGATTCTTTACTGGCTGCCTTTCTGTCTATCTCACTCCCCCTCTCCTTACCCATGTTTTGGGGGATTACCCTCCCAAGTAAACTGCTTGCCCTAGAACCCTTGTCTTTCTGCTTCTAGGGGAGCCCAAATGAAGACAGTCCCTTACTCACCTGTAACTTAACACAAGTCATTTGACCCTACTGAGTAAAGTAAAATGGGGGAAATAGTAGCATCTACGTGATAGGGTTTTTGTGTGGGTTGAACATACGAGTATATGAAAAATGCCCATGGCAGTGCCCAACACTGCAAACATGTGTATGTGTTAGAACAATACCAGTGATATTTTATTACAAACAAAAATACTCAATAAATGCTAATCATTATCATTATTGTGTTTGCTGTTACTGGTTTTATTTCTTGAGCACCAGCTGTGTGTCAAGCCCTGTGCTAGGACTCATTCATGTTGCTGTTTCATAAATTGTCTCAATTGTCCTCAGAAGGGGAGTTGATTCCCTCCCCCCCGCCCACCACCCCAGTTTTAAGCTGAGGGAATGTAGGCTCATCGAGGTGCAGCAGACTGTCTACAATCACACAGCCCTTCCTGGTTTCTTTTGAGGGCTTTCTTTTGAGGAAGTGGTAGGAGGGAAGGGCCAGGGGAAACCAGGGCTGGGTACCATCTCACGACCTTTCTCTACCACCACCTACAGTATCTCCCAAATGAGAGAGGCCTCCAAGATGAGAAGAAGGTGCTGGACGACATGCACCACGTGATCCTCGTGTGGCTAGGGCCCGTCCTGCCACTGGTGGTTCTGGTGCACCCTGACTACATCAAGCCACTGGTGGGCGCCTCAGGTAGGCAGGCTGGGCCTCTGATTGATGAGTAAACCCTCAACTCCCACAGCCTACCAGTGTTTCTAAGTAGGTAGGCTATCCAGAGGAAAGGCTGTTTGAGTAGGGCTTTGAAGTATGAATAGGAGTTTACCAGAGCTGACTCACAGATAATGAGAACAGCAAGGGAAAAGAGGTGACAATATCTAAAAGTCCCAGGAACTTTGATAGGATGTTCACTCCTCAAAGTCAGAGCAAACATGTTCAGATAGGCAGTTGTTTTGCCTAAGCTTTTGTTAAATGGTTGTTGCTTAATTTTAAGCCACGGCACTCCCATCACTTGGGTTCTGACACTCCCACTGTGGCTATCCAAATCTGCAGCCTGTTCTGTTAACCTAGGCTGACTGGTGGAGAGGGAAAAGTAGAAAGATTGCCTCTCCCTTCTGCATTCCACATCTATCCCAGGGTTAGGATTCCCAAGTGCTCCTGGGGAGCACTTGCTCAGCCTTCATTATGCAGCTGGAATAACCCCCTCCTCCTGGAAACCTCCCTTGATTCCCTACACAGACCATAGCTCTTTCCTCTGAACTCTTCCATTCTCACTCCTAACCATTTAGGGCTGAGTTATCTGTGTCCAGCATTCTATCTTCCTCATAAGTGAGTCTCTAGGCACCCAGGGTGGCCTCATATGTACCTGGGCATCTCCAGAGGTATCAGAGGATGTTTGAGAGAAGAGGGATGGGAAATAAAGAGCTCCAGGAATTTTAGGACCTCTGGCTTCAGCTTTGGCCTCTGCAAACACACTTCTGGAGACCACCTTCAGGGTGGCCCCTGGAGCCATGAAGGCGAAAGGGGCTGTCATTCTTCTCAGCTCTGCCCTTCTCCTGCTTCTGTATCCCCCACTGTTGCATGTGTAAGGGAATGTGCTCAGTCGCTCAGTTGTGTCTGACTCTTTGCAACTCCATGGACTGTAGCCCGCCAGGGTCCTCTGTCTATGGGGTTTCCCAGGCAAGGATACTGGAGTGGGTTGCCATTTCCTCTTCCAGGGGATTGAACCCACATCTCCTGCATTGGCAGGTGGATTATTCACCACTGTGCCACCTGAGAAGCCTCTTGCAGGGGAATAACCATCCCCATAGAACAAAGAGGGAAAATCAGACTCTGGGGGGAGGGGAGCAGTGACACTTCCAAGGGATGGACACCAAGTTGTGGAAAAGAGGCCTGGACCAGGACTTGGGTGGGCTGGGTTTGAATCCAGGCTGGAGCATGTATGCTATGTGACCCAGTGATTTATTTAGCTTCGGGCTTCAGCTTCTGATCTATTAAATGGGGCAGCTGTGAAGATTCAGTAAGATAGTGTTGGGTAGGTGCTAAATAAGGCTTTCTTCTCTTCTGCCTTTAAAAATTTTTATTTTAATTGGAGGATAATTGCTGTACAATATTGTGTTGGTTTCTGCCATAAATCAACAAGACTCTGCCTTTTAAATCTTTTTTTTCCCTTTCTTTCCCACTCCCCCTCCCTATCACCTCAGAGCCTCTGTTTTCTGAATGTCATCCTGCATGATTGTGAGACCCCCTCTGCAAGTAGACCAGGCAGTAGAGCCCCCACCATAAGCTTAGCACTTGATGGGACTTTCCCAGAGGTCCAGCGGTTAAGACTCCACTCCCCAATGCAGGGGGCGTGGTTTCAATCCGTAGTCTGGGAACTAAGGTTCCGCATGCAGTGGAGAGCAGCCAAAAATAAACAAAGGAAAAATTAAGCTTAGCACTTTAGTCCGATGCTCAGGTCTCTTCCCTTCCTCTCCCTTCTGCCCTCTCAGGACTGGCAGGAAATCCTTTGCCTCACCCACAGGAGGAACCAGATGGGAGACTGCAGTTCAGGGAGGGTGGGGCTGTGAGTCAGGAGAAGCAGCCTGGAGTCGGGTCTCCTGGCCCCAGGAAGTCCAGGCCCCTCTGTACCTGCTTATCTCATATTAGACAGGCCTGGCCCCAAGTTTCAGATTCCAATGTCTAGGGACCACATCTGGGGGTGGGGGTGGAGAGGGGCTTGCTCTTCTGGGCTTAAACCCACACAGCTGATGAAAGCCATGGCTCCTCCTTGAACCTCTGTTTCTTTATCTTCCAAGAGATGTTTGTGATAGAGATAGAAGGTAGGTAAAAATGCTTTCTAGAATGACAAAGCAGGATATATAGCCATATAACTGTAGCTTTGTTTTTATATACTCATTTCTAAAATTGAGCTGTACATACAGTATAATTACTTATTTTAAAGTGGAAGGTATTTAGTGCATCATAGTTGTGCAATCATTCACCCTCCCTAGTTTCAAAACCTTTTTAATCACCCCATAAAACACCCCATAGCTATGAAGTTGCCATCTCTCATTCCTTTCTCTTTTTGACACTGGTACATACTTTCTGTCCCCATGGACTTTCTTTTCTGGACATATCATAAGAAAGGAGTTATACAACATAGGGTCTTTTGCAACTGACTTCTTTTATGCTGAATAATGTTTTTGAGGTTCAGCCACACTGTAGCAATGACCAGGACTTCATTCCTTTTTTAAGGTTGAGTAATATTTCATTTATGGATATATGGATATACCACATTTGTTTATCCATTCATCTGCTGGTAAACATCTGGGTTGTTTCTGCCTTTCGACTGTTATGAATAAGAGTGCTAGGAACATGTGTGTACAAGTTTTGGACATATGTTTTCATTTCTCTTGGGCAGATACCTCGTTGTAGAATTGTGGGGTCATATGGGGCTTTCCAGGTGGCTCAGTGGAGAATCCACCTGCCAATGCAGGAGACACAGGAGACACGAGTTCAATCCCTGGGTCAGGAATGTCCCCTGGAGAAGGAAGTGGCAACCCACTCCAGTATTCTTGGCTGGAAATCCCAGGGACAGAGGAGCCTGGGGGGTTACAGACCACGAGGTCGCAAAGAGTCAGACACAAGGAAGCACACATGTACGCTGATGGGAATTTTATGTTTAACTTTTCAGGGAGCCGCCAAACTGTTTTCCATGGTTCCTATGCGTTCATGTTTCCCTATTAGGCTCCTCCTGTGAGCTGGGGACTGAGATTTTTCATCTCACAAATTCTTGATACCACTGAGCAATAATTATAATCACAGTAGTATCCCAGGTGGCTCAGTGGTAAAGAATCCACCTGCCAATGTAGGAGACACAGGAGACACGGGTTCAAACCCTGGATCAGGAAAATACCCTGAGGAAGGAAATGGCAATCCAAATAGAGAAAATAGAGCAGTCCCGCCTGCCTCATGGCAACCCTACAAAAACTCAATGAATTCGTTCTCCTGGCACTCAGTAGGTGCTCATTAAATATTTCTGCATATAAATGAATTAACCAACTGTCGGCTACTTTTCATGGAGAAGGAAATGGCAACCCACTCCAGTATTCTTGCCTGGGAAATCTCAGGGACAGAGGAGCCTGGCGGGCTATGTCCATGGAGTTGCAAAGAGTCGGACATAACTGAGCAACTGAGCACACACACACACAGCAAAAACAGCCATGCATGCTAAGTTGCTTCAGTCGTGTCCGACTCTTTAAGACCCCATAGACTTTAGGAAATGAGACAGGAGCTGGACTCAGAGCACCAGTGTACAAAGTGAAGGAGCTTGTGTTTTATCCTGGGGGTGTTAGGAAGCCATGGGAGGTGTTTGAGCAGGACAGCCATTATACAGGTTCATGTGTCAGAAAGAGCCCTAAAGGGCCTAGCCTGGAGTCCAGAGCCCAGAGAGGAGAGACGAGACTTCCACCTCCCCATCCAAAGCTGCCTCTTCCCAGAAGTCTGCCTTGACTTATAGCAGCCCTTTCTTTGTGACTCCCTCTACTCCTGGCATACATTCTACCTGCTTGCATGGTGTGCCTCTGCTTCCCTTTTCTACCACACCCAGAGCTCCACCAGGCAGGGCGTGGAGCTGAGCCATCTCTGGGTCCTCAGCATCGCTCATCATGGGTTGGGCACAAAAGGGTGGTGGAAGAGGTTTGTTGAATGGGAGAATGAGTGGACAGGTGGTTGTGCATACAATTGGCCAATTCCTAGGGAGTGTGTGTGTAGGTGGCTGAGTAATATCTCAGGTAAAATTGACATCACTTGAGTTTCAGGTACTTCCTTCCTGCACCCTGCCCATTCTGTCCCAATTCTATTTAGCACATAGAAAGGGAATTCACTCACTCCATCCACCCATCCATCCACCCATCCATCTAATGATCCATCCATCTATCCACCCACCCATCCATCCACCCACCCATCCATCCACCCATCCATCCAATGATCCATCCATTCATCCATCCAACCATTGATAGTTTTCATTCATTCATCCTTTGATTGGCTAATTCATTCACACAATAAAAATTTATTTAGCACCAATACATTAGTGATCAACTAGGTCCCTCCCCTCAAGGAATTTGTAACTGATAGTGACTGATGGGAGAGGGAATGGCATGCAAGTGGAGACTGGAAGAATGAGGAAAGAGTTTTCGAGACAGAGAGGGTGCCTGGTGGAAAGACTCAGAACCGAGAGAGAACATAGCTTTTCAAGAAGCTGAGAAAAGTTCTGTGATGTTAGCAAGTTGAATGTATGTGGGGCAAGGGATGGTTGAGGTGGAGGGCAGAGGTATTTTGAGAGTGGTGTGGACTGGGATAGGTCACTCAGAGTGTTGAAAATGGGCTGAGCAGCTGTGTTTGAGACTGATGAGTGTGTGGGCAGGAAGGGACATGGTCAGATCTAGAGTCAGATAAGATCTCCCTGGATCTAGGGTGCAGAGCAGACTGGAAAGGGAGAGGCTGGAGACTGTGAGCACAGGAGGTATAATTCAGATGGCCTGAGTTGGCAGAAAAGAAGGGGTGAATTAGGGGAAGAATCAGGTGAAGAAAACCATTCTGGAGAGAGTGCATAGTCTGGGCAAAAGTTTGGAAGTGAGGGTCAGCATGTGGGGTTATTTGGCATTTGCTGAAGGATGAAAGGGAGAGGAATATGGCAGCCAGATGGGGCTGGGCTTTCAGTGCTAGCCTGAGCTTGAAATGTTTTACAAGGGCAATAGGGAGCCATGGGAGGTGTTTGAGCAGGGGAGGCTCATGTTCAGATCAGGTGTTATAAGAATCTCCCTGGGGCAGGTGTGGAGGATTGCACTGGAGGGGTGAGGTGGGAGGTGAGAGCCCAGAGTGGAGGCCCAAGGAGGTCATAAGCAGAGGTCAAGTGTCAGAACCTTGTTTTGAGGCATCGTCACCTCTTCTCTCCCCACAGCTGCCGTTGCCCCCAAGGATGACCTTTTCTATGGCTTCCTGAAACCTTGGCTGGGTGAGCTCGGGACTGGGTAGGCTGGAGCTGGGGCTTCAGGGAAGAGGGGGTGGGGCATGAGGTTTCCTGGAAAGGTCCTTAACCTCGATCTCCTGGGTGTAGGAGATGGGCTGCTGCTCAGCAGAGGTGACAAGTGGAGCCGGCACCGCCGCCTGCTGACGCCTGCCTTCCATTTCGACATCCTGAAGCCCTACATGAAGATCTTCAACCAGTGCGCTGATACCATGCATGTGAGTCCCAGGGTTTCTTGGGGAGAGGATATCTGGAAGTGGGGCTGGTCCAGACTCCAGCTTGTGGGCAAGTCATGCGACATCAGGAAGCCTATGTCAGGAAGCCTTACTTCCTTTTTTTTTTTTTTTTAAAAACAAACTATTTACTAATTTTTGGCTGTACTGGGTCTTCATCGCTGCGTGGGCTTTTCTCTGTTTGTGGACACAGGGGCTGTTCTCTAGTTGCAGTGCGTGGGCTCCTCATTGCGGGGGCTTCTCTTGTTTCCGAAGGCAGGCTCTGTGGGCTTTGGTAATCGTGGCTCGTGGGTTCAGAAGTTGCATGTCCGACCTTTAGAGTACAGGCTCAATAGTTGTGGTGCACAGACTTACTTTCTCTGAGGCATGTGGGATCTTCCTGGGCCAGAGATTGAACCCGTATCTCTTGCGTCGGCAGGCGGATTCTTTACCACTGAACCACCAGGGAAGCCCTCACTTCCTTTACTTATGAAGTGGGCTTGTAGTGAGCTTGCAACGGGGTTATTATCAGCCTGGCTGAAAGTCTGTGGTCTCCATGCCCATTTGTCATGTGTCTTTGTCTTCCAGGCTAAATGGCGGGGCCTGGCAGAGGGCTCAGAGGTCTCCCTTGATATGTTTGAGCATGTCAGCCTCATGACCCTGGACTGTCTTCAGAAATGTGTCTTCAGCTACAACAGCAACTGTCAGGAGTGAGTATGGCCTCCCTAGGGAACACAGAGCCAGCTGCTGCAGGGGCAGGGTGACGAGAGGAGAAAGAAATCTCTTAGCTGTTAGGCACTCCTGGGCTGTTGGTGCTCTGCCACTGACAGGCTGTGTGGTTCTGGGAAACTGACATCATGTCTCTGAGCCTGCTTCCTTATCCCCAAAACGCACATCTCCATCTGGTCCTCATAGTCATCGTAGGGGAATTAAATGAGATAATATGAGTCAATGGATTGGCACACAGTAGATGCTCAGTGAGTGCTAAGTTTAATTCATTCTTCCATGAAAAGTATGTGGTCTTTGGAAAGAGTCCCTCCCCACACTTTCTGAGCCTCAGTTTTTTGTTTGTAAAATAAGAGTGTCAGTGCCTGGCCTGAGAGATGCTTGAAGGTTAAAATGATGTAGCACTGCCCTGGCACACAGTAGGTGATGAGTGGATGTTTGTTGAGTGAATAAATAAAATATCTATTGCCCTGGTTCATTGATTCATTCATCAAATCTCTGTTGTGCAACTACTGCGTGCCTGGCACTATGCTAGCTATGGGGGATATGGTGGTGAGCACTCAGTCCCAGTTCCTTGGAGCTTCTAGTATAAGTGGGGATATAAGGAATAAGGGACATAATGACTGTCAAGTTTATAGCACATAGTAGGTCCTCAGCAACGAGCTGCTGACTCTGTTACTCTGGGCGTTGTGGTGGTATTGTTTCAGTTAGGTAAGGTGGAGATGGCCTTCATAATTAATTCATTAGTTGATCCAAAAAATATATTTTGAGTGCCTGCTATGTCCCAGCTCTAGAGTAGAAAACGGTGGTCAACAACACAGACAAGGAACTTACATTTTAGTGGGAAGAGGGGCAGTAACCACGAGCAAATAAGCAAGAAAACAGCAGCTGGTGAGAAAGGCATGAAGACAACGAGCACACTTAAGGACAGCTCTTGGCAGCTCTGCCCCTTGCGATTTCGTTTTTCTTTTTTTCAAAATAACAGCTCTACCAAGATGTAGTTGATATACCATACAATTCACCCGTTTAAATTATACAACCAATGGCTTTTAGTCTGTTCACAAAATTGTGCACCCATCACCATAAATTGATTTTAGAATATTTTCACTGAGAAGAAACCCTGTATCATTGTATTATTCTTTCATCCCCCACTTCCCACTTGCCCTCCAGATCTAGGCAATTACTGATCTTCCTTATGTCTCTGTAGATTTGTCTTTTACGGAAATTTCATGTAGATTTCCATAAAATTCACATAGACACAGAATTTCATGTCTGGTTTCTTTCAGTCAATACATTGTTTCCAGATTCACCCATGTTGTAGATGAATTACCAATAATTAATTTTAAAACTTGTTGAATAACATTCCACTTACCATATAATGTGGTTCAGCAGTAAAGAATCCATCTTCAGTGCAGGAAATACAGGAGATGTGGGTTCAATTTCTGGGTCAGGAAGATCCTCTGGAGAAGGAAATGTCAACCCACTCTAACATTCTTGCCTGGGAAATCCCATGGACAGAGAAGCCTGGCAGAGTGTAGTCCATGGGGTCGCAAAGAGTCAGACACGATTGAGAAGTTAAATGGCAGTACCATATAATATCATGTTTTGCTTATCCAAGCATCTGTTGAAAGACATTAAGGTCTTTCAACATAAAATGTCTTTCAAAGACATAAAATATTTCAATTTTTGGGCTATTATGAACAATGCTGCTATAAATATTTTTGTACAAGTTTCTGTGTGAACATTTTAAATTCTGTTGGGTACATACCTAATCATAGAATTACTGGTCTTTATGATAATTCTTTGTTTAATCTTTTTTGGAACTGCCTAACTTTTTCCAAAAATTGGTTGCAGCATTGTACATTCCTACCAGCAGTATGTGAGACTCCAATCTCTCTACACCCTCAGCAACACTTGTTATTATCTATCTTTTTGATTATTGCCATCTTAGTTGAGGTTAAGTGGTATTTCATTGTAGTTTTTGTTTGCATTTCCCTAATAGATAATGGTTAATTTCCCTAATGTCCCTAGCGTCACCAACTCAATGGACATGAATTTGAGCAAACTCCAGGAGACAGGGAAGCCTGGCGTGCTGCAGTCCATAGGGTCACAAAGAGTCAGACACAACTTATCAACTGAAAGCAACAATAATGGCTAATACTGTGAAGCATCTTTTCAGGTGCTTATGGGCCAGGTGTATGTCTTCTTTGGAGAAATGTCTTTGCATATTCCTTGCCCATTTTAAAGTTGGGTTATTTGTCTTTCTTATTACTGAGTTTTTATCTGTCTGTTTGGCTGTGGCAGGTCTTAGTTGCAGCACACAGGACCTTTGGTCTTCGTTGTGGCATGCAGAACCTTTTAGTCGTCACGTGTGAGCTCTTAGTCATGGCATGTGGGGTCTAGGTCCCCAACCAGAAATCAAACCTGAGCCTCCTGCAGTGGGAGGGCAGAGTCTTAGCCATGGGACCCCAGGGAAGTCCTTATTATTGACTTATTTTAAGAGTGCTTTGCATATTTTAGATACAAGCTCCTCATCAGATACGCGATTTGCAAATATTTTCTCCCACACTGTGGATTGTAGTCATTTAATTTTAGTGATGCTTCATTTATATGGAAGTCCTCATCTCTCTTTGGGCCTGTTTTAAAATGTACCTAGAATTTAGTTTTATTCAGGTTATGGTGAGGACTACAGATGAGGAAGCAGTTGCGATAGTTTGTTACTTACCATTTCCAAGATGAGGCGAGGGCGGGGGGGTGGGGCGTGGTATGCCACAAGACACAAGGCTGCCTGGAGAAGCACCAGGACGGGGCATGGCAGGAACATTTTCAGGGGGTCTTCTATGGGAAGGAATGGGAAAGGCAGGGTATGCAGCCTTAGGACAGGGTAGTTTTTTTTTTTAAGTTTTTAAAAAAAAGTTTGTTTATAGGTGAGATGAGTCTTTGATGTGGGCTCTTGGTTACTGCGTGTGGGCTTTCTCTAGCTGCCGTGAGCAGAAGCCACTCTCTAGCTGCTGCGGTGTGTGGGCTTCTCATTGAGGTGGGTTTTCTTGTGACAGTGTGTTTTCTTGTTGCAGCTCACAGGCTCTAGACAGCAGGCTTCAGTAGTTGTGGCACATGCCCATAGTTGTCCTGAGGCATGTAGGATCTTAGTTCCTGGACCGGGGATCCAACCTGTGTCCCCTGCATCGGCAGGCAAATTCTTAACCACTGAACAACCAGGGAACTCCTAGGGTTGGCTACTTTGTATGATTTCAGCTGGCTCTGGGGCAGAGAGGTGCCCCAAGTTATCCAGTGCTTGGCCCTGGGATAATTAAGGTAGGGGTATAGTGATTCAGCCCAGTAATGTTTGGAGTATGGACTCTGGATTGGTTAGTTTGCAAAAGAAAGGCATGCTCCTGGGTGAGTCATTTGCTGCCTCTAAGAAACAGCTAGTCCTGGGAGGGGTGGTGTCTGTCCAGTCAGTGAGGCTCCAGATGGACAAACATCTAGAATACAAGGAAATGGACTTCTGGTGGTCCAGAGGTTAAGAGTCCACCTGCCAATGCAGGGGTTCAATCTCTGGTCTGGAAATTAAGACCCCACAGGCCTTGGAGCAACAAGGCCTCTGTGCTACAACTACTGAGCCGGTGGGCCTAGAGCCTGTTCTCTGCAACAAGAGAAGCCACTACAGTGAGAAGCCCATGCACTTCAATGAAGAGTAGCTCCCTGCTTGTCACAATTAGAGAAAGTCTGCATGCAGCACTTAAGACCTAGTGCAGCCAAAACAAACAAACAAACAAGGAAATAAGAAAGTAGAGTTAATTCAGGGCTGCTCTTTGTGGTAAAGAACCTGCCTGCCCATGCAGGAGACATGGGTTCGATCCCTGAGTTGGGAAGATCCCCCAGAGAAGGAAATGGCAACCCACTCCAGTATTCTTGCCTGGAGAATCCCATGGACAGATGAGCCCACGGGGTCACAAAAAGTTGGACACAACTTAGCAATTAAACAACAACAACTCTGTCACCTGCCCATTGAGAGAGGAAGCTTGTCTTAGGGCCTATGCTCATGTCCTTTTTTCTCCCTGGCAGGAAGATGAGCGATTACATCTCAGCCATCATTGAACTGAGTGCCCTGGTGGTCCGGCGCCAGTATCGCCTGCATCACTACCTCGATTTCATCTACTACCGCACAGCTGATGGACGGCGCTTCCGGCAGGCCTGTGACACCGTGCATGGTTTCACCACAGAGGTCATTCAGGAGCGGCGGCGGGCGCTACGCCAACAGGGGGCTGAGGCCTGGTTTAAGGCCAAGCAGGGCAAGACCTTGGACTTCATTGATGTGCTGCTCCTGGCCAAGGTGAGACGGGACCCTGGAAGGTGGAGTCCTGCCTAGGACAGCTTCCTCATGAGCTGGCACAACTGTGGAAAATCCAAACTCAGGTGGATCTCAGGTGGCATTAGTGGTAAACCACCTGCCTGCAGTGCACGAAATGCAAGCGACATGGGATCGATTCCTGAGTCAGGAAGATCCCCTGGAGAAGGAAATGGCAGCTCACTCCAGTATTCTTGCCTGGGACATCCCATGGACGGAGGAGCCTGGCAGGCTATAGTCCATGGGGTCGCAAAGAGTCAGGCGTGACTGAGTGCACACATATAGAATGTGGATCTAGAAGGCAAGCAGATGTAGAACATGTGAGACTATTCATTTGCTAGATCTGCAGTGGGGTTTCCCAGGTGGTGTGGATGTAAAGAATCCACCTGCCAGTGCAGGAGATGCGAGAGATGCAGGTTTGATCCCTGGATTGGGACGATCCCCTGGAGAAGGGAATAGCTCCTCTCTCCAGTATTCCTGCCTGGAAAATTCCATGGACAGAGGAGGCCGGTGGGCTACAGTCCATAGGGCTGCAAAGAGTTGGACATGACTGAGCAACTGAGCACAGATTTGCCATAAAAAAAGCTGCATGACACTGGGTGGTTTGTTTATTTACTTATAGTATTAAAAATTTTATTTTATTAATTTGTTTGGCCGATCTTTGTTGATGTGTGTGGGCTTTCTCTAGTTGTGGCGAGTAGGGGCTACTCTTCATTGCCATGCACAGGCTTCTCCTTGCAGTGGCTTCTCTTGCTGCAGAGCACGGGCTCTAAGGGGAGGGCTTCAGTAGTTGTAGCACGTGGGCTCAGTAGTTTTGGCGCACGGGCTTAGTTGATCCACAGCATGTGGGGTCTTCCAGGAACAGGGATTGAATTGCCCCCTGAACTGGCAGGTAGATTCGTATCCAATGAACCCCCAGGGAAGTCCCAGCACTGGGAGGTTCAAGGGCAGAAATCAGTCTTCTCAGTCTGGAGGTTAGAACTCTGAGATCACAGTGATGGCAGCACTGGTTTCTCCCGAGGCCGCTCTCCTTGGCTTGCAGCTGGCTGTCCTCACCTGTGTCTTCACATGGCCTCTCCTCTGTCCATGTCTGTCCTCTTCTCCTCTTCTCGTAAGGACACTGGTCACACTGGATTAAGGCCCACACTAATGACCTCACTGTAATTTAATTACCTCTGCAAAAGCCTTATCTCCAGATAAGGTCACATTTTGGGGTTAGGATTTTAACTCATGGGTTCTGGAGTGGGGGAGGGGAGGGACACATTTCAGCCCACGGCACTAACAAAGATGAAACACAAGATCTTGAAGAAATATGACACTTGCAGAGATAGGTGGTCACCTGTTTGTAATGCTTCTGTGGAGTTTCTGAGCAGCACCTGGGTTTTGGATTCAGACGGTCCTGGATGCTAGTTCTAGCTCTACCACTTCATGCATATTTGACCTTAGTCTTCCCTCTGACCCTCAGTTTCCTCATTTATAACATGACGATCATAAGATCTGATCATGAGATTTTGTCAGGCCTCCGGCAAGATGCTTGGTGATACGAACTGCCGAAGAAATGTGAACTCCCTTCTTCCTCTCACCTTTGGCTCTCTTTCCCTCTTTCTTGGACAAGTTGCATACCTCTGTCTGCTTGGGCTTCCATGGTAGTCAGATGGTAAAGAATCTGCCTGCAATGCAGAAGACGTGGGTTTGATCCCTGGGTCAGGAAGATACCCTGGAGAAGGGAATGGCAACCCACTCCAGTATTTTTGCTTGGAGAATTCCATGGACAGAGGACCCTGGCAGACTGCAGTCCATGGGGTGGCAAAGAGTCAAGACATGACTGAGTGACTAACACACACACACACCTGCCTGGAATCCTTTCCCCTGCAGCTTGGCTTAAGAGAAAGAGGTGGGTGTCTTTAATAAATATATATTCATTTATTTGGCTGCTCTGGGTCTTAGGTGCAGCATGTGAGATCTTTTTAAAATTTTTATTTATTTGTTTTTGGCTGTGCTAGGTCTTTGTTGCTGCTCAGGCTTTCTCGAGTAGCAGCAACTGGGGGTTACTCTTCGTTTGGTGTATGGGCTTCTCATTGCGGTGGCATCTCTTATTGCAGAGCATGGGCTCTAGGTGTGTGGGCTCAGTAGTTGTGGTACATGGGCTGAGTTGCTCCCCAGCATGTGAGATCTTCCGGGACCAGGGATTGAACCCCTTGACACCTGCATTGGAAGGCAAATTGTTAATCACTGGGCCACAGGGACGTCTCCAAAGGGGGTGTCCTAGGAAGAACTCCTAGGTTGTGGCGGGTGAGACAAAATGAGCTGAGCAGTCTATTGCCCATTCTAGGATGAAGATGGAAAGGAACTCTCAGACGAGGACATCCGAGCTGAGGCAGACACATTCATGTTTGAGGGTGAGGATGTGGGGTGAGGCTAAGGAAGGATGGGAAAGGGACCCATTGTCTGAGGACAGCATCTCTGCTACCTTCAGGCAGCCTCTATCTGGGCTCCTTATCTGCCTGCAGGTCATGACACAACTTCCAGTGGGCTGTCATGGGTACTGTTCAACTTGGCCAAGTATCCAGAGTACCAGGAGAAGTGCCGAGAAGAGATCCAGGAAGTCATGAAAGGCCGGGAGCTGGAGGAACTGGAGTGGTCAGTCTTGGGTCCTGGGGATATTGGGGGCAGGTTGAGTTTAGAGCCTTGAGTATTAATCTCTCTACCACTTACTGTCTAACTAACCTTAGACAAGTCACTTAAACTCCTTGAATTTAAGTTTCTTCAACTGTAAAATGGGATGACAGTAATGCATAGGCATTCTTCATAGTGCAGGAATTCTTAGTTGGGAATGTCTTAGTCAGAAAAGGTTGCAATAATGCTGTGTAACAAACAGTTCCTAAGCTCAGTGGTTTGCAGCAAGCATTTATTTATTGCTCTTGTCTGCACATACTTTTTGCTCTCATCTGCATATTTCTCTTCTTGCTGCTGAGCTTCACTGAGTTGAATAGGTTTGTTTCCAAGCTGAGGTTTGAATTCAGATCTGTCCTACATGTCTCCTCATTCTCCTTGGACCAGCAGCCATACTGGGCATGGTCCCCTCAAGGCAGACTCCAGAAGCACAAAGAATCACACAATTAAAAACCTCTGCTTGCACTGTAACATTCTATTAGCTAAAGCATTTCACCGGGCTGATCCC
Organism: Bos indicus x Bos taurus; assembly: GCF_003369695.1. NCBI lineage: Eukaryota > Metazoa > Chordata > Mammalia > Artiodactyla > Bovidae > Bos > Bos indicus x Bos taurus. The sequence continues at coordinate 102,807,758 of NC_040082.1, forward strand.
AACATGAGTCGGGTGGGACATAGACTCCATCCATCTGAGCTGAAGGTACTCAGAATCACATGGCAAAGGGCATGGTGCCTAATTCCAGTGTAGTGGGGAAGTGTAAGAATCAGGAATAATAATCTAGTTTACTTCAGATGTGTGCTGTGTAGAGCTGATTCTGGATGATGCAAAGAAAACACAGCATTATGCAGCATCAAACAACTAGAAAGTCCCTTTTGGTTCATTATCAGTCATTTGGATTATGAACTCAGGGAGACACTTTCAGCTGATGCCATCTTACACTGATGCCATCTTACATTGATGCCATTTTACACCTTGCTAATCTGCCTTGTTAAGGAAGGGAGAAGACGCCTCAGACTCTGAGAATTGGCAGGAGGTGGTGTCTAGCCAGAACTCAACACCTGTCTTCTCTTTTCCCAGTGGTGTTTACATTTATGGATCTCTTTATACCAGGCATGCCATTTGCCCTTTGTGGTAGCAGCATAAAATTTCTTTGAAAGACAGCCTGTTAGTGTAAAGAAAACAATCTAGATCATGAACAATTATAATTAATCTAATGTTGGGCACTGAAGTCCAAAGGAAAAAAAATTAATACAGTATAAGGAGATAATGTGTGGGTTTATAAATACTGAAGTTGAACCATTCAGGCTGGTAAATCGGTGCTACTCCAGGTTGCTCTGTTTGTCCTGGCACATCCCCAGGGGTGCCCCCTGACCTCCACACAGTTCATCAGTTAGAGAATTAATGCTGGGCTCAAAGACATCCAGCTAGCGCTGCTCTGATTGGTCAGGGGGCAGATATTTTTTCTGTTGAGGATTAGAGGTGTGTGCAGGGCATAACTGCAAATGCCTGAAGTTGGGGGAAGTCTGAAATCCTGGACTGGTTTCCTGCCGTTGCTCCTAATAGCCTATGCACATGTGTGTGTCTCTAGGGGAGGGGTGGCGTCACGGCCTGGCCTCTAGTCACCCACTGTTCCACATTCCCCAGGGACGACCTGACCCAACTGCCCTTCACCACCATGTGCATCAAGGAGAGCCTCCGCCAGTTCCCACCTGTGACCCTGGTCTCCCGCCGCTGCACGGAGGACATCAAGCTCCCAGACGGACGCATCATCCCCAAAGGTGCCCCCTTTGTGCTCCCTGTTGCCCGCTTGCTCTGTTGCCTATGGGGGTCTGGCCATGCCTGCCCCAGGTGCGTTATCCTTGTAGGCAATTTATAGCCTGTTGCTTCTGGGGGTGGTGAGGAGATCCTGTTGTGTGTTTGTATCGGGGAGATAGAGGTGGGTGGATCCAAGCAGAAAGAAAGGAGTAGGTATGATGGGGTGGGTTCTGTGAGAGTGCAGGTAGAGAAGGATTGGCTTCATTCTGTTGCCAGATATCCCCTGGAGGCCAGGTCCTATCCTGGGTGAGGCTGGGCATCTAGTGAAGCCTCATCCCCAGCTCCAAGCCTTGAGTACCAGCCAGTCTGGGGAAGATTCAGCAGGACATGGATGTTCCCAGTCACATGGGGTGAGGGATGGGCTACAGGGAGGGACAGGGACTGGAGCAGCCCCAGATAAGGAGTGATGACTGTATCTGGCATGGAATGCAGGGAGGGCTGCCTGGAAGAGGGAACATGAGAGGTGAGCCTTGGGAAATGAAAGAGAGAACATGCTTATGGAGCAGAGCCTCAGGGTACAGATAGTGAAAGAAGTGGAATGTACGGTTGAGGCACTTGAACTTAATCCTCGGGGTGGTAGGGAGCCATGCGAGGTATTTGAGCTGTGGAGGAGCAATGTCAGATGTGTGAGTAAGATCCCTGTGTGGCCAGGATGACAGCTTGGAAGAAGGCTATGGGGACCTCTAATGGAGAAGCAAGGCAGTAGATGGTGAAGCAGAAGATTTTAAGGAAGGATGGGCAGGAAACGGTGGCAGATGGCTTGTGGGAATTGTGTGGCTCTGGAGAGAGCTGGGGGAGGGGTAGGTCTCCAGAGGAGGTCCTGGTTTCCCTCATTTCTACTGACCCCACTGACCCTCCCCCTCCCCACAGGAATCATCTGCCTGGTTAGCATCTATGGGACCCACTATAACCCTGCAGTGTGGCCTGACTCCAAGGTGAGCTCCTGCCCCAACCCTCCCTTCTCTCGGCTTCTTCCTCCTAAGACCTTGGTCAGCAAGGCCACCCCTCTCCTCCTCCCCAGGGAGCCAGATGGTAGGGCTGAATGCAGGGCTTGAGGACTTCTTCTCACCGTCACCCCCATTCATTCACCCATTCACTGTTAATTCACTATATCTACAAATCTTTTTTTTTTTTTTTTTTTAACTTTTTGACTGCACTGTGTGGCATGTGGGCTCTTAGTTTCCTGATCAGGGATTGAACCCATGCTCCCTGCAGTGGAATTGCAGGGTCCTAACCACTGGACTGCCAGGGTTCAGTTCAGTTCAGTCACTCAGTTGTGTCTGACTCTTTGTGACCCCATGGGCTGCAGCACACCAGGCTTCCCTGTCCATCACCAACTCCTGGAGCTTACTCAAACTCATGTCTATCCAGTCGGTGATGCCATCCAACCGTCTCATCCTCTGTCGTCCCCTTCTCCTCCTGCCTTCAATCTATCTCAGCATCGGAGTCTTTTCTTGCTCCTCCACAGCTCTTTGCATCAGGTGGCCAAAGTATTGGAGCTTCAGCATCAGTCCTTCCAATGAATATTCAGGATTGATTTCCTTTAGGATTGATTGGTTGGATCTCCTTGCAGTCCAAGGGACTCTCAAGAGTTTTCTCCAACACCACAGTTCAAAAGCATCAATTCTTCAGTGCTTAGCTTTCTTTATGGTCCAAGTCTCACTCATCCATACATGACTACTGGAAAAACCATAGCTTTGACTAGATGGGCCTTTGTTGGTGAAGTAATATCTCTGCTTTTTAATAGTCTAGGTTGGTCATAGCTTTTCTTCCAAGCAGCAAGCACCTTTTAATCTCAAGGCTGCAGTCACCATCTGCAGTAATTTTGGAGTCCAAGACTGCCAGGGAAACCCCAACACATCTTTCTTGAGCAACTACTGTGTATGGGACACTGAGGGCCCTCTGGGGCACTCTGTCTTTGCTCTCACAGAGCAGACAGTGAAGTGAGGAGGAAGAAAATAAGCAAATAAATAAGATCATTTTGAACTGTGATAAGTACACAAAGGAAACAAAAGCTGGCCTGGGTTGGGGGAGAGCAGTTTAGCTCACACAGTGAGGAAGGTCCTTACTAGAGAAGAGAGGGGTGAGCTAAAACTGAAAATGTTCACACTTTAAAAGTGTGAGGAGCAGGGAAAACTGTGTCCCATGTGGAGGCAACTGCCAGTGCAAAGGTCCTGTGGTAGAATGGAAAAGAGGCAGGTGTGGCTGGACCTCTTGGCCCAGCTGGTCTGGCCCCCAGAGGCTGAGGGAGGGAACCACGCTGGGACGGCCAGAATCAGGCCCCCTTAAACTCACCCACAATCTACTTCTGCCTAGGTGTACAACCCCTATCGCTTTGATCCGGACAACCCACAGCAGCGCTCCCCATTGGCTTACGTGCCCTTTTCTGCAGGACCCAGGTAACTTTTATTTCCCCCAATCCAAGTGAAGTGTAGGAGGAACATCAAGGCCAGTGGAAGGTCAGGGATGTGCCTGTTAGGAGCAGAAACCACTGGGGGTGTCCTGTCCACCAACCTGGTACCCTGTTCGTGCCCTCACTACATCAGGAAGCCCCCAAATCAGACCCTACGATATCATCCAGGGTATCAGATATCTACTCTATGCCAAGCCCTGAGTTCTGGGCTCATGTGCTCTTAATGGCTCTATGATGCCTTTGTCCGGGAGTTGAGGCTCCCAGTGTGTGTTAGCCGTTCAGTCATGTCCAACTCTCTGCGACCCCATGCACTGTAGCGCGCCAGGCTCCTCTGTTCATGGGATTCTCCAGGCAAGAGTACTGGAGTGGGTTGCTATGCCCTTCTCCAGGGGAACTTCCTAACCCAGGGATCGAACCCAGGTCTCCCTCATTGCAGGCAGATTCTTTACCGTCTGAGCTACCCGGGAAACCCTGAGGCTCCGAGGGGGAGGTCATTTCACTCCATCCCAGGGACCCCGCTCACACAGCGGCTTAGCCTGAGCCCCCCTGTCCTCCGTCCACCAGGAACTGCATCGGACAGAGCTTCGCCATGGCTGAGATGCGCGTGGCTGTGGCGCTGACGCTACTGCGTTTCCGCCTGAGCGTGGACCGAACACGCAAGGTGCGGAGGAAGCCCGAGCTCATTCTGCGCACGGAGAACGGCATCTGGCTCAAGGTGGAGCCGCTGCCTCCGCGGGCCTGAAGGTCGGCGCGCCCCTGAAGGTCGGCGCTCCTGCGGATCCCAGGGGCCCAAGCCCCGCCCCGAGAGGCCTAGGTTCCGCCCCCGAGGGCCCAGGCCCCGCCCCCAAGAGCCTGAGGGCATAGACCACGCCCCCTGGAAGGCTCAGCTCCTGGAGGACCGGACTCCCCCGTTAAGCAGCCTGATGGTGCAGGTCACAACCACTCAAGGCAAGGCTCCGCATCTGGAGGGTCTGATCCCGCCCCTCGAGGTCGAGAACCCGTCCCCCTAAGTGCCAGTTTCCGCCCTCTTATTTGAGGGACCAGGATTGGCCACGTTCCCTTGGGCTCAGGCCCCTCCCCAGCATCTCTCGGAGGACCAAGGATAGATACCTTAGGCCTCTAGGCTACAAGCCCAGTCTACCTCAGATCGCGGCTGGCTTTTAAATTGAAGACTTGAAAACTGGAGCCTGAGATCAGAACCCTGAACATCACCTTCCTGAAGCCCCCAGCTCACAGGGATGAACTCCCGAGGCTGCATCCCAGGGCCCAGGATGTTTGTTGTTGACTTGTAAGCCCAGACTCTCCCTCTCAAGCCCCTTCCTTCTTCCCTTGCTCATAACCCCTTTGGCGAGTGTCCTGAATTTTGTAGAATATAAGCAAAGCATGCAGACAGCTCCTATCACCCACTCCCTAGCCAGATCAGATCCTCACACCTGGATTCCAGCAAGGAAATGAGGGGTCCTGGACAGCTGGGAAGTTGTGGGCTAGGAGGCTGGGAAGCCGTTTGTCTTTGGACATAAACTTGGGCTTTTTGTGACAGTTTGTGCATTCGTTTATTTCAACATGTGCATGCTAAGTCTCTTCAGTGGTGTCCGACTCTTTGCGACCCTATGGACTGTAGCCCGCCAGGCTCCTCTGTCCATGGGGTTCTCTGCACAAGAATAACTGGAGTGGATTGCCATGCCCTCCTCTAGGGGATCTTCCCAACCCAGGGTTCAAATCCCTTTTGTCCCCTGCATTGGCAGATGGATTCTTTACCGTTAGTGCCACCTGGGAAGCCCCTTAATTCAAAATACTGCTTAGTAAGTGTCCAATGGCACTGGGCTGTGAGCACAACAGCAGGTAAATCCCTGCCCTCAGGAGGATGGGGGACATGTCCTGGACAAATAATTCCATGGGTAAATGTATTTACAACCTGTGACAAGTGCTGCAAAAGAGAAGCTTTGGTGCTGGGCAAGCATAGCAGGGGTTGAAGGGTGGCTCAAGGAGAGCTACTCTGATGCTGAACCTGGAGTAGAAGTTGAGGGTTGAGAAGGGAGTGAAGTGCATTCCAGGAAGCAGGAACAGCATCTGCAAGTGTCCTGGGGTGAGAGAGTGTGGTGTGCTCATGGAACTCACAAAGGGACTAGGGTGGCTGGATCTGGGGAGTGGGGCTGGAATGGAGGAAGGGTGGGAGGAAGGGTGGGTCATGTCACAGTACAGGTTTTATGCAGAGGGTGTGTGTGTGTGTGTGTGCTAAGTCGCTTCAGTTGTGTCTGACTCTTTGGAACCCCATGGACTGGAGCTGACCAGACTCCTCTGTCCATGGGATTCTCCAGGCAAGAATACTGGAGCAGGTTGCCATTTTCTATTCCAGGGGATCTTTCTGACCCAGGGATTGAACCCAAGGCTCTTGTGCCTCCTGCACTGGCAGGCAGATTCTTTACTACTGCACCACCTCCTATAGAGGTGGGACGATGACAGTGACTACAATGATCATGTTAATTCATCACATATTTTTTTGAGCATCTGCTGTGAGCCAGGGAGTGTTTGAGTCCTTGCATCGCTGACATTCTGGTGCTGGTAGTAGTGGGGGAAACAGATGACAGATAATAAACAAGGAAATAAATAAGTAAATTCACACAGCCTTGGAGGTCACTGGATGGATTTTGAATTTCATTGTGACAGAAATTGAGAGCCATGGAGGGTTCTGAGCCAAAGAGGGACAAGATTTGTCTTACAGGGACTTCCATGGTGGTCTAGTGGCTAAGACTACTCCATGCTCCTAATGCAGGGACATGGGTTTGATCTCTGGTCAGGGAACTAGATAGCATGTGCCACAACTAAGAGTTCACAGGTTGCAACTGGTGATTCCGCATGCCACAAAACAGAATTTTGGATTCCACGTGCTGCAACTAAGACCTGGAGCAGCCAAATAAATAAACAAATATTAAAAAAATGTTATCTGACAGCTGTGGGTTGCTATGTTGAATAGAGACTGTGGCAAGGATGGGATGAAGGAAATCAGATTGGTTGGGGGTGGGGTGGGGTGGTGAGATGATGGTGGCTCTGCCCAAGCTGGGGGCTGTAGAAGAAACTAGTGGCGGTTGGATTATGATAAGAAATGATTGTTTCATGATTGTTATACTGGCAGGTCTGCAGATAAATGGAATGTGGGGTTTGGGAGAATGGGCCAACACCAGGTTTGGTTCTGTGGTGGTTTAGTCGCTAAGTTGTGTCCAACTCTTTGCGACCCCATGCACTGTAGCCCGCCAGGCTCCTCTGTCCATGGAATTTTTTCAGGCAAGAATACTGGAGTGGGTTGCCATTTATTTCTCCAGGGGATCTTCCAGACCCAGGAATCAAACCCAGGTCTCCTGCATTGAAGGTGTATTCCTGCATTGCAGTGGATTCTTTACCAACTGAGCTATGAGGGAAGACCAGGTCTGGGTCTGAGCACCTGGAAAGATGGACATGCTATCAATTGAGATGGAGAATCCCAAATGGAGTGTTTTTATTTTTTGGGGGGAGGGGGGAAGGGGGAGGTGGTTTGAGATCAGCATGTTTGTTTGGCCCAGGGTAGTTGGAGAAGTCAACCTGGCAGCTGGGTAGATGGGTTCTAAATTTGGCCGAGTCCAGGGCTGGTGAGGTACATCTGGGGAGGCTCAGTGTTTAGAGGTTTAAAAAGCCTCAGGGCTAGGAGGGATCCCTTGGTGTGTGTGTGTGCCTGTGTGTGCACGTCTACACACTGGGGAGCTTCTGAGTACACTAAGGAGGGGCTCAAGGACCAAGCCCCTGGTGTCTCCAAATGAATAATGAGGTATAAATCGATTGACTACTTCTTGTGTGCCCTTCCCAGATATTTTCATTTAATTTTCAAGGGTGCTGTTATTATCTCTTTTTGGGCTTTCTAGATGGCTCAGTGGTAAAGAATCTGCCTGCCAAGCAGGAGACGCGGGTTGGATCCCTGGGTCGGGAAAGATTCCCCTAGAGGAGGAAACGGCAACCCACTCCAGTATTCTTGCCTGGGAAATTCCATGGACAGAGGAGCCTGGCGGACTATAATCCATGGGGTCACAAAAGAGTCGCAGGCGACTTAGCAGCTGAGCACACACGCACTGTTTCGTTACACGGAGGTGGAAACTTGAGTTTCCCAGAATGAAACGACTCACCCCGAATCATACAACGATGTCCCTGGGACCTTAGAGGGGGCCCGGAGTCGTTTTCTACCCGATGCTTCGGGCTCCTTGTCCTGGCGGTGTCTCTAGCCCCTCTTCGCCCGGAAAGGAGTGGGCTAGGGAATGGGGTGGGGTTGGAGGCATGGAGGAGCGGAGGCAAACCTGGGAAGCCGGTCCTGGGGCGCCCTCAGGTGGCGTAAAGTGGGATCATCGCTCGGAATCCCGTGTCAGAGGCTACTGGCGGTCTAAGTGGGGAACTTGCGATTCCGGGCCCTACAGGCACTACTCGGCTTTGATGGTGCTCCGTCTTCCACATCCTTGTTCAGGCTGAGGTCTCTAGGCGCACACCATTCCCTAAATATCGCAACGGCATCTTTCGCCCCACCCTTTCCCTTGCAACCTTGTCCTCCACCGGCAAAAATAACTTGTCCCTGGGAGGCAAGAGGTGTGGGTTCAAACCCCGGCTCTGCCCGCTCCTAGCGGTGGGCTTGGGCGCATGACTGCCCCTCTCTGCTGCTCCGTTTTCCCTTATCGTGTGGATTTTACAGGATCACCATCCTTGTAATTAATGCAGATTGACTTTCCGCTAAGGGCTGTGGGTGGTGAATGAAGGAGACAAGGAGGAGGGGAAAGAGACAAGGTCCCCGAGACGCAGGTGCACCCGTGTGTGTGATTCTTAAGGCCTGGTGCTGTCATTTATTGCTTTTAAATCTTCCCTCTCCTGAGTGTGTCGGAGGCTCCATCTGCTGGACGGTTCGGGAACAACAGGCTCTAAAGCGTCTGGTCTCCACTACTTTAATGTGTGAGCGTGAGTGCGCGCGAGGTCGTGTGACTTGGTACGTTAGGGTGCATTTGAGTGAATATGCGAGCATCCATGTGACTGTGTGCAAGTATGTGAGTGTGTGTAAGTGTGTTTAAGAGTCAAAATGTGTGCACAGAGTGTGACTGTGTGCTGTGTGAGATGGTGGGTTCATGCATCCGTGTTTGCATGTGTGTGGGTGAGTGTGTTGGGAAGAGTGAAGAGGAGAATTGCACTCACTGAATGGCTGCAACTGTTCACATCAGGCTAGGCGTATCGCAGGAGCTGCTGTTCAAACTTCCCTCAGGCAGGACATTCTGGAGATATAATGCCTTTGGAAGCAGCTCTAAGTAAGGACTGGAGAGGGGGACGGGTACATGTTCTCTGCTGTCTCCCAGAGGGACTGAGCCCCAGGTACTCGTAGTGTAAATTTCCTTGATAAAGCATCCTTTACCTGCTGCCTTCTCTTTTCTGTCTCACTTCCCCATTGTCTTACTGGCATTTTCTACAATCACCTCCCAAAGAAACAACTTACAGTTGAATTTTTGTCTCAAGGTCACTTCCAAATAAGATATTTTCACTTGAATCTTTACATCAGTGTTAAATTCTGGAGAACCCAAACTAAGACACATATATGGGTTTACTTCTCTAATTCCCATGTGTTAGTTGCTCAGTTGTGTCTGACTCTTTGAGACCCCATGGACTGTAGCCCACCGGGCTCCTCGGTCCTTGGGATTCTCCAGGCAAGGATACTGGAGTGGGTTGCCATTCCCTTCAACAGGGGATCTTCCTGATCCAGGAATGGAACCCGGATCTCCCTCACTGCAGGTGGAGTCTTTACCATCTGTAGACCTAATCTTATGCCTCTTCTTACCAAGAAGGAAGTGAGGCTCAGAGAAGGCAAGTCACTTGTTCAAGGTCACACAGCTGGAGATCAGGCAAAGGTGGGCATTGACCATGGGCTGTCTGACCCCAGGCCCAGGGCTTTCTCCCCTCTGGGAGTCTCCTCCTTGCTAAGGTCTCAGGGAATAAATGGGGTGAGGGGTGTAAATAGCCGGTGGCTCACTGATGTGTGTACCGGATGGACCCAAAGCTCTTGTCTTGTGCTCATGTCCTCATTCTGTCATAAAATAAGAGGAATAATGGCAAACACCATGCTTGGTGCTGACTGTGTGTCAAGGAACATTGTTGTAAGCACTTTATTATCTATCTCCTCTCTCCTTCTCTCTCTCTTCCCCTTCCTTTCTCTCCATGTATTACATGGGAAACATTTTCACTCTGTTCCTGCTCCCCAACCACTAGCCCTACAGTGTGGTGTGATTTTTTTTTCGTTTTACAAAACTGCATATAAGAACATTTTCAATGTACACATTTGTGCACACATAACTATTTTTTGAGGACTCTAAACATGTTGGGAAATATATCTGTTTGTTAATTTTTATTGTATAATAAACCTCCAGGAAGTTTAGTAATTTAAAATGATAAACTTTAGCTCCCTGGCAAACTTAAAAAAACATCTTCTCAGCAACACCTTGGGAGAAGGCAATGGCACCCCACTCCAGTACTGTTGCCCAGAAAATCCCATGGACGGAGGAGCCTGGTAGGCTGCAGTCCATGGGGTCAAGAAGAGTCAGACACTACTGAATGACTTCACTTTCACTTTCCACTTTCATGCATTGGAGAAGGGAATGGCTACCCATTCCAGTGTTCTTGCCTGGAGAATCCCATGGACTGAGAAGCCTGGTAGGCTGCAGTCCATGGGGTCGCCCAGAGTCGGACACGACTGAAGTGACTTGGCAGCGGCAGCAGCAACACCTTGATAATAAGTGTTTAATAACTGGGTCCTATACTTTGGCCGGAGAAGGCAATGGTACCCCACTCCAGTACTCTTGCCTGGAAAATCCCATGGACGGAGGAGCCTGGTAGGCTGCTGTCCATGTGGTTGCTAAGAGTCCGACACGACTGAGCGACTTCACTTTCACTTTTCACTTTTATGCACTGGAGAAGGAAATGGCAACCCACTCCAGTGTTCTTGCCTGGAGAATCCCAGGGACAGGGGAGCCTGGTGGGCTGCTGTCTATGGGGTCGCACAGAGTCGGACACGACTGAAGCGACTTAGCAGCAGCAGCAGCAGCATACTTTGGCCACCTGATGCAAAGAGCTGACTCGTTGGAAAAGACCCTACTGCTGGGAAAGACTGATGGCAGGAGGAGATGAGGGTGGCAGAGGATGAGATGGTTGGATGGCATCACCGACTGAATGGACTTGAATCTGAGCAAGCCCTGGGAGATGCTGAGGGACAGGGAATTACCGTGCTGTAGTCCGAAGGGTCACAAAGAGTCAGAAACAACTTAGTGACTGAATAACGACAACTGGCCTAGTCTAGCTGACGCACAAAATAAAATCATCATAATCTCTTAAGGGGAAGGATGGCAAAGAGTTTACCGCTAACTTTAATTTACTACTAGGGGAGTTAGAAGGGGACAAATGATCTCTTTTTGTAGTATTACACTTCCCAAGGGGCATTTCTCCAAGCTTCCCTTCTGTGGCTTGGGGTGTTCCTTGGTGGTCAGGCTAGTTTTTGTGAGCAATCATTACCCAGTAAGCAGACAGGGCAGATGATGGTGATGAAGAAGGAGGAGGAGGAAGGGGAGGAGGAAGGATGTGGGGAGGAAGGAGACTATTCATGACTATATTGACAAAAATAATACTCCCTAGGGGTTTTTCCTCACTGTGTGTGTTCTCTGTGTTTTTCCAAAGTTTTCCTCCAGCCTTTCTGGCTCCCAAGCCAGTTTATTTGATCTTCTGCCACCTGGGCCAGAAAGCTGGCAGCTCTGCCATCTGGTTCTCCCTACAGTGTGGCCTCAGGGACCTGTTGGTTTTCGGTCTCAAACCTGCTTCAGGGCTGGGAGTGTTGAGTCAGATTGCATCTGGATGCTGCCACCAGCCTTGATTATCTTAGCCCATTTGAAGACAGAAGCAAGAATGAACATGTGTGTCCCACCCTGTGCCAGATCTTTATAGTCCTGGTATGGCTTCAGGGGGTGGTTCTTATTCATGGCCCACTTTCCATGTCATTCAGCTTTCTGCTCGAAAGCCACCTCAGGGAGGCCCTCCCTGACTGCCCCGTCCAGAGCAGTGCTCTTGGTCACATTCTAGTGCATCTCACTCTGTTAATTTCCCTAAGTCCTGCCACCATCCGACTTGGTCTTATTTCCTGTGGACTTCCTCCACTAGATGTGAGCTCAATGATCCAGAGAACTTGTTCATCCCGTGTGCTGGGTCCCAGCCCTGTGCCTGCTATAGAGTGGATGGGCAAGTATAGCTTGTTGTTGAGGAATGAGCCACCTGGGGGATATAAATCCTGTCTTCATCTGCAGAGGAGGACATGAAGGTTAGAGAGGGCAGTTGACTTGCCCAAGGTCACGTAGCCAGCGAGTAGCAGAGCTGAGACTTGAACTCCGTCAGTGCTTCTGAGTCCAGAACTTGTGCCTTCCTAATAGCTGACGGAGAAGAGGTGAAATGCCAGCCAGCAGGCAGCCGGCAGGCTTGTTCTAGAGAGACTCCAGGCTGGTTCTTGAGAGGTGTGTCTTTATTATGACAACAAATAAAAACTCCTCATCTGTTTTGTGTGACCAGCTATGTGCCGTTCATTGTGCTAAATCCTTATTTCTTTTTAAAATTGTGTTTTGTTGATAAACGTTCTAGCAGCTCAATGTGGGCGAAAAATGCATGCGGGACTCCAGTTTACTTCCCTCAGTTCCACGGTGTTGTGTGGATTCTTCTGGATTTTTTCAATGCCTATACAAACACGTGCACACATCCACGTACATTCACAGGCTTTGTTTATAATCTCACCTTTGTGCTGTGCTCAGTCGCTCAGTTGTGTCTGACTCTTAGCAGCCCCGTGGACCATAGTCTGCCAGGCTCCTCTGTCCACCAAATTCTCCAGGTGAGAATCCCAGAGTGGGTAGCTATTTTCTTCTCCAGGAGATCTTCCCGACCAAGGGACTGAACACATGTCTCCTGCGTTTCCTGCATTGGCAGGTGGATTCTTAATCACTGTGCCACCTGCAAACTGTTTTGAAACATACTTTTTCCTGCTCTTTCTGCCTGTGTCTAATGGGATGCTTGCAACTCTCTGTGAGGTTCTATCAACATATTTAACAGATGTGAAAAGTGAGGTTCAGAGGGGTGATGGACTGTGCCAGTGACTGGTGATTCCAAGCAACCACCATAGCTGGTCTGGCACAGGCTTCCCACTGCCTGGCTCTGGGTAGGAGTGGAAGGACCCCTGGCAAAGGGACAGAGGGAGAGTGGCTCCTTTCGTCAACACTGGCTGGGGACATTCCGTAAGCCAGGCTTGTGTGATTTGGCAGCTGAGATGTTCTTTGATGAGAAACCACTGGAGACGCTCCAGTCTCCTCAGGCACAGAACAGAAGGTCCCCATCTGAGGCTTCCTGTCCTCCTGTGCTGGGTCCCTTTATTCTCCTACCATCTGATCCAGGAAGCCGGGTGGTGGATCCTGCCCCTCCTGTAGCCCCTAGGCCAGCTGGACTTTGAGTTCTTGGCCACACAGTGAAGCAGTCTTTAATCTTGGCTTCCGGAGAGAATGCTGGATCAAAATTTTCATCTTAGCTGGTTCCCCCAAGGACTTGGCAACTGCCATCACAGTGTGGGTGCTGAAAGGACAAGGACAGGCTTGCTTGTGCCTACTCTGTGATCGTGGGGCCCTTCTAACTATGCAGTCCATTCCCCCTCTTCATTTGGGTCCCGCTCAAAGGTCACCTTCTCCTGGAAGCCCTCATGTCCCTATCACTGTCTGGTAATTCTTGATCATTTATCTGATCATCGCCCTTCTCCCCATTAGAGGAGTCCTTTGACAGAAGAGACAATGTCTCCTGTGCTTATAGCTACATCCTACCCTCTAGAATTGTTTCTAGAACATAGTAGACACTCAGTAAATACACAGCCACCCAGGCCTGGCAAGGACAGATTTTTCTCCTGATTTTACACATTAAAAAAAGTGAGAGACAAACCGGGTACAGTTCCCTGACATATATTGCAGAGCCTGACTCAGGTCTCTTAAAACAGTGACTCTCAAACTTTAACAAGCACAAGAATCCCTGGAATCTGTTTAAAACATAAATTCTGATTAGGTAAGTACAATCCGACAGTAATGATCTGTCACTGTGTAATGAACACCCCCAAAATCTTTTTTCTAATTGTTTTAAATTAATAACTTTTAAATGTTGTTTTGGGGTGTAGCTGATTAACAATGTTGTGATAGTTTCAGACAGACAGCTAAGGGATTCAGTCAGGCATCTACATGTATCCATTCTCCCCCAAACTCCCCTCCCATCCAGGCTTCCACATAACACTGAGCAGTTGCCTGTAGGTCGATTTGGTTATCTGTGGCTCAGCTGGTAAAGAATCCAGCTATCTTGTGACTCAGCTGGTAAAGAATCCACTTGCAATGCGAGACCTGGGTTCGATCCCTGGGTTGGGAAGATCCCCTGGAGAAGGGAAAGGCTACCCACTCCAGCATTCTGGCTTGGAGAATTCCATGGACTGTATAGTTCATGGGGTCACAAAGAGTCGGACACCACTGAGTGGCTTTCACTTTCACTTCACTTTTAAATATAGCAGTGTGTACGTGTCCACCCCAAACTCCCTTACTATCCCTCCCCCTCATCCTCACTGATCCCTCCTGGCCAGCAACCATAAATTTATTCTCTAAGTCTGTGAGTCTCTTTCAGCTTTTAAGTAGGTTCATTTGTATCATCTCTTTTTAGATTCCACATGTAAGGGATGTCATACATTTGTCCTTCTCTGTCTGATTTACTTCACTCGATATGACAGTCTCTAGGTCCATCCATGTTGCTGAAAATGGCATTATGTCGTTCTTTTAAATCAGCCCCCAAACCTTTGTGGCTTAAAACAATGGCTACTTTATTTTCTCTTATGCTTCTGCAAGGCAACTGGGAACCCTGTGATGTCACCCAAGGCTGTGATCATCTGGAGGCTCAGCTGGCTGGACCATACAGATGGCGCCCTCTTGTGGCCCGCAGGTGACACTGACTGTCGGCTGGGAGATAATCCAAGGCTGCTGATCAGAGCTTCTCCACCGGGCTTGGGCTTCTCCATCGTATGGTGACTGAGTTCCAAGGGACTGTGTTTCTAGAACAGCACGTAGGGCTTCCCTGGTGGCTCAGTGGTAAAGAATCTGCCTGCCAATGTAGTAGACACAGGTTTGATCCCTGGTCTGGGAAGATCCCACATGCTGCAGAGCATAAGCCCCCGCATCACAACTACTGAGCCTTTGCTCTAGAGCCTGGGAGCCACAAGAGAAAAGCCCATGCAGCAGTGAAGACCAAGCGCAACCCAAAATAATAAATAAATAAAATTATATACATAAAAAAACTTGTAAAGTAAACTGCCAAACCAGTCTAAGGCCCATCACTGGCATGGTGCTACCTGACCACACAATGTTAGTTAAACAGTGTCAGGCCTGATTCAAGGAGAAGACAAAATAATTCCTCCTCTCACTGGGGACAATGGCAGAAATTTTGCAGCCATCACCATTACCTTGGTGTGTTAGAGTCCAGAGTTCTGCATTTCCTCGATGTTGCTGCTATTGCCGGTGCTGCTGGTCTGAGGACCCCATTTTGGGTGGCCAGGTTTTACAGCTTGTCGTTATAAAGGTCCCTTTCTTCCCTCAACAGTTAATGAGTTCTGAATATATGCCAAGATTCGCTTTCACTAGTCCTGTCTTGTTGAATTACTTCCCTGTGTGGCTGGAGAGAGTTATTGCACCTCTCTGGACCCCTGTTTCCTCTTCTTTCTTCCTGCTTCTCCCCACCCCTCTCTGCCTAGCCCTGCTGCTTCTCACCTGCTCCCTCCCTGCTCCTGGCTCTTTTCTGGATGGAACTGTCAGTGGCTGGATCCACCCCAGCAGAGAAGAAGAGTCTAGGACGGTGCACCCAAACTTGCTGGGGGCTCCAGGCTTCCCAGGTGGCTCAGTGGTAAAGAATCTGCCTGCTAAGGTAGGAGATGCATGTTCGATCCCTGCATTGGGAAGATCCCCTGGAGGACGGCATGGCAACCCATTCCAGTATCCTTGCCTGGAGAATCCCATGGACAGAAGGGCCTGGCTGGCTACATAGTCCATGGGGTCGCAAAGAGTTGACTTAGTGACTAAACAACAACAAGGACCAGGCACCTGAAGCCTGATGAAGCCTCCTGAAGCCACCCGAAGCCGGATCAGGTAGACCTGGAAGAAGTAGCGGGTAGCAGAGGTGGGGGAAGAAATCTGGGCATCTCTCCAGCTTTATGAGATGCAGGAAGAATGTCTGAGCTTCTTTCATTCAGCAGCTGCATCCTTCAAACCCACCCTCATCTTTTAGCCTGACCATGAGGAGAGCTCATGGGGGGCTGAGACCACTTTACAGGGAAATTTGGGAATGGGATCTGGAAAATTTGTGTCCCCTTTAACACTTACATCCCATGTTCCAGAAGGGAAGGCTGAGCCCAGAGAAAGTGAAAGTGTTAGTCACTCAGTCGTGTCTGACTCTGTAACCCCAGGACTGTAGCTGGCCAAGCTTCTCTGTCCATGGGATTCTCCAGGCAAGAATACTGGAGTGGGTTGCCATGTCCACCTCCAGGGGATCTTCCTGACCTAGGCATCGAACCTGGGTCTCCTGCATTGCAGGCAGATTCTTTACCGTCTGAGCCACCAGGGAAGCCCAGAGAAAGTGGGCACAAACCACAGTGAGAGTGAGGCTCCCCACTCGGGATCTCCCTGCTCTGCTCTCCCCTGTGTGAACCCTGCTGTCTACGAGTGCCTCGCAAGCCTTGCACCTCATGCTTCCAGATGCTCTCTTCGACTGAGTCATTTTTCCTCTGAATCTAACGTGGGTAATTCCAAGTCAGGCTGGATTCTTTGTTCCTGCTTGCTACAGTCATGGCTCAACACACACCCTGGGCTATTGGGAGGAAGGACTTGAACTCCTGCCAGGCTGTGTGCCCTAAAGGGCAGAGGCTTCAGATCTCTGAGCTTCCTGATTGTGTGCTGAGAAATGATCCACGATGCCTTCCTGGCACACGCATGGAGAGGAGCTGCAGAGATGTTTTGGGACAAGGCTGGGCCAGGCCCTGCTCACCTGGCACCTGAATGTTCATGCTTTGAGTGCCACACCCTAGCCTTGGAAGGGCAAGGGGGTTGTAAACTGGGGGTTGTAAACTTGGGGTGCAGAGTCACCTTTGTTCACACCCCAACAAACCCATGTGGGAGGTGCTGAGTCCTGAGAGTTCAGGGTTTGTGCCATGTGACCCTGAGCTGGTCTCTCTGACCAGATACCTCCGGTTTGAAGTCTTGGGCTGGATGCCAGGTTGGGGAGGAGGCACGCAGGGACTGGTTGTCAGGCAAGCCCAGTCTCTCTGCCATTCAGAGGTTGGGCCAGAGGGAAAGAGACCTCCCAGAAGGAGGACAGAGGAAGTTGTGTGGGACAAGCTGCTCCTGACCGAAGGTGCTGGGCTGGTGTTGCTGGGGCCGAGGGTTCTGGTCTGGGGCAGAAAGTGCGTGCTGCCCTAGACAGGGTAGCTCCAGAGAGAGAGACGCACACCCCCGCCTTCCCCTCCCCGGGGATGGTGGTTTCCTTGCAACTGGAGCTCCTGGCAACCTTCCACTAACTCGTTTCTTCATCTGTCTTTTTCTTTCTCTCTTCTCTCTCTTCCTTTCATTTCCCTTCCCTTTCTCTTTATTTTTCTGTCTCTCTTTCTCTCTCCCTCTTCCTCTGAATTTCTGTTTCTCCCTCTCCTTTCCCAGTCCCTGTCTGTCTCTGAGCCCTTATTGCCCATTCCTGCCCCTCACTCCCTTGCTCCTCTCCCTCTATCCATCTCTGCTTCACAGTCACCATTACTGTCTCTTCCTTTATCCTCAGGACTCACCCTCCACCCCATCTGACCACAGGATGCTGGAGCTGAGCCTGTCCTGGCTGGGACTCGGGCCGGTGGCAGCCTCCCCGTGGCTGCTGCTGCTGCTGGTCGGGGCCTCCTGGATCCTGGCCCGCATCCTGGCCTGGATCTACGCCTTCTATGACAACTGCTGTCGCCTCCGATGTTTCCCGCAGCCCCCCAAACGGAGCTGGTTTTGGGGTCACCTCGGCCTGGTGAGTGGGGGCAGCAGGATAGGTCTGGGGGATCAGGGCGGATAGACTTCCTGAGGGTCAGGAATGGGGCTCAGAGAGCTGGGAGTCTGGGATTAGGCTGGGGTCTGTGGTAGCAAGGGAAACCTCTTGCCTCACCTCCCACCCACTGGGTCCAGTCCTCTCTTCTCTGTCCATCCTATGCTCCAATGCCTTCCTTCTTCTTCTTTTTTAAATTTACTTATTTCGCTCACCAGATCTTAGTTGCGGCACGCAGGATCTTCAACCTTTGCTGTATGTGGGAGCTTTAATTGCAGAATGCAGGATCTAGTTCCCTGACCAAGGATCGACCCTGGGCCTTCTGCATGGGGAGCATGGAGTCTTAGCTCCTGGGCCACCAGGGAAGTCCCCCCTGTGCTTTTCTTGTTCCCCAATGCTGTCCTCACCCCAAGCCTGTTTTGGGTCATGTTCCTGCTTGTCTTCCCCACATTTGTGCACATTTGAGGGGCTCTCAGGGTGGGCCACAGAGAGCTGGGTCCCGTGGTGTCCCCACAGACTGTACAGCTGGTCTTGAGGCCTCCTCAGAGCCACTGTCCAGGATCTGTTCCAGTTGGGCCTTGGGCCAGCATCTGCTCCCCTGTGGGCTTCTGGTTCCCAATAGGAATTAACTATGAGCCCCACCCCATCTTCCCCCCATGGGGTCAGAGGAATGTGTGGACAGTCTCTCCTCCCTTTCCTCAGGCACCTTCATTTACCTATCTTGCCTTCCACCCCCAAGACGTATCAGTGAGCCCTGCTGCCCAACTTGGGTAAAAGTGGGCCACTCTCTTTTTCAGAATCACTCTGCTCTAACGGTCAAACTTCCTGGAAGGAGGCTTCTGGCCCACCTTCCTAGCCTTATCCTCAGAGGCCTTTCCTCTGTGTTCAGTCGGCCCCTTTTTGCCACAATCACACTTAGGGTTTTGTCATCACCCGTAAGGGCGCCACCTCCAAAACCACTGATCTGAGGATTGCATTCTCTGATCACAACCCGTCTTCCTTTGAGCTTCTGTTTTCTTCATCTCCCATCCTAGATCCTGCCAGGATATCCAGTCCCTTCTACACCCCAGTCCAATGGCTTCCTTTCCATCCTACTGCCTTGGACACCTTTAGCTTAGATTCCCATCCTTTGTACTTGGGCTGTGGTGTCTGGCCAATTGGGCTTTCCTTCATAACTCTTTGAATAAGAGCTAAACCCTCCAAGCACTCTGATCTTTTCTCCACGATGATGCTAGAGGTCACAAAACAGCACAAAGAGGTGACATGAACATCCCCACCTGCCCATTCCCAGTGGGCTTTCTTCTGAATAAAACCTCTGATCTGCTGTCTCAGAGCTGTTTTCACTCACTGCCTCTGTTTCTCTGTTTGCTTTCTCCTGCTCCAGTCTGGTCCCTACCTCCATCTGGCATCTGCTTCTGCCAGATGGCTGTGATCTCTAGGTCTCTACCTCCCATGGACTCCATCCAGCCCCATCTCATCCAACTCCCAGCAGCTCTCTGAGCTTGTGGACCACCCTGTCCTCCTGAAACCTGCTTTCCCTCTTGGTTCCAGCACACACCCTCCTCTGGTCTCTCCCCTAATCCCCATAGCGCCTCTGTCTCCTTTTGGCTCCTCCTTTGCTCCATCTTTCCATGTGAGGAACCCCCGCCCCCAGCATTCTAACCCTTTCTCCTTCTTCTGTTTCTTCTGAGGATATTTCCTCACCTAGGACTCCAACTCGTAAGGCGACCATCAGTTTCCTCTGTAAGTGAATTTCAAGTTCACATGTCTCCTGATCCCAAGGTCATCCAGCTCCTTCCTCCTCTTCTCACGTGAAGGTGGAGGGTCTCATAAACACCCCATTCTTTGGTCAGAATCTGAACTCATGGCTCCCTCCCCAATCCTGCCCCTGCCCTCAATCTAGTGCATCCTTATAGCTGTCCACGTCCCATTCTCTGGGGCCCCTGAGCCTGCCCATTTCCCTCACCCATGTCCCCAGTCCTAACGTGCTGCCTCCACAATCTGTCCCCTGTCTGTCCCCTCTCTGCATCTTCTATCACCCATGGCCCCATCCACCGTCATTTTTCTCCAGGAATCCCTGCCAAGCCTTCTCTCTGGTCTCCTTATTGCCACTGGCATCCCCTCCATCCTCTTTCTCTTTTTAGCCCTGGATAGACTTTTCTGAAATTCCATTTAGGTCATGCCGTTTCTTGGCTGAAAACTGTTCAATGACTGCCTATCGCTCTGAAGATAAAGACTAAATGTTTCCAGGCCGGCACCTGCAGTTCTCCTTAGCCTTGTGCATGTCATGGTCACTCTGAGCTTCTGCTTTATCTCTTCAGTGAACCAAGCTCTACCCACTGCAGGGTTTTTGCTTGTGCTGCAGGAAGCACTCCCCTTCCTGTGTTTACCCCCTGGATTCCTCCTTATCCTTCCATTTTTGGCTCAAGTATAACTATCTTCTCTAAGCGTCCCTTGACTCCCCCAGACTCTGATCTCTGACTTTGCTCATTTGTGGTTGTTCAGTCTCTAAGTCACGTCCGATTCCTTGCAACCCCATGGACTGCAGCACAGCAGGCTGCCCTGCCCTTCATTATCTCCTGGGGTTTGCTCAAACTCATGTCCATTTAGTCGATGATGCCATCTCATCCTCTGACGTCCCCTTCTCCTCCTGCCTTCAATCTTTCCCAGCATCAGGGTCTTTTCCAATGAGCCAGCTCTTCATATCAGGTGGCCAAAGTATTGGAACTTTAAAATTTCAGCATCAGTCCTTCCAACAAACATTCAGGGTTGATTTCCTTCAGGATTGACCGGTTTGATCTCCTTGTAGTCCAAAGGACCCTCGAAAGTCTTCAACATGTGTCAGTTCAAAAGTGTCAGTTCTTTGGCACTCAACTTTCTTTATGGTCCAATTCTCACATCTGTACATGACTACTGGAAAAACCATATCTTTGACTATATGGTCTTTGTTGGCAAAGTAATGTCTCTGCTTTTTAATATGCTTTCTAGGTTTGTCATAGCTTTTCTTCCAAGTAGCAAGTATCTTTCAATTTTATGGCTGCCGTCATCATCTGCAGTGATTTTGGAGCCCAAGAAAACAGAGTCTGTCACTGTTTCCATTTTTCCCACATCTCTTTGTGATGAAGAGATGGGACCAGAATTCATGATCTTTATTTTTTGAATGTTGAGTTTAAAGTCAGTTTTCTTCACTCTTCTCTTTCACCCTCATCAAGAGGCTCTTTAGTTCCTCTTTGCTTTCTGCCATTAGGATAGTATCCTCTGCATAACTTGGGTTATTGATATTTCTCGGGGCAGTCTTGATTCCAGCTTGTGATTCATTCAGCCTGGCATTTCTCATGATGTACTCTGCATGTAAGTTAAAAAGCAGGGTGATAATACATAGCCTTGTTGTACTCCTTTCCCAATTTTGAACCAGTCTTCTGTTCATGTCCGGTTCTAACTGTTGCTTCTTGACCTGCACACAGGTTTCTCAGGAAACAGGTAAAGTGGTCTGGTATTTCCATCTCTTTACGAAGTTTATACAGTTAGCTGAGAGCCACACAGCCAAAGGCTTTAGTGTAGAAGCAGCAGTAGATGTTTTTCTGGAATCCTGTTGCTTTTTCTATGATCCAGCTGATGTTGGCAATTTCATCTCTGGTTTATCTGCCTTTTCTAAATCCAGCTTGTACATTTGGAAGTTCTTGGTTCATGTATTACTGAAGCCTAACTTAAAGGATTTTGAGTATTATCTTGCTAGAATGTGAAATGAACACAGTTTTATGGACTTGGCCCTGCTCATGATTAAATAGTTAATTGTCCAGTTACTTATTTATTATCCATCTCTGGATAACCCTAGATGTTTGCTCTGGGGACAAACATGATATATACATGGCCCAGCCTGTTTAATAAATGTTTGGTAATACTGTGGTGGAGGCCTGGGTAACTTGCCATCACTTCACGTTCTCATCCAAGGCCGAAGGCACAAGTGTCCAGCTCCTCTCTCCCCCTCCCCCAGACCAGCATCTCACAGAACAGCATGTCCCAAGCACATTGTAAAGCTTGCCCGAGATTACAGGGCTTGTGAAAGGTTGTTGCTAAACCATGAAAATACACCAGGATTCTTGGCCTCCAGAGAAGAAGAATTCAATCCGGGGCCAGAGACGAGGCTTGATCGCTCAAAGCTTTTGTGTAATAAAGTTTTATTAAAGTATAAAGGAGATAGAGAGAGCTTCTGACATAGACATCAGAAGAGGGCAGAAAGAATACCCCCATGCTAGTTTTTAGCTGGATGTTATATATAGTTACTGCTGCTGCTGCTGCTAAGTCGCTTCAGTTGTGTCCGACTCTGTGCGACCCCATAGACGGCAGCCCACCAGGCTCCCCTGTCCCTGGGATTCTCCAGGCAAGAACACTGGAGTGGGTTGCCATTTCCTTCTCCAATGCATGAAAGTGAAGAGTGAAAGTGAAGTCGCTCAGTCATGTTTTACTGTTAATGAAAGAAAGGATTGTCTTAAAACTCAGAATGGCACCAGGCCCATCATCCATAAGATGTATTTTGGGATAATCTTGGCACCAGATGAGTAGATTGACTTGAATTTCTTGTAGAAGGGCAGATTACCACACAAATAGTTTTGTTTACATAGATCAGGGGAACAATGTCTGAGTATAACATACGGTTTGTCAAGTAGGTTCTGAGCCATTAGGTGGAACCGACTTTAAGACAGAATCTGGGATAAACGCATAGTACATTAACATAGTTTAAGACAAACATTTCCATAAGAAAAGTGCATTGGTTAACTCAAGGTTTGAGAACAGTTACCTTCAGGTGAAACCAGGTGTCATTATGGCAACACAGTATTTTAAGAGAAACCTTTTAAATTTCTATAGAGAAGGAAAAAAATATCACTAGTTTGTTTCCTCCTGCCGCTTAAGAGAGATAAAAATGTCTGACACTTGCAGCCTATTTCCTCCATTTGGAGACCCCTGGCCTTCCTGCCTGTTACCCTCTCACTTGGAATGTTCTCAGAGAGCCCTAAAGTTACCCTTCTGACTCCCCATCCAAGGGCTTGGCTGTGGAGGCTGGTCTTAATCATGCTTTTCTCCTCCAATATCTCCTGCTGTGTGACTTTGGCTAAGTTTCTCTCCCTCTCTGAGCTGAACTTATCAAATGCCTCAGGGTCCTTAGGGAGTAGAGTGTGTGTGTTCTCGGTCATTCAGTCATGCCCAGCTCTTTGCAACCCCATGGACTATAGTCCACCAAGCTTCTTTGTCTGTGGGATTCTCCAGGAAAGCATACTCGAGTGGGATTTTCCAGACCTAGGGATTGGACCTGTGTCTCCCGCATTTGCAAGTAGATTCTTTACCACTAGTGCCACCTGGGAAGTCCCCAGTGAGCAAGGAGCAGTTCCAAAGGTAAAAATGACATATGTTCACCTACCTGGAGCACCTGGGGGCTTGAATGGGGTGTCCTGAGGGACTGGAGAGGGTGCCTCACCAGAAAGCAACTCTTCCTTCTTCTTCTTTTGGGGGATATGGCTTCGGTTTCTTCATTTGTAATTGGCATGATTTATGGGAGTGTCCAAAAGCAGGTTCTATCTCTGCTTCTTGGGAAGATCTTTGGTTGGGAAGATTGCCTGGAGAAGGAAATGACAACCCACTCTAGTATTCTTGCCTGGAAAATTCTATGGAGTGAGGAGTCTGGTGGGCTATAGTCCACCAAATGGGATTATAAAGAGTTGGACACTACTGAGAGACTAAAGAGCGATAGTAGCAGCATGGGAGTGTCCATAGGTTCAGGAAAGAGATAGATAGCTAGGATGTACTGTGAGAAATAGATAGACAGGATGTACTAGATAGATATCTATACCTAGATAGATATTTGGTTGGTCAAAGACTTCATTCAAACCTTCCATACAATGCTATGGAAAACCTGAATGCACTTCTTGGCCAACCCAGTAGCTAGCTAGCTAGCAGACAGAGAGGATGCACTGTGCATAAAGCCTTATTAGCAGAAGGGGTTCAGAGGTGAGACGGGCTGTCTTGATTGATGGGCAGAGTTAACCTGTGTCCCTTAGAGTCAATCAGGGCTGGAAAGTCCCAGGACTGTAGACCCTTAACCATTGAAGGAATTTGAGGCTATGTGGATGGGCCAGAACATGAAAGGATGTGGACTCAAAACCCAGAGACAAGTCCTGAGTCCACCCTGCTACTGACAAACCTCCTCCATAGGGATCTTCTCATGTGTCCACCCCTGGGGCTGGCACCACTCCCAGGATGAGAAAAATGATTTCTTTGAGCTAAGGTCATCCTCCCTGTAGGCAGAGACTGTCTTCTCCCTTGCCCTGGGATGCCCCCTTGGGACTTGGAGAGCCTCTGAGTCCCTCCCATCTCTGGCATGAAGAAGCATGGGAAGCAGAGATTCCCTCCGTCTGTGCAGGTTCCCTCACACTGTTCACTGCAGCAGCTTCTTCTGGGGGAGTGATGGCTATTGCCTTGCTTGCATGTCCTCCTAACAGTGCAGGGCTTGAGGGACTTCGCTCCACTTCACTCACCTGCCCCCAGGGACTTACGATCTGGTTGGGCTCCATCATCTTCCTCATCATTTTCTGCCACCATGACATTGCCTGATCTGTCACCAACACCACGGGTGTCCACCTGGGACAGGTGGTAGTGGGTACCATGGCAGTTTCTGAGGGCGGTGAGCCCCTCATTGGCAAACTTCTGTTCACTTCCCGCAGGTCCCAGGGCCCCTCCTGCTCTTAGACACTTTTGGTTGACTTTTCTCCCCCCTTTCATTTATTTGCCAACCCCGTTCTGGTGTTCTGAACATTGCTTGGGGATCCTTGCAGAGACTGAGCTCTGAGCTCTGCTGTGGTGGACCCTCCAATCTTGGTCACACAAGATTAGAGATATCCCTGATCCTGTGTGGTCTGGGTGGGTCTGAGGGAGAGACATGGGCTGGTGGAGCCCAGAGAGGAAGCAGGGCTTTTGCTATTGGGGCAGGCCGAAGGACTTCTTGGAGTAATAGTTGTTGGAAGTGGGTTGGGAACAATTAATAGGCTTTTTTTTTTTTTAAGAAAACAAGTGAAAGTATATTCTGTGGAGAGGACTAGTGCACTCAAAGGCCTGTAAGTGAAAGTGAGCACCTGGGTTTTGAGCCATAGGGAGGGGTTCAGGGCAGCTAGGGTGATGCAGGTGAGAGGCAGAGAAAAGGTGGAGAGAATAGGGAGACAAGGGCTTTGAGACCAGGTAGGAGCAGGGGATTGATTCTGAGAGCAGTGGGGAGCCAGGGAAGGTGTGGAGATGAGGAGAAACAGGGATGGGGAGTAGGAGAGATGGACAAAGAAATAGGGGCAGCAAAAGAGAGATACAGAGAAAGAATGAGGGAGAGAGACTGAGAGAAGGACACACAGAGACATAAATGGAGCAAAAGAAAATACATATACACAGATACAAACATATCTATCTTCTACCTATTTATCAGTCCATCTACCCACTTTCTATCACGTCCGTCATATCTGCTTATTTATCTATATATTTTCCATTTATCCATACATCCGTAATCTATCTGTCACCTACCATCTATCTATACCTATCCATCATTTATCCAACCATCACCTAGTCATCCATCCACCCATCTTTCTATCCATCCATCTATCCACCCATCATCTAATGATTAGTGGATTAGTAGATTATCTATCTATCCATCCATCCACCCATTATCTCCTCCCACCTCTCACCCCTGCCCTCTTTCTCTCTCTCCCCCACCATTCTCCCCTCTCTCTCAGTCAAAATACAGAGATGAAGAGAATAAGGGGACAGACAGAGGCACATAGACGGGCATGAAAAAATACAGAGAGCAAGAGAGAAAGCTGACTCAGATGGAGAGAGTATAGGTCAACAATGCAGGTAGAAGAGGATAAGGGGGTGAGTGGGTGCGGTGGGTAGGGGGATGAAGCGGGAGGGTGTAGCTTCTGGCGCCTTCTGCCAAGCCTGGTCTCAACCCCACCTGTTTCCAGGCACAGAGCAATGAGGAGAGCATGCGGCTGGTGGAGGAGCTGGGCCACTACTTCCGCGACGTCCACCTCTGGTGGATGGGGCCCTTCTTCCCCATCCTGCGGCTTGTTCACCCTAACTTCGTTGCCCCTCTGCTCCAGGCATCAGGTATCTCTCCCAGGAGCACCCCCTCCCAGCCTCTTCCCTGGCCCCTGCTCCCAAGCCCTTCTCACTCCTGGACAGACCAGGTTGAGCAGGAGAATGGACAGCATTGACAGAGACCTGCTGGGTGACTCTGGGAAAGTCTCCAGTTCTCTCTGGTTGCCGAAGTCTTTTTTCAGTTTTGGGTGGTGGAAAATCAACACTATTGGTCCACTATGTCAGATGTTCCAGGAGAGGTCAGAGGGTGCTGGGGCAAGCATGATGTCCTTGGTGCTTAAAAGTGCATTTTGTAGAGTGCTGTGCTGTGCTTGGGGATTTAGGATATGCTGAACCACGTAGGAGCCATGTCCAGGTGTGCTGGGACGTGCTGTGTCATGTTGGAGTGTGTCTAAGCACATAGGGTTGTGTTGATGGGGTCCACTCTATGCTGCAGCCTGGTCTGGTCCCCCGTCCCCCCCACCCCCACCTCCTACCTCCTCCAAGCTTCCTCTACTCTTGGCCCCATTCCTGCTATGCTGAGCTTGGAAAATTCAGACCGCTTCCTGGGAGCCTCCAGCCCCCACCAAAAATTATTACTCCGCCCCACCATCCACCATGGCCCCTGATGTTCTATTTCTTGTATCAGCCACCATCATACCCAAGGATATGTTTTTCTACAGCTTCCTGAAGCCCTGGCTGGGTGAGTAACTGTGAGTGAAGGGGATGATCTTGGGGGCCCAGGAAAAGGTTCTTTTGCTTACTCCCCATGGCTGTCTCTGCTAGGGGATGGGCTCCTGCTGAGTGCTGGTGACAAGTGGAGCAGCCACCGTCGCCTGCTGACACCTGCCTTCCACTTCGAGATTTTGAAGCCCTATATGAAGATTTTCAACAAGAGCGCAGACATCATGCACGTGAGTCTCTTGAACCCAGGGTCCCAGCTGGAGCATTGGGAAAGGGGGAATGGGCCTCAACACATATGGTCTGGAATCCTGATTCAGCTGGATGGCTTTGGGGGGGGGTCACTGATTTTCCTCTCTAAGCCTCAATTTCCTCATCTGTAAAACTGGGATGAAAGTGAAAGTCGCTCAGTCGTGTCCTACTCTTTGCGACCCCATGGACTATACAGTCCATGGAATTCTCCAGGACAGAATTCTGGAGTGGGTAGCCTTTCCCTTCTCCACAGGATCTTCCCAACCCAGGGATCGAACTCAGGTCTCCCACATTGAAGGCAGATTCTTTGCCAGCTGAGCCACTAGAGAAGCCCAAGAATACTGGAGTGGGTAGCCTATCCTTTCTCCAGGGGATCTTCCCAACCCAGGAATCAAACCAGGGTCTCTTGCATTGCAGGCAGATTTTTACCATTTGAGCTACCCCTTTTAAAAGATTGTGATGCTGGGAAAGATTGAAGGCAAAAGGAGATGAAGGTGGCAGAGGATGAGATGGTTAGATAGCATCACCGAGTCAATGGACATGAATTTGAGCAAACTCCAGGAGGTAGTGAAGGACAGGGAATCCTGGTGTGCTGCAGTCCATGGGGTTGCAAAGAGTCAGACATGACTTAGCAACTGAACAACAACAACAAAAGGGTGGTCAAGATGACGTAATGGAATCAGGTTCCTGGCACACATTAGGTACTCAGAAAGTTTTAGATGCTAGTCTGCTTCATGGAAGCTCTATAAATTCAGGACACAAATGATGAACATTGCATAGTAGTTCTTTCTGCACCACCTTAAAACTTTCTGCATACCCCCTTAAAACCCGTGGACTTGAAAGAATTAGTGTTTATTATTGTTCATGAGATGATACATCAGTTGAGTCATTCTCATCCTGGTTGGAATCATGCATGCATTTGTGGTCATGGGTGGGTTATGTAGACAGCTCTGCTGTTCTGGATTTAGCTTTGGCATGTACTCAGAGCTTGGCTAGCTGTCAACTGGTTTAGGATAGCCTTGGTGGGACAATGGACTCCTGTATTTGTCTCTCATCTTCTGGTAGCTCTCATCACCTGAGCTTGACTGCATGGTGGAGGCTGGGCTCCAAGAGAATGAGCAAACATGCAGTATCTCTTGAAACCTAGTTTGGAAACTAGCACACCACCTCCTGTTAACTGAAGCAAGTCCCAGCTCAGTCCAGATTCAACAGGTGGAGAAAGAGGTTGCTCTTCCTAATGAAGGAGCTGTGAAATCTCATTGCAAAGAGTGAAGGTGAAGGGAAGGATGAAGAAATGGGGACCCATTTGCAGTTGTCTTTCACTATGATAGTGATGAAGATGATGATGATAGTTAAAAGTTATTTAACACTTATTGTGTATCAGAAGGGCCTTCCTTAGTGGCTCAGAGGGTAAACAGTCTGCCTGCAATACGGGAGGCATGTGTTCAATTCCTGGGTCAGGAAGATCCCCTGGAGAAGGAAATGGAACAGTGAGCCAGGTCCATGGCATGTGTTGTCTAATTTATTTTCACAATCCTATGAGGTAGAGATGATTATAATTGCCACTTTAAGGATAATGAAATGGAAGGTTAGAGAGGTTAGGGAGATTGCCCAAGATAGCTCATTTGTAAGTGAGCTATGTTTAGTGAGTCAGGCATTCTAACTTGGTTTGTAAAACACCAATACAGGTCATCTTTGTTGTTGTTCAGTCGCTAAGTTGGGTCTGACTCTTTACAGCCTCATGGGTTGCAGCATAACAGGCTGTCCTGTCCTTTCCTATCTCCTGGAGTTTGCTCAAACTCATGTCCATTGAGTCAGTGAGGCCATCGTACCATCTTATCCTCTGTCAATCCCTTCTCCTCTTGCCCACAATCTTTCCCAGCATCAGGGTCTTTTCCAATGAGTCAGCTATTCACATCAGGTGGGCAAAGTTTTGGAGCTTCAGCATCAGCATCAGTCCTTCCAATAAATATTCAGGTTGATTTCCTTTAAGATTGATGAGTTTGATCTCCTTGCAGTCTAAGGGACTCTCAAGAGTCTTCTCCAGCACCACAATTTGAAAGCATCGGTTCTTTGGCCCTCAGACTTCTTTATGGTCCAATTCTCAAATTTGTACATGACTACTTGAGAAACCTATATGCAGGTCAGGAAGGTAGAACTGGACATGGAACAACAGAGTGGTTCCAAGTAGGAAAAAGAGTACGTCAAGGCTGTATATTGTCACCCTGCTTATTTAACTTATATGCAGAGTACATCATGAGAAACACTGGGCTGGATGAAGCACAGGCTGGAATCAAGACTGCCAGGAGCAATATCAATAATCTCAGATACGCAGGTGATACCACCCTTATGGCAGAAAGTGAAGAAGAACTGAAGAGCCTCTTAATGAAAGTGAAAGAGGAGAGTGAAAAAGTTGGCTTAAAGCTCAACATTCAGAAAACTAAGATCATGGCATCCGGTCCCATCACTTCATGGCAAATAGATGGGGAAACAGTGGAAACAGTGGATGATTTTATTTTTTGGGGGGCTCCAAAATCACTGCAGATGGTGATTGCAGCTTCCATCTGCAAATTAAATTAAATTTGCAGAAATTAAAAGACGCTTACTCCTTGGAAGAAAAGTTATGACCAACCTAGATAGCATATTAAAAAGCAGAGACATTACTTTGCCAACAAAGGTCCGTCTAGTCAAGGCTATGGTTTTTCCAGTGGTCATGTATAGATGTGAGAGTTGGACTATAAAGAAAGCTGAGCACAGAAGAATTGATGCTTTTGAACTGTGGTGTTGGAGAGAAGACTCTTGAGAGTCCCTTGGACTGCAAGGAGATCCAATCAGTCCATCCTAAAGGAAATCAGTCCTGGGTGTTCATTGGAAGGACTGATATTGAAGCTGAAACTCCAATATTTTGGCCACCTGATGCAAAGAGCTGACTCATTTGAAAAGACCCTGATGTTGGGAAAGATTGAAGGCAGGAGGAGAAGGGGACGACAGAGGATAAGATGGTTGGGTGGCATCACCGACTCAATGGACATGAGTTTGGGTAAACTCCGGGAGTTGGTGATGGACAGGAAGGCCTGGCGTGCTGCAGTTCATGGGGTCACAAAGAGTCAGACACGACTGAGTGACTGAACTGAATTGACAGGAAAAAACATAGCTCTGACTATACGGACTTTTGTCAGCAAAGTGATGTCTCTGCTTCTTGACACACTGTCTAGGTTTGTCAGAGCTTTTCTTCCAAGGAGCAAGTGTCTTTTAATTTCACCGCTGCAGTCACCATCCGCAATGATTTTGGTGTCCAGGAAAATAAAATTTGTCACTATTTTGACCTTTTCCCCATCTATTTGCCATGAAGTCATGGGACTGAATGTCATGATCTTAGTTTTTTGAATGTTGAGTTTCAAGACAGCTTTTCACTCTCCTCTTTCACCTTCATCAAGAGGCTCTTTAGCTCCTCTTTGCTTTCTGCCATTAGAGTAGTATCATCTGCATATCTGAGATTGTTGATATTTCTCCTGTCAATCTTGATTCTAGCTTGTGATTCATCCAGCCTGGTATTTTGCATAATGTACTCTGTATATAAATTAAATATATAGTGTGACAGTATGCAGCCTGTTGTACTCCTTTCCCAATTTTGAACCAGTCCATTGTTCCATGTCCAGTTCTATTGCTTCTTAACCTGCATACAGGTTTTTCAAGCGTCAGGTAAGGTAGTCTGGCATTCCCATCTCTTTAAGAGTTTTCCAGTTTGTCATGATCCACCTGGTCAAAGGCTTTCGTGTAGTCAATGGAGCAGAATTAGATGTTTTTCTGGAATCCTTTTGCTTTTTCTATGATCCAACGAATGTTGGCAATTTGACCTCTGGTTCCTTGCCTTTTCTAAATCCAGCTTGTACTTCTGGAAGTTCTTGGTTCATATACTGTTGGAACCTAGCTTGAATTTTGAGCATAACCTTGCTAGCATGTGAAATGAGCGTAATTGCAAGGTAGTTTGAACAGGTCGTCCTAACTGCTACTAAAAATCGGGTAGTGGAAAAGCCAAATGGAAAGCAATGCATTAACCGAGGGCACACAGAACAGAAGAGGCAGAGCTGGCCCTTGAGCCCAGGTCTCCTGAATCCCAGGCATAGGGTCTTCATGTCTTGATAGTAGGGGATTCCACTCTCACTCAAGCCTGGTCTTCCCTGGGGATGGGTGTTTGGAGCACAGGACCAAAAGGCTGGGTCTCAGGGAATTCAGCCAGGTGGTTGGGATTGGGCAGGGACTCGAGTGGGAAGTCCCAGCCCTAACCTTGCTCTCTTTTGTGTCCAGGCCAAGTGGCAACGCCTGGCCTTAGAGGGCAGCACTCGTCTGGACATGTTTGAACACATCAGCCTCATGACCCTGGACAGTCTGCAGAAATGCGTCTTCAGTTATGACAGCAATTGCCAGGAGTGAGTCTCAGCCCGGGTCCTGGGGAGCATGAAGTATAGATCCATGGGAGTAGATGGGTCAGGGAGGACTGACCAAGGTAAACAGAAGGGATCTTCTTGGAGGAAGTAGGTCAGAGCTGGACACTGAAGGACAGGGAAGGGAAAGAGAAGGAGCGATTCTTGCAGGTAGACAGAAATGTTTGATAAAGGCCATGAGGCCAGGATAAACAGAGCCTGTGTAGCTTGGGGGAGACATCTTGAGGTTGGAGGAATGGGCAGAGTTCTATCTTCAGGACATTCTGAAGCCAGACAAAGAGGATATGAACTTCATCCTGAGGTTTCCTGGGAGCCATGGAAGATGTTTGGGTACATGAGGATCTTGGTCAAAGTTGACTTGGACATATGACTGGAGAGAAGACTGATTGTTGTGTAGACATGAGATGTGAGGAGACCACAGAGGGGGGGAAGTTTGAGCTTGGTGGAGAAAATGGGGCAGATTTGGGGGAAACTGAGAAAGACATTGGCAGGCCCAGATATTGTGTGGGAGGGAGGAGAGATGAGGGTGATTCCCATGCTCTGCCCTGATGTCCAGGACATGAGGAGCTCACAGAGATGGGGGTCAGAGAGAGAAATGTGATTGAATGGGATGTGGTCCTGGGTAACTGACCAGAAGTGCTCCTGCAGTATGAGATCATGAAAGGAGGCAATAGCTTACAACATCTGAAATCCAGAAGCACACAGCTATTGATATCTCCTATCAGGGTTCCCAAGACCCCCTATTAGGAATCGGAGTTTCTAAGAAGAGATGGCCCACAGATATACAGGACTTCTTTTTTTTGGCCATGCCATGTAGCTTGTGGGATCTTAGTTCCCCAACTGGGGATCCAACCTGTGCCCCCTGCAGTGGAAGCATTAAAGCCCTAGCCACTGGACCACCAGGGAAGTCCCACAGGACTGCTTCTTAAGGCTTTCTCTGGTCTGACCCTGTAGGAAACCCAGCGAATATATTGCCGCCATCTTGGAGCTCAGTGCCCTGGTGATGAAACGAATTAAGCACATCTTCCTGCATGTGGACTTCCTGTACTACCTCACCCGCGATGGGCAGCGCTTCTACAGGGCCTGCCGCCTGGTGCACGACTTCACAGATGCCATCATCCAGAAGAGGCGTCGTACTCTAATCAGTCAGGGTTCCCAAGAATTCCTCAAAACCAAGACTAAGGCTAAGACTTTGGACTTCATCGATGTGCTCCTGCTGGCCAAGGTAGGCTTCCTGTGTGCGTGTGTGCATGCTAAATCACTTCAGTCATGTACAACTCTTTGTGACCCTATCGACTGTAGCCCACCAGGTTCTTCTGTCCATGGGATTCTCCAGGCAAGAATGCTGGAGTGGGTTGCCATGCCCTCCTCCAGGGGATCTTCCCAACTCAGAAATCAATCCATGTCTCCTGCAGCTCCTGCACTGCGGGCAGATTCTTTACTGCTAAGCCACCCAGAAAGCCTCAAGGTGGGCTCCTCTGGGATTTCAATTCAAGAGGTAGACTGGATCTTGGTTTCAAAGGTCTGATTAAAGAACTTGGACTTGATCCAGAGAGTGCTAGGGAGTCATAGAGGATGCTTGAGGAAGGGAGGGGCAGATCAGAG
This sequence comes from Bos indicus x Bos taurus, assembly GCF_003369695.1. NCBI lineage: Eukaryota > Metazoa > Chordata > Mammalia > Artiodactyla > Bovidae > Bos > Bos indicus x Bos taurus. The sequence continues at coordinate 102,840,569 of NC_040082.1, forward strand.
AGAAGTTTCAGGTGTGACTGTGTAGAAGGCTTCCTGGAAGGAGTAAACAGGAGGCAGGAGACCAGGGAGGAGTCCCCTGGACTGGAGTGGGCTATGGAGATGAAGAGGGAAGGATCCTGCTTGGATAATGGAGCTTCAGGGACAATCTCAGGTTAGGCTCAGATGTCTTCAGAGCTGGTGTGACTCTGGGGATCTTGCTTTCTGTTCAGGATGAAGATGGGAAGGGATTGCCAGATGAAGATATCCGAGCTGAAGCTGACACCTTCATGTTTGAGGGTAAGGGTCCCAGTGTGTGGCTAGAGAATGGGCAGGGGTCTCTTCATCTCGAGGACTTGGCGGGTGCTGGATCACCCCATCTTGCCTATCCTTCCCATCTTCTTTGTGGGGAGGTGGGGAAGGGTGGCTTGGCATGGTCCACCCTTTGGTGCTGAAGTATCCCAGAGACCCAAGCCTGTCTGGCTGCCCCTCAGGCCATGACACCACAGCCAGTGGCCTCTCCTGGATCCTGTACAACCTGGCAAAGCACCCAGAATACCAGGAGCGCTGCCGGCAGGAGGTACAAGAGCTCCTGAGGGACCGCGAGCCTAAAGAGATTGAATGGTGAGTGCAAGTCCTCATGGTGTGCTCCTGAACCCTTCCCACTGTCTCTGCTCTCCAGGTAGGAAACGGGAAAGACCTTTTTTGTTGATTCTATAATTATTGTTCAGTGGGAATAGGAGCAGAGCCCAGAGGCAGGGTCTGATACCTAGTCTGAACAGCAGGTGAAAGTTTGTAGGCCTTTGGGGCAGAAAGATCTGAGCATCCACATTAATGTCCCTACTAACTTGCTATGTCACTTTAATAGAATCAGTTTCCTTTTATGAATATCATTTTTCTCCTCTATAAGTTGGGGATGGGATGGGGAATCTCTTCCCCACAGTGCTATTTGGAGTACTTTGATAATATGTGTAGAACAGATGCCACCCAATATATACTCAGTATATAAACTCTTTTCCCCCTCTCTTACTTTTCTGCCTGAAGGTGCATTTTTCCTGAAAAGACTCTAATTTCTCTCTTTTGTTCTTTTCTCTTATTCCCATGTAAGAGTCTATTCCAGGGATTTTTCTTTAAAAAATTTTTTAAAAATTTTAATTGGAGGCTAATCACTTTATAATATTGTAGTGGGTTTTGCTATACATTGACATGAATTAGCCATGGGTATACATGTCTTCCCCATCCTGAACCCCCCCACCCCTCCCTCCTCATCCAATCCCTCAGGGTCATCCCAGTGCACCAGCCCTGAGCACCTTGTCTCATGCATCGAACCTGGACTGGTGATCTGTTTCACATATTATAATATACATGTTTCAATGCTATTCTCTCAAATCATCCCACTCTCACCTTCTCCCACAGAGTCCAAAAGTCTGTTCTATACATCTGTGTCTCTTTGCTGTCTTGCATACAGGGTCATTGTTACCATCTTTCTAAATTCCATATATATATGCATTAGTATACTGTATTGGTGTTTTTCATTCTGACTTACTTCACTCTGTATAATGGGCTCCAGTTTCATCCACCTCATTAGAACTGATTCAAATGTATTCTTTTTAATGGCTGAGTAATACGCCATTGTGTATATGTACCACAGCTTTCTTATCCATTTGTCTGCTAATGGACATCTAGGTTGCTTCCACGTCTTGGCTATTATAAACAGTGCTGTGATGAACATTGGGGTACACGTGTCTCTTTCAATTCTGTTCTCCTTGGTGTGTATGCCCAGCAGTGGGATTGCTGGGTCATATGGCAGTTCTATTTCCTGTTTTTTAAGGAATCTCCACATTGCTCTCCATAGTGGCTGCACTAGTTTGCATTCCCACCAATAGGGTAAGAGGGTTCCCTTTTCTCCACACCCTCTCCAGTATTTATTGTTTGTAGACTTTTTGATAGCTGCCACTCTGACCGGTGTGAGATGGTACCTTATTGTGGTTTTGATTTGCATTTCTCTGATAATGAGTGATGCTGAGCATCTTTTCATGTGTTTGTTAGCCATCTGTATGTCTTCTTCGGAGAAATGTCTGTTCAGTTCTTTGGCCCTATTTTGATTGGGTCATTTATTTTTCTGGAATTGAGCTGTAGGAGTTGCTTGTATATTTTTGAGATTAATTGTTTTGTTAGTTGCTTCATTTGCTATTATTTTCTCTCATAATAGGCTGAAGGCTGTCTTTTCACCATGCTTATAGTTTCCTTCATTGTGCAAAAGCTTTTAAGTTTAATTAGGTCAGGAAGCAATAGTTAGAACTGGACATGGAACAACAGACTGGTTCCAAATAGGAAAAGGAGTACGTCAAGACTGTATATTGTCACCCTGCTTATTTAACTAATATGCTGAATACATCATGAGAAACGCTGGGCTGGAAGAGGCACAAGCTGGAATCAAGATTGACGGGAGAAATATCAATAACCTCAGATATGCAGATGACACCACCCTTATAGCAGAAAGTGAAGAGGAACTAAAAAGCCTCTTGATGAAAGTCAAAGAGGAGAGTGAAAAAGTTGGCTTAAAGTTCAACATTCAGAAAACAAAGATCATGACATCTGGTCCCATCACTTCATGGGAAATAGATGGGGAAACTGTGTCAGACTTTATTTTTCTGGGCTCCAAAATCACTGCAGATGGTGATTGCAGCCATAAAATTAAAAGACGCTTACTCCTTGGAAGGAAAGTTATGACCAACCTAGATAGCATAATGAAAAGCAGAGACATTACTTTGCCAACAAAGGTCCATCTAGTCAAGGCTATGGTTTTTCCTGTGGCCATGTATGGATGTGAGAGGTGGACTGTGAAGAAAGGTGAGCACCAAAGAACTGATGCTTTTGAACTGTGGTGTTGGAGAAGACTCTTGAGAGTCCCTTGGACTGCAAGGAGATCCAACTGGTCCATTCTAAAGGAGATCAGCCCTGGGTGTTCTTTGGAAGGAATGATGCTAAAGCTGAAACTCCAGTGCTTTGGCCACCTCATGTGAAGAGTTGACTCATTGGAAAAGACTCTGATGCTGGGAGGGATTGGGTGCAGGAGGAGAAGGGGATGACAGAGGATGAGATGGCTGGATGGCATTGCTGACTCGATGGATGTGAGTTTGAGTGAACTCCGGGAGATGGTGATGGACAGGGAGGCCTGGCATAGTGCAGTTCATGGGGTCACAAAGAGTCCGACACGACTGAGTGACTGAACTGAACTGAGGTCCCATTTGTTTATTTTTGCTTTGATTTCCAATATTCTGGGAGGTGGGTCATAGAAGATCCTGCTGTGATTTATGTCAGAGAGTGTTTTGCCTATGTTTTCCTCTAAGAGTTTTATAGTTTCTTGTCTTATGTCTAGATCTTAATCCATTTTGAATTTATTTTTGTGTATCATGTTAGAAAGTGTTCTAATTTCATTCTTTTACAAGTGGTTGACCAGTTTTCCCAGCACCACTTGTTAAAGGGATTGTCTTTTCTCCATTGTATATTCTTGCCTCCTTTGTCAAAGATAAGGTGTCCGTAGGTATATGTGTTTATCTCTGGGCTTTCTATTTTGGTCCATTGATCTGTATTTCTGTCTTTGTGCCAGTACCATACTGTCTTGATGACTGCAGCTTTGTAGCATAGCCTGAAGTCAGGCAGGTTGATTCCTCCAGTTCCATTCTTTTTTCTCAAGATTGCTTCGGCTATTTGAGATTTTTTGTATTTCCATACAAATTGTGAAATTATTTGTTCTAGCTCTGTGAAAAATACTGTTGGTAGCTTGATAGGGATTGCATTGAATCTATAGATTGCTTTGAGTAGTGTACTCAGTTTTCACTATACTAATTCTTCCTATCCATGAACATGGTATATTTCTCCATCTATTTGTGTCCTCTTTGATTTCTTTCATCAGTGTTTTATAGTTTTCTATATATAGGTCTTTTGTTTCCTTAGGTAGATTTATTCCTAAGTATGTTATTCTTTTCATTGCAATGGTGAATGGAATTGTTTCCTTAATTTCTCTTTCTGTTTTCTCATTGTTAGTGTATAGGAATGCAAGAGACTTCTCTGTGTTAATTTTATATCCTGAAACTTTACTATATTCATTGATTAGTTCTAGTAATTTTCTGGTGGAGTCTTTAGGGTTTTCTATATAGAGGATCATGTAATCTGCAAACAGTGAGAGTTTTACTTCTTCTTTTCCAATCTGGATTCCTTTTATTTCTTTTTCTTCTCTGATTGCTGGGGCTAAAACTTCCAAAACTATGTTGAATAGTTGTGGTGAGAGTGGGCACCCCTGTCTTGTTCCTGACTTTAGGAGAAATGGTTTCAATTTTTCACCATTGAGGATAATGTTTGCTGAGGGTTTGTCATATATAGCTTTTATTATGTTGAGGTATGTTCCTTATATTCCTGCTTTCTGGAGGGTTTTTATCATAAATGGATGTTGAATTTTGTCAAAGGCTTTCTCTGCATCTATTGAAATAATCATATGGTTTTTATCTTTCAATTTGTTAATGTGGTGTATTACATTGATTGATTTGTGGATATTAAAGAGTCCTTGCATCCCTGGGATAAAGAACTTGGTCATGATGTATTCCTGCTTTCTTTTGGTCTCTGTTTGCATGGAATATCTTTTTAATGTGTTGTTGGATTTTGTTTGCTAGGATTTTTTTAAGGATATTTGCATCTATGTTCATTGGTGATATTGGCCTGTAGTTTTCTTTTTTTGTGGCGTATTTGTCTGGTTTTGGTATTAAGGTGATGATGATGATCGAATGAGTTTGGCAGCTTTCTCTGCAATTTTCTGGAAGAGTTTGGGTAGGATAGGTGTTAGCTCTTCTCTAAATTTTTGGTAGAATTTAGCTGTGAAGCCATTTGGTCCTGGGCTTTTGTTTGCTGGAAGATTTCTGATTACAGTTTTGATTTCCATGCTTGTGATGGGTCTGCTAAGATTTTCTATTTCGTCTTGGTTCAGTTTTGGAAACTTATGCTTTTCCAAGAATTTGTCCACTTCTTCCAAGTTGTCCATTTTACTGGCATATAGTTGCTGATAGTAGTCTCTTATGATCCTTTGTATTTCTGTGCTGCCTGTTGTGATCTCTCCATTTTCATTTCTAATTTTGTTGATTTGATTCTTCTCCCTTGTTTCTTGATGAGTCTGGCTAATGGTTTGTCGATTTTATTTATCTTCTCAAAGAACCAGTTTTTAGCTTTGTTGATTTTTGCTATGGTATCTTTTGTTTCTTTTGCATTTATTTCTGCCCTAATTTTAAAGATTTATTTCCTTCTACTGGCCCTGAGGTTCTTCATTTCTTCCTTTTCTAGTTGCTTTAGGTGTAGAGTTAGCTTATTTATTTGACTTTTTTCTTGTTTCTTGAGGTATTGCTATGAACCTTCCCCTTGGCATGCTTTGACAGTGTCGCATAGGTTTTGGGTTGTTGTGCTTTCATTTTTATTCGTTTCTATGCATATTTTGATTTCTTTTTTGATTTCTCCTGTGATTTGTTGGTTATTCAGGAGCGTGTTGTTTAGCCTCCATATGTTGGAATTTTTAATAGTTTTTTTCCCCTGTAATTGACATCTAATCTTACTGCATTGTGATTAGAAAAGATGCTTGGAATGATTTTAAGTTTTTTGAATTTATCAAGGCTAGATATATGGCCCAGGATGTGATTTATCCTGGAGAAGGTTCCATGTGCACTTGAGAAAAAGGTGAAATTCATTGTTTTGGGGTGAAATGTCCTATAGATATCAATTAGGTCTAACTGGTCCATTGTATCATTTACAGTTTGTGTTTCCTTGCTAATTTTCTGTTTAGTTGATCTATCCATAGGTGTGAGTGGGGTATTAAAGTCTCCCACTATTATTGTGTAACTGTTAATTTCCCCTTTCATACTTGTTAGCATTTGCCTTACATATTGCGGTGCTCCTATGTTGGGTGCATATATATTTATAATTGTTATATCTTTTTCTTGGATTGATCCTTTGATCATTATGTAGTGTTCTTCTTTGTCTCTTTCCACAGCCTTTATTTCAAAGTCTATTTTATCTGATATGAGTATTGCTATTCCTGCTTTCTTTTGGTCTCTGTTTGCATGGAATATCTTTTTCCAGCCCTTCACTTTCAGTCTGTATGTGTCCCTTGTTCGAGGTAGGTCTCTTTTAGACAACATATATAGGGGTCTTGTTTTTGTATCCATTCAGCCAGTCTTTGTCTTTTGGTTGGGGCATTCAACCCATTTACATTTAAGGTAATCATTGGTAAGTATGATCCCATTGCCATTTACTTTGTCGTTTTGGGTTTGAGTTTATACACCTTTTCTGTGTTTCCTGTCTAGAGAAGATCCTTTAGCATTTGTTGAAGAACTGGTTTGGTGGTGCTGAATTCCCTCAGCTTTTGCTTGTTTGTAAGGCTTTTGATTTCTCCTTCATATTTGAATGAGATCCTTGCTGGGTACAGTAATCTGGGTTGTGGGTTTTCCCCTCTTTCATCACTTTATGTCCTGCCATTCCCTTCTGGCCTGAAGAGTTTCTATTGAAAGATCAGCTGTTATCCTTATGGGAATCCCCTTATGTGTTATTTGTTGTTTTTCCCTTGCTGCTTTTAATATTTGTTCTTTGTGTTTGATCTTTGTTAATTTGATTAATATGTGTCTTGGGGTGTTTTGCCTTGGGTTTATCCTGTTTGGGACTCTCTGGGTTCTTGGACTTGTGTGACTATTTCCTTCCCCATTTTAGGGAAGTTTTCAACTATTATCTTCTCAAGTATTTTCTCATGGCCTTTCTTTTTGTCTTCTGGGACTCCTATGATTTGAATGTTGGGGTGTTTGACATTGTCCCAGAGGTCTCTGAGATTGTTCTCCTTTATCTTCATTCTTTTTTCTTTTTTTCTCTCTGCTTCATTTATTTCCACCATTCTATCTTCTACCTCACTTATCCTATTTTCTGCCTCAGTTATTCTACTGTTGGTTCCCTCCAGAGTGTTTTTGATCTCATTTATTGCATTATTCATTATATATTGACTCTTTTTTATTTCTTCTAGGTCCTTGTTAAACATTTCTTGCATCTTCTCAATCCTTGTCTCTAGGATATTTGTCTGTAACTCCATTTTGTTTTCAAGATTTTGGATCATTTTTGCTATCATTATTCTGAATTCTTTTTCAGGTAGACTGCATATCTACTCCTCTTTTGTTTGGTTTGGTGGGCATTTATCATGTTCCTTTACCTGCTGAATATTTCTCTGCCTTTCCATCTTGTTTAGATTGCTGTGTTTGGGGTGGCCTTTCTGTATTCTGGCAGTTTGTGGTTCCTCTTTATTGTGGATGTTCCTCCCTGTGGGTGGGGTTGGATGTCCTGGTTAGGGAAGCTTGCGTCAGTGTTCTGGCTGGTGGAACTGGATTTCTTCTCTATGGAGTGCCATGAAGTGCCCAGTAGTGAGTTTTGGGGTGTCTATGGGTTTGGTGTGACTTTGGGCAGCCTGTATATTAAAGCTCAGGATTATATTCCTGCTTTGCTGGAGAATTGGAGTGGTATGTCTTGCTCTGGAACTTGTTTGCTCTTGGGTGGAGCTTGGTTTCAATGTAGGTATTGAGGCTTTTGGATGAGCTCTTATTGATTAATGTTCCCTGGAGTCAGGAGTTCTCTGGTTTTGGATTTAAGCCTCCTGTCTGGTTTTCAGTCTTATTCTTATAGTAGCCTCAAGAATTCTCCATCCATACAGCACTAATGATAAAACATTTAGTTTAATGGAGAAAAGATTCTGCACAATGAGGGACACCGAGAAAGGTTCACTGGGTTACATGGAGAAGAGAAGACGGAGGAGGGAGATAGAGGTGATCAGGAGGAGAAGAGGGGGAATCAAAAGTGGGAGAGAGCAATCTAGCCAGCAATCAAAACTCTATATGCTCTCCACAGCCTGGAATAGCCAGAGAGGTTCATGGAGATACATAGAGAAGAGAAGAGGGAGGAAGGATATAGAGATGATCAGGAGAAGAGGTGGGTCAAAAGGAGAGAGATAGATCTCACCAGTAATCAGTTCCCTAAGTGTTCTCCACAGCACGGAATACCCAAAGAGATTCACAGAGTTGAGTGGAGAAGAGAAGGGGGAGGGAGGAGATAGAGGTGACCTAGGGGAATCAAAGGAGAGTCAAAATGGGGAGAGGGCAATCAAGCCAGTAATCACACTCCTAAGTAAAAATGGGTACTGAAGATTGGATTCTTAAAGGTACAAAATTGATAACAAATGCCAAAAATCAAAGTTTAAAAATCTAGAGAGGTTAGGTTGTCAAAAATACAATATTAAAAAAACAAACAAAACAAAATAACAAAGATTATAAAAAATATATATGAGGTTTGCTTTAAAAATAGGGTCTTTTTTTTTTTTTGCAAGGTAGTAGTAGGTTACTCTAGTACTCTTGCCTGGAAAATCCCATGGGTGGAGGAGCCTGGAAGGCTGCAGTCCATGGGGTCGCTGAGGGTCAGACACGACTAAGCGACTTCACTTTCACTTTTCACTTTCATGCATTGGAGAAGGAAATGGCAACCCACTCCAGTGTTCTTGCCTGGAGAATCCTAGGGATGGGGGAGCCTGGTGGGCTGCTGTCTATGGGGTCGCACAGAGCAGACACGACTGAAGTGACTTAGCTGTAGCAGTAGGTTATAAAAATGAAAATTAAACGAGTAATAGAGGACTTAAAAATAAAAAAAATTAAAAAATGATAATAGTAAAAATATATCTAGGAATTTCTCTGGAGTTGGGCAGTGTAGGGTCAGTTCAGTTTCAGACAGTTCCTGGTTCCCGCTTATACTTCTCAACATATGTAGGCCCCTTCCAATGTAGTTGGTGCTAACTACAGGGTTTTAATCTGTTACATCTGTCACTTCCAAAGTGGTTCCCTCTGTTTATTTTGGCTTCTTCTGTTTGCAAGTCTCTTTAGTGTCTAATTTCTGCCCTGACACAAGGAGGCGAAAGTGGTCACTTATTTAGGCTCACTAGTTCAGTCGTGCTGTGGGGCGGGAGGAACACTGCAAACAAATATCACTGGCGTGTGTGGGGCATGTTCACAGTATCTGAGCCACACTGGGTTTGCCCCTGCTCATGGCGTGTGTGCCCTCCCAGTCTACACTGCTCAGGCTCCAGGTTGCTCTGTAGTTCAGTTCAGTCCCTCAGTCGTGTCCGACTCTTTGCGACCCCATAAATTGCAGTATGCCAGGCCTCCCTGTCCATCACCATCTCCCGGAGTTCACTCAAACTCGTGTCCATCGATGCCATCCAGCCATCTCGTCCTCTGTTGTCCCCTTCTCCTCCTGTCCCCAATCCCTCCCAGCATCAGAGTCTTTTCCAATGAGTCAACTCTTTGCATGAGGTGGCCAAAGTACTGGAGTTTCAGCTTTAGCATCATTCCTTCCAAAGAACACCCAGGACCAACCTCCTTTAGGATGGACTGGTTGGATCTCCTTGCAGTCCAAGGGACTCTCAAGAGTCTTCTCCAACACCACAGTTCAAAAGCATCAATTCTTCAGCATTCAGCTTTCTTCACATTCCAACTCTCACATCCATACATGACCACTGGAAAAGCCATAGCCTTGACTAGACAGACCTTTGTTGGCAAAGTAATGTCTCTGCTTCTCAATATGCTGTCTAGGTTGGTCATAACTTTCCTTCCAAGGATTAAGTGTCTTTTAATTTCATGGCTGAGGTCACCATCTGCAGTGATTTTGGTGCCCCCCAAAATAAAGTCTGACACTGTTTCCACTGTTTCCCCATCTATTTCCCATGAACCAATGGGACCAGATGCCATGATCTTTGTTTTCTGAATGTTGAGCTTTAAGCCAACTTTTTCACTCTCCTCTTTGACTTTCATCAAGAGGCTTTTTAGTTCCTCTTCACTTTCTGCCATAAGGGTGGTGTCATCTGCATATCTGAGGTTATTTATATTTCTCCCAGCAATCTTGATTCCAGCTTGTGCTTCTTCCAGCCCAGCGTTTCTCATGATGTACTCTGCATAGAAGTTTTTAAAGGTATCAGTTCAAGTCCTTTAGGGAGCCAATATTGGATAAAAGATAGAAATGGGCAGATATGCCACAATTAAGGAAAAGTCAAGTTGGGCAGAAATTGTCAGTCAGGCAGTAATGTGCCCAGTCATTGCCTGTGAGCTGCCTAGGAAAGTGCGGACTTGGCTTGAATGCTACAGCAGAGCCCAGAGACCCTATAGCTGGAGGCTGTCAGCTGCCAGCTCTCCTTATAGCTCTCCAGCAGGTTCTTTCTTGAAGGGAGATCCATGACGAATGCAGGAGGGCAATGGGGAGCCTTGAGAGATATTTGAGCAGAGGAGGGGCAGGTCAGATATGAGTATTAGAAAGATCTCTTAGCAGGGACTTTCCTGGTGGTCCTGTGGTTAAGAATCCACCTTCCAATGCAAGGGATGTGGGTTTGATCCCTGGTCAGGAACTAAGATCCCATGTGCCATGAGGCCAATGCAGCCAAAAATAAATTTTTTTTTTTAAGAAAGAAATATCTTTTTGCAGCTACAGGAGCAAACTGGAGAGGGTGAGCTGTAGTCTGGGGGTCCAGGGGAAGATTCTGGGCCAAGGACTGAAGGGTGGAGAGGAAGTATAGGAATAGAGAAAGGAGGTCATGCCCTCAACTTCAAGGTTTTGCTCAGCATAGCAGTCCTGTAAGGTGGAAAAATGTTTTTGTGCTTCCCCCAACTTCAAAAAATTAATCACTTGGTTAAAACCCAAACAGCAGGCATGAAAGGATCTACAATGAACTTAAGCCTCCCATCAGCCCCAACCCTAGCTTTGTTGAGACGTAATCAATGTATAACATTATGTACATTTTAGGAGCACAACATGACCTGATGTATGTATATATTGCGAAATGATTACAATAAGGGTAGTTAACACATCCACCACTTCATATAAACCTCTGTCATATGTCAGTGTCCCAATTCTATTCCATCCTTCAATGGTTTCCTGTGTCCTTCTGGACATTGTTCAGTTTGCCCCTACATTTATTTGTTTTTCTTTTTCCTCTGCTAATGACTTTATTTATGAATCTATAATGGAACTCAAAATAGCAAAGAACATGAAAAGCTTCAGATTAATATTCATCAACCAAATACATCAAAGAATACATTTATTTTTTTATATAACTAGAAAAATCTCTAAAATGCACATGCGAGAATACAAATGTTCCTCACTTTGTGGAATTTCAAAGTAATGAAGATCTTGTTAACACAGTTGGCCAGAATAGCCCTTTGTATTTCCCTCTCCAATCCCTTAGTTCTGCATATCCAGGATGCTCCCATCACATCACTCAATGAACATCTTTGTGTATGTGTCTTTATTTATCTGTCTTAGAAGCTCTCTGAATCTACCCAGGAGCCAGCTTGCTGGGCTGTAAAAGACACATTGCCTTTCCATGACAACACTGATGCCCTCTGCTTGGTGGTCCCTGTCCACACCTCCACATTTCAGTGCCCAGCACTCTACCTGCACAACCTCAGCCACTCCTTACCACCCACCCTGTGAATTCTTGCCTCAAATAGATGTGAAAGTTGACATCAAAAGATGCTTGCTCCTTGGAAGAAAAGTTATGACCAACCCAGACAGCATATTAAAAAGCAGAGACATTACTTTGCCAAAAAAGGTCTAGTCAAAGCTATGGTTTTTCCAGTAGTCATGTATGGATGTGAGAGTTGGACTATAAAGAAAGCTGAGTGCCAAAGAATTGATGCTTTTGAACTGTGGGATTGGATAAGACTCTTGAGAGCCCCTTGGACAGCAAGGAGATCTAACCAGTCCATCCTAAAGGAAATCAGTCCTGAATATTCATTGGAAGGACTGATGCTGAAGCTGAAACTCCAAAACTTTGGCCACCTGATGCAAAGAACTGACTCATTTGAAAAGACCCTGATGCTGGGAAAGATTGAAGGCAGGAGGAGTGGATGACAGAGGATGAGATGGTTGGATGGCATCACTGACTCGATGGACATGAATTTGAGTAAACTCCAGGAGTTGGTGCTGGACAGGGAAGCCTGGTGTGTTGCAGTCCATGGGGTCACAAAGAGTCACACCCAACTGAGTGACTGAACTGAACTGAACATCTATTTGCTATGTAATTGCCCTTTTTCTGATACCAGTTATTCTGAGCATCTCTTCATATTTGAAATCTCAGTGTTTGAAATTCCATGAATTCCTAGATCATATCCTCTGCTTACTTTTCTCCCAGAGCCCTGCCACCTCTCTTGTCGATTTGTGGGAATTCCGTGTATATTCAAGATATTTTTCTAGACCTATATATTTATTGCAGATATCTCATCCGTAATAAATGTTAATTTGGTCTCCTGGTATCATTTATTAACTAGAAGAGCTCTTAATTCTGTGCGTATTTATACGTTTCTTTTTGTCTTCCAGTTTGTACTTTTGGGATTTTAAGAATTCTTTCCTATGCCTAGATCACAAAGATATCTCCTATATTGTCTTCTAATATTATGGCTTTACCTTTCACATATAAGAGGAGATTATACTCTGTGTATATGTATATATTGAAAATTTTATTTATTTATTTGGCTATGTTGAGTCTTAGTTTCAGCACACAGACTCTTAGTTCTCCAATTAGGGATTGAACCCACATTCCCTGCATTGCAAAGTGGATTCTTAACCACTGGACCACCAGGGAAGTCCCCACTCTGTATATTGAGTAGATGAGGATTTAGTTCTTTAAAAAAATTTTTTTTTTGGTAGAGCCACAGGGCTTGTCCCACAAGGGCTTGTCTCAGTTACTGGACCAGGGTTTGAACTCAGGCCCCCTGCAGTGCAAGTGCAGAGTCCTAACCACTACACTGCCAGGAAGTTCCCGAGGATTTAGCTCTGTTCCTACATCACCACTTGTCTGAATACCTTCTACCAATGATCCGTCCACTGCTCAGGGGTTTACAGGGCCTCCTTTCCAGATGCGGTTTTCACCAACTCATGTTTGATCTCCAAGTTCTCTATTCTGTTCCATGAGTCTGTTTTACTGTTCTTTCAACAATACCATGCTTTTAAAAATTACTACATTTTTGTAATAGTTCTTAATATCTGGTAGGCTGGGTTGTTCTTCTGTGTGTGTTCAGTTGCTTCAGTCATGTCTGACTCTTTGCAACTCTAGCCCGCCAGCCTCCTCTGTCCATGAGATTCTCCAGGGAGGAATACTGAAGTGGTTTGCCACATCTGCCTCTAGGGGATCTTCCCAACCTAGGGAATGAACCCACATCTCTTAGGTTTCCTTTATTGGTAGACAGGTTCTTTACCACTAGCACCTGGGAAACCTTAGGTTCTTCTATTATCTTTTTTTTTCTTCTTTAAAAAATTTTTTAAAATTGGAGGATAGTTGCTTTACAATGTTGTGTTCGTTTCTGCCATACAACAATGTGAATCAGCCATGTATATATGTATACATGTATATGTATACATATGTATATGTATACATATATGTGTGTATATATATGTATCTCCTCCCTCCCATCCCCCATCCCACCCCTCCTAGGTCATCACAGAGTGTCAGGCTGGGCTCCTTGTGTTATACAGCAGCTTCCCACTGGCTATCTATTTTATCCATGGTACTGTATATGTGTCAGTGCTACTCTCTCAATTCTTCCCATCCTCTCCTTGCCCCACTGTGTCTACAAGTCCATCCCCTATATCTGCATCTTTATTCCAGCCCTGCAAATAGGCTCATCAGTACCATTTTTCTAGACCCCATGCATGCATGCATGCTAAGTTACTTCGGTCGTGTCTGGCTCTTTGAGACCCTTTGGACTGTAGCCCACTAGGCTCCTCTTTCCATGGGATTCTCCAGGCAAGAATACTGGAGTGGGTTGCCATGCCCTCCTCCAGAGGATCTTCCAGACCCAGGGATTGAACCTGAGACTCTTATGTTTCCTGCATTGGCAGGAGGATTCTTTATCACTAGTACCACCTGGGAAGCCCCCTAGATCCCATATCGATCTTCTGTTTTCAAACTGACCTAGATCTTGATGAACTCCAATTCTTTCAAATTGAAGATTACCGAGTGCCCCCCCAACCAACTAGATTTTTATTTAATTACATTGAATATGCTGATTAATTTAGAAAGATTTGACACATTAATAATATTAGGTTGTCTCACTATACAGTGTGGAGTAGAACTTACTCAAATAAACTTATAAGTCCATTATAGAGACTTTTTTTACATTGTAAACTAATTATACAATTCAAAAAGCTTTAAAATGCAAATACATTAACACTTTAAAGTAAAGGGTATGCTGGGAGTGTTGTGCTTTGCTCAGAAATTCTTCTAAAAATACCAGGCTGTTTCCTTCTATTAATAGTAACTTGAGATATTGATATCCTAATTCTTAAATCTTTGGTTCATCTGGAATTAATTTTGTTATAGCAGTGAGAGTCAGAGGAAGGTGGAAAGAGGGTCTTTAGGGCAGTAAGAGGGCTGGGGGTGTGTCTCTGTTTTTACTCCCCGGATAATTGTCTGGGGGTTACTTAGGGAGGACCTGGCCCAGTTGCCCTTCCTGACCATGTGCATCAAGGAGAGTCTGCGTTTGCATCCCCCAGTAGCGGTCATCTCTCGCCTCTGTACCCATGATGTTGTGCTCCCAGATGGCCGAGTCATCCCCAAAGGTGCTCAAAACAATGGGTGTGAGGGAGGCTGGTGGTCCCATCAGCTGAGACTTTGACCTGACCACTCTCTCCTCTGCCATAGGGAACATCTGTGTCATCAGCATCTTCGGGATTCATCACAACCCATCAGTCTGGCCAGACCCTGAGGTGCTGCCTTCCACTGGGAAAATCAAACACTCCTCCACTCTGTTCACATCTGGGGGTGTCCAGGTATCCTGAGATGTCCCACCCAGTAGCCCTGCCTCTCTCTGCACTCTAGGTATTCAATCCCTTCCGCTTTGATCCAGAAGCCCCCAAGAGATCACCTCTGGCTTTCATTCCTTTTTCGGCAGGGCCCAGGTAAGGCCAGCTGGTATGTAAGGTGGGGATGGTTTGAGGATGGTGCTGGGGCTCAGGGAACACGCAAGCCCATGTGGAGGGGGTGTCTCAGACACCGTTAGCCTCCCTGTCCATCCCTGAAGAGGGCAGGGGTGTCCCAGTTAGTTTCTGGGCATGATGGAACATGATAGGGTTTCCCAGCACAGTCGGAGCCTTCACTTAATGCCCACAGGAACTGCATCGGGCAGACGTTTGCCATGAACGAGATGAAGGTGGCGCTGGCGCTCACCCTACTGCGGTTCCGCATCCTGCCGGATGAGGAGGAGCCACGCAGGAAGCCAGAGCTGATCCTGCGCGCGGAGGGCGGACTTTGGCTGCAGGTGGAGCCACTGAACACAGGCCAGTAATGACCTACCACCTTCTATCCTGGGACCCACCCTGACCACAGACACTTCACTGCAGATTCCCAGGAATAAAATTGTGCTGTCAAGTCTGTCCCAGTCTCGTCGAGAGCCAGCAGGGGGCGCTTGGGCCCTGGGAGGACCCAGGCGGGTGGGCTGTGAACGTGGGAGGCAGGATGGAAGTTGAGGGAGGGGTCTTGAAGGCGGATATTGGTATGATACCTGGAGCTCCATCTTGGATCGTGATGACAAGACTACTCTTTAGCGAAGGGTGGAGCCGAGAGATAGATGCAATCAGGGTCAGATGACCCACTGATCCACCACTCTCCCACAGCAAAGGTCGCCAACCTAGTCTGCTATTTACTCGTTGATTTGTTTGGGGAAAATCATTTATTTTCTTTTATTACATAATAGTAGCCTCTTAATTGCGATGTTGTGGAGATTTGTAAGCGAGCATGTGTGAAATGACTGACGATATTTGGTAAGCATCAGTACTCAATAAGGGTTCATTTCCTCTCTTCTTTTTGCATCACTTTCTCAAATTTAAAATGTTTTAAAATCATAAAAGGTATATTTAAGATTTGAGACACGTGGAAATACTGCTGAAGAAAACTGTCATTAAAATATTCAGTAAATTCAAAGTCTCCATAGTTACATCTATTATGTAATTACAAGAGGCTCTGATGTTAAGCTGGTCTGAAGCTGCTACTGCTAAGTCACTTCAGTCGAGTCCAACTCTGTGGGGATGACCCCATAGACGGCAGCCCACCAGGCTCCCCCGTCCCTGGGATTCTCCAGGCAAGAACACTGGAGTGGGTTTCCATTTCCTTCTCCAATGCATGAAATCGAAAAGTGAAAGTGAAGTCTCTCAGTCGTGTCTGACCCTCAGCGAACCCATGGACTGCAGCCTTCCAGGCTCCTCCATCCATGGGATTTTTCCAGGCAAGAGTACTGGAGTGGGGTGCCATTGCCTTCTCCAGGTCTGAATCTAGGAACCAAAAAAATTTTTTTCCCCTCTAAGAGGTATGATCCAGGACTTCATTTTCACCTAAATGTTCTAGGAAATGGAGATCAAGAGGGTCCTCAATAATAAGAGGAGGTGGAGGGGGCAGGAGTGCGGCCATTTGATTCAGCACCTGGGACAGTGGCTGCCACAGACTTGCCCCACTGAGGCTGCAGGGGTTTCTGGGATAGAGTCCTACTCTCAGAGTCGTTCAGGGACCATACGACTTACTGGTGGCGAAGTAAGAAAGAAATCCTGTAACACGGAATGAGTAAATATTTAATATATTCTAAGCTGAAAATTGCATACGTTTTTCTTTGCCTTCAGAGTTCTTATTTAAAATGTTTTTCTCCCCCCCGAATGATACCTTGTTATTGAAGAAAATAAAAAATAAGAATTAAAAATTTTATCTATAATTCAAACAATTCCAAGTAATCACCATTTATATTCTCTCACATATACTGCCAAATTTAGTTTTATATGTAATAATTATACAAGTAAAATTTGATTTTACATCTAAGTGTATTACATTTACATGTAATAGCCTTTTAAAATGCTATTTTACTGACTAACAAGCACATGGAAATATGTTAAACATCATTAGTCATTAGGGAAACACAAGTCAGTGCTACAATAGGATACCACCTCACACCCAATAGAATGGTGAAAGTAAAAGCGTTAGTCACTCAGTCATGTCTGACTCTTTGTGACCTCATGGACTGTAACCTCTGTTCATGGAATTTCCCAGGCAAGAATACTGGAGTGGGTTGCCATAACCTTTCCCAGAGGATCTTCCTGGTCCAGGGATCGAACCAGGGTCTCATGCCTTGCAGGCAGATCCTTTACCATCTGAGCTACCAGAAAAGTCCTAATAGGATGGTAAGAATATAAAAAAATGGAGGACAAGTGTTGGTGAAGATGTGGGGTAATTGGAATCCTCATTCATTGTTGCTGAGAATGTAAAATGGCACAACCACTGTGGAAAACAGCGTGGTATTTCCTCAGTAAATTAAACCTACAATTATCACATGATTCAGCCATCTCATGCCTAGGTATGCACAAAGACTTGAAAATATGTGTTCAAACAAAAAACTTCTACATGACTCTCTGTAGTGGCACTATCCACAATTGCCAAAAGTTGGATATTTGGGGAACAACTCAAGTATCCATTAACAGATGAATGAATAAATAAAATGAGGTATATCCATAACAAGGAATATTATTGGGTCATAAAAAGGAATGAAGCACTGATACATGCTACAACATGAATGAACTTTGAAAACATTATGCTAAATGAAAGGAACTGGATACAAAATGTCATATATTGTATAATTCCATGTATACGAAATGTGAAGAATGGGTAAATCCATAGAGATAGATCCAGGAGCTGGAGGGTGGAGGAGAAAATGGAGAGTGACTGCTACTAGGTATAAAATTTCTTTTTTAGATGATGAAAATATCTTGGAACTAGTAGAAGTGTTGACTGCATAACATTGTGAATGTACTCGATGCATGGACTTGAACACTTTATAATGGTCACAACGGTAAATTTTATGCTATGTGAATTTTGCCACAAGAAAAAAATGCTATTTTACCATACATTTCTTTTGTTAATCTGGACTTTTCATATAATAATATATTGTGAACATCCTTCCACAACATACAGTCATCATCTTGGAGGTCTTTAGAATCTTTAAGTGTTAAGTGTTCAAGCCACTGTTTATTTTTGTAAGTGGCATTATGTTAGAAAATAATTTAGTTTGTCTCACTTTATAAGAATTCTCTTTATGCACCTTGATGACTTGAAATATCACTACCAATTACATATTGAGTTACTTTTAATCACAAAATTTTGAGTGTAGAAATTTTATTTTTTAGCAATAGATACACATACATTTATGTTGGTGTGGTTAAACACTTTTTATGCAACACATAGGGCTTCATAATGCTACAGACACTGATGTTTTTGGTCCTATTAACAGAGGTAGACCACTGGAAGGAAGAAGGTGATGACACTTCAGCTCCCCCAGGTAAACACTGATTTCATCCTCACACCAGTCTTATGGATTGGAGAAATTAACTCACTTGCTCAAGGTCACTCGATTGATGAGTGGTGGAGTGAGGGTAAATTTTATGAGCTTGGCTTCAGTGGTCATGCCTAACCTTCTAAGGAAGTGAAGTGATTTTTACTGGGTGTCTCAGCCCCAGTTGTGTCATATTACCTGGAGAACCTGTGCAGGCTTACAAGATGAGACTCTTTGATGAGTGGTGTCTAAAATTTTAAATTTAATATTTTTGACAGGGAATTCATTCACTCGTGTAGCAAATAAGATGTCAATGAAAAGTATTGGTCTCCCTATATCCTTTGTTGGATACCAGGCCAGAAGAGGGTGGGTCACTACTGGCTTGCGCTCAGTGGCTCTACACACAGCCAAAGCCCAGCCTCAGCAGGCAGGATCAGCTCCGGTTTCCTGAGTGACTCCTTGCCCAGCAGGATGCAGAAGCACAGCAGGGTGAGCGCCAGGACCACCCTCATCTCGGTCATGGCAAATGTCTGCCTGATGCAGTTCCTGTGGGTGAGAGTGGGGGCTCTGACTGCACTATCATTCTGGCCTCATTGCACCTGCAATCTGGCCTGCAACCCCCATCCATGATGGCAGAGGTAGAGGCTAATTGTGCCTGCGATCCCTCCGTGGGCTTGAATATGAACCTGGCCCCCGCTCCGGTCCTGAACTCAGACCAGCAAACAGGGAAATGGGGCTCTCAGCACACAACACACCCTCTTTGGGCCCACCACCATTCCCAGACTCTTACTCATTACGTCCAGGGGAGTGGAAGGGGGAGAGCCAGAACTCTATCTTTGTTTTCCCCACTCCTCTGCCCCACAGTTATGCCAGGAATCTAAGTCCCAGATCCTCCCCATGCCCCCAATCCCTACTTCAGATGCCCACTACCCTGACCTGGGCCCTGAAAAGAAGGGACCAAAGGCCAGAGGTGACCTCCCCTTGGTGTTTTCTGGCATGAAGCAGAAGGGGTCATAGACCTGGGGACAAGACAAGACAAACAGGGCTACTGTGTGGGATCTCCCAGGCTGTCCATTCTTAGAGAGGCAGACATGTGTATAATGGAGGGAAGTGATGTCTGCTATGCAAGTCAGAACTCTTTGCCCTTCCTTGCATCCCCCAAGGGGAGAGGGGGCAGCACCTCAGGGTCTGGCCATATAGATGGTTTATGGCGGGCCCTGAAAATATTGATGAAACAGATAACACCTGTGGAAGAAGAGGGGCCAGTTAGGACTAAGTCCAACCTGCTGATGAGCCCCTCTTTCTCACCAAGAACCTCTTCCCCTAGTCATTATGGGCACCTTTGGGGATGACCCGGCCATCTGGAAGCACAATGTCCTGGGTACAGCAGCAGGAGATGACCATGACTGGGGGATGCAGCTGCAGACTCCTTGATGCACATGGTCAGGAAGGGCAATTGGGTAAGGTCATCCCTAAGGAAACCATATGACATCCAGGGAGCAAAAACAGAGACCCTCAGACCCTCCAACTGCCCTATAAGATCCCCTCTGCCTATAACAAAATCACAGATGGATCAAATAGCTCCAAACTCATTATGCTGTATACATTAAATATGTGCAGCCTTTTCTTTGTGTATCACACTTTAAAAAAATTGTCCTTAAAAAGAAGGAAAAGTAGTGCCACAGAAGTACCAGACAAAAGTTACTCACATGTTTTTAGAAGCCTTTCTGAGGAAAACTACAAAAATCTAACAAAATATTTACAAAATTGTATAAAATCAAAACACTCTTTGTGGCAAGACTACAAAATCAGAAGGCAAATGCATAAGAAACAAAAGAAGCAGATTCAATATTTACTCTTTTTTGTTATGGCACTGGAGATACTAGCTAATGCAATTAGACAGGGGAAAAAGAGTAATGCCATTTGAAATACGGGGGAAAATGTGTCATTTTTTGCACATAGTGATGTTATACTTAGAAAAGAAGAGAAATCACTGGAAAACTTTCATAAACATTGAGGGTAAGATCCAGTAATGGGGCTGAATTCTTTTTTTTAAAAATTTCTTTCTTTTTGTGTGGTGATTTAAATAGATGATTCAGTTAATAGTTCAAAGTTGGAACAATGCAAAACATTACCCCTCTGGGCCAACAACACTCATTTCTCCTCACAGTTTGCCTAGTGTTATTTTTATGTATCTTCCTAGAGGCATTTTTTAAAAAACTTTTTATTTTGTATTGGGATATAGCTGTGAACAATGTTGTGATAGTTTCAGGTGTACAGCAAAGGGGCTCAGCCATACATATTCATGCATCAATTCTCCCCCACATTCCCCTCCCATCCAGGCTGCCACATAACACTGAGGAGAGTTCCATGTGCTATACAGTAGATCTTTGTGTATTGTCCATTTTAAATATGGTAGTGTGTACATGTTCATCTTAAACTCCCTAACTATCCTTCTCCCCCATCCTTCCCCCTGGCAACCATAAGTTCATCCTTTAAGTCTGTGAGTCTGTTTTTGTTTTGTAATTAAATTCACTTGTATAATTTCTTTTTAGATTCCACATATAAAGGATGTCATATATTTCTCCTTCTGTTTGACTTACTTCACTCAGTATGACAATTTCTAGGTCCATCCATGTTGCTGGAAATGGCATTTTTTTACTCTTTTTAATGGCTGAGTAATACTCCATTGTATATATCAAAGGTTTTGTTTCATTAAAAATTATATAGTAGCATAGTCTATACTATACCTACCGCTTTGTATTTATTTCATGTAATAGCATATCAATGTCTTATTGTACACCCGCTGGGATTTATGTCATGATACAGCCTTCTTACTGTGGAGCTGTAATATAACTTCCCATAGTTTCCTCTAGAGCCTTTCAGTTCAGTTCAGTTAAGTTCAGTCGCTCAGTCGTGTCCGACTCTCCATGACCCCATGAACTGCAGCACGCCAGGCCTTCCTGTCCATCACCAACTCTCAGAGTTCACCCAAACTCATGTCCATTGAGTCGGTGATGCCATCCAGCCATCTCATCCTCTGTCATCCCCTTCTCCTCCTGCCCCCAATCCCTCCCAGCATCAGGGTCTTTTCCAATGAGTCAACTCTTTGCATGACATGGCCATAGTATTGGAGTTTCAGCTTTAACATCAGTCCTTCCAATGAACATCCAGGACTGATCTCCTTTAGGATGGACTGGTTTGATCTCCTTGCAGTCCAAGGGACTCTCAAGAGTCTTCTCCAACACCACAGTTCAAAAGCATCAATTCTTCGGTGCTCTGCTTTCTTCACAGTCCAACTCTCACATCCATATATGACCACTGGAAAAACCATAGCCTTGACTAGACAGACCTTTGTTGGCAAACTAATATCTCTGCTTTTTAATATGCTATTTAGGTTGGTCATAACTTTCCTTCCAAGAAGTAAACGTCTTTTAATTTCATGGCTACAATCACCATCTGCAGTGATTTTGGAGCCCACCAAAATAGAGCCTTTAAGACTTCCTTATTATATATTTTAAATCTTTGATTTGTGTAGATGTTATTTTCTTGCCAGACATGAGAAGCAGGTTGAATTAACTTTTTTCCATGTAATTTCCCTGTTATTGCAAAAATTTATATTATTATGATTATCTTTATTTCTCCTATTGATATGGGACTCCATATTTAGCAGTTACTAAGATCACTGAGCAAGAAATTGATATCCATAAATTATTAATTTTTCTATTAGAAAAAAATAGAAAAGATGATGATATAACATACATGGATTAAATTTAACAAGAAATGTGAATGTCTGTATTCAAAGTGAACTTGTAAATGTCTCTCAATCCAGATAGACTATATTATTCACCATAGCAATAAGAGTACCTAAGGGTTTATTTAGCAAAAGCTGCCCAAGATCCCTATGCTAGAATTGTAGACTCTATTAAAAGACCAAGTATTATTTTACTATCCAGAATTGGATATCTGCTTCACACTCTGGGACAGTGTATTAACATTATGAAGTAATCTATGCTCCACAGGTCAATCATATATCAACCCCCTCCTTTCCCCCTTTATCTCTCTGTCTCTCTCCCTCTCTGCCTCCATCTCTTCATTTTGACCAGCTACCTTGTTGACTTTACCTCAAATGCATCCACCTCTCTACTGATCAACTTTCAGGGTCTGAGATGAGGCATTATTTTCCTCTACTAAGGCACTTTTTTTACCCTCTACTTTGTCTGTCTTACTCTAAACTGAAGCTCTGTCCATGTATACAGGGAGTTTCTTGACTGTAGCTCTGCCCATTTATACAGGGAACTTCTTGACTATTCCTCCATGATACTAGGAGATCCTGGAAGGCAAAGGCCGGGTCTAGGTTCTTCCTGAGTCTCCAGGACACAGAATGGCTGAGAAGAATTGGAGATGTCATAGAACTGAGAAGAGGGAAGAAGTGTGCTAGTGTTTGTTGAATGGGGACTGGATGGAGGAAGATGCAGGTATTCCTGGACAGGAACTCTTTAGTTCCTGAGAGTTCCATGTGAAACCTGGACTAAATAATATGAGGAATTAAGGAGAAGGATATGAAGAAACACTCAGGGAGTGGAGATGTTTGAAAACATGTAATTTTAGAGAGAAAAGTAAGAGAGTAGAGGGAAATTTCACTTACTGAATACGTGCTAAGTGCTATCATTTACCTTCACACATTGTCACTGATTATTTCAGAAATCCAGGTCTTTCTGTCTCAAAAGCCTGCAAACTTCCTCCTACTATACATGCTGTGTACCAGACCTTTTCTCTGGGTCTTCCCACTAAGAAATAATGACAAAGTCCACAAAAAGATTTTTTCTCTTCCCCAGCAAGAGAGCAGAGCCAGTGAGAGGGACTCAGAAAAATGCCATGAGGACTTGAATTCACCATTCAATCTCTTTAGGCTCACGGTCCTTCAGGAGCTCTTGCACCTCTTGCCAGCAATGCTCCTGATGTTCTGGGCACTTTGCAAGGTTGTACAGGATTCAGGAGAGGCCGCTGGCTATGGTGTCATGGCCTGAGGGGTAGCCAGACATGCTTGGGTCACTGGGCTACTTCAGCACCAGAAAGTGGACAGCACCCTAACAGAAAGGACCATGGGGAGGATGGAGAGGCATGGGGGATGGTTCAGGGTCTACACACCTAGTCCCTGCAATGGAGGAACCCATGCTCCCCTCTGTAGTCCCACACTAGGACCCTCACTCTCAAACATGAATGTGTCAGCTTCAGCTCAGATATCTTCATCTGACAGACCTTTCCAATCTTCATCCTGGACAGAAAGCAAGATCCCCAGATTCACACTAGCTCTGAGGGCCCCTAAGCCTAAACTGAGATAATCTCTGAAACTGCATTATCCATCTAGACCTCCCATGCACTCTATCACCAGAGGCCCCATCCAGAGATCTCCTTGACCTTCTTGCCTCTTATGTCATCCACGGTAAAGAGAATCAAAGATTCATAGAAATTTTCATGTTTATACATGATGCAACCTAGGTTACAGGATGATTAAATGACAACTTGTCACGGAAGCTAGAATTTAAACATTGTCCCAAAGCCATTTGCTCACAGGCTAGGATAGTAAATCCAGAGATTCTTTAGTCTCCTGAAGATAAGGGATGGATTAGAAACCTATAGAACCTATAAACTTTGCCTTCTCACTGATAAGGATTTGTTTAAGTTCCAGAACAACCTCTCTCCCTCCCTTCCTCCTCCTTATTCCTCTCTCTCCATCTCTCTCTCCCCTTTCTCTATTTCCTTTCCCCTCACTCCCTATAGTGAAAGTGAATGTGAAAGTCTCTCAGTCGTGTCCAACTCTTTGTGACCCCATGGACTATACAGTCCATGGAATTCTCTAGGCCAGAATACTGGAGTGGGTAGCCTTTCCCTTCTCCAGGGGAACTTCCAAACCCAGGGATCGAACCCAGGTCTCCCGCATTGGAGGCAGATTCTTTACACAAGGGAAGCCCCTCACTGGCTAGGGTGAAGGGAAAGGAGAAGAAGGGAAGAAGGAGAAGATATATCAGCTGTCCTATATAAGTTCCAAATTTCAAAATCCAGAGGTACCTGTTCTGTGATGCAACCATGGTTGTATGTACAGGTAAAAGCATCATGGTGCCCTCAAAGGAATTTGGGGATGGGGAACCAGAGCTACAACTCTACTCTGATTACTGTTTCTACTATGAGAAATACATATGCTGCTCTGATCCAGGCTTCCTTCTGTGTGTGTGTGTGTGTGTGTGTGTGTGTGTGTGTGTGTACACACACCCATATATGTGTATATATATGTATGCATGCATGCTCAGTCACACAGTCATGTTCAACTCTTTGTGACCCCATGCACTGTAGCCCACCAGGCTCCTCTGTCCATGGGATTATCCTGGCAAGAATACTGGAGTGGGTTGCCATTTCCTCCTCCAGGGGATCTTCCTGACCCAGGGATTGAACCCACACCTCCTGCAGCTCCTGCATTGCAGGTGGATTCTTTACCACTGAGCCATGTGGGAAGACCATGTATGCATGTATGTGTACATGTATATATACAGTCTGCCTCTGTGGTAGATAACTTACTAGCTTGGGAGTAGAGTAAAATCTCAGACCTTCACAGCTTCAGACTTAGCACTCCCCTGCAGACCAGTTTCACATGGTCATGTCTAAAACTTATCCATGACCCATTTCTCCCTTCCTCAAACACCTCCTTTGGCTCCCCAGTACCCTATGCATCCCATCCAAGATCTCTGATCAGTTCAAAGTTCATTCTACTTCTTGAACTCAGATCCCACAGCAGCCTACCTTGGTCATCAGGAGCACATCAGTGAAGTCCAAAGTCTTGGTCTTCACCTTGACCTTGAGGAAGTCATCAATACTCTCACTGAGGAGGGGCCAGCACTGCTCCTGGATGACCACATCTGTGCAGCCATGCACAAGGGCAAGTCCTGCAGAAGCACCGCCCATCTGGGGTGAGGAAGCCCAGGAAGTCCATGTGCAGGAAGATCTGACAGTGCAGTTTAGCCACAAGTGCACTGAGCTCCAAGAAGGCAGCAATATATTCACTGGGCTTCCTGAAGGATGAGAGCATGAAGGGAAGCCACCACTTAAGACACCAGAAGCCCAGAAGCTGGGGGCTAGCTACCTCCCTTCAGGAAGCTGAGGCTCCAGAAACAGATGGTTCACAGATACAGTGTGGGGATGAGCCAGGAGATGTAACTCTTCAGACTCTTCTCGACGCACATCCCATGTCCATGAGCTGACTCCATGCCCCAGGCACCTAGGGCACAGCTTAGACATCAGGCTTCTCTCCTTTCTTTCTTTCCTAGTATCTGTCTGCTTCTCCTTCCCCATACTGTCCACTCGGCTCAGACCTCATCCTCTCCCAGCTGGTCAATGAGGATAATGCCTTCCCTAGTCTCCTTACATCCAGTTGTCAACATCATCCAGTGTCTACATTGTGGTCAGTCTTCTCTCCAGTTAGATGTCCAAGCTCAGCTTTGACCTCAACCCTCATCTACTCATACATCTTCCACAGCTCCTAGGAAACCTCAGATTAGTTCATATCTTCTGTCTGGCTTCAGAATGTCCTTAAGACATTCCTTCCACCCCATACCCAAATTGTCCCCTTACTGTTGCACATACTTTGCTCATTCTAACCTCCTAGCATTTATTAAACAGTTCTGCCTACCTGTAAGGGTTGCTGTTTCTCTTTCCCTTTTTCCTGTCTTTCAATGTCCAGTTTGACCCATCTCCTCCAGGAAGGCCTTTCTGATTGTCCACCTCAGTCTCGCTCATTTACTCCTTTGGGTCTAGGGCTCATCTTCCCAGGCCCTGGGCCGAGCATTCACTCCTGGTAATTACTGTCGAAACTGAAGACCCCTTTCTGCAGACTGTCCAGGGTCATGAGGCTGATGTGTTCAAACATGTCCAGACGGGTGTGGCCGTTTTTAATCAGGTGCTGTCACTTGGGCTGGACAGAGAAGGGGATATGGCTGAGGTTGGAAACTGCCTCCTCTCTAACCCCAAACACCAAGACGCACTCCCCAGACCCTGCCTCCTGGTCCTAGGCACCAATCTTCACAGATGACCAGGCTTGAGTGGGAGTGGAAATTGTTACATTAAGCCATGAAGTCCCCAGCCTGGGAGTCAGGAGACCTGCTATTAATATAACTTTGGTTCCTCCCACTACATTTTGTGCACTGTTGGTCAGCTTACTGCATAAAGTAACTGCACAGCAAATGTCAGATCTCATCATCTTCATTGTTAGAAATTGTTGAGGGAAAGGTGCCCTATGTTGAGAGAGGTAGTCCTCCATGGTTCCTGTGTACCTTTGTACTTTCTTGCTTCATATGCCAAAAAAACCCCCAAAAAACTCTGATATTCTTTCAGTTCAGTTCAGTTCAGTCCCTCAGTCATGTCCAACTCTTTGTGACCCCATGAATCGCAGCACACCAGGCCTCCCTGTCCATCACCAACTCCCGGAGTTCACTCAGACTCATGTCCATCGAGTCAGTGATGCCAGCCAGCCATCTCATCCTCTGTCATCCCCTTCTCCTCCTGCCCCCAATCCCTCCCAGCATCAGAGTCTTTTCCAATGAGTCAACTCTTCACATGAGGTGGCCAAAGTACTGGAGTTTCAGCTTTAGCATCAGTCCTTTCAAAGAAATCCCAGGGCTGATCTTCTTCAGAATGGACTGGTTGGATCTCCTTGCAGTCCAAGGGACTCTCAAGAGTCTTCTCCAACACCACAGTTCAAAAGCATCAATTCTTCGGCGCTCAGCTTTCTTCACAGTCCAACTCTCACATCCATACATGACCACAGGAAAAACCATAGCCTTGACTAGACAGACCTTTGTTGGCAAAGTAATGTCTCTGCTTTTCAATATGCTATCTAGGTTGGTCATTACTTTTATTCCAAGGAGTAAGCGTCTTTTAATTTCATTACCTGGGCCATTTTTCAGAGTTGTGTTTTTAGCAAACAACCTTGAGGAGTGAGGTAATGTCTCCTCCTCGACAGGTATTGGGGCAGTTGCTTCTAATTGCTATAAAAGTCACAGAATATCTTAACCTACCCCCCCCCCCCCAACCATAATACAATAGCAGGCATATACGTCAGCATACTACATGAGCAGGCATATATCAAAGCCCACCTGTGTCACCCTCATGAGATTTAGTGACTTGGAAGAAGAATGCAAACCAACAAGAAGCTCATGTTGTTGCCTTCTGAGGGTAATAAATTGCTCTTTGTCTCTCACCCAGGAGTTTCACGTCTCCTGGAAGAATCCATGAAACAGTAATAAGCTCTCTTGTCAGCTTGCAGGTATGGAAAAAATCCCAGACACTTCCCAAAAGCCTGACCTCCAGTTCTTCATTCCCACATATATATGTAAACCCTTTGCAGTGTAATTTTTCAGTAACTTCTCTTAGGAGGTGGGGGCCTCTTTCACTATCCTTTGATTCTGAGCTGGTTCTGGACCTGTTTTGGCCAATAGACTGGTGAAAATGATGAAGTGGTCATCCCAAATCTAGACCCCAAGGAGAATTGCAGCTTCCTTTCAGTCTATTGGAACCTTGCTTCTGCCCATGTGAACAAGCCTGAGATGCCTTGTAAAGGGAGAGAATCACATGAAAGGACATCCAGTTGTTTCAGCTGAGGTCATCCAAGATCCACCTGCAGTCAGCCAAGCCACAAAGATGAGAGAGGACTGACCTCAGATCAGTAAGTCTTCCTATCTGACCTCCAGTGGACCACCTGATCACCCCAGCTGATCACAGATACATGAGTGGCCCCATCCGTGTCCAGAAGAACCAGCCTGCTGCTGCTGCTGCTAAGTTACTTCAGTTGTGTCTGACTCTGTGCGACCCCATAAGACGGCAGCCCACCAGGTTCCCCCATCCCTGGGATCCTCCAGGCAAGAGTACTGGAGTGGGTTGCCATTGCCTTCTCCAGAAGAACCAGCCCACTGACTCACAAACTTGTCAATACTAAGCACTTATTGTTTCCAAGTGATTTGTTACTCTGGAATAATGACTACATGATATTCATCATTATCATCAGCCATGTCTCAAGATTTCAAGCCTTCTGTGAGGGAAACATAGAAACTAACACCTTCTGAGCACCTACTGTGTGCCAGGAACATTACTCCATTATATCATCTTGGCCACCCAAAAATGAGGGATCACATAATCCTCATTTTTCAATTGTGGAAACCAAGGCTCAGAAAGAAAGAGCCATGGCCCTAAAGCCACCCACAAGAGTCAGATTCCAGACAAGACATTGTTGAGTCCCTGTTATCCCCAAGACTCCAGCTGGAACCCTGGGTTCAAGAGACTCACGCGCATGATGTCTGTGCTCTTGGTGAAAATCTTCATATAGGGCTTCAGGATGTTGAAGTGGAAGGCGGGTGTCAGCATGTGACAGTACCTGCTGCACTTGTCACCAGCACTCGGCAGGAGCCCATCCCCTAGCAGAGACAGCCAAGGGAGTGGGCAAAGGAGGACCTTCTCCTGGGTCCCCAGGGTCATCCCCAAACCCCTTCACCCACAATTACTCATCCAGCCAGGGCTTCAGAGTGTTGTAGAAAAGCATGTCCTTTGGTGTGATGGCAGCTGACATGAATGAAGACAATCAAGGGCCAGAGAGAAGGGGAGGGGAGGGAATTTTGGTGCAGGTTGGAGACTCCCAGCCAGGAATCTGCATTCCCCCTCCAAGCCCAGCATGGCAGGAATGGGGTTAAGAGCACAGGAAGCTAGAAGGAAGGGTAAAGGGAGGAGGGAGGACCAGACCAGGTTGCAAGACAGAATAAAGCAAAGGCAGAGCCCACAGATACCACCTATGAGCTTAGACACACCCCAACATGACACAATATGCCCCAACATGACTGGACATGGCTCCTAGATTGTCCTACATATTTGGCAGGAGTTTGGGTGAAAAGATTTTTAACCATATATATGGTGGTTATAGGACTCTAGACATTTCAAAACTCAGAACTGTACACCAAATAGAGCAAACTTTACTTTTTGTAAATTTTGTAAATTACATACAATTTTAAGAGAAGCATATATATTATTTACATAAATATACTGTGAAATGATGGGCTTCCAGGTGGCTCAGTGGGTAAAGAATCTGCTCACCAATGCAGGAGACTTGAGTTCAACCCCTGGGTTGGGAAGATGCCCAGGAAGAGGAAATGGCAACCCATTCTTGCCCGGAAAATCCCAGGGACAGAGGAGCCTGGTGGCTACAGTCCTTGGGGTTGGAAAGAATCGGACATGACTAAAGCGACTGAGCATGCATGCACACACTATGAAATGATATGTAAAAAGTATAGATGAAAAAACTGGGAAAAGAACATCATATGGAAGACCAATATATTTCACTGAGCATCTTATTTTCTACACAAGTGAATGAATTCCTTGTCAATAATATTGCATTAAAAATGTTAGGCACCACCCAGCAAAGAGTCTCATCTGATAAGCCTACAGGTGTTCTCCAGGTGACCTGATGCATGTGGAGCTGAGACACACCTTGAAAATCACTTCCTTGGGAGGTGAGGCATGACATTTGAAGCCAAGCTGACTGAACTTACCCTTCACTTACAAGGCCACCCATCAACTGAATGACCTTGAGCTAATGATTTAATCTCTCCAATCCATAAGATTGATGTGAGGTGAAATTGGTGTTTATCTGGGGGAGTTGAAGTGTCATTGCCTCCTGCCTTCCAGTGGTCTATTTCTTTAATAGGACCCAAAACATCAATGTCTGTGGAGTCACCAAGCCTGTCATGCTGTATGAAAAGTGCTTAAATACATCCACATCTTACATGAATATATGTGCAAAATGCTATAGAAATAAAATTTCTACACCAAAAGCTATGTGATTAAGAGTAACTCAATTTACAATTGGTAATGATATGTCAAGCCATCAAAGTGCATAAAGAGAATTCATAAAAAGATCAAAAATAAAGAATGGCTTGAATATTTAACATTTAAAGATTTTTTAAATTTTTTATTTTATTTTTTAACTTTACAATATTGTATTGGTTTTGCCTGACTATATATTGTGGAAAGATGTTCATGATATATTAGTGTATGAAAAATCCAGATTACAAGAAAAATGGAAGATAAAATAACATTTTTGGTTGAGGTAAACATACATAAAATTCATACATTCACAAAATTCATAATATTCAGTTCAGTTTAGTTCAGTTCAGTCACTCAGTCATGTTCGACTCTTTGCGACTCCATGAATCGCAGCACACCAGGCCTCCCTGTCCATCACCAACTCCCGGAGTTCACTCAGACTCATGTCCATCAAGTCAGTGATGCCAGCCAGCCATCTCATCCTGTGTCATCCATTCTCCTCCTGCCCCAAATCCCTCCCAGCATCAGGGTCTTTTCCGATGAGTCACCTCTTCACATGAGGTGGCCAAAGTATTGGAGCTTCAGCTTCAGCATCAGTCCTTTCAATGAACACCCAGGGCTGATCTCCTTTAGGATGGACTGGTTGGATCTCCTTGCAGTCCAAGGGACCCTCAAGAGTCTTCTCCAACACCACAGTTCAAAGGGATCAATTCTTCAGTGCTCAGCTTTCTTCACAGTCCAACTCTCACATCCATACATGACCACTTGAAAAACCATAGCCACGATTAGATGGACCTTTGTTGGCAAAGTAATATCTCTGCTTTTCAATATGCTATCTAGGTTGGCCATAACTTTCCTTCCAAGGATTAAGCATCTTTTAATTTCATGGCTACAGTCACCATCTTCAGTGATTTTGGAGCCCCCCAAAATGAAGTCTGACACTGCTTCCCCATCTATTTGTCATGAAGTGATGGGACCAGAGGCCATGATCTTAGTTTTCTGAATGTTGAGATTTAAACCAACTTTTTCACTCTCCTCTTTGACTTTCATCAAGAGGCTTTTTAGTTCCTCTTCACTTTCTGCTATAAGGGTGGTGTCATCTGCATATCTGAGGTTATTGATATTTCTCCCATCAATCTTGATTCCAGCTTGTGCTTCTTCCAGCCCAGCATTTCTCATGATGTCCTCTGCATATAAGTTAAATAAGCAGGGTGACAATATACAGCCTTGACATACTCCTTTTCCTATTTGGAACCAGTCTGTTGTTCCGTGTCCGGTTCTAACTGTTGCTTCCTGACCTGCATATAGGTTTCCCAAGAGGCAGGTCAGGTGGTCTGGTATTCCCATCTCTTTCAGAATTGTCCACAGTTTATTGTGATCCACACAGTCAAAGGCTTTGGCATAGTCAATAAAGCAGAAATAGATGTTTTTATGGAACTCTCTTGCTTTTTCCTTGATCTAGCAGATGTTGGCAATTGGATCTCTGGTTCCTCTGCCTTTTCTAAAACCAGCTTGAACATCAGGAAGTTCACGGTTCACGTATTGCTGAAGCCTGGCTTGGAGAATTTTGAGCATTTCTTTACTAGTGTGTGAGATGAGTGCAACTGTGTGGTAGTTTGAGCATTCTATGGCATTGCCTTTCTTTGGGATTGGAATGAAAACTGACCTTTTCCAGTCCTGTGGCCACTGCTGAGTTTTCCAAATTTGCTGGCATATTGAGTGCAGCACTTTCACAGCATCATTTTTCAGGATTTGAAGTAGCTCCACTGGAATTCCATCACCTCCGTAGCTTTGTTGGTAGTGATGCTTTCTAAGGCCCACTTGACTTCACATTCCAGGATGTCTGGCTCTAGGTGAGTGATCACACCATCATGATTATCTGGGTCATAAAGATCTTTTTTGTACAATTCTTCTGTGTATTCATAACATTAAAAGTGTTCAAATCCATGCCTCTAGTACATTCACAGTGTTGTGCAACCACCACCTCTCCTTTATCTAGTTCCAAGGTATTTTTGTCATCTGAAAATGAGACCTGTACCCATTAGCAGTCACTCTCTGTTTCCTCCTCCAACTCCTAGATCTATCTCTATGGATTTACCTATTCTGTACATTTCATATAAATGGAATCACATAATATGTGATCTTTTGTGTCCGACTCCTTTCACTTCGCCTGTTTTCAAAGTTTATTCACGTTGTAGTGTTTCATTCCTTTTTTAAAAACATTTTTTTGGGCCATGGCATGTGGCTTAGTTTCCCAACCAGGGATCAATCTCACACACCCTGCATTGGAAGCACGGAGTCTTAACCACTGGGCTGCCAAGGAAGTCTCTGCTTCATTTCTTTTTATGACTCAATAATATTTCTTGTTATGGATATACCTCATTTTATTTATTCATTTTTCTTTTAATGGAAATTTGAATTGCTTCCCAAAGTTGAACTTTCAGCAACTGTGGATGGTGCCACTGTGAAGAGTTGTGTACAACATTTTGTTTAAACACCTGTTTTCAACTCTTTGAGGGTACATTCCTAGGTGTAGGATGGCAGGGTCAATTGGTAATTCTAGGTTTAATTTGAGGTCTTCCATGTAGCTTAGTCAGTAAAGAGTATGCCTGCAATGCAGGAGACCTGAGTTCAATCCCTGGGTCAGAAAGATCCCCTGGAGAAGGAAATTGCAACCCATTCCAGTATTCTTGCCTGGAGAATTCCATGGACAGAAGACTTTGGTGAGATACAGTCCATGGGGTCACAAAGAGTTGGACAAGAGGTTTAATTTACTGAGGAAAAACACCAGACAATTTTTCACAGTTACTGCATCATTTTACATTCTCAACAGCAATGTATGAGGATTCCAACGACCACATTCTCACCAACACTTGTTATTTTCCATTGTTTTATTTTCTTGTCATCCTAGTGAGTGTGACCTGATATCACATTGTTGCATTGATTTGCACTTCCCTAACAATTAATGATGTTGGGTATATTTTCATGTGCTTCTTAGTGCTGTGCCATGCTCAGTTGCTTCAGTCATATCTGACTTTTTGAGACCCTCAGGGACTTAATCTGCCAGGCTCCTCCGTCCATGGGATTTTTCATGCAAGAATACTAGAGTGGGTTCCTACGCCCGCCTCCAGGGATCACACCTGTGTCTCCTGCATTGGCAGGTGGATTCTTTACTGCTGAGCCACTGAAGAAGCCCTCTTAGTCAGTAAAATAGCATTATTAAGAAGAAGTTTAAAAAAGAAGGAGATTATATGTAAATGTAATACATTTAGATACAAGGTAAAATTTTTACTGATATAAGGATTACATGTGCTGCAGTCCATGGGGTCACAAAGAGTTGGACACAACTGGACAACTGAACAGCAACAACAAGGATTACCTAGAATTTTAAATTTAGCAGATTATGTGAGATAATATGAATGGAGATTACTTTGATATGTTTAGATTATGGATATGATTTTTATTTGTTACTTTTTCTTATCTATAGCTTCTTCTATGACAGGGTATCATTTGTGGGAAAAGAAAAACATTTTAAAGAACCAAAGGAAAAGAAAAATATATGCAATTTTCAGCTTAGAATATATTAAATATTTACTTATATCATTTTACAAGATTTCTTTCTTATTTTGCAACCAAAGAATCTTCTAGCCCCTGAAAGGGTCTGAGACTGACTATCCCAGGACACCTTACCGCCTGAGTGGGGCTAGTCCTGGAGCAGCCGCTGTCCCAGGTGCTGAAGGAAATGGCCCACTCCTGCCCCCTTCACCACCTCTCACTGTTGTGCTGTTGTGGACCCTCTTGACCCCCACTTCCTAGAACATCTAGACGAACACGAAATCCTGGGTCATGCTTCCCTGAGGGGAAATTTTTTTTCGGCTCCTAGATTCAGACTAGCGTCACATCAAAGCAGCTTGTAACTATGTAACAGATGTAATTATGGGCATTTTGAATTTACTGAATCTTCTAATGACAGTTTTCTTCAACAGAGGTTCTCATAAGTCCTAAAACTTAAATGTGTAACTTTAAAACATTTTAAGTTTGAGAAAATGATGCAAAACGAAGGGAGGAAATGAACACTTATTGAAGATGCTTACCAGATATTATCAGTCATTTACACACGCTTGCTTATAAATCTTCACAACATGGCAATGAAGTGGCTACTGTTATGTAATAAAGACACTGAGGCTTAGAGAGTGATATGATTTTCCCCAAATCAAACAGCTAGTAAATGGCAGACTGGAATGCTGACTTTTGTAGGGATGGAATGGTGGATCCAGGGACATCTGATCCTGACTGCATCTAGCTCTCTGTTCCACCTTCCCTAAAGAGTAGTCTTGTCCTCATGATCCAAGATGTAGCTCCAGCTATTATAACTATACCTGCCCCCATTCCCCTCCCCTCCCTCCTTCCCTCTACCTCCCAGGTTCATAGCCACGCCCACCCGCCTAGATCCTCCCAGGCCCCAAGCGCCCCGGCTGGCTCTCGATGTGACTGGAACGGAAATGAGAAGCATAGTTTTATTCCTGGGAATCTGGAGGTGTCTAGGGTCACGATGGATCCCAGGCAAGAAGGTGATGGGTCATTGCTGCCCTGTGCTCAGCGGCTCCACCCGCAGCCAAAGTCCGCCCTCTGCGCGCAGGATCAGCTCTGGCTTCCTGCGAGGCTCTTCCTTGTCCGGCAGGACGCGGAACCGCAGTAGCGTCAGCGCCAGGACCACCTTCATCTCAGTCATGGCGAATGTCTGCCCGATACAGTTCCTGTGGGTGGGAGTGGGGGCTTTGACTGCACCCGGAACCCTCACCCGGACCCCAAAACACCTGGTATCTGGCCCACAACCCCCATTCCCACCCACAGTATAGAGAAAGAGGCTAACCATGCCTGGAACCGTATGTGGGCTTGCATATCTCCAGACCCTAGTCCACTCTCCACTGCTGAACTCAGACCAGTAGACAGGGGAGCGGGTCCCCTCAGCACACCATGAACCCCTCCTTGAGCCCACCACCATTCCCCAGACTCTTACCATAATGTCTGAGGGGAGTGGAGAGAAAGTGACCATCTTAAAGTTTTCCCCCTTCCTGGCCCCACACTTAACCTGGAATTTCACCCCCAGCCCCCTACCCCCACCTCTCCACCCCCATCTCAGATGGCCGCTGTCTTCACCTGGGCCCCGCGGAGAAGGGAACAAAAGCCACAGGTGACCTCCCTTTGATGTTTTCTGGGTCGAAGCGGAAGGGATCAAAGACCTGGGGGCAAGACAAGACAGGGCTACTTGGCAGGTGTTTGTATAGTAGGGGGAGGTGATGGCTGATTTGCCAGAAGTCAGAACCCTGGGTCCCCTGAGGGGAGTGGATAAGGATAAGGGAGGTGGGGGGTGGGGGAGGTATCACCTCAGGATCTGGCCACACAGATGGGTTGTGGTGGGTCCCGAAAATGCTGATGAGGCAGATAACACCTGTGGAAGAGGAGGGGCAGTCAGGTCTAGGTCCCACCTGCCCGA
Source organism: Bos indicus x Bos taurus (assembly GCF_003369695.1). Classification (NCBI taxonomy): domain Eukaryota; kingdom Metazoa; phylum Chordata; class Mammalia; order Artiodactyla; family Bovidae; genus Bos; species Bos indicus x Bos taurus. The sequence continues at coordinate 102,876,317 of NC_040082.1, forward strand.
TTGGCCCCTCTTTCTCACCAGGAACCTCCTCTCCTAGTCATTGTGGGCACCTTTGGGGATGACCCGGCCATCTGGAAGTACAGTGTCCTGGGTACAGCGGCGGGAGATGACCGAGACTGGGGGGTGCAATCGCAGACTCTCCTTGATGCACATGGTTAGGAAGGGCAACTGGGCCAGGTCGTCCCTGAGGAAACCCCATGACAATTATCCAGTGAGCAAAAATAGAGCCCTCCTTGTGCCCCATAAGACCCTCTCTGCCTAGAACAAAATTGGATTGTTGGTTTAAATATCTCCAAACACATTAGGTTGTATACATTTCTTATGTACAGCTTTTTCTTTGTCCATCATACATCAAAATAATGGTTCTTAAAAATAAAGAAAAAAAAAAAAAAAGCAATGTCATAGAAGTACCAGAAGAAGTTTAGTGAGGTATTTTTAGCACCTTTTAAAGCAAAACATGGAAAAGCCAACCATAAGTTTACAAATTTGTATAAAAATAAAATATTATTTATGGCAAGACAGCAAAGTCAAAAGGCAAATGAGTAAAAGATCAGATTCAATGTTTACTCTTATTTATTATAGCACTGGAGACACTAGGTAATGCAATTAGATGTGAAAAAGGAGCATAATGCAATTCAAAATGTGGGGTGAATATGTAATTTTTGGCAGACAGTGATTTTATACTTAGTAAACAAGAGAATTCACTGGAAAACTTTTATAGACATTGAAGATCCAGTAAGGGGACTGAATTATTTTTCTTTAATCCCCTTCATTTTGGGTGGTGATTTAAATTCCTTTGTAAAAAACTTTTATTGGAGTATAGTTGGTTTACAACATTTTATTTATTTCTACTGTACAGGAAAGTGAATCAGCTACATGTATCGCCTCATTTTTTATTTTCTTCCCATTCTGTCACCACAGAGCATTGAATAGTTTCCCTAAGCTATACAGTAGGTTCTTATTAGTTATCTATTTTATACATAGTATCAATAGTGTATATTAAATTCTTAACATAGACTCAAGGGATTAGATCTGATAGACAGAGTGCCTGAAGAACTATGGACAGAGGTTCATGACATTGTACAGGAGGCAGTGATCAAGACCATCCCCAAGAAAAAGAAATCCGAAAAGGCAAAATGGTTGTTTGAGGAAGCCTTACAAATAGCTGAGAAAAGAAGAGAAGCTAAAGGCAAAGGAGAAAAGGAAAGATATAAGCATCTGAATGCAGAGTTCCAAAGAATAGCAGAGAGATAAGAAAGCCTTCCTCAGTGATCAATGCAAAGAAATAGATGAAAACAATAGAATGGGAAAGACTAGAGATCTCTTCAAGAAAATTAGAGATACTAAGGGAACATTTCATGAAAAGATGGACACAATAAAGGACAGAAATGGTATGGACCTAACAGAAGCAGAAGATATTAAGAAGAGTTGGCAAGAATACACAGAAAAACTATACCAAAAAGATGTCCATGACCCAGGTACCACGATGGTGTGATCACTGGACTAGAGCCAGACATCCTGGAATGCGAAGCCAGGTGGGCCTTAGGAAGCATCACAACAAACAAAGCTAGTGGAGGTGATGGAATTCCAGTTGAGCTATTTCAAATCCTAAAAGATGATGCTGTGAAAGTGCTGCACTCTATAGGCCAGCAAATTTGGAAAACTCAGCAGTGGCCAAAGGACTGCAAAAGGTCAGTTTTCATTCTAATTCCAAAGAAAGGCAATGCCAAAGAATGTTCAAACTACCGCACAATTACACTCATTTCACATGCTAGTAAAGTAATGCTCAAAATTCTCCAAGCCAGGCTTCAACAGTACGTGAACTGAGAACTTCCAGATGTTCAAGCTGGATTTAGAAAAGGCAGACAAACCAGAGAGCAAATTGCCAACATTGGTTGAATCATCAAGAAAGCCAGAGAGTTCCAGAAAAACATCTATTTCTGCTTTATTGACTATGCCAAAGCCTTTGACTGTGTGGATCACAACAAACTGTGGAAAATTCTTAAAGAGATGGGAATACCAGACCACCTGACCTGCCTCCTGAGAAATCTATATATGGGTCAAGAAGCAACAGTTAGAACCGGACACGGAAAAACAGACTGGTTCCAAATTGGGAAAGGAGTACGTCAAGGCTGTATATTGTCACCCTGCTTATTTAGCTTATATGCAGAGTACATCATGTGAAATGATGGGCAGGATGAAGCACAAGCTGGAATCAAGATTGCCAGGAGAAATATCAATAACCTCAGATATGCAGATGACATCACCCTTATGACAGAAAGTGAAGAAGAACTAAAAAGCCCCTTGTTGAAAGTGAAAGAGGAGAGTGAAAAAGTTGGCTTAAAACTCAACATTCAGAAAACTAAGATCATGGCCTCTGGTCCCATCACTTCATGGCAAATAGATAGGAAAACAATGGAAACAGTGAGAGACTATTTTTGGGGCTCCAAAATCACTGCAGATGGTGACTACAGCCATGAAATTAAAAGATGCTTGCTCCTTGGAAAAAAAAAGCTATGACCAATCTAGACAGCACATTAAAAAGCAGAGACATTGCTTCACCAACAATGGTCCATCTAGTCAATGCTATGGTTTTTCCAGTAGTCAAGTATAGATGTGAGAGTTGGACTATAAAGAAAGCAGAGGGCCAAAAAATCGATGCTTTTGAACTGTAATGTTGGAGAAGACTCTTGAGAGTCCCTTGGACTGAAAGGAGATCCAACCAGTCAATCCTAAAGGAAATCAGTCCTAATATTCATTGGAGGGACTGATGCTAAAGCTGAAACTCCAATACTTTGGCCATCTGATGTGAAGAACTGACTCATTGGAAAAGACCCTGATGCTGGGCAAGATTGAAGGCAGGAGGAGAAGGGGATGACAGAGGATGATATGGTTGGATGGCATCACTGACTCAATGGATGTGAGTTTGAGCAAGTTCTGTCAGTTGGTTCTGGACAGGAAAACCTGGTGTGCTGCAATCCATGGGGTCACAAATAGTAGGACATGACTGAGTGACTAAACTGAATTGAATTAAAATTCTTAGCAGGTGATACAGTTAACTTATTCAAAATTGGATAACCACAAAACACAACAGCTGTGGCCCAATAGCACTCATTTCCCTTCCTCACAGTTTGCCTAATAGTTATTTTTTTAAGTATTCTAGTACTAGATCCTGCCAAGTCTCTGATCATATTCCTACTAAGCAATGATGCCAGAACCAACCAACCATCTCTTCTCAACAGAACCAATGAGAGGGGCTCAGAAATAGACCAGGAGACTTGGACTTACCATTCAATGTTTTTAGGCTCACGATCCTTCAGGAGCTCTTGCACCTCCTGCCGGCAGCGCTCCTGGTATTCTTTGTGCTTGGCAAGATTGTACAGAATCCAGGAGAGACCACTGGCTGTGGTATCATGGCCTGAGAAGCATTCAGAAAGGCTTGGGTCTCTGGGCTACTTCAGCACCAGAGCATGGACAGCTCCCTCGAATTAAGGCCCATGGAGAGGATAGGGAGGGATAGGGTGGCCCAGGGTCCATTCAGCAAGTTCTTTCTCCTCCTGTAGTCCTACACTGGGACCCTCACCTTCAAACATGAAGGTGTCAGCTTCAGCTCGGATATCTTCATCTGACAATCCCTTCCCATCTTCATCCTGGAGAGAAAGCAAGATCCCCAGAATCACACCAGCTTTGAAGGCACCTGAGTCTAACCTGAGACAGTCTTTGAACATCTCCATCATCCATCTAGAAACCCAAGGCCACCTTGAACTCCTGGACACTATCACTAGAGGACCCACCACACAGATTTCCTCTTGACCACTTTGCCTCTTAAATTGTCCCTGGTGAATGGAATCAAAGATCCATAAATATTTTCATGTTTCTACATGATGCAACCTGGGTTAAAGAATGACTGAATGGAAACTTAGAAACTAGAGATTGAACATTGCCCCAGTGCCATTTGCTCACTTTGTATGATAGTATTGGGTTGGACAGAAAGCTTGTTTGGGTTTTTGGCAACCCAATAAATTCAGAGATTCCTTTTCTCCCCTAAAGATAAGGAATGGGTTATAAACCTGTAGATCTATAGACTTCAATTTCTTTCCAGTGAGGATTTGTTTAAACTCCAGAACATTGTCTGTCTTTTCTACTCTTGTTTCATATTGTTTCATATCTTCTCCTCTTGTCTCCCCTCCTCCCCTCCTCACTGCTCCCTTCTTCTTTTCTTTCTCTCTTTCCCTCTCCCTGACCACCCTTGTATGGAAGAAGGGAGCATATATCTTGCATAAGTTCTAAAATTCAGAATGTCAGTGGCAGTCTGATGGTTAAGACTCCACACTTTCACTGCAGGGGACACAGGTTCCATTTCTGGTTGGGGAACTAAGATCCAGCATGCCAAATGGGGTGGTCAAAAAAAAAAAAAGAGTTCTAGAATTCAACACTTGGCAGTACTTCCCCTCCATGAGAGCATGGCTGCATGTAAAGATAGAAGCATCATGGTGCCCTCAAAGGAATTTGGGGATGGGGAACCAAGGCTACAATTCTACTCTGACTACTGTTACTGCTATAAATAATACATAGGTTGCTCTTATCTAGGGTTCTGTATATATACATACATGTGTATATATGTATGCAAGTATACAGACATGTGAGACTTCCCAGGTAGCTCAGTGGTAAAGAATCTGCTTGCCAACGCAGGAGATACAAGGAAACATGGGTTTGATCCCTGGCTTGGGAAGGTCCCCTAGAGGAAGAAATGGCAAGCCAATCTAGCATTCTTGCCTGTAAAATCCCATGGACAGAGCACGAGGGTGGGCTACAATCCACGAGGTCACAGAGTCAGACATGACTGAGCTCACACATGTATATGCACATATCCTGTCTTATTAACTTGGAAGTAGAGTGAAATCTCAGGCCCCTTACAAAATTTCAGATTTAGCAGCCCTCCTGCAGGCAGTATTCCATATTGGTCATCTTTAAAACTTATCCTAACCCACCCCTCCCTTCCATGAGCATCTCACATGGCTCCCCAGTGCCCTCTGCATCCAGTCCAAGTTCTTTGATCAAATCAAGTTCCCAAGGTCCATTCTACTTCTTGAACAAGAAACCAGAGGAGCCCACCTTGGTCAACAGGAGCACATCAATGAAGTCTAAAGTCTTGGTCTTCGCTTTGGCCTTGAGGAAGTCATCAATACTCTCACTGGGGAGGGTGCGGTGCCGCTCCTGGATGACGGCATCTGTGAAGTCGTGCACCAGGCGGCAGGCCCTGCGGAAGCGCCGCCCATCTGGGGTGAGGTAGTACAGGAAGTCCATGTGCAAAAAAATCTCCTGGTGTCGTTTTGCAACAAGGGCACTGAGCTCCAAGATGGCAGCAATATATTCACTGGGCTTCCTGTAGAATGAGAGCACGAAGGGATGCAAGAACTTAAAACACCTGAAACTCAGAAACCGAAGGCTACCTCCCTTCAGGAAACTGAGGCTCCAAGAACAGGTGGGCCCATAGATCCAGTATGGTGATGAGCCACGAGAGTCATGCTCCAGACTCTTTCAATCCACTTCCCATCTCTGTGAGCTGCCTCCATACCCCAGGCAGCCAGAGCACAGCTTCTCCTCTCTCTCTTACCCAGTATCTGCCCTTTTTCTCCAAAACTGTCCACTCAGCTCAGATCTTCTGCTAGAAGGTCAATTGGAGAAGGAAATGGCACCCTACTCCAGTACTCTTGCCTGGAAAATCCCATGGACAGAGGAGTCCATGGGGTCACAAAGAACCAGACATGACTGAGCGACTTCACTTTCACTTTCATTCACTTCCCTATTCTTAGATCCATTGTCAACACCATCCAGGGTCTACATTATGGTCAGTCTTCTCTTGAGTCAGATGTTAGAGTTCAGATTTGACCATGACTCTCATCTTCTGAAGCACTTTTCATAGCTTCCTGGAAACCTCAGGATAAAGTTCATATCCTCTTTGTCTGGCTTCAAATGCCCTTAAGATATAACCTGCTCACTTCTCCAACCTTATTTCCGAAGTGTCTCATCACTATTGCACACACTTTGTTCATTATAACCTCCTGCCCTTTATCAAACTGTTCTACCTACTTGCAGGAATAGCTCCTTCTCTTTCCCTTCTCTGTCCTTCAATGTCCAGCTCTGACTCACCTCCTCCAGGAAGACTCTTCTGATTACCCTCCCTCCCTCATCTACTCTAGTGGGTCTACATTCCCAGGCCCTGGGCTGAGACTCACTCCTGGCAATTGCTGTCGTAACTGAAGATGCATTTCTGCAGACTGTCCAGGGTCATGAGGCTGATGTGTTCAAACATGTCCAGATGGGTGTGGCCCTCTTTGATCAGGTGCTGCCACTTGGCCTGAACAGAGAAGAGGACACAGCTGAAGCTGAGAATTGCCTCCCTGGTGCCCCTCCCTAATCCCAAACACCAAGATGCACTCCCCCAGACTTTGTCTCCTGGTCCCAGGCACCCAGCCCCGGGGAGGACTGGGCTTGTGTTACTATTAGTATATAAACTCCATGGCTGGGAGCCAGGAGATCTGGGTTTGTGAATCCTGGCTCTGTGCTCTATACTTATGTATCATTGGTCAACTTTAAATAAAGTTAAGTGCTAACAATTGTTATTCAGTGACAGCAGCCATGAAATTAAAAGACGCTTCTTGAAAGAAAAGCTATGGCAAACCTAGACAGTGTATTAAAAAGCAGAGACATCATCTTGCCTACAAAAGTGCTTATAGTCAAAGCTATAGCTTTTCCAGTAATCATGTATGGCTGTGAGAGGTGGACCATAAAGAAGGCTGAGCACTGAAGAATTGATGCTTCAAATTTTGGTGCTGGAGAAGACTCTTGAGAATCACTTGGACAGCAAGGAGATCAAACCAACCAATCCTAAAGGAAATCAACTCTGAATATTCACTGGAAGGACTGATGCTGAAGCTTAAGCTCCAATACTTTGGCCACCTGATGTGAAGAGCGGATTCATTGGAAAAGTCCCTGATGCTTGGAGAGATTGAGGGCATGAGCAGAAGGGGGTGACAGAGAATGAGATGGATAGATGACATCACTGACTCAATGGACATGAGTTTGAGAAAACTCTGGGAGCTAGCAAAGGACAGGGAAGCCTGGTGTGTTGTAATCCACGGGATTGCAAAGAGTCAGACAGGACTTAATGACTGACCAACCAACAACAACAAATGTTAGGTTTTATCATCTTCATTGTTATAAATCGATTAGGAAAATGTTCCTTTTATGTTAGAAGAGTTAATCCTTTGTGGGCCCAGAGTACCCACGCACATTTTTTCTGGGTAGGCCAAAAAATTGGAAGGCCCTGATGTTCTTTACCTGGCCCATTTCTCAGAGTTGTGTTTGTAGCAGACAGCCTTGAGAAGTGAGGTAGTGACTCCTCCTGGACAAATATTAGGATTGCTTCTAATTGCTATAAAAGTCGTAGAGTCCCTAAACCTAGTACTCCCTCCCCTGTGATAAAACATACTACATGAGCAGGCATCTATAGAAGCCCACCTGTGTCACTTGCATGAGATTCGGTGACTTGGATGAAGAATGCAAACCAACAAGCAGCACATGTTGTTTGCTGGGCTAACCTTTGTCTATGACCCAGGAGTCTCACATATTCCGGCAGAATCCATAAAACAGTAATAAGCTCACTTGTCAGCTTGCAAGTATGGAAAAATTACAGGCACTTCACAAAAGCCTGACCTCTAATTCTTCACTTCCTTATGTATGTATCCAAACTTTTTGCAATGTAATTTTTCAGTAACTCTACTTGGAGGTGGAGCCTGTTTCAGCATCTTTTGATCCTGAGCTTGCCTTGGACTTGCTTTGGCCAATAGACTGTGGTGAAAATGATGAGATGACCAACCCAAACCTAGACCCCAAGGCACATTGCAGCTTCCTCTCAGTCTTCTCAAATCCTGCCTCTGCCATTTGAACCAGTCTGAGATGCCCTTTGAAGGGAGAGAATCACATGAAAGGAAGTCTAGGTACCACAGCTGAGATCATCCTAGATCAGCTTGTAGCCAACCAAGCTTCAAACCTGTGACAGGACTGACCCAGACCAGCAATGCTTCCTACCTGTATGGTCAGGCCACCCAACACAGCTGTCCTCTTGTTCTCTGTACATCCCATGCTTGACCAGTCCCTGCTTCACCTACACCCTATTCACATGACAGACCTTCCTCTTAATCATGGAGCCTAATGAGTAAATTCTACATACTTGTCTTCAGCCTCAGATGGTGATTGTTCTCATCTTTATATCAAAGCATCTCCATCATAATAGTTTATTAAAGCGGTAGTGAGAGGGTGGGCTCCTCTACTAGTTTTCTTGGTAACTTATTAAACAACCTGACATCAATTCCCCCACAACTGGTTACATCCCACTCCCCACCCTGGTAGGGAAGACTTCTGCCTTGCCCTTCCTGCTGTCTGCTGCACATGGTGGGGTATCACTCCAGGACCTTGCTTCAGACATGCAAGATCCCTGTATCCATTAAAACATGGATGTCTCTGTTTCTTACTCCAGCTCCTTCTTCAGTTCTGTGGCTTGCAGGCCTGCAGGATGCAGCGCAACACTATCAGACCCATAGCTGATCACAGATACATGAGTGACCCCATCTCCATCTAGAAGAACCAAGCAACTGACTCATAGATTTGCTGTCAGTGTGCCTGTGTGCACAGTCATATCCAACTCTCTGTGACCCCAGGCTCCTCCATCTAAGGGATTATCCCCAAAAGAATATGGGAGTGGGTTGCCCTTTCCTCCTCCAGGGGATCTTCCTAGGGATCAAACCTGTGTCTCCTGTGGCTACTGCACTGGCAGGAGGATTCTTTACTGCGGAGCCACCTGGGCTGACCTTTGCTGTCAATACTAAAATCCTTCTTGTTTTCAAGTGATTTATTATTTAGAAAGAACTAGTCCAATATTCATTATTATTATGAAACATGTCTCAAGATTCCAAGGCTTCTGTCAAGGTAGAATAGAAACTAATGCCTTCTGAGCACCTACTGTGTGCCAGGGATCTGGTTCCAATATGTTAGCTCTACTGACTGACAGCAGGGATCACATTATGCTAATTTTATAGCCAAAGCAACTGAGGCTCAGAAAGGAAGAACAATAGACTCAAAGCCACTTAGAAGAGCCAGAATTATAAATAAGATGTCTATGAGTCTCCATGTCCCCCAGACTCCAGCTGGAACCCTGGGTTTAAGAGACTCACGTGCATGATGTCTGTGCTCTTGGTGAAAATCTTCATATAGGGCTTCAGGATGTTGAAGTGGAAGGCAGGTGTCAGCATGCGACGGTGCCTGCTCCACTTGTCACCAGCACTCAGCAGGAGCCCATCCCCTAGCAGAGACAGCCACAGGGAGTAAGCAAAGGAAGACCTTCCCCTGGGTCCCCAGGGATGTCCCCAGCCCCCTTTGTGAACAGTTACTCACCTAGCCAGGGCTTTAGAACTTCATAGAAGATCACGTCCTTTGGTGCGACAGCAGCTGACATGAATGAGGACCATTAGGGTCCTCTCCCCAAGGAGAGAGGGGAGGGAAGGGGCTTTTGGTGGGGAGTGGAGAATCCTAACTAGAAATCTGCATTCGCCCTCCAAGCCATCCATAGCAGAATGGGGCCAAGAGCACAGGAAATGTGGAAGTGGTGTGAGGGGAGGGCGGAACCAGACCAGGCTACAGCACAGAACAGAGCAAAGGCAGAGCCCACAGACATGACTGTATGTGCTTAGATACATCCCAACATGACACAACGTGCCCAGCATTCCTTGACATGGCATCTTCTGAACACCCAAGCATAACCCAGCACTCTACAAAACATCATTATGGGGACCAAGGTCACCACACTTGCCCCAGCAGTGACCGCCCCCCGCCGAGACGTCTGACATGGCCCCATGTGTTAACATGCCCTGACGTGGCCCCAACATGTGTGACGCAACCTGACAGGACACAACAGCTCTGCCATGGACCTGAAGACCATCTGACCTGACCTGAGTGTGGCCCGGGCAGGCTCCAGACAGAACCTGAATACACTGATGATACAGACCTGAACCAGGTGAGACCCAGACCCGCCCTAAGACGTGCATCAGACGAGACTCACATAAGGTCTCAGGCATTCCTCAGAGTGGCTTTGAGTCCCAGACTGCAGATAAATCCGAAATGTACCCCAGGAGTGACCAGCAGGAGAACCAGAGAGTCTCTAATGGCATCACAGACGAGAACCAGAGAGACTCCAAGATGCCTCAAATGTCTTTGGCCATAGCTGAGCCCCAGAGGTGACTGAGACCATCTCTGAGCTCAGTTATAAAATACAGCAAGTGTCACCAGGTATAACACATATCAGCTGTAACCAGAATCAAAGTAGAAATATAAACATGACCAGATGTGGCCATTCAGCAGACATTGCACAGACATGCCCAGAGGTCAGGCAGGTGGGATTCTGCAATGGGAGACAGTGGCATCTTTGCCATGCCCCCTTGCCTGCATCCTGGTCACTTGCACACAGAGCCTATGACAGGGGGCAAGCTGTGGTCAAGGGCATGTCTACCTGGAGCAAAGCACACAGGCTTGATGCAGGTGGGGTGGAAGGTGTGGATGACTGCGTGCCAGGGCCCCACCCACCAGCAGGACATATCCCCATAGGTGCTGGCCAGGCCCTGTGTGTACCGGAGAACGTCCTCTGAGCTCTGAATCTGGAGAGGAACAAATAGGACCCAATTCACACTCTTCTAGGCTGCCAGAGGGAAGAACTTGTAGGAAAGTGATCCTGACTTGAGCCTATGCACCGCCTTTAACAGCAACTCCTTAGTCCTCAGCCTCCTGCAAGGCTCCTTCCCCTTATCCTCCATATATGACAGTTGGGGTCCCTTGGGTGTGGGGAAAGAAATAGCCTTTCCCTGTTCGGACCCCAAACACCATGTGCCCCTGATTTCTCTTCCATTCCCTTATTCCAGATAAGAACTGAGGCTCTGAGTGATGGAGTCACTTACTCACATTCTTACAGATAAGAAATCTGAGACACTAGTCCAGGACTGTTTAATCCAGGGCCTGCATTCTTAGCTCCAAAACAATAGCTCAGAGGACCCTGTGCCCCCAAGACATGGAATTCAGAGTTTCAGGGATGCAGGAATTGGTCCTATGACCCAGGCAAAAGAAATTAAAGGGAACCCTGTATCTTTTCCTGGAAGTGTTGTGAATGAGCTAACTGTTCCATGAAGGTTGAGCTTCATGGGTTCATCTGTACCAGGATGAGAGTGATACTGTCACAGATAAACACAGAACTAAACAATGGAGACAGATTTCTTTGTCTTCAGATTGTCTGTCTCTGATGGACTGTTTAAGCCCTGCGTCCACCTGGGCTTGAAGACACCCACCTGGGATTTTACAACCAGTTGATTCTCTTTCTCTTGGTAGATTATGTAGAGTTGCATTTCCATCATTACCAGCTAAAGGAGAATTTAGCAGGCAGAGAGAGGATGGGCCCTTCCCAGGTTCACCCAGCATTCTGGTGTCTGAACCCAGGTCTCTGACACATGCTGCTTGTTGTCCTGCTTGCCTGATCTGTGTATGGGAGGGGCAGAAGGCAAGGGAAGGAAGCAAGGGTTGGGTGAAGTTTCCTCAGGGAGATTCCTGGGGACTGGAGAAGGAGGACACTGAACTAGAAGTGTTCAAGAACAAAGAACAGGCTCAAAGAAACTGACCCACCAGAGAGGTAAATAGCCATGGAAATAGCAACCAGATCTTCTACCAGCCACCGGCCACATTGCTCTCGATCTGGGGATGGGTGGGACTGAGGACATGCCTGGCAGGGGGCCTGGAATGTTATGGATGCCCACTGCATAATTCTATCCTCTGCTTTAAAATTTTAAAAAATTTCCAGATCCAGTTTCAGCAACTCCTCCTCAGGAAGCCTTCCAGCCTCCCCCAGCAGAGAACCTTGCTTCTTCTCTGCATTTGCGCAGCTCATCTCCCTCTGGCCAATTTCTGACCACACCAGGTCATGGATCTCTCTGCCCTAATCTGAGGCTTTATGTTTGGGGGTGTCTTTCACCCAGGACACCAGGGTGGGGTGTAAATGGCAATAGGAGAAGGGAGGAGGGAGGAGGCTATGAGATTGGGATGATGAATACATGAAGGAAAGAAGAAGATGGCAGAGAGAGGAGGAGAGGGGGGTTGGGGTCCTGTAGGGACCACATGGAAGCTTGGCAGGGAGGGGCTGGAAGCCCTGAAGTGTGCCATGGCACCCATCACCACAAGCTCTGCCTGAGTACCTGAAGCATTGGCGACGATCCGGATCAAGTCAGGGTGGCAGAAAACGATGATGGGGGTGATGGGACCCATCCAGATCCTAAATCCTTGGGAGTATTTGGCCACCAGCTCAGTTAATTTGCTCATGCCCTGCTCCGTGGGGGGGACCTGTAAGCAAGGTAAGGGTCATCACTCTGCAGAAGGAGAGTCCACTGCAGTGGATGGAGTGTGGGATCCTGCACAGATGGAGGGAATCTCTGCTTCCTTCTTCCCTCTGGGGGAGGGAGGGACCTGGAGGCTCTCCAAGTCCCAAAGGTCTATCCCAGGGCACAGGGAGAAGACAGGCTCTGTGCCCACAGGGAGGTGGACCTTGGCTTGAGAATGCAAATTTTTCTGGTCCTCCTGGGAGTTGTCCACCAGGGGTGGCCACAGGAGGAAATCCTTTTGGGGGAGGTTTGTGGATGTCAGGGTGGCCTCAGACTTCTCCCTGGGTTTTGGTCCCACATCCTTTTATCTCTGGGCCAGTCCACATGGCCTCTGCTTCCTTGCATAGCAAAGGATCTGCAGACCTGGGACCTTCTAGCCCTGGCTGACCCCAGGGACAGACATGAACTCTGCCTTTTAATCAGCGAGGAACTGTGACCTAGGAACTCCCGCAATGGTCAGTCTCTGTGCAGAGCACATCCTGTCTATTTGTATGGACAACGCTTTCAACTGTGCCACTTACAAATGAAGAAATGGAGGCCACATCCCCTCAAAGGGGAAGAAGTGTGGATTTTCTCCTGGTGAAGCACCCTTCCCTCACAATGCTCCATTCAAACCTGACAAATACCCCAGGTGCTCTAGGCAGGTGACATCATTTTCACTTTTGTGCATTGCTCCCGTCTCCCCAAGCACCTAAGGTGAGGATTCAAAGCACTAGATGAGATTGGTCCAGAGAGGGAGTGTGACTCAGCCGAGGTCGCATATCAAGAGGGGCTGGAGGAAGGAAGTATAAACAAGAATGGCCCCCACAGCCAAGCCCTGTGGGGAAGGCAGAACTGAGGTCACTTTGTAACATTCCTGCTGCCTGCAGGACCTGCTGAGACCATTTTAAGACCCAAAATCTCAGCAAATCTTCACAATGAGCCTTGGATACCATTATTGTGAATTTTGCCTTAATGAACAGTAGTTGTTATAAGTCCTTCCCCAAGTTTAGTTCTTGTCCCAGGCAGGAGAGGGAAGCTGCCTGGGAAATGCGGGGAGCTGGATGCCCATCCATTTGATCTTGACTGAGGGAGGTGATGTCATATTCATCACCAGGGTCATCAAATATTTAGAGTGTTTACGTTGTGCCAGCCCTGGACAGGGCACTGTAGTGTCTCCTCCCCAGAATGATCATCAAACTGGGATGTGTTAATAAGTACTTGGGTGATTAACTGTTTAATTAATTGTGACTAGGACCAAGTCAAAGGTCCAAGTCTAGTCACAAGATAGGTGGGTGTGGAGGAGGGGTAAGTCTAAGAAGGCTCTGAAAGCGGAAGTGAGTAGCTAAGTTTATCCAGATGGGGAGAGGGGCCTAATGGGACATCTTGGGGCAAGGGTGGGGTGTAAGATTAGAGGAAGGGGTCCTGGGAATGGGAGAGGGTGGGAGCTTTTCTCCTGTAGGTGGGAATAGGGAAGTGATATCTATTTCCTGTGAGGAAGCTGTGACCCAGAGTGAAAAGACACAGGAAAGGGGCCACATGCAGAGCAGACCCTGGACAGCACCCTTGAGGACCTCCAGGCCACCATGGAAACTGGAGAGGCCAGGGAACCAGGTTCTGTGCAGCCCGGCCTCAGAGATTCATAATGTGTGCAAGGCATGCAGCAGATGGACCCTAAAACAGGCTAGGGTTGGAAGGACAGGACGTGGGGAAGGTCCTGATGGCAGAGCAGGGAAATGAATGAGTGAGGGAAGAGGGGCTCCCCGGCCTCCCTGGCTTCTCTGCTGTCCTAGATCCCAGTCCAAACTTGAACCCCATTCCTGACCCTCAGGAAGTCCATCCACCCTGATCCCCCAGACCCATGCTCCTGCCCACACTCACCAGGCCTAGGTGACCCAAGAACCAGTTGCGTTTTGGGGGCTGTGGGAAACACTGGAGGCGACGAGAGTTGTTGTAGAAGGTGTAGGTCCAGGCCAGAATGCGGGCCAGGAGCCAGGAGGCCCCAGTGAACAGCAGCAGCAGCCACGGGGAGGCTGCCACTGGCCCGAGTCCCAGCCAGGACAGGCTCAGCTCCAGCATCCTGTGGGGCAGTCAGAGTGGAGGCTGAATCCTGAGGATGAAGGAAGAGGCAGTGATGGTGAGTTGTGAGGCAAAGACAAATAGAGGGAGAGGAGCAAGGGAGTGAAGGACAGGGATGGGGAGTGCTGGGATGGGCAAGAAGGGCTCAGAGACAGGCAGACAGGGACTGGGAGAGGGGAGGGAGAAACACAGAAATTCAGAGGAATAGGGAAATACAGACAGAAAGACACATACAAACATGCACAAAGAATGTGTGTTAGTTACCCACTGGTATTCCCTCATCTCCCTGGCCAGTTCTTTCCCTGGAGCCACCCTGCCTTGGGTAGCAGCCTTCCCTACCCTGGGCCAGGACCCCCAGCCTTTTGACCCCCAGCCTGGCACCTTCTGTCAAGAGCGGCTTGTCTCACACAAATTCCTCTCCTCTCCTCCTGGGATGGCTTTATTTGGCCCCTGAACCTATGGGAAGCTGCCAGGGGCCAGGCTAAGCCAGCCAATCCCTGGAGCCTACTTACTTCCTCCTTACCTGGCAGCTGCCCACATAGAAGGTGGGGGGAGGGGGAGCATAGCGCTATTGAAAGCAGCTTGTGAACCAGCTCAGAATCACGCATTGTTGACACTGAGTCCTCAGGACTCAATATGTCCTATGTGGGCACACTGGGGCAAAGGTGACTCTTGGCTTCCCAGTTTACAATGAGCCCTGCCCTTCCAGGGTCAAGGTACAGCAGGTAGAAGAATGTATATTCAGGTGCCAGGTAAGTAGGACCTGGCCCTAGCCTTATCCCAAAACATGTCTGGGGCTCTGCTCCATGCATGGGCCAGGAGGGCTTCATGCACCATGTCTCAGCACAGAATCAATAAGCTCAGAGACATGAAGTTTCTACCATCTGGGTCACAGCCTGGAAAGGTATTCAAGCCCTTCCTCCAAACAGCCCGAAGCCTTGTTTGAGAGATGATTTCTGGGAACAGGAACAGAGAAACCAGCCTGGAAGAGCATTACCTGCACTGGACTCATGGGATAAAAAGCCCGCAGCCAGAAGAGGGCACTTGGAGGCTTGAGGATAAGGCTGCAAGGAGCTTATAGAGAACAAGACCTGCTCAGGGCAGGACAGAGTTGGGAGATTCTGAGTGGGCAGCCTCACTCTGACTGTGGGCTGTGCTGACCTTCCCTGGGCTCAGTCTTCCCATGTGGCAAAGTGGGATGTTGGATGAGAGCCTGAGAGAGGAACCAAGGAGAGTCTCACAATAAGATGGGAAGATCAGGATCCCCCCAAAAAGATGGAATGAAGGAAAAGGCCTGTCACCTAGTACTCACGCTTCTCTGTGCCAATATTCCACACAGATATTCCTCTTCTGTGTAGAGAGCTGTATGTAAAAACTGTGTGCCAGGTACCTCAGAAAGCATGCCTGTAGTGCGCCAGGAACTCTACATAAAGCACACCTACTATATATCAGGTGCTGACATAAAACGCATCTTGCTGTTGTTCAGTGGTCAAGTTGTGTCCGACTCTCTGCAACCCCATCAACTGCAACACACCAGGCTTCCCTGTCCTTCACTATCTCCCTGAGTTTGCTCAAACTGATGTCCACGGAGTCAGTGATGCCATCCAACCATCTTATCCTCTGTTGCCTGCTTCTCCTCTTGCTGTCAATCTTTCCCAATATCAGGGTCTTTTCCAGTGAATCGGCTTTTCACATCAGGTGGCCAAAGTATTGGAGCTTTAGCTTCAGCATCAGTCCTCCCAATGAATATTCAGGGTTGATTTCCTTTAGGACTGATTTTATCCCCTCCCTATCTACTGCATGCCAAGTACTCTTCACAAATCTGGTTCACTCTGTGCCAGCTGTTGCAAATGGAGCATGCCTACTGTGTATTGGATGCTCTCCAGAAGGCTTCCTACTCAGTGCCAGGTGCTCTATATAAAGCATCCTTGCTATGTGCAAAGTACTCTGTGTTAAGAGCACCAACTGTGTGCTTGGTGCTTTATGTAAATATGCCTACTGTATGTCAGATACTCTACATAAAGCGTGCCTACTGTATGCTGGATACTCTAAACAAATCATTTCTCCTGTATCCCAGGTGTTCTCCATAAAGCATGCCTACTGAGTTGCCAACATACTGCACAAAGTACATGTACTGTGTCCTGGGTATTCATGAAGTATGCCTACTGTGTGCCAGGTACTGTACATAAAATACAGTACAGTACTCTCTGCTGTACTGTAGAGAGTACAGTACTATACTCTCTCTGTGAGAGAGGTCTTCTACATAAAGTATACCCATTGTGTGTCAGATGTTCTGCAACAAGATAATACTTCCTCCTTCCCTCAGTGCTCCTGGCCAACACATTGCTAATCAGGCAGGAGACCCAAAGGATAGCAGGAGGAATGACACCTATTTAAAGGAAGAGCAAACTGAGGCTCAAAGAAGGCAAGCCTCTAGCCTAAGTTGTTGAGCTGGAAGGAATCTATGTTTGCCCTATCCCCAAGCCTAAGCCTTTCCCCTCTGCCATGCTGCTCTACTTCTATTTGTAAGGGACAGTGCTCGGTTAATCTAGGGACATTTATAGTGGTGGAATCTCAGGCAATATGGTGACCCCTGTGGGGAGATATCTTGAGGTCCTTGTATCACCACATTGATGGATCATACAACCATATTCAGAATGCACCGCCCAGTGGATCTCCAATGGATATACCATCTCCTCCTGGCCCTCTCTTGATCCTGTCCAGAATTGCTCTGAGGTGTGGTCTCAGGTGGACAGAAAACTTGAAAGATGGGACTCCTAGAGGAGCTGCTGAGCAGGAGAGTATGGGAAAGACAGTCCTTAATTCCTCAATTAATGCCTTAATGCTTGTAGAACCAATGACATGCAATAGTCCTTCTTTGTAGAGCTCATACTTTGTAAACAGCCCCTACTTAAATCAACTCTTATGTAGCTCATTTGAGGTCTCTGCCAGAACCCGACTATTACGTTGACCAAAGGGATAGGACACCTCAGTAACCTAGTCATGTGAGTGTCTGTGTTTGCTTAGGCATGGAAAATGTTGAAAAATTATACCCGACACCTGGAATGGGATGGTGGAATAGGAGGAACAATGATTCTGTTAAATGTCTACATTTAACCAATTGTTCCCTTTTCTTAGATGAAGACTGCAAACCATTTTTCATTATGATCAGTAATCTATGTAATTACAAATCATATTTTTAAAAGGAAAAATTCATAGCATTGCACATAATACCATGCTGACTGCTTGCTTAGTGCTATGCCAACCAGGTGGCAGCAAGCAATACATGGGATCTGTAGAAACCAGAGAGAATTGAGATTGAGAACTAGGACTTCAGGTGCCAAATCAGGCCCCACTAAGTGAATCTGGGCAGGTCTCTTTACCTTTCTGTGCCTCAATTTCTAACCCCAAAATTGAGGGTAATTACAAATAAAATCAAATGTGAAACTCAAATAAATTGAAGTGAGTTAACTGTTAATAACAACACTTCCAGGCTCACAGTCATCACTAAGCCTGAATAATTGCCTTTATTTCACTTATTTTATGACAGAAGGAGGACACGGACACCAGCCATGAGCCTTGGTCTCCACTGGCATGGACATCAGCTCTCTTGAAGTCTATGAGTGTACACTGTTCTTTACTCCCATGAAAGGTACAAGCACTTGCTTGAGAACAGATGACTCATGGTTAATGCTAGGGTCTATTGTCCCTTTCTAGCTGTGTGGCCTTGAGAAAGCGACTTGCCTTCTCTGTGCCTTATATTCCTCCTCAGCAAAATGGGAATAATAATAGGCTGTTGTGTTTGGAGGAGTTAGCTTATGTGTGTGTTAGTTTGAATTCTCTGGAAGTAGATCCTGATGAAAGAATTCAAGTATAAATACTTTGTTTTGAGGTGATGCTGAGGCAAGGCTTCTAATGCAAGTTGCTTCTTTGGGAAGTGATCCCAGGAAATGCCAGTAGGGCACTGTGGAAGAGAGACTGTGAAGGGAAGGCAGCAGGTAAAGGGTGCTTCAGTGAGAAAGCTCACATTGTGGGCACCTGGGTCTCAGTCTATGGGGGACAGAAGAGAACATGCACCCACCAGTCCTTATTCAGGGTTGCTTTTAAGGGCGTTATTTCTCCATAATGTCCTTCCAGTACTGCATGGGTGAGATCTGGGGACAGAGGTAGGAGCCTCCCACAGCTGTTGATGTGAGGAACATAACGCGGTGTGGACTGTTAGAGTAGTTCAGTGACTTCAAGATACATACACTCACATCCTTACACACATATAACATGTACACAGTTACATAAACAATCACATATGCATACATACTGTCTGCACATAGACACATACAAACACAGTGACATGTACCCACATGTGCTTGCATTTACACACACACTTTTGTACACATGTGCACACACATGTGCAAAGCACATGACACTCATGCATGTACCCATGCACACAATTACATACATACAGTCACACACACCACCACCCAGTGACACCTAGGCATACACACAGTCCCACACATCGTCACAGAGTTACACACACATTCATGGAGACTGAATGTCTTAGAGCTTGTTGTCTCTGAATCTTCTAGCATGAGTCTCCAACACACGCAGAGGAATGTGTACCCCACAGCAGCCAGTCACTGGACTAGTCAGCCAGTCACTGAATGTGTACCCCACTCAGCCAGTCACTGAGTGTGTCTTGAGAATTAAACAGGAGGCTTATGACCCCATGCCTCCCTTCCTCCTCTCTCTCATTCATTCACCATCACAGCCCTTAGTGGAAAGTCAAAATCCATTTGTAGTGGGAGAGGAAATATTTGAAACTTATGTACAGATAACTTTTTGAAGGGGTTCGCTCCATGGTGGGGAAAAGAAACTCTGTGTTAACTGGTAGGAAAGTGGGATGAAGCAAAGTGTTTTTTGAAAGATTGATGTAATAATAGCATTATTTGTATTCCACTGGGAATGATGCAATAGACTTCAGGATATATGATCAATATAAAAAATTAATTTTATTTTTATATTCCAGCGGTTAGCAAACTATGGTCTATGGACCATATCTGACCTGTGGCCTGTTTTTGTAAGATATACAAGCAAAGAATCATTTTATATTTTAAAAGAATTGTAAAAGGAGGGAAGGAAGGGGAGGAGGAGTAACTGAATATGGCCTACAAGCACTAAAATATTTACTATATGGGTCCCTACAAAAAATATTTGTCAACTCTGCTGTACACTAGCAATAAACAATTGGAAAATGTTTTCAAATGCCATTTTTCTCAAGTATCATTAACTGGAAAAAGTGGAATACTCAGGTATAAATCTGACAAAATATGTGCATGAATTCCAGGATGAAAACTTCAAGATGCTGATAAAAGAAATACAAGAAGACCCAAATTAGTGGAGATATACAATGTTCATGCACTGGAAGACTCAATATTGGTAATATCTTAAGTCTCCTAAAAGTGATCTACAAATTCTGAGAAATCACAGTCTCAGGAGGAATTTTTGTAGAAATAAGATGATTATAAAATTTTCATGAAAATGCAAAGGACCTAGAATAGCCAAAATTATTCTGAAAAAGAAAAATAAAGTTGAAGGATTTACAAAACCCCTTTCAAGACATATTATAAAACAGCAGTAATCATGACTGGGTGATGATACTGGCCAAAGACTAGACACATAAATCAATTGAATGGAACAGAGAGTCCATAACTTAAAAAAAAAAAAAAAAAAGCAAGGCAAGTCAAAGCTCAAAAGACAGTCTTTGCAATAAGTGGTACCGGAAAAACTGAACATTCACATGAAAAAGTCAACTTATATGTCATACCTTATGTAAAATTCAATTTAATATGAATCATGGAATTAAATAATGTAAAAATATAAAACTTTTAGAAGAAAAAACTAGAAGAGAATCTTTGGGCCAATAAGTTAAACAAAACATTCTTATATATAACATCATCAGCATACATTATAAAAAGAAGGAAATGGTAAGTTGCACTTTATAAACATTTAAAAATTTTGCTTTGTGAAAGAAATATAAGATAAAGACCAGGCACACACTTGGAAAAAAAGACATGCAAATCATATATCCGATAAAAGACTTATGTAAAATCCAATAATCGGAAGGTAGAAATTCAAGGAAAATTAATGGGCAAAAGATTTGAAAAGATGCTTTACCACAGAAGGTATTTGGATGGCAAATAGGTACATGGAAAAATGTTCACCATCATTAATTATTTTGTGTGTGTGTGTGTGGGCACTCAGTTGTGTCTGACTCTTTTCAACCCCATGGTCTATAGCTCACCAGGCTCCTCTGTATGGAATTTTCCAGGCAAGAATACTGGAGTAAGTTGCTGTTTTCTACTCCAGGGGATCTTCCAGACCCTGGGATCCATCCCATGTGTCTTGCGTCTCCTGCATTGGCAGCCAGATTCACTGTGATATATCATTGCATATCCATAAGAATGGCTGGGGAGAAACTGACACCTTCAGATGACAGTGAGTATGGGGAACAACCAGAACTCTCAGACATTAATGATAAGAATTTTCAATGACATGGACACCTATGGAAAACGGTATGGAGGTTCCTCAAAAAATTAAAAATAAAGCTACCATATGGTCCAGAAAAATTGAAATCAGGATTTCCTAGAGATATCTGCATCCTGATCTTCATTGCAGCATTACTCACAATATCAATGGATGAATGGATAATAAACAATGGAATATAATTCAGCCAGGAGAAAGAAGGAAAATCTGTTTGTGACGACATGGTTGAAACTCGGCAGCCTTATGCTAAGTGAAATAAGTTAGAGAAACACAAATATAGCTAGCCTTCCATATCTGGGGATTCTGCATTTGCAGATTCAGCCAATCCCAATCCAAAAAGGTTCAGGGGGAGGAGGGGAAGTTCAAAAAGTTCCAAAAAGCAGAACTTGAATCTGCTGTGCACCAGCAAATATTTACGTATTGTTTACATTGTGTTAGGCATCAAAGGGGCTTCCCTAGCAGCTCAGTGGTAAAGAACCAGCCTACTAATGCTGGAGACAAGGATTCAACCCCTGGGTTGGGATGGTCCCTGGAGTAGGAAATGGAAATCCACTCCAGTATTCTCGCCTGGAGGATCCCATGGACAGAGGAGCCTGGTGGGCTACAGTCCATGGGGTCACAAAAGAGTTGGACATGACTCAGCAACTAAACAACAACAACAACAAGAAGGCATTACAAGGAGGGCTTCCCTGGTGGCTCAGAGGATAAAGCGTCTGCCTGCAATGCAGGAGACCCAGGTTCGATCCTTGAGTTGGGAAGATGCCCTGGAGAAGGAAATGGCAACCCACTCCAGTATTCTTGCCTGGAGAATCCCATGGACAGAGGAGCCTGGCGGGCTACAGTCCATGGGGTTGCAAAGAGTCAGACACGACTGAGCAACTTCACTCACTCACTCAGAGATAATTTCAAGTATACAGGAGGTTATGTGTGAGTTATATGCAAATACTACACCATTTTACATGAAGGGCTTGAGCATGCCCAGATTTGGATGTCACAAGGAGTCTTGGAACCAATCCCTCCATTCCCCGTGCCACCCCCCACCCCCTGCCAAGTACTGAGGGATAACTGTAGTATGATAATACTTATATGTATTATAAATCTAAAAAAATTAAAAAAAAAAAACAAGCTCAAGGAAACTATGAATAGAGTAGTGGTAACTGGGAGTTTGAGAAATGAAGAGATACTGATCAAAGGATGCAACCTTTCAGTTATAAGTTAGCTAGTCTGGGGACATAATGTATAGTATGGTGACTACATGGTACTGTGTCACAAGCTTGAATGTCCCTGAGAGAGGGGATCTTAACTATTCTGGTCAGAAAAAAATAAATGTAAGTATGTGATGGGGTAAGAGGTAGTAACTAACATCATGTGGTCATCACTTTAAAGTTATATATCTATTATATCACTGTGTTGTACAGCTTAAAGTGACAAAATGTTATGTGTCAATTATATCATAATAAAGCTGGGAATTTTAGTTAAACCATTTATTTATTTATTTATTTTTAATATAAATTTATTTTTAATATAAATTTATTTATTTTAATTGGATGCTAATTACTTTACAATATTGTATTGGTTTTGCCATACATTGACATGAATCTGCCACGGGTGTACATGTGTTCCCCATTCTGAACCCCCATCCCATCCCTCTGAGTCATCCCAGTGCACCAGCCCCGAGCACCCTGTATCATGCATCAAACCTGGACTAGCGACTCATTTCATATATGATATTATATATGTTTCAATGCCATTCTCCCAAATCATCCCACCCTCGCTCTCTCCCATAGCGTCCAAAAGACTTCTATACATCTGTGTCTCTTTTGCTGTCTCGCATACAGGGTTATCGTTACCATCTTTCTAAATTCCATATATATGCGTTAGTATACTGTATTGGTGTTTTTCTTTATGGCTTACTTCACTCTGTATAATAGGCTCCAGTTTCATCCACCTCATTAGAACTGATTCAAATGTATTCTTTTTAATGGCTGAGTAATACTCCATTGTGTATATGTACCACAGCTTTCTTATCCATTCGTCTGCTGATGGACATCTAGGTTGCTTCCATGTCCTGGCTATTATGAACAGTGCTGCGATGAACATTGGGGTACACGTGTCTCTTTCAATTCTGGTTTCCTCGGTGTGTATGCCCAGCAGTGGGATTGCTGGGTCATATGGCAGTTTCACTTACAGTTTTTTAAGGAATCTCCACATTGTTCTCCATAGTGGCTTTACTAGTTTGTATTCCCACCAACAGTGTAAGAGGGTTGGCTTCTCTCCACACCCTTTCCAGCATTTATTGCTTGTAGACTTCTGGATAACAGCCATTCTGACTGGCGTGAAATGGTACCTCATTGTGGTTTTGATTTGCATTTCTCTGATGCAAATAATGAGTGATAATGAGTGATGTTGAGCATCTTTTCATGTGTTTGTTACCCATCTGTATGTTTTCTTTGGAGAAACGTCTATTTAGTTCTTTGGCCCATTTTTTGATTGGGTCATTTATTTTTCTGGAGTTGAGCTCCAGGAGTTGCTTGTATATTTTTGAGATCAATTCTTTGTCAGTTGCTTCATTTGCTATTATTTTCTCCCATTCTGAAGGCTGTCTTTTCACCTTACTTATAATTTCCTTCGTTGTGCAGAAGCTTTTAATTTTAATTAGATCCCATTTGTTTATTTTTGCTTTTATTTCCAATATTCTGGGAGGTGGGTCATAGAGGATCCTGGTGTGATTTATGTCAGAGAGTGTTTTGCCTATGTTCTCCTCTAGGAATTTTATAGTTTCTGGTCTTATATTTAGATCTTTAATCCATTTTGAGTTTATTTTTGTGTATGGTGTTAGAAAGTGTTCTAGTTTCATTCTTTTAAAAGTGGTTGATCAGTTTTCCCAGCACCACTTGTTAAAGAGATTTTCTTTTCTCCATTGTATATTCTTGCCTCCTTTGTCAAAGATAAGTTGTCCATAGGAGCGTGGCTTTATCTCTGGGCTTTCTATTTTGTTCCATTGATCTATATTTCTGTCTTTGTGCCAGCACCATACTGTCTTGATGACTGTGGCTTTGCAGTAGAGTCTGAAGTCAGGCAGGGTGATTCCTCCAGTTCCATTCTTCTTTCTCAAGATTGCTTTGGCTATTTGAGGTTTTTTGTATTTCCATACAAATTGTGAAATTATTTGTTCTAGTACTCTGAAAAATACCATTGGTAGCTTGATAGGGATTGCATTGAATCTATAGATTGCTTTGGGTAGTGTACTCATTCTCACTGTATTGATTGTGCCGATCCATGAACACAGTATATTTCTCCATCTATTAGTGTCCTCTTTGATTTTTTTCACCAGCGTTTTATAGTTTTCTATATATAGGTCTTTTGTTTCTTTAGGTGGATATATCCCTAAGTATTTTATTCTTTTGTCACAATGGTGAATGGAATTGTTTCCTTAATTTCTCTTTCTGTTTTCTCATTGTTAGTGTATAGGAATGCAAGGGATTTCTCTATGTTAATTTTATATCCTGCAACTTTACTATATTCATTGGTTAGCTCTAGTAATTTTCTGGTGGAGTCTTTAGGGTTTTCTATGAAGAGGATCATGTCATCTGCAAACAGTGAGAGTTTTGCTTCTTCTTTTCCTATTTGGATTCCTTTTATTTCATTTTCTGCTCTGATTGCTGTGGCCAAAACTTCCAAAACTATGTTGAGTAGTAGTGGTGAGAGTGGGCACCCTTGTCTTGTTCCTGACTTTAAGGGAAATGCTTTCAATTTTTCACCATTGAGGATAATGTTTGCTGAGGGTTTGTCATATATAGCTTTTATTATGTTGAGGTATGTTCCTTCTATTCCTGCTTTCTTGAGGTTTTTTTTTTTTTTATCATAAATGGATGTTGAATTTTGTCAAAGGCTTTCTCTGTATCTATTGAGATAATTATATGGTTTTTATCTTTCAATTTGTTAATGTGGTGTATTACATTGATTGATTTGTGGATATTGAAGAATCCTTGCATCCCTGGGATAAAGCCCACTTGGTCATGGTGTATGATCTTTTTAATGTGTTGTTGGATTCTGTTTGCTAGGATTTGGTTAAGGATTTTTGCATCTATGTTCATCAGTGATATTGGCCTGTAGTTTCCTTTTTTTGTGGCATCTTTGTCTGATTTTGATATTAGGGTGATGGTGGCCTCATAGAATGAGCTTGGAAGTTTACCTTCCTCTGCAATTTTCTGGAAGAGTTTGAGTAGGACAGGTGTTAGCTCTTCTCTAAATTTTTGGTAGAATTCAGCTGTGAAGCTGTCTGGCCCTGGGCTTTTGTTTGCTAGAAGATTTCTGATTACAGTTTCGATTTCTGTGCTTGTGATGGGTCTGTTAAGATTTTCTATTTCTTCCTGGTTCAATTTTGGAAAATTATTTTAAATGGTGCACTTTGAAATATAGTTTGGCTGTTTTGTCTAATGTTAAACATACACATATAATATGACCCAGCCATCCCACTCCAAGACCAATGAACACTTACACACAAATATCCACAGTAGCTTTATTTATAATAGGACAAAATTGAAAACAACCCACATGTTTTCCAACTGTGGAAGAAAATGTGGCTCATCATACTATGCAATATTACTTAGCAATAAAATACCAAAGTACTGAATAATGCAACATGAATGAATCATAAATGCATTGTTAGGTGAAAGATGCCAGATGATAAGGATGAAGAATAGGTCACTATTTGGCAGGAGTTGGGGTGAAAATGTTTTGATTATCAAGGGTGACTCTGGTAGTGGTGGTTACACCACTCTAGACACTTCAAAACTTAGTACTGTACATCAAATAGAGCACTCTTTACTTTTTATAAATTTGATAAACTTACATACTTGTTTAAGATGAGGCTGAAGGTATTAAGCACATATATTATGGGCATAAATATACTATGAAATGACATACAAAAAGTAAGAGCGTGCAAGTGGCTCTAATGTGTCCAACTATTTGTGACCCATGGACTATGCAATCCATGAAATTCTCCAGGCCAGAATACTGGAGTGGGTAGCCTTTCCTTTCTCCATTGGATCTTCCCAACCCAGGGATTGAACTCAGGTCTCCTACATTGCAGGCAGATTCTTTACCAGCTGAGCCACAAGGGAAGCCCTATACAAAAAGTAAAGCATTTACCTAAAGATGAAAATAAAGGGAGAGTGAAGTACATATGGAGAAGCAATGCTTTTCACTGAACATCTTATTTTCTACATGAGTGAATGTATTCTCTGTCAAAAATATTACGTTTAAAAAGTTAAGCATCACTCTTCAAAGAGTCTCATCTACTAAACCTTGAGGGGGTCTCCACTGATCTAATGCACTTGGGACTGAGCTACATCTTGAAAATTATTTCCTTGGGAGATGAGGCATGACCTTTGAAGCCAAGCTAACCAAACTTACCTCCACTCTACCACTCATCAACTAATTGACCTTGAGCAAGTGAGTTGATCACTCCAATCTTAAAGACTGAGGTGAGGATGAGATCAGGATTTATCTGGGGAATCTGAAGTGTTCTCACCTTCTCCCTTCCAGTGATCTACTTCCGTTAATAGGACCAAAAGCACCAAGGTCTGTGGAGTCATCAAGCCTTATACACCCACATCTTACATGAATGCATGTAAGATGCTACTGCTATAGAAATAAAATTTCTGCACCAAAGCTTATGTGATTAAGAGCAACTCAATAAGTAATTGATAATGATATCTCCAATTGTCAAGGTACATAAAGAGATTATTTTTTGTAAGGTGAAGACAAACTAAATTGTTTTCTATCATAATATCATTTATGAAAATAAAGAGTGCGTTGAAGACTTAACACTTAAAGATTTTAAAGATCTTCAAGATGATGATTGCACATTGTGGAGGGATGTTCCTGATTTTTCATTTAATGCAAAAATCTAGATTAATGATATATTTATTATTTAATGAAAAATCCAGATTAACAAGAAAAATATAAGATAAAATAGCATTTTTTCTTGAGGTAAAACTCCCATAAAACAAAATTTATTCAATTATAGGGCTTCCCTGATAGCTCAGTTGGTAAAGAATCTGCCTGCAATGCAGGAGACCCTGGTTCAATTCCTGGGTTGGGAAGATCCACTGGAGAAGCGATAGGCTACCCACTCCAGTATTCTTGGACTTCCTTTTGATAATGCAGTTGGTAAAGAATCTGCCTTTACCATCTGAGAATTCCATGGACTGTACGGTCCATGTGGAGTCCATTGTGGAGGGATGTTCATGATATATTGTTTAATGAAAAATCCAGATTAACAAGAAAAATGTAAGATAAAATAGCATTTTTTTATTGAGGTAAAAGTCACATAAAATAAAATTTATTCAATTATAGAATTCATAACATTAAAAAGTGTTCAATTTCATGCATCTAGTACATTCACAGTGTTGTGAACCACCGCCTCTCCTCTGTCTAGCTCCAAGATATTTCCATCACCTGTACCCATTAGCAGTCACCATCTGTTTTGTCCCCCAGCTCCTAGATCTATCCATATGGATTTGCTTATTCTGCACATTTCATATCAATAGAATCATACAATATGTGACCTTTTGTGTCCAGTTCCTTTCTTTCATCATAATGTTTTCAAAGTTCGTTCATATTGAAGCATGTGTCAGTGCTTCACTCCTTTAAAAAATTTTTTTTTGGCCATGCAACATGGTATGTGCAATCTTAGTTCCCTAATCAGAGGTTGAACCTACACCTCTTGTATTGGAAGTGCAGAGTCTTAACCACTGGCCTGCAGGGAACTCCCTATTTCATTTCTTTTTATGACCCAATAAAATGCTTTGTTCTGCTTCATCGACTATGCTGAAACCTTTGACTGTGTGGATCACAACAAACTGTGGAAAATTCTTAAAGAGGTGGGAGTATCGGGTCACCTCACCTGACTACTGAGAATTCTGTATGTGGGCTAAGAAGCAGCAATTAGAACCGGACATGGAATAACGGACTGGTTCAAAATTGGGAAAGGAATATGGTAAGGCTGTATATTGTCACCCTGCTTATTTAACTCATATGCAAAATACATCATGTGAAATGCTAGGCTGGATGAATCACAAGCTGGAATCAAGATTGTCAGGAGAAATGTCAACAACCTGAGATATGTAGATGATATCACTCATATAGCAGAAAGCAAAACCCTTCTTGATGAGAGTGAAAGAGTAGAGTGAAAAAGTAGAGTGACAAAGCTGGCTTAAAACTCAACATTAGAAAAATTAAGATCATGACATCTGGTTCCATCACTTCATGGCAAACAGAAGGGGGAAAAGTGGAAGCAGTGACAAATTTTATTTTCTTGGGCTTAAAAATCACTGTGGATGTTTAACTACAGCCATGAAATTAAAAGACACTTGCGTACAGCAGAAACCAACACAACATTGTAAAGCAATTAGGCTCCAATTAAAAATAAAAATTTTTTAAAAAGAAAAAAAAATGAGTTCGGCAAGTCAAGGAAATCAGTAGACAATGCCCTGTTCCTAGATGAAACTAGCTGTCTTGAGATATTATAGAAAATTTAGATGCACCTGAGTTTGCTTTCAAGTACATCCTGTCCTTTACATTTCTTCTTTGTAAAATTTTCAGTAATGCATGTACAACACCTAGCGCAATGCCAAGGAAAGAGTGAATATTTGTTTTCCCTTCACCGTGGGAACTTATAATCATAATTATAAAAACAACTTTAATATTTACTTTGAGACTGAGACTAACAATGAAAAATGAAACTCAATATCCCATCTGTACAATAGTGGGGGGAAGGAAATGATTAAAAACAAAGCCATTTTCAATAGAACTGGAGAATATTGTAAGCCGCTTATAATTCTCTTTCATTTTTTCTGAAATACCACTTATTCTCTCTAGTTTTGAATCTCCTAATGATTTGCAACTGTTTAATATATTTTCATCTTTTTTATTTTTGCATTTCTTATACAAAATATGTGATACTACTGAAATTTTGAAGAAAAACCATACACAAAGATATTAAATCATGATTAAAAGATTGACTGAACTCTCTAATATTGTGATTAAAGCATGGAAGGGTTACAAATATTCATATACCTAAATGTTTTTGACTATGAAAAATAATTAACCATGACATTGGCAATGAGTTATCAAGGGCCTTATATTTTTGCTTCTCTTTAAAATAGGCAAAGGAGAATTATTAGGGGAAGAATGATTTTACTGGCTCATAATTTATAGAAAAATGAATATAGATCAAATGTGTTCAGTAATTGTGTACAAAACGCTAGTCACCTGAAAATGAGATAGCTCTCTAGATCATCAGAAACCAAAGCACAATTTTTCACCTAAAAAGGGGATGGAACCTGTCCCAGTAGACTGGATTAAGTATGTCTGTTACTTGCTGTGTGGCTGTGGATCTTAACAGAACCAAACAACTTTCTGTGATTTATTTATTCATTTTTGAGATGAGTCAACTGAAACTATTCCTGAAAAAGGAACATAGCAACAAAGCCTTGTACTTTCCTTTCTCCTCAACCTCCTCACCATCTAATAAATTAGCATAAAATAAACTTGCAGTCATTCGTGGACAGACATATCCTGAGGCAAATGGATATATTTTTTTCCCTTTCTTCCAATTCCTTACAGACTGCTTTACTTGATTATTTTACTACTAGTTTGACAATGACAACATGTGACATCAATTTTCTGTTGATGATCTTAGCTTCCTGGACAATTCGGATGATTTAAAAAAAATGTCAAATGGAAATTATCCATTGGGGTTATCCTTTTTCTCTTTTTTTAAAAATTGAAGTATATTTGATATTTCATATTATATGTTATAAGCATAGAGTTATCCACAACTTTTAAAGATTGTATTCCATGTATAGTTATTATAAAATATTGCCTATATTCCCTATGTTGTAAAAAAAAATAAATAAATAAAAGACACTTGCTCCTTGGGAAGAAAAGCTATGACAAACCTAGACAGCACATTAAAAAGCAGGGACATTGCTTTGCTGACAAGGG
Organism: Bos indicus x Bos taurus; assembly: GCF_003369695.1. Lineage (NCBI taxonomy): Eukaryota > Metazoa > Chordata > Mammalia > Artiodactyla > Bovidae > Bos > Bos indicus x Bos taurus. Next base: position 102,906,403 of record NC_040082.1, read on the forward strand.
TCTGTACTGTCAAAGCTATGCTTTATTCAGTAGTCATGTATGGCTGTGAGAGTTGGACCATAAAGAAGGCTGAGTGCTGAAGAATTGATGCTTTTGAATTGTGGTGCTGGAGAAGACCCTTGAGAATCTCTTGGACAGCAAGGAGATCAAACCAGTCAATCCTAAAGGAAATCAACCCTTAACATTCATTGAAAGGACTGATGCTGCAACTGAATTTCAAATACTCTGGCCATCGGATGAGAAGAGCTGACTCACTGAAAAAGACCCTAATGCTGGGAAAGACTGAGGGCAGGAGGAGAAGGGGGCGGCAGAGGATGAGATGTTTGGATGGCATCACTGATAAAATGGACGTGAATTTGAGCTAACTCCAGGAGACAGTGGAGGACAGAGGAGTCTGGGGTGCTGCAGTCCATGTGGTTGCAAAGAGTTGGATATGACTTAGTAATTCAACAACAACATTTCTTGTTATGGATATAACTTATTTTATTTATTCGCTCATCTGTTAATGGGTATTGAATTGGTTCCCAAATATTCAACTTTAGGCAACTGTGGATGTGCCACTACTGAAGGGTTGTATACAACTTTTTGTTCAAACTTCTGTTTTCAATTCTTTTGGATACATGCCCGGGCATAGGATGGTATGGTCACAGAGCAATTTTAAGCTCAATTTGTTGAGAAAATACCAAGCTGTTTCCATAGTGGCTGCACTCTTACAATCACAATAGCAATGTATTAGGGTTCCAATTACCCCTGCATCCTCACCTACACTTGTGATCTTCCATTTTTATGATTTTGTTATCCTAGTGGGTGTTAACGGATAGCACCTTGTGGCATTGACTTGCATTTCCCTAATGACTCATGATGCTCAGTATCTTTCAGTATCTTACTGCTTTTAGCCAGTAAAATAAAAATTTAAAAGGGAGATTATATGTAAATGTAATACATTCAGAAGTAAAGTCAAATTTTTACTGTTAAAGACTATATAGAAATTTAAAGTTAAAAAGTCAGAGCAGAGTGGCGCAGCGGAAGCGTGCTGGGCCCATAACCCAGAGGTCGATGGATCGAAACCATCCTCTGCTAAAGATTTTGTAGACTCTTGAGTACACGTGGCCTCTGAGAACGTGTATTTCATAGGCTTCTCTGGTGGCTCAGTCGGTAAAGAATCTGCCTGCAATGTGTGAGAGTCAGGTTCGATCCCTGGGTCAGTAAGATCCCCTGGAGAAGGGAATAGCTACCCACTCCAGTAGTCTTGCTAGGAGAATTTCATGGGCAGAGGAGCCTGGCAGGCTGCAGTTCATGGAGTCACAAAGAGCTGGGTGTGACTGATACTTTCACTTTAAAATTTGGCAGTATATGTGAGAGAATATGAAGTGATTACTTTGGCATGTTTGGATTATAGATATGATTTTTATTTCTTACTTTTTCTTCACTGTGGGTTTTTCTATGACAAGGTATAATTTGTGGGAAAAGAAAAACATTAATAAATATTTACTTATTTATCTGCCTGTTCTGGGTCTTGGTCGCAGTATGCAGAATCTTTATTTACAGAATGCAAACTCTTAGTTGGCGGCATGTGGAATATCGTTGGTGGACCAGATATTGAACCTGGGCTACCTGCATTTCGAGCTCTGAGTCTAAGCTACTGGACCACCAGGGCAGTTCCTCCCACTTTTCTGTTTTGTTTTTAAAGAAAAACATTTTAATAAGAACTCTGAAGGCAAAGAAAAACATATGCAATTTTCAGCTTAGAATACATGAAATATTTACGAATTTCACGTTATAGGATTTATTTCTTATTATTCAACCAGTAAGTCTTCTGACCCCAGCTTGTAGAACCCCCAAAGGGTCTGATACTAAGACTATCCCAGGACTCCCTGCCACCTCAGTGGGGCTAGTCCTGGAGCAGCCACTGTCCCAGGTGCTGAAGGAAGTAGCCCCCATTCCTGCCCCCTCCACCTTCTCTCACTGTTGAGGACTCTCTTCACCTCCACTTCCTAGAACGTCCTGATGAAAATGAAGTCCTGGGTCATGCTTCTCTGAGGGAAAAATTTTCTTTTTGGTCCTTAGCTTCAGGTCGGTTTCACAGCAGAGCAGCTTGTAACTGTGTAACAGATCTAACTATGGAGATTTTGAATTTGCTGAATCTTCTAATGGCAATTTTCTTCAACAGCAGGTTTCCGCATGTCCCCAAACTTCAGTATAACTTTTATGACTTTAAAGCATTTTAAATGTGAGAAAGTGATGCAAAAACAAGTGTGGAAATGAATGCACATTCAGTAGGGCTGCTTACCAGATACTGAGTCAGTCATTTTGCACAAGCTTTTTATAAACCTCCACAACATTGCACTAAGGTGGCTACTATTATGTAATAAAGGCACTGAAGCTTAGAGAGAGATTTTCCCCAACCCAGCCAAATAGCTAAAAATGGCAAACGTTTGTAAGGAGGGAGTGGTGGATACAGGGTCATCTGACCCTGACTGCATCTCGTTCTCTGCTTCACCTTCCTTAAAAAGTCATCTTGTCCTAATGATCCAGGATGGAGCTCCAGCTATCATAACAAAATTTGCCCCTATTCCCCCATCCTCTCCCTCCCCCTTCCCCCCTCCCCACCCGCAGGTTCACAGCCACACCCATCTGCCTGGATCCGTCCAGGCCCCAAGGGCCCCCTGTTGGGTCTCAATGAGGCTTGGGACAGACGTGAGCTCCCGGATCAGGATCCTGTGACCCTTGCAGTGGAAGCACAAAGTCTTAACCACTGTATCACCAGCGAAGTCCCAGATTCATTCCTTGGAATCTGCAGTGAGGTGTCTATGGTCATGGCGGATCTCAGGCCAGAAGGTGGGTGCGTCATTGCTGCCCTGTGCTCAGCAGCTCCATCCGCAGCCAAAGTCCGCCCTCCGCCCGCAGGATCAGCTCTGGCTTCCGGCAAGGCTCCTCCTCATCTGGCAGGATGCGGAACCGCAGTAGTGTGAGTGCCAGGACCACCTTCATCTCGGTCATGGCGAATGTCTGTCCGATGCAGTTCCTGTGGGCAGGAGCGGGGGGTTCTGACTGCACCCGGAACCCTCACCTGGGCCCCATAGCACCCGGCCCACAACTTACACATACAGTGGTAGAGAAGGAAGCTAACCATGCCAGGAACCCCCGTGTGGGCTTGCGTGTTCCCAGACCCTTGCCCACACTCCAGTCCTGAACTCAGACCAGAACACAGGGGAACCGACCCCTCAGCACACTGTGGACCCCTCCTTGTGCCTCCTATCATTCCCTAGGCCCTTGCCATTTTGTCTGGGGGAGGGGAGTCTTAAATTTTCCCCCTTCCTGGCCCCTACAGTTAAGCCTGGAATCTTAGTCCCAGACCCCTGCCTCCCACTACTCCATCCTCACCTCAAATGCCCAATGCCCTCACCTGGGACCTGCTGAGAAGGGGATAAAAGCCAGCGGTGACCTCCCCTTGATGTTTTCTGGCTTGAAGCGCAAGGGGTCATAGACCTGGGGGCAAGACAAGACAGGGTTACTGGGTGGTATCTCCCAGAACGTCCATCTTTAGAGAGGCAGATGTGTGTATAATGGGAGGGAAGTGATGTCTGATTGGCCAATCAGAATTCTGTAGTTGCCTTTGGGTCCCCCAAAGGGAATGGACAGGGATGATGGAGGTATGGCGTGGTGGAGGCATCACCTCAGGGTCTGGCCACACATATGGGTTGTGGTGGGTCCCGAAAATGCTGATGAGGCAGATAACACCTGTGGGAGAGGAGGACCAGTCAGAATTAGGTTCAACCTGCCTGATGGGCCCCCTTTCTGACCAGGAGCCTCATCCTGTAGTCATTGTGAGCACCTTTGGGGATGACCCGGCCATCTGGAAGCGTGATGTCCTGGGTACAGCTGCGGGAGATGACCGTGACTGGGGGGTGCAACCGCAGACTCTCCTTGATGCACATGGTCAGGAAGGGCAACTGAGCCAGGTCGTCCCTAAGGAAACCCCATGACAATTATCTGGGGAGCAAAAATAGACATGCCACCCTCCAGCACTCCTACTGCCCTATAGAATCCCTTCTGTCTATAACATAATCACAGATGGATCAAATAGTGCCAAACCCATTACGTTGTATACATTAAATATGTACAACTTTTTCTTTGTCCATCACAGCTCAATAAGATGGTTCCTAAAAAGAAAGAAAAATCACAGAAGTACCAGACAGAATTTAGCCACATATTTTTAGAAGCTTTTCTAAGCAAAACATCAAAGAACCAACCAAAAAGAAAGTTTACTAATTTGTTTAAAAATGAAATATTCTTTATGGTAAGAGAAAAACCAAAAAATGAGAAAGAAATCAAAAGTCAAATTCAGTGTTTACTCTTATTTATAACAGCACTAGGGATACTAGCTAATGAACTTAGAAGAGGGAAAAAGAGAAATGCCATTTGAAACATGGGGGTAAATGTATCATTTTTGGCAGAGAGTGGTTTTATACTTAGAAAACAAGAGAATTCACTGGAAAAAGTGAAAGTGAGAGTCGCATCCGACTCTTTGTGACCCCATTGACTATACAGTCCATGGAATTCTCCAGGCCAGAATACTGGAGTGGGTAGCCTTTCCCTTCTCCAGTGAATCTTCCCAACCCAGGGATTGAACCCAGGTCTCCCGCATTGTAGGGGGATTCTTTACCAGCTGAGCCACAAGAGAAGCCCAAGAATACTGGAGTGGGTAGACTTCCCCTTCTCCAGCAAATCTTCCCAACCCAGGAATCAAACTGGGGTCACCTGCATTGCAGGCAGATTCTTAACCAACTGAGCTATCAGGGAAGCAACTCACTGGAAAACTTGTACAAATATTGAAGATAAGACCCAGTAAGGGGACTGAATTCTTTTTCTTTATCCCCTTAACTTTGTGTAGTGATTTAAATTCTTAATAGCTGATATAGTTAGCTAGTTCCAAATTGGAAAACCACAAAACACCACCCCATGTCTCAGTATCACTCATTTCCATTCCTCACAGTTTGACTAGTGGTTATTTTTTATGTATCCTTCCAGGAGTACTTTTTTGCATTAATACTTATGCAGTATCATGCTATATACCATACACATTGCTCTGTATCTTTTTCGTGTAACAGTGTGTCAAGGTTTTCTTGTACATCTCTTGGGACTTGTGTCCAAAATAAGGCCTTTCCTACTCTGGAGCTATAAAATAATTTCCCCTGGTTTCCTCTAGAGCCTTTAAGGTTCCTTTATTTTATTATTTTCTGAAAAAAATATTTGTTTGGTTTCAGCAGGTCTTAGTTGCATCAGATCTTTGTTGTGTCAGGTGGGATCTTTCACTGGGTCCATGGACTCTGTTTAGCCACGTGTGGGTTTAGTTGCTACTGTGCACATGGGATCTTAGTTCCCCAGCCAGGGATCAAACCTAAGTCTCCTGCATTGCAAGGTGAATTCTTAACCACTGGACCACTAGAGATGTCCCAAGGCTCTTTTATTTTTATTTTAAATCTTTGATTAGTGTATATGTTATTTTCTTATAAGACATAAGACCATGTTGAATTAACCTTTTTCCATGTAGCTCTCCAGTTGTTACAAGAGTTTTTATTATAAATGATCTTTCTTTGTCCTGTTGGTATAAGACCATATCTAGCACTTACAATATTCACTGGGCAAGAAATTTATACCCATAAATTATTAGTTTTTCTTTAGAAATAATATAATAGATGAAAGAAAAGATGGTGATGATATAAAATATCTGGAAGACATGTGAATGTCTATATTCCAAATGAACTTATAAATGTTTCTCAATCCAGATAGACTATATGTTTCACCATAGGAACAAGAGGTATCTAAGGGTTTGTTTAGCAAAAGCTGCCTAAGATCGCTATGCTAAAATTTTAGACTCTATTAAAAGCCTAAAGATTATGTGAATATCTAAAAATGGATATCCATTCCACACTCTGGAATAGCATGTTAATATTATTAAGTAATTTGTTTTCCACAAGCCTATCATATCAAATCCCAGCCTGGTCCATGCACACTGGGAGTGTCCTGACCTGGGACTATCTCCCACCAGGCTGGGAGATCCTGGAAGGCAAATACTGGGACTGGTCCTTCCTGAGTCTCCAGGACACACAATGAGGTGAGGAGAATTGGAGATGGCATAGAACTGGGGAGAGGGAGGCAGTTTTGCAGTGTTTCCTAAATGGGGAATGGATGGAAGAAGATGCAGATATTCCTGGAAAGGAGTTGAATGACTTTAGTCCTCAGGTGTTCCTTTTAAATCCTGGACTAAATAATATGAGGAATTAGTATATGAGGAAATAGAATGAAGATTTTTGAAAACATGTGACTTCAGAGAGAAAAGTAAAGAAGTGGAGGGAAAGTTCATTTACTGAATAGGTGCTCACTGGTATCATCTGCCCTCACACATTGTTGCTAGTTAGTGCAGGACTTTCTGTCCCCCAAACCTGCAAACTTTTCCCAGACCCTGTTTCTGGGATCTTCTCACATTCCCACTAAGAAATAAGGACAGAATTCACAAGAATATTTTCACTCTTCCAAAGCCAGGAAGCAGGGGATCAGAAAAAGGCCATGAAGACTTGCACTCACCATTCAATCTCTTTAGACTCACGGTCCTTCAGGAGCTCTTGCACCTCCTGCCGGCAGCGCTCCTGGTATTCTGGGTGTTTTGCAAGGTTGTACAGGACCCAGGAGAGGCCACTGGCTGTGGTGTCATGGCCTGAGGAGCATCCAGAGAGGCTTGGATCTCTGGTCCATTTCAGAACTAGAGTGTGGACAGCACCCTCACCTTAAGGCCCATGGGGGGATGGGGAGGGATGGCATGACCCAGTGCCCACTTGCCAAGTTCCTGGGTTGGGGGAGAGACCCATCTCTCTGTGTAGTTCCACACTGGGACCCTCACCTTCAAACATGAAGGTGTCAGCTTCAGCTCGGATGTCTTCGTCTGATAATCCCTTCCCATCTTCATCCTGGAGAGAAAGCAAGATTCCCAGATTCACACAAGTTCTGAGGGCCCCTAAGCCTAAACTGAGACAATCTCTGAAGCTCCATTATCCATATAGAAACCCAAGCTCAATCTGAAGTCCTAGACCTCCTTTGCTCAGTACCACCAGATGCCCCACCCACAGACCTCCTCCTTGAACTCTTTGCCTCCTGTGGCATCCATGGTAAAGGGAATCAATGATTCATAAGTATTTTCATGTTTCTACATGATGTAACCTGGGTTACAGGATGACTGATGACAAGTTTACCTTAGAAGTAGAGATTAAAACCCATTCCTAATGCCTCCTGGAGATAGGAATGGGTTGTACACCTGTAGAACATGCAGACTTTGCCTTCTCAGTGAAGAGGTTCTGATTAAGCTCCCAAACAACCTCTTCTCATCTCTGCTCTGCTCTTGTCTATTCTTCTCTCCTCTCCACTATTTTCCCTTCCCTTCCACTCCCCTCCCTTCCCTTCCCTCCTCTCTCTTTTCCCATCTCCCTTCCCTCCTCGAACACAGGGAAGAAGGAGAAGTCCTGTGTATATTCCAAAGTTTAAAAACTGGAGGTAAAACCACTACAATATTGTAAAGTAATTAGCCTCCAATTAAAATAAATAAATTAGGGGGGATGGTCCTAAGATGGTGGATGAATAGGACAGGGAGACCACTTTCTCCTCCACAAACTCATCAAAAGTTCATTTGAATGCTGAGAAAATTCTACAAAACAACTTCTGAATGCTGGTGAAGGACACCAGGCACCCAGAAAGGCAGCCCATTCTCTTTGAAAGGAGATAGGACCAAAAAAAAAAAAAAAAGACAAAAAGAGAGACAAAAGAGTTAGGGATGGAGATCCATCCCGGGGTAGGAGTCATGAAGGAGGAAAAGTTTCCAAACACCAGGAAACACTCTCACTGGCAGGTTTGTGGGGAGTTTTGGAATCTCAGAGGGCAACATAACCAGAAGGAAAAAAAAAAAAAAACAACCCACAGAATATGCGCCTAACCGCAACTCCCTGTGGAGAAGTAGCCCAGACGCTTGTGCCTGCTAGCAGCGAGGGGGGCTGAACAGGGAGGCACGGGTTGCATGCTTAGGGTACGGACTGGGCCTGAATGCCCTGAGGACATTCTGAGGGAGCTAATGTGAGAAAGCAAACCAAACTGTGGGTTAACCAGAGAGAGAGAGAGAGAGAGAGAGAGAGAGAAATTTCCTGCGAAAAGCTCTAACCTAAGGCACAGCCTGGTCCACTCACAGAGCAAAGGATTGAGCGAATGTCAGAGGAGAGCTAGCTGGTTGCAAACTGGCCCCTCCCCCCACCAGAGGCAGAGAGGCAGGCGGGTGACAGCCACAGCCAGAGGGCAAGGGGCAATCTCGGCTCCAGAGATGCATCCTCCACCAAATTGTGAGCAGGCTCCCAGTTGCTAACAAAGTCTTCCTGGGATTCTGGACAGTTGACACCCGCCAGGAGGGTCACAGCCTGAGATCAGCTCTGCAGAGGAGACACATGGCACACCTGAGATGGCGCTCTCGCTGTGCACCCAGGAAACTGAGTGGCTAAGACTGGGGAGGTGATAAGACGCACCACACACCTGAGACAGTGCACTCACCAAGCACCTGGTCGCCTGAGCTGCTCGGACCCTGGAAGCGCACAAAACACAGGCCCAACCAAGTCTGTGCCTTGGTGGAGTACCTGAGAACCTGAACATGAGCAGCTTAGACCTGGGAAGTGCACGCAACCCAGGGCCTTCTTTGGACAGTTCTGCTGTAGAACAACCTGGAGCCTGAGCAGTGTAGACCAGGAAAGCACATGTGCCGTGAGTAGGGGCAAAACCAGTGTGGCTCAGACACTGCGAGCACTCCCCACATACACCAGTGATATTTGTTTGCAGTGTTCCTCTCTTCCCACAGCACAACTGAACAAGTGAGCCTACATAAGTGAACATCTTAGCCCCCTTGTATTAGGGCAGAAATTAGACACTGAAGAGACTTGCAAACAGAGGAAGCCAAAAGAAACAAAGAAGAGGGAACTGCCTTGGAAGTGACAGGTGAAACAGATTAAAACCCTGTATTTAGCATTGACTACATTGGAAGGGGCCTATGGACCTTGAGAAGAAGTATAAGCTGGAACAAGGAACTATCTGAAACTGAACTGACCCCACACTGTTCTCAACAACTCCAGAGAAATTCCTAGATATTTTTTACTATTATCATTTTTAAATTTTATTTTTAAGTTATTTATTACTCCTTTAATTTTTATTTTTATAACCTACTATTACTTTGAAAAAAAAAAAAGACCCTATTTTAAAAGCAAATTTCGTGTATATATATATATATATATATATATATATATATTATAATTTTTGTGATTTTTTTAATATTATATTTTTGAGAGTCTAAATTCTACTCTAGATTTTTAATCTTTGCTTTTTGGTATTTGTTATCAATTTTGTATCTTTAAGAATCTAATCTTCAGTAACCATTTTTACTTAGAAGTGTGATTACTGGCTTGATTGCTCTCTCCCCTTTTGACTCTCTTTTCTCTCCCCCATGTCACCTGTATCTAATCCCTCCCCCTTCTCTTCTCTACCTGAATCTGTGAATCTCTTTGGGTGTTCTGGGATGTGGAAAAGACTTAGGGAACAATTACTGGCTATATTTGTCTCTCTCCTTTTGACTCCCCCTCTTCTCCTCCTGGTCACCTCCATCTCCTTCTTCCCTCTTCTCTTCTCTATGTAATTGTGAACCTCTCTGAGTGTTCCAGACTGTGGAGAACACATAGGGAATTGATTACTGGCTAGACTGCACTCTCCCCTTTTGATTCCCCCTCTTCTCCTCCAGGTCACCTCTATCTCCCTACCCCCCTTCTATTCTCCATATAGCTCTGTGAGCCTCTCTGGGTGTCCCTCACTGTGGATATTCTTTTACCATTAACCTAGATGTTTTATCATCAGTGCTGTATGGATGGAGAAGTCTTGAGGCTACTGTAAGAATAAGACTTAAAGCCAGAGGCAGGAGGCTTAAGTCCAAAACTTGAGAACACGAGAAAACTCCTGATTCCAGGAAACATTAACCGACAAGAGCTCATCCCAAAGCCTCCATTAGTTCAGTTCAGTCGCTCAGTTGTGTCCGACTCTTTGTGACCCCATGAATCGCAGCACGCCAGGCCTCCCTGTCCATCACCAACTCCCGGAGTTCACTCAGACTCACATCCATCGAGTCAGTGATGCCATCCAGCCATCTCATCCTCTGTCATCCCCTTTTCCTCCTGCCCCCAATCCCTCCCAGCATCAGAGTCTTTTCCAATGAGTCAACTCTTCGCATGAGGTGGCCAAAGTACTGGAGTTTCAGCTTTAGCATCATTCCTCCCAAGGAACACCCAGGGCTGATCTCCTTCAGAATGGACTGGTTGGATCTCCTTGCAGTCCAAGGGACTCTCAAGAGTCTTCTCCAATACCACAGTTCAAAAGCATCAATTCTTCGGTGCTCAGCTTTCTTCACAGTCCAACTCTCACATCCATACATGACCACTGGAAAAACCATAGCCTTGACTAGATGGACCTTTGTTGACAAAGTAATGTCTCTGCTTTTCAATATGCTATCTAGGTTGGCCATAACTTTTCTTCTGAGGAGTAAGCGTCTTTTAATTTCATGGCTGAGGTCACCATCTGCAGTGATTTTGGAGCCCCCCAAAATAAAGTCTGACACCATTTCCACTGTTTCCCCATCTATTTGCCATGAAGTGATGGGACCAGATGCCATGATCTTCGTTTTCTGAATGTTGAGCTTTAAGCCAACTTTTTCACTCTCCTCTTTCACCTTCATCAAGAGGCTTTTTAGTTCCTCTTCACTTTCTGCCATAAGTGTGGTGTCATCTGCATACCTGAGGTTATTGATATTTCTCCATACCTACACCGAAACCAAGCTCCACCCAAGAGCCAACAAGTTTCAGACCAAGACATACCAAGCTAATTCTCCAACAATGTGGGAACATAACCCTGAGCATTATAATACAGGTGGCCAAAAGTCACACCAAACCTATATACATCTCAAAACTCACTAGTGGACACTTCATTGCACTTCAGAGAGAAGAGATCTAGCTCCGTCTAACAGAACCCGATGCAAGCTCCCCTAACCAGGAAACCTTGACAGACCAATTGTTCAACCCCACGCACAGGGAGGAACCTCCACAATAAAGAGGAACCACAAACTTCCAGCATACAGAAAGGCCACCCCAAACACAGCAATCTAAACAAGATGAAAAGGCATAGAAATACCCAAGAGGTTAAGGAACAGGATAAAAGCCCACCAAAGCAAACAAAAGAGGAGGAGATAGGGAGTCTACCTTAAAAAGAATTCCAAATAATGATAGTGAAAATGATCCAAAATCTTGAAAACAAAATGGAGTTACAGATAAATAGACTAGAGACAAGGATTGAGAAGATGCAAGAAAGGTTTAACAAGGACCTAGAAGAAACAAAAAAGAGTTAATCAATAAGGAATAATGCAATAAGTGAGATCAAAAGCACTCTGGATGGAATCAACAGTAGAATAACTGAGGCAGAAGATAGGATAAGTGAGGTGGAAGATAGAATGGTGGAAATAAATGAAGCAGAGAGGAAAAAAAAAAAAGAATTTAAAGAAATGAGGACAATCTCAGAGACTTCTGGGACAATGTTAAATGCCCCAACATTCAAATCATAGGAGTCCCAGAAGAAGAAGACAAAAAGAAGGCCATGAGAAAATACCTGAGGAGATAATAGTTGAAAACTTCCCTAAAATTGGGAAGGAAATAGCCACCTAAATCCAAGAAACCCAGAGGGTCCCAAACAGGATAAACCCAAGGTTAAACACCCCAAAGCACATATTAATCAAATTACCAAAGATCAAACACAAAGAACAAATATTAAAAGCAGCAAGGGAAAAGCAACAAATAACACACAAGGGTGTTCCCATAAGGATAACAGCTGATCTTTCTATAGAAACTCTTCAGGCCAGAAGGGAATGGCAGGACATACTTAAAGTGATGAAAGAGAAAAACCCACAACCCAGATTACTGTACCCAGCAAGGATCTCATTCAAATATGAAGGAGAAATCAAAAGCTTTACAGACAAGCAAAAGCTGAGAGAATTCAGCACCACCAAACCAGCTCTTCAACAAATGCTAAGGATCTTCTTTAGACAGGAAACACAGAAAAGGTTTATAAACTTGAACCCAAAACAATAAAGTAAATAGCAACAGGATCATACTTATCAATAATTACCTTAAATGTAAATGGGTTGAATGCCCCAACCAAAAGACAAAGACTGGCTGAATGGATACAAAAACAAGACCCCTATATATGTTGTCTACAAGAGACCCACCCCAAAACAAGGGACACATACAGACTGAAAGTGAAGGGCTGGAAAAAGGTATTTCATGCAAATGGAGACCAAAAGAAAGCAGGAGTAGCAATACACATATCAAATAAAATATACTTTGAAATCAAGGCTGTGAAAAGAGACAAAGAAGGCACTCCATAATGATCAAAGGATCAATCCAAGAAGAAGATATAACAATTATAAATATATATGCACCCAACATAGGAGCACCACAATATGTAAGGCAAATGCTAACAAGTATGAAAGGGGAAATTAACAGTAACACAATAATAGTGGGAGACTTTAATACCCCACTCACACCTATGGAGAGATCAACTAAACAGAAAATTAGCAAGGAAACACAAAACTTTAATGATACAATGGACCAGTTAGACCTAAATGATATCTACAGGACATTTCACTCCCAAACAATGAGTTTCACCTTTTTCTCAAGTTCCCACGGAACCTTCTCCAGGATAGATCACATCCTGGGCCATAAATGTAGCCTTGGTAAATTCAAAAAAATTGAAATCATTTGAAGCATCTTTTCTGTTCACAATGTGGTAAGATTAAGATGTCTACTACAGGAAAAAAAAAAAAGTATTAACATACAAACATATGGAGGCTAAACAACACACTTCTGAATAACCAATAATCACAGAAGAAATCAAAGTATGCATAGAAACAAATGCAAATGAAAACACAACAACCCCAAACCTATGGGATTCAGTAAAAGCAGTGCTAAGGGGAAAGTTCATAGCAATACAAGCTTACCTCAAGAAACAACAGAAAAATCAAATAAATAACTACACCTAATGCAAATAGAAAAAGAAGAAATGAAGAACCCCAAGGTTAGTAGAAGGAAAGAAGTCATAAAAATTAGGGAAGAAATAAATGAAAAAGAAACAAGGGAGACTATGACAAAAATCAACCAAACAAAAGCTGGTTCTTTGAGAAGATAAAATAAACAAACCATTAGCCAGACTCATCAAGTAAAAAGCGAGAAGAATCAAAAAAAAAAAAAAATTAGAAATGAAAATGGAGAAATCACAACAGATGACACAGAAATACAAAGGATCATAAGAGACTACTATCAGCAACTATATGCCAGTAATATGGACAACTTGGAAGAAATGGACAAATTCTTAGAAAAGTATAACTTTCCAAAACTGAACCAGGAAGAAATAGAAAATCTTAACAGACCTATCTGGGGAAGGAAATGGCAACCCACTTCAGTATTCTTGCCTATAGAATCCTATGGACAGAGGAGCCTGGTGGTCTGCTGTCCATACGGTCGCATAGAGTCAGACATGACTGAAGCGACATAGCATGCATGCATGCATTGGAGAAGGAAATGGCAACCCACTCCAGTATTCTTGCCTGGAGAATCCCAGGGATAGAGGAGCCTGGTGGGCTGTCGCCTATGGGGTCACACAGAGTTGGACACAACTGAAGTGACTTAGCAGCAACAGAAGAAACAGACCTATCACAAGCACAGAAATCGAAACTGTAATCAGAAACCTTCCAACAAACAAAAGCCCAGGACCAGATGGCTTCATGGGTGAATTCTACCAAAAATTTAGAGAAGAGCTAACACCTATCCTACTCAAACTCTTCCAGAAAACTGCAGAGGAAGGTAAGCTGCCAAACTCATTCTATAAGGCCACCATCACCCTAATACCAAACTCAGACAAAGATGGCACAAAAAGAGAAAACTACAGGCCAATATCACTGATGAACATAGATGCAAAAATCCTCAACAAAATCCTAGCAAACAGAATCCAACAACACATTAAAAAGATCATACACTTGGGTCCTAAAAAGGTGGAGGAATAGGACAGGGAGCCCACTTTCTTCCCCACAAATTCATTAAATGAACATTTGAAAGCTGAGTAGATTCCACAAAACAACTTCTGAATGCTGGCAGAGGACATCAGGCACCCAGAAAAGCAGCTCATTGTCTTTGAAAGGAAATTATGTGCCCAATGGTAACTCCCAGAGGAGAAGCAGCACAGACACCTGCATCCACCACTAGCTAGTGGGGGCTGGGCAGGGAGGCATGGGCTGCATTGCTTAGAGTAAGGACAGGCCTGAATGCCCCGAGGGCAATCTGAGGGAACTAACTTGAGATAGCAAATCAGACTGTGGGATAGCTATCCCGTGAAAAGCCCTAACCTAAGGGCACGACAGAGAGACTTCACTTTCACTTTTCACTTTCATGCATTGGAGAAGAAAATGGCAACCCACTCCAGTGTTCTTGCCTGGAGAATCCCAGGGATGGGGAAACCTAGTGGGTTGCAGTCTATGGGGTCGCACAGAGTCAGACACGACTGACGCGACTTAGCAGCAGCAGCAGCAAGACACTGCCAGGCCCGCTCACAGAACAAAGGACTGAGCAGAGCTAGCTGGCTGCAGACTGGCCCATCCCCCACTGGAGACAGGCAGGTGAGGGCAGCCAGAGCCAGAAGGGGGCACTCATGGCCCCAGAGAGGCATCACCTACCAAACTGCAAGCAGGCTTCATTGCTAACCAAGACTTCTTGATATTCTGGATGGTCGACATCCACCGGGAGGGTCACAGCCAGAGATCAGCTTCCCAGAAGAGACACACGGCACACCGGAAAAGGTGCCCTAGTTGTACACCCAGAAAACCGAGTGGCAGGGATGGGGGAGGTGATAAGTTGCAACGACTGTGCTTGCCAAGCACCTGGTCACCTGAGCTGCTCGGACCTGGGAAGGGCACAAAACGCAGGTCCAACCAAGTCTGCACCTTTGTGGAGCACCTGAGTACCTGAACCTGAGTGGCTTAGACCTGGGAAGTGCATACAACCCAGAACCAGCCTCAGACACTTCCCGGCAGAGCAACCCAGAGCCTAAGCAGTGTAGACAGGGAAAGCACACATGCCGTGAGCGAGGGCAAACCCACTGTGGCCGAGACACTGCAAGCACATGACAGTGTTGTTTGCAGTGTTCCTCCCTCCCCACAGTAAGACTGAACAAGTGAGCCTAAAAAAGTGTCCACCACCGCCCCCTTGTGTCAGGGTGGAAATTAGACACTGGAGAGACAAGCAAACAGAAGAAGCTAAACCAAACAGAGGGAACCGCTTTGGAAGTGACAAGTGCAGTAGATTAAAACCCTGTAGTTAGCACCAGCTACATAGGAAGGGGCCTATAGATCTTGAGAAGTATAAGCTGGATCAAGGAACTATCTGAAAATGAACTGACCCCACACTGTCCACAACACCAGAGAAAGTCCTAGATATATCTTTACTATTATCATTCTTTAAATTAAAAATTTTTTAAAAAAATTTTAAGTCCTCTATTACTCCTTTAATTTTCATTTTTATAACCTACTACTACTTTAAAAAAAAGACCTTATCTTTTAAAGCAAACTTCATATATATATATATTATAATTTTTGTAACTTTGTTTTTTTCCTTTAATATTGTATTTATGATAATCTAACCTCTACTCTAGATTTTTAATCTTTGCTTATTGGTATTTGTTATCAATTGTGTACCTTTAAGAACCCAATCTTCAATAGCCATTTTTACTTGGGTGTGGGATTACTGGTTTGATTGTTCTCTCCAGCTTTGGACTCTCCTTTTCTCCACCAGGTCTCCTCTATCTCCTCCCTCCCCCTTCTCTTCTCTACCCAACTCTGTGAATCTCTGTGTTCTGGACTGTGGAAAACACTTAGGGAACTGATTACTGGCTGGATCTGTCTCTCTCCTTTTTTTGTTTTTCTTTGTTTTTCTTTTATTTTTTTTAATTTTATTTTATGTTTAAACTTTACATAATTGTATTAGTTTTGCCAAATATCAAAATGAATCCACCACAGGTATACACGTGTTCCCCATCCTGAACCCTCCTCCCTCCTCCCTCCCCTGTCTCTCTCCTTTTATTCCCCCCTTTATCCTGCTGGCCACCTCTGTCTCCTTCCTCCCTCTTCTCTTCTCTGTGTACCTCTGTGAACATCTCTGAGTGGTCCAGACTGTGGAGAGTACGTAGGGAAGTGATTAATGACTAGCTTGCTCTCGCCCCTTTTCACTCCCCCTCTTCTTCTCCTGGTCACCTCTATCTCCCTCCTCCCTCTACTCTTCTCCATGTAACTTTGTGAACTTCTCTGGGTGTCCCTCACTGTGGAGAAACTTTTTATCTTCAGCTTAGATGTTTTATCATTGGTGCTATATAGATGGAGAAATCTTGAGGCTACTGTAAGAATAAGACTGAAAACCAGAGGCAGGAGGCTTAAGTCCAAATCGTGAGAATACCAGAGAACTCCTGACTCCAGGGAACATTAATCGATAGGAGCTCATCAAAGGCCTCCATACCTACACTGAAACCAAGCACCACCCAAGGTCCAACAAGTTCCAGAGCAAGACATACCATGCAAATTCTCCAGCGACACAGAAACATAGCCCTGAGCTTCAATATACAGGCTGCCCAAAGTCACACCAAACCCATTGACATCTTGTAACTCATTACTGGACACTTCATTGCACTCCAGAGAGAAGAAATCCAGTTCCACCCACCAAAACACAAGATTCCTTAACCAGGAAATCATGACAAGCCACTCGTCCAACCCCACCCACAGCAAGGAAACTCCACAATAAAGAGGAACCAACAACTGCCCAAACACAGAAAGGCCATGCCAAACACAGCAATATGAACAAGATGCAGAGGCAGAGAAATACACAGCAGGTAAAGGAACATGATAAATGCCCACAAAACCAAACAAAAGAGGAAGAGATAGGGAATCTACCTGATAAAGAATTCCAAATAATGATAGTGAAAATGATCCAGTATCCTGAAAACAAAATGGAATTACAGATAAATAGCCTGGAGACAAGAATTGAGAAGATGCAAGAAAGGTTTAACAAAGACCTAGAAGAAATAAAAAAGAGTCAATATATAATGAATAATGCAATAAATGAGATCAAAAACACTCTGGAGGGAACCAACAGTAGAATAATGGAGGCAGAAGATAGGATAAGTGAGGTAGAAGACAGAATGGTGGAAATAAATGAAACAGAGAGGAAAAAAGAAAAATGAATTGAAAGAAATGAGGACAATCTCAGAGACCTCTGGGACAATGTTAAATGCCCCAACATTCAAATCATAGGAGTCCCAGAAGAAGAAGACAAAAAGAAAGACCACGAAACACTTGAGATAATAGTTGAAAATTTCCCTAAAATGAGGAAGGAAATAGTCACCCAAGTCCAAGAAACCCAGAGAGTCCCAAACAGGATAAACCCAAGGCGAAACACCCCAAGCCACATATTAATCAAATTACCAAAGATCAAACACAAAGAACAAATATTAAAAGCAGCAAGGGAAAAGCAACAAATAACACACAAGGGTGTTCCCATAAGGATAACAGCTGATCTTTCAATAGAAACTCTTCAAGGCCAGGAGTGAATGGTAGGAAATACTTAAAGTGATGAAAGAAAATAACCTACAGCCCGGACTACTGTACCCAGAAAGGATCTCATTCAAGTATGAAGGAGAAATCAAAAGCTTTACAGACATGCAAAAGCTGAGAGAATTCAGCACCACCAAACCAGCTGTCCAACAAATGCTAAAGGATCTTCTCTAGACAGGAAACACAGAAAGGGTGTGTATACTAGAACCCAAAACAATAAAGTAAATGGTAACAGGATCATACTTATCAACAATTACCTTAAATGTACATGGGTTGAATACCCCAACAAAAAGACACAGACTGGCTGAATGGATACAAAAACAAGACCCCTATATGTTGTCTACAAGAGACCCACCTTGAAACAAGGGACACATACAGACTGAAAGTGAAGGGCTGGAAAAAGATATTCCATGCAAATAGAGACCAAAAGAAAGCAGGAGTAGTAATACTCATATCAGATAAAATAGATTTTAAAACAAAGGCTGTGACAAGAGCCAAAAAAGGACACTACATAATGATCAAAGGATCAATCTAAGAAGAAGATATAACAATTATAAATATATATGCACCCAACATATACATCTATTTATAATTGTTACATCTTCTTCTTGGATTGATCCTTTGATCATTATGTAGTGTCCTTCTTTGGCTCTTGTCACAGCCTTTATTTTAAAGTCTGTTTTATAAGATATGAGTATTGCTACTCCTGCTGGGAGAAATACCAATAACCTCAGATATGCAGATGGCACCACACTTATGGCAGAAAGTGAAGAGGAACTAAAAAGCCTCTTGATGAAAGTGAAAGAGGAGAGTGAAAAAGTTGGCTTAAAGCTCAACATTCAGAAAATGAAGATCATGGCATCTGGTCCCATCACTTCATGGGAAATAGATGGGGAAACAGTGGAAACGGTGTCAGACTTTATTTTGGGGGGCTCCAAAATCACTGCAGATGGTGACTGCAGCCATGAAATTAAAAGATGCTTACTCCTTAGAAGAAGAGTTATGGCCAACCTAGATAGCATATTGAAAAGCAGAGACATTATTTTGTCAACAAAGGTCCGTCTAGTCAAGGCTATGGTTTTTCCAGTGGTCATGTATGGATGTGAGAGTTGGACTGTGAAGAAAGCTGAGTGCTGAAGAATTGATGCTTTTGAACTGTGGTGTTGGAGAAGACTCTTGAGAGTCCCTTGGACTGCAAGGAGATCCAAACAGTCCATTCTAAAGGAGATCAGCCCTGGGATTTCTTTGGAAGGAATGATGCTAAAGCTGAAACTCCAGTACTTTGGCCACCTCATGCGAAGAGTTGACTCATTGGAAAAGACTCTGATGCTGGGAGGGATTGGGGGCAGAAGGAAAAGGGGACGACAGAGGATGAGATGGCTGGATGGCATCACCAAGTTGATGGGCGTGAGTTTGAGTGAACTCCGGGAGTTGGTGATGGACAGGGAAGCCTGGCGTGCTGAGATTCATGGGGTCGCAAAGAGTCAGACACGACTGAGTGACTGAACTGAACTGACTGATGCACCCAACATAGAAGCACTGCAATATATAAGACAAATGCTAACAAGTATGAAAGGGGAAATTAATAGTAACACAATAGTAGTGGGAGACTTTAATACCCCATGCACATCTAAGGATAGATCAACTAAACAGAAAATTAACAAGGAAACACAAACTTTAAAAGATACAATAGACCAGTTAGACCTAATTGATATCTATAAGACATTTCACCCCCAAAGAATGAATTTCACCTTTTTCTCAAGTGCACACAGAACCTTCTCCAGGATAGATCACATCCTGGGCCATAAATCTAGCCTTGGTGAATTCAAAAAAATTGAAATCATTTCAAGCATCTTTTCTGAGCACAATGCAGTAATAGTAGATGTCAATTACAGGAGAAAAACTATTAAAAATTCCAACATATGGAGGCTGAACAACACGCTGCTGAATAACCAACAAATCACAGAACAAATCAAAAAAGAAATCAGAATATGCATAGAAATGAATGAAAATGAAAACACCAGAATGCAAAACCTGTGAGACACTGTAAAAGCAGTGCTAAGGGGAAGGTTCATAGCAATACAGGCATACCTCAAGAAACAATAAAAAAGTCAAATAAAAGCCTAACTCTATACCTAAAGCAACTAGAAAAGGAAGAAATGAAGAACCCTAGGGTTAGTAGAAGGAAAGAAATCTTAACAATTAGGGCAGAAATAAATGCAAAAGAAACAAAAGAGACCATAGCAAAAATCAACAAAGCAAAAGCTGGTTCTTTGAGAAGATAAATAAAATTGACAAACCATTAGCCAGACTCATCAAAACACAAAGGGAGAAAAATCAAATCAATAAATTAGAAATGAAAATGGAGAGATCACAACAGACAACACAGAAATACAAAGGATCATAAGAGACTACTATCAGCAACTATATGCCAATAAAATGGATAACTTGGAAGAAGTGGACAAATTCTTAGAAAAAGCATAAGTTTCCAAAACTGAACCAGGAAGAAATAGAAAATCTTAACAGACCCATCACAAGCATGGAAATTGAAACTAATCAGAAATCTTCCAGCAAACAAAAGCCCAGGACCAGACGGCTTCACAGTTGAATTCTACCAAAAATTTAGAGAAGAGCTAACACCTATCCTACTCAAACTCTTCCAGAATATTGCAGAGGAAGGTAAACTTCCAAACTCATTCTATGAGGCCACCATCACCCTAATACCAAAACCTGACAAAGATGCCACCAAAAAACAACAACAACAACAACAAAACCCAAAAAAACTACAGGCCAGTATCACTGATGAACATAGATGCAAAAATCCTTAACCAAATTCTAGGAAACAGAATCCAACAACATATTAAAAAGATCATACATCATGACCAAGTGGGCTTTATCCCAGGGATGCAAGAATTCTTCAATATTCACAAATCAATCAATGTAATACACCACATTAACAAATTGAAAAAATAAAAGCCATATGATTATTTCAATAGATGCAGAGAAAGCCTTTGACAAAATTCAATATCCATGTATGATAAAGACCCTCCAGAAAGCAGGAATAGAAGGAACATACCTCAACATAATAAAAGCTATATGTGACAAACCCTCAGCAAACATTATCCTCAATGGTGAATAACTGAAATAATTTCCCCTAAAGTCAGGACCACGACAAGGGTGCCCACTCTCACCACTACTATTCAACATAGTTTTGGAAGTTTTTGCCACAGCAGTCAGAGCAGAAAAAGAAATGAAAGGAATCCAGATTGGAAAAGAAGAAGTAAGACTCTCACTGTTCACAGATGACATGATCCTTTATATAGAAAACCCTAAAGACTCCACCAGAAAATTACTAGAGCTAATCAATGAATATAGTAAAGTTGCAGGTATAAAATTAACACAGAGAAATCTCTTGCATTCCTATACACTAACAATGAGAAAACAGAAAGAGAAATTAAGGAAACAATTTCATTCACCATTGCAACGAAAAGAATAAAATACTTAGGAATAAATCTACCTAAAGAAACAAAAGACCTATATATAGAAAACTATAAAACACTGGTGAAAGAAATCAAAGAGAGCACTAACAGATGGAGAAATATAATGTGTTCATGGGTTGGAAGAATCAATATAGTGATAGTGGGTATACTGCCCAAAGCAATCTATAGATTCAATGCAATCCCTGTGAAGTTACCAATGGTATTTTTCACAGAGCTAGAACAAATAATTTCACAATTTGTATGGAAATACAAAAAACCTTGAATAGCCAAAGCAATTTTGAGAAAGAAGAAGGGAACTGGAGGAATCAACCTGCCTGACTTCAGGCTCTACTGCAAAGCCACAGTCATCAAGACAGTATGGTACTGGCACAAAGACAGAAATATAGATCAATGGAACAAAATAGAAACTCCAGACAGAAATCTACATACCCATGGACACCTTATCTTTGACAAAGTAGGCAAGAATATATAATGGAGAAAAGACAATCTCTTTAACAAGTGGTGCTGGGAAAACTGGTCAACCACTTGTAAAAGAATGAAACTAGAACACTTTCTAATACCATACACAAAAATAAACTCAAAATGGATTAAAGATCTAAATGTAAGACCAGAAACTATAAAACTCCTAGAGGAAAACATAAGCAAAACACTCTCCGACATAAATCACAGCGGGATCCTCTATGACCCACCTCCCAGAATATTGGAAATAAAAGCAAAAATAAACAAATGGGACCTAATTAAAATTAAAAGCTTCTGCACAACGAAGGAAACTATAAGCAAGGTGAAAAGCCTTCAGAATGGGAGAAAATAATAGCAGATGAAACAGCTGACAAAGAATTAATCTCAAAAATATACAAGCAACTTCTGCAGCTCAATTCGAGGCAAATAAACGACCCAATCAGAAATGGGCCAAAGATCTAAACAGACATTTCTCCAAAGGAGACATACAGATGGCTAACAAACACATGAAAAGACGCTCAACATCACTCATTATCAGAGAAACGCAAATCAAAACCACAATGTGGTACTATTTCACGCCGGTCAGAATGCCTGCTATCCAAAAGTCTACAAACAATAGATCCTGGAGAGGGTGCGGAGAAAAGGGGACCCTGCTACTCTGTTGGTGGGAATGCAAACTAGTACAACCTCTATAGAGAACAGTGAGGCGGTTCCTTAAAAACCTGGAAACAGAACTGCCATTTAGTTCAGTTCAGTTTAGTCACTCAGTCGTGTCTGACTCTGCAACCCCATAAATCACAGCACACCATCACCAACTCCTGGAGTTTACTCAAACTCATGTCCATCAAGTCAGTGATGCCATCCAGCCATCTCATCCTCTGTCGTCCCCTTTTTCTTCTGCCCCCAATCTCTCCCAGCATCAGGGTCTTTTCCAATGAGTCAACTCTTCGCATGAGGTGGCCAAAGTATTGGAGTTTCAGCTTTAGCATCAGTCCTTCTAATGAACACCCAGGACTGTTCTCCTTTATAATGGACTGGTTGGATCTCCTGTAGACCAAGGGACTCTCAAGAGTCTTCTCCAACACCACAGTTCAAAATCATCAATTCTTCGGTGCTCAGCTTTCTTCACAGTCCAACTCTCATATCCATACATGCCCCCTGGAAATACCATAGCCTTGACTAGACGGACCTTTGTTGGCAAAGTAATATCTCTGCTTTTTAATATGCTATCTAGGTTGGTCATAACTTTTCTTCCAAGGAGTAAGGGTCTTTTAATTGCCATATGACCCAGCAATCCCACTGCTGGGCATACACACTGAGGAATCCAGAAGTGAAAGAAACACGTGTACCCCAATGTTCATCGCAGCACTGTTTACAGTAGCTAGGACATGGAATCAACCTAGATGTCCATCAGCAGATGAATGGATAAGAAAGCTGTGGTACATATACACAATGGAATATTACTTAGCTATTAAAAAGAATGCATTTGAATCAGTTTTAATGAGGTGGATGAAACTGGAGCCTTTTATACAGAGTGAAGTAAGTCAGAATGAAAAACACCAATACAGTATATTAATGCATATTTATGGAATTTAGAAAGATGGTAACGGTGACCCTATATACAAGACAGCAAAAGAGACACAGATGTGAAGAACAGACTTTTTGGACTCTGTGGGAGAAGGTGAGGGTGGGATGATTTTAGAAAATAGCACTGAAACATGTATATCACCATATGTGAAATAGATTGCCAGTCCAGGTTTGATGCATGAGACAGGGTGCTCAGGGCTGATGCACTGGGATGACCCAGAGGGATGGGATGGGTGGGAGGTGGGAGGGGGGTTCAGGATGGGGAACACCTGTACACCCATGGCTGATTCATGTGAATGTATGGCAAAAACCAGTACAATATTGTAAAGTAATTAGCCTCCAATTAAAATAAATTAATTAATTAAAAATAAAAAAAATAAAAGAAAACTGAAGGTATTTTTTTCTGTAATGTCAAGTATGGCTACATGGGAAGATAAAGAAATCATGGAGATCTCAGAGGAATTTGGGAATGGGGGAGCAGAGATACCATTCTACTCTGGTTACTGTTACTGCTATAAGTAATAAATGGATTCTTAAGATCCAGTATTCTGTATGTATACATGGATATATACAGTCTATTTCTGCAGTAGACTAACTTACTAATTGGGAAGGAGAGTAAAATCTCAGGCCTTCACAATTTCAGACTTAGTAGTCCCCTGCAGGCTGCACCCCACGTGTGTGTGTGTTAGTCACTCAGTTCTGTCTGACTCTTTGCAGCCCCATGGACTGAAACCCACCAGGCTCTTCTGTCCATGGAATTCTCTAGGCAAGAATACTGGAGTAGGAGCCATTTCCTACTTCAGGGGATCTTCCTGACCTAGGGATCGAACTTGGGCTTCCTGCACTGGAGGTGGATTCTTGACTGTGTGAGCCACCAGGGAAGCCCTGTGCATTCCACATGGTCATCTTTAAAACTTACCCCTAACCCAGCCCTTCCTTCAACAAGAATCTCACATGGCTCCCCAGCACCCTCTGCATCCAGTTCAATCCAGTTTAAGTTTGATTAAATCAAGTTCCCAAGGCCTATACTGCTTCTTGAATTCAGATCCCAGAGGAGCCCACCTTGGTCAGCAGGAGTACATCAATAAAGTCCAAAGTCTTGGTCTTCTCCTTGGCCTTGAGGAAGTCATCAATATCTTCCTTGGGGAGGGTGCGGCGCCGCTCCTGGATGACAGCACCTGTGAAGTCGTGCACTAGGCGGCAGGCCCTGCGGAAGCGCCACCCATCAGGGGTGAGGTAGTACAGGAAGTCCATGTGCAGGAAGATCTGTTGATATCGTTTTGCCACAAGGGCACTGAGCTCCAAGATGGCAGCGATATAGTCACTGGGCTTCCTACAGGATGAGAGCAAGAAATATCTGATGTCTGAAATAAACTTTGAACAGAACCCTCTTCTTCTCAAACACCTTCCATGGCTCTCTGGAAAGCCCAGGAGAAAGTTCATATCCTCTTTGGTTTCAGAATGTTCTTAAGATATAAAGATACCAATGCCTCCATCCTTATCTCCAAGATGTCGCCTCACTATTGCACATACCGTGCTCCTCCTAGCCTCCTGGTCTTTATCAAACAGTTCTACCCACCTAAAAGGATGGCTTCTTCTCGTTCCCCTTCTTGTTCTTCAATGTCCAGATCTGACCCACCTCTTCCAAGAAGACCTTTCTGATTGTCCTGGTCAACCCTCCCTCACCCATCTACTCCCGTGGGTCTGTGGCTCATGTTCCCCAGGCCCTTGGGTAAGACTCACTCTTGGCAATTGCTGTCGTAACTGAAGACGCATTTCTGCAGACTGTCCAGGGTCATGAGGCTGATGTGTTCAAACATGTCCAGATGGGTGTGGCCCTCTATGATCAGACGCTGCCACTTGGCCTGAACAGAGAAGGGGACACAGCTGAGGCTGAGAACTGCCTCCTTGGTGCCCCTTCCTAACCCCAGATACCAAGATGCACTTCCTGGGCTCTGTCTCCTGGTCCGAGGCACCCACCCCCAGGGAGGACCAGGCTCATGTAGGAGTGAAAACTGTTACTATTAGGACATGAAGTCTCCATGACTGGGAGTCAGAAGGTCTGGGTTTTGTAATCCTGATTCTACCTACTATACTTTATGTGCATGAGTGTGTGCTCAGTTACTCATTCGTGTCCGACTCTGTGTCTGATACTTTGGACTGTGGCCCCCCAGGCTCCTCTGTCCTTGGGATTTTTCAGGCAGGAATAGTATGGTGGGTTGCCATTTTCTTCTCTAGGGAATGTTCCCAACCTAGGGATCAAACCCACATCTCCTGAGTCTCCAGCATTGCAGGTGGATTCTTTATCTGTTGAGCTCATACTTTGTGCACCATTGGTCAACTTTTCATAAAGTAAGTGCTAACAAATGTTAGTTTTCATCATTTTCATTGTTATAAGTTGATTAGGAAAATGATCCCTATGTTAATAGAGATAGTCCTCCATGGGCCCTGAGTACTCCTGCACTTTTTTTTTTTTTTTTTTGGTTTTGCCAAAAAGTTCTAAGACCCCTATGTTCTTTACCTGGACCATTTCTCAGAGTTGTGTTTGTAGCAAACAACCTTGATAAGTGAGGTAATGTGTCCCCCTGGAAAATATCAAGCTTGCTTCTAACTGCTATAAATGTCACAGAGTTCCTAAAACTAATATTCCCTCCCCTGTGATATAATATACTATATGAGTAGGCATCCATAGAAGCCCACCTGTGTTATTTGCATGAGATTTGGTGACTTGGAAGAAGAATGCAAACCAACAAAAAGCACATGCTGTTTGCTGTGCCAAGAGTAATAAACTGTCCTTGGTCTGTGACCTAGGAGTCTCACGTATCCTGGCAGAATCCAAGAAACAGTGACAAGCTCTCTTATGGGCTTGCAAGTATGAAAAAAATTACAGGCACTTCACAAAAGCCTGTGCTCCAGTTCTTTACTTTCCCATGTATATATCAAAACCCTTTGCAATGTAATTTTTCAGTAACTCTACTTGGAGGTGGAGCCTCTTTTACCATCCTTTGATTCTGAGCTGGCCCTGGACTTTCTTTGGTCAACAGACTGCAGTGAAAATGATGAGGTGATCATTCCAAACCTAGACCCCAAAGGGCACTTCTTCTCAGTCTTTTCATACCCTACGTCTACCATATGAACCAGCCTGAGATGCCTTTTGAAGGGAGAGAATCCCATGAAAGTAAGTCTATTTACCCTCTCTGAGGTCATGCTAGATCAGCTTACAGCCAACCAAGCTTCAAACCTGTGAGAGGACTGACCCCAGACCAGCAATGCTTCCTATCTGTATGGTCAGGCCACCCAAGACAGCTGTCCTCTTGTTCTCTGTACATCCCATGCTTGACCAGTCCCTGCTTCACCTACACCCTATTCACATTTCCGCTTACTCATGGAGCCTAATCGGTAAATGCTGACATACTTGCTGTCAGCCACAGATATACATGATGGGATATCACTCCAGGACTTTGCTTCAGACACATAAGATCCTCTTATCCATTAAACCACTGATGTATGTCTGTGTTATAGACTCCAGCTCTTTCTTCAGTCTTGAGTCTTGCAGTACCGCAGGGTACATTCCAGCATGACCAGACCCTCAGCTGATCACTGGTACATGAGTGGCCCCATCCACATCCAGAGAAACCACCCAATTGACTCACAGTCTTGCTGTAAATACTAAATCCTTATTGTTTCCAAGTGATTCATTACTCAGAAACAACTACTGCCTGATACTCATATTAATTATTACCATCAAATATGTCTCAAGATTCTAAGGCTTCTGGGAAGGTAAAATAGAAGCTAACACCTTCTGAGCATCTACTGTGTGCCAGGGATGTGGCTCCATTATGATATCTTGAAAGTGAAAGTGTTAGTCATTCAGTTATGAACGACTCTTTGTGACCCCATGAACTGTAGCGTGCCAGGCTCCCCTGTCTATGGACTTTTCCAGGCAAGCACATTGGAGAATGGCAACACTGGGTTGCCATTTCCTTCGCCAAGGGATCTTCCTGACCCAGGGATTGAACCCAGGTCTCCTGCATTGCAGGGAGATTCTTTACCATCTGAGCCACCAGGGAAGCTCAGCTTGCAGGATATCTTGACCACCCTGCAAAGCAGGGATCATATTACATTCTTTATATAGCCAAGGACATTGAGGCTGAGAAAGGACGAACGATGGACTTAAGCCAATCAGAAGAGGGAGAAATCCAGACAAGATGTCTCTGAGTCCCTGTTTTCCCCAAGACTCCAGCTGGGACCCTGGGTTCAAGAGACTCACATGCATGATGTCTGCGCTCTTGGTGAAAATCTTCATATAGGGCTTCAGGATGTTGAAGTGGAAGGCAGGTGTCAGCATGCGACGGTGGCTGCTCCACTTGTCACCAGCACTCAGCAGGAGCCCATCCCCTAGCAGAGACAGCCACAGGGAGTGAGCAAAGGAAGACCTTCCCCTGGGTCCCCAAAGTCACCCTCAACCCCCTTCACTCATAGTTACTCACCCAGCCAAGGCTTCAGAAAGTTGTAGAAGACCACATTCTTGGGTGCGATGGCAGCTGATATGAATGAGGACCACCAGGGACCAAGGAGATGGGGAGGGGAGGGTCTTTTAGTGGGGAGTGGAGGCTCCCAGCCAAGAATCAGCATTCCCCCTCCAAGCCCAACATAGCAGAATGGGACCAAGAGCACAGGAAGCTGGGAGGGGAGAGGAGACCAGACCAGACCAGGCCACAGCACAGAACAGAGCAAAGGCAGGGCCCATAGACACATCTCAATGTGCTTAGACACACCCCAACCTGACATATGACTGGACATTGCATCTTCTACCTCACAAGTATGGTCTATCACTTTACAAAACACCTTTACAGGGACCTAGGACACCACATCTGCCCCAGCACTGACCCCTTCTGAGACATCTGACATGGTCCCATATCTTAACAAGTCCTAACAAGGCCATACCATGAATGATACAAGATGACATGACAGGATGCTTTGCCATGGGCCTGAAGACAATCTGGCATCACCTCAGTGTGCCCCACGTGGACTCCAGACAGGACTTGAATACACTGATGACACAGACCTGAACCAGGCAAAACTCAAACATATCCTAAGCATCAGACAAGATTCACATAAGGTCTCAGGCATTTCTCAGAGTGACCCTGGAGTTCCAGACCTCAGACAGACACCCAGAAGTGACCAACTGGAGAACCAGGCAATTTCTAACAGCATCTCAGACAAGAACCAGAGAGGCTTCAAGATGCCTCAAATGTCCTTGGCCACAGATGAGCTCTAGACATGACTGAGAACATCTCTGAACTCAGATTTAAACATATACCAGGTATTACTAGATATAACATACACCAACTGTAACCAGAATCCACGTAGAAACATAAATCTGATCAGATGTGGCCATTCAGCAGACATTGCACAGACGTGACTGGAGAGCATGCAGCTGGGATTCTGCAGTGGGAGACAGTGGCATCTTTGCCATGCCCCCCTCTGCCTGCATCCTGGTCACTTGTACAACTAGAGGCAACACAGAGACCCTGGCAATGGGCAAGCTATGGCCAGGGAGGCGTCTACCTGGAGCAAAGAGCACAGGCTTGATGCAGGTGGGGTGGAAGATGCGGATGATTGTGTGCCAGGGTCCCATCCACCAGCAGCACGCATCCCCATAGGTGCTGGCTAGGCCCTGAGTGTACAGGAGACCTTCCTCTGAGCTCTGAATCTGGAGAGGAACAAATAGGACCCAATTCACACTCTTCTAGGCTGCCAGAGGGAAGGACCTGGAGGGCAGTGATCCAGAGCTGGGACGGTGAATCACCTCCAGCAGCTGCTCCTCTGTCCTAAGCCTCCTGCCACCCTCTCTCCCTTTATCCTCCATACGTGATAATTGGGGTCCCTTGAATATAGGGATAGGAAGGGTCTTTTTCTGTTTGGACCCCAAACACCGTGTTCCCCTGACTTCTCTTCCATTCCCATATTCTTGATAAGGAGACTGAGGCTCTGAACAATGGAGTCTGTTGCCCACATTCTCTCAGACAATAAGCCTGAGACAATAAGCCACATCTCTCTGAACCCAGGGTCTGTGTTCTTAACCATCAAATCACTCTGAGCCTCAAAACAACAGCTTAGAGGACCCTTAAACCACCTCCAAGATTGGGTACTCAGAGTTTCAGGGACACAGGAATGGGTCCTATAACACAGGCTAGGGAAATCCTGTGTCTTTTCCTGAAAATGTTGTCAATGAGCTCACTTTTCCATGGGGGTTGAGCTTGTTGGATTCAGTTTTACCAAGATGATAGGGAAGCCACCACAGAGGAACAGAGATCTAAACAAGGAAAACAGATTTCTTACGACATTATATAGATATGGATAGATTTGGGTCTGAAGATACCCCTCCTTGGACTTTATAGTCACTTGATTCCTTTTCTTTCCATAGGTCATACGGGGTGGCATTTCTACCACTAACAGCTGAAGGAGACTTCAGCAGCCAGAGTGAGCCAAGGCCCTTCTCATGTTCACTCTGCATTCTTGGGTCTGAAGCCAGGTTTCTGTTACACGCTGTCTGTTCCCCTGCTTGCCTGGTCATCTGTCTGCGGATGGGAGGGGTAGGGGACAAGGGAAGAGAGCCAGGGTGGGGTGGAGTCTCCTCAGGAAGATTCCTGGCAACTGGAGAAGGAGGGCACTGATCTAGAAGTGGACCAGCTCCAAGATAGGGGAAAATAAAGTGACCCACCAGAGAGGTAGATGTCATGGGAATAGCAACTTATATGTACACTAGCCATAAGCCATCATTGCTCAGCACCTGGGGATAGGTGGGGACTGAGGGAAGGTCTGGCAGGGGACCTGGGATGTTATGGATGCCCATGCATCACTCCATACTCTGTTTTAAAAACTTTCTGCTCGTCGTTCCAGACCCAGTTCCAACTACTCCTCCAGGAATCCTTCCAGCATCCCCTAGAAGAGAATCTTGCTTCTTCTCTGGGTTTGCAGAGCTCATTTCCCTCTGGCCAATTCCTGACCACACCAGGTCACAGATCTCTCTGCCTGAATCTGAATCTTCATGTCCTGTCTTTTGCCCAGGACACCAGGGTGGGGTGTAAATGGCAGTGAGAGAAAGGAGGAGGATGTGAGATGGCAGTGATCAATACATGAAGGAAAGAGGAAGATGGCAGAGAGAGGAGGGGAAGGGGGTTGGGGTCCTGTAGGGGCCACATGGAAGCTTGGCAGGGGTGCGGCTGGAAGCCCTGAGGTGTATCATGGCACCCACCACCACCAGCTCTGCCTGGGTACCTGAAGCACTGGCAAAAGTCCGGATCAAGTCAGGGTGGCAGAAAATGACCAGGGGGATGATGGGGCCCATCCACATCAAGTAACCCTGAGGGTAGTTGGTCACCAGCTGAGTTACTTTGCTCAAGCCCTGCTCCGTGGGGGGAACCTGTAAGCAAGGTAAGGGCCATCACTTCACAGAAGGAGAGTCCACTGAGGTGGACAGAGTGTGGGATCCTATACAGATGGAGGGAATCTCTGCTTCCTCCTTCCCTCTTGGGGAAGGAGGCACCTGGAGGCTCTCCAAGTCCCAAGGGTCTATCCCAGGGCACAGGGAGAAGACAGGCTCTCTGCCCACAGGGAGGCAAATCTTGGCTTGAGAAGACACATTTTTCTTGTCCTGGGAGTGGTCCCAGTGCAAGGGCAATCTAAGAAGGAGATCCTCAGTGGGCAGCTTTGTGGGTAGCAGGATGAATGGGCTTTGGTCCAACACCCTCCCATGTTTTTCCTGCTCCACATGGCTTCTGATTTCTTGCATGGCAAGGGTTCTGCAGACCTCTGACCTTATAGCCCTGGCCATCCCCCAGGGACAGACATGAACTCTGCCTATTAACCAAAGGAGGAACATGGACTATAACCTTCACTGATCAGGCTCGGTGCAGAGTGCATCCTGTCTGTTTCTCTGCAAGTTATGGGCATGCCTTTCAATTGTGACATTTTCAAAAGAAGTAACTGATGCCATATCCCCTCAAAGGGGAAGAAGTGCAGGTAGCCTCCTAGTGAAGCACCCTCTCCCTCACGATGCTCCATTCAAACCCGACAAATACCCTCAGGTACTCTAGGCAGGTGACATAAAACACTTTCACCTTTGTGACTTGCTCCCCTATCCGAAGGCCCTAAGGTGAGGATTCAAAGCACTAGATGAGACTGGCCCAGAGAGGGAGCGTGGCTCAGCTGAAGTCACACAGAAGAGTGACTGAACTGGTCCCCACAGCCAAGCCCTGGAGGCAGGGAAGGCAGAACTGGAGAACTTTGTAACATTCCTGCTGCTTCCAGGGCTCGCTGAGACCATTTGAAGATCTGGAACCTCAGCAAATCTTTGTGGTGAGCTTTGGACACCCTCCACTGTGAACTTTGCCTTAATGAATAGTAATTGCAATAAGTCCTCCCCCAACTTGTAGTTCTCATCCCAGGCATGAAAGGAAAAGTTGTCTGGGAGATAGGGGGAGCTGAATATAATCCCTTTGACCTTGACTGAGGGAGGTGATGGCAAGTTGATCACCTCGGTCATCAAGCATTTATTTTGAGCGCTTACATCGCTCCAGTCCTGGACTGGGCACTGTAGTGTCTGCTCCCCCAAACTATCATCAAATTGGGAAGTGGTTACTAAGTAATTGGATGATTACCTGTTTCATTAATCATGAGTGGGGTCAAGTCATAAGTATCAGTCTGGGGCACAATCTAGGCAGGTGTGGAGGTGGGGTAGGTCTAAGAAGGCTTTTGAAAGAGGAAGTGAGTAGCTGACTTTATCTAGATTGGGCAACAGGCCCTTTGGGACATCTTTGGGGGAGGGATGATAGTTAAATTAGAGGAAGGGGTCCTGGAAAGGGCAAGGGGTGGGCAGCTGTGCTCCTGTAGGTGGGAATGGGGAGGTGGTAGTTATTTCCCTTAGGAAAGCTGTGGCTGAGAACAAGACACAAGGATATGGGCCCTGTGCAGAGCAGACGCTGGACAGTGAATCTTATCAGGTGCATAACATGTGGAAGTCAGACAGGGAATGGACCCGAAAGCAGGCTAGGACTGGAAGGACAGGATGTGGAGAACGTCTCGATGGCAGAGTAGAGGAATGAATGAGTGAGGGAAGAGGGGGTTCCTTGGCTTCCCTGTCTTCTCTGCTGTCCTAGACCCCAGCTCAAACCTGAGCCCCATTCCTGACCTCCAGGAAGTCCATCTACCTTGATTTCCCAGACTCAATCTGCTGCCCACACTCACCAGGCCCAGGTGACCCAAGAACCAGTTACGTTTTGGGGGCTGCGGGAAGCATCGGAGGCGGAGAGAGTTGTTGTAGGAGGTGTAGGTCCAGGCCAGGACGTGGGCCAGGATCCAGGAAGCCCCGACCAGCAGCAGCAGCAGCCATGGGGAGGCTGCTACTGGCCCGAGTCCCAGCCAAGACAGGCTCAGCTCCAGCATCCTGTGGTCAGATGGGGTGGAGGGTGAGTTCTGAGGATGAAGGAAGAGATAGTGATGGTGAGCTGTGAGGCAAAGATGGATAGAGAGAGAGGAGCAAGGGAGGGAGAGGCAGGGATAGGGAGTGCTGGGGATGGGCAAGAAGTGCTCAGAGACAGACAGACAGGGACTGGGAGAGGGGAGGGAGAAACAAACTCAGAGGAAGAGGGAGAAACAGAGACAGACAGACACACACACACACAAACACACACACACACTGGTACCCACTCATCTCCCAGGTCATCTCATTCCCTGGAGCCACCCTGCCTTGGGCATATGCTTTCCCCACCTTGGGCCAGAACCCCCAGCCTCTTACCTTCCATGTGGGCTGGCTTGTCCCACACAACTTCTTCTGCCCTCCTCCTCGGATGGCTGGGTCTGACCCCAGATCTAGAGGAAGCTGCCAGGGGCCGGGCTAAGCCAGCCAATCCCCACAGCTTCTTTACTTCCTCCCTACCCGGAAGCTGTCTGGATACAGGGTGGGGGGAGGGGGAGCTGCCTGTGAATCAGCTCAGGATCTGCCCCCCTGTATGGACACTGGCTCCTCTGGACTCAGTACCTTCCACGTGAGCAAGTTGTGGTGCAGACAAAGGTGACTCTGGGCCTCCAGGTTCACAGCCACCCCTGCACTTCCAAGGCCGGTGTGTGGTAGGCAAACACATGTACAGGAGGGCAGGGCAAAGCTCTCTGCAGCTCCTCTCCACACATGGGTCAGGAAGCCTTCACGCACCATTTCCAGGCCTGGAATCAGGAAGCTCAGAACTGTTAAAATTCTGGCTTTTGGGAGCACACACAGCCTGGCAGGAGTTCAGGTTGTGTCTCCAAGCAGCCCAGGGTCTGGGGTGAGATGTGACTGCTGCAGAACAGGAATAGAGAAACCAGCTTGACTGGGGATTACCTGCATCAGACTCAGAAGATAAAGGGCCCATTTGGAAGAGGGCTCCTGGAGGCTGTGAGCGGCCTAGAGAGAGCAGGGTCCACACTGGGGAGGGCAGAGCTGGGAGTGTTCTGCCCTGCCCTCGCTCTGATTGTGGGCTATGTGTACCCTCTGTGGGCTCAGTATTCCCATCTGGGAAATGGGATGCTGGATAAGACCCTGAGAGGGGGACCGAGAAGGGTTCTACAGGAAGATGGTAAGGATCAAGAGCGCCCAAAAAGATGGAATGAAGGAAAAGGGCTAGCTACTACTACTTGTGCTAGTGTATGCTCTGGAGCCCTATGCCAAGTCATAGGACAAAACGCTCTGCAAATGACCAAGTCCCATAGCAACTGTTGCCATGAACCTCTGGACCTAAACTGGCTGGTTTCCTGACACCATGTTAGGTAAAATGTCCACCCTATAACAACCCACTCCAACATTCTTGCCTGAGAAATCCATGGACAAGAGAAACCTGGTGGGCTACATTCCATGGGGTTACAAAGAGTCAGATGCAACTGAATACACACGTAGCATCCTAACCAATCACCTAATACCACCATTGCAGCAGGAATTTTCTCTGTCTTGAGGCTACAAAAATTGGCTACTAGCCTGTGAAAGGGTTCAGCTCTCCTTTGAGCCTGCCCGCTGTTCTAAAAGCATCTCCTACTCTAATAAAATATTCTCTCATTCTGCCTCATGTCTGGAAATTCTTTTCCAACCCATATACAGACCACGACACGTGCCAGTAGCCCACATATAGTAAGCCTACTCTGCGCAGACAACTGTATGTAAAGATTGCCTACTCTGTGCTGGGTGCCTCAAAAAGCATGCCTACAGGGGGTCAGAAATTCTACATAGAGCATGCCTACTATGTGTCAGATGCTCTATGTAAAGTGCATCTACTGTGCCACGTACTCTGTATAAATCTTGTCTAGTGTATGCCAAGTGTTGTACACAAAGCATGCCCGCTGTGAGTTTGGTCATCTTTGTAAAGCACATCTA
Source organism: Bos indicus x Bos taurus (assembly GCF_003369695.1). NCBI lineage: Eukaryota > Metazoa > Chordata > Mammalia > Artiodactyla > Bovidae > Bos > Bos indicus x Bos taurus. Next base: position 102,941,117 of record NC_040082.1, read on the forward strand.
CCATGTGCAGGTTGCTCTATGTAAATATGCCCACTGTGTGCCACATGCCTTACATAAAGCATACCTGCTGTGTGTCAACTGCTCTAAATAAAATGAACCTATTCTGTGCAAAGTACTTACATAAAGCATATTGACTATGTGGCCTTCCCAGGTGGGCCTAGTGGTAAAGAACTCACCTGCCAATGCAGGAGACTTACGATACATGAGTTCAGTCCCTGGATCAGGAAGATTCCCTGGAGGAGGGCATGGCAACCCACTCCAGTATTCTTGCCTGGAGAATCCCAAGGACCGAGGAGCCTGGTGGGCTATGGTCCAAAGGGTCGTAAAGAGTCAGACACAACTGAAGTGACTTAGCACAGACACATGCATATTGACTATATGCTAGATATTCTACATAAAGTGTACTTACTATATACTGGGTTATTGTTTAGTCACTAAGTCATGTTCAACTCTTTTGCAACCCCATGGACTGTAGCCCGCCAGGGATTTCAGTCCGTGGGATTTCCCAGGCAAGAGTACTGGAATGGGTTACCATTTCCTTCTCCAGGGAATCTTCCTGACCCAAGGATCGAACCAGCATCTCCTGCATTGGTAGGTGGATTCTTTACCACTGAGCCACCTGGGAAGCTCACTACACACTGGCTACTCTAAACAAATCCTATCTGTCATATCCAGTGTATTCTACATAAAGCATACCTGTCGAATGCCTGACATAATACACGAAGAACATCTACTATGTGCTGGGTCCTCTAAAAGAATCATGCCTACTATGTGTCAGGTACTGTATATAAAATATTTGTGCTATGAGTCAGGTGCTCTACACAAAGTACACCTGCTGTGTGCCAGAAGTTCTGTCAGTAAGATAGTACATCATCCTTCCCTCAGTGCTCTGGGATAGCACCCTGGAATCAGGCAGAGACCCAAGTGATGACAAGTGGGGAGATACTTATGAACAGAAGAGCAAACTGAGGCTCAAAGAGGGCAAGCCTCTAGCCTAAGTTGCAGAACTGGAAGGAACCCATGTCTGTCATATCACCAGGCCTAAGCCTTTCCCCTCTGCCATGCTGCTCCACCCTCATTCACAAGGGACAATGCCCTTTTAATCCAGGGATACTTATAAAGATGTAATCTCAGGCAAAATGGAGACCCCAATGGGGAGATACCTTGAGGTCTTTGTATTATCACATGGATCATACAGCCATATTTAGGATGCACCACCCAAAGGATCTTCAATGAATGCACCATCTCTTCCTGACCCTGTGGGGTGGTCTCTGGTGAGAGAAAACTTGAATGATGGGGCTCCTGGCAGAGCTACTGATCAGGAAAGTAGTGTGGGGAGGAAGGAGTCCTGACACTGGTAGGATGCTGGGGAGACCCTAAACCTCCTCCCCCAACACTGGCCAGGGGAATCAAGTGGAAGATCCTAAAACTGTCAGTGGGGTTGGGTGCACCCTGCCCCCAGAATTTTCTTCCCCTCCATAGATTTCACCTCCTGACAGTTCCATTTACATCAGAGTTAGGCAGGCAAAGCCAGAATATGATAAGCCAAGCAGCATCCTGGGACATGCAAGAGAAAGAGTCCCTAGTACTCAGAAGAGTCAGCTCACTGCAGACCTACTGTGTGCTGGGAATAGGGAGGCAGCTTAGAGTAGTAATTGTAGCCACCACACCAGCATTTTTCAACATAAGCCACTGAAGCTGTTTTAAGCCCCTTCCCTGGGTAGGGAAGACTCCTGGAAAAGGGACTGGCTGCCCACTCCAGTATTCTTGCCTTGAGAATTCCATGGACAGAGGATCCTGGTGGTCTACAGTCCATAGTGTTGTAAAGAGTCGGACACAACTGAGAGACTAACACACACACAAGTACATTAACTTTTTTCATTTCATACAGTTGAGGAAACTGAGACTTGAAAATCATGTAAGTGACTCACACAAAGCCATATACACCTGGTGGAACCACACTCTGCCCCAGGCTTCACAGTGGGTACTCTGAACCACTAAGCTCTGCCTCTTCCATATCTGTAAATGGGCATTTCATTAGCACCACTTTCCAAGATGGTGGAAATCACTGAAAGAGACCACACGTGTAAAACACATAGGATGGAGGAAGGGCTCAATAGAGGAAGTCATTATTGCTGTTGTCATTGTTTTTGTTGTAATCATCCGACAGCCCTGCAAGATCAAATTCACTACCTGTTTTTACAGAAGAGGAGCTGGAGATTTCAGAGAGGTGAAGCAACTTGCTCCACCTCACCAGCAATTTAGGTAAATGTGATAGGACGGGTGACAGCAAAGCTTGGCACATAGTACCTACTCATTAAATATCTGGGGAAGAAATATTTTTGAACTATGGTTGGTTTTATTGTATATCTTGAAAGGGGTCTTATAAATCCTTCAACTATTATACATTGCTCTTTTCCAGAAATATATTGGCTATTCTGAGTCCCTTGCATTTTCATGTAGATTTTGTGATCAGCTTATCTATTTCTACAAAAAAGTCCTTCTAGGATTGGGATTACTTAGAATTTGTAGATCAGTTTGAGGAGACTTAACATCTTAATGGGGCTTCCTTGATGGTTCAGTAGGTAAAGAATCTGCCTGCAGGAGATGTGGGTTCCATCCCTGGGTCAGGAGGATCCCCTGGAGAAGGAAATGGCAATCCACACGAGTATTCTTGCCTGGAGAATCCCATGGACAGAGGAGCCTGGTGGTCTATAGTCCATGGGGTCACAAAGAGTAGGATACCACTTAGCCACTGAGAGGGTAACAGGCAGGAAGGCCAGGGGTCTCCAAATGGAGGAAATAGGCTGCAAATGTCAGACATTTTTATCTCTCTTAAGTGGCAGGAGGAAACAAACTAGCAATATTTTTTTCCTTCTCTATACAAATTTAAAAGGAGATTTCTCGTAAAATACTGTGTTGCCATAATGACACCTGGTTTCACCTGAAGTTAACTATTCTCAAACCTTGAGTTAACCAATGCATTTTTCTTATGGAAATGTTTGTCTTAAGCTATGTTAATGTGCTATGCATTTACCCCAAACTCTGTCTTCAAATCGGTTCCACCTAATGGCTCAGAACCTACTTGACAAACCAGTATGTTATACACAGATACTGTTCCCCTAATCTATGTAAATGAAACTACTTGTATGGTAATCTGCCTTTCTACAAGATTCAAGTCAATCGTTTTACGGCCTGGGATGAATCATCTGGTGCCAAGATTATCTCAAAATGCCTCTTATGGATGAGGGGCCTGGTGCCATTCTGAGTTTTAAGACATTCCTTTCTTTCATTAATAGACTGTTAGTGACTATATAACATCCAGCTGAAGATTAGCAGGGGGACACTCTTTCTGCCCCCTTCTGATGCCTATGTCAGAAGCTTTCTCTATCCCCTTTATACTTTAATAAAACTTTATTACACAAAAGCTCTGAGCGATCAAGCCTTGTCTCTGGCCCCAGATTGAATTCTTCTCCTCTGGAGGCCAAGAATCCCGGTGTCTTTTTGTTCAGTAACAACCTTTCACTACTAAACCACCACCACCCAACATCTTAATGACATTGAGTCTTCTGCTTTATGAAGGTTTTTAATCTTTCCACTCACTTGGGTATTTATGGATTTCTTTCATCTGTGGCTTGAAGTTTTCATCCTGGAATTCATGAACATATTTTGTTAGATTTATACCTGAATATCCCACTTCTTCCAGTGAATGATTCTTGAAAAATGGTGTGTGAAAACATTTCCCAATTGTTTGCTGCTAGTGTATAGAAAGAGAAAGTGAAAGTGAAAGTGAGGTAGCTCAGTCGTGTCTGACTCTTTGAGACCCCCGTGGACTGTAGCCTACCAGGCTCCTCCATCCATGGGATTCTCCAGGCAAGGATACTGGAGTGGGTTGCCATTTCCTTCTCCAGGGATCTTCCCGACCCAGGGATTGAACCCCGGTCTCCCACATTGCAGGCAGATACTTTACTGTCTGAGCCACCAGGGAAGCCCCTAGTGTATAGAAGGATGATTCTATAATTCCATATAGTAAATATTTTAGTGCTTGCAAGTCATGGTCAGGAACTCCTCCTTCTCTTCCTCCCCCTCTTTTATAATCCTTGAAAAATATAGAAGAATTACTTTCTTGCATATCTTTCAAAGATAAGCCATAAGCCAGGTTTAGTCCATAGACCACAGTTTGATAACTCCTGGAATACAGAAATAGAATTAATTTTTGTATATTGAACATGTATCCTGAAGTCTATTGGATCATTCCTAATGGAATACAAATGATGTTTTTACCTCAATCTTAAAAAAAAAGAACAAAACCACTTTCAATTGACCCTGTAAGAAATAAAAAGCTTTAAGTGGTCTATTTTTAAAAATAGCTAGCTTTGAGTGACAGCTTGCTGATGTAATAGCTGATAGCCATAAGGCTTACAAAACTGGAAAGTCCAGGCAAAAAAAGGGAGGGTGGGATGCCTAGAATTTTCAAAGGGTTCATTCTGTTGGTGACTTCAAAACACAAGAATGGGAATAAGTGCACAGAAAAGGAGGAAACAAGATGTCAGGGAGGGGCCAGGCTTTAAAGAGGAAGGGAACAAACCTAGGAGACATCTGGGAAGATTGTTCACCCCATAATACTCAGCCAGTGAGGAACTGGCAAATCCTGGAGGGATTTGCGTGCTAGGATTACTTGCTCTGTGCAATGACTCTGGGTGTGCCTGCCCACCAGACACCCGATCTTGCAAGACCATCATCAAAGCCTTGCTTCCCGCTGCATCTCATGTCTCCAAGTCCATTCTTTTGAGTTTGGGCTGGTGATCGTCTTTCTCACAACCCCATTTTCCCATCAGTTAATACACTATGTTTTTCCCCCACTGTGGAGATAACCCCTTCAAAGAGTTGTGTATACTTGGGTGTCAAATGTCTCCCCTTTCACTAGACAAAGGCTTCGACTTGCCACTAAAGGCTGTGATGGTGAGTGAATGAGACAGAGGGAGGAGGAGAGGTGTGGCCCCTGTGGGGCCCCAGATGGTGCTGCACCTGTGGGTTTAATTTTCAGTACACATCCAGCCCTGGTTCTGACACTGGCTGCTATGAGGGTGTCCATTCCTCTCCTGAGTGTTTTGGAGGCTCCTTCTGCTGGAAGATTTGGAAACAACAAGCTCTAAGACATTTGGTCTCCAAGTCAAGTTTTCTTTTATGAAACCTTTAAAATTTTGTATTAACGATGTTGTGATAGTTTCAGGTGAACAGCAAAGGGACTCAGCCATACATATTTGTTGTTGTTGTTCAGTCATCAAGTCATGTCCTACTCTTTGTGATCCCATGGACTGCACCACTCCAGGCTGCCCTGTCCTCCACTACACGTATCCATTCTCCCCCAAACCTCCCTCCCATCCAGGTTGCCACGTAATATTGAGCAGGGTTCCCTGAGCTATACTATAGGACCTTGTTGGTTATCTATTTAAAATATAGCAATATATTCATGTCCATCCCAAATTCCCTAACTATCCCTTCCCCTAATCCTTTCCCATGCAACCATAAGTTCTATTATTTTATTCTCTAAATCTGTGAGTCTATTTCTGCTTTGTAAGTAAGTTAATTTGTATCATTTCTTTTTAGATTCCACTTATAAGGGATGTCATATGCTATTTCTCCTTCTCTGTCTAAAGTCATGTTTTCTGGTCCTAACAACTCTTCTCTTAAGTATCGGCCTGTTGTATAGTGAGGAGTATGAGCTTGGAACCAGTAACATCATTGTAGCCCATTTTATTATCCTGGGTCAGTGTCAGGTCCACATGCCCTTGTAGACAGGAGTTTACTCACCTGCTGTATACCTGGCCAGTGCCTTTGCCCATTAACTAAGCAGACACCCGAATTAGGATAAAAATTCTGTCTCTCCCCCTGCAGGCTCCTTCCTCTCCTTTTGAGTGATGGAGAAGGGAATGGCAACACACTCCAGTATTCTTGCCTGGAGAATTCCATGGACAGAAGAGCTTCATGGGCTACAGTCCATGGGCTCACAAAGAGTCGGATATGACTGAGCAACTAACACTACTCTTGCAGCTTACCCACATTCATTTTTTGGGGAGTGGTGGTGAAAAACACCCTTCCTCCTCCACAGGAGGAGTGGGATGCCATTTCCTTCTCCAATGCATGAAAGTGAGAAGTGAAAGTGAAGTTGCTCAGTCGTGTCTGACTCTTAGTGACCCCATGGACTGCAGCCCACCAGGCTCCTCTGTCCATATCTTGCCCCAAACCTCTGCTCTTAAAGCTTGGACTCTGTAACAAGGCTACCTCCTCAGGGAGGCTGTCTTTGATTGCTCCATTCAGAAGAACCCCCTCAGACACTTTCTAGCAGGCCACACTATGACTTTCCATCATCATTACCACCTTCTTCAGCTCAGTTCAGTCGCTCAGTCATGTCTGACTCTAGGCAACCCCATGAATCACAGCACGCCAGGCCTCCCTGTCCATCACCAACTCCCGGAGTTCACTCAGACTCAGGTCCATCGAGTCAGTGATGCCATCCAGCCATCTCATCCTCTGTCGTCCCCTTCTCCTCTTGCCCCCAATCCCTCCCAGCATCAGAGTCTTTTCCAATGAGTCAACTCTTCGCATGAGGTGGCCAAAGTACTGGAGTTTCAGCTTTAGCATCATTCCTTCCAAAGAAATCCCAGGGCTGATCTCCTTCAGAATGGACTGGTTGGATCTCCTTGCAGTCCAAGAGACTCTCAAGAGTCTTCTCCAACACCACAGTTCAAAAGCATCAATTCTTCGGCGCTCAGCTTTCTTCACAGCCCAACTCTCACATCCATACATGACCACTGGAAAAACCATAGCCTTGACTAGACAAAGCTTTGTTGGCAAAGTAATGTCTCTGCTTTTCAATATGCTGTCTAGGTTGGTCATAACTTTCCTTCCAAGGAGTAAGCGTCTTTTAATTTCATGGCTGCAGTCACCATCTGCAGTGATTTTGGAGCCCCCCCAAAATAAATTCTGACACTGTTTCTCCATCTGTTTCCCATGAAGTGATGGGACCGGATGCCATGACCTTCGTTTTCTGAATGTTGAGCTTTAAGCCAACTTTTTCACTCTCCTCTTTCACTTTCATCAAGAGGCTCTTTAGTTCCTCTTCACTTTCTGCCATAAGGGTAGTGTCATCTGCATATCTGAGGTTATTGATATTTCTCCCGGCAATCTTGATTCCAGCTTGTGTTTCTTCCAGCCCAGCATTTCTCATGATGTACTCTGCATAGAAGTTAAATAAGCAGGGTGACAATATACAGTCATGACAAACTCCTTTCCCTATTTAGAACCAGTCTGTTGTTCCATGTCCAGTTCTAACTGTTGCTTCCTGACCTGCATACAGGTTTCTCAAGAGGCAGCTCAGGTGGTCTGGTATTGCCATCTCTTTCAGAACTGTCCTCAGTTTATTGTGATCCACATAGTCAAAGGCTTTCAATAGTCAGTAAAGCAGAAATAGATGTTTTTCTGGAACTCCCTTGCCTTTTCCATGATCCAGTGGATGTTGGCAATTGGATCTCTGGTTCCTCTGCCTTTTCTAAAACCAGCTTGAACATCTGGAATTTCATGGTTCACGTATTGCTGAAGCCTGGCTTGGAGAATTTTGAGCATTACTTTACTAGCATGTGAGATGAGTGCAATTGTGTGGTAGTTTGAGCATTCTTTGGCATTGCCTTTCTTTGGGATTGGAATGAAAACTGACCTTTTCCAATCCTGTGGCCACTACTGAGTTTTCCAAATTTGTTGGCATATTGAGTGCAGCACTTTCACAGCATCATCTTTCAGGATTTGAAATAACTCAACTGGAATGCCATCACCTCCACTAGCTTTGTTTGTAGTGATGCTTTCTAAGTCCACTTGACTTCGTATTCCAGGATGTCTGGCTCTAGGTCAGTGATCACACCATTGTGATTATCTGAGTCATGAAGATCTTTTTTTGTACAGTTCTTCTGTGTATTCTTGCCACCTCTTCTTAATATCTTCTGCTTCTCTTAGGTCCATACCATTTCTGTCCTTTATCGAGCCCATCTTTGCATGAAATGTTCCCTTGGTATCTCTAATTTTCTTGAAGAGATATCTAGTCTTCCCCATTCTGCTGTTTTCCTCTATTTCTTTGCATTGATCGCTGAGGAAGGGTTTCTTATCTCTTCTTGCTATTCTTTGGAGCTCTGCATTCAGATGCATATATCTTTCCTTTTCTCCTTTGCTTTTCACTTCTCTTCTTTCACAGCTATTTGTAAGGCCTCCCCAGACAGCCATTTTGCTTTTTTGCATTTCTTTTCCATGGGGATGGTCTTGATCCCTGTCTCCTGTACAATGTCATGAACCCCCATCCATAGTTCATCAGGCACTCTATCTGTCAGATCTAGTCCCTTATATCTATTTCTCACTTCCACTGTATAATCATAAGGGATTTGATTTAGGTCATACCTGAATGGTCTAGTGGTTTCCCCTACTTTCTTCAATTTAAGTCTGAATTTGGCAATAAGAAGTTAATGATCTGAGCCACAGTCAGCTCCTGGTCTTGTTTTTGTTGACTGTATAGAGCTTCTCCATCTTTGGCTGCAAAGAATATAATCAATCTGATTTCAGTGTTGACCATCTGGTGATGTGCACGTGTAGAGTCTTTTCTTGTGTTGGAAGAGGGTGTTTGCTATGACCAGTGTCTTTTCTTGGCAAAACTCTATTAGTCTTTGCCCTGCTTCATTCTGTATTCCAAGGCCAAATTTGCCTGTTACTCCAGGTGTTTCTTGACTTCCTAGTTTTGCATTCCAGTCCCCTATAATGAAAAGGACATCTTTTTTGGGTGTTAGTTCTAAAAGGTCTTGTAGGTCTTCATAGAACTGTTCAACTTCAGCTTCTTCAGCATTACTTGTTGGGGCATAGACTTGGATTACTGTGATATTGAATGGTTTGACTTGGAAATGAACAGAGATCATTCTGTCGTTTTTCAGATTGCATCCAAGTACTTCATTTCAGACTCTTTTGTTGACCATGATGGCTACTCCATTTTTTCTGAGGGATTCCTGCCTGCAGTAGTAGATATAATTGTCATCTGAGTTAAATTCACCCATTCAGACCATTTTAGTTCGCTGATTCCTAGAATGTCGATGTTCACTCTTGCCATCTCTTTTTTGACCACTTCCAATTTGCCTTGATTCATGGACCTGACATTCCAGGTTCCTGTGAAATATTGCTCTTTACAGCATCGGACCTTGCTTCTATCACCAGTCACATCCACAACTGGGTATTGTTTTTGCTTTGGCTCCTTCCCTTCATTCTTTATGGAGTTATTTCTCCACTGACCTCCAGTAGCATATTGGGCACCTACTGAGCTGGGGAGTTCCCCTTTCAGTATCCTATCATTTTGCCTTTTCATATTGTTCATGGGGTTCTCAAGGCAAGAATACTGAAGTGGTTTTCCATTCCCTTCTCCAGTGTACCACATTCTGTCAGACCTCTCCACCATTACCCGCCCATCTTGGGTGGCCCCCCGAGCATGGCTTAGTTTCATTGAGTTAGACAAGGCCATGGTCCTAGTGTGATTAGATTGACTAGATTTCTGTGAGTATGGTTTCAGTGTGTCTGCCCTCTGATGCTCTCTTGCAAGACCAACTGTCTTACTTGGGTTTCTCTTACCTTGGACATAGGGTACCTCTTCACGGCTGCTCCAGCATAGCACAGCCACTGCTCCTTACCTTGGACGAGGAGTATCTCCTCACCGCCACCCCTCCTGACATTGAACAAGGAATAGCTCCTCTAGGCCCTCCTGCGCCCACGCAGTCACCGCTCCTTGGACGTGGGGTTACTCCTCCCGGCCGCAGCCCCTGGCCTTGGGCCTGGGGTAGCTCCTCTCAGCTGCCGCCCCTGACCTTGGACTGGGGTAGCTCCTCTTGGCTGCTGCCCCTTGGGCATGGGGTCCTCCCGGCTTCTACCCCTGACCTCAGACGTGGGGTAGCTCCTCTTGGCCATGCTAAGTGCGCCAGTGGCAGCCGCCCGCGCTAAGACCACCTTCTTACTTGGTCTTATTTCCTATTTGCTTCCCCCATGAGACATGAGCACACAATCCAGAGACCTTGTCCGTCTTGTTCATTCTGTGTTTGGGCCCCAGCGCTGTGCATGGTACAGAGTGAGTGGTCAGGTACAGTTTGTTGCTGAGGAGTGAACGACCTGGGAGGTATAAGCCCACCTCTCTATTTACACAAGAGGACGTGAAGATCAGAGAGGACAGTCGACAGGCCCAAGGTCACACAGCCAGCAAGTGGTAGAGCTTGGATTTGAACTCAGTTCTGCTGAAACTAGTGCTTATTTCTTCACTGCAGCCAAGGAAAGGAGAGATGAAATGCCAGCCAGCAGGCATTCCGCATGCTTACTCTAGAGAGACCCCTGACTGATTCTTGGGAAGTGTGTCTTTATGGTGACACAAAATAAGAACTGCTCACCTGTTTGGGCTCCGAAATCACTGCAGACAGTGACTGCAGCCATTGAAATTAAAAATACACTTGATCCTTGGAAGAAAATCTGTGACAAAACCTAGACAGTGTATTAAAAAGCAGAGATGTCACTTTGTGGACAAAGGGCCATATAGTCAAAGGTATGGTTTTTCCAGTAGTCATGTACGGATGTGAGAGTTGGACCATAAGGAAGTCTTGAGCTATGAAAAATTGATGCTTTTGAATGGTGCTGGAGAAGACTCTTGAGAGTCCCTTGGACAGCCAGGAGATCAAACCAGTTAATCCTAAAGGAAATCAACTTTGAATATTCATTGGAAAAACTGATGCCAAAGCTCCAACACTTTGGCTACTTGATGCAAAGAGCCAACTCATTGGAAAAGATCCTGATGCTGGGAAAGATTGAGGGCAGGAGAAGAAGAGGATGACAGAGGATGAGATGGTTGGATAACATCATGGACTCAATGGACATGAATTTGAGCAAACTCCAGGAGACAGTGAAAGACTGGGAAGCCTGGTGTGTTGCAGTCCATGGGATTGCAGAGTCGGACAAGACTTGGCAGTTGAACAACAACAACAGTTGTACCCCTCACTGTGCCAAATACTTCTTTTTAAGATTGTTTTAGTGATAGAAGTTCTAGCAGTTCAATGTGGCTGAAAAATGTACTAGAGACTTCAATTCTACTTCCTCCAATTCCACCATGATGTGCAGATTCTTCTGGATTTTTTCAATGCATATACAAACACGTTTCCCCCCGCCCCCAACCACACACACACACATTCACAAGTTTTATTTATAGATAGAATCTTTATTCACATACCATTTTGAAACATACTTTCCCCTGCTATTTCTGCCTGTGTCTAATGGGATGCTTGCAACTCTCTGTGAGGTATTATCAGGTCCATTTTAGATTTGAAGAGTGACGTTCAAATGGTTGATGTGTTGTGCCCAAGCTGGTGACTCACAGTGACTGCTCCCACGTGTCTGATACAGGTTTGCCTTCTGCCTGACTCTGAGTTGGGGTGGAAGGACCCATGAAATGGGACAAGAGGCAAGTGGGTCCTCTCTTTCTAGCACTGGCTGAGGAATATTCCATAAGCCAAGCTTGTGTAATTTGGCAGCTGAGATGCTCCTTGTTTTGTTGAAAGTCCTTTGACAATGTCCCAGAACTTTCCTGTCGATGAACAGAATGTCCCTACCTCTGGCTTCCTGCCTCCTGTTCTGGTTCCTTTCCCCTTATACTGAAACCACATACTTCATCTCAGGACTGAAGCTCAGTTTCTTTTATCTTGGTGCAGAAGAATTCTGTGAGAGGCAAAGTAACAGATAAAGAGTGAAATTATTAGCTTCGGATGCTTGTGAGAGATACAAGCGGGCAGGCAGAAGGGCTTTGCCCTTAGAAGCGAGTAAGCTTTAGTTTCATAAATGAAAGAAAAGTGGTGAAGATCCCCTTCTTACTCATTTTTTGAGTAAATGTCAAGTTTTCATCATTAATTTCTCCTACAAGTCTTGAGGGGGAGTTTTTGACCCTATATGGCCCAACTGGGAGTGTCATGGTGCTATGTAAAAGAGCAGAAGGCTGGCAACATACATACATTCATGGTGAATCATCTTAAGTTTCAGTATGATGTCACCTTCCCCTAGTTTCTTTCACCTTTCCCCCACATTCCTATGGAAGCTGTGTATAGGAAAGCGGTTTTTTCGGAGTCCATTATCTTATAGACCTCACCAGGCCAAATGCAGATCTCAAATCCATTGTTCTGTGGTATGCCTTATTCCTGATTATATAGACTAGTGGTCTAAGTAAGTCTGTTTAGTTTTAAAATATTTGGATTGTTGTTTAGCTGTCAGATGTTCTGGGCATCTCCTGTTTGGAGTCTAGCTTTTGGTGATCTCCATTAGTCCCTCTCTATCTTCCCCAAGTGGGTTTTCTAAACCAGCAGTGCAACTATCCTCTTCTGTCCCTTTCACTACCACCTGATCTAGGAAATCAGAGGAGCCAGGTGTTAGACGAGGAAGTCCGACACTCATTTATTGCTTCCGTAAGGGGCCAGAATTTGCTGCCCATGTTGGCCTTCCCAAGTGTCAATTACATGATGTCAAATGTTAGACCCAGTGTCAAAAGAATAAAACTCACCTGCTTTTTTTGTGCAGTCTTGGATTTCCACCTTGTTCTGTTCGTGGAGGCTCTCTTTCCTCATTCAGGTCTCTGCTCACCCTGGCTCCTGGACTATGGTAGGACCCCTCCTCAGGCACATAACTCATCACTGTCTGACACATCCTTGGTCATTTGTTCCATCAAAACCCATCTCCCCACAAGATGTGAGCCTCTTGACAGCAGGAATGACATCTGCAGTGCTCACTGCTTCATTTCAAGTGACCAAAATAGTGTCCAGTTCATAATCTTGTTGCTGTTGTTGTTCAGTTGCTCAGTAATGACCGACTCTTTTGTGATCCCATGGACTGTAGCCCCACTAGGCTCCTCTGTCCATGGGATTTCCCAGGCAAAATATTGGAGTGGGTAGCCATTTCCTCCTCCAGGGAATCTTCCTGACTCATGGATCGAAACTGTGTCTCCTGCATTGCAGGTGGAGTCTTTATCTCTGAGCCGCCGGGGAAGCCCAGCTCATAATATGTGGTGCATAATCATATGTTTATAGCCCCAGGAGATATAGATTTTTCTCTTTACTTTATAACTGAAAACAACTCTGAGAACCAAAAGGGTTGAGGCTTTGGCTTCCTGCATCCCTTGCAGAATCCAGACTCCAGAGTCTTAAAGCAACACTTCTAATACTTGAAGAAGTGTACACAGTTCCCCCAGAAGATCTAGTTAGATGCAGTTCTGAGTCTGTGTTTCCACATGGGGGTGTGAGATTCTGCATTTACTGCAAACTCTCAGGTGATACTGATGATGGGAGGTGGGTGGTTCAAGGGTCAGAGTTTCAGCAGCTGAACTTTAGAATTTACTCTTTGAAACTTTTCTATTTTCCCCAGACATTTAATGAACATGTACTACATGCCAGGCTTTTCAGTCACTTGTAATGTGGTATTTACCTACTTTTCCGGGAGGCTGGAGAAAGTTGTTTCACATGTTTGGATTCTCTCTTCTGTAAAAACAGACTCATGGATTTTATCTTGCAGGTCTATTGGGTGATTGCATGAAGAACAACCACAATGACAACAACAGCAAAACAATGGCTTGCATTTATTGGGCCCTTGCTCTGTTCTTTGTTTTTACACTCATGGTCTCCCTGAATGATTTCCACCATCTGTGGAGGTGGTGCTAATGAAATGTCGATTTATAGATATGGAAGGAGCAGAGCTTAGTGGTTCAGGGTACCCAGGGTGAAGCCTGGGCACAGCCTGGTCTGACAGCTGTGTGGCTTTGGGCAAGTCACTCACATAGTTTTTGTCTGTTTCCTCATTTATAAAATGAAAAAATAAAAGGTTAATATACTTAGAGAACTTAAAACAGCTTCAGTGGCTTATGTGGAAAAATGCTGGTGTGATGGCTGTGGTCCTACTATAGGATGCCTGCCTATTCCTGGCACACAGTAGGTCTGCAGTGAGCTGAACCCCTCTGGGCACTGGTTTCTTGTATGTCTCTTGTGTGTCCCAGGACTCTGCCTGGTTTATCATATTCTGGCTTTGCCTGCCTGACCCTGATGTGAATGGGACTGTCAGGTGGTGAAATCTACTCCTGCAGAGGGGAAGGAGATTATGCAGGGGTGGGGATGGGTCCACCCCACACCACTGGGAGTTTTAGGATCCTGCTCTTGAATCCCCTCACCAGGGTTGGGGGGAAGGAGGTTTGGGGCTCCTGATCCTTCCTGTTTTTCCATGAAATCCTCTTTGGTGCCCCTCTCAAGGCTCTCATCCAACAATCCCATTTGTCGGATGGGAAGACTGAGCCCAGGGAAGGTCGGCACAGCCCATAGTCACGGTGAGGCTGCCTACTCAGGATATTTCAGCTCCTCCCTCCCCTATGAGCCCCTTGCAGCCTTACCCTCATGCCTCTAGATGTCCTCTTCTAACTGGGCCCTTTACCCTCTGAATCTGATGAAGGTAATCCACAGCCAGGCTGGATTCTATTCTGTTCCCAAAAGTCATGTTTCACCCCAGGCCCTGGGTTGCTTGGAAATAGGACTTGAGCTCCTGCCAGGCTGTGTGCCCTGGAGACCAGAGGCTTCATAGTTCTGAGCTTCCTGATTTTGCGCCTAGTGGGTCAGTCGCTCAGTCATGTCTGACTCTTTGTGACCCCATGAACTGTAGCCCAACAGGTTCCTCTGTCCAAGGAGTTCTCCAAGCAAGAATACTAGAGTGGGTTGCCATTCCCTTTTCCAGGAGATTGTCCCAACCCAGGGACTGAACCCAGGTCTCTCTCATTGTGGGCAGATTCTTTACCACCTGAGCCACCAGGGAAGCCCATCTGTGCATCATGTCCTTCTGGCCCACAAAGAGTCCAGGAGATGCTTCCCCTGCTCACCTGGCACCCGAACGTTTATGCTTTTGCCTGCTGCACCCTGAGCTTGGAAGGGCAGGGGCGGCTGTTAACTTGAGATTCAGAGTCACCCTTTCCCGCCCCCCATCTTGTTATCATGGGAGGTACTGAGTCCTGCAGATCAATTTTCACACTATGGTACTCTGAGCTGATTTGCAAGACCTCTCTCAGTATAGCCCCTCTTACTCCAAAGTCTATTTGGGCAGCTGCCAGGAATGGGGTGGGGGAGGTAAACAGGCTGTGGGGATTGGCTGGCTGGGCCACCAAGCCCAGCCTCTCCTAGATCAGAGGTCAGGCCAGGGAGAGAGACCTTCTAGGAGGAGGGGCCAGGAAACCCTGTGACAGCAAGCTGCTCCTGACAGAGAGTGCTAGGTTGGGAGACAAGAGGTGGGCAGTGGGTTGGGTGGTGGTGCCATAGCTAGGGGTGGGGCAGACTGCCCTAGGCGGTGGTTCCAGGTAATAAACTGGCCTGGGAAATGAATAGATACCAGTGGGTAACGAATACACACACTCTATCTGTGTGTATGTCTTTCTGTCTCTCTCTCTTTGTTTCTGTCTTTCCTCTGAATTTCTCTGGTTCTCCCTTTCCTCTCCCAGCCTCAGTCTCTCTCTCTCCCTCTTCCTCTAAATTTCTGTTTCTCCCTCCCCTCTCCCAGCCCCTGTCTACCTGTCTCTGAGCCCATCTTGCCCGTCCCCATCACTCCCCATCCCTGCCCCTCATTCCCTTGCTCCTCTCCCTCTTTCCATCTCTGCCTCACAGCTCACCATCACTGTCTCTTCCTTCATCCTCAGGACTCACTCTGCACCCCATCTGACCACAGGATGCTGGAGCTCAGCCTATCCTGGCTGGGACTCAGGCCGGTGGCAGCCTCTCCGTGGCTGCTGCTGGTGCTGGTTGGGGCCTCCTGGATCCTGGCCCACGTCCTGGCCTGGACTTACACCTTCTACAACAACTCTCGCCACCTTCAGTGTTTCCCACAACCACCAAAACGCAACTGGTTCTTGGGTCACATGGGCCAGGTGAGTGTGAGCAGCAGGACAGGTCTCAGGGATCAGGTTGGATGGACTTCATGAATAGGCCTCAGGGTTTGGGCTGGGGTCTAGGACAGCAGAGAAGCCAGGGAGGCCAGGGAGCCCCCTCTTCCCTCCCTCCCTCATTCCTCTGCTCTGCCATTGAGACCTTCCCCACATCCTGTCTTTCCAGCCTTAGCCTGCTTTGGGGTCCATTTCCTGCCTGCCTTGCACACATTAGTGCACCTCAGAGGCTGGGCTGCACAGAATCTGGTCCCTTGGCCTCTCCAGTCTGCATGGTGGCCTTGAGACCTCCTCAAGGGTGCTGTCCAGGGTCTGCTATGTGGCCACTTTCCTGTGTCTTTTCATTCTGGGTTACGGCTTCCTTCCAGGAAACAGCTATCACCTCCCCATCCCCACCTATGGCATAGAGCTACCCACCCCCTCCCTGTTCAGGGACCCCTCCCTCTTCTCTTACTCCCCCCCAACCAAGAGGTCCCACTGGTCCCCTCACCCCATCTGGATAAAGTTGGACAATCATTTCCTCTTTCAAAAGCCTTTTTAGACCTTCCTCTCCTCCACGCCTGCCCACCTTGTGCACCAGACCTTGAACTTTCATTGGCCTTTCTCATGATAATTGAACAGTAAATTGTCCAATTACTTATTAACCACCTCCCAATTTGATGACAGTTCTGGTGAGCAGACACTACAGTGCCAAGTGCGGGGCTGGCATATACTGTAAGCATGCAAAATAAATGCGTGAGGACCTAGGTAATGAACATTCCATCACCTCCCTCGGTCAAAATCAAATGAATGGGTGTCCAGCACCTTCTGCCTAGCAGCCCAGCTAAGAGATGAATGCAACTTTTCTTTCCTGCCTGGGATGAGAACTACAACTTGGGGGAGGACTTACTGCAATTTTATTGTTTATTATGGCAACATTCAGAAGGGAAATACATTCTAAAGCCTGCAGGGAAGATTTCCTGAGATTCTGGGTCTTGAAAGGGTCTCAGCCAAGTCTGGGGAAAGTAGGAATGTTACAAAATCACTGCAGTTCTGCCGTCCCCTCTAACGGCTTGGTGGTGGGGTCTGGTCTTGGTCACTCTTCCTTTCTCTAGCCCCTCTTTCTGTGTGACCTCAGATAAGTGACTCTTCCTCTCTGGACCAATCTCAAGTGCTTTGAGTGCTCAGGTGGCCTTTGGGCAGAGGAAAGCAAGTCACAGAGGTGAGAGTGACTTATGTTCACTTCCCAAGAACATCTGGGGGTATTTGTCAGACTTGAATGGGGCACCCAGACGGGGAGGATTCTGAGGGTTTCACCAGGAGACAACCCTCCACTCTACCCTCTTTGGGGAACATGGCCTCTGTTTCTTCTGTGTAAATGGTACACCCATAGGTTAGACAGGATGCAGAGCCTGGCCAGCAGAGATCAGAGCCGCTTTCCTGATGGTTAAGCAGAGTTCACATCTGTCCCTTGCAGTAGATCAGGACTGGAAGGTCTTAGGTCTGCAGACCCTTCAGCATGCCAGGAACTGGAGACTATGTAGATGGAACAGACTATGAAATAAAGTGAGAACAAACCCAGGGAGGAGTCCTGAGGCCACCCTGCTATCCACAAACCTCCCCGGTGGGCATCTCCTCTATGGCCACCCCCTGGGGCTGAAATCACTCCCAGGTCAAGAAAAACTTGCCTTCTCAAGCCAAGATCAGCCTCCCTGTGGGCAGAAAGCCTGTTTTTTTCCTGTGCTCTGGGGTATATCCTTGGGACTTGGAGATGCTCCA
Organism: Bos indicus x Bos taurus; assembly: GCF_003369695.1. Classification (NCBI taxonomy): domain Eukaryota; kingdom Metazoa; phylum Chordata; class Mammalia; order Artiodactyla; family Bovidae; genus Bos; species Bos indicus x Bos taurus. The sequence continues at coordinate 102,958,878 of NC_040082.1, forward strand.
GGACCCTCTCTCCCCCAGAGGGAAGGAGGAAGCAAAAGTTCCCTCCATTTGTGCAGAATCCCACACACTGTCCACTGCGGTGGCTTCTTTAGAAGAGTGATGGCCCTTACTTTGCTTGCAGTACCCCCCCACGGAGAAGGGTTTGCGGGACTTCACCCAGCTGGTAGCCAACTACCCCCAAGGATTTAGGATCTGCCTTGGCCCTGCCATTCCCATCATCATTTTCTGCCACCCTGACATGATCCGGATCGTCGCCAATGCCTCAGGTACCCATGCAGAGCTTGTGATGGTGGGTGCCATGACACACCTCTGGGCTTCCAGCTCCTCCCTGCCAAGCTTCTATGTGGCCCCTACCAACCCCACTCCACTTCCCCTCGTCTGTCTCAGCCATCTTTCTCTTTCCTTCAAATATTCACCAATACTGTTCTTGCTGCCTCTTCCCTCCTCCCAAAGCTGTCTCTACCCAACCCTGGTGTTCTGGGTGAAGGACACCCTTAGTCTTGAGGTCACATATCTGGTGTGGTAGGTCAGGACCTGGCCAGAGGAAGATGTTGGGCTGTGACAATGCAGAGAAGAAGCAAGGCTCTCTGCTGGGGCATGCTGGAAGTCTTCCTGGAGGAGGAGTTTCTGGAACTGGGTCTGGAGCGATGAGCAGAAATTTTTTCAAGCAAAGAGTAGAGGGATGTTATAAGCATCCATGGCCTCCCAGACCCCTTTCCAGGTCTGGCCTCATCCCACCCATCCCCTGTCCGAGAGCAATGAAGGCTCCTAGCTGGTGCAGGATCCAGGTTGCTATTTCCATGACATCTACCTCTCTCTCTCTTTTTTTTTTTTTTCTTTTTTTTAAACGATTCTCGGCCCGTTTGACTTCGTAAGGGCCTTCACCTCGGCCTTTCGGTCAACCACCCAACCACCGCCATCTTGAAACCTGACATCTACCTCTCTGAAGGGTCGGTTTCTTTGACCCAATCCTGGGGCTTGACCACTTCCAGTTCAGTGTCCTCCTTCTCCAGGCCCCAGGAATCTTCCTGAGGAGACTCTACCACACCCTGGCTCCCTTCCTTTGTCCTCTGCCCCTCCCACTCTTCGACAGTCCAAGCAGGCAAGGGGGACAGGAAGCATGTGGCAGAAACCTTGGCTCTGACACCATAATGCTGGGTGAGCCTTGGAAGCACCCTGACTGCCTCTGGCTGCTGAAGTTGTCTTTCATTGTTAGTAGTGGGGAAAAAACCACCCTACTATGAACTTCGCTAAGAAATCAATTGACTTTGAAGTCACCCTCCTTGAGGGTATATTCAGGCCTAGCTGGGCTCCACATACTAAATAATGTCATCAGACATCGGTCTTCATCATTTAGTCCTGAGTTCATCTATGATGGCTTCCCTGTCATCCTGGTTAAGATTAAGCCCAGAAGCTCAATCCCCACAGAAAAATCAGCTCATTCACAACATTTCTAGGAAAATGATAGGATTTCCTTTAATTTCCCTTGCCAGATTCATAGGACCAGTTCCGCAAGCCTCTGAGTGTCTGGTCTTGGAGGCACAGGGTCCTCTGAGCTATTGTTTTGGGATTCAGAGCAGTTTAATGGCTAAGAACTCAAGCTCTGTATTTGGACAGACTTGGACTGCCACCTCAGGCTTACTGTCTTTGAGAATGTTGGCAAATTATTATGTAGAGCCAGAGTTTCTTCACCTGGAATATGGGGATGGAAGAGAAGTTGCATGAAAATGGTGTTTGGGGTCCAAACAGGGAAGTCCCCTTTCTATCATGTATCCTTGCAAGCATGCTGAGTTGCTTCAGTCATATCCAACTCTGTGTGACCCCATGGACTGTAGCCCATCAGGCTTCTTGGTCTGTGGGATTCTCCAGGCAAGAACACTGGAGTGGGGTTCCATGCCCTCCTCCAGAGGATCTTCCTGACCCAGGGATCGAATCCCTATCTCTTACATCTCCTGCATTGGCAGGCAGGTTCTTTACCACTAGCACCACCTGGGAAGGCCATTCTGTACCCAACAGATCCCAGTTCATAAAAGGTGCAGGAGGGACCCTGGGAAGAGACTGAGAACAGAGGAGCAGCTGCTAGAGGTGATCCATGAGTGCAGGTGTCAATTACTGCCTTGCCAGTCTTTGCCTCTGGCAGCCTAGAAGATTGTGAATTGGGTCCTTTTTGTTCCTTTCCAGATTTGGAGCTAAGAGGAAGGTCTCCTGTACACACAGGGCCTGACCAGCACCTATGGGGATGTGTACTGCTAGTGGGTTGGGTCCTGGAATGTGATCATCCGCACCATCCACCCCACCTGCATCAAGCCTGTGCTCTTTGCTCCAGGTAGATGCCTCCCTGGCCACAGCTTGCTTGCTGCCATGGCCAAAGTGTTGCTTTCAGGTGTGTGGGTGACCAGGGTGCAGGCAGAGGGGTGTGTGGCAGAGATACCAATGTCTCTCTCTCACCTGGATCCCTCATCTGCCTGACCTCCAGACATGTCTACTCATGCCTAGGGCATGTCTGTGTGATGTGGGATGCATGGCCATGTCTGGTCAGGTTTATGTTTCTCCCTGAACTCTGGTTACAGCTGGCATACGTTATACTGGTGACACTTGATATATGTTTACACCTGAGGTCAGAGATTCATACCTGAGGTTCAGCTGTGGCCAAAGGTATCTGAGGCATGTTAGGACCTGACTGGTTCTTCTCTGAGATTGTCTGATTCTCCTGCTGGTCATGTTTGGGCCACATTTGGGGTCTGTCTGAGGTCTGGGACTCAGGGTCACTCAGAAATGCTTGAGACCTTATGTGAGTCTTGTCTGATGCAGGTTTTAGGGTATGCTTGGGTCCCCTGGTTCAGGTCATCAGTATATTCAAGTCCTGTCTGGAGCCTGCCTGGGGCACACTGAGGTCAGGTCAGATGGTCTTCAGGTTCATGGCAGAGCTGTTGGGTCATATCAGGTTGTGTCATTCATGTTGGAGCCATGTCAGGACATGTTAACACATGTGGCCATGTCAGATGTCTCAGAAGAGGTCAGTACTGGGGCAGATGTGGTGTCCTTGGTCCCCATAATGATGTTTTGTAAAGTTCTGGGTTATGCCTGTGTCTTCATAACCTGTTGGACCATGTAGGAGCCGTGTCAGGGAATGTTGGGGCATGTTGTGTCATGCTGGGGTGTGTCTAAGCACACAGAGTTGTGTCTATGGACTCTGCTTTGCTCTTTTCTGTTCTGCAGCCTGGTCTGGTCCCTGCCTTCTGTCACATCTCCACCTGGCTTCTGGCTTCCTATGCTCTTGATCCCATTCCTGCTATGGAGGGCTCAGAGTGGGCAGATTCCTGGCTGGGATCCTCTATTCCACACAAAAGATCGTCCCCTCCCCCTCTCCCTGGCCCCTGATGGTCCTCTTTCATGTCAGCTGCTGCTGCACCCAAGGATGTGATCTTCTATGACTTTCTGAAGCCTTGGCTGGGTGAGTAACTGTTTGTGAAGGGGGTTAGGGATGACCCTGGGGACCCAGGAGAAGGTCTTCCTTTGCCCACTCCCCGTGGCTGTCTCTGCTAGGGGATGGGCTCCTGCTGAGTGCTGGTGACAAGTGGAGCAGGCACCGTCGCATGCTGACACCCGCCTTCCACTTCAACATCCTGAAGCCCTATATGAAGATTTTCACCAAGAGCGCAGACATCATGCATGTGAGTCTCTTGAACCCAGGGTCCCAGCTGGATTCTTGGGGATAATGGGGACTCAGAGATATCATTTTGGAATTCTGCCTCTTGTGGGCAGCTTGAGTCCATTGTTCTTTCTGAGCCTCAGTTTCTTCAGCTGTAAAAATGAGTACGCTGTGATCCCTGCTTTGCAGGGGGTTGAGACGTATGGAGCCATGTCTCTGGCACATAGTAGGTTTTAGTTTCTCTGTTTCCATTAGGGAAGCCTTGAAATCTTGGAATATGTTTGGTGATAATGAGGCACACTGTGTAGTGGTTATTCCCAAGTAACAACTTCGAAACAATAAGAGTTTAGTATTGACAACAGGACTGTAAGTCAGTTGGCCGGTCCTTGTGGAGGTGGATGGGGCCGCCCATGTATCTGTGATCAGCTGTGGGTCAGACAGGAAACTTTGCTGAGCCGAAGTTCTGTGCTCTGTCACATTAAGGGCTTGGCTGGCTGCAATTTGATCTAGGATGACCTCGCCTGGGGCAAATGGATTTCCTTTCATGACTGTCTTCCTTTAGAAGGTATCTGAGGCTTGTTTACATCACAGAAGCAGGGTTCCCTCAGATTGAGGGGAACTACAATGTCCTTTGGGATCTAGGTTTGGGATAAGCATCTCATCATTTTCAGCATGGTCTACTGGCCAAAACAAGTCTAGGAGCAGGTCATAAATGAAAGATGGTGAAATAGGCTCCATCTCATAATAGAAGCTTCTGAGAAATTACATTGCAAAGGCTTGGGATATATACATAGGGAAATGAAGGACTAGAAGGCAGGCTTCTGTGAAGTGCTTGGAATTTTTCCTACATACAGGCTTCAAGTGAGCTTGCTACTGTTTCATGGATTCTGCCAGAATACATGAGATCCTGGGTCAGAGACAAAGGACAGTTTCTTACTTTTGGCCCAGCAAACAGCATGTGCTTCTAGTTGGTTGCGTTCTTCCTCCATGTCACCAAATCCCATGCAGATGCCACAAGTGGTCTTCAATTGCTGCCTGCTCATGTAGCATGTTGTATTACTGGGGGTAGGAGTATAGGTTTAGGGACTCTATGAATTTTATAGAATTAGAAGCAAGCTTGATATTTGTCCAGAGGGAGACATAACCTCACCCCTCAAGGTTGTTGCCTATAAATATAACTCTGCAAAATGGTTAAGGTAAAGAATGTAGAGATCTGGCTTTTTTTTTTTTTTTTTTTTTGCATACCCAACATTAAAGGGCAGGGTTACTCAGAGCTCATGTAAGACTACTTCTTTCAACATAGGGGACATTTTCTTAATCAATTTACAAAAATAAGCAGGAAGAAAGTTAACATTTGCTGTGTACCTACTTTATGCATTAATGTTACCACAGGATACAAAGATGTAGGAAGCAGAGCCAGGATTTAAAAAACCCAGATCTCCTGACTCCTAGCCATGGGGACTTAACGTCCTAACAGTAACAACTTTCACTTCCACCCAAGCCTGGTTCTTCCTGGAAAGGGGATCCCAGGCCCAGGATGCAGGATCTGAGGGAGTCCATCCAAGTGGTTCAGACTGAGGAGAGGCTCAGAGGAACTAGCTTTCAGCCCTAACGCTGTTCCCTTCTCTGTCCAGGCCAAGTGGCAGCGTCTGATCACAGAAGGCCACACCCATCTGGACATGTTTGAACACATCAGCCTCATGACCCTGGACAGTCTGCAGAAATGTGTCTTCAGTTATGACAGCAATTGCCAAGAGTGAGTCTTGGCCAAGGGCCTGGGAACATGAGACATAGATCCAAAGGAGCAGATGAGGGAGGGGAGACTGGCTAGGACAATCAGAAGGGACTTCCTGGAGGAGGCGGGTCAGAGCTCGACATTGAACAACAGGAAGGGAAAGGAGAAGGAGATATCCTTTTATTTTTTCTTCTCTTTTAAAATATAAATTTATTTATTTTAATTGGAGGCTAATTACTTTACAATATTTTAGTGGTTTTGCCATACATTGCCATGAGTCTGCCATGGGTGTACATGTCCCCATCCTGAACCCCCCTCCCACCTCCCTCCCCATCCCATCCCTCTGGGTCATCACAGTGTACCAAGCCCAGGCATCCTGTATCATGTATTGAAACTGGACTGGTGATTCATTTCACATATGATAATATACATGTTTCAATGCCATTCTCCCATTTCATCCCACCCTTGCCCTCTCCCACAGAGTCCAAAAGACTGTTCTATACATCTGTGTCCCTTTTGCTGTCTCACATACAGGGTTATCATTACCATCTTTCTAAATTCCATGTATATGCGTTATTGTACTGTATTGGTGTTTCTCTTTCTGGCTTGCTTCACTCTGTATAATAGGCTCCAGTTTCATCCACCTCATTAGAACTGATTCAAATGCATTCTTTTTAATGGCTGAGTAATATTCGATTGTGTATATGTACCACAGCTTTCTTATCCATTCGTCTGCTGATGGACATTCTAGGTTGCTTCCATGTCCTGGCTATTATAAACTGTGCTGCGATGAACATTGAGGTACACGTGTCTCTTTCAATTCTAGTTTCCTCGGTGTGTATGCCCAGCAGTGGGATTGCTGGGTCATATGGCAGTTCTATTTCTAGTTTTTTAAGGAATCTCCACACTGTTCTCCAGAGTGGCTGTACTAGTTTGCATTCCCACCAACAGAGTAAGAGGGTTCCCTTTTCTCCACACCCTCTCCAGCATTTATTGCTTGTAGACTTTTGGATAGCAGCCATTCTGACTGGCGTGAAATGGTGGTTTTGATTTGCATTTTGCATTGTGGTTTTGATTTGCATTTCTCTGATAATGAGTGATGTTGAGCATCTTTTCATGTGTTTGTTAGCCATCTGTATGTCTTCTTTGGAGAAATGTCTGTTTAGTTCTTTGGCCCATTTTTTGATTGGGTCGTTTATTTTTCTGGAATTGAGCTGCAGGAGTTGCTTGTATGTTTTTGAGATTAATTCTTTGTCAGTTGCTTCATTTGCTATTATTTTCTCCCATTCTGAAGGCTGTCTTTTCACCTTGCTTATAGTTTCCTTTGTTGTGCAGAAGCATTTAATTTTAATTAGGTCCCATTTGTTTATTTTTGCTTTTATTTCCAATATTCCAGGAGGTGGGTCATAGAGGATCCTGTTGTGATTTATGTTGGAGAGTGTTTTGCTTATGTTTTCCTCTAGGAGTTTTATAGTTTCTGGTCTTATGTTTAGATCTTTAATCCATTTTGAGTTCATTTTTGTGTATGGTGTTAGAAAGTGTTCTAGTTTCATTTACAAGCGGTTGACCAGTTTTCCCAGCACCACTTGTTAAAGAGATTGTCTTTTCTCCATTGTATGTTGTTGCCTTTGTCAAAGATAAGGTGTCCATCAGATCAGATCAGATCAGTCGCTTAGTTGTGTCCGACTCTTTGCGACCCCATGAATCGCAGCACTCCAGGCCTCCCTGTACATCACCAACTCCCAGAGTTCACTGAGACTCACATCCATCGAGTCAGTGATGCCATCCAGCCATCTCATCCTCTGTCGTTCCCTTCTCTTCTTGCCCCCAGTCCCTCCATAGGTGCGTGGATTTATCTCTGGGCTTTCTCTTTTGTTCCATTCATCTATATTTCTGTCTTTGTGCCAGCACCATACTGTCTTGATGACTGTGGCTTTGTAGTAGAGCCTGAAGTCAGGCACGTTGATTCCTCCAGTTCCATTCTTCTTTCTCAAGATTGCTTTGGCTATTAGAGGTTTTTTGTATTTCTGTACAAACTGTGAAATTATTTGTTCTGGCTCTGTGAAAAATACTGTTGGTAGCTTGATAGGGATTGCATTGAATCTATAGATTGCTTTGGGTAGTATACTCATTTCCACTATATTGATTCTTCTGATCCATGAACATGGTATATTTTTCCATCTATTTGTGTCCTCTTTGATTTCTTTCACTAGTGTTTTATAGTTATATATATATAGGTCTTTTGTTTATTTAGGTAGATATATACTTAAGTGTTTTATTCTTTTCATTGCAACAGTGAATGGAATTGTTTCCTTAATTTCTCTATTTTCTCATTATTAGTGTATAGAAATTCAAGGGATTTCTGTGTGTTGATTTTATATCCTGCAACTTTACTATATTCATTGATTAGCTCTAGTAATTTTCTGGTGGATTCTTTTGGGTTTTCTATGTAGAGGATCATGTCATCTGCAAACAGTGAGAGTTTTACTTCTTCTTTTCCAATCTGGATTCTTTTTATTTCCTTTTCTACTCTGATTGCTGTGGCCAAAACTTCCAACACTATATTGAATAGTAGTGGTAAGAGTGGGCATCCTTGTTTTGTTCCTGACTTTAGGGGAAATGCTTTCAATTTTTCACCATTGAGGATAATGTTTGCTGTGGGTTTGTCATATATAGCTTTTATTATTTTGAGGTATGCTAATGCTATGCTAAGTCACTTCAGTCGTGTCCGACTCTGTTCGACCCCATAGATGGCAGCCCACCAGGCTCCCCCGTCCCTGAGATTCTCCAGGCAAGAACACTGGAGTGGGTTGCCATTTCCTTCTCCAATGCATGAAAGTGAAAAGTGAAAGTGAAGTCACTCAGTCGTGTCCGACTCTTTGTGACCCCATGGACTGCAGCCTACCAGTCTCCTCCATCCATGGGATTTTCCGGGCAAGAGTACTGGAGTGGGGTACCATTGCCTATTCCTGCTTTCTGGAGGGTTTTTATAATAAATGGATGATGAATTTTGTCAAAGCTTTTCTCTGCATCTATTGAGATAATCATATGGTTTTTATCTTTCAATTTCTTAACGTGGTGTATTACATTGATTGATTTGTGGATAGTGAAGAATCCTTGCATCCCTGAGATAAAGTCCACTTGGTCATGATGTATGATTTTTTTTTTTTTTTTTGCTAGTGGTTCTCTATTTATTTATAGTATTTTGCTCCCGCCAATCCCACAAACTACATATTTGATAATAAACGAACATGGAGATCTTTTTAATGTGTTGTTGGATTCTGTTTGCTAGAATTTTGTTAAGGATTTTTGCATCTATTTTCATCAGTGATATTGGCCTGTAGTTTTCTTTTTTGTGGCATCTTTGTCTGATTTTGGTATTAGGGTGATGGTGGCCTCACAGAATGAGTTTAGAAGTTTACCTTCCTCTGCAATTTTCTGGAAGAGTTTGAGTAGGATAGGTGTTATCTCTTCTCTAAATTTTTGGTAGAATTCAGCAGTGAAGCCATCTGGTCCTGGGTTTTCATTTGTTGGAAGATTTCTGATTACAGTTTCAATTTCCGTGCTTGTGATGGGTCTGTTAAGATTTTATATTTCTTCCTGGTTCAGTTTTGGAAAGTTGTACTTTTATAAGATTTTGTCCATTTCTTCCAAGTTGTCCATTTTATTGGCATATAGTTGCTGATAGTAGTCTCTTATGATCCTTTGTATTTCTGTGTTGTCTGTTTTGATCTTTCCATTTTCATTTCTAATTTTATTGATTTTTCTCTCTTTGTTTCTTGATGAGTCTGGCTAATGGTTTGTCAATTTTATTTATCTTCTCAAAGAACCAGCTTTTGGCTTTGTTGATTTTTGTTATGGTCTGTTTTGTTTCTTTTGCATTTATTTCTGTCCTAATTTTTAAGATGTCTTTCCTTCTACTAATCCTGGGGTTCTTCATTTCTTCCTTTTCTAGTTGCTTTAGGTGTAGAGTTAGGTTATTTATTTGACTTTTTTCTTGTTTCTTGAGGTATACCTGTATTGCTATGAACCTTCCCCTTAGCACTGCTTTTACAGTGTCCCACAGGTTTTGTGTTGTTGTGTTTTCATTTCCATTCATTTCTATGCATATTTTTATTTCTTTTTTGATTTCTTCTGTGATTTGTTGGTTATTTAGCAGCATGTTTTTCAGCCTCCATATGTTGGAATTTTTAAGTTTTGTCCTGTAATTGAGATGTAATCTTACGGCATTGTGGTCAGAAAAGGTGCTTGGAATGATTTCAATTTTTTTTAATTTACCAAGGCTGGATTTATGGCCCAGGATGTGATCTATCCTGGAGAAGCTCCCATCTGCGCTTGAGAAAAAGGTGAAATTCATTGTTTTGAGGTGAAATGTCCTATAGATATCAATTAGGTCTAACTGGTCTGTTGTATCATTTAAAGTTTGTGTTTCCTTGTTAATTTTCTGTTTAGTTAATCTATCCATAGGTGTGAGTGGGGTATTAAAGTCTCCCACTATTATTGTGTTATTGTTAATTTCCCCTTTCATACTTGTTAGCATTTGTCTTACATATTGTGGTGCTCCTATGTTGGGTGCATATATATTTATAATTGTTATATCTTCTTCTTGGATTGATCCTTTGATCATTACATAGTGTCCTTCTTTGGCTCTTTTCACAGCCTTTGTTTTAAAGTCTATTTTATCTGATATGAGTATTGCTACTCCTGATTTCTTTTGGTCTCTATTTGCATGAAATATCTTTTTTCCAGACCTTCCCTTTCAGTCTGTATGTGTCCCTTGTTTTGAGGTGGGTCTCTTGTAGACAATATATATAGGGGTTTTGTTTTTGTAACCATTCAGCAAGAGTTTGTCTCTTGGTTGGGGCATTCAACCCATTTACATTTAAGGTAATTATTGATAAGTATGATCCCATTGCCATTTACTTTGTTGTTTTGGGTTTGAGTTTATACGCCCTTTCTGTGTTTCCTGTCTAGAGAATATCCTTTAGCCTTTGTTGGAGAGCTGGTTTGGTGGTGCTGAATTCTATCAGCTTTTGTTTGTCTAAGCTTTTGATTTCTCCTTCATATTTGAATGAGATCCTTGCTGGGTACAGTAATCTGGGATGTAGGTTATTTTCTTTCATCACTTTAAGTATGCCCTGCCATTCCCTCCTGGCCTGAAGAGTTTCTGTTGAAAGGTCAGCTGTTATCCTTATGGGAATTCCCTTGTGTGTTATTTGTTGTTTTTCCCTTGCTGCTTTTAATATTTGTTCTTTGTGTTTGATCTTTGGTAATTTGATTAATATGTGTCCTGCGTTGGTTTACCTTGGGTTTATCCTGTTTGAGACACTCTGGGTTTCTTGGACTTGGGTGACTATTTCCTTCCCCACTTTAGGGAAGTTTTCAACTATTATCTCCTCAAGTATTTTCTCATGGTCTTTCTTTTTGTCTTCTTCTTCTGGGACTCCTATGATTTGAATGTTTGGGCATTTAACATTGTCCTAGAGGTTTCTGAGATTGTCCTTATTTCTTTTAATTCATTTTTCTTTCTTCCTCTCTGTTTCATTTATTTCCACCATTCTATCTTCTACTTACTTATCCTATCTTCTGCCTCCATTATTCTACTGTTGGTTCCCTCCAGAGTGTTTCTGATCTCATTTATTGCATTATTCATTATATACTGACTCTTTTTTATTTCTTCTAGGTCCTTGTTAAACCTTTCTTGCATCTTCTCAATCCTTGTCTCCAGGCTATATATCTGTAACTCCATTTTGTTTTCAAGATACTGGATCATTTTCACTATCATTATTCTGAATTCTTTATCAGGTAGATTCCCTATCTCTTCCTCTTTTGTTTGGTTTGGTGGGCATTTATCCTGTTCCTTTACCTTCTGGTATTTCTCTACCTTTTCATCTTGTTTATATTTCTGTGTTTGGGGTGGGCTTTCCGTATTCTCACAGTTTCTAGAGTTCTCTTTATTGTGGAGTTTCCTCACTATGGGTGGGGTTGGACCCGTGGCTTGTCAAGGTTTCCTGGTTAGGGAAGCTTGTGTCAGTGTTCTTGTGGGTGGAGCTGGATTTCTTCTCTCTGGAGTGCAATGAAGTGACTAGTAATGAGTTATGAGATGTCAGTGGGTGGTGTGACTTTGGGCAGCCTGTATATTGAAGCCCAGGGCTATGTTCTTGTGTTGCTGGAGAATTTGCGTGGTATGTCTGCTCTGGATCTTGTTGGCCCTTGGGTGATGCTTGGTTTCAGTGTCAGCATGGAGGCGTTTGATGAGCTCCTATTGATTAATGTTCCCTGGAGTCAGGAGTTCTCTGGGGTTCTCAGGATTTGGACTTAAGCCTCCTGCCTCTGGTTTTCAGTCTTATTCTTACAGTAGCTTCAGGACTTCTCCATCTATACAGCACTGATGATAAAACATCTTGGTTAAAGATGAAAAGTTTCTCCACAGTGAGGGACACCCAGAGAGGTTCACAGAGTTACATGAAGAAGAGAAGAGGGAGGAGGGAGATAGAGGTGACCAGGAGAAGATGGGGAATCAAAAGGGGCAAGAGCAAGCTAGCTAGTAATCAATTCCGTATGTGCTCTCCACAGTGTGGATCCCTCAGAGATGTTCATGGAGTTACACAGAGAAGAGAAGAGGGAGGAAGGAGACAGAGGTGGCCAGGAGGATAAAAGGGGGAATCAAAGGGTGAGAGACAGGTCCAGGCAGTAATCAGTTCCCTAAGTGTTCTCCACTACCCAGAACACACAAAGAGATTCAAAGTTGAGTAGAGAAGAGAAGGGGGAGGGAGGAGATAGAGGTGACCTGATGGAGAAAAAGGAGAGTCAAAAGAGGGAGAGAGCAGTCAAGCCAGTAATCTCACTCCCAAGTCAAAATGGGTACTGAAGATTGGGTTCTTAAAGGTGCAAAATTGATAACCAATACCAATAAGCAAAGATTAAAAATCTAGAGTAGAGGTTCAGTTCAGTTCAGTTCAGTTGCTCAGTCATGTCTGACCCTGAGACCCCATGAATTGCAGCACGCCAGGCCTCCCTGTCCATCACCAAAATCCCAGAGTTCACCCAGACTCACGTCCATTGAGTCAGTGATGCCATCCAGCCATCTCATCCTCTGTCGTCCCCTTCTCCTCTTGCCCCCAATCCCTCCCAGCATCAGAGTCTTTTCCAATGAGTCAACTCTTCGCATGAGATGGCCAAAGTACTGGAGTTTCAGCTTTAGCATTATTCCTTCCAAAAAAATCCCAGGGCTGATCTCCTTCAGAATGGACTGGTTGAATCTCCTTGCAGTCCAAAGGACTTTCAAGAGTCTTCTCCAACACCACAGTTCAAAAGCATCAATTCTTCAGTGCTCAGCCTTCTTCACAGTCCAACTCTCACATCCATACATGACCACAGGAAAAACCATAGCCTTGACTAGACAAAGCTTTGTTGGCAAAGTAAATGTCTCTGCTTTTGAATATGCTATCTAGGTTGGTCATAACTTTCCTTCCAAGGAGTAAGCGTCTTTTAATTTCATGGCTGCAGTCACCATCTGCAGTGATTTTGGAGCCCAGAAAAATAAAGTCTGACACTGTTTCCACTGTTTCCCCATCTATTTCCCATGATGTGATGGGACCGGATGCCATGATCTTCGTTTTCTGAATGTTGAGCTTTAAGCCAACTTTTTCACTCTCCACTTTAGATTCTCATAAATACAATATTAAAGAAAAAAAAACAAAGCCACAAAAATTATAATATATATATATATATATGAGGTTTGCTTTAAAAAATAGGGTCTTTTTGTGCAAAGTAATAGTAGGTTATAAAATGAAAATTAAAAGAGTAATAGAGGACTTAAAAATAATTTTATATTTAATTTAAAGAATGATAATAGTAAAGATATATCTAAGACTTTCTCTGGTGTTGTTGTGAACAGTGTGGGGTCAGTTCATTTTCAGATAGTTCCTTGATCTGGCTTATACTTCTCAAGATCTATAGGCCCCTTCCTATGTAGCTGGTGCTAACTACAGGGTTTTAATCTATTGCACCTGTCACTTCCAAGGTGGTTCCCTCTGTTTTATTTAGCTTCTTCTGTTTACTGGTCTCTTCAGTGCCTAATTTCTGCCCTGACACAAGGTGGCGGTGGTGGACACTTTTTTAGGCTCATTCCGTTGTGCTGTGGGGAGCGAGGAACACTGCAAACAAATAACACTGTCGTGTGCTCGCAGTGTCTCAGCCACACTGGGTTTGCCCCAGCTCCCAGCATTTGTGCTTTCCCTGTCTGCACTGCTTAGGCTCTAGGTTGCTCTGCCGGGAACTGTCTGAGGCTGGCCCTGGGTTGTATGCACTTCCCAGGTCTAAGCTGCTCAGGTTCAGGTACTCAGGTGCTCCAGAAAGGTGCAGGCTTGTTTTAGCCTGCATTTTGTGTCTTCCCAGGTCCAAGCAGCTAAGGTACCAGGTGCCTGGCAAGCAGGGTCGCTGCAACTTATCACCTCCCCCGCCCCTGCCACTTGGTTTTCTGGGTGTACAACTAGCGCACCTTCTCAGGTGTGCTGTGTGTCTCTTCTGGGAAGCTGATCTCTGGCTGTGACCCTCCCGGCGGATGTCGACCATCCAGAATATCAAGAAATCTTGGTTAGCAACGAAGCCTGCTTGCAGTTGGTAGATGATGCCTCTCTGGGGCCACGATAGCTCCCTTCCGGCTCTGGCTGCCCTCACCTGCCTGTCTCCAGTGGGGGGTGGGCCAGTCCACAGCCGGCTAGCTCTGCTCAGTCCTTTGTTCTGTGAGTGGGCCTGGTGGTGTCTTAGGTTAGGGCTTTTCGTGGGATAGCTATCCCACAGTCTGGTTTGCTATCTCAAGTTAGTTCCTTCAGATTGCCCTCAGAGCATTCAGGCCTGGTCTTTACCCTAAGCAATGCAGCCCTTGCCTCCCTGCCAAGCCCCTGCTTGCTAGTGGCGGATGCGGGTGTCTGTGCTGCTTGTTCACTGGGGTTACCACTGGGCACATAATCTGTGGCTTTTGATTATTTATTTATTTTTCCTCCCAGTTATGCTGCCCTCTGAGGTTCCAAGGCTTGCCACAGACTTGCCAGTGAGAGTGTTTCCTGGTGTTTGGAAACTTCTCTCTTTTTACAGACTCCCTTCCCAGGATGGATCTCTGTCCCTACCTCTTTTGTCTCTCTTTTTATCTTTTATATATATTTTCCTACCTCCTTTTGAAGACAATGGGCTGCTTTTCTGGGTGCCTGATGTCCTCTGCCAGCATTCAGAAGTGGTTTTGTGGAACTTACTCAGCATTCAAATGTTCTTTTGATGAATTTGTGGGGGAGAAAGTGGTCTCCCTGTCCTATTCCTCCACCATCTTAGGACCCTTCTCCCACTTCTGGAGATATCCTTTTAGGTAGGTAGAATTGCTTGGAAAGTGAAGTTGCTCAGTCGTGTCTGACTCTTTGTGACCCCGTGGACTGTAGCCCACCAGGCTCCTCTGTCCATGGGATTCTCCAGGCAAGAATACTGGAGTGGGTTGCCATTTCCTTCTCCAGGGGATCTTCCCAACCTAGGAATCAAACCCAGGTCTCCTGCATTGCAGGCAGATGTTTTAACCTCTGAGCCACCAGGGAAGCCCTTGATAAAAACTAGCAGGCTAAAATGAGCAAAGTGTGTGCAATAGTGAGGAGACACCTTGGAAATAAGTTTAGAGGAGTGGGCTTAAAACCTTCTGAAACCAAACAAAAAGGATAGGAAATTTATTCTGAGGTTTCCAGAGAGCCAAGGAAGATATTTGAGCACACGAAGGTCATGGTCAAAGTTGAGCTTTGAAGATGTCCAAGAGATCACTTGTCAGATGACTCAAGACCAACTGTGATAGGCACAACACCATTCAACTGTGTTGACACGGGAAGTAAGGAGAGTAAGGAAGCTGTTATCCTCATTGATCAGCTGGGCAAGGTTAAGGTTCTGAATTGAGTGAACACTGTGGGGAAGGAATGGGGAACAGAAACTGGGTGAGAAAGGAGAGAAGCCTGATGTCTAAGCTGTACTCTGGGTGCCTGGGGAATGGAGGCAGCTCACGGAGATGGGATGTGGGTTGAGAAGAGTTTGAAGAGCCACATCTCCTGGCTCATCCCCACACTGTATCTATGAACCATCTGTTTCTGGAGCCTCAGCTTCCTGAAGGGAGGTAGCCCCCAGCTTCTGGGCTTCTGGTATTTTAAGTGGTGGCTTCCCTTCATGCTCTCATCCTTCAGGAAGCCCAATGAATATATTGCCAGCATCTTGGAGCTCAGTGCGCTTGTGGCAAAGCGGAACCAGCAGATCTTCTTGCACATGGACTTTCTGTACTTCCTCACCCCAGACTGGCGGCGCTTCCGCAGGGCCTGCCGCCTGGTACATGACTTCACAGATGCAGTCATTCAGGAGCGGCGCCACACCCTTCCCAGTGAGGGTACTGATGACTTCCTCAAGGCCAAGGTGAAGACCAAGACTTTGGACTTCATCGATGTGCTTCTGTTGACCAAGGTGGGTTCCTCTGGGATCTGAGTTTAGGAAGTAGAATGGACTTTTATCTGATCAGAGAACTTAAATAAGATACAGAGGGTACTGGAGAGTCATGGAAGGTGCTTGAGGAAGGGAAGTATGGGTCAGAGAAAAGTTTTAAAGATGATTGTGTGGAATACTGTCTGCAGGGACTGCTATTTCTGAAACTGTCAAGGGCCTGAGACTTTAGTCTACTTCCAAGTTGATAAGTTAGTCTCTGTGTGTGTGTGTGTTGTATGTATGCAGAACCTTGGATCAGAGCAGAGCATTAATTTCAGTAGTCATAGTAGAATTTAGCTCTGGTTCTCCATTTGTAAATTCTTTTGAGGGCACCATGATACTTGTACTTGTACATGCAGCCATGCTAGCATCACAGCAGAATTACCTCCAGATTTTGAGATTTGGAACCCATACAGGACAGCTAATACTTCTGCCCCTTCTTCCCTAAAGTGGGTAGGGAAAGGTATATGGATAGGCATAGGAAGACGGAGAGAGAGAGGGAGAGAGGAGAGAAGAAAAGAGAGATTGTTTGGAGCTTAAATAAATCATCTTTGGTGAGAAAGCAGTCTATGATTCTATAGGTTTAATACCCATTCCCTATCTCCAGGATAAAAAGATCTTTGAATTTACTCACCAAGCCTGTGAGCAGATGTCTTTGGGGACAAGGCTCAATCTCTAGCTTCCAAAACAAGTTGCTAGTTGAGTTGATCATCCTGTAACCCAGGTGGACATTAACTTTTTTCCTCCAAAATCCCTCATCATATCAAAACATAAAAATATGAATGGATCACTGATTCCTATCACCAGGCACAACATAGGAGGCAAAGAAATAGAGACATTTGGAGTGGGCATAAGAGGTCTAGGAGTTCCGGGTGGGCTTGGGTTTCTGGATCGATGATGGAGATTCAGAGGTTTTTGCAGTTTAGGCTCAGGGACTATGAGCTAGTGTGATTCTGGGGATCTTGCTTTCTCTCCAGGATGAAGATGGGAAGGGATTATCAGATGAAGATATCCGGGCTGAAGCTGACACCTTCATGTTTGAGGGTGAGAGTCCCAGTGTGGGACTACTTAGAAGGCTGGGTCTCTACTCCAGGATGTTGCCAAGGGGACCTTGGACCACTCAACCCCTCCCCATCCTCCCCATGGGAGGGTACTGTCCACCCTCTGGTGCTGAAGTAGCCCAGAGATCCAAACCTCTCTTGATACTCCTCAGGCCATGACACCACAGCTAGTGGCCTCTCCTGGGTCCTGTACAACCTTGCAAAGCACCCAGAATACCAGGAACGCTGCCGGCAAGAAGTGCAAGACCTTCTGAGGGACCGTGAGTCTAAAGAGATTGAGTGGTGAGTGCAGGTCCTCATGGTGTGCTCCTGAACCCCTCTCACTGACTCTGTTTCCTGGCTGGGGATAAGGGAAATTTTGTGTGGATTTTGTCATTATTACTTAGTGGGAATAGTAGCAAAGCTCAGAAGGTGGATCTGTTACTCAGTATGGATAGCAGGGTAAAATTTTCTGGCTTTGAGGACAGAAACTTGGATTTCTGAGATAACTGGTGACAATGTGGGAGGGCAGATGTTGCTACTTAGCACGTATTCACTATGTGAACTTCCCCTTCACTCTGTTACCTTTCTAAAAATCACGTTTTCAAACATCTTCATTCCATGAGTGTTTGCTGATCTCCTGACCCCTATATCCTCATATTATTTAGTCCAGGATTCACATGGAACTCTTAGGGACTAAAGTCATTCACCACCTGTCCAGGGATACCCGCATCTTCCTCCATCCAGTCCCCATTCAACAAACACTGGTACACTGCCTCCTTCTTCTCAGTTCTATGACATCTCCAATTCTTCTAAGTCCCATTCTGTGTCCTGGAGACTCGGGAAGGACCAGACCCAGTCTTGCCTTCCAGGAGCTCTTAGCCTGGTGAGGAATAGTCCCAGGTCAGAACATTACCAGTGTAGATGGCCAGGGTGGGGTTTTTATTTAGAGAGGAAAATCGAGGTTGGAAAAAATGTCCTCAACTTAGATCTTCCAAGATGAGCAGTAGCTATTTTGAGGTGCATTTTAGGTGCTCTGTGGTCAAGAAATAGCAGGGCCAAAATGAAGAGATGGAGAGTAAGAAGGTGTAGGGGAGAAGGGGAGTGAGAGGCAGGAGGGAGGGAGGGGTTCGATTTGTACATGTGACTGACTGTGTAAGGTAGATTAATTCCTAATATCAACACACACTACTCCAGAGTGTGGAGTGGATAACCAATTTTGGATATTAAAATAATGTAGTTTAAATATAGTCTGAGATTTTAGTATGGAGACCGTATGCACATTTTGTTAAATTAACCCTTAAATACTCTCGTTGTTATGGTAAATCATATATTCTACCTGAATAGAGAAACATCTATATGTTCATGTGGCATACAGACACTAACATTTCTTGCTAAATTTAAACCAAATAGTCGATGTCATCATCATCTTTTTTCATCATCTTTTCTATTATTTCTCACAGGAAAGCTAACAATGTATGGATATAAATTTCTTGCCCAGTGAACATGGTAACACTAAAAATATGGAGTGTCATATCAATAGGAAAAATAAAGCCTGTTTAATAAAAGCTCTTGTAACAACTGGAGAGTTAGATGGAAAAAATGAATCCAACTTCTTTCTCAGGTCTTACATGAACGTAACATCGACATGAATCAAAGGCATAAAATATAAAATAAATGTATCTTAAAGGCTCTAGAGGGCTTCCCAGGTGGCAGAGTGGTGAAGAATCCACCTGCCAATTCAAGAGACACAGGAGACATGGGTTCTGTCTCTGGGTTGGGAAGATCCCCTGGAGCAGAAAATGGCAACCCACTCTAGCATTCCTGCCTGGAGAACCCCATGGACAGAGGAACCTGGCGGGCTACAGTCCATGGGGTAGCAAAGAGTCGGACACAACTGAGTGACTGAGGAAGGCTCTAGAGGAAGCCATGGGAAATTATTTGTAGTTCCGCAGAAGAGAAGGCCCTATTCTTGACACAAGTCTAGGAGCTGTACAAGAAGACACTGATATACTGTTACATGAAAAAGATACAGACCAGGGTGTACATTATACAGCATGCTATTAATACTATATAACTTTTAAAATGCAATACACTCTCCTTGGAAGGATACATAAAACAAAGTTACCTAGGGAAACAGTGAGGAGGGGAAATGAGTGTTGGGCCATAGGAGTGTGTAGTTTTCTAATTTTGAACTAGTTAACTGTACCATTTATTAAGAATTTAAATCACCACACAAAATGAAGAGGATTAGGGAAAAAACTCAGTCCCCTTACTGGATCTTATCTTCAAAGTTTATAGAAATTTTCTAGTGAATTCTCTTGTTTTCTAAATATAAAATCATTATCTGCCAAAAATGACACATTTACCCCCACATTCAAATGATATTTCTCTCCTCCCCACCCCCATCTAATTGCATTAACTAGTGTCTGTAGTGCAGTAATAAATAAGAGTAAACATCATTTAATCTGTTTCTTTTGCTTCTTACTCATCTGCCTTTTGATTTCGTTCTTGCTGTAAAGAATAATATATTTCTATACAAATTTTTGAATATTTTTATGGCTAGATTTTGGGTATGTTGCTCAGAAAAGCTGAAAACATCAGACTCAATTTTGTCTGGTTCTTCTGTGATACTGCTTTTCTTTCTATCTTTTTAAAAACCATTTAATTGAGGTACAAGGGATAAAGAAAAAGCTGTATAATTTATGTATATGACTTACTGAGTTTGGAGATATTTGATCCATCTGTGATTTTGTTCTGGGCAGAGAGGATCTTATGGGGCACCAGGAGGGCTGGTGGTGTGTCTCTGTTTTTGCTCCCTGGATAGTTGTCGTGGGGCTTCCTTAGGGACGACCTGGCCCAGTTGCCCTTCCTGACCATGTGCATCAAGGAGAGTCTGCGATTGCACCCCCCGGTCTCGGTCATCTCCCGCCGCTATGCCCAGGACACTTTGCTTCCAGATGGCCGGGTCATCCCCAAAGGTACTCACAATGACTAAGGGAGGAGTTTCCTGGTGAGAAAGAGGGGTCAATGAGGCAGTGAGGACCTAGCCCTGCTGCCCTCTCTTGTTCCACAGGTGTTATCTGCCTCATCAATATTATTGGGACCCACCACAACCCATCTGTGTGGCCAGACCCTGAGGTGATTCCTCCCCCACGTCATACCTCCATCATCCCTGTCCATTCCCCTTGGGAGGCCCAGGGGAGACTACAGAATTCTGATTGGCAAATCAGACATCACCTCCCTCCCATTATACACACATCTGCTTCTCCAAGGATGGATGTCCTGGGAGATCCCATCCAGTAGCCTTGTCTTGTTTTGCCCCCAGGTCTATGACCCCTTCCGCTTCGAGCCAGAAAACATCAAGGGGAGGTCACCTCTGGCTTTTATTCCCTTCTCAGTGGGTCCCAGGTGAGGGTAGTGGGCATCTGAGGTAGGGATGGGGTGGTGTGTTGGAGGTTCTGGGACTGAGATTCCAGACTTGACTCTCTGGTAGGGGAGTGGGGAAAATGAAGATGGTCAGAGTTTTGGTTCTCCTTCCCTCCCCTCCCCTGGAAGTTATAGGAGTGTTTGGGGAATGATAGTGGGTCCAGAAGGGGTCTACATTGTGCTGGGAGTCCTGTTTCCCTGCCTGCTGGTCTGTGTCCCTGAATGGGTTTTCGGTCAGGCTTAGATATTCAAGCCTATGTGGGGGTCCCAGGCAAGTTTCGTATTCTCTATCACTGTGGGTGGGGGTGGGAGTTGTGAGCTAGATTCTAGGAGCGATGGGGCCTGGATGAAGTTTCCCAGCACAGTCAAAGACCTCACTCCGGCCCACAGGAACTGCATCGGGCAGACATTTGCCATGACGGAGATGAAGGTGGTCCTGGCGCTCACGCTACTGCGCTTCCGCGTCCTGCCTGGTGAGGAGCCTCGCCGGAAGCCAGAGCTGATCCTGCGAGCGGAGGGCGGACTTTGGCTGCGGGTGGAGCCGCTGAGCGCAGACCAGCAATGACACAGCAGCCCTTTCTCTCCTGGAATCCTCCCCTGGTCTAGCCACCTCCCTGAAAATTTCCAGGAATAAAAACTATGTGGTCACTTCTGCGCTAGTCTCATCAACAGCCAGCAGGGGGCGCTTGGTACTTTCTAGGTTCAACAGGACCGGAGTGGCTGTGAACTTGGGTGATAGGAGGAATGTGTGCGGGAGGGAACGCTGATGTGGTAGCTGGAGCGCCAACCTGAGTCATGAGGGTAAGACTACTCGTTAGGGAAGGTTGACCAGAGAGCTTGATGTAGCCAGGATCAGATTCACTCCCTGCTATTGTACTGCCAAGGTCACCATCCCTGTCTGCCATTTACTAGCTGTTTTGTTTGGGGGAAATCGTTTCTCTCTCAAAGCCTCATTTTATATTACATAATAGTAGCCATGTCATTGCGCTGTTGCGGAGACTGTATAAACAAGTGTGTGCAAAGTGACTGACTCGATATCTGGTAAGCATCAGTACTCAATAAGAGTTCATTTCCTCCTTTCTTTATGTATCACTTTCTCAAATTTAAAATGCTTCAAAGTCATACAATTCATATTTAAGTTTTGAGACAGGTGGAAACCTGCTGTTGAAGAAAACTATCAGTAGAAGAGTCAGAAAGTAAAAAAATCCCCATAGTTACATCTATTACACAGTTGCCAGGAGCTTTAATGTGAAGCTGACCTGAAGTTAGGTACTGAAAAAACCAACTTTTTCCCTTCACAGAGACGTGACCCAGGATTTCATTTTTGTCTTGCTGTTCTAGGAAGTGGAGGTTAAGCAGGTTCACATTAGTCAGAGAAGATGGAGGTGGCAGGAATGGGACCACTTCCTTCAGCACCTGGGACAGTAGCTGCCCCAGGACTAGGCACACCTTGCCCCACGACTCAGGCCGCAGGGGTTTCTGGGGCAGAGTCCTAGTCTCAGACCCTTTCAGGAGTCTACAAGTTGAGGGACAGAAAACTTAATGGTTAACTAATAAGAAAGAAGCCCTGTAACATAAAAGAGCAAGTATTTAATATATTCTAAGCTGAAAATCACATTTGTTTTTCTTTGCCTTCAGAGTTCTTATTTAAAATGTTTGTCTTGTACCCTAAATGATACCTTATCATAGAAGAAAAATGTGAATAAAAAAATAAGAAGTAAAAATCATGTCCATAGCCCAAACATATCAAAGTAATCACTGTTCATATCCTTTCACACAAATTGCCACGTTTTAAATGTATATGTAATCCTTATATCAGTAAAAATTTGGCTTTACATCTGAATGTATTACAATTACATCATGTAATCGCCTTTAAAAATGCTGTTTTACTGACTACCAAGCACATGAAAGGATGCACAACATCATTAGAGGTTATTGAAATGCAAATCAATGCCAGAGTGTGATACTGAGAGGGTAACAGGCAGGAGGGCCAGGGGTCTCCAAACGGAGGAAATAGGCTGCAAGTGTCAGACATTTTTATCTCTCTTAAGCAGCCGGAGAAAACAAACTAGCGATATTTTTTTCTTCTCTATACAAATTTAAAAGGAGGTTTCTCTTAAAATACTGTGTTGCCATAATGACATCTGGTTTCACCTGAAGGTAACTCTTCTCAAACCTTGAGTTAACCAATGCGTTTGTCTTATGGAAATGTTTGTTTTAAGCTATGTTAATGTACTATTCATTTACCCCAAACTCTGTCTTCAAGCCGGTTCCACCTAATGGCTCAGAACCTACTTGACAAACCAGTATGTTATACACAGATATTGTTCCCCTAATCTATGTAAATGAAACTATTTGTATGGTAATCTGTCCTTCTACAAGATTCAAGTCAATCGTTTTATGGCCCATCTGGTGCCAAGATTATCCCAAAATAAATCTTATGGATGAGGGTTCTGGTGCCATTCTGAGTTTTAAGACACTCTTTTCTTTCGTTAACAGACTGCTAGTGACTATATAACATCCAGCTGAAGACTAGCAGTGGGGGTACTCTTTCTGCCCCCTTTTGATGCCTATGTTAGAAGCTCTCTCTATCTCCTTTATACTTTAATAACACTTTATCACATAAAACCTCTGAGCGATCAAGCCTTGTTTCTGGCCCCAGATTGAATTCTTCTCCTCCAGATGGCAAGAATCCTGGCATCTTTTCGTTCACCAACAACCTTTCAATACCATTTCACACCCACTAGGATCACAAGAATATGAAACAATGGAAAATAAAAAGTTTTGGTGAGGATGTGAGATAATTGAAATCCTTATACACTGTGTTGGGAATGTAAAATGGTACAGCCACTGTGGAAAATAGTCAGTAAGTCAAACCTCGAATTATTATATGATCCAGCCATCTCATGCTTAGGTATATACCCAAAAGAATTGAAAACAGATACTTGTACATGATTCTTTGTAGTGACACTGTCCATAATTGCCAGAAGTTGAATATTTGGGAAACAATCCAAATATCTATTAACAGATGAATGGGTAAACAAAATGAGGTATCATAATAAGGAATATTGTTGGGTCATAAAAACAAATGAAGCACTGATATATACTCCAACATGAATGAACTTTGAAAACATGCTAAATGAAGGGAGCTGGACACAAAGCATCCATATTATATATTTTCATTTATATGAAATGTGCAGAATAGGTAAATCCATAGAGAGAGATTCACGAGATGGAGGGTGGAGTGGGAAATAGAGAGTGACTGCTATTGGGTACCTTACTCCTTTCAGATGATGAAAATATCTTGAAAGCAGAAAGAGGAGATGTGGTGGCTGTACAGTATTGTGAATGTACTAGATGCATGGAATTGAACCTTTTATAGTGGTCAAAATAGTGAATTTTATCTTAAGTGAATTTTGCATCAAGAAAAAAATGCTATTTTATCCTATTTTTTTTCTTGCTAATCTGGGTTTTCATATAATAATATATTATGAACATCCTCCCACAACATACAATCATCATCTGGGGGTCTTTAAAAATCTTTAAGTGTTAAGTATTCAAGTCACTCTTTATTTTTGTAAATGGCACTGTGTTAGGAAAAAGCTTAGTAAGGATTCTCTTTATGCACTTTTTATATCACAAGTTACAAATTGAGTTACTCTTAATTGCATACCTTTGGGTGTAGAAATTTCATTTATATGTAGTAGATACACATACATGAAACACTTTTCATACAGCATGTGGTACCTGGTGACTCTAGACACTGTTCACTTGGTCCTAGTAACAGAGGTAACTAAGACTCATGTAGGTTCACTCCTCCAGTCCCCAAGGGCCTGTGTTTATTACCTTTTTTACTGAGAAAGAATGTGAAGTTCAGAGAGGGCACATCAGCTGGAGAATGGCAAAGACCAGCTTTGACCATGAGCCCTCTGACCCAAAGCCCAGTGTTTGCCCAAGTCCTCATTCTGTTATGAAATCAGGAAACAATGGTAGTTATTCATGCTTGGTGCTGACTCTGAGCCTGGGAGTGTTGTTATAACCATTTAACTCATTTAAATTCATTTAAGAAGAGCATGCCCAAATTTAGTCTGGTGGTCCTGATTTGAATCCTGGAACCTGGAGTCCTTGTATTTTTCTTTTTTTAACGAGCATGCATCTGGCTTTTCATAGTTTGTATATGTTGTATCCTGCTGCATGGAAGGCAGGGCATTAAGTATGCAATAAGCATATTACTACCATAAAACTAAGCATTTTTCTTTTTAATTTTAAAAATTTTGAAAATTAAAAATTTTATAATTTTCAAATTATTTTTTAAATTTATAATCACATAGATTAGCAATTACAATGAAAAACATTTTGCAAGATTCATCTAAGGAAAGAAACAATTGGTTACACATAGACTACTTGTAGTCAAAGGCCAAAGCCTTTGACTGTGTGGATCACAACAACCTGTGGAAAATTCTTAAAGAGATGGGAATACTAGACCACCTTACCTGCCTCCTGAGAAATCTGTATGCAGGTCAGAAAGCAATAGTTAGATCTGGACATGAAACAACAGACTGGTTCCAAATAGGGAAAGGAGAATGTCAAGGCTGTACATTGTCACCCTGCTTATTTAACTTCTATGCAGAGTACATCATGAGAAATGCTGGGTTGGAGGAAGCACAAGCTGGAATCAAGATTGCCGGGAGAAATATCAATAACCTCAGATATGCAGATGACACCACCCTTATGGCAGAAAGCGAAGAACTAAAGAGCCTCTTGATGAAAGTGAAAGAGGAGAGTGAAAAAGTTGGCTTAAAACACAACATTCAGAAAACTAAGATCATGGCATCAGGTCCCATCACTTCATGGCAAATAGATGGGGAAGCAATGGAAACAGTGAGAGACTTTATTTTTTGGGGTTCCAAAACCACTGCAGATGGTGAATGCAGCCAAGAAATTAAAAGATACTTGCTCCTTGAAAGAAAAGTTATGACCAACCTAGATAGCATATTAAAAAGCAGAGACATTACTTTGCCAACAAAGGTCCATCTAGACAAAGCTATGGCTTTTCCAGTAGTCATGTATGGGTGTGAGAGTTGGACTATAAAGAAAGTTGAGCACTGAAGAATTGATGCTTTTGTACTGTGGTGTTGGAGAAGACTCTTGAGAGTCCCTTGGACAGCAAGGAGATCAAACCAGTCCATCCTAAAGGAAATCAGTCCTGAATATTCAATGGAAGGACTGATGCTGAAACTGAAACTCCAATGCTTTGGCCACCTGATGCAAAGAACTGACTCATTTGAAAAGACCCTGATGCTGGGAAAGATCTGGGAGGAGAAGGGGATGACAGATGGTTGGATGGCATCACCAACTCAATGGACATGAATTTGAGTAGGCTCTGGGAGTTGGTCATGGACAGGGAAGCCTGGCGTGCTGCAGTCCATGGGGTCACAAACAGTTGGACACGACTGAGCAACTGAACTGAACTGAACTGAGACACTTAACAGAACCATTGTTCCTTCTACTCCGCCCTCCCATTCCAGGTGTTGGGTGTAATATTTCAATTTTTCTGTGCCTACACAATCAAGGACACTGTCATGGCTGGATTGCTGAGGTGTTCCATCTCTTTGGGGAATGTAATAGTTGGTCCTGATAGGGACCTCAGATGGGCTACTTTGTCGGGTTTAGGTAGGGGCTGTTTACAAAATATGAGCTGTGTAAGCAAGAAATACTTCTCGCTATCTGGTTCTATAAGGATTAAATCATTAGCCACTGCAGTCACTATTCAGCACAGAGAACAGGATGGGGTACTCTGTACATTGGGAAAAGAGGCAAAAAATGCCTTTAGATACTTATACATATATATATATATTTCAGGAAAAAATTTTTATGAGCCTGAATTTTGCATCTTGCCATACTTAGAAAAGTACTTCAATGATTAACTGAGAAATCTGTTCCCTGTGACTGGCAATAACCTTATCCCAAGGTGTATATTGGATTGTCTGTACCCCTTAGCCAAAATCACATGTATGCTGACCTCCCCTCTTACCTCTTTGGAGCAGTTTCTCAGAGCTATGTGAGAGGCTGTATTCTGGGCTACAGTCCCCAGTAGGGTCTCTGAATTAAACTGAAACTCGCTACTCTTACACTGTGTGTTTTTCATTTCAGTTGACAACAGGACCAAGGGGAACCATCAAGTGTAGCACTCTGGGAGCTAGCATCAGTTGAGAGCTGACACAACCCCCAGGACAGGGAGTAGCTGGTCCTGGAATACAGAGAGATGAGCTGAAACTGCAAGCAGGTGGCCACTGGAAAGGATAGATGTCAATCCTCTAACGCTGTCTGATTGCCTGAAGATGCCTTCCACTACCAAATGTCATCTCCTTTCTCGACCCAGAGAGGCTGTAGGTAGATGGCTAAAAACTCCTGTTGTAGCAGGGAAGAACAAACGTGACTTCACATCAGATCTATTCCTTTATCTCTAACCTTTGGTGCTGTGTTGCCAGTGCTTAGGCATGCTGACTCTGCACCTTTGTAAAAGAACATTGCCTATAGCCTGAAATATACATGATATCCCTTTCTCAAGACTTTGCCTCCCAGGATTGACCTTTAAAGCCATAACACTTTTTGTTCACTGGTGTTGTTGTTCAGTCCATAAGTCACTTCTGACTCTTTGCAACCCCATGGACTGCAGCACACCAGGCTCCTCTGCCCTCCACTATCTCCCAGAGTTTGCTTAAATTCAGGTCCATTGAGTTGGTGATGCTATTTAACCATCTCACCCTCTGCCTCTCCCTTCTTTTTTCGCCTTCAGTCTTTCCCAGCATCAGGGTCTTTTCCAGTGAGTGAGCTCTTTGCATCGGGGGCCAAAGTATTGGAGCTTCAGCTTCAGCAACAGTCCTCCCAATGAATATTTAGGGTTGAATCTTTAACTGATTTCTTTTAGGAGTAACTCCTTGCATCCCAAGGGACTCTAAAGAGTCTTCTCCAGCACCACAATTCAAAAGCATCAATTCCTTGGAGCTCAGCCTTCTTTATGGTCCATCTCTCACATCCACACATGACTACTGGGAAAACCATAGCTTTGACTATGTGGACCTTTGCTGGCAAATTGGTGTCTCTGCTTTTTAATACACTGTTTACCTTTGTCATAACTTTCCTTCCAAGGAGCAAGCATCTTTTACTTTCATGGCTACAAGCACCATTTGCAGTGATTTCAGAACCTAAGAAAAGAACGTATGTCCACTTTTCTCTCTTCTATTTGCTGTGAAGTGATGGGACTGGATGCCATGATCTCATTTTTATTTTAAATGCTGTGTTTTAGGGCAGCCTTTTCACTCTTCTTTTTTACCCTTTTCATTCATATACAGATAAAATGCTGCAAAACAGAAAATGCTTGTCTTCTTGTAGGTTTACATAAATATCTTGACAACAGCTGCATGGAGAGCTTTAAGAACAAGGGATTATCACACCTCCTCCAGTGTCTGGCTGGACCCAAGAAGTCTACAACAACCAACCACATTACCTCCCTTTCTAGTGTAAAAGAAGCCTGACTTCTAACTCCAGTAAGATGTTTCTTTGGGTCAGTTGCCCATCTTCTCGGTCTGCTAGCTTTCCAAAAAAGTTACTATTCCGTGCCCCAGCACCTTGTTCTTTGCCTGTCTTGTGGTGAGCAGTAGAAATCTGTACTCAGTAATGCTACTGTAGTCCATTTTCTCAACCTGGGTCAGTTTCAACTCCACATGTCACTACAGATGGGAGTTCACTCACCTCCTGTGTACCTGGCCAGTACCTCTGCCCCCTGACTAAGCAGACACCTGAATGGAGAGCAAAATATTGCCTCTCTCCCTATAGGCACTTTCTTCTCCCTTTGAGTGATGTTTTTGGGGGCTGTCTCCATTGGTTTTTGGGTGAGAAACCCCTCTTTCCCCCTCCACAGGGATGTTCTCTATTGCCCAGCCCCCCCCCCCCCCCCCCCCCCCACCCAGTGAGTGCCTCCACTTCTGAGTGGTTGGAGTGGTCAGAACTAGCATCACCCAATAAATTCCAACCAAGGGAAGTGAATGCAATTTACAATGGGTCTTTTGGACCTTCCTGAAGTTTTCCTTGTGCCTTACCTTTTCCAAAACCAGCTCATTTGTTCTTCTGGTATGTATGCCAAGAAGTTGGCAGCCCCAGTCTACAGATTTGGTCAGCTCAGGCTCCGTGTGCCCTCAGGGGCTGGTTAGGTTTCCTGATCTTTATTATGGTAAGTGAGATGCAATAGTTGCTTCCTGCTTGAGTCTCTGGCCAGATTTCTTCATCAATGTGCCTGTCCAGTACACCTTGTGTGCATGAATTAGTTGTTCAGTCATGTCTGAATTTTTGTGACCCCATTTTCTGTGTAGCCTTTCAGGCTCTTCTGTCCATGGAATTCTCCAGGCAAGTGTTCTGGAGTGTAGCCATTCCCTTCTCCAGGGGATCTTCCTGACCCATGGATTGAACCCAGATCTCCTGCATTGTGGGCAGATTTCTTACCATCTGAACCACCAGGCAAGGCTAATACTTGCTTTTCCCACATAATGACATGGGATGAAACTGCCTCCCTTTCTCTGTGTATTTCAGTGTGTTTGAGGAAGTAAGCAATAATGATACCTTTTTAAAAAGTCTATTTGATTACCCCAACTTGTGCTGGGTCTTTACAGTCCTAGCAAGGCTTTAGGGGGCATGGGTGGTGATCTTTATTCAAGACCCACTACTCCGTGTCTTCAAAGGCTGTGTGCTCATGGAGGACTTCCCTGATTGTCCAGTCTACAGCAGCCCCCTTGGTCACTTTCTAGCACATCTCATGCTGTTGATTTCACTCATTATTGCCACCATCTGACTTGTTCTTATTTCCTGTTGGCCTCCTCCATCAGACAAGAAAGCCATAATCCAGAGATCTTGTCTATCTTGTTTATTCCATGTCGTGAGTTCTAGCAGAGTGTGTGGTACACAGTAGGTGGTCAAGCACAGTTTTGTTGTTGTTGTTGAACAATCAACTACCTGGGAAAATAAACCTACCTTTTGATTTACAGAGGAGGATATGAGACTCAGAGAAGGCAACTGAACTGCCCAAGGTCACACGGTCACTGAGGCAGAGCTGAGACTTTGAACTCAGTGAGTTCTGTTGAAGGCAGAAGTTGTACTTTCCCAAGAGATGAGTGTTGAGTTTAAAAAAAGCAAACAAAAGATGCACAATGTTAGAGCTGTGTGTGAAGGTTTTTGTTTGTTTTTTTTTTGGGGGGGTGTGGAAAAATGAGAACTGCAGCCCTGGAGAGAGCATCTCAGATAGGTCTGAGGAATTTCTCCAAAGAGGTAGTGGGGGAATGAGAATATATGTGATTTTGGTGAAGGGAGAGTTCATGCAATCAAGCGCTTATCTTACAAAAGGTTTTGTGCTAGTCACAAGGAGCTGATGTCACCATGGAGGGTTTAATGCTTTTCTGGATATGAAGAAATACAGGGATTGGGATTATGAAGTCAGTTCCTGAAAATATTTAATTATCTAAGGACCCGTTCCACCAGTTTTCCTGGGGCACAAAGTGCCTCATTCTCCACCGTGAACTCCCTTCAGGGCGTATTGAAGGTCAGCGGTTGTGGCAGCACAGGGTTCAATCTCCACAGAGGCAGCACATTTGCCCTTGGCAAGCCCATTTGCCTTTGACACAAAGAAATGAAATGCTGAGGGCCTGAGGAGAAGGGGGCAACAGAGAGTGAGATAGTTCGGTGGTGTCACCAACTCAATAGACTTGAATTTGAGCAAACTCTGGGAGATAGTGAAGGACAGGGAAGCCTGGCGTGCCACAGTCCATGGGGTCACAAAGAGTCAGACACAATGAGTGACTGAACAGCAACAACATGAGGTAAGAAATGGTGAAATTTCAGGTAGCAGGCAGCCTGCATGCTTGTTCTGATCCTGGGTAGATGGCAGCTGGTGGTACTGAAGCAGAGTTTTAGTTTCTTGCACAGGAATTGAACTTGGATAGCCTGGACAACTTCCCTGGTGGCTCAGATGGTAAAGAATCTGCCTGCAATGCAGGAGACTGGGTTCAGTCCCTGGGTAGAGAAGATCCCCTGGAGGAGGGCATGACAACCCACTCCAGTATTCTTGCCTGGAGAATCCCACGGACAGAGGAGTCTGGCAGGCTACAGTCCATAGGGTCACAAACAGTTGAACACAACTGAGCGACTAACACACATGCAGCCTGGGGGTGGGGAGGCAAAAAAAAAACCCTGGGAATTCTAGCTTCTATACCATCAAGTCTTAGAGACTAAGAAGGAAGATGCCCTATTGTCTCTTGCCCCATTTGAAAAATGAATTTCTCTAAGGCAAGCCTGTAAAACACAGGTACAAAATTTATTATCAGAGACACAGAATAACATGTGGAAAATCACACAGGGAAAGTTTGTTTATTTAGGACAGAAGCAAGGCAGAAGTACACACCCAGAGAGAAACAGTGCAGGTGTCCCCTCTAAAGAGGAAGAGCATGGAAAAGAGGCAGTTAAATCATATTTATGAGCTCCCCTGGTGGCTCAGATGGTAAAGAATCTGCCTGTAATGCAGGAGACTTGGATTCGCTCCCTGAGTCAGGAAAATCCCCTGGAGGAGGGAATGGCTTCCCACACCAGTAAGGCAGTTCTTCCAGGTCTTTATTTACCTTTGGTCCTTTATCTCATTTCTTTGTTTACACCTGACCTTCCCTGTGGTTTTGTCACTCAGTGTCAGACTCTTTGCAACCACATGGACTGTAGCTCACCAGTCTTCTCTGTCCATGGGATTCTCCATGAGTGGATTGCCATTCCATTCTCCAGAGGATCTTCCTGACCTAAGGATTGAACCCTGGTCTCCTGCATTGTAGGCAGATTCTTTACCATTTGAGCTACAGGTAAGTCCTTCCTACAGGGAAGACCTTCACTAGGACCCTCCTCTACACACTTGCACATCTTTTTGTCCGAATGGATACCAGTGCAGAGGCCTGGGGGAGGTTCAACAATACCTATTATGGGGCGGCAACCCCTCCCTTATTGACTCTGTGCGTGTGCAGTGGGGGAGACTTCCTTGACCTCAGGAGCGATAGATTTGCTCATCTTATCTCTTTGTTCTAGCAGAGCTAGTTCCTGCCATTAACTTTGTCCTTGGGGTGTTAGGGAAAACAAAGTTACAATTTATTCTGCTTGACAAAGTCCAGCTGCTCTGCCCAGGGCCCATCTATCTCTTGCCTAAGCTCTAGAGAGATGCCAGGCCGGTTCCTGGGAGACGTGTCTTCATGGCAAGATGAAATAAGAACTGCTCATCCGTTTTATGTGCCAACTGTGTCTTCTCAGGTGGCTCGGTGGTAAAGAATCTGCCTGCTGATGCAGGGGATGTGAGTTTGATCGCTGGCTTGGAAAGATCCCCTGGAGAAGGAAATGTCACCCCACTGCAGTACTCTTGCCTGGAAAAATCCCATGGACAGAGGAACCTGGTAGGCTACAGTCTATTGGGTCCCAAAAAGTTGGACATAACTTAGTGACTAGACAACAATGTGCTCCTCACCATTCCAGATTCCTATTTCTTTTAAAAATTGTGTCTTACTGTTGGTGGGAATGCAAACTAGTACAAGCCATTATGGAGAACAGTGTGGAGATTCCTTTAAAACTGGAAATAGAACTGCCATATGACCCAGCAATCCCATTGCTGGCATACACACCTGGGAAACCAGAATTGAAAGAGACACATGCACCCCAATGTTCATCACAGCACTGTTTACAATAGCCAGGACATGGAAGCAACCTAGATGTTCATCAGCAGACAAATGGATAAGAAAGCTGTAGTATATATACACAATGGAATATTACTCAGCCATTAAAAAGAATACATTTGAATCAGTTCTAATGAGGTGGATGAAACTGGAGCCTATTATACACAGTGAAGTAAGTCAGAAAGAAAAACACCAATACAGTATACTAACGCATATATGTGGAATTTAGAAAGACAATAACGATGACATTATATGCGAGACAGCAAAAGCGACACAGATGTATAAAACAGTCTTTTGGACTCTGTGGGAGAAGGAGAGGGTGGGATGATTTGAGAGAATGGCATTGAAACATGTATATTATCATATGTGAAATAGATCGCCAGTCCAGGTTTGATGCACAATACAAGATGCTCGGGGCTGGTGCACTGGGATGACCCAGAGGGATGGGATGGGGAGGGAGGTGGGATGGGGGTTCAGGATGGGGAACACATGTATACCCATGGCTGATTCATGTCAATGTATGGCAAAACCAATACAATATTGTAAAGTAATTAGCCTCCAATTAAAATAAATAAATTAAAAAAAAATAAAAATCGTGTCTTAGAAATTATAGCAGCTCAGTGTGGGTTATCAATGCATTAGAGTAGGGGGTCCCCAACCCTTTTGGCACCAGGGACCAGTTTTACAAAAGGTAAATTTCGACTGACGAGGTGGCACAAGGGATGGTTTCAGATGATTCATTCGCATGACGTTTTTTGTATACTTTATATGTCCGTTATTATTACATTGTGGAATATAATGAAATAATTACACAACTTACCATAATACAGATTCAGTGAGAGCTCTGAGGTTGTTTTCCTGCAAGTAGATGGTCCCATCTAGGGGTGATGGGATAGCCATGAAAGTGAAAGTGAAAGCAGCTCAGTCGTGTCCGACTCTGTGACCCCACGGACTATATGGTCCATGGCATTCTCCAGGCCAGAAAACTGGAGTGGGTAGCCTTTTCCCTCTCCAGGGGGTCTTCCCAACCCAGGGATTGAACCCAGGTCTCCCGCATTGTAGGTGGGTTCTTCACCAGCTGAGCCACCAGCTGGGAATGCCACGAGGCGTGACTAAATAAAGATGAAGCATCGCTGGCTTGCTCTCCCACCGCTCACATCCTGCTGTGTGGCCCAGTTCCTAACAGGCCAGGAACCAGTACTTGTCCATGGCCAGGGGACTGAGACTACAATTCTACTTCCTCCA
Source organism: Bos indicus x Bos taurus (assembly GCF_003369695.1). Lineage (NCBI taxonomy): Eukaryota > Metazoa > Chordata > Mammalia > Artiodactyla > Bovidae > Bos > Bos indicus x Bos taurus. The sequence goes on from NC_040082.1 coordinate 102,992,226, forward strand.
ATTCCCCCACAGTGAGTGGATTCCTTTGGTTTTTTTCCCAATACATGCGCAAAGTGTGCACACATACACACACGTTCCTGTTTCATTTATGAATGGAACCTTTACTCACATACCATTTTTGAAACATACTTTCCCCTACTCTGTCTTTGCTTAATACGATGTTTGCAACTCTCTGTGACATTCTATCAGCCTATTTAACACATATGAAGAAAGTGGTTCAGAGGGGTGACACCAAGTGACCAGAATAGCTGATGTGATACAAGCTTGCCCACTGAACCATTCTGGATGAGGGTGGAAGAACCCCTGGAGAAGGCACAGTGGGTGAAGTGTTTTCAACACAGGCTGGGGGACATTTCATAAGCCAGGCTTCTGTGATTTGGCAGCTGAGATGTTTGTGTTTGATGAAAAACCATTGGGGATGCTCCAGCCTCCTCAGGTTCTGCACAGAATTTCTTCTTCTGAGTGTGCCTGCCTCCTGTGCTGCCTCCCCTTTCCCTTCTACCACCTGATCCAGGAGTCAGGGGAGCCAGGCCAGTAGACCCTGTCCTTGTGTTGGCTACAGAGACCTGCTGTGGCTTGAGTATTTGGTCCTGGCTACAGAAAGTTAGATACCTGCTTAGAGCTTCAATATGGGGCTAGAATTTGCTCTGCATGTTGCCCTTCATAAGGATCAATTTATTGTTGTCCCATAGCTAAATCACATCTGAGTCCTTGCAGCCCCATGGATTACAGCATTCCAGGCTCCTCTGTCCTCCACTATCTCCCAGAGTTTGTTGAAATTCATGTCTCTTGAGTCAGTAATGCTATCTAATCATCTCATCCTGTGCAGTCTTCTTCTCCTTTTGCCTTCAATCTTTCCCAGCATCAGGGTCTTTTCCAACAAGTCGGATTATTGCATCAGGTGGCCAAAGTATTGGAGCCTCAGCAACAATTCTTCCAATGACTATTTAGGATTGATTTCCTCTAGGACTGACTGGTTTGATCTAGCTGTCCAAGGGAATCTCAAGAGTCTTCTCCAGCACCATAGTTTAAAAGCATCAATTTTTTGGTGCTCAGCCTTTTTTATGGTCCAATGCTTTATGGTCCATAAATGGCTACTGGAAAAAACCATAGCTTTGACTATACAAACCTTTGTCAGTAAAGTGGTATCTCTACTTTTTAATATGCTATCTAGGCTTGTAGATAATTTTAATTTTAGTTTCATGGCTGCAGTCACCATCTGCAGTGATTTTGGGGGCCAAGAAAATAAAATCTGTCATTGCTTCTACCTTTTCCCCATCTATTTGCCATGAAGTAATGGGACCAGATGCTAAAGGTCAATCACATGATCTCAACTTTTAGCACAGATGTCAAAGGACAACACCCACTTGCCATTTTGTGCAGCCTGGATGTTCTACCCAATGTCTGTTCTTGGAGGCTGTTGCTCCTCATTCAGGTCTCTGCCCATCCACACCCTTGGACTAAGGTAGGATGTTCTCTGGACACATCACTCACCACTCTCTGACACATCCTTGGTGATTCATTCAATCATTGCCCATCTCCTCACAAGATGTGAGCCCCTTGACAGCAGGGAAAATATCTGCAGTGCTCACTGCTGCATCCCTGTGCCTGAAATAGTAACAATCATGGTTGTAGGAACAGCTCCAAAGGTATAGATTTTTCTCTTTATAACTGAAAATTAGAATTAGCAGGATGAAGGAAGGCACTGTGCTCCCTGTGTCCTTTTCTGAATCCAGGCTCAGGAGTCTTATGGCAACACTTCCTAAAACTCGAAGCAGTGTACACAGTTCCCCTAGGTATCTATTTAGATGCAGTTTGGAGTCTGTTTCCACACGGGGGTTTCTGTATTTATTTGCAAACTCTCAGGTGATATGGTGGGATGGCAGTTTGAGGACCACACTTTCGGCAGCCTAGCCTTGGAACTGCCTGATGCAAACCTTTCTCTCCTTCCCAGTTTTACAATGAGTGTTATTATGTGTCAGGCTTTGCTATCACCTGTACAGTCTTATTTAACTAATTTGCTGGGGAGCTGCTGCAAGTTGCTTCACGTCTCTGAATTTCCAGCTCCTCCTCTGTAAAACTGGGCCAAGGCTGTTGGAAGATTACGTCAATAACAACGACAACAACAAACAATGACTTGCATTTACTGACCCCTTCCTCTGTCTTCTGTGTTCTGTAAGCATTGTCTCTTAGTGATCCCTCCCATTTTCCATGAGAGGTGATGCTAATGAAATGCCCACTTACACACAGGGAAGAAGGAGAGCTTCATGGTTCAGGCTACCCAGCGTGAGGCCTGGGTCACAGCCTGTTTCCATCACATATATGACTTTGGGTGAGTCACTCACATAGTTTTCAGTCTCAGTTTCCTCAACTCTAAAATGAAAAGCAAACAAAAAAGTTCATACATGAGAAGGCGTCAAACAGCTTCAGTGGCCCCTGTTGGCAAATGCTGGGTGGTGGTTGCCATTGCTGCTCTAGGCTTCCTGCTTATTCCTGGCCCATAGTTGGTCTGCAGTGAGTTGAACCCCTTCAGGCACTGGGGCTCCTTCTATGTGTATGTTGTCATTTCATGGTTTATCATATTCTGGCCTTGCCACTTTAACCCTGATGTGAATGAACTTGCCAGGAGGCAAAATCTACCCCTGTGGAGGAGAAGGTCATTCTTGGGGGAAGATGCACCCCACACCCCTGAGAACATTAGGATCCTCCACTTGAATCCCCCAGCCAGTGTTGAGGGGAAGGATGTTTGGAGTCTCTCTAGCATTCCACCAGTTTCAGGACAGTCCTCTCCCCACTCCCCTGCTCAGTTTCTTTGCCAGGAGCTCCATCCTTCAAGTTCTCTGTCACCTGAGACCACACCACAGGACAATTCTGGACAGGATCAAGGAAGGACCAGGAGGGGACACCAGATCCACTGGGTGGTTCATCCCAGATGTGGGAAGATGATCCACGTGATGATACGAGGACCTCAAGATATCTCTCCACTGGGGTGACCATATTGGCAGAGAATCCACCATTATAAATGCCCCCAGATTAGTAGAGTGTCATCCCTTATGAATGGGAGTGGAACAGTATAGCACAGGAGAAAGGCTTAGGCTTGGCGGTATGACAGACCTGGCTTCTTTCCAGCTTTGCAACTTAGGTTAGAGCTTTACCTCTATGAACTTCAGTTTACTCTTTTGTTAAATAGGTATCTTTCCTTCTGCCATCACTTGGGCCCGTCTGCCTGACCCCAGGGTGCTGGCCCAGAGCCCTGAGGGAAAGGTGATGCATTATCTTGCTGGAAGAACATCCTGCACACAGTGGGATTACTATATGTAGAGCACTGGACATACAGTAGGCATACTATACATGGAGCACTCAGCACACAACAGCTGTGTTTTACATAGATTATCAAAGACACGGTAGGTTTTCTTTACATACCACACCTAACACATAGTAGGTGTGCCTTGTGTAGGGACTCAGCACTTAGTAGGCACGCCTTGTGGAGAATCTTCAGTACACCCTGGCCATGTAGAACACCTCGCATACAGTAGACAGGATTTATGCAGAGTGCTTGGCACACAGTAGGTGCACTTTCAGTAGCCCATCCAGAACATAACAGGCACGCTTTATGCAGAGCTTCTGACACACTGTAGGCATGCTTTTTGAGGGACCCAGCACACAGTATGCACTTCTCATATACAGTTGTCACACAGAGTTGTTTCCTTTATGCAAATCTTATTTCAGGGTCTCATCCAACATCCCATTTCCCAGATAGGAAGGTTGAGATCAGAGAGGGTCTTCAAAGCCCACAGTATGAATGAGGGTGGGTCAGAACTCCACTCCCAGCTCTGCCTCTTCTGTGTGCATACGATTCTCTCTAGGTCCCTTGCAGCCTTACCCTTCATGTCTCAAGATGCCCTCTTCCGACTGAGTCCTTTATTCCTTTGTAATTCTCAGCCGGGGGTGTTTCTCTGCTCCTGCTCCCAGCAGTCATGTCTCAACCTGGGCCCTGGGCTGCTGAGAAGCAGGACTTGAATTCTTGTCAGGCTGTGTCACCAGGAGGTCAGAGAGTTCAGGTCTCCGAGCTCCCTGTTTCTGTACCCAGAAATGTTACATGACACCCTCCTGGCCCAGGCATGGAGAGGAGCCTTGGAAATGACTTCAGACAAGGCTGAGCTAGGCCCTGCTTGCATGATACCTGAATGTTCATGCTTTTATCTGCTACACTGTGCTTAGAGCAGCAGGTATGGCTGCACACCTGGGAGCCCAGAGTCATCTTTACCTGCCCCACGATTTTCCCATTTGGGATGTGATGAGTCCTGAGCATCCAGTGTACAAAATGTGACCCTGAACTTGTTCACAGGCCTCACCCTTTATTTGGACAGCCTCCAGATAGGGAGGAGGTAAGCAGGCAGTGAGGATTGGCTGGCTTAGTGTGGATCCTGGCAGTTTTTTCTTGGGTCAGGGTCAGACCACGCCGTCCCAGGAGGAGGAGGGGAGTTGTGCAGTACAAGCAGCTCTTGACAGAAGGTGAAAAGCTGGGGGTCATGGGGCTGGGGAGCCTGGCCTGGGGTGGGAAAGGCCACTGTTCTAGGCAGGGTGGCTCCAGGGAACAAGCTGGTCTGGGAGATGAGTGGATGTCAGTAGATAACTAACACACAAACATTCTGTGTGTGTGTCTTTCTATCTCTCTCTGTCTCTGATTCTCCCTCTTACCCTGACTTTCCTTTTTTGAGCCCATGTCTGCCCATTTCTGAGCCTGTCTTGCCCTGTCCCCAGCACTGACCCTGCCCTTTGCTCCCTTGCTCCTCCACTCTATCTCTGCTTCACAGCTCACCATCACTGCCTCTTCTTTCACCCTCAGGAGCTCAGCCTTCACCCTGTTTGCCCCACAGGATGCTGGAGCTGAGCCTATCTCGGCTGGGACTCGGGCCGCTGGCAGCCTCCCCGTGGCTGCTGCCGCTCCTGGCTGGGGTCTCCTGGATCCTGGCCCGCGTCCTGGCCTGGACCTACACCTTCTACAACAACTCTCGCCGCCTCCGATGTTTCCTGCAGCCCCCAAAACCGAACTGGTTCTTGGGTCACATGAACCTGGTGAGTATGGGCAGCAGAATGGGTCTGGGGGATCAGGGTGGATAGACTTTCTGAGGGTCAGGAATGGGGCTCAGGTTGGGGGTGGGGTCTAAGACAGCAGACAAGCAAGGGAAGCCAGGGAGCCCCCTCTTCCTCACTCACTCATTCCTCTGCTCTGCCATAGAGACCTTCCCCACATCCTGTCCTTCCAGCCCTAGTCTGTTTTGAGGTCCATTTCCCGCCTGACTTCCATACATTAGTGCACGGAGAAGGCAATGGCACCCCACTCCAGTACTTTTGCCTAGAAAATCCCATGGACGGAGGAGCCTGGTAGACTGTAGTCCATGGGGTCGCAAAGAGTCGGACACGACTGAGAGACTTCACTTTCCCTTTTCACTTTCATGCATTGGAGAAGGAAATGGCAACCCACTCCAGTGTTCTTGCCTGGAGAATCCCAGGGACGGGGAAGCGTGGTGGGCTGCCGTCTATGGGGTCGCACAGAGTCGGACACGACTGAAGCGACTTAGCAGCAGCAGCAGCAGCAGCACATTAGTTCAGGCTGTACAGAGCCTGGTCTCCTGGCCTCTCCAGTCTCCATGGTGACTTTGAGGTCTCCTCAAGGGTGCTGTCCAGGGTCTGCTCTGCTTGTGGTCCATTTCCTGTGTCTTTTCATTCTGGGTTACAGCTGTCCCACAGGAATTGGCTATCAACTCCCCACCCCCACCTATAGGACCACAGCTCCCCATACCCTCTCCCAGGATCCCTTCCTCTAATCTTACCTTCTCTCCTCCCAAGATATCCCAATGGGCTCATTGCCCAACCTGGATAAAGTTCACTTCTTCTTTAAGAAGCCCTCTGTACTTGCCAACTTTGTGCCCAGACTTTGATCTTTGAATTGGTTCTGCTTATGATTAATAAACAGTCAATTGTCCAATTATATATTAATCGCCTTCCAGTGGGGTCACACAGAGTCAGACACGACTGAAGTGACTTAGCAGCAGCAGTTTGATGCTAGTTCTAGGGAGCAGTCACTACAATGTGTACTCCAGGGCTGGCATACTGTAAGCACGCAAAATAAATGTTTGGTTATCTAGGTGACGAACTTGCCATTACCCTCTTCTGTCAAGGTCAAAGGAATGAGTACCCAGCCCTTCCCATCTAACAGCCCGGCTGAGAGATGAGAACATTTTTTCTTTCCTGTCTGGGATGAGAACTACAACTTGAGGGAGGACTTGACTACAATTTTCCTGTTTATTATGGCAAAGTTCAGAAGCCCAGAACAGGGGGCACTCCAAAGCTTGCTGTGTAGATTTCCTGAGAGTCTGGGTCTAGAAATGGTCTCTGCAAGCCCTGGAGGTGACAGGAATGTTATAAAATTACTGCAGTTCTGCTCTTCCCTCCAAGGGCTTGGCTGTGTGGTCTGGTCTGGACTTTTCCTTCCTGCGGCCCCTCTTGCTGTGTGACCTTGGCTGAGTCACTCTCTCTCTCTGGACCAGTTCTCAAAGTGCACTGAACCCTCACCTGAGGTCCTTGGGGAGAGGGGAACAAAGCCCCAAAGTAAAAGTGACGTATGTTCACCTGCCTAGAGCACCTGGAGCACCTTTGTCAAGCTTGAATGGAGCATCCTGATGGACCTGACGCTTCTCTAGGAGCATCATCTTCTTCCCGTTGGGCTGCATATGGTGTCAGTTTCTTCATCTATAAGTGGTGTGATTGAAAGTTGTATCCTGAGGTTGCAGAGGAATAGACAGACAGGATGCACTCTTCACAGAGCCTAGCCAACAGAGAAAGTTTGTAGGTCTGAGATGCTTTCTTGATTAATGTCTGTCCCTTGGGATCTGCCAGGGCTGGAAGGTCCCAGGTCTGCAGACCCTTTACCATGTAAGGAACTGGAGGCCATGTGAACCATCCAGATTATGAAAGGATGTGGGACCCAAACCTAGGGAGAAGTCCTGAGGCCACCCTGCATCCACAAACCTCCCCCATAGGGATCTCCTCCTGTAGGCACTCCTGGAACTGGGACCACTCCCAGGACATGAAAAATCTGACTTCTTAAGTCAAGGTCAACCTCCCTATGGGTAGAGAGCCTGTCTTTTCCCTGTGTCCTGGGGTACATCCTTGGGACTTGGAGATGCTCCATGTCCCTTCTGCCCCCAGAGAAGGAGGAAGCAGAGATTCTCTCCATCTGTACAGAATCTGACATACTGTCCACTGCTCCTTCTGGAAGTGATGGCTCTTCCCTTGCTTGCAGGTGCCCTCCACGGAGCAGGGCCTGATCTACTTCACTCAGATGGCGGCCAACTACCCCCGTGGATATTTGATCTGGTTTGGCCCCATTATCCCAATGGTCATCTTCTGCCACCCTGACATGCTCCGGAGCATCACCAACGCCTCAGGTACCCAGGCAGAGCTTGTGGTGGTGGGTGCCATGACACATTTGAGGGATTCCAGCTCCTCCTTGCCAACATTTGATGTGGCCCCTACAGGACCATGGCCCCTCCTCCCCTCTCTGGCTCAGCCGTTTCCTCCTTTCTTTCATATATTCATCAGCCCCCATTTCACTGTCTCCTTCTTCCTCACTCTGTTATCTATACCCCACTCTGGTGCCCTGTTGAAAGATGTCCCAATCTCAGGACTCAGAGATGGAACAGGATATCCCTGATCTGGTATGGTTGGTCAGGAATTGGCTGGACGGAGATAGGCTGTGGCGACCCAAAAAGAAGCAAGGTCCTCTGTCAGGGCATGTTGGAAGGCTTTCTGGAAGAGGAGGTGCTGGAACTGGATCTGGAACAATGAACAGATATATTTGAAAGCAGAGGGTAGAGTGATGCAGTGGGCATCCATAGCATCCCAGGCCCCCTGGCAGGTCTGCCCTCACTCATCCCCAGATCCCCAGCAATGAAAGTTTATGTCTGGTGCATGATCTGGGCTGCTATTTTTGTGACATCCACCTCTCCAGTGGGTCGGTTTCTTGACCGTATCCTGTGGCTCAGCCACTTCTAATTCTGGGCCTTCCTTCCCGGCTGATCCAGGGTATTCGAAGCGGGGACGGCGTCGGCGACCTATTTATTTATTTAAATATTTTATCAAAGATATAAAGAGTAATAGGATGAGGATAGCTCAGTAGGAAAATTCAGTGGAGAAAAGAGGCTGAGTGGCTTGGTTTACGCCGGAGACCAATAAAACTTCAAGACAAGAAGTTTGCACCACTTACGTAGGCCGCAGGCGTCCTTCCGTTCTCCCGAAGGAGAGGAGACACTGAGGCCTCCCCGGTCGGATCTTAGAAGCCCAGGCATAATTAGTAAGCATGGCGGGTTCCGCGCTCCAGATGGAGACTCAACCAGAGTGAGAGAGAGAGCGACATGGGGAGACCAGTATTTCGAGAAACTGATCCCAATTCTTTATTTTCCAGAGTCTGTTTTTATACACTGAGATGTTATACAAAAGTCACGTGGGGACAGCAGTCCTGACTTTTATTAAAGTCAGGTGCTTCACACAAATGTATACAGAGGTCTTAGGGATGTTACATCATCTTCTGGCCAGGGGGGCCTGCTGACAATTTACGACCCTCTCCTTGTGACAGCGGTCAGTCAGTCAGGACACTTATTTCTCCAGGGCTGATTAGTCTCAAAACAGACGCCACCCAAATAAGGTTACATTCCTACAGGGTGAGGGTGTAGTGGGTTTTAGTTAAGGAAAGAATTTACTTAGCCTAAGGTCTAACGTGATTAATATCAAAGGTTAATACTTATTCCTTCTATATATTCATTAATGTGTGTAAGGGCAGGGGATATGGAGACTTAGCAACAAACGTTGGCTCAACAAATGAAAAACCCTTCACCAACACAATTTCTAATTAGCCCACTATACTTATAGTTTTCTAACTTCTCTAAAGAACCTGTTTTTAGAGGGTTTAAAGCATCTCGTGCCTCTCACGGTTGGGAGGCTGTGAGCAATCACATGTGGCCCGACGAGCCTGTCAGGCAGGCTAGAGAACCTTCAGAGGAGTTTGTAGGTTAAAACACTCTTGTCACACCCAAGAGTTTTTATTGACTGGAGCTCTAGGTTAACTCCTTCTCCGAAAGAGGTGGTGGGGGACAGCCCCCCGTAAAGTCAGAGGTGTAGGTAAGAGCACAAAGTAGTAAAGTAGGCAGGCTCTGGTTATGGGGGTAGATGCTCGAGGAGTTCCAGGGGGACTCCTGAGGCTCGATCCCGCCTTTGCATATGTCGAGCCTCCTTCCTCATGACCTTTGTCACGGGCGGAGTACCTCACTCTGGCCCCCAACACAGTGCCCAGGAATCTCCCTGAGGAGACTCTACCTCATCCCACCCTGGCTCCCTAACTTTGTCCCCTGCCCCGCCCATCCACAGACAGACCAGGCAAGCAGGGGAATGGGCAGCTTCTGACAGAGACCTGGTTTCTGACACCAGAATGCTGAGTGACTCTGAGAAGGGCCCTAGCTCTCTCTGGCTGCTGAAGTTTCTTTCAGCTGTTAGTGGTGGAAACTCAACCCTGTATGATCTATACAAAGAAAGAGTATCAGTTGACTGTAAACTCCAAGGAAGATGTCTTCAGGACAGCTGGATCTGGGTCTTAAAATGTCATCAGAAATCTGTTTTCATCATTTAGTTCTGTGTTCATCTGTGATGGCTTCCCTCTTATCCTGGTAAGATTGAATCCTCCAAGCTAAACCTCCATAGAAAAGTGAACTCATTAAAAACAGTTTTAGAAAAAGTTGAAGGTTCCCTTTAATTTGCCTGGCTGGGGTCATAAGACCAATTCCCATGTTCCTGAGAGTCTGATTGCATGTCTTGGCAGGCACAGGGTTACCTGAGCTATTGTTTTAGGGCTCAGAGCAGTTCAGTGGTTAAGAACTCAGACCCTGGATTCAGGCATACCTGGCCTCATGTGTCAGGCATAGTATCTGTGTGACTGTGGGCAAGTCATTTCAATATTCAGAGCCTCAGTTTCCTTATCTGGAATATGGGGGTGGGAGAGAAGTGAGTTGAACGTGGTGTTTGGGTCCACACAGGGAAAGACCCTTTCTATCCCTGCACCTGAAGGGACATCCAGCTGTCCTTTATGGAGAGTGTGGGGAAGGAGCCTGAGAAAGCGTGAGGACAGAGGAGCAGCTGATGAAATTGATTCATGGCTTCAGGTGCGGCTCTCTGCCCTGCAGGTCCTTCCCTCTGGCAGCCTAGAAGAGCTTGAATTAGGTCCTAATTGTTCCTCTCCAGATTCAGAGCTGGAAGGAAGGTCTTCTGTACACACAGGGCCTGGCCGGCACCTATGGGGATGCTTGCTGCTGGTGGGTGGGGCCCTGGCACGTGGTCATCTACATCATCCACCCCACCTGCATCAAACCTGTGCTTTTTGCTCCAGGTAGATCCTTGGCCACAGCTTGTCCCCTGTCATGGTCTGTGTTGCTTCTAATTGGGCAGCTGATCATGATGCAGACAGTGGGGGGGGAGGGGGGGGCGGGGGGTGTGGCCAGGGTACCACTGTTTCTCAAGGCAGACTCCCACCTGCCTGACCTCCAGTCAAGTCTGTGCAGTGTCTGTTGCATGGCTACATCTGGTCACATTTATGTATCCACATGGATTCTGGTTACAATTGGTGTATGTTATACCTGGTGCCACCTAGTATATTTTATACCTGAGCTCAAAGATGTTCTCAGTCATGTCTGGAGCTCACCTGTGGCCAAGGACATTTGAGGCATCTAGGAGTCTCTCCGGTTCTTATCTGAAATGTCATTAGAGATTGTCTGGTTCTCCTGTTAATCACTCCTGGGCCACATGTGAGGTTTGCCTCAGGTCTGGGGCTCAGGGTCACTTTGAGAAATGCCTGAGACCTTGTGTGAATCCTGCCTGTTTTAGGTCTTAAGGTATGCCTGGATCACACATGGTTCATGTCTGTGAGGTCACTGGATTCAAGTCATGCCTGGAGCCTGCCTGGGGCACCCTGGGAACAGGTCAGATGGTCTTCAGGTCCATGGCAGCGCTGTTGCATCATTTCAGGTTGTGTCATGCATGTTGGGGCCATGTCAGGCCATGGTAACACATGGGGCCATGTCAGATGTCTCAGAAGAGGTCCCCGTGCTGGGGCAGGTGTGGTGTTCTTGGTCCCTGTAAAGGTGTTTTGTAGAGGGCTGGGTTTTGCTTCCGTGTCAGAATGTGTTGGACTCTGTAGGCTATGTCAAGGAATGTTGGGGCATGTTGTGTCACTCTGGGGTGTGTCTAAGCACACTGAGTTGTGTCTATGGGCTCTACCTTTGCTCTTCTCTGTGCTGCAGCCTGGTCTGGTCACTTCTCCCTTCCCAGCTTCCTGTGCTCTTGGTCCCATTCTGTTATATTGGTCTTGGAGAGGGAATGTAGATTCCTGGCTGGAAGCCTCCATCCCTCAGCAAAAGTCCCTCTCCTTCCCATCTACGTGGCCCCTGATTTTCTTTATTCATTTCAGCTGCCATTGCACCCAAAGACATGCAGTTCTATGGCACTCTAAAACCCTGGCTTGGTGAGTAACTGTGAGTGAAGGGGATTGGGGATGACTTTGGGGATCCAGGGGAAGGTTCCTTTGCTCACTCCCTGTGGCTGTCTCTGCTAGGGGATGGGCTCCTGCTGAGTGCCGGTGACAAGTGGAGCAGCCACCGTCGCATGCTGACACCCGCCTTCCACTTCAACATCTTGAAGCCCTATATCAAGATTTTCACCAAGAGTGCAGAGATCATGCACGTGAGTCTCTTGAACCCAGGATCCCAGCTGGAGCCTTGAGGATAACGGGGACTCAGGAACATCTTGTCTGGAATTCTGGATCTTCCAGTTGACCTTGAGGCCATTGTTCTTCCTTCTGAACCTTAGTTTCCTTGGCTGATAAATAAGTATAATGTGAGCCTTGCTTTGCAAAGTGGTCAACATAATGTAATGGAGCCATGTTCCTGGCACATAGTAGGTGCTCAGAACGTGTTAGTTTCTCTTTTTCTTCACAGAAGCCTTGGAATCTTGAGACATATTTTAGGAAAATAATGAATGTTGTATAGTAGTTATTCTGGAGTAACAAATCACTTACAAACAATAACACAAAAGTGAAAGTCACTCAGTTGTGTCTGACTCTTTGTGACTCCATACAGTCCATGGAGTTCTCCAGGCTCAAATACTGGAGTAGGTAGCCTTTCCCATCTCCAGGGGATCTTCCCAACCCAGGGATTGAACCCAGGTCTCCCACATTGCAGGCGGATTCTTTACCAGCTGAGCCACCAGGGAAGCCCAAGAATACTGGAGTGGGTAGCCTATCCCTTCTCAGATGATCTTGGATCGTTTCACTGAGGTGAAATGGACTTCCTTTTGTGTGATTCTCTCCCTAGAAGACATTTCAGGTTTGTTCACTGGCAGAAGCAATATTCCAACAGACTGAGAAGAAACTGCAATGCCCTTTTATTTTTATTTTAGTTTTTAGTTGGAGTTTAATTGCTTTACAATGTTGAGTCAGTTTCTGCCATACCACAATGCTAATTAGTCATATATAGCAGCTTCCCCGTAGCTATCTGTTTTACACATAATAGTAATATATGCATCAACACTACTTTCTCAATTTGCTCCACCCCCTCTTCTCCCTGTTGTGTTCAAGAGTCTGTTCTCTATATCTGAATCTCCATTCCTGCCCTGCAATTAGGTTTATCAGTGCCATTTTTCCAGATTCTATGAAAAGTGAAAGTGTTAGTCTCTCAGTTGTGTCCAATTCTTTATGACCCCATGGACTGTAGTCCACAGGCTCCTCTGTCCATGGAACTCTCCAGGCAAGAATACTGGAGTGGGTTGCCATTCCCTTCTCCAGGGGTCTCCCTGATCCAGGGATTGAACCTGAGTCTCCTTGCATTGCAAGTGGATTCTTTAATGTTTGAGCCACCAGGGACGCAAATTCCGTATATATATATATATAACAAAATATTTGTTTTTCTCTTGGTCAATATAAAACTTACTTCACTCGGTGTAACAAGCTCTAGATTCATCCACCTCAGTACGACTGATTCACATTTGTTCCTTTTGATGGCTAAGTACATTGTACCTATGTACCTATGTACAACAACTTCTTCATCCATTCATCCGTCAATGGGCATCTAGGTTGTTTCCATATCCTGGCTATTGTAAATAGTGCAGCAATGAACATTAGGGTATATGTGACTTTTTGAACTATGATTTTCTCAAGATAATTGCTTAGTATTCCTGGTTTTTAAAGAAATCTCCATACTGCTCTCCACAGTGGCTTGTATCAATTTATAGTCACACCGATAGTGCAAGAGGGTTTCCTTTTCTCCACATACTCTCCAGCATTTATTGCTTGAGACTTTTCGATGATGGAAGTTCTAAATGGGGTGAGGTAATACCTCACTTTAGTTTTGATTTGCATTTCTCTAACAATGAGCAAGACTGAGCACCTTTTTTGTGTGTTTATTGGCCACCTGTATGTCTTTGGAGAAATTTCTCTTGAGGGCCTCTGCCCATTTTTTGATTGTCTTGTTTGTTTTTCTGATTTTGAGCTGCATCGGCTGCTTGTATATTTTGGAGATTAATCCTTTGTCAGTTTCTTTATTTGCAATTATTTTCTGCCATTCTGAGGGTTGTGTTTTCACATTATTCCAGATGGACCTAATTGATATCTACAGGAAAACCCTTCCAAGAGCAACAGAATACATTTTTTTTGTCCTCAAGTGCACATGTGACCCAGGATAGATCACATCTTGGGTCACAAATCAAGCCTTGGTAAATTTAAGAAAATTGAAATTGTATCAAGCATTTTTTTCTGACCCCTATGCTATGTGGTTAGGTATCAATTATAGGAAAAAACTGCAAAAAACACAAACACAATTTAAAAATACCCAAAACCAATGACACTGAAAACATGACAACTCGAAATCTATGGGATGCAGCAAAAATAGTTCTAAGAACTGCTTTTCAAGCCTACCTCAAAAAACAAGAAAAATATCAAATAAACAACCTAACATTACACCTAAGGCAAATAGAAAGGAAGAACAACAAACCCCCAAAGTTAGTGGAAGGAAAGGAATCAGAGAGATTGGAGCTGAAATAAAAAGAAATGAAGAAAAAAGTACCAAAGAGCAACAAAATTAAGGTGTTTCTTTGAGAAGATAAATAAATTGATAAACCATTAGCCAGACTTCTCAGGAAAGAAGAGGGAAGACTCAAATTGATAAAATTAGAATTGAAAAAGAAGTTACAACAGACAATGCAGAAATGCAATGCCTTTTCGGGTCTTGGTTTGGGGTACCCTGAAAGTCAAAGTCACTCAGTTGTGCCCGACTCTTTGTGACCCCATGGACTATACAGTCCATGGAATTCTCTAGGGCAGAATACTGGAGTGGGTAGCCTTTTCCTTCTCCAGGGGATCTTCCCAACCCAGGTCTGCCACACTGCAGGCAGATTCTTTACCAGCTGAGCCACAAGGGAAGCCCAAGAATACAGTAGTTGGTAGCCTATCCCTTCTCCAGTGGATCTTCCCGACTCAGGAATCGAACTGGGGTCTCCTGCATTGCAGGTGGATTCTTTACCAAGTGAACTATCAGGGAAGCCTATGGGGCACACTAGTCATCATTTTTCTTAGGTTATTGGCCAAAGCAGGTCCAAGGTCAACTCAGAATCAAAGGATGGTGAAATAAGCTCCACACCCTATTATAATCTACTTAAAAATCACATTGCAAAGGGTTTGAAGATTTTGTGAAGTGCTTGGGATTTTTCTATACTTGCAAATGGACAAGTGAGCTTGTTACTGTTTCATGGATTCTGCCATTAGACATGAGAGTCCTGAGTCACAGACAAAGGATAATTTATGGCATATGCTTCCTGTTGGTTTGTATTCTTCTTCCAAATAATCAAATTCTATGAGGATGACACAGGTGCCTGCTCGTGTAGTATGTTGTATTACAGTGGGTAAAACTACTAGGTTTAGGGACTCTATGACTTTTAGAACTAGAAGCAAGCCTGATATTTTCCCAGGAGGACACATTACCTCACTCCTCAAGGTTGTTTACTACAAACACAACTCTGAGAAATGGCCCAGGTAAAGAACATCAGGGTCTTCCAATTTTTTTAGTATACCAAGCAAGAATATGCAGGGATACTCAAGGCCCATGGAGGACCTTGGCCTTTCTCAACATAGGGGACAGTTTCCAAATCAGCTTTTAACAATGAAGATGATGAAAGCAAGACTTATTGAGCATTGGATTAATGTCACAAATTGATAAAGAATATACAGAGAGCAGGAGGCTGAGTCAGGATTTAAATCCAGGTCTCTTGACTTCCAGCAATGAGAACTTCACGTTCTACAAGTAACAGCTTACACTTCCACTCAAGCCTGATGCTCCCTGGGGATGGTCCTGGAACCAAGAGGCAAGGTCTTAGGGTAGTCCACCCAGGTGGTTGTGAAGGGGCCCCAGCTCTGTCTCCTTCTCTGACCAGGCCAAGTGGGAGCACCTGATCACAGAGGGCCACACCCATCTGGACATGTTTGAACACATCAGCCTCCTGACCCTGGACAATCTGCAGAAATGTGTCTTCAGTTTTGACAGCAATTGCCAAGAGTGAGTTTCATCGCTGGGCCTGGGAACATGAGTCATAGACTCAAGGAAATAGATGGGGGAGGGAGGACTGAGCAGGGCAATTGGAAGGGCCTTCCTGGAGGACGTGGCTCAGAGACGGACAACCCAGGACAGGAAATGCAAAGAGAAGGAGCTATCCTTCCTGGTAGGTAGAATCCTTTGATAAATGCAAGGAGGGTAGGATGAGAAAAGTATGCGCAACTGTGAGGAGACACCACGAAAAAAGGTTGGAGGAATGAGAAGGTAATATCTTAAGGGAATTCTGAAGTCAGGCTAAGAAGATATGAACTTTATTTGAGGTTTCCTGGAAGCTATGGAAGGTGTTTGAGCACATGAAGGTCTTGGTTAAAGTTGAGCTTGGACATCCGACTCAAGAGAATCCAATAGTCATTTAGACACTGGATGCTGTTGACACTGGATGTAAGGAGACTAAGGAAGGGGCTAGGCCATTGACCAGCTGGGAAAGGATAAGGGCTGAGACAAGTGGACAGTATGGAGAAGGAGAAGGGGGAGATACTGGGTGAGAGAGAAAGGAGAGAAGCATGGTATCTAAGCTATGCTCTGGGTGCCTGGGGCATGGAGGCAGCTCACTGAGATAGGATGTGGGTTGAGAAGAGTCTGAAGAGTCACATCTTCTGGCTCATCCCCACGCTGTATCTATGGGTTATTTGTTCTTGGAGCCTCAATTCCTGAAGGGAGGTAGATCCTAGCTTCTGGGCTTCAGGTTTTAAGTTGTTGCCTCCCTTATGCTCTCTTCCTCAGGAAGCCCAGTGAATATATCGCCGCCATCTTGGAGCTTAGTGCGCTTGTGTCAAAAAGAAACCAACAACTCTTCCTGTATATGGACTTCCTGTACTATCTCACCTCAGACGGGCAGCGCTTCCGCAATGCCTGCCGCCTAGTGCACGACTTCACAGATGCCGTCATTCAGGAGCGGCGCCGCACTCTCCCCAAGGAGAATATTGATGACTTCCTCAAGGCCAAGGCGAAGACCAAGACTTTGGACTTCATTGATGTGCTTCTGCTGACCAAGGTGAGTTCCTCCGGGATGTGAGTTCGAGAGGTAGAAAGGACTTTGATCTGATCAAATAATTTGAATGGGATGCAGAGGGTCCTGGGGAGCCGTGGAAGGTGCTTGTAGAAGGGAGGGATGGGTCAGGGATGTTTTAGAGATGATCATTTGCAGTATAGCCTGTAGGGGACTGCTGAGTCTGAAACTGTGAAGGGCCTGTGATTTGATTCTAATGCAAACTGATAAGTCAGTCTACCACTGCGATAGGCTCTACATGTAGGTACAGAATCTATCTATCTATCTATATATATATATACAGAATCCTGGAGCAGAGCAGCACATTTATTTCTCATGGCCATAATAGTAGCCTGAGTAGAATTGTAGCTCTGGGTCCCCATTCCCAAATGCCTATTAGGGCACCATGATGCTTTTTTTTGTATATCAGCCATGCTTGGATCTCAGTACAAGTACCTCTAGATTTTGACATTTGGAACTTATACAGGGCAATTGATACATCAGCCCCTTTATCCCTATGGAGAGAGGGAGAGAGGGACTGGAAGAAAGATTATTCTGGAGCTTAAACAAATACTCTGGTGAGAAGGCAAATTCTAAAGGTTCTATAGTTTATAACCCAGGTTGTAACCCAGATTGCCAGAAACTTTTTGCAGAAATCCCCTGTCATGTATAAACATGAAAATATTTACAGATCACTGATTCCTCTCACCAGGGACAACACAGTAGAGAAAGATGTTAAGGAGGAGGCCTATGGAATATGGCCTCTAGTTACAGGCTGAGCAAAGGATTTCTAGGGCTTCAGGTTGGGATTGGGTTCTTATATGCAGTTTTACAGATTGTTTCACATTAGACTCAGGGGCCCTCAGAACTAATGTGATTCTGGGGATCTTTCTTTCTCTGCAGGATGAGGATGGGAAGGGATTGTCAGATGAAGATATCCGCGCTGAAGCTGACACCTTCATGTTTGAGGGTGAGGGTCCCAGTTTGGGGCTAGAGGAAGGGAGGGAACTTGCTGAATTGACCCTGGACTACCCCATCCCTCCCCATGGGCCTTAATGCAAGGGAGCTGTCCATGCTCTAGTACTGAAGTAACCCAGAGACCCAAGCGGTTCTGGATGCCCCTCAGGCCATGATGCCACAGCCAGTGGCCTCTCCTGAGTCCTACACAGCCTTGCAAAACACATAGAATACAGGAAAGGGCAGAGTCTCTCTATCCCAGGGACTTGGTGTGTGGATCCTGGGCTACCTCATCCCTACCAATACCCCCATGGTCCTTACTGTGAGGGTGCTGTTCACCTTTGGTGCTGAAGTAGCCCAGAGATCCAAGTCTTTCTGGATGCTACTCAGGCCATGACACCACAGCCAGTGGTCTCTCCTGGATCCTGTACAACCTTGCAAAGCACCCAGAATACCAGGAGCGCTGCCGGCAAGAAGTGCAAGATCTTTTGAGGGACCGTGAGTCTAAAGAGATTGAATGGTGAGTTCAAGACCTCATGGCCTTTTTTTGAATCCCTCTCCTTGGCTCTGCTCCCTGGTTGGGGAAGAGAGAAAATCCTTTTGTCGATTCTTTCACTTAGTGGGAATAGGAACAGAACGCAGAGGCAAGATCTAGTACTCAGCATGCATAGCAAGGCAAGCTGGCTCTTGGGACAAAAATTTGGATTCTGAGATAATTTGCAACAATGTTTGAGGACAGATGATGACACTTGGCACATATTCAGTAAGTGAACTTCCCCTCCACTCCCTTAATTTTCTCTCTGAAATCACATGTTTTCAAACATCTTCACTCTGTGTTTCCTCATTTCCTTTCCCCTCTAGTTCCTCATATTATTTAGTCCAGGATTCAGAAGGATCATTGAGGGAATAAGGTATTCAACTCTTGTCCAGGGACACCCCCATCTTTCTCCACCCAGTCCCCATTTAGTAAACACTGCCACCCTGCCTCCCTATCCCCAGTTCTATACCATCTCCAATTCCTTCCAGCTTCTTTGTTGTCCTGGAGATTCAGGAAGGTCCCAGACGCCCCCAGTCTTTGCCTTCCAGGAGCTCCCAGCCTGGTGGAGGCATAGTTTCAAGTCAGGACACTTCCAGTGTACATGGGCAGGCCTGGAGTTTAGGCTAAGAGGGACAAAATCGAGGGTGGAAAAAAGTGCCTCAGATGAGACCCTGAGTATTGGTGAGTAGAGTAGATATTTGGGTGCATTTGAGATATAATTAGGTCAGGAAGACAGCAGGGAATAAATTAAGAACTAGGAGGAAAGGAGAAGAGAGAGAGAAAGGAAGGATGGAGAGAGGTGGTTGTTGTGAATATATAATTGACCTGTGGGAAGCATAATATTAATACACAGTATCCCAGAGCTTGAAGTGGATATCCATTTTTGGATATCCATGTAATCTCCAGGCTTTTAATGGAGCCTAAAATTTTAGCATGAAGATCATACTCAGATCAGATCAGATCAGTCACTCAGTCGTGTCCGACTCTTTGCGACCCCATGAATCGCAGCACGCCAGGCCTCCCTGTCCATCACCAACTCCCGGAGTTCACTCAGACTCACGTCCATCGAGTCAGTGATGCCATCCAGATATCTCATCCTCTGTCATCCCCTTCTCCTCTTGCCCCCAATCCCTCCCAGCATCAGAGTCTTTTCCAATGAGTCAACTCTTCGCATGAGGTGGCCAAAGTACTGGAGTTTCAGCTTTAGCATCATTCTTTCCAAAGAAATCCCAGGGCTGATCTCCTTCAGAATGGACTGGTTGGATCTCCTTGCAGTCCAAGGGACTCTCAAGAGTCTTCTCCAACACCACAGTTCAAAAGCATCAATTCTTCGGCACTCAGCCTTTTTCACAGTCCAACTCTCACATCCATACATGACCACAGGAAAAACCATAGCCTTGACTAGACGGACCTTTGTTGGCAAAGTAATGTCTCTGCTTTTCAATATGCTGTCTAGGTTGGTCATAACTTTCCTTCCAAGGAGTAAGCGTCTTTTAATTTCATGGCTGCAGTCACCATCTGTAGTGATTTTGGAGCCCAGAAAAATAAAGTCTGACACTGTTTCCACTGTTTCCCCATCTATTTCCCATGAAGTGATGGGACCAGATGCCATGATCTTCATTTTCTGAATGTTGAGCTTTAAGCCAACTTTTTCACGCTCCACTTTCACTTTCATCAAGAGGCTTTTTAGTCATCTGCATATCTGAGGTTATTGATATTTCTACCAGCAATCTTGATTCCAGCTTGTGCTTCTTCCAGCCCAGCGTTTCTCATGATGTACCTGCATATAAGTTAAATAAACAGGGTGACAATATACAGCCTTGATGAACTCCTTTTCCTATTTGGAACCAGTCTGTTGTTCCATGTCCAGTTCTAACTGTTGCTTCCTGACCTGCATGCAGATTTCTCAAGAGGCAGCTCAGGTGGTCTAGTATTCCCATCTCTTGAAGAATTTTCCACAGTTTATTGTGATCCACACAGTCAAAGGCTTTGGCATAGTCAATAAAGCAGAAATAGATGCTTTTCTGGAACTCTCTTGCTTTTTCCATGATCCAGCAGATGTTGTCAATTTGATCTCTGGTTCCTCTGCCTTTTCTAAAACCAGCTTGAACATCAGGAAGTTCACGGTTCACATATCACTGAAGCCTGGCTTGGAGAATTTTGAGCATTACTTTACTAGCGTGTGAGATGAGTGCAATTGTGCAGTAGTTTGAGCATTTTTTGGCATTGCCTTTCTTTGGGATTGGAATGAAAACTGACCTTTTCCAGTCTTGTGGCCACTGCTGAGTTTTCCAAATTTGCTGGCATATTGAGTGCAATTCACATGTTGTTAAATTAACCCTTAGATACCCTTGTTGCTATGGTAAACCATATAGTGTATCTGGATTGAAAAATATTTATAAGTTTATTTGGATAATACACATTCACATTTCTTGATAAGTTCAATTCAGATGCTTTATATCATGGAGATGGGAATGGCAACCCACTTCAGTATTCTTGCCCGGAGAATCCCATGGACAGAGGAGGCTGGCGAACTACAGTCCATGGATTCTCAGAGTCAGACATGACTAAGATACCAACACACACACACACTTTGTATCATCACCATCATCTTTTCTTTTATTATCTCTTCTAACTGACTGCTATTTCTAATAGAAAAACTAATAATTTAAGGATAAAGCTTTCTTGTCCACAGCAAGCAACAGCAAATGCTAAATATTTAGTCTCTTATCATTAGGGAAAATAAAGGTTGTTTAATAAAAGCTCTGGGTCAACTAGGGATGTATATGGAGAAAAGTTAATTCATCCTGCTTCTTGGGCATTGTAAGAAAATAACATCCACACGAATTAAAGATTTAAATGAAAAATAAAGAAGTCTTAAAGTCTGTAGGATAAACCATGAAACGTTATTTTCTAGCTCCAGAGTGTGGAAGGCTCTGTTTTTGACACAAATTCCAAGAGATGTATAAGACATTGGTATAAGTTCCTTGAAATGAACAGCAGTGTGTATGGTATTCAGTATGCTACTATATAATTTTTTTTTAATGCAAAAAGGTACCTCTGGAAGGATACATAAAAAATAATCACTAGGAAAACTGAGGAGGGGAAGTGAGTGCTGTTGGAACATAGGGGGTTTGTCTTGAAGTTTTCCAGTTTTGAGCTAGTTAACTGTGTCAGCTATGAAGAATTTAAATCACCACACAGATAGGGGGGGATTAAAAAAAAAGAATTCAGCCCCCCCTTACTGGATCTTGTCTTCAATGTTTATAAAAGTTTTCCAGTGAATTCACTTGTTTTCTAAATATAAAATCACTATCTGCAAAAAATGACACATTTGCCCCACATTTCAAATGGCATTACTCTCCCCCCCACCCCGACATAAGTGTATTAGCTAGCATCTCTAGTCCTGTAGTTAAGAATAAACACTGAATCTGTTTCTTAGTCATTTGTCTTCTGATTTTGTGGTCTTGCCATAAAAATGTTTTACATTTACAAAATTGTAAAAGTTTCTATGATTGACTTTTAGGTGAGTTGTTCAGAAAATCTAAAAATATCTGGCTAAGTTTCTTCTAGTACTTTTTTGATCCTGCATTTCTTCCTTCCTTCCTTCTTTCTTTCTTAAAACTTATACTGAGTCATGATGGTCAAAGAAAGAGCTATCTATATTTACGTATATGACAGTCAATTTGGAGATATTTTATCGATCTGGGATTTTGTTTTAGGAAGAAGGATCTTAAGGAACAGTCGAAGGGCTGAGGAGTGTCTCTGTTTTTGTTTCCTGGATAATTGTCATGAGGTTTCCATAGGGACGACCTGGCCCAGTTGCCCTTCCTGACCATGTGCATCAAGGAGAGTCTGCGGTTGCACCCCCCAGTCACCAGCATCTCCCGCCGCTGTACCCAGGACATTGTGCTCCCAGATGGCCGGGTCATCCCCAAAGGTGCCCACAATGATTAGGGGAGGAGGTTCCTGGTCAGAAAGAGGGGCCAATAAGGCAGGAAGCACCTAGTCCTGACTGGTCCCTCCTGTTCCACAGGTGTTGTCTGCCTCATTGATATTTTCGGGACCCACCACAACCCATCTGTGTGGCAAGACCCTGAGGTGATGCCTCCCCCACTCCCTGCCTCCATCATCTTTGTCCATTCCCTTTTGGAGACCCAAAGAGGGCACAGGGTTCTGGCAAATCAGACATCACTCTCCCTGTGATACACACATCTGCCTCTCCAAGGATGGACGTCCTGGGAGATACCACCCAGTAACCCTGTCTTGTCTTGCCCCCAGGTCTATGACCCCTTCCGCTTCGACCCAGAAAACATCAAAGGGAGGTCACCTCTGGCTTTTATTCCCTTCTCAGCAGGTCCCAGGTGAGGACATTGGACATTTGAGGTGGGAATGCGGTGGTGGGGGTGGCAGCATCAGGGACTGAGATTCCAGGCATGACTGTCAGGCAGGGAGGTGGGAAAAATGAAGATGGTCAGAGTTCTGGCTTTCCTTCTCTCCCCTGCCCTGGAGGTGACAGATAAACGTTTGGGGAATGGAGGTGGGCCCAAGGAGGGGCCTGCAGTGTGCTGAGAGCCCTTTTCCTCCCGCGTTCAGAACTGGAATCTGGACCAGGCCCAGGGGATATGCAAACCCATGTCCGCAGTCCCAGGCATTGTTCGACTTCTCTGTCTCTGCAGATGGGGATGGGGGTTGTGGGCCAGATTTCCGGCTTGGTGGGGCTGGGATGAAGGTTCAGGGAATAGTCAGAGACACCACTCCTGCCTGCAGGAACTGCATTGGGCAGACATTCGCCATGACTGAGATGAAAGTGATCTTGGCGCTCACCTTGCTGCGCTTCCGCGTTCTGCCGGACAAGGAACCGTGCCGGAAGCCAGAGCTGATCCTGCGCACCGAGGGAGGACTCTGGCTGCGGGTGGAGCCGCTGAGCGCAGGCCAGCAGTGACCCAGCACCTTCTCTCCTGAGATCCTCTCTGACCCTAAACACCTCACGTGCAGATTGGAAATCAAACTTCGTGGTCACCTCTGCCCTAGTCTCGTCTAGAAGACAGCAAGGAGCACATGGGATCTGCTAGGTTCCAGGCAGGTGGGGGTTGCTGTAAACCTGGTGGCCTTTAGCGGGGCGGCTCAGAAGGGAACTTGGATCCTAAGTGTAAGACTACTCATTAGGAAAGTCCAACTGCTTGATGCAGAGAGGGTCAGATGACCTTGGATTTGCTCCCTGACATGGTAATATAAAGGTCACCGTCCCAGTCTGCCACTTACTAGTTGTTTGGCTTAAGAAAATTGTTTACCTCTCAGTTCCTTTATTACATAATTGTAGCCACTTTACTGGGCTGTTGGGGAGATTGAATAAACAAGCATATGCAAAATGACTGACTCTGTGTAGTAAGCGTTAGTAATCGATAAGAGTTCATTTCCTCACTTCTTTCTGCATTGCTTTCGTAAATTTAAAATGTTTTAAAGTCCTCATAGGTATATTTAAATTTGGGGACATGTGGAAACCTGCTGCTTCAGAAGACTATCATTAAAAGATTCAGCAACTTCAAAATTCCCATATTTACATCTATAGCAGTTTCACAGGGCCTTGCTGTGATGCTGACCTGAAGTTGGGAACTGAAAAAAATTTTTTTTCCTATCACAGAGTCATGACCAGGACTTCATTTTCATCTGGATGTTTTAGGGAGTGGAGGACAAGTGGGTGGAAGTGGATGGGGCAGGAGTGGGGCCACTTCCTTCAGCACTCAGGACAGCAGCTACCCCAGGACTAGCTGCACCCAGGTTGCAAGGATAGAGTCTTAGTCTCAGACTTTCAGGAGCCAGAGGACTTAATGGTTGCAAAATAAGAAAGAAACCCTATATCATAAAATAAGTGAATATTTAACATATTCTAAGCTGGAATCAAGATTGCTGGGAGAAATATCAATAACCTCAGATATGCAGATGATACCACCCTTATGGCAGAAAGTGAAGAAGAACTAAAGAGCCTCTTGATGAAAGTAAAAGAGGAGAGTGAAAAAGTTGGCTTAAAACTCAAAATTCAGAAAACTAACATCATGGCATCCGGTCCCATCACTTCATGACAAATAGATGAAGAAACAGTGGAAACAGTGGTTGACTTTATTTTTGGGGGGGCTCCAAAATCACTGCAGATGGTGATTGCAGCAATGAAATTAAAAGACGCTAACTCCTTGGAAGGAAAGTTATGACCAACCTAGACAGCATATTAAAAAGCAGAGATGTTAATTTACCAACACGGGTCCGTCTAGTCAAGGCTATGGTTTTCCAGTAGTCATGTATGGATGTGAGAGTTGGACTATAAAGAAAGCTGAGTGCAGAAGAACTGATGCTTTTGAACTGTGGTGTTGGAGAAGACTCTTGAGAGTCCCTTGGACTGCAGGGAGATCCAAGCAGTTCATCCTAAAGGAGATCAGTCCTGAATGTTCATTGGAAGGACTGATGTTGAAGCTGAAACTCCAGTACTTTGGCCACCTGATGCAAAGAACTGACTCATTTGAAAAGGCCCTGATGCTGGGAAAGATTGAAGGCAGGGGCAGAAGGGGACAACAGAGGATGAGATGGTTGGATGGCATCACCAACTCAATGGAGATGAGCTGGAGTAGACTCTGGGAGTTGATGATGGACAGAGAGGCCTGGTGTGCTGCAGTCCATGGGATCTCAAAGAGTTGGACACGACTGAGCAACTGAACCAAAGCTGAAAATCACAGTTGTTTTTCTTTGCCTTCAGAGTTGTTATTGAAGATGTCTGTCTTTTACGATAAATGATACCTTGTCATAGAAGAAAATACAAATAAGAAAAAAAGAAATAAAAGTAATATCCTTAATCCAAACATGTTAAAGTAATCACCATTCATATTCTCTCACACATACTGCCAGGTTTTCATTATATTAATATTTGAAATCCTTATACCAGTAAAAATTTGACTTTTCATCTGAATGTATTACATTTACATCATGTAATCTCTTTTTTAAAAAAGTGTTATTTTACTGACTGCCAAGCACATTGAACCTGAAACTCCAATACTTTGGCCACCTGATGCAAAGAACTGACTCTTTGAAAAGACCCTAATGCTGGGAAAGATTGAAGGCAGGAGGAGAAGGGGACAACAGAGGTTGAGATGGTTGGATGACATCACCGACTCAATGGACATGAGTTTGTGTAAACTCCAGGAGTTGGTGATGGACAGGGAGGCCTGGCGTGCTGCAGTCCATGGAGTCGCAAAGAGTCAGACACGACTGAGCGACTGAACTGAACTGAACTGAATCCTATTGTATAATAGTTGTATAATCCTCATACATTGCTGTTGGGGATATAAAATAGTGCAGCCATTGTAGAAAATAATCTGATATTTTTCAGTAAAAAACCCTAGAATTATTATATGATCCAGCCATTCCATGCCTAGGTATCTACCCAAAAGAATTGGAAACAGGTACTTGTATGTAACTCTTTGTAGAGGCATTATCCACAATTGCCAGAAGTTGGATATTTGAGAAACAATCCAGATATCCATTAACAGATGAATGGATAAATAAAATGAGATATGTCCATAATAAAGAATATTATTGGGTCATGAAAAGGAATGAAACACTGATACATGCTGCAACATGAATGAACTTTGAAAGCATCATGCTAACTGAAAGGAGCAAGACACGAAAGGTCATATATTGTATGATTTCATTTATACAAAATGTCCAAAATAGGCAAATCCATAGAGATAGATCCCAGTAGCTGGAGGGTGGAGGAGGAAATGGACAGTGACTGCTAATAGTACAGATATCCTTTCAAGTGATGAAAATATCTTGAAACCAGAGGAGAAGTGGTGGTTTCACAATACTGTGAATGGTGAATTGGTCAAATGGTGAATTTTATCTTATGTGAATTTTGCCTCAAGAAAAAAATTATTCTTTTATCATACATTTTTTCCTTGTTCATCTGAGTTTTTCATATAATAATGTATGTTGTGAACATCCTTCCACAGCATACAATCAACATCTTAGGGATCTTTAAAATCTTTTGTGTCAAGTATTCAAGTCACTTTATTTTTGTGAATGGCATTATGCTTGGAAATAATTTAGTTTGGCTCACTTTGTAAGAATTCTCTTTATGAAATCACAACCAATTTCAAACTGAGTTACTCCTAATCACATTCTCTGGGTGTAGAAAATTCATTCCTGTAGCGATAGATACCTTCCCCTTGGTATATCTTAAGCTCTTAGAGATAGGAGTACCAGACCATCTTACCTGTCTCCCAGGAAACCTGTATGCCAGTGAAGAAGCAACATGACCGTTGCTTCTAACGAACCTTTTATGTAACAACTGACTGGTTCAGGATTGAGAAATGAGTACAACAAGGCTGTTTATTGTCACCTTGTTTATTTAACTTATATGTAGAGCACATCATGAGAAATGCTGGGCTAGATGAGTTACAAGCTGGAATCAACATTGGCAGGAGAAATATCAACAGCCTCAGATATGAGAATCAGATCAGATCAGATCAGTTGCTCAGTCATGTCCGATTCTTTGCTACCCCATGAATCACAGCACGCCAGGCCTCCCTGTCCATCACCAACTCCCGGAGTTCACTCAGACTCACGTCCATCGACTCAGTGATGCCATCCAGCCATCTCATCCTCTGTCGTCCCCTTCTCCTCCTGCCCCCAATCCCTCACAGCATCAGAGTCTTTTCCAATGAGTCAACTCTTCGCATGAGGTGGCCAAAGTACTGGAGTTTCAGCTTTAGTATCATTCCTTCCAAAGAAATCCCAGGGCTGATCTCCTTCAGAATGGACTGGTTGGATCTCCTTGCAGTCCAAGGGACTCTCAAGAGTCTTCTCCAACACCACAGTTCAAAAGCATCAATTCTTTGGCGCTCAGCCTTCTTCACAGTCCAACTCTCACATCCATACATGACCACATAGCCTTGACTAGACGAACCTTTGTTGGCAAAGTAATGTCTCTGCTTTTGAATATGCTATCTAGGTTGGTCATAACTTTCCTTCCAAGGAGTAAGCATCTTTTAATTTCATGGCTGCAGTCACCATCTGTAGTGATTTTGGAGCCCAGAAAAATAAAGTCTGACACTGTTTCCACTGTTTCCCCATCTATTTCCCATGAAGTGATGGGACCAGATGCCATGATCTTCATTTTCTGAATGTTGAGCTTTAAGCCAATTTTTTCACTCTCCACTTTCACTTTCATCAAGAGGCTTTTGAGTTCCTCTTCACTTTCTGCTATAAGGGTGGTGTCATCTGCATATCTGAGGTTATTGATATTTCTCCCAGCAATCTTGATTCCAGTTTGTGTTTCTTCCAGTCCAGCGTTTCTCATGATGTACTCTGCATATAAGTTAAATAAACAGGGTGACAATATACAGCCTTGACGAACTCCTTTTCCTATTTGGAACCAGTCTGTTGTTCCATGTCCAGTTCTAACTGTTGCTTCCTGACCTGCATACAGATTTCTCAAGAGGGAGATCAGGTGGTGTGGTATTCCCATCTCTTTCAGAATTTTCCACAGTTTTTGTGATCCACACAGTCAAAGGCTTTGGCATAGTCAATAAAGCAGAAATCGATGTTTTTCTGGAACTCTCTTGCTTTTTCCATGATCCAGTGGATGTTGTCAATTTGATCTCTGGTTCCTCTGCCTTTTCTAAAACCAGCTTGAACATCAGGAAGTTCACAGTTCACATATTGCTGAAGCCTGGCTTGGAGAATTTTGAGCATTACTTTACTAGCGTGTGAGATGAGTGCAATTATGCAGTAGTTTGAGCATTCTTTGGCATTGCCTTTCTTTGGGATTGGAATGAAAACTGACCTTTTCCAGTCCTGTGGCCACTGCTGAGTTTTCCAAATTTGCTGGCATATTGAGTGCAGCACTTTCACAGCATCATCTTTCAGGATGTGGAATAGCTCAACTGGAATTCCATCACCTCCACTAGCTTTGTTCGTAGTGATGCTTTCTAAGGCCCACTTGACTTCACGTTCCAGGATGTCTGGCTCTAGGTCAGTGATCACACCATCGTGATTATCCGGGTCGTGAAGATCTTTTTTGTAGAGTTCTTCTGTGTGTTCTTGCTATCTCTTCTTAATATCTTCTGCTTCTGTTAGGTCCATACCATTTCTGTCCTTTATCGAGCCCATCTTTGCATGAAATGTTCCTTTGAGAATGATACCACTCTAATGGCAGAAAGCAAAGAGGAACTAAAGAACCTCTTGATGAAGGTGAAAGAGGAGAGTGAAAAATCTGGCTTAAAACTAAATATTAAAAAAGCTAAGATCATGGCATTCAGTCCCATCACTTTCTGCCAAATAGATGGGGAAAATGTGGAAGCAGTGACAGATTTCCTCTTCTTGGGTTCCTAAATCCCTGTGGATGGTGACTGCAGGCATGATATTGCAAGACGATTGCTTCTTGGCAGGAAAGCTATGACAAACCTAGACAGCATGTTGAGTTGCAAAGCAAAGACATTACTTTGCTAACAAAGGTATGTATAGTCAAGGCTATGGTTTTTCCAGTAGTAAAGTTGTGCAAATTAGATGATAAAGAAGAAAAAGTGCTGAAAAATTGATGTTTTCCAACTGTGCTGCTGGAGAAGACCCTTGAGAGTCTCTCGGATGGCAAGGATATGAAACTAGTCAATCCTAAAGGAAATAACCCTAAATACTCATTGACTCATGCTGAAGCTGAAGCTCCAATACTTTGACTACCTGATGCAATGAGCTGATTCATTGGAAAAGACACTGATGCTGGGGAAGATTGAAGAAGAGGGCAACAGAGAATGAGATGGCTGGGTGGCATCACTGATGCAATGGACATGAACTTTGGCAAACTCAGGGAGATGATGAGGGACAGGGAAGTCTGGCATGCTTGTAGTCCATGGGTTGTGAAGAATTGGACATGGCTTGGTAAGTGAACAACAACAAACAATAGATACACATGCATTCATGTAAGATGTGGGTGTAGTTAGACGCTTTTTATACAACACATAAGGCTTGGTGACTCCACAGACTGCCGGGGTCCAGCCCTGGCTGATCCAGGGAGTTCGAAGCGGGGATGGCGTCGGTGAGGATCGGGATACAATAGCTTCAATTAGATATTAATTAGAGATGTAAAGAGTAATATAATGAGGATAGCTCAGCAGGAAAGTTCAGTGGAGAAAAGAGGCTGAGTAGCTTGGTTTACACAGGAGACCAATAAAACTTCAAGACAAGAAGTTTGCACCACTTACGTAGGCCGCAGGTGTCCTTCCGTTCTCACGAAGGAGAGGAGACACTGAGGCCTCCCCGGTCAGATCTTAGAATCCCAGGCATAATTAGTAAGCATGGCAGGCTCCGCACTCCAGATGGAGACTCAGCCAGAGTTTGAGAGAGAGAGCGACATGGGGAGACCAGTCTTTCAAGGAACTGATCCCAATTTTTTATTTTCCATGGTCTACTTTTATACACTGAGATGTTATGCAAAAGTCACACGGGGTCAGCAGTCCTGACTTTTATCAAAGTCAGGTGCTTCATACAAATGTATACAGAGGTCTTAGGGATGTTACATCATCTTCTGGCCAGGGGGCCTGCTGACAATTTATGACCCTCTCCTTGTGACAGCGGTCAGTCAACTAGGACACTTATTTCTCCAGGGGTGATTATTCTTAAAACAGACGCCACCCAAATAAAGTTACATTCCTATAGGGTGAGGGTGTAGTGGGTTTTAATTAAGTAAAGAATTTACTTAGCCTAAGGTATAATGTGATTAATATCAAAGGTTAATACTTATTTCTTCTATATATTCATTAATGTGTGTAAGGGCAGGGGATGTGGAGACTTAGCAACAAACATTGGCTCAACAAATGAAAAACCTTTCACCAATACAATTTCTAATCAGCCCACTATACTTATACTAATGGTTTTCTAACTTTTCTAAGGAACCTGTTTTTAGAAGGTTTAAAGCATCTCGTGCCTCTCATGGTTGGGAGGCTGTGAGCAATCGCATGTGGCCGGACAAGCCTGTCAGGCAGGCCAGAGAACCTTCAGAGGAGTTTGTAGGTTAAAACACTCTTGTCACGCCCAGGAGTTTTTATTAACTGGAGCACTAAGTTAACTCCTTCTCCGAAAGAGGTGGTGGGGGACAGCCCTGCATAAAGTCAGAGGTGTAGGTGAGAGCACAAAGTAGCAAAGTAGGCAGGCTCTGGTTATGGGGGTAGATGCTCGAGGATTTCCAGGGGGACTCCTGGGGTTCGATCCCACCTTTGTGTATGTCGAGCCTCCTTCCTCATGACCTTTGCCACGGGTGGAGTGCCTCACACTGGCCCCCAACAACAGACACTGATGCTTTTGGTCCTGTTAACAGAGATAGACCACTGGAAGCAAGAAGATGATGACACTTCAGCTCCCCAAGGTAAAGACCAAATTTCATCCTCACACCAGTCTTATGGATTAGGAAGATTAACTCATTTACTCAAGGTCACTCAGTTGATGAGTGGTTGGAGTGGGGGTAAATTTGGTCAGCTTGTCTTCAGAAGTCATGCCTTGTCTTCGAAGGGAGTGATTTTTCAAGGTCTATCTCAGCCCTAGCTGCATCAGATCACCTGGAGAATCCCTGTAGGTTTACTAGATGAGAACCTTTGATGACTGATGCCTAAATCTTTAAATGTAATATTTTGACATGAAATACATCCACTCACGTAAAAAATGTACAGGGAAAAAATTGGTTCTCCATATGTCCTTGGTTTTCCCAGTTTTTTCATCTTTTAAAATATTTTTTATTTATCATTTCATATATATTTATGCAAATAATATATATGCTTAGCTACCCTCTGCTTCATCTTAAAATGGTATGTAAACTTATAAAATACAGATAGCAAAGTTTTCTGTACTTGGTGTACAGCCTTGAGTTTTGACAAATTCCTAGAGTAGTGTAACCATCACTGCTGTTGGTAAACAAAAGCCTTTCACCTCACCCCCTGAGAAACACTGATCTATTCTCTATCCCTAGAGTCTGGCTTCTTTCACTTAGCAATGTATTTACGATTCACCCATGTGGCATGTATCAATGCTTTGTTTCTTTTTATTGCAAGGTAACATTCCATAGTAAGGATGGGCCATGTTTTCTTTATCAGTTGGAGGACATGGGCATTGTTTTCAGCTTTCTGCTGTTATGAATAAAGCTACTATGAACACTCTCATACATGTGTTCATTGGACTTGGAGTGGGATACTAGGTCTTAACAAATGTGCATGTGTAACATTAGAAGACACAGTAAAACAATTTCCAAACTGTGCCATTTAAAATTCTTAAATAAATAAAAATTCTCAGGACTTCCCTGGTTAAGTCCTGTGGTTAAGTGGTTAAGATTTCATGTTCTAATTAAGGGGGTGTGGGTTCAATCCCAGGTTGGGTAGATAAGATCCCACATGCCTTGCAGCCAAAAAACCAAAACATTAAAGGTAAAAAGAAAATTGTAAGAAATTCAATAAAGTCTTTAAAGATAAATAAGATCCCCAGCTTTATTGAGATATGATTAACACGTAATACTGCATCAGTTTGAGGTGTACAACATAGTTGACTTGATACACTCATAACTTAGGAAACCATGATCACTATAGTATTAGGTTACCACCTCATCTCATAGTTGCCATTTTTTTTTTTCCTATGGTGAGAACATTTAAGATATACTCTCTAGGCAGCTTTCAAGTGTGTGATGCAGTACTATTAGCTCTAATCACCATACTGTATATTAGATCCTCAACTTGTTAATTTTATAACAACCATTTGACCAACATCTCCCATTTCTCCCATTGCTATATCTCATGATAACCACCACTGTATTCCTTTTCTTTTGAGTTTGTCATTTTTTGGATTCCACATATAAGTGAT
The DNA here is from genome assembly GCF_003369695.1 of Bos indicus x Bos taurus. Lineage (NCBI taxonomy): Eukaryota > Metazoa > Chordata > Mammalia > Artiodactyla > Bovidae > Bos > Bos indicus x Bos taurus. Next base: position 103,024,303 of record NC_040082.1, read on the forward strand.
ATCATACAGTAGAGTTTTCATCAATGTCTGTGTCAGGCATTGGTTCTAGGACTCCCTACAGACACCAAAATCTTGAGATGCTCAAATCCTTCATTGAAAATGGTGTCCTATTTGCATGTAACCTATTCATCTTCTCCTGTTTGGTTTAAATCATCTCTAGATTACTATAAACCCTAATACAATGTAAATACTATGTAAATAGTTGCTGGTGAGCAGCAAATTTAAGATTTGTTTCTTGGATTTTTCCATTGTGAATATTTTTTATTACGATTAATTGAATCTGAGGATACAAATCTGGAAACAGGGCCACCTACATATTTCTTTCTCTAAATTATTTCACTTAGCATAATGCTTTTGAGGTCTATCCTCCTTGTCACAAATGGGCAGGTTTTCCTTCTGAATAATGCTCCATTGTATATATACACGGAGAAGGCAATGGCACCTCACTCCAGCACTCTTGCCTGGAAAATCCCATGGACGGAGGAGCCTGGTGGGCCGCAGTCCATGGGGTTGCTAAGAGTCGGACAAAACTCAGCGACTTCACTTTCACTTTTCACTTTCATGCATTGGAGAAGGAAATGGCAACCCACTCCAGTGTTCTTGCCTGGAGAATCCCAGGGATGGGGGAGCCTCGTGGCTGCCATCTTTGGGATCGCACAGAGTCGGACACAACTGAAGCAACTTAGCAGCAGCAGTATATATACACACATCTTCTTCATCTACTGGTGGACAGTTAGATTGTTTCCATATCTTAGAATTGCAAATAATGCTGCAGTGAACATGAGAGTGTAGATCAGATTTCAATTTTGCTGGAGTGTATGTCAGTTTTAGGTTTTCTTGAGTGGTTCAGCAGTAAATAATCTGCCTGCAGTGCAGGAGACCTGGGTACAATACCTGGGTTAGGAAGATCCCCTAGAGGAAGGCATGGAAATACAGTCCAGTACTAGAAGAGAATTCCATGGACAGAGAAGCCTGGAAGGTCACACAGAATTGGACACAACTAAGCAGCAGCAGCATGTTAGTTTTAAAAATTTGAGGACTTTCCATACTGTTTTCCATTGATGTCCGTATCATTTAAGATTTCTGTCTTTGGTGGGGGGTGGCCCCAAGATGGCAGAGGAATAGGATGGGGAGACCACTTTCTCCCCCACAAATTCATCGAAAGAACATTTGAGTGCTGAGCAAATTTCACAAAACAACTTCTGAATGCCGGCAGAAGACGTCAGGCACCCAGAAAGGCAGCCCACTGTCTTCAAAAGAGATGGAGATGTCTTGAGGCCAATGTAAGAACAAGACTGAAAACCAGAGGCAGGAGGCTTAAGTCCAAAAACCTGAGAACACCAGAGAACTCCTGACTCCAGGGAACATTAATCAATAAAAGATCATCAAAAGCCTCCATACCTACACTGACACCAAACACCACCCAAGAGCCAACAAGTTCCAGAGCAAGACATACCACACAAATTCTCCAGCAACACAGGAACAAAGCCCTGAGCCTTAATATACAGGCTGCCCAAAGTCACACCAAACCCATCGACATCTCAAAACTCACTACTGGACACTCCATTGCACTTCAGAGAGAAGCAATCCAGCTCCACCTACCAGAACACTGACACAAGCTTCCCTAACCAGGAAACCTTGACAAGCCACCTGTCCAACCCCACCCACAGTGAGGAACCTCCACAATAAAGAGGAACCACAAACTTCAAGAATACGGAAAGGCCACCCCAAACCCAGAAATATAAACAAGATGAAAAGGCAGAGAAATACCCAGCAGGTAAAGGAACAGGATGAATGCCCACCAAACCAAACAAAAGAGGAAGAGATAGGGAATCTACCTGATAAAGAATTCCAAATAATGATAGTGAAAATGATCCAAAATCTTGAAAACAAAATGGAGTTACAAATAAATAGCCTGTAGACAAGGACTGAGGAGATGCAAGAAAGGTTTAACAAGAACCCAGAAGAAATTAAAAAGAGTCAATATATAATGAATAATGCAACAAATGAGATAAAAAAACACTCTGGAGGAAACCAATGGTAGAATAACGAAGACAAAAGATAGGATAAGTGAGGTAGAAGATAAAAGGGTAGAAATAAATGAAGCAGAGAGGAAAAAAGAATTAAAAGAAATGAGGAAAACCTCAGAGACCTCTGGGACAGTGTCAAACGCCCCAACATTCTAATCATAGGAGTCCCAGAAGAGGAAGACAAAAGAAAGACCATGAGAAAATACTTGAGGAGATAATAGTTGAAAACTTCCCTAAAATGGGGAAGGAAATAGTCACACAAGTCCAAGAAACCCAGAGAGTCCCAAACAGGATAAACCCAAGGCAAAACACCCCAAGACACATATTAATCAAATTAACAAAGATCAAACACAAAGAATGAATATTAAAAGCAGCAAGGGAAAAGCAATAAATAGCACACAAGGGGATTCCCATAAGGATAACAGCTGATCTTTCAAGAGAAACTCTTCAGGCCAGAAGGATCAGCAGGACATACTTAAAGTGATGAAAGACAAAGACATACAACCCAGATTACTGTACCCAGCAAGGATCTCATTCAAATATGAAGGAGAAATCAAAAGCTTTACAGACAAGCAAAAGCTGATAGACTTCAGCACCACCAAACCAGCTCTCCAACAAATGCTAAAGTATCTTCTCTAGACAGGAAACACAGAAAGGGTGTATAAACTCAAACCCAAAACAACAAAGTAAATGGCAGTGGGATCATACTTATCAATAATTACCTTAAATGTAAATGGGTTGAATGCCCCAATCAAGAGACAAAGACTTGCTGATTGGATACAAAAACAAGACCCCTATATATGTTGTCTATAAGAGACCCACTTCAAAACAAGACACATACAGACTGAAAAGGAAGGGCTGGAAAAAGATATTCCATGCAAATAGAGACCAAAAGAAAGCAGGAGTAGCAATACTCATATCAGATAAAATAGACCTTAAAATAAAGGCTGTGAAAAGAGACAAAGAAAGACACTCCATAATGATCAAAGGATAAATCCAAGAAGAGGATATAGCAATTATAAATATATATGCACCCAACATAGGAGCACTGCAATATGTAAGGTAAATGCTAACAAGTATGAAAGGGGAAATTAACAATAACACAATTATATTGGGATACTTTAATACACCATTCACACCTATGGATAGATCAACTAAACAAAAAATTAACAAGGAAACACAAACTTTAAATGATACAATGGGCCAGTTAGATCTAATTGATATCTATAGGGCCATTTCACCCCAAAATAATGAATTTCACCTTTTTCTCAAGTGCACATGGAACTTTCTCCAGGATAGATCACAGCCCGGGACATAAATCTAGCCTTGGTAAATTCAAAAAAATTTAAATCATTCCAACCATCTTTTCTGACCACAGTGCAGAAAGATTAGATGTCAATCACACGAGAAAAACTCTTAAAAATTCAAATATATGGAGGCTGAACAAGATGCTGCTGAATAACCAACAAATCACAGAAGAAATCAAAAAAGAAATAAAAATATGCATAGAAATGAATGAAAATGAAAACACAACAACCCCAAACCTATGGGACACTGTAAAAACAATGTTAAGGGGAAGGATCATAGGAATACATGATTACCTTAAGAAACAAGAAAAAAGTCAAATAAATAACCTAACTCTACAATCAAATCAACAAAATTAGAAATGAAAATGGAGAAATCACAACAGATGACACAGAAATACAAAGGATCATAAGAGACTACTATCAGCAACTATATGCCAATAAAATTGACAACTTGGAAGAAATGGATGAATTCTTAGAAAAGTATAACTTTCCAAAACTGAACCAGGAAGAAATAGGAAATCTTAACAGACCCATCACAAGCATGGAAATCAAAACTGTAATCAAAAATCTTCCAACAAACAAAAGTCCAGAACCAGATGGCTTCACAGGTGAATTCTACCAAAAATTTAGAGAAAAGCTAACACCTACCCTACTCAAACTCTTCCAGAAAGTTACAGAGGAAGGTGGGCTGCCAAACTCATTCTATGAGGCCACCATCACCCTAATACCAAAGCCAGACAAAGATGCCACATAAAAAAAGAAATCTACAGGCCAATATCACTGATGAACATAGATGCAAATATCCTTAACAAAATCCTAGCAAAGAGAATCCAGCAACATATTGAAAAAAATCATACATCATGACCAAGTGGGCTTTATCCAAAGGATGCAAGAATTTTTTAATATTCAAAAATCAATCAATGTAATACACCATATAAACAAACTGAGATAAAAAACACATGACTATCTCAATAGATGCAGAGAAAGCCTTTGACAAAATTCAACATCCATTTATGATAAAAACCCTCCAGAAAGCAAGCATAGAAGAAATATACTTCAATGTAATAAAAGCCATATATGATAAACCCACAGCAAACATTATCCTCAATGGTGAAAAATTGAAAGCATTTCCCCTAAAGTCAGGAACAAGACAAGGGTGCCCACTCTCACCAGTCCTACTCAACATAGTTTTGAAAGTTTTAGCCACAGCAATCAGAGAAAGAAAAGAAATAAAAAGAATCCAGGTTGGAAAAGAAGAAGTAAAACTCTCACTGTTTGCAGATGGCATGATCCTCTTTATTGAAAACCCTAAAGACACCAGCAGAAATTTGCTAGAGCTAATCAATGAATATAGTAAAGTTGCAGGATATAAAATTAGCACACAGAAATCCCTTGCATTCCTATACATTAACAAAGAGAAAACAGAAAGAGAAATTAAGGAAAAAATTCCATTCACCATTGTGATGAAAAGAATAAAATACTTGGGAATAAATCTACCTAAAGAAGCAAAAGACCTATATATAGAAAACTATAAAACACTGGTGAAAGAAATCAAAGAGGACACAAATAGATGGAGAAATATACCGTGTTCATGGATCAGAAGAATCAATATAGTGAAAATGAGTATACTACCCAAAGCAATCTATAGATTCAATGCAATCCCTATCAAGTTACCAATAGTATCTTTCAGAGAACTAGGACAAATAATTTCACCATTTGTATGGAAATACAAAAAACCTCGAATAGCCAAAGCAATTTTGAGAAAAAAGAATGGAACTGGAGGAATCAACCTGCCTGACTTCAGACTATACTACCAAGCTACAGTCATGAAGACAGTATGGTACTTGCACAAAGACAGAAATATAGATCAATGGAACAAACTAGAAAGTCCAGAGATAAAGCCATGCACCTATGGACACCTTATCTTTGACAATGGAGGCAAAAATTACAATGGAGAAAGGACAATCTCTTTAACAAGTGGTGCTGGGAAAACTGGTCAACCACTTGTAAAAGAATGAAACTAGAACACTTTCTAATACCATACACAAAAATAAACTCAAAATGGATTAAAAATCTAAACGTAAGACCAGAAACTATAAAACTCCTAAAGAAAAACATAGGCAAAACACTTTCTGACATAAATCACAGCAGGAGCCTCAGTGACCCACCTCCCAGAGTAATGGAAATAAAAGCAAAAAAAAAAAAAAAAAAAACACACACAAAAAAACCAAAAAACAAAACAAATGAGACCTAATTAAAAGCTTTTGCCCAGTGAAAAAGGTGAAAAGAAAGCTGAAAAGATAGCCTTCAGAATGGGAGAAAATATTCAGTTCAGTTCAGTTCAGTTGCTCAGTCGTGTCCGACTCTGAATAAACTGACAAAGAATTAATCTCAAAAATATACAAGCAACTCCTACAGCTGAATTCCAGAAAAATAAACGACCTAATAAAAAAATGGGCCAAAGAACTAAACAGACATTTCTCCAAAGAAGACATACAGATGGCTAACAGACACATGAAAAGATGCTCAACATCACTCATTATCAGAGAAGTGAAAATTAAAACCACAATGATGTACCATCTCATGCTGGTTAGAATGGCTGCTATCAAAAAGTCTACAAACATTAAGTGCTGGACAAGGTGTGGAGAAAAGGGAACCCTCTTACACTGTTGGTGGGAATGCAAACTCATACAGCCACTATGGAGACCAATGTGGAGATTCCTTAAAAAAAACTGGAAATAGAAAGGCCATATGACCCAGCAATCCACTGCTGGGCATACACACTGAGGAATCCAGAATTGAAAGAGACATGTGTACTCCAATGTTCATCGCAGCTCTGTTTACAATAGCTAGGACACAGAAGCAACCTAGATGTCCATTGGCAGATGAATGGATAAGAAAGCTGTGGTATATGTACACAATGGAATATTACTCAGCTATTTAAAAGAATACATTTGAATCAGTTCTAATGAGGTGGATGAAATTAGAGCCTATTATACAGAGTGAAGTAAGTCAGAAAGAAAAACACCAATATAGTATATTAGTGCATATATATGGAATTTAGAAAGATGGTAATGATAACCCTATATGCAAGACAGCAAAAGAGACACAGATGTTAAGAACAGATTTTGGACACTGTGGGAGCAGGCGAGGGTGGGAAGATTTGAGAGAATAGCATTAAAACATGTATATTACCATATGTTAAATAGATCGCCAGTCCAGATTCGATGCATGAGACAGGGTGCTCAGTGCTGGTGCATTGGGATGACCCTGAGGGATGGGATGGGGAGGGAGGTGGGGAGGGGTTCAGGATGGGGGACACATGTACACCCATGACTGATTCATGTCAATGTATGGCAAAAACAACTACAATATTGTAAAGTAATTCAGTTCAGTTCAGCTGCTAGTCATGTCTGACTCTTTCCAACCCAATGAACCACAGCACGCCAGGCCTCCCTGTCCCAACTGCCGAGTTTACCCAAACTCATGTTTACTGAGTCAGTGATGCCATCCAACCATCTCATCCTCTGTCATCCCCTTCTCCTCCTGCCCTCAATCTTTCCCAGCATCAGGGTCTTTTCAAATGAGTCAGTTCTTCATATCAGCTGGCCAAAGTACTAGAGTTTCAGTTTCAGCATCAATCTTTCCAATGAATATTCAGGACTGATCTTTAGGATGGACTGGTTGGATCTCCTTGCTGTCCAAGGGACTCTCAAGAGTCTTCTCCAACACCACACTTCAAAAGCATCAATTCTTCAGTGCTCAGCTTTCTTTACAGTCCAACTCTCACATCCATACATGACCACTGGAAAAACCAAAGCTTTGACTAGGTGGATCTTTGCTGGCAAAGTAATGTCTCTGCTTTTTAATATGCTGTCTAGGTTGGTCATAACTTTTCTTCCAAGGAGCAATCGTCTTTTAATTTCATGGCTGAAATCACCATCTGCAGTGATTTTGGAGCCCCCCAAAATAAAGTCTGACACTGTTTCCACTGTTTCCCCATCTATTTCCCGTGGAGTTATGGGACTGGATGCCATGATCTTAGTTTTCTGAATGTTGAGCTTTAAGCCAACTTTTTCACTTTCCTCTTTCACTTTCATCAAGAGGCTCTTTAGTTCCTCTTCACTTTCTGCCTTAAGGGTGGTGTCATCTGCATATCTGAGGTTATAGATATTTCTCCCAGCAATCTTGATTCCAGCTTGTGTTTCTTCCAGCCCAGCGTTTCTCGTGATGTACTCTGCATATAAGTTAAATAAGCAGGGTGACAATATACAGTCATGACAAACTCCTTTCCCTATTTAGAACCAGTCTGTTGTTCCATGTCCAGTTCTAACTGTTGCTTCCTGACCTGCATACAGGTTTCTCAGGAGGCAGATCAGGTGGTCTAGTATTCCCATCTCTTTAAGAATTTCCCACAGTTTATTGTGATCCATACAGTCAAAGGCTTTGGCATAGTCAATATAGCAGAAACAGATGTTTTTCTGGAACTCTCTTGCTTTTTTCATGATCCAGCAGATGTTGGCAATTTGATCTCTGGTTCCTCTGCCTTAGCCTCCAATTAAAATAAAAAATTAATTAAAAAAAGAAGACCTAGAAGACCTCCTAGTAGTAAAACCTAAAAAAGATGTTTTATTCATTCATATTTGGGGATTGGAATGCAAAAGCAGAAAGCTAAGATATACTTGAAGTAACAGGCAAGTTTGGCTTTGGAGAACAAAATGAAGCAGGGCAAAGGTTAACTGAATTCTACTAGGAAAATTCACTAGTCATAGCAAATAACCCCTTTCAACAACACAGAAGATGACTTTACACATGGACATCACCAAAATGGTCAATATTGAAATTAAATTGATTGCTTTCTTTTTAGCTGAAGATGGAGAAGCTGTTTCACTGTTGTTTCAGTCAGTGAAAGCAAAACCTGGAGCTGACTTTGGCTAAGATCATCATCTTCTCATAGCAAAATTCAGGTTTAAGCTAAAGAAAATCAGGAAAAACACTAGGCCAGACAAGTATGACTCAAATTAAATTCCGTATGAATTTGTGGTAGAAGTAATAAATAGATTCAAGGGACTAGATCTAGGTAACAGTGTGCCTGAAGAATAATGGACAGAGGTTCATAATATTGTACAAGAGGTGGCAAACAAAACCATCCCAAAGAAATAGAAAAGCAAGAAGATAAAGTGGTTATCTGAGAAGGCTTTACAAATAGCAGAATGAAGAGAAGTGAAAAGCAAGGGATGGGAAGGTACGTCCAATAAAACGCAGAGTTTCAAAGAATAGCTAGGAGACATAAGAAGGCCTTCTTCAATGAACAATGCTTAATAATAGAAGAAAACAACAAAAGGAGAAAGACTAGAAATCTCTTCAGGAAAATTGGAAACATCAAAAGAGCATTTTGCCCAAAGATAAGCACAATAAAGGATAAAAATGGTAGAGACCTAGTAGACACTGAATAGATCAAGAAGAGACAGAAAGAATACACGGAAGAACTGTATAAAAAAGACCTTAATGATCTGGATTACTACGATGGTGTGGTTAGTCACCCAGAGCCAGACATTCTGGAGTGTGAAGTCAAGTGGGTCTTAAGAAGCACAGCTGTTAATAAAGCTAATGGATGTGATGAAATTCAAGCAGAACTATTCAAATCCCTAAAGAATGATGCCATCAATGTTTTGCATTCAATATGTCAGCAAATCTGGAAGACCCAGCAGTGGCCACAAAACTGGAAAAGGTCAATTCTCATCACAATTTCCAAGAAGGGTAGTATCAAAGAATGTGCTAACCATTGGAGAACTTCACTCATCTCCCCTGCTAGTAAGGTCATGCTTAAAATCTTGCATGCTAGGCTTCAGCATTATGTGAACCAAGAACTACCAGATGTCCAAGCTGCATTTAAGAAAGGAAGAGGAACTAGGGATAAAGTTGCCAACATCTGCTAGATTATAGAGAAAGCAAGGGAATTCAGAAAAACACCTCTGTTTCATTGACTATGCTAAGCCTTTGACTGTGTGGATCATGACAAATTGTGCAAAGCTCTTAGAGAGATGGGAATACCAGACCACCTTACCTGTCTCCTGAGAAACCTGTATGCAGGTCAAGAAGCAAGAGTTCGAACCCTGTATGGAACAACTGATTGGTTCAAGATTGAGAAAGGAGTGCAACGGGGCTGTCTGCTGTCACCCTGTTTGTGTAACCTATACACTGAGCACATCATGAGAAATGCTAGGCTGGAGGAATTACAAGCTGGAATCAAGATAGGCAGGAGAAACATCAACAACCTCAGATATGCAGATGATACCAGTCTAAGGACAGAAATTGAAGAGGAACTAAAGAGCCTCTTGAGGGTGAATGAGGAGAGTGAAAGAGCAGGCTTAGAATTGATGCCTTCAAACTGTGCTGCTGGAGACTTCTGAAAGTCCCTTGGACAGCAAGGAGATCAAACCAGTCAATCCTAAAGGAAATCAACACTGAATAATCACTGGAAGGACTGATGCTGAAACTGAAGCTCCAGTATTTTGGTCATCTGATGCGAACAGATGATTCATTAGAAAACTTCCTGAGGCTAGGAAAGATTGAGGGCAGAAGGAGAAGAGGCTGAGATGACTGGAAGGCATCACTGATGCAATGAGCATGAACTTGGGCAAACTTCAGGAGACGGTAAGGGACAGGGAGGCCTGGCGTGCTGCAGTCCATGGGGTCACAAAGAGTTGGACACTACTGGGTGACTGAACAACAACAAATTTCACTTTTTATGATGCATGATAGTTGAAAATGACATTTGAAAACATTTTCCAATTGTTTATTACTAGTGTACAGCAGGGTTGGCATACCTTTTCTATAAAGACTCATATAGTAAATATTTCAGGCTTTAATACAGTCCATATTTAAAATTTTCTCCTCTTCCCCCCACTCCCTTAGAATCCTTTTAAAATATAAAACAATTTTTGTGTGTGTATTTATCTTAGAAAGATAGGCCATAGCACAGATTTGGTCCATAGACCATGGTTTGCTGACATGTAGAATATAGAAATAGTGAAAGTGAAAGTCACTCAGTCGTGTCCGACTCTTTGCGATTCCATGGGCTGTACAGTCCATGGAATTCTCCAGGCCAAAATACTGGATTGAGTAGCCTTTCCCTTCTCCAGGGGATCTTTCCAATCCAGGGATTGAACCCAGGTCTCCTGCATTACAGGCGGATTCTTTACTAGCTGAGCCACCAGGGAAGCCCAAGAATATTGGAATGGGTAGCCTATCCCTTCTTCAGTGAATCTTCCCTAGCCAGTAATCTAACCGGGGTCTCCTGCATTGCAGGCAGATTCTTTACCAACTGAGCTATCAGGGAAGCCTAAGAAATAGACTAAAATTTTTTTGGTACACTGACCATGAATCATTCCATGGATATTCCAGGTATATTGACAATGGATCATTCCTGTTGGAATACAAATAATGTTGCTATTACCTCAACTTTAAAGAAAAAATCCCTTTCCTTGATGCAGTTTTCCCACCAGTTAATGCATTATTTCTTTCTGCCACCATGGAGCTAACCCCTTCAAAGGGTTATCTATACTTGGGGGGTCAAATGTTTCCTTCCCACTTAAAAGCTTTCTCTTTTCACTAAGGGCTGTGATATGAATGAATGCGAGGAGGAGGAGAGAGGCCTGGGGGCCATAGAGTTGCAGATGGTGCTGCACCTGTGAGTTTATTGTTGGTACACACCCAGCCCTGATCCAGCCCACTGGCTGCTGTGGGGGTTGGGGGAAGTATCCTTTCCTCTTCTGAGTGTGTTGGAGGCTCCCTCTGCTGGAGGACATGGAAATAACAAGTTCTAAGACATCCGGTCTCCATTCATCGACCGTGTTGAGTGGCTGTGTGATTCTGTGTGTGATTGTGAGTAAGTGTATGTGTGGCTCTGCGCACACATGTGTTATGGTATGTGTATATGAGTGTATGCATTTAATTGTCTGCATGGGTAGATGCATATGTGTATGTGTACATATGAAATGTGTGTTGTTGTACATAGCTTTTTGGTGTGCCTAAGTGTATGCAACTGTAAGGGCACGTGGGTGTATGTAGTCCTGGTTTTGTGTGTCTTTATGCATATGTGACTGTGCATGTAATTGTGTTGCAAGTGTGGGTGTACATGTGTGTAAAGGTGTGAATGTGTGTGTCTTGAAGTAACCGAACTATATGTAACCATGTGTGCACCAATCAGGCTGTATTCCTGACCACAACTGCTGTGGGTGGCCTCTTCCTCTGTCCCCAGACCTCAGCTGTGCGGTGTATGCAGGATATCTGGAAAAATAATGCTTTTGAAGGAAGGAGCCCCGTCTAAGAACTGGTGGGTGCATGTTCTCTGCTGTCCCCCAGAGGAACTGAGCCCCATGTGCCCAGAGTGTGAGCTTCTTGATGAAGCAGACTTTTCCTTCTGCCTTCCCTTCCCAGCCTCACTTGTACAGTGCCTTACTGGCCTTTCCTGGCATCACTTTTCAAAGAAACAAATCACATTAACCCTTGCCTAGGGTCATTAGCAAATAAAGTAGTTGCATTTCAATCCTTGAATCAAGGTCTGCTTTCAAAGGATGCAAACTAAGAAACACACAGACTTACTTTTCCAATTGCCAAGGGTCTGTTGAAAAGTGAAAGTGTTAGTGACTTAGTCATGTCTGATTCTTTGAAACTCCATGGACTGTAGCCCACCAGGCTTCTCTGTCCATGGAATTCTCCAGGCAAGAATACTGGAATGGATAACTATTCCCGTCTCCAGGGAATCTTCCAGACCCAAGGATTGAATATGGGTATCCTGCATTGCAGACAGATTCTTTATCTTCTGAATCAACAGGGAAGCCCCAAGGGCTTGTTATTATTCCTTTTTTAATGAGGAGGAATGTGAAGTTCAGAGGGCACATCAGTTGCCCAAGGTCATATAGCTGGAAAATGGCAAACCTAGCTTTGATCTAGAGCCCTCTGACCCCAACCCCAATGCTTGATCTTCTCCTAGGAGCTTCTACCCTGCTAAGGTCAGAGGGAATGAACAGGGGATGTTCATAGTCTGCAAAATAACTGATGTCTGTACAAGGGGGACCTATGGCTCATGGCTGGTGCCCAAATCCTCATTCTGTTGTGAAATCAGGAAACAGTGGCAGTTTTTCAAGCTTGGTGCTGACTGTGAGTCTGGGAGTGTTGTTATAAGCACTTAACTCTTTTAAATTAGTTTGATTTTCACAACTAACTTGAAAATACCCTCAGTTTTCAGGCAAGAAAATCGAGACACAGAAAGGTAGAGAGCTACCCAGATTAACTTAGCTGGTCCTGATTTGAACTTTGGCACTTGGAGTCCTTTTTCTGAATTGGGTTACTTTCTGGCTTTTCACAGTTTGTATATATTAAGTCCTGCTGCATGCCAGGCACGGCACTAAGCATTTACTCAGTATGGTACTATGCATGACATTAAGCTTTCTCCTTTTAAAAATACAGTTTTTGTAATTACATGGATTAGTAATTGTGGTGAAAAGTGCTTTGCAGGTTTCATCTAAGGAAAGAAAACAGTTGGTTAAATGTAGACATTTAACAGAACCAAGGAGCTCAAACCAGTCAATCCTAAAGGTAATCAGTGCTGAGTATTCACTGGAAGGACTGATGCTGAAGCTGAAGCTCCAATACTTTGGCCACCTGATGCACAGAGCCAACTCATTAGAAAAGACCCTGATGCTGGGAAGGATTGAGGGCAGGAAAAGGGAATGACAGAGGGTGAGAGGGTTGGATGGCATCATGGACTCAGTGGACCTGAATTTGAGCAAGCTCTGGGAGACAGTGAAGGTAAGGGAAGTCTGGTGTGCCACAGTTCATGGGGTCACAGAGAGTCAGACACCACTTACTGACTGAACAACAGAAATATTGATCCTTCTACTTCACCCTCCTGTTCCAGGATGTGGGTATAATACTTTATTTTTTGTGTGTGCCTACACAAACAGGGACACTCACATAACTGGTTTGCTGAGATCTCTGAGGTGTCGCATCCCTTTGGGGAACGGAACAGTTGGGTCCTTCCAGGGACCTCAGATGAACTACGTGAGAGTGGGTTTACGTAGGGGCTGTTTACAATGTACAGACTGTGTAAACAAGAAATGTTGCTCACCATCTGGTTCTACAAGGTAAAATCATTAGCCGCTGCAGTTGCCAACTCAGGACAGGGAAGAGGGTGAGGCCCTGCATACATGGAAAAATAGGAAAAATTGCCTTTAGATAGTTTCAGGTAAAATTTGCATGAGCCTGAATTTTTGTATCTTGCCATACTTAGAACAGTACTAAAATTATTAACTAAGAAATTTGTTCCTCATGACCTTCTCCCATGATGTGTACTGGATTGCATATTCCCTTATCCAGTCATATATATGCTGACCTCCCTCCTTAGCTCCTTGGAGCAGTTCCTCAGAGCTATGTGAGAAACTGTATCCTGGGCTATAGTCCTCAGTAGGGTCTCTGAATCAAACTGAAACTCACTGCTCTTACGTCATGTGTTTTTTATTTCAGTTGACAACAGGACAAGGGGAACCATCAGGTGTAGCACTCTGGGAGCTAGCAGCTGAGAGCTGACACCATCCCCAGGCCAGGGCGTAGCTGACCCTGAAACCCAGAGAGATGAGCTGAAGCTGAAAGCAGCAGTGGCCATTGGAGAGGAGGGATGTCAATCCTCTAACCTCTCTGATTGCCTGCAGGGCCTTCCACTGACCAAATGTCATCTCCCAGAGAGATGACATTTTCTCTACCCAGAGAGGCTGCAAGTAGGTGGCTAAAAACTCCTGTTGTAACAAGGAAGAACAAATGTGACTCGACATTGGATCTGTTCCTCTAACATTTGTGCTAGGTTGGTGTGCTTACTCATGCTGGCTCTGCATCTTTGTCAAATATGTTGCCTAGAGTCTGAAATATATGGGCTTCCCAGGTGGTTCAGAACTAAAGAACCCACCTGCCAGTGCAGGAGATGTGGGCTTAATCCCTGGCTTAGGAAAATTCCCTGGTGAAGGAAATGGCAACCCATTCCACTATTCTTGCCTGGGAAATCCCATGGACAGAGAAGCCTGGCCGGCTATGGTCCATGGGGTGGTAAAAGAATCAGACACGACTTAGAGACTAAGCAACAACAACAACAAATAGCCTGAAATATGCATGATCGCACTTTCTCAAGACTCTGCCTCTCAGCTTGACTTTTAAAGTCATAACACTTCACATTCATATAGCAATGAAAAGTTGCAGAACAGAAAATAACACCATACTGGGGGCTTTAGGATCCTCCACCTGAGTCTCCCAGCCAGTGTTGAGGAGAAGGAGGTTTGGGGTCTCCCCAGCATCCTACCAGTGTCAGGACACTACCCCCACTCTCCTGCTCAGAAATTCTGCCAGAAGCCCCATCCCTCAAGTTCTCTTACACCTTCGAACACCCCCATAAGGCAGTTCTGGACAGGATCAAGTAAGGGCCAGGAGGGAAGCACCAGATCCTTTGGGTGGTTTATCCTGGATGTGGTAAGATGATCCACCTGATGATGAAAGGACCTCCAGGTATCCCTCCACTGGTGTCACCATATTGCCTGAAATTCCACCTGTGTAATTGGATTAATAGGGCATTGTCCCTTATGAGTGGGGGGTGGAAGAGCATGGCAGAGGGAGAAGACGTAGGCTTGGTGGTTTGATACACCCGAGTGCCTTTCAGAAGGGCAACTTAGGCTAGAGGCTTGTTCTCTTTGAACCTCAGTTTGCTCTTCTCTTAAATAGTATCTTCCTTCCTGCCCTCATGTGGGAACCTCTGCCTGATCCCAGGGTGCTGGCCCAGAACCCTGAGGGGAAGGTGATGTATTATCTTGCTGGCAGAACATCCTGAACACAGTGTGATTACCTTATGTACAGCACGTGACTCACAGTAGGTGTGCTTTATGTAGGACACCTGATGCACACTAGGCATATATACATACAGCACTCCGCATACAAAAGCAGTGCTTTACACAGAGTGCCCAACACACCGTATGTGTCCTTTGCGCAGCGTACCACACACATAGTAGGTGTTCCTTATGTAGACACCCTGGCATGTCATAGGCATGACTTGTGGAGAGTTCCCAGCACTTGGTAGGTGTGCTTTATGTACAACCTCTGGCATACAGTAGGCAGAATTTATGTAGAGTCCTTGGCATGCAGTAAATGCACTTTCTGTAGCCCACCTGGAACGTAGCAGGCACACTTTATGCAGAGTTTCTGACACACTGTAGGCTGCTTCTTCAGGTACCAGCACATACAAGGCACTCTTCAAATATAGCCTTGTCTGCACTGAGTAGGCTTGCTCTAGGCGGACCACTGGCACACACTAACACGAGCACTGGTAGCCATCACTTTGCTTTCATTCCATCTCTTTTGAGGACTCCAGATTCTTCCAATTTTCCTGTGAGATCCTCTTTGGCCCCTCATCTCAAGGTCTCATTCAACATCCCACTGAGGATGGTCCGCACAGCCCACAGTCAGAGCGAGGGCGGGGCAGACCTCCACTCCCAGTTCCTTCCCCCCACCCCAGCCTGGCCCCTCACACCTCCAGGTGCCCTCTTCTGATTGGCTCCTTTATCCCTGGACTCAGTCCAGTTCAGCCGCTCAGTCGTGTCCAACTCTTTGTGACCCCATGGACTGTAGGATGCCAAGCCTCCCTGTCCATCACCACTTCCCAGACTCAGATAAAGGTAATTTCTACTCAGACTGGTTTCTCTGCTCCTGTTCCTGGAAGACATGTTTCAACACAGGCTCTGGGCTGCGTGGAGGTGGGAGTGTGTGTGCCCTGGAGGCCAGGGGCCTCAGGGTTCTGAGTTTCCAGGGCCTCAGAAATTTCTGAGAAATGGTCCATGATGTCTCCCTGGTCCACCTGGGGAAGGGAGCCTTGGAGATGACTTGGGACAAGGCTGACCCTCTGTCTGTCCTGAGAATCCAGCGTCTGTTATACTGAACTGGTTCCCAGGCCTCACTTCATGTTTGGGCAGTGTCCAGGTGGGGAGGAAGTAAGCATGCTGGGTGAATCAGCTGACTTAGTCTGGAGCCTGGCAGTATTTTCTAGGGGAGGGGCTGGGTAAAGGCTTTGCACAAAAAGGGGAGAGGTAGTTGTGTGAGAGACAAGCTGCTCTAGAAAGAAGGTGCCAGGCTGAGGGTCAAGGGGCTTGGGGTTTTGATCTGGTGTGGGGAAGACCACTGCCCATGGCAGGGTGGCTCTAGGGAATGAGCTGGCTTGGGAGAGGAGTGGATACCAGTGGGTAACACACACACACACACACACACACACACACACACACACTGTGTGTATCTTTCTGTCTCTTTGTCTCTATCATTCCCTCTTCCTTTGAATTTCTCTGGTCTCCATCCCCTCACTCAGCCTGTGTCTGTCTGTCTCTGAGCCCTTCTTGCCCGTCCCCAGCACTCACCCTGCCTCTCACTCCCTTGCTCCTCTCGCTCTTTCCTTCTCTGCCTCACAGCTCACCATCACTGCCTCTTCCTTCATCCTCAGGATTCACCCTGCACCCCATCTGACCACAGGATGCTGGAGCTGAGCATGTCCCGGCTGGGGCTCGGGCTGGTGGCAGCCTCCCCATGGCTGCTGCTGCTGGTGGTCGGGGCCTCCTGGCTCCTGGCCCACATCCTGGCCTGGACCTACACCTTCTTCAACAACTGTCGCCTCCTCCAGTGTTTTCCACAGCCCCCAAAACTGAACTGGTTCTTTGCTCACCTGTACCTGGTGAGTTTCCTGGGAGATCCTGGGAGATCAGGAATGGGGCTCAGGGTTTGGGCTGGGGTCTAGGATAGCAGAGAAGCCAGGGAAGCCTGGGAGGCCCCTCTTCCCTCCCTCTATCATTCCTCTGCTCTGCTGCCGAGACCTTCCCCATATACTGTCTTTCTGGCCCTAGCCTGCTTTGGGGTCCATTTCCTGCCTGTCTTGCACACATTAGTGCACCCCTGAGGCCGGACTGCACAGAACCTGGTCCCCTGGCCTCTCCAGTCTCCATGGTGGCCTTGAGGTCCTCTCAAGAGTGCTGTCCTGGGTCTGCTCTGCATGTGGTCCTTATCCTTGTGACTTTTCACTCTGGGCTACAGCTTCCCCACAGGAATTATCTATCACTGCCCACCACACCTCCTCTTTCCAGGATCCCTCCTCTTATCTAATTCCCCTCCCTCTACCAAGATGCTCATAGCCCAACCTGGATAAAGTTGGCTAATGACCACCCATTCCAAGAAGCCTTCTTAGACCTCTCTCTCCTCCACGCCTGCCCACCTTATGCCTCAGATCTTGACTCTGGCTTGGCCTTGCTCTTGATTAATCAAACAGCTCAACTGTCGAATTGCTTAATAAGCAACTCCCAGTTTGACAATGGTTCTGGGAAGCAGACTACAGTCCTTGGCTGGCTAATATTAGAATGCAAAATAAAGGTGTGATGACCTAAGTGATGAGCATGCCATCCCTTCCCTCTGTTAGGGTCAAAGGGATGGGTAACCAGCTCCTCCCATCTAACAGCCTAGCTAAGAGAGGTGTCCATCTTTTCTTTCTTATCTTGGACAAGAGCTACCACTTGGTGGAGGATTTACTGAAATTTTACTGTTTATTATGGCAAAATTCAGAAGGCAGGGGAATTACATATCTTCATGTGAAGATTTCCTAAGATTCTGGGTCTTGAAAGCATCTCAGCGAGTCTTTCCAGATGGCCCTGGTGGTCAAGAACCCTGCCTGCCAATGCAGGTTAGATGGAAGAGAGGCGGGCTTGATCCCTGGGTTGGGAAGGTGCCCTAGTGGAGGGCACAGCAACCGACTTCAGTATTCTTGCCCAGAGAATCCCATGGACAGAGGAGCCTAACGGGCTGCAGTCCATGGGGTCGCCAAGTCGAACACGACTGAAGTGGCTTAGCACACAAGGCACAGTGAGTATTGGAGGCAGCAGGAATGTTGCAAAGTTACTGCATTTCTGCCCTCCCCTCTAAGGGCTTGGTCATGGAGTATGGTCTTGGTCATTTTTCCTTCCTGTGGTCCCTCTTGCTGTGTGACCCCGGCTGAGTCACTCTCCCTCTCTGGACCAATCTCACAAAGTGCTTTGAACCCTCAATTTGGTACTTGAGGAGAAGGGAGTGAAAGGTTATTGCTGAACTATGAAAAAACGCCTGGATTCTTGGCCTCCGGAGGAGAAGAATTCAATCCGGGGCCAGAGACGAGGCTTGATTGCTCAGAGCTTTTGTGTAAAGCTTTATTAAAGTATAAAGGAGATAGAGAAAGCTTCTGACATAGGCATCGGAAGGGGGCAGAAAGAGTACCCCCCCCCCCCCCCCGCTAGTCTTCAGCGGGATGTTATATAGTCACTAGCAGCTTGTTAATGAAAGAAAAAGTGAAGTGAAGTCGCTCAGTCGTGTCTGCCTCTTTGTGACCCCATGGATAGCCTGCACCAAGCTCCTCCGTTCATGGGATTTTCAAGGCAAGATGTACTGGAGTGGGTTGCCATTTCCTTCTCCAATGAAAGAAAGGAATGTCTTAAAACTCAGAATGGCACCAGGCCCCTCATCCATAAGACGTAGTTTGGGATAATCTCAACACCAGACAATTCATCCCCGGCCTTGAAATGATTGACCTGAATCTTGTAGAAGGGCAGATTACCATACAAATAGTTTCATTTACATAGATTGGGGGAACAATGTCTGAGTAAAAATACTTGTTTGTCAAGTCAGTTCTGAGCCATTAGGTGGAACCGACTTGAAGACAGAGTCTGGGGTAAATGCATAGCACATTAACATAGCTTAAGACAAACATTTCCATAAGAAAAAGGCATAGGTTAACTCAAGGTTTGAGAATAGTTAACTTCAGGTGGAACCAGGTGTTGTTACAGCAACACAATATTTTAAGAGAAACCTTTTAAAATTTGTATAGAGAAGGGAAAAAAAATATGTATGTGTATGTATATATATATATATATATATATATATATATATATATCTCACTAGTTTGTTTCCTCCTGCCGCTTAAGAGAGATAAAAAATGTCTGACGCTTGAGCCTATTTCCTCCATTTGGAGACCCCTGGCCTTCCTGCCTGTTACCCTCTCAGGATCAGGTCACAAAGGTGAACGTGACTTATGTTCACCTGCCAAGAGCCCCTGGGGGTATTTGTCAGGTTTGAACGAGGCATCCTTAGGGAGAGGATACTTTACCAGGAGGCAACCCACCCTTCTTTTCCTTTGGGTGCATAAGGTGTCAGCTTCTTCATTTATAGATGGCATAACTGAAAGTCATGTCCATAGGTCGCAGAGAAATAGGCAGGACGTACTCTGCATGGAGCCAGTTGGAGGAGGGGGTTTCATGGGTCAGAGCTGCTGTCATGAGTGAGGGGCAGAAGTCACATCTGTCCTTTGGGATTGGCCAGGGATGGAAGGCCCCAGGTGTGCAAGTGATTTATTACAAGGGACTGCAGGCTGCATGGACCAGCCAGAATAGGAGAGGATGTGGGACCAAAACCCAGGGACAAGCACTGAGGCCGCCCTGCTACCTGCAAACCTCTCCAGTGGGGATCTCTTTCTGTGGCCACCCCTGGGGCTGAGACCATTCCCAGAACAAGAAAAAGTTTGGCTTCTCAAGATAAAGTCACCACACCTGTGGGCAAAGAGCCTGTCTTCTCCCTGTGCTCTGGGGTATCTCCTTGGGACTTGGAGATGCTTCAGGGCCACTCCTCCACATGAGGGAAGGAGCAGGAGGAAGCAGAGACTCCTCCATCTGTGCGGGGTCTGACACACTGTCCACCGCAGTGGTTTCTTCTTGGGAGTGATGTCCTTGCATGCTTTCAGGTCCCCATGACAGAGCAGGGCTTGAGAAAATTAACCCAGCTGGCAGCTAACTACTCCCATGGATATATGATCTGGTTTGGCCCCATCACTCTCATGATCGTTTTCTGCCACCCTGACATGCTCCGGAGCATCACCAATGCCTCAGGTACCCATGCAGAGCTTGTGGTGGTGGGTGTCATGACACATTTGAGGGATTCTAGCCCCTCCTTGCCAACTCTTTATGCGGCCCCTACAGGACCCTGGTCCCCCTTCCTTTCTTCTCTCTCAGCCACTTCCTCTTTGCTTCATGCATTTATCAAGCTCCATCTCACTGACTCCTGTTTCTTCCCATGGCCGTTTGGACCCCAACCTTGTACCCTGCTGAAGTTCATCCCCAATCTCAAGATCTCATATCTGGACAGAGAGATCCTTGACCTGGTATGGTTGGTCAGGAACTGGCCAGCAAGAGATGGGCTGTGGCAATCCAGAGAAGAAACAAAATTCTCTGCTGGGGTGTGCTGGAAGGCTTCCTAGAAGAAGAGGTGCTGGAACTAGGTCTCGAACAATGAGAAGAAAATATTTCAAACCAGAGGGCAGAGTGACGCAGTGGGCATCCGTAGTATCCCAGGCCCCCTGCCAGGCCAGCCCTCAGTCTCACTCATCTGCAGACCCAGAGCAATGAAGGCTTCTGGCTGGTGCAGGATTGGGGGCTGCTCTTCCTGTGACATCCACCTCTCTGGTGGGCCCATTTCATTTATCCTATCCTGTGGCTCAGCCACTCTAGTTCAGTGCTCTCCTTCTCCAGTCCCCAGGAATCTCCCTGAGGAGACTCCACCCCACCCTGTCTCCCTTCCCTTGCTCTCTGCCCCTCCCATCCGAGACAGACCAGGGGAATGGGCAGCTTCTGATGGAGACCTGTGTTCAGACACCAGAATGCTGAGTGACTCTGGGAAGGGTCCTGGCTCTCTCTGGTTGCTGAAGTCTCTTTCAGCTGTTAGTAGTGGAAATGCCACCCTGTATGGTCTAAGCAAAGGAAGGAAATAAACTGACTGTAAACTCCAAGGAGGGCTGCCTTCAGGCCCAGCTGGATCCAGGTCTTAAACAATGTTATCAGAAATCTGTTTTCATCATTTAGTGTTCATCTGTGATGGCTTTACTCTCATCCTGGTAAAACTGAATCTCAGACACTCAAACTCCATGGGAAAGGGAGTTCATTTACAACAGTTCTAGGAAAAGTTGAGGATTCCTTTTAATTTGTCTGATTTGGGTCATAGGACCAATTCCTGCAAACCTAAGATTCTGAGCATCCAGTCTTGGCACCATAGGGTCCACTGAGCTATTGTTTTGGGGCTCGGAGCAGTTGGATAATTAATAATTCAGGCCATGGATTAAAGAGTCTTGGGCTGGTGTCTCAGGTTTACTGTCTGGGAGAATGTTGCTCAAGGGACTCCATCATTGAGAGCCTCAGTTTCCTTATCTGCAATACAGGGATGAAAGAGAAGTCAGGTGAACATGGTGTTTGGAATCCAAACAGGGAAAGAACCTCTCTATCCCTGTACCGGAGGGACCACAAAGGTTGTATATGACCAATGTGGGGAGGGAGCCCAGGAGAAAGCTCAGGACAGACGAGGAGCTGCCAGAGGTGACTCATGGGCTCAGCTGTGGATCTCTGCCCTGAAAATCCTTGCTTCTTGCAGCCTAGAAGAGTGTGAATTGGGTCCTTTCTGTTGCTCTCCAGATTCAGAGCTGGGAGGAAGGTCTCCTGTACACACAGGGCCTGGCCAGCACCTATGGGGAAGTGTGCTGCTCGTGGGGCGTGGGGGGCTGGCATGTGGTCATCTGCATCTTCCACCCCACCACTCCAGGTAGACATGCTCTTGGCCATGGCTTGCCTGCTGCCACATCCTCCGTGTTGGGTGCAGATATGGGGGCTGTGGTAGAGATGCCTCTGCCTCTTTCTTACCTGGACTCTAACCTGCCTACTTCTGGTCATGTCTACTCACACCTAGGGCATATCTGTGTGCTGTCTGCTGTAGGCTATGTCTGGTCAGCTTTATGTTTCTACCTGGTTTTTGACTACAGCTGGTACCTGTTTCACCTGGAGACACCTGGTATATGATTAAACCTGGGCTCAAATAGACATGGTCTGGAGTTGCTTCAGCTGTGGCCAAGGACATCTGAAGCATTTTGGGGTCTGTCTTTTTCTTGCCTGAGATGCTGTTAGTGATTATCTGGTTCTCCTGCTTGTCACATCTGGGTCATGTTTCAGGTTTGTTTGAGGTCTGAGACTCAGGGTCACTTTCAGACATGCTAGTGACCTTATGTGATCTTGTTTGATGCCTGTCTTAGGGTATGTCTGAGTCCTGTCTGGGGCCCAGCCGGGGACACACCTGGTTCAGGTCTGTGACATCAGTGTATGTAAGCCCTGTGTGGGACTCGTGTGGGGCAAATTCAGGTCAAGTTAGATTGTCTTCAGGTCCATGCCAGAGCATGTTGTGTCATGCATGTTGGGGCCATGTCAGGACATGTTAACACATGAGGCCATGTCACATATCTCAGGAGAGGTCAGAGTGCAGGGGCAGACGTGGTGTTCTAGGTGCCCATAAAGATGTTTCGTAGAGTGCTGGGCTATGCCTGTGTCTTCATAACATGTTGGACCATGTAGGAGCCATGTCAGGGAATGTTGGGGCATGTTGTATCTTGTTGGAGTGTTTCTGAGCACCTGAGTTGTGTCTATGGGCTCTGCCTTTGCTCTCTGGGGGAGAACCAGACCCCCACTCCTGTCACCTCTCCACCTGGCTTCTGGCTTCCAGTTCTCTTGGCCCCATTCCTGCTATGTAGGGCTCAGAGCGGGAATGCAGATTCCTGGCTGGGATACTCTATTCCACACAAAATTTCCTCCTTTCCCCATCTCCCTGGCCCGATGGTCCTTCTTCATGTCAGCTGCTGTCGCACCCAAGGACATGGATTTTTACAACTTTCTGAAGCCCTGGCTGGGTGAGTAACTGTGTGTGAAGGGGATTGGGGACAACCCTGGGGGCCCAGGGGAAAGTTCTGCCCTTTGCCCACTCCCCGTGGCTATCTCTGCTAGGGGATGGGCTCCTGCTGAGTGCTGGTGACAAGTGGAGCAGGCACCGTTGCATGCTGACACCCACCTTCCACTTCAACATCCTGAAGCCCTATATGAAGATTTTCACCAAGAGCACAGACATCATGCACATGAGTCTCTTGAACCCAGGGTCCCATCTGGAGTCTTGGGGATAACAGGGACTCAGAGACACCTTGTCTGGAACCTGGCTCTTGTGGGTGGCTTTAAGGCCATGGGCTCTTCCTTTCTGAACCGTGGTTTCTACAGTTGAAAAATAAGGATTATGTGATCCCTGCTTTGTAGGGTGGCCAAGATGACCTAATGGAATCATGTCTCTGGCACATAAGAGATGCTCAGAAGGTGTTAGTTTCTACATTTTCCTCAAAGAGGCCTTGGAAGCTTGAGACATGTTTGGTAAAAATGATGGATATTTTGTAGTAGTTATTCTAGAGTAACAAGTCACTTAAAAACAGTAAGTGCTTGGTATTGAGAAGTCTGTGAGTCAGTTGGCTGGTTCTTCTGGATGTAGATTGGGCCACTGGTGTATCTGTGATCAGCTAGGAAGTTTTGCTGATCTAGGGTCATTCTTCTCACATATTTTGGGCTTGGCTGGTTGCAGGCTGATCTCAGATGGCCTTACTCCGGGCAAAGGACTTCCTTTCATGTGATTCTCTCCCTTTAGAATGCACCTCAGGTTTGTTCACATGGCAGAAGCAGGGTTCCAACAGCCTGACAGGAAGGTGCAATGCTGCTTGGGAGCTTGGTTTAGGACGATCTACTCATCATTTTCACCAGAGTTTATTGGGAAAAGCAGGACTTACCCTGGTGGTTCAGTGGTAAAGAATTTGCCAGCAATGTAGGAGACATGGGTTTGATCCCTGGGTTGGGAACATCCCCTGGAGGAGGGCATGGAAACCCATTCCGGTATTCTTGCTGGGAGAATCTCATGGACAGAGGAGCTTAGAGGGCTGTGTTCCATGAGTTCTCTAAGAGCTGGACAGGACCGATCAACTAAGTATAGCACACTTTGGTGAAAGTAGATTGAAGGCCAGCTCAGAATCAAAGTAGGCTCCACCTACTAATAGAAGTTACTGAAAAAGCACATTGCAAAGGGTTTGGATATATATACATGGGGAAGGTCAGGAATTTGTGACGTGGTTGTGTCTTTTCCATACTTGCAAGCTGACAAGGGAGCTTGTTATTGTTTTGTGGATTCTGTCAGAAGACATGAGAGTCTTGGGTCACTGACAAAGGATAGTTTTTTACTCTTGGCATAGCAAATGGCACCTTCTTCTTGCTGGTTTGCATTCTTCCTTCAAGTCAACAAATCCCATGTGGATGACAAATTTGGACTTTGGTACCTACTCAAGTAGTATGTTTTATTATAGGGTGGAAGAATTCTAGATTTAGGGTGTCTGTGGCTTTTAGAACTAGAAGCAAGCCTGATATTTTAGGTTGTTTGCTGCAAACACAACTCTGAGAAATAGTCCAGATAAAGAACATCATGGACTGACAATTTTTTGGCATACCCAGCAAGATTATGCAAGAGTATTCAGGGCCCATGGAGAACTACATCTCTACACATAGGAACAGTTTATTCATCAGTTTCCATCAGTGAAGGTGATGAAAGCTAAAATTTGCTTAGCACTTAACTTTATGCAGTAAGTTGACCAAGGGTACAGAGAGAGCCAGAGGGTGAGCCAAGATTTAAAACCAGGTCACCTGATTCCCAGTCATGAGAACTTCATGTCCTAGCAGTACAGTAACAGCTTCCACTCCCACTCAAGCCTCATACTCTCTGGAGATTGTTTCCTGGGGCCAAGAGGCAGGATCTGGGGGAGCCCACCCAGGTGGTTTGGAATGGGCCCTAACTCTGTCTCCTTCTCTGTCCAGACCAATTGGGAGTGCCTGGTCACCCAAGGCCACACCCGTCTGGACATGTTTGAACATGTCAGCCTCCTGACCCTGGACAGTCTGCAGAAATGTGTCTTCAGTTTTGACAGCAATTGCCAGGAGTGAGTCTTGGCCAAGAGCCTGGGAATATGAGTCATAGACCCAGGGTAGTAGACGGAGGAGGGAGGACTGGCCAGAGCAATCAGGAGGGCCTTCCTGAAGGAGGTGGCCCAGGGCAGGACAACCCGGGACAGGAACAGGGAAAGAGAAGGAGCTATCCTTTCAGGTAGGTAGACCTGTTTGATAAAGAACAGAAGGCTAGAATGAGAAAAGTATGTGCAATAGTGAGGAGAGACATTGGAAATAAGGTTGAAGGAGTGGGCAGATAATACCTTAAGGACATTCTGAAGCCAGGCAAAGCGAATCTGACTAAAAGAATCCAACTGTCATATAGACATTGGATGTAAAAAGACTAGAGAAGGGACTGGGCCACTGACCAGCTGGGAGAGGATAAGGTATGAACTGGGTGGACGGTTCTGGAAAGGAGACGGGGGTGGTGAGAGAGACAGGAGAGAAACATGATATCTAAGCTGTGCTCCAGGTGCCTGGGGCATGGAGTCAGCTTATGGAGATGGGATGTGGGTTGAGAAGAGTCTGAAGAGTCACATCTTCTGGCTCATCCCCACGCTGTATCTGTGAACCATTTGTTCTTGGAGCCTCAATTCCTGAAGGGAGGTAGCCGCTGGCTTCTGGGCTTCAGGTGTTTTAAGTTGTTGCCTCCCTTCATGCTCTCATCCTGTAGGAAGCCCAGTGAATATATCACCACCATCTTTGAGCTCTGTGAGCTTGCGGCAAAGCGGAACAAGCAGATCTGCCTGCACACCGACTTCCTGTACTTCCTCACCCTGGATGGGTGGCACTTCCGCAGGGCCTGCCGCCTGGTGCACAACTTTACAGATTCCATCATCCAGGAGCAGCGCTGCACTCTCCCCAGTGAGAATATTGATGACTTCTTTAAGGCCAAGGTGAAGACCAAGACTTTGGACTTCATTGATGTGCTTCTGCTGAGCAAGGTAGGTTCCTCTGGGATCTGAGTTCAAGAGGTAGAATGGACTTTGATCTCATCAGAGAATTTGAATGGGATGTAGAGGGTCCTGGGGAGCTATGGAAGGTGCTTGTGGAAGGGAGGGATGGGTCAGGGATAAGTTTTAGAGATGGCCATGTGGAATATTGCCTGTGGGGGACTACTAAGTCTGAAACTGTGAAGGGCCTGAGATTTCACTCAAATGGGAAACTAATAAGTCAGTCTACCACAGAGATAGACTGTGTACATATGTATGTGTATGTACAGTATACACACAGAATCCTGGATCAGAGCAGCCCATTTGTTATTCATGGCAAAAACAGTAACCAGAGTAGAACTGTAGCTCTGCTACCCCATTCCTAAATTCCTTTGATGGCTCAAGTATGCTATTACCTGTACATGCCATCATACTTGCATCACATACCTCCAGATTTTTAAATTTGGAACTTATACAAGTCAGCTGATACATTTTCCCCTTTCTCCCTATGGAGAGAGGGAGAGAGAGAGACACAGGGAGAGAGATTATTCTGGAGCTTAAACAAATTCTTTTTGTTAAGAAGGCAAAGTCTAAAGTTTTTATATTTTTAAAACCCAGGTTCTAACCCAGGTTGCCAGGAACTTTTTATTTCCTTTCAGAAATCCCTCATTATTTTGAAATATAAAAATATTTATGGGTGACTGATTATTTTTTCACCATGGACAACATAGGAGACAAAGAGGTCAAGGAGGAAGTCTCTGGGGTGGGGCCTCTGGTGACAGAGTGCACAGGCGGTTTAAAATTTCAGGGTTGGCTTGGGTCTCTGGATGGATAACGGGGCTTCAGAGATTGTCTCAGTTTAGCCTCAGAAACCCTCTGAGCTAGAGCAATTCTAGGGATCTTGCTTTCTCTCCAGGATGAAGATGGGAAGGGATTGTCAGACGAAGAATCCGGGCTGAAGCTGACACCTTTATGTTTGAGGGTGAGGCCCCAGTGTGAGAAAACGCAGGGATAGGGTGTCTCTAAGCCCAGGAACTAGCCCAGTGGACCCTGGACCACCCCATCCCTCTCCATCCTCCTCATGGGCTTTACTATGGGGGTGTTGTCCACCCTGTGGTACTGAAGTAGTCCAGAGACACAAGTCTTTCTGGATGCCCCCAGGCCATGATACTACAGCCAGTGGCCTCTCCTGGATTCTGTACAACCTTGCAAAGCACCCAGAATACCAGGAGCGCTGCGGGCAGGAGGTGAAAGAGCTCCTGAGGGACTGTGAGTCTAAAGAGATTGAATGGTGAGTGCAAGTCTTCATGGCCTTTTTCTGAGCCTTTTTCATTGCCTCTGCTCCCTGGCTGGGGAAGAGAGAAATTTTTTTTTGCATTCTGTCACTTAGTGGAAATAGGAACAGAGCCCAGAGGCAGGATCTCATACCCAGCATGTGTGTGTATGTGTGTGTGTGTGTGTGTGTGTGCACGCGCGCGTGTGCGCTAAGTTACCTCAGTTGTGTCCGACTCTGTGCGACCATATGGACTATAGCCCCACCAGGCTCCTCTGTCCATAGGCTTCTCCAGGCAAGAATACTGGAGTGGATTGCCATGCCCTCCTTCAGGGGATCTTCCCAACCCAGGGAATGAATCTGCGTCTCTTATGTCTCCTGCACTGGCAGGCAGGTTCTTTACCACTAGTGCCACCTGGGAAGCCCCCTCAGCATGGATAGGAGGACAAAATTTGCTGGCTTTTGGCAGAGAAACCTGGATTTCTGAGATAATTAACAACAATATGTGAGGACAGATGATGCCACTTAGCACATATTCAGTAAGTGAACTTCGCCTCCACTCCCTGACTGTTTTCTCTGAAATTACATGTTTTCAAACATCTTCACATCCTCAGTATTTGCTGATCTCCTGCCCCTTAATTCCTCATATTGTTGAGTCTAGGGTCCACTAGGATCACCTGCGTGTTAAAGTCACCCAACTCCTTTCTTGGAACATCTGCAGCTTCATCCATCTAATCCCTACTTAGGAAACACTGCCGTACTGCCTCTCTGTCCCCAGTTCTATGCCATCTCCAATTCTTCCCAGCCCAATTCCATATGCTGGAGACTCAGGAAGGACCAGATCCAGTCTTTGCTTTTTAGGAGCTCCTAACCTGCTGTAGAAATAGTCCCAGGTCAGGACACTCCCAGTGTACATGGGCAGGGCTGGGATTTGGAACAAGAAGGGCCAAGTTGAGGGTGGAAAGAAGTGCCTCAGCAGAGACTCTGAGATATAGGCAGTAGATTTTTGGGTGCATTTGAGGTACATTTAGGTCAAGAAGACAGCTGGGAGAAAATGAAGAACTTGGGGGAAGGGATGAGAAAGAGGGAAAGTGAGAGAGAGAAAGGAAGGAGGGAGGGAGGAATTTGACTTGAATATATAACTGACCTGTGGAAAGCAGATTACCTCATAATATTAATACACAGTATCCCAGAGTGTGAAGTGGATATCTATTTTTGGATATTCAAGGAATCTTTAGGCTTTTAATTGAGCCTAAAATTTTAGCAAAGAGATTGTATTCACATGTTGTTAACTTAACCTTAAATACTCTTGTTGCTATGGTAAACTATATATTCTATCTGGATTGAGAAATATTAGAAGTTTAATTGGAAAATATGCATTCACATTTCTTGGTAAGTTTAATTCAGGTATTTTATATCATCACCATCATTTTTTCTTTTATTATTTTTCTAATTGTTATTTCTAATAGAAAAACTGATAATTTATGAATATAAATTTCTTGCCCAGTGAACATAGGAAATGCTAAATATTGAGTCTCATATCCATAAGAAAAAAAAAGATTGTTTCCTAAAATCTCTGGAACAACTGGGAAGCTACATGTAAAAAAGCTAATTCATCCTGCTTCTCATGTCTTATAAGACAGTAACATCCACATGAATCAAAGATTTAAAAAATGATGGTGTCTTAAAGGATCTAGAAGAAACCATGGGAGGTTATAGCTCCAGAGTAGGGAAGACTCTATTTTTGAGACAAATCCTAAGAGACATACAAGAAAAGATTGATATACTATTTCATGAAATAGATAAAGAGCAGTGTGTATGGTTTTCAGTATGCTAGTACATAATTTTTTAATGCAAAAAATACCTCTGGAAGCATACATAATCACTAGACAAACTATAAGAAAGGGAGAGGAGTGCTATTGGTCCATAGATTTGGTGTTTTGTAGTTTTCCAATTTTGAGCTAGTTAACTGTATTTCAGTTCAGTTCAGTTCAGTCACTCAGTCATATCCGACTCTTTGTGACCCCATGGACTGCAGCACGCCAGGTTTCCCTGTCCATCACCAACACCTGGAGTTTACTGAAACTCATGAACATCGAGTCAGTGATGCCATCCAAACATCTCATCCTCTGTCATCCCCTTCTCCTCCTGCCTTCAATCTTTCCCAGCATCAGGGTCTTTTCCAATGAGTCAGTTCTTCGCATCAGGTGGCCAAAGTATTGGAGTTTCAGCTTTAGCATCAGTCCTTCCAATGAATATTCAGGACTGATTTCCTTTAGGATGGACTGGTTGGATCTCCCTGCAGTCCAAGGGACTCTCAAGAGTCTTCTCCAACACCACAGTTCAAAAGCATCAATTCTTCGGTGCTCAGCTTCCTTTACGGTCCAACTCTCACATCCATACATGACTCTGGAAAAAACATAGCTTTGACTAGACAGACATTTGTTGGCAAAGTAATGTCTCTGCTTTTTAATATGCTGTCTAGATTGGTCATAGTTTTTCTTTTTTTTTTTAATTTTATTTTATTTTTAAACTTTACATAATTGTATTAGTTTTGCCAAATATCAAAATGAATCCGCCACAGGTATACATGTGTTCCCCATCCTGAACCCTCCTTCCTCCTCCCTCCCCATACCATCCCTTTGGGTCGTCCCAGTGCACTAGCCCTAAGCATCCAGTATAGTGCATCGAACCTGGACTGGCATCTCGTCACATGTAAAATATCATGTAAGAAATGAGTTGGTCATAGTTTTTCTTCCAAGGAGTAAGTGTCTTTTAATTTCATGGCTGCAGTCACCATCTGCAGTGATTTTGGAGCCCAAGAAAATAAAGTCTGTCACTGGTTACCCCATCTATTTGCCATGAAGTAGTAGGACTGGATACTTAGTTTTCTGAATATTGAGTTTTAAGCCAGCATTTTCACTTTCCTCTTTCACTTTCATCAAGAGGCTCTTTAGTTCTTTGCCTTGGCTTCCCTGGTGGCTCAGAGGGTAACTGTATTTAATTATTTTTAATTGGAGAATAATTGCTTTACAATGTTGTGTTGGTTTCTGCCATACAACAACATGAACTGGTCATAACTACAGACACACACACACACACACACACCCTCCCTCTTGAGCCTGCCTCCTATCAGATCCTTATCCCACCACTCTAGGTCATCACAGAGTGCTAGGCTGGGCTCCTCATGTTATATAGCAGCTTCCTCTAGCTATCTATTTTACACACAGTAGTGTATATTTCGGAGAAGGCAATGGCACCCCACGCCAGTACTCTTGCCTGGCAAATCCCATGGACGGAGGAGCCTGGAAGGCTGCAGTCCATGGGGTCGCTGAGGGTCGGACATGACTGAGTGACTTCACTTTCACTTTTCACTTTCATGCATTGGAGAAGGAAATGGCAGCCCACTCCAGTGTTCTTGCCTGGAGAATCCCAGGGACGGGGGAGCCTGGTGGGCTGCCGGCTATGGGGTCACACAGAGTCGGACACGACTGAAGCCACTTAGCAGCAGCAGTGTATATTTGTCAATGCTACTTTCTAGAGTCTGTTGGATCTTATCTTCAATGCTTATAAAAACTTTTCCAGTGAATTCTCTTTCACTGTCTGCCAAAATGATGCATTTACTCCCACATTTCAAATGGCATTACCCTCCTTTTTTTCTCCTGTTTAATTGCATTAGCTAGTATCTCTAGTCCTGTAATAAATAAGATAAACATTGAATCTGTTTCTTGCTTTACCTTTTGATTTTGCAATCTTGCCATAAAGAATGTTCCACATTCATACAAATTTGTAAATATTTCTATGGTTCACTTTTTGTTGATTTATTCAGAAAAGCTTCTAAAAATATCTGACTAAATTTTGTCTAGTACTTCTGTGATATTGCTTTTCTTTCTCTCTTTTTAAAAACCATTTTATTGAGGTATGATGATCAAAGGAAAAGCTGTATATATTTATGTATATGACTTCATGAGTTTGGAGATATTTGATCCATCTGTGATTTTGTTCTAGGCAGAGAGAATCTTATAGGGCACTAGGAGGGCTGGTGTGGTGTCTCTCTTTTTTCACCCTAGATAATTGGCATGGGGTTTACTTAGGGATGACCTGGCCCATTTGCCCTTCCTGACCATGTGCATCAAGGAGAGTCCGCGGTTGCACCCTCCAGTCACGTTCATCTTTCGCTACTGTACCCAGGACATTGTGCTCCCAGACGGCCGGGTCATCCCCAAAGGTGACCATAATGATTAGGGGAGGAGGTTCCTGGTAGGAAGAGGGGCCCATCAGGTAGGTTGGACCTAGTTCTGACTGGTCCCTCCTCTTCCACAGGTGTTGTCTGCCTCATTGATATTTTCGGGACCCACCACAACCCATCTGTGTGGCCAGACCCTGAGGTGATGCCTCCTCCATGCCATACTTCCATCATCCCTGTCCATTCCCTTTGGGGGACCTGAGGGTGACTACAGAATTCTGACTGACAAATCAGACATCACCTCCTTCCCACACATCTGCCTCTCCAAGGATGGACGTCCTGGGAGATACCATCCAGTAACCCTGTCTTGTCTTGCCCCCAGGTCTATGACCCCTTCCGCTTCGACCCAGAAAACATCAAAGGGAGGTCACCTCTGGCTTTTATTCCCTTCTCAGCAGGTTCAAGGTGAGGGCATTGGGCATTTGAGGTGAGGATGGAGTAGTGGGGGCGGGGGTCTGGGGCTGAGATTCCAGGCGTGACTGTGGGGGCAGGGAAGGGGCAAAACTGAAGATGGTCAGAGTTCTGGCACTCCTTCTCTCCCATCCCCCTGGGAATGGTAGTGGGCGCAAAGCAGAGTCTGCAGTATGCTGAGAGCGGGGTTCCTTTGCCTGCTGGTCTGCATTCTAGACTGTGGTCTGGGCTAGGCTCAGGGGATATGCAAGTCCACGAAGGGGGGTCCCAGGCATGGTTAGCTTTCTCTATCTCTGCCAGTCAGATTTCAGGCCCTTTGGGGCCGAGATGAGGGTTCCCCTGACTCTGAGTGTAGTCAGAGCCCTGACTCCTTCCACAGGAACTGCATTGGACAGACGTTTGCCATGACTGAGATGAACGTGGTCCTCGCTCTCACCCTGCTGCGCTTCCGTTTTCGGCCAGACAAGGAGGAGCCACGCAGGAAGCCGGAGCTGATTCTGCGCGCGGAGGGTGGACTTTGGCTCCAGGTGGAGCTGCTGAGCGCAGGCCCTCAGTGACTGAATGATCCACTACCACCCTGCCTGGGACTTTCTATCGTCAAAAGGGTCCAGAGCTCCCCTTGCTGGCTCTCGGTGAGACTCAGGCAAACGTGACGACAGCATTTTATTCCTGGGAATCTGCCACGGCCTCACCCAAGTTCCGTTCACGTTAGCTTGAGTCTCACCGAGAACCAACAGGGGGCGCTCTGGGCGCTTTTGAAGATACAGAGGGTGGGCGTGGTTGATTGGAGGCGGGACCAGTTGCCATGTGCCCCATATTTTCTCTTTAGCTGGCTGCCAGACTCGCATGGTGGTAGAGAATCTACCTGCCAATGCTGGAGATGCAACAGATGGATCCCTGGGTTGGATCCCTGGGTCGGGAGTGTCCCCTGGAGAAGGAAATGGCAACCCACTCCAGTATTCTGCACTGTAAAATTCCATGGGCAGAGGAGCCTGGAGGGTTACAGTTCATGGGGTCACCCTGAGGACGCATGGCTGACTACAGGACCCTATACTGATGGCTGATTCTCCCAGAACCCAAACATGGGCAATAGGAAGCCACATGAGGTGTTTGAGCAGAAGAGGGACCAGGGTTAAGGGTGGACTTAAGAGGTGGTGAGTGCTCTTCAATATATGTTGGAGTCTGGGAGGAGTCCAATATATATGAGTACATCAAATCTGTGGTTACTCCAGATCTCCAATGAACACGGAAGAAATAAAACAAAGACACGCATGCTGAAACTCTAGGCTCCCCAGGTACTCTCTCTAAATAACTGGGAAGTGGTTTTCAGACTCCCTGTCAGCATCCCCACTCATGTACCACCCCCTCCTCCTGCCCCCCATCTTCCATGTTCAGAGCCTTCAGCATCATGCATCAGAGTGGTGCATTTGTAACAAATGACTAACTTACATTGACATAACATTGTCAAACTTCCCAAAGTCCATAGTTTGCATTAGAGTTCACTTTTGGTGTTGTCCATTCTATGGATTTTGGCACAGATAATGGCATGTATCCATTATTATAGTACCACACAGAATATTTCACTGCCTTCCAACCCTCCCAGTGGTCGGGCGATTTCATCTATACCTCTCCCCAACTCCTGGTAACCAGCAATCTTTTTACCGTCTCCATAGTTTTGCCTTTTCCAGAATGTCAAATAGTTGAAATCACATGATATGTAACCTTTTCAAGCTAGCTTATAGCATTTAGTAATATGCATTTAAGTTTCCTCTATGTGTTTTCATGGCTTGATAGCTCATTTCTTTTTAGTGCTGAATAATATTCCATTGTCTGGATGTACCAGAGGTTGTCTATCTATTCATCTACTCCAATTTCTTTTTAATCACGTTCATATATTACTAAACACAAATAAATATTTTAATGAAACAATATAAAATACAAAAAAATGAGAAAAAGGAAACCAAATAAAAACAAACCCTAAGAACACCCAGAAAGTTAGTAAATCTAAATTATTTCCTCATGAAACAAAAACTTATGTGTAACTAACAGAGTATAATAGTAGAATGTCTAACATTTCCACCATTCTTTGGGACAGAGAGAAGAGGGATGTTGATTCATCCAATAAAAGCCTGGTCAATAGGAAAAATAGCCCTTCTTTCAATGATCATCTTTATTTGGAAGTCTGATAGCTGTCTCAGACTTGTTATGTCCAAACTAGATTCTTAATTTTTCACCCCCAGACCTCTGGGGAATCCTTTAATGATTCCAAAAGTGGTTTTGTTGACTCTGTTTCCAAACAT
Source organism: Bos indicus x Bos taurus (assembly GCF_003369695.1). Taxonomy (NCBI): domain Eukaryota; kingdom Metazoa; phylum Chordata; class Mammalia; order Artiodactyla; family Bovidae; genus Bos; species Bos indicus x Bos taurus. The sequence goes on from NC_040082.1 coordinate 103,058,725, forward strand.
GTGCATTTTAAAGATTTTTTTGTGTGTGATTTAATTTTAGTGCAATTCAGTGAACACATAGACAATAGATGGCTTTGGGATTCATTAAGTGGTTTGGGGCCAAATACATGGTTAATTTCTTGTAAATATTCCATGTGTGCTGGAGAGTGAGTTGCTTTTCTCTTGGATATACATTTCTCTCTCTACATAGTAGGTCAAACTTTTAAGTTGTGTTTAGATAATATATTCTTTAGTCTAAGTCTTGTCTTCTTGGTTTGTCAAATTTTAAGAGGATTGGGATAAAAGCTCCAAGTACTGGTATTGATGTAGTTATGGATTTTCATTTACTGATTTATCTATATTGGGTTTGCATCTATTCACAATCTGTTTGGACCCTTTAAAAATGTAGAACATTATTTGTAACATAAGATGATTTTCCTTTAATTTTTATCAGATGTAAATATTGAGGTTGCTACCCTGAGGTTACCTCTATCTACTTCCAGAACGTTTTCATCACTCCGGAGGGAAATCCTGTACCTAATAAGCAGTCACTCCCCTGTTCCCTCCTCTTTTCTAAAACTTTCTGTATTCTTATACTTTAAATGAGTGTTTTGTATACACCATCCTGTGAGACATTTCTTTCTTATTTAATCAAATCCATGAACTCTTTCTTTTAATTAGTGACTTTAACCCAATTGCATTCTCTCACGTATGAGGAGTTACTTTTACACGAGGAGTTTAATTGCTGTCTACTTTTCATTTGCAAATATTTTCCCCCATTCAGTAGGTTGTCTTTTTATTTTGCTGGTAGATTTCTTTTGCTGTGCAAAGTTTTAAGTTCAATATTTTTTACCTACTGTGATTAAAATTTTAAATTTCTCCCATTGACGTATTTTTTTTGGTAGATCACAGGGGAGCTGGGTTCCATTGGACAGCCTTGGGGGGCACTTCATGTGATCCATCAGCTGATGCGAGAGCAGGAACTGACAGGCATGACATTTTCTCTAAACAAGCAACCAGGTGTGAACAGGATCAGAACGCTGGGATATTCTGGAGGCAGGTTAGCAGGGTGGTGAGAACTCAGACTCTGAGGTCAGGCAGAGCTGGTTCAGATCCTGGCTCTGTTCCTTACGAGATGAATATCCTTCACTGAGACTCAGCTCCATCATTTGTGTAAAGGGAGTTTTAATTGCATTTATTTCGAAGCAGTTAATGAGATGACCCAAGGACATGTTGAGCTCAGGGACTGGTACATAGTAAATTATTAGTGAATAGCAATGACATTCTTATTCATATTGTCATGGTCACCTCCAGGAGGAGGGGCATCAGGTGTATGGAAGATGGGTTTTGGGCTTGGGAAAGTGGCTGAAAGGGGTGATGAAAGAGGATGAGAGGAGGAAAGGAGAACTTCCAAAAACAGAGGAAGCAAGTATTATTACAAGAGCCACCCACAGAGCTGAATCCAGTCCAGGCACTGGCTGCAGTGCCTTCCCCCTTCCTCTGAGGCTGGCCTGACACCCTCCTCCCTTTCACCCCATGTCAGCCACTGTCAGTGCAGCTGAGTTCATTGGAGGAGCTCCTGGCATCCTGAACAGGGGACTGTAGGGCCAGATGATAAGGTTTAAAAGAGTTGGTCCTAGGGGAAGGAGGGGTAGGGGCTGGACAAATTTCCCAGTCTTTGGGGATTATATATATATAGGCTGGAAGGAAGGGGCAGACCATGGACCTGAGTGGAGGTCCTAGGTTCAGAGCATCCTGGAGTTGGGCTGGGGGCTGAGGATCATGCATTTGGTCCCTGTTTCCTCATCTCCCTTCACTTTCTAGTCTCCAAGATGCTGACATAATACAGAATGAGCTGAACAACAAAAGTGAACAAAAGGAGTCAGTGGTCACATTCTCAGGGCTCTGAGGTCACCCCTGTGGGGCTCTGAAAGTACTTCCCTTGGGTCTCCTGGTGACCCAGGGTCTGGCCTATGTGAGCACAACTTAGGCTTCATTATGACCCAGGTATTCTGGGAAGTGGAGACTTGGTGTGATTCCAAAAGAGTCATCTGTGTGGGTAAGCAGTAACAGGAGCCCTCAAGGACCAGCAAAGGTATTGAGCTGGACTCCTGAGTGGATTCTGGAGGAAGAGTTCAACTCTTTCTGGGGTTGGGAGCTGGGCAGTCCATGAAGTCCAGCCTCCCTGCATCCCTGACAGTGTTTGCCCCCATACAAGGAGACCTCCTTCTCCCCCGCATGACTGATTCCTTTCCAGAACAGTATCAGAAGATACTTCTGTTGCTCTTTATTCTTGGTGAGATGGGTAGGCCATTGGGGATGGGTGATCAGAAGGAAACAGGCCCAGAGTCTATAGTCTACAGCCATGGGTCTAGTGTAGAGAAGTAGTCAGGATGGATGGGTTGCTTCCTGGCCAGTAGGATTTTAGAAGGAAACTGTTTTCCTCCTCTCATCCTGAAGGATTTTTAGGGTGGGGGGAAGAACCAAGAAGTGGTCCAAAGATCTGGAGCATATCACTTTGCTGCCCCCAATCTTGCTGTGTATACCAGATGCAGGATAAACTGAAGCAACTGGACGTCAAATGGGAGTGCTGATAGGGATGATAGCATTTCTCCCCAACATATCAACCTTTCCTGGTTCTTGACCAGGTTTTCTTCATGAATCTGTTAGTCTTAGAAGAACTGACAGATGCTGAAGGCAAATGGGACATTGTCTGAGGAGAAACATTTCAACAAATAGAGTATGTGTGGGCAGGCAACAGTAAGGAGTCAGGGGACAGGGCTGGATAATGGTGAATAAAGGTTGAATTTTTTCTCAGCATACTTAATCATACCAGTTCTTGTAGCATTAGTTCATGATGGTCATTTTCACTAACACCTTTGTTATAGATACAAAATTTGAGGCACATTGCATCGCATTATGCTACCTTCTGATAATGTCCATCTCTGGAATGGATAGATGGAAAGCTAGTATACTCCCTGTTGCAAAATGTCAAGGATGCAGGAGGTGGGTTATATTCACATCATTTGCTTGGTTGAAGGCTCAAATCAGTGGCCAGTACAGCCACCAGTTCCAGCACAGCCGAGCTGTCTCCCATCCTCAAGGATCCTCCTGAGAGTCCTGTCCCAAGGACTTGCTTGAGTATGGTGTCTTCTGATATAACTTTTCTATAAGCAAAGACTTCTGGGTCAAAGCTGAGGATCACTGTGCTGGTCACTATCTGTCCATTATCAAGGACACCTATGGCAATGTCATATCCTTGGCCCCTGCATAATCTAGTGCAAATCTTTTATTCATAATACACACTCACTGTATTGACATGAAGAGTTGGTCACAATTCATTCATGTTCTGTTTCAGGGCAATCATTCATTATGGCTCCTCTGTCTGGAATGCTCTTTCTTCTTTATCTACATGGAGGACTCCTATGCCTACTTCACAACCCAGAACATACACCCTCAGTGTTCTTCCCCAACTCTGTTTCCATCACATTACACAAATCTGGAAAATGTTGCCATATTATGGGGGCATCACTCTACAAGTGAGGGCTATTCTAGGATAAGAGCTGAATCTAACACACTTATCAGTCCATGGTTCCTGGAAGCTGACTGGACACACAGCAGATCTCCATATTTGTCAGGAGATTCCAAGTGAGTACCAGAATCATGTCGACTGGGTGGAATCTGAACTTCTCACCCCATCATCAGTACCCTTTAGTTACTGTTACTAAAGAGTATACTAACAGTATTACTCATCAGTACTCTTAGTTACTATTTATCTGGTGCTCAGCTAAGCATCACAGTGTGCTCTTATTCTTTCATTGAATCTGCGAGGCAGCTGCCTTTGTTGTCTCTGTTTTACAGATGAGTGGCCTGTGCATCATAGGTGACCATAATTTGACTGACCATACAGGCCATACTATTGGATATGGCAGTCAATAGAGACCTTTTTGCCTGCTTACTGATATTCTATCTTGCGCAGTGTCACCTGTCTGGGGGACCCCTTTGTCTTACTTACTTGAACCATCTGTGGCTCAATGAGCCCACTTCCACCTATGGTCCCACATACTTTTTGACTGAATCTGCCTTCTCCCTAGGCAGAATTTATTCAATCCAAATAAAAGATGAGTAATATTGGATTGGTCTCAAGAAAACAGTACTCAAAATGCATCTACACGTGATGAGATGGATCAGCCCTCATCTTCACATTAGTCTCTATTTGTGGATTCCAAGCTCCTCTACCCCAGGTAGCACCCACCCCTGGAACTTGGGACAGCCTTTCCAATATATGCTTTCTCAAATACCACAAGGATCTGACTTTGGCATCAATCAAACTGTCCCCTTATCTCCTGTTGTCTTGCTAGTCACAAATGTATGTATGTATCTAAGTTATGGATTGTTGTTGTTGTTCAGTCCTGTCTGACTCTCTGTGACCCCATGAACTCATGTATTAAATAACAAGAAAGAAATGAAAAATTTTTAATCACAGGAAGCCATAGTACTTTGAATATATTAAAGAGAATTGTGCCCATTCTGAAGAGAAATAGACAATGTGTCATTTGTCAAGCTTAGTAAGTTTCAGTGAAGTAAAAGGCACTCAGTCATGTCTGACTCTTTTGCGACCCCATGTAGTATATAATACATGGAATTCTCCAGGCCAAAATACTGGAGTGGGTAGCCATTCCCTTTTTCAGGGGGTCTTCCCAACCCAGGGACCAAACCCAGGTCTCCCACATTGCGGGCAGATTTTTTACCAGCTGAGCTACCAGGGAATCTGAAATATTTGGAGGCTTTAGCATCCCACAGACAACACTGGAAGAACCACTACTGGAGGAGTCCTTCCTAATTCCTCATCATGTCTTTCAATAACCCTCAGATTCAGGTCCTCACCTATCTTTGAACATTCCTTGATTTCCACTCACTTTACCAAAACTTTGCTTTAATTTACATTTCTGTCACTGACAACTGCAACAGTTCCCACTAAATCAGAAAGGAAGGGGACTTTCCTGGCAGTCCAGTGGTTAAGACTTTGCCTTCTGATGCAGGGGTGTGGGTTTAATCCCTGGTCAGGGAGCTAAAATCCCACATGCCTCATGGCCAAAATGCCAAAACCATAAAACAATATTGTAGACTTCACAGATATGATCCCTGGTCCATGAAGATCCCACGTACTGCGGAGCAACTAAGCCAGTGAGCCACAACTACTGAACCTGTGCTCTAGAGCCCAGGAGCTGAAACTACTGAGCTCACACCTTGCACTACTGAAGCCGGTGGGCCTAGAGCCTGTGCACTGCAACAAGAGAAGTCACCACAGTGCAAAGCCCCTGAACCGCAACTAGAGATAGTCCCTACTCTCCACAACTAGAGAAAACCCACACAGCAATGAAGACCTAGTGCAGTCAAAAATAACTCATTAAATAAATAAACTTTTAAAAATCTTAAAAAATATTGTAACGAATTCAATATTGCAATATGCCATACCATAACAAATTCAATATTTACTGAATATCCATATCAAAAAATCTTTTTTAAAAATAAAAAAGGAATTTGAGAGTGTCATACTTCTACATCCAATGTGGATGTCTTCTCACTCATGTGATGCTCCCAGTCTCTGAAGCCTCTCTGCCTTGCTAGGTGGGGCATTTCCCCTTCGGATACCTTTAGTCAGGAGAAAATCCATCTTATGGAGCATTCGCGTCTCCAATAGTCACTTATACAGGTGTGTAGTGCAGCAATCTCATAATTATGGGAGGTATTCAGTTCAATGTCTAGAATGCACTATTTTAAAATCACAGCATGCTTTTTATTTCCTTTAAGACATTAATGGGCTTCCCTCATAGCTCAGTCAGTAAAGAATCTGCTTGCAATGCAGAAGACCTGGGTTTGATCCCTGGGTCAGGAAGATCCCCTGGAGAAGGGAATGGCTATCTACTCCAGTATTCTTGCCTGGGAAATCCCATGGACAGAGGAGCCTGGTGGGCTACAGTCCAGGGGGTCGCAAGAGTTGGACATGACTTAGTGACTAAACCACCACCAAGACAATATGAATGTATCACTCTTTGACTCATTTACTCATATTCTTGTGAAATATTTTCTCTCTACTATGAGATGAACACCCAGAGATCAGGGGACTTCATCTGACTTGCTCTGTGCTTGAATTCCCAGAAGCTGGGACTTGCCCGGAGGTGCTTTCTATAGTGGTCAAAATATTGGGAGACTGGGGCTAACATATACGCACTATTGATGATACATATAAAACAGATAACTGAGGAGAGCCTCCTATATAGCACAGGGAGCTCTACTCAATGTTCCGCGGTGACCTAAATGGGAAGGAAATCCCAAAAGAGGGGATATACGTATGAGTGTGTGCTAAGTTGCTTCAGTTGTTTCTGACTCTGCAACCATATGGACTGTAGCCCACCAAGGTCCTCTATTCATGGGATTTTCAGGCAAGAATGCTAGAGTGGGTTGCCATGCCCCCCTTCAGGGGATCTTCTTGACCCAAGGACCGAACCCGGGTCTCCTGCACTGCAGGCAGATTCTTTACCACTAGCGCCACCTGGGAAGCCCAGATATATGTATAGCTGATTCACTTTGGTGTACATAGTAACTAATGCAGCATCATAAGGCAACTCTATACTCCAACATTTAAAGAATGTTGGTTGAATAAATGAATGGATACGTCCTTAAGGCATGGGGTAAGGTAAATGAAGTAGTTGACTGGTTCAGACACCTACAGGACTGTACGGAGCGATGAAACAATGCTACCTAGCATTTATTGAACATTTCCCAAGTGCCAGCAAGTTTACATGCAGCACACCACGAGGCAGGTGCTGTTACTAATTAGTTTCCTCATTTGCAGACAGAGACTTAGAGATGTCAAGTTATGTCACCACATTTGCACAGACAGTAAGGGATAGCATCGGGATTTGAACCCACATCTAATGGACATGTGTTCAAGTAGGCTCTGGGAGTTGGTAATGGACAGGGAAGCCTGGGGTGTTGCGGTCCAGGGGTCCAACTCACAAAGAGTCAGACACAACTGAGTAACTGAACTGAACTGAACTATGCATGCTACTACATATCTTCCAAGCAGGAAGCTATCCTTGCTACTACATATCTCCTCTTGCCTATTAATCTATGTTTTAGACACTGAAGAGAAGTGAACAATTCACTCTGGTGGCCAGCTCATCTCTGTTTAATAGATGAAAACCTTACATCAAAAAAAAAAAAAAAAAGTAAGAAAGAAAGAAAGAAAACAAGTCCCCAGAGAACTGATTTTTATAGGATCTCCTTAGCAGACAATTAATAGACTTTACCAGAACCTGTCACCTCCAGCCCCACCCCAGTTCTCTCTGTGCCCATCAATTAAGACCTCTGGGAAATCTTCCTTGAGAACACAATAGTTTAGAGATATTATAGACCTGACTGGTGTTAAAGAGCCCAATGGGACATGCACCTGGCACAGTCTGCCAAACTCCACTGGCATGGTAACCCCTAGAAGCCAATCTCAAGTTTTCTTAGTGAACAGGTCATGGGAATTTTCAGTGACACCTGGGGCTCGTTAAAAGTTGACTTGCAATTTCCTCCCTCCACTTAATTTGTGTGAATGAAAGAGTCCCTAAGGATCAGAGCTGCAGGCAGACGAGGTATGATGAATACCTCAGGGATAAGGTGCAGAAAGAGCCACAGTTTCCCCCTACTCTGGAGGAATGGTCTCAGATAATTTTCCCACCAGGCTCAAGCCCAAACTTGGGCATTTGATTAGCATAAAGAGACTTAAGTGGGAATTGGAGGTGGCATTCTCTTCCTTTAAGCCATGAAACCCCTGGAGCTCCAAACAGCCAAATGCTACAGCATTCCCTATGGTGCTCTGGTCAGAGGAACTGAAAGCATGCTAAGCCCCTGGTGCTCACATGGTCACTGTGAGCACTCCAGGCTGCTGGGTTTGTACGGAAGTGAAGGTGTCCAGAGCTTTGAGGGCAGCTGATGCTTCTGCTTCCATTGTAGTGCTTACTGTGCTCTGTTGTATAAATTACTGATCAACACCTCCCCACCTCCCCCACTAGACTGGCAGCCCTGAGAGGGTAGCACCACTCTGAACTTGTTCACCAGTATGTTCCCACAGGTTGGTACCTAATAAGGGCTCATTAAACACTTGCTGAGAAAACAAAAAACTTTATGTGAAAGTCTGGGAACTGCAAAATCCTTCTGAAATGTGATTGGCTATTCCTTTATTTATCTGAAATTCACTTTTCAGGTGCAGTGGCCATCACCAGAATCCACTTCCCCTTGTGTCTGTATCATGGCCAGAATCCTGTGTGTAAATGAGTGTCATCTCATGCCTGTTGAGATTATGGGATAATGTTCTTTGTAACGGGCTTCCAGGTGGCTCAGATGGTAAGGAATTCACCTGTCAATGCAGAAGTCGCAGGGGATGTGGGTTCGATCCCTGGGTTGGGAAGATCCCCTGGAGGAGGACATGGCAACCCACTCCAGTATACGTGCCTGGAGAATCCCATGGACGGAGGAGCCTGGCGGGCTACAGTCCATTAGCATCACAAAGAGTCAGACACAACTGAAGTGACTTAGCAAGCATGTTCTTTGCAATTTCATCCATGTCATCTCTCCATGTCCTTCCTTGCTGCCCAGGTGCCCTGTCATATTGGCTTTCTTCTGTTCCTTGGATGGGCCATCATTCTTCCACTTTAGGTCCTTTGTATATGCTGCCCCTTCTACCTGCTGCAACGTCTCCTCTCCCTCGGCCCCTGGAGTGGATTGCCTCAGCTGAAATGCCAACTTCTCTGTGAACCACCTCTCCAAACCACCCCCAGCCCTCCTTACTCTCAATGGATTCTTTTTTTTTTTAAGTTTTTTTTTTTTTTTTTTGATGTGGACCATTTTTAAAGCATTGAACTTGTGACCATATTGCTTCAGCTTTATGTTTTGGCTTTTTGGCCCCAAGGCATGTGGGATCTTAGCCCCCTGACCAGAGATCAAACCCGCATCCCCTGCATTGGAAGGTGAAGTCTTAGCTACTGGAACACCAGGGTAGTCCCTCTACTATGAATTATCTTGTTGGGCTCTCATAGATAATAATTGCCTTATCATCCTAAAACACTTCACTCTCTTGACTAATTTCAGTTATTTATCATCTGCTTCTTCTGTTCTACTGTAATTTCCATGAGAGCGGGTATTGTGTTAGCTATAGTCATGGTGTTCTCCCCAGAGATGGGCTCATATGTCCCATATATATCATTTGAACACATGGTTGTTGGGGCTGAACTTCCTCTGTGCTGGAGCTAAGAGTTATTTCATGTACAGCCTTTAAATACCAAGGCTGGTCATGCTTATCAAACTAACCAGTGACTGTGGTGAGTTCTGACTTCCCCCACTTGTCAGAGAACAGTTCAAGCATGAGATTTCCTTCCTTTTATCAGTCACTTGCCCCAGAGAAAGAGGGGCCCCTTGAGCAAAATGTTGACCAAGACTTTGAAGAACTCTTTCCTATGCAATCCTTAGTTGGTATTTTATTTTATAAATATTTAATGGTACACATCAGTTCAGTTCAGTTGCTCAGTCATGTCTGACTCTTTGTGACCCCATGGACTGCAGCACGCCAGGCTTCTCTGTCCATCACCAACTCCCAGAGCTTGCTCAAACTCATGTCCATTGAGTCAGTGATGCCAACCAATCATCTCATTTTTGTCATCCCCTTCTCCCACAGAAATAAAGATTGTGCTGGAGATGAAAGATGACAGGGAGCCAAATTTCCCTTCTAAAAGGCAAGAACATTAGTTATTCAGATGCTGGAGATAAATGCAATGAAAATGTGACAGACTCCTGGGGAGTTACCAGCTCCTTTAACTTCCCTGAAACACATCAAGGTGGAGATCCAAAAAGGAAATTCTTTGACAATTAACCACAGACACTAAAGATTATCTACCAAGTTCATATGTCTGAGATCAGATTGAAGATCCATGGGACATGGATCCATGTCCCATGCTTCCTAAGTCAAGGGCACTGAGGAAAGTAGATAGAGGACATTTTTCTTTTGGTTAAATTTTTTAAAAATTGGAATATAATTGCTTTACAATGTTGTGTTAGTTTCTGCCGTACAACAAAATGAATCAGCTATATTTATATGGGTATCTTGTCCCTCTTGAACCTCCCTCTCCATTGCCATCCCACCCATCTAGGTCATCACAGAGCGCCGAGCTGAACTCCCTGTGCTACACAGCAACCTCCTTCTAGCTGTCTGTTTTATACCTGGTAGTGTATATGTGCTACTCTCCCAATTCGCCTCACCCTCTCCTTCCCCCACTGTGTCGACATTTTTCTTAAGGGTGAGAAGAGGGTCTGACCCATCTTTTCATCTGTAGCTGTGAGCATAGATTCTGGCAGGGGCTCATGAATGTTTGGGAAGTGAAATGACTTGAACCAATATTTATTGGTCAACCCAATGGAGAGATCCAGAAATGCATGGGTCTTGCCTAGTTGAGCAAAGCTACAAGGTTGTGGTCCCAAGAGACTTAAGTTATTCAACACGGTTTCTCCACACACTGCTCAGCACATAGTAGGTGCTCAACAAATATCTATGAGACAAGTGTAAGAATAGCACCTAAGGCGCATGAAAAAATTTGAAATGGGAGTACAGGCGGGGGGTTCACCTTTACCAAGCACCAACTCTGTGCCAGTCTCCTTACATGCATTGTGTCTCTTATCTGTATAATTCAGCTCCATTTTACACAGAAAGAAAATGAAGCTCAGAGAGGTCAAGTCACTCATCCAAAGTCACAGACCCCCCACAAGGCAAGGTTGCAAGATGAAGCTGGACTCTGACCTTGATCTCCTCTACTCTGTCCCCAGTCTTTGTACTGACTCCTTTCTGTGACCCTACCATATTTCCTGACCTCCCTGGGCATTTAGGAACAGTAAGAAAGCATCTTTCTCCTTGGTCTTAGATTCATTTCTTGGTTGATCATCTATTCCTCTGATGTCCTTTCCCATTCTGAGTTGTGCCAAGAAAAATTCACCAAGACTTCCCCCCACACTCTGAATCTTCTGCTGTTTCAGTGGGAAAGAGCTTGGTGGAAAGTGTTGGCTGGCCCCCTGGTCCAGGCTGGCATCTGCCAGTGCCAAGTTGGCTGCCGTAGTCCCTTCCTGTTCTTTGCTTCCAGCCCATCATTTCCTTTGGCCTTAGAGTGACGGTTCTAAGGTGCCTTCAAGCCCCTTCACAATTTGGTCCTGGTCTGAACTCCTAGTCTCCGCTAACCCTGTTCTGGGCCTTTCTGTACATTTTCCCTCATCCTGGTTCCTCCATCTGGAATGCCCTGCCTACACTGTGCTCAAGGACTCTTGTTCATCCTTTAAAGTCCAGTTCAGATGACATCTCCTCATTCTCCTCCCTGTCTCATAGGGTCTTATGGCACCACGTATGTCCTTCATTAATTATTTTCTTCAACATATGTATTTATTAAATATTTTATGCATGTACATGCTCAGTTGCTTCAGTCTTGTCTGACTCTTTTGTGACCCCATGGACTGTAGCCTGCCAGGCTCCTCTGTCCATGGGATTCTCCAGGAAAGAATACTGGGGTGGGGTGCCATGCCCTCCTCCAGGGGATCTTCTCAGTGCAGGGATCGAACCCGCATCTCCTGCATTGCAGGCAGACTCTACTGCTGAATCACCAAGGAAGCCCATTAAATATTTACTGTTCTATTTAGTATTTATCATTTTAGATGCTGGGAACACATGCAGCTAGTGAGATGCCCTCTCTGCACCAAGGAGGGCTGTAGGAGTCTAGCAGGACACACAGACACATAACTGGGTGATGGCAACACTATGTTATGGGGAGTTTTGGGGGAGCTGGGAAGCAGAGAGGCACCTCATCCAGTCAGGGGTGTGGGGGGCAAGGTTGGCGTCCTGGAAGAGGTGACATGTGACCTGAGACTGGTTGGTTGGGGCAGATGGGAATGAGGAGTTGGGCATGTAGTGGCACCTGGGTTAAGAGAGAGGCTGGCACATTCAAGAAACTGCAAATGTCCCTGTCGCATTTTAGCTTCGAGATATAAAAGTGGGAGCAGGTATCAGAACTGGAGGAAACATACCCAACTCCCCACCCTGGAGGAGCCCGCCACTTCCCCTAGAATCCACCTGTGAGTCCAGCTCGATGCCTGGCAGGTGTTTGAGGGCTCCTGTCACTACGTCTCCACAGATGACCCCTCTGGATTCGGGCTGGGAGGATGCTCACCTAAGTCACTATCAACAGCCACACAGAACAGGTGAGGGCAGGCAGGATGCTTAGAGTTCTTCTCCAAGACAATGTGTGATCATGTCCCTGTCCTTGCAGATCCTTCCCAAGCCCCATAGCCCAGGGGACCCCAACCTCCGGAATCTAATGCCTGATGATCTGAGACGGAGCTGATATAATAAAACTAGAAATAAAGTGCAGAGTTAATGCAATGTGCTTATCATCCCCAAACCTGCCCCCTTTCCCAGCCTGTAGAAAAACTGTCTTCCATGAAACTGATCCCTGGTGCCAAAAAGGTTGGGGACTGCTATCATAGGCCAGCATATGGAAATGATCCAATGGCGCATCTTCTTATACTATAGTTGTATTGATTTCAGTTGCTGTGGCATGAATCCCTTTCCCCTGCTATCAGCTGAGAAAATGGCTGTGTCTGTCCTTGTGCTCAGTTGTGTCTGACTCTTTGTGACCCCCTTGGACTGTAGCTTGCCAGGCTCCTCTGTCGAATAGATTTCCCAGGCAAAAATACTGGGGTGGGTTGCCATTTCCTTCTCCAGGGAATCTTTCCACACCAGGGACTGAACCCATATCTCCTGCATTGGCAGGCGAACTCTTTACTACTGAGTCACCTGAGAAGCCTTCAGTTCAGTTCAGTTGCTTGGTTGTGTCTGACTCTTTCTGACTCCATGGGCTGCAGCACACCAGGCTGCCCTGTCCATCACCAACTCCCAGAGATTACTCAAACTCATGTCCATTGAGTCGGTGATGCCATCCAACCATCTAGTCCTCTGTCATCCCCTTCTCCTCCTGCCCTCAATTTTTCCCAACATCAGGGTCTTTTCCAATGAGTCAGCTCTTCGCATCAGGTGGCCAAAGTATTGGAGTTTCAGCTTCAGCATCAGTCCTTTCAATGAACATTCAGGACTGATTTCCTTTAGGATGGACTGATTGGATCTCCCTGCAGTCCAAGCGACCCTCATGAGTCTTCTCCAACACCACAGTTCAAAAGCATCAATTCTTCAGCGCTCAGTTTTCCTTATAGTCCAGCTTTCACATCCAAAAGTGACTACTGGGAAAACCATAGCCTTGACTAGATGGACCTTTATTGGCAAAGTAATGTCTCAGCTTCTTAATATGCTGTCTAGGTTGGTCATAGCTTTTCTTCCAAGGAGTAAGCATCTTTTAATTTCATGGCTGCAGTCACCATCTACAGCGATTTTGGAGCCCAGAAAAATAAAGTCTGTCACTGTTTCCACTGTTTCCCCACCTATTTCCCATGAAGTGATGGGACCAGATGCCATGATCTTCGTTTTCTGAATGTTGAGCTTTAAGCCAACTTTTTCACTCTCCTCTTCCACTTTCATCAAGAGGCTCTTTAGTTCTTCTTCACTTTCTGCCATAAGGGTGGTGTCATCTGCATATCTGAGGTTACTGATGTTTCTCCCGGCAATCTTGATTCCAGCTTGTGCTTAATCCAGCCTGGCATTTCTCATGATGTACTCTGCATATAAGGTAAATAAGCAGGGTGACAATATACAGCCTTGACGTACTCCTTTTCCTATTTGGAACCAGTCTGTTGTTCCATGTCTAGTTTTAACTGTTGCTTCCTGACCTGCATACAGGTTTCTCAAGAGGCAGGTCAGGTGGTCTGGTATTCCCATCTCTTTCAGAATTTTCCAGTTTATTGTGATCCACACAGTCAAAGGCTTTGGCATAGTCGATAAAGCAGAAATAGATGTTTTGTTTTTTTTTCCTGGAACTCTCTTACTTTTTCTATGATCCAGCGGATGTTGGCAATTTGATCTCTAGTTCCTCTGCCTTTTCTAAAACCAGCTTGAACATCTGGAAGTTCATGGTTCATATATTGTTGAAGCCTGGCTTGGAGAATTTTGAGCATTACTTTACTAGCATGTGAGATGAGTGCAATTGTGCAGTAGTATGAGCATTCTTTGCATTGTCTTTCTTTGGGATTGGAATGAAAACTGATCTATTCCAGTCCTGTGGCCACTGCTGAGTTTTCCAAATTTGCTGGCATATAGAGTGCAGCACTTTCACAGCATCATCTTTTAGGATTTGAAATAGCTCAACTGGAATTCCATCACCTCCACTAGCTTTGTTTATAGTGATGCTTCCTAAGGCCCACTTGACTTCACATTCCAGGATGTCTGGCTCTAGGTGAGTGATCACACCATCGTGATTATCTTGGTCGTGAAGATCTTTTTTGTAGAGTTCTTCTGTGTATTCTTGCCACCTCTTCTTAATATCTTCTGCTTCTGTTAAGTCCATACCATTTCTGTCCTTTATTGAGCCCATCTTTGGGTGAAATGTTCCCTTGGTCCCAGAGAAAACATTCCTTTCTCCACATTATCCCACAGTGAGCAGCAGGTGTCTCCCTCACAGCTCCATACATTGTGCTGTGAATCTTGGGGTCATGAGTGTGAAACTAGATGCATTTCAGTTATGGGTTTCCAGGACTTATAACAGTGCTGGCACACAGTAGAAAGATTGTTACTGTGTGCCTCTTGTACAAAGTTCAATGGCAGAGCCACTCCTGCTCCCCAGACCCCAAACTCTCAAGCCTGGAGTTAAAGGTCCTGTAATAAAACTCACAGATGCAATGTTTCCATGGCCATAGTGAGTATACATGTTCAAATGGACACGACTAATCATTAGATCTACTCTGGCAAGAAAGTGCTGTTTTTACTCCCAGTCTGCAGATGCGGAGACTGAGGTTCAGAGGTTTATGCTAATTTATCTGAAGTTAAAAGACTTATTAGTGATGAAGCTGGGGATCAAACTCAGGGCTCTCAAGAGGGCATCAATTGGAAGGGACTGATGGCATTATAGAGCAACAGTTTCAAATACATTGGGAAGACCAAGTCTTGTCCATCCTTGGTGGATGGCTAGAGATGTGGTGTAGAGCCTGTGGCTGACCTGTGGGAGACCATACTGGGGTGGGGGGGGGAAGTGGGGTTAGCATCTGAGAATGTACAGGGGAAAGGACTCCTGCCACCATCCCTGCCTGCTTTGAAAAATATAGACCAGAGACCGCATCCAGAGAATGAACACACAAGCAGATGCATAGGACCACAAGCAACTCAGGCTCCAGGGCTGGTGTTGACCCATCTGTAGACTAGATCTCTGAATTCATCCTAGGTCCATGGTGAGTGTCTTCCATAACCAGTGTGTTACCACCATCAGACTGCCACCATACCTATGAAAGAAATAGGGTACTAAGAGGTATGAGTACAAATCTCAGAGCAGCTTCAGGCTTCCGGTCAACCCCATGTGTGGGCTTGTGGGTTGAGTGCCCTCTCTAAAGAGAGAAATGGTGATAAGGGTTGTTCTTGCAGATGACAAGTACCGGAGGAGAGTGATACTTTTGAGACAATTCTTTCCTGTGACTGGGACCCACGCAAAACCCAGTATGACCCTGAAGGCTTTGAGTGCTTCTCCTAGAAGGCACTGACAGTTTTGTCTGGTCCCAGAGAGCAGAGAAGTACTGCCTCAGGAAGATACTTGAAACTGAAGATCCTCAGATATTCAGGATGCAGGTAGGTGTCCTGCTTGGTCAATTCTAAGAGTATAATTGTACTTTTAAAAAGATCTATAGAGGTGCTTATCAGGGGCTTGTGAACCACAAGATTGTTGTTGTTCTTTTAGTTGCTAAGTCGTGTCTGACTCTTTTGTGACCCCATGGACTGTAGCCTGCCATTCTCCTCTGTCCATGGGATTTCCCAGGCAAGAATACTGGAGTGGGTTACCATTTCCTTCTCCAGGGGATCTTCCCAATCCAGGGATTGAGCCCACTTCTCCTGCATCTCCTGCACTGGCAGGTGGATTCTTTACCGCTGAGCCACCAGGGAAGCCTGAACCACCAAATACCATGTTCTCAATGCAGATAGGCAGGTATTCTAGTTATTTCCATTTTACAAATAAGAAAACAGTTTGAGAATTTAGGTGGCATATCTCAGATTATAGTAAATAAATAAGAGATATGGGGCTCAGAATTCTGAGAATTTTATAAAAATTATGAAAGATAATCAAAAGACAGATTGAAGGAACTCAGAGAATCCCAAGCTGGGTAGATTCCAAAAATAATGTACACACACACACACACACACACACACATACACACACAAAGCCTGCACTTCAACAAAGACCCAGAACAACCATAAATAAATAAATAACCAATTAAAAAAGACTTCCTCTTAAAAAAAATGACACGGTATGAAAGTTCCCTAAAAATGGGTTTGACAAACAGAAGCCTCTCCATCAACATTCACTTGCTTCTCTTCCTTATTGCATCATGTTCTCCATTAAAATGTAAAGTTATAAAACATCAATATGTGGGGAATGATCAGCCACATGCTCTGAGAGAAGAGTCATAAAAAGAACGCCAATGTTGAAATTAACACAATTTTATCTCTGAGAAAATGCAATGTCTTTTGAAACAACTGTGACCTGAAGCCTTAAGACACAAATGCACCAGAGCCCTCGGGGCAGATTTCTGGGGCAGCAGAAATGAAAGCTGTAGAGAATATACTGGGAGCAGAATACCTTCTCCAAGGTGCCAGTATCATTTTCCCATGATATGAATGATGATAAGCCATCTAGAGAACTCAGGGGCTTTGCTGAACCAGATAGGAAATATCTGATGGTTTACATGGGGGTGGCATTTCCCCACATAGCAAGGGCGTGTCTTCAGTTAAACCAGAAGGGCTGTGGGTGGCTAGAGCAGAAGGAGCTGCAGCTACAGCTGGATATAGGCACAGAGAGCAGCAGCCTGCAGGACTGCACACCAATGGGGGGAAAATCTCTGCCCCGTCCCAGGGACCCAGGTGAGGCAGGAGTAGACACCTTCCGCAATACCAGTGATCACTTACCACTTCCTACTCCAGTGAGTGATACAGTCTCAGCCCTCCACAGCCTTGCACTATATCGGCACTTTTCCTGACTCTGAGTGCTGTGCTCAGTCGCTTCAGTCGTGTCCGACTCTTTGTGACCCCATAAACTGTAGCTCTGCCAGGCTCCTCTGTCCATGGGACTTCCCAAAGAAGAATACTGGAGTGAGTTGCCATTTCTTCCTCCAGGGGATCTTCCTGACCCAGGGATCTAACCTGCATCTCTTACGTCTCCTACATTGGCAGGCAAGTTCTTTATCACTATCGCCACCTGGGAAGCCCTTTCTCGCACTGTGTGCGGGATATCCTGCTGATTCACTCTTGCTCCTGTCTGTACAGCACAGCAGGATCAAAAGCCTCCCCAGGATGATCCCTGGAAATTTTTCTGCCTGACAGTGACCCTGATGCTGCTTCTGTTAGTTCTGATCCTTGGTGCAGTTCCAGCTGAAGGTAAGTTGGCAGGACCAGTGGGAAAGGTGATCCGATAGACTGGGACCTCAAATCTCGTCTTGAGAAGAGGGTTTTATGGGGCTGTGAGGAAGATGGAGCAGTAAGGGGTGGCTGGACTCTGTTCCTGAACCTATGACTTCAGCAAGAAACTGCCCTCCCCATCTCAGCCTGGAGAATTTGGGGGGATGTGAAAAAACTGTGTCTAAAGCTCTAGAGTATATCGCTTTTATCTCCTTAGTCTTACAGTTCATAAACCAGATGCAGGAAGAACTGAAGCAACTGGACATCAAATGTGAGTGCTGATCAGAATGGTGGGCTTCTTTGGAAACCATGTATACCACTAGGTTTCGATCAGCCTTTCTCTATGGGTCTCTCAGTTCTACAGGGTCTGGCAGATGCTGGACACAAATGAGACATCATTCGGGGAGAAATCTTCTGGTAAATGGAGGCTGTGAGGGCGGGCAATGGTAAGGAGATAGGGTGGTTTGAGTGGTGAAAATCAGAGTTTGGAGAGGGAGGTTGCTCTTTCCAGCACTGTTGATGGCAGCAGTTCTTGTAGCATAGGAGTGTGTCATGTGGGTTATTTCAATCAAACCCCTGTCACGGTTGAAGTTAACACAAAGTCTGAGGCAACCCTGCTTTGCATTCTACCTCTGATAAGGTCCATCCCTTCAGTGGACAACTAGCAAGCCAGTGTGTTTCACTTTTGCATAGTGTCAAGGATGCACAGGTGGGTCAAATTCAAGTCATTTCATTGGTGTCTGCATTCAGTGACCAGAGCAGCTACCAGCCCCAGCTGACCTGACCTCTTTACCCTTTCCCAGACTCCTCCTGTGAGTCCTGCCCAAAGACCTGGAAGGCATTCCAGGGATCCTGCTACAATTTTTCCACTGATGAACCCCCTGGCTCAAAGCCATGGGTCACTGTGCTGAGGAGGATGCTCACCTGGTCATCATCAACAGCCAAGCAGAGCAGGTGAGAAGGAGGAAGGGATGCCTTGGGGGTCCTTGTGGCCAATGCAAACTGATGTCTTTGTCCCCTGTAGAATCTAATGCAGATCTTCATTCTGTGCTTCATATAACATATCCAGTCTGTTGGCAAGTAGAGTTGGCCAGCCTTCTTTTGTGACCTGCTTCTGACCAATTCTACTTCCTGGCCCTTCTGTCTGAAATGCCCTCCCTCCCTTAATCTGTGTGGATAATTCCTACTCCTTCTTCACTATCAGATCTAACATTGTTCCTCAGCATTCTTTCCACTCTCTGTTCTTCAACACTGGGATGTGCTGCCAGATCATGGGTCCCTGTCCCCACATGTGCTGCTGCCCCCAGAAAAAGGAGGTGGATCTGACTCACCCTTGAGTCCCTAATGCTGGAACCAGGTTGGACACACACCAGAACTCAGTGTTGGTCAGCGGAATCCAACTGATGGCCAGAACCATTTCTATGGGGTAGTGTCCAAACTCTTTATCCTGTCCATGGCTGTATGCCCTTAAGTAACACTCCCAAGTAGTTCCTACCCAATGCTCAATGAGGAAACACACTAAGCTCTTATTCCCTCACTGGACCTTCCAGAAAAATCCTAGAAGGCACCTGCCATTGTTATGTCCAGTTTACAGATGAGGAGCCTAAGGATCACAAGTGTTGGTAATGTGCTGACTGCATCGGCTGTAATAATGGTGGATGTGGAGGTCAACTCAGAGCTCTCGGTTAGCGTGTTCAGCTGTGACATGGGGTGACATCCCTATCCATGGAGTCTCATAGGTTAGCCCAGTTCTTAGAGTGCATCTACCACCATCCCCACCTCTGGCTGTAGTATTGCTTGACTTAAACTGCCCTCTCCCCACACAGACATTCTTGAGTCTACAAGGAGATTTCCCATACTGGATTGCCCTCAGGAAACAGTACTCAAAAGGCATTTACAAGTGGCAAGATGGCTTAGTGCCTACCTTCACGCGAGTGTCTCTGTTGCAGTCTGTCCCATGGCTCAGTCCCTATCTTCATGTGAGTGCCCCTGTTGTAGTCTTTCTCATTGGAAGATGGATCTTGGAACCATCTTCCCGTAGATCCTCAATTCCCTCAAGGATCTGATTTTGACCTAAACCAAACTGCCAGTCATATTTCCAATTGTCATGCTTAATGTTACTTTGTTAGTGTCATTTGTTTGTGTGCAAACCATAATTAACAGCCTTAAACAGGTATACATATATCCTATCTAATGTTGTTTGATTATGGTTTGCATGCGCACACACACACTTGACACTAACAAAATAACATTATGCGTGACAATGGAAAATGTGACAGGCAGTTTGGTTTAGGCCAACAAGATCTATTAAGATTTAAAATGTATATATTATTCCCAGAATTTTCACCTCTTGGTATCTATTCCAGAGAAACATCTGCATATGTGTATAAGGATGTGCAGTTCAGCATTGTCTGCAGTGGTCACAGATTATTGATTCTTAAATGTCTCTTGAGGAGTGACAAAACAAATGTGGCATATTCACACAAAGTAACTTAAAAAAATTAAGTTAGACCCATGTTTGAACAATAAATATGTTCAGTTCAGTTCAGTTGCTCAGTCGTGTCCAACTCTTTGTGACCCCATGAATTGCAGCATGCCAAACCTCCCTGTCCATCACCAACTCCCAGAGTTCACTCAAACTCACGTCCATCGAGTCAGTGATGCCATCCAGCCATCTCATCCTCTGTCGTCCCCTTCTCCTCCTGCCCCCAATCCTTCCCAGCATCAGAGTCTTTTCCAATGAGTCAACTCTTCACATGAGGTGGCCAAAGTACTGGAGTTTCAGCTTTAGCATCATTCCTTCCAAAGAAATCCCAGGGCTGATCTCCTTCAGAATGCACTGGTTGGATCTCCTTGCAATCCAAGGGACTCTCTAGAGTCTTCTCCAACACCACAGTTCAAAAGCATCAATTCTTGGGCAATCAGCTTTCTTCACAGTCCAACTCTCACATCCATACATGACCACAGGAAAAACCATAGCCTTGACTAGATGAACCCTTGTTGGCAAAGTAATGTCTCTGCTTTTGAATATGCTATCTAGGTTGGTCATAACTTTCTTTCCAAGGAGTAGGCGTTTTTAATTTCATGGCTGCAGTCACCATCTGCAGTGATTTTGGAGCCCAGAAAAATAAAGTCTGACACTGTTTCCACTGTTTCCCCATCTATTTCCCATGAAGTGATGGGACCAGATGCCATGATCTTCGTTTTCTGAATGTTGAGCTTTAAGCCAACTTTTTCACTCTCCTCTTTCACTTTCATCAAGAGGCTTTTTAGTTCCTCTTCACTTTCTGCCATAAGGGTGGTGTCATCTGCATATCTGAGGTTATTGATATTTCTCCCAGCAATCTTGATTCCAGCTTGTGTTTCTTCCAGTCCAGCATTTCTCATGATGTACTCTGCATATAAGTTAAATAAGCAGGATAACAATATACAGCCTTGATGTACTCCTTTTCCTATTTGGAACCAGTCTGTTGTTCCATGTCCAGTTCTAACTGTTGCTTCCTGACCTGCATACAGATTTCTCAAGAGGCAGATCAGGTGGTCTGGTATTCCCATCTGTTTCAGAATTTTCCACAGTTTATTGTGATCTGCACAGTCAAAGGCTTTGGCATAGTCAATAAAGCAGAAATAGATGTTTTTCTGGAACTCTCTTGCCTTTTCCATGATCCAGCGGATGTTGGCAATTTGATCTCTGGTTCCTCTGCCTTTTCTAAAACCAGCTTGAACATCAAGAAGTTCACGGTTCACATATTGCTGAAGTCTGGCTTGGAGAATTTTGAACGTTACTTTACTAGCGTGTGAGATGAGTGCAATTGTGCGGTAGTTTGAGCATTTTTTGGCATTGCTTTTCTTAGGGATTGGAATGAAAACTGACCTTTTCCTGAGGGATGATGCTGTGAAAGTGCTGCACTCAATATGCCAGCAAGGTTGGAAAACTCAGCAGTGGCCACAGGACTGGAAAAGGAATAAATATGTTACAAAGTGAAAAAAGCAGGTTTTGGGAAAATATGTATCAAAATGTGTATCAATTTGATTTCCCTGAAAATTATATTTTTTGTAAAAAAAAAAATATGTATCTATTTACATAGAAATTTCCAGAAATATAGGACCAAACTGGAAACGATCATTGTTCTGGAAGGGGACTGGAATGAGTTTGGAATAAGGATGAGTGGTTGGTAAAAATGGATTTTTACTTTCATCTGTATTACATGGATTGTTTTGCAATAATATATGGCTAAACCAATACAATATTGTAAAGTTAAAAAATTAAAAAAAAAAAAAAGACTGAGAAAAAAAAAAAAGAGTGAAAATGAAAGTCACTCAGTTGTGTCTGACTCTTTGCGACCCCATGGACTATACAGTCCATGAAATTCTCCAGGCCAGAATACTGGAGTGGGTAGCCTTTCCTTTCTCCAGAGGATCTTCCCAACTCAGGGATCAAACCCATGTCTCCAGCATTGCAGGCAGATTCTTTACCAGCTGAGCCACAAGGGAAGTGTATATAAAAAGGAAACACTAAACAGGAAGTTCCTTATTATAGGACTTCTGCTACATTAAAAGGAATTGAGCACTTTAAGGAGAAGAGTAGGCAATGTGTGACGTGCCAAGCTTATTAAGAGCTCATCTGGTCCTATCTAGACTCTCTAGGGACTTCTCTGGTGGCTCAGATGGTAAAGAATCTGCCTGCCAATGCAGGAGCTACAGGAGACACAGATTTGATCCCTGGGTCAGGAAGATCCCCTGGAGTAGGAAATGGCAAACCACTCCAGTATTCTTGCCTGGAAAATCCCATGGACAGAGGAGCCTGGCCAACTACAGTCCATGGGGTCACAAAGAGTTGGACAAGACTGAGCAACTAACACTTTCACTTTCAGAGTCTCTAGTGTCCTATAGAACAGAATTTAGGAGAGGCAAGAGAGGAGAGTGACTACCCAGGGGATCTAGTCCTAACTCCTCAGCATATCATTCAGTGACCTCATGTTCTGATCATCACCTGTGTTTGAACTTTCCTTCACTTCCAAAGGTCTTCCCAGAACTGCACCCCAAGCCTCCTGGACCGTCTTGTGTACATTTATTTTCTTGTATCCCTTCTGCTTCCACCTCAGCTCAGGTCTCAAGACAATTATTATATTTCCTACATGTAGTCTTACCTTCAGCAAATCATGCCGTAGTCAAGTCCAGGGTGCCAGCTTTCTAAAATATGTCTTTGATATAGTTTTAGAAAACATTTAACTCCTCAGTTGCACACTCATAGTCCAGAATCTTTATGATGGCACCTTTCCGTGCCCACAAATTGGGTGCCACTTATCTTCACCATCTCATTTCCTGTACTCCCAAGTGCTCTCCAGTTCCTTGCCACAGCTACGTGCCTAATAATTCATGGACCTTGTCTTGCAGTTAAAATTTTTATTTATTTTTAATTGGAGGATAATTGCTTTGCAATAATATCATATTGGCCTCTGCTGTAGATCAACATGAATCAGCCATTGGTATGCATATATCCCCTCCCTCTTGAAGCCCCCTCCCACCTCCCACCCCATCCCATCCCTCTAGGTTGTCACAGAGCCCTGGTTTTGGCTTCCCTGATTTGTACAGCAAACTCCCACTGGCTATCTGTTTTACATAGGGTAATGTATATGTTTCCATGCTACTCTCTCAATTCATCCCACCCTCTCCATCTCCCACTATTTTCACAAGTCTGTTCTCTATGTCTGTATCTCCATTCATGCATGCTAAGTCGCTTCACTTGTGTCTGACTCTTTGTGACCCTATGGACTGTAGCCCACCAGGCTCTTCTGTCCATGGGATTCTCTAGGCAAGAATATTAGAGTGGGTTGCATGCCCACCTCCAGGGGATCTTCCCCACCCAGGGATCAGACCTGCATTTCATGCAACTCCTGCATTGCAGGTGGATTCTTTACCACTGAGCCACCAGGGAAGCCCCCCTCTAGATTCTGTGTATATGTGTTGATATATGAAATTTGTTTTTCTTTTTCTGACTTAACTTCACTGTATTATAGGCTGTAGGGTCATCCACATCATTAGTATTGACTCAAATGTGTTCTTTTTATGGCTGAGTAATATTCCATTGTATATATGTACCACAGCTTCTTTATCCATCAGTCTGTCAATGGACTTCTAGATTGCTTCCATGTCCTAGCTATTGTAAATAGTGCTGCAATGAACATTGGGGTATATGCATCTCTCTCAGTTATTGTTTTCTCAAGGTATATGCCTAGTAGTGGGATTATTGTGTCATAGGATAGTTCTGTTCCTACTTTTTAAAGGAATGTCTTGCATATTTATGTATCTTTATCCTTCTATTCTTGTTCCTGCTGTATCATTTGACTAGAACACATTCTGTTGATTTGGTGAATTGCATTACGCCTGCAGAGCCCTGTGCTCAACAGGGCTCCATACAGATACTGTGCCCCATACAGCAATCTATCCCGTGCCCAGCATGAATTAATTCAACTCCCTTAATATCCCAGCCACACACTATGCAGAGTTTTGTGCCTGTGTTTAATACGATCTTCCTTTCCTTATACACATATAATCCATCAGGTGAGCTGCTTCTTTAGAGTAAGTAGGCAGGCATCCCACACATCTATGTGACTCCAATATCTGGTACAAGGCTTGGTACACAGCAGGTGCACAACACAGTTTTGGAATGAATGAATGAGGGTTGCAAACATTTTAAGAAACATTTATAAAGGAGGATATGGATCACTTGGCAGACATAATACCTATTATATGCCAGACACTCAAATGCATCATGTTGTCAAACTTAATCTCCTAGATCTAGAGATTTTAAGTCACCTGCCCACCTGAGCCTCATTTATTTTATTTATAATGCAAGATCTTGCATCAGATGCTTGTGATGTCCCCCCCTCCCCCGACTAGATATTTGGCACTGTCTGGGATATTTTTGGTTGCCATGATAGAGTGGCTGCTACTGGCACCTAGTGGGCAGGGACCACAGATGCTGCTCAGTATCCTATAATGTACAGGATAATCCCTCACAGCAGGTAATGATATGTCTTCAATGCCAGTAGTTCCCTACTGTATGAGGTATGGCTTGTTACAAGATATGGTTATTTCTTAGATTTCGTGTATCTTTAGGGATAGACTCTCACCCAGTGGCTCAATCCTCTTCTGGGACTTTGTTGGTAAGAGTTCCAGCTGGGCATGGCTAGAGTGCCAACACTGTGGTTAAGGGACTCAGCTGATGCTTTGTGTGTTTTCACAGCAACTGGCCTTCTAATGAATCTTTTTGCCATGACTGTCTACATGAAGAAGTCTGAGTTCTGGTTGTCTGATGAATGTAATACATATTGGTACAGTTATTCCTGGATCTGCAAGAAGCCACAGGTCTGCTGAGCCTGCTGCCTTTCCTCTATCTCCAGGCTTGGGAGAGATTATTAGGCATAACCTCAGAACAATTTCCTAACTTCACTGCAGAAAAGGGAGTCTTCTTGCAAGCCCCAGTTCTTTTGGTAGCATCTTTCTCCTCTCTTGTTTCTCTGTCTAAATTATGTTGGGGTTCAGTTAAAATGACACCAAGATGGAACAATGAGAAAAATGTATCATGCAGGACATGATACTAACATGTATCATATAGAACATGATATGTGATATGTATCATGTAGGACTTTCTACAGGGCAAAGAATCTGATTTTTATGCCCAAAATAATACAAATAAAGGAAAAAGTAGGATTGTTAGAAAGTAAAAGAAACTTAAAGACATAGCTAAATAAACATGTGTAACATGTTTGGATTTTTATTTCAAACAGTCATTTTTGAAGAAATCACAGTATTTAAACATCATTTGTATCAGGAAATATGAGGCATTTTTATTTGCTTGTTAGATGTCCTAATGGCATGATAGGTAGGTAAATAGATAGAGTAGCAATACATAATAAGTAATTATGGGTAAATTTATGTATAGTGTGGGATTTTCTTTAAAATAATATATCAAGTAATTGAAAACCTTGGCCAAGTGTTGTAATTATTAAAAGTGAGACACAGGAGCTAGTTATATATTTCTTCTAATTTATGTCTATAGGAATAATATACATAAAATTTTAAATTAATCAATGCAATTTAAAATAACTCATATAAGGTAAACACGATTCAAAAAGAAACTCAGAGACTTCCTTGGTGGTCCAGTGGTTATGAATCTGCCTTCCAATGCAGGGGATACAGGTTCAATCCCCGGTCGGAGAATTAAGATTCCACATGCTGTGGGGCAAGTAAACTGATGTGCTACAATGAAGAAACCACACACTGCAATGAAAGATCCCATATGCCACAACTAAGACCCAACAGCCAAATAAATATTAAAAATAAACTCAGCAAACTGGTAGTAGAAGGGAAACACTTTAACCAAAATGCTGTTTACACAAAACTGGCCTGTAAGTATCATATTTAACAGTTTAGTGTTGAGAGCATTGCATTTTTGCTCAGGAACAATATATGGGTTTGTTAGACGTGCTAACGGCATGAGTTTTCTTCCACATTCTAATGGTTGTCCTGGATGAAGCAGTAAGGCACAACAAAACAAAAGCCAAGAAATGAATAAAGAAGTCATGGTACATATATACAATAGAATATTACTCAGCTATAAAAAGGAACACATTTGGGTCAGTTCAAATGAGGTGGATGAACCTAGAGCCTATTATACAGACTGAAGTAAGTCAGGGAGAGAAAAACAAATATCATACATTAATGCACAGATATGGAATCTAGAAAGTTGGTACTGATGAACCTATTTGCAGGGCAGCAGTGGAGATGCAGACACAGAGAACAGTCTTGTGGACACAGCGGGGGAAGGAGAGGGTGGGACAAATCGAATGAGTAGCACTGAAATATATCCATTGCCATATTCAGAATAGAAGGCCAGTGGGAATTTGCTGTGTGATGCAGGGAGCTCAAATCAAGTGCTCAGTGACAACATAGAGGGGTGGAATGGGGTGGGAGGTGAGAGGGAGGCTCAAGAGGGAGGGGACATATGTATATCTATGGCTGTTGTATGGCAGAAACCAAATGATTTGACAGAATCGCACAGAAATATATACATTACCATATGTCAAATAGAGAGCCTTTGGGAGTTTAATGTATGCTTTTGGGCAAACAAAGCCAATGCTCTGTGACAACTTGGAGGGATGGGGTGGGGAGGGAGGTGGGAGGTGGGTATAGAATGGAGGGGACAAATATATGCCTATGGTTGATTCATATTGATGTATGGAAAAAACTGTTAAAAAAAAGTAAAGTAATTATCCTCCTATTAAAATAAATAAATTTAAGAAAATAAAAAATAAATTAATTAAGATAAAACAAAACTTTATTAATAAAACCAATAAACAAAAGTATGAAAATTTGGAAAGGAAAATACAAAACCATAATTTTTCGCTGGTGTATCACTTGTATTTACAGAAACACGAATCTACCTTCACCTTTAGTGTTTATTAGCATGTACCATGGAGAAGGAAATGGCAACCCACTCCAGTGTTCTTGCCTGGAGAATCCCATGGACAGAGAAGCCTGGTAGGCTGCAGTCCATGGGGTTGCACAGAGTCAGACACGACTGAAGCGACTTAGCAGCAGTAGCAGCAGCAGCAGCATGTACCAAGTTTTCTGCGTTCAGAGTCAATAGAGTGATTAATTGCATTTTTATAAACCAAGAACAAACTGAGAGACACAGAAATATTTAGAAAAGATCACATTTACTATTGCACCCAAATATTAAGTGGCTTTAATAATTACAGTGCCGGAGTCCAACTCCAGCAACCAGGGATTCAACCTGAAGAGGTGAACGGTGTCGGCGATGAGGCAGCCTCTCAGTTTTCTTTTGGGCTGCCTCTTTATTACAAGTTTAAGATTCTCTTTTATACTTTTACAAAAACATTAGGCCAGAGGTTTGACATTTTCAGTTCCCCCTCTCCCAGATTTATTATCTCCATAAATCATTGTTGCTTTTCAAACAGAGTTCCTGTTTCAGTGATTCTCTGGGAATCAGTCTTATCATCTATTATCTACCTCCTCTAATGTGTCCTAATGTTAACTTGTGATTACATGGTAACTCATGCTACATTCCTTAGTTTACTACTTATCTTTCTAAATCCTGTTTGCCCCTAACATCCTGAGCTCACTATCTCTTAAAAAGTCTTCTAGCTATAGTATCTCTAAAAATTCCTAACTTCTATAAGCTATAGTAAAATATGCTAACTTTACAACATTCCTTAAATCTTTAACTTCTATTTTAATTATTTCTAAGCCCTAAATTCAGTAAACTCCTTTGCCATAAACATTCTCCTCACAAATAGGCTTCAGATAGCAATCCCTCCCATGGCCTCAAGCTACGGCCTATGTTCTCATACTGAAACACTCTTTTGTAAAAGTCCTTGAACAAATGTCAGTGATTAACTTTATGAATTATTTTCTGAGCACAGCTGCAGAAGGCTTTGTGCCTTCTCATGCTTCTCTCAAGAAAAATAAGCACCTTAATATTCCTTTTCAGTCAACTCAGCCGAGGAGAGGAAAAGACAAGTCAGAATTACAAGGCCTAACTCCTTAATCCCGGGTCTGTGCCTGCGGAATGAGGAGAGGGGGCTGGGGGCCATGCCTCCATTTTGTCAATAATGCCTAACGCAGCTCCCGACACTACAGGTATTCCAGTGTCTTTAAGTGAAACATTTTAAAGCCTGTGTGAAGATATCTAAGTACGGATTGGGTTGTCTTGAAGGCACCATCTTCCATTTCTCATATTCTGCACTTTTTTCTAAATTCAGTTATCATCTGCCTTTTCCCCTTCACTGTATGTCCCATCAAGGCAGATATCATGTTTGTTCTGGTCACTAGTAGTCTCCCCAATGATGGGCTCAGATATTTCACACACACATCTGTCGAATGCATAGTGGTTGGGGCTTGACGTTCTCTGAGCTGGAGATAAGTGCTAGCTCAAGGCTGGTCATGCTTACCAACCAACTAGCTAGTGTAGCTGTTCTGACTCCTCCAAGTTATCAAAGAGTAGATCAAACATGGTTCCCTTCCTCTAATGACTGGCAACCATTTGTCTCAGAAATAGGATGTCTCTTCAGCAAGATGCTGATGAAGAAACGAAAGAGCACTTCAACTCAACTTACCCTTCTATTCCTTGGCTGGAAATTTATCTTAGAAACAAGTATGGCACGCCTTCTGTGTGCTAGAGAGGAAAGATGACTGAAATCTGATTCTACTAAGAGCTTTTAGATAAGAGAGGGAAACAGATCAGAGCACAAGTCATTCAGCTGCTGGGAGATAAATGCAGTTAAGATGTGACAGACTCCTCGGAGGGTTACTGTCCCTTTCCATTTCCTGAAAACTTTTGAGGTAAAAAGACTGAAAAAGGAAACCATCTACAATTGTTGTTTAGTCACTAAGTCATGTCTGGCTTTTTTGCAACCCCATGGACTGTAGCCTGCAAAGTCTCTGTCCATGGAATTTCCCAGGCAAGAATACTGGAGTGTGTTGTCATTTCCTTCTCCAGGGGATCTTTCCAACCCAGGGATTGAACTCATTTCTCCTGCATTGGCAGATGGGTTCTTTACAACTGAGCCACCAGGGAAGCCCCCACCTACAATTAAACAGCCACAAACACTAGAGTGTCCACTAGATTTCATGTGTGTGTGCTAAGTCACTTCAGTCATATCTGACACTGTGCAACCTTATGGACTGTAGCCCACCAGGCTCCTCTGTCCATGAGATGCTCCAGGCAAGAATACTAGAGTGGGTTGCCATGCCCTCCTCCAGGGGATCTGCCCAAACCAGGGATCGAACTTGCCTCTCTCATGTCTCCTGCATTGACAGGTGGGTTCTTTACCACTAGTGCCACCCACATTTGGTATCAAATTAAAAAGAAGGAAAACTGCCACACACTCCCTAACTCAAGAGCATGGTACAGTGGAAGGAGGAGGTAGAGAACAATATTCTTCAGGGAAGGATGAAGATGACCCATCTCTTTGTCTGAAGCTGTGAGCAGCAGCCTGGCACTCAGCAGGGAATGGATAAATGTTTAGGAGAATGAAACAACATGAACTAATAATCACTGATTATCGCCCATGTTAAACCCAGTGGAGGAATCCAGAAACGCACATGTTCTGCCTGTGAGAAAAGCTTTGCAAAGCTGTGAGGCTGTGGCTTAAAGAGACTTTGGTTATTTGTTATTGTTTCTCCAGTGACCACACAGTGCTCTGCACATAGTCAGTGCCTCCTTAGCTGACTATATTCAGATTTTCCTGGTGGCTCGCTGGTGAAAAATCTGCTTTCAATGCAGGAGACCTGGGTTCAGTCCCTGAGCCTGGCAGATCCCCTGAGAATGGAATGGCTACCCACTCCAGTATTCTTGCCTGGAGAATACCATGGACGGAAGGGTCTGGTGTGCTACTGTCCATGGGGTCGCAAAGAGTTGGACACAACTGAGTGACTTACCTCACTGTATTACAGACATATCTGAATTGATGCTCAAGGCAGTCCCAGGATGAGCAAAAAAGTTGAGCTGGGGGCAGGACCTACCACGACTTGCATGGAAACAACCCTCTTTTCTTTTTTCTTAACTTAAAAAAATATTATTTTTAATTGGAAGATGTGAATCAACCATAAATATACATATATCCTCTCCCTCTTAAACTTCTCTCTCACCTCCCACCCAACCCACCCCTCTAGGTAGTTACAGAGCACCAGGATGAGATCCTTGTGTCATACAGCCACTTCCTTCTAGCTATCTATTTTACACATGGTAATGTATATGTTTCAAACTATGTTTTTTTTTTTCCAGTTCAGTTCAGTTTAGTTGCTCAGTTGTGTCCAACTCTTTGGGACCCCATGAACCGCAGCATGCCAGGCCTCCCTGTCCATCACCAACTCCCGGAATTTACCCAAACTCATGTCCCTTGAGTCGGTGATGCCATCCAACCATCTCATCCTCTGTCGTCCCCTTCTCCTTCTGCCTTCAATCTTTCCCAACATCAGGGTCTTTTCAAATAAGTCAGCTCTTCACATCAGGTGGCCAAAGTGCTGGAATTTCAGCTTCAGCATCAGTCCTACCAATGAACACCCAGGACTGATCCCCTTTAGGATGGACTGGTTGGATCTCCTTACAGACCAAGGGACTCTCAAGAGTCTTCTCTAACACCACAGTTCAAAAGCATCAATTTTTCGGTGCTCAGCTTTCTTTATGGTCCAACTCTCACATCCATACATGACTACTGGAAAAACCATAGCCTTGACTAGTAGGACCTTTGTTGACAAAAGTAATGTCTCTGCTTTTTAATATGCTGTCTATGTTGGTCATAACTTTCCTTCCAAGGAATAAGTGTTTTTTTAATTTCATGGCTGCAATCACCATGTGCAGTGATTTTGGAGCCCCCCAAAATAAAGTCAGCCACTGTTTCCCATCTATTTGCCATGAAGTGATGGGACCCGATGCCATGATCTTAGTTTTCTGAATGTTGAGCTTGAAGCCAACTTTTTCACTCTCCTCTTTCACCTCCATCAAGAGGCTCTTTAGTTCTTCTTCACTTCTGCCATAAGGGTGGTGTCATCTGCATATCTGAGGTTATTGATATTTCTTCTGACAATCTTGATTTCAGCTTGTGCTTCCTCCAGCCCAATGTTTCTCATGATGTATTCTGCATATAAGTTAAATAAGCAGGGTGACAATATACAGCCTTGACATACTCCTTTTCCCATTTGGAACCAGTCTGTTGTTCATGTCCAGTTCTAACTCAGATAACCATTATATCTACAACTGTGGGCAGAAATCCCTCGGAAGAAATGGAGTAGCCATCATAGTCAACAAAAGAGTCCGAAATCCAGTACCTGGATGCAACCTCAAAAAAGACAGAATGATCTCTCTTCATTTCCAAGGCAAACCATTCAATATCATGGTAATCTAAGTCTGTGCCCTGACCAGTAATGCTGAAGAAGGTGAAGCTGAACAGTTCTATGAAGACCTTCAAGAACTTTTAGAACTAACACCCCCAAAAGATGTCCTTTTCATTATAGGGGACTGGAATGCAAAAGTAGAAAGTCAAGAAACACCTGGAGTAACAGGCAAATTTGGCCATGGAGTACAGAATGAAGTAGGGCAACCGGCTAATAGGGTTCTGCCAAGAGAATGTACTGGTTATAGCAAACACCCTCTTCCAACAACACAAGAGAAGACTCTACACATGGACATCACCAGATGGCCATGGTCATCACCAGATGGCCAAACTGAAATCAGATTGATTATATTCTTTGCAGCCAAGGATGGAGAAGCTCTATACAGTCAGCAAAAACAAGACGGGGAGCTGACTGTGGCTCAGATCATGAACCCATATTGCCAAATTCAGACTGAAATTGAAGGAAGTGGGGAAAACCACTAGACCTATCAAATCCCTTACGATTATACAGTGGAAGTGAGAAATAGATTTAAGGGACTAGATCTGATAGACAGAGTGCCTGATGATCTATGGATGGAGGTTCATGACATTGTATAGGAGACAAGGATCAAGACCATCCCCCCCCCCCCCGCAAAACGAAATGCAAAAAAGCAAAACGGCTATCTGAGGAGGCCTTACAAATAGCTGTGAAAAGAAGAGAAGCAAAAAACAGAGGAGAAAAGGAAAGATATACCCATTTGAATGCAGAGTTCCCAAGAATGGCAAGGAGAGATAAGAAAGCCTTCCTCAGTGATCAATGCAAAGAAATAGAGGAAAACAATAGAATGAAATGGGAAAGTCTAGAGATCTCTTCAAGAAAATTAGAGATAGCAAGGGAACATTTCACACAAAGATAGGCTCAATAAAGGACAGAAATTGTATGGACCTAACAGAAGCAGAAGATATTAAGAAGTGGCAAGAATACACAGAACTGTACAAAAAAGATCTTCATGACTCAGATAATCATGATGGTGTGATCCCTCGCCTAGAGCCAGACATCCTGGAATGTGAAGTCAAGTGGGCCTTAGGAAGCATCACTACGAACTAAGCTAAGGGAGGTGATGGAATTCCAGTTGAACTATTTCAAATCCTAAAAGATGATGCTGTGAAAGTGCTGCACTCAATATGCCAGCAAATTTGGAAAACTCAGCAATGGCCACAGGACTGGAAAAGGTCTGTTTTCATTCCAATCCCAAAGAAAGGCAATGCCAAAGAATGCTCAAACTACCACACAATTGCACTCATCTCACATGCTAGTAAAGTAATGCTTAAAGTTCTCCAAGCCAGGCTTCAGCAGTACATGAACTGTGAACTTCCAGATGTTCAAGCTGAGTTTAGAAAAGGCAGAGGAACCAGAGATCAAATTGCCAACATCCATTGGATCATCAAAAAAGCAAGAGAGTTCCAGAAAAAAGCATCTATTTCTGCTTTATTTTTTCCAGTAGTCATGTACAGATGTGAGAGTTGGACCATAAAGAAGGCTGAGTGCTGGAGAATTGATGTTTTTAAACTGTGGTGCTGAAGAAGATTCTTGAGAGTCCCTTGGACAGCAAAGAGAGTAAACCAATCAATTCTAAAGGAAATCAACCCTGGACATTCATTGAAAGAACTGTTGCTGAAACTGAAGCTCCAATACTTTGACCACCTGATGCGAAGAGCCAACTCATTAGAAAAGACCCTGATGCTGGGGAAAGACTGAAGGAAAAAGGAGAAAGGGATGGCAGAGGATGAGATGCTTAGATAGCATCACTGACTTGATGGACATGAGTTTGAATAAACTCTGGGAGATAGTGAAAGACAGGGAAACCTGCTGTGCTGCAGTCCATGGGGTGGGTCATAAGGAGTCGGACACGACTGAGCAATTGAACAACAAAAATGTATATGTTTCAGTGCTTCTCTCTCAATTCATCCCACGCTCTCCTTTCCTGCTGTGAGACACAACCCTCTTGACTCATCCTGTTGTTGGGTTTGCCTGGGAAGATGCCCAGCAAGAGGGGACACTTATTTAAAAAAATATTTATTTGCTCTAGGATATGTCAAGAGATCTTATGATGCAACAAGAAGACCTAAAATCCAACTTCAAAAGTGGGCAAAGACTTAAATTAACATTTCTCCACAGGAGGTGTATTAATGGCCTAGAAGTGCATGAAGAGATGCTCAGCATCGTTAATCACTAGGGAAGTGCAAATCAAAATCACAATGACACACCACTTCACATACATCAAGATGGCTATAATAAAAAAAAAAAAAAGAGGAGGGGAGCAGAAAGAGAACAAATGTTTGTGAGGATTAGAGAGATATTCTCCTTGTACATAGCTCATAGGAATGTCAAATTGTTTAGTGATGTGGTTTGGTGGGTCCCCCAAAACTTAAGCATAGAGTTAGCATAAGACCCAGTAACCATTTTTAGATTATACTTCCAAAGACTGAAATCAGAGACTCAAACAAATATATATACATGCATGTTCACAGCAGCACTATTTTTAATAGCCAAAAGGCAACATTTAGAAACAACCCATATAGATGAATGTTCAACAAGTCAAACTCCACCTATCAGTTGCCCTCCCCAAAGGGTTGTGGCAATTTACACTCCCTCTAGCAGTACATGAGCCACGCTCACTTCCTCATATACTTGCCAACACTGAATGTTGTCCATACTGTGCATTTCTCCAGGCCAAAAGTTATATTTTGTTGTTTTTGTTGTAATTTCCTAAATCATGATGGAAGCTGAACATCTTTCTTTTTGTACTGAGGTGAAATTCATAAAACATAATTGCTTTTCTCATTGGGCTTTTGTAAAAATCATAGGATGTCCAATCACATAAAAAAGAATACATTGCAGCCATTTTTAGGAATAACATTTTAAAAACATTTTAAATTCCATTTAAAATTACTCTCTGATTCTTTTGTTGTTATTTATTTGTTTTTGGCTGTATTGGATCTTTGTTGCTGCATGAGCTTCTCATTGTGGTGGCTTCCCTTGTGAGCACAGGCTTCCGTAGTCGGGACGCATGGGCTTAATTGCTCTGTGGCATATGGGATCTTCCTGGACTAGGGGTAGAACCCATGTCTCCTGCACTGGCAGGCAGATTTTTTACCATTGAGCATTCATATTCATTTAAATATGAATAACATATTTAAGAGCTCCTTCATGGGAAATATTGAGTACCACGCTATCCCTCTGTTAACCAAGAAAGACAGGTCTGAAGAAAGGCAATGCTTTTTGGGATAAAAACTTTTTTCCACAGGGTGCTAGATTCAAGAGCACCACTAAGGAAGATAAGCTGATTGTATTTGATCTAACAAGGTTCTTGGGGGATCATGCTCAGAGGACAAAGAGCCAGTTATAAACCTGTTGGTGTGGTTCTGCTGAGTGCTCCCTGAGAAAGCATGCTCTTCCTTCACAGCTGCAAGACAAAGTTGAGGCTGCAGCAGCCCCAAATTCCTGGAAACACGACACCTGGGGGCTGAGAGGTCCTGGAATCCAACAGAGGTACAGTAGTCATTAGGGCTTTCCAGGTGGTACTAGTGGTAAAGAACCCATCTGCCAAATCAGGAGACATAAGAGACATGGGTTTGATTCCTGGGTTGGGAAGACCCCCTTGAAGAGGACATGGCAACGCACTCTAGTATTCTTGCCTGGAGAATGCCATGGACAGAGGAGCCTGGTGGGCTACAATCCATGGGGTTGCAAAGAGTCAGACATTACTGAATCGACTTAGCACGTAGAGTAGTCATTGATGGTAAGTGAATCCAGAAGACGAGCTGCAGCATGGCTGGTTTCAGGGAAGGACTCCCCATCTGAAACTTCCCTTCAGAGGCTGGGAGGATTCTGATCGGTTTCATCCACAAGGATTTAGGGTGCTTGTCATCACAGCCGCATGGGTGGGTAGTGTTATTGTGATGCAGAAGTTAGGTTTGGAGCCTCAGC
This sequence comes from Bos indicus x Bos taurus, assembly GCF_003369695.1. Classification (NCBI taxonomy): domain Eukaryota; kingdom Metazoa; phylum Chordata; class Mammalia; order Artiodactyla; family Bovidae; genus Bos; species Bos indicus x Bos taurus. The sequence continues at coordinate 103,094,219 of NC_040082.1, forward strand.
TCCCTGCTCATGGTGTTGTTGAGGATTAAATAGAATGATGGGCTTCCCTGATGGCTTAGACAGTAGAGAATCTGCCTGCAATGCAGGAGACACAGGCTGATCCCTGAATTGGGAAGATTCCCTGGAGAAGGAAATGGCAACCCACTCCAGTGTTCTTGCCTGGAGAATTCTTTGGACAGAGGAGACTGGTGGGTTACAGTCCATGGGATCGTAAAGAATTGGAGATGACTTAGCGACTGAGATGACACATGTGACAAGCAGCTAGTTCCAAGTGGAGTGCCTGGAATAAATGTCAACTCTCTTGCTCAAGGTTAGTCTATTTGTGCAGGTGCTTTAGAGAAGAGACACTTCAGGTGTGTCTAACCTAAATCAGTAACCTTTAACTGAGAACAATTTCTACCCCTCCAAAGGGTCCTTGCTCTCAACCACTGAAAGATGTTAACTCTCAGAAAAATACATAAGGTTCAGCATTTTACATGCTAACTAATCACATTTTCACAACAACTCTATGGAGCAGGTACTATTATTATCCTCATTTTACAGGTGAGAAAACTAAGGCACAGAGAGGTTAAGTAGCTTGCCTAATATCACACAGCTAGTAAATGGTAGAACTGAACTTTAAACCCAGTCTGTCTGGCTTCAGGGTTGATCCTGAATCACTTTTTATTACTTATTTTTATTTATAAAGTCAAATCCTTGAAATATTTAGACTATTTATTTTGCTTTTATTTCTTATCTGTCTATCCTTATTGAAGAATAACTGGCAGATAAAAAATGTGTTTAATTAAGGTATACAGCTTGATATTTTAATGTATGTATACACTGTGGAATAATAGTGACATTCAAGCTAATTAACACACTGCTGTTTTGATTGCATCACTGTGAGTTCCCACTAATAAAATAGTTTACATGTTGTGTATGGATTTAAACTTCTAATATATATTCTTCTCATTTAATCCTTATAGTGATCCTAAGAGGTTAGAATTATCAATCCCATGTAACAGATGAGGAAACAGAGGCTCAGCGAGGTTAAGTGAGAAGCATCTTGAAAGATGAGTGTGAAAAGGCAATGAGGTCATCTGTTTTCACTCCAGGAGCCCACGTACTGTTGACGCCCTGTTTCTGGCTTTAGCTCTGCCTGGACATGGACAATCAGACCCAAGTCTCTGAATTCATCCTCCTTGGCCTCCCCCAGAAGCCCCTGCAGAGGCAAGTGCTCTTCAGCCTGTCCTGCATTCTGTATTTGAGTGGGTGCCTGGGGAATCTTCTCACCATCCTGGCCATCATCTTGGACCCTCACCTCCACAGCCCCATGTATTTCTTCCTCAGTAACTTGTCTCTTCTTGACATCTGCTTTACCTCCACCACCATCCCCAAGATGCTGGTGAACCATCTGTGTGGGCTCACCACCATCTCCTTCTCAGCTTGCCTGGCCCAGATGTATTTCTTCATCGCCTTTGCAGAAGCTGACAGCATGCTTCTCTCAGCCATGGCTTATGATCACTACCTGGCCATCTGCAGCCCACTGCACTACATGACAATCATGAGTGTCTTTCGGTGTACTTTGCTGGTAATGATACCCTGGATCTCAGCCAACCTCATCTCCATGGTCCATGCTATCCTGATGTCCTGCTTGTCCTTTTGCACCAATAGGATCCCACACTTCTTCTGTGACCTCAATGCTTTGATCAAGCTCTCCTGCTCTGACACCCAAGTCAATGAGATGCTGGTGTTGGTCCTTGGGGGCTCAGTGATTCTCATCCCTTTTGTGTGCATCATGGCCTCTTACTCATCTATTACTGTGGCTGTGTGGAAGGTGCTCTCAGTCCAGGGGAAATGAAAGCGTTCTCCATGTATGGCTCTCACCTTTGTGTTGTCTGTCTCTTCTATGGGACTATCACTGGGGTCTACTTCAACCCTACATCCACACACACCACCCAGAGGGACATGGCAGCCACAGTGATGTACACCATGGTCACCCACATGCTGAACCCCTTCATCTACAGCCTGAGGAACTGAGATCTGAAGGGGGCCCTCAGGAAACTTTTCATTGGGAACCCCTTTGCTAAGCCTTTATGAGGATGCTTTTTAGACTCAATTAATTTTGAAAAAAACTAATGTCTCCCAGTGTTAGAACTCAGGGTGGTTTTCTATTTTTTTTTTTTTTTTAGGGTAGAAGAAAAAGTTTTATTTTTCATTTAAGTACTTTATTTTTTACACAGAAGTAGAAATATAATGTTGTATACATGAAACTTATATGATGCTATAAACCCAGGTTATCTCAATAAACATAAATTAAAAAAAGAAAGGAGACATAAACATTGTTTTAAAACAGAAAAAATCCACTCCTTGCCTGATTATCTTGGTCAAGTTATTTAAACTCATTTTGTCTTTGTTTCTTAAATTTGTGAAATAGGGATGCAGAAAGTACCTAGCTCATACAGTTATTGTGAAAATTAATGACTCACACATATTCTTGTTTTTATAATCTTAGAAGACTACCAGGGGAAGTGTAAGTACTGACTAAATCTTAATCATTATTTGTTGTTGCTTAGTTGCTCAGTCGTGTCCGACTCTTTGCAACCACATGGACTGCAGCACACCAGGCTTCCCTGTCCTTCACTGTCTCCTGGAGCTTGCTCAAACTCATTGTCCATTGAGTCAGAGATGCCATCCATCTTGACCTCTGTCGTCCCCTTCACTTCCTGCCTTTAATCTCTCCCAGCATCAGGGTCTTTTCTAATGAGTTGACTTTTCACATCAGGTAGCCAAAGTACTGGAGCTTCAGCTTCAGCATCATTCCTTCCAATGAATATTAAGGATTGATTTCCTTTAGGATTGACAGGTTTGATCTCCTTGCAGTCCAAGGGACTCTGAAGAGTCTTCTCCAACACCACAGTTCAAAAGCATCAATTCTTCAGCATTCAGCCTTCTTTATGGTCCAACTCTTACATTCACACATGACTACTGGAAAAACCATAGCTTGACTATATGAACTTTTGTTGGCAAAGTAATCTCTGCTTTTTAATATGCTGCCTAGGTTGGTCAAAGCTTTTCTTCCAAGGAGCAAGCATCTTTTAATTTCATGGCTGGCTGCAATCACCATCTGCAGTGATTTTGGAACCCAAGAAAATTAAGTTTCTCTTTGTTTCCCCATCTATTTGCCATGAAGTGATGGGACCAGATCCCATGATCTTAGTTTTTTGAATGTTGAGTGTTAAGCCAGCTTTTCCACTCTCCTCTTTCATCAAGAGGCTCTCTAGTTTCCCTTTACTTTCTGCCGTAAGGGTGGTGTCATCTGCGTATCTGAGGTTACTGATATTTCTCCCAGAAATCTTGATTCCAGTTTATGCTCATCCAGCCTGGAATTTTGCATGATGTACTCTGCATATAAATTAAATAAGCAGGGTGACAATATACAGCCTTGACATACTCCTTTCCTAATTTGGAACCAGTCCATTGTTACATGTCTGGTTGCTTCTTGACTTGCATGAGAATTTCTCAGGAGGCAGGTAAGGTGGTCTGGTATTCCCATCTCTTTAAGAATTTTCCACAGTTTGTTGTGGTCCACACAGTCAAAGGCTTTGGCATAGTCAATGCAGCAGAAGTTTTTCTGAAATTCTCTTGCTTTTTCTATGATCCAGCAGATGTTGGCAATTTGATCTCTGGCTCCTCTGCCTTTTTAAAATCCAGCCTGAACATCTGGAGTTTCTCAGGTCACCTACTATTGAAGCTTAGCTTGAAGAATTTTTGAAAACTACCTTGCCAGCATGTGAAATGAGTGGAATTGTGTGGTAGTTTGAACATTTTTTGGCATTGCCTCGCTTTGGGATTGGAATGAAAATTGACCTTTTCCAGTCATTTCCAAAACTGACCTTTTAGTCATTATAAACTACTTCTAATATAACTACTATTATTATAATGTTAAATAACATGCTCTAAATATTTTACTACCACTAACACTAATTTAGAAAACTAAAATAATTTTTATTTTTATTGGAGTGTAGTTGCTTTACAATATTGTAGTAGTTTTTGCTGTACAGTAAGGTGAATCACCTAGGTGCATACATATATCCACTCCTTTTTGGAATTTCCTTCCCATTTAGGTCACCACAGAACATTGAGTAGAGTTCTTTGTGCTATACAGCAGGTTCTCATTAGTCATGTGTTTTATTCACGTGTTTTTAAGGATTCACTTTGGCTGTTGTGTGAAGCATGGATTGTAAGGAGGCAGTGGTAAAAGCTGGGTCACCATTCAGGAAGCAGCTGCAGTAGCCTGGGAGAGAATTAAGGATGGTTGCATGTTCCCTCTTTCTTCAGAACTCAAAACAGATTCTGGCACCTCTGTCAGGGCTCTTCTAACTCACCCAAGCTGAGTCTAAGGCTCCCATAACACCACTGCACATGACGACAGCTCTTTGCATATGTGTCTGTCTTCTCCATCAGACTTTGAACTTTCCAAGTCTAGGGCCATGTTTTACTGATTTCTGTGTCCCTGTCATTTCCTGTGGTGCCCATTGCTTGGTTAAAAATAATGAGCACCATTAACTGTTCTATTATTTGTAACAGGCATTTTACTAACCAGGATCTCCAAGTCCCAAGTCTGCAAAATTTCTCATAATCTTGTGAAATGTATAATATTAAGAACATTGCAAGTAGTGGGGGAAAAGCCATGATTCAAATACTTCTAATATATCCCTTTTAAGAACGTTTATCTCTTAGGATCCTAAATAAAATCTGATGGAGAAGGAAAAACATATTGGTCCTTTAGGATGCATGTCACTTAAATTGTCAGGAATATGCCCAACTCAATAGCCATGAGGCCCACTAAGAGTCTGGAAGTAATAGTCAACTATACTAGGTCAGCAGGCTTTCAGCAGAATATTTTTCCAAAATAAATTTTTTTGAAAAACAACATTATATTGTACAGGAATAGAAATATAAAACAGTGGAACAGAGTAAGAGTCATGGAACAGACCCATGTATAAACAAACTTATTATATGCAAATCAGCAGGTTATTCATTAAATTGTATTGGTAGAACTAGTTAGCCCTTAAAAAATAAATTTTATCACAATGTGTCTATTACAATGACTAAAATCCAGAATTGTGATGTTGGAGAAGACTCTTGAGAGTCTCTTGGACTGTAAGGAGATCAAACCAGTCAATCCTAAAGGAAATCAATCCTGAATATTCATTGGAAGGACTGATGCTGAAGCTCAAGGTCCAATAATATGGCCACCTGAATCAAAGAGCTGACTCATTGGAAAGGACCCTGATGCTGGGAAAGATTGAAGGTAGGAGGAGAAGGGGACGACAGAAGACAAGATGGTTGGATGGCATCACTGACTGAATGGACATGAGTTTGAGCAAGCTCCAGGAGATAGTGAAGGACAGGGAAGCCTGGTGTGCTTCAGTCCTTGTGGTCACAAAGAGTCAGACACAATTGAATGACTGAACAACAAAATACAGAACATTGACAAACCAAATGCTGGCAAGGATTTGGAACCACAGAAATTCTCATTCACTTCTGATAGTGCAAAATGGTATAGCCACTTTAGAGGATAGTTTGGTGGTGTATTACAAAACTAAACATATTCTTACTATATAATCTAGTGATCACAATCAGTGAAGAGCCGACTCATGGGAAAAGACCCTGATTCTGGGAAAGATTGAAGGCAAAAGGCGAAGATGGAGGCAGAGGATGAGATGGTTAGCATCACCGACTCAATGGACATGAGTCTGAGCAAACTCCGGGAGATAGTGGAGGACAGAGGAGCCTGGCGTGTTATAGTCCATAGGGTCATAAAGATTCGGACATGACTTAGCAACTGAACAAGAAGAACAACAATCACACTTCTTGGCATTTACCCAAGAGAATTGAAAACAGGTTCACACAAAAACCTGCAGATATTAATTGTAGCTATATCCACAATTGCCAAGACATGAAAGAACCAAGATGTCCTTGAATAGATAAGTGGATAAATAAAATGGGATACATCCAGACAACAGTATGTCATTCAGTGCCAAAAAGTAGAGTTATCAAGCCATGAAAAGGCATTGAGGAAACTTCCATGCACATTATTAAGTGCAAGAAGAACATCTAAAGAAGTCACATAATGTATAATTCAAACCACATGACAGGGCTTCTCTGGTGGTCCAGTGGTTAAGAATCTGCCTTGCAGTGTAGGAGACACTGGTTCAATCCCTGGTCCTGGCATATGCCATGGGACAACTAAGCCTGTGTGCCACAACTACTGAGCCCATGCTCTAGGGCCCGTGAGCCACAACTACTGAAGCCCTAGCACTTGTGCTCCATGACATGAGAAGCCATCGCAATGAGAAGCTGCTTGCGCCTCAACTAGAGAGTAGTCCCCACTCGCTGCAACTAGAGAAAGCTCACGTACAGCAACAAAGATCCAGCTCAGCAAAAAATATAAAAATAAATAATAAGAAAACCCACATTACATTTTGGAAAAGGCAAAACAATGGAGAGAGTAAAAAGATCAGTGGTTGCCAGGGAAGGACAGAATTTATCAGAGGGAGCAGGAAGGCGGAGCACCAATGGCTGGAAGCTCCAATAAAGAAACACTTTCATTTTTTGGAGGCAACTTGGGATGAAAGTGTATTGTCTTTGGGGACAGTCAGCAATGGGTTCAAGTCTTAACTCTGCCATTTTGACGGCTTCACCTTGAACAAGATGCTTGGCTTCTCTGCACCACAATGTTATCAATGAGCATTCTCAAGTTACACAAAATGAGTTGATAAAAGCAGGACATCTCTCATTATACTGATGAGAGGATTAAATCGTAGGAGGCACAGAGTAGGAAGACAATCAAATCTATATGTCATTTATCAGGAGCGCTGCTTGGGCAGGGCTAGGAATGATGAAAACTGATGACTTCCTTCCGTCCAGTAGCTGACCTCTCTATGTCTCACCTCACTTCAGGCACAGCTTCCATGCAGGGAGCCAGTTTCTCATCAGCGACTGAATTCATCCTCACTGGCTTCTCGAACTTCCTTCAGCATCTCCTGCCCACCTCCTTCCTGCTGTACCTGCTGATGTACCTGTTCACACTGCTGGGGAACCAGCTTATCATGGCCACCATCTGGAAGGAGCTCAGCCTCCACACCCTCACGTACCTTTTTCTGTGTGCCCTCTCCACTTCCAAGGTCCTCTACATCTTTGCCTCCATCCCACGCATGCTGGCTGATCTGCTCTCCACCTCACTGTTGTGGTCGTGCACTACGGCTTTGCTTCTGTCATCTACCTCAAGCCCAAGGGTCCCCAGTCTCTGGAAGGAGACACACTGAAGGGCATCACCTACGTGGTCTTCACTCTCTTCCTCAACCCCATCATCTTTAGTCTCAGGAACAAGGAGCTGAAGATCGCTGTGAAGAAGACCTTCCTTGGCAAACTCCACCCAGAAAAAAAAGTGATTATGTGGGAGGAATTCCTTGGAAAAACTAAACTGGCTTATCAGATGCTAACAGTAGAAATGGCACCCTGCAAACATGTAATAGTAGATGTTTGTCTAATGCCTTAAGACCTTTAAGAACCCTTATAGGCAACATGCAAATGTATCCAAAATGGTGAAACAGAATTAGGGTGGGAAGATGGATGAGATGATAGCACAGAGAAAGTCGGCTTCACTGAGTCCTATCTGTTGCAAGACCCTTTTTCAGGGAGCATTAAACCTGGAATCTGGGGGATTTCCCTGGTGGTCCAGTGGTTAAGAATTCACCTTGCAATGCAGGGGACATGAGTTCAATCCCTGGTCAGGGAACAAAGATTCCACATGCTTTGGAGTAACTAAGCCCGTACCCCATACCTACTGAGTTTGTGTGCTCTGGAGACCATGTGCCACACTACAGAGTCTGTGCACTGCAACAAAAGATCCTGTAGGAAGCAGCAAAGATCACCTAAGCCACAACTAAAACCCAATTCAGTTAAATAAGTAAATATTAAAAATTTGGAATCTGTTCTCCTACCAGAAACAGTGGTCTAATTACTCCCATCAACATAAACACATATGGTAAAAGGAAATGGAAAAGTTCAAGCCTCCACCCTCCCTTGGGCAGCAACAGGTATCTACAACCCAACTTTTGTGAGGCTACAGAAGACTAAGCCAGATCAAAGAGTCCTAAATTTCAGCTTTGTGCATATTGAAATAAGCAGACTCAGAAAAAGTCAAGGAAATCTCCATATTTCAAGTGTGAATCTTGAGCAAGTGCAGAGAGACTGGGAAGTCTCTGTAGCTAATGCAAAGAAAGAAATCCCACCATGAGAGATCACCTGTTGTGTTAGATAGTGACATGGCACATGGGCCAGTGTGCAACGCTTTGGAGGAGCACAGTAACGAGTGCAGAGCCCAGGCTGAAAGTGTATCCCAAGGCAATGCTGGGTTAATGATTCCCCATGAACACGAGGGAGGATTTAAGGTTGATCATACTTCACAGTTTCTAGCAAATAGTAGAGGAAAAAGTGGAAGCAGTGACATATTTTATTTTCTTGGGCTCCACATCACTGTGGACAGTGTCTACAGCCATGAAATTAAAAGATGTTTGCTTCTTGGAATGAAAGCTATGACAAACCTAGACAGCATATTAAAAAGCAAAGACATCACTTCGCCAACAAATATCTGTATAGTCAACCTTTTGGTTTTTCCAGTAGTCATGTATGGATGTCAGAGCTGGACTATAAGGAAAGCTGAGCGCTAAAGAATGGATGCTTTTGAACTATGGTGCTGGAGAAGACTCTTGAGAGTTCCTTGGACAGCAAGGAAATCAAACCAGTAAATTCTAAAGGAAATCAAACCTGAATATTCATTGGAAGTACTGTTGCTTCAGGAGACAGTGGAGGACAGAGGAGGCTACAGTCCATGGGGTTGCAAAGAGTCGGACACAACTTAGTGACTGAACAACAGCAGCAATACTTTGTAGTACTTATAATTTGCTGAAAATATGTGCATTTAAGAGAATGACATATCATACTGTATGACATCCCTTACAAGAGGAATTGTAAAAAGGTATTCACAAAAATAGAGAGTTGAATGGTGGTTTTCAGGGTTTGAAGGGAGAAAGACTTTGTACAATGTTGTTTAGGGGCCCAAATTTGAAACCAGTCAATCAACCAGAAGATCAACAAGATTACAAATACAGCATTGTGAGTATAGACAATAATCACGTATTATCAACTTCAAAGTTGCTGAGAGACTAGATCTTAATTGTTCCCACACCCCAAAAACAATGTGATAATTATGTGACATGACAGAGCTTTTAGCTAACACTGCAGTGGTAATCATATTGCAGTATACAAATATATGCCCAATGTACACTCTAAACTTACACATTATTATGTATCAACTTTATGTCAATTTTTAAAATGTCCCTTGACAAACTTATAGCATTTCAGAGTGTGAATTGATGCATTAAAAATGGAAATTTATAGTATTTTAATGGACACTCATTTATGATGGTACCATTTTGTACAACAATAAATGCAATTAAAATATGTAAGTAATGGTCAAATTAGCTAATGTTTTAAGAAAGTAAATGTGCATGAAAGTGAAAGTATAAATCACTATGTCCATGTATAAATTGAATAGTAAACTATACCTCATTTTCCTAAAGTTGAATTCAATCTTTCTCTACAACTTGAGCAGTAAGAACACCCCATGTTACCATGCAGCAGGAAGATGTGGAGAAAATTTCACTGTAACTTAGGATCTCCAAGCGTCCTCCTTTGTATAATATACTGCATGCTTCATGTTACACCTCAAATACATTATCTCATTACCACCTCACAATGGGGCATCAGGGGAGATAAATTCCCATCTACTTGACAGAGGGGAAAACTGAGCCTCAAAACTGTTGCATGACTCACCAAGATCACACACATCAGTAGAGTCAGACTTCCAATGGAGGACTTTTCTATCCCCACACCTCTCCACCCAATGCTTCACACACCAATTTCCTCCAGTGGGTTTTTTGTTTCCCCATCCAAGGAGAACCAGGCCATTTTCAGATCAAATGTACCAGCATCATAAGCCTTTTAAACCACAGGTGGGCAATTGAAGCCAACCATACCCTGGAGTGGGCACCTCAGACAGGAAAGAATCTGCCTGCAGTGCAGGAGATTCCTGGGTTGGGATGATCCCCTGGAGAAGGGCATGGCAACCCACTCCAGTATTCTTGCCTGGAAAATTCCATGGACAGAGGAGCCTGGCAGGCTACAGTCTATGGGGTCACAAAGAGTCGGACATGACTGAGTGACTGACACTTTCACTTTCACTTTTATACATTGGAGTGTGCATTGGGACACTGAGGGAATATTTCTATAGACTCAGCAGTTTAAAGGTCTGGTCTTGTAGAAATTCCTGAGTAACTCTTTTCATAGTGATGCTGAGATGCTCCCCTCCCCTGGCACCTGGACAAGAATACAAGCTAGGCTCTTTCATTTTCTTCATTAAAGGCCAACTTGACCTCTAATCTTATTAATACTAACATCTGCATGGAAAGAAATCCTGGAATGTGATTGGGTATCCACACTGAGTCAGGCACCCAATGTCTGACTACAATTTTTTAGGCTATCAGCTTCTTGAGGTCAGGAAGTTTGTGCATTTTGCTCACCATCACACCCAACATCAACACGGCACTTGGAAGATATGGTCAATTAACATATATTTCTTGGTTGGACCAGTGCAATCCCCAGAACACTAAATAAAGCAGAATGTTGGCTTACAATTTTTACCATGTGAAAGATCTCATTGCCATCCAAAGCAGTGGGAAACAGTGTCTGAGAAGCTGTGTTTGAGGTCAGGATGACCTGGCTTAAATCCTGCCTCTCATTTCCCCACTGAATTAATGGACATTTTATAGACATATTCCACATATGTGTACATAATAGGATGTTCAGAGCCATGACATGTATATGTCACATTAGGTATATCCATTAATAAAGAACTGCTAAACAAATCTTGATTCATTCATACATGGAACACAGGCAGCCATTACGTTCATTTAATCCTTGGACTTCATTAGCATCCTCTGTCCCTGGGGATCCTCTCTAATATCACAGCTTTATGTACCTTGTGTACACAGATGATCCTCAATTTCTTATATTTATCCCTATCTGCTTGCCTACTCAGCATCTCCAAGTGGATATTTAGGAGGCATCTTGAACTTAACGTGTCCAAATTCTTCATGTTCTTGTTGCCTTTATCATCCTTTCTCTTTCTTTCTTCTCTGTCTCTCCCCTGCTCCCCAACTCCTTCCCTCCCTTATCTTCTTTCTCTTCTTTTCCATGTCTCTTTTCCTCTCTCACTCTCTCCCTCTTTTCCTCCCCTTTCCCCTTCTCCTCCCCATCCCACCCCTCCTTGTTTCTCTTCTTCTTCTCCTTCTTCTCCCTTTGTCCTCCTCTACTTTTGGGGGGTGATGAAAATGGTCTAAAACTAGATACACATGGTGGTTGAATAATACTGTAAGCATGCTAAATGTCACCAAATTATTCACTTTAAAGTGGTTAAAGTTGTATGAATTTCACCTCAAAAATAAAACAAAGCCCCTCCCCCCAACACAGTGAAATCCCACAATACTACCCTTATTTTATGGGTTTGTGTTTGTCCACATGCCCCATGCACATAGAGGTCTGTAAGGATGCCCATCAAATCTATTATCCTGATCACACAGCTGGCCATTGAATGACTTTTAGCCTTATCTATAGCATCTCCATTATTTAATAGAAGAATCACAGTTTTGTATTTCTTTTAAAATTTTGAAGGACATTTGATTAGGCTAATGATATGAATGGGGAAGAAAAACAATAGAGAGGCACATGAAGCAGCTTCCTCAGCCCTAGTGAGCAATGGCAGGGCTGCTCTCTTGCCAATGTCAGCAGCCAGAGCCCTAAAACCCAAATTTGAGAGCATTAGACTCTGCTCAAGGCCCTGAGATAATTGACTCACACCTGACCAGCAGGGAGACAGGGAAAGTGAGGACAGTCTCCCTGAGGTTGCCCAATGCTTCCTGGAGTCCCCAGGGGTCCCAGCATCCCTGTACCAGAGGACAGATGCAGAGTCAGTGGGACCACAGAGGGAGATGGTGGCAGGCAGGAGCAGAGGCAGCATAAATAATAGAGGTGAGGCTCAGTAAACCACCCCCACCTGCTTGGCATGATCAGGGTGGCAGGCTCCTTGCCTTGCAGCCCTCACCTGTAAGGTCCTCGTCTACAGGGAAACACCAAACCAGGACCTTCAGTTGGAGTGAGGCAGAACCAGATACAGAGCTTGGAACCCAGGTGAGTCATATTCCAACGCTTCCAGTTGACCAGGAGAGAACTGGGGAACCTGTTGCTGCTTGGAGAACCCACACTATTTATAAAACTCTTTGTCTAATTTGAATCCATGAGTAGGTGTAGAGGTCAGGGCTCCACTTCTTGGCTTCAGAGTAACATGGTGGTTACTTTGCCAGACAAGTGAGGAAACTGAGGTGCCAAGAGAAGAGCTACCTCTCTATCTTACCCAGAACAGCTGTCCAGCTATATTCTCTCTGAATCAGCCAAAAACCAATGGTAAAATGATTGTGAGGAGGCAGGGAAGAGAAACAGGAAGATTTAGGATTGAGAGGCTGCAATCATCCCCTGAGGGTATAAAATTTTAATATCAGGAAGGCACCAGGGTGGACAGGTGCTGTGATGGTAAGGAGTCAAGGATGAAAATAGGGAGGATAAAGGGAGGCAGCAGGTGGCTGAGATGGGAAGGAGGGGATACAGAGAGGGGAACACAAACAGCTTCATGAGAAGAGAGAGCCAGGATGGGGGCAGACAGGTAAGGCAAGTTGGAGACAACACAGACCTACCACCAGGGGTGGTTCTCCTCCACAGGGGACACTGTGCAATACCTGAGATACCTCTGATTGTCACAGTTGGAGATGTTACTGGCATCTAGAGAGTGACAAGGATGCTGCTCAACATCTAATGCCCAGGGCAGCCCCCAACCATAGAAAATGATCAGCCCCTAATGTTTCTGATGCTAAGATGGAAAACCCTTCTGCAGTGGTATGTGTAGACAGCGTTTGTCCATAGGTGGGTTTGACCTCTGAGTTCTGAGTGGGGACTTGTCCCTCTGTGAGTTCTTTTAAGTGCCACATAGCCCAGTCACACTCCTTCTCTGGGGCTGTTCAGTTTAATTGCAGAGGAACCCCTAAGTGTTCTCCTGGTGAATCAATGACAAAAGACATCAGTTCACCTCTCTACCATCCTGAACTCACACGCATCTTGGTTCTAATGCTTCTTTTTACTTTAAAAAATTAGGAGACTTTACTTCTTGGAGCAGTTTTAGGTTTACAGAACACTGAACAGATAGTGTAGAGGATTTCCACATACCCTTTCTCTTCCTGCACACAGCTTTCCCTATTATTATTCTTTAAAAAAAAATTTGGAAGATAATTGCTTTACAGTATTGTGCTAGTTTCTGCCATGCATCAACATGAATCAGCCACAGCTATGCGTATGTCTCCTCGCTCTTGAACCTCTCTCCCAGCTCCCACCACATCCCACTCTCAAGGCAGCAGTGGAGATGCAGACAGAGAGAACAGGTTTTGTGGATGTAGTGTGGGAGGGAGAGGATGGGACAAACTGAGACAGTACCATGGAAATATATACATTACCATATGTAAAACAGATAGCCAGTGGGAATTTGCTGTGTAGCACAAGGAACTCAACTCTATTATTAATATCATGCATAAGTGAGGTACATGTGTTACAGTTGCTGAACCAACACTGGCACAGTATTATTAAATAAAGCCCACAGTTTATGTTAGGATTCACTCTTGGTGCTGTATATCCTAAGAGTTTTGAGTAATGTACAATGTTATGTATCCACCATTATAGTGTGATATGGAGTTGTTTCACCACCTTAAAAAAAAATTCCACCTATTCATCTCTCTCTCTCTTCCTGAGTACTGAAAACCATAGTTTTGCCTTTTCCCAGAATGAACAGAAACCAATCTCAGCTGTATTCTGCATCCCCATCATCCCAAAATGTATATACGCAGCCCTGAACCAACTCCCCAGGACATAGTGAGCTCTTGTCTTCTTATAGTTCCTATCTATTTATTCCTGGCCGTGGACTCTTGTCATCTGAATTAATATAAGGAGGTAGTGGGTGGATGGTCTGGTACGGTGAAGCTAACAATTTCCTTGTCTTGGAAGTGGCTCTGACATTCATTAACAGCTAGAAATAAGTGGTGAATATAATAGAGAAGTTAGGAGAAGATAGACTTTGGGGTCATTCAGATATAGGTCAGATCCTGGCTCCCTTACTCAAGAGTCATGGTCCCTTTGACAAGTGATGTGTCCTCTGTGGAATGCAGCCACCACTTCTGGAAAACAGGGATCAATAGCCGGTGCCTCACAATACTGGGGTAAAGATTTCATAAGAAACACGTGGGTACAGGTGCCAACATCCAGTAAATGGTAGTTATTCTTATCAAGAACCCCAAACCCAGTGCCAGAGAGAGTTGCATCTCCAAGATGACACATTATAACAGCAGTCATAAAAAAGTTAGAAGCAAGGACTTGAGACCCACTCAGGAGTTGTTTCAGAAGCACACAGGAATGAATGACGAAATCGGTTTTGGGAATAGATGTCCAGGAAGGCTATGTAGGGAAGATGACACTTAAACTGAGTCTTAAAAATGAACAGGTAGAGTAGCATTGACAAGTATACAGTACCATGTTTAAAACAGATAGCTAGTGGGAAGCTGCTGTATAGCACAGGGAGCTCAACTTGATGCTCTGTCATGACCTAGAGGAGTGGGATGGGGGAGTGGGAGGGAGGTTCAGGATGGAAGGGATATATGTATACATATAGCTGATTTCCTGGTGGCTCAGATGATAAAGAATCTGTTCACAATGTGGGAGACTCAAGTTCAGTCTTTGGAACAGGAAGGTCCCCTGGAGAGGGGAATAGCTACCCACTCCAGCATTCTTGCCTGGAGAATTCCATAGACAGAAGAACCTGGTGGGCTATAGTCCATGGGGTCACAAAGAGTTGGACATGACTAAGCAACTAACACTTTCACTTTTTCTTTTCATAGCTGATTCATGTTATTGTACAGCAGAGCCTAACACAACTGTTGTAAAGCAATTAAAATTTAATTAAGCTTTTTATTTTGTGTTGGGATAGAGTTGATTAGCAATATTGTGATAGTTTCAGGTGGACAGCAAAGGGACTCAGCTGTACATATACATGTCTCCATTCTTCTCCAAATCCATCTCCCATCCAGCCCGGCACATAACATTGAGCAGAGTTCCTTGTGCTATACAGTAGGTCCTTACTGGTTATTCATTTTAAATAAAGCAGTGTACATGCTGATTCCAGACTCCCTAACTATCCCTTCCCTTTATCCTAAAAATACACCCCCCCAAAAAAAATTAATGAATAGATATTTGCCAGTTGGAAAAGGGGAGGGACGAACATTTGGGTAAAATGAGCAGCTTAGGGATTACAACTGTTCTCTGTATATCATTGGTTCTTAACTGGGGGTGACTTTGCCCCCCCCCCCCCACCTTGGGGACATTGACAGTGTCAGG
Source organism: Bos indicus x Bos taurus (assembly GCF_003369695.1). Lineage (NCBI taxonomy): Eukaryota > Metazoa > Chordata > Mammalia > Artiodactyla > Bovidae > Bos > Bos indicus x Bos taurus. Next base: position 103,109,813 of record NC_040082.1, read on the forward strand.
AGACATTTTTGGCTGTCACTACTGAGCAGGGGCTACTGGCATCTGGGTAGTAGAGGGCAGGGATGCTGCTAAGCACCTCACAGTGCACAGCATGGCCACTACCCCCAACAGCAAAGAATGATCTTGCCCCAAATATTACAAAAGCTTGCACTGGATGTTGGAGAGCTAGAGAAAGCACAGCCCACAGGATCTTGATCTCATCCATTCAGACTCCTCTTGTAGGCTCTTGTTCCCAAGTTGTTGGCTTTGACTTACCCCATCTAGGATCTCAGAGTATTAGGACTGAGTGGGGCCATCCTGGGGATCTGTAAACAAATGCTTACCCAGAAGTGAGAAAAAGAAGCAAGTGACTCCAAGGGAGGGAGGCTAAGAAACTGTGGAAACTGATGATATTTGGGGAATGCAGCCTCCAGTCACCAAAGTTTTGTTCTCAACCTGTTGAGACTTGATCTAAAATGTGAGTCCATTTGATCAGGCATTCATTACATTGTTGTATAATGCACAAAACAAAATTTACCATTTTCTCCATTTTATAACATACAATTAATTCAGTTGCAGTAAATATATTCATGATGTGCAACTTCCATCTGTATCTATTTCCAGAACTTTCTCAGCATCCACAAAGGAAACTCCATACCCATTAGTGGTCACTCCCCTTTCTTCCCTTCCCCAGCCCCTGGCAACCACTGATATGTTTTAAATTCCTACATGAATGCAAACTCTACTCACATGAGTGCAAACATGGAAACAACCTGAATGTTCGTTAGGGAATTTGGGACGGACAGGTACACACTGTTATATTTAAAGTGGATCATCAACAAGGACCTACTGTATAGCTCAGGGAACTCTGCTCAATGTTATGTGGGAGCCTGGATGACGGGAGAGTCTGGGGGAGAATGCATATATGTATATGCATGACTGAATCCCTTTGCTGTCCACCTGAAGCTACAATACTGTTAATCAACTATAATCCAAACTAAAATTATATAGTTATAACAGCTGTAATGCAAAATAAAAGTTTAATTAAAAAATACTCACTCATATGGATAGATCAGCCAAACAGAAAATTAGCAAGGAAACACAAACTTTAAATGATACAGTGGATCAGTTAGACCTAACTGATATCTATAGGACATTTCACCCCAAAATAATACATTTCACCTTTTCTCAAGTGCACACAGAACATTCTCCAGGACAGATCACATCCTGGGCCATAAATATAGCCTTAGTAAATTTTAAAAAATTGAAATTATTTCAAGCATCTTTTCTGATTATAATGCAGTAAGATTAGATGTCAAGTACAGGGAAAAAACGATTAAAACATATGGAGGCTAAACAACACGCTTCTGAATAACCAACAAATCACAGAAGAAATCAAAAAAAGAACTCAAAATATGCATAGAAACAAATGAAAATGAAAAAAAAGGACAATCCAAAACCTATGGGATTCAGTAAAAGCAGTGCTAAGGGGAAGGTTCATAGCAATACAAGCTTACCTCAAGAAACAACAGAAAAATCAAATAAATAATCTAACTCTACACCTGAAGCAACTAGAAAAAGAAGAAATTAAGAACCCAAGGGTCAGTACAAGGAAACAAATCATAAAAATTAGGGCAGAAATAAATGAAAAAGAAACAAAGGTGACTATAGCAAAAATCAACAAAACTGAAAGCTGGTTCTTTGAGAAGATAAATAAAATATACAAACCATTAGCCAGACTCATCAAGAAAAAAAAGGGAGAAGAATCAAATCAACAAAATCAGAAATGTAAATGGAGAAATCACAACAGACAACACAGAAATATGAAGGATCATAAGAGACTACTATCAGCAATGATATGCCAATAAAATGGACAACTTGGAAGAAATGGACAAATTCTTAGAAAAGTATAACCTTCCAAAACTGTACAAGGAAGAAATAGAAAATCTTAACGGACCCATCACAAGCACAGAAATCGAAACTATAATCAAAAATCTTCCAACAAACAAAAGCCCAGGACCAGATGGCTTCACAGGTGAATTCTACCAAAAATTTAGAGAAGAGCTAACACCTATCCAACTCTTCCAGAAAATTGCAGAGGAAGGTGGGCTGCCAAACTCATTCTATGAGGACAACATCACCCTAATACCAAAACCAGACAAAGACACCACAAAAAAAGAAAACTACAGGCTAATATCACTGATGAACATAGAGGCAAAAATCCTCAACAAAATTCTAGCAAACAGAATCCAACAACATATTTAAAAGATCATGACTAAGTGGGCTTTATCCCAGGGATGCAAGGATTCTTCAGCATTCACAAATCAATCAATGTGATACACCACATTAACAAATTGAAAGATAAAAACCATATAATTATCTCAATAGATGCAGAGAACGCCTTTGACAAAGTTCAATATCCATTTATGATAAAAACCTCTCCATAAAGCAGGCATAGAAGGAACATACCTCAACATAATAAAATCCATATATGATAAACCCACAGCAAACATTATCTTCAATGGTGAAAAACTGAAAGCATTTTCCTAAAGTCAGGAACAAGACAAGAGTGCCCACTCTCACCAATACTATTCAACATAGTATTGAATAAAATACTTAGGCATAAATCTACCTAAAGAAACAAAAGACCTATATATAGAAAACTATAAAACACTGATGAAAGAAATCAAGGATGACACAAATAGATGGAGAAATATACTATGTTCGTGGATCAGAAGAATCAATATAGCGAAAATGAGTATACTACCCAAAGCAATCTATAGATTCAATTTAATCCTTATCAAGCTACCAATGGTATTTTTCAGAGAACTAGAACAAACAATTTCACAATTTGTATGGAAATACAAAAAACCTCTAGTAGCCAAAGCAATCTTGAGAAAGAAGAATGGAACTGAAGGAATCAACCTGCCTGACTTCAGACTCTATTACAAAGCTGCAGTCATCAAGACAGTAAAGTACTGGCACAAAGACAGAAATATAGATCAATGGAACAAATAGAAAGCCAAGAGATAAATCCACAGACCTATGGACACCTTATCTTTGACAAAGGAGGCAAGAATATACAATGGAAAAAAGACAATCTCTAACAAGTGGTGCTAGTAAAACTGGTCAACCACTTGTAAAAGAATGAAACTAGAACACTTTCTAACACCATACACAAAAATAAACTCAAAATGGATTAAAGATCTAAACATAAGACCAGAAACTATAAAACTCCTAGAGGAAAACATAGGCAAAACACTCTCTGACTTAAATCACAGCAGGATCCACCTGCTGATCCACCTCCCAGAGTATTGGAAATAAAAGCAAAAATAAACAAATGGGACCTAATTAACCTTAAAAGTTTTTGCACAATGAAGGAAACTATAAGCAAGGTGAAAAGACAGCCTTCAGAATGGGAGAAAATAATAGCAAATGAAGAAACTGACAAAGAATTAATCTCAAAAATATACAAGGAAATCCTGCAGCTCAATTCCAGAAAAATAAACGACCTAATAAAAAAATGGGCCAAAGAACTAAACAGACATTTATCCAAAGAAGACATACAGATGGCTAACAAACATAGGAAAAGATGCTCAACATCACTCATTATCAGAGAAATGCAAATCAAAACCACTATGAGGTACCATCTCACTCTGGTCAGAATGGCTGCTATCAACAAGTCTACAAACAATAAATGCTGGAAAGGTTGTGGAGAAAAGGGAACACTCTTACACTGTTGGTGGGAATGCAAACTAGTACAGCCTCTGTAGAAAACAGTGTGGAGATTCCTTAAAAACCTGGAAATAGAACTGCCATACAACCCAGCAATCCCACTTCTAGGCATACACACTGAGGAAACCAGAATTGAAAGAGACACGTGTACCCCAATGTTCATTGCAGCACTGTTTACAATAGCTAGGACATGGAAGCAACCTAGATGTCCATCAGCAGATGAATGGATAAGAAAGCTGTGGTACATATACACAATGGAGTATTATTCAGTTATTAAAAAGAATGCATTTGAATCAGTTCTAATGAGGTGGATGAAACTGGAGCCTATGATAGAGAGTGAAGTAAGTCAGAAAGAAAAACACCAATATAGTATATTAACACATATATATGGAATTTAGAAAGATGGTAACAATGACCTTATATGTGAGACAGCAAAAGAGACACAGATATAAAGAACAGACTTTTGGACTCTGTGGGAGAAGGTGAGGGTGGGATGATTTGAGAATAGCATTGAAACATGTATATTACCTTATGTGAAATAGATCACCAGTCCAAGTTTGATGCATGAAACAGGGCACTCAAAGCCGGTACACTGGGACAACTCTGAGGAATTGGATAGGGAGCGAATTGGGAGAGGAGTTCAGGATGGGGAACACATGTACACTCATGGCTGATTCATGTCAATGTATGGCAAAAACCACAACAATATTGCAAAGTATTAGCCTCCAATTAAAATTAATTAATTAATTTAAAAAATTTTTAAAGAAAAAAAATAGATGATTGGGTAAAAAAAAATTGGTCTATCCATAAAGGGATATTGTTTGGCTATGAAAAGGTGTGAAGGTCTTCATATATGAATTCAAATGCATTCTTCAATGTGGATGAACCTCAGAAATACTATGTCGAGTGAAAGAAGCCAGACCTCAAAAGCTACATAGTGTATGAGTCCATATTGCCCAGAGCAGGCCAAACCACAGAGGTGGAAAATAGACTGGTATTTTTGTGCCTTTACACTTGACATTGCCTAATAATAAAGATCACATAAAAATTGGTACTTTATTTATAAAAAGATATTGAAATCTCATTAAACTGAAGTTACTGAGCACAGAAAATATACATGTACTCATTTAGTGTATGGATTTAATTATCATAGATAGCACCTATTGTTTTCCAGGTCATAGTCCAAGAATAATTCATTAACTTCTCAAAAACTTCTTTGAGACAGGTATAGAGAAACAGAGGCACAGAGAGGTGAACAAATTGCTCAGTTTCACACAGTGGGAAGAGCAGGGATTTGAAGTCTGTCAGCTGACTCTCTCATCCTTTTGTCAGATGGCTGTGTTGCATTGCCTCAGAACACACAGATAGGCTCATGGGATCTGGAAAACAACTAGAACATTATTTTTACACAGTGTCTTGCCTCAGATTCATTGCATGAATAACTCAACCCCAGAGGAGAAATCTGATTGATGAATGTTAAGTTAGAGATGTGCACAGGTCCAAATGACCATAGCCATGGAATAGGGATGTCTCATGGTATATGACATCCAGGCAAATCCCAAACCAGTCCATCCTGAAGGAAATCAATCCTAAATATTCATTGGAAGGACCGATGCTGAAGCTGAAGCTCCAATACTTTAGCCACCTGATGCAAAGAGCTGACTCATTAGAAAAGACCCTGATGCTGGGAAAGATTGAAGGCAGGAGAAGGGGATGACAGAGGATGAGATGGTTTGGTGGCATCACTGACTCAATGGACATGAGTTTGAGCAAGCTCCAGGAGATGGTGACAGACAGAGAAGCCTGGCGTGCTGCAGCCCATAGGGTTGCAAAGAGTCGGACACAACTGAGCAACTGAACGACAACAACAGCAACATGGTATTTGAAGCTCTGAAAAAAACAAGACTTATCAGAAGGGAGTAGAAGGGCAGAGCAGCAATGGTTGGAAGCTTTTTCCATTTTTGGAAGATGTAGAAGTGATAGAAAGGTAGAGTCTTTGGGGACAGCTAGGCATGGGTTCTGCCATTTTGACAGCTGCACCATAAACAAGTTGCTTAGACTCTCAAATATTTTCAATGTGTATTCTCAAGATACTTTGTGCTTAGTCACTCAGCTGTGTCTGACTCTTTGTCACCCCATGGACTGTAGCCCACCTGGTTCCTCTGTCCATGGGGATTCTCCAGGCAAGAACACTGGAGTGGGTTGCCATGCTCTCCTCCAGGGTATCTTCCCAAACCAGGAACTGAACCCAGGTCTCCTGCATTGCAGGCAGATTCTTTACCATCTGAGTAACCAGAAAAGCCCAAGAATACTGGAGTGGGTAGCTTAACCCTTCTTTGCTGCTGCTGCTAAGTCGCTTCAGTCGTGTCCGACGCTGTGCGACCCCATAGACGGCAGCCCACCAGACTTCCCCATCCCTGCGGTTCTCCAGGCAAGAACACTGGAGTGAGTTGCCATTTCCTTCTCCAATGTATGAAAGTGAAAAGGGAAAGTGAAGTCGCTCAGTCATGTCCGACTCTTAGCAACCCCATGGACTGCAGCCCACCAGGCTCCTCCACCCATGGGATTTTCCCAGCAAGCATACTGGAGTGGGATGCCATTTAGACAGTGATAAAAACAGCACACACACACCCTCCTCCCCCACAATATTGATGAGAAGATTAAATCATACGAGGCACAGCCTAGGAATTCAGCCAAGGTCACCTGTCATTTATTAGGATCAGGAGCAGCCCCTGGGGCAGAGCCAGGAATTATGGAAGCTGAAGACTTCCTTCCATCCACTAGCTGACCTCTCCATGTCACACCTCACTTCAGGAACAGCCGCCATGCAGGGAGGCAACTTCTCATCAGCAGCTGAATTCATCCTCATCGGCTTCTCCACCTTCCCCCACCTTCAGCTGATGTTCTTCCTGCTCTTCCTGCTGATGTACTTGTTCACGCTGCTGGGGAACCTGCTCATCATGGCCACCGTCTGGAGGGAGCACAGCCTCCACACCCCCATGTACCTCTTCCTGTGTGCCCTTTCCATCTCCGAGATCCTCTACACCTTTGCTGTCATTCCACGCATGCTGGCTGACCTGCTCTCCACTGACCACTCCATTGCTTTGAGAGCCTGTGCCAGCCAGATGTTCTTCTCCTTCACATTTGGCTTCACCCACTCCTTCCTGCTCACCATCATGGGCTATGACCGGTACGTGGCCATCTGCCACCCCCTGCGCTACAACGTGCTCATGAGCCCCCGAGGCTGCGCCTGCCTGGTGGCCTGGTCCTGGGCTGGAGGATCAGTCATTGGCTTGGTCGTGACAGTAGCCATTTTCCAACTAACGTTCTGTGGATCGAATGAGATCCATCATTTTGTTTGCCATGTGCAGGCTCTTTTGAAGTTGGCCTGTGGAGAAAATGTCTCCATTCTGGCCATGGGCTTAGGACTTGTGTGTATCGCTGCCCTGCTGGGCTGCTGTCTCCTCATCCTCTTGTCTTACGCCTTCATCGTGGCCACCATATTGAAGATCCCTTCAGCCGAGGGCCGGCACAAAGCCTTCTCCACATGCGTGTCCCACCTCACTGTGGTGATAGAGCACTATGGCTTTGCCTCTGTCATCTACCTCAAGCCCAAGGGTCCCCAGTCTCTGGAAATAGACACCTTGATGGGCATCACCTACACGGTCCTCACTCCCTTCCTGAGCCCCATCATCTTCAGTCTCAGGAACAAGGAGCTGAAGATTGCCATGAAGAAGACCTTCCTCAGCAAACTTTAGCTGGGGGGGGGGGGGGGGAGTGATTATCTGGGAGGAATTCCTTGGAAATAGTTAAATCGGGTTACCAGAGGCTACTATTAGAGATGGCACCCTGTAAGCACGTAATAGCCTATATTTGCCTAATGCTGTATGGTTTATAAAGACGCTTGTAGGCAACATTCAAATGTTTGCAAAACTGTTAAACATCATTCTCCATATATTCTTGGTGGAAAGATGTATGTGATGATAACACTGAGAAAGTCAGATTCATTGATTCTGATTTCTTGCACAACACATTGTCAGGTAGCATTAAACCTGGAATTTGTTCTTCTGCCAGAAACCAGGGTGATCTAATTACTCCCATCACCATAAACCCAATTGCTAAGAGAAAAGTGATAGCTTACAGTGAATGATGTTGGATTCATGATCTCTGAAGAAGATAAAGCTTCGGGGACGAGGCTTGATCACTCAGAGTTTTTGTGTGGCAGAAGTTTTATTACAGTGAAAAGGGACAGAGAACACTTCTGACATAGACATCAGAAGGGGAATGGAGAGTGTCTCACTTGCTAGTCTTATCAAGGCTTTATATACTTTTATTAGAGCCACTCCCACAACATAAGTTATCTTGTCATTTTAAGATAACAAGATTAGTCACAAGGTTCTTGTTAGAAAGGAGAAACATGTCCTCCAATAGTTGTCCATTGTTGTTATATAATCATTAGTACAGAGCATAAGGAAAAAGATACTTTTGAGCAAGATGTGTTATTTTGTTTTTGTAATCATTGGCTCTGGGCTTAAAGAAAGTTAATCTTAAAGATTATTGTCATAACAACTCAGAGTTTAAGAAGAAATGTCTTATGTGACTAAGACAAAGCAATGTAGAAAAAACAGTTTGTCCCTTTTCTCTTCTCAAGAGCCCCATATCCCTTTCTCCTCCCTGGGGACTCTAGACTTCTTATCAACCTACCCTGGACTTCTTATCAACTCTGTCAAAAGGAATAGATCAAGCCTCCACCCTCCTCTGGGCAACAACATTGCCACAGCACAAATTTTGTGAGGCTACAAAAGCTTAAGCCAGATTACAGTAGAGGAAAGCAAAACACCCCTGAATTTTAACATTGCATGGATCTGTGCAGTAGCAGTTAGAAACAGTAATAAGCAGCCTCAGAAAAAGTCAGGGAAACCACCACATTTCAAATGTGAGTCTTGAGCAGCTGTAGAGAGATGTCTCCAGAGTTGAGTTAAGGAAAAAAAGTCCCACCATAAGAAATCACTTTCTCTGTGAGAGAGTGACATTGCACACAAGTCAATGTGAAACTGTTTGTTGAACAGTGACGAGTGCAGAGCCCAGGATTAAATTTATTCCTTAGTCACAATGTGTAATGATATCCGTTGGGTATGAGGGGAGGATTTAAAGTTGACCACACATAATAGTACTTAGAATTTGTTGAAAGCATGTGTATTCAAGAGAATGACAAATACAACATAATATCTCTTATAAATGGAATCTGAAAAAGATGAACTCATAAAAAACAGAGAGTGGAATGTTGATTACCAGGGAATGAGAGGTGGGGGAAGTGGGGAGATGTTGTCTAAGGACACAAACTTGCATCCAGTAGATCAACCAGAAGATAAATAAGTTCTGGGGGTCTAAAGTACACCACAGTGATCATAGACAATAATAATGTATTAGAAATTTCAACACCCCACTCCAGTACTCTTGCCTGGAAAATCCAGGGATGGAGGAGCCTGGTGGGCTGCAGTCCATGGGATCGCTAAGAGTCGGACACAACTGAGCGACTTCACTTTCACTTTTCACTTTCATGCATTGGAGAAGGAAATGGCAACCCACTCCAGTGTTCTTGCCTAGAGAATCCCAGGGATGGTGGAGCCTGGCGGGCTGCTGTCTATGGGGTCGCACAGAGTCGGACACGACTGAAGTGACTTAGCAGTTGCAGTAGAATTTTCAAAGTTGCTAAGGCTCTAGATCTTAATTGTTCCACCACAAAAAGTTATGATAATTATGTGATATGATAGGTGTGTTGGTTAACACTGCAGGGATAATCATATTGTGATAAATAAATGTATCAAATCATACTGCATACCATAGACTTACATGATGTTATCTGTCAATCATATCTCAATGTTTAAAAAAGTTTCATTTACAAAGTTAAATTGTTTTGGAATATGAATTTTTACAGCTATTTAAAATAACAATTTATAACACTTAATGGACACTAAGTTATGGTGATACTGCTATACACAACAACAACCATGAAACCACGAATGTGTGGTCAGTCATGTCCAACTCCTTGTGAGTCCACAGGCTGTAGCCCATAGGCTCTTCTGTCCATGGAATTTTCCAGGCAAGAATGCTTGAGTGTTTTGCCATTTTCTACTTCAGGGGATCTTCCTGACGCAGGAATCGAACTCACATTTCCTGTGTCTCCTGCATTGGCAGGCACATTCTTTACCATTGTGCCATCTGGGAAGTCCATGTATACAATAACAAAATATAGTTGAAATGCACAAGCAATAAATTAATCAAATTAGACAAAGTTTAAAAAAATGAGTATTCATGTTTAAGTTGAATAGTAACTCTACGTCATTTATCTCAAATCTACATTCAGTCTTTCTCCATATGTTGAACCTCTGTTTAATAATTATTTGAAGCCTCCTGTGTGCCAAACCCTGTGCTAGTTTTGGGAGAATAGTGATGGGTCTATTGCTAGCCCCTGTCTTTGAAAAGTTCCCATGATCCATGGTGGAAAGACACACAGAGAAATGTCAGGGCTCTCACAAAGATATGGACCAGATACTAAGAACCACCAAAAGGAGCATGACTGTGCAGCTTGGGAGCATCATCCAGGTCTTCCCTCATTCCTGTACTCCAGCGGCTCTCACTAGTGCTTCCGGAGGACACTTGGTTCTGTAGGGAAAGTTCTGTAGACATTTTTGGTTGTTACAACCAAAGGAGGAGGAGATGTGCTATAATATCTAGTGGGCAAAGGTAAGGGATGCTGCTCAATGCCCTACAATGCACAAAACAGATCCCACTGCAAAGAATGAGCCAGCCCCAAATGTCAGTAGTGCCAAGTAATAAACCCTGATGTATATACTTAACAAACATTTATTGAGCACCTACTATGGGTGTTAAACACTTTTTTAGATGTTACAGGGGATCCATCATTGAAGTATTTAGATGTGACCCTGATTCCAGTGTTCAAGAAAGCAAACAAACAGTAGTGGAGAGATAAAGATGTGACTATTTTAAAAAATCACACTAATTAATATACATGATCTATTGTGATTAAAAGGCACAAGGAAAAGAAAGAAGTCACTATGAGGGCTTATAATAGGAGTGATGACTTAGTATGCAAAAATTAAGGAAGGCTTTCCTGAGGAGGTGACATTTAAGGTCAGACTCAAGGACATGTAGAATATGCCAGAGGAAGGGTATTCCAGGTAGAATCAACAGCATGTGCAAAGTCCCTGATGTCTGAGCATGCTTGGTTTTTTCCAGAAACAGCCAGAAAGTTAGAAAAGCTGGAGAGCTGGGGAGGGCTGGGATGCAATATTGAAGATGAAGCATGATCTCTTGACCACAGGAGAGTATACTATGTCCCAAGGGTATAAGCAGACAGGTCTTTTTTCAAGTGTTCCCTTCTCTTCAACCTTTTGGAGTAGTTTGAGAAGGATAGGTATTAGCTCTTCTTTATATGTTTGATTGAATTTTCCTGTGAAGCTGTCCAGTCCTAGACTTTTGTTTGCTGAGCAACCATTAGGTCAATAACGAAATCTTAACAGATAAAAAAATGGATATGCAACATACCAAAACTTGGGATACAGCAAAAGTAGTTCTAAGAGGGAAGTTTATTTTGATAAACATCTACATTACGAAGGAAACAGAGACCCCCACAAATAAAGAAGTTAATTTTCAATCTCAAGGAATTAGAAAAAGAAGAACAAACAAAGGCTAAAGTTAGTAGAAAGAAGGAAATAAAAGCTGATTCTTTGGAAAGATAAGCAAAATGGACAAACCTTTAGGTAGACTAAATAGAAAAAAAGGAAGAGGATGCAAATGAAATCAGAAATGAAAAGGGGAATATTGCAACTAATATCACAAAAATGAAAAAGATCATAAGAGACTATAATGAACAATTATACACAACAAAATGGACAACCTAGAAGAAGAAATGATTAATTCCTCAAAATCCAAAGACTGACTCATAAAGAAATAGAAAATGTGAACATATCAAAACAAGTAAAGAAATTGAATCAATAATCAAAAACCTTGAATCAAGTTTTTGTTTAGGTGTTAACCTTTCTCTAAATGTTTCATAGAATTAGAAAAGAAAAGCCCAGAACCAGCTGTTTTACAGAGGAATTCTACCAAACTCTTAAAGAATCAATTCCAGTCATTTTCAAACTCTTCTAAAAAATTGAAGAAAATGAACACTTAGAAACTCAGTTTAAATGAGTGCTTTGCCCTGACACCACAAGATAACAAAACTACAAGATTAAAAAATGGCAGGCCAATATCCTTGATGAATGTAGGTACAAATAGTCTCAACAAAATACTAGGAAATCAAATTTAAGAGTCCATTAAAAGCTTTTCTGCATCTATTGAGATGATCATATGGTTTTTATTCTTCAATTTGTTAATGTGATGTATCACATTGATTGATTTGTGTATATTGAAGAATCATTGCATCCCTGGCATAACATGGTGTAGGATCCTTTTAATGTGCTGTTTGCTAGTATCTTGTTAAGAATTTTTGTGTGTATATTCATCAGAGATATTGGCCTGTATTTTGCTTTTTTGTAATATCTTCGACTTGTTTTGGTATCAGGGTGACGCTGATTCATAGAATGAGCTTGGAAGTGTTCTTTCCTCTACAATTTTTTGGGACAGTTTCATAAGGGTAGATGTTAACTATTCTCTAGATGTCTCATAGAATTAGCCTTTGAAGCCATCTGGTCCTGGAATTCTGTCTGTTGGGTGTTTTAAAATCACAGTTTCAGTTTCAAATCTTGTGGTTGGTCTGTTTACATATCCTATTTCTCCTGGTGCAGTCTTGAAACGTTGTACCTTTTTAAGCTCATGCAGCTCAATATATAAAACAACAACAACAAACAACTCAATCCAAAAACTAAGTGGAAGATCTAAGTAGACATTTTTTTCAAAGAAGACATACAGATGGTGAAAAAGCACATGAAAAGATGCTCAACATGAGAGAGTAACAGGCAGGAAGGCCAGGGGTCTCCAAACAGAGGAAATAGGCTGCAAGTGTCAGACATTTTTATCTCTCTTAAGCAGCAGGAGGAAACAAACTAGTGATATTTTTTTCCTTTTCTATACAAATTTAAAAGGAGGTTTCTCTTAAAATACTGTGTTGCCATAATGACACCTGGTTTCACCTGAAGTTAAGTATTCTCAAACCTTGAGTTAACCAATGCACTTTTCTTATGGAAGTGTTTGTCTTAAGCTATGTTAATGTACTATGCATTTACCCCAGATTCTGTCTTCACCTAATGTCTCCGAACTGACTTGACAAACCAGGATGTTATACTCAGACATTGTTCCCCTAATCTATGTAAACAAAACTATTTGTATGGTAATCTGCCCTTCTACAATATTCAAGTCAATAGTTTTATGGCCCGGGATGAATCATCTGATGCCAAGATTATCCCAAAATACATCTTATGGGTGGGGGGCCTGGTGCCACTCTGAGTTTTAAGACATTCCTTTCTTTCATTAACAGACTCCTAGTGACTATATAACATCCAGCTGAAGACTAGCAGGTGGGTACTCTTTCTGCCCCCTTCTGATGCCTATGTCAGAAGCTTCCTCTATCTTGTTTATACTTTAACAAAACTTTATTACACAAAGGTGCTGAGCGATCAAGCCTCGTCTCTGGCCCTGGATTGAATTCTTCTCCTCCAGAGGCCAAGAATCCCGGTGCCTTTTTGTGAGTCAACAACAACCTTTCAAACACTGGTAATTATTGGAGAAATACAAATAAAAACTATAATGAGGCATCACCTTATGCCAGTCAGAATGGCCATCATCAAAAAGGCTATAAACAATAAATACTGGAGAGAGTGTGGAGAAAAGGGATCCCTCCTACATTGTTGGCAGGAATGTAATTTGGTACAGCCACTATGAAAATTTCTTTAAAAATTAAAATAGAGCTACCATCTGATACAGCAATCCCACTCAGGCATATACATGGAGAAAACCATAATTAGAAAATGTATATGCACCCCAATGTTCACTGTTTGCAATAGCCAGGATATGGAAGCAACCTAAATGTCCATTGACAGAGGAGTGGATAAAGAAGATTTGTATATATTCATATATATACACATATATATATGTATATATATAAAGGAATATTGCTCTACCATAAAAAAAGAATGAAATAATGCCATTTGCAGAAACATGGATGGAACTAGAGATTATCATAGTAAATGAAGTAAGTCAGACAGAGAAAGATAAATATTCATGATAATATTTATATGTAGAATCTAATTTTAAAAGTGATATAAATGAACTTATTTAGAAAACAGAAACAGACTCTGAGGCTTTGAAAACAAGCTACATTTACCAAAGGAGAAACATAAGGGGGAGGGATAAACTATGAATTTAGGAGTAACATATACACAATACTATATGTAAAATAGATAACTTACAAGGACCTATTGTATAGCACAGGGAATTCTCTCTACTCAATATTCTGTAATAACCTATATATGAAAAGAATCTGAAAAGGAATGAATATATGTACATGTTATAACTGAATCAATATGCTGTACACTTGAAACTAATGCAACACTGTAAATCAACTATATACCAATAAAATAAAAATAAAAAAAAGACAAAAGTAACAAAACACTAGGCACAGTGCTTCATATATGAAAAAGGCAGAGTCCTGGTAGCATTTCTTATTATCTTCAGGTTATTCTAATTTTTTTTTTAATTTGGGAGGATGGGGAAATAAAATCTTCTTTTACTAATCCATTCAAGAAGAATCAGCTGCATCAGGGTCCTGACACATCCATGTGGGGCTCTCCACCTGCCTATAGATAAATAAGACATTCTTAGGCAAAAATAATGGGATGGAGTTCATCTCATTGGGCACAAAGATATATGCACCCCAATATTCACTGCAACACTATTTACAGTAGCCAGGACATGGAAGTAACCTAGATATCCATTAACAGATGACTGGATAAAGAAGATGTGGTGCATATCTACAATGGAATATTACTCAGCCATAAAAAGGAACAAAAGTGAGTCAGTTGAACTGAGGATGAACCTAGAGTCCGTCTTTTATCTTAAAAATTTTTTTTTATTTGTGTATAGTTGATTTACAGTGCTGCATTAGCTTCAAGTGTACAGCATATTGATTCAGTTATACATGTACATATATTCATTCCTTTTCAGGCACAGACTGGAGTAAGTCAGAAAGAGAAAAACAAAGGTCATATGTTAACACATAAATGAGGAATCTAAAAAAATGGTACAGATGAACCTATTTTCAGGGCAGGAATAGAGACACAGACATAGAGAACTGACATGTGGACATAGTTGGGGGGAGGGGAGATTGGGATGAAATGGGAGATTAGGATTGATATACACTATCATGTGTAAAATACTTGACTAGTGGGAACCTGCTGTTATAGCATAGGGAGCTCAGCTGGGTGCTGCATGATAACCCAGAGGGGTAGGATGTGGAGTGGGTGGGACAGAGGTTTAAAAGGAAAGGATATATGTATACATACAGTTGATTTGTTTTGTTATGAAGCATAAACTAACACAACACTGTAAAGCCATTATACTCCAGTTAAAATAAAGAGATTGTGATGATAGAGTCTATGGCAGAAGGGGGAAAATTGGAGAAAAACTAATAGCTAGTGTGCATCCAACTCCTATGGAGTGTGGGTATTTTACAGACCTGAATCACTGCAGGAGTTCTATAGAGATAGAAATTACTAAACCCAAACCATCTGTCACCTTCCATACCACCAAACTGGCCATTAGGAGCTTAGGGGATGGAAAGTTCTGTGGAAGCTTCTCTGTATGGCGTTCTTCAGCTCCTTATTCCTGAGGCTAAAAATGATGGGGCTAAGAAAGGGGGTAAAGACTGTGTAGGTTGTGGCCAGCAGAGTGTTACTGTCCATAGAATGAGGGCCCTTGGGTTTGAGGTAGATGATGGAGGCAAAACCGTAGTGCACGACCACTATGGTGAGGTGGGAGACACAGGTGGAGAAGGTCTTGTGCCGGCCCTCAGTGGAGGGGATCCTCAGGATGGCAGCCACGATGAAGACATAGGAGAGGACGATGAAGAATAAGCACCCCATCAGGGCTGTGACACAGACCATGATCACACCCATGGTGACAGAGGCTGTGTCCTTACCACAGGCCAACTTCAAGAGGGAAAGCACATGGCAGACAAAATGATGTATCTCCTTAGATCCACAGAAGGTGAGATGAAAAACTATCAATGTCAACATCATCCCCATGACTGAGCCACCAGCCCAACACCAGGACACAAGACGGGCACAGTCGCGGGTGCTCATGAGCACGTTGTAGCGCAGGGGGTGGCAGATGGCCACGTAGCGGTCGTAGCCCATGATCATGAGCAGGAAGGAGTGGGTGAAGCCAAATGTAAAGGAGAAGAACATCTGGCTGGCACAGGCCACAAAGGTGATGGAGCGGTGGGTGGAGAGCATGTCCGCCAGCATGCGAGGGGTGACTGCAACAGTGAACAGGATCTCGGAGATGGAGAGGGTGCACAGGAAGAGGTACATGGGGGTGTGGAGGCTGTGCTCCCTCCAGATAGTGCCCATGATGAGCAGGTTCCCCAGCAGCGTGAACAGGTACATCAGCAGGTATAGCAGGAAGAAAGTGGGCAGGAGCTGCTGAGGGAAGTTGGAGAAGCCGATGAGGATGAATTCAGACACTGTGCTGTCGTTCTGACCAGACGAGGATGCTGCATCTGGGGAGATCAGAAACAAGATGAAGACCCAGTGGTTAAAACAGAGGCTCTAACATAGGTTAAATGGCAATCAAAGACATCTATACTAGTCTCACAATCTTCACCAGTAAGATGTAGTAAATCATAATAGTACTTTGTGCTCATGCTCATGGTCAGTCACTCAGTCATGTCTGACTCTTTGTGACCCCATCAACTGTAGCCTGCCAGACTCCTCTGTCCATGGGATATCCCAGGAAGAATACTGGAGCAGGTTGCCATTTTCTCCTCCAGAGGATCTTTCTGACCCAGGGATGGAACCCATGTCTCCTGCATTGGCATGCAGATTGTTTACCACTGAGCCACCTGGGAGCCCATAATAGTACTTACCATTTATTAATGTGATATTGGTAAACTAAGATCAGCTCCATAAGTGCTTAAGATATTGTTTGGCTACTGGGTTATTTTTATGAACAATGATGGAAAGAAATAAAAGGATCTAGAATTGTAATCATTAAAACAGACATGGATGATCTGGGTCATATTCTCTTGATTAGTGCTCCTGTTCTAGAAAACATATATTTGGTTATTAGCATTCTGAAAAATCTTTCCTCTCTGATAATCTTTGTCCTTTTATTGAGTAACCCATTCTTCTTTATTTTCAAACTATTTTATTGGTACTCACTTCTGGCATCCTATCTCACATTTTGTACTTGCTCTTCTAAAGAACCAAATTGAAAATTTGAAAATAAAAAAATGGACAAATATATGCCAGGAAAATGTGTACCAAAGGAAATACGAGGCAGCAATCTTGAACGCAGGAACAATGAAATTAATTGTAATAATAGCCATAAGATCTCTGTTACCATATGCCAGTAAAAAGAACCAAGTTCCCTGGAGAGGTGATCTGGTCATGGAAGGAAGCTTAAGAGACCTCTTCAACTGTAAAATGGAACTTTCACTGAAATGTGTTAATGTTAAAGGATGCCAGAACCAGATTCAAAACATACCCACTGAGCATCAAAAAAGGTGATCACGTGCAAAGGATGAAAGAATAAGCTAAATGACACCATGAGGGATCAATCAGAAAATCTAGAAGGTGAAACCCTACAGAGGTCTGTTCTCATCAATAAGCCAGTATCAAGAAAAAATGAATAGACAAGCAAAGGCCATGATAACAATATACAATATGGGGTATTGATTTAGATAAGTAGCTGGAAAGTATTTTTAAGGAACTAGAGTCTCTTCTGGTGTGAATGAATGATAAAATACAAATAATAGGGATTATTCTTAATTTAGTTATTCATTTAAATGTGATTTTTGTTGTAAAAAGGCTGTGAAGGAAAATATAACCAGTTTAAAATCATATTGAAATATAAAAATTACACATATGCACACAGGATGGGCCTAAGAGGAATATTTTATGTTAGCTGAAAGAAAATTGTAGCAACCTGCATATATATGATTAACACATACAACAATATACACTTGAATATTAGGAAGAAATATTCAACATAACTTCAATGAAATAGTTATAGAAATACTAAATCAGTACTAGATAGATAGATTAAAAAAATTGAAGTTGGAAGTTCAAACAGAGCTTAGAAATGCAATTTGGGAATTATTCATTGCAATTCTTTAATAATATTCAAACATTAGCTCCTAGGCATACTTAGGTTCTTCTCCAAACAAAATTAAACATTTTTTCAAGTATGCAGAGGGCCTTAACCAAATCTTGCACTGTTTTAGGACATAGAGAACTCGTTTATTCACTTGGAAGTATAAATAATAAATAGATTGAAATGCACTAAAAATGGAAATCAGTAGAGAACCAGTAGCTTTCCAAATTCCATAAGTGGGAAATAAGCAAATAATCATTTGTTTCAGTATTAAATAATATAATAAATGAAGAAATATTTATAATTAAATAATGTAAGCATCAAATGTCAAAGTTTTAACCTAAAACGTTACTATGAGGGGCGTACACATCTTTAAATATATTTATCAAGCTACTTTGTCCAATGTGAAATGAATCGCCAGTCCAGATTCGATGCATGATACAGGATGCTCGGGGCTGGTGCACTGGGATGACCCAGAAGGATGGTATGGGGAGGGACGTGGGAGGCGGGTTCAGGATGGGGAACAAGTATACACCCGTGGCGGACTCATGTTGATGTATGGCAAAACCAATACAATACTGTAAAGTAATTAGCTTCCAATTAAAATAAATTTATATTAAAAAAGAAGTTGAAACAAAAAACGAAATGAATGAATTTTCAGAAGCATATAAAATTGCAGAACTAGTACAAGAAAATAATAGAGACCCTAGATATTCAAAAAAGTTTTAAAGAAACTGAAATGGTTAAAGACTTTCTCTTCCTATAATCATTAGTCCCTGTTTACAAGTGAGTGCTCTTAAACCTTTGAGGAACACTTGATGAATATCTTACACATATGCTTAAAAAAAAAATGAAATCCGCTGAGCTCATTTCATCAGGTTAATGCAATCTGATTCTAAAGCCAGGTAAGAATGTTATAAGAAATGACAATTACAGGTCCACTTTACCTATCCTTCCAAATTTTATAATCCATTAAAAGATATTACTTAACAAAATAAAATGATGTATTAACATTAGTGTGTTATGATCAGGTGATAAATATGGATGACAAGAAGGTGCAACATCATTAATTTATCACATAAACAAACTGAAAAAGAAAAATGATAGAATTCTTTTGATCCAGGAAGGAACATATTTTCTAAAGTTAAACTACTATTTATGATTTTTAACTTTTTTATATAATTGACATATAACCTTGTATTAGTTTTACGTGTACAGCATAATGATTTGATATATGTATGTTTATTTGTGATTCTTTAAAAAACCTTTTTACAACACGAACTTGAAGGGGACTTTCTTGGCTAGATAAAGAATACATACTAGAAACCTAGCTAATATTATATACTAAGTGGGGACCTTTACATGCACCCAACATTCTATAGGAACAGGAATAAACCAAGGTTACTCACTGTCTCTGCTGTTCTTTAACATGGAACTGAAAGCCATGAGCAGTTCTACAAAGAAAGAAGATACATAAAGATAGGAAGGGAAGTGACCTTATCATCTACCCAGAAAAAAAAAATTAAAAAATCAAGATGTAAAATGTTAAAAATTAAGTAAACAAGAGAGATATACCCTCCCGGGTAGTGAGAAAATTATAGTCATAGCCACTTTTTAAAAGTGTGAACCTGGATTAGACATGTTCTTTGTTGTTTAGTCGCTAAGTCATGTATGACTCTTTTGCAACCTCATGGACTGTAGCCCGCCATTCTCCTCTGTCTATGGGATTTCCCAGGCAAGAATACTGGAGTGGGTTGCCATTTTCCTTCTCCAAGGGATCTTCCCGACCCAGAGATTGAACTCACATCTCCTGCATTGGCAGGGAGATTCTTTACCACTGAGCCACTAGGGAAGCACTGATTAAATCAATTTCATATCTCAGAAAATATCCCTTCATTATTCAAATCCTAATAAAGGTGGCAGCATAAATCAAAGAGAAAAGATAAGATTGTTTACTTCTTTTTGATGGGAAAACTGTTCACTTCATGAAGCAAAGTAAATCTGAATTTCTGCCCAAGAACAAATGCAAAAGTGGCATTCAGACAGATTCAAGACATAAATATGTAATATCAAAACATAAATATGTAATCTCAACCAAAGTTAATGGAAGAAAGGGCAAGAGAATTAGTTTGTTGGTATTCAAAGACACAAATGCTAAGGATATTTTAAAAAATGCAAACATCAACATTAAGGATTTTTATTCACAAAGGAAATCCTGGACGAAGTTATTAGGCAGATGGAATATTGGGAAAAATAATTGCATTGTGTAAAACTGACAATGAAATACTATCTAGAAAAATGAACACGAATTAGAAACCTTGGTACAGATATGAGCAGAGAAATTACAGGAATTTGTAAAGATGTGCCAAATGTAAAGATGCTCAGTAAAACAGGGAAGGGGAGTGGGCACACACACGTACACACACAGGGAAATTTCATTGTATAATTATTTAATTCCCCCAATTAGAAAATGCTTGGATTATGCGGAGAAAAGAATCCTCCTGCAATGCTGATGAGAATGTAGAATGATGGAAATTCAGAATAGGCTTGCTCTGTACTCCAGCAAATTTGGTCCTAAGTATATTTCAATTTCTCAAACCTATTTATAGGGGAGCAGGTAAGAGGATGTTCCTTTTATTAGTGGGGGACTTGGACAAGCCTGAAGAAGGCAGAAAGATGGGATGGAAGCAAACGCTGGAGCCCCAGCCAGGTGTACACAAAGCATTGTAAGTGGATTTTTAAAAATAAAATTGAGTGAATAAAGCAGAAAACAGAGTGAACTCTCTATAATTCCACATTAAAAATATAGCACATGAAACTACATGAAAGGGGAACAGTTGATACATGTCACTGCACATTTGTCAAAACCCATAGAATGTATCACAGAGAGCGAAGCTTAATGTAAACTTGGAGTCCGGTTAATTATTGTGTATCTATATAGGTCCCTCAATTAAAACAAATGTCTCATACTAATGCAACATGTAAATGACAGAAGAAACTATATAGCAAAGGAGGTAAGTGGGAACTCCCTATACTTTCTGATCAGTTTGTCTGTAAACCTAAAAGGTCTCTAATGAATTAAAGCCCATTAATTTGAGAATTAAAAAATTGAAAAGATATGCATATGGAAATCTAGATAAACGTGCAAGAACATAAACAGATCAGAGTACTCAGCTTCAGCTTCAGCATTCATGGTAATTTCGGGCCACATCATTCTTTGGCTGTCGTTTTCATTGTACAATGTTTAGCAGAAACACTGGCCTTTACTAACCAGATGCCAATAACATCCGCTTCTCACCACGAACTGTGACAACTAAAAAAATTCCTGTTTATGTCCAAATGTACACGGTGGACCAGAATCAGCCTGGGCTCAGAACCGCAGTCCTACACGTTGCCAGGGGCACATAGGCTAAGTGAGAACTAGGGACACACATTTCTTCCTACCCTCTCTCTCCTGGCCCTGCTCTGCTTGGTCTGTCTTTTCCAAGAAATGGCTAGCAAGGAAGGGCAGAAGAGAGTGTCCTGCTTGTTGCTGTCAGTGGCATCCACAGGCAGGCGTGGGGTCAGACCTAAGGGCTCCTCTCCCTGATACAGTGTGCTTTATCCCTGCTGAGTCTCCAGCAGACTGTTCCCCAAGAGTCTGTCCATGAAACCAGACCAAAAGGGCAGTCCCCTGGGTATGGAGAAACCAGGTGGGACCTCAGAGGACTCTTTGGCACCTGTACTCTCTGCTTCCTCTGCCAACTAGAGAGACTGCAGACCCTATTGGGGGCTGAGGAGCAACTAGCTGTGGGAGAGAAAAGGCTGAATACAAATGCCCAACCCCCTCAGGGTCAAGTCAGAGGGAAGGCAAGAGCTAGAGGAGTCCAGACTGAGAATCCACTGTGGTGCCCTCAGGGAAAGGGCAGTCGGAAGACTTCTCAGAAAAAGGGTGACTTGGAGCTGGGTCCTGGAGAATGACTTCTCTTGGGGGTGATGTAAGTGCTCAGTGTCTTCTAGCCAAACTGCAAAGCTTCACCTCTCTTCTCAGTCAAGTTCTACCCTGTTCCTGTTGTCCTGCTGATCTAAACCAGATGGTCTGACAATAGCATGTGTCCCTAGGATAAAATATAAATATTTGATCTCTCATTCTTCATCTTGTTCCTGACACTCAGTAGGTAAATGTGTTAGTATCTTAGGAGGGATAGGTTTCTTTTTTATGCTGATGAGATGACTGGAGGCTGGGGGCCTCTACGTAGCTTGGATGGGGGCTGGTCTCCAGAAAGACCAACCATGAGAAATTTTGTTCTATGTGTGCCTTGTCTCTACTGCTATATCCTGGTTTGGCCCAAAGTGGTTGCTGCTAACCTAGAAAGGAGGCTCTAGGGGAGACAGAGGTGTGAAATGGGTGCACTCCTGTGATGTGTATGTGTATTTGCTCAGCACTGGTGTGTGAATCATCTTCTATGAGACCAGAGGAGACAATTCAGTCCACCTGTCATAAGAGGTCGGAAAGCCCAGTCTCGAAAGGAAAGGCTGCTGTTGTTCAGTTGCTCGGTCATCTCTGACTATTTGTGATCCCATAGACTATAGCACGCCAGGCTTCCCTGTCCTTCACTCTTTCCCAAAGTTTGCTCAAACTCATGTCATTGAGTTGATGATGCCATCCAACCACCTTGTCCTCTGTCGTCCACTTCTTCTCATGCCTTCAATCTTTCCCAGCATCAGGGTCTTTTCCAGTGAGTTAGCTCTTTGAATCAAGTGGCCAGGGGCTATAGAATAAGTTAAACACCAATGGCCAATGATTTAATTAACCATGGCTCTGTGATGAAACCTTTATAAATGCTTCCCAAACAGCACAATTTGGAGAGTTACTAAGCTGGTGACCACATGGAGGTGCTGGTAGAGTGGTGCGTCCAGGGAGGGATGGAAGCTCCTTGCACCTTCCCCCACACCTTGCCTATGCCTCCCCTTCTATTTGGCTGTTCCTGAGCTGTGTCTTTGATAATAAACTGGTCATAGCCACTGAAGCACTTGCCTGAGTCCCATGAGTCATTCTATCAAAGTGTGAAATCTGAAAAGGGGGTGGGTTTTGGAAAGTTCAACTTTTTGGCCAATTCAGATGGAAGTGTGGGTCCCACAGGCACTCAGTACTTGCAACCAATGTCTGAAGCGAGCTCCTCACCTCTGAAGTCTCACAGTAATTTCAGGTAGTTAGTGTCTGAGTTGAAATGAATTGTAGTACACCCAATTGGTGTGCAGAGTTGGAGAACTATCCTTGGTGTGGAAAGAAGCCACACGGTTGGTGTCTTAAGTGTTGTGAGTAAAAACAATTGGCCTTTATCTCCTTCTGTCTAGTCAGCAACCCTGCCCACTCCACTCCTGTAATCAGCTTCAAATCTGGCCATTCAACAGTCCAGGGTGCCTGCACCTCCCTCCCTCTACCTCTCCCCATCTCTTTCTAGGTCTCATCTCACCCACCCCTGCTGTCAGCAGCATGCTCTCCTCACAACATCCAGAAAGAGCTCTCTATATCAAGAATCTAATGATGCTACTTGTTCTTGAAACCATCTCCTGTTACCACCACTTTGGAATGTATTAAAAGCTCTTGGAGCCTCACTCTCTTTGTTTGACAAATAGTTCTCACCTTGTTGGTGTTGGAGAAGACTCTTGAGAGTCCCTTGCACAGCAAAGAGATCCAACTAGTCAATTCTAAAGGAAGTCAGTCCTGAATATTCATTGGAAGGACTGATATTGAAGCTGCAACTCCAATACTCTGGCCACCTGATGTGGAGAGCTGACTCATTGGGAAAGACCCTGATGCTGGGAAAGATTGAAGGTGGGAGGAGGAGAAGGGGACGACAGAGGATGAGATAGTTGAATGGCATCACCGACTTGATGAACATAAGTTTGAGCAAGCTCCAGAAGTTGGTGATGGACAGGGAAGCCTGGCATAATGCAGTCCATGGGGTTGCAGAGTCAGAAATGACTGAGCAACTAAACTGAACTGATGTAGGATGGGTGTGAAGAGTAAATGTGATAATGGATTTTGTGTGTTTTGCAGTCTGGAAAATAGAGGACATTCCAGATAAGTTAGTTCCTTTATCCCTCCTTGTTGGATCCTACACTTAAAATTAAAATAACATGTACTGCAGCT
This sequence comes from Bos indicus x Bos taurus, assembly GCF_003369695.1. Taxonomy (NCBI): domain Eukaryota; kingdom Metazoa; phylum Chordata; class Mammalia; order Artiodactyla; family Bovidae; genus Bos; species Bos indicus x Bos taurus. The sequence continues at coordinate 103,134,000 of NC_040082.1, forward strand.
TCCTCATCCGTTCACCTGCCAATGGACATCTAGGTTTCTTCCATGTCCTAGCTATTGTAAATAGTGATGCAATGAACATTGGGTGCTTGTGTCTTTTTCAATTCTGGTTTCCTCAGGGTATATGCCCAGTAGTGGGATGGCTGGGTCATATTTAGGGTAGTTTTATTCCTAGTTTTTTAAGGAATCTCCTTATTTTTCTCCATAATGATGATATCAGTTTTCATTCCCACCAACAGTGCAAGAGGGATCCCTTTCTCCACACTATCTCCAGCATTTATTGTTTGTAGACTCTTTGATGATGGCCATTCTGACTAGAATATTGTAATTATCCTCCAATTAAAATAAATAAATAAAAATTAAAATAATGGTAAGAGAATAAAAGTGTAGGGGAATATCCATGACAACATACAGTTAAAGAGAGGAGCATTTAGAATCATTGCTTATTTTCCAATTTGGATTCCTTTTATTTCTTTTTCTGCTCTGATTGCTGTGGCCAAAACTTCCAAAACTATGTTGAATAGTAATGATGAAAGTGGGCACCCTTGTCTTGTTCCTGACTTTAGAGGAAATGCTTTCAATTTTTCACCATTGAGGATAATGTTTGCTGTGGGTTTGTCATATATAGCTTTTATTATGTTGAGGTATGTTCCTTCTATTCCTGCTTTCTGGAGAGTTTTTATCATAAATGGACGTTGAATTTTGTCAAAGGCTTTCTCTGCATCTATTGAGATAATCATATGGTTTTTATTTTTCAATTTGTTAATGTGGTGTATTACATTGATTGTTTTGTGGATATTGAAGAATCCTTGCATCCCTGGGATAAAGCCCACTTGGTCATGGTGTATGATCTTTTTAATGTGTTGTTGGATTCTGATTGCTAGAATTTTGTTAAGGATTTTTGCATCTATGTTCATCAGTGATATTGGCCTGTAGTTTTCTTTTTTTGTGGGATCTTTGTCAGGTTTTGGTATTAGGGTGATGGTGGCCTCATAGAATGAGTTTGGAAGTACAGTACTGTCACAAAGACAGAAATACTGATCAATGGAATAAAATAGAAAGCCCAGAGATAAATCCATGCACATATGGACACCTTATCTTTGACAAAGGAGGCAAGAATATACAATGGATTAAAGACAATCTCTTTAACAAGTGGTGCTGGGAAATCTGGTCAACCACTTGTAAAAGAATGAAACTAGGCCACTTTCTAACACCATACACAAAAATAAACTCAAAATGGATTAAAGATCTAAATGTAAGACCAGAAACTATAAAACTCCTAGAGGAGAACATAGGCAAAACACTCTCTGACATACATCACAGCAGGATCCTCTATGACCCACCTCCCAGAATATTGGAAATAAAAGCAAAAATAAACAAATGGGACCTAATTAACCTTAAAAGCTTCTGCACATCAAAGGAAACTATTAGCAAGGTGAAAAGACAGCCTTCAGAATGGGAAAAAATAATAGCAAATGAAGCAACCGACAAACAACTAATCTCAAAAATATACAAGCAACTCCTACAGCTCAACTCCAGAAAAATAAATGACCCAATCAAAAAATGGGCCAAAGAACTAAATAGACATTTCTCCAAAGAAGACATACAGATGGCTAACAAACACATGAAAAGATGCTCAACATCACTCATTATCAGAGAAATGCAAATCAAAACCACTATGAGGTACCATTTCACACCAGTCAGAATGGCTGCAATCCAAAAGTCTACAAATAATAAATGCTGGAGAGGTGTGGAGAAAAGGGAACCCTCTTACACTGTTGGTGGGAATGCAAACTAGTACAGCCACTATGGAGAACAGTGTGGAGATTCCTTAAAAAACTGGAAATAGAACTGCCTTATGATCCAGCAATCCCACTGCTGGGCATACACACTGAGGAAACCAGAATTGAAAGAGACACGTGTACCCCAATGTTCATCGCAGCACTGTTTATAATAGCCAGGACATGGAAGCAACCTAGATATCCATCAGCAGATGAATGGATAAGAAAGCTGTGGTACATATACACAATGGAGTATTACTCAGCCATTAAAAAGAATACATTTGAATCAGTTCTAATGAGGTGGATGAAACTGGAGCCTATTATACAGAGTGAAGTAAGCCAGAAGGAAAAACATAAATACAGTATACTAACGCATATATATGGAATTTAGAAAGATGGTAACAATAACCCGGTGTACAAGACAGCAAAAGAGACACTGATGTATAGAACAGTCTTGTGGACTCTGTGGGAGAGGGAGAGGGTGGGAAGATTTGGGAGAATGACATTGAAACATGTAAAATATCATGTATGAAACGAGTTGCCAGTCCAGGTTTGATGCACGATACTGGATGCTTGGGGCTAGTGCACCGGGACGACCCAGAGGGATGGTATGGGGAGGGAGGAGGGAGGAGGGGTCAGGATGGGGAACACATGTATACCTGTGGCGGATTCATTTTGATATTTGGCAAAACTAATACAATTATGTAAAGTTTAAAAATAAAATAAAATTAAAAAAAAAATAGAATGATTGCTTAACTTGAAATAGCCACCTTGGTTTCACTGAGAACTGGCAAGGACTTTACATGATAGAGCTGAGCAGAAGTCTAGAATCAGGTTCTTTCTCTAAATAAATCAACTGATGCTCATCTGTACGGATATCTTGTATCATGAGCCCAATGCTGAAATAGAAAGAATTATGGTGCACAGCAGTGGTCAAAGACAGAGGTGATCTGTTCCCTATGTTTCTTAGGGTCCAGTGGGGAAGCTGTCATGTAACCAAAGATGACAAAACAGAGGGGTCTGGGGTGTGATGAGGAAATCCTAAGGGTCTGCGGGAGCTGAGTGTCAATCAAAGACCAGCCTGGGGCTTAAAGAAAACTGCTAGAGAGGAATGATGTCTAAAATGAGACCCGGAGGGTAAGTAGATGTGATGCAGGTGAGGCAGGAAATAGGATCAGGGATTTCTACATAGAGGGGACAGAAAAGTGCAAAATATCAAGGTGACAAAATCATGGTGCATTCAGGGACAATGGTGTGTGTGGTGAGCCCTGGAGAGTTAGATGTGGTTCAGGGGTTTCTGGAATATGAAGGCATAGAGGTGGGAAGGGTAAGAGTAGGCAAGACTATGAAGGCCATTTGAAGTTTGTTCTAAGGGCAATGGGGGTACCATAAATATTTTAAATACACTTACAAAAAGTTTATAAGATATTCCATGATATGAACATATTCATAGGCATTTGGGTTGTTTCCACTTTAGGGATCCTATAAATGATATTCCTGTGAATAACTAGTACATGTCCTTTAGTAAATAATGCTTATTTGTGCTCCACTGGGTCTGCACCTAGGTGTGTAATTGCTGAATCACAGCAGAGATCTATGTTCACCTGGAATAGATGCTGCCAATCAACTTTCCAAAGCAGTGATACCACAGAGTTGGTTTCAAGCACAAGCAGCATCATTAGATTCCTGATGTAGAAAGCTCTTTGTGGATGCTGTGATGGGGAGTAGGCTGGGTGTGGTGAGACCTAGGAAGAGATGGGGAGAGGCGAGGGCAGATATGTGTAGGCACTCTGGACTGAGTTGAATAGCCAGATTTTAAGCTGATTATAGAGTGCCTGATGAAATATGGACGGAGGTTCGTGACATTGTACAGGAGACAGGGATCAAGACCATCCCCATGGAAAAGAAATGCAAAAAAGCAATGGCTGTCTGGGGAGGCCTTACAAATAACTGTGAAAAGAAGAGAAGTGAAGAGCAAAGGAGAAAAAGAAAGATATAAGCATCTGAATGCAGAGTTCCAAAGAATAGCAAGGAGAGATAAGAAAGCCTTCCTCAGTGATCAATGCAAAGAAATAGAGGAAAACAACAGAATGGGAAAGACTAGAGATCTCTTCAAGAAAATTAGAGATACCAAGGGAACATTTCATGCAAAGATGGGCTCGATAAAGGACAGAAATGGTATGGACCTAACAGAAGCAGAAGATATTAAGAAGAGGTGGCAAGACTACATAGAAGAGCTATACAAAAAAGATCTTCATGACCCAGATAATCATGATAGCGTGATCACTCACCTTGAGCCAGACATCCTGGAATGTGAATTCAAGTGGGCCTTAGAAAGCATCACTACAAACAAAGCTAGTGGAGGTGATGGAATTCCAGTTGAGCTATTTCAAATCCTGAAAGATGATGCTGTGAAAGTGCTGCACTCAATATGCCAACAAATTTAGGAAACTCAGCAGTGGCCACAGGCCTGGAAAAGGTCAGTTTTCATTCCAATCCCAAAGAAAGGCAATGCCAAAGAATGCTCAAACTACTGCACAATTGCACTCATCTCACATGCTAGTAAAATAATGCTCATAATTCTCCAAGCCAGGCTTCAACAATACTTGAACTGTGAACTTCTAGATGTTCAAGCTGGTTTTAGAAGAGGCAGAGGAACCAGAGATCAAATTGCCAACATCTGATGGATCATCGAAAAAGCAAGAGAGTTCCAGAAAAGCATCTATTTCTGCTTTATTGACTAGGCCAAAGCCTTTGACTGTGTGGATCACAATAAACTGTGGAAAATTCTGAAAGAGATGGGAATACCACACCACCTGGCCTGCCTCTTGAGAAATCTATATGCAGGTCAGGAAGCAACAGTTAGAACTGGACATGGAACAACAGACTGGTTCCAAATAGGAAAAGGAGTATGTCAAGGCTGTATATTGTCACCCTGCTTATTTAAACTATATGCAGAGTACATCATGAGAAACGCTGGGCTGGAGGAAACACAAGCTGGAATCAAGATTGCCGGGAGAAATATCAATAACCTCAGATATGCAGATGACACCAGCCTTATGGCAGAAAGTGAAGAGGAACTCAAAAGCCTCTTGATGAAAGTGAAAGTGGAGAGTGAAAAAGTTGGCTTAAAGCTCAACATTCAGAAAACGAAGATTATGGCATCTGGTCCCATTACTTCATGGGAGATAGATGGGGAAACGGTGGAAACAGTGTCAGACTTTATTTTTCTGGGCTCCAAAATATGCAGATGGTGACTGCAGCCATGAAATTAAAAGACGCTTACTCCTTGGAAGGAAAGTTATGACCAACCTAGAAAGCATATTAAAAAGCAGAGACATTACTTTGCCAACAAAGTTCCGTCTAGTCAAGGCTATGGTTTTTCCAGTGGTCACGTATGGATGTGAGTTGGACTGTGAAGAAAGCTGAGCACCGAAGAATTGATGCTTTTGAACTGTGGTGTTGGAGAAGACTCTTGAGAGTCCCTTGGACTGCAAGGGGATCCAACCAGTCCATTCTGAAGGAGATCAGTCCTGAATATTCATTAGATGGACTGATGCTGAAGCTGAAACTCCAATACTTTGGCCACCTCATGCAAAGAGTTGACTCATTGGAAAAGACTCTGATGCTGGGAGGGACTGGGGGCATGAGGAGAAGGAGACGACAGAGGATGAGATGGCTGGATGGCATCGCCGACTCGATGGACATGAGTTTGGGTGAACATTGGGAGATGGTGATGGACAGGGAGGCCTGGCATGCTGCGATTCATGGGGTCCCAAAGACTCGGACACGACTGAGCAACTGAACTGAACTGAACAGGAGTGAAGTGGACAGTGTTGCTGACAAGACAGAAGGAGAAAGGAGTCAATTGTTTTTACTCATAACACTTATGACACCAACTCTGTGGCTTCTTTCCATATAAAGGATAGATCTCCAACTCTGGACATTAACTCAGTGTCCTACAATTCAATTCAATTTTGACACCAGATACCTGGAGTTACTGTCAGGCTTCAGAGGTGATGGGCCCAAGCCCACAAAACTGTTCCCACTTCAGACATCAGTTGCAAGTACTGGGTGCCTGTGGGACTCACACTTCCATTCGAATTGGCCAAAAGTTGGAACTTTCCACAACACACCCCTTTTTCAGGTTCCACACTTTGATAGAAAGACTCATGGAACTCAGGCAAGTGCTTTGATTGCTATTCAGTTCAGTTCAGTTCAGTCTCTCAGTCGTGTCCAACTCTTTGTGACCCCATGGACTGCAGCACACCAGGCCTCTCTGTCCATCACCAATGCCCGGAGTTTACTCAAACTCATGTCCATAGAGTTGGCAATGCCATCCAACCATCTCATCCTCTGTCATCCCCTTCTCCTCTCGCCTTAAATCTTTCCCAGCATCAGGGTCTTTTATTTTCTTTTTTTTTAAGTAAATTTATTATTTTAATTGGAGGCTAATGAGTCAGCTCTTCACATCAGGTGGCCAAAGTATTGGAGTTTCAGCTTCAACATCAGCCCTTCCAATGAACATTCAGTACTGATTTCTTTTAGGATGGACTGGTTGGATCTCCTTGCAGTCCAAGGGACTCTCAAGAGTCTTCTCCAACACCACAGTTCAAAAGCATCAATTCTTTGGTGCTCAGCTTTTTTTATAGTCCAACACTCACATCCATACATGGCTACTGGAAAAACCATAGCCTTGACTAGACGGACCTTTGTTGGCAAAGTAATGTCTCTGCTTTTTAATATGCTGTTTAAGTTGTTCACAACTTTTCTTCCAAGGAGCAAGTGTCTTTTTATTTCACTGCAGTCACCATCTTCAATGATTTTGGAGCCCCCCAAAAGAGTCTGCCACTGTTTCCACTGTTTCTCCATCTATTTGCCATGAAGTGATGGGACCAGATGCCATGATCTTCGTTTTGTGAATGTTGAGCTTTAAGCCAACTTTTTCACTCTCCTCTTTCACTTTCATCAAGAGGTTTTTTAGTTCTTCTTCACCTTCTGCTATAAGGCTGGTGTCATCTGCATATCTGAGGTTATTGATGTTTCTCCCGGCAATCTTGATTCCAGCTTGTGCTTCCTCCACCCCAGCGTTTCTCATGATGTACTCTGCATATAAGTTAAATAAGCAGGGTGACAATATACAGCCTTCAGTTCAGTTCAGTTCAGTCGCTCAGTCATGTCCGACTCTTTGCGACCCCATGAATAGCACCACGCCAGGCCTCCTTGTCCATCACCAACTCCCAGAGTTTACTCAAACTCATGTCCATCGAGTTGGCGATGCCATCCAGTCATCTCATCCTCTGTTGTCCCCTTCTCCTCCTGGCCCCAATCCCTCCAAGCATCAGAGTCTTTTCCAATGAGTCAACTCTTCGCATGAGGTGGCCAAAGTACTGGAGTTTCAGCTTTAGCATCATTCCTTCCAAAGAAATACCAGGGCTGATCTCCTTCAGAATGAACTGGTTGGATCTCCTTGCAGTCCAAGGGACTCTCAAGAGTCTTCTCCAACACCACAGTTCAAAAGCATCAATTCTTGGACGCTCAGCTTTCTTCACAGTCCAACTCTCACATCCATACATGACCACTGGAAAAACCATAGCCTTGACTAGATGGACCTTTGTTGGCAAACTAATGCCTTAATGTACTCCTTTTCCTATTTGGAACCAGTCCATTGTTCCATGTCCAGTTCTAACTGTTGCTTCCTGATCTGCATACAGATTTTCAAGAGGTAGGTCAGGGGGTCTGGTATTCCCATCTCTTTCAGAATTTTCCACAGTTTATTGTGATCCACATAGTCAAAGGCTTTGGCATAGTCGATAAAGCAGAAATAGATGTTTTTCTGGAACTCTCTTGCTTTTTTGATGATCTAGCGGATGTTGGCAATTTGATCTCTGGTTCCTCTGCCTTTTCTAAAACCAGCTTGAACATCTGGAAATTTATGGTTCATGTATTTTTTATTATAAAAGATATGACTCAGAAACAGCCCAATAGAAGGGATGCATAGGGCAAGGTTTGGGGGAAGGTATAAGGAACTTCCACCCCTCTCTGGATACATCACTCTACCAGCACCACCAACTTAGAAACTCTCCCAATTCTGTTGTTCAGGGAGCATTTATAAAGGCTTCATCACAGAGCTATGATTAATTAAATCATTGGTCATTGGTGCTTACCTTAATCTAGAGCCCCTCTCCTCTCACTGGATGTCTAACAGGTGGAGCTGACAGCTTCACCCGCTTATCATGCTTAATCTTTCTGGAGACCAGCCCCCACCCTGAAGTTATCTAGACCCCTAGCCTCCAGTTCTCTCAGCATAAAAAAGACACTCTTACCAATCCTAAGATGTGTGTGTGTGTGTTAAGTCACTTCAGTTGTGTCTGACTCTTTGCGACCTTATGGACTGTAGCCAAAGGAGCCAGGCTCCTCTGCCCATGGACTTCTCCAAGCAGGAATACTGGAGTGGGTTGCCATGTTCTCTTCCAGGGGATCTTCCCAACCCAGGGATCAAACCCATGTCTCTTACATTTCCTGCATTGGCAGGTGGGTTCTTTACCGCTAGCGCCACCTGGGAAGCCCCAATCCTAAGATACTAGGAGTTTTATAGGCTGAGTGAGAGACAAATGAGGAATGAGAGACAAATACCAAAAAATCAAATATTTATATTTTATCAAAGGGAGGCATATGCTAATGTCACATTTTCTGCTTTAGATCAACAGGGCAAGATGGTTTGGATAGAACTTGATTGAGAAGAGAGGTAAGGCTTTCCAGCTTGGTTAGAAGACGCTGAGCACTTATAATACTCCAGAGAAACCATTCTCCAAATCACCCTTATTCTGGGAAGCCTTCCAACTGCCCTTACACAAGGGAGCATAGCCCTAGGTTCTCACTCTGTGCTCCTTTTCTCCTGCCTTCTCTCTGACTTGACCCTGAGGGGTTTGGGCATCTGTGTCCAGTCTTGTCTCTCCCAAGACAAGGTGCTCCTCAGCCCTCGGTAGGGACTGCAGCTTCTCTGGGCAGAGAGAGGCAACAGGGAATCCTGTTTTGTGTGGATAGTTGGAAAAGCAGGTAGAGACTGAAGATCCCAGCAGACCCCCTGAGGTCCCTCTTGGCCTCTCCAGACCCAAAGGACTGCTGTTTCAGGTTGGTTCTTGAAGAAACTCTTGGGAACAGCCTGTTGGAACCTGCAGCAGGGATAAAGCACCCTATTAGTTCCAGGACCCCTTAGATCTGACTGCATGCTTGCCTGTGGATGCTGCTGACAGCAACAAGGAGACCTTCTTCTGTCCTCTTCTGCTGGCATTTCTTGGGAGAGGCAGCCCAGGCAAAGGGGGATCAACAGGGAGAGGGTATGAAGGAAGAATCCTACAGATGTGGATGGTGCTACCTAGCCTGGGCATGAGGTCAGGGCTGGGAAGAAGGGTCATAAGAGAGGATCTTATTTTCTGGGAGGCTGTTGGGGATCTTCTCGGTTTGCCCATCTGTATCCTGAGTTCTTGCCTAACCTAGGTGCCCTTTGTGGCTTTTAGGTCAGTGATTTTCAGCCCAGGGTGATTCTACCTGACAGTGGACGTTTGGACATATCAGGAATTTTTTTGGTTGTTCAAAATATATGTTGAGAAGCGGATGCCAATGGCATCTGGTTGGTTGAACCTAAGGTTTCTGCTGAACATTAAAGCAGTGAAGAGGACAGCCAAGGAATAATCTGGCTCCAAGTATCACGAGTACTGAAGATGAGAAACCTTGTTCTGTGTATGTCTTATCTGCTGCTCTATCGCAGTCTGGCCCAAAGTGGCCCCTGCTAATCTGGAAAGGAGGCTCTAGGGGAGACAGAGGTATGAGCTGGGTGCTTTCATGTGATTTGCGTGTGATGTGTGCTCAGGATCTCTGTGTGAGGCCTCCTCCATGAGACCAGAGACACAGAATTCAGTTCACCTGTCATAGGAGTTGGGAGAGCCCCAGCCTCAGGAATCATGGCCTTTCCACCAAGTGGGAAATGGGAAGGTGAACTATAGCAATGATATAGAGTTGGAGAAGAGAGTGGGGGTTCAATCAGACTCCTGGAGGGACTGCATTGTGTGATTAAGTGAGGTTCTAAGTGCTCCATGGGGCTCAGAGACCATACATTTAAAATGGGGCCAATCAGTACCATTAGGTACAGAAGGATGACAGCAAACCAGACCAGAAATGCAATCTCAAAGTCAGTGATAACTACATTTATTTGGTAAACCCTAAGCCCTTATGTGAATCCTCATGGATCTCTGAATGAGTCCTCTGTGTACGCTCATTTTCCATTGTGGCAGGGTGGCTCAGCACTAGAACGTTCCTTCTCAAAAACACACAGTGAGAGCTGGAGTTTGAACCCCGGGTCTGATGACTGCATATCTTGTGTACGTTTCAAAATTTTTCTCTGAAAGCCAGAGTGGAGTGGGAACAGAGCAGGAGGCATGGGTGGAACCTGGAGCTGTAGTCCAGGAGAAGGAGATGGAGCCATATGGATGGAGAGGAGACAGAAAAATCCAGAACTACTCAGTGGGGACATGAATGCTTGAGGGAGAAATGAAGCCCAGAAAGATGTTAATGTCAGAGTCTTGTTTTCTGAGTGGGTGCATTGTTGCTTTCCTTTTCCAGTTAAACTATAGTCTTCCTCACTCCAAAGACAATCCTCACTCCAAACAAGTTTCTCATTGTCCTGGTGCTTCTGTGTCCAGGTTGACTCCTACAGTCAATAATACTTAGAGGCAAAGCCCTAGTGAGATTCAGTTCAGTTCAGTCACTCAGTCATGCCCAACTCTTTGCGACCACATGGACGGCAGCACGACAGGCTTCCCTGTCCATTGCCAACTCCTGGAGCTTGCTTAAACTCATGTCCATTGAGTCGGTGATACCATCCAACCATCTCATACTCTGTCATCCCCTTCTCCTCTCGCCTTCAATCTTTCCCAGCATCAGAGTCTTTTCAAATGAGTCAGCTCTTTGCATCTGGTGGCCAAAGTACTAAGAGTTTCAGCTTCAGCATCAGTCCTTCCAGTGAATATTCAGGACTGATTTCCTTTAGGATGGATTGGTTGGATCTCCATGCTGTCCAAGGAACTCTCAAGAGTCTTCTCCAACACCACAATTCAAAAGTATCAATTCTTCTGCACTCAGCTCTTTTTATAGTCCAACTCTCACATCCATACATGACTACTGGAAAAACCAAAGCCTTGACTAGACAGACCTTTGCTGGCAGAGTAATGTCTCTGCTTTTTAATATGCTGTCTAGGTTGGTCATAACTTTCTTTCTAAGGAGTAAGCGTCTTTTTATTTCATGGCTGCAGTCACCATCTGAAGTGATTTTGGAGCCCCCAAAAATAAAGTCAACCAGTGTTTCCACTGTTTCCCTATCTATTTGCCATGAAGTGATAGGACTGGATGGAAGAGATCTCTAGTCTTTCCCATTCTATTGTTTTCCTCTATTTCTTTGCATTGATCACTGAGGAAGGCTTTCTTATCTCTCCTTGCTATTCTTTGAAACTCTGCTTTCAGATGGGTATATCTTTCCTTTTCTCCTTTGCCTTTCACTTCTCTTCTTTACACAGCTATTGGTAAGGCCTCTTCAGACAACCATGGTGAGGGATCACACCATCATGATTATCTGAGTCATGAAGATCTTTTTTGTACAGTTCTGTGTATTCTTGCCACTTCTTAATATCTTCTGCTTCTGTTAGGTCCATACAATTTCTGTCCTTTATTGAGCCTATCTTTGTGTGAAGTGTTCCCTTGCTATCTCTAATTTTCTTGAAGAGATCTCTAGACTTTCCCGTTTCATTCTATTGTTTTCCTCTATTTCTTTGCATTGATCACTGAGGAAGGCTTTCTTATCTCTCCTTGCCATTCTTGGGAACTCTGCATTCAAATGGGTATATCTTTCCTTTTCTCCTCTGTTTTTTGCTTCTCTTCTTTTCACAGCTATTTGTAAGGCCTCCTCAGATAGCCGTTTTGCTTTTTTGCATTTCTTTTTTGGGGGGGATGGTCTTGATCATTGCCTCCTGTACAATGTCATGAACCTCTGTCCATAGTTCTTCAGGCACTCTGTCTATCAGATCTAACCCCTTGAATCTATTTGTCACTTCCACTGTATAATAGTAAGGAATTTGATTTAGGTCATACCTGAATGGTCTAGTGGTTTTCCCTACTTTCTTCAATTCAAGTCTGAATTTGGCAATAAGGAGTTCATGATCTGAGTCACACAGTCAGCTCCCACTCTTGTTTTGGCTGACTGTATAGAGCTTCTCCATGTTTGGCTGCAAAGAATATACTCAATCTGATTTCTGGTGATGTCCATGTGTAGAGTCTTCTCTTGTGCTGTTGGAAGAGGGTGTTTGCTATGACCAGTGCATTCTCTTGGCAAAACTCTATTAGCCTTTGTCTTGCTTCATTCTGTACTCCAAGGCCAAATTGCCTGTTACTCCAGGTATTTCTTGACTTCCTATTTTTGCATTCCAGTCTCCTATAATGAAAAGGACGTGGTTTGTTTTGTTTTGTTTTGTTTTTTACAGGGATCTGGAACTAGAAGGTCTTGTAGGTCTTCATAGAACCCTTCAACTTCAGCTTTTTCAGCATTAGTGGTCAGGGCATAGACTTGGATTATTGTGATATTGAATGGTTTGCCTTGGAAACAAACAGAGATCATTGTGTCATTTTTGAGGTTGCCTCCAAGTTCTGCATTTCAGACTCTTTTGTTGACTACGATGGCTACTCCATTTCTTCTGAGGAATTCTTGCCCACAACAGTAGATATAATGGTCATCTGAGTTAAATTCACCCATTCTAGTCCATTTTAGTTTGCTGATTCCTAAAACATCGATGTTCACTCTTGCCATCTCCTTTTTGACCACTTCCAATTTGCCTTGATTCATGGACCTAACATTCCAGGTTCCTATGCAATATTACTCTTTACAGCATCAGACTTTACTTCCATTGCCAGTCACATACACAACTGGGTGTTGTTTTTATTTTGGCTCTGCCTCTTCATTCCTTCTGGAGTTATTTTCCCACTGATCTCTAGTAGCATATTGGGCACCTACTGGCCTGGGGAGTTCGTCTTTCAGTGTCCTATTTTTTTGCCTTTTCATACACTGAGATTACTAAGGGAAAAATTACCTGGGCTCCTGGAGGAGGGCATGGCAACCCACTCCAGTATTCTTGCTTGGGAAATCTCATAGACAGAGGAGCCTGGCGGGCTACAGTCCATGGGGTCATAAAGACTCAGACATGACTGAATGATTAAACAGTAACAGAGCGTATATATTCTGAATTTTCATCATTCTACATTCTTATCAGCATTGCAGGAGGATTCCTTTCTCCCCATAATCCAATGAATATAGCATTTTCTAATTTGGCAAACTGAATAGTTATTCAGCAAAATTCCATTCCTCTCTCTGTCTCTTCTCCACCTTTTTTTTTTTTTTTTAACTGAGCATCTTTATATTTGCCTGGGTAATTCTTTCTGCCCATATCTGTACTGAGATTCCTACTTTCTGTCCATTTTTCTAAATAGTTTTCCTTTATCAGTTTTACACAGTGCAGATTGTTTTTCCCAATGTTCCATCTGCCTGATAACTTTATCCAGGATTTCCTTTGAATAAAAATCCTTAATGTTGATGTTTTCATATCTTTTAAAAATATATTCTTAACATTTGTGCCTTTGAAAATTAACAAACCAATTCTTTTGCCCTCTCTCCTATTGACTTTATAGTTGATACTACATATTATGTTTCGAATCTATCTAGATTCTACTTTGCATTTGTTCTTGGGCAGAAATTGAAGTTTACTTTGCTTCCTAAAATGAACAATTTTCCTAGTGGAAAATACTAAACAATCATATCTTTTCCCTTTGATATGTGGTTTGACCTTATCATACATTAGAGTTTTAATAATAAAGGGGTATTTTCTGAGATATAGATTCAAGTTAATTGATGTTTACAATTTAATTCATACTTTAAAAAATGACTATGACTGTATAACGTGTCTCAGTATCCCAGGAAGGCATACCTCTCCTATTTACTCCATTTTCATAAGTTTTGTACTAATTTTAAGGGGTATAGTTTTATAACTATTTTAAGAAGGAATTTTAGGTTAGTTTTAGCAGGTTCACAGTCAGTTCCTGGAATTGTAATGGCAATTGTGTTGATGATAGCATTTGGTGAAGAATTGATTTCATTAAAATTAGCTCAACTCATCAACAGGGTGTAGACTGTTTTCAAGTATTCAAATCATGTTCTAATTTTATTAATGATTAAATTGTCTTTGGCAGTATTGTATGTTTTTGGCTAATTTCTACATAATAAGAGAGTTTGAGGAACCCTGGGAATCCTGGAAACTCATTTGGGGGATCCATCAAGTCCTAACTTTTCCAATTACATGTGAGGTTGTGTTTTCATCATACACTCTAATTAAAGCAGTATATCAGAGCATGCTAAGTAGCTTCAGTCGTGTCTGACTCTGTTGTGTGAACCTGTGGACTGTAGCCTTCCGGACTCCTCTCTCCAAGGCAAGAATACTAGAGTGGGTTGCCATTTTCTCCTCCAGGGGATCTTCCCCATCCAGGGATGGAACCAGTGTCTCATGTCTCCTACATTGGTAGGCAGTTTCCTTACCACTAGCGCCCCCTGTGGAGCCCAGAACAGTATATAACCACAGACTAAATAAAGAAGCAGATGTGAGCATCAACCTGTGTCCTACAAGGTAGGCCTTAGGTATATTTGCCAGAGTGTAAAGCCAGGCCACTCTTCTCAATAAATGTCTTTGAAAATATAGTTACTCTTGTATATATATGTTGTTAATATTAACATGTATCAAGTTTATTATTGTTCTTTTAAATTTACTAATAGCTAAATACTTTTAAAGATTGTCTGTTTTAGTTTCTGGTGTGATAAAAATTGATAGTTACAACTCACCCAAACAAAAGCCCTTTAAGGACCTCAGTAGTGTTTGACTGTAAAAGGATCCTGAGACCAAAAATGGTTGTTTACAGTTTGTGTTACTACTGAGAGTTTATCTTAATTTTAACTTAAATTCTATATTTTGAATGACTACTGCTGGTGTAATACTTTGATACATACTATATTTTTTTGAAGTTGATCTTTCTTTTTGTAGCATTCTGCCCTCTTATGTTCTAACATATTACATCTTGATTCTTTTATCTTTTCTGGATAGATGATCAGGTCACATCCCTTCCTATCCTTATGTATCTTCTTTCTTTTTCTTTCCTTGTAGCACCATTCATGACTTTCAATTCCATGGCGAAGAACAGCAGAAACAGTGAGTAGCCTTGCCTTCTTTCTGATTATAAAATAGTGCATGTTAAAGTCCCACTTATATACTATTTGTTTGTTTTCTAGTGTGTATTCTTTATCTAGCTAAGTCCCCTTCAATTTCACGTTGTAAAAAAGTTTGCAAAAAAAATCATGAGTCGACACCCATATCAAAACGTTGTGTTGTAACCTAAAACTCATGCAGTGTTACATCAATAATATACAAATTTTAAAAATCATAATTTGAGTTGAATATTAGAAAATGTACACCTCCATTGATAAAAAGAATTCTATCATTTTTCTCTTTTAGTTTATTTATGTGCTAAATCACATGATGCTGCACCATCTTGCCATTCATGGGATAAACCAACACCACTTGACCATAATTTACTAATTTTTGTACATCATTTTATTTGATTAGGTGACATCCTACAGTGGATTTTAAAATTTGCTTGGATAGGTAAAGTGGGCCCATAATTGTTTCTTACAACAGTTTACCTGGTTTTAGAATTTAGAATGATGAAATCAGCTTAGCAGATTTCAGATTTTTCCCTTTTCCCCCCTTTTATGTGAAAAGCATGTATAAGATTTAATCAGTTGTTCCTTAAAGGTTTATGAGCACTCACTTGTAAACTCACTGTGTCTAATGAATTGTAGGAAGGGAAGGTCTCTAACCATTTCAACTTCTTTAAAACTTTTTGAAATGGTTTCTATTTCTTTCTCATACTAGTTTTGCAATTTATGTGTCTCTGAGAATTCAAGCCATTTCTTATATTTTATTACTACTTCATTCATTTAAAGATATCCATTATTTCTATAGTTATTTCCAATTTTAATTTTATGCTTTTTCATTGGCATTTTCTTCTTGGCTTTATCTTGTTAATCTATCACCCAATGTGGGTTGTACTAAGTATGATTTTCTGGATAATGTTTCTTCTCAATACATTTTAAAATGTGCATTCCCATTGTAGTACTCTTTTAGCTTAAAACTTTGACGTTTGATACTTAAATTATCTTTGTAAATATTTATTCATCAATTTAATATTGACACAAAAGATTGTTTAATAAATCTAACTCATGGAATTTGGAAGGCTATCCTTTCTTTATTGATTTCCAATTTTAGTATATTATAATCTACATATTATTTGTACTTTGAAATAGATGGAGGATTTCTCTATGTCCTAAACAAGGTCAGTCAGTTCAGTCACTCAGCCATGTCTGACTCTTTGCAACCCCACGGACTGCACCACGACAAGCTTCCCTGACCATCACCAACTCCCAGAGCTTGCTCAAACTCATGTCCGTCGAGTTGGTGATGCCATCCAACCATCACATCCTCTGTCATCCCCTTCTCCTCCTGCCTTCAATCTTCCCAGCATCAGGGTCTTTCCCAGGGAGTCAGTTCTTCGCATCAGGGGACCAAAGTATTGGAGCTTCAGCTTCAGCATTAGTCCTTCCAATGAATATTCAGGACTGATTTCCTTTAGTATCGACTGGTTTGATTTCCTTGCTGTCCAAGGGACTCTGATAGCTCTGATAGGAAAATTTTTGTTAAAGTCCTCTATGTGCATGAAAGAAATATTTAATCTCACTTAGTACACAGCCCTCCTATGTCCAGGAACTAACATCTGAATGTTATTAATCCATTGGAATTGTTGTTGCTGTTCACTCACTAAGTTGTGTCTGACTCTTTGTGACTCCATTGACTGCAACACTCCAGGCTCCTCTGTCCTCCATTATCTCCCAGTGTTAGCTCAGATTCATGTCCACAAAGTTGGTGATGCTATCTAACCGTCTCACCCTCTGCAGCCCCCTTCTCCTTTTGCCTTCAATCTTTCCCAGCATGAGGGTATTTTCCAATCAGGTGGCCAAAGTATTGGAGCTTCCGCAACAGTCCTTCCAATGAGTGCTGAAGGTTGATTTTCTTTAGAACTGACGGTTTTGGTCTCCTTGCAATCCAAGGGACTCTAAAGAGTCTTCTCCAACACCACAATTCAAAAGCATCAATTTTTCAGCGCTCAGCCTTCTTTTTATGGTTCAACTTTCACATTCATATATGACTACTGGAAAAATAATAGCTTTGACTATACGGACTTTTGCCAGAAAAGGGACGTCTCTGCTGTTAAATACACTGTCTAGGTTTGTCATAGCTTTCTTTTCAAGTAGCAAGTGAAGGCTACAGTCACTGTCCACAGTAATTTTGGAGCCCAAGAAAATAAAATCTGTCACTGCTTCTGCTTTTTCCCCTTCTTTTGCCATGAAGTGATGGGACTGGATGCCATGACCTTAGTGTTATTAATGTTGAGTTTCCAAACAGCTTTTCCACTCTGTCCTTTCACTCTTATCAATTTCATTTAATAACTTCCAAATTGCATATCATTTTAGAACTCTGTTAAAATTTCCAACTTTAATTTAAAAATCTATCTAGCATTGACTTTATAGCTATTTCACCAAAGTTATTTTGAATATTTATTCCTAATATTCAACCTGTATATCATTATATAGGTTAATTATATATATGCAGGTCGCTACAATGTTCTTTTACCTTTCATAAACTATTCCCCTTTGACACTTTCTATGTGCATAAATTTTCCACTTCTGTGTGCTTTTAAACTAGTAATATTTTCCTTCACAGCCTTTTTACAACAACATCACAGTTAAAAATGGATAACTAGATTAAGAATAATCCCTTGATATTATTCATAACCCATCATTCATTCATGCCATAATAAAAGTCTTCTCTAATTCCTTCAGTTCAGTCAGTTCAGTCACTCAGTCCTGTCCAACTCTTTGAGACCCCATGAATTGCAGCATGCCAGGCCTCCCTGTCCATCACCAAAATCCCAGAGTTCACCCAGACTCACATCCATCGAGTCAGTGATGCCATCCAGCCATCTCATCCTCTGTCGTCCCCTTCTCCTCCTGCCCCCAATCCCTCCCAGCATCAGAGTCTTTTCCAATGAGTCAACTCTTCGCATGAGGTGGCCAAACTACTGGAGTTTCAGCTTTAGCATCATTCCTTCCAAAGAAATCCCAGGGCTGATCTCCTTCAGAATGGACTGGTTAGATCTCCTTGCAGTCCAAGGGACTCTCAAGAGTCTTCTCCAACAACACAGTTCAAAAGCATCAATTCTTCGGCGCTCAGCTTTCTTCACAGTCCAACTCTCACATCCATACATGACCACAGGAAAAACTATAGCCTTGACTAGACGAACCTTTGTTGGCAAAGTAATGTCTCTGCTTTTCAATATGCTATCTAGGTTGGTCATAACTTTTCTTCCAAGGAGTAAGTGTCTTTTAATTTCATGGCTGTAATCACCATCTGCAGTGATTTTGGAGCCCCAAAAAACAAAGTCTGACACTGTTTCCACTGTTTCCCCATCTATTTCCCATGAAGTGATAAAACTTACAAATATCTTATGTAAATTAGCATCTAATCTACTACCCTATATTGCATATGATTGTTATGTCCCTTGAATTTCATGACCCTGGCTTATTGATGTAGTGTAGTAGTGGTGTTAGTCGCTCAGTCGTATCTGACTCTTTGTGACCCCATGTACTGTGGCCCACCAGGCAAGAATACTGAAGTAGATTGCCATTCCCATGAGACCAGACCAATTGTTCTATGGAACATGTCGGGTTCTGGATTTTCTGATTGTGTCTTCATGGTTTCATTTAGCTTGTTCCTTCATCCTCTGCATATGATCAATCTTTCTGATGCTCACCTATTCCAGTGGACACATTTTCAATCTGGTTCCAGCATCCTTTAACATTAACAATTGCTCAGTGAAAGTTCCATTGAACTGTTGCAGAGATGTCCTAGGCTTGCTTCCATGCCCTGGGCTATTTCTTCAGGGAACCTGGCTCCTTTTATTGGCATATGGTATAGGGACTTCCCAGGTGGCTCAGATGGTAAAGTGTCTGCCTACAATGTGGGATACCCGGGTTCAATCCCTGGGTTGGGGAGAGCTCCTGGAGAAGGAAATGGCAACCTACTCCAGTATTCTTGCCTGGAGAATCCCATGGAAGGAGGAGCTTGGTAGACTACAGTCCATGGGGTTGGACATGACTGGGTGACTTCACTTTCACTTTCTTTCAACAGAAGTATTATGATTATTGTTTCATTAAATTTCTTTCTTTCCTTCTTTCTTTTTTGCTTTCAGGATTGTTTCCTCATCATTCTTTTGGTGCAAATTTGCCCAGCATATATTTTTCCATCTATTTATTTTCAAGCATTCTCTTCAGTTCCTATAAAAGACTAAATACAAAATATGAGATACATTGACAGAAATGAGTACTAATAAATAGTATTAAAATAAATATAAATTGGTTACTCAATTAAAGGCAAAGACTCTCAGTGAAAATTTATAAATCCAAGATCCAAACATATTTTTGACAACAGGCACAGTATTCAAAAGAATATGACCCTGACCATCTATGTCTGTCTTAATTACAAACCTGAATCTTTTATTTCTTTTCATCACTGTTAACAAAAACTTAGAGGCCAAACTATGTCTTCAGTATTTAGTGTACACGATCTCATTTTATCTTTATCACACTACTAAATGATAAGAAGTATTATGATTTATTCCATCTCACTGATGAAGATTGTAAGACCCAGACAAGCTAAGCAAATGAATATTTAGGATGGTGGTTTAGTCATTAAGTCATATCCCACTCTTTTGACCCCATGGACAGTAGCCTGCCAGGTTCCTCTGTCCATGGGATTTCCCAGGAAAGAATACAGGAATGGGTTGCCATTTCTCCTCCAGGGGGGATCTTCTTCAACCCTGGTATTGAACCTGCATGTCCTGCATTGCAAGTGAATTCTTTACTGCTGAGAAACCCTTGAATATATAGCATATAGAGCTCTGCAATTGCCATTTAATCTATGTTAGAGCCTCTGTTTTAACCACTGGGCCTTCATCTTGTTTCTGATCTCCCCAGATGCAGCATCCTTGTCTGGTCAGAACTACAGCACAGTGTCTGAATTCATCCTCATCGGCTTCTCCAACTTCCCTCAGCAGCTCCTGCCCACCTTCTTCCTGCTGTACCTGCTGATGTACCTGTTCACACTGCTGGGGAACCTGCTCATCATGGGCACCATCTGGAGGGAGCACAGCCTCCACACCCCCATGTACCTCTTCCTGTGTGTCCTCTCCATCTCCGAGATCCTGTTCACTGTTGCGGTCACCCCTCAAATGTTGGTGGACATGCTCTCCACCCATCGCTCCATCACCTTTGTGGCCTGTGCCAGCCAGATGTTCTTCTCCTTTACGTTTGGCTACACCCACTCCTTCCTGCTCATGATCATGGGCTATGACCGCTATGTGGCCATCTGCCACCCACTGCGTTACAACGTGCTCATGAGCACCCGTGACTGTGCTCGTCTTGTGTCCTGGTGCTGGGCTGGTGGCTCAGTTGTGGGGTTGATGGTGACATTGATAGTTTTTCATCTCACCTTCTGTGGGTCTAAGGAGATACACCATTTTGTCTGCCATGTGCTTTCCCTGTTGAAGTTGGCCTGTGGAAAGGAGACAGCCTCTGTCACCATAGTTGTAATATTGGTTTGCGTCACAGCCCTAATGGGCTGCTTATTCCTCATCTTCCTCTCCTATGTCTTCATCGTGGCCGCCATCCTGAGGATCCCCTCCACTGAGGGCCGGCACAAGACCTTCTCCACCTGTGTCTCCCACCTCACCATAGTGGTCGTGCACTATGGTTTTGCCTCCATCATCTATCTGAAGCTCAAAGGCCCCCATTCTATGGACAATAACACTCTGATGACCACCATATATACAGTCTTTACCCCCTTTCTTAGCCCCATCATTTTCAGTCTCAGGAATAAGGAGCTGAAAAATGGCATAAAGAGAAATTTGCACAGAACTTTCTGTCCCCTAAGCTTCTGATGGCCAGTTTGGTGGTATGGAACTGTGATGGATGAGAGGGGTTTAATAATATCTGTCTCCATAGAACTCTTGTAATGATTCGGGTCTGTAAAATACTCACACTCCATCGGAGTTTGATGCATACTAGCTACTCACTTTTCTCCAATGTTTCCCCCTGTTGCAGAGTCTGTCTCATCATAATCTTTTATTTATTCCCAGTGAAATGAACTCTGTCCCATTATCTATACCTAAGAATGTGCTATATATCTATAAGCAAGTGGGGAGCACCAGATGCATGTATCAGGACCCTGATACAGGTTGTTATCCTTGAATGGATTAGCAAAAGTAGATTTTAATTCCCCATCCCCCAAAATGAAAATGAATAAAATTACCTAAAGATAATAAGAAATACCACCAGGACTGGGTCTTTTCCATATATGAAACACTGACATGTAAAGTAATTACTGACTGTTGAGAATGATGTTTGCTGTGGGTTTGTCATATATAGCCTTTATTAAGTTAAGGAGGTTTCCTCTGTGCCCACTTTCTGTAGAGTGTTTTATTTTTAATCATAAATGGGTGTTGAATTTTGTCAACAACTTTTTCTGCATCTTTTGAGGTGATCATATAATTTTCATTCTTCAGTTTGTTGATGTGTTGTGTCATATTGATTGTCTTGTGTATATAGAAGAATCCTTGCATCTCTGGGATAAATCTCACTTGATCCTTCCAATGTGTTGTTGGATTTGATTTGCTAGTATTTTGTTGATGATTTCTGCCTCTATCTTCATCAGTGATATTGACCCACAATTTTATCTTTTTGTGGTTTTGATTTCAGTGTGATGGTGGCCTCATAAAATGAGCTTGGGAGCCTCCTTCCTCTGCATATTTTAGAAGAGGCTCAGAAAAACAGATTCCAGTCTTTTTTGTCCAGGTTATGCAGCAGTTAGATTTTAGTGTTTTCAGGAGAGGAAGTGAGCTCAAGTTCTTCTACCAAGAGAAAACAAATGTTATCAAAGATGTGGAGGTAAGGGAACATTGTGGAAAATGTAAATTGGTGCAGCCAACATGGGAGGCCATATGGAGATTCCTCAAAAAAAGTAAGCCTTGGACTACTATATGATCCAGCTATTCCATTTTGGGGGTATTTATACAAAGAATACAAAAACTAATTCAAAAAGATGTGTGCAGCCCTATGTTCATCATGGAATATTTTACAATAGCCAAGAAGTGGAAACAACTTAACGATGGGATAAGGAAGATGTGAGATATATCTTAATACATAATGGAACACTACTCAGCCATAAGAAATATGAAACCTTGCCACTTGTGACAGCATGGATGGATCTTGAGCATATTATGCTAAGTGAAATAACTCAGGTGGTTAAAGACAAATAGCACATAATTTCACTCATTTGTGCAATATAAAAAACAAAGAAATAAAGACCACAATAAATGAACAAACCAAACAAAAATAAACATGAGCACAGAGGGGAAGGAGAGATGAGGGTAAAATGGGGAAAGAGGTCAACTGTGTGGAGATGAATAGAAAAGAAAATTTGGATAGTAACTGTAATGTGCACAGAGTAGATATATAACGCTGTACACGTGAAACATACATAATGTTATAGATCCATGTTACCTCAACAAAAATAAATTTTTTAAAAAAGGAGAGATATACATAGGAAAAAATATACTTCTTCATGGTCAATGTAGCTATGGCTATGTAACTTTTTATGAACCATGGCTATGTAATTTTTTAAGGTTCTGTTTCCTAAACTTGAGAAATGCAGATATCATAAGTACCTAGCTCATATGGTTATTGTGAGGATTAATGACTTACATATGTATCTGCTTATATAATTAAAATCATAAATGATTACCAGAGTCAGAGTAGTGACTAAGTCTTAGTCATTATGAACTACTATAACTATCATCACTATAATGTTATATAAATACCACACTATAAATATTTTATTACCACTAAAATTAATTTAGAAAGCTAAAATAATTTTTAAAAAGCAATATTGTACAGAAACAGACATGTAAAATAATGGAATGGCATAAGTGTCATGGAATAACCCAATTTCAAAACCATGGACTATTCTTAAATCTTGTTGGGGCAATTAGTTATCCATTTAAAAATACATTTTACCACCACTTGCCTATTAGAATGACTAAAATCTGTAACAGTGGCAACACTAAATGCTCTTAAGGATGTGAAACAACAAAAACTCTCATTCATTACTAGGAATGCAAAATGGTATAGCCACAATTTGGTGATGTCCTACAAAATAGAACATAGTCTTCCTATATAATCCATCAAACACACTCCCTGGTATTTACCCAAAGGAGTTGAACACTTAGGTTTACAAAAAAAATATGCACACCGATGTTTATAGCATATTTCTGTGAAATTGCCAAAACTTGAAAGAATCAAGATGTCCTACAATAGACGAGTAGATAAATAAGCTGAGCAATCCTGAAGGAAATCAGTCCTGAATATTCATTGGAAGAACCAATGCTGAAGCTGAAGCTCCAATACTTTGGCCACCTGATTCAAGAGCAGACTCCTTAGAAAATATCCTGATGCTGGGAAAGATTGAGGGCAAGAGGAGAAGGGACAACAAAGGATGAGATGGTTGGATGGCATCACTGACTCAATGGACATGAGTTTGATCGGCTCTGGGAGTTGGTGATGGACAGGGAAGCCTGGGGTGCTGCAGTCCATGGGTTGCAAAGAGTTGGAGATGACTTGGTGACTGAACAACAACACCAAGACAATGGAATATTATTTAGCACCAAAAATTTGAGCTATCAAGCCATCAAAAGACTTTGAGGAACCTTTATTGCACATTACAAAGTGAAAGAAGCCTATCTAAAAAGACTATAAACTATATGATTCCAACTGTATGATACTGTGGGAAAAGCTGAACAGTGGAGGCAATAAAAAGACCAGTGGTTGCCAAAGGATAAGGGAGAGGGATGGATGACTAGACAGAACACAGAGGATTTTTAAAGCAGTGAAAATACTCTGCATGATACTATAACAATGGATACATCTCACTATATATGTTAATCCATAGAAGACACAGTGAAAGTGAAACATAATGTAAATTATGGACTTTGGTGATGATACTATGTCAACTTAGGTTCATCTATTGCAACAAATGTACCACTCTGGTAGAGGAAATTGATAATGTGAGACTCTGTGTATGTGCGAGGGGGCACAGGGTATATGGGAAATCTCTGCTTTCCTCTCAATTTTGCTGTGAAATGGAAACGGCTCTGAAAAAAATTGTCTTAAAAATAATAACTTGAAACCAAATTTGAAATGGTTGCATGATATTTTTGGTTGATTAAAGTTTGAGAGGTTGACAATTTTTTCCCTTTTTAAAAATTAATTAATTTATTTTAATTGGAGGATGGTGGTGGTGGTTTAGTTGCTAAGTCATGTCTGACTCTTGCGACCCCATGATCTGTAGCCCACCAGGCTTCTCTGTCCATGGGGTTGTCCAGGTAAGAATACTGGAGTGGACTGCCATTTCCTTCTCCAGGGGATCTTCCCAACTCAGGAATCGAACCCAGGTCTCCTGCACTGCAGGCAGATTCTTTACCAACTGAGCTATGAGAGAAGGGAGGATAGTCACAATATTGTGATGGTTTTTGCTATACATCAATATGAATTGGCCACAGGTATACATGTGTCCCACCAAATCCTGAACCCCTCTCCCATCTCCCTCCCCACCTTATCCCTCTGGGTTGTAGTAGAGCACCGGCTTTGGGTGCCCTGCTTCTTGCATCGAACTCGCACTGGTCATCAATTTTACATGTGGTAATGTACATGTTTCAATGCTATTCTCTCAAACTGTGGGATAGCCTGAGAGAAAAAAAAAGAGAGAGAGAAAGAGAGAGAGAACTTTCCCGCAAAAAGCTCTAAGGCACTGCCAGGCCACTCACAGATCAAAGGATTGTGTGAATACCAGAGGAGAGCTAGCCGGCTGTGAACTGGCCCATCCCCCCACCAGAGGCAGAGAGGCAGGTGGGCGACAGCTAGAGTCAGAAGGTGAGAGGCAAGCTCTGCTCCAGAGATGCATCCACCACCAAACTGTGAGCAGGCTAGCATCAGTAGCTAACCAAGTCTTCCTGAGATCCTGGACAATTGACATCCAAAGCGAGTTAGCAGAAGCAGCAGGAGGTTTGCAATCAGAGATTAGCTTCCCAGAGGAGACACAGGGCATACCTGAGATGGCGCTCTTGTTGCGCACCCAGGAAACCGAGGGGCTGGAACCGGGGAGGTGATAAGACTCACTGCACCTAAGGAGAATGCGCTCGCCAAGCACCTGGTTGCCTAAGCTGCTCGGACCTGGGAGGGGAACAAAACACAGGCCCAACTGACTCTGTGCCTTTGTGGAGTACACAAGAATCTGAACTTCAGTGGCTTAGACTTGGGAAGTGCACACAAGGCAGGGCCCACTTTAAACAGTTCCCCTGCAGAGCAATCTGGCGCCTGAGCAGTGTAGACCAGGAAAGCACACACACCGTGAGCAGGGGCAAACCCAGTTTGGCCGAGACAATGCGAGCACTCCCCACAAATGCCAGTGATATTTGTTTGCAGTGTTCCTCCCTCCCCACAGCACAACTGAACGAGTGAGCCTAAATAAGTGACCACATTCACCCCCTAGTATCAAAGCAGAAATTAGACACTGGAGAGACTTGCAAACAGAGGAATCCAAAAGAAACAAAGAAGAGGGAGCTGATTTGGAAGTGACAGGTGCAAAAGATTAAAACCCTGTAGTTAGCATTGTTGGAGAAGGCAATGGCACTCCACTCCAGTACTCTTGCCTGGCAAATCCCATGGACGGAGGAACCTGGTAGGCTGCAGTCCATGGGGTCGCTAAGACTCGGACACGACTGAGTGACTTCACTTTGACTTTTCACTTTCATGCATTGGAGGAGGAAATGGCAACCCACTTTAGTGTTCTTGCCTGGAGAATCCCACGGACAGAGGAGCCTGGTGGGCTGCCATCTATGGGGTCGCACAGAGTCCGACACGACTGAAGTGACTTAGCAGCAGCAGCAGCAGTTAGCATTGACTACATTGGAAGGGGCCTATAGACCTTGAGAAGAAGTATAAGCTGGAACAAGAAACTATTTGAAACTGAACTGACCCCACACTGCCCTCAACAAATCCAGAGAAATTCCTAGATATATTTTTACTATCATCATCTTTTAATTTTTAATTTTTTTTAATTTTAAAATTCTTTATTACTCCATTAATTTTCATTTTTATACACTATTACTTTGCAAAAAAAGATCCCATTTTAAAGCAAATTTCATATATATATATTTTATAATTTTAGTTTTTTTTAATATTGTATTTCTGAAAGTCTAACCTCTACTGTAGATTTTTAATGTTTGCTTTTTGGTATTTTTTTTTATCAATTTTGTACCTTTAAGAAGCCAATCTTCAGCACTCATTTTTACTTATGAGTGTGATTACTGGCTTGATCGTTCTCTCTCCCTTTTGACTCTCCTTTTTCTCCCCCAGGTCACCTCTATCTCCTCCTTCCCCCTTCTCTTCTATACCCAACTCTGTGAGTCTCTTTGGGTGTTCTGGGCTGTGGAGAACACTCAGGGAACTGATTACTGGCTAGATCTATGTCTCTCCTTTTGACTCCCCCTCTTCTCCTTCTGGTCACCTCTATCTCCTTCCTCCCTCTTCTTTCCTCTATGTAACTCCGTGAACCACTCTAAGTGTTCCAGACTATGGAGAGCACATGGGGAACTGATTACTGGCTAGATTGCTCTCCCCCGCTTTTATTCCCCCTCTTCTCCTCCTGGTCACCTCTATCTCCCTCCTCCCTCTTCTCTTCTCCATGTAACTCTGTGAACCTCTCTGGGCATCCTTCACTGTGGAGAATCTTTTCACCATTAACCCAGATGCTTTATTATCAGTGTTGTATGGATGTGGAAGTCTTGAGGCTACTGTAAGAATAAGACTGAAAGCCAGAGACAGGAGGCTTAAATCAACATCCTGAGAACAGCAGAGAACTCCTGACTCCAGGGAACATTAATCGACAAGAGCTCATTCCAAAGCCTCCATACCTACACTGAAACCAAGCTCCGCTCAAGAGCCAACAAGTGTCAGAGCAAGACGTACCAAGCTAATTCTACAATAATGCAGAAACATAACCCTGATCATTAAAATACAGGTGGTCAAAAGTCACACAAACCTATAGACACCTTAAAACTCACTACTGGACACTTCATTCCACTCCACAGAGAGGAGATCCAGCTTCACCCATCAGAACACTGACACAAGCTTCCCTAACCAGGAAACCTTGACAAGCCATTCGTCCAACCCCCCTACAGGGAGGAACCTCCACAATAAAGAGGAACCACAAACTTCCAGAATACAGAAAGGCCACCCTAAACACAGCAATCTAAACAAGATGGAAAGGCAGAGAAATATTCAGCAGGTAAAGGAACATGATAAATGCCCACCAAACCAAACAAAAGAGGAGTAGATAGGGAGTCTACCTGAAAAAGAATTCAGAATAATTATAGCAAAAATGATCCAAAATCTTGAAAACGAAATGGAGCTACTAATAAATAGTCTGGAGACCAAGGATTGAGAAGATGCAAGAAAAATTTAACAAGGACCTAGAAGAAATAAAAAAGAGTCAATATATAATTAATAATGCAATAACTGAGACCAAAAGCACATTGGAGGGAACCAACAGTAGAATAACTGAGGCAGAAGATAGAATAAGTGAGGTAGAAGATAGAATGGTGGAAATAAATGAAGCATAGAGGAAAAAAGAATATAAAGAAATGAGGACAACCTCAGAGACCTCTGGGACAATGTCAAATGCCACAACATTTGAATCATAGGAGTCCCAGAAGAAGAAGACAAAAAGAAAGACCATGAGAAAATACTTGAGGAGATAATAGTTGAAAATGTCCCTAAAATGGGAGAGGAAATAGCTACCTAAGTCCAAGAAACCCAGAGAGTCCCAAACAGGATAAACCCAAGGCAAAACATCCCAAGACACATATTAATCAAATTAATGAAAATCAAACACAAAGAACAAATATTAAAAGCAGCAAGGGAAAAACAACAAATAATTCACAAGGGGATCCCCATAAGGATAACAACTGATTTTTCAATAGAAACTCTTCAAGCCAGAAGGGAATGGCAGGACATACTTAAAGTGATGAAAGAGAAAAGCTTACAACCCAGATTACTATACCTGGCAAGGATCTCATTCAAATATGAAGGAGAAATCAGAAGTGGGAGATTTTAATACCCCGCTCACACCTGTAAATAAATCAACTAAACAGAAAAGTAGCAAGGAAACACAAACTTTAAATGATACAATGGGCTAGTTAAACCTAATTGATATCCCTAGGACATTTCACCCCAAAACAAAGAATTTCACCCTTTTCTCAAGTGCACATGGAACATTCTCCAGGATAGATCACATCCTGGGCCACAAATCTAGCCTTGGTAAATTAAAAAAAAAAAAATTGAAATCATTCCAAGCATCTTTTCTGATCACAATGTGGTAAGATTAGATGTCGACTACAGGAAAAAAAAATATTAAAAATACAATCATATGGAGGCTAAACAACATGCTTCTGAATAACCAACAAACCACAGAAGGAATCAAAATATGCATAGAAACAAATGAAAATGAAAACTTAACAACCCAACCTGAACCCAACAACAATCCTATGGGATTCAGTAAAAGCAGTGCTAAGGGGAAGGTTCATAGCGATACAAGCTTACCTCAAGAAACAAGAGAAAAATCAATTAAATAACCTAACTCTACACCTTAAGCAACTAGAAAAAGAAGAAATGAAGAATTCCAGGGTTCATAGAAGGGAAGAAATCATAAAAAAAAATAAATAAATAAAGGCAGAAATAAATGCAAAAGAAACAAAGGAGACCATAGCAAAAATCAACAAAGCTAGAAGCTTGTTCTTTGAGAAGATAAATAAAATAGACAAACCATTAGCCAGAGTCATCAAGAAAAAAAGGGAGAAGAATCAAATCAACAAAATTTAAAATGAAAATGTAGCAATCACAACAGACAACACAGAAATACACAGGATCATAAGAGACTACTATCAGCAACTATATGCCAATAAAATGGACAACTTGGAAGAAATGGACGAATTCTTAGAAAAGTATAACTTTCCAAAACTGAACCAGTAGGAAATATAAAATCTTAACAGAGCCATCACAAGCACGGAAATTGAAACTGTAAACAGAAATCTTCCAACAAACAAAAGCTCAGGACAAGACAGCTTCACAGCTGAACTCTCCCAAAAATTTAAAGAGAAAACACCTATCCTACTCAAACTCTTGCAGAAAATTGCAGAGGAAGGTAAACTTCCAAACTTATTCTATGAAGCCACCATCACCCTAACACGAAAATCAGACAAAGATGACACAAAAAAAGAAAACTGCAGGCCAATACCACTGATGAACATAGATGCAAAAATACTCAACAAAATTCTAGCTTTTAGAATCCAAAAACATATTAAAAAGATCGTACATCATGATCAAGTGGGCTTTATCCCAGGGATGCAAGGATTCTTCAATATTCATAAATCAATCAATGTAATACACCACATTAACAAATTGAAAACTAAAAACCATATGATTATCTCAACAGCTGCAGAGAAAGCCTTTGACAAAATTCAACATCCATTTATGATTAAAAAAAAAAAAAAAACAACCTCCAGAAAGCAGGCATAGAAGGAATATCAGTTCAATTCAGTTGCTCAGTTGTGTCCAACTCTTTTTGACCCCATGAACCACAGTATGCCAGGCCTCCCTGTCCACCACCAACTCCCGGGTCCACCCAAGCCCATGTCCATTGAGTCAGTGATGCCTTCCAACCATCTCACCCTCTGTCGTCCCCTTCACCTCCTGCCCTCAATCTCTCCCAGCATCAGGCTCTTTTCCAAGGAGTCAGCTCTTCTCATCAGGTGGCCAATGTATTGGAGTTTCAGCTTCAAAATCAGTCCTACCAATGAACACTCAGGAGTGATCTCCTTTAGGATGGACTGGTTGGATTGCCTTACAGTCCAAGGGACTCTCAAGAGTCTTCTCCAACACCACAGTTCAAAAGCACCAATTCTTTGGCGCTCAGCTTTCTTTATAATCCAACTCTCACACCCATACATAACCACTGGAAAAACCATAGCCTTGACTAGATGGACCTTTGTTGGCAAAGTAATGTCTCTGCTTTTTAATGTGCTATCTAGGTTGGTCATAGCTTTTCTTCCAAGGAGTAAGTGTCTTTTAATTTCATGGATACAATCACCATCTGCAGTGCTTTTAGAGCCCAGAAAAATAAAGTCAACCACTGTTTCCACTGTTTCCCCGTCTATTTGCCATGAAGTGATGGGACCGGATACCTTGATCTTAGTTTTCTGAATGTTGAGCTTTAAGTCAACTTTTTAACTCTCCTCTTTCACTTTCATCAAGAAGCTCTTTAGTTCTTCTTCACTTTCTGCCATATGTGTGGTGTCATTTGCATATCTCAGGTTATTGATATTTCTCCCGGCAATCTTGATTCCAGCTTGTGCTTTTTCCAGCCCAAAGTTTCTCATGATGTACTCTGCATATAAGTTAAATAACCAATATACCTCAACATAATAAAAGCCATATATGATAAACCCACAGAAAACATCTTCAATGGTGAAAAATTGAAAGCATTTCCCCTAAAGTCAGGAACAAGACAAGTGTGCCCACTCTCACCACTACTGTTCAACATAGTTTTGGAAGATTTTTCCACAGCAATCAGAGAAGAAAAAGAAATAAAAGGAATCCAGATTGGAAAGGAAGAAGTAAAACTCTCACTGTTTGCAGATGACATGATCTTCTACATGCTGCTGCTACTGCTGCTAAGTCGCTTCAGTCGTGTCTGACTCTGTGCGACCCCACAGATGGCAGCCCACCAGGCTCCACCATCCCTGGGATTCTCCAGGCAAGAACACTGGAGTGGGTTGCCATTTCCTTCTCCAATGCATGAAAGTGAAAAGTGAATGTGAAGTCGCTCAGTAAGTGTCCGACTCTTCGCAACCCCATGGACTGCAGCCTACCAGGCTCTTCCATCCATGGGATTTTCCAGGCAAGAGTACTGGAGTAGGGTGCCATTGCCTTCTCCAACAAAACTCTACTAGGTTTCATTTATTTCTGTCACAATAACATAGTTCTGCAGATGACAATAATATTTCTGTGAATTTCATTAAAAATGTTATCCCCATACTTACTATTATGTCTAGTTAATTTCATAGGTCATTTCTCAAAGAGAATTTTTTAAAAAATAAATACTGTTATCTTTCATAGAGCGAATTGAGAAAGTCTTTAACTGTCTAAGATTTACATTAAAAACTCAAAGTTAAGGGACATCATCCTAAAGCATCCTATTTTAACAATAAAAAGCTATAAAACAGCTTGTCCTTATGTATCTTACTATATACCTGTATACCTTTAATACTATCTCATGGCTTTGGCTGTACTGTCCATTACTTTTAATGTTACAATATCATGTTATTGTTCAATCTCATTATGTAATAATTTTGCAAATTATCATCAACTTACTTTGTTCAAACTCAAAAGAATATTCTAAAACATTACTATTTTAGATAGAAGCCAGGTTTCTTGCTAGATTAGCACTCACTCATCCACTGGTGTAATCTGGACAATTATTTTCTCCTCCATGTATTACCTTGTGCTTGCCCACAGTAAAGGTCTGACACTTTTCTGTCATTTCACAAGACTTTTATGTGCAGTTATGTTTATTAGCTTGGCATTCTACTGTTCAAGAAAAACATAGAGACTTGAAGATGTCATTATATAGTTCCCTTCATGAAGATTATGTAATTGTATTAAATGTGGACCTACCCTAATACTAAAAAACATGTGTGTGTGTTTTTGTGCAGAGCAGTTTTTATCCCTACATTTGTCTCTAAATCAGAGCTCTAGTAGTCAAAGTTTTTTGCAGTTTCAAATAAATTAATTTAATAGCCTTTGTAAGAAAATAGTTTTATTTTAAAAAATTACATCTATCCTTTTCCAAAATGTGATTATTATCTTAGAGAATTTTTTTAAGTTAAGATTTGACTGACTGACAAGATAGAAAACCCTAAATTTTTTTTACAAGATAGAAAACCAGAAAATTATTAGAGGTAATCAATGAATATAGTAAAGTTGTAGGATGTAAAATTAACACACAGAAATCCCTTGCATTCCTATACACTAACAATGAGAAAACAGAAAGAGAAATTAAGGAAACAACACCACTCACCAGTGTGATGAAAAGAATAAAATACTTAGGAATAAATCTACCTAAAGAAACAAAAAACCTATATATAGAAAACTGTAAAACACTGGTGAAAGAGATCAAGAGGACACAAATAGATGGAGAAATATACCATGTTCATGGATTGGAAGAATCAATATAGTGAAAATTAGTATACTACCCAAAGCAAATTATAGATTCAATACAATCCCTATCAAGCAATCAATGGTATTTTTCAGAGAACTGGAACAAATAATTTCACAATTTGTATGGAAATACAAAAAACCTGTAATAACCAAAGAAATCTTGAAAAACAAGAATGGAATTAGAGGGATCAACCTGCCTGACTTCAGGCTCTACTACAAAACCACAGTCATCAAGACAGTATGGTACTGGCACAAAGACAGAAATATAGATCAATGGAACAAAATAGAAAGCCCAGAGATAAATCCACGCATATATGGACACCTTATCTTTGACAAAGGAGGCAAGAATATACAATGGATTAAAGACAATCTCTTTAACAAGTGGTGCTGGAAAAAATTGGTCAACCACTTGTAAAAGAATGAAACTAGAGCACTTTCTAACACCATACACAAAAATAAACTTAAAATGGATTTAAGATCTCAACGTAAGACCAGAAACTATAAAACTCCTAGAGGAGATCATAGGCAAAACACTCTCTGACACAAATCACAGCAGGATCCTCTATGACCCACCTCTGAGAATATTGGAAATAAAAGCAAAAATAAACAAATGGGACCTAATTCAACTTAAAAGCTTCTGCACAACAAAGGAAACTATAAGCAAGGTGAAAAGACAGCCTTCAGAATGGGAAAAAATAATAGCAAATGAAGCAACTGACAAACAACTAATCTCAAAAATATACAAGCAACTCCTATAGCTCAATTCCAGAAAAATAAATGACCCAATCAAAAAATGGGCCAAAGAACTAAATAGACATTTCTCCAAAGAAGACATACAGATGACTAACAAACACATGAAAAGATGCTCAAAATCACTCATCAGAGAAATGCAAATCAAAACCACTATGAGGTACCATTTCACGCCAGTCAGAATGGCTGCAATCCAAAAGTCTACAAGCAATAAATGCTGGAGAGGGTGTGGAGAAAAGGGAACCCTCTTACATTGTTGGTGGGAATGCAAACTAGTACAGCCACTATGGAGAACAGTGTGGAGATTCCTTAAAAAACTGGAAATAGAACTGCCTTATGATCCAGCAATCCCACTGCTGGGCATACACACTGAGGAAACCAGAAGGGAAAGAGACACGTGTACCCCAATGTTCACCGCAGCACTGTTTATAATAGCCAGGACATGGAAGCAACCTAGATGTCCATCAGCAGACGAGTGGATAAAAAAGCAGTGGTACATATACACAATGGAGTATTACTCAGCCATTAAAAAGAATACTTTTGAATCAGTTCTAATGAGGTGGATGAAACTGGAGCCTATTATACAGAGTGAAGTAAGCCAGAAAGAAAAACACCAATACAGTATACTAATGCATATATATGGAATTTAGAAAGATGGTAACAATAACCCTGTGTATGAGACAGCAAAAGAGACACTGATGTCTAGAACAGTCTTTTGGACTCTGTGGGAGAGGGAGAGGGTGGGATGATTTGGGAGAATGGCATTGAAACATGTATAATATCATATATGAAATGAGTCGCCAGTCCAGATTCAATGCACGGTACTGGATGTTTGGGGCTGGTGCACTGGGACGACCCAGAGGGATGGTACGGGGAGGGAGGAGGGAGGAGGGTTCAGGATGGGGAACACGTGTATACCTGTGGCAGATTCATGTTGATATATGGCAAAACCAATACAATATTGTAAATTAAAAAAAAAAAAAAAAACCACCACAGTATTGTAAAGTAATTAGCCTCCAATTAAAATAAATTAATTTAAAAAAAAGAAATGATGCTTTTCAACTGTTATTTCATAGTAATTAGGAAAATGCAAATTAAAGTGCCAGTGGGAGCCAACTTGGCAACCGTGTTGGCAAAATTAAATTTCACAACATTGAACATTGGTGAGGGTGTAGAGAAACACTGCCAAGGTTGAGAAATATCTGTCTATAATAAACTAAGATGAATATTACTCCAAAATGAGAGCAAATAAGTCAAGTTACAGCAAGGTTCCTACAAAACAATCAGATTTGTGTTAAAATACATAGTATGAAAACTAGTTTGGTGGTCCACCAAAAAATTAAATATGGAATTACTTTATGACTCAGCACTTTTACTCCTAGGAGCACACCTCAAAGAAATGAATTTAATTAAATCTCTGTATACAAATAACCAGAGCAGCACTATTCATACAGCCCAGTGGCAGAAACAGTCCAAATGCCCATCAGTAGGTGAATGACTAAACAAAATACGATCCACCCACATAGTGGAATATTCAGTTCAGTTCAGTTCAGTCACTCAGTTGTGTCCAACTCTTTGTGACCCCATGAATCGCAGCACGCCAGGCCTCCCTGTCCATCACCAACTCCCGGAGTTCACTCAGACTCACATCCATCGAGTCATTGATGCCATCCAGCCATCTCATCCTCTGTGGTCCCCTTCTCCTCCTGCCCCCAATCCCTCCCAACATCAGAGTCTTTCCCAATGAGTCAACTCTTCGCATGAGGTGGCCAAAGTACTTAGCCATAAAAAGGAATGAAGCACTGATGCATGCTACATGATGGATGAATCCTGAAAATATTACACTGAGTGGAAAAACCAGATCCCAAAGGCTACATACATATTGTATCATTCCATTTGCATGACATGCCCAAATCAGGAAAACCCACAGGGTAAAAAAGGAAATTAGTGGTTGCCAGGGACTCAGGGGAGGAAGACTGATAATGGGATAAGGTCTCCCAGTTCTTGAAGTGATGAAAATGTTTGAGAACTGGGTAGAGATGGTAGTTAAATAACATTGTGAATGTGCTAAATGAAACAGAACTGTTCACTTTACAGTGGTGAATTTTAAGTTATATAAATTTCACCTTAAAAATAAAAACAAAACCAAAAACCCCACAACAGAACCCCACAATAATACTCTGATTTTAAGAGCTTGTGTTACTCACTTGCCACATGCATACAAAGGTGTGTAGCAATGTCCATCAGATTTCTCATTGTGATCTCATGGCTGGCCATCGCTTGACTTTTAGTCTGGTTTGCAGCATTTCAATTATTTAATAAGAAGAAAAATATGTTTGTGTGCTTACTAAAAATTTTTATTTAAAATTTTTTGCTACTTTATTTTTTTAATTGAAGGATAAATGCTTTATAGAATTTTTTAAAAGGCATTTAATTGAGCAAGTGTCCTGAATGGGCAAGAAAGAAAGTGGAGAGTCAAGCCAGGCAGCCTCCTCAGCCCCAGTGAACAATGGCAGGGCTGGTTTCCTGCCACTGCTAGGAGCCAGGGCTCCAAATTCCAAATTTGTGAAGTATTAGACTCTGTTTGAGCCCCTGAGAAGCTCAGGTAATTGACTTACCCCTGGCAGGCAGAGAGGGAGGGACAAAGGATGATGACAGTATCCCTGAGATTGCCCAGTGCACTGCATGGTTCCCAAGGGTCCCAGCATCCCTGTAGCAGCAGCAGAGATAGAGTCCAGGGGATCACAGTGAGAGAAAGCAGCAGGCAGGGAGCTGAGGCAGCATAAATAACGGAGGTGAGGCTCAGGTAGCCCCCCTACCCCACCACCACCAGTCTACTCATAGTGGCAGGTTCCTTGCCATGCAGCCCTCACTCATCCAGCCCTTACCTGCTGGAGAACATCAAACCAGAGCCTCCAGCTGGAGTGAGGCAGAAGCAGTTGCAGAGCCTGGAGTCCCAGGTGAGTCACCTTCCCTCCCTTTCACTTGATCAGGAGAGACCTGGGGAACAAGCAACTGTCACAGACAAGGAGACCCTTCGTGTTTATAAAACTTCCTGTGAAAGTTGAGTCTATGAATTGGGGCAGTAGGTAGGGCTCTACCCTTCCCACCTTCAAGGTAATGGATGTGATGATTACTTTGCAGGATGGGTAAGAAAACTGGGATGCAGAGAGAGAAGAGCTACCACTTTAAGTTACACAGAGCACCTGTCTGACTTTTAACCTAACTCCCCTCACTGTCCTGGCCAATACAGTGGTAAAAGGTTTGGAGAGAGGCAGAGAAAAGAGCCAGTCAAGAAGATTCACGATGGAGAGGCTCTGGTCACCCCCTCACCAAGGGTGTTAAGTATCAGGGAGACACCAGGGTGGACAGGTGCATTGATGGTAAGGAGTCAAGGATGAAAATAGGGAAGCAGCAGGTAGTTCAGGTGGGAAGGAGGATGCAGAAAGGAGAACATAAACAACTTCATGAGAAGAGAGAGGATGGGGGCAGACAGGTAAGGCAAGATGGAGACAACACGCCTAACCTGTGGTTCTCCACCAGAGGCCGTTACCTCCCCAGCGGACACTTGACAATGTGTGAGGATACTTCTGATTGTCACAACTGGGAGATGCTACTGGCATATAGAGAGGGACAGAGATGCTGCTCAATACCTAATAATGCACAGGGAAACCTCTAACCACAAAAAAATTATCAGCTCCTAAAGTCCCTATTTCATTGGAAAAGACCCTGATGCTAGGAAAGACTGAGGGCAAGAGGAGAAGGGGACGACAGAGGATGAGATGGCTGGATGGCACCAGTGACTTAATGGAGATGAGTTTGAGTAAACTCTGGGAGCTGTGATGGACAGGTAGGCCTGGCGTGCTGCAGTCCATGGGGTTGCAAAGAGTCAGACACGACTGAGTGACTGAACTGAAAGTCCCTGATGCTAAAGTTGGAAAACTCTGCTGCCATGATATGTGTAGATAGGACTTGGCCATAGGAGGGTTTGACCCCTGAGTTTTGGGTGGGGACTGGCCCCTCTGTGAGTTCCTCCAAGTGCCACAGAGCCAGGTCACACTCCTTCTCTGGGGCTGTTCAGTTTAACTGCAGAGAAGCCACTAGTTGTTCTCCTGGTTGGTCAATGACTGGGGCCTTTAGTCCACCTCTTTGCAATCCTGAACCTACACCCATTGTGGTTCTAAGGCTTCTTATTTTACTTTAAAAAAAAATCAGGAGTCTCTACCTCTTAGAGCAGTTTTATGTTTACAGAAAACTGAGCAGACAGTGAGCTTCCCAGATGGCTCAGTGGGTAAAGAATCCACCTGCAATGCAGGAAAAACAGGCGTTGTGGGCTCAGTCCCCGGGTTGGAAAGATCCCCTGGAGGAGGGCATGGCAACCCACTCCAGTATTCTTGCCTGGAGAATCCCCATGGACAGAGTAACCTGGCTACAGTCCATGGGAATCACAGAGTTGGACACAATTGAAGCAACTGAGCAGGCACACATGAGCAGATAGTGCAGAGGATTTCCACATACCCTCTCTCTCCCTGCACTCAGCTTCCCCTGTTATTAACATCCTGCATTAGTGAGTAACTGTGTTACAGTTGCTGAATCAATATTGACATATTATTATAACCAAAGCCCACAGTTTACATTAGAGTTCACTGTTGGTACTGTACAGCCTATGAGTTTTGACAAATGCCCTGTATCATGTATGCAATATATAGTATCTATAAACAGTAGAAACAGTGGCTGACTTTATTTTGGGGAGCTCCAAAATAGCTGGTGGTGAGTGCAGATGGTGAGTGCAGCCATGAAATTAAAAGACACTAACTCCTTGGAAGGAAAGTTATGACCAACCTAGACAGCATATTAAAAAACAGAGACATTGTCAACAAAGGTCCGTCTATTGAAGGCTATGGTTTTTCTAGTAGTCATGTATGGATGTGAGAGTTGGACTATAAAGAAAGCTGAGCACCAAAGAATTGATGCTTTTGAACTGTGGTGTTGGAGAAGACTCTTGAGGGTCCCTTGGACTGCAAGGAAATCCAACCAGTCCATCCTAAAGGAGATTAGTCCTGGGTGTTCATTGGAAGTACTGATGCTGAAGCTGAAACTCCAATACTTTGGCCACCTCATGCAAAGAGCTGACTCATTGGAAAAGACCCTGATGCTGGGAAAGATTGAGGGCAGGAGGAGAAGGGAATGACAGAGGATGAGATGGTTGGATGGCATCACTGACTTAATGGAGATGAGTTTGGGTAAACTCCAGGAGTTGGTGATGGACAGGGAGGCCTGGTGTGCTGCAATTCATGGGGTCGCAAACAGTTGGACACAACTGAGCAACTGAACTGAACTGAACTACACAGAACTGTTTCACCACCTTAAAAACTCCCTTGAGTTCCATCTATTTTTCTCTTCTTCTCTTCTGCTGAGTCCTTGACATGCACCAATCTTTTTATTGTCTCCATAGTTTTGCCTTTTCCCAGAATGAGAAGGTACCAAGCTTAGCGGAGTTCTGCATCCCCATCATCTGAGAAGGTGTATATGCAGCCCTGGGCCACATTCCCAGGACATGTGAGCTCTAGTCTTCCCATAGTTCCCAACTTTCTTTTTTATGTGTATGATTTTTGTGATCTGATTAATATGGAGGGGGAATGTGTGAATAGCCTGGTATGGTGAAGCTGACATTTCTCTGGTCCTGAAAGTGGCTCTGACATTCACTAATAGCCACCAGCAAATGGTGAATGTAACAGAGAGGTTAGGAAAAGATAGGCTTTGGGGTCATTCAGATACAGATTCAGATCCTGGCTCCCCCACTCAGGAGCCATGGTATCTTGGACAAGTGATGTGTCCTCTATGGATGCAGTTGCCACTTCTGTAAAACAGGGATCATAGCAGGGATCTCACAATATTGAGGAACAGATTTAATAAGAATTGCATGACCACGGAACCACATCTAATTAAGGGCAACTATTCTCATCAAGAGTTCAAAATCCAATGCCAGAGATAGTTGTGTATCCAGCATGGTACATTATAATAAAAATCATGATGAAGTTAGAAATGAGGACTTTTAAACTCACTCAGGGTAGTTGTTTGGAAAGCACACAGGAATGAGTGACTAAATTTGCTTTGGAAAGAGATGTCCAGAAAGACTGCACAGAGTAGGTAACATTGATGCAAAAGAACAACAGTTCTTGGTTGGAGAAACCAAGATCTGGGTAGAAGGAGCAGCTAAGTAAATACAATTGTACTCTCTAGATCATTGGTTTTCAACTGGGGGTGATTTTGCCCCCTCCAATGGGGACATTGAAAGTGAAAGTCTCAGTCATGTCTGACTCTTTGAGACCCCATGGACTGTAGCCCACCAGGCTTCTCTGTCCATGGAATTCTTCAGGCAAGAATACTGGAGTATGTTGCCATTCCCTTCTCCAGGGGATCTTCCTGACCCAGGGATAGAGCCCAGGTCTCCTGAATTGCAGGCAGATTCTTTACTGTTTGAGCCAGCAGTGAAGCTCACATTGGCAATATCTAATAATGACAGTTTTGGTAGTTACTACTGAGCATAGATTACTGGCATTCAGAGAGTAGAGGCTAGGGATGCTGCTAAACACCATATAGTTCATAGAATGGCCTCCATCTCATAACAAAGAATAATTTGTCATAAAATACTGAGAAAACTTGCACTAGACATTTGAAAACCTGGAAGCTTGTAAGAAGAGCCCACTTGATCCGGGTCTCACCCATTCAGCCTCTTCTTGGAAGCTCTTGTTTCTAAGTCATCCACTTTGATTTGCCCCTCTAGGATCTCAGGATATCAGGGCCAAGTGGGGCTTCTGTGGACCTCCAGGCAGGTGCAGACTCAGAGGAGACAGAGAAATGAAATTGACTCCAAAGGAGGGAGGCCAAAAAACTCTGGAGACCAATGATGTTGGGGAATGAAACCTCCAGTCCCCAAAGTATCTGGTTCCCCTTCATGTCCTCATTATTAACCTGCCAGGGTTTGATCTAGGACCTGAGCCCACTTAAGAGGGTATATCACCTCCCCCCATTTTTCATGTGTCATAGTAAAATACATGTAATGTACAATTTACCATTTTAGACACATTACAGCATGCAGTTCAGTGGCATGAAGTACATTCATGATGTATGAGCACCGTCTGTCTAGTTCCAGAACCTTCTCAGCACACCCAAAGGAAACCCTATACCCATAAGAGTTCTGTCTCTTCTCCCCTTCCTCCAGCTCCTGGAAACCACTCCTGTGCTTTAAATGCCCACATGAACGTTCATAGCAGCACTATTCACAAGAGGGGAAAAGTGGAAACAACTGACATGTCCATCAATGAGGTGATTGAATAAACAAAATGTGATGTCCATAAAGAAATATTGTTTGACCATAAAAAGGAATGAAGTTCTGACAATGCTACAAGTGGATGAACCTCAAAAACATCATGCTGAGTGGAAAAAAAAAAAAACAGACCTCAAAGTCACACAGTGTATGATTCCATTATTTAAAATGTCAGGCACAGGCAAATCTATAGAAACAGAAAGCAGATTAGTGGTTCACTGCAGTTTAAACTTGAAAATGCCTTTAAAAAAATCACTCAAAAATAGTTGTTAGTTATAAAGGCACATTGAAATCTCATTAAATTGAAGTTATTTACTGAATACACCGTCCCTGTGCATGTGTGCTCAGTACGTCCAACTCTTTGTGAGCCTGTGGACTGTAGCCCACTAGGTTCCTCTGTCCAGGGGATTTTCCAAGCAAGAATCTTGGAGTGGCTTGCCATTTCCTTCTTCAGAGGATCTTCCTGATGCAGGGATTGAACCTGTGTCTCCTACACTGCAGGTGAATTCTTTACTGAGTCACCAGGTAGGTTATTTACTGAGCATAGACCATATACATTTGTTCACTGAGTGTATTGAGTTAATTGCCATAGGTAGTACCTACTGTTTTCCAAGTCACAGCCCAAGAATAGCACATTTAGTTCCCACAAAGAATCTTAGAGGCAGGTAGAAAGAAATGGAGGTACAAGGAGGTGACATAACTTGCTCAAGTTTACACAGTGGGCAGAGCAGGGACTCAAACTCCCGGACTCTCTCATTGCTTTCCTTGATGGGTATGTTGCATTGTCTCAGTAGGTACAGATGTACCTCATGGGATCTGGAAAACAACAAGAACATTATTCCTACACAGTCTCTTACTTCAGATTCCTTGCATGGATAACTCCAGAGGAAGAATCTGATTGATTCATGTTAAATTGGAGATGCACACTGGTCCAAAGTGTTATAGACATGGGGTAGGTAGGTCTTCTGGTATCTGAAACTTTGAGAAGAACCAGATTTATCAGAAGGGAGGAGTTGGACAATGGCTTCAAACTCTAGTGAAGGAACATTATATTTTTTGGAAGTAACCAGAGGGAGAGAGGGGTATAGTCTTTGGAGACAGTCAGCCATGGGTTCAAGTCTTTACTCTGCCATTTTGACAGCTTTACCTTGAACAAGATGCTTAGCTTCTCTGAACCAAATATTTTCAGTGCTTATGCTTCAAGTGATCAGAGTCATTGATAAAAACATCTCCCCCACTACACTGATAAGAGAATTGCATCGTAGGAGGCTCAGAGTAGGAACTCAGCCAGTGTCATTTGTCATTTGTCAGGACCAGCCCCTTGGACAGAGTCAGGAATGATGGAAACTAATGACCTCCTTCCATCCAGTAGCTGACCTTTCCATGTCACACCTCACTTTAGGAACAGCCCCCATGCAAGGAGCCAACTTCTCAGCAGTGACTGAATTCATCCTCATCGGCTTCTCTACCTTCCCACACCTTCAGCTGATGTTCTTCCTGCTCTTCCTGCTGATGTACCTGTTCACGTTGCTGGGGAACCTGCTCATCATGGCCACCATCTGGAGGGAGCACAGCCTCCACACCCCCATGTACCTCTTCCTGTGCGCCCTCTCCATCTCGGAGATCCTCTACACCTTCGCCATCATCCCGCGCATGCTGGCCGACCTGCTTTCCACCGACCGCTCCATCTCCTTCACAGCCTGTGCCAGCCAGATGTTCTTCTCCTTCATGTTTGGCTTCACCCACTCCTTCCTGCTCACAGTCATGGGCTATGACCGCTACGTGGCCATCTGCCACCCCCTGCGCTACAACGTGCTCATGAGCCCCCGAGGGTGCGCCTGTCTGGTGGCCTGGTCCTGGGCTGGAGGCTCAGTCATGGGGTTGGTAGTGACATCTGCCATTTTCCACCTCATCTTTTGTGGACCCAATGAAGTCCACCATTTTGCTTGTCATGTGCCCCCACTATTGAAGTTGGCCTGTGGAACTGAAGTGCAGGTAGTGGCCAAGGGCGTGGGCCTGGTGTGTATCACTGCCCTGCTGGGCTGCGGTCTTCTCATCCTCTTGTCTTACGCCTTCATCGTGGCCGCCATCTTGAGGATCCCCTCAGCCGAGGGCCGGCACAAAGCCTTCTCCACGTGTGCGTCCCACCTCACCGTGGTGGTCGTGCACTACGGCTTTGCCTCTGTCATCTACCTCAAGCCCAAGGGTCCCCAGTCTCTGGAAGGAGACACGCTGATGGGCATCACCTACACGGTCCTCACTCCCTTCCTGAGCCCCATCATCTTCAGTCTCAGGAACAAGGAGCTGAAGATCGCCATGAAGAAGACCTTCCTCAGCAAGCTGTACCCTGAAAAAATATGATTATCTGGGAAGAATTCCTTGGAAATAGCTAAATTGGGTTATCAGATGCTACCATCAGAGGTGACACCCTGCAAGCATGTAATAACCAACATCTGTCTGATGCTTTATGGTTTACAAGGACCCTTATCGGCAGTATACAAATGTTTGCAAAATGGTTCAACAGGCCCTGAATGTATTCAGGATGGAAAGATGTATGAAACAATGACATGCATGAAGTCAGATTCATTGATTTCCTATCTGTTGCAGGACATTTGGCCAGGTAGCATTAAACCCAAAATCTGTTTTTCTCCTGCCAGAAACCAGGGTAGACTAATTACTCCCACCACCATAAACCCACATTGTAAAGAGAAATGGACGAGGCCATGCCTTTACTTTCTACTAGGTGGCAACAGGGCTTCCTTTGTGGCTCAGCTGTTAAAGAATCCTCCTGCATGCAGAATACCTGGATTCAATCCCTGGGTTGAGAAGATCCCTTGGAGAAGGGAAAGGCTACCCACTCCAGTATTCTGGCCTGGAGAATTCCATGATACTGTATAGTCCATGGGGTCGCAAAGAGTCAGACACGACTGAGCAACTTTCACTTTTCAGGCGGCATCACGTAGCTACAACTCAACTTTTATGAGGCTACATAAGACTAAGTCAGATTACAGCAGAGGAGTGCTAAGCACCCTAAATTTCAGCACTGCATAACCTGTAATAAGCAAACTCAGAAAAAGTTGAGGACATCTCCAAGTTTCAAGTGTGAATCTTGAGCAGCTGCAGAGAGATAAAGAAGTCTCTTTAGTTAGGTGAGAGAAAGAAGTCCCTCAGTGAGAAATCACCTGCTGTGTTGGAAAGTCCCTGGAGAATCCCCATGGACAGAGGAGCCTGGCAAGATACAACTGAGGCGACTTGGCATACTTCATAGTACTTATAATTTGTTGAAAATATATATATTCAAGAGAATGACAAATACTGTATGATATCCCTTATAAGTGGAATTGTAAAAAGGTACTCATAAAAATAGAGAGTTGAATGGTGGCTGTCAGGGGCTGAGGGGTGGGAGAACTGGGACAATGTTGTTTAACGGCACAAATTTGCAACCAGTTGATCAACCAGAAGATCAACAAGATCTTGTGGGTCAACAATGCAGCATTGTGGGTATAGACAATAATACTGTATTATCAAGCTCAAAGTTACTAAGAGACTTTGTCTTCATTGTCACTCTCCAAAAAGATATGATAACTATGTGACATGACAGAAGCGTTAGCTAACACTGCAGTGGTAATCATATTGCAATATACAAATGTATGCATGTATATATTCTAAACTTACACACTATTATATGTCAATTATATCTCAATTTAAAAAGTCCCTTAACATCAGCCCAGTTAGCTCAGTCGGTAGAGCTTGAGACTCTTAATGCTGGAGAGGGTGCGAAGAAAAGGGAACCCTCTTATATTGTTGGTGGGAATGCAAACTAGTACAGCCACTATGGAGAACAGTGTGGAGATTCCTTAAAAAACTGGAAATAGAACTGCCATATGACCCAGAAATCCCAGTGCTGAGCATACACACCAAGGAAACCAGAATTGAAGGAGACACGTGTACCCCCAATGTTCA
This sequence comes from Bos indicus x Bos taurus, assembly GCF_003369695.1. NCBI lineage: Eukaryota > Metazoa > Chordata > Mammalia > Artiodactyla > Bovidae > Bos > Bos indicus x Bos taurus. The sequence continues at coordinate 103,178,467 of NC_040082.1, forward strand.
TCGCAGCACAGTTTACAATAGCTAGGGCATGGAAGTAACCTAGATGTCCATCAACAGATGAATGGATAAGAAAGCTGTGGTTCATATACACAATGGAATATTACTCAACTATTAAAAAGAATGCATTTGAATCAGTTCTAATGAGGTGGATGAAACTGGAGCCTGTTATACAGAGTGAAGTGTGTCAGAAAGAAAAACACCAATACAGTATATATATAGAATTTAGAAAGATGGTAACGATGACCCTATATGCAAGACAGCAAAAGAGACACAGATGTAAAGAACAGACTTTTGGACTCTGTGGGAGAAGGCAAGGGTGGGATGATTTGAGAGAATGGCATTGAAACATGTATATTACCATATGTGAAATAGATTGCCAGTCCAGGTTCGATGCATGAGACAGGGTGCTCAGGGCTGGTGCACTGGGATGACCCTGAGGGATGGGATGGTGCATGAGGTGGGAGAAGGGTTCAGGATGGGGAACACATGTACACCCATGGCTGATTCATGTCAATGTATGGCAAGAACCACTACAATATTGTATGTAAAGTAATTAGCCTCCAATTAAAATAAACAAATTAATAATAAAAAAGTAAATAACAGTATTTTAAGGTATATAATAATGAAATACAAATGTATCAAAAACTTGTGGGATGCAACTAAAGTGGTATACAAAGAATAATTAATTTTTATGAAATGATAAATGGTTTGGAAGATTCAACATTGCCAAGAGGCCAATCTTTCTCTAATTGATCTTTAGAGTGCATGCAATTCTCATCAGAATACTAGTTGACTTTTTTTTTTTTTATGAAAAATGACAATCTGAACAAAGGACCAAGAATCCAGAAACAAACCCACATATACAGCCACCTGATATATTAGAATTCACTGGAGGCAAGAGGAAAGGAGTTGATCTTTTAAATACATGATCCTGGGTCCAGACAAGTGGCTATCTATATGAAAAAATTGGTGTACCTTGAATATATAAAAATTAATTGGAAACCAATGAAGACCAAATGTGAAAGCTAAAGTAATTAAGCTTCTAGAAGAAAGCACAGCAGAATATGTTCATCACTCAGAGAAAGTAGGGGGTTCTTAAACAGGAAACAAAATACATTAACTTCTAGCAGGGGAAAATGAGAAAATCTACTTCATTAAAATTAAGAAACTTTGATGACAAAGACAGCATTAAGGGAATAAAAATTCAAGTCCCAAATTGTGCAAGCATTTGTATCTAAATTACATAAATCAATAAGAAAAAGCAAACAAGTTTAATATTGGGCAAAAGCCTAACAGACGCTTCACAAAAGAGGATATGCTGCTAAGTCACTTCAGTCGTGTCCAACTCTGTGTGACCCCATAGATGTCAGCCCACGAGGCTCCCCCGTCCCTGGGATTCTCCAGGCAAGAACACTGGAGTGGGTTGCCATTTCCTTCTCCAATGCAGGAAAGTGAAAAGTGAGAGTGAAGTCGCTCAGTCGTGTCCAACTCTTAGCGACCCCATGGACTGCAGCCCACCAGGCTCCTTCGTCCATGGGATTTTCCAGGCAAGAGTACTGGAGTGAGTTGCCATTGCCTTCTCCAAAAAAGGATATAAAAATGGCCAATAAATACATGAAGAGGAGATCAACCTCATTAGGGATTAAGGAAACACAAATTAAGGCCTAATGAAATGCAACTACATCTCGATCAAAATGATGGAAATTAAAATAAATAATGATAGCAAGTGTTAAACCTGGCAGCTAGAGAAGCTTTTACATTGCTGGTGTAAACTGGTAAAACAACTTCAGGAGAATGTTATTCCGGCTATTTTCCTGTGTATATACCTGAATATATTCCAAAAGTAGTGACTGCTTATACCCACCAAAAGACATGTAAAGAACAACCACAGGACTTCATTCATAATAAATCAAAAAGAGAAATAACATACATTTCTAACACCTGTTATTTTCATACAATAGAACATGACACTATAATGAAAAAGATAAACCACTGATAACTGTAACAACACACATCAATATACTGGCATAAATAACACTGGATGAAGGAAGTCAGACACAGAAGAGAATATAGCATGATTGCTTTTATATCAAGTTTAGAAACATGTAAAATGACCTAGGTGTTAGAAGTTAGACGGTATTAGAAGTGAGAGTGACTACTCTTGGAAAGGAATTCTGACTAGGAAGAGACATGCTGCTTCTGGACTATATATAGTGGTCAATATTCACCAAATTTTCAGTTAAGATTTGTGTTCCTTTCTATAAGTAATACATGTATTAAATTGGTTTTTTTAATGCAAAAAAAGTCCCTTGATAAATTTATAGCATTAGAAATTTATGCACTCAAAATAGCAATTTATAATACTTGGACACTCTTTAATAGTGATGCAGTTTTATACAACAATAAATGTAATTAAGATGTATGAGTAATATTAAAATTAGCCAGTGTTAAAAAATTTTGTTTATTCATGTATAAGTTGAATAGCAAACTGTATGTCATTACCCTAAATTTGAATTCGGTCTTTCTCTATAACTTGAGCAGTAAGAACATTGCATGTTACCACGAAGTGGGAAGAAGTGGAAAAAATTTCAGTCAGACTGAGGATACCAGAACATCCTCCTTTGTATAATATACTGCATGCTTCACATTACCCTTCCAATACATTATTTTATTACAGTCTCACAATTGGATATCAGAGCAGATAAATTCACATCTACTCCACTTGACAGAGGGGAATGTGTTAGTCGCTCAGTGGATCCCCAACACAGGGATGGAACCCAGGTCTTCTGCATTGCAGGCAGATTCTTTACTGTCTGAGCCACCAGGGAAATTGAGGCTCAAAATTGTTGCATGATTCATCCTAGATCACACAAGTTAGACCTTCCCCTACAGGTCTTCTCTGATTTCCATGGCTCTCCACCCAAAGCATCACACGTCATTTTCACACAATGGGTTTTGTGGGTCCCCCAATCCCAGGTGGCACTAGTGGTAAAGAACCTGCCTGCCAGTGCAGGAGATATAAGAGATGCAAGTTCGATCCCTGGGTCGGGAAGATCCCCTGCAGGAGGGCATGGCAACCTACTCCAGCATTCTTGCCTGGAAAACCCCATGGACAGAGGAGCCTGGCAGGCTATAGTCCATGGGGTCGCAAAGAGTCGGACATGACTGAGAGACTAAGCACAGCACAGCACATTGCTATATGTCCTTAGGCAGGTCACTTCCCTTCTTTGAGCCTGAAAGTCGCTCAGTTGTGTCCGACTTTTTGTGACTCCATGGACTATACAACCCATTCTGTACAGTACAGTCCAATTCTCCAAGTCAGAATACTGGAGTGGGTACCCTTTCCCTTCTCCAGGGGATCTTCCCAACCCAGGGATTGAACCCAGGTCTCCTGCACTGCAGGTGGATTCTTTACCAGCTGAACCACAAGGGAAGCCCTCTTTGAGCCTAATCTTTAACAATAAAAAGCACCTACCTTCTAAGACAGTTATGAGACTGAAGTAAGACAATGTTTGTGAAGGGCTTAGAATGGTGCCCGGCACATAGATATACTCCATAAAGAGTAGTTGAGATGATATTATAATTTCAAGTTTTGCTAAATGAGCCTGGGAACAGAGAGAGAGGCATTGGTTGAGGAATTGTTCAATGGTCCCCCAACTTTGACTATCATCTGGGTTATCAATGTGACCAAGAAAGCGGGACCTCAGTGAAGAGCATTTTTTTCTAGAAGGGGGTGCTTAGCAGAAATGCTACTCCAATGATCTTCCTGACCTGCTCCCTTTCTCCCAGGATCCCCTTCTCTACAAATAAACTCTTCCTTTCTATGGCTACTAGTCCTTAGGAGTGGTCCCCAAGACTCAGCTCTATGGCAACGGCTGATGGGCAAAGAGATAGGTGATACCTTGCAATCTAAAGAGAGAGAGAGAGAAAAAAAAAAAAAAAAACCAGATGCTTAGAATTGCAGATAGGGCTGTGCAGTGGTTAAGTGATGAAACAAAGTGGCTTTGGTTAAATCACATGTAATCTCTTAGATTCAGTTTCCCATCATTAAAATGTATTTAATGATAAGGTAGTCACCTCTTAGGATGGTCCTGAGAATTAAATATTATCTATATAGGGCAATGAACAGTGACTTGCAACCAATAAGCCAGCTTTAAATAAATACCAGCTTTAAAAATGTATTTAATAATTAATAGGAGCATCTCAATACATAAGGCAAACACTAACAAACATAAAAGGAGAAATTGACAGTAACACAATAATAGTAGGAGACTTTAACACCCCACTCAACACCAATCATCAAAACAGAAAATTAACAAGGAAACACAAGTCTTAAATGATACATTAGATGAGATGGATCTCATTGATATCTTTAGGACATTTCATCCAAATGCAGAAAATTACACCTTCTTCTCAAGTGCACTTGGAACATTCTCCAGGATAGACCACATCTTGGGTCACAAATCAAACTTCAGTAAATTTAAGAAAATTGAAATTATATCAAGCATCTTCTCCGACCACAACGCTATGAGACTAGGTATCAGTTACAAGAAAAAAACTGTAAGAAACACAAACACATGGAGATTAAACAACACGTTTCTAAATAACCAACAGGTTACTGAAGAAATCAAAGGGAAATCAAAAAATTTCTAGAAACAAATGACAACAAAAACACAATAACTCAAAATCTGTGGGATGCAGCAAAAGCAGTTCTAAGAGGGAAGTTTATAGCAATACAATTCTGCCTCATGAAACAAGAAAAACATCGAATAGACAAACTAACTTTACACCTAAAACAACTGGAAAAAGAAGAACAACACCCACCCCCCACCCACCCCCCCAGTTAGTAGAAGGAAAGAGAATATAAAGATCTGAGCAGAAATAAATGAAAAAGAAATGAAAGAAACAATAGTAAAGATTAATAAAACTAAAAGCTGATTCTTTGAGAAGATAAACAAAATTGACAAACCTTTAGCCAGACTCATCAAGAAAAAAAGAAGAATCAAATCAACAAAATTAGAAATGAAGGTTACAATAGACAATGCAGAAATGCAAAGGATTATAAGATATTATTATGAAAAATTGTATGGCAATAAAATGGATAACCTGGAAGAAATGGACAGATTCTTAGAAAAGTTCAATCTTCCAAGAATGAACCAAGAAGAAATAGAAATTATGAACAACCCAATTACAAGCACTGAAATTGAAGCTGTGATAAAAAATCTACCCCCCCCCCCAAAAAAAAAGCCAAGGACCAGATGGCTTCACTGGAGAATTCTATCAAACATTTAGAGAAGAGCTAATGCCTATCCTTCTAAAACTCTTCCAAAAATTGCAGAGGAAGGAACATTTCCAAACTCATTCTATGAGGCCACCATCATCCTGATACCAAAACCAGACAAAGACAACAACGACAAAAATGAAAACTACAGGCCAATACCACTAATGAACAAAGCTGCAAAAATCCTCAATAAAATTTTAGCAAACAGAATTCAGCAACACATCAAAAGCTCATACACCATGATCAAGTTGGGTTTATTCTAGGAATGCAACGATTCTTCAATATATGCAAATCAATCAATATAATGCACCATATTAACAAATTGAAAGATAAAAACTGTATGATCAAGTTTAAAAATAAAATAAAATTTAAAAAAATAAAATAAAATGGGCACTAAAAAAAAAGCATTAAATAGAAAAAAAAGAAAAAAACTATATGATCAACTCAATATATGCAGAAAAAGCCTTTGACAAAATTCAGCTCCCATTTATGATTAAAACTCTTCAAAAAATGGGCATAGAAGGAAACTACCTCAACATAGTAAAGGCCATATATGTGATAAGCCTACAGCAAACATTTTTCTCAGTGGTGAAAAACTGAAAGCATTCCCTCTAAGGTCAGGAAAAAGACAAGGGTGTCCACTTTCACCACTGTTATTCAACATAGTTTTGGAAGTCCTAGCTATGGCAATCAGAAAAGAAAAAGAAATAAAAGAAATCCAGATCGAAAAAGAAGCAAAGCTCTCACTGTTTGCAGATGATATGATACTGTACATAGAAAACCCTAAAGATAGTATCAGAAAATTACTAGAGCTAATCAGTGAATGTAGCAAGTTGCAGGATACAAAATCAATTCACAGAAATCACTTGCATTTCTATATACTAACAATGAAACATCAGAAAGAGAAATTGAATCAAACCCATTCACCATTGCAACAAAAAGAATTAAATATCTAGGAGTAAACTTACCTAAGGAGACAAAAGAACTGTACACAGAAAATTATAAGACACTAATGAAAGAAATCATTGGAAAGAAATCATTCCCACGTTGGTGGGAATGTATATTGCTACAGCCACTATGGAAGACAGTATGGAGATTCCTTAAAAAAATAGAAATAAAACCACCATATGACCCAGCAAATCTCACTCCTAGGCATATACCCTGAGGAAGCCAAAATGGAAAAAGACATATGTATCCCATTGTTCATTGCAGCACTGTTTACAATAGCTAGAACATGGAAGCAACCTAGATGTCTGTTGACAGATGAATGGATAAAGAAGTTGTGGTATGTATACACAATGAAATATTACTCAGCCATAAAAAGGAACACATTTGAGTCAGTCTGATGAGGTGGATGAACCTAGAGCCTATTATACGGAGTGAAGTGAGTCAGAAAGAGACAGATAAATGTCATATTCTAACACACATATACGGGAATCTAGAAGAATAGTACTGAAGAACTTATTTACAGGGAAGCAGTAGAGAAACAGGCATGGAGAATAGACTTATGGACATGGGGAAAGGGGAGGAGAGGGTGAGATGTATGGAAAGAGTAACATGGAAACTTACATTATCATAAGTAAAATAGATAGCCAATAGGAATTTTCTGTATGGCTCAGGAAACTCAAACAAGGGCTCTGTATCAACTTAGAGGGGTGGGATGGGGAGGGAGATGAGAGGGAGTTTCGAAAGGGAGGGGATATATGTATACCTGTGGCTGATTCATGTTGAGGTTTGACAGAAAACAACAAAATTCTGTAAAGCAATTATCCTTCAATAAAATATAAATTAAAATGTATTTAATAATTAATTACACTCTTTGTGTCAAATTCTGAGCTAGTTTTGGGAGAACAGAGATGGGTCTGCTAGCCCCTGTCTTTGATGAGTTTCCATGATCCATGGTTAAAAGACACAGAGAAATGTCAGGGTTCTCACCAAGATATGGACCAGATGCTAAGAACCACCAAAAGAGTCATGACTCTGCCTCTTGGGAGCATCAGCTAGGTCTTCCCTCATTTCTGCACTCCAGCATTTCTCATCAGTGACTCCAGAGGACACTTGGAAGGTTCTGGAGACATTTTTCATTGTTACAACTCAAGGAGAGAGAGATGTGCTATAATAACTAACCGGTAAAGCTAAGGAATGCTGCTCAGCACCCTTCAATGCATGGAACAGACCTCACTGCAAACAATGAGTCAGTCCCAAATGTCAACAGTGCTATGGATGATAAACTCTGCTGTATTCACTTAACAAACATTTATTGATTATCTTCTCTGTGCCAGGTATGTTTTTAGATGCCACTATGGAGCTGATTAGATATGACCCTGATCTCCATGCTTGCATGTTGAGAAAGGAATATGTGGCTATTAGACAAATATTTCTATAGATTATACTACTTAATAAATATGCTGCTAAGTCACTTCAGTCATGTCCGACTCTATGCAACCCCATAGATGGCAGCCCACCAGGCTCCCCCATCCCTGGGATTCTCCAGGCAAGAACACTGGAGTGGGTTGCCATTTCCTTCTCCAAATAAATATGTATACATATGATAAATTGTGATAAAAGCTATGAGGAGAGAAAGAAGATGCTGTGAGTTCTTGTAATAGGAGTAGTGACTCGGTATGGGGAAATCAGGGAAGGTTTTCCTGAGGAGGTGACATTTAAGGTCGGACCTAAGGGGAGATGGGCATGGTAACCCACTCCAGTATTCTTGAGTGGAGAATCCCATGGACAGAGGAGCCTGGCAGGCTACAGTCCATGGGGTCGCAAATGTGTCAGACACTACTGAAATGACTGATCACACATAGCTTATTCACTTCTTTGTACAGTAGAAATTAACACAACATTATAAAGCAGTTATACTCCAATAAAAAGACCATATCCATTTTTATCCATGTGGTTTTATCAAAACCACAATTAGAATGACTACAATTAAAAAGTTAGATAATAACAAGTGTTGGCAAGGATGTAGAGAAATTGGAACACTAATATGCTTCTGGTGGGGATGTAAAATGGTGCAGCCATTGTCATAAAGAGTCTAGCAGCTACTCACATGATTAAACATAGAGGTATCATGTGACCTATTATTTTCACTCCTACGCATATACCCTTCCAAAATGAAAGCATCAGTTCAGTTCAGTCGCTCAGTCGTGTCCAACTCTTTGTGACCCCATGAATCACAGCATGACAGGCCTCCCTGTCCATCACCAACTCCCGGAGTTCACTCAGACTCACGTCCATCGAGTCAGTGATGCCATCCAGCCATCTCATCCTCTGTCGTCCCCTTCTCCTCCTGCCCCCAATCCCTCCCAGCATCAGAGTCTTTTCCAATGAGTCAACTCTTCGCATGAGGTGGCCAAAGTACTGGAGTTGCAGCTTTAGCATCATTCCTTCCAAAGAAATCCCAGGGCTGATCTCCTTCAGAATGGACTGGTTAGATCTCCTTGCAGTCCAAGGGACTCTCAAGAGTCTTCTACAACACCACAGTTCAAAAGCATCAATTCTTTGGTGCTCAGCCTTCTTCACAGTCCAACTCTCACATCCATACATGACCACTGGAAAAACCATAGCCTTAACTAGACGGACCTTTGTTGGCAAAGTAATGTCTCTGCTTTTCAATATGCTATCTAGATTGGTAATAACTTTTCTTCCAAGGAGTAAGCATCTTTTAATTTCATGGCTGCAGTCACCATCTGCAGTGATGGCCCATCCAAAAACTTGTACATGAATGTTTATAGCAGAAACACTTATGATAACCAAAATGTGGAAACAACCAAGAAATGTATCAACAGATGGATGAGTAAAAATGTTATATATCCAAACAATGCAACTTTATTCAGCCATAAAAAAGGAATGAAATTAGCAATACATGCTGTGACATGGATAAACCTTGAAAACATGCTACATGAAAGAAGCCAGACACAAAATGATAAATATCATATGATTTCATGTATCTTAAATGTCCAGATAAGGCAAATCTATAGAGACAGTAGATTAGTGGATGCTTAGGACTGGAAAGAGAGGAGGAAAGAGAGATGATAGCTTAAGGGTACAGGTTCATTTTGAAGGTGAGGAAAATGTTCTAAATTCAGTATGGTGATGACTATACACACCTTCATGTGGATATATTATATGGTATGTGAACTACATTTTAATAAAAGTATTTTTATAGACAATAATAGCTGATGGTAAATGTGGTGACCTAGAAGGGTGAGGGAGAAGGCAATGGCACCCCACTCCAGTACTCTTGCCTGGAAAATCCCATGGATGGAGGAGCCTGGTAGGTTGCAGTCCATGGGGTCGCTGAGGGTCGGACACGACTGAGCGACTTCACTTTCACTTTTCACTTTCATGCATTGGAGAAGGAAATGGCAACCCACTCCAGCATTCTTGCCTGGAGAATCCGGCAAGGGACGGGGGAGCCTGGTGGGCTGCCGTCTCTGGGGTCGCACAAAGTCGGACACGACTGAAGTGACTTAGCAGCAGCAGAAGGGTGGGATGGTGGGGTGGGAAGGAGGCTCAGAGGGAAAGGATATATGTATACGTATAGCTGATTCACATTGTTGTAGAGCAGAAACTAACACAACATTTCAAAGCAATTATACTCCAATGAAAAAGTCTTATCTTCTCAAAAAAAATGGGAAGCTGTTATCTTCATAACTATTTAAAAAGATAAGAAGAAAGGGAGGAAGGAAGGAGAGAGGGAAGAAGAAAGATAGGGAGAAGAGAGAGACATAGAGAAAGTTTACTTCTATCTCTAACTCAAATATGTGGCTTTGGACTTCCCTGGTAGTCCAGTGGTTAAGAATCTGCCTGCTAATGCAGGAAACGTGGGTTCAATCCCTGGTCCAGGAAGATTCCATATGCCATGGCAACTAGACTCATGTGCCCAGATACTGAGCCCATGTGCCACAACTACTGAAGCCCGTGTGCCCTAGAGCCCATGCTCTGCAACAGGAGAAGCCTGCAGATCGCAACTAGAGAGTAGCCCCTTCTCACAGCAACTAGAGAAAGCACACGGGCAGCAACAAAAACTCAGCAGAAACAAAAATAAACAAATAATTTTTTTTAATGTGGCTTCTTCCTTGAGCTAAGAAAACTTTAGAGCAGTGGTTTCCAAAGTGTCATCCTCAGACCAACTTCAGCATCACCTAGGAGCTTGTTCGAAATGAAGATTCTAGAGTCTCCCCTGCCACCCCTCTTAACCCACACCTGCTGAATTAAACACCCTGGAGTGGGACCCAGCAGCTTGACTCTGATGTGCCCTCAAGTTGGAGACACATTGCCTCAGAAGACTCACTCAGCCAATCTCATTCTGCATCTATCAACCTCCCAGGTTTCTTGATTTTAGGCAACTGCCAAACCTCACTGTGTCCACTGTCTGATTTAAAAACAGAGTATAACCCAAAGGGAAACAGTGGAAACAGTGGTTGACTTTATTTTCTTGGGCTCCAAAATCCCTGCAGATGGTGACTACAGGCATGAAATTAAAAGATGCTTGCTCCTTGGACGAAAAGCTATGACCAACCTAGACAGCATATTAAAAAGCAGAGACATTACTTTGCCAACAAAGGTCTGTCTAGTCAAGGCTATGGTTTTTCCAGTAGTCATGTACGGATGTGAGAGTTGGATTATAAAGAAAGCTGAGCACCAAAGAATTGATGCTTTTGAACTGTGGCATTGGAGAAGACTCTTGAGAGTCCCCTGGACTGCAAGGAGATCCAATAAATTCATCTTAAAGGAAATTAGTCCTGCGTGTTCATTGGAAGGACTGATGTTGAAGCTGAAACTCCAAAACTTTGGCCACCTGCTGCAAAGAGCTGACTCATTGGAAAAGACCCTGATGCTGGGAAAGATTTAGGGCAGGAGGAGAAGGGGACAACAGAGGATGAGATGGTTGGATGGCATCACTGACTCAATGGAGATGAGTCTGAGTAAACTCCCGGAGTTGGTGATGGAAGGGACGCCTGGCGTGCTGCAGTCTATAGGGTCATAAAGAGTAGGACACAACTGAGTGACTGAACTGAACCCAAAGGAATTACCTGATTCTGCCTGAGTTCCTCCCTTGAAGCAGGTCCAGCCTGTGGATGCATCCTTCCAATCTATCTGACTTCACAATCTGTGAAAGTGAAATGGATTCTCATTGGGGATTTCAAGGGAGTGTAGAAAAGGGATTTGTATTAGGTACTTTATGGCTACCTTATTAACCTAATAAAATGTCCACTTATGTACCTGCTCTTTCCCCAAATTTCTTCACCAGTCACTGGATCCATCATCCCCCTTGCACGCTCAGTCACTCAGTTGTATCTGACTCTTTGTGGCACCATGGACTCACCAGGCTCCTCTGTCCATGAAATTCTCCAGGCAAGAATACTGGAGAGGTTTTCCATCTCCTACTCTAGGATATTTTCCCAGCTCAGGGATTGAACCCGAGTTTCTTGCTCCTCCTGCTTTGGCAGGTGGATTCTTTACCACTGCACCACTGGGAAGCCCCTTAGGTCCCCATCAACTGCCAGCAATCTGGTTTTTCTACCTGTTCTTCCCATATTTCTCAAACCAGCCACCACTTCATCTTTCCTCTCCCACATTACCCTCCATCTCTTTCATATTTCTTATCTTAGAAGGAGAGATTAAGACCCTTTCTCTCTTCTTTCTATAATTTGTATCCTTAGACATATCATTTGCTCAACCAACAAAAGCAACACATAGGAGAAGACACTGTACCTCCAAAAATGTGAAGATTTGAAATGAAAAACCATTTCCCCATCAACAATGCTTTCCTTTCCTTAAATACAATAAATGAAAGAGGTGAGGTCTTGAAAGCATAGAAAGCCATGCATTGCAGGCAGATTCTTTACCATCTGAACCACCAGGGAAGCCTGCTTGATTCAGAGCAGGCAAGAAATCACTGTTGCTGTTTCTGTCATTGTTTGTGGCAGAGCAAGCATCCCTCCCTCACACATTGAAGATACACTAGGTACACAGGTTCCCCAACACAGCCCATGGGCATCCCCTCATGCATTCTGCTCTCAGGCACAGTCAACGGGAGGAAACTGACTCAGAAGGTCTCATCACGAATGCATCAGGTTTACTTCCATTTTTTAGACAAGACAATGGACTGAAGTCCCTCTACCTGCCACAACTCCTGTTACAAAACCTGCCATTTCAGGATCTATGGAGAAAGAGCTTGCTGAGGAAGGTCTTCTTCACGGCTTCCTTCAGCTCCTTGTTCCTGAGACTGAAGATGATGGGGCTCAGGAAGGGAGTGAGGGCCGTGTAGGTGATGCCCATCAGCGTGTCTCTTTCCAGAGACTGGGGACCCTTGGGCTTGAGGTAGATGACAGAGGCAAAGCCGTAGTGCACGACCACCACGGTGAGGTGGGACGCACACGTGGAGAAGGCTTTGTGCCGGCCCTCGGGTGAAGGGATCCTCAAGATGGCGGCCACGATGAAGGCATAAGACAAGAGGATGAGGAGACCACAGCCCAGCAGGGCAGCGATACACACCAGGCCCACGCCCTTGGCCACAGTAGAGACGTTGTCCCCACAGGCCAGCTTCATTAGAGGAGGCACATGGCAGAAGAAATGGTGAATCACATTAGAGCTACAGAAGGGGAGGTGGAAAACGGCAGATGTCACCAGCAACCCCATGACTGAGCCTCCAGCCCAGGACCAGGCCACCAGGCAGGCGCAGCCTCGGGGGCTCATGAGCACGTTGTAGCGCAGGGGGTGGCAGATGGCCACGTAGCGGTCATAGCCCATAACAGTGAGCAGGAAGGAGTGGGTGAAGCCAAACGTGAAGGAGAAGAACATCTGGCTTGCACAGGCCGTGTAGGAGATGGAGCGGTTGGTGGAGAGCAGGTCGGCCAGCATGCGCGGGATGATGGCGAAGGTGTAGAGGATCTCAGAGATGGAGAGGGCACACAGGAAGAGGTACATGGGGGTGTGGAGGCTGCGCTCGCTCCAGACGGTGGCCATGATGAGCAGGTTCCCCAGCAGCGTGAACAGGTACATCAGCAGGAAGAGCAGGAAGAACATCAGCTGAAGGTGGGGGAAGGAGGAGAAGCCAATGAGGATGAATTCAGTCACTGCCGAGATGTTGGCTCCCTGCATGAAGGCTGTTCCTGAAGTGAGGTGTGATGTGGAGAGGTCAGCTACTGGATGGAGGGAGGTTGTCAGCTTCCATCACTCCTGGCTCTACCCCAGGGGCTGCTCCTGATAAATGACAGATGACATTGGCTGAGTTCCTACTCTGTGAAGTGAAAGTTGTTCAGTAATGTCCAACTCTTTGCAACCCCATGGACTGTAACTTGCTAAGTTCCTCTGTCCTTTGTCCATTGAATTCTCCAGGCCAGAATACTGGAATGGGTAGCCATTCCCTTTGCCAAGGGATCTTTCCAACCCCGGAATCAAACCCATTGCAGGAGATCAGATCTCCTTCATTGCAGACAGATTTTTTTACCAACTAAGCCATCAGGGAGACCCTCCTACTCTGTGCCACCTAGATTTAATCCTCTTACCAATGTGATGGGGGAGGTGTTGATTTGATTACCCCATTTTGAATATCTTGAGAATATTCATTGAGAATGTTGGGGTGCATAAATGCTAAGCAACTTGTTTGAGGTGAGCTGTCAAACATGGTAGAGTTAAGACATGACCCATGGCTAGCTGCCTCCAAAGTTTATACCTTTCCCATCCTAAAGGAGATCAGTCCTGGGTGTTCATTGGAAGGGCTGATGCTGAAGCTGAAACTCCAATACCTTGGCCACCTCATGCAAAGAGTTGACTCATTGGAAAAGACTCTGATGCTGGGAGGGATTGGGGGCAGGAGGAGAAGGGGACGACAGAGGATGAGATGGCTGGATGGCATCACTGACTCAATGGACGTGAGTCTGAGTGAACTCCGGGAGTTGGTGATGGACAGGGAGGCCTGGCACGCTGCGATTCATGGGGTTGCAAAGAGTTGGACACGACTGAGCGACTGAACTGAACTGATACATCTAGGTTATCTCTGAAAATGAAAATATTCCTTTACCAGAGGTTACAGCCTTTGCTACTTACTCCCTTCTGATAAATCTTGTTCTTCCCAGAGCTTCAGATACCACAAGACCTACCCACCCCATGTCTACAACACTTTGAACCAAGTGCATCTCTAATTTAGTATAAATCAATCAGATTCTTCCTCTAGAGTTACCCATGCTAGAAATCTGAGGCAAGAGACTGTAGAAATAACATTCTAGTTGTTTTCCAGATCCTGTGATGTGCATGTGTATGTTCTGAGCAATGCAACATAGCCATCTGAAAAAAGAATGAGGGAGTCAGCCAACCTGAGTTTGAACCCCTGCTCGGCCTGCTGTAAACTTGAGCAAGGATCTTCACCTCTCTGTACCTCCATTTCCCCCTACCAAACTCAAAGAGTTATTCTTGGACTGTGACCTGGAAAACAGTGAAAAGTATTAGTCCCTCAGTCATGTCCTACTTTTTTGCAACCCCGTGAACTATATGGCCCACCAGGCTCCTCTGTCCATGGAATTCTCCAGGCAAGAATACTAGAAGGCCATGAAGCCATGCCCTTCTCCAAGGGATCTTTCTGTGACCTGGAAGACAGTAGACACTTCATATGATAACTAACTCAATACCCTCAGTGAACAAATGTATATGGTCTGTGATCAGTAAATAACCTTAATTTTATGGGTGTTCATTGTATCTTTATGGATATCTATTTTAAGTGCTTTTTTTATTAGGCTATGTCAAGTTTAAATGGCAGTGAACCACTAATCCCTTTTCTGTCTCTCTGGATTTGCCTGCTCTGGACAAATCACCTAAATGTAATCATACACTCTGTGGCGGTTGGGGCCTGGCTTCTTTCCCTCAGCATCTTCCCCCACACACACCAGGTTCATCCGTGTTGTAGCATTGTCATAACTTCATTTCTTTTTATGGCTGAGCAATGTTCCATTTTATCAACAGATCACATTTCATTGATTTATTCACCCACTGATGGACATTTGGCTGTTTACACATTTTCACGATAAATAATGCTTCTGTGAACATTCAGATAGGGGTTTAAGGCATGTCAGTGGTTGCCAGGGGCTGGAGGAAGGGGATAAATTGGAGTGACTGCTAATGGATTTAGGGTTTCCTTTGGGGGTGTTGAGAAGGTTCTGGAACTAGACAGATGGTGTTTATACATCACGAATGCACTGAATGTCACTGAATTGTATGCTATAAAATGGCTAAGATGGTAAATTTTGTTATATGTACTTATTGTTGCTGTTGTTTAGTCACTAAGTTGTGTATATGTATTTTATCACAATACAAAATAGGGGAAAAAAAGTAGTAAGCACCCTCTTAAGTGGGCTCATATACTTGATCAAGCTCTGATAGGTTGAGAACAAAACAAAAACACAAGGGGACCAGACACTTGGGTGAATGGAGGCTGCATTCCCCAGCATGACTGGTTTCCAGAGTTTCCTGGCCTCCCTCCCTTGAAGTCGCTTGTTTCTTTCCCTCATGCTGGGTCAGCATCTGCCATAGGTCCCCAGGATCACTCATTCCTGGCACTGTGAGATCCTAGAGGGGGTGAGTCAAAGTTAGTGACTTGGAAACAAGACCCTCCAAGAAGAGGCCGAATGGGTGAGACCAAAATCAAGTGGGCTGTGCTCTCAACTTCTCCGAGCTCTCCAACATCTAGTGCAAATTTTCTCAGTATTTGGTGCTGGATCATCCTTTGCTATGGCAGGGGGTGGTCATCCTGTGCACTGTATGGTGTAGAGCAGCCTCCCTAGCCTCTACCAGCTGGATGCCCATAGCTCCTCCTCAGTAGTGACAAACAAAATTAACTCCAGACATTGCCCATGTCCCTGTGGGGAGCAAAGTTGCCCCCAGTTGAGTACCAGTGGTCTAGAGAGCACAATTGTAATTACTTAGCTGGTCTTTCTACCCAGATTTTGGTTCTTCTCCTTCTCCAACTGGCAAACACCTGTTCATCTTTAAGACTCAGCTTAAATGTCACCTCCTCTGCAAAGCTTTCCTGAACATCTCATCCCAAAACAGATTTAGTCACTTGTTCCTGTCTGCTTCCAAAACAACTCCTCTGTAAGTTTAAACCTCCATGAGTTTAGCTCTTTCATGACCTTCCTTACAATGTGTCATGTTGGAGATACAATTGTCTATGGCACTGGATTTTCAGTTCTTGATGAGAGTAGCTACAAGTTGTTGGATGGTGGCACTTATGCTTACATGTTTCTTATGAAATCTTTAATCCAGTATTGTGAGGCACCTGTTACGATCTCTGTTTTACAGAAGTGGCAGCTGTGTCCCATAGAGGACACACTATTTGTCCAAGGGACCATGGCTCCTGAGTGGTGGAGCCAGGATCTGATCTGCATCTGAATGACCCCAATGCCTATCTTTTCCAACCTCTCTTTTATACTCACCACTTACTGGTGGCTGTTAGTGAATGTCCAGGCTACTTCCAGGACCAGGGCTAGCTTCACCATATCAGACCATTCACACACTCCCTCTCTATATTAATAAAGATTACAAAAGCCACAGCCACAAAGAAAGAAAGAGAGAAACTGTAAGAAGATAAGAGTTCACCGTGTCCTGGGGAGGCAGCCCAGGTCTGCATATTTATTTTCTGGGATTATGGGGATGTAGAACCCTGCTAAGACTGGTATCTGTTCAATCTGGAAAACTGTGGAGACAATAAAAAGATTGATGGTTGTCAGGGGCTCAAGGAGAGAGTAGAAGGGATGAATAGGTAAAACTTGGGATTTTTAAGGTGGTTAAATTCTTCTGCATGATACTATAATGGTGGGTACAGGACATTGTGCATTTGTTAAAACTCGTAGGATGTACGGCACCAAGAGTGAACCCTAATGTAAGCTGTGAGCTTTAGTTAATAATAATGTGTCAGTATTGGGTTAACAATTGTAATACAGTTACCTTATCAATACAGGATGTTAATAATAAGGAAATCTCTGTGCAGGGAGATAGAGGGTACATGGTAATCTTTTGCAGTATTTGCTAAATACTCTGCAAACCTAAAATTACTCTAAAAACTAAATTATATTGATTTTTTTTTAAATTAAAATAAATAGGCACAGAACCATGGCATGGGACCAGGAGAGCAGAGAGGTAGACTGAAGTCTCCTGGCATTGAT
Source organism: Bos indicus x Bos taurus (assembly GCF_003369695.1). Lineage (NCBI taxonomy): Eukaryota > Metazoa > Chordata > Mammalia > Artiodactyla > Bovidae > Bos > Bos indicus x Bos taurus. The sequence continues at coordinate 103,195,918 of NC_040082.1, forward strand.
CTACCAAGAGAACACCTAGTGGGTTTCCTATAAGTAAACTGAGCAACCCTGGAGAAAGAGGGAGAGAGTGTGTGCAATCCAGCTATATGACACTTAGATGAACTCATAGTGGGGCCAGATCCCCACCCAGAAACTCAGGGAACAAAATCCACACATGGACAAATCCTGTGCTCATGTACCACTGCAGGTTTTCCAACTTCAGCAGTAGGGACTTTAGGGGTTGATAATTTTTTTCTGGCTGGGGCTGTAGGGCTGTGGGACTTCCTGGGCTTTAGAGGATGTTGAGCAGCATCCCTGTCACTCTCTAGATGCAGTAGCATCTCCCAGTTGTGACGATCAGAAGTATCCTCACACATTGTCAAGTGTCCCCTGGGGAGAAGAACTGCCCCTGTTTGAGAAACGCAGGTAGCTGTATTGTCTCCATCTTGTCTTACCTGTCTGCCCCCATCCTGGCTCTCTCTTCTCATAAAGCTGTTTAGGTTCCCCTCTCTGCAACCTCCCTCCCATCTCAGCCACCTCCTGCTTCCCTTTTCTCTCCCTATTTTCATCCTTGACTCCTTACCATCAGAGCACCTGTCTACCCTGGTGGCTCCCTAATACTTTACACCCCCCAGGAGGTGACTAGAGCCCCTCAATCCTAAATTCTCTTGTCTATTTCTTTTCTCTACTTCCCCACAATCCTTTTACCTCTGGTTTTTGGCCAGGACAGAAAGAGGAGAGAGGGTAAAATTCAGGCAGGTGTTCTCGGTAATGTGGGGTGTGTGTGTTAGTCGCTCAGTCATGTCTGACTCGTTGCGATCCCATGGACTGTAGCCTGCAAGGCTCCTCTGTCCACAGGATTCTCCAGGCAAGAATACTGGAGTGGGTAGCCATTTCCTTCTCCAGCAGATCTTCTTGACCCAGGGATCAAACTCTGGTCTCCTGCTTTGCTGGAGGATTCTTTACTGTCTGCACCACCAGGGAAGCCAACTTGGGGTGGTAGCTCTTTTCTCTCTGCTTATGTGTTCTCACCTGTCCTGCAAAGCAATCATCACATTATCTTGAAACTGGGAAGTGGAGCCTTGACTGCTGTCCCCACCCCATTGACTCAGATTGCACAGGGAGTTGTCTAAACAGGGTGGCTTCTCTGAGTCTGTGGCAGGTGTTGGCTCCTTAGGTCTGTCCTGCTCAAGTGAGAGCGAGTGATAGTGACCCACCTGGAGCTCTAGGTTCTGCATTTTCCTCTGCCTCACTCCAGCATCTGCCTCACTCCAGCATCTGCTTCACTCCAGCAAGAGGCCCCGGCGTGGTGTTTCCCTGCCAGGGAGGGCTGCAAGGCAAGGAGCCTGCCAGCCTGAGCATGCCAGCCGCTCAGTGGGGTTTAACCTGGGCCTGTCTTCCATCATTTATGCTGCCTTTACTCTCTGCCTGTTGCCTCCTCTCACTGCAGTACCATTGTCCCTGCCTGTGCCTCTGATACAGGTATGCCAGGACTCTGAGGAACCCTGTGAGGCACAGGATAACCCCAGGGAGACTCTGTCCTCACTGTTCCTCCCTCCCTGCCTTCCAGGGGTGAGTTGATTCCCTGTGCTTCTCAGAGGCTCCAGCAGAGTCTAATGCTCTGCAGTTGGGGGGTTTGGGGCCCTGGCTTCTGACTTTGGGAGAAAAGCAGCCTTTTCACTGCCCACTGGGGCTGAGAAAACTACCCAATGTACCTTTCCAGCTTCATTCTTTCCCTTCCAGGTTATTTTCCCAAGTAAACGCCTGTTGTTGTTGTTTTTTAATTTTAAATTATCATGCAAATATTTTTTCTTCTTATCAAATAATTGAAATGCTGTAAATCAGGCTCAAAGTCATGCAATGGCCAGTCACAAGATGACTATGATGAATGTGATGGACATATTTACAGACCTCTGTATGCACTTGTATGTATGTATACAGACCTCTGTATGTACTTGAACAAACACAAGCCCATAAAATAGTAGTGTCGTGGGGTTTTGTTGTGCTTTTTTATTTTGTTTTATTCTTGTAGTGAAATTCACACAACATAAAGTTAACCATTTTAAAATGAACAATTCAGTAGCACTTAGCACATTAACAATGTTGCATAACCATCATCTTTATCTAGTTCTAGAACATTTTTATCATGCAAAGAATTGACTCATTGGAAAAGACTCTGATGCTGGGAGGGGTTGGGGGCAGGAGGAAAAGGGGATGACAGAGGATGAGATGGCTGGATGGCATCACTGACTCGATGGATGTGAGTTTGAGTGAACTCCGAGAGTTGGTGATGGATAGGGAGGCCTGGCGTGCTGCGATTCATGGGGTCGCAAGGAGTCGGACACGACTGAGTGACTGGACTGAGCTGAACTGAACTGAAAGTGGGAGATCCCATCCCATCAGCAGTCCTCCTCCCCCAGGTCATTAGCCCCAGATTAGTGGAAGACACAAATCTGCTTTTTTACCTTATGAATTTGTCTCTGCTGGACATCTCAAATAAATGGAATCATACAATACATAGCCTATAGTGTCTGGCTTTTTTTTGAGATTATAAATACTCAGCATATTTTTGAGATTCACCCATCGTGCAGCAAGCATCAGTGCCTCGTTTCTTTTCATAGCTGAGTAATATTCTATTGTGTGGTTTGACCACATTTTGTGTATTCATTCACACACTGATGATATTCTGCCTTTTGTCTGTGTGAATAGTGTTTCTATGGATATTTGTGTACAAATATTTGATTGAATTATTTTTACTTCTTTGGGGGTATATTCCTAGTAGTGAAATTGCTGGGTCATACAGTGATTCTGGATTTAATTTTTTGATGAACCACCAGACTGCTTTTCATACTGTGTGTTTAACACAGGTCTGATTGTTTTGTAGATATCTTTCTGTAATTTGCTTTCTTACTCAGTATTTTGGAGTGATATTCATGTTAGTTTATGTAGCTCAAGTTTTCTTGACCTTGGCCGTGTTGAGATTGGGGGCTGATGGATCATCTTTTGTGGTGGGGCTATACTGTATTCTGTGTGCTCAGCCATATCCGACTCTCTGTAGCCCCATGGGCCATAGTCTGCCAGGTTCCTCCATCCAAGGAACTTTCCAGACAAGAATACTGGAGTGTGATGCCATTTCCTCCTCCAGGGGATCTTCCTGACCAAGGATCAAGCCCACATCTCTTTCATCTCCTGCTTTGGCAGCTGGGTTCTTTACCACTAGTGCCACCTGGGAAGATTAGCATCCTTGATTTCTAGATGCCACTCTGGTCTTGACAAAATTGCCTCTGCTGCTGCTGCTAAGTCGCTTCAGTCGTGTCTGACTCTGTGAGACCCCATAGACAGCAGCCCACCAGGCTTCCCCATCCCTGGGATTCTCCAGGCAAGAACACTGGAGTGGGTTGCCATTTCCTTCTCCAATGCATGAAAGTGAAAAGTGAAAGTGAAGTCACTCAGTCATGTCCGACTCTGTGCGACCCCATGGACTGCAGCCTACCAGGCTCCTCCATCCATGGGATTTTCCAGGCAAGAGTACTGGAGTGGGGTGCCATTGCCTTCTCTGAAAATTGCCTCTAGATATTGCCAAATGTCACCTAGGGGACAAAATCACCTGTAGGTGAGAACCACTGCTATAGAAACACCTCATTTTTATAAAATCAATTTAATAAAGCTGTTTCACAAATATAGGCAGTATACATTCAAGTGTTAGAGATCTAAGCTTGCTTCTAATGTTTCTCCATTATTAGGAATAATACAGTACATATCTTTGTACATCTTCTACTACAAAGAGGCACTATCTAATTCAAATACAAACCAAGTAGTCAGATAATCATGTCATAAGAAACATGAATCTTAAATTTAAGAAGAATAGTCAAGCTAAACTTCCAAGTGACTGTGCTAATTTACACTCTCATCCATGTGTCAGAAGATCTATTTCCCCCACCCTCACCAATGCTTGATGGTGTGAAACTTAATTTTGCTAATATGGTTGTCAAGCAGTCAAGTGACTTCCAACTGTCCCTTAAAACTGCTTGTCCCTAATTACTACTGGGTTGAAAAATCTCCACTTTTTTCATGTTGGAGTGTACTGATTTACAATGTTGTGTTATCCAGGTGTACAGCAAAGTGATTTAGTTATACATATACATATATCAAGGTTTCTCTGGTGGCTCAGACAGTAAAGAATCTGCCTGCAATGCAGGAGACCCGAGTTCGATCCCTGGGTTGGGAAGATCCCCTGGAGAAGAGAATGGCAATCCACTCCAGCTACAGTCCATGGAGTTGCAGAGTCAGACACGACTGAGTGACTAACTAAATACGTATATCTATTCTTTTTAGATTCGTTTCCCATAAGGTTATTGCAGAGTTTTGAGTAGAGTCCCTTGTGCTATATAGTAGGTCCTTATTGATTATTATATAGATAGTGGTGTGGTATGCTAAGTCGCTTCAGTCATGTCCTACTCTGTGTGACCCTTGGACTGTCCTCTGTCTACGGGATTCTCTTGGTTTCTCTGTCCATGGGACTCTCCAGGCAAGAATACTGGAGTGGGGTACCATTTCCTTCTCTAGGATAAATAGTGGCATATATTTGTTAATCCCAACCTCCTAATTTTTTCCTCCACCACACCTTTCCCCTTTGGTAACCATACATTTGTTTTCTAAGTCTATGAGTCTGTTTCTGTTTTGTAAATAAGTTCATTTGTATCACTTTTTCAGCTCAGTTCAGCTCAGTCATGTCTGACTCTTTGTGACCCCATGGACTGCAGCATGCCAGGCTTCCCTGTCCATCACCAACTCCCAGAGCTTGCTCAAACCTATGTCCATCAAGTCAGTGATGCCATCCAACCATCTCATTCTCTGTCACCTCATCTCCTGCATCTCCTGTACTGGCAGGCAGATTCTTTACCACTGTACCATCTGGGGAGCTATGTATCATATTTTGGATTCCACAAATAAGCAATATCATACAATATTTGTCTTTCTCTGTCTGACTTACTTCACTTAGTATAATAGTTTCTAGTTGCATCCATGTTGCTGCAAGTGGCAATATTTCATTCAGTTTTATGGCTGAAACTCCATCATATATATGTACCACACTTTCTTTTTTTTTTTTTTTCACACTTTCTTAATTCATCTGGCATTGTACATTTAGCTTGTTACCATGTCTTGGCTATAAATGCTGCAATGAACATTGGGGTGCCTGTATTTTTTGAATTATGGTTTTCTCTGAATATATACCTAGAAGTGGGATTGCTAGATCAGATGGTAGCTCTATTTTTTTTTTTTTAAAGGAACATACATACTGTTCTCTGTATAGACTGTCACAATTTACATTCTCACCAATGGTGTAGGAAGGTTCCCTTCTCTCTACACTCTGTGTAATATTCATTGCTTGTAGACTTTAATGATGGACATTCTGACCAGTGTGAGGTGATACCTCATTGTAGATTTGATTTTAATTTCTCTAATAATTAGCAGAGTTGAGCATCTTTTCATGTTTTATTTATTTTGGCCTTCTCTATGTCTTCTTTGGAGAAATGTCTATTTAGATCTTCTACCCACTTTTTAATTTTTTTTTCCTTTTCTTTTTTATGCTGTTGAGCTACATGAGCTGTTTGTATACTTTGGAGATTAATCCTTTGTTGGCTGCATCTTTTGCAAATATTATCTCTCATCCTGTGGTTTGTCTTTTCATCTTGTTTATGGCTTCCTTTGCTGTGTAATGCTTTTAAGTTTAATTAGGTTATATTTGTTTATGTTTGTTTTTATTTTCATTACTCTAGAAGGTGTATCCAGGAAGATACTGCTGCAATTTATGTCAAAGAATATTCTGCCTATGTTTTTCTATAAGAGTTTTATAGTACCTGGTCTTACCTAAGGTCTTTAATCTATTTTCAGTTTATTTTTGTTGTGGTGTTAGAGAATGTTCTAATTTCATTCTTTTGCAAAATCTCCATTGTTTATTAACCATATGGGTTCCCTTTTTTGATTGCCTATTTAAAACTTTTTCTCTATTTTTTTAAAGATTGTTTTGTTCTTATTGGTTTGCAGGCATATTATTAGAGATTTTTTAAAATAAATTTATTCATTTTAATTGGAGGCTAATTACTTTACAGTATTGTAGTGGTTTTGCCATACATTGCCATGAATCAGCCACGGGTGTACATGTGTTCCCCATCCTGAACCCCCCTCCCACCTTAGAGATTCTAAATACTCATTTTGCCAACTAAACTTTTTCCTTTGCCTTCTATTTCTTGTGCCTTAATACGGTTCCTGTCAGAAACTTTCTACTTGGTCTCTTCTAATAGTTTTATACTGAAGGTTCAAGGGTTAAAAACTGCAGTTTGTGGGTCCACTGCCTGTTTTTATGAATAAAGTTTTATTGGAACGTGGTCATGACAATTTGTTGACATATTGGCTGTGACTGGTGTGTGCCACAATAGCAGAGTTAAATAGTTGTGACAGATATGTGACCTGCAAAGTTGAAAATATTTACCATCTGATCTTTACATAGAAGTTTGCCAAGCTCTCAAAATTTAATCTACAAAAAATATGTTGCAAACATTTCAGATTTGGTTTCAACTTATTTTTTTAATTTAAATTTATTTATTTTAATTAGAGGCTAATTACTTTACAATATTGTATTGATTTTGCCATACATCAACATGAATCTGCCACGGGTGTACACGTGTTCCCAATCCTGAACCCCCCTCCCACCTCCCTCCCCATACCATCCCTCTGGGTCATCTCAGTGCACCAGCCCCAAGCTTCCTGTATCCTGCATTGAACCTGGACTGGTGATTCGTTTCTTATATGATATTATACATGTTTCAATGCCATTCTCCCAAATCATAGCCCCTCTCCCTCTCCCACAGAGTCCAAAAGACTGTTCTATACATCTGTGTCTCTTTTGCTGTCTCGTATACAGGGTTATCATTACCATCTTTCTAAATTCCATATATATGCGTTAGTATACTGTATTGGTGTTTTTCTTTCTGGCTTACTTCACTCTGTATAATCGGCTCCAGTTTGAGACTTTATTTTCTTTAGAATGGTTTTAGATTCACAGCAAAATTGAAGAGGAAAGCACAGAGATTTCCCATATACTGTCTGTCCCCCCACCCCCAACATGTACAGGGGCTCCCATTATCAACATCCTCAACCTGAGTGGTATATTTATTACAATCATTGAACATACATTGGTACACCATCATGACCAAAGTTCATTGTTTACATTGTCCTTCACTCTCATACATTTTCTGGATTTCAACAAATGTTTAATGAGATGTATTCATCAGTATTATACCATGTGGAGTATTTTCACTGCCCTAACCATCCTCTGTGTTCTGCCTATTTATCCATCTGTCACTGCTAACCTCTGGCAACCACCAACCTTTTTACTCTCTCCATGGGTTTGCTTTTCCTACCGTGTCATTCAGTTGGAATTATACAGTAGGTAGCCCTTTGAGATGGGCTTCTTTCATTTCTTTGTGTGCATTAAAGGCTCTTCAATTGTTTTATGGCTTGATAGATCACTTTTGTTTGTTTGTTTGGATTTCTTGCACTTAATAATAGTTTCTTGTCTGGATGTTTCACAGTATTTATCTATTCACCCACTCCAGGATATCTTGGTTTCTTCAAGTTTTGACAGTTATGAAGAAACCTGCGTAAACATCCATGTGTAGGTTTTAGTGTGAACTGAAATGAGTATTTGGGTAAATACTAAGGAGTGTGATTGATGGATTGCATAGCAAGAGTATGTTTAGTTTTGTAAGACACAGCCAAACTGTTCTAAATGACTGTGCCTTTTCACATTCCCTGCAGTGAGTGAGAGATCCTATTGTTCCACATCCTTGCTAGCGTTTAATGTTATCAGGATTCCAGATTTTAGCCATTGTGATAAAGTTTATTTTTAATGGCTAACATTATCTCAGCACAGTTTAATAAATAACCCACTGATTTGCAATGCCACCCTTTTTAATATAGCAAATTTATTTACACATGGGGCTTTCCATGACACTTATGCTGTTCTACTGTTTTACATGTCTATTTCTGTACAAGATAATGTTATTTTAAAAAATTATTTTAGTTTTCTAACTTAACTTTCAGTTTAGTTCAGTTCAGTCGCTCAGTCATGTCCGACTCTTTGCGACCCCATGAATCGCAGCACGCCAGGCCTCCCTAACTTAACTTTAGTGGTAGTAAAATGTTTATAGTATGTTATTTGTGTACTATAATTGTATGGTAGCATAGTAGTTCATGCTGTCTGATTTAGACACTACTCACTCTGATCCTTGAAGTAAGCCAAAAAGAAAAACACCAATACAGTACACTAATGCATATATATGGAATTTAGAAAGATGGTAACGATAACCCTGTATGCGAGACAGCAAAAGAGACACAGCTGTATAGAACAGTCTTTTGGACTCTGTAGAAGAGGGAGGGTGGGATGATTTGGGAGAATGGCATTGAAACATGTATAATATCATATAAGAAATGAATCACCAGGCCAGGTTCAATGCAGGATACAGGAAGCTTGGGGCTGGGGAACTGGGATGACCCAGAGGGATGATATGGGGAAGGAGGTGGGAGGGGGGTTCAGGATTGGGAACACGTGTACACCTGTGGCGGATTCATGTTGATGTATGGCAAAACCAATACAATATTGTAAAGTAATTAGCCTCTAATTAAAATAAATAAATTTAAATTAAAAAACAAACAAACAAAAAGAAGCTACTCACTCTGATCCTGATAACCTTCTTAGATTATAATTATTAATATATAAACAGGTGTATATGTGAATCATTAATTCTCACAATAATTGCATGAGTTAGGTATTCATGGCCTCCCAGTTTTCCAAGTTTAAGAAACAAAGGCATAGAAAGGTTAAATAACTTGGCCAAGCTATTCAGCCATGAAGAATTCGTTGCTTGGTTTGTATGTGTGTGTTGTTTTGTTACAATGTTTATGTCACCTTTTTAAGTTTCATTTGTACAAAATTGCGTGTCTGTTCTGTAGAGTAGACCCTTGACAGTGTGCTCATCACCAAAAATTTAGTTTCTCCAACTTAGATGTAGAGAACAAACTACTGGTTACGTGAATACTTAACTCATGTGCCTCCTTGGGGAGGAACAATTCAGGAGCAGGGAAAGAAGAGGTACAAACTGTTACATATAAAATAAACATAAGGGTATGCTGTACAGCATAGGGAATATAGTCAACATTTTATAATGAGAATAAATGGGTATAACATTTAAAAATTGTAAATTACTATATTGTACACCTGTAACTTACATTAATATAATGTTTCACATCAACTATAATTCAATTTAAAAAGTAGTTGTTATCCATCAACATACAGTTGACCCCTTTATCCAATTTTCCCTTCTCACTATTTCCCATCTGACAACATCTACTCTGTTTTCCATATCTATGTGTTTGTTTTTGTTTGATTTGGTTTGTCCATTTATTTGGCATTTTTGTTTATTCTTTTTTATATTTCATGTATGAGTGAAATGTATGGTATTTGTTTTTCTCCTTCTGACTTATTTCACTTAGCATAATACCTCCAACATGTATATATATGTGTATGTATACATATATATAATCCTTAAAAGGTGAAATCCTGCCATTTATGACTTCATGGATGGATGTTGAGGGTATTATGCAAGATAATCAGGCAAGAATATTGGAGTGGTTGCCATTTCCTTCTCCAGAGGATCTTCCAAACTCAGGGACTGAACTCTTATCTCCTGTATTGCCTACGTTGGCAGGCAGATTCTTTACCACTGAGCCACTGGGGAAGCTGGTAAAAGATGAAATCTTGCCAACTATGACATCATGGATGGATACTGAGGGTATTATGCTAAGTGAAATAAGTCAGCTGGAGAAAGACAAATAACATACAATTTCATTCATACAAGGAATTTAGAAAACTAATAAACAAATAACCCCCCCCAAAAAACCCAAATAAGTGAACAAACAAAACCTAACAAAAACAAAAATGTACATATGGAAAAAAGTAGATGTTACCAAAGGGGAAATAAGGGGAAGGGCAAACTGGGTAAGGGAACGACTATCTGGGGCTATGGATAATAACTAATTTTTAAATTGAATTATAGTTAATGTACATCATTATCCCTTGGAGGAGAGCATGGCAACTCATTCCAGTATTCTTACCTAGAGAATCCCATGGACAGAGGATCCTGGCAAGCTATAGTCCACAGGGTTGCAAAGAGTTAGACATGACTGAAATGACTGAGCACACACACACATATACAAAAAAAAAAGATCTTAATGACCCAGATAATCACAATGGTGTGATCACTCACCTATCGCCAGGCATCCTGGAGTGTGAAGTCAAGTGGGCCTTAGGAAGCATCACTATGAACATAGCCAGTGGAGGTAATGGAATTCCAGCTGAGCTCTTTCAAATCCTAAAAGATGATGCTGTGAAAGTGCTGCACTCAACATGCCAGCAAATTTGGAAAACTCAACAGTGGCTACAGGACTGAAAAATGTCAATTTTCATTCTAATCCCAGAGAAAGGCAATGCCAAAGAATGTTCAAACTACTGCACAATTGCCCTCATCTCACGTGCTAGTGAAGTAATGATCAAAATTACCCAAGCTAGGCTTCAATAGTACATGAACTGAGAACTTCCAGATGTTCAAGCTGGATTAATAATAGGCAGAGGAAACCACAGATCAAATTGCCAATATCTGTTGGACCATAGAAAAAACAAGAGAATTCTAGAAAAACGTCTACTTCTGCTTTATTGACTCTGCTAAAGCTTTTGGCTGTGTGGATCACAACAAACTGTGGGAAATTCTTAAAGAGATGGGAATACCAGACCACCTGACCTGCCTCCGCAGAAATCTGTATGCAGGTCAAGAAGCAACAGTTAGAAGCAGACATGGAGCAGTGGACTGGTTCCAAATTGGGAAAGGAGTATGTCAAGGCTGTATATTGTCATCCTGCTTGTTTAACTTATATGCAGAGTACATCTTGCAAAATTCTGGGCTGGATGAAGCACAAGCTGGAATCAAGACTGCTGGGAGTAATATCAATAACCTCAGATATGCAAATGATACCACCTTAATGGCAGAAAGTGAAGAGGAACTGAAGAGCCTCTTAATTAAGGTGAAAGAGAAGAGTGAAAAAGTTGGCTTAAAACTCAGCATTCAAAGAACTAAGATCTGGTCCCATCACTTCATGGCAAATCGGTGGGGAAACAATGGAAATAGTGACAGACTTCATTTTCTTGAGCTCAAAAGTCATTGCAGATGGTGACTGCAGCTTGCTCCTCGGAAGAAAAGCTATGACAAACCTAGACAATATATTAAAAAGCAGAGTCATTACTTTGCCAACAAAGGTCCATATAGTAAAAGCTGTGGTTTTTCCAGTAGTCATGTACAGATGTGAGTTGGACCGTAAAGAAAGCTGAGTGCCAAAGAATTGATGCTTTTGATCTGTGGTGTTGGAGAAGACTCTTGAGAGTCCCTTGGAGTGCAAGGAGATACAACCAGTCCATCTTAAAGGAGATCAGTCCTGAGTGTTCCTTGGAAGGACTGATGCTGAAGCTGAAGCTCCAATACCTTGGCCACCTGATGCAAAGAGCTGGCTCATAAGAAAAGGCTCATACCTTTCCCTGATGCTGGGAAAGATTGAAGGCAAAAGGAGAAAGGAGCATCAGAGGATGAGATGGTTGGATGGCATCACTGACTTGATGGACACAGGTTTTAGAAAGCTCTGGGAGTTGGTGATGGACAGGGAAGCCTGGGTTGCTGCAGTCCATGGGTTCTCAAAGAGTTGGACATGACTGAAAGACTGAACTGAAGTGCGATAAGTAAAAAAGAGAAAGACAAGTACCACGTGCAAAACATATATCACTTACATCTGGAAGCTAAAAAAATAATCAAACATGTAAAGACCTGAATGGTAGTTATCAGGAAATAGAGGAGTGGAGTAGTAAGACTGGTGTTTTTAGGGGTACAAAATTGCAATGAATAGTAAATAAGTCATAGAGAATATAGTGAATAGTATAGACAGCAATATTGTACTACAATCATAAAACTTGCTGAAAAACTAAAACTGATTTATCCCAACCAGTTAAGAGAAAGGAAAATTGTTTAACGTGATAGAGGTGGGGAATTTCACTGCAATGGAAGTCATATCGCTATATATAAATGTGTCAAAGTAAAGCTTTATACACCTTAAATTTATACAATGTTATATGTCAATATATGTCAATGTAAGTACTTTATATGTCAATAAAGTATTTACATGAATAAAAATATATTGTTTCTATCCTTAAAAGAGAAACATTCTAATATTGGGAAGCATTCCTGCTCAGTCACTAAGTTGTGTCCAACTCTTTGCAACACTGCCGCACTCCAGGCTCATCTGTCCTCCACTATCTCCTGGAGTTTGCTCAAATTCATGACCATTGAGTTAGTGATGCTATCCAAACATCTCATCCTCTGCTGTCCCTTTCTCCTTTTGCCTTCAACCTTTCCCAGCATCAGGGTCTTTTCCAATGAGTTAGCTCTTTGCATCAGGTGGTCAAAATATTGGAGCTTCAGTTTCAGCTTCAGCATCAATCTTTCCAATGAATATTCAGGGTCGATTCCCTTTAGGAGTGACTGGTTTGATCTTGTTGCTGTCCAAGGGACTCTCAAGAGTCTCTTCCAGCACCACAATTCAAAAGCATCAATTCCTTGGTTCCCAGCCTTATTTATGGTCCAACTTTCGAATCTGTACATGACTACGGGAAGTGATGTCTGCTTTTTCACTGTCTGGGTTTGTCATAGCTTTCCTTCCAAGGAGGAAGCATCTTTTAATTTCATAGCTGCACTCACTGTCTGCAGTGATTTTGGAGGCCAAGAAAATAAAATCTGTCACTGCTTCCATATTTAGTTTATTTCAAAAGCAATTAGGTCTAAAAAGAGTCTTTAAAGAGGCTGGGCAAAGGGGTTCTTGCTGAGAAGAAGTTTCTGGAGGGCACCCTTCAGATCTCGGTTCCTCAGGCCATAGATGAAGGGGTTCAGCATGGGGGTGACCATGGTGTACATCACTGTGGCTGCCATGTCCCTCTGGGTGGTGTGTGTGGATACAGGGTTGAAGTAGACCCCAATGATAGTCCCATAGAAGAGACAGACAACACAAAGGTGAGAGCCACATGTGGAGAATGCTTTCCATCTGCCCTGGACAGAAGGCACCTTCCACACAGTCACAGCAATGGGTGTATAGGAGGCCATGATGCACACAAAAGAGATGAGAACCACTGGGCCCCCAAGGACCAACACCAGCATCTCATTGACTTGGGTGTCAGAGCAGGAGAGCTTGATCAAGGCATTGATATCACAGAAGAAGTGTGGGATCCTATTGGTGCAAAAGGACAAGTGGGACATCAGGATAGCGTGGACCATGGAGATGAGGTTGGCTGAGATCCAGGGTATCACCACCAGCAAAGTACACCGAAGGACACTCATGATTGTCATGTAGTGCAGTGGGCTGCAGATGGCCAGGTAGCGGTCATAAGCCATGGCTGAGAGAAGCATGCTGTCAGCTGCCCCAAAGGTGATGAAGAAATACATCTGGGCCAGGCAAGCTGAGAAGGAGATGGTGGTGAGCCCACACAGATGGTTCACCAGCATCTTGGGGATGGTGGTGGAGGTAAAGCAGATGTCAAGAAGAGACAAGTTGCTGAGGAAGAAATACATGGGGCTGTGGAGGTGAGGGTCCAAGATGATGGCCAGGATGGTGAGAAGATTCCCCAGGCACCCACTCAAATACAGAATGCAGGACAGGCTGAAAAGCACCTGCCTCTGCAGGGGCTGCTGGGAGAGGCCGAGGAGGATGAATTCAGAGACTTGGGTCTGATTGTCCATGTCCAGGCAGTGCTAAAGCCAGAAATAGGGGCATCAACAGTGGGAAGAAAACAGATTACCTCACTGCTCTTTCAAACCCATCCCTGAAGATGCATCTCACTTAACCACGCTGAGCCTAGTTTCCCCATCTGTTGCTGCTGCTACTGCTGCTAAGTCGCTTCAGTCGTGTCCAACTCTGTGTGACCCCATAAACGGCAGCCCACCAGGCTCCCCTGTCCCTGGGATTCTCCAGGCAAGAACACTGGAGTGGGTTGCCATTTCCTTCTCCAATGCATGAAAGTGAAAAGCGAAAGTGAATTTGCTCAGTCGTGTCCGACTCCCCATCTGTTATATGGGACTAATTTTTCTAATTCCTTAGGATTGTTATAAGGATTAAGTGAGAAAAACAGGATAAGGGGATTAAATCCATAGCTGATGTGTTATATGGACAAACATTTTTATTTGTGGGAACTCTTAGTGATATTATCAAAATAAAGAGTCTTACATTAATTAGCTTGATTGTGGCAATTATTTCAGAGTGTATACATGTATCAAAGCTTCAAGTCTTACATCTTAGTTATACACAATTTTTGTCAATTATTCCTTAATTAAGATAGGGATAAAAGACATAAAATGAAAATAAACAGCCTAGGCACTTTTTAGGGTTTGGTATTTAAAAGAAATAGTAAAAGTGATTAAAGACAAACTCTGAAAACACACCTGGGTTTCAGTTCCAGTTCTGCCACTTACTGGCTGTGTGATTTAGCCAAGGTACATAACTTTCTGTGCCTTGGCCCAGATGGTAAAGAATCTGCCTGCAATGTGGGAGACCTGGGTTCAATCCCTAGGTCAGGAAGATCCCCTGGAGAAGGGAATGGCTACCTGCTTCAATATTTTTGCCTGGAGAATTCCATGGACAGAGGGACCTGGGGGGCTATACAGTCCATAGGGTCACAAAAGAGTCAAACACAACTGAGCGCTTAACACTTTGGTCCTTTGCACCTGCTGTCTCCTGCTTGGAAGCTTCTAGCCTCCAGCTTCACCTCACTTAAGTTGCCTCCACTTCTTCAGGGTCCCTTCCCTGTTCCTCTCCTCTTTGGGGTGGAGCCTAGTGGTTCTCATCCTGGCACTACTGACATTTGATGCTGAATCATATTTTTGTTTGTGGTGCAGACTGTCTTATATATTATTGTATGACGTTGAACACCTGGCTTTGACCCACTGAATGCCAATAGCATTCCTCCTATCTCCAGTTGTAAGGAGCAAAAATATCTTGAATAACACCTCTTGAGCAGAGTAGAAATTTCCCCCAGTTAGGGATCACTGACACCCATGGTTAAAGCATGACAGACTCTCTCCTCCCCTCAGCATCTATACAAGTTGACTAAGTTAGAGTGGTCTGTGTGAGCGTGCATGTATGTTCAGTCACTTTAGTCGTGTCCAGCTCTTTCTGACCCCATGGACCATAACCCTCCAGGATCCTCTGTTCATGAGATTTTCCCAGCAGGAATACTGGAGTGGGCTGCCATGCCCTCCTCCAGGGGATCTTCTTGACCCAGGGATTGAATCTGCTTGTGTCTTTTGCACTGCTGAGCCACTGGGGAAGTCCTTAGAGTGGCACAGTGACCTTTATTCTATGCAATCCACAATGAGCTAACCTCTTAACAATTATCATCCCATTTAACCTTCAGCCACATCATGAGCCAACAGCTGAGGCTCCAAACCTGACTCCTGCATGGATCTGGGATCCAGCTCATGCTCTGATCCAAATATCCACTCTCTTGACCAACTCACAATACCCCTACCCATCTATGAGTCACTGATACCAGGTAACCTAAGTCCTTGTGGATGAAACTGATCAGAGAGTACCCCTAACCTCTGAAGGCAAGTTTGGTGGGGGAGGATCTTCCCTGAGATCAGCTCGATTGTGGCTTGTCTTCTTGATGCCTTATTAACCAATAACTACTATACCTCTATCAGATTCCAGGACCTCTCAACCCATCAAGAGTCCTGTTTCCAGGGATTTGGGATTCCTGCAGCCTCTACTTTGTCTTGCAACTGTGGATGAAGAGTAGGCTTTCTCAGAGAACACACAGCAGAATCACACTAACAGATTAATATCAGAATCTCTGGCCTTCAGGTATGATCCCCGGAGAACCTTGTTAGAGTGACTACAATTAGTTCATCTTCCCCAGTGAAGCCTTTGAGTCTAGGACCCCTGAGGGAAAGAGCTTTTGTCCCAGGAGCATTGCCATTCTTCAAATCTGTCTCTTTTGGCTGCCAGATGGTTAGCATGGAAGTCAGTTTTTCCAGTGAAGAAGATTTTAGATATGTTATTCCTGAAAACAGTTGTGTGTGTTCTCAGGCATTCAGTCATGTCTCTTTGTGACCCCATGGACTGTAGCCCACCAGGCTCCTCTTGTGCATGGGATTTTTTAGGCAAGAATACTGGAGTGAGTTGCCATTTCTTCCTCAAGGGATCTTCCCAACCCAGGGATCAAACCCACTGTCTATTGCATTTTCTGCATCAGCAAGCAGATTCTTTACCACTAGTGCCACCTGGGAAGCCCCTTGAAAACAGTTATGATGTGTTAAGGATTTGTAATGTGGCTGGAGCTGTGCAGAGCATGCAACATCCTATGCTTCTTACAAAAGCCCAATGAGGAAGGAAGCAGAAACTCTCACTTGTCCATTGTTCACCCAGCCTGAAGTGGCAGATTTAGCATTCAAATCTAGGTAGTCTGACTCCAGGGACAAACTAATGAATGCAAATGTCTCTCAGCACACATAAAGAGATATTCATTCCTTTGAATGGCTGAACAATATTACATTGTATTTATACACCTAGTTTGTTTATCCATTCATCTGCTGACAGACAGTTGAGTTGTTTTCCATCTTTTGGCCATTACAAATAGCACTGTTGTGAACATTCATGGATAAATGTTTGAGTCCCTATTTTTAATTCTTTGGGGTTCAGTTCAGTGCAGTGCAGTCTCTCAGTCATGTCTGACTCTTTGCGACCCTGTGAATCACAGCATGCCAGGCCTCCCTGTCCATCACCAACTCCCGGAGTTTACCCAAACTCATGTCCATTGAGTCGGTGATGCCATCCAGCCATCTTATCCTCTGTCGTCCCCCTATCCATAAGTGGAATTTCTGGGTCATATAGTAATTGTATCCTTTGAGGAACTGCTGAACTGCTTTCCATAGTGGTGGCACAGTTTTACATTCCCACCAGCAATGTATAGTGGTTCTGAGATAGAGTGGGACCTGGGACCCTTTACAGGAGTGCTTTGTTGTTTTTGTTGTTGTTTAGTCACCAAGTCATGTCTGACTCTTTACGACCCCATAGACTCTAGCTCACCAGGCTCCTCTATCCATGGGATTTCCCAGACAAAAACACTGGAGCAGGTTGCCCTTTCCTTCTCCAGGGGGATCTTCCCGACCCAGGGATCTAACCCAGGTCTCATGAGTTGCAGGATTCTTTACTACTGACCCACCTGGGCAGCCCTACCGGAGTCCTTGCATCTGGTCAAATGTCTCCTTGAGCAACAGAATACAAAGAAACCATAAGGGACTAAAAATAACCGTGAATAAACAAGTGTAGTCTGAGCAACATGAACAATAAGATACAAAAAGACAACAAACCAGCAAGCCATTTCTGAGATGCCAAGAGCACAAGAAGGGTACTGTACATGACAGCACTACCAAGGGGATGGGCAGCCACCTAAGCTATGCCTCCGGTCTAACCCACTGATCCCAGCATCCGATTTAAGAAACCCGCTTGCACCCTGCCCCCACTTCCGCCCGACGAAACTGAGAACCTAGCAAGGGCACCTGTTTCTTGTTTTTGCTCCCTTCTGCTGCAGCATGAGCCCCAGTAAAGTCTTACTTGAAATTCTCATCTGGCCTTCTAGCAACTTCCACTGATTAAAGAGCCCAAGGGCCTGAATTTAGCAGTTCCAGTTTCTCCACATAGCTTTCAACACTTGCTATTTTCTGTTGTTTAAAAAAATTTAGTCATTTCATTTCTTCCACGTTGTCCATTTTATTGGCATATAATTGCTGATAGTAGTCTCTTATGATCCTTTGTATTTCTGTGTTGTCTGTTGTGATCTCTCCATTTTCATTTCAATTTTATTGATTTGATTTTTCTCCCTTTGTTTCTTGATGAGTCTGGCTAATGGTTTGTCAATTTTATTTATCCTTTCAAAGAACCAGCTTTTGGCTTTGTTGATTTTTGCTATGGTCTCTTTTGTTTCTTTTGCATTTATTTCTGCCCTAATTTTTAAGATTTCTTTCCTTCTGGGGTTCTTCATTTCTTCCTTTTCTAGTTGCTTTAGGTGTAGAGTTAGGAAATATACCATGTTCATGGATCAGAAGAATCAATATAGTGAACATGAATATACTACCCAAAGCAATCTATAGATTCAATGCAATCCCTATCAAGCTACCAATGGTATTTTTCACAGAGCTAGAAAAATAATTTTACAATTTGTATAGAAATACAAAAAACCTCGAATAGCCAAAGCAATCTTGAGAAAGAAGAATGGAACTGGAGGAATCAACCTGCCTGACTTCAGTCTCTACTACAAAGCCACAGTCATCAAGACAGTATGGTACTGGCACAAAGACAGAAATATAGATCAATGGAATAAGATAGAAAGCCCAGAGATAAATCCACGCACCTATGGACACCTTATCTTTGACAAAGGAGGCAAGAATATACAATGGAGAAAAGACAATCTCTTTAACAAGTGATGCTGGAAAAACTGGCCAACCACTTGCAAAAGAATGAAACTAGAACACTTTCTAACACCATACACAAAAATAAACTCAAAATGGATTAAAGATCTAAACATAAGACTAGAAACTATAAAACTCTTAGAGGAGAACATAGGCAAAACACTCTCCGACATACATCACAGCAGGATCCTCTATGACCCACCTCCCAGAGTAATGGAAATAAAAGCAAAAATAAACAAATGGGACCTAATTAAACTCAAAAGCTTCTGCACAACAAAGGAAACTATAAGCAAGGTGAAAAGACAGCCTTCAGAATGGGAGAAAATAATAGCAAATGAAGCAACCGACAAACAACTAATCTCAAAAATATACAAGCAACTCCTGAAGCTCAATTCCACAAAAATAAATGACCCAATCAAAAAGTGGGCCAAAGAATTAAATAGACATTTCTCCAAAGAAGACATACAGATGGCTAACAAACACATGAAAAGATGCTCAACATCACTCATTATCAGAGAAATGCAAATCAAAACCACTATGAGGTACCATTTCACACCAGTCAGAATGGCTGCAATCCAAAAGTCTACAAGCAATAAATGCTGGAGAAGGTGTGGAAAAAAGGGAACTCTCTTACACTGTTTGTGGGAATGTAAACTAGTACAGCCACTCTGGAGAACAGTGTGGATTCCTTAAAAAACTGGAAATAGAACTGCCTTATGACCCAGCAATCCCACTGCTGGGCATACACACTGAGGAAACCAGAATTGAAAGAGACACATGTACCCCGATGTTCATCGCAGCGCTGTTTATAATAGCCAGGACATGGGAGCAACCTAGATGCCCATCATCAGATGAATGGATAAGAAAGCAGTAGTACATATACACAATGGAGTATTACTCCGCCATTAAAAAGAATACATTTGAATCAGTTCTAATGAGGTGGATGAAACTGGAGCCTATTATATAGAGTGAAGTAAGCCAGAAGGAAAAACACCAATACAGTATACTAACGCATATATACGGGATTTAGAAAGATGGTAACGATAACCCTGTGTACGAGACAGCAAAAGAGACACAGATGTATAGAACAGTCTTTTGGACTCTGTGGGAAAGGGAGAGTGTGGGATGATTTGGGAGAATGGCATTGAAACATGTATAATATCATATAAGAAACGAATCGTGAGTCCAGGTTCAATGCAGGATACAGGATGCTTGGGGCTGGTGCACTGGGATGACCCAGAGGGATGGTACGGGGAGGGAGTTGGGAGCGGGGTTCAGGATGGGGAACACGTGTACACCCGTGGCAGATTCATGTTGATGTATGGCAAAACCAGTACAATATTGTAAAGTAATTAACCTCCAATTAAAATAAATAAATTTAATTTAAAAAAAAACTTAAAATCAGATTCTAAAACTTAAAAAAAATATTTAGTCATTCCAGTGAGAGTGAAGTGATACTTCACTGTGGTTTTGATTTGTATTTCCCTGATGACTAACGATGTTGTTCATCTTTGTTTTTATTTTTTTACTTTTCAAAGCAGTTTATTAGACAATATTTATTACTATGAAGTAGTGTGAATTAACTGATATGATGATTTAAAAACAAACAGGAAACCCCTTTGTATGCTGTCTTAGCCTGGGTTCCTCAGAAAAAGTCTCTGAGAGGGAGATGTTCAGGCAGTTTATGGAGGAGGCTCTCGGAATATCTGTAAGAGATGAGGCAACCAAGATTAGTCAGAGGCTGGTATGATCTGCAAGCTAATCCCTTCAAAGTTTTCCCTTTGAGGCAAGGGGGCTGAGCCCCTGTACCACCGGCCCCACTCCCTCACATCCAGACATTGGGTATTGGCTGGCTGTTAGTAAAGAATCTGCCTGCACTGTAGGAGACCTGAATTTGATCCCTGAGTCAGGAAGATCTCCTGGAGAAGGAAATGGGTGCTCACTCCAATATCTTGCCTGGAGAATCCCATGGACAGAGGAGCCTGGTGGGCTTCAGTCCATGGGGTTGCAAGAGTCAGACACGACTTAGCAACTAAACCATCACCATCACAGTGCTGGAGAGGACATTACCTGGTTAAAGCAGTTCCTTCAGCTGGGGGAAATTCTGTTTTCCAGAAGTGACTCAACTGTGAGCCTTCTGCAGCCAGCTTTTCTCACAGCTGGGCAAATGATTTCCTGGATCCTAAAGGGGACCTTTGTGGCACATTACAGCATCCCCTAAATCTGATTATTACCTTGTTCCAAATGTCCACTTGCCATGTTGTTGTTGTTCAGCTGCTTAGTCGTGTCCAACTCTCTGTGTCCCTATGGACTGCAGCATGCCAGGCTTCCATGTCCTTCACTGTCTACCCGAGTCTGCTCAAACTCATATCCATTGAGTCAGTGATGCCTTCCAAACCTCTCATCTTCTGTCATCCTCTTCTCCTCCCCTCAGTCTTTCCCAGCATCAGGCTCTTTTCCAATGAGTCGGCTCTTTGCATTAGGTGGCCAGAGAGTCCAATACTCTCTGGCCATCTTTGTTTTTAAAAGAGAAACTGTAGGTTTATTGGTATTGGAAGTGAAAATCTCATGAATACTTCTTTTCTTAGCAGCTTTTTTTGTGTGTTGACACATGCTACAAAGTGTATGAACTTCAAGAGCATCACTGTAACTGAGAGAAGCCAAACACAAAAGGAAATGTATCATATAATTCCACGTATATGAAAAGTCCAGAATAGGCAAATCCATAGAGACAGGAAGTAGATAGTAGTTTCTGGGGGATAGGGGAGTGGAGAACGGGGAGTGACAACTTAATGAGTATGAGGTCTCTTTGGGGTGAAGGAGATATTTTGGAATGAGATGTGATAGTTGTACAACATTGCACGTGCAATAAATCCCACTGAATTGCTCATTTTTAAATTGTTGATTAAAAGTAGAAACAGACTCACAGATGTCAAAAGCAAATTTATGGTTATCAGAGAGGAAATGTTGGGAGGGGGAATTAAGAGCTTGGGTTTGACATACATACTACTATATATAAAAGAGATAACCAATAAGAACCTACAGTATGGTAGAGGGAACTCTACTTAATATTATGTAATAACCTATATGGGAAAATAATAAATACATGTATAACTGAATCACTTTGCTATATACCTGAAACTAAGACAACATTGTAAATCAACTATACGTCAATATAAAACAAAAATGAAAAAATGAATAATGCTGCTATGAATATATATATATATATATATATATATATATATATATATATATATATATTCTTTACCACTGTGCCACCTGGGAAGCCCCATGTAAGGGGAATTATAGAGTATTTGTTTTTCTTTGACTTCCTTCTTTCACTTAGCATAATGTCCTCAAGGTTCGTTCACATTGTCTCATATGGAAGAGTTTATTTCTTCTTTAAGGCTGAATAATATTCCACTGTATGTATGGACCACATTTTATTTATCCACCTATCCATCAGGAGACATTTAAATTGCTTTACTACTCAGACAGCCTGGGTATGCCAAAACCAATACAATATTGTAAGATAAAAATAATAATAATAAATGTTACTCCAGTTGTTTGGGCTGTGTGAACCTGCACAGTTGATTTAGTCTGAGTTCAACTGCTTCATTTAGAAGAATTATTTTGGAAAGAAAAACACTTGAAAATGATAGTACTTTTTGTTGTTGATGAGCTTAGGCATTAATTCAAACAACATTGAGGTACTCAGCTTACTTTATGAAAGTAAATATAAATTAAGATATTATTCAATACCAGCATACTGGCAGCACAATTGATATGCTATACACATAACTTGGCTTCCCAGATAGCTCAGTGGTAAAAAATCTGCATGCCAGTGCAGGAGACACAAGTTTGATCCCCAGGTCAGGGAGATTCCCCTGGAGAAGGAAATGGCAACCCACTCCAGTATCCTTGCCTGGGAAATCCCATGGACAGAGGAGCCTGGTGGGCTACAGTTCATGGGATTGCAAAAGAGTCAGACACAACTTAGTGACTAAACAACAGCACAGACATAACTGGAGACATTGTGAATTGTCAAAGATTTTTTCTGAACAGAAAAAGGCAGATTCATAAAGATGTTTAAAGCATTGAATATTAAAGTCTAGAAAATCTGACAGGACTCCTACAGAACACTAGAAGTAATGGATAAAATATTACAAGCATTCTCCTAAATGCATACATGAATTTATACCAAAAAAAAATAAGGAAATTCTCAAAGGGTTAACAACAAATGTCCATTAATGGATTGGTGGATAAACAATATATGGTATGTTCATATAATGTAGCATAATTCAGCCACCCCCCCCCAAAAAAAAGCAAAAAAGCCATAATGTCCTGATACATGATGCAACATGGATGAATAGTAAAAGAAGCCAGACACAAAAGGGCACATATTGTGCAAATCCATTTATGTGAAGTGTATGGGACAGGTGAAATCAGAAGGACAGAAAACAAATTGGTGGTTTCAAAGAGCCTAAAAGTGGGACAGAATGGGGAATCACTGCTTTACAGGTGTGTGGTGATAAAAAAATATATATATATATGGTCAGCGGTATGATGAGGGAATCCTAGGGGACTGTGAGAGCTAAGTGCAGGTCAAAGACTGGCCTGTGGCTTTGAAGCCTTCTAGAGGGGGTTGCTCATTGGAAGGACTGATGCTGAAGAGCTGAAGCTCCAATACTTTGGCCACCTGCTATAAACAGCTGACTCATTGGAAAAGACTCTGATGCTGGGAAGGATTGAGGGCAAAAGGGGAAGAGGGTGGCAGAAGATGAGATGGTTGGCTAGCATCACTGATTCAATGGACATGAATTTGGGCAAACTCCAGGAGATGGTGAGGGACAGGGAGGCCTGGAGTGCTATGGTCCATGGGTCACAAACAGTCGGACATAACTTAGTAACTGAACAATGACAACAGAGGGGTCCATGCTTAAAGCAAGACCTGAAGGGCAAGGAGGTGCGATCCAGAAAGATAGGCAGGTGAAAGAGGGGCTTCTAAGAAAACACAACAAGTGTAAAAGTTCAGGGTGACAGATGCATAGTGCATTTGGGGACAATGTTATGTCTGGTGAACCCTGGAGAGCTGAAGGTGGCTAGGGGCTTTCTGGGATGTGTAGGCATACAGAAGGAAAGGTCAAGGGCATGCAAGATCATGAAGGCCACCTGAAGGGTTTGTTCCATTGGCAATAGGGTACTTTAAATATTTCTATAATACATAGATTAAATAACTAAAAGATACTGTATGAGGTAAACATACTCATAAACATTTGGGTTGTTTCCACTTTGGGATTCCTATGAATGGTATTCCTGTGAACATCTCGTACATGTCCTTTAATGGATAATACATTCGTGTTCCATTGGGTCTGTACCTAAACGTGTAATTAATGAATAATGTTGTTGTTGTTTAGTCACTAAGTTGTGTCAGACTCTTTTGCGACCCCATAGACTGTAGCCCACCAGGCCCCTCTGTCCACAGGATCTCCCAGGCAAGATTACTGGAGTGGGTTGCCATTTCCTTCTCCAGGGGATCTTCCTGACTCATAGATTGAACCCACATCTCTTGCATTGGCAGGCATGTTCTTTACCACTCTGCCACCAGGGAAAACCATAGTGGGGTCATATGAGTCATAGCAGAGATCTATGTTCAGCTTGAATAGATACTGCCAATCAGTTTTTCAAGATGGTTGTACCAAGGAGTTGGTTTCAGACACAAGCAGCGTGGTCAGATTCTTGTATGCAGAGAGCCCTTTCTGGCTGCTGTGAGGGGAGTAGGCTGCTGAGGGCAGAGATTGGTATGAGGAGATGCAGGGAGTGATGGGAGAGGAGGAGCAGCGGGGAGATAGGTGAGGGTATCCAGGATGAGCTGAGTGGCCGGAACTGAGGCTGATTACAAGGCTGGGAAGACTATGCTGCTGAGCGTTTATGACATTACATGTGTGGCTTTTTTCTACAGGAAGGGAGGTCAATTCTCGCACTCTCTGTACACTAGTAGTGTCCTACAATTCAGTTGGGACACTCACAACCTGCAGCTGGTGCCAGAACTCACAGGTGAAGGGCTCAGTCCCACAAGACTGCTCCCACTTTGGCTGCCAGTCTTCACTGACTAGAAAGATGGATGTTTCCACGATCCATCCCTCCCCTTTCACATCCTACATGTTGCTAAAATAACTCATAGAATTCAGAAAAGTGCTTTAAATTCCTGTTACCAGTTTATTATAAAAGATACAACTCAGGAACAGACAAATGGAAGAGAAATGAAGGGAAAATTATGAGGGAAGGAATAAGGAGCTTCCTTGCCCTCCCTGGATGCACCCCACTTACCAGCGGCTCCATATGCTCATCAGCCTGAAAGCCCCATTTGGGAATTTTCTGTAAAGGGATCAGCATGGAGCCCTGATTGATTAAATCACTGGCATTAATGCTTAAATCAATCTACATCCCCTCTTCTCTCCCTAGAGATCTAGGGAGTGGCACTGAATGTTCCAATCTTTTATATCTTGCCTCGGTATCCTGGAGACCAGATGCATCCTGTAGCTACCAACAGCCTATAAGCCCTTATCATTTCATCAGCTATCAGCATAAAAAAGATACTATCACTCCTAAGCTGACTGTCAGTAACCATGGGCAAAAACTGAAGGATCAAATTATTATATTTTATCCCAGGGTGGTTTATGCTAACATCAGGCTTCCTGGCTTGGGTCAGCAGGGCAATGGGGATAGTGTAGAACTTGATCAGGAAGAAGGTGAGGTTTTCCAGTTTGGCTAGAAGACAGCACACCTATATTGCCCAAGAGTAAGGTATTAGTTGCTCAGTCATATCAACTCTTTGCGACCCTGTGGACTGTAGTCAGTCAGGTTCCTCTGTCCATGGAATTTCCAAAGGAAGAATACTGGAGTAGGTTGTCATTTCCTCCTCTAGGGGATCTTCCCAACCCAGAGATTGAACCTGGGTCTCCCTCATTGCAGGCATATTCTTTACACTCTGACCCCAAGAGAAAACCACTCTCCAAGACTCAGCTCCAAATTACTCTTATTCTGGGAAGCCTTCCAACTGCTCTTACCCAAGGCAACAGCCCAGGATTCCCATTCTGTGTTCCTGCTCTACCTCTGACAGTACCTTGACCCCAAGAGGTTGAAGGCATCTATATACAGCTCTGTCTCCCCCAAGACTGGGAGCTTCTCTACCCTCAGTAAGGGCTGAGGTCTCAGGGGTCAGAGAGAGGCAACCAGGAGACTTCACTTTGAATGGGTAGGTGGAGGAGGAAGCAGAGACTGCAGATCCCAGAAGGCCCCCTGAGATTCCTCCAGCATCTCCTGACCTTGAAGACTGCACATCCAGGTTGGTTTCATGAAGGGGCTCTTGGGAAGAGTCTCCTGGAGCCTGCAGCAGGGATAAAGCACAGTGTATGAGTTCCAGAACTTATATCTGTCCCCACACCTGCCTGTGGATGCTGCTGACAGCAACAAGCAGGAGAGCTTCTTCTCCCCTTCCCTGCTGGTCGTTTCTTGGAAGAGGCAACTCAAGCAAAGAAGGACCTCCCTCAAGCAGAGGAGGGAGAGAGTAGGAAAGCAGAATCCTATAGCTGTTGGTAGCACTGCTCAGCCTGGGAATGAGGCCAGGGCCAGAGAGAAGAGTAGTAATAGAGGACTGTAGCTTTGGGAGGCTCCTGGGAATCTTTCCTGTTTGCCCATCTGGGTCCCTAGCTTTTGCTTAGCCTAGGTACTCTTTGCAGCTTCTAGGTCAGCAGTTCTCACCCCAGGGCGATTCTGCCTGACACTGGATATTGGGATATATCTTAATAATTTTTAAAATTTCATTTATTTATTTTTAATTATGAAAGTATGATAACACAAGTACAGGAGACTTGGAACACAGAACAAAGTTGCAGGAAGCAGTGTTAGTCACTCAGTCATGTCTGACTCTCTGTGACCCCATGGACTCTAGCCTGCTAGGCTCCTCTGTCCATGGGATTCTCCAGACAAGATTACTGGAGTGGGTTGCCATTCCTTTCTCCAGGGGATCTTCCTGACCTAGGGATCCAACCTGGGTCTCCTGAATTGCAGGTGGATTCTTTAGTTATGCTATCTATTACAATTACTTTTTTAAGTAGATAAATTAAGATTTTTAGTTGGAGTTTCAATATCAAACTCTCAAAAATTAATAGAGTGGATGTATAGAAAAGTAGAAGGATTTAGTAGACCTGAAAAGCACCATGAACCAACTCAACATAATTAAGATGCATACAATTTTCACACAACAGTAGGATACAAATTCTATTCAAGTTCTCATAGACTATAATCTAGGAGACACTGGAACATATCCAGAAACATAAAACAAGGTGCAAAAATTTCATGGTCTAAAGGTACTGAAATCATAGAGTCTGTTCTCTTATCACTGTGGAATTATGTTAGAAATCAATATCAAAAGATTTTAGAAAATAAGCCACATATTTTCAAGTGCAATGTGACATTTACCAAGAGAGATCTTCGACTTATCCATTGAAAACCTCAATAGAGTCAAAAAGCTGAAAAAACACAGAGGGTGATTGCAGAGAAGAAAGCACGTAGATGAGAAATTGATACGTCTTGATAATTTTTGATTGTTATGACTCATTGTGGGGGAGGGATGCTCCTGGCATCTGTTAGGTTCTGACTAGGGATGCTGCTAAGCATTGTACAAGGAGAAGGACAGCCAAGAAATGATCTGGCCCCAAATATCATGAGTAGTGGGAGCTTGAGAAATTGTGCTTTAGGCATGTTTGTCTCAGCTGCTGTGTCTTGGGCTGGTGCTAATCTTAAGGGGAGGCTCTGGGGGAGGCATAAGTATGAACTGGATGCACTCAGTGATGGTGTGATGTTTGTTCAACACCTGTGTGTGAACCGTTCTCTGTGAGACCAGAGGAAACAGAATTCTGTTCACCTGTCAGAGGAGTTGGGAGAGACCAATCTCAAGGATCACGGCCATTCCACCGAGCCGGAGGTAGGAAGGCAGACTGTAGGGATGAGGCAGGGGCTGGAGAAGAGAGTGGAGGTTGGATCAGCCTCCTGGGGGTAGGGGGAACAGTGTTGTGTGGCTACTAGGGGGCTAAGTACTCCACTGAGGTCAGAGACCATGAGTTTAGAACGGGGCCAACTGGTGACATGTGATACAGGATGGCAGAAAACCAATCAGAAGAAGAAGAACCATCTCAAAGTCTGTGATAACTACATTTAAGTATTTTTTTATAATTTTATTTTATTTTTAAACTTTACATAATTGTATTAGTTTTGCCAAATATCATTTTTTTTACTCAGAGGTAAACTCTGAGCCCTTCATGTGAATCCTCACGGACCCACTGAAGGCAGTTCTCTAGGAACTTTGATTTTTCAGAGAGGAGGCTCAGAGCTCTAAAGTTCTTTCTCAAAGATACAAGGTGGGAGCGGGGATTTGAACCCTGGGTCTGAGGACTGCTTACCTGTACATGTTTCAGAAAATACTCTTTGGAAATCAGAATGGAGAGGGGACAGAGGAGGAGAGTGGAGGGTGATTCAGGAGAGGGGATGGAGCCACATGAATGTAGAGGAGTGGGAGAAACTGAGCACTTCTTGGGGAAGGAGAATGGAGGGATGAAGCATGGAAGGCAATTGACACTGCAGACTGTAGGAGTGAGGCAGGGACTGGAGAAAAGAGTAGAGGTTGGATCAACTTCCTGGGGGTTGACATTAATGTCTTGATTTCTTGGTGGAGTGCATAGATGGCCAGAAGAATTTTGGGGCCATAAATGCATCTTCATCATTCCATAGAGCATCTTCACTCCAGCTAAGGTCCTCACTGTCCTGGTGATTCTGTGTCCTCCCAGTTCCAGGCTGACCCTTACTGTGGGGGATTCTTGAGACAATGCCTTAATGAGACAACCAGGGTATGCAATGAGGGGGAGACTTGTCTCAGAGTCAAGGAGTTTAGGAGCTCTGGGCAGCAACATAACTCAAATTATTCATAAAAATATATTTTAAAAACTTCATTATGGACTTCAGCTGTTGAGGTTTGAATCAATGGTATTTCCAACTTGCAGCTTTGATCATCATGGGTTTGCCCAAGATTCTTCTCATATTTCATGAATGTATTCCATTTTTTTCCACCCCATTTCCTTCTTGTTTTGACAATCATTTCAAAATACTTCGTGTGTTTTGTTTAGGTTTGTATGTGTTCTTTCAAGTTATGTATTGTTCTCTATATGCAATTTTAAATGGATTTTTATCTAGTTTTTAAATGAATGAGGCTTATTAGAGAAGTTTAAGGTTTACAGAAAAGCTGATCAGATAGTATAGCAAATTCCCACTTACCTCCTTTTCCTGAACACAGCTTCCTCTATTATTTATGTGTTGCATTAATGTTGTCCATTTGTCACAACTGTTGAACAAATATAAATACAATATAATTAACCAATGTCCAAGTTTACCCTAAGCTTCACTCTTTGCATGGTACACTCTATGGGTTTTGCCAGTGTGTGATAACGTGTATCCACTGTGCCAGTTTCACAGAATAGTTTCACATTCTACATTTTCAATGTGCCTAAAAGGAATTATGCTGGAGAGGTCATCTTGTTTTTTGGCTGATTCACTCCATCTTATTGTAAAATTTCATTTACACTGTTAGGCACACATCTAACGTCTGTTTGGGCATCCAATCCGTTTTACCTGGAGTCTCCCCGGTTGTGACCAACAAACGTTTCCAATTCCCCTACTACAGCAATGCTACCAGGAACATCCTCTTGCATTTGTGTGTGTTAGTTGCTCAGTGGCGTCCGACTCTTTGCGACCTGGTGAACTGTAGCCCACCAGGCTCTTCTGCCCATGGAATTCTCCAGGCAAGAAGACTGGAGTGGATAGACATTCTCCTCTCCAGGGGATCTTCCCAACCCAGGAATCGAATCCAGGTCTCCCACATTGCAGGCAGATTCTTTACTGTCCGAGCTACCAGGGAAACCCCAAAATACTGGAGTGGGTAGCTTGTCCCTTCTCCAGAGGATCTTCCCAACCAAGGAATCTAACTGGGACCTCCTGTGTTGCAGGTGGATTCTTTACCAGTTGAACTACCAGAGAAGCCCAGCCTCTTTCATCCTTCCCTGTAAATAAGTTTAAGAAGTAGAGATAGACTTAGGATCAAATTTGCTGGTGTACAGAGCTTGTATATTCTGAATTTTCACCGTTCTACATTCTCAGCAGCAGCATAGGAGGATTCTTTTGCCCCATAGTCCAGTTGACATGGAATTTTCTAATTTTGGGAATTAAATGCTGCTGTATGCAATAAAATTCCATTGCTGGTTTCCATTAACCACCTTGACACCCCCCCCCTTTTTTTTGAGTATCTTTTCATTTTCATTGGTAACTTCTGTGATTTATCTGCTCATATCCTTTGCTCATATCTGTATCAAAGTTCCTACTTGTTTCTTCTTCTAGATAGTATTCCTTAGTACAGAATGGAATTTATTTTTTCCTAACTTTTCATCTGCCAGATCATTTTATCTAAAATATCCCACATGGAACAAAAATACTTAATGTCAATGTTTCAGATGTTTTAAAAATCACCTGAACGTTTCTGGTTTTAAAAATCAACAAAGTTAATTCTCTTCTACTTTTTCCTTTTAATGTTATGGCTTATATTTAATATTTAGGTCCTGAATCCAAATGGTTTTCATCTTTGCATGTGGTCTTAGGCATAAATTCAAATTTACTTTGCTTCATAAAATATAGTTTTCCCACCACAAAGGAGTAAACAATCCATCTTTTCCCTTAGATTCATGCTGCCACCCTAATAATATATTAGATGTTGAATAATGAAAGGATATTTTCTGAGATAGCCAAACCATTTCATGAGTGTCTATGTCTGTTCTAGATTTCACACTTTATAAAATGACAATGACTAAAGCATGTCTCACAATCTAGGAAGGCATATCTCTCCTGCTTAGTTCATTTTTATAGCATTAGCGGAGTTTTGTACTGACTTTATTTTCATAATGGATTTTTGCTTGGTTTTTATCAAATTCACAGTCGATACACCGGAATTGTAACTACAGTTGCACTCATCATTTGGAGGAGAGCTGGCTTCACTACAATATTAGCTCATTTGAGAATATAGTCTATTTTCATATATTCAGGTTTTTATTAGTGGTTAGATTTTTTGTCTTTGGAGTTACTGAATATTTTTTGTTAACTCCTAGGTATTTTATAACAGAGGTTTTCAAAGTGTGATACAAGGACCGATGAGGGTCCCAAAGACATTTTCTGGGGGTCCAGAAAATGGACCCCCCTACTTTTCCAATTGCATTGTGTGAGTGCTGTTGTGTCTGACTCTTTATGGTCCCATGGACCATAGCCCACCAGGTTCCTTTGTCCATGGGATTTCCCAGGCAACAATACCAGAGTGAGCTACCACTGCCTACTCCAAGGGATCTTCCTGACCCAGAGATCGAACCTACATCTCCTGCATTGACAGGTGAATTCTTTACCACCTGAGCCACCTGGGAAGCCCCTTTCCAATTACAGGTGTGTGAATGTGTTTTCATCATATGCTTCAGTTAAAATAATGTATTTACCACAGACTAAATGAAGAAGCAGACATGAACATCAAGTTCTTATAAGGCAGTCATTACGCATATTTTCAAAAATATAAAACAAGGCTATTCTTCTCACTAAATGTTTTTGAAAATGGAATTACTCTCATATAAATGTTACCATTATTAACTTGAAGTAGGTTTACTATTATTCTTTAAAATGTGCTAACTAAATACTTTAAAGATTCTCTGCTTTAATTTTTAATATGGTAAAAATTGATAGCTACAGTCCACCTAAACAAAAACCCTTTAGGAGCCTCAATAATTTTGGAGTTTTAGTAAAGGGATCCTAAGACCAAAATGCTTGAGAGCTGTTTGTTTATAATGCTTGTTACTCTGGGAGTATTATCTTGATTTTAACTTAAGTTGCATATTTTGAATGATTGTTACTGGTGTAATACCTTGAAAAAGACTATGATTTTTGGAAGCTGATCTCGCCTTCTGCAGCACTGCACTTTCTTACTGCACTAACATATTATGTCTCAACTCTTTTATCTTTCTAGATGCTCAAGTCTCTTCTCTTCCAATCCTTATATATATATATATTTTTTTTTCTTTTCTTTCCTTGTAGCATCATTCATGACTTTCAGTTCCATGTTAAAGAACAGCAGAGACAGTAAGTAACTTTGACTTGCTTCTGATCCTAAAATAATACACATAAACTTCCCCACTTAGTATATTACTTTTTAGTTTTGTAGTATATTCTCTTTATCTAGCTAAGAAAGTTCCTTTTGATTTCATGTTGCAAAGGATTTTTTAAAAGTCATAAATAGATATATAATGAATCATTATGTTGTGCACCTGAAACTGATATCTTATATGTCAATTAAATAAAAAATCATGATTGTTGAATTTTAGAAAATATGTTCTTTACTTGATAAAAATACTTATATAATTTTTTAGTTTATGCGATGAACCACATGATAGGTTATCTGTTGCTGTGCATCCTGTCATTCATGGGATAAACCAATACCACTTGATCATACTATATATGATTTTTACTACACTATTTCATTTGACTTGTAATATCATATAATGGATTTTCAAATCTACATAAACAGGTAAACTGAGTCTATAATTATAAACATTCTTGACCTGGTTTTAGAATCAAGATTACATTAACATGAGGAAATGAGCATGGTAGATTTCAACTATTTTTCTGTTATTTATTTATATTTTGAAGATTATATATAAAGTATTCATCAACTGTTCTTTAAAAATTTATGAGCATTCACTTATAAACCCACTGGGGTTAATGATTATAGAAAGAGAAGGTCTTTAACCATTTCAATTTCTTTAAAGCTTATTTGAATATCCAGAGTGTCTATTTCTTGAACCAGGTCTGAAATTGTACATGTTTCTGAGAATTTATTCATTTATTGTTTTGAATTTCTTAACATAGTTTTCTTATTATTTTCATTGATTTAGAAATGTCATTTATTTCTGTACTTATTTTCCAATTTTAGTTTTGTGTTTTCTCATTGGCAATTTTCTCCTTGTTTCTATCTTATTAATCTTTTCCAATTGCTTGATTTGGGCTGTGTTAAGGATGATTTGTTTTCTGAATAAAGTCTTATGACATATATGTATATGTATGCTTAAAGCAATATGTTTCCCATGACAGTACTGTTTTAGCTTATAAATTTGACATTTGATGGTTAATTACAAATATTTCTTCATTCATCTTATGACTTGCTACAGAAAAAATATTATTTAATATTATATTGAGTTCCTAACTTATAGAATTTGGAAAGGCATTTCTTCTCTACTGATTTCCAATTTTAATGCACTACAATCTATATAATATTTATACTTTGAAGTGTATGGAGGTTTGCTCTATGTCCAAATAGAAGGCTAAGTTTTGTTAAAATTCTCTATATGGTTGAAAATTATGTTTAGTCTCTGCTTGGTGAAGAGCCTAAGTATATTCAGGAGCTAATGTCTGAATATTATTATTGCATAATAATTAATAATTCCCAAATTACATTTCTGAACCCTATCAAAACTTGCAACCTCAGTTTTAAAATCTACTTATCTAGTTTCAATTTATATATTTCTGCCTCATATCTATTTCACTGAAAGTTGTGTTCATTATTTCTTTATTAATTATCTAGGGTACATTGCTGTTGTTCAGTTGCTAAGTCGTGTCTGACTCTTTGTGACTCCATGGACTGCAGCATGCCAAGCTGTCCTGTCCTTCACTGTCTCCCAGAGTTTGCTCAAATTCATGTCCATTGAGTCAGTTATATAGGTTATTTATATCTATTAGGTTGCTACAGTGTTCTAATAATCTTCACAAAATATTCTTCTTTCTTCCTTGGTGTGCACATGTGTGTAATTTTTAAATTTCAGTACGTATTTAAGCTACTAATATTTTCCTTCATAGCCAAAATAACAAGCTCATACTTAAAGTTAATAACTAAATTAAGAATGATCTCTTCATATTATTAATACCTCATCATTCACCCATAACAAATCAAAATCTTCTCTATATCCTTAATAACACCTTACAACTAGCTTATCTAAATCCACATCAAATCTAGAACTCTATGTTGGATGTGATTGTTATGTCCCTTGAATTTCTCTTCACTCTTTTCATGACCCTGGCTTGCTGATGAGATTCAACTAATTGTTCTTTGAAACTTTTCACCTTCTGGATTTCCTGATTGCTTCTTCTTGGCATCCTTTAGCTGTTCCTCCATCGTCTGCACATGATCACTCTTTCTGATGCTCAGCTATGCCAATGGGCACATTTTCAGTCTGGTTCCTTTAGCACTAACACACTATTCAGTGAAAGTTCCATTACACTGTTGAAGAGATCTAGGTTTGCATCCATGCACAGACCACTTCTCCAGGGAACCTGGTTCCTTTTACTGGCATATGGTATCAGAGATTTTATGATTATTATTTCATTAAATTCTATTTTTTCTGCTTTCAGCATTGCTTCTTCATTTTCCTTTGGTGAACATTTGCCTGGCATATATTCACCCGTCCTTTTATTTTCAAATGTTCCCTTCAATTTCTTTAGGTGTGTATATATTTATTTATATACAATAATCTGGTTTCTCTTCAGATTGCATATATAGGCTTCCCAGTGAAGTAGGAAATGGCAATCCACTCCAGTATTCTTGCCTGGAGAATCCCATGGACAGAGGAGCCTGGTGGGCTATGGTCTGTAGGGTCACAAAGGGTTGGAAGCACCTTAACATGCATGCATATACACGCACACAGGATACGATGGCAGGAATGAATTCAGTACTAAAAGAAGACAGTACTGAAATAAAGACAGTACTGAAATAAAGACAAATGGGTTACTCAATAAAAAGAAAAATATCTCAGAGGAAAAATTATTTTGATAAATCCAAAATCCAATCTAGAACAGGCACAGTATTCAGGAAACTATGACCCTGATCATCTATGTCTGTCTTGATTACAAACCTGGATATTCTATTTCTTTTCATCGCTGTTAATAAACACCCAGGAACCAAAACTATGTCTTAAGCACTTAATTCACTGGTGTTTATCACAATGCTGAAAGGCAAAAGCTATAATGATTTATTCCAACTTACCGATGGAGACTGTGTGACCCAGAGAAGTTAAGCAAATGGATATACGGTAAGCCCCCTACATACAAATGAGTTCCATTACCAGAGTGCGTTCATAAGTGTAATTTTCTTTCAAGTCCAACAAGGTTAGCTTAGGTACCCAATTAACACAATTGTCTATATAATACTATACCATTACCAGCTTATAATACTTTTCAAACAAAAAAATACACAGAAAATAAATAAACACAAAAAATAAAGAAAACATTTTTAATCTTAGAGCACAGTACCTTGAAAAGTATAGCAGGTCTCACCAAATATGTGAACTAACTTATATGAGTGGACATTTGAACACAAGTTCATATCTTTGAAAGTTTACAACTTGAAGATTCATATGTTAGGGACTTCCTGTACAGCATGAAAAAAGAAGTGAAGTGAAAATGGTAGCTGCTCAGTCTTGTCCAACTCTTTGTGACATCACGGACTGTAGCTTGCCAGACTCCTCTGTCCATGGAATTCTCCAGGGAAAAATACTGGGGTGGATTGCTTTACTCCAGGGGACCTTTCCAACCCAGGGATCGAATTCTGGTCTCCTGCATTGCAGGCAGATACTTTACTGTCTGAGCCACTAGTTAAGTCCAACTTCTCTGTATAGTATGTGCTTAGTCACTCAGTTGTGTCCTACTCTTGTGACCGCATAGACTGTAGCCTGGCAAGCTCCTCTGTCCATGGGATTCTCCAGGCGAGAATTCTGGAGTGGGTTGCCATTTCCTTCTCCATCTGTATAGTGTAGAGCTCTTCAATTGGTCTTTAATGTATGCTAGCGCCTCTGTTTTGGAGAAGGCAGTGGCAGCCCACTCCAGTAGTCTTGCCTGGCAAATCCCATGGACAAAGGAGCCTGGTGGGCTGCAGTCCATGAGGTTGCTGAGGGTCGGACACGACTGAGCGACTTAACTTTCACTTTTCACTTTCATGCATTGGAGAAGGAAATGGCAACCCACTCCAGTGTTCTTGCCTGGAGAATCCCAGGGACAGGGAGCCTGGTGGGCTGCCATCTATGGGGTCGCACAGAGTAGGACACGACTGAAGCAACTTAGCAGCAGCAGCAGTGCCTCTGTTTTAACCACTGTGCCTTCATTCTCTTTCTGATCTCCCCAGATGCAGCATCCTTATCTAGTCAGAACTACAGCACAGTGTCTGAATTCATCCTCATTGGCTTCTCCAACTTCCCTCAGCAGCTCCTGCCCACCTTCTTCCTGCTGTACCTGCTGATGTACCTGTTCACACTGCTGGGGAACCTGCTCATCATGGGCACCATCTGGAGGGAGCACAGCCTCCACACCCCCATGTACCTCTTCCTGTGTGCCCTCTCCATCTCTGAGATTCTGTTCACTGTTACCATTACCCCTGAAATGCTGGTGGACATGCTCTCCACCCATCACTCCATCACCTTTGTGGCCTGTGCCAGCCAGATGTTTTTCTCCTTTACGTTTGGCTACACCCACTCCTTCCTGCTCATGATCATGGGCTATGACCGCTACGTGGCCATCTGCCACCCCCTGCACTACAACGTGCTCATGAGCACCCATGACTGTGCCCGTCTTGTGTCCTGGTGCTGGGCTGGAGGCTCAGTTATGGGGATGATGGTGACACTGATAGTTTTTCTTCTCACCTTCTGTGGGTCCAATGAGATTCACCATTTTTTCTGCCATATTTTTTCCCTCTTGAAGTTGGCCTGTGGGAGGGACACAGCCTCTCTCACCCTGGCTGTGATCCTGGTCTGTGTCACAGCCCTGATTGGGTGCTTATTCCTTATCGTCCTCTCCTATGTCTTCATCGTGGCTGCCATCCTGAGGATCCCCTCCACTGAGGGCCGGCACAAGACCTTCTCCACCTGTGTCTCCCACCTCACCATAGTGGTCGTGCACTACGGTTTTGCCTCCATCATCTACCTCAAGCCCAAGGGTCCTCGTTCTATGGACAGTAACATTCTGATGACCACCACTTATACAGTCTTCACCCCCTTTCTTAGTCCAATTATTTTCAGTCTTAGGAATAAAGAGCTAAAGAACGCCATAAAAAGAAGCTTCCGCAGAACTTTCTGTCCCCTAAACTCCTAGCCACCAATATAGGGTAGAAGTGTTGGAGACAATGATGCCTTTCCTCATAGAACCCTTGTGATGATACAGATGTATGAAAATACCCACACTCCTTAGGAGTATGATGCATGGTAGCTATTTGACTTTCTCCAGTTTTCCCCCTCTTATAGCCTCAAGCCATCATAATATCTTGTTTATATCCAATGTGATGAACTGTATCCCATTATCTATGCCTAGGAATATGCTACCTACTTATAGGCAGGTGAGCAAAATCACAAGGATGTGTCAGATCCCTAATGCACATGATTCTTCTTGAATGGACTACCAAGAGAAGATTTTGTCCCTTCACCCCCTCCCCAAAATAAGAATCAACAACCTAAAGAATAATAATAAATAACCTAAAATTAATAACCCACCAGAACTGAGTCTTTTCTATGTATAAAGTGCTATGTCTAGAGTACTATTACTATTATCCTTTAATTATAACAAATGTACAAAAGAAAACAGAGTGTCTCTCAGAAAATGATTTGCTATTTGTAGTTTCTCACTCCATTTTGGAGTAATGGAGTCTAAGGGAAGTTTTTATTTTGAGCTGAATGAAGTGAAAGATTCTAAAATGAAAAGGACAGAGAGAGAGTAGAGCACTAGGAATAGATCTGATTACTCAATTGGATTAAAAACTATAAAATATATGGGAAAAATCTGGAAAAGAGAGGAGGAAGGAAGAGGTTGGCAATGAAACTAAGCAGGACCCTGTGGGGCTCCTGGGCACAGAGGCCTTTATGTATCCACCCACCCTGCCATTTCTTGTTTGTAGGAAATAGGCTCCAACCTCTATGACCTACCCTGAGTTCCAAAGGGCACATTTAAGTAGTTGTTAAATCAGGGAATTTGGGGGATGCAAGACAATGGAGAAGCAGTCAAGAAATGATAATGTGTGAAATGGTATCTCATAGTGGTTTTGATTTGCATTTCTCTGATAATGAGTGATGTTGAGCATCTTTTCATGTGTTTGTTAGCCATCTGTATGTCTTCTTTGGAGAAATGTCTATTTAGATCTTTGGCCCATTTTTTGATTGGGTCATTTATTTTTCTAGAGTTGAGCTGTAGGTGTTGCTTGTATATTTTTGAGATTAGTTGTTTGTCTGTTGCTTCATTTGCTATTATTTTCTCCCATTCTGAAGGCTGTCTTTTCACCTTGCTAATAGTTTCCTTTGATGTGCAGAAGCTTTTAAGTTTAATTAGGTCCCATTTGTTTATTTTTGCTTTTATTTCCAATATTCTGGGAGGTGGGTCATAGAGGATCCTGCTGTGATGTATGTCAGAGAGTGTTTTGCCTATGTTCTCCTCTAGGAGTTTTATAGTTTCTGGTCTTACGTTGAGATCTTTAATCCATTTTGAGTTTATTTTTGTATATGGTGTTAGAAAGTGTTCTAGTTTCATTCTTTTACAAGTGGTTGACCAGATTTCCCAGCAACACTTGTTAAAGAGATTGTCTTTAATCCATTGTATATTCTTGCCTCCTTTGTCAAAGATAAGGTGTCCATATGTGCGTGGATTTATCTCTGGGCTTTCTATTTTGTTCCATTGATCTATATTTCTGGCTTTGTGCCAGTACCATACTGTCTGGATAGCTGTGGCTTTGTAGTAGAGCCTGAAGTCAGGTAGGTTGATTCCTCCAGTTCCATTTTTCTTTCTCAAGATCGCTTTGGCTATTCGAGGTTTTTTGTATTTCCATACAAACTGTGAAATTATTTGTTCTAGCTCTGTGAAGAATACTGTTGGTAGCTTGATAGGGATTGCATTGAATCTATAAATTGCTTTGGGTAGTATACTCATTTTCACTATATTGATTCTTCCAATCCATGAACATGGTATATTTCTCCATCTATTAGTGTCCTCTTTGATTTCTTTCACCAGTGTTTTATCGTTTTCTATATATAGGTCTTTAGTTTATTTAGGTAGATATATTCCTAAGTATTTTATTCTTTTCGTTGCAATGGTGAGAGACAGTAATAGCAAGAGAATGAGTGAGATAGAGATGGAGACAGAGACAGAAACAGAGATAAAAATGGAGATAGAGATTGGTTGCACTAATGGAGGGAAAAGAGGGTGTGTCAAAGTATAAACCGGCTGTAAAAAAATCCACCTGGAAATGACACATCTCTGCTCACGAAAAAAAAAAAAAAGAAAGAAATGATAGTGTGAAATATAGACCAATGGAATAAGATAGAAAGCCCAGAGATAAACCCACATACCTCTGGGCATCTTATCTTTGACAAAGGAGGCAAGAATATACAATGGGGAAAAGGCAGTCTCTTCAATAAGTGGTACTGGGAAAACTGGACAGCTACATGTAAAAGAATGAAATTAGAATATTTCCTAATACCATACACAAAGATAAACTCAAAATGGATTAAAGACCTAAATGTAAGGCCAGAAACCATAAAACTCTTAGATGAAAACATAGGCAGAACACTGTGACATAAATCACAGCAAAATCCTCTATGACCCATGGAGATAAAAACAAAAATTAAAAAATGGGAGCTAATTATACTTAAAAGTTTTTGCACAAAGAAGGAAACTATAAGCAAGGTGAAAATAATAGTGAACTAAACAAAGAATTTATCTCTAAAATATTCGAGCAGCTTATACAACAATACCAGAAAAACAAACAGCCCAATCAAAAAGTGGAAAAAAGACCTAAACAGACATTTCCCCAAAGAAGACATACAGCTGGTGAATAAACACATGAAAAAATGTTCAACATCCCTCATTAGTAGAGAAATGCAAGTCAAAACTACAATGAGATATCACCTCACACCTGTCAGAATGGCCATAATAAAAAAAAAAAAATCCACAAAAAATAAATACCGGAGAGGGTGTGGAGAAAATGGAACTCTCTTGCACCGTTGGTGGGAATGTAACTTGATACAACCACTATGGAAGAGTATGGGGATTCCTTAAAAAACTAGGGGTAACACTATCATATGACCCCACAATCCCACTACTAGACATAAATGCTGAGAAAACCATAACTGAAAAAGACATATGTACTACAGTGTTCATTGCAGGGCTGTTTTTTGTTTGTTTGTTTTTATTTTGTTTTGTTTTGCTTACCCAATGTTTTCTTTTCCATCTTTTAAAAAAATTACTTACTTTTAGTTGGAGGATAATTGCTTTACGGTATTGTGTTGGTTTCTTCTATGTATCAACATGAGTCAGCCATCACTATATGTGTGTCCCCTCCTTCTTGAGCCTCCTTCCCACCTCCCTCCCCATCCCACCCCTCCAGGTTATCAGAGTACCGTATTTGAGCTCCCTGTATCATACAGCACATTATACAGCACAATTTCCACTGGCTATCTAATTCTGCATACAGTACTGTGTATGTTTCAAAGTTACTCACTCAATTCATCCCACCCTCTCCTTACACCCACTTCACCATGTCCACAAGTCTGTTCTTTATGTCTGTGTTTCCATTGCTGCCCTGCAAATAAGGCAGTACCATTTTTCTAGATTCCATATACACACATTAACATAGGGTATTTGTCTTTCTTTTTCTGTCTTACTTCAGTCCATATAATAGGCTCTAGTTTCATCCACCTTATTACAACTGAGTTGAATGAGTTCCTTTTTGTGGCTGAGTAATATTCCAATGTGTATATGTACCACAACTTCTTTACCCATGTATCACTGATGGTCATCTAGGTTGCTTCCATCCCCTAGATATTGTAAATAGTGCTGTGATGAACATTGGGGTACATGTGTCTTTTTCAATTATGGTTTCCTCAGGGTATATGTCTAGGAGTGGGATTGCTGGGTCATGTGGTAGTTTTATTTCTAGTTTTTAAGTAAATCTCCATACTGTTCTCCATAGTGATTGTATCAATTTGCATTCCCATGTGATCCAAGCAGCTGTGCCACCTCCAAGATAGAAAGCTTTTCCATTTTTATATGAATTGCTTTTCTCCCCATTGAAGTCTCAAATTACTACCCCCAAGAGCCCCTTTTTCTTTAGCTGAAGATGGTGTTTAAGATGAAGTGCTATTAATATTAGCCTCCCCACTGGCAGAAGGTGACTCAGAGAAGTCAATTCACTTCACTAAAGTCTCACAGCAAGAAATTGGATGGACCAGGGTTTGAATGTGAGTCTTCTGATATGAGTCATTCAAAGAAGCACTAAGTTATCCAGGCCTTGGTTTTCAATATACCTTTAAGAATGTGGAGAGAACAGTTCTCACCAGCTTCATTGACTATGCTAAAGCCTTTGATTGTGTGGATCACAACAAACTATGGAAAATTCATAAAGAGATGGGAATACCAGACCACCTGACCTGCCTCCTGAGAAATCTGTATGCAAGTCAAGAAGCAACAATTAGAACCAGACATGGAACAATGGACTGGTTCCAAATTGGGAAAGGCTGTATATTTTCACCCTGCTTATTTAACTTATATGCAGAGTGCTGCTGCTGCTGCTGCTAAGTCGCTTCAGTCGTGTCTGACTCTGTGCGACCCCACAGACGGCAGCCCATCAGGCTCCCCCATCCCTGGGATTCTCCAGGCAAGAACACTGGAGTGGGTTGCCATTTCCTTCTCCAATGCATGAAAGTGAAAAGTGAAAGTGAAGTCGCTCAGTCCTGTCCGACTCTTCGGGACCCCATGGACTGCAGCCTACCAGGCTCCTCCGTCCATGGGAGTTTCCAGGAAAGAGTACTGGAGTGGGGTGCCATTGTCTTCTCTGTATATGCAGAGTATATCATGCAAAATC
The DNA here is from genome assembly GCF_003369695.1 of Bos indicus x Bos taurus. Classification (NCBI taxonomy): domain Eukaryota; kingdom Metazoa; phylum Chordata; class Mammalia; order Artiodactyla; family Bovidae; genus Bos; species Bos indicus x Bos taurus. The sequence continues at coordinate 103,237,528 of NC_040082.1, forward strand.
CTGGGCTGGATGAAGCACAAGCTATAATCAAAATTGCTGGGAGAAATATCAACAACCTCAGGTATGCAGATGACACCACCCTAATGGCAGAAAGTGAAGAGGAACTGAAGAGCCTCTTGATGAAGGTGAAAGAGAAGAGTGAAAAAGTTGGCTTAAAACTCAACATTCAAAAAACTAAGATCATGGCATTTGGTCCCATCACTTAATGGCAAATAGATGGGGAATCAATGGAAACAGTGACAGACTTTATTTTCTTGAGCTCCAAATTCCCTGCAGATGGTGACTGCAGGCATGAAGTTAAAAGATGTTTGCTCCTTGGAAGAAAAGATATGACCAACCTAGACAGCACATTAAAAAGAAGAGACATCACTTTGTTGACAAAGGTCCATATAGTCAAAGCTATGGTTTTTCCAGCAGTCATGTACAAATATGAGAGTTGGACCATAAAAAAGGCTGAGCACCAAAGAATTAGTGCTTTTGAGCTGTGGTGTTGGAGAAGACTTTTGAGAGTCCCTTGGACTGCAAGGAGACCAAACTAGTCTATCCTAAAGGAAGTCAACCTGAATATTCATTGGAAGAACTGATGTTGAAGCAGAAACTCCAATACTTTGGCCGCTTGATGTGAAAAGCCAACTCATTGGAAAAGACCCTGATGCTGGGAAAGACTGAAGACAGGAGGAGAAGGGGATGACAGAGGATGAGATGGTTGGATGATATCACCGACTCAATGGACGTGAGTTTGAGCAAGCTCTGGGAGATGGTGAAGAGCAGGGAAGCCTGGTGTGCTGCAGGCCATGAGGTCACAAAGAGTTGGACACAACTGAGCAACTAAACAACATCTACAGTCAGCTTCTCTCTGTTTAAGAACACAAATTGAAAAATTCCTAAAAACTGAGCTGAAATGATGTAGTATGGTCTTCTTAGCAGATGTCAACTAAAAAAATAGTCACAACCTAAAAGTTGAGAGTTATGTTTTATTTGATGGGAATTTTTAGAACTTCAAACCTGGGAGACAGCATCTCAAGAACCCTGAGAGAGCTGCTCCAAGGAGGCAAGCAGAGGAGTCAGGTTATACAGAGGTTTGCAACAAGGGACAGGTAGTCTGAACATCAAAAAGATTATTGCTAATAAAGGAAAACTAAGTATCTCAAGTCAAGGAATCTAGCACTTTTCTATTTATGGGAAGATGCAAGAGTCCAGGCTCATTGAAATCATTTTTTCCTCTGCATCTCAGCTATCTGGGGCCAGTGTTCTGTGTTTTTTTACATCCTGAGTTCCTCAGTGTTCACCACAGGGAGTGGCTGCAGCCTTGTGGCTGCCAGGTTGCACAGGTATTGTTCTCCTTTTTGGTTGTCCTTAGGGCTCAGGAATTCACATTTTGAGGGCCAGAATTGCTGATGACTATGACATTCTTGTTACTGATATGGTAGGAAATACTCCATTTCTCACAGACAGTTAGTATATCTCATCTGAACCTGCCACTTCCAGCTGTACCCCAGTGTTGTCATCAGTGAAGGTCCCTGCTCATCCTTCTTGGAGGACATAGAGAGATGAACAACACTTGCCCTGAACTGCCTGTGAAACTCCACTGACATAACATTCCCTGTGAGCCAATTCCAAGTTTCATTAGCAAATGAGCCAAGGGATATTCTGTGATCCCTGGGGACTCATTAAAAGTTGACACATAATTCCCATCCCCACTTCATTTCTGAATTTTTTTTAAAGTTTCAGGCACAAAGCTAAGGCAGATGAGGTTAGATGCATAGCTCAAGGATAAGGTACAGACAAAGCCACAAGTCCACCCCACTCTGGAGGAATGGTCCCAGGCCTACTTTTTCCCACTTACTTTCAAGCCCCAAATTTAATTGGCAGCAAGAGATATAAGTGGGAATTGGAGGTGGCCTTCTTTTTCCCCAAGGCACAGGATTGCCAGACCTCCAAGCAGCCAAATGCTACGTCATGCACCTTGGTGCCCCAGGCTGCAAACCCAAGGCACACAAAGCAGCTAAGTGTTGCATACTCCTGGGAGCTGAAGCTTCTACTTCTTCAATCATAATGCTCACATTCCTATGTGATATAAATTACATGTTCAATACCTCCCCTCTTTCCTTGTCCTGTTGGCAACCCCAAAGGGGTAGGACCACTCTGGATTTGCTTGCCATTGTGTTTCTAAAACCTGACAAATAGTAGGTGCTTGTTTCTAAACAAGCAAACAGCTCTCTCATTACAACTCTATGGAATCTGTGAGCTACAAAATGCTTCTGAAGTGTAAATGGCTATCCTCTAGCTTCTCTGAAACTCATTTTCAGGCCTGGCTGGCATCACAGAAACCTGCTTCCTCTTGTGTATGTGTCATAGCTAGTGTCCCTGTGCCAGTGAGTGTCATCTTGTGGCTGTGGGGCTATGGAGTAAGGTCCTATTGTTACTGAATCCAAGCTCACCCTGCTTGTCTCACGACAGGCCAGTGAATCAGAGCCGAGGTGTTGAGACAAGGAATACAGCTTTGTTTGGAAAATAGCAGACTCAGAAGGTGGCAGACCAATGTCTCAAAATAACCATCTTATGGAGTCTGGATGTCAGATTATTTTATGGATCAGAGATGTGGGGAGGTGAGGAAACAAAGTAAAAAGACCATTCATCTTGCAAATATCTCCTAGAACAGAAAGTTTCAGGCAAGGGGATGTGTTAATTTCTTCCATCCACAGGTGGACAGGGCTCTGAACAAAAGAACTTTTAGTTTAAGGCAGAGGGACAAGGGCTTTTTGAGGCAGGCCGTTGTGTATAATTATAATAACAAAAGCACCAAAAATCAAGTCAAAGAAACATTTCCAACATGGAGTCAGAACTGGCTTTTCCCTGCAACACTATTATTCAGACCCCTGCCAGTAGTCACCATGAGCCACAGCCTCTCCTTGCTGCCCAAGTGCCCTGTCATATTGGCCTTCCTCGGTTCCTCAAACAGGCAATTGTCTTCCCACCTTAGGTCCTTTGCACATGCTGTTCCTTTTGTCTAGTGCCCCTTTTCCTCTCCCTTTTGACCAGAAAGTCTTATTGAAATGCTACCTTCTCCATGAGGTCTCCCCCTAGTCTGCAACATTCTCTATGAATTCAGTTATTGAGCTTTCATGGCACTCTGCTTTCTCTTCCTCCTACTTGTAACTTCTTTTGTAAGTTACTCACCATCTACTTCTTCTCTCCCTTGTAAGGTCCATGAGAGCAGGTATCCCTGTCCTGGTCACTGTGGTCTCCCCAGAGATGGGCTCAGATGCTCCATACACATCTGTTGAATACATGGATGCTGGAGCCGGGCTTCCTCTGAGCTGGAGATAAGAGTTATTTCATGCACAGTCTTTAGGTACTGAGGCTGGTCATGCTTATTAAACTATTCTGCAAGGGTGGTTGGCTCTGACTTCTCCTAGTTGTAAAAGAGCAGATCAAGTATTTGATTCAGGTATTCAAGAAGAAGAATCAAGTATTCTTCTATTTACCACTGCACAGCCTCAGAAAAGAGGACACCTCCTGAGCAAGCCAATCACCTAGAAATTGAAGAAGAGTTCAACTCCATTTAATGGCCCGATCCTTGGTGGGAATTTTATCCTGTAAATATTTATGGTATACCTAGCATGTGCTAGACATAAAAAGTCAGTGGGACTCAGATTCCATTTCTAAGAGACTCTGGATGAGGGATGGAGACAGGCAAGTGCCTAAGTCATTTAGATACTGCAACATGAATACAATGGAGATGTGAATCTCAAGATAAAAAGATCCCCCCCAAAAAAATCCACTGAGAACCAAGTTGTTATAAATGTTGCAGGGAAGGGCCAATACTGACTCCCGGTTGGAAATGTTTCTTTGACTTGCTTTTGGTTGCTTGTATTATTAAAATCACACAAAATGACCTGCTTCAGAGAATCCTGCCTCTCTGCCTGACTGTTAAGTTACAGTGCCTTTTTTCAGAACCCTGTCCTCTGGTGGATGGCAGGAAGAAATAAATTAACAAATCCCCTCCCTGAAGCTTACCATTCTAGGAGATATTTACAAGACTAGTGGCATTTTTACTTAATTTCCTCACTTTCCCCCATCTTTTTTCTGTAAAAGAATTTGACATCCAGACCCTATAAGATGGATATTCTGAGACACTGGTTTGCTATCTTCTTCCTCTGCTGGGTTTCCTTTTTTTTTTTTTTTGAATTTGTTAAAATATTGCTTCTGTTCTTTTTTTTTTTTTAATTTTATTTTATTTTTAAACTTTACAAATTGTATTAGTTTTGCCAAATATCAAAATGAATCCGCCACAGGTATACATGTGTTCCCCATCCTGAACCCTCCTCCCTCCTCCCTCCCCATACCCTCCCTCTGGGTCATCCCAGTGCACTAGCCCCAAGCATCCAGTATCGTGCATAGAACCTGGACTGGCAACTCGTTTCATACATGATATTTTACATGTCTCAATGCCATTCTCTCAAATCTTCCCACCCTCTCCCTCTCCCACAGAGTCCATAAGACTGTTCTATACATCAGTGTCTCTTTTGCTGTCTCGTACACAGGGTTATTGTTACCATCTTTCTAAATTCCATATATATGCATTAGTATACTGTATTGGTGTTTTTCTTTCTGGCTTACTTCACTCTGTATAATAGGTTCCAGTTTCATCCACCTCATTAGAACTGACTCAAATGTATCCTTTTTAATGGCTGAGTAATACTCCATTGTGTATACGTACCACAGCTTTCTTATCCATTCATCTGCTGATGGACATCTAGGTTGCTTCCATGTCCTGGCTATTATAAACAGTGCTGCGATGAACATTGGGGTACACGTGTCTCTTTTCCTTCCAGTTTCCTCAGTGTGTATGCCCAGCAGTGGGATTGCTGGATCATAAGGCAGTTCTATTTCCAGTTTTTTAAGGAATCTCCACACTGTTCTCCATAGTGGCTGTACTAGTTTGCATTCCCACCAACAGTGTAAGAGGGTTCCCTTTTCTCCACACCCTCTCCAGCATTTATTATTTGTAATAAAGACTTTTGGATTGCAGCCATTCTGACTGGTGTGAGATGGTACCTCATAGTGGTTTTGATTTGCATTTCTCTGATAATGAGTGATGTTGAGCATCTTTTCATGTGTTTGTTAGCCATCTGTATGTCTTCTTTGGAGAAATGTCTATTTAGTTCTTTGGCCCATTTTTTGATTGGGTCATTTATTTTTCTAGAGTTGAGCTGTAGGAGTTGCTTGTATATTTTTGAGATTAGTTGTTTGTCGGTTGCTTCATTTGCTATTATTTTCTCCCATTCTGAAGGCTGTCTTTTCACCTTGCTAATAGTTTCCTTTGATGTGCAGAAGCTTTTAAGGTTAATTAGGTCCCATTTGTTTATTTTTGCTTTTATTTCCAATATTCTCAGAAGTGAGTCATAGAGGATCCTGCTATGATGTATGTCAGAGAGTGTTTTGCCTATGTTCTCCTCTAAGAGTTTTATAGTTTCTAGTCTTACATTTAGATCTTTAATCCATTTTGAGTTTATTTTTGTGTATGGTGTTAGAAAGTGTTCTAGTTTCATTCTTTTACAAGTGGTTGACCAGATTTCCCAGCACCACTTGTTAAAGAGATTGTCTTTAATCCATTGTATATTCTTGCCTCCTTTGTCAAAGATAAGGTGTCCATATGTGCGTGGATTTATCTCTGGGCTTTCTATTTTGTTCCATTGATCTATATTTCTGGCTTTGTGCCAGTACCATACCGTCTTGATAACTGTGGCTTTGTAGTAGAGCCTGAAGTCAGGTGGGTTGATTCCTCCAGTTCCATTCTTCTTTCTCAAGATCACTTTGGCTATTCGAGGTTTTTTGTATTTCCATACAAATTGTGAAATTATTTGTTCTAGCTCTGTGAAGAATACTGTTGGTAGCTTGATAGGGATTGCATTGAATCTATAAATTGCTTTGGGTAGTATACTCATTTTCACTATATTGATTCTTCCAATCCATGAACATGGTATATTTCTCCATCTATTAGTGTCCTCTTTGATTTCTTTCACTAGTGTTTTATAGTTTTCTATGTATAGGTCTTTAGTTTCTTTAGGTAGATATATTCCTAAGTATTTTATTCTTTCCGTTGTAATGGTGAGTGGAATTGTTTCCTTAATTTCTCTTTCAGTTTTCTCATTATTAGTGTATAGGAATGCAAGGGATTTCTATGTGTTGATTTTATATCCTGCAGTTTTACTATAGTCATTGATTAGTTCTAGTAATTTTCTGGTGATGTCTTTAGGGTTTTCTATGTAGAGGATCATGTCATCTGCAAACAGTGAGAGTTTTACTTCTTCTTTTCCAATTTGGATTCCTTTTATTTCTTTTTCTGCTCTGATTGCTCTGGCCAAAACTTCCAAAACTATGTTGAATAGTAATGGTGAAAGTGGGCACCCTTGTCTTGTTCCTGTCTTTAGAGGAAATGCTTTCAATTTTTCACCATTGAGGATAATGTTTGCTGTGGGTTTGTCATATATAGCTTTTATTATGTTGAGGTATGTTCCTTCTATTCCTGCTTTCTGGAGAGTTTTTATCATAAATGGATGTTGAACTTTGTCAAAGGCTTTCTCTGCATCTATTGAGATAATCATATGGTTTTTATTTTTCAATTTGTTAATGTGGTGTATTACATTGATAGATTTGTCGATATTGAAGAATTCTTGCATCCCTGGGATAAAGCCCACTTGGTCATGGTGTATGATCTTTTTAATGTGTTGTTGGATTCTGATTGCTAGAATTTTGTTAAGGATTTTTGCATCTATGTTCATCAGTGATATTGGCCTGTAGTTTTCTTTTTTTGTCGCATCTTTGTCAGGTTTTGGTACCTGGGTGATGGTGGCCTCATAGAATGAGTTTGGAAGTTTACCTTCCTCTGCAATTTTCTGGAAGAGTTTGAGCAGGATTGGTGTTAGCTCTTCTCTAAATTTTTGGTAGAATTCAGCTGTGAAGCCGTCTGGACCTGGGTTTTCGTTTGCTGGAAGATTTTTGATTAGAGTTTCAATTTCCGTGCTTGTGATGGGTCTGTTAAAATTTTCTATTTCTTCCTGGTCGAGTTTGGGAAAGTTGTACTTTTCTAAGAATTTGTCCATTTCTTCCATGTTGTCCATTTTATTGGTATATAATTGTTGATAGTAGTCTCTTATGATCCTTTGTATTTCTGTGTTGTCTGTTGTGATCTCTCCATTTTTGTTTCTAATTTTATTGATTTGATTTTTCTCCCTTTGTTTCTTGATGAGTCTGGCTAATGGTTTGTCAATTTTATTTATCCTTTTAAAGAACCAGCTTTTGGTGGGTTTCTGAATACAGTCGTATTCCTTGCCTCCACCCCTTGTCGCTCAGATTCATTGAGTCATGAGCAAACAGAGCTTGGACAGGGTAGCATAAACATGAAAGGGTATCTGTCAGATTTATATATTAGGGATCAGGTTGAATACATATGGGAAACTACCAGCACACCCATTAACTCAAGGGCTTGGTACAGTGGAGGAAAGTGGACGGAGAACATTCTTCTTGAATCTGATCCATATTCTCATGGGTTGCCCTGAGCATAGGACTAGCACAAAGCAGGGGATGAGAAACGTTTGGGGAATGAAACAACTTGGGTCACTATCGATGTTTACTGGTCATACCCTGGGACAAACCCAGTGGAGAGATCAAGAGATGCATGGGTCCTGCCTGGGAGAAAATCTTAGCAAAGCTACAAGGCCGTGGTTCAAAGGGAATTTGGCTTCTTGTCATTGTTTCTCTAGTGGCCACACACTGTTAAGGAACATCGTCATTGCTCAACAAATATTTGTGACGCAAATGAAAGAACAGCATCCACAGTTCACATGCACACATACACACAAACTTGAAATGGAGGTAGATGGAGGGGATTTTGCCCCCACCACTCACCTACCCTGTGCCAGTCTCCTTACATGCATTGTATATTTCAGCCCCATTTTACAATAGAGAGCATGAGACCCAGAGAGTCTAAGACCTGTGTCCTGGTCACAGCACTGCCTCCAGTGAAGACACTAAGATACAGCTTAATTGTGACCTTGGTTTCCTGTATTCTGTTTCTAGGCTTATTACTGACTGCATTCTATGACTCCAGTCACATTTCCTGACCTCTGGCCATGCGGAAACAGACATTTAGATCTTTTGCCTATGTCTTGACTCCATTTCTTGGCTGAACACTTGTCCCTCTGATGTTCTTTTGAACTTGATTGGTATCATTTCAGGGGGGCTTCGAAGAACTCTGGTACCACTGTTCTTTACATGTCAGTGCAGAGAAGAATTCAGCAAGAGCAAAGTGATATAAGACATGATATATTAGAATAGGACGCTTGTGAGACTTACAAATGGGCAGGCAAGACATGCTGTGTGCTCTGAGAACTTAGTGGGCTACAGCTTTATAATCAAAGGAAAAGTTGGGGGGGGTGCGGAGAAGACTTTCTTTGTCTTTCTTGAGTTGACGTCATGTTTCCATCATCAGTTCCCACCCTACATAGGGCAGGGAAGTTTTCTTATCCCTCCCTACATGGTCAGACCAGGAATGTCATCGCACTTTGGAAAAATATTTTCTGGCCTCAGTACAATGAGGGATTTTCATTTTGAAAAGGTCACCTTCCCATAAATGATGTTTTTTTGAGTGCACAGAGCCTGTTTTGGGGGTCATTAACTTATTGAGCTCACTGTGGGTTTCATGCCACCATTGTTTTATTGTTTGGGGGCATGTACCATGCTTCTGTTGCTAAACAAGCCTGCTTTCTTGAATAATCACTAACTTACAGAAGTTTCCCATATTTTTCTACTTATAATCCCCTTTGCTGTGTTAGTCACTCAGTTGTGTATTCTTTGTGACTCCATGGACTGTAGCCCTCCAGGCTCCTCTATCCATGGGGTTTTCCAGGCAAGAATACTGGAGTGGGTTGCCATTTCCTTCTCCAGGGGACCTTCCCAACCCACAGATTGAACCCGGGTCTCCCACATTGCAGGCAGATGCTTTACCATCTGAGCCACCAAGGAAGCCCTTACTATCCTAGTGGGGTTAACTATTTAATCACCTATATTGTCCCTTCATTCTGTCCCTCTCACTTTCTAGAAGTGGACTGTGCCAAGAAATTCCTTAAATTCTGGGTCTTCTGCTGTCCCAAGAGGATGGAACTCAGTAGACAGTCTTGGCTAGACCCTCAGTCCAGGCTGTCATCTGCCTGTGCCATCTGGCTGCCCCAGCCCCTCTTCCTGGCCTCTTCTTCCAGCCCACTCACACTCTGAGGGATAGAGGGGTGGTTCTGAGGTGCTATCAAGACCCTTCATAATTCAACCCCAGTTTGAATTCCCAACCTATCCTAACCCTACTCTGGACTCTTCTCCATGCCTTTGCTCAAGCTGGTTCCTCTGCCTTGGATTCCCTCTCTGACACCATGTACCCAATGACTCTTGTCCATCCTTCAAAGTTCAGTTCAGATGCCACCTCCTCACTCCTCTGCCTGCATGATAAAGTCTCAAGGGCACCATGAAAGTTCCTCTATTCACTATTTTCTTCAATATTTATTGACTGTTCACTATGTGCTGGGAACATAGCATGGAAATCAGTAAGGCACCACTCTTACCCTTGGGAATTCAGTCTAGTGGGAGACCCTGACTCATAACCAGGCGATGATGACAACTTTGCTACAGTACTCCAGGGGAAGATGGGAGTCAGAAGATGTTCCTGTCTTATTTTAGGCTGGAGATATAAAAATGGGAGTGGTCGACTTAAAAATCAGTCACAACCCCAAAACAGAGTGTTTTATTCAGTGACAATAGTTAGGAATCCAAGCCCAGAAGAAAGCATCTCAGTAGCCCCGAGAAACTGCTCTGAAGAGGCAGGAGAGGGAGTCAGGCTACATGCAAGTTTGCAGCAAAGAGGGCAGGCAGTTGGAACGTCAAAGATTGTTGTTAAGTAAGGAAAACCGGATATCAAATTAAAGAATTTAGCACTCTTCTACGTATGTGAAGATGCAAGAGTCTGGGATTATTGTGCATCTCAGCTATTTGGGACCAACATCCTGTCTTTTTGATTTCTTGAATCCCCCTACCCCATCCTCCAGCATCTGCTGGATAACACATGTTGTGTTCCCTTTTGGGATCCCTCTTCACATTTGGAGGCCCAAAATTGCTGATGGCTGTTATATCCTCATTTATTGATATGACAGGAGATATTCCATTTCACAGTGTTGCATTGGAGGAGGGGATGGGAGCTGAGATTGGAAACTGGAGATGCTAACAAGAACCAGATTGCACAGGGCCCTGTAGGACACAGTGAAGCATCTGGGCACTAGGGAGCCATGGCTGGCTTTAAGCAGGAGAAGGAAGTAATCAGCCTGTTTAGCAGGATCTCTCTTCTGTTGTGTAAGAAGTGGATGTAGAGGTAACAGCTGAAGCAGAAAATTATAACAAGAAGGATGCTATAGTGAGTTAAAATAGTGTCCTTCAGAAGTCCATGTCCACTTGGAGCCTCAGAATTAGACTTCTTTCAGAAATAGGGTCTTTTCAGTTGTAATTAGTTAAGCATCTCAAAATGAAATCATCCTTGCATTTGGGTGGACACTAATGACTTCTCTCCTACAATAACCCGGTGTACGAGACAGCAAAAGAGACACTGATGTATAGAACAGTCTTATGGACTCTGTGGGAGAGGGAGAGGGTGGGAAGATTTGGGAGAGTGGCATTGAAACATGTAAAATATCATGTAGGAAACGAGTTGCCAGTCCAGGTTCTATGCACGATGCTGGATGCTTGGGGCTGGTGCACTGGGACGGCCCAGAGGGATGGTATGGGGAGGGAGGAGGGAGGAGGGTTCGGGATGGGGAACACATGTGTACCTGTGGCGGATTCATTTTGATATTTGGCAAAACTAATACAATTATGTAAAGTTTAAAAATAAAATAAAATTAGAAAAAAAAAAAAAAAACATGAAAAGATATACAGCCATACAAGGAGAAATCCATCTGAAAAAGTAGCCAGAGATTGCATCAATGCAGTCAAGGGTTACCAGCAGCCCACCAGGAGCGAGGCATAGAACAGATTCTCCTTCAGAGATTCCAGAAGAACCAATTCTTCTTTTTGTCATTCTTTATGCTTTTTTCCCCCAAAAGTTATTTATCTTTAATTGAAGGAAAATTGCTTCACAATATTGTGTTGGCCTCTGCCATACATCAACATGAGTCAGCCATAGGTATACATGTGTCCCCTCCCTCCTTCACCTCCCTCCCACCTTCCACCCCCTCCCGTATATAAAACAGATAATCAATGGGAATTTGCTGTATGACTCAGGGAGATCAAATATGGGCTCTGTACCAAATCTTGATTTTGACTTTGGCCTTCCAGTACCACGAGAGAATAAATTTCTGCTGCTTTAAGTCCACCCATTGTGTGGTAAATTGCTTTATCAGCCCTAGGACACTAATACAGGGTTATTAGTTACAGGGTTACACCAATACCTATCCTCCAGGTTCTATGTGCTCGTACCAACCAGGCTGGGGTCTTGGAGATGAAAGTGTGGAAAATGGAAAGAGAGCAGACACTGAGCTGCATTTTAGCCCAACAACCTGGAAGCCCAGTTGTTTGTGGATGTCAGGGCCTGACACTCCTTCCCTCTCCAGTCCTTCAGTTTCAAGGGCTTGGGTCCAGAGCAGGTTCATGCTTTAGAGATTCCATGTCTGACCTAACCCCTCTCCTTCCCACAGAGGTCAGAGCATCAGCGTCTACTAGGACACTTCCTGTAGCTGGGAGCCAGGGCTTCCTGACCAAAGTGGGGACAGGTCTGGTCTGGGAACCTTGTGATGTCTTCTGGGATGGCCCAAGGGTATCTTTATGGGGTGTGGATGGTCGTAGCCTTTTGAGCTGCAAGGCCCACAGTGGACCCTTCCAGGAAGGGAAGGAGCCCCTGGGGTTGAGAGATTAGGGGAGGGGCATCTACTTCTTCTCTATTCGTTCCTTGGTCTAGTTAGGGGCTGTCTTGTCACCTCTATCTCCCAACCTAATATTCCCTTTGGTGCTACAAAATAGCCCAGCTCCCAGCAGAGCACAGAGGGCTGTCAGGGAAGGTTTGCAGGCTGCATATACCTCTGTGGGTTGATCCCAGGGGTGCCTGGTGTGCCCAGAAGTCCCCCAAAGGCCCCATCCCACCTGACTCTGGGCCCTGAGGGAGCCCCCCTGCATCCTACACCAGGCTCCCCTGGGATGCTTTTGAAATGTGCCTCTGAAGAAGAAAGGGATAAAGTGAGGGAGAAGCCTCCCACCTCACCCACTCCCTTCTGAGCTCCCTGTGTGAGTGAGGGGGCCAGGGCCTTCTCTGCTACCTCTTTAGAGTGCTCCTGGTGGCTGCCAGGAGCAGGGAGTGTGAGTCCTGGATGTTTTCCTGGAGAAGGTGATGCAAGCATGAGATAGGGGGACTGGCCATGGATAATAGGAGTGTTGGGTGTGGAATGCAGATCAGGAACCCAATGGAACAAAGTTCAGGGCAAGCAGTGCCTGAGCAAAAGCTCCTTACTCCTGAATCCTGCACCCAGGCTCCAGTGGGCACACACACTCATGCACATTTGTGTGCACAATGTAGTTGTCAGGCAGACCACAGAGTGAAAGTTGCCAGACAGCAGCACAGGCATCGGTCATCTTCCTCGAGTTTCTGCAGTATCGTGCTGTGACAGTGTATAGGTCTGGGTGCACATCCAGGTGTGCTGGAGGCCAGGACTCGGCAGGCGTGCATCCAGCCTCGAGGGTGGGGTCTCTGCATCTGTGTGAGTGCACAGGTCTGAGTGCAGTGGACTGCCACATGCGTATCTGGTGGAAGTAAGAACATAAAATACTGTATGTAGTGGGGGAGACGGTGGTGGGATGCCGGGATGTGGAGATGTGGGGACACCCATATGTAGGTGTGTGTGAGAGAAACAAGGGGTACCTGGGTCCCAGTCTGTAGGGACAGGAAGGTGCCCACCCCTCAGAAGAACTGTCCTGAAGTGCCTCCCCTTCTGCTTGGGTCAAGGTCAGAGGCTGCGCACAGCAGGAGCAGGGAGGCTGAACCAGAGAAGGTGCATTCTTCCTCCCTTGGCTCAGGGTGGGCCCTGGGCACTCTGAGAGCCTCCTTCTCCATTTCTGGGGACCGGCTGGGCTGTGAACCAGGGGAAAGACAGTGCAGAGGTTTAAGAGGGCTGAATGAAGGGATCATTTTGCTTTTAAAAAAATTGAAGCAAAATTCACATACTATAGAATTAATCATCTTAAAGTGTACATTTCAGTGGCATTTAGTACATTCACAATGTGCAGCTATTACCTGTATCTAGTTGCAAAATATTTTCATCATCCCAAAAGGAAACCTTGCTCTCATTAGCAGCCAGACTCCTTCATTGCCCTTAGCCCCTGGAAACCAGTAATCTGCTCTTTGTCTCTATACATTTGCTTATTTTAGGCATTTCATGTTAATAGGATCAGGCATTCTTTTGTATCTGCCTTTTTTCATATAGCATACCGTTTTCAAGTTTCCTCCATGTTGTAGCATGGGTCAGCACTACTCTTTTGTGTGTGTAAAGCATATAATATAAAATTTATTATCTGAACCATTTTTAGATAAGCAGTTTGGTAGTGTTGGGCTTCCCTGGTGGTTCAGATGGTAAAGAACCTGCCTGCAATACAGGAGACCAGGGCTCAGTCCTGGGAGGATCCCCCGGAGGAGAGCCTGGCAACCTGCTCCAGTATTCTTGCCTGGAGAAATCTATGGATAGAGGAGCCTGGAGGGCTACAGTCTTTGGGTCACAAAGAGTCAAACACAACTTTTTTTGGTAATGTTAAGCCTATTTATAATGCTGTATATAGACCTCCAAAACTCTATTCATTGTGCAAAAGGGAAACTCTATACCCATTAACCAGTAACTGTCCATCTCCCCTTCCCCCCAGCCCTCGGCCAAATTCATTGTACTTTCCATTTCTGTGAATTTGACTATTTTAGGTACTTCAAGAAATGGAATTATGAAAGATCTTTCCTTTGGGGAGGACTGACTGATCCTACTTAGCATAATGTTCCTGAGGTTCATTTATGTTGCAGCATGACACGGGATTAACTTCCTTTCAAAGTTGAATGACATGATGTTATATGGGTAGACTACATTTTGTTCACTATTCATCCAGTGATAGGTATTTGGGTTGCTTCCAGCTCATGGTTGTTTTGACAAATGCTGCTATGAACAGGGATGTGCAAATATCTTCCTGAGATCCTACTCTCAATGCTTTTACAGACATATCCAGAAGTAGGATTACTATATGATATGGTAGTTCTATTTTTAATATTTTGAGGAATATCCAGATGGTTTTCCAGAGCTGTTTACAATCCCACCAACAGTTCACAAGTATTCCAACTTATTCACAGCCTCACCATTTTAAACAGCACAGTTCAGTGGCATTTAGGACATTCACAATATTGTGGAATTATCACTTCCATTTAGGTCCAAGACATTTCACCATCCTTAAAGGAAATCTTGAACCCATTAACAGTCATTCTCCATTCCAGCCTATTCCCATTACTAATCTGCTTCCTAATTTGATAGGGTTACCTATCCAAGGTATTGCAAATAAATGGAGTCATACAATAGATGGTCCTTTGTGGCAGGCTACCTCCACTTAGTATAGGTTTGAGGTTCATCCATGTTGTAGCATGTATCAGTAGTTTGTTTTTTTGTATGTCAAATGGTATACCATATTTTCATTACTCATTCTGAATCTGTTTTTTTTTTTTTTTTTACTTTACAATATTGTATTGGTTTTTCCATACACTGACATGAACCCACCATAGGTGTACATGTGTTCCCCATCCTGAACCCCCCTCCCACCTCCTTCCCCATCCCATCCCTCTGGGTCATCCCAGTGCACCAGCCCGGAGCATCCTGTATCATGCATTGAACCTGGACTGGCGATTCATTTCACATGTGATAATTCACATGTTTCAATGCCGTTCTCCCATATCATCCCACCCTTGCCCTCTCCCACAGAGTCCAAAAGCCTCTTCTATACATCTGTGTCTCTTTTGCTGTCTCACATACAGGGTTATCATTACCATCTTTCTAAATTCCATATATATGCATTAGTATACTGTATTGGTGTTTTTCTTTCTGGTTTACTTCACCCTGTATAATAGGCTCCAGTTTCATCCATCTCATTAGAATGGATTCAAATGTATTCTTTTTAATGGCTGAGTAATACTCCATTGTGTATATGTACCACAGCTTTCTTATCCATTTGTCTGCTGATGGACATCTAGGTTGCTTCCATGTCCTGGCTATTATAAACAGTGCTGCAATGAACATTGGGGTACACGTGTCTCTTTCAATTCTGGTTTCCTCAGTGTGTATGCCCAGCTAAAAATTGTTGTATTTTGCATCAAGTTCTTTTGTGACAAATGAAAGCGAGAGAGAACCAGAGGGAGAGAGAAAAGGATTGCTGGTGGAGCAGGTTCCTGGAAGGAGAGCTGACCTCACAAGGAGCTGGAACAGATATGAATCTGCTGCCACTCAGGGAGGGAGATGAGAGAACCTACCACTGAGCATCTTGGCTTCTCCATGAAGCATCATTTTTACTTCAACAACAAGCAGGTTGTTGATAGGAGAGTGGCATAAGAGTTGAAGAGAGGTGAGGAGCTTCAGAGACTAGCACTGGGAAGTGACCAGAGATAGAGGGTCCAGTTGGGGTCAGAGAACAGGACTTTATGGTGATTCCAGTCAGTATCACATCCTTGTGAGGAACTAATGCAACAAAAGTAGTAGCTAAGAGTTTAAGGTGCATCACCTCATCGAAGCAAAAAAGTAGCCCTGTGGAATAAGGAATATTACTTCATTTCCAGGTGAGCTGCAAAGAGTGGTGCTGAGAAATAAAAATAGAACCTAAGTCCTTCCATGTGGTAGCAGAGTTGACTTCTAACTGAAGGTAGCAATTAAGGAATAGATTGATCTTAAAGTTTAGGAGGGAGTTGGTCTCATGGAGATGGGGAGAAGTACATAGTGACCAGCAAGCTCAGAGACAGAAAAGCTTAAGAAAAGACTGGTTGGGGGAGCAGGGATGGGGTGGGGGGGGGGGTGAGGGGTCCTGCATGGAGTTGACAATAGTAATAATAGTAGTCACAATAATTGTTATTATCCATATTATGTTTTATTGACTTCTTCCTATGTGTCAGTATATGTGCTACAGCACTTAAGATGCATGATCTTATTTAAACCTCAACCCATTATTATGAACACCATTTTGCAGATGGATTAACCATGGCTTGGAGAGGTGAAGGAACCTCTCCAGGAAGTCTTCCCAGGTAGGGCTCATTAGAGCCTCTAAATTCCTTCCCACTGGGTCTTCACTCTCTCCTCAAGCAGGTATGCTGCCATGTTGGGGCTAAACTACACCTCCGTGTCTGAATTCATCCTCATCGGCTTCTCCACCTTCCCTCAGCATCTCCTGCCCGTCTTCTTCCTTCTGTTCCTGCTGATGTACCTGTTCACACTGCTGGGGGACCTGCTCATCATGGCCACCATCTGGAGCGAGCGCAGCCTCCACACCCCCATGTACCTCTTGCTGTGCGCCCTCTCCATCTCTGAGGTCCTCTACACCTTCGCCATCATCCCGCGCATGCTGGCCGACCTGCTCTCCACCGACAGCTCCATCTCCTTCACGGCCTGTGCCAGCCAGATGTTCTTCTCCTTCACGCCCGGCTTCACCCACTCCTTCCTGCTCACCGTCATGGGCTACGACCGCTACGTGGCCATCTGCCATCCCCTGCGCTACAACGTGCTCATGAGCCCCCGAGGCTGTGCCTGCCTGGTGGCCTGGTCCTGGATTGGAGGCTTATTCATTGGACTGCTGGTGACATCTGCCATTTTCCACCTCCCCTTCTGTGGTCTCAGTGAGGTTCACCATTTCTTATGTCATGTGCCTCCACTACTGAAGTTAGCCTGTGGAAATAATGTACCGGGAGTAGCCCTGGGGGTTGGCGTTGTGTGTATCACGGCTCTGCTGGGTTGCTTTCTCCTCATCCTGCTCTCTTACGCCTTCATCGTGTCCACCATCTTGAGGATCCCTTCCACCGAGGGCCGGCACAAAGCCTTCTCCACATGTGCATCTCATCTGACTGTGGTCGTTGTGCACTATAGCTTCGCCTCTGTCATCTACCTCAAGCCCAAGGGTCTCTACTCTGAGGAAGGCAATACTCTGATGGCCATAACCTACACGGTCCTCACTCCCTTCCTCAGCCCGATCATCTTTAGTCTCAGGAACAAGGAGCTGAAGATCGCCATAAAGAAGACCTTCCTCAGCAAACTCTACCCCTCCAGCATCTGAGTGGCCAGGGTGGAGGTGGTCAGGATATGGCAGGATGACCAGCAGTAGGTTGAGGTTAATAATGACTACCTTGTATGATTGGTGTGTGTGTGTGTGTGTGTGTGTGTGTGTGTGAATGACAGCACTCATCACATAGTAAGTGCTCAAAAAATATTAACTTATTTTTCCTCCCTTGGTCTGTGTGTCTGATATTAGTTTTATTTTTAATCAAATAGTTTTATTGAGATATAATTTATGTACTATTATAATTCAACCATGTACACAGTTCAGTTGCTCTTCATTATATGCATAAACAGTAGTCACCACAATCAATTAAAAATATTTTTGTCACTCAAGAAAGAAACCCATACACTGTGAGTTTTCATCAGTAACTTCCTTTTTCCTCCCAATGCACTTGCCCCTAACTCTGGGAGATAAAACCAGTCAATTCTAAAGGAAATCAACTCTAAATATTCATTGGAAGGACAGATGCTGAAGCTGAAGCTCCAATACTTTGGTCACCTGATATGAAGAACTGACTCACTTGAAAAGACCTTGATGCTGGGAAAGGTTGAGGCAGGAGGAGAAGGGGGTGACAGAGGATGAGATGGTTGATGGCATCACTGACTCAGTGGACAGGTGCTTAGTCACTCAGTCATGTCCAACTCTTTGTGACTCCATGGACTGTATCCCACCAGGCTCCTCTGTCCGTGGGGATTCTCCAGGCAGTAATACTAGAGTGTGTTGCCATACCCTCCTCCAGGGGGTCTTCCCAACCAAGGGATTGAACCCAAGTCTCTCACATTGAAGGTGGATTTTTACTGACTGAGCCACCAGGGAAGCCCATGGACAAGAGTTTGAGAAAACTCTGAGAGATAGTAAAGGACAGGGCAGTTTGGCATGTTGCAGTCCATGGGATAGCAAGAGTTCGACATGACTTAGTGACTGAACAGGAAATCACTTATTTTTTTCTCTCCCATTTTGCCTATTCTGGGTATTTTGCATAAATGGAATCATACATTCAGTTCAGTTCAGTTCAGTCGCTCAGTCATGTCCAGCTCTTCGTGACCCCATGAATTGCAGCACACCAGGCCTCCCTGTCCATCACCAACTCCCGGAGTTCACTCAAACTCAGGTCCATCAAGTCGGTGATACAATCTCATCCTCTGTCATCACCTTCTTCTCCTGCCCCTAATCCCTCCCAGCATCAGGGTCTTTTCCAATGAGTCAACTCTTCGCATGAGGTGGCCAAAGTATTGGAGTTTCAGCTTTAGCACCATTCCTTCCAAAGAAATCCCAAGGCTGATCTCCTTCAGAATGGACTGGTTGGAGCTCCTTGCAGTCCAAGGGACTCTCAAGAGTCTTCTCCAACACCACAGTTCAAAAGCATCAATTCTTCAGTGCTCAGCTTTCTTCACAGACCAACTCTCACATCCATACATGACTACTGGAAAAACCATAGCCTTGACTAGACGGACCTTTGTTGGCAAAGTAATGTCTCTGCTTTTGAATATGCTATCTAGGTTGGTCATAACTTTCCTTCCAAGGAGTAAACGTCCTTTAATTTCATGGCTGCAGTGACCATCTGCAGTGATTTTGGAGCCCCAAAAAATAAAGTCTGACACTGTTTCCACTGTTTCCCCATCTATTTCCCATGAAGTGATGGGACCGGATGCCATGATCTTAGTTTTCTGAAAGTTGAGCTTTAAGCCAACTTTTCCACTCTCTTCTTTCACTGTCATCAACAAGGTTTTTAGTTCCTCTTCACTTTCTGCCATAAGGGTGGTGTTATCTGCATATCTGAGGTTATTGATATATTATGTGATCTTTTTGAGTGGATTCTTTCACTTAGCACACATGTTCAGTTCATTCTGTTCAGTTCCGTCACTCAGTTGTGTCCAACTCTTTGTGACCCCATGGACTGCAGTATGCCAGGTCTCCCTGTGCATCACCAACTCCCGGAGTTTACCCAAACTCATGTCGGTGATGCCATCCAACCATCTCATCCTCTGTCATCTTCTTCTCCTCCTGCCTTCAGTCTTTCCCAGCATCAGGGTCTTTTCAAATGAGTCAGCTCTTCACATCAGGTGGCCAAAGTATTAGAGTTTCAGCTTCAACATCAGTCCTACCAATGAACACTCAGGACTCAACTCCTTTCGGATGGACTGCTTGGATCTTCTTGCATTCCAAGGGACTCTCAAGAGTCTTTTCCAATACCACAGTTCAAAAACATCAATTCTTCAGTGCTCAGCTTTCTTTATAGTCTAACTCTCACATTCATACATGACTACTGGAAAAACCATAGCCTTGACTAGACGGACCTTTGTTGACAAGTAATGTCTCTGTTTTTTAACATGCTGTCTAGGTTGGTCATAACTTTCCTTCCAAGGAGTAAGCATGTTTTAATTTCATGGCTACAGTCACCGTCTGCAGTGATTTTGGAGCCCCCCAAAAATAAAGTCAGCCACTGTTTCCCCATCTATTTGCCATGCAGTGATGGAACTGTATGCCATGATCTTAATTTTCTGAAAGTTGAGCTTTAAGCCAACTTTTTCACTCTCCTCTTTCACCCATCAAGAGGCTCTTTAGTTCTTTACTTTCTTCCATAAGGGTAGTGTCATCTGCATATCTGAGGTTATTGATATTTCTCCCGGCAATCTTCATTCCAGCTTGTGCTTCATCCAGCCCAGAATTTCTCATGATGGACTCTGCCTATAAGTTAAATAAGTGGGGTGACAATATACAGCCTTGACATACGCCTTTTCCTATTTGAAACCAGTCTGTTGTCCCATCCAGTTCTAGCTGTTGCTTCCTGACCTGCATAAGGTTCTTCAATATTGTAGAATGTATCAGAACTTGATTCCTTTATATTGCTAAATAGTATTGCACTCTACAAATAGACTACATTTCACCTATCCATCTATTCATCATTTGATCAACATTTCAGTGTTTCTACCCTTTAGTATTTTAGCAGTGCTGCTATAAACATTTGCATGCAAGTTTTTTCTTGAATATATGGTTTCATTTTTGTGTTGTATGTATGAAGGAATTGAGTTTCTGGGTCAAATTATAACACTGTATTTAGAAACTTTATTTATTTATTTATTTTAAACTTTACAATATTGTATTGGTTTTTTTAGAAACTTCTAAATTTTTTAGAAACTTCCAAAGTGGCTGAACCATCTTAAGTTTCCACCAGCAATGTAGCAGGGTTCGATTTCTCCACATCCTTGTCAACACTTGTTATCAGTCTTGTTGATTATAGCTAGTGTATGCGACTCTTTGTTTTTCTCTTGCTGCCTTTAGAATTCTCTCTGTATCATTAACATTTGCCATTTTCATTATGGCATGTCTTAATGTGTTTCTCTTTGCATTCATCTTGTTTGGGATTCTCTGTGCTTTCTATGTGTGGGATTCCGCTTCTTTCTTCGGCTTTGGGAAGTTTTCCACCATAATTTCATCAGATACTTTTTTGACCCTTTTTTCTCTCTTCTTTCCTTCTGGGAATGCCTGTAGCCTATAAAAGGAATCTTGGTATGCTTGACACAGTTACAAAATTTCCAGCGTCACATATATATGCCTCTTCCTGTAGTTATATTCTCATGCCTGTGCTTCTCTGATAAACTGGAGTACCTTCAGAAAAGGAATGAGACCCAGTCCATCTCTGTGGTCCTTGTATTGATTACAGAGCCCGGTCCTTAATATATATGTTGAAGGCCAGAAACATGTCTCTATGAAATATACCAAAATTCTTAGCCTTGCATTCAGTGTTCTATGATCATACTCTTAGAACCCCTTCCACGACTGCTTCCTGTGTCAGGCCCTGTTTGCACATTAGTTCATTGAATACTCACAACAATTATGAGGTGTAGTTGTGTTTTCACCTCTATGCTCCACCCGAGGAAGCTGAGGCTAGGTAAATTTGATAAGGTGCCAAGATCACACAGCCGAATCTGGGTTGAAATGCAGGTGTGTGCGTCTACAGCCAGACCACTCAGCTCCTGCAGGAGGCTGTCTTAGGTTACCACTCCTCTCCAAAGTGTGTGTTGGACTTGACAGACCCATCACTACTATGTATATGTTCTACAGGGGCTTGACCTTCTGTCCTCCGAAACCAGTCTCCCATCAAACGGAAAACTGAAGCTCAGAGAAAAACAAGTTACTTGTTCAACTTCACGACGCTGGTTCCAGAATCTAATCACAGGCTGTTGCAGACAATTAAGGAGACTCTCCCTCATAGAGAGAGAGCTAACCATGGACTGGGGATACAGAGGTGGTGCCCTGGCAGTGGTCAGGGTGGCACAGACTTACTATGGGAACTAAACCTGAATGCTTCCTCTTTCATTCTGTGAGGTTAACTTTCCTGAGATGTGATTGGAGAATTCCCTTTGGAACCCTAGGTGTTGAAGAGATCGGATTCCAGTTTTGCCTCCCCTGCCCCCCGACTTGGCTCAGAGAATAGAGCGTCTGCCTGCAATGCAGGAGAGCCAGGTTCGATCCCTGGGTTGGGAAGATCCCCTGGAGAAGGAAATGGCAACCCACCCCAGTATTCTTGCCTGGAGAATCCCATGGACAGAGGAGCCTGGCGGGCTACAGTCCACGGGGTCGCAAAGAGTCGGACACGACTGAGCAACTTCACACAAACACACACAATCCTGGAGCCAAGAAATGAATGTTTATGCATCAGGATACCTTTGTCTTTTCACAGAAGTGTGAACATTGGGGACAAACAGCATCCAAGAATCTAAAGACTGCATCAAGATGCTCCATCATGGTCCCTACCATGCTTCCTGCAGAATGGCCATTTGGACAGGTGGATCTGTGAGGAGAAACAGAGGCCCTCCCCTGGTCCCTGTCCACTCCATCTCTGAGCCTGAAATCTAGGTCTCTTTCTTCTCTGGCCTTTGTGTGCCAGAGACATCAGTAAAGAGTGAGTTCATGGAACCCAGCAATTTTTTGCTGACAGAATGACTGGCTCTCCCTCAGCTTCTCTCTGGACTTCTGCTGAGCTGAGGAAACTTGCCACCAACATACACAGGTGAACCATGTGGTGTTTCCCCAAATATCTAGATCCAGGGTGTTCTGGGCATCCATGGAACTCACATGAGAGTGATGGCAGGACTGCCTCAGTCCGTATTGAACTCCGCCTTAATCTACTACCTGTCAAGCCTCTTACTGGCCTCATTTTGGGCCTCACAGAAATTATTCTAAGAGATCCTTCAAGCCAAGTTCCTCCGTCCCCATTTGTGCTCAGCACACCTTTCCTCCGACTGTTCCCTTTGCCTTGAATGCCATCACAACTTTGCTTATGAAACTCTTCTTTGTCCTTCAAAGTGCTCCAGGTTAAATCATGCCTCTTCTATGAACTCACTTTGATTATCTTATCTCTCTATGTCCTCACAGCATTTACCCTTATTTAGTCATCCCTATAGTCAACAAGGAATTCCCAGGTGGCACAGTGGTAAAGAGTCCACCTCCCAATACAAGAGATGCAAGAGAAGCACGTTCAATCCCTGGGTTGAGAACCTCCCCGGGGGCAGGAAATGGCAACCCACTCTAGTATTCTTGCCTAGGAAATTCCATGGACAGAGGAACCTGGTGGGCTACAGTCAATGGGGTTGCAAAGAGTCAGACATGACTGAGCACACACACACAAAATCAACAAAAGTTTATCCAGTGCTTGTTTTATATGAAAATGACCAGTAATGACCAAGAACAGAGTGGTCTCTGCACTCAGTTTCTTATGGTTCAATGTGGAAGCTGTTATGTGATCAAAGACAACACAGAGAGGTCAAATAATCGGATGTGACTGAGTGTGCCTGCACACATATACATACACACAATAAACCCAGGAACAGCCAAGTGGGAGAGATTCCCTGGTGGCTCAGACAGTAAAGAGTCTGCCTGCAATTCAGGATACCAGGGTTCGATCCCCAGGTTGGGAAGATCCCCTGGAGAAGGAAGTGGACAACCCACTCCAGTATTCTTGCCTGGAAAATCCCATGGATGGAGGAGCCTGGCAGGGTTTCAAGAGTCCGAAATGACTGAGCAACTTCACTTTCTTTCTTTATGGGAGAAGTGAGGAACTTCCAAGCCCTCTCTGGATGCACCACTCTACTAGCACCTCCAGGTGTTCACCAGACTGGAAGCCCTCCCATTCTGTTGTTTAAGGAATTTTTAATGGAGTTTTCATCCCAGAGTTATGATTAGTTAGATCATTGGCCATTGGTGATTAACTCAATCTCCAGCCCTGAAGGTCTAGGGAGTAGGGTGGCAAGTTCCAATACTTTAATCATACCTTGGTCTTTTCTGAAAGCATCCCCCTTCCTGAAGCTACTTAGGGGCCCCCTGCTACTGGTCATCTCATCAGCATAATAAAGATACTCTTATCACTCCTGAGACACAAATTGTGTCAGGACTAAGTGTTAAGAATCACGGACAAGGAGCAAAGATCACATATTTATATTTTATTACAGTGTGTGTGTGTGTGTGTGTGTGTGTGTGTGTGTATTTGTGTGTGTGTGTGTGCATGCACTCAGTTGCTCCAGTCGTGTCTGACTCTTTGCAACCCCATGGACTGTAGCCCTCCAGGCTCCTCTATCCATGAGATTTCCTAGACAAAAATACTGGAGTGGGTTGCCATTTCCTTCTTCAAGGGATCTGCCTGACCCAGTGATCGAACTCATGTCTTCTGCGCCTCCTGCATGAGCAGGTGGATTGTTTACCACTGCACCACCTGGAGGCATGTGTGATTGTTAGATTTTCTGGCTTGGATCACCAAAGAACAGGGGTAGGGGACAACTTGATGGAGAAGAGAGGGGAGGCTTTCCAGTTTGGCTAGAAGAAATTGAGCACATGCACTACCTCAGAGAAATCACTCTCCAAGATTCAGGTCCAAACCATCCTTATTTGGGGATATGTTCCAACTGCCCTTATCCAAGGGCACAGCCCTGGACTCTCACTCTTGGCTCCTCCAGCTCCTGACTTTGCTCTGACCCTACCTTGATGCCAAGAGATTGAGAGCATCTGTACCCAGCTCTGCATCCCTCAATACTGGGAGCTCCTCAGCCCTCAGGAGGGGATGCAACCTCCCTGGGCAGAGAGAGGCAGCAAGAAGTCTGTTGTGTGTGGATAGTTGAAGGAGGAGATAGACGGCAGATCCCAGAAGGCCTCCTGAGGTCCCTCCCAGCCCCTCAGACCCCGAGGACTGCCCATTCAGACTGGTTTCATGCTAGGCTCTTGGGAACAGCCTGCTTGGCAGCCTTCAGCAGGGATAAAGCACACTGTATCAGGTGCAGGAACCCTTAGGTCTGACCCCACACCTGCCTGTGGATGCCACTGACAGCAACAAGCAGAACTTCTTCTACCCTTCCTTGCTGGGTATTTCTTGGAAAAGGCAACTCCAGCAGAGGAGGACCAGCAGGGAAAGGGTAGGAGGGAAGGATAATTCAATTGTGGGTAGCGCTGTTCAGCCTGAAGATGAGGTCAGTGCTGGGGAGATGGATAATACAAGAGGATCTTAGTTTTGGAATGTTTCTGGTGGTCTTCTCAGTTTGCCCACTCTGGGTCCCTGATTTTCATTTAGCCTGGGTGCCCTTTGTAGCTTTTAGGTCAGTAGTTCTTAGCCCAGGGCCATTCTCTCTCATTGTGGATATTTGGATATATCTGGAGCAGTTTTGATTGTCATGACTTACAGTGGGGAGGGAATGCTGCTGGTATCTGGTGGGTGAGGCCAGGGATGCTGCTAAATATTGTGCAGTGAAAAGGACAGCCAAAGCATGATCTGCTCCCAAATATCACCAGTGCTGAGGTTGAGAAATGTCACTGTAGACATATCTTGTCTCTGTTGTTGTGTCCTGGGCTGGCCCCTGTGAACCTGAGGGAGAGGCTCTGAGGGAGACAGGTGTGAGCTAGGTGCATTCCTGTGATGTGTGTGATATGTGAGCCATTCTCTGTAAGACCAGAGAGGAGACAGAATTCTGTTCACCTGTCAGAGGAATTGGGAGAGCCCAGCCTCAAGAATCATAGCTGTTTCACCAAGCAGGAGGTAGGAAGGTCGACTATAACCATGTTGCGGGGGCTGGAGGAGAAAATGGAGGTTGAATCAGTCTCTTGGGTGGAATTGCATTGTATGGTTAATGCAGATACTGAGTACTCCACTGGTGGACTTCCCTGGTGACTTAGATGGTAAAGAATCTGCCTGCAGTGCAGGAGACCAGGGTTCAATCCCTGGGTTGGGAAGATCCCCTGGGGAAGGAAATGGCAACCTACTCCAATATTCTTGCCTAGAGAAGTCCATGGACAGAGGAGCCTGACGGACTTCAGTCCATGGGGTTGCAAAGAGTCAGACACGACTGAGCAACTAACACACACAAGTTTTCCACTGGGTTCAGAGACTGTGAATTTAGAATGGGGCCAATGGGTGCTATCTGGTGCAGAATGACAATAAGCCAACTCAGAAGAAGGCGCACAGTCTCAAAGTCAGTGATAACTACATCTATTAGGTAACCTGAGCCCTTTATGTGAATTATCGCATACCCACTGAAGGCTGTTCTCTGGGTACCCATCATTTTCATTTGGGGCAAGGAGGCTCAGAGATGTCAAGTTTCTTCTCAAAGACACACAGTGGGAGCTGAGATTCGAACCCTGGGTCTGATGACTGCATACCTTGTGTATGTTTCAGAAAATTCTTTCTGGAAGCCAGAGTGGAGTGAGAGCAGAGGAGGGGATGTAGGAGGAGCCTGCTGTGGTCCAGGAGAGAGAAGATGGAACCATAAGGATGGAGAGGAGTGGGAGAAACCCAGAACTGTTCAGTTAGAAAGGAGAATGCTGAGTGAATTAAGGGATAAAGCACAGAAGGCAGGTGACACCCATGTCTTAGTTTCTGGGTGGGGTGCTTAGGTGGTCAGAAGACTGTTGTTGTTTTTTGGTTTTTTTTTTTTTGTCATAAATACATCTTCCTCACTCCATAGAGTATCCTCACTCCAGCTAAGTTCCTTAATATCCTAGAGATTCTGTGTCCTCCAAATTCTAGGCTGATCCCTACTGTGGGGAATACTTACAGACAATATTCTAATACGACGACTAGCAGCTGCAATAATGAGGGGGAAGCAGGGGGTCCCTGTCCCAGAACCAAGAAGTTCAGGATCTCTGGGTAGCAACATAGCTCAAATTATTCATAAAAATATATATTTAAAATGTTTGGATGGAATTTAGGTGCAGAGCTTTAGTCAATGATACTTTAGTTTTCAGCATTTGAATAGCATTTGTTTGCATAAGATCTTTCCTGTATTATATATTCCCTTTCACCCCATTTCCTTTTTGTTTTGCCAATCATTTAAAAATATTTCATACATACTCTTCGATTTGTGTATATGTGTGTATTTTTGCACTTTTGTATTGCTTTCTATATGCATATCTCTTTAAATCAATTTTTAAATTAATGGGCTTTATTTTATTAGAGGAATTTTAAGTTTATAGAAAAGATGATCAGATCATATAGCAGGTTCCCATTTGCCTCCTCTCCAAGCACAGATTTTTCTCCATTTCTACATCTTGCAATTGTTTGGTACATTTTTTTACAATTTATGAACCAGTATAATACATTATAATTAACCAAAGTTCAAGTTTACATTAAGTTTCATTCTTTGTGTGGTATGTTCTATGGGTTTTGACAAATGTGTAATGACATGTATCCACTGTTCCAGCTTCATGAATTGTTTCATGCACTATATTTTTAATATGCCCAAATGGAATTATGGTAGAGGGTTCATCATGGGTTTTTTTTTTGTTTTTTTGTTTTTTTGCTTATTCACTCAATATTATTTTAAAAATTCATTGACATTGCTATATGTACCTCTAACATCTGCTGGGGTTTCAATGCTTTCATCCACCCCATCTTACATGTTCTTACCCCAGTTATGGATAAGCAGACTTGTCCAGTGCCCACACTAAAGCAATGCTATGAGAAACATCTTTATATGCTTGCCTATAAGAAGGTATGAGAAGGTATGCTTAGGACTAAATTTGCTAGCATACAGAATATGTACATTCTGAATTGTCATCATTCTACATTCTCACCAGCATGGTTGAAAAAATTCTTTCTCCCTATAGTCCAATCAAAGTCCAATCAACATGGCATTTTCTACTTTTGAAAATTGAATAGGCATATTGGAAAATTCCATTGATATCTTCTTTCTTCTCTCTCTCTTCCTCCTTCCCTTTCCCTTTTTACTGAGCTTTTTCATTTGTGTGGGTAACTTCCTCTGTGGTTTCTCTGCCCGTATCTTTCCCCCATCTCTGTATTCCTACATTTTCATTCTTCTAAATAGTCTTTTCTTGTCAGTTTTGTTGTTTTGTTGTTTAGTTGCTAAGTCATCTCTGACTCTTTGTAACCCCATGGACGGTAGCCCACCAAGTTCCTCTGTCCGTGGGATTTCCCAGACAGGAATACTGGAGCAGGTTGCCATTTCCTTCTGCAGGGGATTTTCCCAACCCAGGGATCGAACCAGGGTCTTCTGCTTTGGCAGGCAGATTCTTTCCTACTGAGCCACCAGGGAATTTCTGGTGGAATTCTAATAAATAAAGTCTAATAACTTTATCTAGGGTATCCTTTAATACTTCTTAATGTTGGTATTTTCATATCACTTTTAAAAATCACCTTAATGTTTATGTTTTAGAAACTCAACTATATTCTTTTCTTTCACTTTTAATAACCTTATAGTTTATGTTTTATATTTATATCTTATGGATTTACCTTCACATGTAGTCTTGGGCAGAAATTCAAATTTACTTTGCTTCATAACATGAAGAGTTTTTGTGCCACAAACTAGAAAACAATCTATCTTTTCCCTTTGATTTGTGCTGCCACCTTTATCATCTATCAGGATGTGAATAATAAAGGGATATCTTCTGAGATATTCAATCAATCTAATCAGTATCTATGTCTGTTCAAGGTTTACACTTTAAAAAATGATTTTGAATCTACAGGGCATCTCATGACATAAGAGGGCATATGTCTTCTCTTTATTCCATTTTTATAAGATTAGTATGGTTTTTTACTTTTTTTTGCCTACACTGGGTCTTCCTCTGTGTGCACAGGCTTTCTCCCGCTGCGGTGAGCTGGGGCTACTCTGCAGTTGCGGCACGTGGGCCTCCCGTTCCTGTGGCTCCTCTTGTCCCCGAGCACGGGCTCTAGAGCACTCAGGCTTCAGCAGTTGAGGCGCACAGGCTCAGTTGCCCTGCAGCATGTGGGATCTTCCTGGACCAGGGATTGAATCAGCGTCCTCTGTATTGACAGGCAGATACTTAACCACTGGACCACCAGGGAAGTCCACTTTTTTTACAAAGGGAATTTTAGGTTAGTTTTTATCAAATTCACAGTCAGTTCACTGGAATTTTAAGTGCAATGGCACTGATAATATAATTTGGGTAGAATTGACATCATCACAAAATTAGTTCAACTCATGTGAGAGTATTGACTGTTTTCAAATATTCTTATCATCTCCTACATTTTTATTAGTGGTTAAAACTTTTTGTTTTGGGTGTATTGTATGTTTTTCATTAATTTCTAGATACTTTATTAGACAGGTTCTCAAAATGACATAAGGATTCCTGGGGGTTCCAAAGATCTTTTTTGTAGTCCATCAGGTCCTTATTTTCCAGTTACATGTGAGAATGTGTTTTCATTAGATATTTCAATTAAAACAGTATATTGCCACAATCTGAATGAAGAAGCAGACATGAGCATCAAGTTGTCTCCTATCAAAGCAGATATCAGGCATATCTGTAAAAATGTAAAACAAGGCCATTGTTCTCACTAAATGTTTTGTGGAAACCACAGTAAACTTGGTAGCTTTGGGTGTTCTTATTTTAGAGATGCGTAATGGTGGGAATGTTTGAAATGTAAACAGTCATGGTATAAAATCATTTTCATTTAGTATTCATGCAAGAAAATAATTATATACACATGTATAAAGAAAGAGTGAGAGAGAGTGCCTATTAATTGTCACTGAAGATATAAAAATGAATGAGCCATAACTTCTCATTCAAGATATTTATAACCTGTTTGTAGGATGGGGCGAGGGGCAAGTGTGTTTATATGTATTTACACTGCTGTATAAATAGTTCTGTAATAGAGACAGTTTTATACTTCTGTGGAGTCACAGAGGCCTTACGGACTAACTCTGCAGAGGATGGGTATTATATATTTTCTTAAAACAGGACAATGTTACAAGAGTAAGAGGATCTTACTTGTAAATAGGCTTACCTGCTGAAAACAGGTTCCTGCTGTACAGATTTTGAGTAGACAATTTAGCCTTTTTAGTCCATCCATCCAAAAGATGTAATTTTTTTTTATGCTGGGTATAGGCTTTTTGGCTGAGATCTCATTTTTTAAATTGCCTTAAGTATAAATAGTAATCTCAGAGTGGCTTCTGTTCATTATTTGGGCTGCCCACTCTTCCACAGAAGAAAAAGAAATGAGATTAGTTTCCTCAGTCTTCCTTGACCCTGTAATATGTCCAGCCCTCTGTTGGCCTTGTCTCAATAAAAGGTTTCTAATGTCAAAAAAAAAAAAAGAAAATATAATCACTCTCATATAATAAATATGTTGTTACTAATATGAATGTGAAACAGTTTTATTATTATTATTATTATAAACATACTTTGAAAAATTAATTTATCTTAATTGGAGGATAATTACTTTACAGTATAGTATTGTGGTGGTTTTTGCCATGCATCAATGTGAATCTGCCATGTGTTCCACCATTCTGAAACCCCTCCCACCTCCCTTCCCACACTAGCTCAATTTTTAAAATATTCTCAGATGTTAATTTCTAATATGGTAAAAGTGATAGTTATTATACCCACCCAAACAAAAATCCTTTAAGGGGCCTCAATAATTTTTGAACACAAAGGGATTGAAGACAGGAATGCTTGAGAGCTATTTCTTTATAGTTAAGTGCCTTATCGCAAGCGTTTTCTTACTTTCACCTAAATTCTATGCTTTGAATGACTATTACTGGAGTAACAGTGGGAGGAAAAGTGTGATTTTTGGAAATCGATCTTTTTCTCTGCATCATTGCCCTCTCATATTGTTCTTAAATATTTCGTCTTGATTCTTTTATCATTTCTGGATAGATGGTCATGTCTCTTCACTTGCTATCCTTATATATCTTTTTTCTTTTTCTTTCCTTGTAGCACCGCTCATGACTTTAAGTTCCATGTTAAAGACCAGCAGAGACAGTGAGTAACCTTGGCTTGTTCCTGGTCCTAAAATAATGCATGTCAATGTCCCCAGCTGGTATACTGTTTGCTAGTTTTATACTTATCTAGTTAAGAAAGTCCCCTTTGACTTCATGTTGCAAAAAATGTTTTTTAAAAGTCATAAGCAGGTACAGTTATATCAAACTGCTATGTTGTACACCTCAAACGAATACAATGTTATATGACAATTGTATCAAAATTTCTACAATTTTAAATGAGTTGAATTTTAGAAACATATTCCTTCCTTAATCTAAATAATTATATGAATATTTTCAGCTTATGTATGTAATGAATCACATGATAGGTTATCTGACACTGTACCATCTTGTCATTCATGGGATAAACCAACACCACTTGATCATAATTCACTATATTTACTACCACATTCTATTTGACTTATAATGGATTTTTACACTTGCATGGATAGATGAAGTGGGTCCATAATTTGCCTTGTCTTATAAACATTCTCACCTGGTTTTATTAATAGTATAAAGCTTGCATTAACCTGAATGATGAAATGAATTGAACACTTTATTTTTCCCATTTTTTAAAATTTTATTTATTTTTATTTTTTAAACTTTACATAATTGTATTAGTTTTGCCAAATATCAAAATGAATCCGCCACAGGTATACATGTGTTCCCCATCCTGAACCCTCCTCCCTCCTCCCTCCCCATACCATCCCTCTGGGTCGTCCCAGTGCACTAGCCCCAAGCATCCAGTATCGTGCATCAAACCTGGACTGGCATCCCGTTTCATACATGATATTTTACATGTTTCAATGCCATTCTCCCAAATCTTCCCACCCTCTCCCTCTCCCATAGAGTCCATGAGACTGTTCTATACATCAGTGTCTCTTTTGCTGTCTTGTACACAGGGTTATTGTTACCATCTTTCTAAATTCCATATATATGTGTTATTATACTGTATTGGTGTTTTTCCTTCTAGCTTACTTCACTCTGTATAATAGGCTCCAGTTTCATCCTCTCATTAGAACCGATTCAAATGTTTTCTTTTTAATGGCTGAGTAATACTCCATTGTGTTAACTTGAAGAACATGTATAAGGTTTTCATCAACTGCTCTTTAAAAATTTATAAGCTCTCACTTGTAAGCCAAGAGGGACTGATGATTATAGAAAGAGAAGTTCTTTAACCACTTCCTTTTCCTTATATCTTTTTTGAATATCCAGAGTCTGTTTTTTCTTGCACCAGTTTGGAATTTTATATTTCTGAGAATATGTTAATTTCATGTATTGTTTTAAATTTCTTAACTTATAATTTCTATTTTTATTAATTTTTAAATATCCATAATTTTTAAAGTTATTTCCCAATTTTAATTTTAGTTTTCTTATTGGCATCTTTTCTTTGTTTCTATCTTATTAGTCTTTTTTCATTCACCTGATATTGGCTGTCAGAAGCATAATTTTTTCTGGATAGTTTCTTGATAATTATATGTAGATCTGTAAATTTCCCTCATTCCCTCA
The DNA here is from genome assembly GCF_003369695.1 of Bos indicus x Bos taurus. Lineage (NCBI taxonomy): Eukaryota > Metazoa > Chordata > Mammalia > Artiodactyla > Bovidae > Bos > Bos indicus x Bos taurus. The sequence goes on from NC_040082.1 coordinate 103,269,615, forward strand.
TACTATTTTAGCTTAAAATATTTATATTTGATGTTTAAATTATTTAATTATAAATATTTCTTTATTTCATGATTTACTACTGAAACAAAAGCATATTTAATACTGTATTGGGCTTCCTGGCTTATGGAATTTCAAAAGCTATTTCTTCTCCATCGACTTCCAAATATAATGCATTGTAATCTATATAATATTTATACTTTGAAGTTGATGGAGGTTTCTCTTGGCCTTCAAACAAATTTCGTTAAAGTTCTCTATGTTCTTGAAAGAAAATGTTTAATTTCTGGTGAGAGGCATAAGTATATTCAGGAGCCTATGTCTGTATGTATTAATTGCATTATAATTTCCAAATTGCACTTCTGAACTCTTAAAATTTCCAACTTATTTTATCCAACTATCCAAAATTGATTTACCTCTTTGTATTTTATATCTATTTCCCTGACATCATCTATTTATTACTAATACTCTAGTGTACGTTGTCATATGTTAAATGATATTCAGGTCTCTAAAATTTTCTTCTACACTTCATAAAATATTCTTCTTTTTTCCTTGATGTGTGCATGTTTTATAACTTATTTTATTTCTTATTGAGGTTTTGTTAATTTACATTATATTAGTTTCAGGTTTACAGTTTAGTAATTCAGTATTTTTACAGATTATATTCCATTCAAAGTTTCTAAGTTATTACAACATAATGACTATAATTCCCTGTATTATACAATATATCTTTGTATATAGTAACTTGTATCTATATTGTATAGTAGTTTGTATATGTTAATCCCAGTCCCCTGGTTTTCTTCCTCTCCCCTTCCCTTTCCCTTTTGGTAACCACTAGCTTCTTTTCTTTATCTGTGAGTCTGTTTGTATTGTTTTTTAGATCCCACATATAAGTGATATCTTACAGTGTTTGTCTTTCTCCATCTGATATATTTCACTAAGAAAAATATTCTTTAGGTCTGTTCATGGTTTCTGCAAATGACAGTTTTCATTATTTTATTGGCTGAATTATAATCCATTGTATTTATATACCACATCTTCTTTATCTGTTCTTCTGCTGATGGGCAGTTAGGTTGCTCCCATATCTTGGCTATTGTAAATACTGCTGCTGTGATCATTGGGGTGAATGTACTTTTTGAATTAGTGTTTTCATTTTCTCCAGTTACACACCCAGGATTGGAATTTCCAGATCATATGGTAGTTCTATTTTTAGTTTTTTGAGGACCATCCATACTGTTCTGGCATCATTGAACATAAGCACGTTGCTCAGTGGAAGTTCCATTTCACGGTGGCAGCAGTGTCCTAGGCTTGCCATCCATGCACAGATCATTTCTCTAGGTAACTTGGCTCCTTTCAATGGAATAGGGTAACAGATGTTATAATTAGTCTTTCCTTAAATTTTTTTTAAGGAAAAATCATTTTTTCTGCTTCCAGGATTACTGCTTCAGCTTTCCTTTGGTGCTTATTTGGCTGGGATACGTTTGTCCATCATTTTATTTTCTTTTTTAAAGTATTTATTTATTGTATTGACTGCACCAGGTCTTAGTTGTGCCATGTGGGATCTTTCTTTAGTTGCAGCCTATTCCTTTATTTTCAAACCTTTGCTTATGCTTCTTTAGGAAAGTAATACATAATTCAAAATAAGATGCTGAAGTGAGTACCAAACAGAATTAAAATAAATATAAAAGGGCTACTCAATAAAGGCCAAAGTCTCTCAAAAAAATTTTATAGCCTCAATATCCAAATATATGTGTTCTAGAATAGGCACAATATTGAAGAGAATATGACCTTGATTGTCTGTGTCTGCTTTATCTGTGTCTTGCTTTATAGTTATCATAAAGATGAATGGCAGGAATTACTATGATTTACTCCATCTTACTGATGAAGATTTTGAGACCCAGACAAGTTTAAAAAGCAGTTACATAATATGAAGTGAAAGTGTTAGTGGCTCAGTCCTGTTCGACCCTTTGTGACCCCATGGACTGTAGCCAGGCTCCCCTGTCCATGGAATTCTGCATTCAAGAATACTAGAGTGGGTTGCCATTCCCTTCTACAGGGGATCTCCCCAACCAGGGATGGAAACTGGGTCTTCCACATTGCAGCTAGATTCTTTACCATCTGAGCCACCAGGGAAGCTCAGGAAGTTATGTAGTATAGAGCTCTTCAATTCTCCATTAATCTATGGAAGAGCCTCTGTTGTAACCACTGGGCCTTCATCTTGCTTCTAATCTCTCCAGATGCAGCATCCTCGTCTGGACAGAACTACAGCACGGTGTCTGAATTCATCCTCATCGGCTTCTCCAACTTCCCTCAGCAGCTCCTGCCCACTTTCTTCCTGCTGTACCTGCTGATGTACCTGTTCACGCTGCTGGGGAACCTGCTCATCATGGGCACCATCTGGAGGGAGCACAGCCTCCACACCCCCATGTACCTCTTCCTGTGTGCCCTCTCCATCTCCGAGATCCTGTTCACTGTTGCAGTCACCCCTCGAATGTTGGTGGACATGCTCTCCACCCACCGCTCCATCACCTTTGTGGCCTGTGCCAGCCAGATGTTCTTCTCCTTCACGTTTGGCTTCACCCACTCCTTCCTGCTCATGATCATGGGCTACGACCGCTACGTGGCCATCTGCCACCCGCTGCGCTACAATGTGCTCATGAGCACCCGTGACTGTGCCCGTCTTGTGTCCTGGTGCTGGGCTGGTGGCTCAGTCATGGGGATGATGTTGACATTGATAATTTTTCACCTCACCTTCTGTGGGTCTAATGTGATTCACCATTTTCTCTGTCACGTGTTTGCCCTCTTGAAGTTGGCTTGTGGAAAGGAGACAGCCACTGTCTCCATGGCTGTGATTCTGCTTTGTGTCACAGCCCTGATGGGGTGCTTATTCCTCATTTTCCTCTCCTATGTCTTCATTGTGGCTGCCATCCTGAGGATCCCCTCCACTGAGGGCCGGCACAAGACCTTCTCCACCTGTGTCTCCCACCTCACCATAGTGGTCGTGCACTACGGTTTTGCCTCCATCATCTACCTCAAGCCCAAAGGCGCCCATTCCATGGACAGTAACACTCTCATGGCCACCACATATACGGTCTTCACCCCCTTTCTTAGCCCCATCATTTTCAGTCTCAGGAATAAGGAGCTGAAGAATGCCATACAGAGAAGCTTCCGCAGAACCTTCTGTCCCTTAAGTTCCTGATGGCTAGTTAAGTGTTATGGAAGTGTGACAGAAGGCTTGGGCTTAATAATGTCTGTCTCCATAGAACTCTTGCAATGATTCAGGTCTGTAGAGTATCCATACTCCAATTCAGTTTCATGCATACTGTTTGTTCTTCTCTGATATTTCCCTCTCTTCCATAAGTTCTATCATCATAATCTTTAGCTTATTTGCAGTGAGAGGAACTTCATCCCATTATCTATGCCTAAGAATATCTTATCTTTCTATAGGCAGGTGGGGACCCCCAGAAGAATGAGTGAGGACCCTGACATATGTGATTCTTCTTGAATAGACAGCAAGGAGGAGATTTTATTCCCCCGTCTTCAAAGATAGTAATAAACAAAATAACCTAAAGATAGTCATAAATGCCATCAGAATTGAGTCCTTATAATTATGCATAAAGTACTGTGCCTAGTGCTTCATTATTATTGACATATGTTAATTATTACACATGTACAATGGAAAATAAAGTAATTGTCAGAGAACATGGCTTACTGTTTACAGTTTCTCACTTGGTTTTGGAGTTATAGACAGAAAAAGAAGTCTTTCTGTTGAGCTGAACTGAGTGAACTATGGAAGAAATTCCAAGTAGAGAGCAACTGTGAGAGTGAGAGTGAGGGAGAGACAAAGAGAGAGGGAGAGACAAAGCAGGCGAGTAGTATTTAGCTCATTAGATCTGATCATTCAATTGATTAAAGCATGCTGCTGCTGCTGCTGCTAAGTCGCTTCAGTCGTGTCTGACTCTGTGCGACCCCAGAGACGGCAGCCCACCAGGCTCCCCCATCCCTGGGATTCTCCAGGCAAGAACACTGGAGTGGATTGCCATTTCCTTCTCCAATGCATGAAAGTGAAAAGTGAAAGTGAAGTCACTCAGTCGTGTCCAACTCTTCACGACCCCATGGACTGCAGCCCACCAGGCCCCTCTGTCCATGGAATTTTCCAGGCAAGAGTACTGGAGTGGGTTGCCATTGCCTTCTCCGTGATTAAAGCATATGGGGCAAAATCTGGGCAAGATGAGAGGAACAGAAGAAGGTTGCTAATAGAGCAATCTGCATATGAAGAAAGGGAAGAAAGGAAAGAGGCTGGAGGGAGCAAGGGAGAGACAGAGGGGAGAGAAAAGGAAGAGGGATGGGTGCTTAGCTAAGAACATGGACATATTAAAGGTGTTTTTATCCAACATCTTATGGAAATCTCTATTTTTCCCACACGTGTGTTGGTTCAGTTGCTAAATTATGTCCAACTCTTGTGACCCCATGGATTGTAGCCTGCAGGGCTCCTCTATCCTCTGCCCATGGGATTCTCCAGGCAAGAATACTGGAGCAGGTTACCATTTTCTTCTCCAGGGGATATTCCTTTCCCACACATAATTTTCAGTAAAACATCAATTTTTACTACTGTATTATACTTGCACCTCTTTGAGAAGTGTGTTAAAAGATAGAATGCTGTCTCAAGATTATATTGAGAGGTCAGAGGCCAAAGATGGGTACCTTCAGTATGCAGATGGGAAATATTGGTGGAAGTCACACAAATGTGAATGGAGGGAATCATGAGGCACTTTATGTCTATCTGAGTCCCTCACTGGTGTTTGGGAATATATATCACTGAGGACCAAGAAAGGGAACCTGATGTGGGATGTCAATTGTTAACTCAAAGATAAGGCCAAATATTTGGGTTGAGGCGGAAGATCTTTTATAAAAGATAAACCTTTTATAAAAGGATAAACCCAGAGCCACCAGTCATGTCATTGGTGTACAAAAGACACTCTAATCAGAGGGTCAGGAACCAAAGACAACACCAAAAGACCAAATCAGTCAGCCAGTTACTTTAGTCCCTCAGTCGTGTCTGATTCTTTGTGACCCCATGGGCTGCAGCACGCCAGGCTTCCCTGTCCATCACAAACTCTCAGAGTTTACTCAAACTCATTGAGTCAATGATGCCATCCAACCATCTCATCCTCTGTCGTCCCCTTCTCCTCCTGCCTTCAATCTTGCGCATCATCAGGGTCTTTTCTAGTGAGTCAGTTCTTTGCATCAGGTAGCCAAAGTATTGGAGTTTCAACTTCAGCATCAGTCCTTCCAATGGATATTCAGGACTGATTTCCTTTAGGATAGACTGGTTGGATCTCCTTGCTGCCCAAGAGACACTCAGGAGTCTTCTCCAACACTACAGTTCAAAAGCATCAATTCCTCAGCACTCACCTTTCTTTATAGTCCAACTCTCACATCCATACATGACTACTGGAAAAACCATAGCTTTGACTAAATGGACCTTTGCTGGTAAAGTAATGTCTCTGCTTTTTAATTTGCTGTCTAGGTTGATCATAGCTTTCCTTCCAAGAAGCAAGCGTCTTTTAGTTTCATGGCTGCAGTCACCGTTTGCAGTGATTTTGGAGCCCAAGAAAGTAAAGTCTCTCACTGTTTCCATTGTTTCCCCATCTATTTGCCATGAAGTGATGGGACTGGATGCCATGATCTTAGTTTTCTGAATGTTGAGTTTTAAGTCAACTTTTTCACTCTCCTCTTTCACTTTTCATCAAGAGATTCTTTAGTTCTTCTTTGCTTTCTGCCATATAGTTATGTTTTATGACATCATTAGGAGACCTATGTGGATATCACACTCTCTGTTTTGAACTACCAGGACTATGGGAATAGGGTAGAATTTGATTGGGATAAGAGGTAACTTTTGGCCAATTTGGCCAGAAGACGTATGTTACACAAGGCAAATGACTCTCCAAGACCCAGCTCCAAATGAGCTTTTTATTCTGAAAAGCCAACCAGCTGTCCTCTCCTGAAGACACAGTCCTACAATCTCACTCTTGGCTCCTCCAGCTTCTGTCTTCCCTCTGACCCTACCTTGACCCCAGTGGACTGAGGACATCTGTCTCCAGCCCTGTCTTCCCCCAAGATTTGGAGCTCCTCAGCCCTCAGCAGGGGCTCATGCCTCTCTGGGAGAGGAGAGACTCATGACCTTTGTCTATGTGGATAATGAGAGGAAGAAGTAGATGCTACAAGCTCCCAAAGGCCCCTTGAAGTCCCTCTCCGACTCCCCAGACCCTGAGGACAAAGCTTCTAGGTTGGCTTCCTGGAGAGCAGCCTGCTGGAAACCTACAGCAGGGATAAAGCACACAGGATCACTTCCAGGAGCCCGAGGTGTGACTCCACCCCTGCTTGTGGGCACCACTGAGAGCATCAGGCAGGAGAGCATCATCAACCCTTCCCTGCTGGCTGCTTCATGGAAGAGGCAGGCCAGGCTGAGGGCAATCAGAAGGGAGAGGGTAGGAAAGTAGAATCAGATAGTTGTGGGTAGCTCTGGCCAGCCTACGGATGGAGTCAGGGCTGGGGAGACGGTCCAAAAGAGAGGCTTTCATTCCCAAGAGGCTGCTGGGGCTCTTCTCTGTTTACCCATTCTGAATCGTTGGTTCTCACCCAGCCTAGGTTTGCTTTGCTGCTCCTAGGTCAGCAGTTCTTAATCTGGGGTGGTTCTGTCCTACAGTTGACATTGGACATGTTCAGAGATAACTTGGTTGTCATGATCTTGGAATGGAGGGATGCTACAGATACCTGGTGTCTTGATGCCTGGGATGCTGTTACATACTGAGCAAATGTAATAGTCTGGCACTCCTGTCCCAACTGATGAACCATTTTCGATCAATTATAATTAACTGAAGTTCATAGTTTACCTTAGAAGTCTCTCTTTGTGTTGTAACTTCTATGCATTTTAACAAATTTGTTATGATATGGTATGAATTTGCTGGTGTACAGAGCATGTTATATTTTAATTTTCACCATTGTACATTCCAACCAGCAGTGCAGGAGGATTTCCCTCTTCCCATTGCCCAATCACCATGGCATTTTCCGATTTGGGAAATTGAATATGTACATGTGAATATGTACACAGTGAAATTCCATTGCTTTCATTCATTCCCCCCAGTCCCTTCTTCGAGCATCTTTTCATTTGCCTGAGTAACTCCTGTGATTTCTCTTTTCATATCTTTTGCTCATACCTATATCAAAGTACCTACTTCTTCTTTATTCTTCTTGAGAGTGTTACCTGTTTTAGACAGTGCAGATGATCTTGTACCAATTTTCCATCTGCTTCTTAACTTTATTCAGGATATCTTTTGTGGAACCAAAATTCAAAATGCTGATGCTTTCATGTCACCTTTAGGTTTGTGCTTTAGAAGTTTTGTTTAGGAAGTCCTTCTCCACTCACAGCTTGATCAACAAAGTAGTTCTCATACACTCCCTCCCATTAACTCTATGGTTTATATTGCATATATATGTCATGAATCCATCTGGATTCCACCTTGTATGTGGTCTTGGGTAGAAATTCAGATGAATTTTGCTTCATAAAAGGATCAGTCTTCCCACCAGAAACTAGTAAACAATGCCATATTTATCAAATATTAGATTTTTTTATAATGATGGGGTATTTTCTGAGTTATCCATTCAATGTACCAGTGTCTTTTTCTATTCTTGGTTCACACTGTTAAAAATGACTGTGACTCTATAATGTGTCACAATATCTGGGAAGACATACAATATTTCTCCTGTTTGCTTCAATTTATAAGATGTATAGTTTCACTCTGACTTTATTTTTAGAAGAAGTTAGTATAATTATTAAATTTATTATCCATTCATGGAGTAGTTAATGCAATTGTGCTGACAGGATAATTTAGGGAAGAAGAGATATTATTACCATATTAGGTCATCCCATTCAAGAGTATGTATGATTTTACATGTATTCCAGTCATCCTCTACATGTTTGTTAAAGAGTAAAATATTTGTCTCAGGAGGTATTGCATGTCTTTGGTTAAATCCTAGATATTTTGTATAAGAGCTTTTCAAAATGTCATATGAGGACCCATGGGTTTCCAGGGACCATTTCTAGAGGGCCATCAGATCCTTATTTTCCCAGCTCAGGTCAGGAGGTATTTTTGTCATATGCTTCATTGCCACAGATGAAGTTAAGCATCAAACACCAGAATCTAGTTGTCTTGCAGTTGGCCAGAAATCAAACATATTTGAGAAAATCTGAAACCAGACCACTATTCTCACTAGTTTTTGAAAATGCAGCTGCTTTCCTAAAAGTGTTGCTATATTAAAATGTAATGGGTTTATTATTGTTCTTTTAAATGTGCAAATACTAAATATTTTAAATCATTCTCAGATTCAATTCCTAAAATGGTGAAGATCAGTAGTGATAACTCACCCAAAGAAAAGACCTTTTGCAAGCACAATAATTTTTGTTTCAAGGATCCTGAGAACAAGATGTTTAGGGCTTTTCTTTATAGTCTGTGTCACTGCTGCCAGTCTTATGCTCAGTTCAGTTCAGTCATTCAGTCTTTCCAACTCTTTGCAACCCCATGGACTGCAGCCAGGCTTCCCTGTCCATCACCAAATCCTGAAGCTTGCTCAAACTCATGCCCATCAAGTCAGTGATATCATTCAGCCATCTCATCCTCTGTCATCTCCTTCTCTTCCTGCCTTCAATCTTGCCCAGCATCCGGGTCTTTCCAAAGAGTCAGTTCTTCGCATCAGGTGGCCAAAGTATTGGAGTTCAACATCAGTCTTTCCAATGAATATTCAGGACTGATTTCCTCTGGATTGACTGGTTTGATCTCCTTGCAGTCCAAGGGACGTTCAAGAGTCTTCTCCAACACCACAGTTCAAAAATATCAATTCTTTGGCACTCAGCTTTCTTTATAGTCCAATTCTCACATCCATACATGACTACAGGAAAAACCATAGTTTTGACTAAATGAACCTTTGACAAAATAATGTCTCTACTTAATATGCTGTCTAGGTTTCTCACAGCTTTTCCTCTAAGGAGCAAGCATCTTTTAACTTCATGGCTGCAGTCACCATCTGCAGTGATTTTTGAGCCCAAGAAAATAAAGTCTCTCACTGTTTCCATTGTTTCCCCATCTATTTGTCATGAAGTGATGGGACCAGATGCCATGATCTTCGTTTTCTGAATGTTGAGCTTTAAGCCAACTATTTCACTCTCCTCTTTCACTTTCATCAAGAGGCTCTTTAGTTCCTCTTCACTTTCTGCCATAAAGGTGGGGTCATCTGCATACCTGAGGTTATTGATATTTCTCCCAGCAATCTTGATTCCAGCTTGTGCCTCATCCAGCCTGGCATTTCATATGATGTACTCTGCATATAAGTTAAATAAGCAGGTGACAATACACAGCCTTGACATAATCCTTTCCCAATTTGGAACCACTCTGTTATTCCATGTCCAGTTCTAATTGTTGCTTCTTGACTTGCATACAGGTTTCTCAGAAGGCAGGTAAGATGTTCTGTTATTCCCATCTCTTTAAGAATTTTCCACAGTTTGTTGTCATCTACATGGTCAAAGGCTTTGGTATAGTAAATAAAGCAGAAGTAGATATTTTTCTGGTATTCTCTTGCTTTTTCAATGATCCAACAGATGTTGGCAATTTTATTTCTGATTCCTCTGCCTTTTCTAAATCCAACTTGAACATCTGGAAGTTCACGGTTCACGTACTGTTGAAGCCTGACTTGGAGAATTTTTTTTTTAATTTTATTTTTAAACTTTACATAATTGTATTAGTTTTGCTAAATATCAAAATGAATCCACCACAGGTATACATGTTTTCCCCATCCTGAACCCTTCTCCCTCCTCCCTCCCCATACCATCCCTCTGGGTCGTCCCAGTGCACTAGCCCCAAGCATCCAGTATCGTGCATCGAACCTGGACTGGCATCTCATTTCATACATGATATTTTACATGTTTCAATGCCATTCTCCCAAATCTTCCCACCCTCTCCCTCTCCCACAGAGTCTATAAGACTGTTCTATACATCAGTGTCTCTTTTGCTGTCTCGTACACAGGGTTATCGTTACCCTCTTTCTAAATTCTGTATATATGCGTTAGTATACTGTATTGGTGTTTTTCTTTCTGGCTTACTTCACTCTGTATAATAGGCTCAGTTTCATCCACCTCATTAGAACTGATTCAAATGTATTCTTTTTAATGGCTGAGTAATACTCCATTGTGTATATGTACCATAGCTTTCTTATTTGAGCATTACTTTTCTAGTGTGTGAGATGAGTGCAATTGTGTGGTGGTTTGAACATTCTTTGGCATTGCCTTTCTTTAAGATTGGAATGAAAACACCTTTTCCAGTCCTGTGGCCACTGCTGAGTTTTCCAAATTTACTGGCAAATTGAGTGCAGCACTTTCACAGCATCATCTTTTAGGATTCAAAATAACTCAATTGGAATTCCATCATCTCCACTAGCTTTGTTCGTAGTGATGCTCCCTAAGGTCCACTTGACTTTGCGTTCCAGGATGTCTGGCTCTGGGTGAGTGATCACATCGTGGTTATCTGGGTCATGAAGATTTTTTTGTAGAGTTCTGTGTTTTCTTGCCACCTCTTCTTAATATCTTCTGTTCCTGTTAGTTCCATACCATTTCTGCCCTTTATTGAGCCCGTCTTTGCATGAAATGTTCCCTTGGTTTCTTTAATTTTCTTGAAGAGATCTCTAGTCTTTCCCATTGTATTGTTTTCCTCTATTTCTTCGCATTGATCACTGAGGTAGACTTTTTTTTTTTTAATAAATTATTCAGCTGCATTTTATTTTATTTTTTACTTTACAATATTGTATTGGTTTTGCCATACATCAACATGAATCTGCCACGGGTGTACACGTGAGGTAGACTTTCTTATCTCTCCTTGCTATTCTTTGGAACTCTGCATTCGAATGGGTATCTTTCCTTTTCTCCTTTGCCTTTAGCTTCTCTTCTTTTCTCAGCTATTTGTAAGGCCTCCTCAGACAAAAATTTTGACTTTTTGCATTTCTTTTTCTTGGGGATGGTCTTGATCACTGCCTCCTGTACCATGTCATGAAACTCCATCCATAGTTCTTCAGGCACTCTGTCTATCAGATCTAATCCCTTGAATCTATTTGTCACTTCCACTGTATAATTGTAACAGATTTGATTTAGGTTAGATCCAAATGGTCTACTGGTTTTCACTACTTTCTTCAAGTCTGAATTTTGCAATAAGGAGTTCATGATCTGAACCACAGTTAGCTCCCAGTCTTGTTTTTTCTCCATCTCTGGCTGAAAAGAATATAATCAATCTGATTTCAGTATTGACCATCGGGTAATGTCCATTTGTAGAGTCATCTCTTGTGTTGTTGAAAGAGGGTGTTTGCTATGACCAGTCTATTCTCTTGGCAAAGCTCTATTAGCCTTTGCCCTGTCTTATCCTACTTAACTTAAATTATATGTATTAAATGATAATCACTGGTGTAATAGTATGAGAAATACTATCTTTCTTTGTTGTCGATCTTGCCTTCTGAAACTTTGTGCTCCTTTTGTTCTAATAAACTTCATTTTCATTCTTTCAACTTCTCTGTGTGCATAATCATGTTTATTCCCCTCCAACCTTGCATGCCTTCTCTCTTTTCCTTTCCTTAGTGCACTGCTCAAGACTTTCAGTTCCATGTTCAAGGACAGCAGAGACAGTAAGTAACCTTGGATTCTTGCTCCTAAAATAATGCATCTAAAGTTCCCCATTAGTAACCTATTTGCTAGTTTTGTAGCACATATTCTGTTTTAAGGTGTTTTTGTATTGAAATGCAGTTGAATTTCACAATGTTGCACGAGTTTCTGGTGTCCAGCATAGTGACCCAGTAATTTTACAGATTACATTCTGTTAAACGTTATTATAAGACAATGGCTATAATTTCCTATGCTATACAATATTTCTTTGTGGCTTATCTATTTATACACAGAAGTTGGAAACTCTCAATCCCCTACCCTTAGTTTTTCCCTCACCTCTTCCCTCACCACTTTGGTACTTACTAGTTTGTTTTCTGTACCTGTGAGTCTGTCTCTGTTTTACATATACATTTGTGTGTATTAGTCTTTAGATTACAATTATAAGTGATATCACACAATATTTGCATTTCTCTTTCTTATTTCACAAGCATAATATTGTCTGGATCCACCCAGCTGTTGCAAGTGGCAGAATTCCATTCTTTTTATGGCTGAATAATATTCCATTACATTATTATTTATATTAATAATATTATTAATCTTCTTAAGCCATTCATCTATCTGCTGTTTGGGCACTTGGGATACTCCAAATCATGGCTCTTGTAAATTGTCCTGCTATGAACACTAAGGTGCATGTATATTTTCACATAAGTGTTTTCATTTCTTCCAAATGTATAACCAGGAGTGGAATTTCTGAATGATATGGTAGTTTTTTTTTTAGTTTTTTTTTTTTAGAAACCTCTATACTATTTTTCATAGTGGCTGCACCAATTTGCATTGCCACGAGCAATGTACAAGGGTTCTTTTTCTTCACATCATCTCAAACATTTGTTATTTCTAGACTTTGTTGATAGCCCTTCTGATAGATGTACAATGATAGCTCTTTTTATTGTTTGCATTTCTCTAATAATTAGCAAGGCTGAACATCTTTTCCTGTTCCTGTTAGCCAACTGTATGTCTTCTTTGGAAACCTGAGGACTCAGATCTTCTACCTATTTTTTGATTAGGTTGTTTTTTGATATTGAGATGTATGATTATGTTTTGGATATTAACCCTTTTCAGTCATATTTTCTTCCATTCTGTAGGCTGTTTTCTTGTTTTGTCCATGTTTCCCTTGCTGTGCAAAAGCTTTTAAAGTTAATTAGGTTCCATTCACTTATTTCTGCTTTTTCTTTTGGTTTAGGAGACAAAAATATTGCTATAATTTATGTCAAACATGTTCTGCCCATGTTTTCTCCCAGGAATTTCGTGGGAGAGGTAAAGACATTTACGTCTTTAATCCATTTCAGTTTATTTTTTAATATGTTGTGAGAAAATGTTCTAATTTCATTGTTTTACACCTAGTTCAGTTTTTCCAGCAACACTTATTGAAGAGACTATCTTTTCTCCAATTTATATTCTGGTCTATTTTGTCATAGATTAAATGAACATAGGTGTGTGGGTTTATTTATGATCTCTCCATTCGGTTCCATTGATTGTATGTGTCTGTTTTGTGCCAGTACTTAAAGTGTATATTCTTTACCTAGCTAAGAAAATCCCTTTCCGTAACATGTTGTGGAGGCTTTTTAAAATCATAACTGATTGTGTGTGTATATATAAATATATGTGTGTGTGTATATATATACACACACATATATATATCATTCATTATGTTGTATATATAAAACAATATTTTATGTATATATACTAATACTTATATTAAATACATGCCAATTTTTAAAATCATAAATATAGGACTGGAATTTTAGGAAATAGATTCCTGCCTTGATAGAAATAATTATATGATTTTTTGCTTTAGTTTATTCACCTGATGAGTCAGATGGTAGGTTTTCTGATGTTGCACCATTCTTGTCATGTACGGGAGAAGTCAAAACACTTTATCATCGTACACTACTTTTGAAAAAAGAATGGATTTGACTAGGCTATGTCTTCTTGCTGCTGCTGCTGCTGCTGCTGCTGCTAAGTTGCTTAAGTCGTGTCCGACTCTGTGCGACCCCATAGACAGCAGCCCACCAAGCTCCCCCATCCCTGGGATTCTCCAGGCAAGAACACTTAGTTTTTAAAACTTTGCATGGGTAGGTGAAATGTACCCATAATTTTCATTTCTTATTAGCATTCAACTTGATTTAGAACCAAGATTGCATTAACTTAATGAAAAGGGGAGAGCATACTTCATATGATTTTTCTGGCTTTTAGAAATGAGTATAAGATACTCCTCAAATGTTCCTTAAAAATTTAAGAGAGGTTACCTGAAAACCCACTGGGGCCAAGGTTATTGAGGAATGACTGCATTTCATCAAATTTTTCAGTTTCCTCAAAATTGACTTGAGTCCCCAAGGTCTCTATTTTTTCTAGCACCAGATTTGGAATTTTATAGTTTTCTAAGCTACATTTCCATATATATTCTAAACTTATTTCCTTAGTGTATTATTTCAAATTTCCTAACTTGTATTTTTCTATCTTTATTAATTTAAAAATATCCATTATTTCTCTAGTTATTTTTCAATTTTATTTTTTGTGTTTTCTTATTGGCATCTTCTCCTTGTTTTAATCTTCTACAACAACCTGATTTTGATTTTATTAAGCATGACTTTCTTCTTGTAAAAATTTCTCCATAAATATATTGAAAGCTGTGTGTTTTTTGTTTTTTTTTTACTTTACAATATTGTGTTGGTTTTGCCATACATTGGCTTGAATCCGCCACAGGTGTACATGTGTTCTCCATCCCAAACCCCTCTCCCACCTCCCACCCCATCCAATCCCTCTAGGTCATCCCAGTGCACCAGCCCCAAGCATCCAGTATCATGCTGAGTAATATTCCATTGTATATATGTACCACAGCTTTCTTATCCATTCATCTGCTGATGGACATCTAGGTTGCTTCCATGTCCTGGCTATTGTAAACAGTGCTGCGATGAACATTGGGGTACACGTGTCTCTTTCAATTGTGGTTTCCTTGGTGTGTATGCCCAGCAGTGGGATTGCTGGGTCATAAGGCAGTTCTATTTCCAGTTTTTTAAGGAATCTCCACACTGTTCTCCAGAGTGGCTATACTAGTTTGCATTCCCACCAATAGTGTAAGAGGGTTCCTTTTTCTCCACACCCTCTCCAGCATTTATTGCTTGTAGACTTTTGGATCGCAGCCATTCTGACTGGTGTGAAATGGTACCTCATAGTGGTTTTGATTTGCATTTCTCTGATAATGAGTGATGTTGAGCATCTTTTCATGTGTTTGTTAGCCACCTGTATGTCTTCTTTGGAGAAATGTCTATTTAGTTCTTTGGCCCATTTTTTGATTGGGTCGTTTATTTTTCTGGAATGAGGTGCAGGAGTTGCTTGTGTATTTTTGAGATCAGTTGTTTGTCAGTTGCTTCATTTGCTATTATTTTCTCCCATTCTGAAGGCTGTCTTTTCACCTTGCTTATAGTTTCCTTTGTTGTGCAGAAGCTTTTAAGTTTAATTAGGTCCCATTTGTTTATTTTGCTTTTATTTCCATTACTCTGGGAGGTGGGTCATAGAGGATCCTGCTGTGATGTATGTCAGAGAATGTTTTGCCTCTGTTCTCCTCTAGGAGTTTTATAGTTTCTCGTCTTACGTTTAGATCTTTAATCCATTTTGAGTTTATTTTTGTGTATGGTGTTAGAAAGTGTTCTACTTTCATTCTTTTACAAGTGGTTGACCAGATTTCCCAGCACCACTTGTTAAAGAGATTGTCTTTTCTCCATTGTATATTCTTGCCTCCTGTACTTTTTCATAGTACAAATTTAGTTTAAAATTTGTGATTATGTGTTTCAATTATTTAATTATAAAATTTTATAAAGTATTAAAATTTACTTTACATTTTACTACTGTTACAAAGTATTATTTAATACAACCTTTAGCTCCCAAATACAGTGGATCTAAGAAGCTACTAAACAACAATGTCTACTTTTAATGCACTGTAATCTACCTCATTTTTATACTTTAAATTCATGGAAAATGTCTTTATGTCCTATATACAAGTTCAGTTTTTGTAAAAGTTCCATGAACTCTTTAAAGAAACTGTTTACTATCTCTTTATTTAAGAGTCTAAATATATCCAATAACTAATTTATGCTGTTCTGTTCTTAGTCACTCAGTCATGTCCAACTCTTTGCAATCCCATGGACTGTAGCCTGACAGGCACCTCTGTCCATGGGGATTCTCCAGAAAAGAATACTGGAGTGGGTTACAATGCACTGTCTAGGAGATCTTCTCAACCCAGGGATAGAACCCAAGTCTCACACATTGTGGGCAGATTCTTTACTAAGCCACCATTTACAAATATTATTAATTGCATTCTAATTAATAATTCATAAGTTACCTTTCTATACTTTGAGCAAATCTAGCTACATATTACATCTATGTAACTCATATTGATTTATCTTTTCCTGTTTATATCTATTCACTGAAATTATGCTGATTATTTATCACTTCCTATTCCAAAGTATACAGTTACATAGATTAGTGATATTTAAGTCAATCATTATGATGTTCTTCTATACTTAATAAAATAATTTTCTTTTTCTCTTGAAGTGTGAATGTGTGTGTGTCTCTGTAATTTTTAATTTCAGTCTGCATTTAAACTAAGAATGCTTTCATCATGCACAAAATCACAAGATCACATTTAAAATTAATATTGGGTTGCCAAAGAGTTCATTCAGGTTTTTCCATAAGATATTACAGAAAAACCTGAATAAACTTTTTGGCCTGCTCAACAATTAAGTTAATAATGATCTCACAGTATTTACACCTAATTATTCATTCATAGTATATTGAAAATTTCCTCTGTTGCCTTAAAATTAGTTTACACTGGCTCATCTAAACTAGTATCCAAGCTAGGACTGTATATTAAAATTGCTTGTTATGTCCCTTGAATTTTCCATATTCTTTAGTGAGAGTGATATCTACATTACAAAATCAATTGTTCTGTAGCATGTTCCATCTCTAGATTTGTCTGATTGCATCTTCGTGGTGTCATTTAGCTTGTTCCTCCATTCTTTGTACAATGATCCTTCATTCTGGCAATCAGCTTAGTCGGCACATTTGCAATCTGGTTCTGGCATGCATTTCATATTAAGCCATTACTCACTGAAAGTTTCCTTTCACACTGGCACAAGATGTCCTAAGCTTGGTTTCTTTCTCAGAAGATTTCTCCAGGGAAACTTGATGCTTTGAGTTGCAATTGTAAATGGAAGATAATTACTGTTTCTTTAAATTTCATTTTGTCTGTTTTCAAAATTACTGCCTCAGCTGTCACTTGGTACATTTTTTCTGGCATATATTCTTCCACCCATTTGTTTTCAAACTTTTCTGTTCAGCTCATTTAGAATAGTAAATATCAATATGAAACAACACAGAAAAAACAGTTCCATTAATATAGTATTAAAATAAATATGGATGTAATAAATTATCAATTAAAAGACAAAGAGTCTGAGAGGAAAAACATTTTACAGCCTTGAGAACCAGATAAGTATTTCCTACAACAGGCACATTATTCAAGAGAATATGATCCTGATCACCTATGTTTGTCTCCAATACCTCCAAAAAGTGAAAACTTTTCATGTTGTCATCACCGTGGAAAACCCAGGAGCTAAACTATGTCTTCAGCATTAAATATACTGGTCTCATTTTATTTTTATCACATTATGGAATGATAACAGCCATTATGATTTATTCCATTTTACTGATGAAAATTTTGAGACCCAGAAAAGTTAAGAAGGTAGCTATATAATATAGAAGCCTTCAATTATCATTTAACCTATGTTAGAACCTCTGTTTTAACCACTGGGCCTTCATCTTGTTTCTGATCTCCCCAGATGAAGCATCCTCATCTGGACAGAACTACAGCACAGTGTCTGAATTCAACCTCATTGGCTTCTCCAACTTCCCTCAGCAGCTCCTGCCCACCTTCTTCCTGCTGTACCTGCTGATGTACCTGTTCACACTGCTGGGGAACCTGCTCATCATGGGCACCATCTGGAGGGAGCACAGCCTCCACACCCCCATGTACCTCTTCCTGTGTGCCCTCTCCATCTCCGAGATCCTGTTCACTGTTGCAGTCACCCCTCGCATGCTGGCGGACATGCTCTCCACCCACCGCTCCATCACCTTTGTGGCCTGTGCCAGCCAGATGTTCTTCTCCTTTACGTTTGGCTTCACCCACTCCTTCCTGCTCATGATCATGGGCTATGACCGCTATGTGGCCATCTGCCACCCCCTGCGCTACAACGTGCTCATGAGCACCCGTGACTGTGCCCGTCTTGTGTCTTGGTGCTGGGCTGGAGGCTCGGTCATGGGGATGATGGTGACACTGATAGTTTTCCACCTCACTTTCTGTAGGTCTAATAAGATTTACCATTTTGCCTGTCATGTCCTTGCCCTGTTGAAGTTGGCCTGTGGAAAGGAAACAGCCTCTGTCACCATGGGTGTGATCCTGGTCTGTGTCACAGCCCTGATGGGGTGCTTATTCTTCATCGTCCTCTCCTATGTGTTCATCGTGGCTGCCATCCTGAGGATCCCCTCCACTGAGGGCCGGCACAAGACCTTCTCCACCTGTGTCTCCCACCTCACCATAGTGGTCGTGCACTACGGTTTTGCCTCCATCATCTACCTCAAACCCAAGGGCCCTCATTCTATGGACAGTAACACTCTGCTGGCCACCACCTACACAGTCTTCACCGCCTTTCTTAGCCCCATCATTTTCAGTCTCAGGAATAAGGAGCTGAAGAATGCCATACAGAGAAGCTTCCGCAGAAAATTCTCTTCTCTAAACTCTGGATGACCAGTTGGGTGGTGAAGAAAATGGCTAGGATCATAATATTTGTCTCCGTAGAACTATGGTAAGGATTCAGATGTGTTAAAATATCTACATTCCATACTAGCTATTTATTTTTCCTCCATTTGCAGTCCTTCTGGCACCACTCTTTCATGACACTGTGTGATAAACTCCATCCCATCATCTATGTCTTAGAACATGTATTATGGTCAAGTAGGGAGCATCCCATGAATGAGTGTTGGTCCTGATGCCCATGGTTTTTTCTGAATGGAAAAGCAAGAAAAGACTTTATTTTTCTCTTTACCCACCAATATAAAATAAAAAACAACAACAGAAAATAATTATAAAAACCAACAAACATTGAAAATTTTCTCTATATCAAGCACTGTGTCCGGTGTTTTATAACTATCTTTTTAGCTATGACAAATGTAAAAAATAAATAAATAAATTATTTGTCTCCATGGCAATTGTTTATTAATTACAGGGCTATGAGAGAGAAGAAGTAGAAGCGAAAATGAAGGAGGGAGAAAAAGTAAGAAGTAAAGAGTGATTTAGAGGAGAAAGAAGGGTGACAGAGGGAAGGAGAAAGGGAAGAGGCATCAATGCTTAGGTAAGCACGTACACATGTTAAAAGTGTGTTGTTATCTCATGTCTTACAGAAACCTTTTTCCCACACTTAACTTTCAGTAATACATACATGTCTCATTACTGTGTTACAGTTGTATATTTTGGGGGTAGTGTGTTTAAAGGGCAGAGGGCTATCTCAAGATGGCACAAAGAGAGATCAGAGGCTACCTACAGGTATCTTCATTATGCAGAAAGGAAATGTTGGTGGAGGTCACATAACACGTATATCTGTTTCACTCCCATGCTGAAATTTCAGAATATATGATTGAGGATCCAGGAATTCACATTCCTCTGTGGAATGTAAATTATTAACTTAAAAGATGAGGTCAAATATTTGAGTTGCAAACAAAAGACATTTTATAAGGATAAACCCACAGCCACCAGTCATCTCATTAGCATACAAAAGACACTCTTATCACAGGGTCAGAGACCAAGGACAACACCAAAACCCCAAATATTTGTGTCTTATAATATAACAAGGACGCATATGTGAATGTCAGACTATGTGACTAGGTCACCAGGACCATGGGAATAGGGTGTAATTTGATTGAGAAGAGAAGTAAGATGATCCAATTTGACAAGAGATGTTGAACACTAAAATGCCCAAGAGAAACCTGTATCCAAGATTCAGCTCTCAATTATCCTTGTCTGGGAAGCCCTCCAGCTGCCCTCACCCCAGGGCAGAGTCACTGATTCCCACTTGGGATTTCTCCAGCTCCTGCCATACCTCTGACCCTTCCTTGATCCCAAGTTGATGACATTATCTGTGTCCAACCTAGTCTCCTCAATGCCTGGGAGCTTCTCAGCCCTGAACATGGGCTGAGATTTCTCGGAATACAGAAAGCAGGGAGTCTTTTTGTGTGTGGATATTTGGAGGAAATTTAGAGGCAGCAGTCCCTGAAGATCCCTTGTGGCCCCTGCCAGCCTCTCCAGACTCTAAGGACAGATCTTCTAGGCTGGCATCCTGAAGAGACCCTAGGGAGCAGCCAGCAGGAAAGGCTACAGCAGAAATAAGCAGACAGTATCTGCTCTAGGAGGTCCAAGCCCACCCCAGCTTATGGGTACCACTGATAGCATCACGCAGCTGAGATTCTTCTGCCATTCCCTACTGGTCACTTCATGGAAAAGGCAGGCCAGGCTGAGGGAGACCTGGAGGGAATGGTTGGAAGGAAGAACCCTACAGTTGTGGGAAGCATCACCCAACCTGGCAATGGAGGTCAGTTCTGGGGAGAAGGTCATTAGGGAAGAGCTCCATCTCGGGAGGCTGCCTGAGGTCTTCTCAGTTTGTCCATCTGAGTCTTTAGCTCTCACCCTACATAGGTGCCCTTTTCAGTTTGTGAGTCAGTGGTTCTCAGACCCAAGTCTTTGGAATATTTACATTTCTGGTTAACTCCAGCTGTTTTGTAACAGAGATAATCTGAATGTGATGTGAAGACTTCTTGGGGTTCCTGACAACTTTTCTGCAGGTCTGTGAGATCCTTATTCGACCAATGAGAATGTTTTTCATCATCTACTTCAACTAAAACAACATGTTTTAGATTGAATGAAGAAGCAGACACTGCCATCAAATTGTCTCCTACAAGGCACATATTAGGTGTATTCAAAAAAAGTGCAACAAAGCCATTCTTCTCACTCTAAGTTTTTCTGAAAATGTTACTTGACTAAAATATGGTACTTAAATTAGCATGTGCTAGTTTTCTTAGTGTTCTTTTAAATGTACTAATAATTAAATATTTTTAATTCTTGGTTTTAATTTCTAACATAGTAACAGTTGATAGTTACAATCCACTCAAACAAAAACCTTTTAGGGGCCTCAGTAATTTTTTAGTGTAAAGATATCCTGAGACAAAAATGCTTGAGAGTGTTTTTTGTATAGCTGCTGTTGCTATTGGGAGTTTTATCTTAATTTTAACTAAAATTGTATACTTTGAATGATTATTAGATATAATATTATGAGAAAGATCATGAATCTTTGGAAGTTCATCTTTCTTTATGTAGCCTTGTGATCTCTTATTGTTCTAACATGTTACATCTTTATTCTTTTATCTTTTCTAGATAGATGCTCAGGTCTTCCCTTCCAATCCTTATGTATCTTCTTTTTTCCCTTGTAGCACCCCTCATGACTTTCAGTTCCATGTTAAAGAACAGCAGAGACAGTAAGTATGCTTGGCTTGTTCTTGATCCTAAAATAATGCATCTAGTTTCCCCATTAGTATACTACTTGCCGGCTTTATGGTGTATTTTCTGTTCTTAAACTTATTTTTATTGGAATTCAGTTGCTTTACTATGTTATTATAGCTTCTGCTGTACAGCAAAGTGAATCAGCTATATGTGTACATACGAAAAAGTGAAAGTCTTAGTTGCTTGGTCATTTTCAACTCTCCATGACCCCCATGGACCATAGCCCACCAGGCTCCTCTGTCCATGGATTTTCCAAGCAATAATACTGGAGTGGCTGGCCATTCTCTTCTCCAAGGGATCTTCTTGACTCAGGTATTGAAACTGGGTCTCTTGCATTGCAGGTGGATTCTTTACCATCTAAGGTATCAAGAAGATCCCTGTATACATATATCCTCTCTTTTTCAGACATTTAGTATATATTCTTAATCTAGCTATGAAAGTCACCTTCCCACACGGTCAAAAGAGTTTTGTTTTTTTTTTTAATGTGAATAAAAGTTGAATATTAGAACATTATTCCTGCCTTATTTGGAATAGTAATAAATGATTTTTCTTTTATAGCTTATTGATGTAGTGAATCACATGATAGATTTTCTGATGTTGAACCATCCTTGTCATTAATAGGATAAATCAAAGCTACATGATCATAATATATTATTTTTACTGCCTTGAGATTTTACTGGGTTATATCCTACTATGAATTTTTAAATCTGCATGAGTAGATAAAATGAGCTCATGATTATCTTCTCTTACAAATATTCTTACCTGGTTTTAGAATCCAGATTCCATTAACCTGATGCAATGAGCTGGGCAATTTCATGTATTTTTCTGTTTGTTGAAGAACATGCATATGATACTCACCCACTGTTCCTTAAAAGTTTAAAGAGCTTACTTGAAAACCCAATTGGGGAAATGATTTTAGGGAGGAAGGCTTTTTAAATAACTAAAACTTGTAAAACATATTTATGTATCTGGGACTCCTAATTTTTCTTGTGCCATTTTTGTAATTTTACATTCTTTTAAGACTTCATTCATTTCATCTAGAGTTTCATATCTGTTGACATACTGTTTTACTATTTTTGTTAATTTCCAATATTCATTATATTTATATTTACTTCCTAATTTTAATTTCATGTTTTGTTGTTAGTATCTTTTCTTTCTGTCTCTCTATCTTATTAATCTTTCCCAGATATCTAATTTGACTTTATTTGAGCACATTTTTTTCCTGGATAAAATTTCTTAATAAAATATCTAAATTTGTATATTTAACTCCAATATTATTTTACCCTAAAACTTTGATATTTGATGTTTGAACTATTCAATTAGAAATATTTCTGAATTTATTTTATGATTTACTTTTGAAAGAAAAGATTCTAATGAGAACCCAGTGGCCAAACTATGTCTTAAGCACTTGATACACGTAAGCATTTAATCTCAGTTTATCTTTGTCACAAGACTGAATAGTAAGAAGTATTATGATTTCGCCCATTTTACTGATGAAGATGGTGCTGCTGCTGCTTAGTTGCTTCATTCGTCTCCGACTCTGTGCGACCCCAGAGACGGCAGCCCACCAGGCTCCCCCGTCCCTGGGATTCTTCAGGCAAGAACACTGGAGTGGGTTGCCATTTCCTTCTCCAATGCAGGAAAGTGAAAAGTAAATGTGAAGTCGCTCAGTCGTGTCCGACTCCTAGGGACCCCATGGACCCCAGCCTCCCAGGCTCGTCCGTCCATGGGATTTTCCAGACAAGAGTACTGGAGTGGGGTGCCATTGTCTTCTCCATAAAGATGGTGAGACCCAGATAAATTAAGGACATTTAAAATAGTACACAGCTCTTAAATTTCCATTTGATCTACATCAGAGCCTATGCTTTAACCATTGTTGATTCTCTTTCTGATCTCCCCAGATGCAGCATCCTCGTCTAGTCAGAATTACAGCACAGTGTCTGAATTCATCCTCATTGGCTTCTCCAACTTCCCTCAGCATTTCCTGCTCACCTTCTTCCTGCTGTTCCTGCTGATGTACCTGTTCACACTGCTGGGGAACCTGCTCATCATGGGCACCATCTGGAGGGAGCACAGCCTCCACACCCCCATGTACCTCTTTCTGTGTGCCCTCTCCATCTCCGAGATCCTGTTCACTGTTGCAGTCACCCCTCGCATGCTGGCGGACATGCTCTCCACCCACCGCTCCATCACCTTTGTGGCCTGTGCCAGCCAGATGTTCTTCTCCTTTACGTTTGGCTTCACCCACTCCTTCCTGCTCATGATCATGGGCTACGACCGCTACGTGGCCATCTGCCACCCCCTGCGCTACAACGTGCTCATGAGCACCCGTGACTGTGCCCGTCTTGTGTCCTGGTGCTGGGCTGGTGGCTCAGTCATGGGGATGATACTGACATTGATAGTTTTTCACCTCACCTTTTGCGGGTCTAATGAGATTCACCATTATGGCTGTCACGTGTTTGCCCTCTTGAAGTTGGCCTGTGGGAAGGGGACAGCCGCTGTCACCACGGGTGTGATCCTGGTCTGTGTCACAGCCCTGATGGGGTGCTTATTCTTCATCATCCTCTCCTATGTCTTCATCGTGGCTGCCATCCTGAGGATCCCGTCCACTGAGGGCCAGCACAAGACCTTCTCCACCTGTGTCTCCCACCTCACCATAGTGGTCATGCACTACGGTTTTGCCTCCATCATCTACCTCAAACCCAGGGGCCCTCATTCTATGGACAGTAACACTCTGCTGGCCACCACCTACACAGTCTTCACCCCCTTTCTTAGCCCCATCATATTCAGTCTCAGGAATAAGGAGCTGAAGAACGCCATTCAGAGAAGCTTCCGCAGAAAATTCTCTTCTCTAGGCTTCTAATGGCCAGCTGGGTGGTGGAGAAATATGAACAAAGGGCTGGTGTAATAATGTCTATCTCCTTAGAACTGTTGTAAGGATTTAGGTTTGTGAGTATACCCACACTTCATAGAGTTTGATACACACTGGCTATTTGTTTTTCCTCAAGTTTTTTGTCTCCCTCTTGCATAGGCTTGAGCCATCATGATCTCTTTTTTATACCTCATGTGATAAAATCTGTTTCTTCATCTATGCCTTAGAATTCTAATCTACCTATAAGCAGATGGGGAGCATCAGATGGGTGTGGGGGCGCTGATGCAGGTGGGTTGTCTTGAATGGGCAAGCAAGAGATTTTCATATAAAATAAAAATAAAAAGATTAATGTGAAGTTGATAATATTGGGTTGGCCAAAATGGCCGTAAGATGTTATAGAAAACCTAAAGGAGCGTTTTGGCCAGCCCAGTAAGTACCACCCAAACACTAAGCAGTTTTATGTATGAAGCACTGTGTTACATGTCTTTTTAAAAAAAATTTTTTTTGAGGTGGACCATTTTAAAAGTCTTTATTCGATTTTTTACAATATTGCTTCTATTTTATGTTTTGATTTTATGGCTGCAAGATGTGTAGGATCTTAGCCCCTGACCAGGGTTGAAACCCACAGCCCCCACACTGGAAAGGCAAAGTCTTAACCAGTGGGCGACCAGGGAAAGTGTGTTAGTCACTCAGTCGTGTGCAAATCTTTATGACTCCATGGACTGGAGCCCTCAGGCTCCTCTCTCCATGGGATTCTCTAGGCAAGAATACTGGAGTGGGTTGCCATTTCCTTCTTCAGGAGATCTTCCTGACCCAGGGATGGACCCTGGTCTCCTGAATGGCAGGCAGATTCTTTCCCATCTGAGCCACCAGCAGTTCCCTCCAATGTTTTTTAATTGTCATCATCTTAGTTACAACACATGGAAAACAAGAACATTATTTGTTTCCAAGATAATGGTCTGCTAGTTACATTTCCATATTATCTCTGGAATGGATAGACCTACCAGAGGTTTTCTGTCTTGAGCTGAGCTGAGTGAAGTAGGTCAGAATGCAGGTGGAAAGAAAAAGAGAATGAACTAGTGAATGGGAATCTTTTAAATTCATCTGTAAAATACATTGGATAAATAGGAAATGGGGGACTTTCCTGGTGGTCCAATGGTTAAGAATCCGCCTGCCAACACAAGAGACATGGGTTTCCTCCCCGGTCTGAAAAGATTGCACTTGTTATGAGGCAACTAAGCCCTTGCACCACAGTTACTGAACCACTGATCTGGTGATGTGGGCCACAGCTACCGAAGCCCATGCACCTAGAGCCTGTGCTCCATGACTAGAGAAGCCACCTCAGTGAGAAGCCCAGGCCCCACGGTAAAGAGTAGCCCCCACTCACCGCAACTAGAGAAAGTCTGCAAGCAGTCATGAAGACCCAGTGCAGGCCATAATTTTTTTTTTTTTTTTTGAAAATAGGAAATGGGGTCAAATCTGGGAAAGAGAGATAGAATGAAACTGTTGGTAAGAGGTCTAATTGCATATGATGAAGAAGAAACAGAGGATGTGTAAGGGATTTAGAAAGGGAACTAGAGAGGAAGAGGGAGTGAAATAGGAGAGAAATAGAGTGAATGAGAGGGGGGAGAGAGAGAAAGGAGGGGGAAAGAAAAAAGAACAGGAGGGTCAGTTCTTAAGTAAGAACCTAAAGTGTGTTAAAAGGATGTATCTAGCTGATATATTATGAAAATTCGTTTTCCCCTTTCTTGCACATACATTAAGTAAAATATTAATTTCTCATGACTGTGTATAAGTTGTTTCTCTTTGGGGTGTATGTTCAGGGTAAAGTGCTATCTAAAAACAGGTGCACAGGTCAGAGGCTACTTTTGGATACTCCCATTATGCAGATGAGAAATGTGGGTGGAGGTCACACAACTGGTGAATAAAAGACTTATGGGGGGAACCTCACTGGTAGTCCAGTGGTAAATAGTCCTCCTTCTAATGCAGGGACGTGGGTTCAATCCTTGGTCAGGGAACTAAGATCCCACATGCCTTGGGGCAACTAAGCCCATGCACCACAGCTAGGGAGCCTGCATGCTGCAATGAAGACCAAACACAGCCAAAATAAAGGCAGGGGGCGGGGGATGTGGGGTGGACTCATGGGGAAGTTTAGATCTATCTGATTCCCATGCTGATGTTTGAGGATGATATGACTGAGGATCCAGGAAGGGGGCCTTCCATGGGATGTAAAGTTTTAACTTGGGGTGAGACCAGACCTCAAGTTGGAGGCAGAAGAGATTTTAAAACAGGGATCTTAAGAATATCTATCATATATGAGTGCTTGCAGTTTGTCATACATTGTGGTAGGATTTCATATATGTTAGCTTCTCAAACTCATAAAATAAATCCATATATATATCTGTATTTATGGGCTTCCCTGATGGCTCAGGAGGTAAAGAATCTGCCTGCAAATGCAGGAGATACAGGTTCGATCCCTGGGTCAGGAAGATCCCCTGGAGGAGGAAATGGCAACCCATTCTAATACTCTTACCTGAAAAATAAATCCCACAGACAGAGGAGCTTGGCAAGCTACTCTGTGAGGTTGCAAAGAATTGAACACGATTCAGCGACTGACGCATGCATGCATATGTTACACCCACATCTATTGTTACCCATATTTTTGAGTGGAGGAAAATGAAAATCTGATAGATTGAGCTATTTGTTCAAGCCACGGGCTTCCCAGGTGGCTCAGTAAAGAATCCTCCTGCAATATAGGAGACCTGGGTTGTTCGATCCCTGGGTTGGGAAGATCCCCTGGAGAAGGAAATGGCAACCCATTCCTGTACTCTTGCATGGGAAATCCCATGGGCAGAGGAGCCTGGTGGGCTACAGTCCATGGGATCCCAAAGAGTTGGACACCACTTTTAGCAACTAAACAACAACAACAGCATAGAGTTGAGCCTGCAGAAAATGAGTGACCTCTATTCAGCCACCTTATAAGCAAGAGCTGGCTCCTACTTGGCTCTCTATCAGCTGCTTGCCCCTTAAGTGGAAAAAACAGAATTCATTAAATTGGAGCTGGGGCTCAGAGGCATTCATTTCTTAGGGTTATGAGGAGGGGAGGCCAGTCTGTTCCAGGAAGGGATGAAAACCTAGATTGGAAAGAAGAGACCAACTTTAGCAGACATCAATGAAATGAAGCCAAAGCTTAAAATACGCTGCTCCCAGGCAGTTAGGAAGAAACACCCGATATGAGGGGCCCGGAGAGACAAGTCTTAAGTTTAATGAAACAGGCTATATGCTTTCTCTGTTTGGTTTTGTTAGCAGGTGTATTAGTACTAAAAGAGTTTTGTGTTAAAATACAAAGTTGCTTGATCTAAAAATAATTTTGACTCCTATTATAAAGTCAGGCTCCTGGGTTGTATTGAAATAATCATGTTAGTTCACTAGCAATATTTGGAAACATCCTTTGTCTCTACTATAAATTGTGAAGAAGTCCCAGATGGTAAGGACTGCCTCTTTTGAAAATGTTATGTACAATGGATGACTAAGTGGCTAACACAAGCCCCGGGGTATAGCCAGTGCACCATGACTGATCACAAATCTGGAGACATCTTAGAATATACTGATCATCCTGGGAAATGGGCAAGAATCAGACTATGTGAATATGAGAGAATTGACAGCATAGGTGACTTCTGAATTATATCCAAGAAGGGTCAGAGTGCTTCCCTGGGATCACTAAAGAAAAAAATCAACTCATTCTAGTTTGACTAATGTCATTGCATTCTGAAATTTAATAAACTGTATTTTTACTCATTTACCGTATTTTGTATTAATTGCTTTACAAATTTATGAATTTTACACGGTATTAATTTAATTTACAAATTAAAAACAACCAAAGAAGTTGAACTTAGTGGATGTACATAGAATTAAGAGTCATCCTCTAGACCCCAAGGGCTGGATCAAAGTAAGAAGACTGAGGCAGGTTGATGGAAGTGCAGAGTTGTAGC
Organism: Bos indicus x Bos taurus; assembly: GCF_003369695.1. NCBI lineage: Eukaryota > Metazoa > Chordata > Mammalia > Artiodactyla > Bovidae > Bos > Bos indicus x Bos taurus. The sequence continues at coordinate 103,297,832 of NC_040082.1, forward strand.
CCATCTTTATTTAAAATGCTGATACTCTGTTCATTGTGAACTTTTTACATTACTTTTGATTTTTAAAAATATTGCATGAAATGTGATTTTTCTTGGCCACTGAATTGTGTGGTGGTCCCTTAAATTTAGTTGTCAAGGGGATTTGCTTGCACCTAGTCCCAACCTTACTATAGTGACTTTGCCTTGAGTGTGTGCTAAGTCACTTCAGTCATGTCCAACTCTTTGAGACCCCGTGGACTGTAGCCTGACAGGCTCCTCTGTCAATGGGATTTCAAAGGTAAGAATATGGGAGTGGGCCATTTCCTTCTCCAGGGGATCTTTCCAACCCTGGAACTGAACCACGTCTCCTGCAGTGGCAGGTGGATTCTTTACCAATGAGCCACCTGGGAAGCACTTGTTAAGTAAATACTGCAGGGTTTATCCTCCTTGGCACTGCTGACATCTGAAGCTGGCTCATCTTTGCAGTGGGGTCTATTCCGTACGAGAGATGGACTATTTCCTGCCATATCAGTAAACAAGGAGGTCATAATCATTGGCAATTGCAGCCCTCCAATGTGAGCTGGTGAGCCCTAAAGGCATTCTGGAAGGAGAAGAATACCTTCTAGCAGCCATCAGACTATACCCGTTCCCTACGGTGAGCCCTGTAGGAACTCACATGTACAGATGTGCAAGCTGGGTCATAAAGGTTGAGTGCTAAAGAACTAATGCTTTCTAGTTGTGATGCTGGAGAAGACTCTTGAGAGTCCCTTGGACAGAAAGAGGATCAAACCAGTCAATCCTAAAGGAAATCAACCCTGAATAATCATTGGAAGGACTGATGCTAAAGCTGAAGCTCTAGTACTTTGGCCACCTGACACAAAGAGCTGACTCATTGGAAAATACCCTGATGCTGGGAAAGATTGAGAGCAGGAGAAGAATGGGGAGACAAAGGATGAGATGTTTGGATGGCATCACCAACCAATGGACATGAGTTTGAGCAGACTCTGGGAGATAGTGAAAGACAGGAAAGCCTGGTGTGCTGCAGTCCATAGGGCCACAAAGAGTCAGACACGACTTAGTCACTGAAAAACAACAACAGTGAGCCCCATGGGAGTGCAGGCATGTGAAACACACAGGAAACTGGCCCGAGATAGGTGAGGTGCCTATGAAACGAAAGATTTCAGTGACCCCAGCTTCCTGTATCTTCCCACACACAGAAAAGCCCTGAATTCCTTAACTTGGGATATTTGGTTTTCTTTAATTAATAGTAATCTTTTGATGTTCCCACTACCTGCCCTTGTTACAAAACTTCTATATAAACTATATAACCTGGATCCTCCCCTCACCTCCACTGAGTCATTCGCTCAAGGCTACTTGAGATGCTGCCTCCCGGGCTTCAATCTATTCAATTCAGTCACACAGTTGTGTCCAAATCTTTGCGACTTCATGGACTGCAGCTTGCCAGGCTTTCTTGTCCATCACCAACTTCCAGAGCTTTCATGTCCATTTGGATGTATGTCCATCCATCCAGTCAGTGATGCCATCCAACCATCTCATCTTCTATCACCCCCTTCTCCTATTGCTTTCAATCTTTCCCAGCATCAGGGTCTTTTCCAATGAGTCGGATCTTCACATCAGGTGGTCAAAATATTGGAGTTTCAGCTTCAGCATCAGTCCTTCCAATGCATATTTCAGGACTGATTTCCTTTAGGATGGACTGGCTGGATCTCCTTACAGTACAAGGGAATCTCAAGAGTCTTCTCCAACACCACATTTGAAAAGCATCAATCTTCAGCGCTCAGCTTTCTTTATGGTCCAACTCTCACTTCCATACATGACTACTGGGAAAACCATAGCATTGACTAGATGGACCTTTGTCAGTAAAGTAATACCTCTGCTTTTTAATATGTTGTCTAGGTTTTTCATAGCTTTTCTTCCAAGGAGCAAGTGTCTTCCAAAATAAAACCTAAGTCTCAACTTTTAGGTTGTGACTATTTTTTAGGTCGATGTGCATTCTAGGAAGTTGAACAGCATCCCTGGCCTTGACCCACTAGACATTATAGCACATCTCCCCCTCCTCCAGTTGTAACAATCCAAAATGTCTCCAGAAAGTCCCAAGTGTCCTTTGAAGGGGCCACTTGTGAGAGCTGTTGGAGTACAGGAATGAAGGACAACCTGGATGATGCTCCCAAGCTGCAGAGTCACACTCCTTTTGATGGCCCTTAGCACCTGGTCTGGGCTTCCCTGGTGACTCAGAGAGTAAAGAATCTGCCTGCAATGCAGGAGACCAGGCTTCGATCCCTGGGTCAGGGAGACCCCCTGGAGGAAGAAATAGTTGGGAAGATCCCCTGGAAAAGGGAAGGGCAACCCACTCCAGTATCCTTGTCTGGAGAATTCCATGGACACAGGAGCCTGGCCAGCTACAGCCCATGGGGTCACAGAGTCAAACACGACTGAGTGAATAACACACTAACTAACACTAGAACCTGGTCCATGTCTTGGTGAGAGCTCTGACATTTCTCTGTGTGTCTTGCCACTAAGCACCATGGAAACTCTTCAAAGAGAGAGACTAGCAACAGATCGATCTCTGTACTCTCAAAACTAGTACAAGAGTTGAGACACAGAAGGCCATAGGTAACTATTAAATAGGTCTTTGAAAGCTGGCATTTACTGGGTCCTTACTGTGTGCCAATCATGGTCAGTGCCCTACATAGAGGACGTTATTTAACTCTCTGAGCCATCCCAACAGGTGCATGCGTGTGTGTTAAGGAGCTTCTGTCATGTCTCATTCTGCAACCCTATGGACACTAGCCCACCAGGCTCCTCTGTCCATGGGGTTCTCCAGGCAAGAATACTGGAGTGGGTTGCCATGCCCTCCTCCAGAGGATCTTCCTGACCCAGGGATCAAACCCTGGTCTCCTGTATTGCAGGCAGATTCTTTACCACACGGCGACTCTCTTATTTCAACTTTTCTCTAAGTGTGAAGGTTGCATGAGTGCTTCAGTCATGTGCCACTCTTTGCACTCCCACGGATTGTAGCCCTCCGTGCTCCTGTGCCCATGGACTTTTCCAGGCAAGAATACTGGAGGGGGTTGACATTTCCTTCTCCAGGGCATCCTCTCCCCCAGGGGTCAAGCCCATGTCTCTTGCATCTCTGTTGGCAGACAGATTCTTTCCCATTAATGCCACCTGGGAAGCCCATTCAAAGAGGTGGATATATCATATTGCAGGAAAGTGATGTGTGAAGGGCTGGATGGAAAGACAAACATTGGAAGCCTAAGTTGAGTGACCTTGAATGAGTCATACAACCATCCTGAGCTTCAGTCTCCCCTCTATCAGATGCAGTGGGTGTGAGTTTATCTGCCCTGATCCCTCTTTGTGAGGCTTATTCACATATGTATTGAGATAACATATGTGAAGAATAACAGGCAACCTGCCGTATATTCTGCAAAGGAGGCTGCTCAGGGTTCCCCAGTTTGACTGGACTTGTTTCCACATCCTCACACTTCATGTTAACATGAGAGGTTTTTACTCAACTTATAAAGAAGGACTGAATTCAACTTTAGGACAAATGAGGTATAGTTTACTCTTCAACTTAAACGTGTGTGTGCATGTGCTTAGTCACTCAGTCATATCCAACTTTGTGCAACCCTAAGGACTACAGGCGGTCAGACTCCTCTAAGGGATTCTCCAGGGAAGAATGCTGGAGTGCGTTGTCATGCCCTCCTCCAGTTGGGCCCTCCTCCTACCCAACGTGGGGATTGAACCCAGGTATCCTGCATTGCAGGCAGATTCTTTACTGTCTGAGCCACCAGGGAAGACCAAGAATACTGAAGTGGGTAGCCTATCCCTTCTCCAAGGGATCTTCTCAACCCAGAGGTCAAACAAGGGTCTCCTGCATTGCAGGTGGATTTTTACCTGCTGAGCTACCAGGGAAGCCCTTCAACTTAAACATAAATACACATATTTTCCTTTCCTTTAACTTTGGCTACTTTGTCTAATTAATACTTGTGTTTTATAATTACATTTGTTGCTGTGTATAACAGAATCACCATAACTAGTGTTCATTAAGTATTATAAAGACTTATTTTTATTTTTTTAGATAATCCAAGAATTCTTTAATTAATTCCTTTTATTTTATTTTACTTTTTAACTTTACAATATTGTATTGGTTTTGCTATGTATCAACATGAATCTGCCACAGGTATACACCTGTGCCCCATCCTGAACCCTCTTCCCTCCTCCCTCCCCATACCATCCCTCTGGGTCGTCCCAGTGCACCAGCCGCAAGCATCCAGTACCTGCATCGAACCTGGACTGGCGACTCGTTTCATATATCATATTATACATGTTCCAATGCCGTTCTCCCAAATCATCTCACCCTCTCCCTCTCCCACAGAGTCCAAAAGACTGTTCTATACGTCAGCGTCTCTTTTGCTGTCTCATATATCAGAGAAGGCAATGGCATCCCACTCCAGCATTCTTGCCTGGAAAATCCCATGGATGGAGGAGCTTGGTGGGCCGCAGTCCATGGGGTCGATAACAGTCGGACAAGACTGAGCAAATTCACTTTCACTTTTCACTTTCATGTATTGGAGAAGGAAATGGCAACCCACTCCAGTGTTCTTGCCTGCAGAATCCCAGGGACGGGGAGCCTGATGGGCTGCCATCTATGGGGTCGCACAGAGTCGAACACGACTGAAGTGCCCTAGTAGCAGCAGCAGCATACAGGGTTATTGTTACCATCTTTCTAAATTCCATATATATATGCGTTAGTATACTGTATTGATGTTTTTCTTTCTGACTTACTTCACTCTGTATAATAGGCTCCAGTTTCATCCATCTCAGTAGAACTGACTCAAATGCATTCTTTTTAATGACTGAGTAATACCTCATTGTGTATCTGTAGCACTTCTTTCTTTTTTTTTTAATTTTATTTTATTTTTAAACTTTACATAATTGTATTAGTTTTGCCAAATATCAAAATGAATCCGCCACAGGTATACATGTGTTCCCCATCCTGAACCTTCCTTCCTCCTCCCTCCCCATACCATCCCTCTGGGTCCTCCCAGTGCACTAGCCCCAAGCATCCAGTATCGTGCATCAAACTTGGACTGGCATCTCATTTCATACATGATCTTTTACATGTTTCAATGCGTTCTCCCAAATCTTCCCACCCCCTCCCTCTCCCACAGAGTCCATAAGACTGTTCTATACATCAGTGTCTCTTTTGCTGTCTCGTATACAGGGTTATTGTTACCATCTTTCTAAATTCCATATATATGCATTAGTATACTGTATTGGTGTTTTTCTTTCTGGTTTACTTCACCCTGTATAATAGGCTCCAGTTTCATCCATCTCAGTAGAACTGATTCAAAAGTATTCTTTTTAATGGCTGAGTAATACTCCATTGTGTATCTGTAGCATTGCTTTCTTATCCATTCATCTGCTGATGGACATCTAGGTTGCTTCCATGTCCTGGCTATTATAAACAGTGCTGCGATGAACACTGGGGTACACGTGTCTCTTTCAATTCTGGTTTCCTCAGTGTGTATGCCCAGCAGTGGGATTGCTGGGTCATAAGGCAGTTTTATTTCCAGTTTTTTAAGGAATCTCCACACTGTTCTCCAGAGTGGCTGTACTAGTTTGCATTCCCACCAACAGTGTAAGAGGGTTCCCTTTTCTCCACACCCTCTCCAGCATTTATTGCTTGTAGACTTTTGGATCGCAGCCATTCTGACTGGCGTGAAATGGTACCTCATAGTGGTTTTGATTTGCATTTCTCTGATAATGAGTGATGTTGAGCATCTTTTCATGTGTTTGTAAGTCATCTGTATGTCTTCTTTGGAGAAATGTCTATTTAGTTCTTTGGTCCGTTTTTTGATTGGGTCATTTATTTTTCTGGAATTGAGCTTTAGGAGTTGCTTGTATATTTTTGAGAATAGTTGTTTGTCAGTTGCTTCATTTGCTATTATTTTCTCCCATTCTGAAGGCTGTCTTTTCACCTTGCTTATAGTTTCCTTTGTTGTACGGAAGCTTTTAAGTGGAATTAGGTCCCACTTGTTTATTTTGCTTTTATTTCCATTACTCTGGGAGGTGGGTCATAGAGGATCCTGCTGTGATGTATGTCAGAAAGTGTTTTGCCTCTGTTCTCCTCTAGGAGTTTTATAGTTTCTGGTCTTATGTTTAGATCTTTAATTCATTTTGTGATATTTTTGTGTATGGCGTTAGAAAGTGTTCTAGTTTCATTCTTTTACAAGTGGTTGACCAGTTTTCCCAGCACCACTTGTTAAAGCGATTGTCTTTTCTCCATTGTATATTCTTGCCTCCTGTACTTTTTCATAGTACAAATTTAGTTTAAAATTTGCGATTATGTGCTTCAATTATTTAATATAAAATTTTATAAAGTATTAAAATTTACTTTACATTTTACTACTGTTACAAAGTATTATTTAATACAACCTTTAGCTCCCAAACACAGTGGATCTAAGAAGCTACTAAACAACAATGTCTACTTTTAATGCACTGTAATCTACCTCATTTTTATACTTGAAATTCATGGAAAATGTCTTTATGTCCTATATACAAGTTCAGTTTTTGTAAAAGTTCCATGAACTCTTTAAAGAAACTGTTTACTATCTCTTTATTTAAGAGTCTAAATATATCCAATAACTAATTTATGCTGTTATGTGCTTAGTCACTCAGTCATGTCCAAGTCTTTGCAATCCCATGGACTGTAGCCTGCCAGGCACCTCTGTCCATGGGGATTCTCCAGGAAAGAATACTGGAGTGGGTTACCATGCCCTCTCTAGGGGATCTTCTCAACCTAGAGATAGAACCCAAGTCTCACACATTGTAGGCAGATTCTTTACTAAGCCACCATTTACAAATATTATTAATTGCATTCTAATTAATAATTCATAAGTTACCTTTCTATACTTTGAGCAAATCTAGCTACATATTGTACCTATCTATCTCATATTGATTTATCTTTTCCTGTTTATATCTATTCACTGAAATTATGCTGATTATTTATCACTTCCTATTCCAAAGTACATAGTTACATAGATTAGTGATATTTAAGTCAATCATTATGATGTTCTTCTATACTTAATAAAATAATTTTCTTTTTCTCTTGAAGTGTGAATGTGTGTGTGTCTCTGTAATTTTTAATTTCAGTCTGCATTTAAACTAAGAATGCTTTTCATCATGCACAAAATCACAAGATCACATTTAAAATTAATATTGGGTTGCCAAAGAGTTCACTCAGGTTTTTCCATAAGATATTACAGAAAAACCTGAATAAACTTTTTGGCCTGCTCAATAATTAAGTTAATAATGATCTCACAGTATTTACACCTAATTATTCATTCATAATATATTGAAAATTTCCTCTGTTGCCTTAAAATTAGTTTACACTGGCTCATCTAAACTAGTATCCAAGCTAGGACTGTATATTGCAATTGCTTGTTATGTCCCTTGAATTTTCCATATTCTTTAGTGAGAGTGATATCTACATTACAAAATCAATTGTTCTGTAGCATGTTCCATCTCTAGATTTGTCTGATTGCATCTTTGTGGTGTCATTTAGCTTGTTCCTCCATTCTTTGTACAATGATCCTTCATTCTGGCAATCAGCTTAGTCGGCACATTTGCAATCTGGTTCTGGCATGCATTTCACATTAAGCCATTACTCACTGAAAGTTTCCTTTCACACTGGCACAAGATGTCCTAAGCTTGGTTTCTTTCTCAGAAGATTTCTCCAGGGAAACTTGATGCTTTGAGTTGCAATTGTAAATGGAAGATAATTACTGTTTCTTTAAATTTCATTGTGTCTGTTTTCAAAATTACTGCCTCAGCTGTCACTTGGTACATTTTTTCTGGCATATAGTCTTCCATCTATTTATTTTCAAACTTTTCTGTTCAACTCATTTAGTATAGTAAGTATCAATATGAAACAACACAGAAAAAACAGTTCCATTAATATAGTATTAAAATAAATATGGATGTAATAAATTCTCAATTAAAAGACAAAGATTCTGAGAGGAAAAACATTTTACAGCCTTGAGAACCAGATAAGTATTTCCTACAACAGGCACATTATTCAAGAGGATATGATCCTGATCATCCATGTTTGTCTTCAATGCCTCCAAAAAGAGAAAACTTTTCATGTTGTCATCACTGTGGAAAACCCAGAAGCTAAACTATGTCTTCAGCATTGAATATACTAATCTCATTTTATTTTTATCACATTATGGAATAAAACAGCCATTGTGATTTATTCCACTTACTGATGAAAATTTTGAGACCCAGAAAAGTTAAGAAGGTAGTTATATAGTACAGAAGTCTTCAATTATCATTTAACCTAATTTAGAAACTCTGTTTTAACCACTGGGCCTTCATCTTGCTTCTGATCTCCCCAGATGCAGCATCCTCACCTGGTCAGAACTTCAGTACAGTGTCTGAATTTATCCTCATTGGCTTCTCCAACTTCCCTTAGCATCTCCTGCCTGCCTTCTTCCTGCTGTTCCTGCTGATGTACCTGTTCACACTGCTGGGGAACCTGCTCATCATGGGCACCATCTGGAGGGAGCACAGCCTCCACACCCCCATGTACCTCTTTCTGTGTGCCCTCTCCATCTCCGAGATCCTGTTCACTGTTGCAGTCACCCCTCGCATGCTGGCGGACATGCTCTCCACCCACCGCTCCATCACCTTTGTGGCCTGTGCCAGCCAGATGTTCTTCTCCCTTATATTTGGCTTCACTCACTCCTTTCTGTTCATGATCATGGGCTACGACCGCTTGTGGCCATCTGCCACCCTCTGCGCTACAACGTGCTCATGAGCACCTGTGACTGTGCCCGTCTTGTGTCCTGGTGCTGGGCTGGAGGCTCAGTCATGGGGATGATGGCGACACTGATAGTTTTCCACCTCACTTTCTGTAGGTCTAATAAGATTTACCATTTTTCCTGTCATGTCCTTGCCCTGTTAAAGTTGCCCTGTGGAAAGGAGACAGCCTCTGTCACCATGGGTGTGATCCTGGTCTGTGTCACAGCCCTGATGGGGTGCTTATTCTTCGTCGTCCTCTCCTATGTCTTCACCGTGGCTGCCATCCTGAGGATCCCCTCCACTGAGGGCCGGCACAAGACCTTCTCCACCTGTGTCTCCCACCTCACCATAGTGGTCGTGCACTACGGTTTTGCCTCCATCATCTACCTCAAACCCAAGGGCCCTCATTCTGTGGACAGTAACACTCTGCTGGCCACCACCTACACAGTCTTCACCCCCTTTCTTAGCCCCATCATTTTCAGTTTCAGGAATAAGGAGCTGAAGAACGCCATACAGAGAAGCTTCCACAGAAAATTCTCTTCTCTAAACTCCTGATGGCCAGTTGGGTGGTGAACAAAGGGCTAGGATCATAATATTTGTCTCCATAGAACTATGGTAAGCATTCAGATGTGTTAAAATATCTACATTCCATACTAGCTATTTATTTTTCCTCCATTTGCAGTCCTTCTGACACCACTCTTTCATGACACTGTGTGATAAACTCCATCCCATCATCTATGGCTTAGAACATGTATCTATGGTCAAGTAGGGAACATCCCATGAATGAGTGTTGGCCCTGATGCCCATGGTTCTTTCTGAATGGACAAGCAAGAAAAGACTTAATTTTTCTCTTTACCCACCAATATAAAATAAAAAACAACAACAGAAAATAATTATACAAACCAACAAACATTGAAAATTTTCTCTATATCAAGCACCATGTCCAGTGTTTTATAACTATTTTTTTACCTATGGAAATGTAAAAGCAAAAAGAATAAATTATTTGTCTTCGTGGAAATTGTTTATGATTTATAGGGCTATGAGAGAGAAGAAGTAGAAACGAAAATGGCGGAGGGAAGAAAAGTAAGAAAGAAAGAGTGATTTAGAAGACAAAGAAGGGTGATAGAGGGAAGGAGAAAGGAAGAGGCATCAACGCTTAGGTACACACGTACACATGTTAAAAGCGTGTTGTTATCTCATGTCTTACAGAAATCTTTTTCCCACACCAGTTCAGTTCAGTTCAGTCACTCAGTCATGTTCGACTCTTTGCGACCCCATGAATCGCAGCACGCCAGGCCTCCCTGTCCATCACCAACTCCCGGAGTTCACTCAGACTCATGTCCATCGAGTCAGTGATGCCATCCAGCCATCTCATCCTCTGTCGTCCCCTTCTCCTCCTGCCCCCAATCCCTCCCAGCATCAGAGTCTTTTCCAAGGAGTCAACTCTTCACATGAGGTGGCCAAAGTACTGGAGTTTCAGCTTTAGCATCATTCCTTCCAAAGAAATCCCAGGGCTGATCTCCATCAGAATGGACTGCTTGGATCTCCTTGCAGTCCAAGGGACTCTCAAGAGTCTTCTCCAACACCACAGTTCAAAAGCATCAATTCTTCGGTGCTCAGCCTTCTTCACAGTCCAACTTTCACATCCATACATGACCACAGGAAAAAACCATAGCCTTGACTAGACGGACCTCTGTTGGCAAAGTAATGTCTCTGCTTTTAAATATGCTATGTAGGAGGAGCCAAGATGGCAGAGGAGTAGGATAGGGAGAACACTTTCTCAAATTCATCAAAAGAGCATTTAAATGTCGAGTAAATTCCACAAAACAACTTCTGAATGCTGGCAGAGGACATCAGGCACCCAGAAAAGCAACCCAACTCTTCGAAAGGAGGTAGGAAAAAATATAAAAGACAAAAAAAGAGACAAAAGAGGGAGGGATGGAGTTCTGTCCCGGGAAGGGAGTCTTAAAAAGAGAGAAGTTTCCAAACACCAGGAAACCTTCTCACTGCCAAATCTGTGCCGAGCTTTGGAAGCACAGAGGGCAACTTAACAGGGAGAAAAAATAAATAAACAATTAAAACTCGCAGATTGCGAGCCCTACGGTAACTCCCCCAGCAGAGAAGCAGCGCAGATGCCTGCACACGCCATTGGCAAGCGGGGGCTGGGCAGGGAGGCCCGGCGCGGGCTGCATCGCTTAGAGCAAGAATCTGGCCTGAATACCCTGAGCGCTATCTGAGCGAAATAATTTGGGCTAGCAAACCAGACTGTGGGATATATAGAACGAGAAAAGCCAGCCCTAAGCTAAGATACTGCCAGGCCCGCGCACAGAACAAAGGACTGGACAGAGATAGCCGGCTGCAGACTTTCCCCCTCCGGTGACAGGCAGCCAGAACCGAAAGGGGGTAATCGCAGCCCCAGAGAGACATTATCTATAAAACTGTAAGCAGGCTTCTTTGCTAACTAAAACTTCTTGGGGGTCTGGACGGTCAACATCTGCCTGAGAAAGTGTGCCGGTTTTACACCCAGATAACCGAGTGGTGGGGAGGCGATAAGTCGCAGCATTGGCGCTCGCCAAACACCTCATCACCTGAGCTGCTCGGACCTGGGAAGAGCACAAAACGCAGGCCCAATTGAGTCTGCGCCTCTGAGGACTACCTGAGTGCCTGAACCTGAGCAGCTTGGACCTGGGAGGTACATGCAGCCCAGGGCCGGCCTCAGATTGTTCCCGGCGGAACAACCTAGAGCCCGAGCAGTGTGGGCAGGGAGGCTACACGCACCGTGAGTGGGGGCAGACCCAGTGTGGCTGAGGCACTGGGAGCGCACGCCAGTGTTATTTGTTTGCAGCATCCCTCCCTCCCTCCCCACAGCGCGACTGAACAAGTGAGCCTAAAAAAAAAAAAAAAAAAAAAAGTGTCCTCCACCGTCCCCTTTATGTCAGGGCGGAAACCAGACACTGAAGAGACCAGCAAACAGAAGAAGTTATAACAGAGGGAAACGCCTCAGAGATTAAAACCCTGTGGTTACTACAGACTACATAGGAAGGGGCCTATAGATCTTGAGAAATATAAGTCGGACCAAGGAACTAGCCAAAAATGAACTGAACCCACAAGACTCACAACAAAACCAGAGAAAGTCCTAGATATATTTTTACTATTTTTACGATCATTCTTTCTTTCTTTTTTTTTAATTAAAAAAAAATTTAAGTCCCTCTATTGTTCCTTTAATTTTCACTTTTATAACCTATTACTTTGCAAAAAAAAAAAAACCCTATTTTTTTCTTCTTCAGCTAACTTCATATATATATATATATTATAATTTTTTGACCTTGTTTTTTTTTCTTTTCTTCTTTTCTTTAACATTGTATTTTTGAAATTCCAAACTCTACTCTAGATTTTTAATTTTAGCTTTTTGGTATATGTTATCAATTTTATACCTATAGTTTTTTTTTATAATTTCTGTGGCTTTTTTTTCTCTCTGTTTTCTTTCTCTTCTTCTTTTATATAACATTGTATATCTGAAATTCCAAACTCTACTCTAGATTTTTAATTTATGCTTTTTGGTATTTGATATCAATTTTGTACCTGTATTTTCTTTATAATTTTTGCAACATTGTTTTTCTTTGTTTGTTTGTTTTCTCTCTTTATTTTTCTTCTTCCTTTTTTTTAACATTGTATTTTTGAAATTTCAAACTCTACTCTAGATTTTTAATTTTTGCTTTTTGGTATTAGTTATCAATTTTGTACCTGTATTTTCTTTATAATTTTCACGACCTTGTTTTTCTTTGTTCGTTTTTTCTCTCTTTCTTTTCCTTCTTCTTTTCTTTAACATCGCATTTTTGAAATTCCAAACTCTACTCTAGATTTTAAATTTTTGCTTCTATGTATTTGTTACCAATTTTGTACCTTTAAGAACCCAATCTTCAGGAAGCATTTTTCACTAGGGAGCGAGATTACTGGCTTGACTGCTCTCTCTCCCTTTGGACTCTCCTTTTGCTCCACCAGGTCGCCTGAGTCTCCTCCCTAACCCGTCTCTACTCTACCCAACTCTGTGAATTTCTGTGTGTTCCAGACGGTGGAGAACACTTAGGGAACTGATTACTGGCTGGATCTGTCTCCCTCCTTTTCAATCCCCCCTTTTATCCTTCTGGCCACCTCTGTCTCCTTCCTCCTTCTTCTCTTCTCTGTATAACTCCGTGAACATCTCTGAGTGGTTCAGTTGTGGAGTGCACATAAGGAAGTGACTACTGGCTAGCCCACTCTCTCCACTATTGATTCCACCTCATCTCATTTGGGTCACCTCTAACTCCCTCCTCCCTCTTCTCTTCTCCATGTAACGCTGTGAACCTCTCTGACTGACCCTCACAGTAGAGAAACTTTTCATCTTTAATGTAGATCTTTTATCAGTGGTGCTGTATAGAAGGAGAAGTTTTGAAACTATTGTAAAAATAAGACTGATAACTGGAAGCAGGAGGCTTAAGTCCAAACCCTGACTCCAGGGAACTCCTGACTCCAAGGAACATTAATTGACAGGAGCTCATCAAACGCCTCCATACTGAAACTGAAACCAAGCACCACACAAGGGCCAACAAGTTCCAGGGCAAGACATACCACGCAAATTCTCCAGCAACACAGCAACACAGCCCCAAGCTTCAAGATACAGGCTGCCCAAAGTCACCCCAAAACCATAGACATCTCATAACTCATTACTGGACATTTCATTGCACTCCAGAGAGAAGAAATACAGCTCCACACACCAGAACACCGACACAAGCTTCCCTAACCAGGAAACCTTGACAAGCCACCTGTACAAACCCACACACAGTGAGGAAATGCCACAATAAAGAGAACTCCACAAACTGCCAGAATACAGAAAGGACACCCTAAACTCAGCAATTTAAACAAGATGAAGAGACAGAGGAATACCCAGCAGATAAAGGAACAGGATAAATGCCCACCAAACCAAACAAAAGAGGAAGAGATAGGGAATCTACCTGATAAAGAATTCCAAATAATGATAGTGAAATTGATCCAAAATCTTGAAATTAAAATGGAATCACAGATAAATAGCCTGGAGACAAGGATTGAGAAGATGCAAGAAAGGTTTAACAAGGACCTAGAAAAAAATTAAAAAAGAGTCAATATATAATGAATAATGCAATAAATGAAATTAAAAACACTCTAGAGGCAACAAATAGTAGAATAACAGAGGCAGAAGATAGGATTAGTGAATTAGAAGATAGAATGGTAGAAATAAATGAATCAGAGAGGATAAAAGAAAAACGAATTAAAAGAAACGAGGACAATCTCAGAGACCTCCAGGACAATATTAAACGCTACAACATTCCAATCATAGGGGTTCCAGAAGAAGAAGACAAAAAGAAAGACCATGAGAAAATACTTGAGGAGATACTAGTTGAAAACTTCCCTAAAATGGGGAAGGAAATAATCACCCAAGTCCAAGAAACACAGAGAGTCCCAAACAGGATAAACCCAAGGCGAAACACCCCAAGACACATATTAATCAAATTAACAAAGATCAAACACAAAGAACAAATATTAAAAGCAGCAAGGGAAAAACAACAAATAACACACAAGGGAATTCCCATAAGGATAACAGCTGATCTTTCAATAGAAACTCTTCAAGCCAGGAGGGAATGGCAAGACATACTTAAAATGATGAAAGAAAATAACCTACAGCCCAGATTATTGTACCCAGCAAGGATCTCATTCAAGTATGAAGGAGAAATCAAAAGCTTTTCAGACAAGCAAAAGCTGAGAGAATTCAGCACCACAAAAGCAGCTCTCCAGCAATTACTAAAGGATATTCTCTAGACAGGAAACACAAAAACGGTGTATAAATTCGAACCCAAAACAATAAAGTAAATGGCAACGGGATCACACTTATCAGTAATTACCTTAAACGTAAATGGGTTGAATGCCCCAACCAAAAGACAAAGACTGGCTGAATGGATACAAAAACAAGACCCCTACATATGTTGTCTACAAGAGACCCACCTCAAAACAGGGGACACATACAGACTGAAAGTGAAGGGCTGGAAAAAGATTTTCCATGCAAATAGGGACCAAAAGAAAGCAGGAGTAGCAATACTCATATCAGATAAAATAGACTTTAAAACAAAGGCTGTGTAAAGAGACAAAGATGGTCACTACATAATGACTAAAGGATCAATCCAAGAAGAAGATATAACAATTATAAATATATATGCACCCAACACAGGAGCACCGCAGTATGTAAGACAAATGCTAACAAGTATGAAAGGAGACATTAACAATAACACAATAATAGTGGGAGACTTTAACACCCCACTCACACCTATGGATAGATCAACTAAACAAAAAATTAACAAGGAAAGACAAACTTTAAATGATACAATAGACTAGTTAGACCTAATTGATATCTATAGGACATTTCATCCCAAAACAATGAATTTCACCTTTTTCTCAAGCGCACATGGAACCTTCTCCAGGATAGATCACATCCTGGGCCATAAAGCTAGCCTCGGTAAATTCAAAAAAATAGAAATCATTCCAAGCATCTTTTCTGACCACAATGCAGTAAGATTAGATCTCAACTACAGGAGAAAAACTATTAAAAATTCCAACATATGGAGGCTGAACAACACACTGCTGAATAACCAACAAATCACAGAAGAAATCAAGAAAGAAATCAAAATTTGCATAGAAACGAATGAAAATGAAAACACAACAACCCAAAACTGTGGGACACGGTAAAAGCAGTCCTAAGGGGAAAGTTCATAGCAATACAGGCACACCTCACGAAACAAGAAAAAAGTCAAATAAATAACCTAACTCTACACCTAAAGCAACTAGAAAAGGAAGAAATGAAGAACCCCAGGGTTAGTAGAAGGAAAGAAATCTTAAAAATTAGAGCAGAAATAAATGCAAAAGAAACAAAAGAGACCATAGCAAAAATCAACAAAACCAAAAGCTGGTTCTTTGAAAGGATAAATAAAATTGACAAACCATTAGCCAGACTCATCAAGAAACAAAGGGAGAAAAATCAAATCAATAAAATTAGAAATGAAAATGGAGAAATCACAACAGACAACACAGAAATACAAAGGATCATAAGAGACTACTATCAACAATTATATGCCAATAAAATGGACAACGTGGAAGAAATGGACAAATTCTTAGAAAAGTACAACTTTCCAAAACTCGACGAGGAAGAAATAGAAAATCTTAAGAGACCCATCACAAGCACGGAAATTGAAACTGTAATCAAAAATCTTCCAGCAAACAAAAGCCCTGGTCTAGAAGGCTTCACAGCTGAATTCTACCAAAAATTTAGAGAAGAGCTAACACCGATCCTGCTCAAACTCTTGCAGAAAATTGCAGAGGAAGGTAAACTTCCAAACTCATTCTATGAGGCCACCATCACCCAGGTACCAAAACCTGACAAAGATGCCACAATAAAAGAAAACTACAGGCCAATATCACTGATGAACATAGATGCAAAAATCCTTAACAAAATTCTAGCAATCAGAATCTAACAACACATTAAAAAGATCATACACCATGACCAAGTGGGCTTTATCCCAGGGATGCAAGGATTCTTCAATATCTGCAAATCAATCAATGTAATACACCACATTAACAAATTGAAAAATAAAAACCATATGATTATCTCAATAGATGCAGAGAAAGCCTTTGACAAAATTCAACACCCATTTATGATAAAAACTCTCCAGAAAGCAGGAATAGAAGGAACATACCTCAACATAATAAAAGCTATATATGACAAACCCACAGCAAACATTATCCTCAATGGTGAAAAATTGAAAGCATTTCCTCTAAAGTCAGGAACAAGACAAGGGTGCCCACCTTCACCATTACTATTCAACATAGTCTTGGAAGTTTTGGCCATAGCAATCAGAGCAGAAAAAGAAATAAAAGGAATCCAAATTGGAAAAGAAGAAGTAAAACTCTCACTGTTTGCAGATGACATGATCCTCTACATAGAAAACCCTAAAGACTCCACCAGAAAATTACTAGAACTAATCAATGACTATAGTAAAGTTGCAGGATATAAAATCAACACACAGAAATCCCTTGCATTCCTATTCACTAATAATGAGAAAACTGAAAGAGAAATTAAGGAAACAATTCCACTCACCATTGCAACGGAAAGAATAAAATACTTAGGAATATAGCTATCTAAAGAAACTAAAGACCTATATATAGAAAACTATAAAACACTGGTGAAAGAAATCAAAGAGGACACTAATAGATGGAGAAATATACCATGTTCATGGATTGGAAAAATCAATATAGTGAAAATGAGTATACTACCCAAAGCAATTTATAGATTCAATGCAATCCCTATCAAGCTAACAACGGTATTCTTCACAGAGCTAGAACAAATAATTTCACAATTTGTATGGAAATACAAAAAACCTCGACTAGCCAAAGCTATCTTGAGAAAGAAGAATGGAACTGGAGGAATCAACCTACCTGACTTCAGGCTCTACTACAAAGCCACAGTTATCAAGACAGTATGGTACTGGCACAAAGACAGAAATATAGATCAATGGAACAAAATAGAAAGCCCAGAGATAAATTCACGCACATATGGACACCTTATCTTTGACAAAGGAGGCAAGAATATACAATGGATTAAAGACAATCTCTTTAACAAGTGTTGCTGGGAAATCTGGTCAACCACTTGTAAAAGAATGAAACTAGAACACTTTTTAACACCATACACAAAAATAAACTTAAAATGGATTAAAGATCTAAACGTAAGACCAGAAACTATAAAACTCCTAGAGGAGAACATAGGCAAAACACTCTCTGACATACATCACAGCAGGATCCTCTATGACCCACCTCCCAGAATATTGGAAATAAAAGCAAAAATAAACAAATGGGACCTAATTAACCTTAAAAGCTTCTGCACATCAAAGGAAAGTATTAGCAAGGTGAAAAGACAGCCTTCAGAATGGGAGAAAATAATAGCAAATGAAGCAACTGACAAACAACTAATCTCAAAAATATACAAGCAACTCCTACAGCTCAACTCCAGAAAAATAAATGACCCAATCAAAAAATGGGCCAAAGAACTAAATAGACATTTCTCCAAAGAAGACATACAGATGACTTACAAACACATGAAAAGATGCTCAACATCACTCATTATCAGAGAAATGCAAATCAAAACCACTATGAGGTACCATTTCACACCAGTCAGAATGGCTGCGATCCAAAAGTCTACAAATAATAAATGCTGGAAAGGGTGTGGAGAAAAGGGAACCCTCTTACACTGTTGGTGGGAATGCAAACCAGTACAGCCACTCTGGAGAACAGTGTGGAGATTCCTTAAAAAACTGGAAATAGAACTGCCTTATGATCCAGCAATCCCACTGCTGGGCATACACACTGAGGAAACCAGAAGGGAATGAGACACATGTACCCCAATGTTCATCGCAGCACTGTTTATAATAGCCAGGACATGGAAGCAACCTAGATGTCCATCAGCAGATGAATGGATAAGAAAGCAATGGTACATATACACAATGGAGTATTACTCAGACATTAAAAAGAAAACATTTGAATCAGTTCTAATCAGGTGGATGAAACTGGAGCCTATTATACAGAGTGAAGTAAGCCAGAAGGAAAAACACCAATACAGTATAATAATGCATATATATGGAATTTAGAAAGATGGTAACAGTAACCTGGTGTACAAGACAGCAAAAGAGACACTGATGTATAGAACAGTCTTATGGACTCTATGGGAGAGGGAGAGGGTGGGAAGATTTGGGAGAATGGCATTGAAACATGTAAAATATCATGTATGAAACGAGATGCCAGTCCAGGTTCGATGCACAATACTGGATGCTTGGGGCTGGTGCACTGGGACAACCGAGAGGGATGGTATGGGGAGGGAGGAGGGAGGAGAGTTCAGGATGGGGAACACATGTATACCTGTGGTGGATTCATTTTGATATTTGGCAAAACTAATACAATTATGTAAAGTTTAAAAATAAAATAAAATTAAAAATAAATAAATAAATATGCTATGTAGGTTGGTCATAACTTTCCTTTCAAGGAGTAAGCGTTTTTTAATTTCATGGCTGCTGTCATCATCTGCAGTGATTTTGGAGCCCCAAAAAATAAAGTCTAAACTGTTTCCACTGTTTCCCATCTATTTCCCAGAAAGTCATGGGGCCAGATGCCATGATCTTCATTTTCTGAATATTAACTTTCAGTAACACATACATGTCTCATTACTGTGTTAAAGTTGTATCTTTTGGGTAGTGTGTTTAAATCTCAGAGGGCTATCTGAAGATGGCACAAAGAGAGATCAGAGGCTACCTACAGGTATCTTCATTATGCAGAAAGGAAATGTTGGTGGAGGTCACATAACATGTGAATAAATAGAGTCCTATGGACCTCTATATCTGTTTCACTCCCATGCTGATTTTGGAGGATATATGATTGAGGATCCAGGAATTCACATTCCTTTGTGGAATGTAAATAGTTAACTTAAAAGATGAGGTCAAATATTTGAGTTGCAAACAAAAGACGTTTTATAAGGATAAACCCACAGCCACCAGTCATCTCATTAGCATACAAAAGACACTGTTATCACAGGGTCAGAGACCAAGGACAACACCAAAACCCCAAATATTTGTGTCTTATAATATAACAAGGACGCATATGTGAATGTCAGACTATGTGACTAGGTCACCAGGACCATGGGAATAGGGTGTAATTTGATTGAGAAGAGAAGTAAGATGATCCAATTTGACAAGAGATGTTGAACACTTAAAATGCCCAAGAGAAACCAGTATCTAAGATTCAGCTCTCAATTACCCTTGTCTGGGAAGCCCTCCAGCTGCCCTCACCCTAGGGCAGAGTCACTGATTCCCACTTGGGATTTCTCCAGCTCCCGCCATACCTCTGACCCTTCCTTGATCCCAAGTTGATGACATTATCTGTGTCCAACCTAGTCTCCTCAATGCCTGGGAGCTTCTCAGCCCTGAACATGGGCTGAGATTTCTCGGAATACAGAAAGCAGGGAGTCTTTTTGTGTGTGGATGTTTGGAGGAAATTTAGAGGCAGCAGTCCCTGAAGATCCCTTGTGGCCCCTCCCAGCCTCTCCAGACTCTAAGGAAAGATCTTCTAGGCTGGCATCCTGAAGAGACCCTAAGGAGCAGCCAGCAGGAAAGGCTACAGCAGAAATAAGCAGGCAGTATCTGCTCTAGGAGGTCCAATCCCACCCCGGCCTATGGGTACCATTGATAGCATCAAGCAGCAGAAATTCTTCTGCCCTTCCCTACTGGTCACTTCATGGAAAAGGCAGGCCAGGCTGAGGGAGACCTGGAGGGAATGGTTGGAAGGAAGAACCCTACAGTTGAGGGAAGCATTGCCCAGCCTGGGGATGGAGGTCAGTCCTGGGGAGAAGGTCATTAGGGAAGAGCTCCATCTCAAGAGGCTGCCTGAGGTCTTCTCAGTTTGTCCATCTGAGTCTTTAGCTGTCACCCTATATAGGTGCCCTTTGCAGTTTGTGGGTCAGTGGTTCTCAGACCCAAGTCTTTGGAGTATTTACATTTCTGGTTAACTCCAGCTGTTTTGTAATAGTTATATTTCGAGTGTGATGTGAAGACTTCTGGGGGTCCCTGACAACCTCTCTGCGGGTCTGTGAGATGCTTATTCAACCAGTTAGAATGTTTTTCATCGTCTACTTCAAATAAAACAACATGTTTTAGACTGAATGAAGAAGTAAACACTGCAATCAAATTGTCTCCTACAAGGCAGATATAAGGTGTATTCGAAAAAAAGTGCAACAAAGCCACACTTCCCACTCTTAAGTTTTTCTGAAAATGTTACTTGACTAAAAAATGTTACTTAAATTAGCATGTGCTAGTTTTATTAGTGTTGTTTTAAATGTAGTAATAATTAAATATTTTTAATTCTTGGTTTTAATTTCTAACATAGTAACAATTGATAGTTCCAATTCATTCAAACAAAACCCCTTTAGGGGCCTCAGTAATTTTTTAGTGTAAAGATATCCTGAGACCAAAATGCTTGAGAATGGCTTCTGTATAGCTGCTGTTGCTTTTGGAAGTTTTATCTTAATTTTAACTAAAATTGTATACTTTGATTATTAGATATAATATTATGAGAAAGATCATGAATCTTTGGAAGTTGACCTTTCTTTATTGTAGCCTTCTGATCTCTAATTGTTCTAACATGTTACATCTTTATTCTTTTATCTTTTCTAGATAGTTGCTCAGATCTTCCCTTCCAATCCTTATGTATCTTCTTTTTTTCCTTGTAGCACCCCTCATGACTTTCAGTTCCATGTTAAAGAACAGCAGAGACAGTAAGTATGCTTGGCTTGTTCTTGATCCTAAAATAATGCATCTAGTTTCCCCATTAGTATACTACTTGCTGTCTTTATGGTATATTTTCTCTTCTTAAACTTATTTTTATTGGAATTCAGTTGCTTTACTATGTTATTATAGCTTCTGCTGTACAGCAAAGTGAATCAGCTGTATGTGTACATATGAAAAAGTGAAAGTGTTTGTTGCTTGGTCATGTCCAACTCTCCATGACCCCCATGGACCATAGCCCACCAGGCTCCTCTGTCCATGGAATTCTCCAAGCAACATTACTGGAGTGGCTGGCCATTCTCTTCTCCAAGGGATCTTCTTGACTCAGGTATTGAAACTGGGTCTCTTGCATTGCAGGTGGATTCTTTACCATCTAAGGTATCAAGAAGATCCCTGTATACATATATCCTCTCTTTTTTGGACTTCATAGTATATATTCTTAATCTAGCTATGAAAGTCACCTTTCCACATGGTCGAAAGAGTTTTTTTTAATGTGAATAAAAGTTGAATATTAGGACATTATTCCTGCCTTATTTGGAATAGTAATAAATAAATGATTTTTCTTTTATAGCTTATTGATGTAGTGAATCACATGATAGATTTTCTGATGTTGAACCATCCTTGTCATTAATAGGATAAATCAAAGCTACATGATCATAATATATTATTTTTACTACTTTGAGATTTTACTGGGTTATATCCTACTATGAATTTTTAAATCTGCATGAGTAGATAAAATGAGCTCATGTTTATCTTCTCTTACAAATATTCTTACCTGGTTTTAGAATCCAGATTGCATGAACCTGATGCAATGAGCTGGGCAATTTCATGTATTTTTCTGTTTGTTGAAGAACATGCATATGATACTCACCCACTGTTCCTTAAAAGTTTAGAGAGCTTACTTGCAAACCCAATCGGGGAAATGATTTTAGGGAGGAAAGCTTTTTACCTAACTAAAACTTTTACAAAATATTTATGTATCTGGGACCCCTAATTTTTCTTGTGCCATTTTTGGAATTTTGCATTCTTTTAAGAGTTCATTCATTTCATCTAGAGTTTCGTATTTGTTGACATACTGTTTTGCTATTTTTGTTAATTTCCAATATTCATTATATTTATATTTACTTCCTAATTTTAATTTCATGTTTTGTTGTTAGTATCTTCTCTTCCTGTCTCTCTCTCTTATTAATCTTTTCCAATAACCTAATTTGACTTTATTTAAGCACATTTTTTTCCTAGAAAACATTTCTTAATAAAATATCTAAATTTGTATATTTAACTCCAATATTATTTTACCCTAAAACTTTGATATTTGATGTTTGAACTATTCAATTAGAAATATTTCTGAATTTATTTTACGATTTACTTTTGAAAGAAAAGATTCTAATGAGAACCCAGTGGCCAAACTATGTCTTAAGCACTTGATATACGTAAGCATTTAATCTCAGTTTATCTTTATTGTAAGACTGAATAGTAAGAAGTATTATGATTTCACCCATTTTACTGATGACGATGGTGACACCCAGATAAATTAAGAACATTTAAAATAGTACACAGCTCTTAAATTTCCATTTGATCTACATCAGAGCCTATGCTTTAACCATTGTTGATTCTCTTTCTGATCTCCCCAGGTGCAGCATCCTCGTCTGGTCAGAACTACAGCATGGTGTCTGAATTCATCCTCATTGGCTTCTCCAACTTCCCTCAGCATCTCCTGCCCACCTTCTTCCTGCTGTTCCTGATGATGTACCTGTTCACACTGCTGGGGAACCTGCTCATCATGGGCACCATCTGGTGGGAGCACAGACTACACACCCCCATGTACCTCTTCCTGTGTGCCCTCTCCATCTCTGAGATCCTGTTCACTGTTGCAGCCACCCCTCGCATGCTGGCAGACATGCTGTCCACCCACCACTCCATCACCTTTGTGGCCTGTGCCAGCCAGATGTTCTTCTCCTTTATGTTTGGCTTCACCCATTCCTTCCTGCTCATGATCATGGGCTATGACCGCTACGTGGCCATCTGCCACCCCCTGCGCTACAACGTGCTCATGAGCACCCGTGACTGTGCCCGTCTTGTGTCCTGGTGCTGGGCTGGTGGCTCAGTCATGGGGATGATACTGACATTGATAGTTTTTCACCTCACCTTTTGCGGGTCTAATGAGATTCACCATTATGGCTGTCATGTGTTTGCCCTCTTGAAGTTGGCTTGTGGGAAGGAGACAGCCTCTGTAACCATGGGTGTGATCCTGGTCTGTGTCACAGCCTTGATGGGGTGCTTATTCCTCATTTTCCTCTCCTATGTCTTCATCGTGGCTGCCATCCTGAGGATCCCCTCCAATGAGGGCCGGCACAAGACCTTCTCCACCTGTGTCTCCCACCTCACCATAGTGGTCGTGCACTACAGTTTTGCCTCCATCATCTACCTCAAACCCAAGGGCCCCCATTCTATCGACCTTAACACTCTGCTGGCCACCACCTACACAGTCTTCACCCCCTTTCTTAGCCCCATCATTTTCAGTCTGAGGAATAAGGAGCTGAAGATTGCCATTCAGAGAAGCTTCCACAGAAAATTCTCTTCTCTAGGCTTCTAATGGCCAGCTGGGTGGTGGAGAAATATGAACAAAGGGCTGGTGTAATAATGTCTATCTCCTTAGAACTGTTGTAAGGATTTAGGTTTGTGAGTATACCCACACTTCATAGAGTTTGATACACACTGGCTATTTGTTTTGCCTCAATGTTTTTGTCTCCCTCTTGCATAGACTTGAGCCATCATGATCTCTTTTTTATACCTCATGTGATAAAATCTGTCTCATTATCTATGCCTTAGAATGGTAATCTATCTATAAGCAGATGGGGAGCATCAGATGGGTGTGGAGGCACAGATGCAGGTGGATTGTCTTGAATGGGCAAGCAAGAGAAGATTTTCATATAAAATAAAAATAAAAAGATAACTGTGAAGCTGATAATATTGGGTTGGCCAAAATGGTTGTAAGATGTTATAGAAAACCTAAAGGAGCATTTTGGCCAGCCCAGTAAGTACCACCCAAACACTAAGCAGTTTTATGTATGAAGCACTGTGTTACATGTCTTTTTAATTTTTTTTTTTTTTTTGAGGTGGACCATTTTAAAAGTCTTTGTTCAAGTTTTTACAATATTGCTTCTATTTTATGTTTTGATTTTGTGGCTGCAAGACATGTGGGATCTTAGCCCCCTGACCAGGGTTGAAACCCACAGCCCCTGCACTGGAAAGGCAAAGTCTTAACCAGTGGGCCACCAGGGAGAGTGTGTTATCACTCAGTCATATGCGAATCTTTATGACTCCATGGACTGGGGCCCTCAGGCTCCTCTGTCCATGGGATTCTCTAGGCAAGAATACCAGAGTGGGTTGCCATTTCCTTCTTCAGGAGATCTTCCTGACCCAGAGATGGAACCCTGGTCTCCTGAATGGCAGGCAGATTCTTTCCCATCTGAGCCACCAGAGAAGTTCCCTCCAATGTCTTTTAATTGTCATCATCTTAGTTACAAAACATGTGAAACAAGAACACTATATGTTTCCAAGATAATGGTCTGCAATTTACATTTCCATATTATCTCTGGAATGGATAGACCTACCAGACGTTTTCTGCCTTGAGCTGAGCTGAGTGAAGTAGGTCAGAATGCAGGTGGAAAGAAAAAGAGAATGAACTAGTGAATGGGAATCTTTTAAATTCATCTGTAAAATACATTGGATAAATAGGAAATGGGGGACTTCCCTGGTGGTCCAAAGGTTAAGAATCCACCTGCCAACACAGGAGACAGGGGTTTCCTCCCCAGTCTGAAAAGATTGCACATGTTATGAGGCAACTAAGCCCTTGCAGCACAGTTACTGAGCCAACGATCTAGTGATGTGGGCCACAGCTACCGAAGCCCACGCACCTAGATGCTGTGCTCCATGACTAGAGAAGCTACCTCAGTGAGAAGCCCAGGCCCCACAGAAAAGAGTAATCCCCACTCACCGCAACTAGAGAAAGTCTCCAAGCAGTCATGAAGACCCAGTGCAGGCCATAATTTTTTTTTTTTTTTTGAAAATAGGAAACGGAGTCAAATCTGGGAAAGAGAGATAGAATGAAACTGTTGGCCCTTTAGTTCTTTGCTTTCTGCCATAAGGGTGGTGTCAATTGCATATAAGGAAGAAGAAAAAGAGGAAATGTAAGGGGTTTAGAAAGGGATGTATAGAGGAAGAGGGAGTGAAATAGGAGAGAAATAGAGTGAATGAGAGGAGGGAGAGAGAGAAAGGAGGGGGAAAGAAAAAAGAATAGAGGGTCAGTTCTTAAGTAAGAACCTAAAGTGTGTTAAAAGGATGTTTCTAGCTGACATATTATGAAAATTCGTTTTCCCCTTTCTTGCACATACATTAAGTAAAATATTAATTTCTCATGACTGTGTATAAGTTGTTTCTCTTTGGGGTGTATGTTCAAGGGTAAAGTGCTATCTAAAAAAGGCGCAGAGGTCAGAGGCTACTTTTGGATACTCCCATTATGCAGATGAGAAATGTGGGTGGAGGTCACACAACTGCTGAATAAAAGACTTATGGGGGGAACCTCACTGGTAGTCCAGTGGTAAATAGTCCTCCTTCTAATGCAGGGACGTGGGTTCAATCCTTGGTCAGGGAACTAAGATCCCACATGCCTTGGGGCAACTAAGCCCATGCACCACAGCTAGGGAGCCTGCATGCTGCAATGAAGACCAAACACAGCCAAAATAAAGGCAGGGGGCGGGGGGCGGGGAGTGGACTCATGGGGAAGTTTAGGTCTATCTGATTCCCATGCTGGATCCCGTGGGGATGATATGACTGAGGATCCAGGAAGGGGGCCTTCCATGGGATGTAAAGTTTTAGCTTGGGGTGAGACCAGACCTCAAGTTGGAGGCAGAAGAGATTTTAAAACAGGGATCTTAAGAATATCTATCATATATGAGTGCCTGCATTTTGTCTTACATTGTGGTAAGATTTCATTTATGTTAGCTTCTCAAACTCACAAAATACATCCATATATATCTGTATTTATGGGCTTCCCTGATGGCTCAGGAGGTAAAGAAACTGCCTGCAATGAAGGAGATGCAGGTTTGATCCCTGGGTCAGGAAGATCCCCTGGAAGAAGAAATGGCAACCCATTCTAATACTCTGACCTGAAAAATAAATCCCACAGACAAAGGAGCCTGGCAAGCTACTCTGTGAGGTTGCAAAGAATTGAACACGATTGAGCGACTGACGCATGCATCCATATGTTACACCCACATCTATTGTTACCCATATTTTTGAGTGGAGGAAAATGAAAATCTGATAGATTGAGCTATTTGTTCAAGCCACGGGCTTCCCAGGTGGCTCAGTAAACAATCCTCCTGCAATATAGGAGACCTGGGTTGTTCGATCCCTGGGTCGGGAAGATCCCCTGGAGAAGGAAATGGCAACCCATTCCTGTACTCTTGCATGGGAAATCCCATGGGCAGAGGAGCCTGGTGGGCTACAGTCCATGGGGTCCCAAAGAGTTGGACACCACTTTTAGCAACTAAACAACAATAACAGCATAGAGTTGAGCCTGCAGAAAATGAGTGACCTCTATTCAGCCACCTTATAAGCAAGAGCTGGCTCCTACTTGGCTCTCTATCAGCTGCTTGCCCCTTAAGTGGAAAAAACAGAATTCATTAAATTGGGGCTGGAGCTCAGAGGCATTCATTTCTTTGGGTTATGAGGAGGAGAGGCCACCCTGTTCCAGGAAGGGATGAAAACCTAGATTGGAAAGAAGAGACCAACTTTAGCAGACATCAATGAAATGAAGCCAAAGCTTAAAATATACTGTTCTCAGGTGGTTAGGAAGAAACACCCAATATGAGGGGCCCGGAGAGACAAGTCTTAAGTTTAATGAAACAGGCTATATGCTTTTTCTGTTTGGTTTTGTTAGCAGGTTTATTAATACAAAAAGACTGTTGTGTTTAAATACAGTTTCTTGAGCTAAAAATAATTTTGACTCCTTTTATAAAGTCAGCCTCCTGGGTTGTATTGAAAGAATCATGTTAGTTCACTAGCAATATTTGGAAACATCCTTTGTCTCTACTATAAATTGTGAAGAAGTCCCAGATGGTAAGGACTGCCTCTTTTGAAAGAGTTATGTACAATGGATGACTAAGTGGCTAACACAAGCCCCGGGGTATAGCCAGTGCGCCATGACTGATCACAAATCTGGAGACATCTTAGAATACACTGATCATCCTGGGAAATGGGTAAGAATCAGACCATGTGAATATGAGAGTATTGACAGCATAGGTGACTTCTGAATTATATCCAAGAAGGGTCAGTGTGCTTCCCTGGGATCACTAAAGAAAAAAATCAACTCATTCTAGTTTGACTAATGTCATTGCATTCTGAAATTTAATAAACTGTATTTTTACTCCTTTACCATATTTTGTATTAATTGCTTTACAAATTTATGAATTTTTACATGGCATTAATTTAATTTACAAATTAAAAACAACCAAAGAAGTTGAACTTAGTGAATGTACATAGAATTAAGAGTCATGCTCTAGACCCCAAGGGCTGGATCAGAGTAAGAAGAGTGAGGCAGGTTGATGAAAGTGCAGAGTTGTAGCCCATTTTTATTTAAAATGCTGATACTCTGTTTACTGTGAACTTTTTACATTACTTTTGATTTTTAAAAATATTGCATGAAATGTGATTTTTCTTGGCCACTGAATTGTGTGGTGGTCCCTTAAATTTAGTTGTCAAGGGGATTTGCTTGCATCTAGTCCTAACCCTACTATAGTGACTTCCCCTTGTGTGTGTGCTAAGTCACTTCAGTCATGTCCGACTCTTTGAGATCCCGTGGACTGTAGCCTGCCAGGCTCCTCTGTCAATGGGATTTCCCAGGCAAGAATATGGGAGTGGGCCATTTCCTCCTCCAGGGGATCTTTCCAACCCTGGAACTGAACCACGTCTCCTGCAGTGGAAGGTGGATTCTTTACCACTGAGCCGCCAGGGAAGCACTTGCTAAGTAAATACTGCAGGGTTTATCCTCCTTGGCACTGCTGACATCTGAAGCTGGCTCATCTTTGCAGTGGGATCTATTCTGTATGAGAGATGGACTATTTCCTGCAATATCAGTAAACAAGCAGGTCACAATCATTGGCAATTGCAGCCCTCCAATGTGAGCTGGTGAGCCCTAAAGGCATTCTGGAAGGAGAAGAATACCTTCTAGCAGCCATCAGACTATACCCGTTCCCTACGGTGAGCCCTGTAGGAACTCATATGTACAGATGTGCAAGCTGGGTCATAAAGGTTGAGTGCTGAAGAACTAATGCTTTCTAGTTGTGATGCTGGAGAAGACTCTTGAGAGTCCCTTGGACAGAAAGAGGATCAAACCAGTCAATCCTAAAGGAAATCAACCCTGAATAATCATTGGAAGGACTGATGCTAAAGCTGAAGCTCTAGTACTTTGGCCACCTGACACAAAGAGCCGACTCATTGGAAAATACCCTGATGCTGGGAAAGAGTGAGAGCAGGAAAAGAATGGGGAGACAAAGGATGAGATGTTTGGATGGCATCACCAACCCAATGGACATGAGTTTGAGCAGACTCTGGGAGATAGTGAAAGACAGGAAAGCCTGGTGTGCTGCAGTCCATGGGGCCACAAAGAGTCAGACACGACTTAGTCACTGAAAAACAACAACAGTGAGCCCCAAGGGAGTTCAGGCATGTGAAACACACAGGAAACTGGCCCAAGATATGTGAGGTGCCTATGAAAGGAAAGATTTCAGTGAGCCCAGATTCCTGTATCTTCCCACACACAGAAAAGCCCTGAATTCCTTAACTTGGGATATTTGGTTTTCTTTAATAGTAACCTTTTGATGTTCACACTACCTGCCCTTATTACAAAACTTCTATATAAACTATATAACCTGGATCCTCCCCTCACCTCCACTGAGTCATTTGCTCAAGGCTGCTAGAGATGATGCCGGGGCTCCTTCAATTCAATTCAGTCACTCAGTTGTGTCCAAATCTTTGCAACACCATGGACTGCAGCACACCAGGCTTTCCTGTCCATCACCAACTCCCGGAGCTTTCTCAAACTCATGTCCATCCAGTCAGTGATGCCATCCAACCATCTCATCCTCTATCATCCCCTTCTCCTCCTGCCTTCAATCTTCCCGGGCATCAGGATCTTTTCTAATGAGTCAGTTCTTCGCATCAGGTGGCCAAAGTATTGGAGTTTCAGCTTCAGCATCCGTCCAGGACTCATCTCCTTTAGGACGGACTGGTTGGATCTCCTTACAGTCCAAGGGAATCTCAGGAGTCTTCTCCAACACCACAGTTGAAAAGCATCAATTCTTCGGCACTTAGCTTTCTTTATGGTCCAACTCTCACTTTCATATATGACTCCTGGGAAAACCATAGCTTTGACTAGATGGACCTTTGTCAGTAAAGTAATACCTCTGCTTTTTAATATGTTGTGTAGGTTTCTCATAGCTTTTCTTCCAAGGAGCAAGTGTCTTCCACCAAATAAAACCTAAGTCTCAACTTTTAGGTTGTGACTATTTTTTAAGTCGATGTGCATTCTAGGAAGTTGAACAGCATCCCTGGCCTTGACCCACTAGACATTATAGCACATCTCCCCCTCCCCCAGTTGTAACAATCAAAAATGTCTCCAGAAAGTCCCAAGTATCCTTTGAAGGGGTCGCTTGTGAGAGCTGTTGGAGTACAGGAATGAAGGACAACCTGGCTGATGCTCCCAAGCTGCAGAGTCACACTCCTTTTGATGGCCCTTAGCACCTGGTCTGGGCTTCCCTGGTGACTCAGAGAGTAAAGAATCTGCCTGCAATGCAGGAGACCAGGCTTTGATCCCTAGGTCAGGAAGACCCCCTGGAGGAAGTATGGTTGGGAAGATCCCTTGGAAAAGGGAAGGGCAACCCACTCCAGTATCCTTGTCTGGAGAATTCCACGGACACAGGAGCCTTGCCGGCTACAGCCCATGGGGTCACAGAGTCAAACACGACTGAGTGAATAACACACTAACACTAGAACCTGATCCATGTCTTGGGGAGAGCTCTGACATTTCTCTGTGTGTCTTGCCACTAAGCACCATGGAAACTCTTCGAAGAGAGAGACTAACAACAGATCCATCTCTGTACTCTCAAAACTAGTACAAGAGTTGAGACACAGAAGGCCATAGGTAACTATTAAATAGATCTTTGAAAGCTGGCATTTACTGCGTCCTTACTGCATGCCAATCATGGTCAGTGCCCTACATAGAGGATGTTATTTAACTCTCTGAGCCATCCCAACAGGTGCATGCGTGTGTGTTAAGTAGCTTCCATCATGTCTCAGTCTGCAACCCTATGAACACTAGCCCACCAGGCTCCTCTGTCCAAGGGATTCTCCAGGCAAGAATACTGGAGTGGGTTGCCATGCCCTCCTCCAGAGGATCTTCCTGACCCAGGGATCAAACCCTGGTCTCCTGTATTGCAGGCAGATTCTTTACCACATGGCGACTCTCTTATTTCAACTTTTCTCTAAGTGTGAAGGTTGCATGAGTGCTTCAGTCATGTGCCACTCTTTGCACTCCCATGGCCTGTAGCCCTCCATGTTCCTGCGCCCATGGACTTTCCAGGCAAGAATACTGGAGGGGGTTGCCATTTCCTTCTCCAGGGCATCCTCTCCCCCAGGGGTCAAGCCCATGTCTCTTGCATCTCTGTTGGCAGACAGATTCTTTCCCATTAATGCCACCTGGGAAGCCCATTCTAAGATGTGGATATATCATATTGCAGGAAAGTGATGTGTGAAGGGCTGGATTGAAAGACAAACATTGGAAGCCTAAGTTGAGTGACCTTGAATGAGTCATACAACCATCCTGAGCTTCAGTCTCCCCTCTATCAGACGTAGTGGGTGTGAGTTTATCTGCCCTGATCCCTCTTTGTGAGGCTCATTCATATATGTAATGAGATAACATATGTGAAGAATAACAGGCAACCTGCCATATATTCTGCAAAGGAGGCTGCTCAGGGTTCCCCAGTTTGACTGGACTTGTTTCCACATCCTCACACTTCATGTTAACATGAGAGGTGTTTACTGCTCAACTTATAAAGAAGGACTGAATTCAACTTTAGGACAAATGAGGTATAGTTTACTCTTCAACTTAAACGTGTGTGTGCATGTGCTTAGTCACTCAGTCATATCAAACTTTGTGCAACCCTAGGGACTACAGGTGGTCAGACTCCTCTAAGGGATTCTCCAGGGAAGAATACTGGAGTGCGTTGTCATGCCCTCCTCCAGTTGGGCCCTCCTCCTACCCAACCCAGGGATCGAACCCAGGTCTCCTGCATTGCAAGCAGATTCTTTACTGTCTGAGCCACCAGGGAAGACCAAGAATACTGAAGTGGATAGCCTATCACTTCTCCAAGGGATCTTCCCAACCCAGGAGTCAAACCAGGGTCTCCTGCATTGCAGGGGGATTTTTACCAGCTGAGCTACCCATCAACTTAAACATAAATACACATATTTTCTTTTCCTTTAACTTTGGCTACTTTGTCTAATTAATTGCTTGTATGTTTTAATTACACTTGTTGCTGTGTATAACAGAATTACCATAACTAGTGTTCATTAAGTATTATAAAGACTTATCTTTATTTTTTTAGATAATCCAAGAATTCTTTAATTAATTCCTTTTATTTTATTTTACTTTTTAACTTTACAATATTGTATTGGTTTTTCCATGTATCAACATGAATCGCCAAAGGTATACACCTGTTCCCCATCCTGAACCCTCTTCCCTCCTCCCTCTCCGTACCATCCCTCTGGGTCGTCCCAGTGCACCAGCCCCAAGCATCCAGTATCATGCATTGAACCTGGACTGGCGACTCGTTCATGTATCATATTATACATGTTTCAATACCGTTCTCCCAAATCATCCCACCCTCTCCCTCTCCCACAGAGTCCAAAAGACTGTTCTATACATCAGTGTCTCTTTTGCTGTCTTGTATACAGGGTTATTGTTACCATCTTTCTAAATTCCACATATATGCGTTAGTATACTGTATTGGTGTTTTTCTTTCTGGCTTACTTCACTCCGTATAATACGCTCCAGTTTCATCCACCTCATTAGAACTGATTCAAATGTGTTCTTTTTAATGGCTGAGTAATACTCCATTGTGTATATGTACCACTGCTTTCTTATCCATTCATCTGCTGATGGACATCTAGGTTGCTTCCATGTCCTGGCTATTATAAACAGTGCTGCGATGGACATTGGGGTACATGTGTCTCTTTCAAATCTGGTTTCCTCAGTGTGTATGCCCAGCAGTGGGATTGCTGGGTCATAAGGCAGTTCTATTTCCAGTTTTTTAAGGAATCTCCACACTGTTCTCCAGAGTGGCTATACTAGTTTGCATTCCCACCAACAGTGTAAGAAGGTCCCCTTTTCTCCACACCTTCTCCAGCATTTATTGCTTGTAGACTTTTGGATTGCAGCCATTCTGACTGGCGTGAAATGGTACCTCATAGTGATTTTGATTTGCATTTCTCTGATAATGAGTGATGTTGAGCATCTTTTCATGTGTTTGTTAGCCATCTGTATGTCTTCTTTGGAGAAATGTCTATTTAGTTCTTTGGCCCATTTTTTGATTGGGTCATTTATTTTTCTGGAATTGAGCTTCAGGAGTTGCTTGTATATTTTTGAGATTAGTTGTTTGTCAGTTGCTTCATTTGCTATTATTTTCTCCTATTCTGAAGGCTGTCTTTTCACCTTGCTGATAGTTTCCTTTCCTTTGTTGTGCAGAAGCTTTTAAGTTGAATTAGGTCCCATTTGTTTATTTTTGCTTTTATTTCCAATATTCTGGGAGGTGGGTCATAGAGGATCCTGCTGTGATGTATGTTGGAGAGTGTTTTGCCTATGTTCTCCTCTAGGAGTTTTATAGTTTCTGGTCTTACATTTAGATCTTTAATCCATTTTGAGTTTATTTTTGTGTATGGTGTTAGAAAGTGTTCTAGTTGCATTCTTTTACAAGTAGTTGACCAGTTTTCCCAGCACCACTTGTTAAAGAGACTATCTTTTCTCCATTGCATATTCTTGCCTCCTTTATTCAAAGATAAGGTGTCCATACGTGCGTGAATTTATCTCTGGGCTTTCTATCTTGTTCCATTGATCTATATTTCTGTCTTTGTGCCAATACCATACTGTCTTGATGACTGTGGCTTTGTAGTAGAGCCTGAAGTCAGGCAGGTTGATTCCTCCAGTTCCATTCTTCTTTCTCAAGATTGCTTTGGCTATTCAAGGTTTTTTGTATTTCCATACAAATTGTGAAATTATTCTAGCTCTGTGAAGAATACCGTTGGTAGCTTGATAGGGATTACATTGAATCTATAAATTGTTTTGGGTAGTATACTCATTTTCACTATATTGACTCTTCCAATCCATGAACATGGTATATTTCTCCATCTATTAGTGTCCTCTTTGATTTCTTTCACCAGTGTTTTATAGTTTTCTATATATAGGTCTTTAGTTTCTTATGTAGATATATTCCTAAGTATTTTATTCTTTTTGTTGCAATGGTGAATGGAATTGTTTCCTTAATTTTTCTTTTTATTTTCTCATTATTAGTGTATAGGAATGCAAGGGATTTCTGTGTGTTGATTTTATATCCTTCAACTTTACTATAATCATTGATTAGTTCTAGTAATTTTCTGGTGGAGTCTTTAGGGTTTTCTATGTAGAAGATCATGTCATCTGCAAACAGTGAGAGTTTTACTTCTTCTTTTCCAGTTTGGATTCCTTTGATTTCTTTTTCTGCTCTGAAAAACTTCCAAAACTTCTAAAACTATGTTGAATAGTAATGGTAAAAGTGGGCACCCTTGTCTTGTTCCTGACTTTAGAGGAAATGCTTTCAATTTTTCACCATTGAGGATAATGTTTGCTGTGGGTTTGTCATATATAGCTTTTATTATGTTGAGGTATGTTCCTTCTATTCCTGCTCTCTGAAAATTTTTTTTATCATAAATGGATGTTGAATTTTGTCAAAGGCTTTCTCTGCATCTATAGAGATAATCATATGGTTTTATTTTTCAATTTGTTAATGTGGTGTATTACATTGATTGATTTGCAGATATTAAAGGATCCTTGCATCCCTGGGATAAAGCCCACTTGGTCATGGTGTATGATCTTTTTAATGTGTTGTTGGATTCTGATTGCTAGAATTTTGTTAAGGATTTTTGCATCTATGTTCATCAGTGATATTGGCCTGTAGTTTTCTTTTTTTGTCGCATCTTTGTCAGGTTTTGGTACCTGGGTGATGGTGGCCTCATAGAATGAGTTTGGAAGTTTACCTTCCTCTGCAATTTTCTGGAAGAGTTTGAGTAGGATAGGTGTTAGCTCTTCTCCAAATTTTTGGTAGAATTCAGCTGTGAAGCCGTCTGGACCTGGGCTTTTGTTTGCTGGAAGATTTTTGATTACAGTTTCAATTTCCGTGCTTGTGATGGGTCTCTTAAGATTTTCTATTTCTTCCTGGTCCAGTTTTGGAAAGTTGTACTTTTCTAAGAATTTGTCCATTTCTTCCCCGTTGTCCATTTTATTGGCATACAATTGCTGATAGTAGTCTCTTATGATCCTTTGTATTTCTGTGTTGTCTGTTGTGATTTCTCCATTTTCATTTCTAATTTTATTGATTTGATTTTTCTCCCTTTGTTTCTTGATAAGTCTGGCTAATGGTTTGTTAATTTTATTTATCCTTTCAAAGAACCAGCTTGTGGCTTTGTTGATTTTTGCTATCGTCTACTTTGTTTCTTTTGCATTTATTTCTGCCCTAATTTTTAAGATTTCTTTCCTTCTACTAACCCTGGGGTTCTTCATTTCTTCCTTTTCTAGTTGCTTTAGGTGTAGAGTTAGGTGTTTTATTTGACCTTTTTCTTGTTTCTTGAGGTATGCCTGTATTGATATGTACTTTCCCCTTAGGACTGCTTTTACAGTGTTCCACAGGTTTGGGGTTGTTGTGTTTTCATTTTCATTCGTTTCTATGCAAATTTTGATTTCTCTTTTGATTTCTTCTGTGATTTGTTGGTTATTCAGCAGCGTGTTGTTCAGCTTCCATATGTTGGAATTTTTAATAGTTTGATTTCATTTTTTTTTAATTTACCAAGGCTAGATGTATGGCCCAAGATGTGATCTATCTTGGAGAAGGTTTCATGTGCACTTGAGAAAAAGGTGAATTCATTGTTTTGGGGTGAAATGACCTACAGATATCAATTAGGTCTAACTGGTCTATTGTATCATTTAAAGTTTGTGTTTCCTTGTTAATTTTCTGTTTAGTTGATCTATCCATAGGTGTGAGTGGGGTATTAAAAGTCTCCCACTATTACTGTGTTATTGTTAATTTCCCCTTTCATACTTGTTAGCATTTGTCTTACATATTGCGGTGCTCCCGTGTTGGGTGCATATATATTTATAATTGTTATATCTGCTTCTTGGATTGATCTTTTGACTATTATGTAGTGACCTGCTTTGTCTCTTTCCACAGCCTTTGCTTTAAAGTCTATTTTATCTGACATGAGTATGGCTACTCCTGCTTTCTTTTGGTCTCTATTTGCATGGGAAATCTTTTTCCAGCCCTTCACTTTCAGTCTGTATGTGTCCCCTGTTTTGAGGTGGGTCTCTTGTAGACAACATATGTAGGGGTCTTGTTTTTGTATCCATTCAGCCAGTCTTTGTCTTTTGGTTGGGGCATTCAACCCATTTACATTTAAGGTAATTTTTGATAAGTATGATCCCGTTGCCATTTACTTTATTGTTTTGGGTTGGAGTTTATACACCCTTTTTGTGTTTCCTGTCTAGAGAATATCCTTTAGTATTTGTTTGAGAGCTGGTTTGGTGATGCTGAATTCTCTCAGCTTTTGCTTGTCTGTAAAGCTTTTGATTTCTCCTTCATATTTGAATGAGATCCTTGCTGGGTACAATAATCTGGGCTGTAGGTTATTTTCTTTCATCACTTTAAGTATGTCTTGCCATTCCCTCCTGGCTTGAAGAGTTTCTATTGAAAGATCAGCTGTTATCCTTATGGGAATTCCCTTGTGTGTTATTTGTTGTTTTTCCCTTGCTGCTTTTAATATTTGTTCTTTGTGTTTGATCTTTGTTAACTTGATTAATATGTGTCTTGGGGTGTTTCACCTTGGGTTTATCCTGTTTGGGACTCTCTGTGTTTCTTGGACTTGGGTGATTATTTCCTTCCCCATTTTAGGGAAGTTTTCAACTAGTATCTCCTCTAGTATTTTCTCGTGGTCTTTCTTTTTGTCTTCTTCTGGGACTCTTATGATTTGAATGTTATAGCGTTTAATATTGTCCTGGAGGTCTCTGAGATTGTTCTCATTTCTTTTAATTCATTTTTCTTTTTTCCTCTCTGATTCATTTATTTCTACCATTCTATCTTCTAATTCACTAATTCTGTCTTCTACCTCTGTTATTCTACTGTTTGTTGCCTCCAGACTGTTTTTTATCTCATTTATTGCATTATTCATTATATATTGACTCTTTTTTATTTCTTCTAGGTCCTTGTTGAACCTTTCTTGCATCTTCTCAATCCTTGTCTCCAGGCTATTTATCTGTGATTCCATTTTGATTTCAAGATTTTGGATCATTTTCACTATCATTATTCGGAATTCTTTATCAGGTAGATTCCTTATCTCTTCCTCTTTTGTTTGGTTTGGTGGGCATTTATCCTGTTCCTTAACCTGCTGGGTATTCCTCTATCTCTTCATCTTGTTTATATTGCTGAGTTTGGGGTGTCCTTTCTGTATTCTGGCAGTTTGTGGGGTTCTCTTTATTGTGGAGTTTCCTCACTGTGTGTGGGTTTGTGCAGGTGGCTTGTCAAGGTATCTTGGTTAGGGAAGCTTGTGTCTGTGTTCTGGTGGGTGGAGCTGGATTTCTTCTCTCTGGAGTGCAATGAAGTGTCCAGTAATGACTTATGAGATGTCTATGGTTTTGTAGTAACTTTGGGCAGCCTGTATATTGGAGCTCAGGGCTGTGTTCCTGTGTTGCTGGAGAATTTGCGTGGCATGTCTTGCTCTGGAACTTGTTGGCCCTTGTGTGGTGCTTGGTTTCAGTGTAGGTATGCAGGTGTTTGATGAGCTCCTGTCAATTAATGTTCCCTGGAGTCAGGAGTTCCCTGGAGTCAGGGTTTCAACTTAAGCCTCCTGCTTCTGGTTTTCAGTCTTATTTTTATAGTAGTCTCAAAACTTCTCCTTCTATACAGCACCACTGATAAAACATCTAGGTTAAAGATGAAAACTTTCTCCACAGTGAGGGGCACCCAGAGAGGTTCACAGAGTTACATGGAGAAAAGAAGAGGGAGGAGGGAGTTAGAGGTGACCCAAATAAGATGAGGTGGAATCAATAGAGGAGAGAGCAGGCTAGCCAGTAATCACTTCCTTATGTGCACTCCACAACTGGACCGCTCAGAGATGTTCATGGAGTTATACAAAGAAGAGAAGAGGGAGGAAGGAGACAGAGGTGGCCAGGAGGATAAAAGGGGGGAATGAAAAGGAGAGAGACAGATACAGCCAGTAATTATTTCCCTAAGTGTTCTCCACCATCTGGAACACACAGAAATTCACAGAGTTGAGTAGAGCAGAGAGGGGTTAGGGAGGAGACACAGGCGACCTGGTGGAGAAAAAGGAGAGTCCAAAGAGGGAGAGAGCAGTCAAGCCAGTAATCTCTCTCCCAAGTAAAAATGGGTACTGAAGATTGGGTTCTTAAAGGTACAAAATTGATAACAAATACCAAAAAGAAAAAATTAAAAATTTAGAGTAGAGTTTGGAATTTCAAAAATACAGTGTTAAAGAAAAGAAGAAGAAAAATAAACAGAGGGGGAAAAAAATCACAAAAACTATTTTAAAAATATAGGTACAAAATTGATAACAAATACCAAAAAGAAAAAATTAAAAATCTAGAGTAGAGTTTGGAATTTCAGAAATACAATGTTAAAGAGAAGAAGAGAAAGAAAAAAAATAAAAAAGAAAGAAAGAGAGAAAAAAAACAAAGTCACAAAAATTATAAAAAATATATATATGAAGTTTGCTTTTAAAAAAAATAGGGTCTTTATTTTTGCAAAGTAATAGTAGGTTATAAAAGTGAAAATTAAAGGAGTAATAGAGGACTTAAATTTTTTTTTTAATTAAAAAAAAAGAAAGAATTATCGTAAAAATAGTAAAAATATATCTAGGACTTACTTTGGTATTGTTGTGGGTATTGTGGGGTCAGTTCATTTTCGGCTAGTTTCTTGGTCCGGCTTATATTTCTTAAGATCTATAGGCCCCTTCCTATGTAGTCGGGAGAAGGCAATGGCACCCCACTCCAGTGTTCTTGCCTGGAGAATCCCAGGGACAGGGGAGCCTGGTGGGCTGCCGTCTATGGGGTCGCACAGAGTCGGACACGACTGAAGTGACTTAGCAGTAGCAGTAGCAGTCCTATGTAGTCAGTACTAACCATAGGGTTTTAATCTATTGCACCTGTCGCTTCCAAGGCGGTTCCCTCTATTTTAGCTTCTTCTGTTTGCTGGTCTCTTCAGTGTCTGATTTCCGCCCTGACACAAAGCGGGCGGTGGTGGACACTTGTTTTGTTTTGTTTTGTTTTTTTAGGCTCACTTGTTCGGTCGCACTGTGGGGAGGGAGGGATGCTGCAAACAAATAACACTGGCGTGTGCTCGCAATGCCTCAGCCACACTGGGCCTGCCCCTACTCACGGCACATGTGCCCTCCCTGCCCACACTGCTCAGGCTCTAGGTTGCTCTACCAGGAACCATCCGAGGCCAGCCCTGGGCTGCATGCACCTCCCAGGTCTAAGCCACTCAGGTTCAGGCACTTGGGTAGTCCTTAGAGGTGCAGACTCGGTTGGGCCTGCATTTTGTGCCCTTCCCAGATCCGAGCAGCTCAGGTGATGAGGTGTTTGGCGAGTGCAGTCGCTGCAACTTATCGCCTCCCTGCCACTCAGTTTTCTGGGTGTACAACCAGCGCACCTTCTCAGGTGGATGTTGACCGTCCAGAACCCCAAGAAGTCTTAGTTAGCAAAGAAGCCTGCTTACAGTTTTGTAGATAATGTCTCTCTGGGGCTGTGATTGCCCCCTTCCGGCTCTGGCTGCCTGTCACCGGAGGGGGATGGTCTGCAGCCAGCTATCTCTGTTCAGTCCTTTGCTCTGTGCGCGGGCCTGGCGGTGTCTTAGGTTAGGGCTGGCTTTTCGCGTGGTAGTTATCCCAAAGTCGCTAGCCCAAGTTAGTTTGCTCAGATAGTGCTCAGGGCTTCAGGCCAGATCCTTACTCTCAGCGTTGCAGCCTGCGCCTCCCTGCCCTGCCCCCGCTGGCTAGTGGCGGGTGCAGGCGTCTGCGCTGCTTCTCTGCTGGGGGAGTTATTGTTGGGCTCGTAATCTGTGGATTTTAATTGTTTATTTATTTTTCCTCCCTGTTATGTTGTCCTCTGTGCTTCCAAGACTTGGCAGTGAGAGTGTTTCCTGGTGTTCGGAAACTTCTCTCTTTTTAAGACTCCCTTCCCAGGACAGAGCTCCATCCCTCCCTCTTTTGTCTCTTTTTTTGTCTTTTATATTTTTTCCTACCTCCTTTCGAAGACAATGGGCTGCTTTCTGGGTGCCTGATGTCCTCTGCCGGCATTCAGAAGTTGTTTTGTGGAATTTACTCGGTGTTTAAATGTTCTTTTGATGAATTTGTGGGGGAGAAAGTGGTCTCCCCATTCTATTCCTCTGCCATCTTAGCTCCTCCAAGGCTTATTTTTAAATAAATGCATACATCAAACTCCCATTGGCTGTCTATTTTACATATGGTAATGTACATGTTTCAATGCCAGTCTCTCAAATCATCCCACCTTCTCCTCCCACTTGTCCACAAGTCTGTTCTTTATGCCTGTGTCTCCTTTGCTGCCCTGAACATAGGATCATTGGTACCATCTTCCTAGATTCCATATACATGCATTAATATATGATATTTGTCTTTCTCTTTCTAACTTACTTCACTCTGTATAAAAGGCTCTAGGTTCATCCACGTCATTAGGACTGACTCAAATGCATTCTTTTTATAGCAAAGTAATATTCCATTGTGTATATGTACCACAACTTCCTTATTCATTGGATGGGGAGGGAGGTGGGAGCCCCTGGTGTTCAGGAGGGAAGGGATACATATATGCCTACGGACGATTCATGTTGATGTATGTCAAAAGCCATCATAATATTGTAAAAAATTTTCATCCAATAAAATAAATTAAAACAAAAAAAGCATAAATTCATATTTGGAACACTTTAAATACATCAAAGAAGCTTTTTAAAAATTGAGAGGTATTATGTAACAATCTAAATGGGAAAAGAGCTTCAGAAAAAAATAGGTACATGTGTATGTATAACTGAATCCCTTTGCTGCACACCAGAAATGAACACAACATTGT
The DNA here is from genome assembly GCF_003369695.1 of Bos indicus x Bos taurus. Lineage (NCBI taxonomy): Eukaryota > Metazoa > Chordata > Mammalia > Artiodactyla > Bovidae > Bos > Bos indicus x Bos taurus. The sequence goes on from NC_040082.1 coordinate 103,338,476, forward strand.
TAATAAACTACACTGCAAAAGAAATTGAGATATAATTGACGTATAACATTGTGTAAGTTTAAGGTATACAATGTGCTGATTTGATCTATTTATATATTGCAGTATGGTTACCACTTCTTAGGGAAATTAAGTGAATAGTCTTGTTTAGGTTTCAGAGACAACGCAGAGCAGGCTTCTGACCTTGCTTCTAACCTGCCTGGACACTGGCCTGACTGGGAGTGATGGTGATGATGATGATGATGATGAGCCTGCTGTGAGTGCAAGACTTGCACACCTTAGATAAGGCGAGGAAGAAATCTCAAGGTTGTTGAGCCCTTGGAGAGGGCCTGGCCAACCAAGCCCCAGGCTTGGCAGCATCCCAAGTTTTACACAACAAAACAAACAGCATTAACATGAAACCAGAGCCTTCATTTGGTCACAGATTGATGATGATATCAGTTTTTGACCATCCTGGGATTATAAGCAGGAAACTACCCCACACCACCACCACCACAACTGCAGTCTTGGAGATCTCAACCATGGAGCGGACATGCTGCCTGGGACCCTTTCCCAATTGGGATTCCAAATGTGCTGTGACACAGGGCTTCCCAGCGCTATTTAAGTCTGGATGTTGGTCAGAACCCAATTTGGTGATTCTCTGCTCTTTCTATTTCTCTTTTCAAAAGTTATCAAGATAATTCTCTAAGAAATATTTATGTTATTTATTTGTATATAAGAGTGGCTTATTTTGTTAACAAATCCTTAGACCTGAGATGAAAGTGAAACCTTTTGGCAAAACACCACTATAGTGTTTGCTAATAACACCTCTATTGTATCACATAATTTCCTCTTTTTTTTTTTTTTTTGTAGTGGGAATAGTGTCTTAACAACTCTGAAGTTTATAATAGTATTACTGCCTATAACCACTATGCTGCAATAAACATTATCTTGTTCATCTACTGGTTGTGTTACCGATCCAGGTTCTTGGACTCATTGAATTGAAATTCATTCAGTTGTGTCTGACAATTTTGTGACCCCATGGAATTCCAGGCCAGAATACTGGAGTGGGTAGCCTTTCCCTTCTCCAGGGGATCTTCCCAACCCAGGGATTGAACCCAGGTCTCCCACATTTCAGGAAGATTTTTTTACCAGCTGAGCCACAAGGGAAGACCAAGAATACTGGAGTGGGTCATTAGAAACTGAGAAGAGGTCAGACAAAATATTCAGGCAAGGCTTTATTGGGACTCGTGCTGCAGCATTACTCAGTCATAAAAAAGGAACAAAACTGGGTCATTTGTAAAGACTTGATTGGAATGAGAGTCTATCATACAGACTGAAGTAAGTCAGAAAGAAAAACCTTGCATATTAATGCATATATGTAGACTCTAGGAAAATGGTACAGATGAACCTATTTGTGGGGCAGGAATAGAGAAGCAGATGTAGAGAACGGATGAGTGGACATGGAGGTGGGAAGGATGTTGTTGTTCACTCGCTAAGTCGTGTCCAATTCTTTGTGACCCTATGGACTGCAGCACACCAGGCCCCTCTGTCTTCCACCGTCTCCTGGAGTTTTCTCAAATTGATGTCCATTGAGTCAGTGATGCTATCTAACCATCTCATCCTCTGTTACCCCCTTCTCCTTTGGCCTTCAATCTTTCCCACCATCAGAGTATTTTTCAGTGAGTCAGCTCTTTGCATCACGTGGCGAAAGTATAGGAGCTTCAAGCTTTAGCATCATTCCTTCCAATGAATATTCAGGATTGATTTTCCTTTAGGATTGACTGGTTTCATCTCCTTGCTGTCCAAGGGACTCTCAAGAGTCACCTTAAATCCCCCTTAGTGCAAATGGGAATATTTAAACTGATGTGACCACGAGACATACCTTCATTTTGGGCTCTGCACTCACTATTGTGAGTCAACAAAGAGTTCCCCCTGGTGGCTGTGCCACTTCACACTCTTACCACGGCAGGCAATTTCTCACGATGGGACTTTTTCCCTTGAACTAATTATACAGACTTCTCTGTCTCTCTGCAGCTGCTTGAGATTCACACTTGAAACATGGAGATTTCCTCAACTTTTTCTGAATCTGCACATTGGTGGTGGTTGATGCTCAGTCATCATGTCCAACTCTTTGCAACCCTCCATCGACTATAGACTGCCAGGGTCCTCTGTCCATGAAATTTTCCAGGCTAGAATGCTGGAGTGGTTGCCATTTCCTCCTCCAGGGGATCTTCCCCACCTAGGGATCCATGGAACCTGAGTATCTTGTGTCTCCTGAATTGCAGGTGGATTCTTTACCACTAGTGCCACCTGCATATTATCATTGCCGACTGCAACTGCACAGATCACCAACGCTCAAATTTAGACTGCTTCGCTCTCCTCTGCTGTAATCTGGTTTAGTCTGCCATAGTCTCAAAATCGGAGAAGGCAATGGCACCCCACTCCAGTACTCTTGCCTGGAAAATCCCATGGACGGAGGAGCCTGGGAGGCTGCAGTCCATGGGGTCTCAAAGAGTCGGACACGACTGAGTGATTTCACTTTCACTTTTCACTTTCATGCATTGGAGCAGGAAATGGCAACCCACTCCAGTGTTCTTGCCTGGAGACTCCCAGGGATGGGGGCGCCTGGTGGGTTGCCATCTATGGGGTCGCACAGAGTCGGACACAACTGAAGTGATTTAGTAGCAGTAGCAGTAGCAGTAGCAGTAGCAGTCTCAAAATACTTGTGATGTAGCTACCTGTTGCTGCCTACAAGGTGGTGGAGACCTGACATCTTCCATTTCTCTTGGCACTATGGGTTTATGGTGATGGGAGTAATTACACCACCCTGCTTTCTCACAGGAGAACAAATTCCAAGTTTAATGGTACCTGACAAAGTGCTCTGAAACAGATAAGAAATCAATGAATCTGACTTTCTGTGTATTATCATCTCATACATCTTTCCACCCTGCATATATGCATGACACTGTTTAACCATTTTTGCAAACACATAGATATAGCCTACAAATGTCCCTGTAAACCATAAAGCATCAGACAAACACAGGTTATTACATGCTTACAGGTGCCAACTCTGATGGTAGCATCAGGTAATCCAGTTTGGTCAGTTCCAAGGAATTCCTCCCAGATAATCACATTATTTTTCTGGCTAGAGTTTGCTGAGGAAGGTCTTCTTCATGGCTTCCTTCAGCTCCTTGTTCCTGAGACTGAAGATGATGGGGCTCAGGAAGGGAGTGAGGACCGTGTAGGTGATGCCCATCAGCGTGTCTCCTTCCAGAGACTGGGGACCCTTGGGCTTGAGGTAGATGACAGAGGCAAAGCCGTAGTGCACGACCACCACGGTGAGGTGGGACGCACACGTGGAGAAGGCTTTGTGCCGGCCCTCGGCTGAAGGGATCCTCAAGATGGCGGCCACGATGAAGGCGTAAGAGTGCAGGATGAGGAGACAGCAGCCCAGCAGGGCGGCGATACACACCAGGCCCACGCCCTTGGCCACAGTAGAGACGTTGTCCCCACAGGCCAACTTGAAGAGAGGCAGCACATGACAGCCAAAATAGCGAATCTCATTAGACCCACAGAAAGTGAGTTGGAAAATGGAAGATGTCACCACTAGCCCAACGACTAAGCCTCCAGTCCAGGACCAGACAACCAGGCAGGCGCAGCCTCGGGGGTTCATGAGCACGTTGTAGCGCAGGGGGTGGCAGATGGCCAAGTAGCGGTCGTAGCCCATGACGGTGAGCAGGAAGGAGTGGGTGAAGCCGGGCGTGAAGGAGAACATCTGGCTGGCACAGGCCACAAAGGAGATGGAGAGGTCGGTGGAGAGCAGGTCGGCCAGCATGCGCGGGATGATGGCGAAGGTGTAGAGGATCTCAGAGATGGAGAGGGCGCACAGGAAGAGGTACATGGGGGTGTGGAGGCTGCACTCGCTCCAAACGGTGGCCATGATGAGCAGGTTCCCCAGCAGCGTGAACAGGTACACAAGCAGGAACAGCAGGAAGAACATCAGCTGAAGGTGGGGGAAGGAGGAGAAGCCGATGAGGATGAATTCAGTCACTGCTGAGAAGTTGGCGTCCTGCGTGGAGGCTGTACCTGAAGTGACATGTGATGTGGAGAGGTCAGCTACTGGATGGAGGGAGGTGATCAGCTTCCATCACTCCTGGCTCTGCCCCAGGGGCTGCTCCTGATAAATGACAGGTGACATTGGCTGAGTTCCTACTCTGTGCCTCCTACAATTTAATATTCTCATCAATGTAGTGGGGGAGGTGCTGTTTTGATCACTCTCTTGAGTATCTTGAGACTACCCGTTGAGAAAATTGGAAACAGTCTAAGAAACTTGTTTATGGTAAAGCTTTCAAAATGCCAGAACCCGTGACTGGCTGTCCCCAAAGTTGCTACCTTTCTATCCCTCTAGGTTGCCTCCAAAAATCAAAATGTTCCTTCACCAGAGCTTCCTTCCACTGCTGCTCTGCCCTTCTGCTCCCTTCTGATAAATTCCGTTCTTCCCAGAGCTTCAGAAATCACAAGATCCCTACCACATGGCTACAACACTTGGGACCAGTGGGCTTCTTTAATTTAACATGCACCAATCAGATTCTTCCTCTGGAGTTATCCGTGCAAGGCACCTGAGGCAAGACACTGTGTAGAAATAATGTTCTGGTTGTTTTCCTGATTCCATGAGGACCATCTATGTGTTCTGAGGCAATGCAACATAGTCATCTGACAAATGGATGAGAGAGTTGGCTGATAGACTTCAAATCCCTGCTCTGCCCACACTGTGTGAAACTGAGCAATTTCTTCACCTCTTTGCACCTCCATTTCTCTCCACCTGGCTCAAAGAGCTATTATGAGAATTAAATGAATTATTCTTGAACTGTGATCTGGAAAACAATAGGAGCTATCTATGATAAGTGAGAAAATGTAACTGGTCTGTGCTCAGTAAAACTTCAGTTTAATGAGCTTTCAATGTCTTTTTATAAATAACTTGCCTGTTTTTACATGATCTTTTAAAATTAGGAATGTCAAGTTTAAAAGGCAGTAAACCACTAATCTACTTTTTGTGTCTATAGATTTGCCTGCTCTAGGCAAGTCATCTAAATGCAATCATACATTATGTGGACTTTGGGATCTGGTGTCTTTTACTCACCATGTTGTTTTAAAGGTTCATCCATGTTGCAGCATGTATAAAAACTTCATTCTTTTTTAAGGCCAAATAATATCCTTTTGTGAATAAACATGGAGAAGGGCATGGCACCCCACTCCAGTATTCTTGCCTGGAGAATCCCATAGACAGAGGAACCTGGCAGTCTACAGTCCGTGGGGTCACAAAGAGTTGGACACAACCGAAGTGACTTAGCACACATGCACACATGGATAAACAAGATTTTTTTTCTGCCCATTCGCCCACTGATGAACATTTAGATTGACATACCAGTGGTTCTAGAGGCTGCGGGGAGGGGAGAATGGAGAGTGACTGCTAATGGACATGGGGTTTCCTTTGTGGGTTCTGAGAAGATTCTGAAACTAGTTACAAGAGGTGGTCGCACAATACTGTGAATGTACTAAATGCCACTGAATTGTATGCTATAAAATGGAGACATGGTAAGTTTTATGTTATGTGTATTTTACCAAAATGAAAAAAATAGGAAAATGTAATGAATGTTCTCTCTATTCAGTGGGCTCATGCCCTAAATGAAACCCTGAAGGTCTGAGAGCAAACCAAACTGGGGGAACCAGACACTTGGGTGAATGGAGGCTGCACTCCCCCAAACATCCCTGGTTTCCAGGGTTTCTCAGCCTCCCTTCCTTGGAGTCCTGTGCATCTTTCCCTCAATTTTGGGTCAGCACCTGCTGTATGCCCCCAGGATGGTAGCCATAACAGTCCCACTCAGTCCTGATACTCTGAGATCACAGAGCGGGTGGGTCAAGGTCAATGATTAGAAACAAGAGCCTCCAAGAAGAGACTGAATGCATGAGACTGGGATCATGTGGGCTGTGCCCTCAACTTCCTGAAGCTCTCCAACAGCTAGTGCGAGGTTTCTCAATACTTGGTGCCAGATCGTCCGTTGCTTTGGGCTCAGGGGGCTCTCCTGTGCACTGTAAGGTGTGTAGCAGCACCCCTGACCTCCACCAGCTGGATGCCAGTAGCCCCGCTCAGGAGTGACAACCAAAATTATCTCCAGACATTGCCAATGTCCCCATGGGGAAGGGGGCAAAGTCATCCCAAGTTGAGAACCAATGATCTAGACAGCACAGTTGTAATTCCTTAACCACTCTTTCTGCCAAATTGAGGTTCTTCTCCTTCTCCAACTGACCAACATTTGTCCATTTTTAAGACTCAGCTTAAGTGTCACCTTCTCTGTGTAGCCTTCCTGGACATCTCTTTCCAAAACAGATCTAGTAATTCATTCTTGGGTGCTTCCAAAACAACTTCTGAGTGAGTCTTAAAATCCTTGCTTCTGACTTTTTCATGGCCATCATTATAGTGTGTCGTCTTAGAGATTCAAGTGTCTCTGGCACTGGATTTTGAGTGATTGCTGAGAATAGCTACTCTTTATGGGATGTTGGCACCTGTGCTCATGTGTGTCTTATTAAACCATTATCCTAATACTATGAGGCACCTGCTTTGATCCCTGTTTTACAGAAATGGTTCAGTTGGTAAAGAATCTGCCTGCAATGCAGGAGACTCGGGTTCAATCCCTGGGTCGGGAAGATCCCCTGGAGAAGGAAATGACAACCCACACCAGTATTCTTGCCTGGAGAATTCCATGGACAGAGGAGCCTGGCAGGTTATAGTCCATGGCATTGCAAAGGGTCAGACACAACTGTGTGACTACCTTTCACTTTACAGATGTGGCAGCTGTATCCACAGAGGATACATAGCTTTGCCAAGGGACCATGGCTCCTGAGTGGGAGAGCCTGGATCTGAACCGACATCTGAATGACCCCAAAACCTATCTTCTGCTCACTTCTCTGTTATGCTTATCACTTACTGGTGGCTGCTAATGAATGTTAGAGCTACTCCCCAGAACCGGGGAGTTTTTAGCTTCACCATACCAGACCATCCACAGACTCCCTCTGTTTATTAATTAAGATCCACAGTCATGAAGGCAGAAAGAGAGGAACTATAAGAGAAGAGCTCACCACATCCTGGGGAGGTGGCCCAAGACTTAATATACACCTTCTGGGATGACAGGGATACAGAATACAGCTAAGATTGGTTTCTGTTCATTCTAGGAAAAGGGAGACAGTAAAGAGACTAGTGGTTGTCAGGGACTCGGGGGGAGAGAGGAAGGGATGAAACTCCAATTCCATTAGGTGGAACTCCATTTTTTTTAAGCTGATGAAATAATTCTGTATGATACTATGGTGAATATATGACATTTCCCCTTTGTCAAAACTCATAGGTTGAACAGCACCAAGAGTGAACCCTAAGGTAAACTGCGGGCTTTAGTTAATAATAATGTGTCAGTATTGGTTCAGCAACTGTAACCCAGTCACTTACTAATGCAGGGTGTTAATAACAGGGGAAACTGAGTTTAGGGGGAGAGAGGGTATGTGGAAATCCTCTGCACCATCTGCTCAGTGTTCTGTGAACCTAAAACTGCTCCAAGAAGTAAAGTCTCCTAATTTTTTAAAGCAAAACAAAAAGCCTTAGAACCCTGATGGGTTTGAGTTCAGGATGGCAGAGAGGTGGACTGACATCTCTTGGCATTGATCTACCAGGAGAACATTTAGGGGCTCCTCTGCAATTAAACTGAACAACCCCAGAGAAGGAGTGTGACCCGGGACTTAAAAGAACTCACAGAGGGGCCAGTCCCCTCTCAGAACTCAGAGGTCAAACCCACCTGTGGACAAACCCTGTCTACATGTACCACTGCAGCAGGGTTTTCCAACTTAGCATCAGGAACATTAGGGGCTGATCATTTTCTATGGTTGGCGGCTGCTCTGGGCATTAGGAGATATTGAGCAGCATCCCTGTCACTCTTTAGATGCCAGTAGCATCTCCAACTATGACAATCAAAGGTATCTCAGGTATTGCACAGTGTCCCCTGGGGAGGAGAACCACCCCTGGTGGAGAACCACAGGCTAGGTCTGTTTGTCTCCAACTTGCCTTACCTGTCTGCCCCCATCCTGGCTCTCTCTGCTCATGAAGCTGTTTGTGTTCCCCTTTCTGCATCCCCTCCTTCCCATCTCAGCCACCTGCTGCCTCCCTTTATCCTCCCTATTTTCATCCTTGACTCCTTACCATCACAGCACCTGTCCACCCTGGTGCCTCCCTAATACTTTACAATCACAGGGGGTGACCGGATCCTAAATCAGTTTGTCTCTTTTCTTTGCCTCCCTGCAATCAATTCACCATTGGTTTTTGGCTAGAACAGAGAGGGAAATATATTGCATGAATATAATATGCTAAAGTTAATACATTGACTGTTGACACACTGTTGGGCATTTAATCTTCTTATAACTAAAAGTTTGTAGCCTTTGACTAACAGCACTATTCAACACACACACACACACACACAATCATTCTAAGAATAGAACAAGTGATGTATTAAGTAGTTCTTAAGGCAGTCTCTTTCTATTGACTATTTCACATCCAGAGATAAAATTGCCCTCTATCTCCATCTCTTCCTCCTCCTTCCTTCCTTCTCTCCTAACCTACACACAGCTGCTGCTGCTAAGTCTCTTCAGTCGTATCTGACTCTGTGTGACCCCATAGACGGCAGCCCACCAGGCTCCCCCATCCCTGGGATTCTCCAGGCATGAACACTGGAGTTGGTTGCTATTTCCTTCTCCAATGCATGAAAGTGAAAAGTGAAAGTGAAGTCACTCAGTCGTGTCCAACCCTATGGACTGCAGCCTTCCAGGCTCATCCTTCCATGGGATTTTCCAGGCAAGAGTACTAGAGTAGGGTGCCATTGCCTTCTCCAAACATCATCTTTAAAAAGGAATATCCTTCAATATCAAATCTCTTCAAGATGGTAGGGAGTCATAAAATGCAAACTACTCTTCTTTATTACAAGTAGCTTTTCCTATGAAACCAGATACGTTAGAACCAAAATGGAAAGTTATATAAAGCATGAACATATTAGATACTCCATATGCAGTGGCTGTCATTATTGGAGGCCAAAAACCCATTATCTGGGCTTCCCTGGTAGCTCAGTTAGTAAAGAATCAACTTGCAATGCAGGAGATCCTGGTTAGATTCCCGAGTCAGGAAAATCCACTGGAAAAGGGATAGGCTACCCACTCCAGTATTCTTGGGCTTCCCTTATGGCTCAGCTGGTAAAGAATCCACCTGCAGTGCTGGAGACCGGGGTTTGATCCCTGGGTTGGGAAGATCCCCTGGAGAAGGGAAAGGCTACCCACTCCAGTATTCTTGCCTGGAGAATTCCGTAGACTGTATTCCATGGAGTCACAAAGAGTAGGATATGACTGAGTGACTTTCACTTTCACTCCATTATCTGACTGCCACATGCTGCCCAGTGGACACTGAAGGGCAGACACTCACTGGTGGAGCCCATATGGTTTCAGTTCTTGGTTCTACTCCCTTCTTTGAGCCTCATTCTTCTTGGTGAAACAGAATAATTTGGGTCCTCACCAGATAATACAGCTCTAATGACAGAAAGTGAAGAGGAACTAAAGAGCCTCTTCATGAGGGTGAAAGAAGACAGTGAAAAAAGCTGGCCTGAAACTCAATATTAAAAAAAAAAAAAGGTCATGGCATCCAGTGTTATCACTTTATGGAAATAGAAAGGGAAAAAGTGGAAGCAGATTTTATTTTCCTAGGCTCCAAAATCACTGCAGATGGTGACTGCAGCCATGAAATTAAAAGACATTTGCACTATCAGCAATTATATGCCAATAAAATGGACAACGTGGAAGAAATGGATAAATTCTTAGAAAAGTACAACTTTCCAAAACTGGACGAGGAAGAAATAGAAAATCTTAACAGACCCATCACAAGCACAGAAATTGAAATTGTATTCAGAAATCTTCCAGCAAACAAAAGCCCAGGTCCAGACAGCTTCACAGCTGAATTCTACCAAAAATTTAGAGAAGAGCTAACACCTATCCTATGCAGGATCCTTTAATATCTGCATATCAATCAATGTAACACACCACATTAACAAACTGAAAAATAAAAACCGTATGATTATCTCAATAGATGCAGAGAAACCCTTTGACAAAATTCAACATCCATTTATGATAAAAAACTCTCAGGAAAGCAGGAATAGAAGGAACATACCTCAACATAATAAAAGCTATATATGACAAACCCACAGCAAACATTATCCTCAATGGTAAAAAATTGAAAGCATTTCCCCTAAAGTCAGGAACAAGACAAGGGTGCCCACTTTCACCATTACTATTCAACATAGTTTTGGAAGTTTTGGCCACAGCAATCAGAGCAGAAAAAGAAATAAAAGGAATCCAAATTGGAAAAGAAGAAGTAAAACCCTCACTGTTTGCAGATGACATGATCCTCTACATAGAAAACCCTAAAGACTCCACCAGAAAATTACTAGAACTAATCAATGAATATAGTAAAGTTGAAGGATATAAAATCAACACACAGAAATCCCTTGCATTCCTATACACCAATAATGAGAAAATAGAAAGAAAAATTAAGGAAACAATTCCATTCACCATTGCAATGAAAAGAATAAAATACTTAGGAATATATCTACCTAAAAAAACTAAAGACCTATATATAGATAACTATAAAACACTGGTGAAAGAAATCAAAGAGGACACTAATAGATGGAGAAATATACCATGTTCATGGATTGGAAGACTCAATATAGTGAAAATGAGTATACTACCCACAGCAATTTATAGATTCAGTGCAATCCCTATCAAGCTACCAATGGTATTCTTCACAGAGCTAGAACAAATAATTTCACAATTTGTATGGAAATACAAAAAACCTCGAATAGCCAAAGCAATCTTGAGAAAGAAGAATCAACTTGCCTGACTTCAGGATCTAATTACAAAGCCACAGTCATCAAGAGATTATGGTACTGGCACAAAGACAGAAATATAGATCAATGGAACAAAATAGAAAGCCCAGAGATAAATCCATGCACATATGGACACCTTATCTTTGACAAAGGAGGCAAGAATATACAATAGGTTAAAGACAATCTCTTTAACAAGTGGTGCTGGGAAAACTGGTCAACCACTTGTAAAAGAATGAAACTAGAACACTTTCTAACACCATACACAAAAATAAAGTCAAAATGGACTAAAGATCTAAATGTAAGACCAGAAACTATAAAACTCCTAGAGAAGAACATAGGCAAAACACTCTGCCACATACATCACAGCAGGATCCTCTATGACCTACCTCCCAGAATATTGGAAATAAAAGCAAAAATAAACAAATGGGACCTAATTCAACTTAAAAGCTTCTGCACAACAAAGGAAACTATAAGCAAGGTGAAAAGACAGCCTTCAGAATGGGAGAAAATAATAGCAAATGAAGCAACGGACAAACAACTATTCTCAAAAATATACAAGCAACACCTACAGCTCAATTCCAGAAAAATAAATGACCCAATCAAAAAATGGGTCAAAGAACTAAACAGACATTTCTCCAAAGAAGACATACAGATGACTTACAAACACATGAAAAGATGCTCAACATCACTCATTATCAGAGAAATGAAATCAAAAGCACTATGAGGTACCATTTCACGCCAGTCAGAATGGCTGTGATCCAAAAGTCTACAAGCAATAAATGCTGGAGAGGATGTGGAGAAAAGGGAACCCTCTTACACTGTTGGTGGGAATGCAAACTAGTACAGCCACTCTGGAGAACAGTGTGGAGATTCCTTAAAAAACTTGAAATAGAACTGCCTTATGATCCAGCAATCCCACTGCTGGGCATACACACTGAGGAAACCAGAAGGGAAAGAGACACGTGTACCCCAATGTTCATCACAGCACTGTTTATCATAGCCAGGACATGGAAGCAACCTAGATGTCCATCAGCAGAAGAATGGATAAGAAAGCAGTGGTACATATACACAATGGAGTATTAGCCATTAAAAAGAATACATTTGAGTCAGTTCTAATAAGGTGGATGAAACTGGAGCCTATTATACAGAGTGAAGTAAGCCAGAAAGAAAAACACCAATACAGTATACTAACGCATATATATGGAATTTAGAAAGGTGGTAACAATAACCCTGTGTACGAGACAGCAAAAGAGACACTGATGTATAGATCAGTCTTATGGACTCTGTGGGAGAGGGAGAGGGTGGGGAGATTTGGGAGAATGGCATTGAAACATGTATAATATCATGTATGAAACGAGTTGCCAGTCCAGGTTCAATGCACAATACTGGATGCTTGGGGCTGGTGCACTGGGACAACCTAGAGGGATGGTATGGGGAGGGAGGAGGGAAGAGGGTTCAGCATGGGGAACACGTGTATACCTGTGGTGGATTCATGTTGATATATGGCAAAACCAATATAATATTGTAAAGTTAAAAAATAAAATAAAATTTTAAAAAAAATTTTAAAAATAAAAGACACTTGCTCCTTGGAAGGAAAACTATGACAAACCTAGACAGCATATTAAAAAGCAGAAACATCACTTTGCCAACAAAGGTCCATATAGTCAAAGCTACATTTTTTTTCAGTAGTCATGTACAGATGTGAGAATTAGACCATAAAGAAGGCTGAGCCCTGAAGAATTGATGTTTTCAAATTATGGTGTTGGAGAAGACTCTTGAGAGTCCCTTGGACTGCAAGAAGATCAAACCAGTCAATCCTAAAGGAATCAGCCCTGAATATCGGATGGATTGATACTGAAGCTGAAGCTCTAATAGTTTGGCCACCTGATCCAAAGAGCCAACTGATTGGAAAGTACCCTGATGCTGGGAAAGACTGAAGGCAAAAGGAGAAGGGGGCTGCTGAAATGATTGGATAACATCACCAACTCAATGGACATGAATCTGATCAAACTCTGGGAGATAGTGGAGGACAGAGGAGGCTGATGTGCTGCCTCATAGGGTTTAGCTACCATGGGGTTGCTAAAGAGTCAGACAAGACTTTACAACTGAACAACAATAACCATTTGGATACTTTTGTATGGTGGGCTCCGTGATAAATTAGAAAGAGTCATGTGCGAGATTTATGGAGGCAAGGTGGTGTAGTCAGTGATTCCAAAGGTTGAGTAGATTCTCCCAGAATAATGCTGTGGTAATAGGGCAGCTCAGACTCCAGAGTAGAGCTGCTACTAGGCTGTCTTATGCTCAAAACCTAGAATGAGTTTGCAGAGATGCAGCCCAGTCTTCTACTAAGGCTTCATGAAGCTAGTGAGGTGAAATCTAAGGCCAGGAGCTCTCTCAAACATTCACAAAGGCTAAATCTGGTTTATCTCTCAGCTCTGAACATGAGGAAAGGGAAAGGGAAGCTTAGGGACCCATCTCCCTCAAGACCTCTCCTCTTATTCCTTGAGCCCATACTCTGCACTCTCATACCTTTTTACTTTTATTCGGAGTTCTCCTTGGCAGCTTGATTTTTTCTTCATTCTCTTGGAGAACCCCTACTGATTCCTTATGCTGCCAATAAAATACCCCTCCTTCATTATTTTTCAACATCTCCTAGCACACCACCCTTAGTGTGGTTTTATTCTCATGGGTCTGGTCCTCTGACAAAGTGGGAGTGTATGAAAAGAAAAAATGGCACCTAATTCATCTCTGTGGTCCTGTGACTATTCCAGAGCCTGGTCCTCAAGATGTGTTGAAGGCTAGATATATTCCCCTGGAAAGGAAGACAGAGTATAATGCCCTGTTATCATACTCCTAGAACCCCTTCTGTGAATATTTCCTAAGTGTCAGGCATTGTTCACACATTAACTCCTTGCATCCTCACAACAAACTATGAGGTACAGTCCTATTTTTACCACTGTGTTCCACCGAAGGAAACTGAGGTTAGGTAAATTCGATAACGTGCAAGGTCACACAGCTGGAGCTAGTCTAAAATGCGTGTGTGTGTGTCTACGGTGAGGGCACTCAACTCTTACTGGAGGTTGTCATAAGTTATCACATCTCCCCAAAGAGTCTTGGTGCCCTGGACTTGACAGACCAAGGACCTAATACATCCTATGTATTGTACATGCACAGGACTTTCTGTCCTTACAGATTGGTCTTTCACCAAAGGGAAAATTGAAGTTCAGCAAAAACAAGTCACTTGTCCAGCTTCACAAAACCGGGTCCAGGATTTAGTTTCAGGCTGTTGCAGACAATTAAGGGGATTGCACCACACACACCAGAAGAAAGACAACCATAAGCTGGGCATTCAGAGGAGGCACCATGACAGACTGCATGATGAAACAGCAGGACCTACACCAGGTTACTTCCTCTTTCTGAGTCCCAGTTTCTTCTGAAAAGCTAGTGAGGTTGACAAATTGGCTGCTCTGAGATGTGCTATGAGTTGAGGATTCCTTTTTGAATCTTAGTTATCAAAGAGACCAGAATTTTGCTTTGATGGAACAAAATCATATCTGTAATCCTGGAGTCAAGAAGGGAATTTTTTTTTTTTTTCCTGCCTACAGTTATCTGTGTCTTTTCAGAGATGTGTTAACATTGTGAACAAACAACACCTAAGAATCTGAAGATTGCATCAAGATGCTCCATCATAGTCACTAGGATTACTTCCCGTAGAACAGTCATCTGGACAAGGGGATCTGTGAGAAGAAGCAGAGCCCCTGCTCCTGACCTATCTCTTCTCCATCCCTGAGATTGTATGATATGTTTCTTTCTTCTCTGACTTCTGGGTACCAGAGACATCAATGAAGAATGAGTTCATGAACCCCAGCAATTCTTTTGTTGACAGAATGTATGGCCCTCTCCCAGCTCCTTTCTGATTTTTGTTGAGCTGAGGAAACCTGATATCAATGTACATATGTGAGCCACGTCATATTCTCCATAATTTCTTAGATCCAGGACAACGTGTATTACCTGGAGCTTAGGTGAAATGGATGGCCATGTTGCAGGAAGTGGGATCCCTTCCAGGGTCCAAAAGTGGAATTTTGTCTAACACTCAAAAATGAATTGTCTGAGGAGACTTACATGCTGACAAAGACTTTATTGGGAAGGGGTGCCTAGGCAGAGGGCAGTAGGGTAAGGGAACCCAGGAAAACTGCTCTGCCACATGGCTCACAGCCTTGGATTTTATGGTGACAGGACTAGTTTCCAGGTTGTCTTTGGCCATCATTCCTATTCAAGACTCCTTCCTGGTGGCTCACACATCGCTCAGCCAAGATGGGTGCCACTGGGGAGTCTTCTGGGAGATGATCAGTCATATGGTGTCTCCCTTTGACCTTTCCCAAACTCTTCTGGGTAGTGGTGGCTTATTAGTTCCGTGTTCCTTACTAGGACCTCCTTTCATACACAACTCATGCAGATGGTTACTATGGTGCTGGCCAAGGTGGGCCTTTTCAGTCCCTATGCTTCCCGTAAAAACCATGTAGGGATCTAATTCTACCTTCTAGCTGTCTATACCTTTTACCTGCTTCTTTGTGGGGGCCAGAGCAATTATTCTTTGTGGCCCTTCAAGCCACTGGTAATCTCTCTCCTTCCATGCTCAGCACACCTGCATGCCTTTGCTCAAACTATTCCTTCTGCTTTAAATGCTATCAGAACATTGCTTGGGGATCTCTTCCTTGTCCATCAAAATTCTCCAGTTGAAATGACCAAGAAGATGACAGACTAATGTGTCATTAAAACCATTCTATGGAGTCTGGATGCCAGGTTCTTTTATAGATTAGAGATGAGCAGAGGGACGGGAACAAAGTAAAAAGGCCATTAATCTTGCAAACATCTCCTACAATGGCAAGCCTCAGGTAAGGGGTGTGTTAATATCTTCCTTCCTGCCATCTACAGGTGGACAGGATTCTGAACAAAGGCACTTTAACAGTCAGGCATGGGGCAGGATTCACTGAGGCAGGTCATTGCATATGATTATAATAACAAAGGCAGTGAAAAGCAAGTCAAAGAAACAGTTCCAACATAAAGTCAGAATTTGCTTTTCTTTGCAACACTTACAGCACTTGCCGTTATTTATATAGTCACAAAAGCTTATTAAATAAGTATTTAATGTGGAAACATTTTAGGCACTCAGTTCAGTTCAGTTCAGTCGCTCAGTCGTGCCTGACTCTTTGCGACCCCATGAATCGCAGCACGCCAGGCTTCCCTGTCCATCACCAACTCCCGGAGTTCACCCAGACCCACGTCCATCGCGTCAGTGATGCCATCCAGCCATCTCATCCTCTGTTGCCCCCTTCTCCTCCTGCCCCCAATCCCTCCTAGCATCAGAGTCTTTTCCAATGAGTCAACTCTTCGCATGAGGTGGCCAAAGTACTGGAGTTTCAGCTTCAGCATCATTCCCTCCAAAGAAATCCCAGGGCTGATCTCCATCAGAATGGACTGCTTGGATCTCCTTGCAGTTCAAGGGACTCTCAAGAGTCTTCTCCAACACCACAGCTCAAAAGCATCAATTCTTCGGCGCTCAGCCTTCTTCACAGTCCAACTCTCACATCCATACATGACCACTGGAAAAACCATAGCCTTGACTAGACGAACCTTTGTGGGCAAAGTAATGTCTCTGCTTTTGAATATGCTATCTAGGTTGGTCATAACTTTCCTTCCAAGGAGTAAGCGTCTTTTAATTTCATGGCTGCAGTCACCATCTACAGTGATTTTGGAGCCCCAAAAAATAAAGTCTGACACTGTTTCCACTGTTTCCCCATCTATTTTCCATGAAGTGATGGGACTGGATGCCATGATCTTCATTTTCTGAATGTTGAGCTTTAAGCCAACTTTTTCACTTTCCACTTTCACTTTCATCAAGAGGCTTTTTAGTTCTTCTTCACTCTGCCGTAAGAGTTGTGTCATCTGCATATCTGAGGTGATTGATATTTCCCCCTGCAATCTTGATTCCAGCTTGTGTTTCTTCCAGTCCAGCATTTCTCATGATGTACTCTGCATAGAAGTTAAATAAGCAGGGTGATAATATACAGCCTTGACGTACTCCTTTTCCTATTTGGAACCAGTCTGTTGTTCCATGTCCAGTTCTAACTGTTGCTTCCTGACCTGCATACAGGTTTCTCAAGAGGCAGGTCAGGTGGTCTGGTATTCCCATCTCTTGAAGAATTTTCCACAGTTTATTGTGATCTACACAGACAAAGGCTTTGGCATAGTCAATAAAGCAGAAATAGATGTTTTTCTGGAACTCTCTTGCTTTTTCCATGATCCAGCGAATGTTGGCAATTTGATCTCTGGTTCCTCTGCCTTTTCTAAAACCAGCTTGAACCTCAGGAAGTTCACAGTTCATGTATTGCTGAAGCCTGGCCTGGAGAATTTTGAGCATTACCTTACTAGCCTGTGAGATGAGTGCAGTTGTGCGGTAGTAGTATCCAGCAATAACCAAGGACAGAGCTGACCTGATGACTCAGATGGTAAAGAATCCACTGCAATGCAAGAGACCAGGGTTCGATCCCTGGATTGGGAAGATCCCAATCTGGAGGAAGAAATACAACCCATGCCAGTATTCTCGCCTGGGAAATCCCATGGACAGAGGAGCCTGGAGTGCTATGGTCCACGGAGTCACAGAGTCAGACACGACTGAGTCACTAGCACTTTCGCTTTCAACACTCATCTTCTTATGCCCCAGTGGGGAAGCTGTCATGTAACCAAAGGTGACAACACAGAGTGGCCCAAGGTGTGATGAGGAAAGCCTAAGAGCCTGTGAGAGCTAACAGTAGATCAGAGACTGGTCTGTGGCTTAACAAAGACCAGTTGTTAAGACATCACTTCTGGATGGGAGTGATGTCTCAAGTGAGACCTGAAGGGTAAGGAGGTGTGATCCAGGTGAGGTACACAGATGGGAGAGGACTTTCTAGGAAGAAGAGACAGCAAGCACAAAGGTAAATTAATTTATTTATTTTACTTGGAGGCTAATTACTTCACAATATTGTAGTGATTTTTGCCACACATTGACATGAATCCACCACAGGTGTACATGTGTTCCCCATCCTGAACCCCCCTCCCACCTCCCTCCCCATCCCATCCCTCTGGGTCATCCCAGTGCACCAGCCCTGAGCACCCTGTCTCATGCATCAAACCTGGACTGGCAAACCATTTCACATATGATAATATACATGTTTCAATGCTATTCTCTCAAATCACCCCATCCTCGCCTTCTCCCACAGAGTCCAAAAGCCTGTTCTTTACATCTCTGTCTCTTTTGCTGTCTTGCATATAGGATCATCATTACCATCTTTCTAAATTCCATATATATATATATATTAATATACTGTATTGGTGGTTTGTTTTTTTCTGACTTACTTCACTCTGTATAATAGGCTCCAGTTTCATCCACCTCATTAGAAAGGATTCAAATGCCTTCTTTTTAATAGCTGAGTAATATTCCATTGTGTATATGTACCACAGCTTTCTTTTTTGTTTTTGTTTTTGTTTTTTTTGGTCCTAAAACATTTAATGTTACATTGATAAAATCAGCATTTAATCCCAAATTCTATTATCACACAAGCTAAAGTATAGTTTGGTGGCTAGGATACAATATTTTTGTTACCTAACTTTATTATCAATATTCTGTAAGATGTGCTAAACGATGATTAACTGTTATTTTTGTGATTAAAAGATCTTAAAAATCAAAGATTATACATTTTGTGCATACTTTTTGTTATCTTAAACAGCAAGAGGGATGCTTACACCTTTCCAGAACTTGCCATTAATCTCATTGGCCCTACAATTTGAGGGCAACAGTAACAGCTAGTTCAATGTAGCAATAAGTGTATTTTTATTTATTTATTTTAATTGGAGGCTAATTACTTTACAATATTGTAGTGGTTTTGCCATACATTGACATAAATCAGCCATGGGTGTACATATGTTCCCCTTCCTGAACCCCCCTCCCTTCTCCCTCCCCATCCCATCCCTCTGGGTCATCCCAGTGTACCAGACCTGAGCACCCTGCCTCATGCTGGCCATCTGTGAACTTTAAATGTTTACATGAATAGTGGTCTTTCCTCATCTCAGCTGCTCTGAGAAATGAGAATCAAATCAGGTACACGTGAGAAGTAAGCTTAGATGCTCTGCTTTCTAATAAACAGAGTAGTCTCACTATACCGTTTAATACTAGAAATTAAAGTAATTGGTAATTCAAAGACTATGTGTTGCATGTGCTGTGCTCAGTCACTCAGCCGTGTCCCACTCCTTGTGGCCCCATGGACCAGGGGGTCTCCACCAGGCTCCTTTATCAGAATTTTTCAGGCAAGGATGCTGGAGTGCGTTGCCATTTCTTTCTCCAGAGGATCTTTCCTATCCAGGGATCAAACCCATGTCTCTTGCATCTCCTGCACTGGTAAGTATATTCTTTCCTGCTAGTGCCATCTGGGAAGCCCAGTGGATTACAAAGCGTGTGGAGAGGCTAAAAGAAAATATAAAGAGATAACATATGGTAACTGAAATGGTAGGGACCTAACAGAAGCAGAAGATATTAAGAAGAGGTGGCAAGAATATACAGAAGAACTTTACAAAAAAGATCTTCACGACCCAGATAATCACGATGGTGTGATCACTCACCTAGAGCCAGACATCCTGGAATGTGAAGTCAAATGGGCCTTAAGAAGCATCACTCTGAACAAAGCTAGTGGAGGTGATGGAATTCCAGTTGAGCTATTCCAAATCCTGAAAGCTGATGCTCTGAAAGCGCTGCACTCAATATGCCAGCAAATTTGGAAAACTCAGCAGTGGCCACAGGACTGGAAAAGGTCAATTTTCATTCCAATCCCTAAGAAAGGCAATGCCAAAGAATACTCAAACTACCACACAATTGTACTCATCTCACACGCTAGTAAAGGAATGCTCAAAATTCTCCAAGCCAGGCTTAAGCAATAT
Organism: Bos indicus x Bos taurus; assembly: GCF_003369695.1. Taxonomy (NCBI): domain Eukaryota; kingdom Metazoa; phylum Chordata; class Mammalia; order Artiodactyla; family Bovidae; genus Bos; species Bos indicus x Bos taurus. The sequence continues at coordinate 103,358,389 of NC_040082.1, forward strand.
GTGAACTGTGAACTTCCTGAGGTTCAAGCTGGTTTTAGAAAAGGCAGAGGAACCAGACATCAAATTACTAACATCCACTGGATCACCAAAAAAGCAAGAGAGTTCCAGAAAAACATCTATTTCTGCTATTGACTATGCCAAAGCCTTTGACTGTGCAGATCACAATAAACTGTGGAAAATTCTTCAAGAGATGGGAATACCAGACCACCTGACCTGCCTCTTGAGAAACCTGTATGCAGGTCAGGAAGCAACAGTTAGAACTGGACATGGAACAACAGACTGGTTCCAAATAGGAAAAGGAATATGTCAAAGCTGTATATTGTCATCCTACTTATTTAACTTCTACGCAGAGTACATCATGAGAAATGCTGGGCTGGAGGAAGCACAAGTTGGAATCAAGAGATAGATGGAGAGGAAGGTGAGACTTTCCATTGTGGCTAGAAGACATTGAGCACTTACCTTGTGCAAGAGAAACCACTCCCTAGGAGCCAGCTCCAAAGTACCCTTGTTCTGGACAGCTTTCCAACTGGCCTTACCCAAGGGCACAGCCATGGATTCTTACTCTGGGCTCCTTCAGTTCCTGACTTCCCTCTGACCCTTTCTTTACCCGCAAGGGGTTGAGGGCATCTGTATCCAGCCCTGTATCCCCCAAGACTGAGAGCTCAGCCCTCAGCAGCAGCTGCCATCACACTGGGCAGAGGGAGGCAGTAGGGAATCTCTGTTGTGTGTGAATAGCTGAGACTGAAGATCCCAGAAGCTCCCCCTGAGGTCCCGCTCAGCCTCTCCAGACCCTGAGGACTGCCCTTGCAGTTGGTTCCATGAAGATGCTCTTGGGAACAGCCTGCTGGAGGCTGCAGCAGGGATAAAGCACACTGTATATCAGATCATTTGGGAGATTCTAGATCTCACTCCACCTGCCTGGGGGTGCTGCTGACAGCAACAAGCAGGAGAGCTTCTGCTTACCCTGACTGACCATTTCTGGAAGAGGCAGCCCAGGCAGAGGGAAACCAGGACAGAAAGCTACGGAGGCAGAACCTACCATTGTGAGCAGTGCTTCTCAGCCTGGGGATGAGACCGGGGCTGGGGAAAAGAGTAGTAAGAGAGAAGCTTGGTCTTGGAAAGCTGCTCGGGGTCTTCTCATTTTGCCCACTCTGGGTCCTTTCTTCTCATTTAGCTTAAGTGTCCTTTGCAGCTTCTAGGTCAGCAGTTGTCAACCCAGGATGATTCTGCCCCATGGTGGACATCTGGACAAATCTGAAGCTTTTTGGTCATCAGAATTTATGGTGGGGAGAGGATGCTGCAGGCCTCTGGTGAATTGAAGCCAGTGAAAGTAAAAGTGAAAGTGTTAGTTGCTCAATTGTGTCCAACTCTATGACCCCATAGCCCGCCAGGCTTCTCTGTCCATGGAATTCTCCAGGTAAGAATACTGGAGTGTGTAGCCATTTCCTTCTTCAGGGGATCTTCCCAACCAGGGGACTGAACCTGGGTCTCCCATACTGTGGGCTGATTCTTTACCATCTAAACCACCAAGGAAGCCTTTGGGGGAGAATGGAAACATGTATATGCATGGCTAAATTCATTCGCTGTTCCCCTGAAACTACCACAACATTGTTAATTGTCTATACCCCAATACAAAATAAAAAGTTTAAAGTTTGCAAAACAGAAACAAACATCACTAATGCTAAAGCTGAGAAATCCTGTTCTAGGTTATCTTGTCTTTGTTGCTCTGTCCTGCTCGGGCCCAGCTAACCTGGAGGGGAGGCTCCGGAGGAGACAGAAGTGTGAGCAGGCTTCACTCCTGTGATGTGTCTGATGTTTGCTCAGCACTGGTGCACAAGCACTCCTTCATGAGACCAAAGGAGACAAAATTCTGTCCACCTATTAGAGAAGATGGGAGAGGCCAGCCTTAATAATTATGGTGTTCCACCATGCAGGAGGTGGAAAGGTAGACTGCAGGGGTGAGGTAGGGGCTGGAGAAGAGAGTGGAGGTTGAATCAGTTTCCTGGGGGGAACTGTGTTGTGTGGTTACCAGAGAGTCTAAGTCCTCTGGGGTCAGAGAACACAAGTTTAGAATGGGGTCAGCTGGTGATGTATCAAGTACAGAAGGATGACAACAAACCAGATCAGAAGAAGGAACACAGTCCCTCAGTCAGTGACAACTACATTTCTTAGGTAAACTTTAAGCCCTTATGTGGACTTCCCACTGGCTTAGCAGGTAAAGAAGCTGCCTGTGATTCAGGAGCCTCAGGAGACGTGGGTTCGATTCCTGGGTGGACAAGATCCCCTGGAGAAGGAAATGGCAACCCACTCCAGTATTCTTGCCTGAAAAATCCCATGGAAGGAGGAGCCTGGCAGGCTACAGTCCAAAGGTTGCAAAGAGTTGGACACAACTGAGCACAAGCACCTAAGCCCTTGGGTGAATTGCATGGACCCACTGAAGGCAGTCCTCTGTGTGCTCTTGGTTGGGGAGAGGGGTGGATCAACACTGCAAAGTTCTTTGATTTTGAACCCTGCACCTAATGACTGCAGACCCTGTGCATATTTCAGAAAATTCACTCTAGGAGTCAGAGTAGAATGGGACCAGAGAAGGGGACATGGGAGGAACCTGGGGCAGTCATCTAGGAAAAAGGAGATGGAGCCATAAGGATGCAGGGGAGCTGGAACTACTTGGTAGGGAAAGAGAATGCTGAGTGAAGGGAGGGATGAAGCATGGAAGGCAGCTGATGCCAGTGTCTTGGCTTCTGCGTGGGGAGCTTAATTAGGTGGTCAGAGGACGTGTTTTTCAGGTCCAAAATGCAATCTTCCTCACTCTAAAGAGCACCCCCAACTCCTGCCAAGTTCCTCACTGTCCAGATGATTCTGTGTCCTCCAAGTTCCAAATGACTGCTACTGTGGGGGATTCTTAGAGACGATGTCCTAACGAAATGGCTAGGGGTCGTTACGTCAGGGATGGGAGGGCTGTCTCAGAGCCAGGAGTTCAGGAGCTCTGGATAGCAATGTGGCTCAAATTATTCATAGAATTTTCTTCTAATTTTATGACGGAGTTCAGGTGCAGAGGTTTGAGCAATGATATCTCCAGTTTATGGCTTTTGATCACCATTGGTTTGTGTGAGGTCCTCCTCATATTTCATTAATTAATTCCCTTTCTTTCATCCCATTGTCTTTTTGTTTCGACAAACACTTAAAATTCTTCATGTGTACCCTTTGATTTATATATGTTTTGACAAGTTTGTATAAATCCTTTAAATTAATGTTTTAATTTCTTAAATGAATGGGCTTCATTTTATTATAGGAGTTTTAGGTTTATAGAAATACTGATCAGATAGTATAGCAGGTTCCCACTTAACCTCCTCTGCCAGCTCAGTTTTCTCTATTTTCACATCTTGCATCATGTGGTCCATTTGTTACCATTGATCAACCAATAGAGATACGTCATAATTAACCAAAGTCCAAGTCCACATTAAGCTTCACTCTTTCTCTGTACATTTGATGGCTTTGACAAGTATGGATTGACATGCATTCACTGTTCTGGTTTGATACAGAGTAGTTTCATGTACTAAATTTTTTATGTACCCAAAAGGGATTATGGTAGAGAGTTCATTCTGGCCTTTGCTTCATTCACTCAATATTATTTTTTAAATCCCTTTATACTGCTATGTGTATATCTAACACCTGTTTGAGACTCCAATGTTTGCATCCAATCCTTCTTACCTCCCCTCTCCCCAATTCCTCCACTACAGCAATGCTACAAGAAGCAAACTCTTAAATGCTCCCCTATAAACAGGTTTGAGAAATCAAGACAAGCACTTAGGACCAAATTTGCTGGTGTACAGAGTATATATATTCTGAATTCTCATCATTCTACATTCTCACCAGCATTGCAAGAGTATTCCTTTCTCCCCATAATCCAGCCAACACAATGTTTTCTAATTTGGGGAACTGAGTAGTTATACGATGAAATTCCATCACCCTTCCCTCTCTTCCTACCTTCCTCCTTCCCCATGTTCCTTTTTACCGGGCATCTTTCCATTTGCCTGTGTAACTCTTTCCATGATTTCTCCGCTCGTTACCTGTACTGAGATTCTTACTCTTTGTTCGTTTTTCTGGATAGCATTCCATCGACAGTCTCCCACAGTGAAAATTATTCTTCATAAAGTTTCATCTGCCTGATAACTGTACCTATAATTTCCTTTGTGGAAAAAAAAGTCCTTCATGTTGATGTTTCCGTGTCTTTCTTTTAAAATATCACCTTAAATTTTGTGCTTTTTAAAATCAAAAAAAGTAACTCTCTTGAGTGTGTGCATGCTCAGTCGCTTCAGTCCTGTCTGACTCTTTCCAACCCCAAGGACTCCAGTCACCAGGCTCCTCTGTCCATAGGATTCTCCAAGCAAGAATACGGCAAGAATACTGGAGTGGGTTGCCATGCCTACAAGAGCATTGAGGAGGGCATGGTAACCCACTCCAGTCTTGAATCTATCTGGATTCCACTTTTGCATGTGTTCTTGGGCAGATATTCAGATTTACTTTGCTTCCTAAAATGAACATTTTCCCCCACCAGAAAGTAGCAGGCAATCTTATATTCTCCCGTTGATTTGTGCTCCCACCTTTATATACTTTAAGTTTTGAACCATACAGGGGTATTTTCTGAGACATAGAATCAATTTAATCAGTGCCCATTTAATCCAGGATCACACTTTAAGAAATGACTATGACTCTATAATGTGTCTCATTATCCAGGAGGATATACCTCTCCTGTTTACTCAATTTTTAAAAGTTTGTTATAGTTTTATATTGATTCAGTTCTCAGAAGAAATTTTAGGCAAGTTTCATCACATTCACAATCAATTCCCTGGAATTGCTAGTGCAACATAATTTAGGAAAACTTGACATCATGATAATATTAGCTCAACTCATTCAGGGGAGTAGACTGTATTTTCAAGTATTCAGATCACCTTCTACATTGTTATTAATGCTTTAAAGTCTTTAGATGTATTGCATATTTTATGTTAATTTCTAGATATTGTAATTACAGTGCTTTTCAAAGCAAGGTGAGAATCCCTAGGGGTCCCAGAGACATTACCTGGGGTCTTTAGGTCATTAGGTCCTTATTTTACTAATTACATGTGTGGTTGTGTTTTAATCATATACTTCAGCTAAAACACTACAAGGATCCTCTTTCCATGGAATTCTCAGGCAAGAATACTGGAGCGGGTAGCCATCTCCTTCTCCAGGGGGATCTTCCCAACCCAGGGATCCAACGCAGGTCTCCTGCACTGCAGGCAGATTTTTTTCCCTGTCTGAACCATCAGGGAAGCCCAAAACAATATGTTACCACAGACTAAATGAAGAAATAGATACGAGCATTAGGATGTTTTCTATCAAGGCAGACATTAGATATATTTTCAAACACATAATAAAAGACCACTCTTCTCACTAAATGTTTTTGAACAATGTAATCAATCTTCTATAAATATCTTACTAATGTTAACATGTAATAGATTTATTATTGTTTCTAAAGTGTACTAATTACTGAATGCAGACAAAGATCCGTCTAGTCAAATTTATGGTTTTTCCAGTAGTCATGTATGGATGTGAGAATTGGACTATAAAGAAAGCTGAGCACTGAAGAATTGATGCTTTTGGACTGTGGTGTTGAGAAGACTCTTAAGAGTCCCTTGGACTGCAAAGAGATCCAACCAGTTCATCCTAAAGGAAATCAGTTGTGAATATTCGTTGGAAGGACTGATGCTGAAGCTGAAACCGCAATACTTTGGCCACCTGATGTGAAGAACTGACTCATTGGAAAAGACCCTGATGCTGGGAAAGATTGAAGGTGGGAGGAGAAGCGGATGACAGAGGATGAGATGGTTGGATGGCATCACCGACTCGAAGGACATGAGTTTGAATAAACTCCGGGAGTTGGTCATGGACAGGGAAGCCTGGTGTGCTGCAGTCTATGGGGTTGCAAAGAGTTGGACGTGACTGAGCAACTGAACTGAACTGAATTACTGAATATTTTTAAAGATTCTAGCTTTAATATATAATACGGTAAAAACTGATAGTTACATTCCACCTAAACAAATACCTTTTAGGAGCCTCAATAATTTTTTAGTACGAAGGCATCCTGAGGCCAAAATGCTTGAGAACTCTTTCTATATCATCTGTGTCACTTGAGACTGTTGTCTTACTTTTTACTTAAAAACTAAATTTTTATCATAACTACTGATTTAAGGGCACAAGAAATGACTGTGGTTTGGGGAAGTTAATCTTGCCTTCTGCATCACTGCACTCTCCTATGGTTCTAACGTATTACATCTTGATTCTCTAATCTTTCCAGACAGGTGATCAGTTCTCATCACTTCAATCCTTCTGTATCTCCTTCCTCTCTTTCCTTGTAGCCCCACTCATGACTTTCAGTTCCATGTTAAAGACCAGCAGAGACAGTGAGTATCCTTGGCTTCTTCCTGATTATAAAATAATGTATGTAAAGGTCCCTACATAGTATACTATTTGCTAGTTTTCCAGGATGTATTCTTTATCTAGCTAAGAAAGTCCCCTTCAATTTCATGTTGCAAAGGGGCTTTTAAAAATCATAAATAGACAAACATATGTGAAATCATTATGTTGTACACCTAAAGTAAGGTAAGGAAGTGTTAGTTGCTCAATCTTGTCTGACTGTTAGCGACCCCATGGACTGTATAGCCTGTTAGGTTCCTCTGTCCATAGGATTCTCCAGGCAAGAATACTGGAGTGGGTTGCCATTCCCTTCTCCAGATCTTCCTGACCCAGGGATAGAATTCAGGTCTCCCATGTTACAGGCAAGTATTACATGAACATTTAAAATGTCAGGAATAGAAGTTAAATATAAGAAAATACATTTTTTCCTTGGTCAAAATACTTACATTATTTTTTTTTAATTTATTTATGTGAACCACATGATGCTAAACCATTTTGTCATTCATGGGATAAACCAACAACATTTGATCATTATTTACTAATTTTAACACATCATTTCATTGATTACGTGATGTCATAAATAGATTTCAAAATCAAAAATTGATAGGTAAAGTGAGCCAGTAACTGTCATTTCTTATAACATTTTTACCTGGTTTTAGAATCAAGATTGCATTAACCTGATGAAATAAGCTCAGCAGATTTCAATTTTTTCCATTTTTTTCTTTTATTTGAAGAACATGTATAAGATATTCAATTGTTCCTAAAAGGTATATGTGCACATTCATAAACCCACTGGGGCTGATAATTATAGGAAGGAGAAGATTTTTAACATTTCAATTTCTTTAGAATTGTTTTTGAATACCCAGGGTCTCTATTTTTCTTTTTGCACCAGTTTTGGAATTTTATGTTTCTGTGAATTTATTCATCTTTTATTTCAATTTCTTAACTTACATTTTTCTTACTATTTTTATTCATTTTAAATATCTATATTTCTATAGTTGTCTCCCAATTTTAATTTTATGCTTTCTCATTGGCATTTTCTCCTGTTTCTATCTTATTAATTTTCATCACTTGATTTTAGTTGTAGTAAGCATGCTTTTTCTGGGTAAAGTTTCTTTATATATATATATGTATGTATGTATGTATATATATATATACACTTCTTAATATATAAAATTGCATATTCCCCTCAAGGTATTTTTTAATTGACATTTGATGCTTGAATTATTTTTTATAAATATCTCATTTATTTTATGACTTACTACTGAAGCAAGAGGTTAATACTACATCCTTCTAACTTATGGATTTGGAAAGCTATTCCTTCTCCAGTGATTTTTGACTTTAGCACATTATAATCTATATATTATTTATACTTTGAAGTAGATGGAGAATTTCTCTATGTCTGAAAATAAGGTAAAATTTTGTTATAAAGTCCTCTATGTACTTGAAAAAACATGTTTAATATTGTTTTGTGAAGAGCTTAAATATATATAGGAGCTAATGTCTGAATATTATAGTGCATTATAATTAATAACACCCAAATTGCATTTCTGAACTCTCTTAAAATTTCCAACTTTCATTTCTTATCTATCTAGTATTGATTAGTAATTTCTATTTTATAATTATCTCACTGAAGTTGTGTTGAACATTAATTTCTAACATTCAAGTGTACGTTTTTATATAGGTTAATTATATACATGTAGGTTCTTTTAACCTTCATAAAATATTCCTTTGTCCCTTGGTGTGTGCATGTGTGTGAATTTTTTTAATTTCAGTATGCCTTTATTTTTTAATTTTTGAATTATGTATTTAGTCACATGTTCTTTTAGATATTCATGAATAAATAGAATATATAGAAAATATGGATGGCAAAACAAAGAAAGACTTACAGAAAACTAATAATCACTACTTATTTATCAGGAGTAGGAGGAAGAAAGAGGGGAATGAAGAAAATTACCAATATCCATGATTTTCAAATAAAACTGAAAGTTTTGCCCCATGGTCTTAGTAGGTCCCACTGGGGAGAATACCTGTATGCTTTTCTATGCTTGGAATAGTGACTCTGATAAAGACTGTTCGCTGAGTCTAACAAAAACATGGCTCCAATCTTATTTGCTGGAACTTTAAATTTGTCATTTCTACTTTCATCACTTTTTATTTTTCAGTATCCCTTTAAACTACTGATATTTACCATCACAGCCAAAAAAATTAAACCAAACAAAATACTAATAAATTAATTAATATGTACTTTGCTTAGTCACTCAGTCATGGCCGACTCTTTGTGATCCCATGGATTGTAGCCCGCCAAGCTCCTCTGTCCACGGGGATTCTCCAGGCAAGAATTCTGGAGTGGGTTGCCATGCCCTCCTCCAGGGGATCTTCCCAACCCAGGGATCAAACCCAGGTCTCCCATACTGCAGGCAGATTCTTTACCATCTGAGCCACCAGGGAAACCAAAAATTAATTAATAATAACCCCTTAATATTTGTACTTCTTCATTTATCCATACCACAATCAAAATCTTCTCTATTTCCTTAAAAATACAACTAGCTTATCTAAATCAGTATCTGATCTAGTACCCAATATTGCATATTATTGTTATGTCCCCTGAATTTCTCCTTATCCTTTTCTTGATCCTGGCTTATTAATGAGACCAGACCAATTGTTCTGTGGAATGATCCACCTTGAATTTGTCTGAGTGCTTCCTTGTGGTGTTATTTAACTAGTTCTTCCATCTTCTGCATGTGATCAATCTGTTTTAACCACTGTGATTTCATTCTGTTTCTGATCTCACCAGATGCAGCATTCTTGTCTAATCAAAACTACAGCATGATGTCTGAATTCATCCTCATTGGCTTCTCCAACTTCCCTCAGCAGCTCCTGCCCACTTTCTTCCTGCTGTACCTGCTGATGTACCTGTTCACGCTGCTGGGGAACCTGCTCATCATGGGCACCATCTGGAGGGAGCACAGCCTCCACACCCCCATGTACCTCTTCCTGTGTGCCCTCTCCATCTCCGAGATCCTGTTCACTGTTGCCATCACTCCTTACATGCTGGTTCACATGCTCTCCACCCATCACTCCATCACCTTTGTGGCCTGTGCCAGCCAGATGTTTTTCTCCTTCACGTTTGGCTTCACCCATTCCTTTCTGCTCATGATCATGGGCTACGACCGCTACGTGGCCATCTGCCACCCCCTGCGCTACAACGTGCTCATGAGCACCCGTGACTGTGCCCGTCTTGTGTCCTGGTGCTGGGCTGGTGGCTCAGTTATGGGGATGATGGTGACACTGATCATTTTTCACCTCAGCTTCTGTGGGTCTAATGAGATTCACCATTTTTTCTGCCATGTGCTTTCCCTCTTGAAGTTGGCCTGTGGGAAGGAGACAGCCTCTGTCACCATGGTTGTGATCATGGTCTGTGTCACGGCCCTCATGGGGTGCTTATTCCTTATCGTCCTCTCCTATGTCTTCATCGTGGCCGCCATCCTGAGGATCCCCTCCACTGAGGGCCGGCACAAGACCTTCTCCACCTGTGTCTCCCACCTCACCATAGTGGTCGTGCACTACAGTTTTGCCTCCCTCATCTACCTCAAGCCCAAAGGCGCCCATTCCATGGACAGTAACACTCTGTTGGCCACCACCTACACAGTCTTCACCCCCTTTCTTAGCCCCATCATTTTCAGCCTCAGGAATAAAGAGCTGAAGAACGCCATAAAAAGAACCTTCCACAGAACCTTCTGTCCCCTAAGTTCCTGATGGAAAGTTTGAAGGAAGGGTTGGAAATAATAATGTCTGTCTTTATAATACTTTTTTAATGATTCTGGTCTGTAAAATGCCCACACTTCATAGAAGTTAGATGCATACTAGCTTTATTTGTCTCAAATTTTTCTCCCTCTTGCATTATCTCAAGCCATCGTAGTCTCCTATTTATACCCAGTGAGATTAACTCCATCCCATTGTCTGTGCCTAAGAATATGTTCTCTATCTATAGGCAGGTGGGAAGCACCATATGGATGTGTCAGGACCCTGATGCACATGATTTTTTTTGAATGGATTAACAAGAGAAGATTTTATTTCCCCATCCCCCAAAATAAGAATAAACAAAATAACCAAAACATAATAAGAAATGCCACCAGAATTGGATCTTTTCCATGTGTCAAGCAGTGTGTCTAGTGTTTTATCATCATTACTATTTAAATCATAAGAAATACACAAAAGAAAATAAAGTATTTGTCTCCACGAAAAAAAAATTATTTACTCCATCATCTTGGCCTCTCTCCCTTGGTTTATGATTCTTTTAATGTGCTTCTGAACTTGGCTTACTAGTATTTTGTTGCGATTACTCGAATTTATATTTATCAAGGATATTGGCCAGGAGTTTGCTATTCTAGTATTGTTGTTATCTGACTTAGGTATAATGGCAAAGCTGGCATTGTTAATGAGTTTGGAAGTGTCCCCTCTTCTTCAGGATGAAGAAGGAACTAAAAAGAGTTTTTGGAAGCATTTGAAAATGATTGGCATTGATCCTTTGGTAACATTTACCTGTGAAATCATTTTGTTCTGGGCTTTTCTTTGTTGCAAAATTTTTGATTGCTTGTTCAATTTCTTTACTTGTTATTGATCTGTTCACATATTCTAATTTTCATGAGTCAGTCTTGGTAGGTTTTGTGTTTGGAGGAATTTATCATCTCTTCTAGGTTGTTCAATTAGTTGGTGTATAATTGTTCATAATAGTCTCTTCTGATTTTTTGCGTTTCTATGGTATCAGTTTTAATGTCTCCATTTACATTTCTGATTTTATTTGAGCCTTCTTTCTTTTTTCTCCTGAGTAGTCTAGTAAAGTTTTGTCAATTTTTTTTCTTTTTTCAAAGAGCCAACTCTCAGTTTCATTGATATTTTCTATTGTTTTTCTAATCTATGTTTTATTTGTTTCTGCTTTGATTTCTTTTTAGTTCCTCGCTTCTACTAATTTGGGGCTTTGTCTGTTCTTTTCCTAATTCTTTGAGATGTAAAGTTCAGGTGTCCATTTGGGATCTTTCATGGAGGAGAGGTCTGAAAGAATGTGTTCCACTGGAGAAGGGAATGAAAAACCACTTCAGTATTCTTGCCTGGAGAGCCCCATGAACTGTATGAAAGGCAAAAAGATAGGACACTGAAAGATGAACTCCCCAGATCAGTAGGTACCCAATATGCTACTGGAGATCAGTGGAGAAAAAACTCCAAAAAGAATGAAGGGATGGAGCCAAAGCAAAACCAGCACCCAGTTGTGAATGGGACTGGTGATAGAAGCAAGGTTCAATGCTGTAAAGAGCAATATTGCATAGGAACCTGGAATGTTAGGTCCATTAATCAAGGCAAATTGGAAGTGGTCAAACAGGCAATGACAAGAGTGAATGTTGACATTCTAGGAATCAGTGAACTAAGATGAACTGGAATGGGTGAATTTAACTCATATGACCATTATATCTACTACTGTGGGCAGGAATCCCTTAGAAGAAATGGAGTAGCCACCATAGTCAACAAAAGAGTCCAAAATGCAGTACTTGGATGCAATCTCAAAAATGACAGAATGATCTCTGTTCATTTCCAAGGCAAACCATTCAATATCATGGTAATCAAAGTCTATGCCCCAACCAGTAACGCTGAAGAAGCTGAAGTTGAACAGTTCTATGAAGACCTACAAGACCTTCTAGAACTAACACACAAAAAAGATGTCCTTTTCATTATAGGGGACTGGAATGCAAAAGTAGGACGTCAAGAAACACCTGGAGTAACAGCCAAATTTGGCCTTGGAGTACGGAATGAAGCAGAGCAAAGGCTAATAGAGTTCTGCCAATAGAATGCACTGGTCATAGCAAACACCCTCTTCCAATAACACAAGAGAAGACTCTACACATGGACATCATCAGATGGCCAAACCGAAATCAGATTGATTATATTCTTTGCAGCCAAAGATGGAGAAGCTCAATAGAGTCAGCCAAAACAAGACCAGGAGCTGACGATGGCTCGGATCATGAACTCCTTATTGCCAAATTCAGACTGAAATTGAAGAAAGTGGAGAAAACCACTACACTATTCAGGTACGACCTAAACCAAATCCCTTATGACTATACTGCTACTGCTAAGTCGCTTCAGTCGTGTCCGACTCTGTGCGACACCATAGACGGCAACCCACCAGGCTTCCCCGTCCCTGGGATTCTCCAGGCAAGAACACTGGAGTGGGTTGCCATCTCCTTCTCCAATGCATGAAAGTGAAAAGTGAAAGGGAAGTTGCTCAGTCGTATCCGACTCTTTGCAACCCCATGGACTGCAGCCTACCAGGCTCCTCCGTCCATGGGATTTTCTAGGCTAAAGTACTGGAGTGGGGTGCCATTGCCTTCCACTGACTATACAGTGGAACTGAGAAATAGATTTAAGGGACTAGATCTGATAGATGAGTGCCTGATGAACTATGGATGGAGGTTTGTGACACTGTACAGGAGACAGGAATCAAGACCATCCCCAAGAAAAAGAAATGCAAAAAAGGAAAATGGCTGTCTGAGGAGGCCTTACAAATAGCTGTGAAAAGAAGGGAAGCGAAAAACAAAGGAGAAAAGGAAAGATATGCCCATTTGAATGCAGAGTTCCAAAGAATAGCAAGGAGAGAAAAGAAAGCTTCCTCAGGGATCAGTGCAAAGAAATACAGGAAAACAGTAGAATGGGAAAGACTAGAGATCTCTTCAAGAAAATTAGAGATACCAAGGGAATATTTCATGCAAATATGGGCTCAATAAAGAAAAAAAATTGTAGGGACCTAACAGAAGCAGAAGATATTAAGAAGAGGTGGCAGGAATATACAGAAGAAATGTACAAAAAAGATCTTCATGACCTAGATAATCACAATGGTGTGATCACTCACCTAGAGCCAGACATCCTGGAATGTGAAGTCAAGTGGGCCTTAGGAAACGTCACTATGAACAAAGCTAGTGGAAGTGATGGAATTCCAGTTGAGCTATTTCAAATCCTGAAAGATGATGCTGTGAAAGTGCTGCACTCAATATGCCAGTAAATTTGGAAAACTCAGCAGTGGCCACAGGACTGGAAAAGGTCAGGTTTCATTCCAATCCCAAAGAAAGGCAATGCCAAAGAATGCTCAAACTACTGCACAATTGCACTTATCTCACAAGCTAGTAAAGTAATGCTCAAAATTCTCCAAGCCAGGCTTCAGCAATACATGAACCGTGAACTTCCACATGTTCAAGCGGGATTTAGAAAAGGCAGAGGAACCAGAGATCAAATTGCTAACATCTGATGGATCATTGAAAAAGCAAGAGAGTTCCAGAAAAAACATCTATTTCTGCTTTATTGACTATGCCAAAGCCTTTGACTGTGTGGGTCACAATAAACTGGAAAATTCTTCAAGAGATGGGAATACCAGGCCACCTGACCTGCCTCTTGAGAAATCTGTATGCAGGTCAGGAAACAACAGTTAGAACTGGACATGGAACAACAGACTGGTTCCAAATAGGAAAAGGAGTATGTCAAGGCTGTATATTGTCACCCTGCTTATTTAACTTCTATGCAGAGTACATCATGAGAAATGCTGGGCTGGAGGAAGCACAAGCTGGAATCAAGATTGCCGGGAGAAATATCAATAACCTCAGATATGCAGATGACACCACCCTTATGGCAGAAAGTGAAGAGGAACTAAAAAGCCTCTTGATGAAAGTGAAAGAGGAGAGTGAAAAAGTTGGCTTAAAGCTCAACATTCAGAAAACTAAGATCATGGCATCTGGTCCCATCACTTCATGGCAAATAGTGGGGAAACAGTGGCTGACTTTATTTTTGGGGCTCCAAAATCACTGCGGATGGTGATTGCAGCCATGAAATTAAAAGATGCTTGCTCCTTGGAAGGAAAGTTATGACCAACCTAGACAGCATATTAAAAAGCAGAGACATTACTTTGCCAACAAAGGTCCGTCTAGCCAAGGCTATGCTTTATCCAGTAATCAAGTATGGATGTGAGAGTTGGACTGTAAAGAAAGTTGAGTTTTATAGAAGAATTGATTCTTTTGAGCTGTGGTGTTGGAGAAGACTCTTGAGAGTCCCTTGGACCTCAAGGAGATCCAACCAGTCCATCCTAAAGGAAATCAGTACTGGGTGTTCACTGGAGGGACTGATGCTGAAGCTGAAACTGCAATACTTTGGCCACCTGATGTGAAGAGTGGACTCATTTGAAAAGACCTGATGCTGGGAAAGATTGAGGGCAGGAGGAGAAGGGGATGACAGAGGATGAGATGGTTGGATGGCATCACCAACTCAATGGACATGAGTTGGAGTAAACTCCTGAAGTTGGTGATGGACATGGAGGCCTGGCATGCCATGGGGTCACATAGTTTGACATGATTGAGCAGCTGAAGTGAATTGAATGATTTCCATTGCTGTGCAAAAGCTTTTACATTTAATTAGGTCCCATTTGTTTATTTTTCTTTTATTTATTCTGCTGTAGAAGACTGAACCAAGAAAATATTGCTATAATTTATGGCAAAGTGCCATAAATGTTTTCTGCCTGTTTTGTACTGAGTTTTATGGCTTCAGATCTTACATAAAGACATTTAACCCAATATTAATTTTTAATATAGTGTTAGAGAATGCTTTAATCTCATTGTTTTACATTGTTTTACATTTGTCCAGTTTTCCCAGATTGTCTTTCTCCATTATATATTATAGATTGCTTTTGGTAGTATAGACTTTAAAACAATATTATTCTTATATCCATGAACATGGGTTATCTTTCAATTTTTTGGTCGCATCTTCAATTTTTTTCATCAGTGTTTTATAGTTTTCAGAGAAAAAAGTCATTTACCTCTTTGGTTAAGTTTATTCCAGGTTACTTTATTCTTTTTGATGTGATTTTGGTATAAAGAAAAGCAACAGATTTCTAAGTCTTGTAAGTTAGATAACTAAAATAACTTAGTCTTATAAGTTAAATAACTAAGATAACTTAGTCTTATAAGTTACAAATCTACTGAATTCATTTACTAGTTGTGATTGTTTTTAAGTAGTGATTTTAAGATTTTATATATATATAGTGCTATATCATCTGCAAATAGAGAAATTTTTACTTTTCTTTTCTACTTTGGATGCTTTTATATCTTTTCCCTGTCTGATTGCTGTATCTAGGATTTCCAATATTATGTCAAATAGAGGTGGCAAGAGTGGTCATCCTTGTCCTGATTCTGATTTTAGAGGAATAGTTTTCAACTTTTCATTCAGTTGTAATGTTAGCAGTGGGACTGTAACAATTGGTCTTCATTATGTTGAGATATGTTCCTTCTATACCAACTTTGATGAAAATTTTTAATCATGAATGGATGTTGAACTTTGTCAATTTTTTCTGCTTCTAATGAGATAATGTGAGTTTTATCCTCTCTTTTGTGTATGTGGTGTATCACACTGGTTGGTGTGTGGATATTGAACCTGGAATTAATCCAACTTGATAGTCATGTATAATCCTTTTTATAAATTGTTAATTTCGGTTTGCTAATATTTTTGAGGATTTTCATCTGTATCATCATGGATATTGACCTGCAACTTTCTCTTTTCCTTGTAGTGATTTCATCTGGTTTTGGTATCAGGGTAATTATGGACTCTTAGGATGAGTTTGGAGTGTTCCATCCTCTTTACTTTTTTTGCAGTATTTTGAGAAGGATAGGTATTAGTCTTCCTTATATATTTGGTTGAATTCCTCTGTGAAGCTGTTCAGTCCAAGAGATTAATTTGTTAAACAACTATTGGGTCAATAAAGAAACCAAAAGAGAAATTAAAAATTATCTTGAGCTGAATGTAAATGGATAACAACATTACACAACTTGGAATACAGCAAAAGTAGTTCTAAGAGGGAAGTTTATTGTGATAAACACTACATTAAGAGAGAAAGTTCAGTTCAGTTCAGTCACTCAGTCATGTCTGACTCTTTGTGACCCCATGAACATACCAGGCCTCCCTGTCCATCACCAACTCCCGGAGTCCACCCAAACCCATGTGCATTGAGTTGGTGATTCCGTCCAACCATCTCATCCTCTGTTGTCCCCTTCTCCTCCTGCCCTCAATCTTTCCCAGCATCAGAGTCTTTTCAAATGAGTCAGCTCTTCGCATCAGGTGGCCAAAGTATTGGAGCTTCAGCTTCAACATCAGTCCTTCCAATGAACACCCAGAACTGATCTCTTTTAGGATAGACTGGTTGGATCTCCTTGGGATCCAAGGGACTTTCAAGAGTCTTCTCCAATACTACAGTTCAAAAGCATCAATTCTTTGGTGCTCAGCTTTCTTTATAGTCCAATTCTCACATCTATATATGACCACTGGAAAAACCATAGCCTTGACTAGACAGACCTTTGTTGGCAAAGTAATGTCTCTGCTTTTTAATATGCTGTCTAGGTTGGTCATAACTTTCCTTCCAAGGAGTAAGCATCTTTTAATTTCATGGCTGCAATCACCATCCGCAGTGATTTTGGAGCCCCAAAAAATAAAGTCAGCCACTGTTTCCCCATCTATTTGCCATGAAGTGATGGGACCAGATGCCATGATCTTCGTTTTCTGAATGTTGAGCTTTAAGCCAACTTTTTCACTCTCCTCTTTCACTTTCATCAAGAGGCTTTTTAGTTCCTCTTCACTTTCTGCCATAAAGGTGGTGTCATCTGCATATCTGAGGTTATTGATATTTCTCCCGGCAAACTTGATTCCAGCTTGTGCTTCCTCCAGCCCAGCATTTTTCATGATGTACTCTGCATATAAGTTAAATAAGCAGGGTGACAATATACAGCCTTGACATACTCCTTTTCCTATTTGGAACCAGTCTGTTGTTCCATGTCCAGTTCTAACTGTTGCTTCCTGACCTGCATACAGGTTTCTTAAGAGGCAAGTGAGGTGGTCTGGTATTCCCATCTCTTGAAGAATTTTCCAGAGTTTATTGTGACCCACACAGTCAAAGGCTTTGGCATAGTCAATAAAGCAGAAATAGATGTTTTTCTGGAACTCTCTTGTTTTTTCGATGATCCATCAGATGTTAGCAATTTGATCTCTGGTTCCTCTGCCTTTTCTAAATCCAGCTCAAACATGTGGAAGTTCACGGTTCATGTATTGCTGAAGCCTGGCTTGGAGAATTTTGAGCATTACTTTACTAGCGTGTGAGATGAGTGCAATTGTGGGGTAGTTTGAGCATTCTTTTGCATTGCCTTTCTTTGGGATTGGAATGAAAACTGACCTTTTCCAGTCCTGTGGCCACTGCTGAGTTTTCCAAATTTACTGGCATATTGAGTGCAGCACTTTCACAGCATAGTCTTTTAGGATTTGGAAATCATTAACAAACTAAAAAGACAAACTACTTTGTGGGAGAAATATTTGCAAATGATATAACCAATAAGTGATTAATATATAAAATTTATAAATAGCTCATGCAACTCAATGTAAAAAAGAATCCAGTTCAAAATTGTCAGATGATCTGAATAAAAATTTTCCAAAGGAGATATGTTGATGACAAATTGGCAAATGAAAAAAATACATAACATCACTAATCATCAGAGAGCTACAAATCAAAACCACAATGAATGTCACCTCACACCTGTAAGAAGAATATCATCAAAATGTCTATAAATGGCCAATGTTAGTGAGGATGTAGAGAAAAGGGAACCCTACTACACTGTTGGTGAAAATGTAAGTTGGTGTAACCAGTACAGAAAACAGTATGGAAGTTCCTCAAAAACTAAAAATAGAAATACCACATGACCCAGAAACCTCACTGCTGAGTATATAGCCAAAGAAAGCAAAAACACTGATTAAAAAAGATACTTGCACCCCAATATCCACAGCAACATTATTTATAATACAATAGCTAAGATATGGGAAAACTAAGTACTACTCAACATATCAGTTCAGTTCAGTCGCTCAGTCATGTCCAACTCTTTGTGACCCCATGAATTGCAGCATGCCAGGCCTCCCTGTCCATCACCAACTCCCGGAGTTCACCCAAACCCATGTCCATCGAGTCAGTGACGCCATCCAGCCGTCTAATCCTCTGTCGTCCCCTTCTTCTGCCCCCAATCCCTCCCAGCATCAGAGTCTTTTCCAATAAGTCAACTCTTTGCATGAGGTGGCCAAAGTACTGGAGTTTCAGCTTTAGCATCACTCAACATATATATATATATATATATATATATATATATATATATATGTTATATGTAAACAGTGTCTTTAATAAGTGATGCTATTTATATATAAACAATGTTGTATACACACACACACACATTTATATACATATATACACACAGTGTCTTTAATAAGTGGTGCTGGGGAAATGGGACAGCTATATGTAAATAATAAAATTAGAACAGTTTCTTGCACCATATAAAAAAATAAATTTATAATGTGTTATGAATGGGTCCCTGAAACCATAAAACTCCTAGAAGAGAACATAGGCTGAACAGATTTGACATAAATCACAGCAATATTTTCTTGGAATAGTCTGCTTGGAAAAAAAAATAAATAAATAAGCAAATGGGACTGACTTAAAAGACTCAACAAAACAAAAAGACAACCTATGATATAGGAGAAAGTACTTGCAAATAATATGATGAATAAAGAGTTAATATTCAAAATATACGAGCAACTCACACATCTCAAAAAAAAAAAAAAAAAAACTTGATTTTTAAATGGGCAGAAGACCAAAAATACAGTTTTCCAATGGAGATATACCTATGGCCAAGGGACCAATGAAAAGGTGTTCAACTAGAGAAATGCAAACCAACACATCAGTGAGATATCATCTTACACCGGTCAGAATTGCTATTGTCAAAGGTCTACAAATAACAAGTGTTGGTAAGGCTGTGGAGGAAAAGGACCCTGCTGCTGCTGCTAAGTCGCTTCAGACGTGTCCGACTCTGTGCGACCCCATAGACGGCAGCCCACCAGGCTCCCCCGTCCCTGGGATTCTCCAGGCATGAACACTGGAGTGGGTTGCCATTTCCTTCTCCAATGCATGAAAGTGAAAAGTGAAAGTGAAGTCGCTCAGTCGTGTCCGACTCTTTGTGACCCCATGGACTGCAGCCCACCAGGCTCCTCCGTCCATGGGATTTTCCAGGCAAGAGTACTGGAGTGGGGTGCCATAGCCTTCTCTGAAAGGGACCCTAGTACCCTGTATATTGGTGCAGCCCCTATGGAAAACATATGGCCTGCGTGCATGCTAAATTGCTTCAGTCCTGTCCAACTCTTTGTGACCCTATAGACTGCCGCCCGCCAGGTTCCTCTGTCCATGGGATTCTACAGGCAAGAATACTGGAGTAGGTTTCCATGCCTTCTCCAGGGGATCTTCTTGACCCAGGGATCAAACTTTCATTTCCTGCAACTCTAACATTGCAGGAAGATTCTTTACCGCTGAGCCACTGGGAAGCAAACAGTATGGAGGTTTCTCAAAGAAACAAAGTAGAACTACCATGTGATCCAGAAATTCCATTCATGGGTATATATCTGAAGACAGCAAAGCACTAATTTGAAAAGATATTTTCACCCCAGTGTCCATAGCAGCATTATTTGCAATAGCCAAGATATGGAAGCAACTTAAGTGTTCCTCAACAGGTAAGTGGATAAAGATGTGGTGTATATATGGAATGGAATATTACTCAGCAATTAAAAATTAAAATTTTGCCTTTGCAACAACATTGTTGGGCCTGGAGGATATTATGCTTAGTATTATGCTTTCTTAGACAAAGAAAGACAAATACCTATGTTACCACATATATGTGGAATCTAAAAAATAAAACAAAGAAATAAATATAACAAAACAGAAACATACAGATTGAACAATCTAGCAGTTCCCACTGGGGAGTGGGAAGAGGGAAGGGGCAATACAGGGGTAAGGGATTAAGAGGTAAAAACTACTATGTATAAAATACAAGTAAGTAAACTACAAAAATACATATACATCACAGGGAATATATAGCCAGTATTTTTTGTTTACTTAGAATGTAATCTATAAAAATACTGAATCACTATACTGCACTCCTGAAACAAATATTTATTTTGTAAATCATCTATACTTCAAATTTAAAAATTAATTTACTCAACTAAATTTATCCTAATCTTATTCAGTCCTGATTGTTTTTTCTCAGCATCCCTTTCTCATAAACCTTTTATAACTCAGATTATCTTCAGATTTTGTCCTATGCTTTGTGTATTTCTCTCTCTCTCTTTCATAACCTCTCTTTAGGACAAAATTATTTTCTTTCCTTTTAACAAAATACATTTCCATTCCTTATACATGTTTTTCCACACAAAGTTTTTTTAAAAAAACAATGGTAGTTTTGATTATATGTATTAGTTAGAATCCTTAACCTTTAAAACCTAAAATGAAAATTAAGAAGTATGCAATTATAAACTGTCTTTTACTTTAGCATTCTATGGATTAGAAACATTTTAAATGCTATTTATAATTTTTAAAAGCAAGCTTTCTTATAGAAAGCTTCTCAGTGTGGAACCAAGCATATTTATTAATAGCCATAAAAATAGTTTCTCTTTAAAAATAAAGCCTATGTTCCATAATTAATGTTTCAGTATCATTTTATCTGGGAATGATCTAAATATTCAATAAATCTCTAATATTTAACTTATCAAAATTCTAAAGTTTCAAGTTATCAAAAATCTGAAAAAAATTGTTTTTAAGTAGACATACCATTCAGATCAGATCAGATCAGTCGCTCAGTCGTGTCCGACTCTTTGCGACCCCATGAATCGCAGCACACCAGGTCTCCCTGTCTATCACCAACTCCCGGAGTTCACTCAGACTCACATCCATCGAATCAGTGATGCCATCCAGCCATCTCATCCTCTGTAGTCCCCTTCTCCTCTTGCCCCCAATCCCTCCCAGCATCAGGGTCTTTTCCAATGAGTCAACTCTTCGCATGAGGTGGCCAAAGTACTGGAGTTTCAGCTTTAGCATCATTCCTTCCAAAGAAATCCCAGGGCTGATCTTCAGAATGGACTGGTTGGATCTCCTTGCAGTCCAAGGGACTCTCAAGAGTCTTCTCCAACACCACAGTTCAAAAGCATCAATTCTTTGGCGCTCAGCCTTCTTCACAGTCCAACTCTCACATCCATACATGACCACTGGAAAAACCATAGCCTTGACTAGATGGACCTTTGTTGGCAAAGTGATGTCTCTGCTTTTGAATATGCTATCTAGGTTGGTCATAACTTTCCTTCCAAGGAGTAAGCGTCTTTTAATTTCATGGCTGCAGTCACCATCTGCAGTGATTCTGGAGCCCTGAAAAATAAAGTCTGACACTGTTTCCACTGTTTCCCCATCTATTTCCCATGAAGTGATGGGACCGGATGCCATGATCTTCGTTTTCTGAATGTTGAGCTATAAGCCAACTTATTCACTCTCCACTTTCACTGTCATCAAGAGGCTTTTGAGTTCCTCTGCACTTTCTGCCATAAGGGTCATGTTATCTGCATATCTGAGGTTATTGACATTTCTCCCTGCAATCTTGATTCCAGCTTGTGTTTCTTCCAGTCCAGCGTTTCTCATGATGTACTCTGCATATAAGTTAAATAAACAGGGTGACAATATACAGCCTTGATGAACTCCTTTTCCTATTTGGAACCAGTCTGTTGTTCCATGTCCAGTTCTAACTATTGCTTCCTGACCTGCAAACAAATTTCTCAAGAGGCAGGTCAGGTGGTCTGGTATTCCCATCTCTTTCAGAATTGTCCACAGTTTATTGTGATCCACACAGTCAAAGGCTTTGGCATAGTCAATAAAGCAGAAATAGATGTTTTTCTGGAACTCTCTTGCTTTTTCCATGATCCAGCGGATGTTGACAATTTGATCTCTGGTTCCTCTGCCTTTTCTAAAACCAGCTTGAACATGTGGAAATTCATGGTTCACGTATTGCTGAAGTCTGGCTTGAAGAATTTTGAGCATTCCTTTACTAGCATGTGAGATGAGTACAATTGTGCAGTAGTTTGAGCATTCTTTTGCATTGCCTTTCTTTGGGATTGGAATGAAAACTGACCTTTTCCAGTCCTGTGGCCACTGCTGAGTTTTCCAAATTTGCTGGCATATTGAGTGCAGCACTTTCACAGCATCATCTTTCAGGATTTGAAATAGCTCCACTGGAATTCCATCACCTCCACTAGCTTTGTTCATAGTGATGCTTTCTAAGGCCCACTTGACTTCACATTCCAGGAATCTAGCTCTATGTGAGTGATCACACCATCGTGATTATCTTGGTCATGAAGATCTTTTTTGTATAGTTCTTCTGTGTATTCTTGCCATCTCTTCTTAATATCTTCTGCTTCTGTTAGGTCCATACCATTTCTGTCCTTTATCGAGCCCATCTTCACATGAAATGTTCCCTTGGTATCTCTAATTTTCTTGAAGTGATCTCTAGTCTCTCCCATTCTATTGTTTTCCTGTATTTCTTTGCATTGATCACTGAGGAAGGGTTTCTTTTCTCTCCTTGCCATTCTTTGGAACTCTGCATTCAAATGCGTGTATCTTTCCTTTTCTCCTTTTTTCAGTTAGTTGGGAAAGCCACAACCAGCTGGTAGAAGCTATGTCCCTTATCTTTAGATCTGAAGGCTCTCATATGATATTTTCACTTTTATTCTGACAAATTGTTAATGTAACCAATTCAAGGAAAGATACCAGGTCAGCCCTTACCTAATCACCCAGTCAGAACCTTCCCAGTGTCTTTCAACTGGGGAATCCAGATACCTCTTCTTGAGTTTAAGTTCAAGGAAATCTATTTCTTGCAGTGAGGAGTTTATAACCACTGAATAAATCTCAGGATAATCATTCAAGACAAGAGATTTGAGGCCCAGAAGAAACCCTCCAGTCTGGACTTGCCAAGAAGATGGACAGACACAAGAAGCCCTTGCTGGTACCAAGGCTCTGGATACTCATAGGGTTCAGGCAAAGGAGAGAAGTCTGTTCTGTGTCCCTTCATGGTCTCCAAAAGTGTTAAAGAAAAACACACATGAGAGTTGTGAGTTTAGTTTTATTCAAGATCTTACTGAGGATTTTAGCCCAGAAGACAGCCTTTCAGTAACTCTGAGGGGACTGCTCTGAAGATAAAGCAGAAGGAGCCAGTATGTGTGTGTGTGTGTGTGTACATATACATATATATGTATATATATGATTTTTACCAGGGACTATGTGGAGCATAGTCCATACTAAATAAAAGTTTACTGCTAGTCACAAGGATAAAAATCTGTTAATGGTTTTAGTATATATTCTATGTATGGGATGATTCAAAAATCTAGGTTCATTAAAATTCCTTTTAGGGTGTACTACTGAAACTGCACTCCTTCTCAAATGGGACTCACACTCAGCCAAAACTCATATTGGAGCTTGAACCCATGGGCTGAGACTCAAACCCAGCCACACTCAGATAGGAGCTTGATCCCACAAGCTGGAGCTGAGGAGCAGACTTGAACCCACTACCTTTTCATTGAAACTGCTCACCTGGTGTCAGGACCTCCTGAAGCTCGGGTTCTTTTGTCTCACCACAGAAAGAATTCAGAGGGAGACAAGGCAATGGACAAAGAACGAGTATATTAGCATAGGATGCTTGCGAGAGATACAAGCAGTCAGGCAAGGGAGTGCAGCCCTGAGAACAATGAGGGCTACATTTTTATAATCAAAGGAAAAGAAAGGAGGGGGAGACCACCTTCTTTCTCATTTTGGGACAGACGTCAAGGGTTAAATCCTTAATTCTTCCTTTGACCATATATATGGTCTAACCAGGACTATCATGGCACTATTTAAATCATATATATATTAGCAGAAGTGTGGTAACATATGCTATGATGCCCCCTTTTGCCTAATTTCTTGCCCCTTTCACCTATATTCCTATCTTGGCTACATTCAAAAATGCAACTCCTCAAGGTCCATTAACTCCTTGACTTTATGTAACAAGATATAGACAGTATATCTATTGTCTTGTGCTTTAACTACATGTGTGGACTATGGCTTGGTTACCGGATTCTTTTATTGAGTGGTCATTAATTTACAATCTCCTAAACTTCCTTAAAGTTCCGTCTCTGTATTCAATCCCCTAGTGGGACTTTCAAACTACTATTTACTTATCCTACTCTATCTCTTATCACTATCCACCCATAGTTCCCTGACCAGGGGCTGAACCCACGCCCTGGTAGTGAAAGTGCTGAGTCCTAACCAATGGATTTCTAGGGATTTCCTAGAGTTACATATTTTGATTGAGATTTGATTTGTGGAACTTCTTTGCAACCCTTGGGACTGTAACCCACCAGGCTCCTCTGTCCATGGGTTTCTCCAGGAAAGAATACTGGAGAGGGTAGCCATGCATTCCTCCAGGGGATCTTCCTGACCCAGAGATCAAGCCCATGTCTCCTGCATTGGCAGGCATATTCTTTACCACCAGCACTGCCTGGGAAGACCATCCATACTTATCCATACTTACTATTTGGCAATAAAGAGTAATGAAGTTCTGGTACATTCTACAACATAGAAGAACCTTGAACTATGTGCTAAATTAAAGGATCTACTCAAAGAGACCACATTGTGTATGATTCCATTTATATGAAATATCCAGAATAGGCAAAACAGATAAATCATCAAAGCCATTTCCTGAGTCTGGGAGGTAAGGGCATTGGGAAGAAGTAGGAAGTGATTGATAATAAAGGAAGGGACATGGGTTTCTTCTCAGAGTGACAAAACTATTTTTAAATGATTAAGGTGACAACTGTATAACTCTATAAATATACTAAAGACCAACTGAATTGTGTACTTTCAATATGTGAATTATATCTCAACAAAGCTGCTTGATTAAAATACAAAATTGTCAGACACACAGACCAAGGTAGGGGGAATAAAAAGTTAATATTTATTGAGCACCTACTCAGTAGGTAATAGGTACTGTCACTCACACACACACACACACACACACACACACACACACACACCCCAATCTTTACAACAGCCATGCAGGGTAGTCATTATTAATCCCATTTACGGATGAGGGTATGCTCATCTTTCTACCATATTCTGACCACCTCCACACCGGCCACTCAGACGCTGGAGAGATAGTTTGCTGAGGAAAGTCTTCTTCATAGCGTTCTTCAGCTCCTCATTCCTGAGGCTGAATATGATGGGGCTCAGGAAAGGTGTGAGGACCGTGTAGGTGATGGCTATCAAGATGTTGCCTTGCTGAGAGTGGAGACCTGTGAGCTTGACATAGATGACAGAGGCGAAGCTATAGTGCACAACGACCACAGTCAGATGAGACGCACACGTGGAGAAGGCTTTGTGCCGGCCCTCGGCGGAAGGGATCCTCAAGATGGCGGCCACGATGAAGGCGTAAGAGAGCAGGATGAGGAGAAAGCAACCCAACAAGACCATGCTACAGACTAGGCCCACGCCCAGGGCCACTCCCAGTACATTGTTTCCACAAGCTAACTTCATTAGCGGAGGCACGTGGCAGAAAAAATGGTGAACCTCATTGAGACCACAGAAGGGGAGGTGGAAAACAGCAGATGTCACCAGCAACCCCATGACTGAGCCTCCAGCCCAGGACCAGGCCACCAGGCAGGCGCAGCCTCGGGGGCTCATGAGCACGTTGTAGCGCAGGGGGTGGCAGATGGCCACGTAGCGGTCGTAGCCCATGACGGTGAGCAGGAAGGAGTGGGTGAAGCCAAACGTGAAGGAGAAGAACATCTGGCTGGCACAGGCCGTGAAAGAGATGGAGCGGTCAGTAGAGAGCAGGTCGGCCAGCATGCGCGGGATGATGGCGAAGGTGTAGAGGACCTCAGAGATGGAGAGGGCGCACAGCAAGAGGTACATGGGGGTGTGGAGGCTGCGCTCGCTCCAGATGGTGGCCATGATGAGCAGGTTCCCCAGCAGCGTGAACAGGTACATCAGCAGGAACAGAAGGAAGAAGACGGGCAGGAGATGCTGAGGGAAGGTGGAGAAGCTGATGAGGATGAATTCAGACACGGAGGTGTAGTTTAGCCCCAACATGGCAGCATACCTGCTTGAGGAGAGAGTGAAGACCCAGTGGGAAGGAATTTAGAGGCTGTAATGAGCCCTACCTGGGAAGACTTCCTGGAGAGGCTCATTAATCTCTCCAAGCCATGTTTAATCCATCTGCAAAATGGTGTTCATAATAATGATAGTGCATCTTAAGTGCCCTAACACACATACTGCCACATAGCAAGAACTTAATTTAAAAAATACTGATAATAACAATAAGACTACTATTATTACTATAATTAACTCCATGCAGGACCACCCCCACCATGCTCTTCTGTCTTTGAGCATGCTGGTTGCTCTGTGCTTATCCCCATCTTCATGAGACCAACTCCTTCCTAAATTTGAAGGTCAGGCTACCCCCTAATTTCAACTTTCCGCTAGAAGCCAACTGTCCCCTACCATATGGAAAGGACTTAGGCTCAGTTTATCTCTCATCAACCGTACTTACCAGCTCACCTGGAAAAGGAGTAATATTCCTTTTCCCATAGAGCATCTGTGGTGCTTAAATGAGGTAATGGACCTTAAAGCTCTTAGCTACTACTGCTGTGTGGTCTAACTTGCATGAGTCCCTCACAGGACGTTGTCCTGACTGACATCACAATAAAGTCCTGTTCTCTGATCCCCGCTGGGCTGTCTTTCTCTGGTCACTTCCCAGTGCTATTCTCTGAAGCTCCCTGCCTCTCTTCAACTTCTATGCCACTCTCCTGTCAATAACCTTATGCTTATAAGGTTAACCAGGCACCTGCTCCATCAGCTGTACTTCTATCACTCCCTCTGGTTCTCTCTCTCCCTCTGGTTCTCTCTCTCTCTCTGCCACAAGCAAGGTTGATGCAAAATAAAGTACTTTGAAAAACTGGAAAGTGCATTAGTGAATGAGTGGATGAACAAAATGAGCTATATCACTACAATGGAATACCATTTAGCCACACAAATGAATAAAGAACTGATACATACTACTACATGGGTGACCCTTAAAGAATTTATGCTGAGTGACCATTTACAATAGCTAGGACATGGAAGCAACCTAGATGTCAATCGACAGATGAATGGATAAAGAAGTTGTGTTACATATATACAATGGAATATTACGCAACTGTGAAAAGGAATGCATTTGAGTCAGTTCTAATGAAGTAGATGAACCTAGAGCATATTATACAGAATGAAGTAAGTCAGAAAGAGAAAGATAAATATCATGTATTAATGCATAATGGCACCCCACTCCAGTACTCTTGCTTGGAGAATCCCATGGACGGAGGAACCTGTTAGGCTGCAATCTATGGAGTCGCTAAGAGTCGGACATGACTGAGCGACTTCACTTTCACTTTTCACTTTCATGCATTGGAGAAGGAAATGGCAACCCACTCCAGTGTTCTTGCCTGGAGAATCCCAGGGATGGGGGAGCCTGGTGGGCTGCCGTCTGTGGGGTCGCACAGAGTTGGACACGACTGAAGTGACTTAGCATAGCATGGAATCTAGAAAGATAATACTGATGATTCTACTTTTAGAGGGCACCAGAGGAGATGCAGACATAAAGAACAGATTTTAGACACAGTGAGGGAAGGAGAGGATGGGATGATTTGAGAGAATAGCATTGAAACATGTATATTATTATATGTAAAATAGATAGCCAGTGGTAATTAGCTGTGTAAGGCAGGAAATGCAAATCTGGCTCTCTGTGATAACCTAGAGGGGTGGAGTGGGGAGAGAGGTACAAGGAAGGTTTAAGAGACCAGGGACATATGTCTACCTAAGACTGGTTCATGTTGATATATGGCAGAAACCATCACAATATTGTAAGTAATCATCCTCCAATTAACAATTAAAATTTTTAAAAAGAATTTATGCTGAGTGAAAGAGTCCTGTAACAAAAGACCACACATCATTGTATGATTCCATTTATTTAAAATATCAAGAATAGTAAACACATTAAGATAGAAAACAGGTTAGTGGTTGCCAGGGAATAAGGACAGGTTTAGTGGTGAGTGATTGTTAATGGGTTCAAAATTTCCTTTTGGGGTGATGAAATGTCTTGGACCTAAATGAAAGTGATCAGTTTAGTTCAGTTCAGTCACTCAGTTGTGTTCGACTCTTTCTGACCCCATGAACTGCAGCACACCAGGCCTCCCTGTCCATCACCAACTCCCAGAGTTCACCCAAACTCATGTCCATTGAGTTGGTGATGCCATCCAACCATCTCATCCCCTGTCATCCCATTCTCCTGCCTTCAATCTTTCCCAGCATCAGGGTCTTCTCAAATGAGTCAGCTTTTTGCATCAGGTGCCAAAAGTATTGAAGTTTCAGCTTCAACATCAGTCCTTCCAATGAACACTCAGGACTAATCTCCTTTAGGATGGACTGGTTGGATCTCCTTGCAGTCCAAGGGACTCTCAAGAGTCTTCTCCAACACCACAGTTCAACAGAATCAATTCTTCTGTGCTCAGCTTTCTTCACAGTCCAACTCTCACATCCATACATGACTACTGGAAAAACCATAGCCTTGACTAGATAGACCTTTGTTGGCAAAGTAATGTCTCTGCTTTTTAATATGCTGTCTAGGTTGGCCACCTCATGCGAAGAGTTGACTCATTGGGAAAGACTCTGATGCTAGGAGGGATTGGGGGCAGGAGGAGAAGGGGATGACAGAGGATGAGATGGCTGGATGGCATCACTGACTCGATGGACGTGAGTCTGGGTGAACTCCAGGAGTTGGTGATGGACAGGGAGGCCTGGCGTGCTGCGATTCATGGGGTCACAAAGAGTCAGACACTACTGAGCGACTGAACTGAACTAGGTTGGTCATAACTTTCCTTCCAAGGAGTAAGTGTCTTTCTATTTCATGGCTGCAATCACCATCTGCAGTGACTTTGGAGCCCATAAAAATAAAGTCTGACACTGTATCCCCACCTATTTCCCATGAAGTGATTGGGCCGGATGCTATGATCTTAGTTTTCTGAATGTTGAGCTTTAAGCCAACTTTTTCACTCTCCACTTTCACTTTCATCAAGAGGCTTTTTAGTTCCTCTTCACTTTCTGCCATAAAGGTGATGTCATCTGCATATCTGAAGTTATTGATATTTCTCCCAGAAATCTTGATTTCAGCTTGTGCTTCTTCAAGCCCAGTGTTTCTCATGATGTACTCTGCATATAAGTTAAATAAGCAGGGTGACAATATACAGCCTTGACGTACTCCTTTTCCTATTTGGAACCAGTCTGTTGTTCCATGTCCAGTTCTGACTGTTGCTTCCTGACCTGCATACAGATTTCTCAAGAAGAGGGTCACGTGGTCTGGTATTCCCATCTCTTTTAGAATTTTCCACAGTTTATCGTGATCCATGCAGTCAAAGGCTTTGGCATAGTCAAGAAAGCAGAAATAGATGTTTTTCTGGAACTCTCTTGCTTTTTCCATGATCTAGAGGATGTTGGCAATTTGATTTCTGGTTCCTCTGCCTTTTCAAAAACCAGCTTGAACATCTGGAAGTTCACAGTTCACGTATTGTTGAAGCCTGGCTTGAAGAATTTTGAGCATTACTTTACTACTATATGCCACTGCCACCAAGTCGCTTCAGTCGTGTCCGACTCTGTGCGACCCCATGGGCTGCAGCCTACCAGGCTTCTCTGTCCATGGGATTCTCCAGGCAAGAACACTGGAGTGGGTTGCCATTTCCTTCTCCTTACTAGCATATGAGATGAGTGCAATTGTGTGGTAGTTTGAGCATTCTTTGGCATTGCCTTTCTTTGGGATTGGAATGAAAATTGACCTTTTCCAGTCCTGTGGCCACTGCTGAGTTTTCCAAGTTTGCTGGCATATTGAGCGCAGCACTTTCACAGCATCATCTTTCAGGATTTGAAATAGCTCCACTGGAATTCCATCACCTCCACTAGCTTTGTTCATAGTGATGCTTTCTAAGGCCCACTTGACTTCACATTCCAGGATGGAGGTGACAGTCCCACAATATTGTCAATTTCTTAAATGCCACTGAATTGTGCCATTTAAAATGGTAAAACTGTGGAAAAAATTATAAAATCTGTGCACCATTGGTGGCATTGTAAAAGAGTACAACAACTGTGAGAAACAGTATGGATATTCCTCATAAAATTAAAATTAGAACTACTTTATTCATTTATGGATGTGAGAGTTGGACTGTAAAGAAAGCTGAGCACTGAAGAATTGATGCTTTTGAACTGTGGTGTTGGAGAAGACTCTTGAGAGTCCCTTGGACTGCAAGGAGATCCAACCAGTCCATCCTAAAGGAGATCAGTCCTAGGTGTTTATTGGAAGGACTGATGCTGAAGCTGAAACTCCAATACTTTGGCCACCTCATGTGAAGAGTTGACTCATTGGAAAAGACCCTGATGCTGGGAGGGATTGGGGGCAGGAGGAGAAGGGGACGACAGAGGATGAGATGGCTGGATGATCACCGGCTCGATGGACATGAGTTTGGGTAAACTCCGGGAGTTGATGATGGACAGGGAGGCCTGGCGTGCTGCGATTCATGAGATCACAAAGAGTCGGACACGACTGAGTGACTGAACTGAACTAAACTGAACTGTTCATAGCAGCACTGGTCACAATAGCCATGAGGCAGAAGCAACCCAAATGTTCATCCTTGGATGAATGGTAAGCAAAATGTGGTCTATCCCTCTAATGAAATATTATTCAGCTTTAAAAGGAAGAAAGTGTCATGATATGCTACAACATGAATGAACCTCAGCAATATTATGCTAAGTGGAATCAGCCAATTCTCCCCAAAAGAAGTCCTGTATGATTCCACCGTATGAGGTCTCTAAAGTAGTCAAATTCAGAGAAATACAATGTAGAATTGCAGTTTCCAAGGGCTGCGGGGAGAGGAAATGGGGAGTTTTTGTTTAACAGGTTTAGAGTTTTAGTTTTGCAAGATGAAAAAACATCTGGAATTCTGCCACAACACAATATGAATAGATTTAACCCTAACAAACTGCATACTTAAATATAGTTTTCTTTTTTGCAGCAAAAAAGAAAAAAAAATTGCAGTACTGATACCTGCTACAACTTGGATGAAACTTGTAAACATACTATGTGGAAAAAGCCAAGCTCAACTTTGCAAAATATGTGACCAGCAAACCTGTAGGAACAAAACGCAGAATAAAGGTTGCCAGGGGTCAGGAGCAGGGCAGATGGGGCATGACAGCTAAAGAGAAGAGAACAAGGTTTCCTTTGGGGTAATGACAATATTTTATAACTAGACACAAATAATGGTTGCACAGTGTGAATGTACTAAATGGCACTGAAATGTACACTTTAAAATGGTTAATTTTTGGTATGTGAATTTCACCTCCATTTTTTTATAGAGTAAAATGATCCTCCTTCAGCTCACTTGTACCTCTGCACTACCTCCTCACAGCCCAGCTGGTCCCCAGAAAGGGAGAGAGAGAGCCTCAGAGTGCCCTGAGGCCAGCCCTGAGCCAAGAGAGAGAACGCACCTTTTCTGGTTCAGCGGCCCTCCTCTTGCTCTGGACAGCCTGTGAGCCTCCACCTAGGCATGAGTGAGACAGAAGGTGAGGCCCCTTAGGACAGCTCTCCTGAAATGTGGGCACCTTCCTGTCCTTACAGAGCTGGTCCGTGTGCCCCTGTCTCACACACACTACACACAGGTGTCCCCACACCTCCACATGACTGCCTTCCACCACTCATGTCTCCCCTCAACACTCAGTACCTTAGGCTTTTTCTTCTGCAAGCAAATATGCATGCGGCAGTCTGACTGCACCTGGGTCATGCAAAGATCTGTGCACTTCTAGAGATGCAGAGACCGCACACTCGAGAATGGACCTGCCCCTGCAGAGACACAGTCTGCACACCCAGCAGTGCACTCAGACTCACAGTCTCACAGCTTGATGCTGCTAAGAAGATGACTAATGCCTGTGTTACCAATAGGCACCTTGAACTCTGACATCTGTGTGACAGCCATAGTGTCCCTAATGGCTCAGATTGTAAAGAATCTGCCTGCAATGCAGGAGACCCGGGGTCAACCCCTGATTTGGGAAGACCCCCAGAGAAGGAAATGGCAACCCACTCCGGTATTCTTGTCTGGCGAATCCCATGGACAGAGGAGCCTGGCTGGCTATACTCTATGCTGTTGCAAAGAGTCAGACAAACTAAGTGAATAACACTTTCCCTTTTTTTCATGAGTTCCAGTGGAGGATTCAAGAGTAAGGAGCCTTTCCTCAGGCACGTCTTGCCCTGAAATTTGTTCAGCTGGGTTCCTGATACTAAGATCCACAGGGAACACTCCTGTTACCCACCCCCTGTCCAGGGC
Organism: Bos indicus x Bos taurus; assembly: GCF_003369695.1. Classification (NCBI taxonomy): domain Eukaryota; kingdom Metazoa; phylum Chordata; class Mammalia; order Artiodactyla; family Bovidae; genus Bos; species Bos indicus x Bos taurus. Next base: position 103,391,188 of record NC_040082.1, read on the forward strand.
GTACATCACCTCGTCCAGGAAGGCATCCAGGGGTGCCCACTCCACTTTATTGGCAGCCACCAGACGCTCTAAAGAGGTAGCAGAGGAGGCCTTGGGCCCCCTCACTCACACAGGGAGCTCAGAAGGAAGTGGGTGGGGCAGAAGGTTGCTCCCTCACTTTATCCCCTTCTTCTCCAGAGACACGTTCTGAAGGCATCCCAGGGGAGCCTGGTACAGGATGCAGGAGGGGCTCCCTCAGGGCCCAGAGTCAGGTCGGAGCCTTGGGGGCACTTCTGGACACACCAGGCTCCTCTGGGATCAACCCACAGAGGTACAATCAGTCTGCAACCTTCCCTGACAGCCTTGTGTACTCTGCTGGTGTTGCAGAAACCAGTAATCAAGAAACCAAGCACCGCACTCGGAGAGTTGGAGAACTCAGGTTTTTAAGCCGGCGGGCCCAGAGGAGTTAACACTCCAAGCTCTGAGCCCCTAACAAAGGGGTTACAGAGTTTTTGTAGACAGACTAGGGTGAGAAACACTAGCTGCTAACAGGCTGGTTTAAACTAAAGGGTTTCACACACGTGGAAACAGCAGTCAAGATGGGGAGGGGCATGCCTGACCTTTACACAAACAGGCATGATTAAGCAGGCTTGCAGGGCCTGGGCAATTTCAAAGAGCAAGAAAAGGGTGAGTGAGATAAGCTCCAGTTTGTAGTACTTTAAGTCCCCACTTTCTGAGACTACTTTGCAAGGAGCAAGCTGAGTTACAGAGGCAGAACAAACAGGAGGTTATGTACAATTTTAACTTTTCCTCTTCACTGGGAGCTGGGCTATTCTGTGGCACCAAAAGGGGATGATTAGGTTGAGAGATAGATGTGACAAGACTGCCCCAACTAGACCAGGGAAGGAATAGAAAAGAAGTAGGTGCCCCTCCCCTAATCTCTCAACCCAGGGGCTCCTTCCCTTCTTGGGAGGGTCCAGTGTGGACCTTGCAGCTCAAAAGGCCAAGACCATCCACACCCCACATAAGGCACCGCTGGGCCATCCCAGATGACAGCACAAAGCTCCAAGACCATACTTGCATGGACTTTGGTGGGGAAATTCTGGCTCCCAGCTACAGGGAGTGTGCCAACAGAGAGACTAATGTCTGACCTCTGTGGGAAGGAGAGGGGCTAGGTCAAGAATGGAATCTCTAAAGCATGAACTTGCTCTGGACCTAGGCCCTTGAAACTGAAGGACTGGAGAGGGAAGAAACAGACAGTGTCAGGCCCTGACAGCCATGAACAACCGGGCTTCCAGGTTGTTGGGCTAAAATGCAGCTCAGTGTTTTCTCTCTTCCCATTTTCCACCTTCTCATTTCCAAGACCGCAGCCTGGTTGGTGAAAGCACATAGAACCTGGAGGACAGCATCAACCCATGTATTAGTGTCCTAGGGCTGATAAAATGAATGATCACAAACTCGGTAGCTTAAAGGTGTGCACACATGTGCTCAGTCATGTCTGACTCTCTGTGACCCCATGGACTATAGCCCACCAGGCTCCTCTGTCCATTGGGTTCTCCAGGCAACAATACTGGAGTGGGTTGCCATTTCCTACTCCAGGAGGGCTTCCTGACCCTGGGATCGAACCTGAGTCTTCTGTGTCTCCTGCATTGGCAGATTTATTCTTTACCACTGAGCTACCGGGGAAGCCCCAGAAATTTGTTGTCTTCCAGTTCTGGAGGCCAGAAGTCCAAAATCGAGGTTTTGGCAGAGATGCTTCTTCTGGAAGCTCTGAAGGAGAATATGTTCCATGCCTCCCTCCTAGTGGCTGCTGGCAACACTCAACTGCATCAATGCAATCTCTGCCTATGTCTTCACCTGGACTTCTCCTTGTGTCTCTGCAGGTCTCCTCTTTTATAAGGACAAAAGTCATTAGAGTCCACACAAAACTGAGGATGATTTCATTTTGAGGTCCTTAAATAATTACATCTTCAGAGGCTCTATTTCCAAGTGAGGTCACATTCCAGGTGCCAATTGGGCATGAGTTTCTAAGTCACTCAATCCTAAAGAAAATCAACCCTGTATATTCATTGGAAAGACAGATGCTGAGGCTGAAGCTCCAATACTTTGGCCACCTGAAGTGAAGAGCTGACTCGTTGGAAAAGATCCTGATGTTGGGAAAGCGTGAAGGCAGAAGGAGAAGGGGGCAACAGAGGATGGGATGGTTGAATGACATCACTGATGCAATGGACATGAGTTTGAGCAAACTCTGGGAGATGGTGAAGGACAGGGAGGCCTGGTGTACTGCAGTCCATGGGGTCACAAAGAGTCAGACACAATCTAGTGACTGAACAACAGCATTTTAACCCGCAATAGTATCCTTCATGATATAGTTCTCTGTTTCAGGCCTTATCTCTACATTCACTTCTAAACAAAAGTAGAGGAATCCTGCTAAACTAACCAGATAACATCCTTCCTCTGCTTAGAACCAGCCATGGCTCCCTGGTGCCCAGATGCTTCTCTGCATTCTACAGGGTCCTGTGCAGTCTGGTCCTTGTTAGCTTCCCCAGTTCACAATCTCAACTCCCTCCCCCTCATTCAATGTAGCGCTCTCACTTCATATCTCTAGTCGAAAATGAAATTCAGTTTTGAATTTGCCAGATTCTCTCTCACCCCAGGGACCCGGGCATACCTCACCCTTCATTCTCCTCTACCTCAATCAACTGGTCTCAGATTACATGTCACCTCTTACAGGAAGCCTTCCATGATAGCACCAAAGCTGACCAGATAAGGTGCCTTTCTGTCACCTAGCTTCCCCTGGAGTCCCCTATCATAATGTGGTGTTGTTGCCTGGTTATGGGTCAGAGTCTCCCATGAGAGTGGGAATTCCTGAGGGCAGGGTTTGTGTCTCGCTGGTTTCATGTTGTTTTGCCAAAACTCAGAAGCTTTCTGCACATAGTAAATATTCAATAAATATGCATTTAAGCAAAAAATGAATGAAGGACAGCACAGTGCCCTTCGGACTTTATCATGTAGGCAGGGGGATGAGGAAGTGCCATTTAAACTGAACTTAAAAGGATGAACAAGAGTCCTTGGGTACATGGTGTCAGGGAGGGAATCCCAGGCTCAGGAACCATCCTGAGCAAAACCATGGAGAGATGCTCAGAATTGGGTTAGAGGAGTCAGAGAGATCTGGCTGGAGCCAAATTGTGACAGCAACTGAGAACACCCGTCCAGCCCCCAGGGAGAGAGTGGGCTGGAAGGAGAGGTCAGGAGAGGACCAGGGCAGCTAGATGGCATGGGCAGTACTTTCCACTAAGCTGTACCCCCTGGGACAGCAAGAAGACCCAGGATTTGAGGGAATTTCCCTGACACTGCACATATCACTAAAGAACAGCAGAGGGACAGATGTTCAGCTAAGAAGTGGAGCCAGGACTTGAGGAAAAGATTCTTTCTTATTGCATCTGTGTGACCAGAGATAAGGAAATGGACTAGAGTCACGGAATGGGGTCAATACTAAGCCTGGAGATGGAATGTGGGAAATCAAGGTCACAGTGAAGCTGCAGCTTGCAATCTTGCCTGGAGAGGGCACTGTGACTAGGACATGTGGCTTGGCCTCTTTGGCCTCATTCTCTCTTTTGTAAACGGGGCTGAATTATACAGATGAGAGACACAATGCGTGTAAGGACGTTGGTTTGTAGGCACTTGGTGGAGGTGACCTCCCCTCCCTCTACTCTCATATAGAGCTTTTTCTTTAACTGTGGAGAGGAACCTAATGGGCTACTGTCTACGGGGTCGCACAGAGTCGGACACGACTGAAGCGACTTAGCAGCAGCAGCAGCAGCTCTTCTTTCATTTGGCTCACAGATATTTGCTGAGCACCCACTATGTGCCAAGCATGATGTGGCCAGTAGAGAAACAATGATAAGTAACCAAACTCCATTTGAACCACAACCTGGTAGCTTTATTCAGCTTTTCTCCCAGGCAGGACCATTCTCCACTTGGATGATCAATAAATATTAGTTCAAGTTATTTTATTCCCCAAATATTTCCCAGCCCCTGCTGTGTGCCAGAACCTGTGCTTACAGCTACCCATGAGGGTTGGGTCAGATCCATCACTCCTTCAACTTCTCCAATACGGAAACTCCTTAAAAAACTAGGAATAAAAATGAAAACTATCATATGACCCAGCAATCTCACTACTGGTTATACACCCTCAGGAAATCATAATTGAAAAAGTCACATGTACCCTAATGTTCATTGTAACACTATGTATATTAGCTAGGACATGCAAACAAGCTAGATGTCCATCAACAGATGAATGAATAAAGAAATTGTAGTACATATAGACAGTGGAATATTACTTAGCTATAGAAAGCAATGTATTTGAATCAGTTCTAATGAAGTGGATGAACCTAGAGCAGAGTGAAGTGAATAAGAAAGAGACAAATATCATATAAAACACATGTGTATGGTAGCTAGAAAGATAATATTGATAATCCTACTTTTAAAAGACAGCAAAGGAGTCACAAACATAGAGAACAGACTTATGGTCACCGTGGGGAAGGAAGAGGGTGGGATGACTTGAGAGAGTAGTATTAAAATATATACATGACCGTATGTAAAGAGGATAGCCAGTGGGAATTTGCTGTATGACACAGGGAACCCAAAGCCAGGGCTCTGTGACAGCCTAGAAGGATGGAATGGGGAGGGAGGTGGGAGGGAGGTTCGAGAAGGCGGAGACATATGTATACCTATGATGGACTCATGTTGATGTATTGTTGTACATCACAATATTGTAAAGCAATTATCCTCCAATTGAAAATAAAATTTTGTCAGTTGCTTCGTTTGCTATTATTTTCTCCCATTCTGAAGGCTGTCTTTTCACCTTGCTAATACTTTCCTTTGATGTGCAGAAGCTTTTAAGGTTTATTAGGTCCCATTTGTTTATTTTCGCTTTTATTTCCAATATTCTGGGAGGTGGGTCACAGAGGATCCTGCTGTGATGTATGTCAGAGAGTGTTTTGCCTATGTTCTCCTCTAGGAGTTTTATAGTTTCTGGTCTTACGTTTAGATCTTTAATCCATTTTGAGTTTATTTTTGTGTATGGTGTTAGAAAGTGTTCTAGTTTCATTCTTTTACAAGTGGTTGACCAGATTTCCCAGCACCACTTGTTAAAGAGATTGTCTTTAATCCATTGTATATTCTTGCCTCCTTTGTGAAAGATAAGGTGTCCATATGTGCATGGATTAATAGCAGATGAAGCAACTGACAAACAACTATTCTCAAAAATATACAAGCAACTCCTACAGCTCAACTCCAGAAAAATAAATGACCCAATCAAAAAATGGGCCAAAGAACTAAATAGACATTTCTCCAAAGAAGACATACAGATGGCTAACAAACACATGAAAAGATGCTCAACATCACTCATTATCAGAGAAATGCAAATCAAAACCACTATGAGGTACCATTTCACACCAGTCAGAATGGCTGCGATCCAAAAGTCTACAAATAATAAATGCTGGAAAGGGTGTGGAGAAAAGGGAACCCTCTTACACTGTTGGTGGGAATGCAAACTAGTACAGCCACTATGGAGAACAGTGTGGAGATTCCTTAAAAAACTGGAAATAGAACTGCCTTATGATCCAGCAATCCAACTGCTGGGCATACACACTGAGGAAACCAGAAGGGAAAGAGACACGTGTACCCCAATGTTCATCGTAGCACTGTTTATAATAGCCAGGACATGGAAGCAACCTAGATGTCCATCAGCAGATGAATGGATAAGAAAGCAGTGGTACATATACACAATGGAGTATTACTCAGCCATTAAAAAGAATACATTTGAATCAGTTCTAATGAGGTGGATGAAACTGGAGCCTATTATACAGAGTGAAGTAAACCAGAAGGAAAAACACCAATACAGTATACTAACGCATATATATGGAATTTAGAAAGATGGTAACAATAACCCTGTGTACTAGACAGCAAAAGAGACACCAATGTGTAGAACAGTCTTATGGACTCTGTGGGAGAGGGAGAGGGTGGGAAGATTTGGGAGAATGGCATTGAAACATGTAAAATATCACGTATGAAAAGAGATGCCAGTCCAGGTTTGATGCACGATACTGGATGCTTGGGGCTAGTGCACTGGGACGACCCAGAGGGAGGGTATGGGGAGGGAGAAGGGAGGAGGGTTCAGGATGGGGAGCACATGTATACCTGTGGTGGATTCATTTTGATATTTGGCAAAACTAATACAATTATGTAAAGTTTAAAAATAAAATAAAATTTAAATTAAAAAAAAAGAAAAGAAAATTTTAAAAAAAGAGAAGAATATTCTCCACCCACTTTCCTCCACTGCACCACGCCCTTGAATTAATGACTGTGCTGGCAGTTCTCATGCATATTCAGCCTGACTCCTAATATATGAATCTGACAGATACCCTTTATTTTTTGTGGCAATTTAATTATCAATGGATTTCCTTTTTAGGGATCTTTTTATCTTGAGTTTGTTGCATCTGCATTGTATTTGTCTTGCAGTATCTGAATGACTTAGGCACTTCCCTATCTCCATCTCTTGTCCAGAACCTCTTAGAAATGAGATCTGAGTCCCACTGATCTTTTACATCTAGCACATACTACATATACCATAAATTTTATAGGATAAAATCCCCACCAAGCCCGGACCGTTAAGTAGAGTTGAAGAGCTCTTCAATTTCTTGGTCATCGACTTGCTCAGGAGATGCCTTCTTTTCTGAGGCTGTGCAATGGTAGATAGAAGAAGGAAATCTCATACTTGATTTGCTCTTTAATAACTATGAAAAATCAGAACTGGTCACCCTTGCAGGATAGTTTGATAAGCATGACCAACCTCAGTACCTAAAGACTGTACCTAACTCTTATCTCCAGCACAGAGGAAGTCAGCCCCAGCACCCGTGTGCTCAACAGATGTGTATGAAACATCTGAGCCCATCTCTGGGGAGACCACAGTGACCAGGACAGGGATACCTGCTCTTGTGGACCTTACAGGGGAGAGAAGAAGTAGCTGACAGATAACTGCATTTGGACAAGAAGGAAAAGTGGGAGGAAGGGAAGGCTCAGTGACCACATCCATAGAGAGCGGGGCAGGCTAGGGGGAGGCTTCACAGAGAAGGTGGCATTTCAATAAGACTTTCTGCTCAAGAGGGAGAGGGAAGGAGGCACTAGCAGAGGGACTAGCATGTGCAAAGGACCTCAGGTGGGAAAATCAGTGTCCATTTGAGGAACAGAATAACAGCAAGAAGGGGAAGTGGTTCCTAGTGGCCTAAGGATACTGGCAGGGGGCTGAATAAAAGGACCTTACTCCCTACTCCCAACAGCCACAAGATAAGACTCATTTGTACAGGGGATGCTGATTATGACACACACATACACAAGGGCAGGTGGGTTCCTGTAAGGCCCACCACACCTGAAAATGAACCTGAAAATGAAATTAGGGGACAGCCATTTGTGTTTCAGAAGGATTTTGCAGCTCACAGAACTTCCATAGGTCTATAATGAAACAGTTATTTGCTTGTTTCTTTAGCAAGTACTACTGAGCATCTGTTAATTGCCAGCCTGTGGAAACACAATGATGAGCAAGTCTAGAGTGGTCCTACCTTTTGGACCTGGCCAGAATAACAGAGGGAAGAGGGGAGTTGTTGAACAAGAATTTATATCAAAAAGTGCAGTAAACATTATTATTGAGGAAGTAGAGCTGCCATGGCACCCCACTCCAGTACTCTTGCCTGGAAAATCCCATGGACGGAGGAGCCTGGTGGGCTGCAGTCCATGGGGTCACTAAGAGTCGGACACGAATGAGCGACTTCACTTTCACTTTTCACTTTCATGCATTGGAGAAGGAAATGGCAACCCACTCCAGTGTTCATGCCTGGAGAATCCCAGGGACGGGGGAGCCTGGTGGGCTGCCATCTCTGGGGTCGCACAGAGTCGGACACGACTGAAGTGACTTAGCAGCAGCAGCAGCAGAAGCTGTAGCTCCCAGAGGTATTCGACACTAACTTCTTTGTGAACTTTGTGTTCTGCAGCTCAGGGTACCATGGTGTACGTTGGAGCATTTGTCTGGAGCTCTGGAATTTCTGTGCCTTGGGGAAGAGAAGGTCATCTTCAATTCCCAATTAAATCTCTTGGCTGCCAGTCAAAGTTTGGGCTTAAAACTAAGCAGGAAAACTATCTGGGGACCATTCCTCTAGAGTGGGATGGACCTGTGGCCTTCTCTGCACCTTGGCTCTCTGATCTATGCATCCAACCTCATCTGCGTCAGCTCAGTACCTGAATCTTAGAGACTTTAAAACATTTTTCAACAGGTGAAATGGGGATGAGAATTGTGTGTCAACTTTCAATGAGCCCCTAGGAGTCACAGAATATCCCTTGGCTTACTTACTAATGAAACTTGTAATTAGAGCCCAGGGAATGTTATGCCATAGTAGATTTCAGTAGGCTGTGCAGAGCAAGTGTTTTCCTCTCTTTGTTCCCTGCAGAAAGGATACCCAAGTGCCTTCGTTGATGAGAACTAGGGGGTGGGGCTGGAGGTGGCGGGTTCAAATGGGATCTACCAATTGCCTGCTGTGAGAGACCTGTGCCATCATTTCAACTCCATTTCTAGGGCTTTTTTTGTTTGTTTTCTTAAACAGGGACAAGCTGACTGCCCGTGAGAATTGTTCATTTCTCTCCATACTCTTAAAAAGAGATCAATAGCCAAGACTTGGATAACTTGATGCTTCAGGGCAATGACTCACATCAGAGAGATGCAAGTTCAAACCCTGGCCCATCCAATTTCTTGCTGTGTGATATTCATGAATTAACTTCTCTGATCTTTTATCTACAAATGTTGTTGTTCAGTAGCTCAGTCATGTTCAACTCTTTAGCACTTCACTTTACATACCATATTTAGTTCAAGGTAAAGAGCTTGAGTGCTGGGGTAGTGTTTTGGAACTTCAAAGGGAAGGAGGACAATTCACATAAAGATGGAAAAACAAATGTTTGGTAAACAAGTATTTACTGGGCCCAGAAGAAACGAGGGGATCCAAGACGAACTTTGATCTCAAGGCCCTTCTGCGTTTCCCCCACCACACCTGGCCCCTATTCTTTGCAGATATATCTGGTGATAGCTCTATTCATGGAGTAGGAAATGGCAACCCACTCCTGTACTCTTGCCTGGAAAATTCCATGGACAGAGGAGCCTAGTGGGCTACAGTCCATGGGGTCACGAAGAGTTGGACACAAATAAGCACAACACAGCAACTCTATTCTAGGAACAGGCCCTTTATCTAAATGTATTCAGGCTGGAAAGATGTATGAGATGATCACGTAGAGAAAATGCAATTCAATGATTCCTGTCTCTTGCAGGGTACTTTATATGAGTTCGCCTTAAACCTAGAATCTTTTCTTCTCTGCCATGGTCTGTGCATGGGTTGGAAAAGAATTTTCAGACATGGACAGAATGAGAGGAAAAAAAGGTTATTAGAGTGGGAGATGCTGTTAGAACATTGGGGTCAGCTCAAGGGAGAGCCAACGTTGAGTAGAGGTCCTTGGTCCATTTTTATACCCAGGATATAACGTGTGGGATAGGGGTCTTGCGGATCATTTGCTGATTGGATGAGATACATAAACTGGGTAGAGGAAGAATGAGGCAAATACCTTCCCTGGTGTGTCAGACGGTAAAGAATCTGCCTGCAATGTGGGAGACCTGAGTTCGATACCTGGGTTGGGAAGATCCCCTGGAGGAGGAAATGGCAACCCACACCAGTATTCTTGCCTGGAGAATCCCCATGGACAGAGGATCCCAAAGAGTTGGACACGACTATGTGACTAAGCACAGCACACATGGAGTAGGAGGGGAGACGGGTTATACTGCTCAGGAGGATCTGAAATTCATTAATAGTTACGACATGTGTAAGGGAAGGACAATACAGGTCTAGTTTTTTCCTTCCCTACTTTCCAAGGCCCTCCCTGTTTTTTTTTTTCTGTTCTTTCATCCTTGGGATACCACATTCTCCTTCAAGAAACCAGGGTGGTCTAATTGCTCCCACTACCATAAACCCCTATGGCAAAGAGAAATGGAAGACATCCACCCTCCACCCTCCTTCAGGCAGCAACAACACAGGTAGCTACAACACAGATATTATGAGGCTACAAAAGATTAAGCCGGATAACAGCAGGGGAGAGCGAAGCACCCTAAACTTTAGTACGGCACACATATGCGCAATAGTAGCTGGAAACAGTAATAAGTAGACTCAGAAGACGTTGAGGAAACCCCCACATTTCAAAAGTAAATCTTGAACACTTGCTGAGAGACAGAGAAGTCTCTATAGTTGGGTCAAGAAAGGAAGCCCACCATGAGAAATCCCCTGCTGTGTTAGAGAGTGACATGGTACATGGGCGAGAAGGTGACTCTTTGTCGAACCACAATAATAAGTGTGTCAACTACAAATTGGCATTTACCAAGAACATTGCCAATGACTGAACAACAAAGGCATTTGCCATCTGCCTCTAGGGAGATGGAACCCCATGCTGCTATACCTGTTTACCTTCATCAACCCCTGAGGGAGTTCATGGTGGAATCTGGTGGAACGGGTCTTTAGATAGTTGGATGTTTTTAGGAACAGATTTTACGATCTCAATCCTTCCATCTCCTCATATCTAGAGAAACACTAAATTCCTTCATGGTGACATCAGATCCTCATGACTAACAAAAACCTTTTGTAAAATGAGTGCTTCATGGCATTGAACTCCCCCTTCACCAAAACCTTATATATTGACTCTCCCCCACTGCCGATTTGGAGCCGTCTCTCAGAACTGTCTGAGATGCTGCCTCCCAGGCTGCCATCCTCATTTTGCCCCAAATAAAGCTTAACTTGCAACTCTCAAGTTGCACATGTTTTTTTAGTCGACAAGTGCAGGAACTGAGGGGCGGAGGAATTGAAGAGATATTTTTCGGGTTTTTTAAAAATATTTATTTATTTGGCTGTTCTAGGTCTTAGTTGCAGCAAACAGAATCTTTAAGTTGGGGCATGTAGGATCTAGTTCCCTGACCAAGGATTGAAACTGGGCCCCCTGCACTGAGAGTGTGGACTCTTAGCCACTGGACCACCAGGGAAGTCCCAAGGAAATGATTTTAAGGGCACAAATTCGTAAACAGTAGATAAATAAAGCATGCAGGTCTAATGCAGAGCCAGTAATTATAGACAATAATACTCTATTATAAATTTCATAGCTGATAAGACACTACATCATAGTTGTTCACACACACACACACCAGAGATGTGAGTTAACATGCAGTGCTAATCATATTGCAACATCAATGTATTGAAGAAGAAAAGTTAAAATTTTACATAACCTCCTGCTCGTTCTGCCTCTGTAACTCAGCTTGCTCTTTGCAAAGTCTGGATCACGTAGATCACGTAGTCTCAGAAAGTGGGGACTCACAATACTAGGAACTGGAGCTTATCTCACTCACCCTTGTCCTGCTCTTTGAAATTGCCCAGCCCCTGCAAACCTGCTTAATCATGCCTGTTGGTGTAAAGGTCATGCATCCCCTTCCCCATCTTGACTGCTGTTCCCATGGACGTGAAACCCCTTAGTTTAAATCAGCCTATTAACAGCCAGTGTTGCCCACTCTAGTCTGTCTATAGAAACTCTGTAACCCCTTTGTTCGGGGCTCAGAGCTTGGAGTGTTAACTCCTCTGGGCCTGCCAGTGTAATAAACCTGAGTTCTCCAACTTTCCATGTGTGGTGCTTGGTTTCTCAAGTACTGGTTTTTGCAACACTTCTGGAGGCCCCAGTGAGATTCCAACCACGTCAGCCCCTTGAGCCACCACACTGGTGGCATGGCTGGGCTGGAGCAAGGAACCCCAAGACAAACAAGGAGGCGTGCCACCTGACGGTATTCTGGGTTCTCTTCCCGACTGGTGTCCCGACTCTATGGACGGCCAAGCCCCTGAACCAACTCACCGGGAATGGCCACAGGATCAGGTAAGGCCCTGGGCCAGTCCCCAGTCAGATCCTACTCCAAAGGGTAGAAGAGGAGACTGATCACCTCCGTGGAGCTCCCAGGAAGGGAGCATCAGATAGGGAGAACTGGGGACTCAAGAGAAGGAAGGCATTGTGACTGATAACCTCCGTGGAGCTCCCAGGAAGGGAGCATCAGTTAAGGAAACCCGAGGACCCTGGAGAAGGAAGGCATTGTGATAGCCTCTGAATGATTGTGAGTGCGTGATTGCTGATTGAACAGAGTGAGAGAAACTTCTTTTCTTTTTGGAAACTGTAAAACCAATTCTTTTTGCACATGCGATTAAAAACAATTAGCTTATTGAATGGCAACCCATTCCAGTATTCTTGCCTGAAGAATCCCATGGACGGAGGAGCCTGGTGTCCATGGGGTCACAAAGAGTTGGACGTGGCTGAGCGACTTCACTTTCACTTTCAGCTTGTTGAAAGGCCTGCCTAGGGAAAAAGCTTGAAGTTAACCCTTTCCATGTCCTTGAAATACACAGCCAACTTTGCCTGAGACCTCAGCCTTGGGCAAATTAGAACTTCAAGCAAAGAAAAAAAAGGTGGGGGTGGTCAAAGAGATATTTTAAATCTCAAACAGAAAACTATAAAATTGCTGTCTGTCTGTATGGATTTATGTATGTCTCAGTGTATGTCTTTTGTTTTTTTTTTTGATAATATTATTGAAGTTGTAAATGAGTTCTAATTTAATTGGCCTAAAGAAAAGTAAGTGCTTACAAATCAAACAATTCTAAATACAAGAAAAAATTAACCTAAATAAATTTCAGATTCATGTGAACTGGGAAATATTCAATATTAAATATCTAGTATTAATGTTTGTTTGCTAATCTAATAAGGAAAGTAGGATGTATGTTTTTAATAAAGAAGATATAAAAAATAAAATCACATTTTATGAAGGGAAAAGAAACTAGGTCTGACTTACAGGTGGCTGTTACAAAAAGTGATTAGAAGGTTTGTGGAAAGTGGACCCTGAAAAAAAGTTTTGTGCATGGTTAGGACTGACTAAGTTTAAAATAAATTTAATTAAGTTTGCCTAAATGAATTTAAAGTAAGTTGGTGCAAAAAGTTAAATTCAGCCTTTCTCTCTATTAAGAAGACATATTTTCTTCAGATGCTGAACTGCTTTCAATAATAGATTTAAGTTTCTTTACCTCTTAATTGATCTGTTCTGTATTTACCTTTGAAATCATTTATTAACTTTGGCTAAGTAAATAACTATTATTTCACAGTAACTTATATGATCCTACCTGACTATTATAAACCCTTTTGATATTTATGGACAAAACTTCCTAAATAACTTGACTTCTAGCTAACTTTGGGATGCTTCAGAGGGTCCCTGAGACATCCCAAAGAGCTATTAAGATACCTTGGTCCACTGGACATGTTAAATTACATGAGAAGTACTGTTGAAGGGGTGATAAGTCTATTCAGGTTACACTGTATGGTTGATGTTACTAATATAGATATCCTCAAATTATGTGAAATTCATATAGATCTGATATGCCCTGATAAAATACAGTCAATTACAATTCTAGTTGTCATATTAAAGTGTTCAATAACCAGGTTTCTTTGTCAATTGCAATAGAATCAGATTTTAAACATGCCTTCTATGGTTTTACTCTCATGCCTTTAGAAGAATTCTGCTAGTTCTTCAAGACTGATGGAAAAACTTTCTAAGATTAAACACATAAACAAATTTTGTTATTAACAGTAAGCTGGTACCACACTGGAATTTGGTCTTCTCTCTGTTTAGAGAAACAGGTTTTCTTAGAATGAAGATTTTGATAACAGATTATGAATTTCTTTGCCTTTGAGTGATTTACATTTGTTTTTAAAATCTTTGTTACTTTGGTAAAGTAAATAAACATTATTTTAGAATGTAGTACATGTAGACAAAGCTCATTTTGCTTCTACAAAATATAACCCCTCACGGTTAGACTTTTTGCTGTCCTAATGTCCTTAAAACATGGCAATAGTCTGCTCCTAAATCAGGAAATTAAAAATGGGTAAACAACAGCTGAAAATCAAAGAGCCAGGGCTATGGGAAATCCAAGACAGCCACTTGGCTTTTCCCAGCTCCCTGACGGACCTCATTTTTATTTGACGGGTTAAAGCCTTCCCTGGCTACAGTGTTAATGCCCTCACAGTGAGTTCTCCAAGAAGGAAAAACTTTTGTTTCACTGAATATTAAGTTCTAGTTTTGTTGATTAAGGTCTGTGCTTACTAAGACTCATTTCTGAGACAGTTCCTTGTTAAATTGTTAAAATGTTTAAGTTATTAAAAAGACACTCTAAGATTGTTTCTAAAGCTTATCTCAGTAACCAATCTCTGGATAAAGGTCTGATGCTCCATGATATACAACCAGGAGATGAACACTTGGCTATAATCATTTAACTGAGTCAGATGACCTGGGGTATACCAGGCTATAAGACTGGGAGCTGACTGTGGCTCAGATCATGAACTCCTTATTGCCAAATTCAGACTTAAATTGAAGAAAGTAGGGAAAACCACTAGACCATTCAGGTATGACCTAAATCAAATTCCTTATGATTATACAGTGGAAGTGAGAAATAGATTTAAGGGACTATTTCTGATAGATAGAGTGCCTGATGAACTATGGACGGAGGTTCGTGATACTGTACAGGAGACAGGGATCAAGACCATCCCATGGAAAAAAAATGTGAAAAAGAAAAATGGCTGTCTGGGGAGGCCTTACAAATAGCTGTGAAAAGAAGAGAAGTGAAAAGCAAAGCAGAAAAGGAAAGATATAAGCATCTGAATGCAGACTTCCAAAGCATAGCAAGGAGAGATAAGAAAGCCCTCCTCAGCGATCAATGCAAAGAAATAGAGGAAAACAACACAATGGGAAAGACTAGAGATCTCTTCAAGAAAATTAGAGATACCAAGGGAACATTTCATACAAAGATGGGCTCGATAAAGGACAGAAATGGTATGGACCTAACAGAAGCAGAAGATATTAAGAAGAGGTGGCAAGAATACACAGAAGAACTGTACAAAAAAGATCTTCATAATCAAGATAATCACGATGGTGTGATCACTCACCTAGAGCCAGACATCCTGGAATGTAAGTCAAGTGGGCCTTAGAAAGCATCACTACGAACAAAGCTAGTGGAGGTGATGGCATTCCAGTTGAGCTATTTCAAATCCTGAAAGATGATGCTGTGAAAGTGCTGCACTCAATATGCCAGCAAATTTTGAAAACTTAGTAGTGGCCACAGGACTAGAAAAGGTCAGTTTTCATTCCAATCCCTAAGAAAGGCAATGCCAAAGAATGCTCAAACTACTGCACAATTGTACTCATCTCACATGCTAGTAAAGTAATGCTCAAAATTCTCCAAGCCAGGCTTCAGCAATATGTGAACCGTGAACTTCCAGATGTTCAAGCTGGTTTTAGAAAAGGCAGAAGAACCAGAGATCAAATTGCCAACATCTGCTGGATCATCGAAAAAGCAAGTGAGTTCCAGAAAAACATCTATTTCTGCTTTATTGACTATGCCAAAGCCTTCAACTGTGTGGATCACAATAAACTGTGGAAAATTCTTCAAGAGATGGGAAAACGAGACCACCTGACCTGCCTCTTGAGAAACCTATATGCAGGTCAGGAAGCAACAGTTAGAACTGGACATGGAACAACAGACTGGTTCCAAATAGGAAAAGGAGTACATCAAGGGTATATATTGTCACCCTGCTTATTTAACTTCTATGCAGAGTACATCATGAGAAACACTGTGCTGGAAGAAGCACAAGCTGGAACCAAGATTGCCGGGAGAAATATCAATAACCTCAGATATGCAGATGACACCACCCTTATGGCAGAAAGTGAAGAGGAACTCAAAAGCCTCTTGATGAAAGTGAAAGAGGAGAGTGAAAAAGCTGGCTTAAAGCTCAACATTCAGAAAATGAAGTTCATGGCATCTGGTCCCATCACTTCATGGCAAATAAACGGGGAAACAGTGGAAACAGTGTCAGACTTTATTTTTCTGGGGCTCCAAAATCACTGCAGATGGTGATTGCAGCCATGAAATTAAAAGACACTTACTCCTTGGAAGAAAAGTTATGACCAACCTAGATAGCATATTCAAAAGCAGAGACATTACTTTGCCAACAAAGGTCCGTCTAGTCAAGGCTATGGTTTTTCCAGCGATCACGTATGGATGTGAGAGTTGGACTGTGAAGAAAGCTGAGCACAGAAGAATTGATTCTGTTGAACTGTGGTGTTGGAGAAGACTCTTGAGAGTCCCTTGGACTGCAAGGAGATCCAACCAGTCCATTCTAAAGGAGATCAGCCCTGGGATTTCTTTGGAAGGACTGATGCTAAAGCTGAACTCCAATACTTTGGCCACCTCATGCGAAGAGTTGACTCATTGGAAAAGACTCTGATGCTGGGAGAGACCGAGGGCAGGAGGAGAAGGGGACGACAGAGGATGAGATGGCTGAATGGAATCACCGACTCAATAGACATGAGTTTTAGTGAACTCTGGGAGTTGGTGATGGACAGGGAGGCCTGGCGTGCTGCAAAGAGTCGGACACAACTGAGCAACTGAACTGAACTGAACCGAGTGAAAGTTTTTGACTTAAATTCTTCCTTGTGACCTTACTAATAACTGCTAGGTATATTATTTTCTATGTAGCTTGCTCCAGAAGATTATTTCTTATGTTACCAAATGTGTGACCAAGCCTGTGATAAACTGCTGACATGCAGTTCCATATGAGATCAATAATTGTAATTGTGTAACTCTAGATATGGGAAGAAGCAACAAGAGGAAATATTTTCCTGGACCAAGAGGCTAGTACGACAGGTATGGTCCAGAGACTTTTGCTACTTACAAGACCTGGTCTAGTGATAACACATTGAGTGGCCTGTCAATGGAATCTTTGTTAGACCTGAAAATGAGCCTTCTCAGCACCGCAGGACACAGTGACCATGAAATGCCCTCAAAACATGATCAAATATGTGGCTATGAAAGGGCCTTGCTGACTGAAAGTTGGCCCTTGCCAGCTGCCTCTACAAAGATTAAATCATGACCACTGCAAGACACTGACCTTCAACAACCCCTTTGTTCAGGGCTCAGAGTTTGGAGTGTTAACTCCTCTGGGCCCGCCGGCATAATAAACCTGATTTCTCCAACTCTCTGAATGTGGCACTTGGTTTCTTAATTACTGGTTTCTGCAACGGTATCACATCAGTACATTGGACATCAAAAATTTACACAATGTCTTGTGTCAATTATAACTCATTTTTTTAAGTTTCCTTGACAAATTTAAATTGTTTCAGATGCATTTATTTTAAAATAGCAATTTATAATACTTAATGGATTTTAGTTTATGGTGATACTGTTGTATGCAACAACATATATAATTAAAATGCACAAGAGGATTTCCCTGGTGGTCCAGTGGTTAAGAATCCATCTTGCAATGCAGGGGACATGGGTTTGATCCCCGGTCCAGGAAGATCTCACTTGCTGCAGAGCAACTATGCCTGCGTGCCACAATACTAAGCCTGCACTCTAGAACCTGCAAGCCACAACTACTGATTCAGCATGTTGCAGCTACTGAAACCCACATGCCTAGAGCCCGTGCTCCACATCAAGAGAGTGGGCAGTGAGAAGCCCATAAACCAAAGAGTAGCCCCTCTCACACAGCTAGGAAAAGCCCACCTAAAGCAGGGAAGACCCAACTCAGCCAAAAATGAAATAAATAAATAAAATACTTAAAAAACAACACAACAACACAAGCAATAAATTAGTCAAATTAGCCAAAGTTTAAAAAAAAATTTGTATTTATGTTGGAGCAGAAACTATGCATCATTTGTCCTAAAGTTGAATCCAGTCTTTCTCTATAAATTGAGTAGTAAAATATCTCATGTTACTGTAAACTGTTAGAATGTGGAAACCATTTCAAACCACACTGGAGAACCCTGAGAATCCTCCTTTGCAGTATATACTGCAGGCTTCCTGTTACCCCTTCACAAATGTTGTCTCATTAAAGTTTCACAGTGGGAGATCAGGGCAGATAAACTCACATCCATTCCATCTGACAGAGGGGAAACCGAGGTTCAAGATGCTTGCATGACTCATCCAAGGTCACACAAATTGGAAGGGCCAGGCTTCTCCTGCAGGTCTTTTCTGATTCCCAGCCTTCTCCACCCAAAGCCTCACACACCATTTTCCCACAAGGGGTTTTGTGGGTCCCCCATCTAAGGAGGACTAGCTCAGTTTCAAATCAAGCACTTCAGGATCCTAAGAGCCTTTTAAACCACAGGTGGGCAGTTGTAACCCACCATGCACTGGAACATGCATCCTTGGGACACTGATGTAACATTTCTACAGACTCAGGACTACTTCGTGATTTCAAAATAAGTTTTATTCTTGTTGGAATTCCTGAGTAACTCTTTAACACTGAGCCAAGATACTCCCCATGCTTGGCAGCAAAACAGATCTGGGCAAGAATACAAACTGGGCTCTTTCGTTTTGTTCATTAAAGGCCAACTTGGCCTCTGGTCCTACTGGTATCCAAATGGAAAAAGCCTGGAAAATGATTTGACACCAACAATGAGTTGGGCACCCAATGCCTTCTGCAAACTTATTGTGATTCGTTAGGCTATCAGTTTCCTGAACACAGGAAGTCTGTCCATCTTGCTCAGCATCATACCTAGCATCTACATAGGACTTGGAAGATAAAATTTATTAACAGACATTTCTTAGCTGGACCAATGTAATGCCCAATGACCAATGTAATCTGTGCTGAACAAGCCAGAATGTTGGCTGGTTTGTGAAAAACTGTATTTGAAGTCAGGATGACCTGGCTTTAATTCTTGCATTCCATTTTCCACCTAATTATATGGATGTTTTGTAGATATCATTCTAGATCTGTCTAAATAATAGGATGTTGAGAGCTGTGACATTTAAGATCAGAAAACTTTAGATGCAATCATTAATAAAGAACTGTTAGGCTCATGGACACAGTGAGGAAAGGAAAGGATGGCAAGAATTGAGAGAATAGCGTGGAAACAGACACATTACCATATGTAAAATAAATAGCCAGTGGGAATTTAATGTATGACTCAGGGAGCTCAAACTGGTGCTCTGTGATAACCTAGAGGGGTGGGATGGGGTGGGAGTTGGGAGGGAGCTTCAAGCATGAGGGAACATATGTATACCTCTGGCTGATTCATGTTGATGTATGGCAGAAACCAACACGATATTTTAAAGCACAAGATTTTAAACTCAAAAACTTAAACAAAATCTTGGTTCCTTTATACATAAAACACAAAACAGCTATTTAAGCCATTTGATCCTTGTATTTCATCAGCATTCTCTCTCCCTGGGGATCCCATTCAGTATCACGGTTTTAAGTACCTTGTGCACACAGGTAATCCTCAAATTCTTATATTTACCCCTATCCAACTGTCTACTCAGTATCTCCAAGTGGATAACTAGAAGACATCTCAAATTTAATGTATCCAAACATTGGATTGCTTGTTGGCATTATCATCCTTTCTCTCTCTCACATCCACACATGCACGCACACACACACACACTTCATTCTCCTACAGTCTATTTTTCTTAGAAAACAGCAACTCAAAATTCAATCCCTTGGAATCTTACCTACTCAAATACCATGGATCCCCTTCCTAAATGTACTAAACAAATAGAACGCTCTTGGCCATGTCTTTCTCTCTTGACTTGCTTTACTTGACTCCCACTTATTACAACCTAACATATTAGATTGGCTTATTATTGGCATATTAGCTTATCAGATATTGTCTGTCTCTGCCCAGTAAAATGTTGCTCTGGGGAGGTCAGGGACACCCAGCCCATGTCCACCATGGTATTCATTCACAGCCTATGGTGAGTGTGTACATGCTTCAGTTGTGTCTGACTCTTTGTGACCCTATGAACTGTACCCCAACAGACTCCTCTGTCCATGGGGATTCTCCCGGCAAGAATATTGGAGTAGCTCGCCATGCTCTTCTCCAGAAGATCTTCCCAACCCAGGGATCAAAACTGCGTCTCTTATGTCTCCTACATTGGCAGCGGGGTTCTTTACTGCTAGTGCCACCTGGGAAGCCAACAGCATATAGAGGCTCTCAAATATCTGTTTAACTAGTTATTGTAGAAAAATGACAGTAAATGAAGGGAACTGTGAAGTTCAATTTTTGTTTATCAAACTGGATGAAAAAAATTTTTTCAGGTTCCTTAATACTGTTGGAGTGGGAGTGAGGTTCTGTGTGTCCTTATGCGAGCACTTTAATAAGTGAATTTTATGGAATGTGAATTATATTTCAACAAAGTTATTTGGTTAAAAATTGAAACTAGGGGCTTCCCTGGTGGTCCAGTGGTTAAGAATCCACCTTGCAATGTAGGGGACATGGGTTTGACCCCTGGTCTGGGAAGATCCGACATGCCACAAGGCATTTAAGCCCATGTGCCACAATTACTGAGCCCGCAAGCCAAAATTACTGAAGCCGAACACTCTAGAGCCCATGCTCTGCAGCAAGGGAAACCCCTGCAATGAAAAGCCTGTGTACCGAAACTAGAGAGTAGTCCCTGCTGGCACCATGACTAGAGAAAACCTGCACACAGCAATGAAGACCCCATGCAGTCAAAGATAAATAAATAAATCTTTTTTTAAAATTGAAGCTAACGTGAGACACACAGACCATGAGAGGAAAAAGAAAAAAAGATTAACATTTATTGAACACCTACTATGTGATAAGTGTCATACACACACACTCAAATCTTTACACCAATCTTACAAGATAGCTTTGATTAACCCCATTGTATAGATGAGGGTGTGGTCTTCCTTCTACCATAATCTGAAACCACCGCAGCCACTCAGATGCTGGAAGTGTAGAGCTTGCTGAGGAAGGTCTTCTTCATGGCGATCTTCAGCTCCTTGTTCCTGAGACTGAAGATGATGGGGCTCAGGAAGGGAGTGAGGACCGTGTAGGTGATGCCCATCAGCGTGTCTCCTTCCAGAGACTGGGGACCCTTGGGCTTGAGGTAGATGACAGAGGCAAAGCCGTAGTGCACGACCACCACGGTGAGGTGGGACGCACACGTGGAGAAGGCTTTGTGCCGGCCCTCGGCTGAAGGGATCCTCAAGATGGCGGCCACGATGAACGCGTAAGACAAGAGGATGAGGAGACCACAGCCCAGCAGGGCGGCGATACACACCAGGCCCACGCCCTTGGCCACTACTTGCACTTCAGTTCCACAGGCCAACTTCAAAAGAGGTGGCACATGGCAGCCAAAATAGTGAATTTCATTAGACCCACAGAAAGTAAGTTGGAAAATGGAAGATGTCACCACTAGCCCAACAACTAAGCCACCAACCCAGGACCAGGCCACCAGGCAGGCGCAGCCTCGGGGGCTCATGAGCACGTTGTAGCGCAGGGGATGGCAGATGGCCACGTAGCGGTCATAGCCCATGACAGTGAGCAGGAAGGAGTGGGTGAAGCCGGGCGTGAAGGAGAAGAACATCTGGCTGGCACAGGCCGTGAAGGAGATGGAGCGGTCGGTGGAGAGCAGGTCGGCCAGCATGCGCGGGATGATGGCGAAGGTGTAGAGGACCTCGGAGATGGAGAGGGCGCACAGGAAGAGGTACATGGGGGTGTGGAGGCTGTCCTCCTTCCAGATGGTGGCCATGATGAGCAGGTTCCCCAGCAGTGTGAACAGGTACATCAGCAGGAACAGCAGGAAGAACATCAGCTGAAGGTGGGGGAAGGTGGAGAAGCCGATGAGGATGAATTCAGTCACTGAGGTGTAATTTAGCCTCAGAATGGCAGCCATACTGTTGGGGAAAAGAAGGAGGAATTCCCATAGGTAGGAACTCAGAGTCTCTAATGAGCCCTCTTCAGGACTTCCTGGAGAGGCTCCTTCACCTCTGCAAACCATAATCAGTCCATCTGCATAATAATGTTCAGAAAAAAGGTTTGCCTTGTGGTTTAAATAGGACCACTTGAATATTCACTGGAAGGACTGATGCTGAAGCTGAAACTCAAATACATTGGCCACCTGATGCAAAGAGCTGACTCATTGGAAAAGACCCTGATGCTGGGAAAGATTGAGGGCAAGAGAAGAGGATGACAGAGGATGAAATGGTTGGATGGCATCACTGACTCAATGGACATGAGTTTGAGCAAACTCTGGGAGATGGTGAAGGACACGGAAGCCTGCTGTGCTGCAGTCCATGGGGTCGCAAAGTCAGACACGACTTAGCAACTGAACAACAACATGCATCTAAGGTGCTTAGCACAGGTCCTGGTACATAGTATGAATTAAATAAATTTTCATTATTAATACTATATTTTTAGATCCTAGTGGTAGAAAGTAATGGTCTCTATCTTCTACATGTGGATTAAGTCTCCACTTCAGAGGTTGCTGTTGCCTCTATCATTTCCTCCCCTCCAAAAAAAATTAAAATTAAAGAAAAGGTCAACAATACAATCTTTAAAATAAGTTATTATTCTGGGATCCCTAATAAAAAATTTTAATTAGAAAAATGTCTTGCTTGTTGGAGTTTCATCTCTGCATATCCTGTGATCACTATACTCAACATGCTCCCTGTGTTGTTTAGCTGCTAAGTCATGTCCAATTCTTTATGACCCCAAAGAGTTTTTTGCAAGCCTTAGTAAGTGTTAAATGGAGACGTTTCCCCCTTTTTATAAAAACTCTACCATGTTATTCACATGAATTCAAAAAAATTGAGGCGTTTTTTAAAATAGTGCTTAAAAAAAAAAACCTTCATTACGTTGGTCTCTCAATTTTTTTGAGCCTTTGTTTTCTCATCCCTAAAAGGAAATTGATACTAATAATCCCTAGCTGACAAGCATTGAGTAAGATTATGCACATAATATGTCTTCCAAGGGCTTTCCTGGTGGCTCAGTGGTAAAGAATCCACCTGCCAAGGCAGGAGCTGTGGATTTGATCCCTGGGTCAGGAAGATCCCCTGGAAGAAGAAATGGCAACCCACTCCAGTATTCTTGCCTGGGAAATGCTTTTGACAGAGGAGCCTGATAAGCTACAGTCCATGGGACTGCGAAGACTCAAACATGACTAAGTGACCAAACAACAGCAAATGTCTTCCACAGCACCTGAAATCAGGAGGCTGAGATTGAGGACAGGTATGAATGACCAGAATTAAATTCTCTTAAAATACAGCAACCTATGGTTGTATCTCTCTTCTGATTGGGGGACTTAATGCATTTATTTTTTCATAATTACTGTTGTTTTCAGACTTAATTCTGTCACATTTAATACTTGAGATAATATATATATAAATATATGTTAGTATACCTAGCTAATATATATGTTTATTTAATATATACAAACACAAAAACATGCACACAGTCCTATTTATTACACCAAACACACCCAAGGAAAAAAACCCTAAAAACATGGAATTGTCATTGAAAAGAACCTTGTGTAAGGCCATAAAAGAAGTCTAGGTAAATTATCAAGTGCCAATATTGCAAAGACCCAGAGCATCTGACCACATTACAGGAAACTGGAAATTAATATGAAGAGGATACCTGAAACTTACCATATATTTTAAACACAATTTAAGATTGTATCACTTGGCATTGTCATACATAGTCACACAAAACTAACTACTTTTGAGATAAAAGGAAAAATAAGAATTACTAAGAACAGAATTATGAAACATTGAAATAACAACTAAACAAAATGGCTTATGTCCTGGAATTTAAAAAAAGAATGTTAGTGTAAAAACTAAGAAAAATCAAATAAGATCTGTTATTTGCTATATAGTATTACACAGCTGTTAGTTTCCTGGGTCTAATCATTGTACTGGCATTGTGTAAGATGGAAGTTGGATGAGGAGGAGTCCAAGAATTTTCCATGTTACTTTTGAAAATTTTTTGTAAGTTTAAAATTAGTAAAACAAACAAGTTACCATTCAAAGGAACACAAAACTCTCAAGTATCTAGGAATTAATTTAAGTATGTGCATACAAACTTCCAACACTTAACTGGTGGCTCAGATGGTAAAGCATCTGCCTGTAATGCGGGAGACCCAGGTTCAATCCCTGAGTCGGGAAGATCTCCTGGAGAAGGAAATGGCAATTCACTCAAGCACTCTTGCCTGGAAAATCCCATGGACAGAGGAGCCTGATAGGCTACAGTCCATGGGGTCGCAAAGAGTCAGACATGACTGAGCAACTTCACTTCATACAAACTTCCACAGAGAACATTAAACATGTTACAACAGTATGTGGAAACAACCCAAATGTCCATCAACAGAGGAATGGACAAAGAAGATGTGATACATATATACAACAGAATATTACTCAGTCATTAAAAAGAATGCACTAATGCCATTTGTAGCCGCATAGATGGACCAAGAGATTGTCATACTGAATGAAGTGAGAAAAAGGAGAAATATCATATGACATGGCTTATATGTGGACTCTAAAAAGAAATGATACAAATGAACTTAAAGAGACTCAGAGACTTAGAGAACGAACTAATGGTTGCTGGGTGGAATGATGGAAGGAAGGGATAGTTAGAGAGCTTTGGAGGGACATGCACACACTGCTAGATTTAAAATGGCTAATCATCAAGGGCCTACTGTATAGCACAGAGAACTCTGGTCAATGTTATGTGGCAGCCTGGGTGGGAGGGGAGTTTGGGAGAGAATGGACACATGGATACATATAGATGAGTCCCTTCTTTCTCACCTGAAACTATCACAACATTGTTAATTGGCTGTGCCCCAATACAAAAATTAGTTTTTTAAAAGTAAGATAAAAGTAAAAAAATAATTAAACAAGGTAGACATTATAAATAAGTGTATGAAATGGAAAGACAGTATCCTAGATGTTAATTCTTTCCCAGATTTAAACTATATATTCAATGTATTCCTCTCAAAAGAAGCCAGTTGAATTTTTTGAGAAAGACGTTAAACTTGTTATACAGTTTCGATTAAAGAATAACTATCCATAAATAATTAAGTCCATCTTGAAGTGAAGAGTGAAAAGAGGTGGGGAGGAATTGCCTTCTAAGATACTGAGGCATTCTACAAAGCCTTGCAAATAAAGCAATGTAGGATCAGTACAAGGACAGACAAACAGATCAGTGATTCAGAAGCTCTGAACAACAGACTGGGAAAAAAAACAAACCTAGAATCCATGGAACAACATGGATGGGGAGGAGGAGCCAAGATGGCGGAGGAGTAGGACGGGGAGAACACTTTCTCCCCCACAAATTCATCAAAAGAGCATTTAAACGTCGAGTAAATTCCACAAAACAACTTCTGAATGCCGGCAGAGGACATCAGGCACCCAGAAAAGCAACCCAACTCTTCGAAAGGAGGTAGGGGAAAAAATATTAAAAACAAAACAAAAAAGAGACAAAAGAGGGAGGGACGGAGTTCCGTCCCGGGAAGGGAATCTTAAAAAGAGAGAAGTTTCCAAACATCAGGAAACCTTCTCACTGCCGAATCTGTGCCGAGCTTTGGAAGCACAGAGGGCAACATAACAGGGAGAAAAAATAAACAAACAATTTAAAACTCGCAGATTGCGAGCCCTACGGTAACGCCCCCAGCAGAGAAGCAGCGCAGACGCCTGCATCCGCCATTAGCAAACCGGGGCTGGGCAGGGAGGCGCGGCGTGGGCTGCATCGCTGAGAGTAAGAATCTGGCCTGAATACCCTGAGCGCTATCTGAGCGAAATAATTTGGGCTAGCAAACCAGACTGTGGGATACCTACCACGCGAAAAGCCAGCCCTAACCTAAGACCGCCAGGCCCGTGCACGGAACAAAGGACTGAACAGAGATAGCCGGCTGCAGACCTTCCCCCTCCGGTGACAGGCAGCCAGAGCCGGAAGGGGGCAATCGCAGCCCCAGAGAGACATTATCTATAAAATTGTAAGCAGGCTTCTTTGCTAACTAAAACTTCTTGGGGGTCTGGACGGTCAACATCTGCCTGAGAAGGTGCGCCGGTTTTACATCCAGATAACCGAGTGGCGGGGAGGCGATAAGTCGCAGCATTGGCGCTCGCCTAGGAAGAGCAAATTGGCGCTCGGACCTGGGAAGAGCACAAAACGCAGGTCCAACTGAGTCTGCGCCTCTGAGGACTACCCGAGTGCCTGAACCTGAGCGGCTTGGACCTGGGAGGTGCATGCAGCCCAGGACCAGCCTCGGATTGTTCCCGGCGGAACAACCTTGAGTCCGAGCAGTGTGGACAGGGAGGCTACACGCGCCGTGAGCGGGGGCAGACCCAGGGTGGCTGAGGCACTGCGAGCCCACGCCAGTGTTATTTGTTTGCAGCATCCCTCCCTCCCTCCCCACAGCGCGACTGAACAAGTAAGCCTAAAAAAAAAAAAAAAAAAAGTGTCCTCCACCGTGCCCTTTGAGTCAGGGCGGAAACCAGATACTGAAGAGACTAGCAAACAGAAGAAGAAATAACAGAGGGAAACGCCTTGGAAGCTACAGGCAATAGATCAAAACCCTGTGGTTACTACGGACTACATAGGAAGGGGCCTATAGATCTTGAGAAATATAAATCTGACCAAGGAACTAGCCAAAAATGAACTGAACCCACAACACCCACAAAAAAAAAAAAAAAAAGTCCTAGATATATTTTTATTATTTTTACGATCATTCTTTCTTTTTTTTTTAATTAAAAAAAAAAAATTTTTGAGTCCTCTATTGTTCCTTTAATTTTCACTTTTATAACCTATTACTTTGCAAAAAAAAAAAAAAAGACCCTATTTTTTTCTTCTTCAGCAAACTTCATATATATATATTTTATAATTTTTGACCTTGTTTTTTTGTTTTTGTTTTTATTTGTTTTTGTTTTTTTCTTCTTTTCTTTAACATTGTATTTTTGAAATTCCAAACTCTACTCTAGATTTTTAATTTTCGCTTTTTGGTATATGTTATCAATTTTGTACCTATAGTTTTTTTTATATAATTTCTGTGACTTTTTTTTTTTCTTCTTCTCTGTTTCTTTCTCTTCTTCTTTTATATAACATTGTATATCTGAAATTCCAAACTTTACTCTAGATTTTTAATTTATGCTTTTTGGTATTTGATATCAATTTTGTACCTGTATTTTCTTTATAATTTTTGTGACATTGTTCGTATTTGTTTGTTTGTTTTCTCTCTTTATTTTTCTTCTTCTTTTTTTTTTTTTTTTTAACATTGTATTTTTGAAATTCCAAACTCTACTCTGGATTTTTAATTTTTGCTTTCTGATATTAGTTATCAATTTTGTACCTGTACTTTCTTTATAATTTTCACGACCTTGTTTGTTTTTGTTTGTTCGTTTTTTCTCTCTTTCTTTTCCTTCTTCTTTTCTTTAACATCGTATTTTTGAAATTCCAAACTCTACTCTAGATTTTTAATTTTTGCTTTTATGTATTTGTTACCAATTTTGTACCTTTAAGGACCCAATCTTCAGGACCCATTTTTCACTAGGGAGTGAGATTACTGGCTTGACTGCTCTCTCTCCCTTTGGACCCTCCTTTTTCTCCACCAGGTCGCCTGTGTCTCCTCCCTAACC
Source organism: Bos indicus x Bos taurus (assembly GCF_003369695.1). NCBI lineage: Eukaryota > Metazoa > Chordata > Mammalia > Artiodactyla > Bovidae > Bos > Bos indicus x Bos taurus. The sequence continues at coordinate 103,418,752 of NC_040082.1, forward strand.
CCTCTCTACTCTACCCAACTCTGTGAATTTCTGTGTGTTCCAGACGGTGGAGAACACTTAGGGAACTGATTACTGGCTGGATCTGTCTCCCTCCTTTTCATTCCCCCCTTTTATCCTTCTGGCCACCTCTGTTACCTTCCTCCTTCTTCTCTTCTCTGTATAACCCCGTGAACATCTCTGAGTGGTCCAGTTGTGGAGTGCACATAAGGAAGTGACTACTGGCTAGCCCACTGTCACCACTATTGATTCACCTCATCTCATTTGGGTCACCTCTAACTCCCTCCTCCCTCTTCTCTTCTCCATGTAACCCTGTGAACCTCTCTGAGTGACCCTCACTGTAGAGAAACTTATCATCTTTAATGTAGATGTTTTATCAATGGTGCTGTATAGAAGGAGAAGTTTTGAAACTATTGTAAAAATAAGACCGATAATCGGAAGCAGGAGACTTAAGTCCAAACCCTGACTCCAGGGAACTCCTGACTCCAAGGAACATTCATTGACAGGAGCTCATCAAATGCCTCCATACCGACACTGAAACCAAGCACCACACAAGGGCCAATAAGTTCCAGGGCAAGACATACCAAGCAAATTCTCCAGCAACAAAGGAACACAGCCCTGAGCTTCAAGATACAGGCTGCCCAAAGTCACCCCAAAACTATAGACATCTCATAACTCATTACTGGACATTTCATTGCACTCCAGAGAGAAGAAATACAGCTCCACCCACCAGAACACCGACACAAGCTTCCCTAACCAGGAAACCTTGACAAGCCACCTGTACAAACCCACACACAGTGAGGAAACGCCACAATAAAGAGAACTCCACAAACTGCCAGAATACAGAAAGGACACCCCAAACTCAGCAATTTAAACAAGATGAAGAGACAGAGGAATACTCAGCAGATAAAGGAACAGGATAAATGCCCACCAAACCAAACAAAAGAGGAAGAGATAGGGAATCTACCTGATAAAGAATTCCGAATAATGATAGTGAAATTGATCCAAAATCTTGAAACTAAAATGGAATCACAGATAAATAGCCTGGAGACAAGGATTGAGAAGATGCAAGAAAGGTTTAACAACGACCTAGAAGAAATAAAAAAGAGTCAATATATAATGAATAATGCAACAAGTGAAATTAAAAACACTCTGGAGGCAACAAATAGTAGAATAACAGAGGCACAAGACAGGATTAGTGAATTAGAAGATAGAATGGTAGAAATAAATGAATCAGAGAGGATAAAAGAAAAACGAATTAAAAGAAATGAGGACAATCTCAGAGACCTCCAGGACAATATTAAACACTACAACATTCGAATCATAGGGGTTCCAGAAGAAGAAGACAAAAAGAAAGACCATGAGAAAATACTTGAGGAGATAATAGTGGAAAACTTCCCTAAAATGGGGAAGGAAATAATCACCCAAGCCCAAGAAACCCAGAGAGTACCAAACAGGATAAACCCAAGGAGAAACACCCCAAGACACATATTAATCAAATTAACAAAGATCAAACACAAAGAACAAATATTAAAAGCAGCAAGGGAAAAACAACAAATAACACACAAGGGAATTCCCATAAGGATAACAGCTGATCTTTCAATAGAAACTCTTCAAGCCAGGAGGGAATGGCAAGACATACTTAAAATGATGAAAGAAAATAACATACAGCCCAGATTATTGTACCCAGCAAGGATCTCATTCAAGTATGAAGGAGAAATCAAAAGCTTTTCAGACAAGCAAAAGCTGAGAGAATTCTGCACCACCAAACCAGCTCTCCAACAAATACTAAAGGATATTCTCTAGACAGGAAACACAAAAACGGTGTATAAACTCGAACCCAAAACAATAAAGTAAATGGCAACGGGAACATACTTATCAGTAATTACCTTAAATGTAAATGGGTTGAATGCCCCAACCAAAAGACAAAGACTGGCTGAATGGATACAAAAACAAGACCCCTACATATGTTGTCTACAAGAGACCCACCTCAAAACAGGGGACACATACAGACTGAAAGTGAAGGGCTGGAAAAAGATTTTCCATGCAAATAGGGACCAAAAGAAAGCAGGAGTAGCAATACTCATATCAGATAAAATAGACTTTAAAACAAAGGCTGTGAAAAGAGACAAAGAAGGTCACTACATAATGATCAAAGGATCAATCCAAGAAGAAGATATAACAATTATAAATATATATGCACCCAACACGGGAGCACCACAGTACGTAAGACAAATGCTAACAAGTATGAAAGGAGAAATTAACAATAACACAATAATAGTGGGAGACTTTAATACCCCACTTACACCTATGGATAGATCAACTAAACAGAAAATTAACAAGGAAACACAAACGTTAAACGATACAATAGACCAGTTAGACCTAATTGATATCTATAGGACATTTCATCCCAAAACAATGAATTTCACCTTTTTCTCAAGCGCACATGGAACCTTATCCAGGATAGATCACATCCTGGGCCATAAAGCTAGCCTTGGTAAATTCAAAAAAATAGAAATCATTCCAAGCATTTTTTCTGACCACAATGCAGTAAGATTAGATCTCAATTACAGGAGAAAAACTATTAAAAATTCCAACATATGGAGGCTGAACAACACGCTGCTGAATAACCAACAAATCACAGAAGAAATCAAAAAAGAAATCAAAATTTGCATAGAAACGAATGAAAATGAAAACACAACAACCCAAAACCTGTGGGACACGGTAAAAGCAGTCCTAAGGGGAAAGTTCATAGCAATACAGGCATACCTCAAGAAACAAGAAAAAAGTCAAATAAATAACCTAACTCTACACCTAAAGCAACTAGAAAAGGAAGAAATGAAGAACCCCAGGGTTAGTAGAAGGAAAGAAATCTTAAAAATTAGAGCAGAAATAAATGCAAAAGAAACAAAAGAGACCATAGCAAAAATCAACAAAACCAAAAGCTGGTTCTTTGAAAGGATAAATAAAATTGACAAACCATTAGCCAGACTCATCAAGAAACAAAGGGAGAAAAATCAAATCAACAAAATTAGAAACGAAAATGGAGAGATCACAACAGACAACACAGAAATACAAAGGATCATAAGAGACTACTGTCAACAATTATATGCCAATAAAATGGACAACGTGGAAGAAACGGACAAATTCTTAGAAAAGTACAACTTTCCAAAACTGGACCAGGAAGAAATAGAAAATCTTAACAGACCCATCACAAGCATGGAAATTGAAACTGTAATCAAAAATCTTCCAGCAAACAAAAGCCCCGGTCCAGACGGCTTCACAGCTGAATTCTACCAAAAATTTAGAGAAGAGCTAACACCTATCCTGCTCAAACTCTTCCAGAAAATTGCAGAGGAAGGTAAACTTCCAAACTCATTCTATGAGGCCACCATCACCCTAATACCAAAACCTGACAAAGATCCCACAAAAAAAGAAAACTACAGGCCAATATCACTGATGAACATAGATGCAAAAATCCTTAACAAAATTCTAGCAATCAGAATCCAACAACACATTAAAAAGATCATACACCATGATCAAGTGGGCTTTATCCCAGGGATGCAAGGATTCTTCAATATCCGCAAATCAATCAATGTAATACACCACATTAACAAATTGAAAAATAAAAACCATATGATTATCTCAATAGATGCAGAGAAAGCCTTTGACAAAATTCAACATCCATTTATGATAAAAACTCTCCAGAAAGCAGGAATAGAAGGAACATACCTCAACATAATAAAAGCTATATATGACAAACCCACAGCAAACATTATCCTCAATGGTGAAAAATTGAAAGCATTTCCTCTAAAGTCAGGAACAAGACAAGGGTGCCCACTTTCACCATTACTATTCAACATAGTTTTGGAAGTTTTGGCCACAGCAATCAGAGCAGAAAAAGAAATAAAAGGAATCCAAATTGGAAAAGAAGAAGTAAAACTCTCACTATTTGCAGATGACATGATCCTCTACATAGAAAACCCTAAAGAGTCCACCAGAAAATTACTAGAAATAATCAATGACTACAGTAAAGTTGCAGGATATAAAATCAACACACAGAAATCCCTTGCATTCCTATACACTAATAATGAGAAAACAGAAAGAGAAATTAAGGAAACAATTCCATTCACCATTGCAACGGAAAGAATAAAATACTTAGGAATATATCTACCTAAAGAAACTAAAGACCTATATATAGAAAACTATAAAACACTGGTGAAAGAAATCAAAGAGGACACTAATAGATGGAGAAATATACCATGTTCATGGATTGGAAGAATCAATATAGTGAAAATGAGTATACTACCCAAAGCAATTTATAGATTCAACGCAATCCCTATCAAGCTACCAACAGTATTCTTCACAGAGCTAGAACAAATAATTTCACAATTTGTATGGAAATACAAAAAACCTCGAATAGCCAAAGCGATCTTGAGAAAGAAGAATGGAACTGGAGGAATCAACCTACCTGACTTCAGGCTCTACTACAAAGCCACAGTTATCAAGACAGTATGGTACTGGCACAAAGACAGAAATATTGATCAATGGAATAAAATAGAAAGCCCAGAGATAAATCCACGCACATATGGACACCTTATCTTCGACAAAGGAGGCAAGAATATACAATGGATTAAAGACAATCTCTTTAACAAGTGGTGCTGGGAAATCTGGTCAACCACTTGTAAAAGAATGAAACTGGACCACTTTCTAACACCATACACAAAAATAAACTCAAAATGGATTAAAGATCTAAATGTAAGACCAGAAACTATAAAACTCCTAGAGGAGAACATAGGCAAAACACTCTCCGACATACATCACAGCAGGATCCTCTATGACCCACCTCCCAGAATATTGGAAATAAAAGCAAAAATAAACAAATGGGACCTAATTAACCTTAAAAGCTTCTGCACATCAAAGGAAACTATTAGCAAGGTGAAAAGACAGCCTTCAGAATGGGAGAAAATAATAGCAAATGAAGCAACCGACAAACAACTAATCTCAAAAATATACAAGCAACTCCTACAGCTCAACTCCAGAAAAATAAACGACCCAATCAAAAAATGGGCCAAAGAACTAAATAGACATTTCTCCAAAAAAGACATACAGATGGCTAACAAACACATGAAAAGATGCTCAACATCACTCATTATCAGAGAAATGCAAATCAAAACCACTATGAGGTACCATTTCACACCAGTCAGAATGGCTGCGATCCAAAAGTCTACAAATAATAAATGCTGGAGAGGGTGTGGAGAAAAGGGAACCCTCTTACACTGTTGGTGGGAATGCAAACTAGTACAGCCACTATGGAGAACAGTGTGGAGATTCCTTAAAAAACTGGAAATAGAACTGCCTTATGATCCAGCAACCCCACTGCTGGGCATACACACTGAGGAAACCAGAAGGGAAAGAGACACGTGTACCCCAATGTTCATCGCAGCACTGTTTATAATAGCCAAGACATGGAAGCAACCTAGATGTCCATCAGCAGATGAATGGATAAGAAAGCTGTGGTACATATACACAATGGAGTATTACTCAGCCATTAAAAAGAATACATTTGAATCAGTTCTAATGAGGTGGATGAAACTGGAGCCTATTATACAGAGTGAAGTAAGCCAGAAGGAAAAACATAAATACAGTATACTAACACATATATATGGAATTTAGAAAGATGGTAACAATAACCCGGTGTACTAGACAGCAAAAGAGACACTGATGTATAGAACAGTCTTATGGACTCTGTGGGAGAGGGAGAGGGTGGGAAGATTTGGGAGATTGGCAATGAAACATGTAAAATATCATGTAGGAAACGAGTTGCCAGTCCAGGTTCGATGCATGATGCTGGATGCTTGGGGCTGGTGCACTGGGACGGCCCAGAGGGATGGTATGGGGAGGGAGGAGGGAGGAGGGTTCGGGATGGGGAACACATGTATACCTGTGGCGGATTCATTTTGATATTTGGCCAAACTAATTCAATTATGTAAAGTTTAAAAATAAAGTAAAATTAGAGAAAAAAAAATAAATTAAAAAAAAAAAAACATGGATGGCTCTTACAAATAGCACTGGAAAATCAGAAGAAAAAAAAAAAAGCAGACTTCCAGCACAATATACAGTATGTGCATCAATATGCGTTTTTTAAGAATTCATGCAAACAGAAGGATACACATTGAAAAAAATTAAAACAGCTACTGGTCAAGGGTGGGGATCAAAAGTAGGATGTTATGATAAATGGGAATAAATAACACAGGACCATTCTGCAAGTCAATGTTAGTAAAACGTCATCAACGAAAGAGACTGATTCAAACTCCAAAGCTTAAGTCCAATAAAAATTTGTGAATGTACACATATATATTTACACTTACATATGTTTCAATCAATGGTATATATATGCTTCCCAGGTGGCACAGTGGTAAAGAATCTGCCTGCCAATGCAGGAGATGAAAGAGATGTGGGTTCGATCCTGGGTCTGGAAGATTCCCTGGGGAGGAAATGGCAACACATTCCAGTATTCTTGCCTGGAAGATTCCATGGATAGAGAAGCCTGGTGGGCTACAGTCCATGGAGTCACTAAGAATCAGACATAACTGAATGACTCAGCACAAACACATGTGCATATATCATATATATATATATATATAAAATACACATGTGTGCATGCTAAGTCACACCAGTCATGTCTGACTCTTTGCTACCCTTTGGACAGTGGCCTGCCAGATTCCTCTGTCCAGGGGATTCTCTAGGCAAGAATACTGGAATGGCTTGTCATTTCCTTCTCCAGGGGATCTTCCCAGACCCACGATCGAACCTGCATCTCTTATGTCTTGGCACTGGCAGGTGGGCTCTTTACCACTAGTGCCACCTGAAGAACTGAAGTGAAGTCAGTCGTGCCCGACTCTTTGTGATCCCGTGGACTGTAGCCTACCAGGCTCCTCTGTCCATGGGATTCTCCAGGTAAGAATACTGGAGTGGGTTGCCATTTCCTTCTCCAGGGGAGCTTCCCAACCCAGGGATTGAACCTGGGTCTCCTGCACTGCAGGCAGACGCTTTACCCTCTGAGCCACCAGGGAACTCCCAGCACCACCGGGGAAGCCCATACAACAAATATAAACATATGCACATAACCAGTTTTCAAATACACTGAGGAAAGTTCACTCAATATTATGATATTTTACTTCATTCACTGAATCTTCATTCAACAAAAGATTGTCACAAAGTGTTCCCCCAGAATCATGATCAACCAACTCTTGGAGGACGCAGAATCTCACCTGGAAAATGGACAATTTGACTGAAGTTAGGATAGAGCATCTCACATCGTACACTAGCATTTGTGAACTAGAGGGGATCTACGCAGCCCAGCCAGCAGCCAGAGTGCCATCCTCAATTCCCCACTCTTCCTCACCCCTCTTGTCCCTCAGCCACCATCTCTGGACCAGTCCTGGCTCTGGCTTCACGCTCCTTCTCTTGAGGACTGTGCCTGCCCATCTCTTCTCCATGCCACCCCTTCTCTGGCTGCCAGAGCCCATTCTTTGAGATATGCAGAGTTTGTGGAGTCATGGAGACCCAGGGTTCAAACCCCAGGTCCTCACTGTGTGTTGGGATAATCAGAGAACTGTGCTCAGGTTCCCCGTAGGCATTTGATGCCAAGAGCTCAGCACAGAGAAATTTCTTAAGGAAAGCTATCTGAATTATTGTCATCTTTTACTGTCATTGCTGGCTGGCTGTTATTCATCCATCCCACCAGGTGACTATATTGACACTGTAATAGTCCAGGGCTTCAGACCTAATTACAGGATAATCTTTCCTCTAATACTATGGATGTCCCAAACCCTCAGCATCTGCTTCCTCTGGCAGCCCACCTCTTGGCTTCTTCTGGCTACAAATGTGCTCCAGGTATCAGCTCCTAAATGCACAAAATGTTACCAAAAACAAAACAAAATAAAACAGGAATGAGGCTTCCCCGGTGGCTCAGTGGTAAAGAATCCACCTGCCATTGCAGGAGACGTGGATTTGATCCCTGGTCCAGGAAGATCCCACGTGGTGTGGAACAACAAAGCCTATGCACCACAACTGCTGAGCCTGTGCTCGAGAGCCTGGGAGCTGCAACTACAGAAGCCCGGGTGCCCTACAGCCTGTGCTCCGCAGCAAGGGAAATCACCGCTATGAGAAGCCCACACACCACAACCAAAGAAAAGCCTGCACAGCAATGAAGACTCTGCACAGCAAAAATAAATAAATACATTAAAACAAACAAACAGAAAGGGCTCTCTTGGCTCCCTGTCTCCTTCTGGCACTTCCTCTGTGTCACCCTTTCCCATAACAAACCCTGAGCAAGACTACCCAAGTGGACTCTCCAAGTTGTGTGCACAAGTCTGGACCTCAGGGGAAAGAAAGGCCAGGGCCGTGATCTCAGATATAACCTCCCCAACAGAGCCCAACCAGGGCACGCCCTGGCCTGCATTCAGATCCTACTCCTGTGTCCTTTCTCCTCAGAGGGACACTATTTAACCCAATCGGTTTAACCCAATCGGCACTCTCTGCTTATCTTCCTGTGTCACAGACCTAACACCATGTTTGCAAGCAAACAGTTCAATGGGATACCATATAGCCACATAAAGGAATAAAGTTCTGATACATGCAACACCATGGATGAGCCTTAAAGACCTTATGCTGAGTGAAAGAAGCCTGCCACAAAAGACCACACATTGTATGATTCCATTTACTTAAAATATCCAGCGTAGTTAAACACATCAAGATAGAACACAATAACCCCACATGCCAGACAGCAAAAGAGACACAGATATACAGAACAGTCTTTTGGACTCTGTGGGAGAGGGTGAAGGTGGGATGATTTGGGAGAATGGCATTGAAACATGTATATTATCATATGTGAAACGGATCTCCAGTCCTGGCTCGATGCATGAGACAGGGTGCTCGGGGCTGGTGCACTAGGATGACCCAGAGGGATGGGATGGGGAGGGAGGTGTGAGGGAGGTTCAGGATGGGGAACATATGTACACCCATGGCGGATTCATGTCAATGTATGACAAAACCACTACAATATTGTAAAGTAATTAGCCTCCAATTCAAATAAATAAATTTATATTAAAAAAAAAAAAAAGATAGACACAAATTAGTGGTTGTCAGGGGGTGGAAACAGGCTGGAATGGGGAATGGGTTCAAGATTTCCTTTTGCGGTGGAGGAATATCTGAGCACTAAAGAGAGGTGATAGTTCCAGGATTTTGTAAAGTCCTAAATGCCACTGAACTGTGCCATTTAAAGTGGCGAGGATGAAAGGACTTCCCTAATGGTTCAGTGGTTAAGACTCTGCGTTTCCACTGGAAAGGCACAGGTTTGACCCCTGGACAGAGAACTAAGATCTCACCTGCCAAGCAGCCAAAAAATGTGTACAAGTTGGAACACTTGTAAACTGCTGGTGGAATTGTAAAACAGTACAACAGTTGTGGGAAACAGTATGGATATTCATCAGAAATGAAAACTATTGATAGAACTATCATACGATCTAGTAATCCCGCTTCTGGATATGTATGCAAAGGAATTGAAAGCAGGATCTCTAAAGGATATCTGCACACCCCTGTTCATAGCGGCACCAGTCACAATAGCCATGAGGTGGAAACAACCCAAATGTTCATCCTTGGATGAATGGTAAACCAGATGTGGTTTCTATCCACACAATTAAATGCTGTTCTGCTTTAAGAGGCAGAAAATCCTGTGTCATGCTATATCCTGAATGAAACTTGGCAACATTATGCTAAGTGGAATCAGCCAGTTCTTCCAAAATGAAATCCTGTATGATTCCACTTATATGAGGTCTCTAAAGGAGTTGAGTTCATAGATTTAGAAAACAGAATGGCACTTGCCTAAAGCTGGAGTGAGCAGGAGAGGGTTGTTTAATAAGTTTAGAGCTTCCATTCTGCAAGATGCAGAGACATCTGGAAATCTGTTATGCAACATTGTGAACAGACTTAACCATAATAAACTGTATACTTAAATATGGTTAAGATGACAAATTCTATGTTTGTGTTTTTTACACCAAAAAGAAAAGTAGTAGTAACACTTGCTGTGACATGGATGAACACTTGAAAACATTGTGCTATGTGCAAAAAGCCAGGAGCAAGTATTGTCTGATTCCATTGATAGGAAGTACCTAAAATAAGCAAACTTGTAGGGGTACGAGCAGATTAGTGGCTGCCAAGGGCTGAGGACAGGGAGGACGGGGCATGGCTGCTAATGAGAACAGGATTTGAGGGTAATGACAGTATTGTGCAACTAGACAGAGTTAAGAGTCGCACATTGTGAATATCCTAAATGCCCCTGAAATATATGCTTTAAAATAGTTAATACTGTATTATGTGAATTTTACATCAATTTTTTAAAAAAGCAAAGTAATCCCCTCCTTCAGCCCCCTTGTACCTCTGCACTCCTGTCCCCTCCTTCACAGCCCAGCCAGTGCCCAGAAAGAGAGGGAGGGGGTCTCAGTGTCCCTGAGGCCAGCCCTGAGCCAGGGGACAGAGAACACACTGTCTCTGCTTCAGGCTCCCTGCTCCTGTCCTGGGCTAGCCTCCGAGCCTCCACCCGTGCATGTGAGAGCACAAGGGAAGGCGCTTCGGGACAGCTGTCCTCAGGGGTGGGCGGCCTCCTGTTTCTGCAAACTGGGACTGTCTCTCACACCTACACGCAGGGGTCCCCATTCCTCTACATGGCTGCATGCCTCCTCCCGTCTCTCCCCCAACCCCCTCGCACACACTGTCTTATGTTCTTACTTCCACCGAATATGCACATGGCCATCTCACTGCACACAGGGCCGTGCCAAACCTCTGCATGTACACAGGGGCCAGGATGGATGCACACCTGCAGAGTCCCAGCCTCTGGCATACCTGGAAGTGCACTCAGACTTGCATTCTCACAGCACAACACAGCAGAAGCATGAAGAAGACTAATGCATGTGTCTCTGGTGGGCACTTTCCCCCTAATATCTGTCTGACAACTGAGGCATGCACAAATGTGCGTGGGTTTGTTCAGACACTGCTTGCCCCAGACTTTGCTCTGCTGGGTTCCTGATCCTAAGGCCCACACTCAACACTCTTAACTACCCACAGCCCTTCCCTCTATCTGAACATCACCTTCTCCAGGAAGGCAGCCAGAGTTGCACACTGGCCTCTATCGGTGGCCACCCAGGTAGCAGAGGAGACCCTGGCTCCCTCACTTACACAAGGAGCTCAGAACGGAGTGGGCGGGTGGGAAGCTGCTCCCTCACTTCATCCCTTTCTTCTCCAGAGGCACATTCCAAAGGCATCCCAGGGAGCCTGATGCAGGAGGCAGGGGGCGGGGGGGGGGGGGGGGGGGGGGTGGGGCGGGGAAGGGGGAGGAGGTGGGGGTGTCCCTCAGGGCCCAGAGTCAGGTGGTGGGGAGGACGGGGGGGGGGGGGAGGTGGGTGGGGAGGGCAGGGGGGAAGTGTGGAGGGAGACTTCTAGGCATGCCAGTCTCCCCTGGGATCAACCCACAGAGGTATATGCACTTTGCAAACTTCCCTGACAACCCTCTGTGCTCTGCTGGAAGCTGGGCTATTCTGTGGCACCAAGAGGGGATGATTAGGTTGGGAGATGGAAGTGACAAGACAGCCCCTAACTGAACCAGGGAAGAAATAGAAAAGAAGTAGGTGCCCCCGCCAATCTCTCAATCCCAACCGCTTCTTCTTCTGGCAGGGTCTGTTTCCACTGTTTCTCCATCTATTTGCCATGAAGTGATAGGACTGGATGCCATGATCTTTAGTTTTCTGAATATTGAGCTTTAAGCCAACTTTTTCACTCTCCTCTTTCACTTTCATCAACAGGCTCTTTAGTTCTTCTTCACTTTCTGCCATAAGGGTGGTGTCATTTGCATATCTGAGGTTATTGATATTTCTCCCTGAAATCTTGATTCCATCTTGTGCTTCCTCCAGCCCAGCGTTTCTCATGATGTACTCTGCATATAAGTTAAATAAGCAGGGTGACAATATACAGCCTTGACGTACTCCTTTTCCTATTTGGAACCAGTCTGTTGTTCCATGTCCAGTTCTAACTGTTGCTTCCTGACCTGCGTATAGGTTTCTCAAGAGGCAAGTGAGGTGGTCTGGTATTCCCATCTCTTTCAGAATTTTCCACAGCTCGGCTGCCTCTGCAGGGGATCCAGATTGCAAAAGTCAGATTGAAAAGTCAAACACAACTGAGTGACTGAGCACAGCAACAACATCAACAATCACTGCATGCATGCTAACTTGCTTCTGTTGTGTCCAACTCTGTGCAACCCTATGGACTATAGCCAGCCAGGCTCCTCTGTCCATGGAATTTTCCAGGCAAGAATACTAGAGTGGGTTGCCATGCCCTCCTCCAGGGGATCTTCCTGACCAAGGAATCAAACCCACATCTCATGTCTCCTGCATTGGCAAGCAGATTCTTTACCACTAGCACCACCTGGGAAATGCAGATCAAAACCACAATGAGACATCACCTCATGTCCACTAAAATGTCTGTTATAAAAAGGTGAGAAATAACAAGGTTTGGAGAGAATGTGGAGAAATGGGAACTCTCATGCTCTGTTAGTGAGAATGTAAATTGGTACAACCATTATGGAAAACAGTATGAAGATTCCTCAAAAAATTAAGAATAGTGTTACCATATGACCCAACTGGGGTTTCTCAGGTGGAACTAGTGTTAAAGAACCTGCCTGCTGATGCAGGAGACATAAGAGATGTGGGTTCAATCCTTGGCTCAAGAAAATCCCTTGGAGGAGGGTATGGTGACCCACTCCAGTATTCTTGCCTGGAGAATCCCATGGACAGAGGGGTCGGGCTACAGTCCATGGGTCACAAAGAATCAGACACAATTGTTTATCTTATGTGTTATTATGAATTTCATTCATTACTTTAAATTTTTATTTAGAAATTTCCACTAGATATAGAAGTATAAGAAACACATAATGGACTCCTATGTCTAGCTTTAATACTTGCAAATACTTGGCCAAATTTGCTTCATATATACAAGTATCCCACTTATTTGATTTATTATTTGAATAAAATCTCACACAGTACATTACTTTACCATAAATACTTCATATGTTGCTAACATAATTTAACATATGAATGAAATAACATGCCACTAGTATGCCAAACATATTTTTAAATGCTTTAATATTTCCTGATACCAATGCATACTTAAATTAGTGATATCTTCCACTCAAAATCTACGTATCTTACACACATGAATTTAGTTATGTCTCTTATGTCATTTTATTTTCTAATTACCCTACATTTATGCATGCCATGTGGGAGCAGAAGGAAACTGCATGATTTGTCTTGCACATGTTGCAATTTGCCCCTTGTCTTTTCTCGGTGTCATTTTACATGTGCCTCAAGCAGAATGTAAGCATGCAGACAAAAAGGAAGAAAAATGCTATCAGGAAGATTGGGGCTCAGAGACATCCATTTGTGCAGAGAAGGTTGGGGATTCTTATGAGGTCAAACATCAAAACAGGCTCTCAGGAGCCTGGGGACAGAGGGAAGGGAGGCTCAGCAGATCTGTGGCTTCTCACAGATTGAATAAATGTGCCAATATGCACCACAGTCAAACTTGGTCCAATGGCCAAAATTCATGAAGACGCAGTAATCAGGATATGATCTTTCAGAACTCCAGTTTCTGTGAAAACACACAAAAGCATTAGCCATGTCCCTTAGCCACAGGGAAGAAACAAAGAAGAGTAAGTCGTGTCCGTTTTGAGTTCTCACACTCAAGATCAGTCCGCCAGAGTGTGGATCCAGGTTCTGGGAAAGTACAGTCCATCCTCCATATTTGTGTGTTATATCTCTACAGATTCAACCAACCACAGATCGAATTTGAATCTAGAACCCAGGAATACCAAGACCCACTTTGCTATGTTGTTGTTGTTGTTCAGTCATTAAGTCATGTCCGACTCTTTGCAAACCCATGGACTGCAGCACATCAGGCTTCCCTGTCCTTCACTGTCTCCTGGAGCTGGCTCAAACTCACGTCCATCAAGTCAATGATGCCATTCAACCATCTCATCCTTTGTCTCCCCCTTCTCCTGCCCTCAATCTTTCCCAGCATCAGGGTCTTTTCCAGTGCTATCTAAGGAAGTTGAAAATCACAAGTTTGGTATTTGTGAGGGGTCCTGGAACCAATATCCTGTGGATACTGAGGGATGACTGTACTTGAGAAATCCCCCCAAATCCAACCTCCATGCCATGTATTACAGTTTCTCCATCTTTGCACTACTGACATTTTGGACCGTATCATTCTTCGTTATGAGGGGCGGTTCTATGTCCTGTAGGATACTGAAGAGCACCCCTGGTCTCTACCTACTAGATACCAGTAGCACCCACTTTCCAAAGTGACAATCAAAAACATTTCCAGATTGTGTCAAACATCCTTAAGGAGGAGTTGCCCACTGATCTGTCACAGTCACCAGGTTCCACTTTCCATTACAAATGAAATAAATGAGACTCAAGTGGATGGGCTTCCCAGGTGGCACTAGTAGTAAAGAATTCACCTACCAATGCAGGAGACATAAGAGACCTGGGTTTGATCCCTGGGTTGGGAAGATATCCTGGAGTAGAGAGTATGGCAACCCACTCCAGTACTCTTGCCTGGAGAACCCCCGTGGACAGAGGGGCCTGGTGGGCTTCAGTCCATAAGGTCACAAAGAGTCAAACATGACTAAAGCAACTTAGCATGCAGCACACAAGTGGACAAGAGATTTGATGTATCTAGATCTCTAAGATTAAGTTTGAAGACGTGACATATTAGCTCAGGCTGTCAAGTAATCCCATACCCTCTTCCCTAAATGTCTCTTAAAATGTTGGCAACACTCAATCATTCTGAAATGGTTTGTTGAGCACCTGTAGTGTACAAAGCCTTATACTGGGTAATGGAGTCACAGATGCATAGAATACTGACTCTCAGGACTTACCTGGTGGTCCAGTGGCTGCTGCTGCTAAGTCGCTTCAGTCTTGTCCAACTCTGTGCAACCCCATAGATGGCAGCCCACCAGGCTCCCCCATCCCTGGGATTCTCCAGGCAAGAACACTGGAGTGGGTTGCCATTTCCTTCTCCAGTGCATGAAAGTGAAGTCACTCAGTCATGTCCGACTCTTCTCGACCCCACAGACTGCAGCCTACAAGGCTCCTCCGTCCACGGGATTTTCCAGGCAAGAGTACTGGAATGGGGTGCCATTGCCTTCTCTGGGTCCAGCGGCTAGGACTCCTTGATTCCAATGCTGGGGGCCCAGGTTCAATTCTTATGGAATTAGATCCCACGTGCTTCAGTAAAGGTCAACAATCCCATGTGCCACAACTAGGACCCAGTGCAGCCAAATAAATAAATATAAATAAATATAAAAAGAATACTGATTCTGCCCTCAAGCTGCAGCCCATCTGATGGGTAAGACATAAACAATCTGAAGAAGATTATAATAAACACAATCATGAAAATCTACAGAAATTCCTGAGATATTAAGAGGGCATGAGATGCATGAGAGGTTAATTCATGCTGGCCACAGGATGGATTCCTCTGTGAGGCACAGTGTTTTGGGCTTGACACACATATCACGATACACCAAACTAAAAAAAAATATGTTCCAGAAGATGCCACAGCAGAAGCAAACAGAAGGATAGGAGACAAGGTAATTTCCAAAAAGGATGAGTCATCTGGCCTGAAGTTGTTGCAAGGGGATACAAGGTGCAGGAGCTGAGAATGTGAAGATGAATGGTACTCTCTGTGTGGGCACTGAGAGGTGCCAGTGTTAGGATTCCAAACTAAGTGTTTTTAATGAGGGTGTATATCAGTTGTCTGAGGCCTGAATGGAGGCAGAAGCAGTGGGGATGAAGGAAAACTGGTGTACTTGAGGTGGTCCAGGAGGCTTGGGGTGCAGCTCTGAGAAAGTGTGTGGACATGAAGAAAAGTTCAGAGACAGATGATGATCAGAAAGTGATGTCATTAAATTATATACTGAGCAGTTAGGACTGGATCCTCCAGGCAGTGATTCTTAAAATGTGTTCTGTAGGACCCTTTGAGACTCTGGATAGGTCCAGATGAATGCTAAATAAGCTTGGCACATCACACATTGCCTATTCCTCTCCCTGAAGTAAGATGCTGCTGCTGTTGCTAAGTCACTTCAGTCGTGTCCAACTCTGTGCGACTCCATAGATGGCAGCCCACCAGGCTCCTCCATCCATGGGAATTTCCAGGCAAGAGTACTAGAGTGGGGTGCCATTGCCTTCTCCCTAAAGTACAATAAGTCCCTGCAAAAGAACATTCCACTGAAGTCAGGCATGAGGGAAACTGCAGCTTGCCCTCCGACCCCTGTTGCTGACAATCCTTCAGCTCCATCATCTCACCTCATCTCCCTTCTCCAGTCAGTAACTGTTCTTGCCTGTTCACTCAATGTCAGCCCCTGGGTGTCAACTATTGTACTGTGCTACTCTACTTTTCAAGGTTCTGTACTGTAAGATTTCAAATGTTTTCTTACCAACAATTTGGTTGGTTAGTTTAGTTGCTAAGTTGTGTCCAACTCTTGCGGACCCCATGGATTGTAGCCTGCCAGGCTCTTTTGTCCACGGGATTCTCCAGGCAAGAATACTGGAGTGGGTTGCCATTTCCTCCCTGTATAGCACAGGGAGCTCTGCTCAATGCTATGTGGCAGCCTGGATGAGAGAGGAGGTTGAGGAAGCATGGATACATGTATATGTATGGCTGAGTCTCTTTGCTGTCTACCTGAAGCTATCACAACATTGTCAATTACCTATTCTCCAATATAAAATAACATTTAAAATAATAATAAAATAAAAATGTTTTCTTTATTTTTTGTTTGTTTGTTTTATATATTATTTGTGTGAAAAGTGTTATAAACCTTTTACCAAAATACCAAGTACCAGATGGTGCTGTTGTGTTAGTTACTCAGTTGTGTCCAACTCTTTGAGACCCAGTGGACGGTAACCCACCAGGCTCCTCTGTCTGTAGGATTTCCCTGCAAGAGTACTGAAGTGGGTTACCATTCCCTTATCCAGGGGATCTTCCTGGCCCAGGGATCGAAGCTGGGTCTCCTGAGTCACAGGTGGAATTCTTTACCATCTGAGCCACCAGGGCAACCCTATGACAGTACAGTGAACCTACTCTAAACCTATTACAGTACAGTACTATATAGCCAATTTTGTTTGTTGGGTACCTAGGCTAACTTTTTTGGGCTTTCAAACAAACCGGATGTACCAAGCACTCTGGAACTGAACTTGTTCGTATGTTGGGGACTTACTGTACTGTGTTCTCTTTCATGCATCAAAGGTCCTGTGACTCCCTACAATAAAGAATGTTGTTTAAAGGATGTTTTATACACACACACACACACACACACACACGTAAGTAACAAAATAACATCAAGCATAACAACAGAGATTTGACAGGCATTTTGGTTTATGCCCTGTAGGCAGTTGAAAGACTATCAATGGGAAGACATCTTCCAAGATTCAACAGACAAATGAGCCAGGACTGAGTTCCAAGTCCTCCGTGGGACTCACATGAAGGTGGGGGCTTGTAGACTTGCCACTTGTAGATGTCAATGGAGGACTGTTTTCTGAGGCCAATCCAGTACGTGACATCTTTCTTTGGACTCAGGAATTCCTGTGTGGGTAGAAGGTAGTTTAGGTCAAGAAACGCTGCAGCCAGAGATGGGAATGTGGAGAAAACAGACCATGATTGGGACAGATGCCTAGAGATCTTGGGCTGGGAGGCCGTGTAATGTAGTAGTTGTGCACACGGGTTGAAAGATCAGGAAGACTTCCATTTCTACAGTTATGATGACCTATTTGGTCAGCAAATTACAGCCACTTATGACTCTCAGGATGAATATCTTAATAGGGGCATATCAGTGGCAAGTGCCTTCCAGAATTTCTCTGTAGAGTCAATGAGGGAGTAAGAACCCAGAATGGTGCCTGGTTGAGCAGTGGGTAAGATGGAATTAGGAGTATTATTCAGGGGCATGATTGACAGGGTCAGCAGTCAGTCACTTCTCCCCAGTAGAAGTGGTTCTGGCATGGATTCTACTGACAAATATTGAGCCCTGCTGTGTGTCCAGTCTGGATCCAAGCACTATGGACTCAAGGATGAGTCAGATCCAACCCTTTTTCTGCAGGTTTTCCATGTGTGGGGAGGTGGATCCATGATCTGGAAGTACAGTCTAGTGTTAAAGAATAGATGGTGGGAAAGATCTTGAGGGACTATGTTTGATGTGATAGTGAAGAAGGAATAGTTATCCACATAGATTAAAAGAGGGAGGGCACATCAGATTGAAGGACCATCAGGTGGAATCACTCAGAATCAGGACAGAGAATAATCCTGACCAACTCTACTTGCCATGAGAGTGGATATGTAATATGAAGCACAGAATGAAGATCTGCATGAGATTCTATAGAGACAAGGACATCAGTCTGTGCTGGCCGCAAGGACCCCCAAAGCACCCCTTCCTCCTTCTCACCTGCTCTGCCTGGCTGTTGATGATGACCAGGTGAGCACCCTCCTCAACACAGCAACCCATGGTTTTGAGCCAAGGGAGTTCATCAGTGCAAAAATTGTAGCAGGATCCCTGGAATGCCTTCCAGGTCTTTGGCTAGGACTCACAGGAGGATTCTGGGAAAAGGGAAAGAGGTCAGGTCGGCTGGGCTCTGGTAGCTGCTCTGGTCACTGAATGGAGACACCAATGAAATGACTTGACCTTGACTCACCTGTTCATTCTTGACACTTTGCAAAAGTGAAACACGCTAGCTTCATAGTTGTCCACTGAAGGGATGGACCTTATCAGAGATAGAATGCAAAGCAGGTTGCCTCAGACTTTGTGTTAACATCAACCGTGACAGGGGTTTGATTGAAATAACCCACATGACCCACTCCTAGGCTACAAGAACTGCTGCCATCAACAGTGCTGGAAAGAGCAACCTCCCTCTCCAAACTCTGATCTTCACCACTTAAACCACACCGTCTCCTTACCATTGCCTGCCCTTACAGTCTCCATTTACCAGAAGATTTCTCCCCAAATGATGTCCCATTTCTGTCCAGCATCTGCCAGACCCTGTAGAACTGAAGGACCCATAGAGAAAGGCTGATCGAAACCTAGTGGAAAATTTCTTTCCCAAAACATTACAGTATTTAATTTATTGCTTTGGCTGCAAAGAATATAATCAATCTGATTTTGGTGTTGACCATCTGGTGATGTCCATGTATAGAGTCTTCTCTAGTGTTGTTGGAAGAGGGTGTTTGCTATGACCAGTGTGTTCTCTTGGCAAAAATCTATTGGCCTTTCCCTGCTTCAGTCCGTACTCCAAGACCAAATTTGCCTGCTACTCCAGGTGTTTCTTGACTTCCTACTTTTGCATTCCAGTCCCCTATAATGTAAAGGACATCTTTTTGGGGTGTCAGTTCTAAAAGGTCGTATAGGTCTTCATAGAACCGTTCAACTTCAGGTTCTTCAGCATTACTGATTGGGGCATAGGCTTGGATTACCATGATATTGAATGGTTTGCTTTGGAAATGAACCGAGATCATTCTGTCATTTTTGAGATTGCATCCAAGTACTGCATTTCAGACTCTTGTGTTGACCATGATGGCTACTCCATTTCTTCTGAGGGATTCCTGCCCACAGTAGTAGATATAAGGGTCATCTGAGTTAAATTCACCCATTCCAGTCCATTTTAGTTAGCTGATTCCTAGAATGTCGACATTCACTCTTGCCATCCCCTGTTTGACCACTTCCAATTTGCCTTGATTCATGGACCTGACATTCCAGGTTCCTATGCAATATTGCTCTTTACAGCATCAGACTTGCTTCTGTCACCAGTCACATCCACAGCTGGGTATTGTTTTTGCTTTGGCTCCATCCCTTCATTCTTTCTAGAGTTATTTCTCCACTGATCTCCAGTAGCATATTGGGCACTTACTGACCTGGGGAGTTCCTTTTTCAGTATCCTATCATACTGATTAATTCTTTACAGCCAAAGATGGAGAAACTCTATGCAGTCAGCAAAAACAAGGCTGTGAGCTGACTGTGGCTCAGATCATGAACTCCTTATTGCCAAATTCAGACTTAAATTGAAGAAAGTAGGGGAAAACACTAGATCATTCAGGTATGACCTAAATCAAATTCCTTATGATTATACAGTGGAAGTCAGAAATAGATGTAAGGGACTAGATCTGATAGACAGAGTACATGATGAACTATGGACGGAGGTTTGTGACATTGTACAGGAGACAGGGATCAAGATCATCCCCATGGAAAAGAAATGCAAAAAAGCAAAATGGCTGTCTGAGGAGGCCTTACCAATAGCTGTGAAAAGAAGAGAAGCGAAAAGCAAAGGAGAAAAGGAAAGATATATGTATCCGAATGCAGAGTTCCAAAGAATAGCAAGGAGAGATAAGAAAGCCTTCCTCAGTGATCAGTGCAAAGAAATAGAGGAAAACAACAGAATGGGAAAGACTAGAGATGTCTTCATAAAAATTAGAGATACCAAGGGAATATTTCATGCAAAGATGGGCTTAATAAAGGACAGAAATGATATGGACTTAACAGAAGCAGAAGATATTAAGAAGAGGTGGCAAGAATACACAGAAGAATTGTACAAAAAAGATCTTCATGACCCAGATAATCACGATGGTGTGATCACTCACCTAGAGCCAGACATCCTGGAATGTGAAGTCAAGTGGGCCTTAGAAAGCATCACTATGAACAAAGCTAGTGGAGGTGATGGAATTCCAGTTGAGCTATTTCAAATCCTGAAAGATGATGCTGTGAAAGTGCTGCACTCAATATGCCAGCAAATTTGGGAAACTCAGCAGTGGCCACAGGACTGGAAAAGGTCAGTTTTCATTCCAATCCCTAAGAAAGGCAATGCCAAACAATGCTCAAACTACCGCACAATTGCACTCATCTCACACACTAGTAAAGTAATGCTCAAAATTCTCCAAGCCAGGCTTCAGCAATACATGAACCATGAACTTTCAGATGTTCAAGCTGGTTTTAGAAAAGGCAGAGGAACCAGAGATCAAATTGCCAACATCCACTGGATCATGGGAAAAGCAAGAGAGTTCCAGAAAAACATCTATTTCTGCTTTATTGGCTATGCCAAAGCATTTGACTGCATGGATCACAATAAACTGTGGAAAATTCTTCAAGAGATGGGCATACCAGACCACCTGACCTACTTCTTAAGAAACCTATATGCAGGTCAGGAAGCAACAGTTAGAACTGGACATGGAACAACAGACTGGTTCCAAATAGGAAAAGGGGTATGTCAAGCCTGTATATTGTCACCCTGCTTATTTAACTTATATGCAGAGTACATCATGAGAAATGCTGGACTTGAAGAAGCACAAGCTGGAATCAAAATTTCTGGGAGAAATATCAATAACCTCAGATATGTAGATGACACCACCCTTATGGCAGAAAGTGAAGAAGAACTAAAGAGCCTGTTGATGAAAGTGAAAGAGGAGAGTGAAAAAGTTGGCTTAAAGCTCAACATTCAGAAAATGAAGATCATGATATCTGGTCCCATCACTTCATGGCAAATAGATGGGGAAACAGTGGAAACTGTGGCAGACTTTATTTTGGGGGGGCTCCAAAATCACTGCAGATGGTGAGTGCAGCCATGAAATTAAAAGACGCTTACTCCTTGGAAGGAAAGTTATGACCAACCTAGATAGCATATTCAAAAG
The DNA here is from genome assembly GCF_003369695.1 of Bos indicus x Bos taurus. NCBI lineage: Eukaryota > Metazoa > Chordata > Mammalia > Artiodactyla > Bovidae > Bos > Bos indicus x Bos taurus. The sequence goes on from NC_040082.1 coordinate 103,440,523, forward strand.
CAGAGACATTACTTTGCCAACAAAGGTCTGTCTAGTCAAGGCTATGGATTTTCCAGTGGTCATGTATGGATGTGAGAGTTGGACTGTGAAGAAGGCTGAGTGCTGAAGAATTGATGCTTTTGAACTGTGGTGTTGGAGAAGACTCTTGAGAGTCCCTTGGACTGCAAGGAGATCCAACCAGTCCATTCTAAAGGAGATTAGCCCTGGGTGTTCTTTGGAAGGACTGATGCTAAAGCTGAAACTCCAATACTGTGGCCACCTCATGTGAAGAGTTGACTCATTGGAAAAGACCCTGATGCTGGGAGCGATTGCAGGCAGGAGGAGAAGGGGACAACAGAGGATGAGATGGCTGGATGGCATCATCGACTCGATGGACATGAGTTTGCATGAACTCCGGGAGTTGGTGATGGACAAGGAGGCCTGGCGTGCTGTGATTCATAGGATCACAAAGAGTCGGACATAAATGGCGACTGAACTGAACTGAACTGAATTTATTGCTTACATTTAATGCTGAGGATGAAAGGTTTTTGCTAAACCACGAAAGACACTGTGATTCTTGGCCTCTAGAGGAGAAGAATTCATCTGGGGCCAGAGACAAGACTTGATCGCTCAGAGCTTTTGTGTAATAAAGTTTTATTAAAGTGTAAAAGAGATAGAGAAAGCTTCTGACATAGACATTAGAAGGGGGCAGAAAGAGTACCCCCCTGCTAGTCTTTAGCTGGATGTCATATAGCTACTAGCAGTCTGCTAATTAAAGAAAGGAAAAACTCAGAGAATGGTACCAAGTGAGTCATCCCAGGCCATGAAAACGATTGACATGAATCTTGAAGAAAGGCAGATTTCCATACAAATATATAGTTTCATTAACATAGAGTAGGAGAACAATGTATAACATACTGGTTTGTCAAGTAGGTTCTGAGCCTAAATCTGAGCCTTTAGGTGAACTGACTTGAAGACAGAGTTTGGGGTAAATGCATAGTACATTAACATCAGATCAGATCAGTCACTCAGTCCGTGTCCGACTCTTTGCGACCCCATGAATCGCAGCACACCAGGCCTCCCTGTCCATCACCAACTCCCGGAGTTCACTCAGACTCACGTCCATCGAGTCAGTGATGCCATCCAGCCATCTCATTCTCTGTCGTTCCCTTCTCCTCTTGCCCCCAATCCCTCCCAGCATCAGGGTCTTTTCCAATGAGTCAACTCTTTGAATGAGGTGGCCAAAGTACTGGAGTTTCAGCTTTAGCATCATTCCTTCCAAAGAAATCCCAGGGCTGATCTCCTTCAGAATGGACTGGTTGGAGCTCCTTGCAGTCCAAGGGACTCTCAAGAGTCTTCTCCAACACCACAGTTCAAAAGCATCAATTCTTTGGCGCTCAGCCTTCTTCACAGTCCAACTCTCACATCCATACATTACCACTGGAAAAACCATAGCCTTGACTAGATGGACCTTAGTTGGCAAAGTAATGTCTCTGCTTTTGAATATGCTATCTAGGTTGGTCATAACTTTCTTTCCAAGGAGTGTCTTTTAATTTCATGGCTGCACTCACCATCTGCAGTGATTTTGGAGCCCAAAAGAATAAAGTCTGCCACATTTTCCACTATTTCCCCATCTATTTCCCATGAAGTGATGGGACCAGATGCCATGATCTTCGTTTTCTGAATGTTGAGCTTTAAGCCAACTTTTTCCACTCTCCTCTTTCACTTTCATCAAAAGGCTTTTTAGTTCCTCTTCACTTTCTGCCATAAGGGTGGTGTCATCTGCATATCTGAGGTTATTGATATTTCTCCCGGCAATCTTGATTCCAGCTTGTGCTTCTTACTTTCCACAACCAGAGAAAACCCAGGTACAGCAGTAAAGACCAGGGCAACTACAAATAAACAAATAAATACATTTTCAAAAGAAAGAAAGTCAATTTGAAAGGACTTCCTTGGTGGTCCAGAGGCTAAGATCCCGCGTGTCCAATGTGGGTGGTGGGGCATGGGGGGAGGGGGTGCTGGGCAGCTGGGTTTGATCCTGAACTGGATGGCTGCTGCACCTAAGAGTTGACACGCCACTATTATAAAGATTCCACATGCTGCAACTAAGACCCAGTGCAGCCAAAGGAGGTAAAATAAAAACAAATTTAAGAAAAGAAAGGCAGTTTGAGAGTGTGGACTCTTGGACACTAGAAGTGGCTTTGCCACTGAATTTCATTCAGGAGACATTAACTGAATCACTATTGTGACTCCAGCAAGCCCTGGAGACACAGGGAAATTACATCCAGTCCCAGACCCACCATCCGGCAGACCTAGCACAATGGCTATGAGGGAGACACCTGCTGGTCGCTTTGGGGCAATATAGAGAAAGGAACGTTTTCTCTGGTATTTAAAACGATGAATGTGCCTTCTCTCGGCAGACAGCAAAGAAAAAGAAATTCCAGGCACAAGAACTGAAATCGAAAGTAGGAAGTAGGAAATAGGAACATGTGTAAATAGATAGCTAGTGGGAAGCTGCTATAAAACACAGGGAGCCCAGTCTGGTACTCTGTGACAACCTAGAGGGGTGGCATGTGGGGTGAGGGTGGGAGGGAGGGTGTAAATATATGTATAGTTACGACTGATTCACGTTGTACAGCAGAAGCAACACAACTTGGTAAAGCAACTATCCTCTAATTTTATATATCTGTAATATATACTATATATATATATAATGTATATATTGTTGTTGTTGTTCAGTCACTAAGTTGTGTGCAACTCTTTGTGATCCCATGGACTGTAGCCCACCAGGCTTCTCTCTCCATGGGATTGCCCAGACAAGAATACTGGAGTGGGTTACCATTTCCTTCTCCAGAGGATCTTCCTGACCCAGGGATCAAACCTCAGTCTCCTGCATTGGCAGGTGGATTCTTCACCGCTGAGTCACCAGGGGTGTCTATGTATACATAAACTATGAAGCAGGAAAATTCATGGCTGGACCATGTCCACATGCTAGGGCAGTGGGGGCATGAATTACTGGACTTGGAGTTTTATCCTGCAGGGAGCAGAGACGCGGCAATGCACTGGCTTAGGAAAAAGGCCACAAAGGTTCCGCCTATCCTGGATTTGATCTGGAAGATGACCAGTAAATATTATTTCCACTCATTTCATTCCCCAAACATTCCTCAGCCCCTGCAGTGAGCCCTTCCTCAGCACCTTGCTCTGGCAGATGAGGAACTCATTCCTCCCTTAAGAATAATGTTCTTCATCTACTTCTCTCTACTGCACCAAGACCTTAAGTTAATCTTTTCTTAATTTATTTATTCTTAATGGAAGGATAATTGCTTTACAATACTTTGTTGGTTTCTGCCATCCATCAACATGAGTCAGCCATAAGTAAACATATGTCCCCTCCCTCCTGAACCTCCCTCCCACATCCTACCCCTTCCCATCCCTTTAGGTTGTCGCAGAGCCCCTGTTTGAGTTACACAGCAAATTCTCATTGGTTATGTTTTACACTTGGTGTTGTAAGTTTCCATATTACTCTCTCCCTACATCTCACCCTCGCTGTCCTTCCCCTGGCCTGTGTTCGTAAGTCTGTTCTCTATGTCTGCATTTCCACTGCTGCCCTACAAATAGGTACCTCACTACCATCTTTCTAGATTCCATATATATGCGTTAACATCTGATATTTCTTTTTTCTTTCTGACTTACTTTACTCTGTATAATAGACTATAGGTTCATCCACTTGATTAGAACTGACTGTAATGCATTCCTTTTTAAAATGGCTGAGCTATTTCTGCTTTATTGACTATGCCAAAGCCTTTGACTGTGCGGATCACAATAAACTGTAGAAAATTCTGAAAGAGATGGGAATACCAGACCACCTGATCTGCCTCTTGAGAAATTTGTATGCAGGTCAGGAAGCAACAGTTAGAACTGGACATGGAACAACAGACTGGTTCCAAATAGGAAAAGGAGTACGTCAAGGCTGTATATTGTCACCCTGCTTATTTAACTTATATGCAGAGTACATCATGAGAAACACTGGGCTGGATGAAGCACAAGCTGGAATCAAGATTGCTGGGAGAAATATCAATAACCTCAGATATGCAGATGACACCACCCTTATGGCAGAAAGTGAAGAGGAACTAAAAAGCCTCTTGATGAAAGTGAAAGAGGAGAGTGAAAAGTTGGCTTAAAGCTCAACATTCAGAAAACGAAGATCATGGCATCTGGTCCCATCACTTCATGGGAAATAGATGGGGAAATAGTGGAAACTGTGGCAGACTTTATTTTTGGGGGGCTGCAAAATCACTGCAGATGGTGAGTGCAGCCATGAAATTAAAAGACACTTACTCCTTGGAAGGAAAGTTATGACCAACCTAGATAGCATATTAAAAAACAGAGACATTACTTTGCCAACAAAGGTCTGTCTAGTCAAGGCTATGGTTTTTCCAGTGGTCATGTATGCATGTGAGAGTTGGACTGTGAAGAAGGCTTGAGTGCTGAAGAGTTGATGCTTTTGAACTGTGGTGTTGGAGAAGACTCTTGAGAGTTCCTTGGACTGCAAGGAGCTCCAACCAGTCCATTCTGAAGGAGATCAGCCCTGGGATTTCTTTGGAAGGAATGATGCTAACGCTGAAACCCCAGTACTTTGGCCACCTCATTCGAAGAGTTGACTCATTGGAAAAGACTCTGATGCTGGGAAGGATTGGGGGCAGGAGGAGAAGGGGACGACAGAGGATGAGATGGCTGGATGGCATCACTGACTCGATGGACGTGAGTCTGAGTGAACTCCGGGAGTTGGTGATAGACAGGGAGGCCTGGTGTGCTGCGATTCATGGGGTCGCAAAGAGTCAGACACGACTGAGCAACTGAACTGAACTGAACTAAATATTCCATTGTATATATGTACCACAGCTTCTTTATCCATCCATCTGTTGATGGAATCTAGGTTGCTTCCAGGTCCCAGCAATCCCACTACTAGGTATATACCCTGAGGAATTGAAAAAGACATAAGTATCCCAGTGTTCATAGCAGCACTATTTACAATAGCTAGGATATGGAAACCCTTTGGTTAAGGAATGTGTTGGCAACTTCCCATGTGTATTTGATCTGGTCTCAAATATATGAATCTAGCAGAAAACCTTTAGCACTGACGACAATATAACAGTTGGATTTCCTTTTTATGTCTTTTTACCTTAATTGGTTTCAGAGGAGGAAAAGGGACTGTGACTGCCCCAGGAGTTTGTTGCATCTTCATTGTATTTATCTTGCAATATCCTGAATGATGTATGCACTCTTGTCCCTTGTTCAGGACCGCTTAGATATGAAATCTGAGCCCCAGTGATCTCTAGCACAAACTAGGTACATTATGAATATTTTAAGGATTGGATAGTTGGGACTTCCCTGGTGGTCCAGTGGCTAAGACTCTGTGCTCCCAATGCAAGGGGCCTGGGTTCAATCCCTGGTCAGGGAACTAGGTCCCACATGTAGCAAGTAAGAGTTCACATGCTGCAAAGAAGATCGCAGATCTTATGTGCCTCAAATAAGACCCAGCACAACCAAATAAATAAATGTTTTTAATGGGATTACCTTATTTTTAAAAGAAAGGATTGGACAGTTACGTTGAAGGGCTCTTCAAATCCTTGGTCAACATTTTGCTCTCCTCTTTTCTTAGATAAATAAAGGAATGAACCTTATGCTTGGTCTGCTCTTTGATAACTGGAAAAAGTCAGAACTGGCCACATAAGCTGGATAGTTTGATATGTGTGACCAGCAGTACTCTGCATGAAATAATTCTTATCTCCAGCTCAAAGGAAGTCCAGCCCCAGAAACCATGTATTCAACAGATGTGTATGGAACATCAGAGCCTATCACTAATCCCCTCACTGGGAAGACCACATTGAGCATGACAGACATACTTGTTTCTATGACACTACAGTGGAGGCAGGGGGAGAGGGTAGATGATGAAGAACTGAATCTAGACAAAAATGTCAGGAGTTTGAGGAAGGGAAGGCAAGGGACTATGAGAGCTTAACAACCTAATGCATAGAGAACAGGGAAGGTTAGGAAGGCTTCATGGAGAAGATGGCACCTCAGTTTTATGAATTTCTCTGTTTATGTATTTGTAGTTGTGCTGGTTCTCCTTTGCTAGTTATGGGCTTTCCCTAGTTGCAGTGAGTGAGGGCTCCTCCCTAGTTGTGGTGTATGGGCTTTCACTGCAGTGGCTTCTCTTGCTGTGAACACAGGCTACAGAGCATGAGCTTCAGTAGTTGTGGAGCACGGGCTCAGTTACCCCTCGGTATGTGGGATATTCCCAGACCACGGACTGAACCCATGTTCCCTGCATTGGTAGGCGGATTCTTCACCACTGGACAACCAGGGAAGTCCTGAAGGTGGCATTTCAGCTGAGACATTTGCTGCAGAGGTATAAGAAAGGAAAGGGTGCATTAGGCAGAAGGAATAACATGTGCAAAGGCACTGAGGTAGGGAGGTGATTGTTCCCTTGAGGAAAAGAAGATCAGTCTGACAGGACTCTTGGGCAGCAAGGAAAGGAGAGTGGCTCAAACTGACAGGAGTCCAATTGCAAAGGAACTTACTCCATATTCCCAAGAACCAGTAGATGGCACTCACGTACACAAGGGATACAATCTGTAACACAACATAAAGCAATGGATTCCAACAATGATAATCACACCAGAAAAGTATGTTTCAGATAAATTACAAAACAGCCATTCATATTTCAGAAGGATTTTGCAGCTCTCAGACTTTCCACAGAGTTGTAATGAGAGATTCTTCTGCTTGTTTTCTCAGCATTTATTGAGCACTTATTAGAGATTCTTAGGTGGCTCAGTGGTAAAGAATATACCTGCCAATGCAGGAGACTCAGGAGACATGGGATCGATCCCTGGGTTGGGGAGATCCCCTGGAGGAAGGCATGGCAACCCACTCCAGTACACCTGCTGGAAAAATCTCATGGACATGGAGCCTGGCAAGCTATGGTCCGTGGGGTTGCAAAGAGTTAGATACGACTGAGCATCTGAGCATGAGCATATCAGACACCAAGATATAGGAATTAAACACAGCCAGATGCTGTGGTCCTTTGCCCCCATCCTCTGCCTGCCTTTTGTTTGTGGGAAAGCTTTTGTCAAAGAATAAGCTTAATCAGAGAAGTGATAAAATGCAGAAACAAAGGAAAGCAGTCAAAGGAGACCAAATAACAATTGTTTAGCCATTGTTGTTCAGTTGCTAAGTCGTGTCCAACTCTTTGCAATCCCATGGACTACAGCACACCAGGCTTCCCTGTCCTTCTATCTGTCTCCCGGGGTTTGCTCTGATTCATGTCCATTGAGTTGGTGATGCTTTCTAACCTCCTCATCTTTTAGTCATTAAACATAGACAAGGACCTTTAGTTCTTTCTCAAGGGCTATAGATAATACTCTGAGCCATATCCTTTGAGCTATCTTATGGATAGTTAAATCCCCACCAGGTGGAGAAGTTAACTATATGATGACCAGACTGTAGCCAAGACATAAGCTGACACAATTCTAAGAACTGGCCTCAAGAAATGGAAACAAATCAGCCCTGGAACTGAAGATTAACTGTACTTAAAAGAATCAAGATGATGCTGGCCAGACCACCAGTGACCAATTTCAAGATGACTATCAGAGCTGGTAGCATCAAAATATCATCAGAGATGGTACTGTTTCTGCATGTAGCCCCCTTCCCTCAGCCTATAAAAGCTTTTGCCCACTGATTGTCTAGGGTGGGTTTGGGGGAGGCAGTTAGCCTTTAGACAGGTGTTTGTGCCCCTTGATTGCCAGCATACAGCATGAAGCAAACCAATCTTGCCTCTTTGATATCTTTTGAGCAGTGAGGAGCCAGACCTCACTTTTGGTTATAGGAACACAATGGTGAGCAAGCCCAGAGTGGTCCTACCCTCTCAGGGATACCAGTCTACTGTGGAGAGATGGGAAGGTGTCAATCAATTATTTATATAACACAGTGTAGTGAGCATTATGATGGAAGTAGAAGCACCAGCCACCCTCAGAGCTCCAGAGACCTTCACCTCTGTATATGATGGGCAGCACGGGATGCTCCCAGAAGCCAGGTGCTTTGCATGTTATGGATCTGCTGTACAGGGCACCACATTGCAGGCTGTAGCATTTGGCTCTGTGCACTTGGTGCATGGGTCAAGTAAAGATCACCTTCATTTCCCACCTGTGTTTCTTGGTGTTAATCAAACGCCCAAGTTTGAGCTTGAGACTAAGCAGGAAAACTATCTGGGGACCATTTCTCTACAGTAGAGTCAAACTGTGGCTCTGTCTCCACTTCAGTCCTGAGGCTTGCATCAGACCTCATTTTCCCAAAGCTCTATGATTGATCTTTAGGGACTCTTTAATTTGTACAAATAATGTGGAGATGGGAATTGTGTGTTGAATTTTAATGAGCTCCCAGTTGTCACAGGAAATCCTATTGCTTGTTCAGTAATGAAACTTGGAATTGGCTTCCAAGGATTGTTACGCCAATGGAATTTGGCAGGGTGAGTGTCCTACTGGGCTCTTTAAAAATATCAGTAAAGAAGTCTAATCTTGGGACTTCCCTGGTGGCCCAGTGAGTAGGAATTCACCTACCAATGCAGAAGACTTAAATTCGATCCCTGGTCAGGATCCCACCTGCTGCAGGGCAACTAAGCCCATGCGCCACAGCTACTGAATCCCTGAGCCTAGAGCCCATGCTCCAAAACAAGAGAAGATAACACAGTGGGACACCTACACGTTGCAACTAGAGAGTAGCCACTGCTCGCTGCAACAACAGAAAGCCCACTCACAGCAGTGAAGACCCAGCACAGACAAAAATAAATAAATAAGGGTCTAACCTTGTTTATTTCTCTGTGACCTCCAAGAGGGATGCCACAGGCAGTGGCAGATATGCTCTAAGAACACTGGGGTGGGGCTGGAGGTGACCAGCTCAGATTAATTCTACTAACTGCTTGCAGTGGACACGCTAAGACATTCCTTCAACTAAATTCTCTGGGACATGCTTAGTTCTTTAAAGAAACAGTAACTAGCCATCAGTGTGAATTGTCCACTTCTCTTTGGGTTCTTTTCCAGTAGTCATGTACAGATGTGAGAGTTGGACCATAAAGAAGGCTGAGTGCTGAAGAACTAATGTTTTAGAACTGTGGTGTTGGAGAAGACTCTTGAGAGTCCCTTGAACTGCAAGGAGATCAAACCTGTCTATCCTAAAGGAAATCAATCCTGAATATTCATTGGAAGTACTGATGCTGAAGCTAAAACTCCAATACTCTGGCCACCTGATGCGAAGACTTTTCGACCCCATGGACTGCAGTTCTGGTTTCATGTTAATACTGTTCGTTTTATCCTATAAAACTTGGAATGTTGTTAAGCTGGGGCTTGGTTGGCCAGACCCCCTTCAGGGGCCCAATGATCTCAAGGTCCATCCCCTATCTTATCTGTGGTGCCACAAGGCTTGCACTCAGCAGGCAGTCAGGTCACTCACAGTTAGGGCAGTGTCCAGGCAGTTAGAAGCAAGGTCAGAGGCCTGCTCTGATTTGTCTCTGAAGCCTAAACAGGACATGAGTTTGAGCAAACTCAGGGAGATAGTGAAGGACAGGGAAGCCTGGCCTGCTGCAGTTCACGGGGTCACAAAGAGTTAGACACAACTCAGTGACTGAACAGCAAAACAAGACTATCTATTTAATTTCCCTAAGACTGCAAAGCCCCAAGAAGGCAACCCAGGGACAGCTTTGTCCATCCTGGCTCTTAATCACTGTGGCATGTTGTAGGTACGTGTGAGTCACATAAGTCAATTGCAAAATGCACCCAAAGAAAGCATAGGGTTTGGTCTGGGAAGACTGCAGATCCGGTGGGGTAGTTAAGCCCAGGCACCGCAACTACTGAGCCTGTGAGCTGCAACTAACAAAGACCACGTGACTAGAGCTACTCCAAGCAAGAGAAGCCACCGCACTGAGAAGCCGGCATACCACTAGGGCAAGCCTGTGAGCGGTAACAAAGACCCAGGGTAAGAGGAGGGAAAGGGGTAGGGCACAGCTTTCGAAAGAATGACACAGGACACAACATAAACCGATTATAATCAAATGGGACCAAGAGGGCAGACAAAACTAGACCTTGATCCTCAATCAGCAAGTGAAAGCACACACCCAGAGGTGCCCTGACAGTTCCAAGGCTGTTAAAAGCCACGGAGTCGGTGGCTCAAATCCTGAAAATCGCCACCCCTTCCCAAAAATAGTTGGACTAATCCTCCCACTCATTAGCATATGAAATTACCCAGCCTATAAAAACTAACCAGGGGAAATTTTGTGTCTCAGCCACATGGGTTTGAGTCCCAACCAAGGTTTTGGCTGGGTTTGCATCCCAAGCAACGTTTTAACTGAGGGGTTTGAGTCCCAGCCATGTGGTTCAAGTCCCAAGCAGGGTTTTGGCTGGGTTCAAGTCCCAATCTGTGGTAAACAGTTCACCACAATCAAAAATAAATAAATCTTTAAAAATTTTTGAAAGAAAGCATAGAATTTGACCCGTTTCACCGAATCATTGCAGAGCATCTGGTCAGCCTAGAAACTGCATCTTCTTCAATAGCTGACCTTAAGCTAAACTTTCCAAAAGAAGCAAGCAGCCACTCCCACTTTCTGACAGCTCTTTTCCAAGATCCTTGAAGAGAATTGTATTTTATGTCTTCTCTTCTCCACAGCAGGGATATAGGCACACACCGTATCCATCCTCATCCAGATGGATTCCATCCAGAAGTTTCAGCTTCTAAAGAAAAAGAGCCATGACCAAACCTAATTGCCATTTTAGCTAATTCAAAATTACATTTGCTGGAGAAAAGTTGTTCCTACAGATTCTGACTTTGTTGTACCATGACTATGTAGCCATGAGTGATACACTAGCCTGTATATAAGTGAGTCTGGGCCAAGTCTAAGGAAGAGTCATTCCTAATCCCCATGCCAGATGCCTGTACTTCCAACAGGTCTCGGCTTCAAGAACTCAGGCTTGCAAATGTGGAGGAAACTGTCATATGTTTTAGAATTAACAGAATGAAGCCATGCATAATTAAGAGATTAAAAGGTTTTTTTAATGGGATAGAGGTCACATTAAAGGATTGAAGATTTTTAAAAAATAGATTGTAGATCCACTGCATCTACCTAATATAGATCAAAATCACAAAGTTAATAAAGTACTCCAAGAGAGGAAGGCGAGTGTCAGACTCCAAGTAGCCCAGGCAGATGGTCCTAGTTGCGATGGACCTAAGGAAGAATGAGGAGATGTCCCAAGAGAAGCTAGGAGCAGGGAAAGCATTCCAGGCAAAGGAAACCACAGGAACAAATGCATGGAGGTATGAAGGACATAGAGAAAGAGAAGAGGCCAGACTGGGAATGGGGCTTTGGAGATGTCTTAGAACAATCTCCCTGGGAACCAGAGAGGAGCTTGGACCCTGGGAGAGACTGAAAAGGAAAATGGAGGGGCTAGCTAAGCTAGTGGTAATGCTAAATGAATCTGAGGGGTCCAGCTGTGGGAAATAAAGCCCACTGGCCCAAACGCAAGGGATGGACTTGGAGACGTGAAGAGCAGAAAGAAGCGAGGCTTTAATAACCGTCTTGCAAGATCCGGTGTCTGGTGGGCAGCCTCACCCAGAGTACTTACAATGGGGTTTTTATCCACTCAGCATGCAAGTCCCTCCCCCAGTCCCTTATTGACTGAGTACTACAGGGGTAACAATCTTCCTGAGTAAGTCACCTGGATTTATTACTCTCTCTTTGGATTTTCCCACGCAAGTATCCTGACAGCTATTACATCAGCAGGCTATCACTCTAGGTTAGTTGTCCTTGAAAATGGACCATTTTAAGTTTTTGTCTCTTATACAGTCACCCCTGACCCACAAGCATCATGTTTTTTAATGTCAGAAGAAAGCTCCAGGTCTGGGCATCTTATGAAATGAAACTTGGTCCCCTAGACCAGTCAGCTTAGGTTAAATATGCTGCAGTAACAAGTAGTGACCTCAAAATCTTAGTGACTGACAGCCACAAAGCTTCATTTCTTGGTCATGTCAATGTTCGTCATGGCTCAGCAGAAGCTTTCCCTGAGAGGGTCTTCTTCATTGCAGGACCAAGGTTGAAGGAGTGACCCCTCTCTAGGAAGAGCTGGTCTTGTGTCAAGAGCAAAACAACACACACATAAGACTCTTAAGACTCCTTCTTAACAGTGGCACACAGAAATTCCCATAATTCCCATTTCATTTTCTCAAGAAAGAACATGGCCAAATCTGGATTTCGTGGGGGTGATCATTAAAATCTTCCTATAGGGATGGGCCTGAGATTGCTCCTGGAGAATTTCTTCTATTCAGCAGAAATTAGGAAAGGAGATAAAGGGTGAGCAAATCTTGTGCCAAGACAAGGAAGCTGGACTTTGGAGAAAAGTCTTTACCGTTGCCTCTGGGATCTCAGTAGTCAGAGGACAGGGATGGAGGGTTGAGGAGGCATTGCAAGTAGTGTAAATCAGTCCTGAGGAGTGGAGTGGAGGGGCCCAAGTCAGCAACTCTGCCACTTCTCACAGATGAAAACAAGGGATTCTGATTTGCAAGAGAAGTCACCCCAGTGCCCATGGTGGAGCATCATAATGCAGGCAGGGACAGTTCCATTATCGTACAGTTCACTGGAATCCCAGTTCCTGTAAAGAGAAGCCCACCAAATCCCTCAGAAGTTGGGTTAGGGCCTGGAGTTCCTCAGCCCTACCCTCTGTGAGTGAGGGTTTGGCCCTGAGGCTCTTGGAGCTCCCCAATAGAAGTAATTTATTGAGCCCATCTTACAGTAGCCATCCGGTCAACCCCTTCCTATATATATATATATTTTTTTTTTTTTCCTTTTCTCTAAGTGGAGACACTGAGCTCAAACAGAAGTAACAATAGACAATGGTCTTCAGAGAAGCTGAGGGTCTCCAAGCTTCTTGGCCACCTTCTCTGACTGTCCCATCCCTCTAGCTCTCTCCCTTTCTCTGAGGTCCTTTTCACCCTGAAGCCAGAGAGACCTTGTCCAAATTCTAGTTTTGGTCACTTATTATCTATGTGACCATGGCAACTGTCTCAATGTCTCTGAGCCTCTGCTTTCCTCTTTTGCAAAAACTGGAGTATGTTGAAAAGGTGATGACTGGTGCCTGTTAAATATACAGCAAGTGCTTGGACAGCTCAGAGTTTACCGTGGAGATGACTTCTGCCTTGGGCTGGGACCCATATAGACAGGAAAACGTGAGGCAGCAGAGGGAAACATCACAAGTAAAGACAAAGAAGGTGAGGATACAGGTAAATTCTGGGGAGGTACAGTGGGCTCAATTTTGTCCCCAAGAAAAAGATATGCCTATATCTGGAGAAAAACATGATTTGAAAGGATACATCCATCTGAATGTTCATTGCAGCACTGTTTATAATAGCCAAGACATGAAAGCAAACTAAATGTCCATCAGCAGGGAGCTAAAGAAGATGTGATACATATATACAATGGAATATTACTCAGCCATTAAAAAGAATGAAATAATGCCATTGATGACAACATGAATGGACCTAGAGATTGTCATACTAAATAAAGTAAGTCAGACAGAGAAAGTGAAATGTCATATAACATATCTTATATGTGGACTCTAAAAAAGAAAACATACAAATGAGCTTACTTACAAAACGGAAAGAGACTTAGAAAATGAACTTATTGTTACTGGGGGAAAGGGATAGTTAGGAAGTTTGGGATGGACATGTACACACTGTTATATCTAAAATGGATAACCAACAAGGACCTCTTGGTCCTTGGAACCAAGGAAGCATATGGAACTCTGCTCAGTGTTATGTGGCAGCCTGGATGGGAGGGCGGTTGGGGGCAGAATGGATACATGTATACATATGGCTGAATCCCTTCATTGTCCACCTGAAACTATCACAACATTGTTAGTCAGCTATACCCCAATACAAAATAAAAAGTTAAAAAAAAAAAAGAAAAGAAAAGATATGCCTACATCCTAGCCCCTGGTACCTATGAATGTGACTTTACTTGGGAAAAGCATCTTTTAAGATGCAGCCTGATCTTCATATCCACCTGATGCGAAGAACTGACTCATTTGAAAGACCCTGATGCTGGGTCTTTCAAGCATCTTTTAAAGATTGAAGGTGGAAGGAGAAGAATGAGATGACAGAGGATGAAACGGTTGGATGGCATCACCAACTCAGTGGACATGAGTTTGAGTAAGCTCCAGGAGTTGGTGACAGACAGGGAAGCCTGGCATGCTGCAGTCCATGGCATCGCAAAGAGTTGGACATGACTGAGCAACCAAACTGAACTGAACTGAAGATGCAATTAAGTGAAAGATCTTGAGATCATTTTGAATTGAGTGAGCCCTAAATCCAAGGACAAGTATCCATGTAAGGAGAAAAGGAGATACATATACAGGGGAGAAGGCCATGTGAAGATGGAGGCAGAGACTGGAGTGATGTGGCCACAAGCCAAGAACACCTGTAGCCACAAAAACTGAAAGAGATAAGGAAGGATTCTACCCTAGAAGCTCTGGAGGGAATGTAGCCCTACCAACACTTTTATTTGGGACTCCTAGCCTCTAGAACTGTGAGAGAATAAATTTCTGTTGTTTGTAGTCACCCCGTTTCTAGTGCTCTGTTACAGTAGTCACAGAAAACTCATACAGTTGGCAAGTGCTACATTATTATACCTGGACTGCAAGGAGCTCAAACCAGTTAATCCTAAAGGACTATTCATTGGAAGGATTGGTGCTGAAGCTGAAGTGCCAATACTTTGGCCACCTGATGTGAACAGCTGACTCATTGGAAAAGACCTCAATGCTGGGAAAGATTGAAGGCAAAAGGAGAAGGGGGCAGCAGAGGATGAGATGGCTAAATAGCATCACGGACTCAATGAATATGAATTTGAACAAACTCCAGGAGATAGTGAAGGACAGGGAAGCCTGGCATGTTGCAGTCCATGGGGTCACAAAGCATCGGATACAACTTAGCAACTGAACACACATTCATGAGTAGGCCCAGTTCACACCTCAGCACACTGGAGGCTCTGAGAAGTTCTGCAACAAAGAAACCAGACCGGCATTAAATCCACTGTTTCTCAAGCATTTAAACTGAGAAAACTATTTTTGAGTAACAGAATAGCAATGGCTGATATAATAGAAAGGATGTCAGGTGGTTCGGAGCTGCTGCGGGTGATCTTATAATTGTGAATGAATGAATGGAGAATAACTGTAGTCATAAACTCAGTCCTTAAAAGTCCTTCAGTCTCTCAGAGGGAGACTGTTTTGTGTAGCAGAGGGAAACTGCATCCCAGACAGGGAGAATCACGTGTAGGTGGGGGTTGAACCATCAGTCCACCTGGGGCAACTCGTTGGCCCTGGAAGAGTATGCCCAGTTGATGTCAGGGAGTCCTAGATGGGAAAAGGCACATTCGCAAGGTGGAATTCCATAAAAGCTGAAAGGATCGAGGTCCAGGGGGTTGAGGAGGGCTAATGTGCAGAGGAACCCACAGGTGGGCAGACAGACAGATGCAGCCTCAAAGAGCATTGCTTTCCATCCTGACTCCAAACCCCAGACCCACTGTGTGCTTGTCATATGGCCTCAGACAAGTTACCCATCCCTTGGTTTCCCCATCCGTACAAAGGAAAGTATTGAGTCTCCACCTCCTAGTATATTCTCAAGATCAAAAGAGTCAATTGGGACTTTCCTGGTGATGCAGTGGATAGGAATCTGCTTTGCAGTGCAGAGGAAATGGGTTCATTCCCTGGTTCAGGAAGATTCCACATGCCACGGAGCAACAAAGCCCGTGCACCACAACTCCTGAGCCCAAGCTCTAGAGCTAGTGAGCCACAGCTCCTGAGCCCACATGCTGCAGCCACTGAAGCCTGCACACTCTGCAGGCCTGTGAGCCACAGCTCCTGAGCCCACATGCTGCAGCCACTGAAGCCTGCACACTCTGCAGGCCTATGAGCCACAGCTCCTGAACCTGTGCCGTAACTAATGAAACCGTGCCTAGAGCCTGTACTCTGCAACAGGAGAAGCCATCACAATGAGGAGTTCTCGTTCATTGCAACTGCAGAAATCGCATGCACAGCAGCAAAGACCCAGTGCAACAAAAACTAAATTTAATTAATTAATTTTTAAAGAAGAGTAAATTGTGTGAAGCATGAGCCCCCAGAAAGAAGCACTGGATAAATATTGTGAGTCCCCCTTAAGAATAGTGCATGTCAGAGCAAGGGATTTGACCTGAAGGCAGTAGGAATATTTCTGGCTGAAAACTCAATTCAAAGAATATTCTTGATGCCCTACTTGGGCCAAGCCTTGTTCCTGGCCTCAGAGACACAGAGATTATTAAACCCAGCCCCAGACTCATGATCAAGACACCTCAATACAACATGAAGTGCTAGGAAGAAGGCCTCTGATGATGCCACCAGAATATATGGAGAAAGGGATGTCTATATTGGGGTTTTAACAGGTGACTAAGAGTTCTC
This sequence comes from Bos indicus x Bos taurus, assembly GCF_003369695.1. NCBI lineage: Eukaryota > Metazoa > Chordata > Mammalia > Artiodactyla > Bovidae > Bos > Bos indicus x Bos taurus. Next base: position 103,457,028 of record NC_040082.1, read on the forward strand.
CATGCAGACAGCAAGAGGAAGGGCATGCCAAGCAGGGAAATCCATGTGATTCAGAGCCTGGGGACAGGACTCAGTATACAGAGTCCATACCTTGCATATCAGAGCAGTGAGGTTGAGTTCAGGCAAAGTGTGTGTGTGTGTGTGTGTGTGTGTGTGTGTGTGTGTTAGTCATTCAGTCGTGTCCGACTGTTGTGACCCCATGGACTGTAGCCCACCAGGATCCTCTGTCCATGGGATTTCACAGGCAAGCATACTGGAGTGGGGTGTCATTCCCTTCTCCAGGGGATCTTCCTGACTCAAGGAGCGAACCCAGGTCTCCGGCACTGCAGGCAGATTCTTTACCATCTGAGCCACCAGGGAAGCCCTCAGGCAAAATGAGGCAGGACTTAAAGACCACACTAGGAGTATTATGTGTCCAAAGGGGACAGGGAAATGAACCCCCAAATTATTTTAGAATCACTCCCCCACCCTGTTAAGTGTCTGCCTTTCTCTTTTGAATCTGTTCTGCTTGGATATTGATGATAACCAGGTGAGCTAGCTTCTGGGCACAAGCATCATTAGCCTGGGTTCAGGTGAGGCTGTCCGAGGAGAAAAAGTATCAGGAGCCCTGAAAGGCTGTCCAATTCAGGGGGCAGTCATGGCAGGATTCTGTGTGCAGAGAGGCATGAGCAAAGTCAGCATATCCAGCTTTCCATCCAATGAAGAGACATGTCACCCACCACCCCCCAGTTACATTCCTGATGCCCATCACTTGAACACATCTAATAATTGGAAACTCACTACCTAGTGAGCTGGTGCTTCCCATTACTGCACCATATCAGAAGGAAATAAAAAACTGCTACAATATCCTATTAAGTGGTGGAAAGGGACTCAAAAATATACTGTGAATAATATGCTATTTTTATATGTAACCGAAGCACATGTGTTTGATGTTCTTTATTTGCTCAAAGATTTTAGAGCAGTGGTTCTCAAGCAGAGAAAATTCTGCCCCCAGGGCGACATTGGGCAACATCCAGAGATACTTTTTATTTGTTACAACTGGTGAGTCAAAGCCAGGAATGTTGCCAAGCACCCTATAAGATACAGGACAGTTCACTATTAGGAACACTGATCCAGCCTCAAATGTCAATAGTACTGAGTGCAAGAAACTCTGCTCTTACAGAATTAAAATTTAAAAACTAAACTGGAAACAACATAAATGTGCACTGAATGGACAAAGCTGTGATATGCACGTACAATGGAACACTGCTGCTGCAGCTGCTGCTAAGTCGCTTCAGTCGTGTCCAACTCTGTGCGACCCCATGGACTGCACCCCACCAGGCTCCCTTGTCCCTGGGATTCTCCAGGCAAGAACATTGGAGTGGGTTGCCATTTCCCTCTCCAATGCATGAAAGTGAAAAGTGAAAGGGAAGTCGCTCAGTTTTGTCCGACTCTTAGCGACCCCATGGACTGCAGCCTACTAGGCTCCTCCATCCATGGGATTTTCCAGGCAAGAGGACTGGAGTGGGGTGCCATTGCCTTCTCTGCAATGGAATACTACTCAGCCATAAAAAAAACAATGAAATAATGTCATTTGCAGCAATCTGGATGGACGTAGAGATCATCATGCTAAGTGAAGTAAGTCAGAAAAAGAAAGACAAATACCATATGATACCACTTACATGTGAAATATAAAATATGACACAAACTTATGTATTAAACAGACTCATTGACACAGGGAATAGATTTGCAGTTGTCAATGGGGAGGGGGACTGGGGGAGGGATGTACCGGGGTTTGGGATTAGTAAATGCCAACTATTATATGTTGAATGAATAAACAACAGGGCCCTACTGTTATAGCAGAGGGAACTATATTCAATATCCTGTGGTACCTAGCCACTACACCACCAGGGAACCGTAGGACATAGAAGCAATCTAGATGTCCACAGACAGATGGATGGATAAAGAAATTGCGGTACACATGTACAATCGAATATTATTCAGCCATAAAAAGGAACAATTTTGAGTCAGCTGTAGTGAGGTGGATGAACCTAGAGCTTGTTACACAGAATGAAGTAAGTCAGGGAGAAAAACAAGTATAGTATATTAAAGCATATATGTGGAATCTAAGAAAATGGTACTGATGGATTTATCTGGGGGAAGGAATGAAGGCATAGGCATAGAGAACAGACTTGTGAACCCAGTAGGGGAAGGGGTGGGTGGAATGAATTGAGAAAGTAGCGGATCAGTCACAACTATAACTATATATATATATATATATATATATATATATATATCTCCTCTCTCTTGAGCCTCCCTGCCACTCCACCCCCATCCCACCCCTCTAGGTCATCACCGAGTGCCAGACTGGGCTCTCTATGTCATACAGCAGCTTTCCACTATCTATTTTACACATGATAGTGTATATATGTCAATGCCAACTTATCCACATTGCTTGTGGATGTCACATTTGTGAATTCACCTTCTGGCTAAAATGTATTGATCTTCCTGATCCAGGGATCAAACCGCCGTCTTCTAGAGCTTCTGTGTTGCAGGTGGATTCTTTACCAATGAGCCACCGGGGAAGCCCAGTGTATCTCAACCACCCCATGCAAAAGTTATATAAAAAAAAAATATGCAGCTCCAAGGATTCCCTGGTCGTCCAGTGGTCAGGATTCCATGCTTCCTCTGCAGGGAGCACAGATTCTATATCTGGTGGGGGAACTAAAATCCCACAAGCCACACAGCATGGCCCAGTAAATAAATAAAGTGAAGCTTTGAAAAGAATATGTAGCACCCAGGACACCCCCTCCAGAATCCAATCCAATAGAGTTGTTTGGGACCCAAGACTTTGTATTTTAGCAAACTCTCTCAGTACTTCACAGGTGGCTCTAGTGGTAAAGAACACACCTGCCAGTGCAAGAGACGCAGGTTCGATCCCTGGGTTGGGAAGATTCCCTGGAGGAGGGCTTGGCAACCCATTCCAGTATTCTTGTCTGGAGAATCCCACGGACAGAGGAACCTGGCAGGCTACAGTCCACGGGGTCGCAAAGAGTCAGACACGAGTCAGACAGACTGAGCAACTGAGCACTGGGTACTTTTTTTTTTTTTACTTTACAATATTGTATTGGTTTTGCCATACATCAACGTGCGTTAAAATGCAGAGAAAAACCAACCATGTCTTGTGGCATGCTGAGGTGTGGAGATTGAAAGTGGAGACTCTGGATCCTGACAACCACTCCTGAAAAAGATACTCTTTAATTTCCTCCCATTTTACAGTTGGGGAAACCGAGGCTCAAAGAGGTTAAGTGAGCGCTCCATGATCCTAAGCCCAGACCAGGACAGGGTATCTCAAAAGCCTTACTTTTCTGAGAGCCCTCCACTGCAGACATGGTCTAACCATGTCACTCCTACTTTTAAAAAGATCAGAGAAGCCTTTGATGGGGTACCCCTCTGAGACCCACTGCAGGACAGCCCCTTTCCTTTCCCTCCACTCCTCACCATTGCCTGTAAGCACAGCTTTCATTTGACGGAATATTTCACCCCTAATGAAGTCCCGGTCATGTCCAGCGTCGGCCAGTCCCTGTGTCACTGGGAACCCCAAAGAGGAAGAATGGTGAATGTCTTGGCAGAGAGAGGGGATGCGTTTTGCATTCCTGGGAGGGACCAACCCTTTTGACTCACATTTACCTTTTTCATTCACTTCCTCCTGCACCTGCTTTGTCATCTTCAAGACTGAAGAGAATATATACAATGGAATATTACTCAGCCATAAAAAGGAACAGATGTGAGTCAGCTGAACTGAGGTGGATGAACCTAGAGCCTGTTTTGCGGAGTGAAATGAGTCAGAAAGAGAAAAACAAATGTTGTATATTAAGGCTTATATATGGAATCTAGAAAAATGGTGCTGATGAACCTGCTTGCAGAACAACATCAGAGACACAGATGTAGAGAACAGACTAGTAGACACAGCAGGGGGGAGGAGACAAATCGAGAGGTATACACTATTGTGTGTAAAATAGATAGCTAGTGGGAAGCTGCTATATAACACAGACAGCCCAGCCCCAGCTCTGTGATGACCTAGAGGGATGGGATGGGAGGATGGTGGGAGGGAGGCTCAAGGGGGAAAGGATGTATACTTATACTTATGCCTGATTTGCTTGGTTGTATGGCAGAAACCAACACAACTTTGTAAAGCAATTATCCTCCAATTCAAAATAAAAAAATGAAAATAAAGACTGATGAGAGGTACAAGCACCATGTTCCGAACCCCCAGAAATTCCTTGGGGTCTTTCTCTGTTCCTCAAACCCGAAGGGCCAAGACTTTCTCTCAGTCCTGGGACAGGGTACTCTGAGGCTCTGAAATGCCCCACCCATTTTTCAGATAAGAAAAACCAAGCTCGGAAAGGTAAATGCCCTTGTTTAAGGCAACCAGCTAGTGAACATCACAGCAAGGATTTTATCCAAGCATATCTGACTGCAGAGTCAATTCTCTATACAAAGTCAGTAGGGAACCTGAGGTTCTAGTTGGATGAGCTTTGGGAAGACACTCATTAATGACTTAGGCCAACTCTCACTTCTTCTTTAGCCAATGCAGATTCTCAATGTCTCTGAAGCTAGTGGGGAGGTCAGCTCCTTTCTGTCACCATTGTCATCCCCCCAGGGACACAGACCAGCCACTGAAGTGCCAGCCCTGCAGACCCACTTCTGCAGGTTGGGAGCTGATGCACCTGCTTGTCTAGAGCCACACTGTCTCGCCTGGCCCAGCTGTCTTACCTTTGATCAGGACCATGCTAAGGATAATAACCTTGAGAAGCAGGATCAGGGATACAGCAAGGCAGAGATGCTTCCAGGTCTTGTCCTGGGACTTATGTCCCCATTGCCCTGGAGGGAAAGCAGGTCAGCCTCCTTCTCCTTCTTCCAGGGACATACACTCTCTTGTTCAGGTGGCTAAATGTACTGTCAGACCAGATGGGGGAAATCACCATATCCCTGGTGATATTCTGTGTTCCCTACTAGACCAACTTGATGTTGAAAACTCAGGAAAGGCTGGGAAAAGAAATCCATTATTTCAGGATGAAGCGTCGTGAGGGTGAAGGCTGATGAGGTGAGGAAGGGACCTCAGTTAAGTTCCAACTCCAAGCATTGTTTTCCTCTGACCTGTGGTTAGGGTGTTGGTACAGCCCAGCACCCAGCTCTTGATGGTATGGAAAAGGGCTCCTGGTCCCCGATCCTTAACTCACCAGTTTCCCCTAACAGCAGGGAGAGGCTGGCTCTCAACGCTGTAGGATCCCTGGGATCTCTGTAGTCTCAGGCTTCAGCCATGGTTTCAGATTGCTCAGCTCTGAGATGCCCCCACCCCTGAGGGTTGTGCTGGGCAATGCCACTCTGCCCTTGAAAGGAAACACACAAACACACACACCGCTTCCCCAGCTCTTCTACATTTCCCTTACTTCCTGGCTCAGCATGGGGCCCAGGATCTCTAGATGGCTGATGAGCAAGTATTATAATAGAGGGAGGGACCTGGGCACCTGAGTGCAAGAGGCAGTGGATGCCCAAGTGGTTAAAACACAAAATGACCCAGAACTAAATCCATTGAGAAATTTATAGATGTAATGGAAATGTTCTCTGTCTTGATTGTGGTGGTGGTTCCATGCCAAATTCATTAAAATATATAATTTAGAATAAGGGCTGGACGTCCCTGGGGGTGCAGTGGACAGGAATCTGCCTGCCAATGCAGGGGGCACAGGTTTGATTCCTGGTCTTAGAAGATTCCAGGACTAACTAAGTCCATATGACACAGTTACTGAGCTGTACTCTGGAGCCTGGGAGCCGAAAATACTGAGCCCACGTGCTGCAAGTACTGAAGCCTGTGGACCCGGAGCCTGTGCTCTACAATAGGAGAAGCCACTGCGATGAGAAGCCCATGCACCACAGCTAGAGAGGAGCCCCTGTGTGTGGCCCCTAGAGAAAGCCTGCGCCCAGCAACAAAGACCAGTGCCATCAAAAATATGACTAACCAGTGAATGAACTGAGGGCTATGTGCATAGCTGATTCACTTTTCTGTGCAGTTGAAACTTGGAGAAGGAAATGGCAACCCACTCCAGTATTCTTGCCTGGAGAATTCCACAGATAGAGGCGCCTGGTGGGCTACAGTCCATGGAATCACAAAGAGTCGGACATGACTCAGCGACTTTCACTTCACTTACAGTAGAAATTAACACAACATTGTAAAACATATAAAAAATATAAAAAATTTTAATGCAAGAAAACATGATGAAAAATATATATGAAAATATTTCATTATATATAAAAATATAATGAAAAAATAAATAGAAACTTATCCAGAAAAACTCTTTAAAATTTTTGAGTTATTTTAATATTAATATTTTTATTTTTATTGGCAATCAATGTTGATTTTATTGCTTAAGTGCAATTAAAGAGTATTGTCTTATTTAACTTATACGACAAATGTTCATTTTGTTTTTGGAATAAAGAGAATAGAAGTTAAAAATAAAATAAAACAAAGGCATTTATGTAAATTATATATAATGGAGCTCTTAATGGCAAAACTAAATTATATTGTTTATGGATATACACAGGAGTAGAAAACAGCAAAGAAAATCAGTAAATGATTATCAAGAATTCAAGATAATAGATAACTGGAGAATTAAACTATGTGATGAGAGAGGAATATGTGGAGGCTTCTGGGTCTAGGACAAGCATCTTTTGCTGTGCCTGGGTTGCAGACATATGAACATTCATAATGTATTAATAATTAGCCATTGAATAAATATCCATTATATTTATGTCAATGCATGTTTTTATTTTGCATTATTGTTGTTGTTCAGTCACTAAGTCATGTTCAACTCTTTGCAACCCCATGGTCACACGTCAGGCTCCCCTGTCCTTCACTATCTCCCAGAGTTTGCTGAGACTCATTTCCATAGAGTCGGTGATCCCACCCAACTATCTCATCCTCCGCCACCCTATTATCCTGCCTTCAATTTTCCCAGCATCAGGGTCTTTTCCAACGAGTCAGCTCTTTACACCAGGTGGCCAAAGTATTGGAGCTTAAGCATCAGTACTTCCAGTGAATATTCAGGGTTGAATTCCTTTAGGATTCACTGTCAAGAGCCAGTTAACTTGGTTAAGCGTGGTTGGTCCCAAATCACAGGTTCAATCTCGTATTCAATCTCTGTGGTCTCCTCAGCAAGGAGGTTGCCAACTGTTTGGAGAAGGAAATGGCAAACCACTTCAGTATTCTTGCCTTGAGAACCTCATGAACAGTATTCACATTATATTTCACAATAAAATGTTAAAGATGTTGTGATAAGGGATACAAAAATACTTTGCAAAGTTAAACTGCTATATAATTGCTAAGCATTAGATAGACAGGTGAATATACTTTGGTACATATACTATTATGTTAAGGGGCTTTTATAACCCTCTTTTGTTTTTTGTGATGAAACATTTTTTTTAATGAATTTTTCCATTTGAATGACCTACTTGAGATCCATATATCATCACCAATGGCATTTTCTAAGTACCTACTTTTGAGGTCAGCATAATAATAATATCATCTTATTTTTGAACAATATTGCTGGCTCCTATGCAACTACCTATTCAGATTCTTTTTCTATTTAGTATTTTCTAAAATATAATTCCATGGACTGAAGCACCCCAGGCTTCCCTGTCCATCATCAACTCCCAGAGCTTGCTCAAGCTCATGTCCATCGAGTCGGTGATGCCATCCAACCATCTCATCCTCTGTCATCCCCTTCTCCTCCTGCCTTCAATCTTTCCCAGCATCAGGGTCTTTTCCAATGAGTCAGTTTTTCACATCAGGTGGCCAAAGTATTGGAGTTTCAGCTTTAGCATCAGTCCTTCCAATGAATATTCAGGACCAGTTTCCTTTAGGATTAACTGGTTTGATCTCCTTGCAGTCCAAGGGACTCTCAAGAGTCTTCTCCAACACCACAGTTCAAACACATCAATTCTTCAGCACTCAGCTTTCTTTATAGTCCAACTCTCACATCCATATATGAGTACTGGAAACAAAATGACTACTGCATTTGCAGTGGTATTTTGTACTAGTCACTCCTTTTTATTTTCTTTATTGTCTGGTGTTTTGACACCTATTGCTGATCCCGGAGAGACTAGCCAATTCCTGGAGACAGCAAACAACTTACCCAAAAGCATGCTTTTCACATGTAAACCGACTATAACCCCAATGGCCTCTTTTGTCTAGTTCCTATACCTCAAGCCACTATCCACCTGCCAAGCCAGGTACCAGAAAACTAGGGAAAGCCCTTATGCTCCAGAGCCCGCCAAAATTATTCAAGTTAGCCACTGCTAAGCCTGTTCCTTCTCACAGAGACCACATTAGAAACTCTTGCTCATGTGTTCTTCTCCCTCCCTCTATCTCCTGACTGACGCTTCTGCTTGCCAATGTGGCTCTGTGTGGCATACCATGCCTCCTGTTTCTGGGGAAACATGAGTAAAAACTTCATCTGTGGCACTAATTCCCATGTCTGTGTGTCTTGCCATAACTGACTAAAACAAGTGCAAGTTCCAGTTTTAAAATAAGTAAGTCATGGCGATGGGATGTACAGTATGGTGACGGTAGGTAATTAGTATTGTATTACATATTTTAATATTTCCCTTGTGGCTCATCTGGTAAAGAATCTGCCTGCAACGCGGGAGACCTGGGTTCGATCCCTGGGTTAGGAAGATCCCCTGGAGAAGGGAAAGGCTACCCACTCCAGTATTTGGCCCTGGAGAATTCCATGGACTGTAGAGTCCATGGGGTCACAAAGAGTCAGACATGACTGAGCGACCTTCACTTTCACATATTTTAAAGTTGCTAAGAGAATGAATCTTGAAGTCCTCATCACCGGAAAGAAACTGTTTTTGTAGCTATCTACTGTGGAGGATGTCAACTAGATTTATGTGGTGATCATATTGCAATGTATACAAATGTCAAATTGTTACATTGTATGACTTCAGCCAGTATAACCCTTATAGGTCAATTATACCTCAATAAAATAATAAACAAGTCTTCAGTTCAGTTCAGTTCAGTCACTCAGTCATGTCCAACTCTTTGCGACCCCATGAACCACAGCATGCCAGGCTTCCCTGTCCATCACCAACTCCCACAGTTCACTCAGACTCACATCCATTGAGTCAGTGATGCCATCCAGCCATCTCATCCTCTGTCGTCCCCTTCTCCTCCTGACCCCAATCCTTCCCAGCATCAGAGTCTTTTCCAATGAGTCAACTCTTTGCGTGAAGTGGCCAAAGTACTGGAGTTTCAGCTTTAGCATCATTCCTTCCAAAGAAATCCCAGGGCTGATCTCCTTCAGAATGGACTGGTTGGATCTCCTTGCAGTCCAAGGGACTCTCAAGAGTTTTCTCCAACACCACAGTTCAAAAGCATCAATTCTTCAGTGCTCAGTTTTCTTCACAGTCCAACTCTCACATCCATACATGACCACTGGAAAAACCATAGCCTTGACTAGATGGACCTTTATTGGCAAAGTAACGTCTCTGCTTTTCAATATGGTATCCTTAAAACATATTCACATCAAATTCAATTATACATCCTGTTCTTCCTAATTCTTTATCAAGCTCACTCTAATCTGCTCTTCCTGATTCTTTATCAGTCCCTCCTTTGCTTCCCCCTGACAATATATCTAGTACATATGTTGGTCACATGGTTCAAAATTCCTCAGTAAGTTTAAATTCAGTTTCCCACAAGGTTATGTTGTCTGATGCTGGATCTCTCCCTGATAGATTAAAGGAGAAAGCCATTCCCTGGTGGCTCAAACAGTAAAGAATCTGCCTGCCAGGCAGGAAACCCAGGTTCAGTCCCTGGGTCTGAAAAATCCCCTGGAGAAGGAAATGGCAAGCCACTCCAGTATTCTTGCCTGGAAAATTCCACGGACAGAGGAGTCTGGTGGGCTACAGTCCATGGGATCTCAAAGAGCCAGACATGACTGAGCAACTAACTTTGCCTTTTTCCACTCTCATTCCCCACCACTATTCCCTGCTGGACTCTAGGGGGAATCTAGATGGAAGCATGATTTACACTGAGGATTTAAAATACCTTATAGTAAATTCCCTGGCAGTCCAGTAGTTAGGACTCCGCACTCTGACTGCTAAGGTAGTTGTTGTTTAATTGCTAAGTCCTGTCCAACTCTTGTGGACCCCATGGATTCTAGCCTGCCAGGCTCCTCTGTCCATGGGATTCTCCAGGCAAGAATGCTGGAGTGGATTGCCATTTCCTTCTCCAGGGAACCTTTCCCACCCAAGGATCAAACCCATGTCTCCTGCAATGAAGGCAGATTCTTTTACTGCTGAGCCACCAGGGAAGGGTCCAGGTTCAATCCATGGTCAGGAAACTAACATCCCAGAAGCCACATGGTGTGGGCTAAAATAAATAAATAAATGATAAAATAACTTACAAACCTAGCTGAGGCTTCTACAGAGAGAAATGTTGCGAGTGAGAATTAATGGACGCAAAGAAGCAGAGCCCCTCCTCTCCTGTGATCAGAGCAAGTGCATAACACCAAGGTCCAGCCAGTGAAATGGGATTAAAGGTCTCACTTGCCCAGCTCCCTGTCTTGTCTGCTTCCCACAGTCTGAGGGGAGGTTTGGACCCTAGAACGCTGAGCTTCTGTGGATCCCTCTCGTGCCTTACGTGCCTTCAGACCAGGCTGCAGCTCACTCTGCTCTAAGCTGCTCCTGACTAAGCAGAATTTTCTCCCCAAATCCTTGAAAGGAAACCTCTCCTTTCAAACCTGCTACATCTCTCCTTATTCCTTGTCTCAGCATAGGAATCAAACCTCTAGACAACTTACCATTCAAAGAGAATGGCAGGGGAAGAAACACAGGAAGCTGATGCTAAAGGGTATGAGCCACGTGCGTGCGTGCTAAGTCGCTTCAACCATGTCTGGCTCTTTGCAACCCTACGGATGTAACCCACCAGTCTGCTCTGTCCATGGGATTCTCCAGGCTAGAATACTGGAGTGGGTAGCCATTCCCTCCTCCGGGGGATCTTCCCAACCCAGGAATCAAACCCGAGTCTCTTACATCTCCTGCATTGGCAGGCAGGTTCTTCACCACGAGCACCACCTGGGGAGGCCATGAGCCACAGGCCTCTTGGAACAAGGTTGTGGGCCTACACCTACCACCTGAACCACTCCCCTGCACGTATGCCTCATCCAGATACTGGTCAGCTTAGCACCCAGTGGGCATCCTTCCAGGTGTGAAAGTGAAAGTCACTCAGTTGCAACCCCATGGATGCAAAGGCTCGTCTGTCCATGGGATTCTCCAGGCAAGAATACTGGAGTCGGTTGCCGTTTCCTTCTCCATTAACTTTCTCTGTGGTCTCTTTTTTTTTCCTCTTTCCTTTTCTTTTTTTAATGTGGACCATCTGGGGCAATTGCCTTCAGCATGAAGAACTCCCTTCAGTGTTGCTTGTAAGATGTCTCTCCTAGCAATAAATTCACCCAGTTTTTAATCTTGAAATGTCTCTCACTTTCATTTTTGAAAGATAGCTTCACTGAAAATATGACTCTTCCGTGTTTCATCCCCTGATCTGGCAGTCTCTTCACTGAGACACAGGCTTATGGAACCTTGAAAAAGTGAAGAGTGAAAGTGTTAGTCACTCAGTCATGTCCGACTCTGTGACACCATGGACTATAGCCCACCAAGCTCCTCTGTCCATGGGATTGTCCAGGCAAGAATACTGGAGTGGGTTGCCACGCCCTCATTTCAGGGGATCTTCCCGATCCAGGGACCGAACTCGTTTCCTGCATTGCAGGCAGCTTCTTTACCATCGGAGCCACCAGGGAAGTTTATGGAACCATAAAAACAGACAATTACTAAGGACCTACTCCTCCGAAGATTCTCAGAGGAGCAACAGGATGCGAAGTTTCTCTTTGAGCCGAATTTGATCTTCATGTCTAAGTACCTACTAATATCATGTCTGACCTCCTCCTCCATACCCTAAGGGCTTCATCTTCTCTAATTCCTCCTTTAGTTGACACCTTTTTACCACCACCATGGTCCTCAAAGTACCAGACAACATCAAGAAAGAAGCAAAGCAGTCATGTTTGCAAATTGCCTCACCTAGATATCCCTTGTCATGGTTTTAGCTGGGATGAACAATTGACTATGTTCACCCAACGATGAATCCTTGACTGTGATTTGTGTGTGGCCACTGTTCTTGCCTGCCTTCATGACTTTATGAAGTCACAGCCAGTTCTGTGTCTTGGCTTATTACTCTTGTGTACTTATGCTTCATCATCTGATATTGGCTTAGATATCATTGCCTGAACACTAAGACCCTTCCTTTTTCTTCAGTGACCTTGTCACAGTCCTCAGGGATTCTAACACCATCAGTCTTTACTTATTTCTCTAGTGTCTGTGAATTCTGTGAGCACCCTCAGAGACTATAGATTAGAGAAGGGAATTATTCTAGTATAAGAAAGTGGGGCTATTTCCTGGCTATTTCTCCAACATCACAATTTTATTGCTTCTTTCAGAAGATTCTTTGAAGGTCAGAAATGTTATTTATGTGTATACACACAAGTGAGTGCATGCTAAAAAAAAAAAAAGATTCTCACACCCCTTCTCTCACAAGAGGACAAGTAGGGCTTCCCTGCCATCTCATTGTTAAAGAATCCACTTGCCAAAGCCGGCGACACAGGTTTGATCCCTGATCCAGGAAGACACCACATGCCGTAGAACAACTAAGCCCAAAACATGTCACAACTATTGAGCCTGTGCTCTGGAGCCCGGGAGCCACAGCTCCAGAAGCCTGAGCACCCTAGAGCCTGTGCTCCACAACAAGAGGAGCTGCCGGGGTCCAGCCCCGGCTGATCCAGGGTATTCGAAGCGGGGATGGCTTCAGCGAGGATCAGGATACAATAGCTTCAATTAGATATTAATTAAAGATATAAAGAGTAATAGAATAAGGATAGCTCAGTAGGAAAATTCAGTGGAGAAAAGAGGCTGAGTAGCTTGGTTTACACGGGAGACCAATAAAACTTCAAGACAAGAAGTTTGCACCACTTATGTAGGCCGCAGGTGTCCTTCCATTCTCCCGAAGGAGAGGAGACACTGAGACCTCCCCGGTCGGATCTTAGAAGCCCAGGCATAATTAGTAAGCATGGTGGGTTCCACGCTCCAGATGGAGACTCAGCCAGAGTGAGAGAGAGAGCGACATGGGGAGACCAGTATTTCGAGAAACTGATCCCAATTCTTTATTTTCCATGGTCTACTTTTATACACTGAGATGTTATGCAAAAGTCACGCGGGGTCAGCAGTCCTGACTTTTATCAAAGTCAGGTGCTTCATACAAATGTATACAGAGGTCTTAGGGGTGTTACATCATCTTCTGGCCAGGGGGGCCTGCTGACAATTTATGACCCTCTCCTTGTGACAGCGATCAGTCAACCAGGACACTTATTTCTCCAGGGGTGATTATTCTTAAAACAGACGCCACCCAAATAAAGTTACATTCCTATAGGGTGAGGGTGTAGTGGGTTTTAGTTAAGGAAAGAATTTACTTAGCCTAAGGTCTAACATGATTAATATCAAAGGTTAATACTTATTTCTTCTATATACTCATTAAGGTGTGTAAGGGCAGGGGATGTGGAGACTTAGCAACAAACATTGGCTCAACAAATGAAAAACCCTTCACCAATACAATTTCTAATCAGCCCATTATACTTATACTAATAGTTTTCTAACTTTTCTAAGGAACCTGTTTTTAGAAGGTTTAAAGCATCTCGTGCCTCTCACGGTTGGGAGGCTGTGAGCAATCACATGTGGCCCGACGAGCCTGTCAGGCAGGCCAGAGAACCTTCAGAGGAGTTTGTAGGTTAAAACACTCTTGTCACGCCCAGGAGTTTTTATTAACTGGAGCTCTAAGTTAACTCCTTCTCCGAAAGAGGTGGTGGGGGACAGCCCCCCGTAAAGTCAGAGGTGTAGGTGAGAGCACAAAGTAGTAAAGTAGGCAGGCTCTGGTTATGGGGGTAGATGCTCGAGGATTTCCAGGGGGACTCCTGAGGCTCGATCCCGCCTTTGCATATGTCGAGCCTCCTTCCTCATGACCTTTGCCACAGGCGAAGTGCCTCACTCTGACCCCCAACAAGAAGCCACCAACAATGAGAATCCTGTACCCCTCAACTAGGGAGAAGTACCCACTCACTGCAACTAGAGAAAAGCCTGCACAGCAGCAAAGACCCAGCACAGTCAAAAACAAATAAATAAAATTATTTTTGTAAAAAGGACCAGCAAAGACTTTTGAGTTTGAATTTAGATTCTCTGCAAAGTTCAATTATCTATCACAGTGCTTCCCACATTCCCGGAACTGAGAGATAAAAAACATGTCTGCTGGGGTCATTCCAGTCTCAAGGGCTCTGGCTCCCATAGCTGATAATTTTCTCTCTGGAAAAAATAATGGAGATAAAATGAAGCTTTCTGATGCAACACTGTTCTCCAGAGCCTCTATCCTCAGACAATTATATCAGTCTCCCTGTAGACCAAGGTCAGACTCATTAACCGAAGGTGCTGGATTCCAGGGAGGTTTTATCAAGGCATCTCGGGATAAGAATTGAAGTACGCATAGAGGCTGTGAGGCAGTCTCTTTGACCCAGGCAAATAGAGGTGAGAATCTGGAATCCCACTGTTTGTAGGGCTTTCTGGGATCTGGGCATGATTAGAGGGGAGATACTGGTGGGAAGAAAGATACCCAGGAACTATGGCTTTATTTGATTTTTATGATCACACCAAGTTTGAGTATAAGAAGCGCTTGGCAAGAGTGCTTCTTATACTCAAGATTATGTATGCCTCTTAATCTTCCCTATCTTGCAGGGGGGCATCTATTTATTTTATCTCAGTCAGCTGGCACAGCCATGAGCCTGAGTAAGCCAGACTGTTGGTGGGGAGGTCATTTATTTTACTGTGTGTGTGTGTGCGCGCGCGCGCGCACGCATGCATGTTCAGTCATGTCTGACTCTTTGCAACCCCATGGACTGTAGCCCACTGAGCTCCTCTGTCTATGGGATTTTCCAGGGAAGAATACTGGAGTGGGTTGCCATGCCCTCCTCCAGGGGATCTTCCCGACCCAGGGATCAAATCTGCATCTTCTGCATTGGCAGGCAAATTCTTTATCACTGTGACACCTGGGAAGCCTCTGTTTTACTGCGCATACTTGAATTTCCATGATAGCTGCTGAACTGGGCAGACTTGGAGCTCTTGACCGTGGCTGAGAGATCAGACTTTGAAAGAACCTTGGGCACAGCCCAGAGACACTTTCAGCAACCCTTTCAGGGACAATCTAAAACCCTAACACCCTAGAGCTGTTTTCAGAGGTCAAATCAGATTAGCTTGAAGAACCAGGGCAGAAGGAACCAAACCTCAGTTCAACTGGCAGAGTTGAAAGAACACATCTTAGAATTGGTCAGAATGTGTTCTGCTCCCAGCTCTGCCAGTCAGTCTCTTTGTCACCTTAGACATCTCATCACAATAAGCTTTTCCCTTGAAGATTTTATTGATTCAGCAAATGCTTATGGAGTACTTGCTATGCACCTGGTGCTGTGTTTGGGGGTGAGGGGCTAATAGATCAAAAGATGAGAAAAATACTTGTGAACTTGGCTTTCAGGTAACTCATTATTTGATTACCAGTCTATCAAAGGGAAAGAAAGGCAGGACTGCAATGCAACTTTAATGAGCCAGAGGCATGTTTTTCTTTTTTTTTTTCTGGCCCCTTCATCAATAAAATTTTTTTTATTTTTATTTTATAGATTATTGTTGGTATAAAGACACGTGTGTGTGTTAGTCACTCAGTCGTGTCCTCTCTGACACTTTGCAATCCCATGGGCTGTAGCCCACCAGACTCCTCTGTTGAATAATCATCTTTTTTCTTCTAAGTTTAAAGGAAATAAAAATATTTTTGTGGACTCTGGGCCTTCTGTATTTGATGCAGAAAGGATTTGTGCATGCTCCGTCATAGATGGGAGATGCTGTGAAGGTTTTATTCACAATAAGGAGTCAGTTAATCTCAATTCCCCTTCTCTCATCTCTCATTTTCAGCAAAGGGCATCAGGTCTGAAATGGAAGCAGCAGTGAGGAAAATGTGAAAAGGAAGGGTTTTAACAATCAACTCAAAAAACTAGTTGGAAGGATTCTTCATCCTTAAATATGAGGGCACTAATTTAGAACAAAGAGATTTTTAAAAAAAAAGAAGAAGAAGAAGAGGAAGATTCTTTATCACTAGCACCAGTTGGGAAACCATGACATAGGGGATCATTATCCTGTTGGAGAAGCTGCTTACAGAAGATTCCAAAAGTCAGTAGTGGGAGAATGTGATGCTCAGTAAATGCATATTTAGCTGAGGAACCATCTGGAAATACTGGACAGGAAGGTGAGATCAGGGAAACACCATGAGTGTGTGAGGCAAGGAAAGAGGCTTTCATCAGGGAAGAGACTGTAGAGATACCATACAACCTTCAGAGGTAGAGGATTCAAAGCTCCAGGGCCAGTAGTATTTAGTTCACATCATCTTTCAGACCAATCAACACTTCTTGGCAGTAAACTAGAGTCAGTCTGCATGGTTTCTTCTTAATACAGAGACTGGAGGGCTGTTAACCCATCAGCTGAAGGGACCATCAGACCAGAGCCAGGTGAGTGACAAGGGCAACATCAGGGCAAGAGCATCCAAGGGGACTGTTGACCCATGGCTGGTGAGGCGGCTTCTGCCCCCCGGCCAGGCAGTAGGACAGTCATCAGACAGAGGAAGTAAGCATGACAGTACTGGGGTGTGTATACATGCTCAGTTGCTCAGTTGTGTCCGACTCTTTGCAACCCCATGGACTGTAACCCACCAGGCTCCTCTGTCCATAGGATTTCCCAGGCAAGAATACTGGAGTGGGTTGCCATTCCCTTCTCAAGGGGATCTTCCCCACCCAGGGGTCTAACCCAGATCTCCTGCACTGCAGGCAGATTCTTTGCTGCCTGAGACACCAGGGAAGCCCATTGGGGTAGGAAAGTCATAGGCTTACTTAAGGAACCAAGACCTGAGCAATTCACTACTTTTTGTTGGAAAGAAAGATATGAAGAGAAAAGCGGAAACTCTGAAGTTACACCTATTGTTTAAAAATGATTGTACTACTTCTTTGTGGGGTGATCTTGGGTTGGTGCGTGAATTTCCTGTGGCTGCTATAACAAACAGCAGACATGTATTCTCTGTTTGTAAATGAGGTGATGTAAAACAACAGAAATGTATTCTCTTACAGTTCTGTAGGCCAGATGTCTGAAATCAAGGTGTTGACAGGATTGATTTCTTCTGGAGTCTCTGAGGGAGAATCTGTTCCATGCTTTTCTCCTAGATTTTGGAGGCTCTAGCAATTATTGTTTGCTGGCATGTGGCTGTTCACTTCAGTATCTGCCTCCATCTTCACATGGCCATCTTTATTTTGTCTCTGTGTATCCTCTCCTCTTCTCGTAAGGAAACTATTCATCAGATTTCAAGCAAATCTTAAATCCGGGATGACCTCCTCAATATTATTCTTATTCTCCTTCTCCTTCTCCTTAATTTTTGGCTGTGTTAGGGCTTTTCTCTAGTTGCGGAGAGCAGGGGCTACTCTCTGGTTGCAGGCATAAGTTTCTCATTGTGGTGGCTTCTCTTGTCGCAGATCACAAGCTGCAGGGCATGTGGGCTTCAGTAGTTGCAGTTCCAGGCTCTAGAGCACAGGCTCAGTAGCTGTGGCGCATGGGCTTAGTTGCTCCTTGGCATGTGGGATCTTCCCAGATCAGGGATTGAACTCATGTCTCCTGCATTGGCAGGCAGATTCTTTACCACTGAGCCACCAAGGAAGCCCCTCAAGATTCTTAATAATTACACCTGTGAAGACTGTAGTTCCAAATACAGATGCATTCTGAGGATTCAGGTGCACATGAAATTGTGGGCAGCACTATGCCACCCAGTTTACACTTTGTTACTGCGCTACTGTGGATCTCTGCTCCCCTGCCCATACCAGGCAGATAATAACACCACCAACTGGTAAGGATCAAGTGAAAAAAAATATGCTTATAACATACTTAAAATTATTCAGCTCAAAATGTCAGTAGTGCCAATGGTGATAAATCTTTCAGCTGAAATCCATCAGCGTTTCTCTAAGCTTAGCCTGATGGCCAGTACCTAATGAATGCTTAGTAGGAATCAAATCCCTGGGGAGCAAGGAGATATGGCATGCAAAGAGAAGAACCAAATGTAAAATCCACTTGAAAATCCTTGGACAAGATCCAGAGGTATTATATGGCTATGAGTTGGCCCCAAAGGGTAATAGTCAGAGAACAAATCCTTCTCTATACAGACTACCCCAAGAAGTTCTCTATTCCATTTTGGAGTAGATTTCATCCTTAAAAAATTCTGCATTATATAGAACCATAATTGGCCTGTCTGATTTTCACCCACATATTTAGGTTTTCTCTTGCCTTCTTATAACAGCTAATCTGTGAGTGTGTGGCTGTGCCAGTCTTAGCTGCCACACACAAGATCTATTTTATTTGTTTTAGTTGCGGCATGTAGGATCTTAGTTTCAGCCTGAGAGACCTAGTTCCCTGATCAGGGATCGATCCCAGGCTCCCTGCATTGGGAGCTGGGAACCTTAACCACTGGGCCGCTGGGGAAGTCCCATAACACCTAGATTTTGAAAGCAGTTCTCGCACGTCCAGAGAGGCCTCCCTCAATCACTTCGTCCAAAGGTGTTTTCTCTAGCAATTTCCTGTAAGATCACTCTGTTTATTTCTCCTTACATTTATTTCTAGTAAAATGGGATCAACACAGTTCAAAGCAATTTTCCTCTAATTAAAGATTAAATTTTTAAAAATATTCCCTGGGAGTCCCGTGATTGAGGCTCCACTCTCCCAATGCAGAAGCCCTGGGTTGCATCCCTGATCAGGGAAATAGAGGCCACATACCACAATCGAAAGATTCCACATGCCACAGTGAAGTTCAAAGATCCTGCATCCCACAACCAAAACCTGTCACTACCAAATAAATAAATATTTCTTATAAAACAAATACCTCAAGTTTTTTTTAAATATGTATATATATATATATATATATATATATATATATATATATATATATATGGTTTACTTGTTTCCTCATTCCTTATCTCTCCCATGAAAACAGAACCTTGTTCATCTTTTTTACCCCCTTGTTGCTTGTGCCTCCCTCAGTGACTGCCCCTTAAGGAGAGCTGAATTAATTTTTTATTGAATGAATGAATGAATACATGGGAACAAGATAATAAGTAGTCTTAATGGGTTGAAAATCAAGTTGGGCAGTAATTTAAGGAAGTCTTAGGGCTTCCCCGGTGATCCAGTGGTTTAGAATCTGCCTGCCAATGCAAGGGACACAGGTTCCATCCCTGATCCGGGAAGATCCCACATGCCGCAGAGCAACTAAGTCCATGCTCCTGAAGCCCACGCCCCCGAGAGCCCTTGCTCTGCAACAAGAGAAGCCACCACAGCAGGAAGCCCATGCACCGCGACTAGAGAGTAACCCTGCTCGCTGCAACTAGAGAAGGTCCCCATGCAGCAGTGAAGACTCGGAACCATCAAAAATAAATAAGTAAATAAAATTTTTTAAAAAACAAAGCCTTAAATGCCAACTTAAGTGTGGCATCGATCTAGGCAAAGCTAAGAGACAGAGACGGAGAAAAGGGAGCAGGGACTTCCCTGGTGGTCCAGCGGTTATGAATCCACCTGCCAAAGCAGGGGACACAGATTCAATCCCTGGTAGGGGAACTAAGATCCCACATGCCATGGGGCAACTAAGCCCGAGGGCTACAACTTGTGAGCCGTAGCACTCTGGACTGCATGCCACAACTAGAGAAGCACAGGTCATGCAATAGCAAAAATGCAGCATAGTCAAAGAGAGAGGGGAGGCAACAGTTAGGTAAAGGGAAAACTCTAGACCAGATTTCATAATTAGAAGAAATCAAGTCAGAGAAGATGAAAGATATTTAAGATGAAGTGAAGTGAAAGTCACTCAGTCATGTCTGATTCTTTGCAACCCTGTGGACTATAGAGTCCATGGAATTCTCCAGGCAAGAATGCTGGAGTGGGTAGACTTTCCCTTCTCCAGGGGATCTTCAAAACCCAGGGATTTGAACCCAGGTCTCCTGCATTGCAGGTGGATTCTTTACTGGTGGAGCCACAAGGGAAGCCCAATAATACTGAAGTGGGTAGCCTATCCCTTCTCCAGTGGATCTTCCTGACCCAGGAATCAAACTGGAGTCTTCTACATTTCAGGCAGATTCTTTACCAGCTTAGCTATCAGGGAAATCCTGATATTTAAGGTAAGTGTTGTTAATGATTTGGGCACCAGAGGGTCTTGAGTAGACAGCCACCCAACACTGACTCCTCCTGGTCTCTAAGTAGCCCGCTGCCTTTGGACATCTGGGGAAGCAGACCTCTATGGGCTCTCAGATCAGATCAGATCAGATCAGTCGCTCAGTCATGTCCGACTCTTTGCGACCCCATGAATCGCAGCACACCAGGCCTCCCTGTCCATCACCAACTCCCAGAGTTCACTCAGACTCACGTCCATCGAGTCAGTGATGCCATCCAGCCATCTTATCCTCTGTCGTCCCCTTCTCCTCCTGCCCCCAATCACAGGATGGCTTCTCTATACTTGGTATACGCTTCTTTGTACTTCCTCATTGCTGATGGTGATGGTTGCCATCACCACTGTGACAGAAGTCCTCAGTGTTGATGATGATGTGTGTAAACATTATTCTGGGACAATATGAGTTCCTGAGCGGTGATGATGAAGGCAAGAAGGTCAAGGCTAAATATTCTTAGGTGGGGGTGATCCCTTCTGATCCTTCAATCATCTCCCTGGTCCACTGCATTCATTTGGCAGGGTTTTGTTGAGTGCTTAGTACACACACTGAGCATAACGTTCTCCACTCTTACCCTTTGAATTCAAGCCTCAGAAAGATGACTGATACTGTGGACAACTTGTCACTCACAACCATAGACCACTGGGTTCCAAACTTTGTCGTTCATTCATTCCCTCACAGTGTAGACTTCTTGGGTTAATATCCTAAATGCCATCCCACACTGACTCTTCCCAGACTTTGGCCCCTTTGTTCTCTCATCCAAGAATTTGGCAATGAGCCTCTCCTCACTGCTTTTGGACTCAACTTCATTATCTTCTATCATCTTTGGCAAGGTCTCCCTACTTCATATGCTAGTCCCTGCAGAATCCCATCTCTGCTTTGACACCAGGGCATTTGGGATGGAGTGTGTTCCAATATTCCACTGCTGCTGTCTTTCACTCTCCAGCATGGGTACAGAGGGTTTAACTGCAAGCCTTGGTGGGTAGTGCTCTCCTGGAAGGTGAAGGCACGACTTTTACACAGAAATAGTAAAATTAGGGCTTTATTTTGCTGTTCCCCATCTCCCATAATGAATCAATCATGGTGGGGTTTTTTCCTACTGAGACTAAATGTGCCCATCAGTCCTTCTTAAGAGACTCCAGGCAGTCATTATTAAACAATTTCAGTTGTCATATAAGATGAAATTTTCCCCACTGAGACTCCTTGCAAATACCCTGTTCTTCCTGCAGATGAGTGATGCCTCTCAGAGGGTGAGGGAAACAAATCAGTCAGTGACCTCGGACTTCACTCTCATGGGCCTTTTCAATCACTCAGGGCCACATTTGGCCCTGTTCTCCCTGGTGGCTGCCACATTCACGATGGGCCTTCTGGGCAATGCAATCCTGATCTTCCTGATCCACACAGATGCCAGGCTCCACACACCCATGTACTTTCTTCTCAGCCAGCTCTCCTTGTTGGATGTTGGCTTTCCACTGGCCACCATTCCCAAGATGGCAGCTGACTTCCTGGAGGAAGAAGGCACCATCTCCTTTGGAGGCTGTGCAGCTCAGATGTTCTTCTTGATGCTTATAGGTGTCTCTGAGGGCGTCTTGCTATCCCTCATGTCTTATGACCACTACATTGCCGTGTGCCACCCCTTGCATTATCCTGTGCTCATGAGACGTCAGGTCTGCCTGCTCATGGTGGGCATCTCCTGGTTGTCAGGTGTGCTTGTAGCCTCCATCCAGACCTCCATCACTCTGCACTTCCCCTACTGTGCCTCGCGCACTGTGGACCACTTCTTCTGTGAGCTGCCTGCCCTACTCAAGCTCTCCTGTGCAGACACCTCTGCCTATGAGTTGGCGCTGTCCATCTCCGGGGTGCTGATCTTGGTGCTGCCTCTGTCACTCATCGCCACCTCCTACAGCCATGTGTTGGGGGCTGTTCTTCATATGCACTCAGCTGAGGCCCGACACAAGGCCTTCACCACCTGCTCCTCGCACATCACTGTGGTGGGGCTCTTCTATGGGGCAGCAGTGTTCATGTACATGGTACCAGGCACCTACCACACCCCACAGCAGGACAACGTGGTCTCCCTCTTCTATAGTCTCATCACTCCCATGCTCAACCCCCTAATCTATAGCCTGAGGAACAGAGAAGTTCAAATGGCTTTGGTCAGGATTCTTTTCAGAACTGGCTTCAGATCAAAGAGATGACCTCCTGGGGGATGCCCAGTTGTCCCAAGGACCCTGCCTTACAGTTGAGACCCATCTTTGGTTTGCAGTCCATGTGGTTCAAGACATATTCTGACCAGCTCCCTTCCTCCTCCAAGACTCGCTTTTTCTCTAGTGGATTTAATGATCCCAATTATTTAAACAAGAGGAAGGGTTTGTTTGTTTGTCTTAAATCAAAGAAAAATTTTACTACAAAACTGTCAACCCAAGAACAGAGATGGACCACAGGATCACAGCTTGTAAATGTTTTGGCCACCTATTAGTACCCCGCATTATCCCATTCTTATACATTTACATACAGTGAGCAATAAATCAAATCCAACTCTAGAAATTCAAGCCCCAAAAAATGGAATTGAGGGGCTCGTGCTCTGACAATACTGTTCTGGCCACAGTCATCCTTGAGCTGATCACTCTGAGGTCATAAGTGAAGTTAAAGTCAGAGGCATGACTGGGAGCCCTTATAATGGTCTTACTGCATGAAGGACTGAGCGGATAAGGGGGGTGGAGTGGGAATGTTTTATGCAGTATTACAAACCAGTAAGATGAAGCCAGAGTCTTTGCTACTGCCCTTCCCTTTAATTCCTACCCCTGCTCCTTCCAGACCCATTAAAGCTTCCCTGAAGTTACAAGAAATAGGCTTGAAGTTTCAAAGAGATAGACTTGAGATGTGTTTATTCCTCCCAAAACCTAAAATACTTTTTAGAACCGTCCCACTGTGGTAGATGTAGTGGAGGAAATATAGAAAAGAATAAGGTTCCTTGGGGAGGGGTGGTTTTATTTCTTGGATACCTTATGAGTATTGACAGAAGGAATGAAAGGCTTTAAGCCATGTTCAGTGGGCAAATTGATTTCAGATCTGGTTTAGGTTCCTCCTCTACCTTTGTCTACACCATTAACCTTGTCAGAAGCACTGGATCACTTATCTCTTCCCTCTTCTTCTTCTTCTTTTTGCTTCTCACACACAATCAAGATTTCTAGAAGATGAATCAGTCTATCACAAAGTGCATGCATTTTTAGTTTTAATAAAAATTGCCAAATTGTTCTGCAGAGACTGTCACCGATGAATATGTGTTCATTTCCCCAACTACATCAGCAACATTTTTAATAACTTCAAATTTCTGCCAATTTCATGAAAGAAAATTACGTTTCCTGATTGTTTTACTTTCAATGTCCCTGATTTCTAGTGAGGATGATATCTTTTCATAAGTTTTTTGGCCATTCACATTTCCTTGACTATGGATTTCCTGTTTATAGCAACTCTCTAAAGAGCTGTTCTTACTGATTTGTAGAAGTTCTTTACATCTTTATATGTTATATATTAAGCAAAAATACACTTCAAAGTGCCTTTGAATTTAAACTTTATGGGCTTTTTCATATGAAGTTTTTTCAATGGAGTCAAAATCATAAATCTTTTTACTTATTTTTATGTCTTACTTTAAAAATTCTCTTCCTCAATATATTATAAGAATATTGTCCTCAACTGTACTCCGATTATTTTAGGATATATTTGGGGGATATAATGTGAGGCATAACTTTTCCCATGTGGCCTTCTGATTTCCCTGTAATCTTCCGTACGTCTCTGCTTATATTTTTTTGTCATGCTGTCATGACAAAATTTTGTCATGCTGTATCCTAGCAGAATTGCTCTTTGGTCTTCCAGCTTGCCACTTCTCTCTTATGCTTGGCTTGCTACTGCTGCCATCAATCCATTGTAGAATTTTCATTTTAATTACCTATTGTTGGTTTTTTATCAAGAGTAACTATTCTTGTTTCATGGATATGACCTTGTCCTTTATTACTATGAAGCTATAAAATGTACTTGTTTTAAAATCATTTTCAGATTGTCTATTATCACTACCTCTTGAATGTGAATTTTTCCATATGTTGGATTTGTGATCACTCATGGAATTGCTTCTTACATGTTTTGTAATTCTGGGTTGGTCACTCATTTAGGGGGTTGGGAATTCTCATAGATTCATCCAGCACTCTGATGATCTCTTTGCAAAATGGCTTGTGGAAATGACTTCCCATCTTGGAGGCACCATGGCTCTGCCCCAGCTTTGTAATGACACAATAAGCAGCCCTTACTTATTACTGTGAATCCCTATCCTGCAATTCTTTCTTTCAAGGGTGACTCTATTTCCTCTATCATTACCACTTCCTTATTTACACAAAAGTTTGTAACCATTAGAGAAACTTTTGAACATGGATTTCAATGTTTAGTAATGGAGTCCTAAAGTTTTTATAAGTTCCACAATACAACAACAAAAAGCTAGATGAACTAAAAATTCATCATTTATTTAAAGTTTTTCAAAAGTGATGGATGCCAAGAAGTTTCAATAAACTAAACTTCAAGAGGGATAATCCTTTCATAGGTAAGCGAAGACTAGCAGCCTCTTTCATACTGGGAGGAGTTTCATGGAGAGATTCTGCTGAGACAGGAGAAAATTTGCCAAAGTTTAAAGATAACATGTGTGCTGTCATGATCGTTACTATTGATTGGAATCTTGGATAACCTCAAACACAGAAATAAGTCCTTCAGTCTGGCAATTTTCTCCCAAGAAAATTTTGCTGAGTAAAGAGTAGGGAGAGTGGAGCTGAAAGCAGACACAAAACTCACAGTGGAGATGAATCCAAAAGCAATCTGAAATCATTTTAACATTTTAACCCAATCCCCTGCCACCCCAAATCTTCCTAAAAGCAAAGGGATCATCTGTTTAGCAGTAGGGGGAAAGATTGGAGTCAGGATGAAAGGCGCAGAGATATCTCACGGCCTTATTTTAAAATACAGGTAAAATGTTCAAAGAGACAACCTAAGTGTCCAACAACAAAAGGATGAAGTAATGTGGCAGAAAGCAAAGAGGAACTAAAGAGCCTCTTAATGAAAGTGAAAGAGGAGAGTGAAAAAGCTGGCTTAAAACTCAACATTCAAAAAACTAAGATCATGGAATCTGGTCCCATCATTTCACAGCAAAGAGAAGAGGAAAAAATGACAGGCTTTATTTTCTTGGGCTCCAAAATCACTGCAGATGATGACTGCAGCCATGAAATTAAAAGACTCCTGCTCCTTGGAAGAAAAACTCTGACAAACCTAGACAGCATATTAAAAAGTAGAGACATTACTTTACTTACAAAGGTCCATCTAGTCAAAGCTATGGTTTTTCCAGAAGTAATGCAGGGATGTGAGAGTTGGACCATAAAGAAAGCTGAGTGCCGAAGAACTGATGCTTTTGAACTGTGGTGTTGGAGAAGACTCTTGAGAGTCCCTTGGGCTTCAAGGAGATCAAACCAGTCAATCCTAAAGAAAATCAACCCTGAATATTCATTGGAAGAACTGATGCTGAAGCTGAAGCTCCAATATTTTGGCCACCTGATGAGAACTGACTTCTTAGAAAAGACCCTGATGGTGGGAAAGATTGAAGGCAGGAGGAGAAGGAGGGGATGACAGAGGATGAAATGGTTGGATGACATCACCAACTCGATGGACATGAGTTTGAGCAAGCTCCAGGAGTTGGTGAGGGACAGGGAAGCCTGGCGTGCTGCAGTCCATGGGGTCATAGAGTCGGATGCAAGTGAGCAACTAAACTGAAACTGAAATATGTGGTATATACATACAGTAGAGTACTACCCAGACGTACAAAAAAAAAGAATGAAATTTTACCATTTGCAGCAACATGGATGGTTGCAATCACATGGTTTAAGTTATTAACTGTATAGAGTATGTGGTATGGGTTCCCAGGTGGCGCAGTGGTAAAGAGTCCACCTGCCAAAGCAGGAGATGCAAGAGACACGGATTTGATTCCTGGAGAGTGAAAATTCCATAGAGTAGGAAACAGCAACCCTCTCTAGTATTCTTGCCTGAAAAATCCCATGGACAGAGGAGCCTGGCGGGCTACAGTCCATAGGGTCCCAAAGAGTCAGACACGGCTTAGCGACTGAGCACACAATATGTGGCATAAAAATAATCTAAGGACAAATGTGATAACTGAAGAATACCTATTGAATTCACCTTAGCAATCACTTCAAAAAATAAATCCAAGAGATGTACCTAAAAATGTAAAAGAGGAGATAAACAGGAAATTTTAAAGATGTTTAATTACTTGAAAAAGGGCCTAAAAGGAAATAATAACAGATAATACAAATAGAAAGCAGAGAGCAACATGTTCAACATAATGCCTATTTTTTTTGCAAGTTACATCAATATTTAGTAAAATAGATCCATATGACGGGTCATAAATCAAGTCTCAATGAATTCCAAATGACTGAGATAACTCCCAGTATAATCTCTAACTATGACATAAGTAAATTAGAAATTAATCAAATGGTTAATTAGAAAAATCTCCAAACCTGTGGAAATTAAATAACACGTTGCCTAAAAACAAAACAGGGACTTCCCCAGTGGTCCAGTGGTTAAGAATCTGCCTTGCAATGCAGGGGACGTGTGTTCAGTTCCTGGTCTGGAACTATGACCCGACATCCCACAGAACAACTAAGCCGGCATACCATAACTAGAGAGTCTGTGCACCACAAGGAAAGATCCCGCATGCCGCAACTAAGTCCTGACACGGTCAAATACATAAATACCTTTAAAAACAAAAACAACAACCCATGGGTCAGAAAAAGAATCACATGAAAAATAATTTTTAATTATAATGAAAACAATATATCAAAATATATGAGATTCTCATTAAAGCTTAGGTATGAATTTATAGCTTTGGATAGATACCTGGAAAAATAAAGATTTAAAAACATTGATCTAAGTGTCCATATTTTTTTAAAAAAAGATCAAGTTAAACTTAAAGTAAGAGTATGTGCTCAGTATCCGACTCTTTGCAGCCCCATGGACTGTAGCCCTCCAGGCTCCTCTGCCCATGGGATTTCCCTGGCAAGAATACTGGAGTGAAGTTGCCATTTCCTACTCCATAAAGTAAGTAGAGACAGTAAAAAATAAAGAAAAGAGCATAAATCAATAAAGTATGTGGGAAGCAAACAACAGAGAAAATTTATAAAACTAAAAAATGGTTTCTTTAAAAGAGTAATAAGATAAATAACTCAAGAATATACTGACCAAGAAAAAAAGAAAGAGAAAACACAAATTACCAATACCAGTAATGAAAAGAGAGTCCATCATTACAGCTCCTCCAGACATAAACTGTGTATTATCAACAACTCTCTTCCAATAACATTAAGTAGATAAATTTTATTTATTTATTATTGAAGTATACTTGATTTACAATGTTGTGTTAGTTTTTGGTATGCAACAAAGTTATGTATACATATTAAACTTCTTTGACCAAAAAATTCATCCCTGTTTTCCCATAAGATGTTATAGGAAAACTCAAATTAACTTTTTGGCCAACCCAAAATACATATAACTCAGAATATTTTCAGTTATAATTTATTACAGGATCTTGAGTATAGTTTCCTGTGCTATATACACAGGACCTTGTTTTTTAATTTATTTATTTATTTTAATTGGAGGCAATTACTTTACAATATTGTGGTGGTTTTTGCCATAAATCAACATGAATCAGTCATGGGTGTACATGTGTCCCACCATCCTGAACCCCTTTCCACCTCCCTCCCCACCCCATCTCTCTGGGCTGTCCCAGAGTACAGGTTTTGAGTGCCCTGTTTCATGCATCAAACTAGGACAGGTCATCTATTTTACATACAGTAATATACAAGTTTCAAACTCTCATATTGTCCCATTCTCCCCTTCTCCCACATAGTCCAAAAGTCTGTTCTTTACATCTATGTCTCTTCTGCTGCCTTGCATATAGGGTTGTCATTACCATCTTTCTAAATTCCATATATATGCATTAATATACTGTATTGGTGTTTCTCTTTCTGACTTACTTCACTGTGTATAATAGGCTCCAGTTTCATCCACCTCATTAGAACTGATTCAAATGTGTTCTTTTTTATAGTTGAGTAATATTCCATTGTGTATACGTACACAACTTCCTTATCCATTCATCTGCCAATGGACATCTAGGTTGTTTCCATGTCCTGGCTATTATAAACAGTGCTGCGATGAACACTGGGGTACACGTGTCTCTTTCAATTCTGGTTTCCTCTGTGTGTACACCAGCAGTGGGATTGCTGAGTCATAAGGCAGTTCTATTTCCAGTTTTTTAAGGAATCTCCACACTGTTCTCCATAGTGGCTGTACAAGTTTGCATTCCCACCAATAGTGTAAGAGGGTTCCGTTTTCTCCACACCCTCTCCAGCATTTATTGTTTGTAGACTTTTTGATGTCACCCATTCTGACTGGTGTGAAATGGTACCTCACTGTGGTTTTTATTTGCATTTCTCTGATAATGAGTGATGTTGAGCATCTTTCCATGTGTTTGTTAGCCATCTGTATGTCTTCTTTGGAGAAATGCCTGTTTAGTTCTTTGGCCCATTTTTTGGTTGAGTCATTTATTTTTCTGGTATTGAGCTGCAGGAGCTGCTTGTATATTTTGGTGATCAATTCTTTGTCAGTTTTTTCATCTGCTATTATTTTCTCCCATTCTGAAGTTTGCCTTTTCACCTTGCTTAACAGACTGGTTCCAAATAGGAAAAGGAGTTCGTCAAGGCTGTATATTGTCACCCTGTTTATTTAACTTATATGCAGAGTACATCATGAGAAATGCTGGACTGGAAGAAACACAAGCTGGAATCAAGATTGCTGGGAGAAATATCAATCACCTCAGATATGCAGATGACACCACCCTTATGGCAGAAAATGAAAAGGAACTAAAAAGCCTTTTGATGAAAGTGAAAGAGGAGAGTGAAAAAGTTGGCTTAAAGCTCAACATTCAGAAAACGAAGATCATGGCACCCAGTCCCATCACTTCATGGGAAATAGATGGGGAAACAGTGGAAACAGTGTCAGACTTTATTTTTCTGGGCTCCAAAATCACTACAGATGGTGACTGCAGCCATGAAATTAAAAGACGCTTACTCCTTGGAAGGAAAGTTATGACCAACCTAGATAGCATATTCAAAAGCAGAGACATTACTTTGCCAAGTAATGTCTAGTCAAGGCTATGGTTTTTCCAGTGGTCACGTATGGATGTGAGAGTTGGACTGTGAAGAAGGCTGAGCACCGAAGAATTGATGCTTTTGAACTGTGGTGTTGGAGAAGACTCTTGAGAGTCCCTTGGACTGCAAGGAGATCCAACCAGTCCATTCTGAAGGAGATCAGCCCTGGGATTTCTTTGGAAGGAATGATGCTAAAGCTGAAACTCCAGTACTTTGACCACCTCATGCGAAGAGTTGATTCATTGGGAAAGACCCCGATGCTGGGAGGGATTGGGGGCAGGAGGAGAAGGGGACGACAGAGGACGAGATGGCTGGATGGCATCACTAACTCGATGGACGTGAGTCTGGGTGAACTCCGGGAGTTGGTGATGGACAGGGAGGCCTGGTGTGCTGCAATTCATGAGGTCGCAAAGAGTCAGACACGACTGAGCGACTGATCTGATCTGATCTGATAGTTTCCTTTGTTGTGCAAAAGCTTTTAATTTTAATTAGGTCCCATTTGTTTATTTTTGTTTTTATTTCCATTACTCTGGGAGGTGGGTCATAGAGGATCTTGCTGTGATTTATGTCAGAGAGTGTTCTGCCTATGTTTTCCCCTAAGAGTTTTATAGTTTCTGGTCTTACGTTTAGATCTTTAATCCATTTTGAGTTTATTTTTGTGTATGGTGTTAGTGTTCTAGTTTCATTCTTTTACAAGTGGTTGACCAGTTTTCCCAGCACCACTTGTTAAACAGATTGTCTTTTCTCCATTATTTATTTTTGCCTCCTTGGTCAAAGATAAAGTGCCTATAGGTGTATGGGTTTATCTCTGGGCTTTCTATTTTGTTCCATTGATCTATATTTCTGTCTTTGTGCCAGTACCATACTGTCTTGATGACTGTAGCTTTGTAGTATAGTCTGAAGTCAGGCAGGTTGATTCCTCCAGTTCCAGTCCTCTTTCTCAAGATTGCTTTGGCTATTCAAGGATTTTGTGGTTCCATGCAAATCGTGAAATTATTTGTCCTAGCTCTGTGAAAAATACCATTGGTAGCTTGATAGGGATTTCATTGAATCTATAGATGGCTTTGGGTAATATACTCATTTTCACTATATTGATCCTTCTGATCCACAAACATGGTATATTTCTCCATTTATTTGTGTCATGTTTGATTTCTTTCATCAGTGTTTTATAGTTTTCTATATATAGGTCTTTTGTTTCTTTTGGTAAATTTATGCCTAAGTACTTTATTATTTTCATTGCAATGGTGAACTGGATTGTTTCCTTAATTTCTCTTTCTGCTTTCTCATTGTCAGTATATAGGAATGCAAGGGATTTCTGTGTATTAACTTTATATCCTTCAATTTTACTATATTCATTGATTAGCTCTAGTAATTTTCTAGTGGTGTCTTTAGGGTTTTCTATGTAGAGGATCATGTCACCTGAAAACAGTGAGAATTTTATTTTTCTTTTCCAATCCGGATTCCTTTTATTCTTTTTCTTCTCTGCTGTAGCTAGAACTCCCAAAACTATGTTGAATAGTAGTGGTGAGAGTGAGCACACTTGTCTTGTTCCTGATTTTAGAGGAAATGCTTTCAATTCTTCACCATTGAGGATGATGTTTGCTGTGGGTTTGTCATATATGGTTTTTATTACGTTGAGGTATGTTCCTCCTATGCCTGCTTTCTGGAGAGTTTTTATCATAAATGGATATTGAATCTTGTCAAAGGCTTTCTCTGCATCTATTGAGAAAGTCATATGGTTTTTATCTTCCAATTTGTTAATATGGTATATCACATTGATTGATTTATGAATATTTACGAGCTTGCCATTTATCTATTTTATATGTGGTAGTTTGTATTTGTTAATCCCAAAACTCCTAATTTATCTCCCTCCACCTCCTTTCTCCTTTGGTAACCTTTGTTTTCTATGTCTATAAGTCTGTTTCTCTTTTATAAATAAGTTCACTTGTGTCATATTTTAGATTTCACACATAAGTGACATCATATGGTAAGTGACATCATATGGTATTGATTTTTCTCTTTCTGACTTACTTCACTTAGTATAATAATCTCTAGGTTCATCTGTGTAGCTGCACATAGTGTGATTTCATTCTTTTTATGGCTGAATAATATTCCATTGTGTCTAGTCAAGGCTATGGTTTTTCCTGTGGTCATGTATGGATGTGAGAGTTGGACTGTGAAGCAGGCTGAGCGCCAAAGAATTGATGTTTTTGAACTGTGGTGTTGGAGAAGACTCTTGAGAGTCCCTGGGACTGCAAGGAGATCCAACCAGTCCATTCTGAAGGAGATCAGCCCTGGGATTTCTTTGGAAGGAATGATGCTAAAGCTGAAACTCCAGTACTTTGGCCACCTCATGCGAAGAGTTGACTCATTGGAAAAGACTCTGATGCTGGGAGGGATTGGGGGCAGGAGGAGAAGGGGCCAACAGAGGATGAGATGGCTGGATGGCATCACTGACTCGATGGACGTGAGTCTCAGTGAACTCCAGGAGTTGGTGATGGACAGGGAGGCCTGGCGTGCTGCGGTTCATGGGGTCGCAAAGAGTCGAACACAACTGAGCGACTGATCTGATCTGATCTGATCTGTTTATATATACCACTTTATCCATTCTTCTGTCAATGGACATTTAAGTTGCTTCCACATCTTGGCTAGTGTAAATAGAGCTGCTATGACCATTGGGATCCAATGTGTGTTCCCACCAACAGAGTAGGAGAGTTCTATTTTTCCACAACCTCTCTGGCATTTGTTATCTGTAGGATTTTTAATGATGACCATTCTAACTAGTGTGAAGTGGTACCTGGCCATAATCTTGATTTGCATTTCTCTAATAATCAGTGATGTTTAGCATCTTTTCAGGTGCCTATTGGCCATCTGTATGTTTTTGGTAAAATTTATTTAAAATTTTTTTAAAACTGACATAAGATATAGAAAACTTGAACTGCTCTATATGCTTTCAAAAGTATAAGGAAGAAATAATACCAATCTTACACAAATGCATCTAGTGAAGATAAAAAAAGATTTAAAAAAAGGTTTCACTTTGTGAAACCAGAAAACCCTGATACTAAAAGCTGACAAAGACACTGCAGGAAAATAAAATTTAGAACTCAACATTCACATGAGCGTAGATGAAAGTTTTAAATAATTACAAACACAATCCAGTCATATATTAAAAGGTTAATACACCATAGCTATGTGAGGTTTATTTCAAGAATGAAAGTATGGTTTAATATTTGGAAATCAATCACTATAATTCAACACATGCAGAGAATAAATGAGAAACACGTGTTATCGTCTCATAGATGTAGGAAAAACATTCGACAAAATTCAATACCCACTCCTCTTTAAAAACAAAAACAAAGCAAAAACAGTGCTCAAACCAGGAATAGCAGGGAACTTCTTAAATCTGATAAAGGATAGATTTTTAAAAAACATATCTAACATCAAATTTAATGTGAAAAACTGAATTATTTCCTCTTTAGATTGGGAAGAAAAGAATGTCTGTTCTCATTTATATTTGACATTGTTCTGGAGGTTCTAGGCAGAAAAAAAATAAAGTGATTAAAAACTTAAACTGCTTTTGTTTGCAGACAACCCGATTGTGTACATAGAAACCACCCCCCCCAAAAAAAATCTACAAGCTACTGGAACTAATAAGTGAATACAGCAAAGTTGTAGGAGACAAGGAAGCCTGGCATTCTGCAGTCCACAGGGTCTCAAGAAGTTGCACACTACTTAGCTACTGAACAACAAGGAGAGAAGGTTAATATATTAAAACATCAATTGTATGTCCTCTTCTGGCAGCAAACAATAGGAGGGGAGAAAAACTTTATCAAAAGACACAATATGACATCTTAAAAACAATACTCAGTTCAGTTCAGTTCCATCGCTCAGTCGTGTCCGACTCTTTGCGACCCCATGAATCACAGCATGCCAAGCCTCCCTGTCCATCACCAACTCCCTGAGTTCATTCGGACTCATGTCCATCGAGTCTGTGATGCCATCCAGCCATCTCATCCTCTGTCATTCCCTTCTCCTCCTGCCCCCCAAAACAATATCACTTAACATCAAAAATATAAAATACCAGCAATAAATCTAATGAAATATGTGCAAGACCACTACAGTGAAAACTGCTAAGCTTTTTTGAATAAACTATTTTAAAAATAAATGACAAGATATACCATTTCCTATATAAGAAGACTCAAAATGGTTAAAAATGACAATCCTCTCAAAATTAACTTATAGAGCCAAAGCAATCCCCAACCTAATTCCCACCAGGGTTTTAATAGAAATTCACAAACTGAACCTAAAATTTTTATAGAAATTTCAATGACCATGAATAAAATAAGGCAATCTTGCAAGCGATGAAGTTGGAGGACTCACATTATCTAATTTCCAGGCTTACTACAAATTTACAAAAGTGAAGATGTTTTCTCACAAATATTAGAATGGACAAATATATCCAAGAACAGAATGGAAGGACTTTTCTGGTGGTCCAGTGGCTAAGACTCTGCTCTTCTCAGTCAGGAAACTAGATTCCACATGCTGCAAAGAAAGATCCCGCATATCACAGCTAAGACCCAGAACAGCCAAATGAATAGACAAATCAATTTTTAAAAATAGAATAGAGAATCCAGAGATAGCCCCATGCATGTACAGTCAATTGGTCTTCTGCAAAAGCTCTATAGTTAAGGGAAAGGAAAGTCTTTCAACAAAGTGGCTAGACTTTGAAAGAAACCAGACACAAAAGAATACACAACCATTCAATTTACTGAAGTTTCCCCCAAAAAGCAAAATTCTGATCCACAATGGTAAAAACTGTAACAGTGGTTTTAGGTGATGGTAGGATGGGCTTGACTGGAAAGAAGGCAAGAGAGAGGCTTCTGCAGCAATGGGAATGTTCTATATCTTGATTTGGGTGATAACATAGATAGATAGATTTGTCTAATTTTAGCAAGCTTAAGTTCGGTGCATTTTACTGTATATAAATGATACCTCAAAAAATTGAAGGATGGAGGAAAGGACAGTAGGTAGGAATGGCAGGTCAAAGACAAAGAACCATAAAATTAAATAACATATTGGCGCTTGAACAAAGTCTCCGTTCAAAGCGTCTGGAGCTGCACAGGGAGGGAGTGAGGATAAGGTGGCAGCAGCAGTGATTGATACCATTACTGAGGTGTCTTTCAAACATAGCAGGTAAGTTTATTCCTGAATCCCACTTGGGCTTCCCTGATACCTCAACTGGTAAAGAACCCACCTGCAATGCAGGAGACACAGGAGACGCTAATTCAATCCCTGAGTCAAGTCAGGAAGATTCCCCTGGAGTATGG
The DNA here is from genome assembly GCF_003369695.1 of Bos indicus x Bos taurus. Classification (NCBI taxonomy): domain Eukaryota; kingdom Metazoa; phylum Chordata; class Mammalia; order Artiodactyla; family Bovidae; genus Bos; species Bos indicus x Bos taurus. The sequence continues at coordinate 103,492,008 of NC_040082.1, forward strand.
AAAGGGAAACCCATGCCAGTACTTTTGCCTGAAAAACCCCATGGACAGAGGAGCCTGGAGGGCTACACTCCAAAGGGTTGCAAAGAGTCAGACATGAGTGAGCGACTGAGCACAACCCCATTTACATTAATGCTCAACTCTTCTGAGGTGTGTATTCCAAATGGCTTGGGGGTGATAGTGTTTCAAAAATCCAGTACACTAGGTCATTTAGGAAGACTCTCTGGGGCATATTTCACCACTGGGCATTGATCCAGGCCCAGCTATTTCTTTCCTCAAGAATCAAAGCTGGGCAGTGCCTGCCCCTACTCTGAAGCTTCCCAGGAGAATCTGAAAGTAATTGCAATCAAGGGATGAAAAAAAAAAAAAATGAAGCAGAGTTTTGTCCCAAAGCACAAATGGAAAACCACAAAACTGAAATCAATAAATGTTTAAAGAAATGACAACCAAGTGAAATGTTATATCAACTTCACTCATTGTTGGCTTTGATATTTATAAAAACGTCATTGCACCTACTCATATAAAAACCTGCACACAAGAAAGATAAATACTGTATGATTTCAATCATTTGTGAAACTTAAAAATATCAAATTTATTGAAACAGAGGAAAATGGTGGTTTCCAGATTGGAAGGCAAAGACAGGGGAAATGTTGGTCAAAAGATGCAACTTTCGGTTGTAAGACAAATAAGTTCCAGGGATCTAATGTACAGCATGGTGACTGCAGTAAGTACAACCATATTATACTTGTGATTTGCTAAAAGAATAGGTCTTAAGCATTCTCACCATGAAAAAAAAAAAAAGATCGCTCTGTGAAGTGATGACTGTGTTACTTACCTTGCTTGTAACAATCATTTCACAATGTATGTGTGTGTGCTACATTGCTTCAGTCGTGTCCCACTCTTTGCGACCTCATGGATTGCAGCACGCCAGGTTTCCCTGTCCTTTGCTATCTTCCAGAGTTTGCTCAAACTCATGTCCATTAATTCAGTGATGCAATCCAACCATCTCATTCTCCATCGCCCCCAGCAGTAGACATACATAATTTATGGGTAAGCATAAATATATGGTTCACACGCTTTTACTTATAAAGTCTGTGTCAAAAAATTATAGTGGCCTTATCTAGGGATGGGAGCAAGGGTGGGATTTTGAGCAAGAGATGGGCACCACTGGCTTGCCACCATTAACACAGAAGCACCAACCGAATTCTGTCATTTCTAGGGCCCTTGAGGCGTGTTCTCTCCAAGATATGTGCCCTGCAGATAGAGGTCTCTTGCTACACCAAGCCTTGCAGAAGTGAAGGAGAAGGAAAAAGAGAGAAATGCTGGGTGTTGCTCTCTTTCCCCAAGCTGCTACATCCAGGAGTGGTTCCTTTTGGGGCAAACATTATTTGCCATCTGGATCCCTAACAAGGCATTTGGGGGCTAAACCTGGCCTACAGGGATTGAGGTATAAATGTTAAAAATCTTTCCTAAGAGCCCTCAGACCCACTTCCCCATCCTTCAAAGCCTCCAGACCCCATTCTCCCTGCAGCCCAGCTTGCCACCCAACAGATACTTCCAAATCCAAAGAGCAGAGAAATATGTTCTACCCTTGGCTTAGTGCCTGGCATCATAGCTCACCTGCCAGGTAAGTGGGAATGACGTAGAACAGTTGGAAGCTTAAAGAAAGAGCAGGAGTTCTGGGGTCTGCCAGATTTTAGTCCAGCAAGACTAAATAAAGTACTTGAGGAAATAACAGCTAACATCTTCCCAAATATGGCAAGAGAGAAAGCCTGGAAATTGAAGCTCAGTGAACCCCAAGCAAAATAAACCTATAGCAATCCAAACCAAGATACATCACAATTAAATTTCTGGAAACTACAGATAAAAAATCTTGAGACTAGTCAGAATAATTATGCCTTATCTATAGGGGAAAAGCAATGAGGGATAGTGGATTATTCATCAGAAACCATGAAGCCAGAAGGAAATGGCACAGTATTTGGTTCAGATGCTGAGAGGAAAGAATTGCCAGTTCAACAAAATATCCTTCAGAAATGAAAAGGAAATGAAGACATTCTCAGATGAAGGAAAACTCAGAAAATTTATCTTTAGCAGATATATAGAAAGGATATAGAAAGGAAGTTCTCTGAACACGAAGGAAAATACATGCTTACTTGTGCATGCTGAACACGAGTATCCACAGAGATACATTTAGACAAAGAGTATTTTATCTGAGTACGCTCATCAAAGAGTAGCAACCCGACTTGTTTGCATCCAACAAAAATGAAAATATAAAATACTGCTAAGGTTTAAGACAGATGCTCCTCCACTGTGGAAAATAGCATAGAGGCTCTTCAAAAAACTAAATGAATTACCATATGACCCAACAATCCCACTCCTCAGCATGTATCTGGACAAAATTATGACTCAAAAAATACACACGCCCCTATGACCACAGCAGCACTGTTCACAATAGCCAAGACATGGAAGAATTCTAAGTATCCATCAAACAGATAAGTGGATAAAGAAGATGTGGTACATTCATACAACGGAATACTGCTGCTGCTAAGTCGCTTCAGTCGTGTCCGACTCTGTGCGACCCCATAGACGGAAGCCCACTAGGCTCCCCCATCCCTGGGATTCTCCAGGCAAGAACACTGGAATGGGTTGCCATTTCCTTCTCCAACGGAATACTACTCGGACCTAAAAAGTAATGAAATAATGCCATTTGCAGCATCACGGATGGAACTAAAGATCATCATACTCAATGAAGTAAGTCAGAAAGAAAAAGACAAATGTCATGGGATATCACTTATACGTGGAATCTAAAACATGACACACATGAACCCATCTACAAAACAGAAACAGGCTCACAGATGCCGAGAAAAGACCTGTGATTGCCAAGGGGGATGGAGGGGAGGGGCAGACTGGGAGTTTAGGGTTCAGTTCAGTTCAGTTCAGTCGCTCAGTAGTGTCTGACTCTTTGTGACCCCATGAATCACAGCACGCTAGGCCTCCCTGTCCATCACCAACTCCCGGAGTTCACCCAGACTCACATCCATTGGGTCAGTGATGCCATCCAGCCATCTCATCCTCTGTCGGCCCCTTCTCCTCCTGCCCCCAATCCCTCCCAGCATCAGGGTCTTTTCCAATGAGTCAACTCTTCGCATGAGGTGGCCAAAGTACTGGAGTTTCAGCTTTAGCATCAGTCCTTCCAAAGAAATCCCAGGGCTGATCTCCTTCAGAATGGACTGGTTGGATCTCCTTGCAGTCCAAGGGACTCTCAAGAGTCTTCTCCAACACCACAGTTCAAAAGCATCAATTCTTCGGCGCTCAGCCTTCTTCACAGTCCAACTCTCACATCCATACATGGCCACAGGAAAAACCATAGCCTTGACTAGATGAACCTTTGTTGGCAAAGTAATGTCTCTGCTTTTGAATATGCTATCTAGGTTGGTCATAACTTTTCTTCCAAGGAGTAAGCGTCTTTTAATTTCATGGCTGCAGTCACCATCTGCAGTGATTTCGGAGCCCCAAAAAATAAAGTCTGACACTGTTTCCACTGTTTCCCCATCTATTTCCCATGAAGTGATGGGACTGGATGCCGTGATCTTCGTTTTCTGAATGTTGAGCTTTAAGCCAACTTTTTCACTCTCCACTCAGAGGGATGGTATGGGGAGGGAGGAGGGTGGAGGGTTCAGGATGGGGAACACATGTATACCTGTGGTGGATTCATTTTGATATTTGGCAAAACTAATACAATTATGTAAAGTTTAAAAATAAAATTAAATTAAAAAAATAAAACCATTTCAGTATTAAATAAATAAATAAATAAAAGTCAAAAAAAAAAAAAGAGACTTTTTAGTTCCTCTTCACTTTCTGCCATAAGGGTGGTGTCATCTGCATATCTGAGGTGACTGATATTTCTCCCAGTAATCTTGATTCCAGCTTGTGTTTCTTCCAGTCCAGCATTTCTCATGATGTACTCTGCATATAAGTTAAATAAACAGGGTGACAATATGCAGCCTTGACGTACTCCTTTTCCTATTTGGAACCAGTCTGTTGTTCCATGTCCAGTTCTAACTGTTGCTTCCTGACCTGCATACAGATTTCTCAAGAGACAGATCAGGTGGTCTGGTATTCCCATCTCTTTCACAGTTTTCCAAAGTTTATTGTGATCCACACAGTCAAAGGCTTTGGCATAGTCAATAAGGCAGAAATAGATGTTTTTCTGGAACTCTCTTGCTTTTTCCATGATCCAGTGTATGTTGGCAATTTGATCTCTGGTTCTTCTGCCTTTTCTAAAACCAGCTTTAAGGAAGTTCACGGTTCACATATTGCTGAAGCCTGGCTTGGAGAATTTTGAGCATTACTTTACTAGCGTGTGAGGAGTTTAGGGTTAGCAGATGCAAATTATTACATATATAATGGATAAACAAAAAGATACTATTGTTTAGCACAGGGAACTATATACAATATTGTGAGATAAACCACAAAGGAAAAGCATATAAAAAGGAATGTATATACATACATGTATAACTGGATCACTTTGTTGTACAGCAGAAATTAACACGACACTGTAAATCAACTATACTTCAATTTTCAGAAAAGATGCTGCAAGGTCTTTGTAGTAAGAATCGTGCAAACTTCTTATAGATAGAATTCCCAAGTTTCACTTAGGGCATCAATTCTTAACTTTAACTATGATTCTAATCATTGTAGTTTTCTGAAGTTATTGATATTCCCAACGCTTCCTATTTCCTCATTTGTGTGCATTTCTTTGTGTGTGTGTGTGTGTGTGTGTGTGTGTGTGTGTGTGTAATAAAATTTTATTAAAGTATAAAGGAGAGAAAGCTTCTGACATAGGCATCAGAAGGGGGCAGAAAGAGTACCCGCTTGCTAGTGTTCACAATGAAGTTATATACTCTCCAATGAATCCAAAGAATGTCTGGAGGTTGTAAAGACCTCATCAGACCTATTCCCATAAGTTACATTTTAAGATAACAGAATTGGCCAGAAGGTTTAATCCAAAGACTGTCCTTAGGCAAGATACATTATTGTTATATAATCCTAAGGAATGTGGAGAAAGAAAAAAAGTTTGTCCTTTCTTCCTCCTTGAGAATTCCAGACCCCTCTCTCCTTGGGGACCCCTAGACTCTTTATCAACCTGCCTAGGAAATGACTCTCTCATTCCCCCCTTTTCTTTTAGAATTATGTTGCCTAGGGAAAAGGGGCGTCATTCTCGTTCCATAACTGCTTCCGAGCTGACAAGGGGCGTTGTCCCTAAATTGGTGAGGCAACATATTCTCCTAATCCTCATATTGAGGATATCTGATCCAGGAGCCCCAAATAGTAGCTGGAGGAAGTTACAGCAGTAGCAGGAGTTTGAGCAACCATTTGTAACTTAAAAGTTTTCAAGCGGCTAGAAACAAATCCAGTTATACAGTTACAGAAGTTAGAGATCAGATGTAAAGCACACATGTTTAGCACACATAAAACGCAAAATAAACTATAGCAATATTATGATGGCTATTGTTCCCTGCTTCCCCAGCCTAAAGAAAAGAACATTAGAAAATGTGTAGGACTTCTCTGGTGGTCTAGTGGCTAAGAATGTGCCTGCCAATGCAGGGGTTATGAGTTCGATCCCTGGTCCAAGAAGGTCCCACACACCTCGGGGAAACAGCCCACATGCCACAACTACTGAGCCCACGTGCGGCAACTACTAAAGTCCGAGCACCCTAGAGCCTTCTGCAACAAGAGAAGCCCCCAGCTATGTGCACCACAGCTAGAGAAGACCCACGTGCAGCAACAAAGACCTACTGCGGCCAAAAATCAATTTAAAAATCAATTTAAAAAAAAAATGTGTAGGTGAACAAACTAAGTAAATGAGGTTTTGGGGGCGGGCGGTGGGGGTTGGCTGCACTGGGTCTTCACTGCAACATCTGACCTCTCCAGCTGCAATGCACAGGCTTAGTTGCCCCACAGCATATGGGCTCTTAGTTCCCCGACCAGGGATGAAACCCGTGTCCCCTGCAGTGGAGGGCAAATTCTTAACCACCGGACCACCAGGGAAGTCCCAGGAAATGATTTTTTTTAAAGGAACCTTGGAACCTCAAAAATAAAGAACCTGGTAAAATAATATGAGTAAATAAATATACTTTCCTTCTCTCCAGGAGTCATCTAAATTATGTTTGATGCAAAAATTATGACACTGTGGAATGCAGTTCTAAATGTATTCTATGTGGAGCATTATTAATTAATGTATTAAATATTAATACAGCATTAAAATCAATAATCCTTTTTCACATATATATGAAAGTATACTCCCAGCCTGTAAAGTTTTTCACAGATGCTCATGCCATCATTACCAAGGCATTCCTCAATTCCTAATGGAGGGGGTGTTCTCTGAAACCTCTTGGGGGTTTAAGGTAATGATGAAAAGTGGAAGAATTCCACATAATAAACACACTTTAACTTTCCTGTTTCCGTATGCTCTTTGATTCTTACCTTTATGTCATATTAAGCTCCTGAATTTCAGTCTTATTAAATGTATATCACAGTGGTGTCCAAGTTTCTGTTACGCAAACTATTATAAAATTCTTGGCTACTTGAACTCAGTGTCTCTGATAATTGTTGCTATTGTTGTTCAGTCACTGTTTAACTCTTTGTATCCAACTCTTTGGATACATGGACTGCAGCACACCAGGCTCCTCTGTCCTCCACTATCTGCCAGAGTTTGCTCAAATTCATGTTCATTGAGTCGCTGATGTTATCCAACCATCTCATCATCTGCCACTCCCTTCTTTTACCTTCAATCTTTCCCAGAATCTGGATCTTTTCTAATGAGTCAGCTGGCTAAAGTGTTGTAACTTCAGCAACAGTCCTTCCAATGAATACTCAGGGTTGCTTTCCTTTAGGACGGACTGGTTAGATCTCCTTGCAGTCCAAGGGACTCTCAAGGGTTTTCTTCAACACCACAGTTCAAAAGCATCAGGTTGCCATTTCCTTCTCCAGTGGACCACGCCTTGTCAGAACGCATCACTGTGACCTGTCCGTCTTGAGCAGTCCTGCACGGCCTGGCTCATAGCTCCACTGAGTTAATGCAAGCCCCTTTGCCATGACAAGGCTGTGATCCATGAAGCGGTTCTGATAACTGCATTCATATAAATAAATGCAGATTCATCCAACATTATTTTCTCTCTTCCTTGATATAGAACATTTAGAATTGTTCCCCAGTCACATTCCCCTAGGTTTCTTCTTTTTTTTTCCTCTCATTTTTTATTTTTATTTTTTTAATTTTCTTTATAATTTTAATACATTAACATCAATATATATAATACAAATGCTCTTTGACATTCCAATTAATTTTTTTAATTTTATTTTATTTTTTAACCTTACAATATTGTATTGTCCCCTAGGTTTCTATAACATAAATTAGCAGAAGTTTATGGCTATTTTGATGTGAAATCATCTTCTTCCAGATCAGACACTTCAGTAAAATATCTCTTGCTAGCCATACCTATTTGGTTTCTGTGTTTCTGTAATGAGTTTGGGGTGACTCTAGAAATAAAAAAACAGCACAGTATCAGAATCTATTGAGTCTCTGAGTCGTGGATAAACAGAATAACGACCCTCCTCCAAGAGGCCCACATTGTAATCCTCAAATTCTGTGAACATGCTAGGTTACATGACAAAGAGGAATTAAGATTGCAGATGGGATTGTTTGCTAACCAGCTGAATTTAAAATAAGGAGATTACCCTGGATTGTCCAGGTGGGTCCAAATGTAATCAAAAGTGTTCTTAAAATTTTGAGAGCTGTTGCATTTGAGTGATAAACATATTAAAGTTCATTGTTAAACTCTCTCAATGTTTGTATCCATTAAAAAGTTTTATAATAAAAAATTAAAAATAGTTTTAAATGTTCAGTGTCATGAAAGACCAAGAAAAGTTGAGGAACCAAGAAAAGGCTCAGATGAAAGAGATATAAGAAACATGACAATTAGATGTACCTGATACTGGACTTGGATCAATGAGAAAAAAATATTGCTACAAATTATAGACATTTGGGAGACAGTTGGAGATACTGACGTCTAGATTATCTATTAGAAAATAAAACTGTCAATGATTAATTTTCTGTACTTATTATTCTGTACTTATAAATTTATTGTAGTTTTTAGGAGAATACTCTTGTTCTTAGGAAATACACAGTAAAAGTATTTAGGGATTAAAGGGTAATATATCTGAAACTTTCCCTATTATATGTATGTGTATGTGTATATATATATATATATATGTATATATATATATATAGTGAGAGAAGGAGCAACTTGCAAAAGCGGGGAAAAAAAGACTGACAACTGGAGAAACTGGGGGGGAAAAAAACAGAGAAGTTCTGAGTAATATTATTGCAAATCTTCTGTGAGTTTGCAATTATTTTAATTTTATATTATTTATATGTTATCCATCAAGTTACTAGATGTACATCAAAACTTATCTGATTGTTCAAATTTGTGTGGTTTCTCATATACTGATGACATCTAGGTAGTTTAGAAATTAAATAAAAAATGAGGAGGGAACATCAGGCACAAAGGCAGAAAGGGGTGTGAAAGGAATGCTGTATTGGGAGGGAAGGACACTTGCTTCTAGTTAGAGTTTGGGTTTCATGGAGATAGGACAACTGTGAGAAGAGTGGGGGAACTGGGAGGTCATCATGGTTGTCCAGTTCAGTTCAGTCTCTCAGTCGTGTCTGACTCTTTGCGACCCCATGGACTGCAGCACGCCAGACTTCTCCGTCCGTCACCAATTACCGGAGCTTGCTCAAACTCATGTCCATCCAGTCGGTGATGTCAACCAACCATCTCATCCTCTGTTGTACCCTTCTCCTCCCGCCTTCAATCTTTCCTAGCATCAGGGTCTTTTCCAATGAGTGAGTTCTTTGCATCAGGTGGCCAAAGTACTGGAGTTTCAGCTTCAGCATCAGTCCTTCCAATGAATATTCAGGACTGATTTCCTTTAGGACTGACTGGTTGGATCTCCTTACAGTCCAAGGGACTCTCAAGAGTCTTCTCCAACACCACGGTTCAAAAGCATCAATTCTTCGGCGTTCAGCTTTCTTTATAGTCCAACTCTCACGTCCATACACCATGGCTGTAGGTTGACTTTTCAGCCGCACTACGTAGGTTATGATCTACACGCTCACAGAACGTATTTCCCAGTTCGGACGCTCGGGGGCGCCAGGACAACACCGCGCCAGTAGGTTTTCTAGAAGACTTGGAAAATAATCCATCACCCGAAGAAAAAATTAAAAACCACACAATCTGATGATGGGAAACATAAAAGGAAGCTGAACAAAACAAGATCAATAAATATTTGAATTAATTGTCTTCTTAAACTCATAGGACATCGATTTCATTCATTGTTGTCTTTAACACCAGGACTTCCCTGGTGGCTCAGACGGTAAAGAGTCTGCCTACAGTGTGGGAGAACCGTTTAGACCCCTGGATCGGGAAGATTCCCCTGGAGAAGGCAATGGCAACTCACTCCAGTATTCCTGCCTGGAAAATCCCATGGACAGAGGAGACTGGCAGGCTACAGTCAATGGGGTCGCAAAGAGTCAAGACACGACTGAGCAACTTCACATTCTTAACATTCTTACAAAATGTCCCGAAGTTGGCAAGTTACTTGTTGGTTAGGAGTGCTCCGTTTGCAAGAATTCCTGCAAATGCAGGATGAATGATCCTGTATAGGGGTCCTGAATATAAAAAAAATGAAGACCTTTCATTTTGCATTCATTTTTACCTCCCAAAAACTTTTAAAATAATAATTATTAGAGAACGGACAAGGACTTGAACACCTGTACACGTCACCAAAGACAATACACAAAGAAGGACATGAGAAGATGTACATCGTTAGTCATTGCTGCTGCTGCTGCTGCTGCGGCTAAGTCGCTTCAGTCGTGTCAAGTCACAATGAAATGCCATTACACACCTATCAGAATGGTTAAAATAAAAAACACTGACAAAATCGAGCATTAATGAGGATGCAGAGTAATCAGAAGTCTCATAGGTTACTGGTGGGAATGCAAAATGGTTTGGAAAAGAGTTTGACAGTTTCTTATAAACTTACATCTACCATGTAACCCAATAATCTTAATCCTAGGTATTTACCCTGAAGAAATGAAAGCTTGTGCCTATGAATATTCAGAGCAGCTTTATTTGTAATAGCCAAAAGCAGGAAACAACTTAAATGTCTTCCAACAAACAGCTGTTCATCCACACAATGAAATGCTACTTGGCATTAAAAAAGATCGAACTACTGATAACATATAATGACCCGGATGATTCTCTAGGGTTGTTGAGTAAAAGAAACCAACCTCAAAGGTCACAAGTCTGTACAATATTATTTACATAACATTCTCAAAATGACAAAATTATGGGGGTTGTGATTGCCAGATTATGGTTGCCAAGGGTTAGGAAAGTGTGGGAGTGTTGATTACAAAGAGGCAGCGTGAGGGAGTTCCTTTGGAGGATGGAACAGTGTTGTGTCCTGATTGTGGTGGTGGTTACTTGACTGTGACAAAATTTCACAGTGCATTTCACAGCAGTTGCATGAATATTAAAATTGGTGGATTCCAAATAAGGTCTTTAGTTAATTATTAGTGTCAGTGTCAATGTCCCGGTTTTTATAACTGCCTATAATCATGTAACTACACATGATATTTATATGTAAATATATAATGCATTATTATATTTAAATTCATTATATGTAAACATATGTTGTGGTGGTTGTTTTAGTTGCTAAGTTGTGTCCAACTCTTTGTGACCCCATGGACTGTAGCTCCTCCATCCGTGGGATTTCCCAAGCAAGACTACTGGAGTGGGTTGCCATTTCCTCCTCCAATGTATATATATATATATATATATATATATATATATATATATATATAAAATGATATAATTGTAAAAAGTTTTATTGGAGGAAGCTGAGTGAAGGATACACAGGACCTCTCTGTATTATGTTTTTGACTTTCATGTGGGTCTAAAATGATTTCAAAATAAAAAGGTGTAAAAAAAATAAAAATAGTATGTACTTTACTAACAGTTTTTATTTCTACTAGAGTGATTCTAGCTTTCAGCCTATTTTGGTGTGCATAACACAGTTTCCGTGTGCCCAAACAGGTAGACCTATACGTTGCATTATCCATTTTTATCTCAATCAATCATCAAAAATAACTCCTGTGACATAAAAGAACACAGGTTGACCCTAATGCCAGCCCAAAACTGTGGGCAGAGACTTCTCGACCCCTAAAATGTCTTCTCTCTACGTTAGACACATTGTGAGGAGGAAAGGCAATGATGAAGAAACCAGTAGCGACCAGAAACAGTCAAACATTTTTCAATTATCAAAAAGCACATTTGTAATAGAGGTTTCCATCCATGACCCTTAATAATGAATTTTGTCCCAGGATACCTTGAAGTATTAGCTAATATTAGTGTTACTGATGGGCTTCCCAGGAGACACTAGCGGTAAAGAACTTGCTCGCCAATGCAGGAGTCATGAGATATGGGTTCGATCCATGGGTCTGGAAGATCCCCTAGAGGAGGGCATGGCAACCCACTCCAGTATTCTTGCCTGGAGAATCCCATGGACAGGGAAGCCTGGCCGGCTATACTCCACACCTTTGCAAAGAGTCAGACATGACTGAAGCGACTTAGCAGGCAGGCAGTGTTACTGTCAGGGTGATTTGAAACAACCAAGAGTTTATTTCATTCTAATAGCTTCCCCTTTTCACTTAAACTTGGGAGCCCTGTTTTATAATGTTGATAATGCTACTAGTTTTTAAATATTCACATAGTCGGGGGTATGTGCCCAAATATATTTTATCAATAGACATGCAAGTTCAAAATTATTTGGAATATAAAAGATGGTCAAAGTGATTATTCATCAGGGAAATGAGAACCGCAACCACAATGAGACACCACTTCATACCACCCATTAGGGTGGCTGTAATTTTTAAAAAAAATGAGTGTCAGTGAGGATAGGAAGAAATTGGAACTCTTGTGCATGGTCAGTGGAAATAGAAATTGGTACAGGCACTGCGGCATACAAAATTAAAAATAGAATTACCATATGACCCAGCAATTCCACTTATGGGTGTGTGTGTGTGTGTGTGTGTATGTATGTATGTATGTATATATATATATATATATATATATATATATATACATCTCCAAAGGAAGTGAAAGCAATGTCTTGAAGAGATATGTGTATGCTCATGTTCGTAGCAGCATTATTTACAATAGCCAAAATGTGAAAGCAATTGCTACATGAACCAGCAATCCTGGTTCTATGAATGCACTCAAAAGAACTGAAAACAGGGACTCCAACAGATGCCTGTAAGCCAGAGTTCACAGCAGCACGAGTCACAGTAGCCAAAAGTGGAAAGTACCCAAATGTCCATCAACTGGTGAATGGATAAACAATGTGTGGTCCATTTATACAATGCAATATTTTTCAGACAGAAAAAGGAATAAAGCATTGGCACATGCTACAATGTAGATGTGGAGAAGGAAATGGCAACTCACTACAGTATTCTTGCCTGGGAAGTCTCATGGACAGAGGATCCTGGCAGGCTACAGTTCATGAGGTTGCAAAGAGCTGGACATGACTGAGCACGCACACACACGTAAGGTAGATGAACCCAAAAACGTTATGTTAAGTGAAGGAAGTCAGATGCAAAAGGTCACACACTGTACGATTTCATTTATGTGAGATGTCCAGAATAGGTAAATCCATGGAGCTGGATTCAAGGTTGGGGGGATGGGAAATGGGGATTGACTGCTAATAGGTATGAAGTTCCCTTGTAGGAGGGTTAAAATGCTTGGGAACTAGATAGACTTGGTGGTTGCCCAACATTGTGAGTGTGCTAAATGGCACTGAACTGTTTACTTTTAATGGTTAATTACTTTTTAATGGTTAATTTTATGTCATGTGAATCTCACCTCAATTAACAAGTAATGTTTGCAGAGAAGGAGAAATAACACATGACATCCCTTATATGTGGAATCCAAAAAGAAATGATACGCATGAACTTACTTACAAAACAGAAAGAGACTCATGGACATAGAGAATAAACTTAGGGAGCTTACACTTGCTGGAGGGGGAAGGGTTGGGGAGAAGGGATAATTAGGGAGTTTCGGGTAAACATGCACACACTGCTATATTTAAAATGGGTAACCAACAAGGACCATACAGCACATGGAACTCTGCTTAACCTTATGTGGCAGCCTGGATGAGGAGAGTTTGGGGGAGAGTGGATACACGCATATGTATGGCTGAGGCCCTTCACTGTTCACCTGAAACTGTCACAACCTTGTTAATTGGCTTGCTGCTGCTGCTAAGTCGCTTCAGTCGTGTCCGACTCTATGCGACCCCATAGACGGCAGCCCACCAGGTTCCCCCATCCCTGGGATTCTCCAGGCAAGAACACTGGAGTGGGTCGCCATTTCCTTCTCCAATGCATGAAAGTGAAAAGTGAAAGGAAGTCGCTCAGATCGCGAAGTCGCTTCGCGATCCCATGGACTGCAGCCTACCAGGCTCCTCCATCCATGGGATTTTCCAGGCAACAGTACTGGAGTGGGGTGCCATTGCCTGCTCTGGTTAATTGGCTTACTCCAATACAAAATGAAAAGTTTTTCTTAAAAAAGAAATAATATCTGCAAACCATTGTTCCCATCAGTAGGAAGTCAAGGACATACACTAGCAGTCAAGCAGGTCCCCCAGAGCTGGGGGAAGTCTTCTGAGCCCAGAACTTACAGAGAGTTCCCCCAGAGAGGCCCAGAGTCACCTTGATCCTGAGCTCAGGGGTAAAAGAAAAAGCCCAGAACAAGACGTGGTCGCCATCTTTCCCAAAGAGACGAGCCGTCAGGGACAGAGTGTAGAGCAGACAATTAGCAGGTGCCCTAACAAGACACGAGGGACTGAGCCTGAGGTGTGAGGATGGACGGGTAAATTGGGCTCTGCCGGGTTCTCCTGCTCTCTTCTGTGGGGCCAAAGACCTCACTCCATGTGGCAGGCAGCCCAGGAGAATCCCAGCAAAAGCTGTGTCACCTCCTGCCAGGCATCTCCAAAGCCAGAGGAGACACCTGCCACAGGTGAGTGGGGAGAGAGGGAAGCAGACAGGAAAAGAAACTAGCAAGATGGGGGCTGTGCCTCTCCAGCCAGGCTGCTGTATGACCTTGGGGAAGTGACTTTGCCTCTCTGAGCCTCCGTTCATTAGTCTGGATAATGAGTACCAAAAAAATGGGAAGCAAATGTTATGTGGCAGCCCGGATGGGAGGAGAGTTTGGGAGAGAATGGATACGTGTATAAGTCTGGCTAAGTCCCTTTGTTGTCCACTTGAAACTATCACAGTATTGTTAATTGACTATACTCCAATACAAAATTAAAACTTACGGGAAAAAAAAAAAGGAAGCATCCTGTGTGCACAAGGCCTGCTAAGAGGTTCCAACTTCTGGGTCCTTCATCGCAGAGTTTTAAGAGCTTTGGAACAAGTTCAGCTCAGTTCAGTAGCTCAGTCGTGTCTGACTCTGTGACCCCATGAACCGCAGCACGGCAGGCCTCCCTGTCCATCACCAACTCCCAGAGCCCACCCAAACCCATGTCCATTGAGTCAGTGATGCCATCCAACCACCTCATTCTCTGTCGTCCCCTTCTCCTCCTGTCCTCAATCCCTCCCAGCATCAGGTCTTTTCAAATGAGTCAGCTCCTCACATCAGGTGGCCAAAGTATTAAGCTTCAGCATCAGTCCTTCCAATGAATATTCAGGACTGATTTCCTTTAGGATGGACTGGTTGGATCTTCTTGCAGTCCAAGGGACTCTCAAGAGTCTTCTCCAACACCACACTTCAAAAGCATCAATTCTTCGGCGCTCAGCTTTCTTTATAGTCCAATTCTCGCATCCATACATGACCACTGGAAAAACCATAGCCTTGACTAGACGGACATTTGCTGGCAAAGTAATGTCTCTGCTTTTTAATATGCTGTCTAGGTTGGTCATAACTTTCCTTCCAAGGAGTTAATGTCTTTTAATTTTATGGCTGCAATCACCATCTGCAGTGATTTTGGAGCCCAGAAAAATAAAATCAGCCACTGTTTCCACTGTTTCTCCATCTATTTGCCATGAAGTGATGGGACCAGATGCCATGATCTTAGTTTTTTGGATGTTGGGTTTTAAGCCAACTTTTCACTCTTCTCTTTCATTTTCATCAAGAGGCTCTTTAGTTCTTCTTCACTTTCTACCATAAGGGTGGTGTTGTCTGCATATCTGAGGTTATTGATATTTCTCCCAGCAATCTTGATTCCAGCTTGTGCTTTCTTCCAGCCCAGAGTTTCTCATGATGTACTCTGCATAGAAGTTAAATAAACGGTGACAATATACAGCCTTGATGTGCTCCTGTTCCTATTTGGAACCAGTCTGTTGTTCCATGTCCAGTTCTAACTGTTGTTTCCTGACCTGCATACAGGTTTCTCAAGAGACAGGTCAGATGGTCTGGTATTCCCATCTCTTTCAGAATTTTCCACAATGTATTGTGATCCACAGAGTCAAAGGCTTTGGCATAGTCAACAAAGCAGAAATAAATGTTTTTCTGGAGTTCTCTTGCTTTTTCCATGATCCAGCAGATGTTGGCAATTTGATCTCTGGTTCCTCTGCCTTTTCTAAAACCAGCTTGAACATCTGGAAGTTCACGGTTCACGCGTTTGGAAAAAGAGAGAATGTGAAATGTTGGGTAATGGGTTATTCTCTCCAAGCCTCCTCATCCTATAAGTGTGCCTATCTTGGATTAAGCAAGAGGAAGCATGTAGAATTCCTTGTCTTGGTGTTGGGTGCAAAAGGAGCATGTGAGAAATGTTAGCTAGGCTTTCCCTGTGGCTCAGTGGTAAAGAACCTTTCTACAATACAGGAGACACAGGAGACCTGGGTTTGATCCCTGGGTTGGGAAGATCCCCTGAAGGAGGGCATGGCAGCCCCCTCCAGTATTCTTGCCTGGAGAATCCCATGGACAGGGAAGTCTGGTAGGCTACAGTCCATAGGGTCGCAAAGAGTGGGACACTACTGAAGCAACTCAGCACATGTGCATGCAAGAAATGTTAGCAAGGGACTTCCGTGGTGACCCAGTGGTTAAGAATCCACCTGCCAATGCAGGAGACACGAGTTCAGTCCCTGATCCAGGAGGATCCCACATGCTGCAGAGCAACTAAGCCTATGCACCACCACTTCTGAGCTCAAGAGAAGCCACAGCAATGAGAAGCCCATGAACGGAGCTAGAGAAACCCTATTTACAGCAAGCAACAAGGGCACGGTAAAGATAAACAAATAAAGTTTTAAAAGAACTGTTAGCTATTGGTCGCAGAGTAATAGGGATCCAGTGCAGGATTTTAAGCTAGGGAGAAGCAGGTCATCTCGTCCTGGTAGAGGCCATTGTGGAGGTTGAACCAAAAGAGCCAGCCTGGAGCCAAAGTGACCAGAGAAGGAATGGGTTTGGAATCTAACAGTGACAAGATGAGAATCTGGTAGGGTGCTGGGACCGAGAGGAGGAGTCAGGAAAAAGAGGGGGGCAGGTTAAACTGTAAGTTTGATGTGAGTGGGGTTGAAGGAGACCTGGCTGCTGCCCAAATCTCTGGCCCAAGTGACGGGGTAATCAGCAGGGTCACTGCTAAGCTCAGGTACAGTGAAAACAGGACTGAGGGTAGACGCTGAGCAGGCTTTGCTACAAGGTTTGTGGGGACCTGGGCACGCTCGACAGAAACAGACACCCAGGAGGTGTGTCTGGACCCTTGGGATGGGAGTTCGAGAGACAGCGATCTTGACCACAGAACGGGGTGGCATCCATCACTACTTGCCCACTCATCTGGGGTCTCTCTCTCCTAGTGAGTTCCTTGAGGTTAGGAGGGGACCATGATAGGTTTCCCAGATGGCTCAGTACAGAACAATCAGCCTACCAATGCAGGAGACGCAGGAGACCCGGGTTGGATCCCTGAGTCAGGAAGATTCCCTGGAGAAGGAAGTGGCAACCCACTCCAGTATTCTTGCCTGGAGACTCCCATGGACAGAGAAGCCTGGCAGGCTACAGCCCATGGGGTTACAAAGAATCAGACACAGCTGAGCAACTGAACATGTGGACCATGGTGTGTGTGTGTGTGTGTGTGTTGTATGTAATATATCAGGCATGCAAAAAAAAAAGCATAGATCATAACTCACGCTGGAACACAGCTGTATTCACCACTCAACTTAAGAAGTAGAGCATCCACGTGCATCTCCCTAGTCCCATGTTCTTGTTTGCCTCCTTCTCCCTCTTCTCCCTCTCTGCTTGTCTGTCTCTCTCTCTCCCCTTCCCTCTCCCCATCTCTGAAATAACCAACATCCTACATCGAGTCTTTATCACTCCCATGCACATTTTTCATCTTTACTACACGGGATGTGTCCACCAACAACATATAGAATTGTGCTGCATGTTTTAAGCTTTACATATACATGGCATTATTCTGCATGGATTCTTCTGTGATGGTTTCCTCATGCTTTTGACATTCATCCAGGTTGGTGCGAGCTGTCCCTCATTTGCCCCCTTTCTGTGACTTATAGTGTGCGCTAAGTACCAAGTCGCTTCAGTCATGTTCAACTCTTTGCAACACTTTGGACTGTAGCCTGCCAGGCTCCTCTGTCCATGGGGTTTTCCGGTCAGGAATACTGGAGTGCATTTGTCGTGCTGTCCTCCAGGGAATCTTCCTGACCCTGAGATTGATCCCACGTCTCTTTTCTCCTGCATTGGCAGAGGGGTCTTTATCACTAGCGCCACCTGGGACTTACAGTAGCATCCACCGAATGGGAACATGGTAGCTGATGGATGCACCTCTATCATGAACGAATGCTTCTCTTTCCAAACTTCCTTGAGCATGCCTTAGAGTGCACCTTCAGAAGAATTCCTCTGTGGTAGAATTGCAGGTGGAGAGAGGTACTTTGTCTTTGTCACCAGCTCAGAATTACTGGCCACATGCTGGGGAACGCCTCAGTGAAGATGCGCAACAAGTGGTCAGTGAATCAACAAGAAAGTGAAATAGGACATGTAGACTCCCGGGGCAGGAGAGGAGAGGAACAGGGCAGCAGGCAGATGGGCTCAAAGGGAAGGTTCCTCCCCCAGGCCCAGAGAACACAAGTCGTCAGAGGACCAAGGAATGAGCAGTCACTGCGCACTGATCTATAGGAGAGAGAAGGATTTGAGATGACTTGTGGAAGCCAGAGCTAAGTCCTGAAGGAAGAGCCTTTGAGGCAGAGAAAACAGCAAGTGCAAAGGTCCTGAGGCAGAACCAGTCTTGGACCAAGAGACCCGTGTGGCTGGAAGACAGTGAACAAATGGAGATGGGAGAGGTCAACAGGGGCTAGACGTCACAGAAGTTGAGATTTTTTTTTAACTTTTCCTTTTTAAGATTCCACATATACGTGATACCATGAAGTATTTGTCTTTCCCTGTCCAGCTTATTTCACTTATCATAAGGTTCTCAATATATCTATATTGTTGCAAGTGGCAGGATGTCCTTCTTTCTCATAGTTGAATAATATTCCATTGCATATATATATATATATGTATATATATGTATATATATGTAAAACACCACATCTTCTAGAAGTTGATCAACTTCTATCCATTCGTCCACTGTTTCCATATCTCAACTATTGTAAACGATGCTGCACTGAACATGAGAATACAGGTATCTCTTTGATGTCCCATTCTTATTTCTTTTGGATGTATAACTACAAGTGGGATTGCTGGATCATATGCTAGTTCTATTTTTAATATTTGAAGAAACTGTATATTGTTATCCTTGGCAGTTTCACCAGGATTTGGAATTTTACTCCAAACTTTGTGGGGGAAAAAGTGCGATGTGAAGTCAGTCAGTTCAGTCGCTCAGTCGTTTCTCACTCTGCGACCCCGAGGACTGCAGCACGCCAGGCTTCCCTGTCCATCACCAACTCCCGGAACTTGCTCAAACTCAGGTCCATCGAGTCAGTGATGCCATCCAACCATCTCATCCTCTGTCATCCCCTTCTCCTCCCACCTTCAATCTTTCCAGCATCAGGGTCTTTTCCAATGAGTCAGCTCTTCGCATGAGGTGGCTAAAGTACTGGAGTTTCAGCTTCAGCATCAGTCCTTATGAATATTCAGGACTGATTTCCTTTAGGATTGACTGGTTGAATCTCCTTGCAGTCCAAGGGACTCTCAAGAGTCTTCTCAACACCACAGCTCAAAAGCATCAATTCTTTGGTGCTCAGCTTTCTTTATAGCCCAACTCTCATATCCATACATGACTACTAGAATAAACCATAGCTTTGACTTGACAGACCTTTGTTGGCAAAGTAATGTCTCTGCTTTTTAATATGCTGTCTAGCATATTAGTCATAGCTTTTCTTCTAAAGAGCAAGCATCTTTTAATTTCATGGCTGCAGTCACCATCTGCAATGATTTTGGAGCCCCCCAAAAGTGAAGTCTGTCACTGTTTCCATTGTTTCCCCATCTATTTGCCATGAAGTGATGGGACTGGATGCCATGATCTTAGTTTTCTGAATACTGAGTTTTAAGCCAACTTTTCACTCTCCTCTTTCATCAAGAGGCTCTTTAGTTCTTCTTTGCTTTCTGCATCTCTTGCATCTCCTGCATTGGCAGGCAAGATTCTTCACCACTGTGCCACCTCAGCCTAAAACGTAAAATAAAAAGTTAAACTAGAAAGCAAAAACAAACTTGTACTTTTCAGAAACAATTAAAAAGTATTGAACACAAAAAAGTAAGTGATGAAACAGAAATGCAAGGTAATTATAGAAATGAAGAAGTGTGATATACCATTAGAAAACCAACAAAATAAATATCAATCCCAGGTATGTGGTAGGGGAAAGCTCTTAGGGGGTCTACTACTAAATCTTAGGAAAATGAATTTATTGTTTAATGACAAGAGTAAATTTAATCTATTGAATCCTAGAAGTTGATCAAAGTATATCCATGAAGCTCTATGGAACAAATCTTAATGAAATTAAGGTGATTAAATAAATAAGACAACTAAACCATTCTTAGGCTTCCCTAGTGGCTTAGACTGTAAAGAATCCACCAGCAGTGTGAGAGACCTGGGTTCGATCCTTGGGTTGGGAAGATCCCCTGGAGAAGGGCATGGCGACTCACCCAGTATTCTTGCCTGGAGAATCCCCATGGACAGAGGAGCCTGGGGTCCATGGGGTTGCAAAGAGTTGGACACAACAGAGCCACTAAGCACAGCACAAACCACTCCTAGGACTTAATTGCACCAAGAGGCATTGAATACATAAAATTCTCAGACAGGGTTATGAGAGGTAGGACTTTGCTTTTAATTTTAGTTTGTTAGTTTAGTAGAAATTAAGAGAGAACTCAGCACCTTCAACAATGCTATTGACATTTTAAAAAAAGCAAGAATTTCAAAGGCTGCAATAGACCTAGTGGTAATCACCTTCAGGTCTGCCCCTCACTTCTCATTTCTGACCTCATCTCCTGTGCCCATTCTGGTTTCTTGAATAAACCAGAGATGCTCCTTCCTCAGGGCCTTTGCACTTGCCGTTCCCTCTGCTTAGAACACTCTTTCCCCCAGGATGTTCTTATAGCTCTGTTTTCTACTTCTGGCCCGTATAGTAATATTTCCCTTAATCAGGAAGGAGGAGCTTGAACAAAAGTAAATTAGGTCTTACCCTTCAAGTTTCCAATACCAAAGAAAGGCAATGCCAAAGAATGTTCAAACTACCACACAACTGCACTCATCTCACACATTAGCAAAGTAATGGTCAAAATTCTCCAAGCCAGGCTTCAACAGTACATGAACCATGAAGTTCCAGATGTTCAAGCTGGTTTAGAAAAGGCAAAGGAACCAGAGATCAAATTGCCAACATCTGATGGATCATCAAAAAAGCAAGAGAGTTCCAGAAAAACATCACCTTCTGTTTTATTGAGTATGCCAAAGCCTTTGACTGTGTGGATCACAATAAACTGTGGAAAATTCTTAAAGAGATGGGAATACCAGACCACCTGACCTGCCTCCTGAGAAATCTGTATGCAGGTCAAGAAGCAACAGTTGGAACTGGACATGGAACAACAGACTGGTTCCAAATCGGGAAAGGAGTACGTCAAGGCTGTATATTGTCACTCTGCTTATTTAACTTATATGCAGAGTACATCATGTGAAATGCCAGAATGGATGAAGCACAAGCTGGAATCAAGATTTCTGGGAGAAATATCAATAATCTCAGATATGCCTCTGGAGAAGGCAATGGCACCCCACTTTAGTATTCTTGCCTGGAAAATCCCATGGACAGAGGAGCCTGGTGGACTGCAGTCCATGGGATCACCGAGGGTTGGACAAGACTGAGCGACTTCATTTCCACTTTTCACCTTCATGCATTGGAGAAGGAAATGGCAACCCACTCCAGTGTTCTTGCCTGGAAATCCCAGGGACTGGGAGCCTGGTGGGCTGCCGTCTATGGGGTCGCACAGAGTCAGACACGACTGAAGTGACTTAGCAGCAGCAGCAGCAGATATACCTTAGAGATTGAGCCCATTCCCCTTGCATTAGAAGCATGATGTCCTAACCATGGAGAAGGAAATGGCAACCCACTCCAGTACTCTTGTCTTGAAAATCCCATGGACGGAGGAGCTTGGTGCAGGCTACTATCCATGGGGTCAAAAAGAGTTGGGCATGACTGAGCGACTTCACTTTCACTTTCAAACCATAAATGTTATTGGTTTTCCTACCTTTTCATGCCAATTTATTCCATTAAAAATACAATGAAATGTGCTTTTAAATCCTCAAAAAAAAAAAAAAAAAAAAAGAAGCATGGTGTCCTAACCAGCGGACCTCCAAGTCCCAATTACCCGTATTTTTATTTTTAAAAAATTGTTTTTCATTCTAAAAATATAAATTAAATGTCACAGGTTCTAGTGAGTCTTACACAGTCATAAAACTGTTCCAGGTTGCCCAGACTTCTGCAAGTATCAGATGTTCCAAGACTGCTATTCACTGGGAATATCATTTCTTCTCTGTCCATCCACAAATACAGCAGAGTACTGTTTGCGACATTTAATAAGAACATTACCCAAGCTCTTTTGCCTCTTCATTCTGCATGCTTTCTTTTCATACTTTCTTGTAAGCTTTTGATTTTATAATCATCAGAACATTGCACCTACAAGTTAGACAAAAACTACAGGGCACAAGCAACCCAAGTAAACCTTAACTATTTGAAACCAAGACCAGCCTCAAAATTCAAAGATAATGTTTACTCAGACTGAAGAGGAATGAAAGTGGGTCATTTGTAGATGTGGATGGATCTAGAGTCTGTCATACAGAGTGAAGCAAGCCAGATAGAGAAAAACAAATGTTGGATATTGCCACATGTATGTGGAATCTAGAAAAATGGTACAGGTAAACTTAGTTCCAGGGCAGGAATAGAGGTGCAGATGGAGAGAAGAGATCTGTGGACACAAGAGGGGAAGGAGAAGATGGGACAAATTGTGAGAGTAGGATTGACATATATACACAGCCATGTGAAAATAGCTAGCTAGTGGGAAGCTGCTGTGTGACACAGGGAGCTCGGCTTAGCTCTCTGTAAGGACCTAGAGAGGTGGCCTGGGGTGGGGGCTGGGGAGTGAGAGGGAGGCAGGGGAGGGGGTGTATATGTATACATATAGCTGATCCCCAGGTGGCGCTAGTGGTAAAGAATATACCTGTCAATGCAGGAGATGTAAGAGACACGGGTTCGATCCCTCGGTTGGGAAGATCCTGTGGAGGAAGGCATGGCAACCCACTCCAGTATTTTTTTTTTTAATTTTATGGTTATTTATCTTTTTAATTGAAAGATAATTGCTTTACAGAATTGTGTTGGTTTCTGCCAAACATCAACATGAATCCACCATAGGTATACATATGTCCCCTCCCTCTTGACACTCCAGTATTCTTACCTGGAGAATCCCATGGACAGAGGAGCCTGGTAGGCCACAGTCCATAGCATCGCAAAGAGTCAGACACGATTGAAGTGACTTAGCACACACGCATAGCAGAGTCACTTCTTTGTACAGCTGAAACTCATACAATGTTGTAAAGCAATTATACTCCGATAAAATAAATAAATACTAATAAATATAAAAAACGAAGATAGTGATAAATTGGTACATCTTGCATAGCACAGAGCATTTTATAGGCACACAGCACACTGCTTGCAGTTGTTGTTGTTATTTAGACACTAAGCTGTGTCTGACTTTTTGTGACCCCATGGACTGTAGTCTGCCAGGCTCTTCTGCCCATGGGATTATCCCAGTAAGAATACTGGAATGGGTGGCCATTTCCTCCTCCAGGGGATCTTCCCAACCCAGGGATTGAACCTGCCTCTCCTGCAGCTCCTCCATTGGTAGATGGATTCTTTTCCACTGAGCCATCTTAATTTGAGTTCTCCCCAAAGCAGATTCTGAGTCAAGAACTTGAGTGCAAATATTTATTTGGAAAATAATCCCAGAAGACTCAGTGAGTGTTTGGGGAAAGAAGGTGTGGATGAGTAGGGATCCATGTGAGAACACACCCCAGAGCTCCCTCACTCAGAAGGGATGAAGCTGGGACATTCACCCAACAAGCCCAGTCCCTCACTAGCCAAAAGTCGTTCTTGGGATGTCAACTGCCAGCACTTCCTCGTTACACCGTGTGCAGGTTAAGCCTGCTCCAGTGATCAGATAAAGCCTTGGTGCACAGAGACATGGGTGGTAGAGGTAAGAGATGGTCAGTGTGCTTAGGAGCTGTCCACCAAGCTGCTAGTGACACCCTGCAGGTAGGCTGTGAAGAATGAATGGTGTGTTTACTGATGGAAATGATCCAGCAAATGGGTGGGAGGATTCAGCTGCAGAAAGAGTGGGAAGAATTGATGAACGGCTGAACTAAGGAGAGGGGATGAGATCCAGGGTGCAAAGGAGGGGCTGCCTTGACCAGGACCCTGGACAGCTCCTCCATTTCCTTTCTGATTGATTCAGGATGGCTGAAATTGGGGCAAATCTCACCCTGGTCTCTGAGTTCCTGCTCCTGGGCCTCTCGGAGGACCCCAAGCAACAGCGGCTGCTGTTCATACTCTTCCTGAGCATGTACCTGGTCACACAGCTGGGTAACCTGTCCATTATCCTGGCCATCGCCACTGACGTCCGGCTCCACACTCCCATGTACTTCTTCCTGGCCAACCTGGCCTTCGTGGACATTTGCTTCACCTCCACCACCATCCCCAAGATGCTGGCCAACCACATGTCAGGACACAAAGGGATTCCTTATGCTGGCTGCCTGACCCAGATGTTCTTCTTCATGTGGTTTGCCAGCATCGACAGCTTCCTGCTGAGCGCCATGGCCTATGACCGCTATGAGGCCATCTGTCACCCTCTACACTATGCCATGTCTGTGACACCACAGCTCTGTAGCCTCCTGGTGGCAGCGTCCTGGACTGCAGCCTTCGGGAATTCCCTGACCCACACAGTATTACTGACCCGTCTCTCATTCTGCACCCACAACCAGATCCCCAATTTCTTCTGTGACCTGAGCCCTCTGCTGAAGCTCGCCTGCTCTGACACCTTTCTCAACAATGCAATGGTATACACTGTGGGCGCCCTGCCTATCATCGCCCCCTTTGTGGGCATCTTGGTCTCCTACACGTGCATCTTTGCTGCCGTGTTGAGGATCCCGTCCACAAGAGGCAAGTGGAAGGCTTTCTCTACCTGTGGCTCTCATCTCTCTGTGGTGTCCCTGTTCTATGGCACCATCATTGGGGTTTATTTCAGCCCCATGTCCTCCCACACAGCCCAGAAGGACACGGCTGCTGCAGTGATGTACACTGTGGTCACTCCCATGCTGAACCCCTTCATCTACAGCCTACGCAACAGCGACATGAAGGGCGCCTTGGGGGCCCTCATCAGCAGAAGGCCAGTTTTTATTCAGTGACCACAGCATTGCGACATCTGAGTGTCCAGATTCAGCCCCCATCTGTCCTGAACTTTCCTGCACAGTCCCAATCTTAGACAGTTCCTACATTTCACTCTTGGTTCATTTGTTTATTACTTTATCCTTCCAACAGATACTTATTGAACATCTGTTGCATTTTACTATTGGTTGGTTACTATTTATACTCTTTCAAGAGTCTGGCAGGGGACAAAGAAAGTCTCCGACCTTGTGGCACTTAAACTGAAGTCTAAAGAACTCATCATGGTCAAAAAGAAGTACTCTAGAAACCAGAGAGACCAGGATTCAAGTGCTATTTTGTGTTAAGGTCAGGTTAAGCTGCTGTAACAAAGAGCCAGAAAGGCAAAAGCTCAAGGGGTGTAAGGTTTTGCAGATTCTTGGATTTTTAGCAATAGAGTTCCTTCAAAAAACAGCAGACATCTGGTCTAGTACTTCTAGTTGCTAGGAACCATATACAGTGTTTTTTTCCTAGCCAGAGTTCTAAGTCTATTTAATTTACAGTATTTGGTTTCTTGAACTACCTACATCTTTGTCATTCTCTGTTAACATTCATTTGAAACAATAGCCTTGGGCATGAGGCAAAATCCCTATTTAAACTGTTTGAGAGAAGAGAAAGCTGTTGGCTCTTCCAATTGCGCGGTATTTCTGACTTTCAAAACTGGCTTGTTCTTGGGTCAGATCACCTCTTTCTTGTGATTCCTTGCTGTTGCAGCAAGGAGCGGTCAACTTATGCTGGCATTCTCACTCTTCCCAATCACTTCTAGAAACACAGACTCAGTAGACCTATGGTCTACATTTCCGGTAGGTTATACCAGGTGATGACGTTACCAAATATTGTTCTTTGACATAACAAGGTTCACCAGCATTCCAGTCTGCAATATTTGTGTCCTTGCCACCAGGTCACTAGACTAGTGCAACTGATTTTTTATTTTTGTGATTAGAACACTCCACTTCTGATACTAATTTTTGTATTAGTTAGGATGAATAGCCTATTTGCTATATTAGGGTTTCTATAACAAAAATACCACAAATTGTCAACATATGGCTTAAATAAAAGAAATGTGTTGTCTTGCACTTCTGGAGACCCTCAGTCTTAAATCAATGCAGTACCAGTTTGCTTTCTTCTGCGGCATAAGCGAATGAAGGTCTCTTCCGTGCCTCTCTCCCCACCTGGTGGTTCACTAGCTCTCTTTGGTGTCCCTGACTTGTAGATACCTGCTTTCATCTTTACATGTCATCCTCCCTGTGTGCATGGCTATCTCTAAATATCCCCTTCTTATAAGGACACCAGTTACTTTGGATTAGGAATCCATTTTACTCTAATATGACCTCATCTTAACTATTATATCTGCATGCATGGGTGCTCACTCTGTCATGTCTGACTCTTTGTGACTCCCTGGACTGTAGCCTGCCAGGCTCCTCTATCCATGGAATTTTCCAGACAAGAATACTGGAGTAGGGTGTCATTTTCTACTTCAGAGGATCTTCCCTACCCAGCGATTGAACCCGCATCCCCTATGTCTCCAGCATTGCAGGCAGATTCTTTACCGTTGAGCCATCAGGGAAGCCCCTTTATACGTGCAACAGTCTTATTTCCAAATAAGGTCACATTCAGAAATATTGAGGGTTAGGATTTCAACAAATGAATTTGGGAAATGGACATAATCCAATCTATAACATCTGCTAAAAACAAAAAAAAAGACAAAAAGTAATGACTCAAACAAAATAGTTTATTTCTGTCTCATGCAACAGTCAGAATTCTAGGTCAGTGGCTGATTCTGCTCCTTTCAAGCATTCAGAAACCCAGATTCTTTATATCTTATTTCTTGCCTATTTCCCAGGACATTATTATTGTCTGTAACATTGAAGCTGTGAACCCTAGATTGTCAAAAAATAATCAGAGAGCTCAGGGGAGACAAGCCCATTATCTTGAAGTGCTATGTACTTCTCACATTCCACACTGGGTTATGAAAGCGAAGTGTTAGTCACTCAGTAGTGTTGACTCTTTGCAACCCCATGGACTGTAGCCCACCAGGCTCCTCTGTCTACAGGATTCTCCAGGTAAGAATATTGGAGTGAGTAGCCATTCCCTCCTCCAGGGGATCTTCCTAGCCCAGGGATCAAACCCAAGTCTCCTGCATTGCAAGCAGATTCCTTACCATCTGAACCCCCAGGGAAGCCCACAGTGGTTTATAAATAGCTGCAAAACAAGCAGGAAGGTTCTTTACCGCTGAGCCACCAGGGAAGCCCAGGGCTGTACATCAAAATTTCATGTTATTGATAGTTACATAATCCAAATATGTGTCATCATAGTGGGTCTTGTGACCCCTGATAAGATCAAGAAGGAATGCAATCTTTTGAAGAGTTGTCTAATTAATGCTAGGAGCATGTTGCTCTCTACAGCTGAGCAGGTACTCCTATCAGTGGGGAGGTTTGGTGTATAACGCACAGTTGCGTTACACAGTTACACAATCACAGTTGAGGGGAGAGAGGAGGTCAAAGGACAGAGACGGCTTTTTATGTTTAAATTTTTATTGTCTTGTCGTAAAATATGAATTGTACTTCACAGCACATTTCAAAAGAAGACTCTGGAGAGTCCCTTGGACTGCAAGGAGATCCAACCAGTCCATCCTAAAGGAAATCAGTCCTGAATATTCATTGGAAGGACTGATGCTGAAGCTGAGGCTCCAATACTTTGGCCACCTGATGCAAAGAACTGATTCATTGGAAAAGACCCTGATGCTGAGAAAGATCAAAGGCAGGAGGAGAAGGGGACGACAGGGGATGAGATGGTTGAATAGCATCACCGACTTGATGGACATGAGGGTGAGCAAGCTCCAGGAGTTGGTGATGGACGGGGAAGCCTGGCATGTTGCAGTCCATAGGGTTGCAAAGAGTCGGACACGACTGAACTGAACCTTTCATGGAAGGAGATACCCTTCTTGGGAACTCTACAGCCATCATCATCTGATTCCTCTGGTGTGATTTAGGGACCTGGGCATTACTTTAAGGCTCAAAGAGGCATAAGCTCAGTGCATGGTTTCAAGATAATTCTCTGTAACACTCAGCAGGCTATTTGCTCCCAGGCAGTAGCCATACCCAAAGCTTTTTCCTGGCCAAAGTATTTGTATTGCTTGATTTACCCAGGTCTGTTTATCACCTGGTGTCTGGACCAGCCCTTGTGGTTCTTACGATCGCAAGACACACCTTAGCAACAACCACTGGGCAACTTTGTAAAAATAAGATTTTTTATTCACAGGTCCTCAAGGGTATAGGATGCACTAGGGGCCACATAGTGAAATCACAGGTAGAGAGACAGCACAGACATGGTGCTCTGCCCTTATTAGAGTCCAAGGAGCGGGGTGCCAGAGGTTTTTCAAGTTCACTCTTTATTGTCTAGTTTAAAACCTAAGAACAAGAATGAGGGTACAGGAAGGGAGAAGTGGGGCCACTCAAGCGGTCAGTTATCGAGGTTACCCAGAACTTTCTGCAAGGAGAGCTTCATGGCTGGGGCTGATACCAACCAAGGTTCTTAGCTTTCCCCAATCAATAGAAACTTAAAGAAAAAGAAACAGAAATTCAGGCAAGGCTCTACTGAGGCTCCTGCTGTAACAAAGAGGAGCGAGAACAAGTAACAGTTTCCCTTGCTTGCTCAATGCCTTCATGGGTGAGCTTGCTTGGGAGCTTGTTCTTTGTATAGGGTGAGGGTACAGGTGCATCCAGCGGCTGGCCAGAGGGGTGGCTTAGGTGGTTTGCCCACCCTTTTGGTGGTGTTGAGGGGGCATGCACAGTACCCTGGTTTTGCTCCTGACACCCACTTTTTGCTCCCGGCTCTTCAGAAGTGGCAGTAGGGGTTCTTTGGTCTTTTTGTGTCTTTTGTTTATTTGCTGAAACTGTGCTTGAAAGAAAGTGAAAATGAAGACGCTCAGTCGTGTCTGACTGTTTGCGACCCCATGGACTGTAGCCCACCAGGCTCCTCCATCCATGGGATTCTCTAGGCAAGAACACTGGAGTGGGTTGCCATTTCCTTCTCCAGGGGATCTTCCCGACCCAGGGATTGAACCCAAGTCTCCTGCATTGCAGGCAGACACTTTAACCTCTGAGCCACGAAGGAACTGTGCTTACCTGCAGCTATTTTTAATCCCATATAGTTTTGTTTTTGTTTTTGTTTGCTCTAGGAGAGGTGTGTCCAGTTGCAAACATTGCAGCTCTGCAGCAAAGGGTCCCAGGTCCCAGCCTGTCTCAGGGCAGCCTTGTTCCTCATCTGGTTGTTTATCTTAGTAACTGTGTCATACAATTGCCAATATGTTTATCCAAGATGGATGAATTACTATTCAGGCGTAAAAAAAGAGGGAAAAAAATCATGCCATTTGTGACAATATAGACCTTGAGGCAATTATGCTAAGTGAAAGAAGTCAGACAGGGAAAGAAAATACCATTTGATCTCATGGCAACCCACTCCAGTACCCCTGCCTAGAAAATTCCATGGATGGAGGAGCCTGGTGGGCTACAGTCCATGGGGTCGCAAAGAGTCAGACACGACTGAACGACTTCACTTGCACTTTCACTTTTCACACAATTATATGTGGAATCTAAAAAACAATATCAGGAACTTCCCAGGTGGTCCAGTGGCTAAGATTCATGCAGGGTCCCAATGCAGGGGACCAGGTTTCAATCCCTAGCCAGGGAACTAGATCCTTCGTACTGCAACTAAGACTTGACTCAGTCAAATAAAGAAATTAATATTTTTTTAAATAAAAAAAAATCAACAAAATGAACTCATAGATACAGAGAACAGATTGACATTTACCAGAGGCATGGAGTGAGTGGTAGGGAAAATGGGTAAAAGTAGTCAAAAGGTACAAACTTCCGGTTCTAAAATAATTAAGTCATGAGGTATAATGTACAGCATGGTTCACATAGTTAATAATACTGTACAGTATATTTGAAAGTTGCTAAGAAAGTAGATCTTGAAAAGTTCTTTTCAAAAAAATATTTTGTAAGTACGTCTGGTGATGGTTGGGTCTTTCTGCTTGTTTTTATTATAGTTGATTGTATTAGCTTCACGCATACTGCAAAATGATTCAATTATACATGTATGTGTATGTTACGTATCAGTTATGAGGTAAGAGATAGATGGGCTCCAGGTTGGGCATTTACAATCAGCCAGTCTCCTCTTTGAATTTCCTGAGGCAAGAGATAGGCGGGCTCCAGCTGAGGAATTTACAACCAGCCTCTTGTTTGCTTTCAGAAATGGAAGCAACAACAGATACAGGGTAAATAGCCATTAAAGGATGTTTACAGGCCTCCTGCAAACATCTCAAGGGAATAATTATGGCAAAGATAGAGAGAGGGGAAAAAAAACCCTGTTTGAGTAAAGGATAAGGGAGACGCACAAGGGCTCCTTGGAGTCAAAAGTCAGGAGATAACTCCAGGCCATAAAGAGTCTTGCTCCTCCCAGAAGCCTTCACTTCAAGATCCATCTTAGCTGAAGGGTGTGTGTGTACCCCAGGAGAGGGTCGCAGGGTAGAGCAGGTGTGGAAAAAGAAACCCAGATAGTTGGCCTGAAGGAAGACAAAGACCAGGAGAACCGACCTATATAAATGACTTAACCGCCTCTTTGCCGTGCGCCTGATCACTAAGGGGAACGCCCACACCCTGTCCCTCTGGCTGTGCATCTCTGCCTTGCTTCTGTCTCAGCTAAACCAACTCTTTCTCTCTGTGCTCTCCCACTTGTTGTTGCGCTATGTCTCTAATAATAAACTTTGTATCTGCATTCACAGTTTCTGCCTCCACGATAAATGCACTTTTCAGTGGGGACAAATATCCAGAGAAAATTATCTTCTAGCTTGTAGCCCTTGCTGGTCTGGTGACTTAGGATTCCTGGTTCTCATCCAGACTACTCAGGTTCAATTCCTGGGCAGGGAATTAAGATCTTGCTTCATGCCACTGCTCCCTGCTGCCTCATTGAGATCAGTTATACATGTATATCTATATTTTTTAAAATTCTGTTCCATTATAGTTTACGGGGATGGTTGTTAACTAGACTTATTGTGGTGGTCATTTCGTAATATATACAAATATGACATTATGATGCTGTGCACCTGTATGTCACCTTGGATATGTCATTTCACCCTCTAAGCTCCGGTTGTCTCATGTATAAAATAAGGGTAATAACACCTAGTGTAAAGGGATGTTAGGAGGAGTGAATGAGATAATATGGTTCATGAATGACAGGCAAGCAAGGTGATTTTAGATGTGGAATGAGGACTTGCCTGGAAGTCCAACAGTTAGGACTCCACACTTCCACTGCAGGGCACAAAGGTTTGATCCGTGGTAGAGGAACTAACATCCCGCGTGCTATGCATCTTGGCCAAAAAAAAATTTTTTTTCAATTTTTTAAAAGTGTGAAATAGACAAACACATTTTACTTGAATGTAAATCAGGAGAAAACACAATTGGCACCTAGAGCCTGCACTATGATGAGGCCAAAGACGTTATCTGAGATTATTTTTAATTGTCATATGGTAATAATATGGTGGTGGTTTAGTCACTAAGTCGTGTCCGACTCTTGCGACCCCATAGATTGTAGCCCGCCAGGCTCCTCTGTCCATGGGATTCTCCAGGCGAGAATACTGGAGTAGCTTGCCATTTCCTTCGCCAGGGTATCTTCCCAACCCAGGAATCAAACCCGGGTCTTCTGCCTTGCAGGCAGATTCTTTACCAACCGAGCTACAAGGGGTAATCAAAACAATGTAAACAAGTGTTTTACAACCACCCTCCCTACAAAGAATACCTGAAAAGACAAATTTCGTTGCCTTCTCAAAACTTTGTCCCTTCATTAATCATTTCTAGTTGGAGACACTTTTTTTTTTACTTTTTTTTTTTTTTTCCTCCTCCTCACCCCCCCTCCCCCCCTTTTTTTAACTTTTTAAAAGACATGTTTGTTGAAATGGAATTTACATTCAGTAAAACTTGGTTTGAAATTTGACAAATGCAATCATCATCATAGTTAAAGTGTAGAACAGGTCTTCAGCCCTGTAAACTTAAAAAATATTCACATCCTAAAAGTTGAGAACTACATTTTACTGGGTGTGAATTTTTAAGATAGTATCTCAAGTAACCCTGAGAGAACTGCTCTGAAAAAGTGAGGGGGGAGCCAGGGTATATAGAAGCTTTGCAATGAAGGATAGGTAGTCTGAACATCAAACGGTTATTGTTGATGAAAGAAAACCAGACACGTCAACTTAAGGAATTTAGCACTTTTCTTTGTATGATTTTACTTGAATGTAAATCAGGAGAAAACATATGAAATCATTCTTTTGATAAACACCTTAGCTATCTAGGGCCAGTATCTTGGGTTTTCACATCCTGAGTTCCTCAGGGCTCACCATAGGGAGTGGTTGCAATCTGATGGCTGCTAGATGGCAGGTATTCTTTCCTTCCTGAGTTCCCTTAGAGCTCACCAGATCACGCTGGAGGGCTGTAATTGCTGATGACTGTGACATCCTTTGTTTACCGATATGGCAGGCATTATTCCATTTATTAGCCCCCCCAACCCCCACCCCAAAACCCTATGCAACCAACTCTTCCCTGATTCTTAAGAATCCACTGATTTGTCAAAGGGGTCAAGTTTAATCATTAAACTGATCACAAATCAGATCAGATCAGATCAGTCGCTCAGTCGTGTCCGACTCTTTGCGACCCCATGAATCGCAGCATTCCAGGCCTCCCTGTCCATCACCAGCTCCCGGAGTTCACTCAGACTCATGTCCATCGAGTCAGTGATGCCATCCAGCCGTCTCATCCTCTGTCGTCCCCTTCTCCTCCTGCCCCCAATCCCTCCCAGCATCAGAGTCTTTTCCAATGAGTCAACTTTTCACATGAGGCGGTCAAAGTACTGGAGTTTCAGCTTTAGCATCATTCCTTCCAAAGAAATCCCAGGGCTGATCTCCTTCAGAATGGACTGGTTGGAGCTCCTTGCAGTCCAAGGGACTCTCAAGAGTCTTCTAAAACACCACAGTTCAAAAGCATCAATTCTTCGGTGCTCAGCCTTCTTTACAGTCCAACTCTCACATCCATACATGGCCACTGGAAAAACCATAGCCTTGACTAGATGAACCTTTGTTGGCAAAGTAATGTCTCTGCTTTTGAATATGCTATCTAGGTTGGTCATAACTTTCCTTCCAAGGAGTAAGCGTCTTTTAATTTCATGGCTGCAGTCACCATCTGCAGTGATTTTGGAGCCCCAGAAAAATAAAGTCTGACACTGTTTCCACTGTTTCCCCGTCTATTTCCCATGAAGTGGTGGGACCAGATGCCATGATCTTCGTTTTCTGAATGTTGAGCTTTAAGCCAACTTTTTCACTCTCCACTTTCACCTTCATCAAGAGGCTTTTTAGTTCCTCTTCACTTTCTGCCATAAGGGTGGTGTCATCTGCATATCTGAGGTTATTGACATTTCTCCCAGCAATCTTGATTCCAGCTTGTGTTTCTTCCAGTCCAGCGTTTCTTATGCATATAACTTAAATAAGCAGGGTGATGATACACAGCCTTGATGTACTCCTTTTCCTATTTGGAACGAGTCTGTTGTTCCATGTCCAGTTCTAACTGTTGCTTCCTGACCTGCATACAGATTTCTCAAGAGGCAGATCAGGTGGTCTGGTATTCCCATCTCTTTCACAATTTTCCACAGTTTATTGTGATCCACACAGTCAAAGGCTTTGGCATAGTCAATAAAGCAGAAATAGATGTTTTTCTGGAACTCTCTTGCTTTTTCCATGATCCAGCAGATGTTGGCAATTTGATCTCTGGTTCCTCTGCCTTTTATAAAACCAGCTTGAACATCTGGAAGTTCACGGTTCACATATTGCTGAAGCCTGGCTTGGAGAATTTTGAGCATTACTTTACTAGCATGTGAGATGAGTGCAATTGTGAGGTAGTTTGAGCATTCTTTGGCATTGCCTTTCTTTGGGATTGGAATGAAACCTGACCTTTTCCAGTCCTGTGGCCACTGCTGACTTTTCCAAATCTGCTGGCATATTGAGTGCAGCACTTTCACAGCATCATCTTTCAGGATTTGGAATAGCTCAACTGGAATTCTATCACCTCCACTAGCTTTGTTCATAGTGATGCTTTCTAAGGCCCACTTGACTTCACATTCCAGGATGTCTGGCTCTAGGTGAGTGATCACACCATCGTGATTATCTGGGTCATGAAGATCTCTTTTGTACAGTTCTTCTGTGTATTCTTGCCACCTCTTCTTAATATCTTCTGCTTCTTTTAGGTCCATACCATTTCTGTCCTTTATTGAGCCCATCTTTGCATGAAATGTTCCTTTGGTATCTCTGATTTTCTTGAAGAGATCTCTAGTCTTTCCCATTCTGTTGTTTTCCTCTATTTCTTTGCATTGATCGCTGAAGAAGGCTTTCTTATCTCTTCTTGCTATTCTTTGGAACTCTGCATTCAGATGTTTATATCTTTCCTTTTCTCCTTTGCTTTTCACTTCTCTTCTTTTCACAGCTATTTGTAAGACCTCCCCAGACAGCCATTTTGCTTTTTTGCATTTCTTTTCCATGGGGATGGTCTTGATCCCTGTCTCCTGTACAATGTCATGAACCTCATTCCATAGTTCATCAGGCACTCTATCTATCAGATCTAGGCCCTTAAATCTATTTCTCACTTCCACTGTATAATCATAAGGGATTTGATTTAGGTCATACCTGAATGGTCTAGTGGTTTTCCCTACTTTCTTCAATTTCAGTCTGAATTTGGCAATAAGGAGTTCATGGTCTGAGCCACAGTCAGCTCCTGGTCTTGTTTTTGCTGACTGTATAGAGCTTCTCCATCTTTGGCTGCAAAGAATATAATCAATCTGATTTCGGTGTTGACCATCTGGTGATGTCCATGTATAGAGTCTTCTCTTGTGTTGTTGGAAGAGGGTGTTTGTTATGACCAGTGCATTTTCTTGGCAAAACTCTATTAGTCTTTGCCCTGCTTCATTCCATAGTCCAAGGCCAAATTTGCCTGTTACTTCAGGTGTTTCTTGACTTCCTACTTTTGCATTCCAGTCCCCTATAATAAAAAGGACATCTTTTTTGGGTGTTAGTTCTAAAACGTCTTGTAGGTCTTCATAGAACCGTTCAACTTCAGCTTCTTCAGCATTACTGGTTGGGGCATAGACTTGGATTACTGTGCTATTGAATGGTTTGCCTTGGAGACAAACAGAGATCATTCTGTCGTTTTTGAGATTGCATCCAAGTACTGCATTTCGGACTCTTGTGTTGACCATGATGGCTACTCCATTTCTTCTGAGGGATTCCTGCCCACTGTAGTAGATATAATGGTCATCTGAGTTAAATTCACCCATTCCAGTCCATTTCAGTTCGCTGATTCCTAGAATGTCGACATTCACTCTTGCCATCCCCTGTTTGACCACTTCCAATTTGCCTTGATTCATGGACCTAACATTCCAGGTTCCTATGCAATATTGCTGTTTACAGCATCGGACCTTGCTTCTATCACCAGTCACATCCACAGCTGGGTATTCTTTATGCTTTGGCTCCATCCCTTCACTCTTTCTGGAGTTATTTCTCCACTGATCTCCAGTAGCATATTGGGCACCTACTGACCTGGGGAGTTTCTGTTTCAGTATCCTCTCATTTTGCCTTTTCATACTGTTCATGGGGTTCTCAAGGCAAGAATACTGAAGTGGTTTGCTATTCCCTTCTCCAGTGGACCACATTCTGTCAGATCTCTCCACCATGACCCACCCATCTTGGGTTGCCCCATGGGCATGGCTTAGTTTCATTGAGTTAGACAAGGCTGTGGTCCTAGTGTGATTAGATTGACTAGTTTTCTGTGAGTATGGTTTCAGTGTGTCTGCCCTCTGATGCCCTCAAAAATTGTAAGCACACACAAAAAAAGTTTTTAAAAGGATCCTTTGAAACATACAATCCTTAGCATAGTCAAAAGAATAGAATTTAAATATAACCTTTGTAAATTGAAGCAGGTGACAGAGTTGTCTTAAGATAGTGGTGGGATA
The DNA here is from genome assembly GCF_003369695.1 of Bos indicus x Bos taurus. Taxonomy (NCBI): domain Eukaryota; kingdom Metazoa; phylum Chordata; class Mammalia; order Artiodactyla; family Bovidae; genus Bos; species Bos indicus x Bos taurus. The sequence continues at coordinate 103,528,072 of NC_040082.1, forward strand.
AATAGCTAATCTAGTTATTGCATCCTGCTTCAGGCTGGGGTTGGTTGGTAGAGAAACTATTTTAACTAATGGAGTTGAATTCTACAGAAATTCTCTCAGGGACAGATACACATTCTTAGATATTTGGCACCTTCTCAAAAGTTCACCCTACTACCACCGTGGAAGGACAAATGGTACCAAGCATGGTCCTGTGGGGTTCCTGGGCACGGAGCCTTTCTGCTTACAGGAAATAGCCTTCATTCAGCTTCCAGCACCTTCCTCGAGGCCCAAGGGGCAGATTCAATCTGTTGCTAATTAGGGAAGGGAGGAGAGGCAAGACCAGGGAGAAACAGTCAAGAGAAACTACGGTGCAGCTTTGGGGAAAGGCCCTGTCTCTCAATCAGTGGGTACACACACAGTATCTTTGAGCTGTTTTGCAGATACTGAAATGCCCTCCAGGTGGGAGAAGTTAAGAATGGTATGCTGCTCACAAGCACATAGACCCCCGACCAGTTGGAACCTGAAGGTTAATGATACTGACTCCCACTTACCTAACTCCCAGCCAATCAGAACAATGTCCACACAAGCTGATCACATCCTCTTTGAATCATTACTGTAAAACTTCTCATTATCCTCTCCAAGTTGGAACACACGATTTTGAGGGCATTAGCTTGCTATGGCCCCCTTTGTCTAGCAAAGCAATAAAGCTATTCTTTTCTATTTCACCCAAAACTCTGTCTCCAAGATTTAATTCAGTATGGGTTTACAGAAGCCAGGATTAGCTTTACAAAGAAAGCAAATCATCTATGCTATGTATATCAGTCATCACATCTTCAAATACACCTCATCTCCTTGAGCCAGGAGATGAAGAAAACCAGCCTTGAAGTTTGTCAGCATCTTAAATTAGACTAAATCAAGTTACAAGCCGCTGCCGAAAAAGATCTAGTTGAAGCTGTTATGTTATGCTTTGTTTTAACTTTATTGAAGGGTAGTTGACATAATCTTGTGTTAATTGCTGTCACATAGCAAAGTAATTCAGTTATGCTTATATACATTCTTTTTCATATTCTTTTCCATTATGGCTTATCACAGGGTATTGAATATAGTTAGCTGTGCTGTGCAGGAGGACCTTGTTTATCCATTCTTTATATAACCTTTACCTCTGCTGACTCTCAATCCACCCTTCCCCCACTCCTCCTCCCTCTTGGAAACCACAAGTCTGCTCCTACATCTGTGGCTCTGTTTCTGAAAAGTTCATTTATGTTACATTTTAGATTCCACATATAAGTGATGGCATATGTTTTTTGTGTTTCTGACTTAATTCATTTAGTAGAATCATCTCTAGGTCTACCCTTGGCATTATTTTATTCTTTTTTGTGGCTGAGTAGTGTTCTAATATTCTAGTTAGAGACACTTTGGAGCAGAACAAGATTACCTCCTTTAAGCATCATCCATCCCAGTTGGTTTTTTTTCACTTTGTTTTAGAATGACTCCCTCTTCATCATCTAATACAAGGTTTCTGGGGTGCTGGAGAAGACTCTTGAAAGTCCCTTGGACAGTAAGGAGATCAAACCAGTCAATCCTAAAGGAAATCAACCCTGAACGTTCATTGGAAGGACTGATACTGAAGCTGAAGCTCCAATACTTTGGCCACCCTGATACATAGAACCAACTCATTAAAAAAAGACTCTGATGCTGGGAAAGCTTGAAAGCAAAAAGAGAAGCAGATGACAGAGGTTGAGATGGTTGAGTGGCATCACTGACTCAATGGACGTGAGTTTGAGCAAACTCCTGAAGATAGTGAAGGACAGGGAAGCCTGGCGTGCTGCAGTCCATGAGGTTGCCAAGAATTGGACACAACTTGGCAACTGAACAACAGCAAAGGTTTCTATACTCATCAAAACCAATGACACCGCCCTCTATATGCATACTCACTTGCTCATAAAGTCACACGTGAACCCGATTTCTCTTTTGAAGATGATGCGCTGCACTGTCACCTTCTGCGGGCTTTGGCTCTGACCACAGCACACCATGGGCTTCCCTGGTGGCTCAGACAGTAAAGAATCCCCCTGCAATTTAGGAGACTAGGGTCAATCCCTGGGTCGGGAAGATCCCCTAGAGAAGGGATTGGCTACCTACTTCAATATTCTTGCCTGGGAAATCCCATGGACAGAGGGGCCTGGTGGGCTATGGTCCATGGGGTTCCAAAGAGTTAGACGTGACTTAGCAATTAAATCGGAGAAGGAAATGGTAACCCACTCCACTATTCTTGCCTGGAGAATCCCATGGACAGAGGAGCCTGGTGGGCTGCTGTCCATAGGGTTGCACAGAGTTGGACATGACTGAAGCGACTTAGCATACATGCATGCATAAAGAAAAAAAATATCAAAGAGGACTTGCCTGGTGGTCCAATGGTTGAGAATCTGCCTGTCAAGGCAGGGTATGCAAGTTCAATCTCTGGTCCAGGAAGATCCCACATGCTGTAAAGCAACTAAGCCCATGTGCCACAACTGCTGAGCCTGTGCTCTAAGGCCTGTGCTCCACAAGAGAAGCTGCCGCAATGAGAAACTCATGAGCTCAGTCATTCAATCATGCCCCACTCTTTGTGACCCTCTGGACTATAGCCCACCATTCTCCTCTGCCCATGAAATTTCCCAGGCAAGAATAGTGGAGTGGGTTGCCATTTCCTACTCCAGAGAAGCCCATGCACCACAGCATAGAGTAGCCCACCTTTTGTCAGGGAGAGAAAGCCTACACACAGGAGTGAAGACCCAGTGCAGCCAATAAATTAATAAATAAAATTTTTAAAAATCTTTTAAATATCAAGGAAATGATAGTACCTTTGGTAGACAGACATGGCCTGAGCAGCCACTGCTGATGACCCCTCTCTTCAACCCCTCATAGTTCACCTTCAGACACTTCCCATCACATGCCAACAACTTCTGATACAGAGTGTTCTTGTCCTCGTGTATGGCTGACCAGACACACTAGGGTGTTAATGTCCAGATAGTAGCCATCAATCACTGATTGTGAAGCGTTGGTGGGCAGGACTTCCCTTGTGTCCCAGGGGTAAAGAATCTGCCTGGTAATGCAGGAGACCCGGGTTGAATCCCTGGTCCAGGAAGATCCCACATGCCGCAGAGCAACTCAGCCCTTACGCCGCAACTCCTGAGCCTGTGCTCTGGAACCCCGGAGCCACAACTGCTGAAGCCTCATGTCCTAGAACCTGTGTTTTGCAACAAGAGAGGCCACTGCAATGAGAAGCCCATACAGAGGAGGACGAGCCCCTGCTAGTTTCTCTAGCCAAAACTAGAGAAAGCCCCAGGCACAGCGATCAAGACCCAGCATAGCCAAAACTAAATTTTAAAAATTAAATAACTTTAAAAAAGAGTTGGCAAATACGTCCAGCTTCCTGACCCTTCAGCTGGATGACTCTCAGATGTCTTTAGAGCAGATGTCCGAAGTGGTTCAGAAGATCCGAAGTGGAACCAACCCCTGGCTGCCCACAGACTAGGCACTCATGAATAGGCCTCCTCTCCCTATCTTCTTTCCCCACCCCCTCACCAGGCTTCCAGAAACTGTTGCTGGCCAAAATCCTGGCCTTCTCTGCCCACGGAAGCCAAATAAAAGAATAGGGAGACAAGAGTTTGGAGGAAATAGAAAGGCGCTTTAATCCTCAGCCGGCAGAGAGGGGAACGCAGTAGGCTCATGCCTCAGAGTTGTGCCCTCCCCCATCCATCCCTGAGGCCTCTAGGGGCTCATATAAGGCAAGGGCTTGCCGTAGGAGTGGGTGAAGGGGGGAAAAGGTGATAGGACCTTGACTGCTTCCTCTTGCGTTGTTTCAAAGACAGTCTGGCATCAGGAACCCAGTAACTGAGTCTGGCAGTTCAGAGCCTCTGCACCTTCTTTCTGATATGTAAAGGCTGTTGCAAGGGTAAACAGCAGAGAGGGGATGTACTTAGCACAGAGTCAAAGGAAAAAAAAGGGAATTGTAGCTCCTGTACAGTTGGGAGACAGAAAAGCAAACTTGGTTACAGATATGCAGAGTTAGGAACAGTTAAAGCAAAAAAAAAAAAAAAAAAACTAGGAATGTTCAGGGCTGCTCACTGTTCTCTTAATCTTCTTTCTTCTCAGAAAAGGGAAAGAGAAAAACTCATTCCTCATTTTTTGCTTTTCAGTGCAACAGAACCACCCCCCACACATCCTCATTTTGGGTCTCCTTTGGGAGAAACCCAGAGTAAGGCATGGACAGAAGCGTGGAGGTGACGTGGGAATGACTGAAGTTTGTAAACCCTGAAATAGCGCGTGGAAAACACTCAGCGCCGGGTGCATAATGAATACTCCACTGATGCTATTAGTTGCTTTGTTGTTAATTTTTAAAATTGGGGTTAAAATACACAAAACGTAAGATTTACCATCTTCTTTTGTAAGTGTACCGTTAAGGAGCATTAAGTATCTTCATGTTACTGTGCCCCCATCACTACCAACCATCTCCAGAACTCTTTTCTTCTTGCAAAACTGGGACTGTCTCCATCAGAAACTTGCTCCTCATTTCCACCCCTCAGTCCCTGGCACCCACCATTCTGCTTTCTTCCATCTCTGTGAGTTTGACTATCTAGGAGCCTCGTGGGCTTCCAACATGGAGCAGTAGTAAAGAATCCACCTGCCAGTACAAGAGATGCAAGAGACCTGAGTTTGATCCCTTGGTAGGGAAGATAGCCTGGAGTAGGAAATGGCAACCCACTCCAGCATTCTTGCCTGGAAAATTCCAGGACAGAGGAGCCTGGTGAGCTACAGTCCATGGGGTCACAAAGAGTCAGACACAACTGACTGAGCGCACGCGCGCACACACACACACACACACATACACATACAGGGACCTTTTATAAGATGAATCAAGGATTTCCCTGGAGCTCCAGTGGCTAAGACTGTTTGTTTCCACTGGAGGGACCCAGATTCAATCCTCGGTCGGGGGACTAAGATCCCTCACGAATCATACCATACTTTTCCTTCTTTTGACTGGCTTATTTCACCTAAGTATAACGTCCTCAAGTGTCATTCACATTGCAGCACGTGTCAGAATTCCTTTCCCTTTTTAAGGTTGAATGACACTCCACTGTGTGGATGAACCACATTTTTTTCATCCATTCATTCATCAGTGGTCACTAGGGTTGTTTCCACTACTTAGGTCTTGTGCATCATGCTGCCACGAAAGTGGGTGTACAAGTCTATTGTTACTTTTTATCACTTACCCATTAACTCATTCATTCATGCAAAGTTCCAAGACTTCCAATATGCCCATGTTCAAACTGAGAGTATTCTAAGTATTCCATATAATTTGGGAGTAAAACAAACAAACTAACCCAAAAAAAACAGACTCCCTAAGACAAAAGAAGGTAGCTTTTCGGTGGTAAAGAATCTGCCTGCCGATGCAGGAGACATGGGTCCGATCCCCGATCTGGGAAGATCCCACATGCCTCAGAGCAACTAAGTCAGCGCGCCACAGCTGTTGAGCCTGTGCTCTAGGGCCTGGGAATCACAACCACCGGACCCTGCACGCCTGAAGTCCGTGCTCCACAGCAGGAGGAGCCACCACAATGAGAAGCCTGAGCATCGCAACGAAGAATAGCCCCTGCTCGTGGCACCTAGAGAAAAGCTGACACCACAGTGAAGACCCGGCACAGCCAAAAATAAATAAATAATTTTTAAAAAAGAAGGCAGATTTGCTAGATGCCCCAATGTCAGGCCTTCCTAAAAGAAGTGATTCTCAACAAGTAGGAGGATTTAGCCCACCATGGCTCAGACAGTAAAGAATCTGCCTCCAATGCAGGAGACAAGCATTTGATCCCTGGGTCAGGAAGATCCCCTGGAGAAGGGAGTGGCTACCCACTCCAGTATTCTTGCCTGGAGAATCCCATGGACAGAGAGGAGCCTGGCAGGCTACAGTCCATGGAGTTGCAAAGAGTTGGACAAGATTGAAACAATTTAGAAACGCATGCAACACGCCCGCACAAGGCACATTGCTAACGTATGGAAACATTTTGTGTTGTTAGGCCTGGGGGTGAGGGGCTAATGGCACCCAGTGGGTGCAGGCCAGGGATGCTAGTCAACACCCCACAGTGCACAGGATAGACTTATACTACAAAGAAGTCCAGTCCAAAAGGTCAATAGCACCAACGTTAAGAAACCAACCTTAAAGGATGACATGTTTTAACTCTTTACCACCCCATTCTGCATCAGGTCAGAAAGACAGCAGCAGAGGTACCTAGATAGGCTAAATCCAGGATACCAGGTGAGACATCTTGGTGTCAGGTAACATCACAGAGAGAGAGTAAATAGGTATCTAGAAATGTGAAGGGTCTGAAACTTTACTTATAAGCTCACAATTTTTTTTTGTTTTAGTTTTTGAGACTTGGTAATTTATAAAGTACCATATGGGCTTCCCTGGTGAAAGCGAAGTCGCTCGGTCGTGTCCAACTCTTTGCTACCCCATGGACTATAGCCTACCAGGCTCCTCCATCCATGGGATTTTCCAGGCAAGAATACTGGAATGGGTTGCCATTTCCTTCTCCTGGTGACTCAGTGGTAAAGAATCCATCTGCCAAGGTAGGAGACTCAAGTTCAATCCCTGGGTCAGGAAAATCCCCTGGAGGAGGAAATAGCAACCCACTCAAGTATTCTCCCCCAGGGAAATCCCGTAGACAGAGGAACATGCAGGCTACAATCCATGAGATTGCAAAAGAGTTCGATCTTCCAGACCCAGGGATTGAACCCGTATCTCCTACATCTCCTGCATTGCAGGTGGATTCCTTCACTGCTAAGCCACCAGGGAAGCCCCATATAATTATGTATGTATCTTCCTAATCTTGATTATATGTGTCTTTTAAAATTGCTCACTTATTGAATTTTATTTTGAATTATATTGTAAACATTATGAATATATTTCCTTTAACACTATTGATTATTTAATCTTTATTTTCCTTTTTTTTCCCCAAAGAGCTTAAGCTTTTTTTTAACCTGCCAGTTTCATGGATGTTGACAGAAGACACAAGACTCCAGGGTCAGAGACCAAGGACTTTATTTGTCACAGCACAGCATGCGGCATGAACTTCATGTTTTTGCTTTTTCCTCCAAGTCCCCAACAGGGACGGTCCAGGTGCACATTGGGTTTGCACCTCAGCTGAGTAACTGAGTTTAGAAACTTCTGTCTTTTCTGTGGACTATGAACAAACCTGTCCTACCTTTATGTCAGAAGGAAGCATTAACCTTATATGGACAGCAAACAAACCTGCTCTCTGCTCCAGAGCAAGAAATCCTATCTTCCAGGGCTGTTTGCTCTACAAACATCCTTGAAAAGATAGCCAGAAGGCAAGCCATCCACATCCTTGCTCCTGAGCTGTATAGAAATACCTGGGATTCACAGAGGATCCTCTCCCGATAGCGGTAGCTCTGATACCCAATAGACAGTGGTTGTCCTCTGTGAAGGTAATTTGGGCTGGACACCAAGCGTATGAGGTGGCTCTTCAGTACAAGTGTTCAGCGTGGAAACTCTGCAGTCAGACAAGCCTAAGTTCAAATCTTGATTCTGCCTCTTTTCAGCTGTGTGACCTTGAGCGACTTTCTTGACCTCTCTGTGCTCCAGTTTCTCCTGCTGTAAAAATGGGACTAATAACAGCCCCTATCTTATAGGTTTACTGTGAAAATTAATAGATGAGCTTATATATGTGAGGCACTCAGCACAGGCAGATTGAGGGCCACGTCAGTGTTCACTGTGATTATGATTCATTATTATGACAATGCCTTAAAGCTTGTGGTCATGCCTGTTTTTCAGCATTTGTGGGCAAGCTCTGTAACCCACACAGTTCCCTTAGAGTCAGTCTCCAAGAATTTGGGCAGGACACAGAGCCCCTTGCTCCCTCCTCCCCACACTGGCTCCTCCCCCAGTGATTCTTAATGAACAAGGGAGCAGGGCCAAAGCAGTGGTGGTTTTAGAGTCCAGGGAAATCAGACAGACTCAAATTCAGGTCCTGACTTTGGGATGTGAAAGCTGAGCAGCTTCTCTGCCGAGGGGACTCCAAGTACACACAGCACAGAGCTCTCAGTGAAGGGGGACGAGTCCTCGATCTCCGCCCACCCCACCCCCACATGCTGCACACGGCCCACTCAGAACACGCTCTGGGTCATCTTTAGCCAGTGGCATTTCAATCATTATCATCGTCATGTTGTTATTGAACGAGCCAAACTCCATCGAATGCAACCTAAGAACATCTTTGCTCTTTTCCTTCAGTATTCCGTAAATTCAGTCTAGCCCCTCAGTCTCTCTGTGTGTTTCAAATTCCAGCAGAGATCTTGGGGGGAGTAGGGGCAAGCCCTTTACAGTCCTCCTTCAGACTTCACCTCAATCGCCACCTCCCCAGGGAAGCCTTCAAAACTAATCAAGGGTTCAAAAAGACAAATGTATCTCAATGTTCATCATAGCACTCCTTACAGTAGCCAGGACATGGAAGCAACCTAAATGTCCAAAGACAGACGAATGGATAAAGAAGATGTGGTACATGTATATACAATGGAATATCACTCATCTATGAAAAAGAAGGAAATCAGGTCATTTGTAGAAGATGTAGCTGGACCTAGTGTCTGTCAAACAGACTGAAGTAAGTCAGAAAGAGAAAAATAAATATTGCATAGTAACAGATATATGTGGAATCTAGAAAAATGGCACAGATGAATCTATTTCCAGGGCAGGAACAGAGACACACAAACAGACGTATGGACAGGGTGGGAGGAGAGAGTGGGATGAATTGGGAGATTAGAACTGACATATATATACACTACCATGTGTAAAATAGATGGTGGGAACCTGCTATAAACCATAGGAAGCTCAGTCCGGTGCTCAGTGATGGCCTAGATTGGTCAGATGGGGGGCAGGGGGGCCAGGTTCAAGAGAGAGGGGATATGTGTATACATATAGCAGATTCACTTCACTGTACAGCAGAAACTAACAAAGCATTGTAAAGCAATTATCCTCCAGTTTTAAAGAAAAAAGAATGAAAAAAAAAACCAATCAGGTTCCTACACCAAGGGCTTCCTTCTCCCAGCACTTATGCAGGGGCAGAGAAGCAAGGGAAGGGTCTTTCTGCAGCTGCTGAAGCTGGAGGTGGCCCACACAAAGGCCAGATAGAAGGCTGGCATATCAGCACCCCCAGGGGCTTCCAGGACAGGAATGGGTGGATAAATGCTCCAACTCCTTCCCCGTTGGGTCCTCAAACTCCAAAAGGCATGCTCTCTGTTGCCTCCTAGAGGTCCCTTGTGGGACTGTGCCCCAGGCTCAATGGTAACTGGCTTCCCCATAAAGGAGACTTTATCAGCCTCCTTCCTTTCTGTCCACTTTCCCACCCCTTATCTGTGTGTCTTTGGATAACCTCCCAAATAAAGTAATTGCTCTTGGACTTTTGTCTCAGAATCTGCTTCTGGGGAATCCCAACCTAAGACAGCAGTTTGCCCTATCCTACCTAACAAATTCGGCAATGGTTTGCAGACATTGGTCTCTCCCCACTGGGCTGAGTCATGTCCTTGTCTCCAAAGCCTGCACAGTGCCTACATGCATAGGTGCTCAATAAGTGACCCTGAGTCTCAGGGATGTGAGGTCTCCAGGTGGCAGCATGGAGCGCTGCCCCCACCCCGGTCCTCAGGACCCCCAGTTGGAGAGTGATATTCAATAAGGGAGCTCACTCCTTCTAAGCTATAAATGTCAGGTTTCATCCACCTCATGCCCCAGGCCATACAGTCTGGAGAGCTGGACCACAGCCCCCAGGGGCCAGGAACCCCAGATGACCCTTCCAGCCCTGCCCACGACTTCTGGGGTGTCCCTGGGGCAGATACACAGAAAGCACATAAGTCCAGTCCTAAGGGTGTAGGGCAGGGGGCAGGGCTGGGCTCTAACACCATTCCTGACCACCTTGTCCCCTCCTTGGCATCGGATTCCACCTGCGGGAGCTCCCTGAACAAGTGGCTATTCCAGGGACAAGGGTCTACCCTACAAGGCCATGGAGCGAGCCAGCATCTCCTGGGGGAAGGATCCCTTTTTGGAGTCAGTGGTGTCAGGACTGAGCCTCACCACCTGCGATGAGGCTGGGTCCCAGGGTCTCCCTGGGGGACGTCAGGGGTGTAGAGAGCTGACCTCTGATGACCTGCCCTGAGACAGTCAAAGGATGGGAGCTGGGGGGTTTGAAGATACGGTGGGAGGGTAGGGTCTTAGGACTTCAAAGTCAGCAGGGTCCGGTGACTCGCAAGCTCGGGCACCCTGCATGGGGTACTCTGGTCCTCAGTTTCCTTTTCTATAAAATGAGAATAAAAACAGTCCTCTACTTGTTAGGGTTCAGGGAGGCTGACATGTACACACTGCTGTATTTGAAATGGATAACCAGCAGGGACTGGCTGTGTGGCAAGGGGAACTCTGCCCAATATTATGTAACAACCTAAGTGGGGAAAGAATTTTTTAAATTTTAATAAATTATCTATTATGGCTGTGCTGGGTGTTTGTTGCTGAGGGCTTTCTCTTGTTGCAGCGAGTGGGGGCTACTTTCTAGCTGCAGGGCACAGGCTCCGTGTGGTGACTTCCATGGGCTCTAGGCACGTGGGCTCAGTAGCTGCAGCTATGGGCTTAGTTGCCCCACAGTATGTGGGGTCTTCCCAGACCAAGGACTGAACCTGTGTCTCCTGCACTGGCAGGTGGATTCTTAACCACTGGACCATCAGGGAAGTCCAGGGGAAAGAATTTGCTAAAGAACCCATACATGTATATGTATAACTGAATCACTTTGTGGTACAGCTGAAACTAACACAACACTGCTAATCAACTCCAACATAAAATGAAAAGGCAAAAAAAAAAAAAAAAAAAATTCTACAATTCTTTAAAAAAAATCAGTTCCCTAACTCTTGGTTCAGGGAGGTTTCAGTGAGACACTGTGAGTCCAGTGCTGAGTATGGTGTCCCGCACATGGTGTACAATTAATGGGCAGTATTCCATGATTTATCTAGTGTCCTTTAATTGTCACTGAATTCTTCAAGATGCAATTATGATGGTATGCTTTTATCATAAGAGGAAGCAGTCTGCACAGCCAGGACATAGGGCTGGGTGAGATAAGGGAGGCGGATGGAGAAGAGAGTTGGGGAGGGGTCTGGGTTGAGCATCTCAGCTCCTGAACATGGGGAGAAACGTGTCTTTGAAGCATGAGAAAGGTTCTAGAATATTCTGTGTGCTACCATTTTGGACCTTGTGCCAGTGGGGGTCGGGGCGGGGGGGTGTATGCAGGGGAGATGATTTCACCCTGATCTCACCATGACAAAGAAAAGAAAGCTGGCTTAAGGGGAAGTGAAGGAATCAGGAGGTGGCAGAGAAGTGCTGGGGACTGTAGATCTTAGCCTGACCCCCACACTCCCCAGTGGTGCTGCCTACTGCCCAATGCCTTTATTTCACTCCCTCTGCAGTCTTGGGCAAGAAACACAGAAGCCTCACTACCTCCACTCCATCCCATATAGAAGTCTTGATGCTGGGCTGGGGGTCCAGAGCTCTGTCCACAGTACAGGAGGGCTTCCTGGAGGAAGGGGCCATCTGATCTGGGTTTTGCAGGATGAATAGAAGTTTCCTAGTTAGAGATGTGTCTCTGTGTGAATGTATGAGCGAGTGCGTGACTGTACAGAGGGAATTGTTCATTTGAATTAATAAGGACTTTCTGATCTTCCAGGGCTGCATTCAGAGGGCCACAGACAAGACTCAGGCAACAGGACTTCCCCAAAGCTGCTCACAGTCCAAAACAGATAATCAAATAATAACAATAATAGGAATGCCCTGCTTGGGAAGCAGTGGAGGAGCTGAGTTGAGTGGGAGGAGAGCTAGGGGTGGGAGTGGGCAGGAGTCTTGAGTGAGAAGCTGAGGAGGTAAGCCACTTCCTGTTCCTACCAGTGCTGGAGAGCCGTGGCCAGATTCTGAGCAGGGGAGGGAGAGGGTGAGAGTTAAGGAAGGCGTTCAGAGTCTGGTCTGGGCCTGCCTTGGCCTCCCAGAGATTCCTAGAGAAAGACAGCCCGGGTCCATCTAGCCCTGGTGAGCCAGATCCACAGGGGCAGGTGAAATGACAGAGAGAAACAGAGACATAGAGGAAGAGACAGAGAGGGGGAGAGAGACAAAGATACAGAGAAAGTCCAAAGGGGAAAGGCCCAAAGAGATGGGGAGACAGGAAGGGGAAAATGGAGAAAGATACAAAGATCCAGAGAGACGGAGACAGACAGGACACAGAGACAAAAAAAGACATGGAGAGAGACACAAAGGCAGAAGAGACAGAGAAATGGAGAGAGACACAAGAGACGGTCACCGAAAGGAAGACAGAAGATAAAGATAAGGAGACAGGCTGGTCACAGAGGTGGGAGTTATCCAGGGAGGCCCCCAGGGGTGCAGCCCCGATCCCCAGTACCTGGAGGGACCCAGAAGGAGGGAGGAGAAGGGAGAACAGAAGCCGCCTCTGCCCACCTCACTCCTCCTCTCACCCACCCACCAGCCCTCTTCAGCCCACCCAACCACAGATGGGGAAACCGAGGCCGGTGCGCAGGCCAGCCTCATCCTCCTGGGCCAGCGCTGTGCCCACTTGCCCACGCGGGACCTGTATCACCAGGTTAAAAATGGAAATGGGTCTGGCTTTTTTTTTTTTTTTTCCCTTTGAGAAAATCCTAGGCCCAAATAAGGCGAGGGCTGCAGGGAGGCCGGTGAGCTGGCCAAGTCCTCCTGAGCAAGCAAGCAAGTGGCGGCTGGCCCAGGCGGCCTGCATTTGGGCCTCCTCCAAGACTCACCCCGCAGCAGGGCGGCGCACCCCGGGAGCCTATAAGGGCCTCTCCGCCGCCCTGGCTGCTCACTTGACGCCACAGCCGCCGCAGCCCCCTCTGCGCCCACTGCCCCCCACCACCCAGCCATGGAGGCCATCAAGAAGAAGATGCAGATGCTGAAGCTGGACAAGGAGAACGCCATCGACCGGGCCGAGCAGGCGGAGTCGGATAAGAAAGCTGCCGAGGAGAAGTGCAAGCAGGTGATGTAGCTCCGCTGGGCCGCGCCAGGCTGTCCAGCACCCTCTCTGAGCTGGTGAAGTTCTGGGGTGGAGGGTGGGAATCTCAGGAAACCTTAGGACTTGGGAGACCGGGGCTGAGACAAGGGGTGATGCTCTGGCTGAGAGAGAGTAAGGGGACTATTGTCTTCCCTGGAGGGGTCCCTGGGCTGGGAGAGAGGGGGCCGACTGGACCCACTTCCAGCAAGGCCAGTGGAAGCAAAGGAGTGAGAGAGAGAGAGTGGGAAAGTGCGTAAGAAAGGGAGGGGCATTTGTGTGGGCTGCTTGTGTGTGTGTGTGCAAAGACGAGAGTCTGAGGAGGTGTGTTGGGGTGAGGGGCTCACCGTGCGGGGTGTGTTAGAAGGGGTGGTTTAGGGCTGCTGTGTGTATGTAGAAGGTATTTGTGTGTGTCTGAGCATCTGTGTGTCTACGTGTGTTGTGTGTGTTCTGGCTCTGTGGAGACCTGAAGGTGACTGAGAATATGTGTGCCGAGGAAGACCTGAGTGTGTAGCTGTTGACAGTGGGTGTGAAAAAGTATGGATGTGTTTGTGAGTCTGAGTGTGTGTTGATGGTGGTATTGCCCTGGGTTTTAGGGGAAGAGACTAGCTGTGTGTTCTTGTACACATGTTGACCTGATATTGAAATTGTGTGTGTCAGGGTGAGTGTGTGTGTGTTGAGGTGACTGCATTTGGGCTGGCATGGGTGTGTGTGTGTGTGTCAGGGTATGTGTGCGCCTATTGCATGATTGTTTCTGTTGGGGTATCTGTGTCTGAGTGTGGGTGACAGATCGGGAAGTGTGGCCAAGAGTATGGGGTGTGTGGTGGGGCAGCTGTGACTGGCTGCAATGGCAGCTGATGAGCGTTTGGGGGCTAGGGTGGGTAGAGATTTGAGGGTGAACTTGAGAATCTCAATGTGTCTCTGAGGGTGCTCTTGCTGCGAGCCTGGCAGGGGAAGGTGGGGGTGCCTCTGGCAGGCAGAGGCCCTGGATTCAGAGCTTTGGGGATAAGATTCCCAGGGGGCCTGGACAACAAGGATCCATCAGAGAGCCAATGGAAGGGGGCTGGGCTGGATAGTCCCAAGACCTTGGCGTGGGGCAGAGAACACGAGTCAGTTGTCTGGGTCTGGGTGGTCAGAGCAGCCAATAAGAGGAGGGAAGGGGGTCTTGATCCCTCCCACAGTAGCCTGCCTGACCTGGGGTCAACTGCCAAGCCCTGGGGAGCTTCAGGGTCTCCGATAAGCCCCAGGAGACGCCCAGGATGGTGACACCAAGTGCCCAGCCCTGCCCATCCTGGGCGCCAGGCCAGCTCAACAGGTGAAAGTGCAGGCTCTGAGCTCAGATTGGCCAGGTTCACAGTTCAGGCATTGGGCATGCTTGCTGCATGCTAAGTCACCTCAGTCATGTCTGACTCTTTGTGACCCTGTGGACTATAGCCCGACAGGCTGCTCTGTCCATGGGATTCTCCAGGCAAGAACACTGGAGTGGGTTGCCATGCTGTCCTCCACGGGGTCTTCCCAACCCAGGGCTTGAACCCAGGTCTCCTGCATCGCAGGCAGATTCTTTACCGCTGGGCCACCAGGGAAGCCAGCTTCACCTCTCTGTGCCTCTGTGGCTACATGTGTGAAATGAGGAAATGACAGTGTTGCTTCCCTTACCACTGTGGGAGGACTAGAGGTGACTAGGCAGGTGGAGCCCTTGGCATGGTACCCGGCACAGTGTAAGCGCTCCATTAACTCAGGATTCTTTCCTACCCCACCCTACTTCCCCTTTGGGCCTCCCCATCCCCCAGTGTCCCGGAGCTACCCTAAGTGCGCTGTAACATATCCGCACAGGACAGCCCCACCCCCAGTGCTCCCTGCCACAAACCCTCCTCCCTCCCTGGCAAACACAAACGCCCATCCTGTGCTGGCCCTGAGCTGCGGCCTCCATCCATCATTTAGCACTTACCATGAGGGCTTTGAGGCAGGGCATGGCAACCCATTCCAGTATTCTTGCTTGGAGAATCCCCATGGACAGAGGAGCCTGGTAGGCTACATTCCAAGGGGTTGCATAGAGTTGGACACTACTGAGCGACTAAGCATTCAGCATGAGGGCTTTAGCCAGGGATTCAGATAAAAGCAATTTAATGGCTCTAATTCGCACTAAGGTGTGAGTGACTGATATAGCATATTCTACCAAAGCAGTTGTTCAGTTGCTCGGTCTTGTATGACTCTTTTGTGACTCCATGGACTATAGCCCGCCAGGCTCCTCTGTCCATGGGATTTCCCAGGCAAGAATACTAGAGTGGGTTGTCATTTCCTTCTCCAGGGGATCTTCCCAACCCAGGGATCAAACCTGAATCGCAGGAGAATTTTTTTACCACTTAACTATGAGGGAAGCCCCAGGGCAGACACAAGTCCCAAAAGAGAAGGCTCCTCAAAGCATCCCACCAGCTGCATGGCCAAGGAGGCAGGGATAGGGTCTCTGATCTCCAACTGGATTTTCATTCTGTTCTTTTTTTTTTTTTTGCCCAAAGCTGCCTACTAGGGTGGTGCATGCATGCATGCTCAGTCATGTCCAACTCTTTGCTACCCCATGGACTTGTGCTCACCTCCAGGCCAGATCATCTAACTCTGGGGCACATTGCTGCTGCTCTCTCACTGAGCTCCTTCAGTGTTCTCATCTGAGAAATGGGGGCAAATGATGCCTTCTGATAGAGGGTATGTAAGATTCCAGAGGTGCAAAGCAGAAGCCTGAGCCCTATAGAGCAGATAGCCCATTCTGCCTGGGAACAAAGGCAGGAGATCATGAAAGGCTAAGCTTATTCAGAGTGCCTTATGCTTCAGGAGGCCAGAGAGCATGGGTCTTGGGCCAGCCTGACATTCAGGGATCCTGTAGCAAAGCCCCCATTCCAAGCCCTCTCTGCACAGTATGGGAATGGGCTGGGCCTCCCTGGCCTGCTTCCTGCCCACGCCCCTCGCAGGGCAGTGACATCCGCCCCAAACTGGCCTTTGACCTCACATCCTGCCTCAGCCCAGCCCAAAGGCCCCATTTGCAGGGACTAAGGTCTGCCGTCCACGACCTTCCTGGCCATTTTACAGGCAGAGAAACTGAGGCTCCGAGAAGGAACTTGAGGGAGACCTTGGAGAGCCAGTGCGAGCCTCAGCCTCCCCAGCAAGACAGCACACATCCTAGGTGCTTTGTGTGTGTGCAATTCAGAGGGACAGGAACCCGACCCGTGTCAGCTTTACTTATTTTTTCAGACCTGGCTCCATTATGCAAACTTCCCCTGGGATTCCATGGTGAACATCGAGCCCAGTTCTGTGCTGGGCGATACTGGAGCCCAGAGTGACGTAAGCCTGTTTCACTAAGCGCTCCAGCCCCAGGGGGTGTGCTGTGCTTTGTCACTCAGTAGAATCCGACTCTTTGCAACCGTTTGAACTGTAGCCGCCAGGTTTCTCTGCTGCTGCTGCTAAGTCACTTCAGTCATGTCCGACTCTGTGCGACCCCATAGACGGCAGCCCACCAGGCTCCGCGGTCCCTGGGATTCTCCAGGCAAGAACACTGGAGTGGATTGCCATTTCCTTCTCCAGGTTTCTCTATCCAGGGGATTCTCCAGGCAAGAATACTGGAGAATTTCCTCCTCCAGGGGATTTTCCCAACCCAGGGATTGAACCCACATCTCCTGGGTCTCCTGGACTGTGGGTGGATTCTTTACCAGCTAAGCCATCGGGGAAATCCCTAAGGGAGACAGAGCCAAACACAGAAGCATACCCTTGCCCCAGGGGTCAGGGTGGGGCCAGAGGGTGGGACAGGGACTAGGGGCCTGTCTACAACAGTGCAGACCACCCAGGGGAGGGACCTGGGTGGGGAGGTCAATAGGAGGAGGGCTTGCTGGGCCGTGCACACAGCCTAGCCTAGCGGTCAAGCAAACCAGCTTTGAAGTCAGACTGACAAGGGTTCAAATGCCCTTTCTAAAGGGCCTCAGGCAGGTCCCATTTTCATTTAGGGACTGTTTACCCTTTTGAGCTTCCCTGGTGGCTCAGATGGTAAAGTGTCTGCCTGCAATGCGGGAGACCTGGGTTCGATCCCTGGGTTGGGAAGATCTCCTGGAGAAGGAAATGGCAACCCACTCCAGTACTCCTGCCTGGAGAATCCCACAGACACAGGAGCCTGGTGGGCCACAGTCCATGGGGTCGAAAAGAGTCGGACACGACTGAGCGTCTTCACTTTCACTTTCACTTTCCCCTTTTGTGACACTGGCACATTCTAACTGCTTCATAGCCCCCTGCCCACCTTATCACAGTCTCCACCCTTTATTGTCCAGAAAAAGTCATCAAAAACAATCTTGACACCCGCCAAACGAGCCGACAGTGCAGAATTTGCCCTCAGTCTTTCATGTTAAAAGAGCACTGTGCCTGGCACACAGCACCAGGAAATGCTGCTATAGAAAAAAAAATTTTTTGGCCACCACAGGCAGGACCTTAGTTCCCTGACAGGGATCGAACCCATGTCCTGTAGTGGAAGCACAGAGTCTGAACCGCTGGACTGTCAGGGGAAGTCCTGCTGCTAAGTCACTTCAGTCGTGTCCGACTCTGTGCGACCCCGTAGATGGCAGCCCACCAGGCTCTGCCGTCCCTGGGATTCTCCAGGCAAGAACACTGGAGTGGGTTGCCATTTCCTTCTCCAATGCATCCTAGCACCTAGGGAATGCTGTACTGTACAGGGCTGGAAGGAAGTCAGGTGGATGTTGGGTCAGGCTGACCTGTTTCTTTAAGGAAACTGGCTCATTTTCTCCATGAAAGCGGAAGTTCAAAAGCAGCTGCCAGGGTGCTGGGAGACCACCAGGTCAAGGCTTCCATTTTGCAGATGACAACAGAGGCCAGAAAGGGGGACAGGGTCAGACAACGGGGATTTGGAGCCTTCCGGGCTCCTTGCCTAGATGTCAAGGTCAGGGCCGGTGGACCCTGTTGTAGGTGGAAGCTGCAGCCACCCTCCTCCTCCTCGGATCCCTCACCCCTTTTCCATTCCTCAGCTCATCAGTAAGACACTCAGAAGTCCTGGGAATGGGAGGCTGGAATAGCAGCCCTTTTAAGAATCTGCATGTGTACACACATGCATACATGAAACACATACACAACACACACAGCTCCTGGCACATTTTGCACGTTGTCTCAGGACTGAACAGGAGCAAGCCACTGGGGGCTGCAGAAAAGTAGGTCGGTTAGGAGGGCTTGTTCAGATGTGGGTTCAAATCCAGTGCTGTATGACCCACCGATAGTCACTCCACCTCTCTGGGCTTCCTGCCATCAGGAGGAAGCAGGAGGAGGATGCAGGGCCCATGAGGGCTGTGTGCTCACCTTGGCAGCATGAATAGGACCAGGGGTCAAACCACCTGAGACATCAAGTCAGATCAAAACTTGAGCGGGACCGAGCACCCCAGCCCAAAGTTAGGGGCAGGAGGGGGAGGCGCAGAGGGAAGGAGGGTGACAGAGAAGCTTTCTGAGTTGGCCCTTGACTGGTGTGGTGGGGGGTGATGGAAAGGTTAAGGGGTCTTCATATTCCATCGGACTTCTCAAACTGGGGGTGCCAGGAGGGGGCAAGACTCTCTGGATAAATGAAAAGGACTGAAAATTTGGGGAGTGTTGGGGACATTTTTATTAAACACAAGCCAGACTGGAAGAACTGAAAAGCCCTTACCTGAATCTTCCAAGAAAGTGATCTCTAAGGAGTAGCTCCCTTCCAGTAAGCTTCACAAAGTCCCAGGAGTCGGGGACGGGGGCAGGGGTTGAGCCTTTCAAACCTTCAGGGTATTTTGTGAGAACCACTCTCTTGGGCAATAGGGAACCATGGCAGGTTCCAGGGTGGCTCCTTGGATCAGGAAGATCCCCTAGACAAGGGAATGGCAACCCATTCCAGTATTCTTGCCTGGAGAATTCCATGGACAGAGGAGCCTGGTAGGCTATACAGTTCATGGGGTCACAAAGAGTGAGACACGACTGAGTGGCTAACACTTTCATTTTTTCACTCTTTTGGGCAATAGGGAGCCATGGCAGGTTCTCACCAGAGGTAGGGTCTGGCTGCCAATGTTGGGAAGGTTGAGGGTAGGGGGATGGTCCAGGCCAGAGTATGAGACTCCACCCGGGAGGCTGCAAAATTGAACCCGAGTTTCTAGGAAACGTGGCAGGACTTGTTTCTCAAAAGCTGTGATAGATTCTGCAAGAGTACTGGGGGACCCCCCAAAAAGATAAACACAGCTGGTCCCAGGACAAGGGAAGGATGTGAAAGCCATGTTAACAGGTATGAGTGTTGCATTTAGTGAGTGGGGCAGAACAGTTTTCTCCCTGTTTCACAGATCAGGAAACTTGGATTCTTGGGAGTGTGGGGGGCGCGTCTGCACCGCCAGGACGGGGCCCCCCAGGCTGATGCGTCCCCCGATCTGTCCCCAGGTGGAGGAGGAACTAACCCACCTCCAGAAGAAGCTTAAGGAGACGGAGGATGAGCTGGACAACTATTCCGAGAACCTGAAAGACGCGCAGGAAAAGCTGGAGCTGACAGAGAAGAAAGCCTCCGACGTACGTGCCCAGTAACTGGGGCACCCGCGGCCGGGCCGGGCCGGGCCGGGCAGGAGCCCGGGGGCCGGGCGGGCGGGAAGCGCTCGAGGAAGAGGAGGAGGAAGAGTAGAAGGCGGTGCCTCCCGGAGCTTTCTCCAAATAAGTCCAGAAAAGGGGCACTTTCCAGCAGCTGCGGCCAGCGGTGCCGACGTCAGGCCCTCCCCCAGCGGTGCTGACGTCGGCTGCCCGGCCGGGTGACCTCATCGCCCCGACGGCGGCCGGGCCGGGGGCGGGGAGAGGCGGGGGCGGCCCCGGTGCAGGCAAAGGCTCGGGGGCCGGGGCGCGGCTGCTGCAGCTCTTGCCGGAGCCGAGCCGAACCGAGCGCCCGCCGCTGCCCGCTGCGTGCGCCTCCGCGCCATGGCTGGCCTCAACTCCCTGGAGGCGGTGAAACGCAAGATCCAGGCCCTGCAGCAGCAAGCAGATGAGGCGGAGGACCGCGCGCAGGGCCTGCAGCGCGAGCTGGACGGCGAGCGCGAGCGGCGCGAGAAAGTGAGAGCCCGCGCCCTGGCCCCGCGCGCCCGGGCTCCCGCACCCCCGGCCCCGCCGTCACCCTCCTTTCTTCCCTTTTCCCGGTGCCACCCGCTTCTCGCGCTCCCCGCCCGCCATCCGCTGTCGCCCTCTCCTGATCCCACTTTCAAACCCTCGGGCCCCAGAGCTCCGGATCGCGGACCGGCTGCAGAGACCCCATCCTCCACCGCCATTCTCCTTCCCTGGCCTGGGACGGGGGGAGGGGGCGCCGCATCCGGGTCGGGCGGGGCTGGTGGAGCGGGAAATGGGAGAGATGGGGGGGGGGGGTAAGGCGAGGGTGCGCGATCCAGGAGTGGGGAGTGGAGGTAGGGGGCACCCTGCTGCCTTCCGACTCGCCGCCGCCGGCGCCCGGGTCCGGGCGGGAGAGGGCGGGGAGCTGCGGCTCCACCTAGGAGCGGGAAGTGAGAGTGAAAACGTTGAGCTTCTATTGTCTGGGGTTGGACCGGCCGATACTGGAAGAGGGGGTGGGGGTGCGGGCGCCGCACTTTCTCGCCACCTCCAGGGCTTCCCGGTTCCTGCCGAACTTTCTCAGCTGTTCCCAGGGGCGCGGCGGCGACGTGTCTGCTCCAGGCGGGGGGCGGAAGTTCAGTTTCAGAGCCGCCGGCCTTTCCCTCCCCAGCTGGTCCCCTGCGGGAACGAGGGCCGCGGGACCCTGCCTGGCTCGCGAAGCCCCTTGGAATGTTAGCTCGGGCCCCTAGACCCACGGTCGTTTTGTGTGCGGCCGCTGCAAAATGCGAAGCCTGGGGCTGAATGGGGGCGGGGGGGTCACCGCCCTCTCTCTGTCCCTTGATGACCCCTTGGGACGGGACGGGTGGTGGCCACCTCTGGGACTGGAAAGAGATCTGTATTCCAATCCCATCCCATCCCACTTAGTACTTGACTCCTAGGAGGAGCGTGTCTCCGAAGTCGAGGTGACAATAATGCCCTCCCCCCGGTAGGATTGCTGGAAGGGACTGTGGAGGAAAACCTCTCTGCCTGGCACCTACTAGATGCTCTATTCCTGCGCTTTTCTCCCCGCATTCTCCCCGTAGAGGGGCTTACAGCCTAGTGGGGGCAAGGGGAGTCAGACAGATAAGGCTGATTACCATGGCGGGCCGCGGGGGTTTGTGTTCTGTTAACTGGGAGCATGACAGGAAGAACCAGCCAGTGGGATAGGCTTCACTATGGAGGGTGAGCAATCTTAGAATAAGTAAGAGTTTGCTGGGACAAGAGACTGCAAAGACTCAGAAAGAAAGTTAGGGGAAGAGTGTGGAGGCCCAGGGTATCAGAAAGCTGGAGTGTTGAGACTCAGGGTGGGGACCCCAGAAGTGGAAAAGATGCCCAGGCAGAGGGCACTGCTGTGGGGATGGACAGATCTGGGTAAGAACCGCCCCCCACTCCCCCAAAGACTTGTTTCCGTGCTGGCTGGAGTCAAAGCCTTTAATCCTGCAAGGGCCGCCTTGGCGTGAAGAGCCCTCAGAAACCTGGTGTAAGCCTCCCAACAGTAGCTGGTTTGGCCTCTTTCACACACGTAACCGGCATAACCCTCCCTCTGATCTCATCCCAAGCCATCTCGCTGGAGGACAATTACTCCTGCTTAAAAATGGCCCTTAGCTTGGAGCCAAGACTTAGGAGTGGGACCATCCAGTTGGGAGGAAAGATGTTTTTGGAAAAGTTTCGAACTTCTTAAAAAGTTCACTTTTCAAAGCGTGCTTCTCTTGGTCAGGAAAAGGGGAGAAAGCCTTAAGAAGGTTCCTGGGCAGAAGGAATGAAGCCCAGTGGGGAGGGGAGGCCTTTTTCAGTCTCTTGTAGAGAAAGCCAAGAGCCGGCGTGTGGCAGACTTCTGGGTCTGCCTCCCGACAGCTGGTTTAGATTTTTGTGTGATTAACCGACATCTTCCTGTTGCTTTGCCACATGTATCTAGCAAGCCTCTTTTACCTTATAAGGAAAATCCTTTGTAGCGTGTAGAAGCTTTGATTGCAGGAAGGGGTGGAGCCCAAAATGACTAGCAGTGACTAGCAGTTTTTCAAGAATACATATATATGTATATCTGTACATAGAAGAATGTATCTCAGAACTATTTCCGTTCCAGATAGTTGAAAATGTGCCAAAAGCATGGTTGACAGGATTCAGAATCCTCCATAAAAGGAGGGGCTCTTTTAAAAAAAAAAAACCTACTCATGAATCAGGCACCACCGCGTGATCTGAAAAATCAGTGCCTTGACTACTGATGGGTGTGAGGTTTCTTTTTGGGGTGACAAAACTTTTGGAATTAGATGGTGGTGTTGGTTACACAATTTTGTGAGTGTACTAAAAAAACTTGAGGGGAGGAGTCCATTCCTGCCCCAGTTGCTGAAGGAGTGAAGATTCGTCTAATTTTAAGAAGAATAAAAAGCACCCACTCTTTGGAAGGAGTGGGTGACATTTCTTAAAATAGCTCATCATTGGTTTAAATGGATTCTCCAAACTGGTGTTCTGGAGGAAGCTGTGATCAGAAACACCTGGGGGAATTTCCTCTCCTTCCGCAATTAGGATAGTGGAGCTGAGAAAAGTTTCCTGAGTCTGTGTTTTTTCAGCAACTCTGGCCTCATTCTGTTACTCCACTAATTTTTTACAGCCCTCCCCCGTTCAGAGATTCTTTGTCTTGTTCTGAAGAAGCCAGGGTGACTTTATACTTCTCCTGTCGGTTGGGCCCCGTTTTAACCAGTTCTCAATATTCCTAAGTGTGAGGCCTCAAAGCCCCCACAGGACTCAAGAGTGTAGATTTGGCAAGGGAAGAACCCTGGTCTAGGGCTCAAGAAGCTGTTCCCTGCCAGCTCTGAGACACTGAAAAAGACTGTTTCACTTCTCCTGCATCTCTCAGTTTTCCCAGCTGCAAAATGGGTGAGATCCACGAGGATTAAATGGGGGAGAAATCATGGCAGCAAGAGCTGCCCTTTGTGGGACTTCCCACATGCCAGCTGCAATGCCACACCCTTGCATTACAGTCCCCAGAAAGGTATGAAGGAAACAGGCCCTGGGATAGGCTCAAAGCAAGCAGGGAGGCTGCCTGCTCCGTGCCACATGGCTGAACGCTTGCGGAGCAAGGATTCTGACCAGTACGTTTTGATCCTTGAATTGTTGCTCTTATGCATGCCAACGTATTTATTACATTCCTTGTAGGTGAAAAGCCAGTAAAACCGTTCCGCCACCTCTCAGTGCCTGTAACCACATTTTCTTTGCTTTCTTGTATCATTTTGTCCCAACATCTCTCAGGCAGCCTTGATTAAGGATGGAGTTCCAGTCAGGCTGCCCCCACTCAGCACCCCCACTCCCCACTGCCCCAACTGTACGGTCAGCATATAACTGAGGCGTCCAGAGTCCTGCATTTGTCTTACCATTCAGGTGGCTAGGAGCAGACCTTATATGACAGAGTGAGCCGGTTGCTTGGTGGCCTTGCTCTCTAGAAGTCCCATGGAGAGGCCAACACCATCCTCTTGGAAGATAACAGCTTACTTCTCTCTCTGTCCTGTATTGACTTGAGTGTTGTGCTCACTTGTGTTCAACTCTTTGCAACCCCTGTAAAGGGACTGTAGCTTGCCAGGCTCCTCTGTCCATGGGGATTCTCCAGGCAAGAATACTGGAGCGGGTGGCCATGTCCTCCTCCAGGGGATCTTCCTGACCCAGGATTGAACCCACGTCTCTTGCATCTCCTGCACTGGCAGATGGATTCTTTACCACTGGTGCCACACCAGGGAAGCCCGTAATGACTTGACAGCCTGTCCTGTTGTGGGGAGTGTTCAATGACATTTGGCGGAAAAGATCATATGGAAAATTCACATTGTCCAGAAGAGACAGTCTGAATTCCTTACCGCCTGGATTCCTGGGTGGGCTTTGGTGGGGGAAGCGTGTTAGCTGGAGAAAAGGGCACTGTGTGAGTGGAAGGCTGGCTGACCTTTTTCCTTCTTAACCTGGTTCCACCTCTGACCTCCCTAGGCCGAAGGTGATGTGGCAGCTCTCAATCGACGCATCCAGCTCGTTGAGGAGGAGTTGGACAGGGCTCAGGAACGACTGGCCACAGCCCTGCAGAAGCTGGAGGAGGCAGAAAAGGCTGCAGATGAGAGTGAGAGGTAAGGACGCTTTGAACCTGGTGGCATGAGCGTTTACTTCTGGGAAATTGAGGTCCTGCCATACTGCCAACCTCCCGGAGCTGGGGTGAGAGTCAGTGAGATCCCAAGGACACACGTGTGTACACATACATATAAATGGGCAACAATACCTTGTAAACCATCATGCTGTGTGTGGAGGCATTTGACGTGGCAGTTATGAAGGAAAACTACCACCAGACAGAGGAAGGCAAAAAACGGGCAGATATAAGGCTGTAGCTGCGACTGTCGTCAGCAGTCTGTCCACAGAGCGCTGTGTCTCCTGTTGTCTCTGAAAGTCACTGTGCATGTGGTTGTCAGCATTCTCAAGACATCGGTTTCCAGGGTGATATGAGAAGACGGGGGATGAAAACTGGAAATGGGCTGTCTGCATGAATAACTATTAGCAGTGCTTCAGGCCTTGAGTCACTGGACAACTGTGTGTCAGGGACATGCACAAAACCACTCCAATTAATGTATTTGCAACTGATAGCACTTCTTACCTCCAGGGCATCCTCCTGCTGCCTCCAGCAGGGTGCTGTGTCCTCTCAAGCAGCACGCCTTGGAGCAGTCTCTGGAGGACTATGGGCAGATTGTGTAATTCACAGAAGCGGCCGTCTCTGTGCGATGGTCAGTGGGTTCCTTGTGTGGTGGTGGTGCGGGCTGGACCGGTGGTCCTCACGTATCTGCCACAGCATCACACCAGAAATCTCACTGGACTCATCCACCATGGTTTTCAAGTTTCCCAGGTGGCGCTAGAACCCCCCTCCCAGTACAACCGATGCAAATTCGATCCCTGGGTCGGGAAGATCCCCTGGAAGAGAGCAGTGGCAACCCACTCCAGGATTCTTGCCTGGAGAATCTCATGGACAGAGGAGCCTGGCGGGCTACAGTCCACGGGGTCGCAAAGAGTCGGCCCCAACTGAAGCAACTTGGCACTCGCGCACCATAGTTCTCTGGTATAAACTTCTCCCATGGATCCATTCCTGATGGTTCTGTCGCACCCTTACAGAACCTAAAGAGGGGCTAAACCAACTGGAGAATCTTGGAGACTGACTTTCTGAGTTGCCTAAGCGGGAAGTTTCTTTGCCGTACAGTGGAATGGCCCTTAGGGAGGGCGCAGGGCGCAGCGAGGCTCTGCTTCAGCCACTTCATAGAGTGAGAGGGCGCGAGCTCAGGGCGGCCGCCTGGGAGTATGAAGGATCCAGTCACAAGGTGTTCGCAGCTGTGCCTGGGGCCTCAGCTAAGGTGCTCCCCTTGTTCACCGTCAGACCGGCCTGGCCAGGTGTCTCACTCACTTCTCGCACCTCCCCAGGTCAGAAGGCCCCTCGCTTGTCGGTGTCATGTTACCAGTAGCCTTTGATGGCACCCTTGTTAGAGACTACTGTTTAGGTGGAAAGAATTCTGTACTTGGGAGCTGAAGAATCTAGATTTAAGTCCTTCCACTGCCATTTACTATGGGGCCTTGCTGCTCCTGCTGCTGCTAAGTCGCTTCAGTCGTGTCCGACTCTGTGCAACCCCATAGACGGCAGCCCACCAGGCTCCCCGTCCCTGGGATTCTCCAGGCAAGAACACTGGATCGGGGTGCCATTGCCTTCTCCGATGGGGCCGTGAGCTAGTCCCTTTGATCGCTCCTTGACTGCAGAGGATTTTCCAAGCTTGCTGATCTCAGGGCCTGGTACAGACACACATGCTCAGTTGTGTTTGACTCTTTGTGACCCCATGGACTGTGTAACCCGCCAGGCTCCTCTGTCCACAGAATTTTCCAGGCAAGAATACTGGAGTGGGTTGCCGTTTCCTATACTAGGGGATCTTCCCAACCCATGGATCGAACCCAAGTCTCTTGCGCCTCCTGCATTGGCAGGCAGATTCTTTACCACTGTGCCACCTGGAAAGCCCAGTACGGGCCTGGAGAGTGTTTAAACAGTTAGCTGAGAAGGGCAGTGACAGTCCGAATGGAAATGTTTATTAGAAGTATAATAATGGTCCTTTGCTGTGGGCAGGCCCGACACACACTGATACATTATACTCGTTGGCCTCTTCTTTGGAGATATCTGAGTTTACTGTGTCCACTCCACAGAGTGCAGGCCACGGTGAGCTCCATCTCATGGTCAGAAGTTGTAGGCCACTTCCAGCTGTTCCCAGGACAGCGTCCTTCCCCCAGTGGACATATCCACTTCACCTCAGGCCATCCTCACCCATCACTTTGTGGATATCTGCCTCTTACCTGGTCTTCCCGCTGAAGTCCCAGCCACCATTCTGCTTTCCATTCACACTTGTTTTTGAAACCTTCCTGTGGTTCCCTGTTCCTTCGGTGCAAAACCCTTAGCCTGTCATTCAAGCGGCCTGTGGTGCAACCACCCTGACTTCCCTGCCATATTCTTTGATTCCTCTGGGGCTTTCTCTTTTTTTGAACTTTTTATTTTGTATTGGGGTATAGCCAATTAACAATGTCGTGATAGTTTCAGGTGGAGAGCCAAGCGACTCAGCCCTACATATACATGAATCCATTTTCCCCCAAACCCCGCTCCCTCCCAGGCTACCACATAACATTGGGCAGAGTTCCCTATGCTATACAAAAGGTCCTTGTTAGTTATCCATTTAAAATCTAGCGGTGTGTGTATGTCCATCCCAGACTCCCAAACTATCCCTTCCCCCCACAGCAACATAAGTTTGTCTTATAAGTCTGTGAGTCTCTTTCTGTTTTATAAGTTCATTTGTATCACTTCTTTTTAGATTCCACATATAAGGAGTGTCATACAATATTTCTCCTTTTCTGTCTGACTTGGGCTTCCCTTGTGACTCAGGTGGTAAAGAATCCACCTGCAATGTGGGAGACCTGGGTTTGATCCCTGGGTTGGGAAGATCCCCTGGAGAAGGGAAAGGCTACCCACTCCAGTATTCTGGCCTAGAGAATCCCATGGACTGTATAGTCCATGGGGTCACAAAGAGTCAGACACGACTGAGCAATTTTCATGTCTGTCTGACTTCACTGAATATGCCAACCACTAGCTTCATCCATCTTGCTGCAAATGGCATTATTTCATTCTTTTTAAAGGGTGAGTAATATTCCATTGTATGTGTGTATCTCATGTTCTTTATCCATTCTCTGGGGCTTTCTTGTATAGCTCTCTCTCTCACTGAAGAATACCTTTCCTCTCCTTGTTCACTTGTGGACTCTTTTCTGGGAAGCCCCTTGTGACATACAAACGCACCCTCCCTACCCCACTTCCCACCCCAATGCAGCAGAATTCATCATTCCCACAGCCAGGCCAGCCCAGACTTTCGATCAGATCCTGGTAACTTGGCGTACAAGTCCCCCTTGTTACTAGTTAGTGAGAGACTATAGGAGTGTGGACTCCGGACCCACATCACCAGGGTTTGAATCCCAGCTCTGCCTCTTACTGGCTGTGTAACCTTGAACAAGTTACTTAGCTCCTCTATGCCTCAGTTTCTTCCTCTGTAAAATGGGGGTACTGTACCTATTTCTAGGGATGGGGGTTGTGACATTTAAAAAATGGTGCCTGGCATCCTGCAAAGATGCACGTGAGTGTGAGCAGCTCTAGTCTCCTCTTTGGAGTGTGGTTCTTGGTAGGTGTCAGTGAAGTGTTTAGATGAGCAGATGCCTGGAGGTGTGCAGTGAGGTGGTGATGTGTGTTTGGAGGCAATGACAAGTTCTGCTCCTCGCAGAGGGATGAAGGTGATAGAAAACCGCGCCATGAAAGATGAGGAGAAGATGGAGATTCAGGAGATGCAGCTTAAAGAGGCCAAGCACATCGCCGAGGAGGCTGACCGCAAATACGAGGAGGTGAGTGGCAGGGAGTGGGGCTGGTGAATGGCAGTAGCAGGAAGTGGGGAGGAAATGGACCTGTGATAGGGAAAACCCTGGGGCCGCCTAAAGGAAGCTCTTGGTCAGCTCAGCTGTCCTTCTGCATCCACATCTGTTTTTTTCCGAAGACAGCCACTTGGCTAGGAAACCGTATCTCCACAATGCCAGAAGTCCTGGGAAATTCTGTGACACTCAGACAAGTCAGGACTTAGACTTAAAGGGGAAACGAAGTGATCAGATCCCTTTTTTTTGTCCTCCAGCTGGGCGTTAGGCTAAAATGGGGAATTGTGGTCCCTGGCTGTGGGTCTTCAGACCACGAAAGCTCAGTTGCTCCTTCTGCCTGTCCGCACAGCCCCGTCTCTTCCTTCCCCTTCCTGGGGCCCACAGGAGAGAATTTAGGTTTGGAAATTAGACCTGGAGCAGCAGCAGAAAGCCCCAAGGTTGCTGGATGTGGCCTTGCTGTTTGCGCCAGGTGGGGGTGGGGTATCCTATTAGATGTGGGCCTTGGGGGTGTCTTAATTGGTCCTTCCTGTTTCTGCAGGTAGCTCGTAAGTTGGTCATCCTGGAGGGTGAGCTAGAGAGGGCAGAGGAGCGTGCCGAGGTGTCCGAACTGTGAGTGGCAAAGCGGGGTTGGGTGGTGCCCAGCTCAGCTCTGGACATGGTGGATGGGGGGTGGTAGGGGAGCTGGGAGGGAGTAAGTTATGTTGGGAATTGATACCGACCAGGGCCTCTGGTCAAGTGGATGGGTGTCTGGGACTCATCCATCAGTCCCTCCTCTTTGCTTCCCTGGCTGACAAAGAGTGACAGGCAACCGTTTGTTCTCACCGCCCTGGGAAGTACTGCCCACGCGTTGACTCTTACCACAGAGGTATTGGGAATACCTTTGTGTGTCGGGCAGTAGCAAGAAGCCCAGAAGTCCCGTTTTCCCAGAGAGGAATCCTTAGGAGGCTGTGCCTTCTTAAGGGAACACTGAGGGCAGACTGCCGTGTCTGTGTCTAAATGCCTTGTTGTTGATGTCATTGTTTGGCTAGGACACATTCTTGGTGGCGAGGAAAGGTGAGAAGCTTGACCAGAGTCCCCACAAGCTCCCTTCCCCCACCGCCACCACGAAACCCCAAAAGCCTCTCCCCTCAGACTCGGGTGAGGAATCAAGCTCCCCAGAGCATTCCCGCAGTGCTGAGAGAGATCTGGTTTCCAAAATCCGTTCCAGGCCTGTTTCCTGGCGTGTCCGGTGTAAACTCGGATTGCCTTCTCCCAGCCTCCTGCACTGCGTCTCATTCTTAAACACCTTCCGGACTCAGCCTCATCAATCGTGGATTTCACAAGTCCCTGTTGCCTCAGACTTGGCAGGAGCCCAAGTCCCAGGAGCTTTACAAACCTCCCAAATACTCCTTGGCCTGCCGCGCCTTTGCCTGGCACGATGGGGTTTTGACAAGTACTGTGTCTCAGAGAAAGCCATTAACATTTTTCCCCACATTCCTTCTGGGGGCCCCTGGCAGTGCGGATTCCTCCTTTTGAAAACTTCTTTTAGGAGACTGCGGTTTGTACAAAAAGATAAGACACCAAAAATCCTCTTTTGTCTTTGGGCAGAAAATGTGGTGACCTGGAAGAAGAACTCAAGAATGTCACTAACAACCTGAAGTCACTAGAGGCTGCATCTGAAAAGGTTGGTGGTTGGCTTGAGCTGGAGGGTGATTTGCTGGACTTTTTTCTTCCCCCTAGGAACGCAGGAGCCTGCCAGCGTATCGGGGATCTGACCTGTATTTGCTAACAGTAGCTTTGGTACCCAGCAGCCAGGTTTTTTTCTCCTATAGAAAAGGGTGTCCGATGGCTAGATTTCCCTCTTTCATAGGGTCTTAATGCCAGCTTTTATCTCAACCTCCGATGAAGGTGGACTTATTTATCTATTTATTTATTTTGGCCATACAAGGCAGCATGTGGAATCTTAGTTTCCCGACCAGGGATCAAACTATACTCCCTGTAGTGGAAGTGAGGCGTCTAAACCTCTGGACCACCAGGGAAGTCCCCTGAAGATGCATTTAGAATCTGAGATCGGGACCTGGTCAGGCTCATATTAGGGAATTCTGAGCCTCATCATATAAATACAGAGCCTCTCTCTCAACCAAATCCCCAGGTTCCTCCAGAAATACTTCTTAGAAGGTTGAGCAGCAATCACAGGTGGAATTGGGCTTTTTTGTTGTTGTTGCTGAAATAGTACCCAAAGCAGTCATTACAGGAGAAAGCATTAGTCATTACATTAGAGAGAACGTACAGACCCGTCCGTGACCTTCCTTCCCTCCCCTCCCAACCCCTGCTGTTGAGTTCCCCTTTCTCAGCCCTTCCTCACTCTCCCTCCTCCTACTCCCCTCCAGTTGCATTGAACTTCAGTTTCACAGACATTCCATGTTGGTCACTTCCAGTGCTTTCTTTGAACCTTCTGTCCAGTCAGCCTGGAGTGGCTGCTCCCTTTTCTCTCTGCTTGGCAACCCCCTGTTCACCCCTCCCGGATTGCTCATCTAGGTTAGGTATTTCTCAGCTGCATAGCCCCACCTACTTCTTTCCCTATCATGAGGGTTGATCACATTTATTATAATTAATTGCATGCCTTCCTTGCTAGACTGTAGAGACCGGGACTCTGTTGGTCTCGTTTAGAGCTGTGTCATTAGTCCCAGCGTGGTGCCTGGTGGGTATTTCATGCTGGGATAGTTGGTGAATAAATGTGGGTATGCCAGAGACTGGTCACTGGGAGAGATGCTGCGGTGATCTTCTGCTCTTAAAGAGCTTGTAGTCTAGTTGAGTAGAAGGGTTGACAAAGTAACCAGGGTGTGGTAGGGCTTCCACAGAAGGACTCTGGAAAAGCTGCGAAAGGTGTCGCAAGGAGGTGACCCTAGAAAAGACCGTAGAGGCTTCCCTGGTGGCTCAGTGGTAAAGAATCCGCCTGCCAGTGCGGGAGACAAGAGTTTGACCCCTGATCTAGGAGGATCGCACGTGCAGCTACGTTTATGCACCACAGCTACTGAGCCTGCGCTCTAGAGTCAGGAGCTACAACTGCTGAAGCCTGAGCGCCCCAGAGCCTGTGGTCTGCAACACAAGAAGTCACCGCAGTAAGAAGCCTGTGCAGTGTACCTAGAGAGCAGCCCTCCTCACTTGCTACAACTAGAGAAAGCCCTCACAGCAAGGAAGACCCGGCACAGCCAAAAATAAGTAAAATTATTAGAGGGGGAAAACAGAAACTATAGAGCAGGATGCCGGCCAGGAGCTCATATTCCAGAATCAGGTTCGAGCTGTGGTTTGATCAGGTGGTAGCCATGTGACCCTTGACAAATTAGCTAGCTTCCGTGACTCTTTCCTAATCTGTACACTGGGATTGGTGCTAACGACACAGCTGGCAGATGATGAAGGTTGGCTAATACTCACCTGCGTTGAGCCTTGAAAGGCAAACATACCTTCTGACAGACAGTAGCAAGGAATGGGACATTCCATGCCTGGGGGCCCAGACATAGGCAAGGGCTGGGAGACCAGAGAGTACTCCGAAGAGGGTTAGGAAGTGGCGGGAAGCTGGTGGGAAGTGGGGTTGGAAACCCAGACTAGGCCAGCTGCTGTGGAGGGCCTTGAGAGGCATGTTTCCATTCACTCATCTGCCTCTGTCTTCATCACACATGTATCTTGAGTTGTCAGCTCAGGTCCTGAGATCAGTCCCATCCCAGAGGGATCCCCTCCCATTTCATCTGCCTGGAAAGGTGCCTGTCTCTACTTTGCTTCTTAGGCAGGTTCATAGCTTCAAGCATGCACTTTTCTCCAAGCATCAGGGAATGTGCATTCTCTTGTGCTTTCCTCCTGCTCCCTCCGTTTTAAAAAGTAGTGTTTTGATCTCTACCACAGTATTCTGAAAAGGAGGACAAATATGAAGAAGAAATTAAACTTCTGTCCGACAAACTGAAAGAGGTGAGTGTGATTCCCACCCAGCTGGCTCAGGATTCTCCTGGGGTTGGTCTTGAAGCAGTCCTGGTGACTCCTTTCTTCTGCCCTAGGCTGAGACCCGTGCCGAATTTGCAGAGAGAACAGTTGCAAAACTGGAAAAGACAATTGATGACCTGGAAGGTATGAAATCACCATCTAATTGTGTTTGCTCTGCCTCCCCCTTACACGACACATCCACAGTCAGGGGAAATCTGGAAAGGCTGGTTTGGGCTTCATCCACGTCAGGGGAGCAGAGTGATGTCACATCTGGAAGTCTGGAGCCCTGGGACGGGACAGTGCAAAATCAGATTCAAACTAGTGTTGCCATTTTTCCAGAACTAAAATATTTCTGCGTAATTAACTCCATATGTAAGTACAGAGATCCAAATATGGCTGATTTTTTAGCTCTTTCGAGTTTCCTTCAATTTGCTCATTTCTGAGACGCCTCACATTTTTTAAATGCCTTGCATGTTTTATGGAAACTCTCTCCCAGAGAGCGCAAAGCTTATCACAATATGAGAAAATGGAAATTTAGAGACCGTAGAGACCTGAATAAAGACTCCAGTCTGTGAGTCTGGTGCCCACGTATCCCAGAATTTCTTGAAGTGTTTCATCTTTAAAAAAAATTCTGCCCTGTGCTCTTCGCGGAGTCACCCGGAAATTCCAGAATCCTGGAATTTCAGTTCTCCCAAACTGCCTGTCCCACCCAGAAAGGGTACAGAACTCGTTCTTCAGACCATGTGTCCCGGTATTTGGTTTGAGAAGTGAGGTTTCCATATAAGGCAAAATGCCCCCATTCCAAAGTATGACCTTTGGACTGGATGACATCAC
Organism: Bos indicus x Bos taurus; assembly: GCF_003369695.1. Lineage (NCBI taxonomy): Eukaryota > Metazoa > Chordata > Mammalia > Artiodactyla > Bovidae > Bos > Bos indicus x Bos taurus. The sequence continues at coordinate 103,560,984 of NC_040082.1, forward strand.
TGCAAAGTCAAATAACCTGGGATGGGAGATTGGTGGGGAGAAGCTCTCACTGGTTCTAGTCACCACTCTTTCTAAAGTTTCATTATGGCTGGTCCCCTGCAGAGCTTCACTCCACTTAGAAATCACTCCGTAGGTCTTATGTTTTCTCGTTTGTTTCACGAGACGCAACCTTGTCCTAGTTCGCGCTTTGTTCTCTGTTGTTTTCTTCCTCTCAATGTGTGGCTCTCCATTCCAACCCTCGCCTTCTAGCCCCTGTACCTCTTCTGAACTCTCTCCTTGGGGACCTCTGCGCTCTAGATGAGCTGTACACTCAGACGCTCACATACAAAGCTACCAGCGAGGAGCTGGCCCATGCTTTCACCGACACGACCTCTCTCTGAGGTGGCTGGGGTGCCACCCTCTGTCCTAGCAATACTGAAGTCTGCCTTCTCACTGTGGCGCCTCCACTCCTGGGGGCTTCTAGAAGTTCCAGTTTCCTGCCCCCTGGTTTGATCTTTCAAGCCTGCTGCTGCTGCGTCTGTGACTGTGTGACTGAAATAAAGACAGACCGTCCTCATTTTCATGCCCTCTCATTTTCATTTTCTCCACTTGCTGCCTTTGAGCCATAGCCTGAGGGATTGCAACCAAAAGTGAGTGGTTCACGTGAAGAGCTGGTTTCAAAAAAGAAAATTATGCTCATATGATTCTTTTCTGACAACATCAAAACAAGAGCCAACTTGGCCTGAGCTCTCAAATGCAGTAGCTATCTGTATCTGCATGCCACTAGCGGTTTTTCCCTACATAGAAATTGTTTTGAATGGAGACTCATCCAACCTCTTGAGCAGCTTAAGAGAGTCAGCAGAACATGCAAAAACCAGCGGGCTTATCTCTAAAAAAAAGCTATCTTGGGATGGAACTTCATCTGTGCATTCAAACAGCGGCAATAGCATTTTGGTCTCCTTAGTCCTTTTCTCTTGTTTTTTTCTGTGTTATACTTGAAGAATGGTGTCTGGGCTTCCCGATGTCTTCATTGTTCATGAAGCACCTCTTCAGCTCCCAGTTGTGGGAGGCAGCTCACCAGAGAAGCTCACCTCTATTCCTTACCCTTAGAAAACAACTCTGTAAGGAATTAAAGGGCATCCCATAGCAGGGCAAGGGAATGGAAGCTGCTAGAATGCTGAACAAAGGAATTGAGGTGATTCTTGAGTTCCAAAGCAACTTTCCTGAGCAACACGTATCTCCCCTCATAGTTAACTAGAACCAGGAACTTTGGTTTAGTGAGGGCTCATGAAGTTTGTGCAGAGAAGGCAATGGCACCCCACTCCAGTACTCTTGCCTGGAAAATCCCATAGACGGAGGAGCCTGGTAGGCTGCAGACCATGGGATTGCTAAGAGTCGGAAATGACTGAGCGACTTCACTTTCACTTTTCACTTTCATGCACTGGAGAAGGAAATGGCAACCCACTCCAGTGTTCTTGCCTGGAGAATCCCAGGGACAGGGGAGCCTAGTGGGCTGCCGTCTATGGGGTCGCACAGAGTCGGACACGACTGAAGCGACTTAGCAGCAGCAAGCAGCAGCATAAAGTTTGTGTGTGGGTGTTAAAAACCTCTAGCGACCAAAAGCTCATCAGTTTCCCCAAGAGAATCCACAAATTTCAAATAATCTATCCAGTCCTCCCCTGTACCCCACCACCACCACCGCCTCAAATTGTCCCAGAAGCACTAACATTTTGAAGTCCAAGCCATCTTCTAGATTTCCCCTTGAACCTGAAGGTGGCATGAAAACCTCTGAGTAGATCATTTATTTTTGGTCACCATAACTTATTCCTCATCCAGTAATTTTTTTATTCAGGTGGGAACCTTTGTCACAATTCTTTATGTCCATTCCTGCAAAATACAACTTTACTAAACTACCCACACCCTTCCACCCCCAACTTTGCTCTGTTCTTGCCTTCCCCCCTGAACTTCTGCATAAGCCACTCCCCTCACATATTGCCATGAGTGTGACCCTGGAAAGATTAAATGGTATAGGGGTGGATGTTTTTTGTTTGCTCATTCCATGTATTTGTTCCTAGGATTTTTCCAGACATATGTAGCCTCCACCCTTTGAAATAACTGCAGCCCTGCCTATCCAGTCATTCTACCTAACTAATCACCTAGGTGGAACTTCAGAGATTAGGGCTATGGTCGATCTGCTACTACCTGTTGACAGTGTGGTGGGGTGGGTGGAGGGCGGGGTTTGCTGTCACACTTGTCAAGGGCAATTAACACTTTAAGGGACTCTTACTTTCTCTCAGACCTAATAACAAAGTAGAGGCCAGGGAATCCAAGTGGCAAGGTGAAGTGAGGTCGGGATTTGGAGTTGGGATACCTTGCTTTGCACCCCAGCTCTGCCACTTGAGCTGTCTAGCCCTTTTCTGCAAAAATAAAAGTGATAGCTGAGTTCTTGCAGATTAAATGAGATAACTGAGAAGAAATGGGTTTGCATGCAGTAGGCACTCAGATACTGTGTTAGGTCTCTATTCTCTGACAGAATCCTCCCAGACCGTAAGGCACTAGTTTTTTCTTAAAGGATCACATCGAATGAAAGTTCAGTAGGTGTAGTTGAAAGGTGGCCATCTTTTGCAGTCGTTTTCTTTCTGAATATTTCCAAGCTGATCATATCACATTTTATGAGGTATTTTGCTTTCCTCTGGTATTTTAATGAGTCTTGGCCTAGTCCCTTATCAGCCATTCCTCGTTGCAAACCAGTTTTCTCTCGTGCTCTGTCATGCATAGCTCTAGGTGGCATCTTAGAGTTTTGTTGATTTGTTTAGTTTGGGGGGGGGGTTGTTTGCTTTTTCGTTTGTTTCATCAGCTCAACCATTTAATAATGTACCACAGAGTTGGACACAACTGAAGCGACTTAGCAGCAGCAGCAGTCTGGCTTAAATTTCAGTCATTTTGCATTTACCTGGAGTTTGACTGCTGTAGACACATAGATGGACATGTAGAAACAGTAACACAATTATTCCTGGAATTTAAACATCTATTCTCAGAAGCTCCAAAGGAAAGATGGGTTACAGGATTATATTTCCCTTCCATAAGTTCAAGGACTAACCAGCACTAGAGAGAAAATGTATTAACTCATCCGTATCTCAGACTAAAAGCTTATGTTTGTGTAGCATTTTATAAGTTCTGAAGCATTTCTCATTTGTTTCTCATAATAACCCTCTGCCACACAATGGTATTACCCTCATTTGACAGATGGGGAAACTGAGACCTAGAAAGTTTAAATGACTTAGGTTAAATGGCATTTACTTCATGGGGCTTAAATCCAGGTGTTCTGACTGTAGGATTGCCAGATTTAGCATATTAAAATACAGGGCACCCAGTTAAATTTTAATTTCAGATAGGCAATGAATAAATTTTGAGCATAAGTGTATTTCAAGCAACATTTGCAATACACTTCCATTAAAAATTTTATTTATATGAAATTCAAATTTAACCAAGTACCCTGTATTTCATTTTCCAACCCTATCTAACTCCCAGATTTGGTATTTAGTATCCAGAAGTTCATGGTGTTCTATGATTAAAATGCAAAGTACTTTCTCTGCTCTTTCACTCTGACAATATGGAGTTTAGAAACTCCCCCCCCTTTTAATAAAGATGCTTATTAATTTTTTTCCCTCATTCTTAATTTTCACCAGAAAAACTTGCCCAGGCCAAAGAAGAGAACGTGGGCTTACATCAGACACTGGATCAGACACTAAACGAACTAAACTGTATATAACCAAAACAGAAGAGTCTTGTTCCAACAGAAACTCCAGAGCGCCGTGTCTTTCTCTTCTCTTGTAAGAAGTTTCTTTTGTTATTGCCTCTTCGCTTTGCTGGAAATGTCAAGCAAATTATGAATACATGACCAAATATTTTGTATCAGAGAAGCTTTGAGCACCAGTTAATCTGTTCCTTCCTGTTTTTCAAAATGACACCAGTTTTTTCAGGTCTATTTTTATCCTTAAATTGCATCTATTCCTAAGGTAGGCAGGGTATTTCATATTGAGCATACATACTCTCTTTTAAGACTGAGGGCATTTGGTTCCTGGGAGAATAGACAACCCCACACTTTGAAAACACAGATTCTGATGTCTAGTCATGGGTCAGTTTAAAATGTTGGGAGAATGTCCACCGTTGGTCACGTGATAGGAGGCCAGGGATCATCACATTAAAATGGGTGGGGATTTTCCATCCAGACCCAAAAAGGCGGGGGTGGGGTTACTGTGGGAAGTCATAAACCACGGACAGGTTAATCTGATCATCCCGGCTCTTTTCCGCACTCCACCATGCAGAACAGAACAGACATCCTCTGAGCAGTCAGCATGAGAATGCTTAGAAAAGAGTCATAATAATTACCCAAATGTGTTTTGGGTAGATCCTTGATATGCTCTTCTATATGTTTCTTTCAATCTAAAGTTTTTTGAGGAGCTGATGTCTTATTCCAATAATGACCCATGCTTATCTGCTCTGATATGAGGCCATCCACTCAGGAGGAATGAATGTTGGAGAATTCAGTCCTATTCAGAGAAGCAGTCTTTTTCAAAACCATCAGTAATTGAGCAAGACTGTTTTTCTGTGAACAAATATTAGGCAGAATGGCCCTCTCAGACAGCAAAGTAAAAACTAAAAAATTGGCGTAACTTCATCTCTATACTCGAGAGAATGGCAAATTGGAGATTTACTTATCTAGAATTTTAATTCCTTCTTCAGGACCAAGTTAATGAAAGACCAAGAAACTCCTGATTAAACTGGATATGGAGTATTTTATACACAGGGCTGCACAAAATGTGTTATATTTTGTTATATTTCTGCTTTCTCCGTTAACATCTCAGAGCTGAAACATTCCACATTCCCCAGCAGTGTGGGGGCCAACTCAAGTTTACAATTCTGACTAAAAAAATCACCCTGCTTATAGCTTATCTGAATCCTCTGCCCCTCACTCCTATTTATTAAGCGCCACACTACCCAGGAGATACACTAGCAAATTGTGCAATTGAATAAAACCCACACTTTCCATTTAGATTCTTGCAACTGTATCATATGTAATAGTATCACTTTTTCTACATTTTGGTCAAATAAATTTTTACATAAACTCCAATTTGTGTGAATTTTAGAATGTGTGGGGACAAAACACAGCATTTTGGTTCAACAAATGTGAATGGGAAAATGCCAACAATTCAACAAATGTTATTTGCTGTTTACATGACTACCTGATATAAGGATTATGATCTCTATATTGCAGAGGAGAGCTCTTTGCCTTAGTAACTCAAACCTCTGGTCCGCTGTCATCTCCAATCCTGCCTACACCAGACTAAAAGGATGAGAAAGGTTTTAATAGGTAAGACAGGAGCAGGAAAGATGGTCCCTGTCGCTCGAGTCAGGAAAGCACAAGGCGGGCCTGAGTAAGGTTTTCTCTTTGTTAACACTTATAAAGGAAGGGAGTAGGAAAGCTGGAAGGTAGGCAGTGTCCATGTTGATGAGAGCCTGAACTTAATTTGGTTAGGAGTGGAGAGCCACTGATCAGTAATCAATAAATTGAAGAAATTACTTAGGAACATCCACTTAGCATTCATTGTCAGAGGACTAGAGTGAGGGTAAACTAGAGGCAGGAAGATCAGCTAGGACAGTATTTCAGTTAACCCAGGATATAGTGCTTGCCATAATGGAGTAAGAAGGGAGAAGTGATCTGAAGGAAAGTAATCTGAAGACTTAGTTTATTGGTTGGCAGGAACTTAAAGAAGAACCTAAAGGAGAAGACTCTTGAGAGTCCCTTGGACTGCAAGGAGATCCAACCAGTCCACCCTAAAGGAGATCAGTCCTGGGTGTTCATTGGAAGGACTGATGCTGAGGCTGAAACTCCAATACTTTGGCCACCTGATGTGAAGAGCTGACTCATTTGAAAAGACTCTGATGCTGGGAAAGATTGAGGGCAGGAGGAGAAGGGGACGACAGAGGATGAGATGGTTGGATGACATCACCAACTTGATGGACATGGGTTTGGGTGGACTCCAGGAGTTGGTAATGGACAGGGAGGCCTGGCGTGCTGTGGCTCATGGGGTCGCAAAGAATCGGACGCAACTGAGCTACTGAACTGAACTGAACTGAAAGAAGAAAAGGTCAAAGATGACTGCAGTTTCACTACCTGAATTGCTTTGATATTTGCTCTAAGATCTGATCTTGAGGAAGGAGAATAGGGAATCAAAAGGAGAAAAGAAAGCCTTTAAGACATTAAGGCAAACAATTTTTTTGTCACCTAGTACAATCAAAAACATTTCCTTCATTTTAATTCAACAGTTACGCTGACACTGTGAGCTTGTTAAACTGGTAGATCGAATGAAGTATAATGCAGTCCTCTACCCTACCATTGCTAGAGTGCCCTACCGTTGCTAGATTGAAGTTCCTTATCTCCCCCCTACCCCCTTGGGCTGTAATCTAATCTCAGTATACCGTTTTAGTCATCCTGGTGCCTCAGCACTTAATACAAGTAATGTTTGTTAAACTGACCTGTCTCAGCTCTTCGGGAGTACCCAATCCCATGAAGTGTGAGTGGGACAGAGGTGAGGTTAGGACCAGATTTTGAGGACTTTATCCTGCCGATAGACCATGGATGGATAAGGGATAAATGTTTTAGACTAAGCACACTGAAGGGCAGAATCTGGATTAGACAATGATTGGGGAGACTAGTGGAGAGATGTGATCTGACAGGCAACAGAGATAGAAGGACAAGATTTAAGAGCCATTTAGAACCTCTAAAAACCAGGCTGTGAAGGATGAAAAAGTATCAAAGCAACTTAGGTCTCACTCAGAAGCTAACTCAAGCTAGTATGAGTAGAAGATAACAAGTTCAGTTGTGGATATGATGAGTTTGAGGTATCTTTTAACAGATACAAAGGCAGATACCCAAAAAGTAGTTGGGATGTGGAGGGATGGTTCAGCTATGGGCTAGAAAATCACCCAGCATGAAGATAATAGGAGCCAAGGAAGTGAATAAGATCACCCCGGAAGTGAGAAGAGAGAGAGAACCATGAGGAACAGCAATATCTAAGAGACAAGCAAAAACCCCTCTAAAGACTGCAATGAAATCTGAGAAGCAGCACCCAGAGAAGAAGTGGTGTGGGTAATAAAAATAACGGGAAAATAAAATGGGAACAGTACCAAGGACCACCAGAGAATGTGGTCAAAGTAGCAAACAACACAGGCAGAAACCTGCGAAGTGACCAATGGCTCTGGCTGAAGCTCTAGCCATAGCAAGATTAGCAAAAAAATGTGCTGCAGTGGGAGGAAGGAGAGGTAGGGGGCATCTTTTATAAGTTCTTCGGGCAAGTCTCCAGGCATGATACCCCCAGAGCGACACCTAGCGGTGGCCATGCAAATGGTATGTAAGTGAGTGAGTGAAGTCACTCAGTCGTGTCCGACTCTTTGCGACCCCGTGGACTGTAGCCCGCTAGGCTCCTCTGTCCATGGGATTCTCCAGGCAAGAATACTGGAGTGGATTGCCATTTCCTTCTCCAGGGGATCTCCCCAACCCAAGGATCGAACCCGGGTCTCCTGCATTGCAGGCAGACGCTTTATCCTCTGAGCCACCAGGGAAGCCCTGCAAGTGGTATGGCTCATCTCAATGGTGCAGGAAAACATCGTGATCAAGACCTCAGCCTCCAGACTTCCCTGGCGATCCAGTGGTTAAGAATCTGCACTCCCACTGCAGAGGCATACCCGGTCAGGGATCTAAGGTCTACACATGCGACATGTACGTGTGTGTGTGTGTGTTAGTCGCTTAAGTCGTGTCCGACTCTGTGCAAGCCCATGGACTGTAGCCCTCCAGGCTCCTCTGTCCACGGGGATTCTCCAGGCAAGAATGCTGGAGTGGGTTGGCATTTCCTCCTCCAGGGGATCTTCCCCACCCAGCAATCGAACTCAGGTCTCCCGCATTGCAGGCAGATTCTTTACCATTTGAGCAACATAGTGCAGACAAAAAAAAGACCTCAACCTCTGAAGCTGATCCCTTTGAGTTCAAAATCCAGCCTACCTGGTTAAGACCGTGGGAAAGTCATTTAACCTATTTGGCCTCGGTTTCCTCATCATAAAATGGGGGGACGACAATAATACCTACCTCAGTGGGTTGGGGTGGGGATAAAACACTATGTAAATGCTGACAACACTGGCAGGCACAGAACCAACGCCCGTTAAGTATTCCCTATAATTCACACTGTGCTAACTCCTGAGGTTTCCGAAGCCCCCAAGGTGCGCCTCAAAGAGCTGATTGGTTTGCCGCAGGCGAGGCTCCAGGGTAAGACTTAGATAACTTCTAAACAGGTTTGTGGGCCCGTCCTGAGGAGTCCTGCGGGCCTCAGGGCGCAGCTTGGTGAATGAAGTCTGGGTATCTCTAGGTAGGTCCCCTGGCCAGCGCCGAGGTCCCTCAGCAGGTCTCAAGGGGACCTCGCTTCGACTATGACGGCGCCCCTGCTCTCCTTTGCTCTTTGGCTCCCCTGGAACGACGCACACGCCTCCACACCGCACCACCACAGCCACGCTGCCTCCCAACACTTGTCCGGGCACCAACTGAGGCTGCGCGGGTCTTGGAGCGCGGGCTCCACAGACCCCACGCGCGTGCGCCCTCTGCTGGCGCCAACGGTCTTCCCGGCGCGCGTGCGCACAAGCTCCAGACCGGCCCCTGGTTTGAGGGCGCGCGGAGCCGTTGACCAAGCTCTCGGCTTATCCCCATCCCATCGCGGGGCGGGGCCGCCCCAGAGTGGAGGGAAGAAGGCGGGGACGGGGGATGCCACGCCTCCTCCCTGTCCGTATTTGAAGTTCCTTGACGTCTCACCGCTGGCCAATCGCAGCCCGCCTTGTCCTGAGCGCCGGCCAATGAACGGCGCGTTTGGGTCGCTTCCGGCTCTGCGCCCAGTTCGCCTTTTCCCCACGTCTTCCCGAGGCGGGCGGGGTGCGGGGGCTGGCGTCGGCCGCGGTGACGCGCGTCGGGCCAGGAGCCAATCGGGGGCGGGATCCGCGCTGATGGACGGGGCTAGCGGCCAGTGGCGAGGCGCTAGCAGCACTTCCCGTCGGGGAGAGAGTGTAATATGGCGAAGACCTACGATTACCTGTTCAAGCTGCTGCTGATCGGGGACTCGGGGGTGGGGAAGACCTGTGTCCTGTTCCGCTTCTCCGAGGACGCCTTCAACTCCACTTTCATCTCCACCATAGGTAGCGGGGCTGGGGAGCGGCCGGGGGCGCGAGAGGCCCGGGCCGGGCGCGCCCCTGAGGAGCTGGGGCTGAGGGAGCGGCCGGGCGGGATGGACCAGGGATCTCAGAGGATCAAAGGGAGGCAGAGGGTTAAAGAGCAGTCGCCTGCATCATCGTTTGGGGGTTCCCCGGACATGGGAGGGAGTGGGGACCAGGTGCCCATTTTGCAGATGGGAAGACTGAGGCCCCAACCCTCAGCCTGCTCAGAGAGTATATGTCCTGGTTGAGGTCTTGGCCCCCGTCGTCTTGTTCGGTCTTTGCAGCAGCCCTTGAAGAAGTTTTTGGTTTCCTCGTCTTACTAATTGGAAACAGGCATGGAGAATAGGGACAGCGACAAGTGACATCTGATCTTATTACGCATTTACTGTGTGCCAGGCTCTTTATGGTGCATTATCACACTTCCGAATGCTCTGAATTAGGTGCTGTTATTAGTTCATTTCACAGATGAGGAATTTGAGGCTCACAGAGGATACTAGACTTGCCTGTGGTCACACCATCTACAGGTGGCAAGGATGGTATTTGTTCCCAGATATGTATGAAAATCCCATGGATGGAGGAGCCTGATAGGCTACAGTCCATGGGGTTGCAAAGAGTCAGACAGGACTGAGCGGCTTCACTTTCACTTTATGTCTGAACCCAGAAATTAAGGCTCAGCCATCCCAGAGAGATGTGAGCACACACCCCCAGGACAAGCACAGCTGATCCATCTCAAAGCCAGGACTCCAACCCAGACATCTCTTCTTTCCTCTGGAATATTCAGGGGTTGCATCCCTCTCCCTGACCTGTTTCCCCCGTGGATGAATTTCTTCTAGAAGGAATGGTAAGAGGGAGTCCAGAGACTTTCCCTGCCCGTGCCCAGCCTTCCATCCCACTCGAGGGTGACAGAAATGGCGATTGATAGCTGTCTGCTCTGGGACCTGTCATCTCGAGGCGGATGCCAGATAAAAGCTTCAGTGAGAAACCAAAATCAGCCGCTGCCACTGACAGCCCTGACTTCCCTATCGCTCGGCCCAGGACACTGGTTGTCACTTTGCAGAACTGCCCTTGCCTGCAGGGGCCAGCCCACATTGTGGTGGAACAGAGTTGTTGCTTCTCAGTTCTGACATCCATGAAAGTGGGGCTGACTTCTCCCCACCCCACAAAAATGACCGTTGTCCGTATGAAAGGGCTTGACCTGAAAGTAACATCCATTAAGCTGATAGCCTGTAAACTATGCAGCCTTGCTGTGGAGTGGGGAACTGGGAGAAAGATCACTAAGCCCAGGAGTTGGGGAAAAAACCTAGGAAATGGGCTTTGCTTTGCCCCTGTGTGCCTTATCTCCCTAATCCCCATAGTGCGCTGCCAATTCCATCTTTGCCTTCTTCCAGAGCTGCACTTTGCAAGACACTTAGCTGCCAAATGGAAAGAGAATGGGACTGGCAGTCATTATTCTGATGTCCAGGTGCTGTTTGCCCTTGAACGAGCACTTCACCTCTCCGAGCCCTGTTTATTCAGTTTGGGAGTGGTGTTTTCTGTTTTGGCCAGTGCCTGGATGGTGGAGGATCAGAGCTGTACAATGAACAGGGGGCTTTCTCCACTATCGGTGGCCATCTAGAGGAAGCACAGTGTCTCCTACCGTGACAGCATCCTTCCCCAGACACAGGTCCTTCTGATTTCCTCCCCTTCACTAACACCAAGGTCAAACTTTGGGGTTTTACCTTTGCACCCCCACCAATCAGGAAGTGATATTCACTCCTGGTAGACTGTGGCTCGCTCTCAGTCCAGACCTCAGTTTCCCAGAGTCAGAACCTTCCTGGTGAGAATTTGGAGGTTGAGTTTTTTGTTTGGTTCTTAATTCTTGACAGGAAAACCCAGTCTAGTCTCTGAGGAGGCCAGCCTCCACTTATAGGTGAGGATGTAACTTGGGCAAGGTCATCTAAGGCAGTGGGCGTGGCACTTAAACCCAGGATCCCGCCCCCCGACCTCAGGATCCTCATTACATGTGTAGCCTTCCTGCTGGCCTCTGTTTTCTAGGAAATTTTAATTCCCTGTGACCTTGAAGGTATGGCCTCATAACTCTTAGGCCTTGTAAAGTTTACACTTCCTAATAAAACTTGGTGTGTTAGTAAAACCCAAGAGGCAGATAGAGTGGTGCTTTGGGTTCTGTTGATTGGGCAGTGCTTCTTGATTTCATACATTCCCATGTATGTGGGCTTTCCTGGTGGCTCAGAAAGTAAAGAATCTGCCTTCAATGCAGGAAACCTGGGTTTGATCCCTGGATGGGGAAGGTCCTCTGGAGAAGGGAATGGCAACCCACTCCGGTATTCTTGCCTGGAGAATCCCGTGAACACAGGAGCCTGGAGGTCGCAAAGAATTGGACACAACTGAGTAACACACACACACACATGTATAACAGGAGCAGAGGATGTTTTAGGAAGACTTTTAGAATGCTTTAAGAAGCCACTTGCATGTGGCTTAGTCCTGAAATACAGCCTAATGCATAGAGGCGATTGGCACTGGGCATGCCTCTGTATTTTCTTTATAGATTGGGGATTAAGTGGCTGTTCATTTTCTGCCCAGGTTACATTTTGCCAAAGCCTGCTCTCATAAGCTCCATCGATCATTTGTGGTGTGAACTTGGACCCGTGGCTCCTGGAGTTAGCTCTCCCCAGCCTGGCTCAAGCCCTGGCTTCTCCTTAGAGTCCCATTCATTCATTCCTTCAGGGAGGCGGATGATATACGTGTAAGTGCTTGCTAAACCACGCAGCACCACGTAGATCTATTGCTCTTCCTTTTTTTTTTACGCAGCCATCTTTTCCCCAGTGCCTGCTGCACACCAGGCATCAGGCTCAGTGTAGGAGCTGGAGGGGTGACTTGGATGGATCAGGAGGAAGCGGAACTGTTAACTAACTAGGCCTGCAGTCAAAGTTTGTGTGCAGGACTAAGTGATCAGCTTCTAGCAAATACATACTCAACCCCTGCTGCACTTGGTCACTGGAAATGCAATCATAAATAAAGAACACCTGCCCTCCTGGAGCTTATGTTCTGAAGGCCAGTACTCAGATGCAGGCTTACATTCCCTCTCGTCCACAGGACAGCTCCTAAGGCAGGCAAGGATGGAATTAGCATTCCCCTGCAGGGTTCTGGGCTTCCCAGGTGGCTCAGTGGTTGAAGAATGCACCTGCCAATGCAGGAGACGCAAGAGACCAGCTTCAGTCCCCAGATCAGGAAGATCCCCTGGAGGAGGAAATAGTAATTCGCTCCTGTATTCTTGCCTGGAGAATCCCTAAGAGGTATTCTAGCGGGCTATAGTCCGTGGGGTCGGAAAGAGTCCAACCGCAACTGAACATCTGAGCACACACACGTGAACCCTAGGTTCTAAGGGTCAAGCCAGGCCTCAGTCTCAAAGGTTGACAGGTGGAGATTAAATATATAGATATAGATATAGATATAGATTGATTGATTTGGGTGTACCAGGGCTTAATTGTGGCGTGTGAACTCTTAGTTGCTGTGTGTGGGATCTTGTTCCCTGACCAGAGATCCAGCCTGGGTCCCCTGCATTGGGAGTGCAGTCTCAGCCACAGGATACCAGGGAAGTCCCCACAGGTAGAGGTTCAGAACAAACTCCTAGGGGCAGGGACTGGACTTAGCTGTTACTCCTCCACACAGGCCATTCAGATCATCACATTTTGCTCCTAGCGTCATGGAGTGAATAAACAATGTCAGGGGTAATACATGAAGAAGATGAAGCAGGTTGGAGGGGAGAGGATGGTTAGGAAGGCTCCCCGAGGAGGTGACTGGAACAGAGACCTGAGTGAAGGGAGAGGGGAGCCAGGTGGCCATGAAATGAAAGAACATTCCAGGAGGGGAAAGAGCAAACCTAAAAGCCTTGAGGCTGAAACATGCTTGGGCGATGTGGCCAGAGAGGAGGCTGAGAGCCATGGGTTCTGAGGGGGCCAGGTTAGCGCACTTGGGCAACTGTTTTCACTTTATCTTGGGACCAAGGAGTCAGTGGGAAGCCACTGAAAGGTGTTGGGGGAAATTTTTAAACAATCTTATTATGGGAAGTTCCCTGGTGGCCTGGTGGTTAGGATCCCAGGCTTTCATTGCTGTGGCTCATTTCAGTCCCTGGTCGGGAAACTGAGATCCTGCACGTCGTATGGCATGGCCAAAAAAAAAAAAAAAAAAAAACGTTTTATTGACATATAATTCAACTCACCCATTTAAAGTGTATAAGTCAGTGGCTTCAGACCCATTTACAGAGTTGTACAGCCATCATCACAGTCAATTTGAGAACATTTTCATTATGACAGAAAGACAGCCTACACCCCTCAGCAACCAATAGTCTCCTTTCTGTCACTCTGGATTTGCCGTTTCTGGATGTTTCATGACTGGGATTATATACTATGTGACCTTTCCTGTCCGGCTTCTCTCACTCAGTGTCATATTTCCAGAGTGCATCTGCGTAGCAGCATGTGTCAGGGCTCCATTCCTTTTTATGGCTGAGTAATATTCCTCTGTGGGGACGGACTGTGTTTTGTTTATCCACTCGCGTGCTGGTGAACACTGGAAGGTTTGGAGCCGAGGTTAGCTCAGTGACATGGTTGAGTGTGTGTTTTGGAAGCTCGGGAGGGGATTGAGGGAACAGTGGTGGGAGAGCCTGGAGGGCAGTTAAGAAGGCTGAGAGGTCGCCCTGATGCTGGGGAAAGGGGCCTGGGGCCAGAGGGTGGGAGAGAAGGAGGGCAGGGTCAGGAAGGCTTCTTGGGAGGGGGTCTTTCAGCAGGTTTTGTCAGGCTAACAGGCAGGCAGGTGGGGACCACTCACAGAGAAGGACCTACACGTGTAAATGCCAGCCCTCCATCTGCATCAGGCACATCTCAGGCCCAGCGCCCTTGTGCTTGGAGGGCCAGGTACGGGTGGCGGGAAGTGGGAGGCTCTGGCACCCATTCCATGAGGCCGCCGACCAGGGAAGGGAAGAGAGCAAGGCTTCGGCACCTGAGCTGCCTGGGTTTGCCCGCCAGCCCTGCGCCTCGCCAGCTTCCTTCTGTGCAGCTCCATTCTGTCCTCTGAGCCTCAGCCTCCCCTTCTGTGAGAGGAGAAAGTTCACCAGGCACCTCCAGATTTGTTTGAGGAGTTTAGAGATCCTGCCTGCCCAAGCGCCAGCAGGTGCCCCCGAGACTGTGACTGCACAGGTTGGCAGCACCCACCGCAGATGCAGCTTGGGAGAGAGGCTAACAGTGATGTGCCTTTTTTCTTTTCTTTTCTTTCAGGAATTGACTTTAAAATTAGGACCATAGAGCTCGATGGCAAGAGAATTAAGCTACAGATATGGTAAGCATTGTGGCCTTCATCAGCCCCTCTGCCAGCAAGTGCTTTGAGCTAGAAGCCCCTGGTTCCATGCCCCGCACCACCCGACCATGGCCCTCATCTCTTTGTGCCTAGCCCAAACACTTTGGGCTTTCTTCAGAAGCCACAGGTGAAGGGACTTCCCTGGTGGTCCAGTGGTTAAGACTCTGCACTTCCACTGCACGGGGCATGGGTTCGATCCCTGATCAGACTAAGATCCCACATACCCAGAAACGTGAATGTTAGTCGCTCAGTCGTGTCTGACTCTTTGCGACCCCATGGACTACAGCCCATGAGGCTTCTCTGTCCATGGAAGTCTCCAGGCAAGAATACTGGAGTGCGTTGCCATTCCCTTCTCCAGGGGATCTTCCCTACCCAGGGTTGAACCCAGGTCTCCTGCATTGCAGGCAGATTCTTTACCATCTGAGTCACTAGGGAAGCCCCATATCCCCAGCTATATGGCCAGAAAAGGAAAGGAGGAGCCGACAGAAGCCCCAGGAACGGTGCTTTGCTGGTTGATGGGGCTTAGAGTCAGTGTCCACCCGCTCTGAGGACATAGCCACCAGACCCAGCTCACATGTGGGCACACACTGCGCCTCAGAGCAGCCTGCTCCCCTTGAGCTCTCAGAGAACCCTCGTGGCGGCAGTGAAGGCCGCCAAAATAGCAGGATACGTCTGCCCGGCCTCTCCATGAGCCCATCAGCTTGATGAAGGAGGCCTGACATCACTTCCTCTTTTCTCTCCTGGGGACACCCAGGCCTCTCTTCCTAACATGCAGACCTGAAACCCCAGAACCAAAAATGAGCTGAGGCCAGGCCCAACAGTGAGATCTGTGTCTGTTCGGCTCACCAGGGACTGACTTCCTGTGCTCCATAAAATCAGAATTTGTGAGTCCCCATCACAGATTGTGGTCTGTAGGCTACCGGCCTTGGAAAGGCTGGGCTCAGGTGGTCAGATGTAGGAGAGCCTCAGCCTGCAGCCCCGTCACTCGCAGGGGAAACACAAACCCTGAACCACACAGAGAGAGGTCACGTTGGGGAGGGTAACTCAGTCCTTCCAATCCAGGCACATGCCTGTGTGTGGGATGGGGGCTGTGAGATGGGCTGCGGAGCCCCCTCCCTGCAGCTCATCTCCCCAGCTCAAGTCTCAGATGCTGAGCGCTGCCCCATCTGCCTGGCGGGTCCCCTCAACTTCAGGGGTCTCCACCTCTGAGCCCAACTTCAGAATTGAATTCTGTTTGTGGCCTAACTGATCCTCCTGAGCTCGGGAGGCAGCCGGTCTCTAGCCGCCTCGTAAGTTACAGGCCATTCAGGTTCCTCTATTTTACAACATGTTGGCTCCCTGGCAGCCTCAGTGCCCAAGTTCAAAGGGACACTGCACCAGCAAGGAGGAGTTGTGCTTTCTTTTCCTCCCCTCCTCCTGCTTCTGCTCTTAGCAATCACAGTGGGGTTAATGACTGTCTTAAAACTCTTCTAGAACAGTCGTAAAATCATAACTGATCATAACCGCTAACGTCACCTGCTATTGGCGGCCAAAAGTCAACATGGCCCCAAATCAGGTGTGTCTGTCTGGTCCGGACATGCCGAGCCCTGAGCAGAGGGTGGTGCAGGGTCACAGGAGGAGCCCTGGGCCCAGAGACAAAAGCTGTGGTCTTGTCCTGGCTCTGCCACCGGCCATTTGTCGCCTTCAAACAGGATAATGAATACCCTCCGTGCCAGGAGCTGGCTGGGCAGGGGCATATCTGACCCAGGTGTCGCCACCGTACCCACAAGGAAGGCCTTTCCCCCGGGGTCTCCACCAAGATGGTGAGCATGGAGCTGCTTCCTGAGCTTCTCGGGGCTCCTCTAACTCAGCCTACCAAGGAGGGCTGTGTCCCCCTGCCACCTGACCAGCCCCTTCCACACACCTGGCCCCAGATTTTCAGATAATACCATCCAACCTTGGCTCTTCTGGGGCCCATAAACCCTGGGGGAAATCCCCAGGAAGACAGGGTATGGAAGAGGAGTCATTCTGCCATATCCCTGGCCAGGAGACGTCAGACAGCTGCCCTGGCCGTGGTTTCTTTCTCTAATGATGGGGGGCAGTGCCCCACAGCAGAGTAATGAATCAGGAGCTGATGGCCCATGAGAAAGCTGGCTGTCCGTCCTGGGTAAATGCCCCTCATTCTCACTGTGATGATTGTTCTGCATCACTGCTAATATCCCTTCTCCTTCTCATCGTTAGGGACACAGCTGGTCAGGAACGGTTTCGGACGATCACAACGGCCTACTACAGGGGTGCAATGGTATGTATTGGTTTGCGTGGGGTTTGAGGCTTTTTTTTTTTCAAGTCAAGTGAACATCTCGTCCTTAGACACTGATACCTGAAGTTTCTGAAGAGCCCATGGTCTGGCTTCTCAGGGGTCCTTGGTTCCAGGTTAGTTTTAGGAAAAGGCTCTGTGCCCCACCTCCACCCCCTTGTCCATGCATCCCCTTCCAGCTCCAGAGACAATGCAGGGTTCAAGGAAACCTAATTCCCCAGGAATGAAGGAAGACACAGGAAGCCGGTTCTTCCAGGTAAGGTCAGGTAAATCAGAGCTGGCATGCCCCAACGCTGAGGAGCGCTCACGTGGCCCACGTCAGTCTCTGTGGAATTTGCTACCGAAAACTTGAAGATCTTCCAGGAGCCGACTCGCTCTGGGTTGTTGTCTGTTATATCTGCTTCCTGGGCCTGAGGCGGAATGAGGCGACTGGGGACACTCACTCTTCATCCATCAGATATTTTCACCAAGCACCTTCTCTAGGCCAGGCCCAAATCAGATGCAGAGAGCAACCTGGCCTGGGCCAGGGTCCTGTCCTCAGGATCTCCAAGCAGGTCCTGCACCTGTGAGGAGTGTATACAAAGCAGGGTGCCCAGGGGCTGCGGGGAGTGGGAGGAAGGTTCACAAGACCTACTCAGCCACCTGGGTTGCTCTCTGAGCACGTTCGCCTTCCTTGGGAAGTGGTACAGAGAACAGGAGTGTCCCAGGCAGTTGTGAGCATAGATGGCCAGTTCCCCGTTTCCAGCTCCAGCTTTGCCCCATCAATCAGCTGCTTAGACCTGTTTCCTCCACTAGGCCGAAAGCTCCAGGAGGGCTGGGCTGCCTCTGGGTCCCCGGCACATGCCCGATACCTGGGACCAAACTGAGGGTGCTAGGAGCTTGGGAATTGCTGGCAGACAGCAGCAATGAATAGAAGCATTAAGTATTTAGAGCATCCCACACAGCATCTGAACATAATAGAAACTCAATCATGTGGGTTGCAACCTTAGTGCTCCTCATTAAAATTAATTTACTAATTTTCCCCTCACCTTGCTGTGCTCTGGTACAGCAGAGGTCTTGGGGCACTTGGGTCCTGGGGGAGCTTTTGCTGTGTGGCCTCAGGCAGACCCTGTCCCTCTCTGGGCTGAAATAATACCCCCACCCACCAGCCACTTACCCCATTCGCCAGACCCTTCTCTGCAGCTGGCAGGGGGCCTAGGTCTTGACCATAAATCCCTGAGTGTAGGTGCCATGATCGTCCCCATTTTACAGATGAGGAGCCTGAGGCTTGGCACCATTTCAGGCCCTGCTTAAATTCACACAGAAGATAAATGTCTGGGCCGGTAGTGAGGGGCTCTTCCCAGCCCTCGTGTCCTCAGCGAGCTCCCGAGAAGGCAGGACTGAGCCATCTGTGAGACCCTGTCCAGCCCCAAGATGACTGTGTCCTCCCAGACCTACGCTAACTCATACGGAAGCTGCCAGC
Organism: Bos indicus x Bos taurus; assembly: GCF_003369695.1. Taxonomy (NCBI): domain Eukaryota; kingdom Metazoa; phylum Chordata; class Mammalia; order Artiodactyla; family Bovidae; genus Bos; species Bos indicus x Bos taurus. Next base: position 103,579,325 of record NC_040082.1, read on the forward strand.
TGGTGTGGCCATTTGAATCTAAATCTGTTAACGTTGGCAACCCAGGCCCTCAGTCGCACCTGCCACACTTCCGGTGCCCCAGAGCCTTGTACAGCCAGGGGTGACCATAAAGGATGGGGCGGGGAGCATTGCCACCGCTGCAGCCCGTCATCACCTTTCCTTTGTCCTTGTGGCACTAGACCCGTGGGTCCGAAGTTTGGGGAGCATCGGACATCCGGTGTCCAGTTGTAAGCTTGCAGTCAGGTCTGGGGAGCTGTGCCCTAACAGGCCAGGAAGAAGCTCACTGGAGCCTTGAGGGGAGCTTCAGGGAGGCCCAGAGATAGAGTGATCCTGTGTTTTTGGTTTCCCTGGTGACTTAGCGGTAAAGATTCCACCTGCCAATGTAGGAGACGCAGGTTCGAGCCCTGGGTCGGGACGATCCCCTGGAGAAGGAAGTGGCAACCCACTTCTTACACAGAAGACTTTTACCTTCTGTAGGAATGTAAAGAGGTCTTCTTGCCTGGAAAATCCCATGGACATAGGAGCCTGGTGGGTTACAGTCCATGTGGTCGCAAAGAGTTGCACATGACTGAGCAACAACAGATGTTTTCCAGGGACTCCTGTGCCTTCCTGATAGAGTTGTATTCATTAACCACCCGCCCCCCCCAAGCCCCTACAGGTAAAAATCTGGGACCTGATTCCAAGGCGCCAACCCAGCAGTGGTGGCTGCAGAATCCTAGGCCATCAGAGGGGCCAGTCCCTGAATAAAGGGGCAGAAAGGCCTCCCAAGCCTGTGGTGTTTCTTGCCCCATGGGTAGAGGCCCCAGTGATGCTCGATTCAGTGTCCACCTGCCGGAGTCATCTTCTCACGCTCCCCTTGGCTGGAGCGTGGCGCACATCACAGCCACTAAAAGCTCCTCCAAGTCTTCCTGTCCGCAGTCTCCGTTTAGCCTCTGCAAGAGACCACTGAACGAGGGTTCCCAGGTGGCATTTTTGAGAAGTCGTGGCTGTGGCGGGCTATACGGCCACTTACATAGCCTCACAGTCACAACGGGGACTGGGAATTGCAGTGGCTTGCTTGCCCTCTCTGTGGTTTTGTCACAGCCTCGCCCTGTGGTTATCTGCCCAGGACACATGGCCCGCGTTCTTACTCTGCAAATTCAGGCGGCCTTAGAGACATCTTGGCCAGCACCAGAGCTTGTGAACAGAGGGTTTAGGCCCCTGGAGCAGGTTGTGCTTGTTTAGTTACTAAGTCGTGTCTGACTCTTTGCAACCCCATGGGCTGTAGCCCACCAGGCTCCTCAGTCCATTGGATTCTCCAGGCAGGAATACTGGAGTGGGTTGCCATTTCCTTCTCTGGGGGATATTCCTGGCCCAGGGATCAAACCCACGTCCCCTGCATTGCGTCGCAGGCAGGTTCTCTACCACTGACCCCCACCCAGGGAACCATGTAACGTGATGGAATGGAGTGGGCCTGGCCTCGGCAGGACAGCTGGGGCCATGTGCCTCGGAACCCAGGGGCTGAGCCTCACGGGGCCGGAGATCCTGTTGCAGGCTGGCTCACCACGTGCCCTGTGGGGATGTCCAGGGCGGCAGGGGGCCTGTCACAGGGTGGCCGTGAGCACTGCTGGATCCTGTGGAGGGTCCAAGGCGGTTCCTGTCATCAGCTGCATTAGAGCCGGGTTGGAATCATAAAGGTCACTTCTCTCTGTACTTCAGTTTTCTCTTTTATCAAGTAGGGTATTTGTCCTTCTTGGCGATGGCAGATTGTAGGCTCAAGCGAAGGCGGGTTCACTTTGCAGCTGTTTCAGAACCCATGGACCATCTCCCAGTTGCTCACACGTTGGTTACAGAACCACAGAGGCCTCAGCGTTGTCTGCCCCAGGGCTTAAAGCCAGCCCAGTAACGGTGGGGTTGCTGGAAGGCACATGGGCATCAGGGTTTGTCCCCCTAGGCTTAGACTCCAGTTGGGTCCTTTACTTTCTCATGTGTCCAGAGAGAGGGACCTAGCCCCCCTCCCCCCGCTCCCACTTGCAGCCTCAGGGTCCCCGTTCTCACAGTGGGGACAGTGGGGCACCCGACCCAAGCCTGTGGGTCTCAGGGAGACTCTATTACAGTGCCCAGCTCATGGTGGGCACCAGATGAGGGGTGATGCTGGGATAAACAGAGGAGGCGGCCCTGGCTGAGTCTAGGAGAAGGCTCGGCAGGGTGCGTGCAGGGTGAGTGGGTGTGGAAGAGGCCGAGCATCGCCAAGGGTGGCAAGAGGGGGGGCACAGTGGGCATCAGGACCACGGAGCACAGTCTGTAGAGCAGGGGCTGCAGGAGGCAAGGTTGGGAGGCCAGCCACTGGGACCTCGCTGGCTGCCAAGGCATGCGAGCTTGTGTTTTTCCTGCCTGCAGGGCTCCTCTGTAAGCATGAGGGTCGTAGTGTCTGGGCTTCTGAGGAAGGGTCACATTGGTGGCCAAGGAACAGGACTAGAGCCTGCGCCACCAGGGGGAGGCTGGTGCCTGAGCCCAGCAGAAGGAAGGGTCCGGGAGGGTGTCCTGTCGGGTCCCTGCTGCCCGCCTCCTGGGTCCTCCCTCCGAGAGAGCTTGCAGCTTGTCCAGAGCCTGTGTGTCTGTCTCCCCCTGCTCAGGGCATCATGCTGGTCTACGACATCACCAACGAGAAGTCCTTTGATAACATCCGGAACTGGATTCGGAACATTGAAGAGGTAAGTCTCCAGGAGCGCCCTGGTTTACCCATGAGATCCCTGAGCACAGAGGCACCTCGAAGTAACTCACTAGGAACAAAGAGGGACGGGAATCCACACAGTCGACCCCAGAAACCACCCAAGTGTGGCTTCGTCACAGAGCAGCCCCGAGAGCCCGTTCCGCCAGCCGGGCTGTCTGGTTTGGGCAGCCCCAGATCAAGGAAGAAGGATACCCAGGCCCCGTGAGCACTCTGCTTTCTAGAGAAGGAAAGGTCTCGAAGTGGCGTGACCTTTGTACCTGGAGGGTGTGGTGAGGGCATGTCAGGCCAGACTTTGAGCTGCCACGGAGCGGGCTGTGAGCTGAGAGGAGGGACCCATGCTCAGGCCGACCGTGCTGGCCCCGCAGCAGCCCGTGGGAGGAGACCTTGAGCCCCAAGGGAAGAGAACCCCAGGCCCCCCTTCCTGCCCCACTGGTCCCAAAACCAGTGTGGTCATCTTCCTGCTCTCCAAAGAGCTTGCCCTCACCCCAAAGCCTCCCCCAATGACAAACTTGTGGCTTTTGATGACTCACCGGGTGAGGCTTCCGATCTGAGAATTTCATGCACCTGTGAAGCCAGGGCTGAAGGTCCCAGCACGGTCGGCACCTGTGGACAGGTGCTCTGGGCTGAGGACCCCGTGTGTGCTGGCAGGCAGGGGCTGCAGCCTCTGGAAGCTCTCCATTCTGGCCAGTAGGCAAGAGCCTTCCAGTTAGTTGGACGTTTGGGAGCAGCAGAGGGCGTTTTTCTGAGGCCAGATCTGAGCTACAGCAAGAAGAACCTTTTCATTTTTTAAAAAAGTGTATTTACTTATTTACCTAAAGCAATAACGTTAAACCGTTCTGTGCTCGAACGAAAAAACACACACACTTTTTGAAAAAAGAACTGTATTTTTGAGAACAGAAAGGTTCTGTTTTCTTTAGTCACCTTTGACCCACTTTTTAAAGGTAAGAAACATTATCACTTCATTTATAACACCAAAATGGAGACCCAGGGTCAGAGTGGTGAAAAGCGACACTGTCAGTGGTGGCAGAGCTGAGGTTCAGACCCTCCTCTGTTTTTCTGATGTCTCTGATTTAAAGTGAGTAACCATGAAGTCAGCCCACTCTTTTTTTCCCTCCTTGAGAAACTAGATAGGCTTGATCGTGGGTCTGGATAACTTTCCATTTCCTGTACTTTAGGGACCTTTTGAAATCCTCCTGTAATAGTTTGCACGCTGGTGTATCTCTAAGGGCCTCTCATGGCCTAATCCTTCAGGAAGTGAGGCCCACTGTGGATTGTAGAGGAGAGATGGAACAAGGAACCATTGTCAGGCGTGAAGTGAAAGTGAAAGTCACTCAGTCATATCTGACTCTTTGCGACACCATGGACTGTAGCCTGCCAGGCTCTTCTGTCCATGGAATTCTCCAGGCCAGAATTCTGGAGTGAGTAGCCATTCCCTTCTCCAGGGGATCTTCCCAGCCCAGGAATTGAACCCAGGTCTCCCACTTTGCAGGTGGATTCTTTACAGTCTGAGCTATCAGGGAAGCCCAAGAACACTGGAATGGGTAGCCTATCCCTTCTCCAGCGGATCTTCCCAACCCAGGAATTGAACTGGGGTCTCCTGCTTTACATACAAATTATTTACCAGCTGAGCTACCAGGGAAGCCCTTTCAGGCATGAGTGCAGAGTTAAGGAAACACCCTTAAGGCAGAGCACCCAGGGCTGGTGACTGCCAAGGGCTAGGACCACCCCGGGCACAGCCTGTGTCTGGAGCCCAAAACAAGGGGAGCTGGAGCCAGGCAGACAGTCCTAGGACAGCAGCTGACGCCTCTAGCAGGGGAGCCAGGGAAGGAGAGAGGCAAGCAGGGGTCAGGACCTGGTCGCTTGCCTCCCATAGGAGGTCACTTGCCTCCCATAGGCCAGACACCGCCAGGAGTCCAAGGACAAGCACGGTAACCTGGTTGATGCAGCCCATAGAGAAGGCGTCCTTGGCCGCCAGAAAGCGTGCGCTTGGTCGGGGTGGCAGGCAGAACCCTGTGCTCGGCCCTGGCACTGGCTCTCAGACACGGGACAGGCCCCTCGCCCTCTCTGAGCTGCAGCCTGCCCTGTGTTTGGGGCGTGTCCAGCCGTCCGGGCCACGCCACTCTGGCCTTGGACACGGGTTGGCAGTGGGCCTACAGTCCAGTCTGCCTCACCCCTCCCCTCCCCCACCTGCCCCTCCTCCCCAGCACGCCTCTGCAGACGTCGAAAAGATGATCCTTGGGAACAAGTGCGACGTGAATGACAAGAGACAAGTTTCCAAGGAACGGGGAGAAAAGGTGGGTGTGGTGACCAGTGTGGGCCTGGCACTGCCAGATGCTGTGGGGCAGAGGGACCTCAGGGTCTAGAGTTTCCTGCACGGAGGCCAGCCCTGCCCTGCCCCAGATGGGCCCCCTGATGGGGTTGGGGGGCAGGCTTTAGAAGGGGAGAATCCCTCACCATCTTTATGAACGAAGGTGACCCACCCTCCCGGGATGCTAGGCTTCGCTAAGGCACACAGTGGAGTCGGATGTCAGTGGGCATGTGCCGTGGGAAGGGAAGGTGGGACGCACGTGCCTAGCCAGGCTTCACCTAAAGATTGAAAGCAGCGAGGGCTTCCTGGCGTGCCCTGCTGCCCCCACCCCACATCGCGTGAGTCCCCGTGAGGCCGGAGGGGCAGAGGACAGAGCCACGGTTTGAGCCAGGCCCCGCAACCCTCCTGCCAGGGACGCTCACCACTTGCTCTCCGCCGTCCCCAGCTGGAGGGCGTAGGCCCCCCTCACTGTTACCCACTTACGTGCTGTTTGGGGGTCAAAGCCCAGCGGCTGATGTTCACATGTGTGTCTCCCTCCCTCCCAGCTGGCCCTGGACTATGGAATCAAGTTCATGGAGACAAGCGCAAAGGCCAACATCAACGTGGAGAACGTGAGTCCCAGGCTCGCAGCACCAGCCCCTTTGGGCCGAGGTTCAGATAGTACCCTCCAAGGAGGCTCTGTCTCGGGGACCGGCCACAGGCTCCCGCGGCCTCTAGACTGATGACCGAGAGGTTCTCCTTGAGCAGCAGCACGTGCCAGGCCCCTTGCAAGGCCCAAGCAGTCTGGGGAAATCGCCCCCTTGTTCTGACACCAGCAGGGGCTGGTCCCAGCTGGGTACCTGGGACAGGATCTCACTGGCTCTCGGGCCACGCTCGGGGAGCAGGCGCGGTTTTGTGGGTGGGGGGACCGAGGCGCAGAGAGTGCTCCAGCGACCGGCGCCCAGCCCCGCCTCCGGGTGCGTGCTTTCATTCACAGCGCCCGCCCATCCAGAGCAGGGGCCCTGCCAAGACTTGGCCAAGGCAGGCCTTCCTCTCTGCTCCACCAGCCCTGTAGCTCCCCTGCCTTCTGCTGCATTTTACCACTTCTGAGATCTTTCCAGAATGGATCTTCCACGCCACTCCCGACCTCAGCCACCTACAAGAGGCACAGAAGGCCGTCCCCAGCTGGCCCAGCCAATGTGTGTCGCCCATGACTCAGGCCTCACCCACCTCTCTCTGTCCCTGGCCCCCTGGGCGGTGCCCTCCTCCAAGCCTTCTGTGGTCCCGTCCCCCTTCCCTTTCCCATTAGGGACAAGCCTATGCAGCCCCTCCCCCAGGAGGCCTGTGCCATCCCCCAGGCCCTTAGGCCCACCACTTTGGGGATCCCCAGCACCCCGAGACCCTCTCCACAGCAGAACTTGACCACATCAACGAGTCTTCGGTGAGACTCTGCCTCTCCCCAGACCAGGAGCCCCTCAACAGCACATGCTAAGGCTGATTCGTCCCTGTATTAGGCCTGGGGCAGGGCTGGTGCCAGAGTGGGGTTTGGAAGTGTTGCCCAGATGAGGGAAGGGAGGAAATAAATGGTCAGGAGACTGGGACCAGCAGCAGCCTAGGGCCAGGTCAGCTCGAGCCTTCACCCATCCTGGGAAGATGAACCTTTGACCCTACCTACCAGGCCTTTCAGGGCAGCAACCCAGAATGAAGCTTGTTTGGCCAGGGAGCCAGCCACTTGTCTTTATGCCCTGCCTCTGACTGTTAGAAGCAGGGCAGAGCAGGCAGACAGAGCACAGGGGTCGAGGACGAGAGCTCAAGGAGTCAATGAGCCACTGGCTGCCTTGGGACAAGTCACGTGGCCCCCTCCAAGCCTCAGTTTCCTGTCTCACCAGTCAAGGGTGATCCCACCTCCCAGGATCATTGGCTCAGGGGAAGTGGTGGTCTGGGTGAGGGGGGTATCCCTGCAGTGACAGGAGATAGATGGGGATGGACAGGTGAGCCCCATGCCTGGGTCTCTGCCCTAACACTGTTACACGCACTGGCTCCACCGTTGAGCCACACGCATTGCGTGGCAGAGGCCAGGAGCCAGCCAGCCCCCATCTGCCTCCCACCCCCAGGGTGCTAACTGTGTGCTTACTCCACAGGCATTTTACACTCTCGCCAGAGACATCAAAGCAAAAATGGATAAAAAATTGGTGAGTGGGTGTCCCTGTTGGAACGGGCCAGCATCGCCACCAGTGGTGTGATGCGTCCCTGGGCCCGGCCCTGCTTCTGAGGGCTGCACCTAGTAGGGCATCGCTAGGAAGGGGGGCGAGTTAGCAGGTGGGGTGGGGCATCCACCCTGAGCTTGCTCATCAGCTTCATGTTTTTTTCACGAATGGCATAGTTGTTTTTGTTGTTTTTAATTTATTTATTGTATCATTTATTTGGCTGCACTGGTCTTGGTTGCAGAGTTGGGGGCTGGCTTCTCTTGTTGTGGGTCACGGGCTCTAGGCTCGAGGGCTTCAGTAGTTGCAACGAGCGGGCTCGGTAGTGGTGCACGGGCTTAGTTGCTCCACAGCATGTGGCATCTTCCCAGATGGGAGATCGAAGCCGTGTCCCCTGCTTTGGCGGGCGGATTCGTATCACTGTGCCACGAGGGAAGTCTGTCATAAGCTTCATCTTTCCTCTGGCCGAGAGCTACTCAGTAGCACCCACTGCTCACTAAGCCCACCAGCTGGCTGGGGACACACGGCCCTTTCCTCCCCTCTCAGGAGCCAAGCATGCAGGAAGATGGAGGGCCTCCTGCAGAAAAACCCGCCAGGCAGGCTTAGAACCACAGTCTACCCAGTAGCAAGGCCCCCAAGCAAGGCTTGTGTCTTGACAGCTGCTGGTTTTCCATCCTGACAAGTCTGGCAAGTTGATAGGCTTTTTCCTTCCAGCCTCAGTCTGCAAATTGTGGCAACCTTCGGTGCATCCCAGGGCTCTGAGGCTTCTACGAGGTTCTGCCTGAGTCCTTCCCCATGCACCCTTTGATTCATCTCCAGCTTGTTGGTTTACCACACGAGCAGTTTCATGGTCCCAAAGCGTCACTCATGCTTTCTTGGTGGGGTCTGAATGCTGAACTGTGTTTTGGGCATGTTCAGCACCTACATGCTGTCGTGAGTCTTGCTCCAGGGCCTCTGTTTCAGGAACCATTCTTTTCCTGCCGAGTAATGCTTCCTATTGTCTGATACAAAAGCTTGAAGCACTCTCTTTATGACCCATTCTACATCTGGTCATTAATTCTAAGATGCTCTGAATTGAATTGCAGGGCACATGATCGATAGAGTAGCAGCTCTTTAGCCAAAACAGCAAACAGTCTATGTAAGCCAACGTACTTTTAGAAAAATTTTCTTACGGTTGTAATTTTCTTAGAATGCTTTTCTCTTCAATATAACGGTAAAATTTTGATTCTTAAGCATCGTTCTGACTCACTTGGGCCCACTGGGAGTTACACTGGCCATCATGACAACGCTTTATGCTTTTCTTTTTTTATTTTATTGTACGATTATTATTTTTTATTTCGGCTGTGCTGGATCTTTGTTGTGGCACGTGGGTTTTTTCTCTAATTTCAGCGCGTAGGCTTCTCTTACGAAGCGTGAGCTCTGGAGTGCACAGGCTTAGTTGTCCCATGGCATGTGGGATCTTAATTCCCTTACCAGGGATCAAACCCACGTTCCCTGCGTTGGAAGGTGGATTCTTAAGCGCTGGCCCACCAGGAACGTCCCTGCCTGTGCTTTTCATCCAGGCCTGTTGGTTGCCTCCTTCCAAGGCATAGATTATGAGATGCTGATGCTCAGTGATAATCTGTGTAATTTCTTTTTTTTTTTTAACTGAGTTGCAAATCACCAACAGTTAAACTCTGTCCAGTTCTTACTACCTTTGTTTATGTTCAGAGTGGCAGTCCCGGATCATTTCCTGTCGGTCTTTTTATTTATTAATGTAATTGACATGGGACATTGTATAAGTTGGGCATTGTTATAACATTCAACAGTTACTGTCGAATAAATTCAGATTTTACCTGAGAGCTGGAAGATGAGAAGAAATTAGCCAAAGAAACAGCACCTGTACCCTTCCAAACATGTCAGAAAAAACAGGATTTCAGATGTCGGGGCTGGCAGGGCCAGATCAGAGGCTTCAGATGCTGGGCAGCAGCACTGATGGGTTTAGAAGGGCTCGAGTTTAGGGTGCGCCTCACCTGCAGCAGGGTGGAGGGCGGACCGTGGGGAGAGGTGGGAGCCGGAGCCTTGGCACAGGGACAGGGAGGCCAGAGGGTGTGAGTGGCAGCGGGACCTGGGACGCAGCACCTCCACATCCCAAGAGGCAGAGCCTTTCGCTGCCCCTCGGCTGCCTCACTGATAGGAGATGGAAAGGAGGGAAGGATGGGTGACTGGAAAGAAGGAAATAGGGGAGAAGAGCGTGAGATGGGTGAATCAGTGGTTGGAAAGATGTTGGAGAGGGTGGATGGGTAGATGAATGAGTGATTGAAGGAATACACAGTTAGAAGGAGCGATGGATGGCTAGTAGATGAAAAGCAGATCTAAGGGGGTTTGAAATTTGAGTTGTCAGTTGGAGGGGACAGCTGGAAGGATTGATGGATGATAAAAGGGGATGGTTGGGATGGTTGGTTGGAAGGAGATGGATGGATGATTGGATGGAAGGGGATGGATGGAAAGAAGGAAGAGGGTATATGGATGATGGATGGGAGGGAGTGGGTGGTTGGATGGAAGGGGATGGATGGATGGTTGGATGGAAGGAAGGAAGGAGACGGGTGGACAGTTGGTTGGAAGGTGACAGATGGATACATTGGCTGGTTGATTGAGGGATGTAGAGCTCATGTTACTTGGCTGTAACCCCAGAAAACCCTTTGTGATTTCAGGAAGGCAACAGCCCCCAGGGGAGCAACCAAGGAGTCAAAATCACCCCGGACCAGCAGAAGAGGAGCAGCTTCTTCCGATGTGTTCTTCTGTGAGGAGTGCCGCCTTACTCTGAGCCTCGCTCGGCCCAGCTGACTGTGCCTGTCCTGAGTGAGCCCCTCACTCAGCCGGGGCCCTCCCCCCTCCAGCACCCCCAGCCGCACCGCGGCCACTGGGCCCACGGCCACCAGAACACAATCGAGAAATCGTTTATTTTAGCAACTGCTCTTTTTCAACTCTGGAGATGGAATGAGTGAAAAGAACTTGCTGTCTTTCCTGCGACGTCCACTGAATGGGTCCACACAGTGTAACTAGAGAGAGAGATGGAGTCGCGGCGTGGCCGTCAGCAGCAGCCCATGCGGCAGGCCACCACCTCTGGGCCTCGAGAGCCAGAGCCCCACTGGGAAGCCCGCCCACCATCCACGTCCCCCTGCGGCAGAAGCGAGGCCCCCAGAGGCTGGCGACCGCTCCCGGAGCGCTCGGCTCCACACGCTGAGCACGATGAGCCACGTCAGGCCGGGAAGCACCCGCCCTGCACATCCGACGCCCGCTGTCAGCTCTTCTCTCAGTTTCTGGACAAGTGACAGAAACCATTATCCCCGGCCCCGCCCTGTTCCCCCCATCCCATCTCATTTTAACTGTCAAACCAAAGGGAAGCACAAATTAAGGAAATCCTGAGGAAAGAAGCATGGCGTGGCCTTTCCTGTTTACAGCCAGGTTTGGTCCCCTGATCCAGCCGGGCCTTGCACTCGGCTGGTAGGTCTCTCCCGCAGCCCCCCTGAGCGCTGAGGGGTCACGTGCGTGCCTCGGGGGCCCCACTCAAGCACCGTCTCCACTCAGCCCGCCCTCCGCCAGGGCGCCCGCTCCTCCTCCTCCTCCTCCTCCTCCCCGTCGTCTCCAAATTGAACGTTCTTGCTAGAGATTTTTATTTTTCCAGATCTGTAGTGTCAGGAGGTGATTCCGTCTTTGATTTACAATGGCAGGCCCAGGTGATCTATCGGGAACACACGCACACCCTTCCCGCCCCGAGAGCTCGGGGTGGCCTGCAGGGCCTGGCTGTAGAGCAGTCTGGGTGGGTTTTCAACTGCCGTCATCGCCAACTGCTGTTTCAACAGCTCTTAAGTTCCTGGAGAGACGGCAGTCAGGACCAGGTCGCCAGGTCAGAGGGGTGTCACCAGGGAGCCTTTCTCTTTCTTTTTTGAATTAAAACCAACATACCAGCAATAGTCTGCTCTCCCCTGGAAATCTCTTTAACCTGCTCTGTTTACGTCGATAAATGCACTTACAGAAAACAAATTAAAGCTCATTTCAAAGCTAACGGATCTTTATGTCCGCATTTTCCGTGTAGGTACACGGATGTGGCCAGACTTGGGTTCACAGGATGCCTGCTATTTAAAATGCAGCCCAGGTCAGCAGGGGCCTCGGGTCTGGACGGGATCAACGTGGAGGCGGCAGGTTAACCCAAGCTGGAGGAGAAGGTAGCCTCAAGCTCTGAGGAGGTGACACAATTATAAGAAGACTGACGGGAAAATAAGCTTTCCAGCACCCCCAAACACACATACACATACAGCATAGGAAAACAGAGCGCTCACTGCCAGCATCGTGCCCTCTACTGAGCCCACTGTGTCCACATTTACCCTGCCATGCCACCAAGCTTCTCTTGGTCCTGCTGACACCTTTTTTGCCAAGCTGAGCACTCCACTGTGAGCTCCCTCCCTCACCTATCAGGAGATCCTGCTTCAGACCCCGCTCTCAACCAGGGCTGAGCCTCAGTTCCCTCATCTGTAAAGTGGACAGTGTCATGGTCTCCACCTTACGGGATGGCTCTGAAAAGTCCTGAGGGCACATCCCTGGCTTGCTGCTAAGGCCTCTGTCATTATCTGATTCATTACCATTAGCACTGTTAACTTGTCTCCCAAGAGCAAAGCTCACCTCTTGTTTTACATCTTGTCTAACAGGGACAGGTCATCCAAGTTACCAGCTTTGAGCTGTAAAGTATTTGCTCCATTATGCCCCAAGTTTCCATCGGTTGCTCCCACCGAGGTCAGGTGGGATCCTTAAGCTCAGTCCCACCTTGTATCAGCCTCCTGCTCAGAGTCATTATTTTTCCTTGTTTCTAAAGATCTTGATGAGGCGGCAGGTAGAGAATCAGCTTCTCCACTACCATCTCCGCCCCCGTACAGAGACACACGATACCTCGGCTCTTTCTAATAACAGCTTCTGTTGTTGAGTCACCCAGTTGTGTCCGACTCTGTGACCCCATGGACTGTAGTACGCCAGGCTTCCCTGTCCTTCACCATCTCCTGGAGTTTGCTCAAACTCACGTCCACTGAGTTGGTGATGCCATCCAGCCACCTCATCTGTTCCCCTCTGCCTTCGGTCTTTCCCAGCATCAGTGTCTTTCCCAATAACAGCTCTAGTGAGATGTGATTCACACACATAGCATTCACCCAGCGCAGAGTGCAGCGTTGTGCAACCATCACCAGTTTGGGAACATTTTTATCACCTGCTACCCATTAGCAGTCACTCCCCATTCCTCAGCCCCCAGCAACCGCTGATCTGCTTTCTGTCTCTGGATTTGCCTGTCCTGAACGTTTCATATAAATAGAATCATACACTGTGTGACCTGCATCTGGCTTCTTTCGCTCAGCATAAAGTTTTGGGGATCAGTCATGCGCTTCATGCCGTTTTACAGCTGGGTAATATCCCACTGTGTGAATGGACCTCGTCTTTTCTGCGTTCACCTGCTGATGGATGTTTGGGTTGTCTCCACCTTTTGGATACTTTGCCTGTCTGCTCTGCAAGCCTGCTGAGTTTGTTCCTCTCCCAGGACATTTCCCCTGCTGTTCTCTCTCCTGCCAGCCTCTCCTGCATGTGGATTTGCATGGCATCAGTCTCCTCATGGACCATAATGAGCTCCGGCAGGACAAGAACAGAATCTCTTTGGTCTTCTTTACCAGCATCTAGCGTGGAGAAGGAAATGGCAACCCACTCCAGTGTTCTTGCCTGGAGAATCCCAGGGACTGGGGAGCCTGGTGGGCTGCCGTCTATGGGGTCACACAGAGTCAGACACGACTGAAGTGACTTAGCAGCAGCAGCAGCATGGTGCCCACAGGTCGGGCTCGCCAGTGTCTGTGGAATGAACGAGTGAATGAATTGATAGAATGGAGGCATTGGAGCACAAACGTGAGACCATGAAGCCACGTGAAGCCCAGAGTTGACACAGCCTAGTTGACAGGGCTTCCCCAGCCCTGACGTCCACAGCCCAGAGTGTCCCAGGGCTGAGACTCCCTTGTGGCCACTGCTACCAGAGAGCCACGCCACTCGGGGTCCACTGAATGTCACACCAGCTGAGGGCTCCAGCGAGGATTGCAGATCCTAGAGTAAGGGGCTGACTTAAGGGGGTGAACAGGGGTTTTAGAGCCCCCCAGCCCTACTGTCTCCGTGCTGGTCCCCTTCTGGAATGTTCCTCCGAGGGCCACGTGTCTATTCACAGGTTCAAAGACTGGTCACCAAGAGGTGGGGGTGATTCTGTTGTGACAGCCTCAGGGGAGGACTTGGCCTGTGAAAGAACACATCCCCCACGCAGTCAGCATCATCAGAGTGGCGCCCTTTATGGTGGGGCCTCAGGGAGGTGGCCTGGAGACTGAAAAACCTCATGTTTCTAGAGACTGAGCTTCATGTAAATGAGGTCCCTGATGGTCAGACTTTCTGTGATAAAGGTCTGTTGGTCGATTCTGTCCCTCCACAACAGCATTGCTCCCCTCCTCAAGGCTGGGAGCCCATCCATCGGGCCGGGGAAGGCATAGAGGATCCGAGAGGTGAAGTGGGGAGGCCAAGCTTGCCTCTCCCCCAGCCAGGAACAAAGGCATCAGCTTAAATCACAGTGAAGAGTCCCCGTGTTCCTCTTAATTGAACGCCATGCTGCATGCTGCAAGGTTGTCTCACCTTATCATCACGTGACTCAGGAGGGCTGTCCCTGTGCCCACTTCACAGATGCAGAAACTGAAAGGGAGTCTGACTCACGCAAAGCCACACAGTGGGTGAGTGAGTGAGAAACCGAGCTCCACGCGTCTCCTATTTGAGCACAGTGGACTCACGAGCTCAGGACCAGTACCCCCAACTCCCGTCACAACCCCTGGTGTGAGGGGTCAGCAGGGGGCTGGGGGCAATCCAACTGGAGCCTTCAATTGGCAGTGGGGGTTGGGGGAGGCAGCTATCTAGACCAGCTGTACCAGGGCGATAGGTCCGCAGGGAGGCCCCAGCTCAGCCGCAGCGATCTGGGCCGTTTCTGTCTGAGAAGGTCAGAGGAAGTGGTTTTGCCGGGGAGGGGTGAGGTAGCCAGCATACATGTGGGGCTAGCTGATCCGTTAGGCCAGGTTCCCACCCTCGGGGCCCACAGTGTGTGTAGGATGCCCGTCAAAATGTCTTAGTTCTGTTTTTGTTTTAATCAGAAAAAAAAAATGGGTACAATAATAATGAACATATAAAATGTATCCAGCCTGGCCTGCATTGGTCTTGATGTCAATGCAGTCATAAAGTAGAATGTTAAATGGGTGCTTTGTTTGTTTGCTTACGGAGGAAGTCGTAATGTAGCCCTGCTTATGCAGTGCGGCCTTTGCCCCTTCAGGCTCAGCCCTGCTGCCTCAGGCCCTTTGCTTCTGCTGTTCTCACCCCACCCTCACCCAGAGCATTCTTCCCATGCAACAACCCCCAAGTCAAGTTGACTCCAACCTGCCCCTCCCTAGCCCTTCCTCCAGATCAGTTTGGCCTCCTCTGGGGGTTCTTGCAACACCAGTTCCCCCTTCCTAATAGGCTGTCCACTTTAAAACGACGACATGAATCATTTCTCACTCCTCTTCGTTGCTTGCCAGGTTATCAATGCTGGGAGGGCAGGGCCTATATGCCTGTCTTGGGGTCACCTCTGTGTCTCCTGAGGATCTAGCACACAATAGGTGTTCAGTAAAGACCTGTCAAGGTCTGGGCTTCCCTGGCAGCTGGTGGATAGGAATCTGCCTGCCAGTGCAAGGGACACGGGTTCGATCCCTGGTCTGGGAAGATCCCATATGCTGAGAACCCGCTAGGCCCGAGAGCTACAACTACTGAGCCTACACACTGAAGCTGTGGAAGCCTGCGCGCCCTGGAGCCCATGCTCTGCAACAAGAAAAACAGAAATGAAGAGCAGCCCCAGCTCACCGCAACTAGAGAAAACCCACCTGCAGCAACGAAGACCCAACCAAAAAAAACCGTAAAAAAAGGAAAAAGACTTGTCAAGGTCTGGATGGAGGAAGGGTGTCCATCCGCCTGCACACAGCAGCTCAGCTGGCCTGCATATGGGGCTGAGGGTGGGGGTGGGGGCCAGTTGGCGTCCTAGTCCCCGCCCAGGGCTCACCTACTTAAGGAAACAGGAACCACTTGGGGCAGAGTGCCCCGCCCTGCTGACGTGCAGACCCTAAACCGAAACCCAAGGCTCCTGTAGTTGCGGAGGCAGAGCCAGAGTGAGGGCCTTGGGCCCCACAGGGGTCTCCCAGGTACGTGCCTATTTCTGTGCCCACCCCATGCTGGGTGAGACTGGGGCCCCAAGAGCTTCAGCCTCATCTCCACCCTTGAGGAGATAACACATGGGAACCAGGCTGGACCAGAAGGAGAGCCAGGGCTGGCGGGGTCCAGAGAGGCAGGAAGAACCTTCTGGGGGCACTGGTAGGTGACCATTGGAAAATAGAGCTGGAATTTGGAAAAGAGCATCATCCCTGACAGGGGCACAGTTGGGGCAGACACATGGAGAGGAGAGAGCGAGCTTGGTCAATGTGGAGCAGAGCAAGGATGTGGGTGATGAGGATGTGGGTGATGAGGAGGTGGGGGAGGCTCCGAGGCTGTGGTCAGGAGCTTAAAACTTAGTATGACTTCACTCATCACCCTGCACCCTCCCCTGTGCCACCCTCTCAGTGCCAGGTGATGCTGGGGACCCAGAAAAATCCAAAAGAACCTAGCCCTGGACCTGATCCCCAAGAGCCCCTAATATGGGAGAGACAGAACCAGACACAGATGTTCCACGAGGCAAGGCTAAGGCAGAGGCGGGAATGATAGGAAAGATGGAAGACAGAGATGGATGCCAGGGCTTTGTCCTGGAGAAGAGGCAAGAAAGCTGCCTGGAGGAGGGATATTCTTGCTGGGTCTTGAAGGATAAGTAAGAGTTCTCCCAGGTAGCAAAAAGAACAAGCCTGTGAATATTTCCTCATTCTGCGTCACTACTGGATTCATGAATATTCATTATATGAGTACATGCTGACCTCTGTGCTAACTGTACCTTCTCAGGCAATTACCATCATTAGCCCCAAATGGCAGATGACAATTCAGGCACAGGGAGGTTAAGTGAGATGCTCAAGATCACACAGCAGCCAAGTGGGAGAGCTGCGGTCTGAACCCAGTTTGTCTGGCTCTGATTGGGCTCAGTTGATTTATCACCCTGCTTTATTAAACATTTCTTAATAGATTTCTTTAATTTCACTCACTACAGTTTCTTTGGGTTCTTCCCCAGAGGGTGTGCTTAGCATCTGTCTTCTGGCAAGAGAAAGTCAATATTGGCTGGGTTGATAAACACACCCTCCCTGTAGAAACAGCTTGGTAACAAAGACCTTCTGAGATATTGAAAAATCAGACCAATGGGGAACGGGGGAGGGTTGAGCTCTGGTGTGGGCACAGAATTAAGGGTAAGAGTGAAGGGTCATGTGTGGACAACCAAGCAGGGCACAACCCTTTGGCTGATTCTTCACTCAATTAATACCATTTTGCGAATTGCTGCTGTTTTCTTTCTGTGTTTTCCAACTCTGTGTCATTGCCTCATGAAGTCCATTGGTACCTGAGCTTAAAACTGTTGAGAATGTGTGTGAATTAATCATGCATTTGTCAAGTTATAGATGTGCCATCTGTAGCCGCCACCCTCGGTGACAACAGTGGCGGCGGCAGCTGTTTGGGGCCACATCTCTGTAGTGTTTAATGAAACCATGGCAACATTTTACGACATCCACTGTGTACCTGCTATTTCATTCATTCACTCATTATTTTGCCATCTCCACATCCCTCCTGGGAAAGTGATAGTTACTAAATTTAACTTTTACATAAATTCGGACTTCTCTGGTGGCTCAGATGGTCAAGAAACTGCCTGCAATGCAGGAGACCTGGGTTTGATCCCTGGGTCGGGTCGCTGCAGTATTCTTGCCTGGAATACTGAATTCCATCCAATTGCTGAATTCCATCCAATTCCATAGACAGAGGAGCTACCATCCATGGAGTCGCAAAGAGTCAGACACGACTGAGTGACACAAGCTCAGTTCTTAAACTTAAATGGTGGTGGTTTAGTCGCTCAGGCGTGTCTAACTCTTTGCAACCCCATGCTCTGTAGCCCACCAGGCTCCTCTGTCCATGGGATTTTTCTCGGCAAGAATACTGGAGTGGGTTGCCATTTCCTTCTCCAGGGGATCTACCCTATCCAGGGATTGAACCCAGGTCTCCCTGCATTGCAGGTGGATTCTTTACCAACTGAGCCACCAGGGAAGCTCTAAACTTAAGTACATGTATGTATAAAAGGAGCTTTCTAATATTTGTAGTAATGGTACACATAATAAGAATAAAACGAAAAGGAAGAATCCTTGGGAGGGGGTTTTGGGGGAATGAGTCAATGAATGAATGTGCTTTAAGTGCCAACACATAGTAGGTGCTCAAGAAACAAGTTGATTTCAATCCTGTTGGCTCTGTCCAACCTGGAGGACTTCTCAAAGGAGGAGGCAGCATGAACTGCATGAATGAAGCGAAGGTGGGAAGTGGACCACACTTGACTCTCTTTCCTCCTTCCCATTGCCAGGTCAGCCCTCACCCCTGGAAGCCATGACTGAGGCCAGAAGGCTGCCCCCACCACTGCCTCCACGACTGGACTGGTTCGTGCAGACGCAGGTGGACCAGCTGACCTGTGAAGGGGTCCCTGAGTGGTTCCACGGTGCCATCTCAAGAGAGTAAGGACACCGCCACACCTTCCACCCTGCCCTTCACCTTCTTTCCTGGTCTACCCCCACCCTAGGCAGGTTTTGACTTTAGGATCCTGGGCTCAGCTGTGCTAAGTGAGTTAAGAGGGTTAAATTCTGTCTCCTCCATGGACTTACTATGCGACCTTGGGCAAGTTACTGGACCTCAGCTCTCTCTATACACGTGGCCACCAGAGCAGTCCTGCCCAGGACCTGACAGGCCCCTTCCCATCACCTCGCTCAGGCTGGGCTGCAACCTCACTGAGTCAGTGATGGTGAAATGCAGGTTCAGAATCTTTCTTTACACAGTGCCCCACAAACAGCTGCTCTCTGTCCATCAGGGTTTAGCCAGAATGCACTTTCTACATCAGACTGAGCTCCTAGGACACGAACAAATCCACCTAGTCACCCCCAGGGGCTAGCTCTAAATAAACAGCGAAAAGAACCTTTATTGCCACATTCTAAATGCAGGAAGTTGAGGAAACCTTGTGAAAGCCACAGAAAGGAGGAATTGGGCATGGTTTCTAAGTTCTGGGGTGCACAGCAGAAGTATAATATAAGCCATGCACTGTAATTTTATGTCATTTTAGTAGCTTTATTAAAAGAGGTGAAAAGAAAGAAGTGGAATTAACGTTAATCATATTTTTTTATTTAAACCAGGATATTCAACATGTAATTAGCCCTAAGTCCTTAAAATCTGGCACGTATTATATACTTTTAGTATATCTCGATTCCTACCAGCCATATTTCAAGTGCTTGGCAGCCACACGTGGCCAGTGGCCTCTGTAGTAGATGTTAGTTGCCCAGTTGTGTCCGACTCTTTGTGACCCCATGGACGGTAGTCCACCAGGTTCCTCTGTCTGTGGAATTCTCCAGGCAAGAATACTAGAGTGGGTTTCCATTTCCTTTTCCACTGTAGTAGATAGCTCATGTCCAAAATCCCCCTTCTGTCTCCTAGAAGGCTACCTCTCACTAGGTGTGAACCCAAGATAATAGTAATAATAATAGTGAGCACCTTGTGTGTTCCCACCAGCCGGCAGTTCCCATATGCAT
This sequence comes from Bos indicus x Bos taurus, assembly GCF_003369695.1. Taxonomy (NCBI): domain Eukaryota; kingdom Metazoa; phylum Chordata; class Mammalia; order Artiodactyla; family Bovidae; genus Bos; species Bos indicus x Bos taurus. Next base: position 103,598,330 of record NC_040082.1, read on the forward strand.
ACCATGTGCATTTCATCTGTCCTCCCATGGGCCCTGGGAGTTAGGGTTTACTTTCCCCTTAAGGAAGCTGAAGGTCAGAAAGGGACTGACCCTCGCCAGGGGTCACACAGCTAATGAAAAACAAATGCATTTAAAATCAAATGCGTGTGGTGGTCCCATGGCTGAGACTCCGCGCTCCCAAGGCAGGAGGCCCAGGTTCAATCTCTGGTCAGGGAATTAGATTCCACAAGCCTCAACTAAAGGGTTCGCAGGTCACAGCAAAGATGGAAGATCCCGTGTGCTGCAACTGAGACCAGCACAGCCAAATAAATAAAATATTTTAAAAAAATTTTTTAATCAAAAGCATTTGAGAGTAGCTCCTGCTTTATTACCTGTGACACCTTGATCTACCCAAAGCTGTCTTTGATTTGCCTTCCAGTTGTTGGGAAGGCAAGCAGGGGCTGTGAGAGATGGTCAAGGTCATCAGAGACTTCCTACCACCTCTGGGAGAACATCCTTGTCTCTGAATATCCCAAGGTCTGAAACAACCAAGAAAAGAAGTGATTTTAAGCTGTTTGTTCACTTAGGAAATGGAAAACCATATGCAAGTGTGATGCATGAAGCAGGACATCCTAAGCTGGTGCCGTGTGACAACCCAGAGGGAAAGGGTGGGGGGGAGGAGGGAGGAGCAGTATTCAGGATGGGGGACACATGTGTATCTATGGCCGATTCATGTTGATGTACGGCAAAAACATCACAATACTGTGAAGTAATTATCCTCCAATGGACAGAGGAGCCTGGTGGGCTACAGTCCATGGAGTCGCAAAGAGTCGGACACAACTGAGCAACTAAACCACCACAATTATCCTCCAGTTAAAATAAATACATAAAAATTTTTTTAAAAAAGAAAAGAGCAGACCGCTGTGGCTCAGGGGGTGCCACTACTGGGTGATTGTTATACCAGATGTCTGGCCAGTGTGTTTATCCATCTCTTTCCTGTATTTGCCTTCCAGGGATGCTGAAAATTTACTGGAGTCACAGCCCCTGGGATCCTTCCTCATCAGGGTCAGTCACAGTCACGTGGGCTACACACTGTCTTACAAGTAAGGCCTGGGCTAGGGGAGGCAGCAGGGGGACTCTGGGGCCTACTTGGAGGGGGCATGGGTGCTTCACACCACAGCTTCTCAGGGAGCAATCACTATGAGGGTCTGGTAGAATCTAACTGAAGAGTGGGCAGCTGCAGGTATGGCTGAAGCCAGCAGACGTGGGCTTGGTGGTAACTGAGACTGTGTGATAACAGGGATTGCATGAGACCCAAGAGTAGCTATTGCCTTTCCTCTAACTCCCTCTCCCCAGCCATTTACATGGCAACTCCCTGGACTTCCCTGGTGACTCAGTGGTAAAGAATCCGCCTGCCAATGAAAGAGATGCAAGAGACACGGATTCGATCCCTGGTCTGGGAAGATCCCATATGCCATGGAGCAGCTAAGCCCCCACAGCTATGCTCTAGAGCCCAGGAGCCGCAACTACTGAGCACCATAACTGCTGAAGCCCACGCTCTAGAGCCTGCGCTGTGCAATAAGAGAAGCCACTGCAATGAGAAGCCCGGGAACCAAAAGTAGAGAGTGGCCCCCGCTCTCCACAACTAGAGAAAAGCCTGCCCAGTATAGAAGACCCAGCACAGCCAAAAATGAAATTATTAAATAAGTTAACTTAAAAATAAATAAATAAATGGCAACTCCCTGACTTCCTTGGGGACATGTTATGGAAAACCAGGGCAGCTCAGCTCCCTAAGTTTTCAATGCCTGATCCAGCATCTCAGTTAGAGGAGTTAGTAGCACAGACTACTTTTCAAAAGGATTCCAGGCCAAAGGAATTTTTCTTTTTCCAAAGGAATTTTTTAAATGGTCCTATTACAGAGTTACCCACAGAGGGAAAAGCTCACGCCTTCAGTCACTTAGGCAGCCCAAGGCTGCCAGTTAACATGCTGTGTGGTCTTGGACAAGCTACTCACTCTTTCTGTGCCTCCTTCCAAGTCCTCACCTCTAACATCAAAATGCTAAAGTTAATTCAGAGTCTTGATGTGAGGACTAAATGAGACATAACAAGCACATGCTTGCATTCATGCTAAGTCACTCTAATTGTGTCTGACTCTTTGCAGCCCTATGGACCATAGCCTACCAGGCTCCTCTGTCCATGGAATTTTTTAGACAAGAATACTGGAGTGGGTTTCCATGCCCTCCTCTAGGAGATCTTCCTGACCCAGGGATTGAACCTATGTCTCTAATGTCTCCTGCATTGGCAGGTGGGTTCTTTACCACTAGCGCCACCTGGGAAGCTCAGTAAGCACACAGTGGCCAATCAGTAAATGCATTCATTCATTAATAATGAAACATTTTTGAGTATCTGTACCAATTTTCATTGTCATTTCTATTGATCAATTACCCTTGCCAGGCATGGAGCTAAGCTTTTACCTGCAGTAGATTTTTCCATCTTCACAAGAAGGCCTGAATAGCCTCCCATTATAAAGGGGGAAACTGAGGCACAGTACAGTCACCTGCCAAGTGTCACATGGCTAATGAGTGGAGGAGCGTACAACGGAATCTAGGCAGCGGGCTATAGACATGATGCTGCCAGCTCAAGAGCTGGGGGTGGAGTGGGGAGGAGGGGTTGGGTTGGGAACCATATGATGGAGAATGGGATAGCCTAGCTCCAACCGTATCTCCACAGAGCTCAGAACTGCTGCCACCACTTCATGGTGAAACTGTTGGATGATGGGAGCTTCACGATCCCTGGGGAAGAGAGGGTCCATGACTCTCTAGATGCTTTGGTCACCTTCTATCAGCAGCAACCGCTGCGACCACATGGGGACCTGCTGATGCAGTCCTGCCCACAGGTGAGGATTGGGACCCCCCAAGGGCCAAGCCCCCCAAACTCTTGCTCCTGCATGCCCCCTCTGCCTCTTGAGATTCCATCATTCTTGCAGTCCCTGTTCCCCTGGGGCCCCGCCCCTCCTGGTCCTTGTTCCCTGGGTCCCCAGGCTGGTTTTTTTACAGGGATTCACGTACCAGGTATAACCTTGTCTGACCTACCAGAATAGCATATTTCCTTATAAGCCTCAGTGGGTGGGGCCTAGCCCTGAGAAGCTGCTGTGGGAGGGACATATCTCCTTATAAGGATTGATGGGCGTGGCCTAGGCCCCCAGAAGCTGTTGTGGGAGGGGTGTGTCTCCTTATAAGGACTGATGAGTGTGGCCTAGGCCCTCAGAAACTGGCTGTGAGTGTAGCATAATCCTTATAAGGCCCAGAGGACAGAGCCTAGCCCTCAGTCATTGCTGTGGGAAGTTTTGTGGGTGGGACAGGACCCCAGCCCCATCCCTGTCCCCTGCCTTGGGACTGAGCTATAGGTCCCCTCTGCCTTGCAGAGGGATCCAGTAAATGTGGATTATGAAGATCTCTTCCTTTACTCCAACGCACTGGTTGAGGAAGACTCCAGCTCTGCTCTTGGCTTCAGTGAACATCAGATTCCCTCGTCTTATCCCATAGCCCCACTCAAGGAGGTATGTGACAGAAAGGTGGCATCTCCGATCTGGAAAGTGGGAGGTGGGGTGGCAGGATGCAGGGGCAGAGGTGACCCACAGCTGCCAGAGAAGAGTTTCTAGAATGAAGATTAGATCCTGCTGTTGTTCAAGTCCCTAGGTTGTGTCTAAGGTGGAGCTTGCCGATGACTTGGAGGTGGAGGGTAAGCAGGGAAGAAGGTCATCGTCATGGTTTGAATCCCCATGCCTGCATGCATGCTCAGTCACTTCAGTCATGTCTGACTCTTTGTGACCCTATGGACTGTAGCCCTCCAGGCTCCTCAGTCCATGGGATTCTCCAGGCAAGAATACTGGAGTGGCCGCCCTCTTTGTGGCCCATGAGCTAAGTGCACCTTTTGTGTTTTTGAGTGTTTGAAAGAAGTCAAAAGAAAAATAGTATTTCACGACCTGTGAAAATCAGGTGAAACCCACATTTCTGTGTCCGTATTTTGGGAACACGGACATGCTGGCTCACTGACTATAATCTCTGGCTGCTTCCCACAATAGCAGAGCTGAGTAATGAAGCACAGACTATTGGACTCGCAAAGCTGAAAACACTGGCTCTCTGAACCTTTATGGGAAAAGTCTGCTGCACGCTGGGGGAGACAGTGAAGCCCTTTACTGAGACAGGAAGGATAGGCCGTGGGATCAGGTTTGGGGGGTTCTCTTGGGATCTTTGTCTATCCCGGGGTGTCTGGGTGGGACCTGGGTCCCAGTTTCTGGGGGAGATTCAGCACTCTGGTGGGTGGGGTGGCCCCAGGTCTCATCTGTTCTCCGTTTCAGGCCTCTGCAAAGCCAGGCCCGCTCCATCGGTCAAAGGAAAGGAAGCTGTCAGCAGGGCTGAAAGGTGCATCCATGGAGGGTCCTCTCGAGGAGGCTCGTCAGAAACTCTGGAGGAATCTCAGGATGCTCCCCAAGACGGGCAGGAAGGTCCAGAAGCAGCTGAAATCCCACCTGGCGACTTTGAGCTCATCGTCAGTGACCAACGGCTCGGAAACTGGGACGGGTGACACAGCCTGGGAAAATAACGTCGACAAGGACCCCTTTGTGGCCACATCCCTCGCAAGCCCCGCACAGCCCCAAGCTCCAAGAAACAGACAGGGCCCCTCCAGGAAAACCTCAAGGTCGGTCAGCTGGAACGAGGCAGCCTCAAAGGTCAAGGACTGGCACCAGACGGTGGTGAGGGTCCTGTCCTTACAGGCGTCCAAACCAGGCCCAGTGGACTTGAGAGAACCCCAGGACTCTCTCCCTGAGGAGTACCGTCCCCCGCCACCCTTCGCCCCTGGGTACTGCTAGGTTCGCCCTGGCTCTGGGACCCTCAATGCTGGGAGCTGTTCATGCCTGGGCCTCTTGCTTTCTGCCGTAACCCACTAGCCCTCAGGGACCTGAGAAATGTAATAAAAACATTGCTTGGGTCTGGTCCTATGATTGCCAGTGGGGCAACCTGGTCATTTTAATAATAATAATGAGGACTTCCCTGATGGTCCAGTGGTTAAGACTCCACACTTCCACTGCAGGGGGCACAGGTTGATCCCTGGTTAGGGCACTAAGATCCTACCTGCCATGTGGCACAATCAAAACATAATAGTAATAATAACAATCAGTTATAGTGATGGGGCTAGGACACCTACTGTGCGCCAGGCCTCACACTAGACCCTCCACATTCATTATTTCTTTCACGCCTCTCAGCAGACCTAGGGACTTCCCGGGTGGCTCAAATGGTAAAACATCTGCCTGCAATGCAGGAGACCTAGGTTCAATCTCTGGGTCAGGAAGATCCCTTGGAGAAGGGAATGGCAGCCCACGCCAGTATTCTTGCCTGAAGAATCCCATGGACAGAAGAGCCTGACAGGAACTAACACTTTCACTTTTTTTCACCTTCTGTGTAGGTGCGCCAGGTAGGCTCATTCTGCATATTTTAAAGAAGAGGCAGGGGAATTCCCTGGCAGTCCAGTGGTTAGGATTCTGCTCTCTCACTGCCAAGGGCCCAGGTTTGATCCCTGGTCGGGGAACTAAGATCCCACAAGCCTTGAGGTGCAACCAAAAAAAAAAAAAAAATTAAATTAAATTTAGAAAATAAAGAAGAAGACAGGTTCAGAGAAGAGAAGAGGTGTGGCCAAAGTCACACACATGGCTGGGGTGTCAGCACCAGGACTTGAAGCTAGGCCTTTGAACTCTTTCTCCGCATCCCCTGCACCTGAGCACAGCTGTTCATGCCTTCCCCCTGGGTTTTTGTGCAAATGGAGGAGATGAGACTCGAGGAAAGTGCGGCACAGTAGCATTCCTGACATCAGTGGCAGCTGTAGGAGAAGCATAGGAGGCCCTTTGCTTTAAGAAGGGAGAGGCAGTCCATGGCTGTGTTTGGGAGTGGGCTCAGGAGGAAATCTTGGGTTATGGGGCTTTGGTGAGTCACTAGGCCTCTCTGGGCCTGTTTCCTCATCCAGAAAATGAGAAGAACAGTCTCCGTTTTCTCAGGATGAACCAGCAGAATGTGAATAAAACCTAGGGCTTTGGTGCACAGTTGGTGCTTAATAAATGGGGATTTGGGTTGGAGGGGGCACCCTAGAAATTATGCACAGTGGAGGTGTCTGGGAAGGTCCCTGGAGTCTGGTTTCAGTCATAAGAATGATTACTCCTTGGATGGATCAGAGCCATGGAATGGGCCCCCAAGATGACTCTAGGTGGAGCAGAGTGATGTGCTGTGCTGTGCTTAGTCGCTCACTTGTATCCAGCTCTTTGCAACCCCATGGGCTGTAGCCCGCCAGTCTCCTCTGTCCATGGGGTTTCTCCAGGCAAGAATACGAGTGGGTTGCTATGCCCTCCTCCAGGGGATTATCCCACCCCAGGGATTGAAGCTAGGTCTCCCACATTGCAGGCGGATTCCTTACTGTCTGAGCCACCAGGGAAGCCCAAGAATACTAGAGTGGGTAGCCTATCCCTTCTCCAGGGGATCTTCCTGACTCAGGAATCAAACCAGGGTCTCCTGCATTGCAGGTGGATTCTTTACCGGCTGAGCTACCAGAGAAGCCCAAGTGAAATAGTGTGTGGCTTCCCAAATCTGCAAGATGTAGAGGTTTGGGATCTGGAGTGAGGTGGGCCTGGGCTCAAGTCTGCCCCTGCAAATGACTTCAGGTGTGGCCTTGGGCAAGTCACTCCACTGTCTCTGAATGAAGTGGAGTGCTTCTCTGCCAGGGATGTCACAGGGAGTCAATGCAATGGCAGAATGGCAGGTGCTTCGTGACAATAAAGCACTGTGCCAGACTCAGTGAGTGACATTCTTGCCCAGAGGCCTCCCCTGGCAGTTCTGATGATTCAACGAGGAGGTGAAGCTTTAGTTTCCTTGAGAAATTCAGGGATTGAGGGGGGGAAAGGGGGACTTGAGTAGTCATGTTCCACCCCTGGGGATGCCCTGGGGCGGGACACAGCAGGGGCCTCATCTCCTCTGCCCACCAGGTGAGTCACTTCCAGCCCTCACAGTGGAGAGATGTCCAGAGTCAGCCCTTTCCTTGTACAAATGGGAAGATCATGGCCCACAGAGGGTGCAGCCACACAGAATCACACAGTGAGGACAGAGGTGCGATCCCAGGCTGCCTCCCTCTGATCTACCAGGTTTAGAGGGGAAACACATTGTCCAGGCAGCTGTGACTCAGTGACGTGCATTTATTCCCGGAGCCCAGGGAAAGCAGATTTCACAACAGGATGAGGGGTCACCCCGACGTCCTCTGGCCCAGCTGCTCCTCCATGGTGCCCTCAGATGCGGATGTGGAAAGTGCTGGGTGCAAAGAGGAAAGGAGTCTGTCAGCAGGCAGAGAGCAGCCTCTCTTCATCCCCCTCCCCAACACTCCCACCGCGAGTCCCCAAGGCAGGCAAGGAGCCATGGTGGTGAGGGTGAGGGGGAGATGGACCCCTTCAATAAACCCTAGGCCATGGTCTTCCTGGCCCCTACAGGGGTTGAGAGCACACATCATTTTGGATCAGAGATTACATCCTGGCTCTGCCCCAGACTCTAAGGCTACCTCTCTAGGCCTCCATTTACTTCCCTGTAAAATGAGGATAATGGCAACCTCCTAAAAAGGACTTATTACCTACCAGGTGAATGCAGCAGTCATTGCACCTGCCATAGTTTGACCTCAGGCCAAACTACAGGGAGGGAACACAGCCCCACCCATCAGCAGAAAATTGGATTAAAGAGTTACTGAGTGCGGCCCCGCCCACCAGAGCAAGACCTACTTTTCCCCATAGCCAGTCCCTCCCACCAGGAAGTTTCCACAAACCTCATCCTCATCCATCAAAGGGCAGACAGAATGAAAACCACAATTACAAGAAAACTAACCAAACTGATCACATGGATCACAGCCTTGTCCAAACTCAATGAAACTATGAGCCATGCAGTGTAGGGCCACCCAAGATAGATGGGTCATGGTGGAGAGTTTTGACAAAATGTGGTCCACTGAACAAGGGAATGGCAAACCACTTCAGCACTCTTGCCTTGAGAACCCCATGAACAGTATGAAAAGGAAAAAAGATACGACACTGAAAGATGAACTCCCCAGGTCGGTAGGTGCCCAATATGCTACTGGAGAAGAGTGGAGAAATAGCTTCAGAAGGAATGAAGAGGCTGAGCCAAAGCGGTAACAGTGCCCAGTCTGGAGGTGAAAGTAAAGTCAGATGCTGTAACGAACAATACTGGAAAGGAACATGGAATGCTAGGTCCCTGTGTGCTGTGCTGTACTTAGTCGCTCAGTCGTGGCCGATTCTTTGCGACCGTATGGACTGTAGCCCACCAGGCTTCTCTGTCCGTGGGGATTCTCCAGGCAAGAATACTGGAGTGGGTTGTCATCCCTCCTCCAGGAGATCTTCCCAACCCAGGGATCGAACCCAGGTCTCTCACACTGCAGACGGATTCTTTACCATCTGAGACACCAGGGAAGTCCATTAATCAAGACAAATTGAAAGTGGTCAAACAGGAGATGGCAAGAGTGAACACTGACATTTTAGAAATCAGTGAACTAAAATGGCTGGGAATGGGAGAATTTAATTCAGATGACCATTATATCTATCACCGTGGGCAAGAATCCCTCAAAAAAAAAAAAAAATGGAGTAGTCCTCATGGTCAACAAAACAGTCCAAAATGCAGTACTTGGGTGCAATCTCAAAAATGACAGAATGATCTCAGTTTGTTTCCAAGGCAAACCATTCAGTATCACAGTAATCCAAGCCTATGCCCCAAGTATGCCCCATTGGCACAGTGATCCAAGCCTGAAGAAGCTAAAGTTGAACAGTTCTATGAAGACATACAAGATCTTCTAGAACTAACACCAAAAAAAAAGATGTCCTTTTCATCATAGGGGACTGGAATGCAAAAGTAGGGAGTCAAGAGACACGTGGATTACAGGCAAGTTTGGCCCTGTACAAAATGAAGCAGGGCAAAGGCTAACAGAGTTTTGCCAAGAGAACGCACTGGTCATAGCAAACACCCTCTTCCAACAACACAAGAGACAACTGTACGCATGGACATCGCCAGATGGTCAATACAAAATCAGATTGATTATATTCTTTGCAGCCAAAGATGGAGAAGCTCTATACAGTCAGCAAAAACAAGACCAGGAGCTGACTGTGGCTCAGATCATAAACTGCTTATAACAAAATTCAGACTAAAATTGAAGAAAGTAGTGAAAACCACGAGGCCATTCACATATGACCTAAATCAAATCCCTTATGATTATATGGTGGAAGTGACAAATAGATTCAAGGGATTAGATCTGATAGAGTGCCTGAAACTATGGATGGAGGTTCATAACATTGTATGTGAGACAGTGATCAAAACCATCCCCAAGAAAAAGAAATGCAAAAAGGCAAAATGGCTGTCTGAGAAGGCCTTACAAATAGCTGAGAAAAGAAGAGAAGCGAAAGGCAAAGGAGAAAAGGAAAGATAAACCCATCTATATGCAGAGTTCCAAAAAAGAGCAAGGAGAGATGAGAAAGCCTTCCTAAGTGAACAATGCAAAGAAAAAGAGGAAAACAATAGAATGGGAAAGACTAGAGGTCTCTTTAAGAAAATTGGAGAAACCAAGGGAACATTTCATGCAAAGATGGGCACAATAAAGGACAGAAATGGTATGGACCTAATAGAAGCAGAAGATATTAAGAAGAGGTGGCAAGAAAACACAGAAGAACTATACAGAAAAGATCTTAGTGACCTGGATAACCACGATGGTGTGATCACTCACCTAGAGCCAGACATCCTGGAGTGCAAAGTCAAGCGGGCTTTAGGAAGCATCACTGTGAACAAAGCTACTGGAGGTGATGTATTCTAGCTGAGCTACTTTAAATCCTAAAAGAACCACACTCAATATGCCAGAAAATTTGGAAGACTCGGCAGTGGCCAAAGGACTGGAAAAGGTCAGTTTTCATTCCAATCCCAAAGAAGGGCAATGCCAAAGAATGTTCAAACTACCACACAATTGCACTCATTTCACATGCTAGCAAAGTCATGTTCAAAATTCTCCAAGCTAGGCTTCAACAGTACGTGAACTGAGAACTTCCAGAAGTACAAGATGGATTAAGAAAAGGCAGAGGAACCAGAAATCAAGTTGCCAACATTCACTGGATCATAGAAAAAGCAAGAGAATTCCAGAAAAACACCTGCTTCTGCTTCATTGGCTACTCTAAAGCCTTTGACTGTATGGATCACAACAAACTGTGGAAAATACTTAAAAAGATGGGAATACCAGACCACCTTACCTGCCTCCTGAGAAATCTGTATGCAGGTCAAGAAGAAACAGTTAGAACAAGACATGGAACAATGGACTAGTTCCAAATTGAGAAAGGAGTACATCAAGGCCGTATATTGTCACCCTGCTTATTTAAATTATGTGCAGAGTACATCATGTGAAATGCCAGGCTGGATAAGGCACAAGCTGGAATCAAGATTGCTGAGAGAAATATCAATAACCTCAGATATTCAGATGACACAACCCTTATGCCTGAAAGCTAAGAGGAACTAAAGAGCCTCTTGATGAAAATGAAAGAGGAGAGTGAAAAAGCTGGCTTAAAACTCAACATTTAAAAAACTAAGATCACGACATCTGGTCCCATCACTTCATGGCAAATAGAAGGGGAAACAATGGAAATGGTGATAGACTTTATTTTCTTGGGCTCGAAAATCACTGCAGATAGTGACTTCAGCCGTGAAATTAAAAGACACATGCCGCTTTGAAGGGAAGCTATGACAAACCTGGACAGCATATTAAAAAGCAGAGACATTGCTTTGCTGACAAAGGTCTTTATAGTCAAAGCTATGGTTTTTCTAGCAGTCTAGGATGGGACAGCTGGACCATAAAGAAGGCTGAGCCCGGAAGAATTGATGCTTTTGAACTGTGGTATTGGAGAAGACTCTTGAAGAGTCCCTTGAATACAAAGGAGATCAAACCAGTCCATCCTAAAGGAAATCAGTCCTGAATATTCATTGGAAGGACTGATGCTGAAGCTGAAGCTCCAATACTTTGGCAACCTGATGCGAAGAGCTGACTCACTGGAAAGACCCTGATGCTGGGAAAGAAGGAAGGCAGGAGGAGAAGGGGACAATAGAGGACGAGATGATTGGATGGCATCACGGGCTCAATGGATATGAGTTTGGGCAAGCTCCAGGAGATGGTGAATTACAGGGAAGCCTGGCATGCTGCAGTCCGTGGAGTTGCAGAGAGTCAGACACAACTGAGAGACTGAACAACAAAATGGGAGTAACAGCTATCCCTCCCTAACTGAACTGTAATGAGGGCTGAAAGAATGGAAAGTGTTTGTTGCTCAGTCTTTTCCAACTCTTTGCGACCCCAGGGTTGTAGCCTCCCAGGCTCCCCTGGCCATGGGATTCTCTAGGCAAGAATACTGGAGTGTGTAACCATTCCCTTCTCCAGGGTATCTTCCCCACCCAAGGATCAAACCCAGGTCTCCTGCATTGCAGGCAGATTCTTTAACATCTGAGCTTCTAGGGAAGTTGATGGCTCAGACAGTAATGAGGGCTAAAAAGAGGCAAATATACAGAGCAGGATGCACATTAGGTACTCAGTTAGTGGCAAGGGATTCATCATGGTGTCATTATTCATGTCTCAGTGGTCAGGAGACCAGCCTTGTTATCCAGGGTAGAGGAAGGAGATCCTCTGGGCATGAAAGCCACAACAGTAACAATAGCGCACAGTTATTGAGCACCTGCTGTATGCAAAGAACTGCTGTAAATTCTTTCCGTGTACTAGCTCAAGGTCAGTCAACTTTCTTCTGCCAAGGGCCAAATGATTGATATTTACAACTCTGCACAATGACTCAATGTCACCTTAAAGCTCAAAAGAAGCTGTGAACACTATGAACACAAATAGGCATGGCTGTATGCCAATAAAACCAGCAATGGACATGGAAATATGAGTTTTATATCACTTTCATGTGTTGTGGAGTATGATTTTTTTCCCCCAACCATTTAAAAATGTAAAAACCATTCCAAGCTCATGGGAGATATAAAAACATCTCCCATGTATTCCCACCCACCCCCTGTATTAACTCATTTAATCTGTGCTGGATCCCCTGGAGAAGGAAATGGCAACCCCCTCCAGTATTCTTGCTGGGAAAATCCCCTGGACTGGCAGACTACAGTCCATGGGGTCGCAAAAGAGTTGGACATGATTGAGCGACTGAACAACAATCCTCCCTAGAGTGCTGATTTTCCCTAGTGTTGCCAAGTACAGTTGTCCAGTCTGTTCACTGCAAAATGTTCAGGCAAGTAAGGACTGAAGTTCCAACCATGTTCTACTCACCCAAAGAGCTGTGTCCACCCACAAGAGGTGTCCCCAGGGTCTCTAATTAGCCCCATTCAAAAGACACAGCCTGAGGCCAGGGAGGTCAGGAAAGTTCCCCAGTGTCACAAATGAAAAAATGGAGGAAATTTCACAGTCTGTGGATCTAATCCATGAGCACTCCTCTCGTACATAGGAATGGATTGTGCAGGATGGCAAGGAATATCACCTGAGGAAGTCTGGTGCCCGAAGGATCATGTTCTGGAAGTCTTCCAGGGACAGCCGCCCGTCGTGGTCCCCATCGGCTTCATCCAGCACCTTCTCACATATCAGGCTCACCTCCTCAGTACTCAGCTCCCCCCGCGTCAGCTTAGTCACCGTCTGCTCCAGGTCCCACGCACAGATGTAGTCATCATTGTTAAAGTCTGCAAAGCAGGACAGGTGGGGACATGGGGGTGACCAGACAACAGGGACCAGGCAGGCTGGGCCAGTGGTGAACACATCTTGTCCCCATGTGACAAAGGAAGAAACTGAGGCACTGGAGGGAACCCAAGACCCTGGGCTATTAGCCAGATCTTGCTTTGGAATTGGGTAGGTAACTGCTAGGAGGTCATTCATTCACTCAAGTATTAATGAGCACTTATTATGTGTCAATCTCTGGGGGCCTAGATGGTAAAGAATCTGCCTGCAATACAGGAGACTCAAGTTCGATCCCCAGGTGGGGAAGATCTCCTGGAGAGAATGGCTACCCACTCCAGTATTCTTGCCTGGAGCATCCCATGGACAGAGGAGGCTGGCAAGCTGCAGTCCATGGGGTCGCAAAGAGTTGGACACAACTGAGAGACTAACACTACTATGTGTCAGGCGAGTGATCATTGTTTTTCATTCATTCCCTCTTTCAATAAGTATTTACTGAGTGCCTACTTTGTGCCAGGCACTGTGATAAATTTTCATTCATTCATTCAACAAGTATTTACTGAATACCTACTATGTGCCAGAGACAGATGGCAAACCAAACACTGCCACTGCTCTAGGGTCTCTTCAGAGAGAAAATCAATAAGATGTGAACAGATGAATGAACAAGAAGTTAAGCAGCACTGCTCCATGCCAGGAGAGAAATTGAATGTGGCATGGGAGTGACTAGGAGGCAGGGACTACTTTGGACGGAGATATCAAGGTAAGAAGGAACTAGGGGAAAGGTATTCCAGACAAAAAGCACAGCAGAGGCAAAGGCCCAGAGGCAGAAAGGGTTTGATGTGTTGGGGAAACAGCCAGACCAGTGTTCAGTTCAGTTCAGTTCAGTTGCTCAGTCGTGTCCAGCTCTTTGCGACCCCATGAATCGCAGCACGCCAGGCCTCCCTGTCCATCACCAACTCCCGGAGTTCACTCAAACTCACGTCCATTGAGTCAGTGATGCCATCCAGCCATCTCATCCTCTGTCATCCCCCTCTCCTCCTGCCCCCAATCCCTCCCAGCATCAGAGTCTTTTCCAGGCCAGTGTAGCTGGATGGAATTAGCAGAGGGATAGGGTGGAGGGGGAGGTACCAAGTTGGGATGAAGGACAGGGCCAGGCAGGGCCTCAGAACCCTTGGTGAGACATATATGATGGCCATGCAGTCCCTGACCCAAGACCTGGGTTCATTCCCACTTCCTCACCCTGGGGTCTGTGCACGCACCATAAATTTTAAAAGCATAGTAGGCTTTGAGGTCACGGGGAGCCATTTCACTCATCACAGAAAACATGTCCAGGAAGTTGTCCAAGGTCATATGGCCATCCCCATCCTCGGAGAAGACCTGGGCGATCCTCTGACGGAAGGGGTTGTCCTAGAGACAGGAAATCCATCCCTTACCAGGTTTTCTGGGGCTCCGTGTGGTTTCACTGTCAACCCCCACCTTCCTGGAAACCTCTGAGTACCCTTCACTAAGACTCTCTTCCTCATATGATCCCTGGAGAGGACCCCAGGCAACTCCAGTCTCTTCCTCTATGGCCTGGGTGCCAGTTAACCCCCATTCTGGCTTCAGAGGCAGTCACATGACCCCAGTGAGGCCAATCAGGGATTTCCATTCACCTGGCAATGGCGATTGCCTCTAGGATGATCATGTGACTCCAGATGGCCAATCAGAGGCTGCCTTGGGAGGGTTTCTGAACAGTTGGGGTGGAGGAACCTCATTTCTGCTTGTTGCAGAGCTGATGGGAGGAAATCTCGGGCAGTTGGTGTTTCCCTTCACTACCTCAAGAGATCAGGCTGCCTGAGACTGAAGCCTTTTCCTGGGAGAAGCTGAATTATGGAGGGGGATTCTGAAGCACAACACTTTCTGCCCCTCTTGAATGAGGCTTCTGTCCTTGTGATAAATAATCTCTATTCTCTGTCCTTTATCCCACAAGTCCCCTCCAGAGTCACAAACTAGTGTCAAACATCCTGCTGAGAAGAATCTGTCTTTAATGGCTTCTACTATGAAAAAGAAGAACTAATGTTCCTGAGTGGGCTTCCCAGGTGGCACTAGCAGTAAAGAATCTGCCTGCCAATGCTGGAGACATAAGAGATGCAGGTTCGATCCCTGGGTTGGGAAGATCCCCTGGAGGAGGACACAGCAACCCACTTCTAGTATTCTTGCCTGGAAAATCCCCATGTACAGAGCAGCCTGGTGGGCTTACCGTCCATCGGGTTGCAAAGAGATGGACATGCCTGAAGAGACTTAGCACGTACTCAGTGCAATGTTCCTGAGTACTTACCATGTCACAGGCCCTGTGCTAAGCCCTTTACCTGCATTATCTCATCTCATCTTTCCCACAACCCAGAGTTTGAATTGTGTCTCTCTCATGTCCTAGCTGTGTGATCATAAACAAGTGTCTTAACCTCTCTGAAATTCAGTTTCTTCACCTGTAAAATAGAAATAATTGCAACAGTCACCTCATAGAAATACAGCAAGGCACATCCCTTCTTTTTTATCCCATGCCTGCCCCAGGGCCCCGGGCATACCTTCAGCTCAGGCATGCTGCCAATGAGCTCATAGGGCACCTTCACGTCAGGGCAGCTGGTATAGTCGAGAGGGACAAGCTGAGGGGCCAGGTCCTGGTAGCGATAGAAGAGCCTGGTATGGGGAGGGAAACAATGAGAAGGTCTGGGTGATGAGTGAGGGTGAGCTTGTCTCTACTCTCTCACTTTCACAGATGCTCACTATACACTGAAGGATGCTGAGCCATCAGCCCTGGGCCCAACCCTCACACAGAGACATCTTTATCTCCCTAGGGACAAGGCCAAGGTAAAGAGAGGACCCCAGGGACTTCCCTGGAGGTCCAGTGATTAAGAATCCACCTGCCAATGCAGGGGCCACAGGTTTGGTCCCTGGTCTGGGAAGATCCCACATGCCATGAGGCAACTACTGAGCTCATACACCACAACCACTGAAGCCCGCACACCTTTGAGCCCATGCTCCCAAGAGAAGCCACTGCAGTGAGAAGCCCACATATCACAACCAGAGAGCAGCCCCTGCTCACCAAAACTGGAGAAACCTACACAGCAACCAAGACCCAGAGCAGCCAGAAAATTAATTCATTCATTGTTTTTAAAATGTAAAAAAGAGAGAGAGAAGACCCCAAAGCTAGGGGAAACTAGAGTGGGAAAAGTAAGCCAAGGAGAAGGAAGGACTTCCTGGAGGAGGGGGCATGGGTGCTAGGTGCTGGGCTTTGAAGCACAAATAAGAGCTCAGCAGGCAGGTGGGGTTGACAGAAAAGAGAGTGCTTAAGGCAAGGTCATCTCACATTGAGCATTCAGAGACTCTGAGTCAATCTACGATTTGCTAGACATCATCACACTGTTGGCAAGACCCTCATCCTCACACTTTCCCTCTGTCCTTCCATAATGGGGGTTGCAGTTCCCTCAAGGGGCCAGAGACACAGTCTAATATTCAGGTTTTTCAAAGGGGTAAATGGAAGGCATTTTGCAAAACAGCAAAGGCCATACACACTGCCCAGATGGTGGGGTCAGGTGTCTACTCCAATGCCCTTGCCTGGTGATACCGTACCGTCACTGGAACATGCTGAGCAGTCACCTGTACAGACCATCCTTGATGGGCCAGAGATCCTGAAGTTGTTAGGGACGTCTCAGCGGGGGATAGAAGCCTCTGGGTCATATGATGGCTAGGAACTGGAAGAGGGGTTATCTGGAACTTCACTGCTGGGTCCCTTCAGAGAATAGCCTGCGTTTGGGTTTCTGTATGGCCTCGAGTAAGTCCCTCTTCCCCTTTTCCCCTCTTTCTGCTCAGTAGGTCTGCGTGAGAAGCAAGAAGCTTGAGACACACAAAGTGTTAGCCTCAAACTCTTTGGGGCTCTACCCATCTACCCAGGGGTCTGAGGTCAGCCTCCCCTGTGTGAGCCTCAGTTTCCCCATAAGTAATCCAATCATGATGGTCAGGGTGACCCTGTGAACTGTCCTCACCCAGACAGTGGGGCTTACTGGTGGAAGTTGTGCCCATCAATAATGGATGTCCTGCACCCACGCAATTGGGACCTTGGCCCTGATCACTCTGCAGTCAAACCCCAGCCAGCTTGGGTTTCACAAGTCAAAGTTCATGGGTGGGTCCGGAATCTGGATAATGGCTCCATGGGCTGAGTGATGCTGTAGGAGGATCAGTGCTCACACCAGGAACCTGCAGTAGCCTGGGGCCACCTCTTCACCCTCTAACCTTGATGTCAACCCCACCACCCAGAGCTGGCTCTAGACTCTGCCTCCTGGGGTCCCAGCCTGTTCTCACTGGGCCTCAGGGGGAAGTTTTGATCTGCATCACCCCTGCTCACACACTCTCTATGGCTCCCTGCCACCTTCAGGAGAAAGCCCGAGCTCGTCAGCCTAGAGGTGTGGCAATAGGGCCAGATGGGACGTCTCAGCAGCCTTCCCATCTCTGCGTCATCCACCAACTGAGCACACGATTCCCCCATTAAGCATCGAGTGCAGTCAAATTGCAAAGCATATAGAAAGGGCCCAGCTCTTCTTCCCTTCCTCCTCAGACTGACCTCATGATTTCCTTTCTCGTGAAGAAGGTGCAGTCCTGTGGAGAGAGATGTTGGCTTAACCCAGACCCTGCCTGATGCGGAGGGTGCCTCCTTCCTCTCCCACAACCCATCACTGCCTGAATCCACACACAGAGCCACCCCAGGACCTCTTGCTGACTGCGCCCCCCACCCCCCCAGGATGAAGGGATGCTGTCCTCATTTCTTCAGCCAAGAAAACAACCAGGCTGCCAAACCCACCGACAGCTTGGTCCATCACCCCTACCTGATAAGCTTCCAGCTGCTCATGAGTGAAGACTGTTTGCTTGTTGCCCATTAGTGGAGACCTCTGCCTGGACTCTGGAACAGGCTCCCAAAGCCCCCCAATCTCCTCAGGGCCACACCGGTTGCCAGGCTGCTGCTCACCAGTGTCTGGGCAAATCTCCCTGCCCTGGCTGTCACCTGCCCACCCTCCTCATCACCCCCAGCCTGGGTGAGACTCAAGTTACAGCCAAGCTCTCTGGGCAACGGCCTGAGTATATGTCCACAGTCATCAGGGCAAGGAGAAGGGCTCAGGGAGGTCACAGGGCATCCCTCAGTGGGGAGACCACACTTGCCATCACCAGTGAGACTGGTGTGGGGTGTGGGGCATCTTTGAGAAATGGGCAGGGTGATGGAGAGGCTGCCGGCACACTTCAGGTCAAATTCCAGCTCTTCACCCACTGGTCTTAGGCGGGTCACCTGGCCTCTCTGAGCCTTGTTTGCAAGATGGAAATTATATTAGTACCTACTTCATAGAGTAGTAAAGAATCTGCCTGCCAAAGCAGGAGACTTGGTTTCAATCCCTGGGGTCGGAAAGATCCCCTGGAGAAGGAAATGGCACCCACTCCAGTATTCTTGTCTGGGAAATCTTACGGACAGAGGAGTCTGGTGGGCTACGATCCTTGGGGTCACAAAGAGTCGGACAGGACTTAGTGACAAAGCAACAAAAACACAGAGTTGTTCTGAAGATCTGATGAGATCATTCACTCAACTTCCCCAACCAAAAGCAAAATTTTTTTGACCATTGAATGTAAGCCAATTGTAGACACATGATAGTGAACAAGCTAGATGAGGTGTGCATTGGAGATGATGATGAGAATGATGTTATGGCTTGAGAAAAGCAATCTAACGTCTAAGTTTGGGTTAAATTAACACCATAGTTCTTTATTGCAGGACTCGTCAGACCCTTTAATATGTTAATGTGCACCACGCATCCTCAAGGGGTAAATTCAGTAATTTCCCCTACGTATTGAATGAATTTCATCCCAAGAGCACGTTCTTAAGTCCAATTCATTCATTAAGTCCAACAAAGTTAGTCTAAGCACTCAACTAATACAATTGGCTTTTTGTACTGTTCATACAGTAATAATACTTTTCACACACATGGTACATACAAAGCAAACACACAAAATAAAACATTTCAAATCCTACAGTACAGTCCCTTGAAAAGTGCAGTAGTACAGTACAATAGCTGGCGTACAGGGGCTGGCATCAAATGAACAGTCAAGAAGAGGAACCGACTGGAGGAGGGAGAGGAGGGGAGATGTGGTAAAGCTGGAGGACTATCAGCAATAGGAGATGGAGGGCAAGCTGCAATTTCACTCCCGTCTGACATCGATGGCACCAATTCCGACTCCTTGCTGGAGCCAGATGCGGGTTCACATCTTTGAGTTTGTAACTTGAAGGTTCATATGTAGAGAACTTACTGGCAACGTAGCAGCTGCCAATGTTATTAAGACCCAGAATCCTCCTGGGCAGAAGGTCTGGGAGTCGGACGTTCCCAGCCTGGTATTCCCTGCCCTTCTGACTCAGGATCTAGCCTCCTTCCACTTTCCTCTCCTGCCTATCCACTTCCAGCCCCACACTCTAGACCCCCTGAACCACCCTTGAGGCTTCCCCTTCCCTCATCCCTGCTTTCCATGGCATGAACCATCACAATTCCTCCCACCAGGCTCCTCTGGCCCCTGCCTCAGCTTCCAAATATGCGAAGCCATCTTATATAATATGACTACGATCAAGCTTTAAAGAACCCCTGAGGATGATTTTTTGGGGAAAAAAAATGACAATACCAAGTACTGACAAGGATATAGAGCAACTGGAACTCTTATACATTGCTCATGGTGATGCAAAATGGTACAGCCACTCTGAAAAATGAGTTGGCAGTTTTTTAATAAAGTTAAACAGACACTTATACATGACTTAGCAATCCCACTCCTGGGCATTTGCCCAGAGGACATGAAAACCTATGTGTACACAATAACCCGCCCACAAAACAGAGACAACATTTGCCAATCACATAACTGGCAAGGGACTGGTCGCCAAGCTACATAAAGAACTGTCACAAGTCTACAAAAAAAAAAAAAGAGGAGAAGGAAATGGCAACCCACTCCAGTACTCTTGCCTGGGAAATCCCATGACAGAGGAGCCTGGCAGACTACAGTCCATGGGGTCACAAGAGTCAGACACTACTTAGAGACTACACCATCACCACCATCACAATAAAAAGGCAAATAACCCAAGTGAAAAATGGGCCAAGGTTAAGGGGAGGGAGGGATGAATAGGCGAAACGCAGGGGATTTTTAGGGCAGTGAAACTACTCTGAATGATACTATGAGTCTGCATCATTACACTTGCATCATTATACATTTGTCCAAACCCACAGAATGGACAACACCAAGAGTGAATTCTAATTTAAAACTATGGACTCTGACTGATTATGGGTCAATGTAGATTCATTAATTACAACAAATGCACCACTCTGATGGGGGGTGTTGGCAACTGGGGAGATGGTACATTAGTAGGGCAGGAGATGTAAGGGAAGTCTCTGCACCTTCCTCTCGGTTTTGCTGTGAACTTAAAACTGCTCTAAAAATGTCTATTAAAGCAAAACAAAACGGTTGAAGGATTTGAATAGACATCTCTCCAAAGAAGATATACAAATGATAAGCACATGAAAACATGCTCCACATCACTAGTCATTAGATAAGTTAAATGCAAATCAAAACCACACTCACTAGGATGGCTATAATAAAAAAAGGCACACAATAACCAGTGTCAACCAGGAGGTAGATGTATCAGAACCAGCATACACTGCTGGTGTGTGTTCATGCATGCGTGCTCAGTCACTCAGTCATATCCAACTCTTTGTGACCCTATGGACTATAGCCTGCCAGGCTCAGAAGTCCATGGGATTCTCCAGGCAAGAATATTGGAGTGGGTTGCCATGCCTTCCTCTAGGGCATCTTCCTGACCCAGGATTGAACCCACATCTTCAGTGTCTCCTGCATTGCACGTGGATTCTTTACCACTGACCCATTGGGGAAGCCCTCACACTGCTGACAAAAATGCAAAATTATGCAGCCACTTTGGGAAACAATCTGGCAGGTCTTTAAAAAGTTAAACTTAGAGTTACCATATGACCCAGCGATTTTTACTCCTAGGTGAAGAGAATTGAAAATCTATGTCCCCATAAAAACTTGTACGTGAATGTTCACTGAAGCATTATTCAAAACGGACAAAAAGTAGAAACAACACAAATGGCCATCAATCAGTGAATAGATAAAGAAACTGTGGTCTATCCATACAATGGAATATTATCCAGTCATAACAGGGTATGATTCATTGATTCATGCTACATCGTAGATGAACCTCAGAAACATTATGCTGAGTTAAAGAAGTCAGATGCAAAAGGCCACGTGTTGTATGATCCCATTTATTTGAAATGTCCAGAATAGACAAATCCACAGAGACAGAGAACAAATTCATGGTTGCCAGAGGCTGAGGGAGGGGGCATGGGGAGTGACTGTTAATGGCATAGGGCTCCTTTAAAATTTTTTATTTTATTTTTGCCTGTGCTGTGTCTCTGTTGCAAGTGGGGGCTGCTCTTTAGTTGCAGTGTGCAGGCTTCTCACTGAGGTGGCTTCTCTTGTTGCTGCTCTCAGACTCCCAAGCACAGGCTCAGTAGTTGTGGCACATGGGCTTAGCTGCCCCACGGCACGTGGGGTTCTCCCGGACCAAGGATCGAACCCGTGTTGTAGAATGTGTCAGAATCCCCTTCCTTTTTAAGACTGAATAATATTCCATGTTATGGATCTACCATGCTTTGTTCATCTATTCATCCACCCATGGAGACTTGGGGTTCTTTCATTTACCTTTTGGCTATTGTGAATAACACTGCTGTGAACACTAGTGTACACGGCAGTTATGTCCTTTGTTCTGTTGCAGGATATTGTGTTTAATCGCCATGTCTCCTTAGGCCCCTGATCAGTCTGTGGTTTGGGGTTTTGGGGAAGTTTGGTGGGTTTTTTTCATTACTTTGATAGTCTGGATCAAACTAGTCAATCCTAAAGGAAATCAACCCTGAATATTCATTGAAAGGACTGATGCTGATGCTGAAACTCCAATGTTTTGGCCACCTGATGTGATGAGCCAACTCATTGGAAAGATTGGAGACAAAATAAGAAGGGGGTGGCAGAAGATGAGGTGGTTGGATGGCATCACCAACTCAGTGGACATGAATTTGAGCAAAGTCCGGGAGATAGTGAAGGACAGAGGAGCCTGACGTGCTGCTGTCCATGGGGTTGCAAAGAGTCAGACACGACTTAGTGACTGAACAACAAAAACAGTCTTGAGGCGTACTAGTTAGGGCCTTTGTAGAATGGCCCTCATTTTGATTTGTCTGATGCTTTCTTATGATTGGACTGAATTTATGGGTTGGTGGGGGAAAGACCTCAGAGGTGATGTACCTAGCTCATTGGAACTGCACCAAACTTGGGTCTGATCCCCTGCCTGTAGTCAAGCCAATCTAATGACACCGGATTGTTCGGAAGGAAATTTCAGCGTTTATGGCAAGGTGCCCAATGCAGAGCCCAACAAGAAGCATGGGCAGCTCATATTCAAAAGACCTGAAAACCGTAATGCTTTTCAGGAAAGGGTTTTTAAAAGCAAGGTGAAAGAGCAAGTCACAGGGTGAATGGTCAGCTCTTGTATGTCCTTTTCACTGGGTGGTGGTGAGGTATCAAGGTGGCTATTTGGGGGAATCTTGATCGTCAACCTTCTGATTCCAACCAGTCTGGGGTTACCTGCTTGTGGGCAGCATACAGTTAACTTCTTCCACCTGCTGGGGTTTCAATATCTGCTGTGTGCTGTGCTTAGTCACTCAGTCATGTCTGACTCTTTGAGACCCCATGGACTGTAGCCCACGAGGCTCCTCTGTCCATGTGGATTCTCCAGGCAAGAATACTGGAGTGAGTTGCCATGCCTTCCTCCAGGGGATCTTCCCAACCCAGGGATCAAACCCAGGTCTCCCGCATCGCAGCCGTATTCTTTACCGTCTGAGCCATTAGGGAAACCAAAACAGCTCAATTAGGGCTTGGAATATCATCTATAGTTTTTGAGGAGGAACTAAAGGTCTTTTACTATGTCAATGACTAAACTATTACTATTTTGTTTGCTTAACTGTTTTCCTTTCTTTCTACATTTTCTCACTTCTCTGATTAAGTTCACTTTTCAGAACTTGGGAAAGGCCTAGGACACTAAAACTTTTCTAAGAACAAAAGGCAGAAGACAAGAGGGTCTGTCTCAGGCAAGGCTCTACAGGGTCCTGCTCAATTTCATTACCATGTCATACCAGGGATTACTTTTTTTTTAAGGTTTTTTTTTTTAATGTGGGCCTTTTTTTTTTTAAGTCTTTACTGAATTTGTTACAATATTATTTCTGTGTTGTGTTTTGGTAGTTTGGCCATGAGGTAGGTGGGACCTTAGCTCTCTGATCAGGGATCAAAACTGCACCCCTTGCAGTGGGAGGTGATGTCTTAACCACTGGGCCACCAGCGAAGTCCCACCAGGGATTACCTGAGGGCTGTGCCACGTTACCGACAACTCT
This sequence comes from Bos indicus x Bos taurus, assembly GCF_003369695.1. Taxonomy (NCBI): domain Eukaryota; kingdom Metazoa; phylum Chordata; class Mammalia; order Artiodactyla; family Bovidae; genus Bos; species Bos indicus x Bos taurus. The sequence continues at coordinate 103,621,585 of NC_040082.1, forward strand.
GTCTTGCTTGGAAGGCACTATTTCCCCTGTTTTCCCACCATACCATATGTGTTTTTCCCCCTTTCCATACCTTATTCTTTGAAAACAATGCAGATTGTCTTAAAGAAATGCTCCTTGCAAGAATCCTTGATAGCACAGGAGGAGATGTCATGTGATAAAGCAAAGACATTGACAACCTGGAAAAGTTGGAAAGTGATTTTGAAGAATATACTTTCAGGATGAAGATGTTGAGGAAGCCCTAACTGATTCATTGTATTTTCTTTGTTTGTAGACAAAGCAGCAGTACATGATGAAAATCTTGAGACCCTTTAAGAGGATATAAATTAAGGGGTGGTGGTCTAGTCATTAAGAATCTGCCTTGCAATGCAGAGGACTCAGGTCTGATCCCTGGTGGGGGAACTACGATCCCACAGGCCTCAGAGCAGCCAGGCCCATGCACCGCAGCTACTGAAACACACACGCCCTGGAGCCTGTGAGCTGCAGCTACTGGGTCAGCCTGCCACAAAGAGTCCATGCACCACACCAAAAATCCGCACAACTAAGACCCGACAAAGCCAAATAAAATACAAATGAAAAGAAATGAACTAAAAATTTTAAGCGATCAAAAGCATTGTGTCATAGTTTATTTGCCACGTTTAACCCCCTAGAACACAAATTATCAGTGAAATTAATCACCCTCAAGAGGATGAAAACTGGTTCGGAAGAGTAGGGGACAAGAAAACAAATATTTCAATAGGCCACAAAGTGGCCCTCCAAAGCTTAAACCTCCCTGACAAAATCTTAATTCATCAGTATTTAACTGTCTCTTTAAATTAAATTAAAGTGGTCTCTTTAGAAGGTAATAATGGGGAGTAAAAGTTGAGAAACACTTTCCTAAGATTTATAAAATAATGCATAGTCTTTATAAAAAGATTTATAAAAGTAATCCTCTTATTTGAGACGATGGCCTCATAGTGGGTGACAAGGGCCGAACACTCAGTATGCATGGATTACATTTGTGCCTCAGTTTCTATACCTGTTAATATAAAACTAGGATGTTAATTAAAATTAGGTTTAGGGTTAGGGTTTTATTAATGTATAATTAGGATGATCAAACCAGTCAATCCTAAAGGAAATCAGTCCTGAATATTCATTGGAAGGACTGATGCTGAAGCTGAAACTCCAATACTTTGGCCATCTGATGTGAAGAACTGACTCATTGGAAAAGACCCTGATGCTGGGAAAGATTAAAGGCAGGAGGAGAAAGGGATGACAGAGGGTGAGATGAGACGGTTGGATGGCATCACTGTTTCAATGCTCATGAGTCTGAGCAAGCTCCAACAGTTGGTTATGGACAGGGAAGCCTGGCATGCTGCAGTCCATGGGGTTGCAGAGTTGGACACAACTGAGTGACTGAATTGAACTGAGGATGATTTACATAAAAGGGTGACTGTGAGAGTAAATGAGGTTATCCATATGAATTCATGTAAGTATTACCTGTTGTTGTTGTGATCATCATTCTCATTTTATAATAGAGGGAAGAGAAATTCAAAGAAGTCAGGCCACTTGCTCCAGGGCACACAGCCTTGGAAGTGACAAAAAGGGAGCTCCTAAGCCGCTGGGTTGCCTAGGGGAGAACAGATCTTCCCACCTGAGTCTGTCCTGTCCCTCCCTGAGAAGTTGGTATTACCTGGTTGCGCTGGCATGGGAAAGCTGTTCCTTCCTTGGCAATCTCGTCAATTCCAGCTAGCCAAAGGTTGAGCCTATGGCTGGAAATTGGGCAGTCGTTTGCTGCCCCCTGCAGGTAGAATGGGAAAAGGCTGACATCTTGCCCTCTTTCGTCAGGCCCCCTCTAGATTTATGAGAGCTTGCTTCTTTTCACTTTTTCTCCCTCTCCACACTGCTAATGCCCTCCCAAAAAAGTCCCTGGCACAGTTTGGGCAACAGAAATACAAATTTAAATGCATAAACGCAGATACTCTTGGACTCAGCAATTCCACTGCTACAGATTCAGTTCAGTTCCAGTTCAGCTCAGTTGTGTCTGACTCTTTGCAATCCCACGAACTGCAGCATACCAGGCCTCCCTGTCCATCACCAACTCCTGGAGTCCACCCAAACCCATGTCCATCGAGTCGGTGATGCCATCCAGCCATCTTATCCTCTGTTGTCCCCTTCTCCGCCTGCCCTCAATCTTTCCCAGCATCAGGGTCTTTTCAAATGAGTCAGCTCTTCGCATCAGGTGGCCAAAGTATTGGAGTTTCAGCTTCAACATCAGTCCTTCCAATGAACACCCAGGACTGATCTCCTTTAGGATGGACTGGTTGGATCTCCTTGCACTCCAAGGAACTCTCAAGAGTCTTCTCCAATACCATAGTTCAAAAGCATCAATTCTTCAGCACTCAGCTTTCTTTACAGTCCAACTCTTACATCCATACACGACTACTGGAAAAACCATAGCCTTGACTAGATGGACCTTTGTTGGCAAAGTAATGTCTCTGCTTTTTAATATGCTCTCTAGGTTGGTCATGACTTTCTTTCCAAGGAGTAAGTGTCTTTTAATTTCACTGCTGCAGTCACCATCTGCAGTGATTTTGGAGCCCAAAAAAATAAAGTCTGACACTGTTTCCACTATTTCCCCATCTATTTGCCATGAAGTGATGGGACCGGATGCCATGATCTTTGTTTTTTGGATGTTGAGCTTTAAGCCAACTTTTTCACTCTCTTCTTTCACATTCATCAATAGGCTCTTTAGTTCTTCTTCACTTTCTCCCATAAGGGTTGTCTCATCTGCATATCTGAGGTTATTGATATTTCTCCCAGCAATCTTGATTTCAGCTTGTGCTTCCTCCAGCCCAGCGTTTCTCATGATGTACTCTGCATAGAAGTTAAATAAGCAGGGTAACAATATACAGCCTTGACGTACTCCTTTTCCTATTTGGAACCAGTCTGTTGTTCCATGTCCAGTTCCAACTGTTGCTTCCTGACCTCAAGAAGCAGGTCAGGTGGTCTGGTATTCCCATCTCTTTCAGAATTTTCTGCAGTTTATTGTGATCCACACAGTCAAAGGCTTTGGCATAGTCAATAAAGCAGAAAGATGTTTTTCTGGAACTTTCTTGCTTTTTCGATGATCCAGTGAATGTTGGTAATTTGATCTCTGGTTCCTCTGCCTTTTCTAAAACCAGCTTGAACATCTGGAAGTTCACGGTTCATGTATTGCTGAAGCCTGGCTTGGAGAATTTTAAGCATTACTTTACTAGTGTGTAAGATGAGTGCAATTGTGTGGTAGTTTGAGCATTCTTTGGCATTGCCTTTCTTTGGGACTGGAATGAAAACTGACCTTTTCCAGTCCTGTGGCCACTGCTGAATTTTCCAAATTTGCTGGCATATTGAAAAAATAGCAAATTTGCTGAAATTGAAGAAAGTGGGGAAAACCACTAGACCATTCAGGTATGACCTAAATCAAATCCCTTATGACTATACAGTAGAAGTGAGAAATAGATTTAAGGGACTAGATCTGACAGACAGAGTGCCTGATGAACTATGGATGGAGGTTTCTTGACATTGTGCAGGAGACAGGAATCAAGAACATCACCAAAAAAAAGAAATGCAGAAAAGCAAAATGGTTGTCTGAGGAGGCCTTACAAATAGCTGTGAAAAGAAGAGAAGTGAAAAGCAAAGGAGAAAAGGAAAGATATACCCATTTGAATGCAGAGTTCCAAAGAATAGCAAGGAGAGATAAGAAAGCCTTCCTCAGTGATCAATGCAAACAAATAGAGGAAAACAATAGAATGGGAAAGACTAGAGATCTCTTCAAGAAAATTAGAGATACCAAGGGAACATTTCATGCAAAGATGGGCTCAATAAAGGACAGAAATGGTATGGACCTAACAGAAGCAGATGATATTAAGAAGAGGTGGCAAGAATACACAGAAGAACTGTACAAAAAAGAGCTTCACGACCCAGATAATCACAATGGTGTGATCACTCACCTAGAGCTAGACATCCTGGAATGTGAAGTCAAGTGGGCCTTAGGAAGCATCACTACGAACAAAGCTAGTGGAGGTGATGGAATTCCAGTTGAGCTCTTTCAAATCCTGAAAGATGATGCTGTGAAAGTGCTGCAGTCAATATGCCAGCTACAGATTCAGGCCACTTGCAAAAGTCAGGTGAAATTTATGGGCAGGTAGATGGTCACTGGGGAGGGCGTCACTCAGCCACCAGACATGCAGCTTTGAGAAAGGTGGGGTAGAGGTGGACCTGCTTTCTTGTGAAGCGTTTCGAGATATTTTGATAAGAAAAATCAGAGACAGAAATACAAGAACATCACACAGATATATATATATATATATATATATATATATATATATATATATATGTGCCTATATAGGCATATACACACTTTTCTCTTTCCCAGGTGGCTCAGCAGTAAAGTATCTGCCTACCATGTGTGAGATGTGGGTGCCATCCCTGGTCGGGAAGTTCCCTGAGGGAAGGAAATGGCAACCCACTCCAGTATTCTTGCCTGGGAAATTCCATGGACAGAGGAGCCTGGCAGGCTACAGTTCATGGGGTCTCAAAGAATCGGACATGACTTAGTGACTATACAACAACCAACACACATTTCTGTGCTGTAAAGAATCAAAATGAACGTGTTAATCGGTTTGGAAAGAAACGGGAAGTTTCTACTCTTTTGTTTTTCTACTCTTGTTTTCCTTTTTTTTCTTTCTTTTAACCTTTTCTGTACTGCATGGTTTTCTTACATGGAGCATGCGCACGTATGTGTGTGTGTGTGTGTGTGTGTGTGTGTGTGTGTGTGTGTGTATATATTTATTTTTAATGTTAGAAAAAAATTATGGGAGATTTTAGGTTTCTTCCCTGTTTTCCTCAGTATTAAAAATTCAACAATAAAAAATTTTAACTCAATACATGAAAAGAAAAAATAAAAAAAATCCATAAAGGCAGTCATGATATTCTGATAGAGAAAAGAGTCAAAGAGAAAGCAAGCATGGAGTAAGATCCCATTTTTACTTTTTAAAATTAGAGATAACAGATTGAAATAAAGAAATTAACACAGCAACAGATTTTTTTTCCCCCTAGATGGGTTCTAACGTCTTCTTTGGGTTTTTCTGTATTTTTTTAAATTACATATTCCACAGTTAATGTTTGTGTATCTTTTGTAATCTGATAAAAAATAAATAGATAGATGCACAATACTGTGAACGTATTTAATGCTAACGATTTGTGCCAAAGAACTGATGCTTTCCAATTGTGGTGCTGGAGAACTCTTGAGAGTCCTTTGCACAGCAAGGAGATCAAACCAGTCATCCTTAAGGAAATCAACTCTGAGTATTCATTGGAAGGAATGATGCTTAAGCTGAAACTCCAATACTTTCTCCACCTGATGCGAAGAACTGACTCATTGTAAAAGACTCTGATGCAGGGAAAGATTGAAGGCAGGAGAAGAAGGGGACCACAGAGGATGAGATGGTTGGATGGCATCATAGGCTCCATGGATATGAGTCTGGGCAAGTCTGGGCACTATCCGGGAGACAGTGGCAGACAGAGAAGCCTGGAGGCCACAGTCCATGAGGTGGCAGAGTCAGACACGACCTAGTGACTGAACAACAAAACAACATACAAGTTACAATGTTCGTGAAAGGGTACAATTTAAATGGGTGCATTTTACTGTCTATAAATTGTACCCCAAATAAATCGATTTTTAAAAATATTTTAAATACCACAAAAGTATTTCACATACTATCCTCATTTACCTGAAAAACTAACGATTACTTATACGGTTTACAAAATCAGTTTATCCATTGAACCCTCAAATATGGCAGTGACAGAGAACACAATATCCAAATACGTGCAAACCACTCAAGAAAACGTTGCTGTGCTGTGCTTAGTCGCTCAGTCGTGTCCGACTCTTTGCGACCCCATGGACTGTGGCCCATCAGGCTCCTCTACCCCTCGGGATTCTCCAAGCAAGAATATTGGAGTGGGTTGCCGTGCCCTCCTCCAGTGGATCTTTCCAACCCAGGGATGGAACCCAGATGTCCCGCATTGCAGACGGATCCTTTACAGTCTGAGCCACCAGGGAAGCCCCAAGAAAACGCTGGGTTTTAGGAAATACGGCCTGTGTTCAATTGGCTTCCCGGGTCCAGGCTCCCAAGGCGGGGGAAATCGGGGTCGGGAGCCAAAGTCGGCAATATTGGCAGGAAACAGGATGCAAAGACTGAGACGAGCTTGACTCTGCCGGCCAGCCGCCCGGAACCCGGAAGTGTGGCTTAAGTCAAGATTCCAAGACCGCATGCGCGCCGCCGAGATGACCAATAAAAACGAAGGGAGGCGGGTATGGGGGAGGGGCTATCAAACCGGAAGTGTGGCGTTTTACGTCCTGAACTTTCCAGGAGGCCATGGAGGCCTACGAGCAGGTCCAAAAGGGGCCCCTGAAGCTGAAAGGCGTCGCAGAGCTCGGAGTGACTAAGCGGTAAGTCCTGAGATCCCAGGAGGCCCTGTATTCTCTTTTTTAAGCCTCTCCCTGAGACCTCCGGGTGTTGCCCTCTGATGCGCCGTTATCCACCTCTCCTACCCAACTCATCTTCTAGGAAGAAGAAAAAGAAAGACAAAGACAAGGCGAAACTCCTGGAAGCGATGGGAACGAGCAAAAAGAACGAGGAGGAGAAGCGACGCGGACTGGACAAGCGGACACCGGCCCAAGCGGCATTTGAGAAGATGCAGGAGAAGCGGGTAAGGCGGGTGGGAAGCCTCGGGATGCCCCTCATCGCGAGTCGGGGTCTCCCTGGATGGATTCAGAGGCAAGACCCGGGACGCACGGGGGAGGGAGAGCGGTCAGAGAGGACCTTAATTCCGGGGAGAAGATAGTGCGTAAGAGAGGAAGAGTTCACGGTGGGGAGGACAAGAAGGTTCTTCGGCCAGAGTGGACCACAAACGGGAGAGACAGAGACCCAGGTTTGGATTCCAACGCTGTCGCTCATTTGCCCCGTGACACTGGGTCAGTGACTCACCTCTTGGTGCCTCAGTTTCCACAAATATAAGGGTCAGGATAATGCTGTCTCCTAAGAGGGATGGAAACTTTGCATGAGGTGACGTGGATAAATGGCACTTAGTCTGGCATAAAGTCAGTGCTCAGTTGATGTTCACAGTTGATGTTAAATGAGCGTACCCGCTGCTGTAAGTCACCACAAAGTGTTTGCATGACAACTTTGGCAGCTTCAAATATGTTGTATTTTCAAGCTCTGATGAATGAATTCTCTTCATGTTAAATATTTAATAAATTCAGGTGACGGAAGGATAGGTCAGCGTGGGATAGATAAGTTCTGCCCATTATGCTTGGGGGAGGGAGTAATCAGTCTAGGTCCCCTGGTTCCCACCGGGATGTTGTTCCTCCCCCACCTCGGCAATGTTTAGAGACTTTTTGTTTAGAGACTTTTTTTTCTTTTTTTACAACTTGGGTGTGTTGAGGGGTGGGGAGGGGTGCTGCTAGTGTTTGGGACAATGTGGGCCCCCCACCCCCACCCCGCCCACGCAAAGATTGATCTAGCCCAAAATGTCATTAGTGCCCAGGCTGAGAAACACTAACCCTGACTTGGTGGTTTGGTCCAGTAATATCAGCAAAAGTTAACTCATTACTTCCAGGCCTAATTGAGTCATAGGAGAAAAAAGAGAGAGAGACAACTCACTGGCTTTGACAAGATTGCGTCCCATTCTGTCTCCACTGCTCTTGATGATGTAACTCTGGGCGAGCTGGCTCACCTCCCACACCTTAATTTCTTCATCTCTGTAATGGACTCAAGTCCCAGCCTCAAACCAGTAGGTTTGTGGTGAGGATTTAACAAGTGAATGCTAAGCTGCTTCCTTAAGATTCTAGTCAGAGGCAGGGCTGGGATTTTACTGCTGGAGTTGGGATGGCATGGGAGAGAGAGATTCATACAACTGTCAAAATGACCAATAATGGCCCCTCAGAGTAGGGCAGTCATAGTGGAAGTAATGGAAGGTATCAGGTTTGGGATAGGTTTTGAAGGAAGAATAGCCAGATAAGCTGATGGGTTGGGTGTGGGTTGGGAAAGAGGAATCAAGGATGATCAAGATTTTTGGTGGGAGAAGCTGGGTTAATGGAGGTACTGGTTTACTGAAATTGGAAGGACTATAAGTAAAGCAGGTTTCTATAAAGCGGGGGAGCAAGATCTTAGTTTTAGGGACTTCTTGGGCTTCCCAGGTGGCACTAGTGGTAAAGAATTCACTTGCCAATGCAGGAGACATGGTGCCAATGCAGGAGACATGGTACCAATACAGGAGACATAGATGCAGTCCCTGGGTCAGGAAGATCCCCTGGAGTAGGAAGCAGCACCCCACTCCAGTATTCTTTATATATATATAATTTTATTTGTTTTTGGCTGTAATGGGTCTTCATTGCTGTGAGGGCTTTTTGTCTAGTTGTGGCCAGCAGTGGCTACTCTTCCTTGTATTGTGAGGCCTTCTCATTGAAGTGGCTTCTCTTATTGCCCGACTCCAGTATTCTTGCCTGGAAAATTTCATGAGCAGAGGAGCCTGATAGGCTACAGTCCGTGGGGCAACTGAGCAACAGAGCTTGTGCATGCGCGCGCGTGCACACACACACACACACACACACTCCAATGGTTATGAATCTGTTGTCCAGTGCAAGGGACATGGGTTCCATCCATGGTCAGGGAACTAAGATCCACTTACCTTGAAGCAGCTAAGCCTGTGTGCAGCAAGGCAGCATGCATGGCAGTGAAGACCCCGAATGCTGCAACAAAGACCCAGTGCAGCCAAAAAAAGGAAAGATCTTGGTTTTAGAGGTTAAATTTGAGTGCCTGTTAAAAATTCAGGCAGAGAATTCTCATGGACATTCTTTGATACCTGAACCTGCGGTTTGGAGGAAAGGTCTGGGTAGTTGTTCTGGGACTGCATGAGATCCTTTGAGGAGGCATAATGACAGAAGAGGTCTAGGATCAAACCTCTGATGATCAGAGGGTGGGAGAGAGGAGATTGCAAGGGAGCACAAGCCAGAAGGATACCAGGAGAGAGCATGTTCTTAGGAGCTGAGTGGAGAAAGTGTTCCAGGAGGAATAAGCAGGACTTCCCTGGTGGTCCAGTGGTGAAGGATCCACAGAACTAAGATCCCACAGGCTGCAGGACAGCTACACCCAAGTGCCACAACTAGAGAGAAAGACCGAACACCACCATTAAGAGCCCACCCTCACACAGCCATAAATAAATCTGATTTACCCTGAATTCCTTAAAAAAAATTTTTTTTAATTAGAAGTGATCAACTGCACTCTGAGCCGTTGGTTGGCGTTTGTGGTGGGGAGGGAAGGAAGACTGATTTGAGTGGATCCACGTTGGGGTGGGGAAAGGCAGAGGTGCAGACAAGGATTTGAAATGAGTCTCAGGAGATTTGCTGTCAAAGGGAATGGAGAAACTCCTCCAGCTGGAGGGTAGAAGATCAAGGTGAAATTTTTGTTGTTGGAAATGAAGTACTCCTGAGGGTTTTGTTTGATGGAGGAGAGGGGCGTGGGGGAGCAGGTGCAGGCAAAGCGAGGACAGTTGGGAAATGCAGATTCTCTCATGGAAGAGTGTTGGATTGAGCACAGTGGGTGTTGTAGGCTGGACAGCTCCTAGAAGGCTCCAGCCTGGTGGAAAGGGTCAAGGCTTGGCATCTCCAGCTCCATCACCCACTCTTCACTCTGGTCCTGGTTTTTTCTTGTCTGTGAAGTGGGGTATGTGACAGCACCCGTGATAGCCTGTGAATTTGGTGCATGGAGTGGGAGGAGGGAGGGCAGAGCCCCGCCAAGTGCCTGGCATTGGTGACAGCTGGTCAGGTCAGCATGGCCTCTTGTGAGGAGACACGAACCCCACTGGACTCACAGCAGGAAGAGGCAGGGATGGACAAAGCAGAGACTTGAGAGAGAGAGGAAGTGTCAGCTAGGTGGGAGCCAGCTGGATACAGAGGGAGATGAGGAGGCAGCAAAGGAGACAGCCAGGTGGCAGTCTACAGTGTATCTCAAGCTTCCCTGGGTTGACTGGCTTTAATTGGGTGCTTCTTCTGCTGGCCTCCCTGGGAACCTGGTATACCAAGATGGCAGCTGGAGCCCAGCTGGGCTGGAACATCTGAGATAGCTTCACCATGGCATGTCTGGTACCTCAGTGCTCCTTCCAGGACATCCCTCCCCACACGTCATCTCATTCTCCAGGTCCGTCCTTTCCAGCAAGGTCATCAGACTTCGCGCATGATGACTAGCTTCTAAGAACACAAAGCAAAAGCTGCTAAGTCTTCTTATGTTTTCAGCACTGGCACTGGATTCTGTTAAGTAAACTGTGTCACAGGACCAGCCCAGAGTCAGCATGGTAGGGGACTGCACCGGGGCAGCAGTACCAGGCAGCTGGGTTCATTTGCAGGGGAGGTGGAGGAGCACCACAGTGAGTTGGCCGCAGTCACCCAGCTAGTGAGTGAGAGCCAGGTGTGGCCCCACGTCAGTCTGACTCTGCATCACGTGCTTTTAACTCATACCAGGTACCGCTGGTGTTAAGCAAGGAATGGGGGAGGGCATGGTGGTACAGGATGGATGTTCCAGCATTATGCTTGTCAAGGTGATCTGGATCATGTAGCCCCCTTGATACTGTGTACCATCACTCAGGAGGCTCAGTGGTAAAGAATCTGCCTCCAGTACAGAAGATACAGGAGACACGGGTTCGATTCCTGGGTTGGGAAGATCCCCTGGACAAGGAAATGGCAACCCACTTGGGTATTCTTGCCTGGAAAAATGCCATAGACAGAGGAGCCTGGTGGGCTATAGTCTGTGGGGTTGCAGAGAGTCGGACGCGATTGAGCACGCACACACTGTCACTTAAGCTCCTACTATGTGTCAGGTCCTTTGCCTTCCTCATTTATTATCCTTCCTCAGACCCCTTCTGAGACTTTTCTTTTTCTGCAAACTGGGAAAGCAGTCAGTTGCCCAAGGATGCAGGAAGCGCATATATAGCTCCCAGCAGGGTCTCCTTAAGTCAATGGTAGTATGTCTCCCACCACTCAGACCAAACGGCAGCTGATGAGAGTTCCTAGTGGGGCATGTTATGGCCACGCATCCCTGTTAGACCCTCCTGAGTGGAGTCAAGGGAGGGGCGAGGTGTATATCCTGAGACCTGCAGCCATACTGAGTGTGAGAGCCAGGCTGGCCCAGGCTGCACCAGGCATGTGACTCACCTCCACTTCTCTCCTCTCTTCAGCAAATGGAAAGGATCCTGAAGAAAGCATCCAAAACCCACAAGCAGAGAGTAGAGGTACGTCACGTGCTGGTGGGGGAGACTGGGCCACATAGGGGCCAGGCTGGGCCGAGAGGCTGGGAGCCTGGCAGAGGAGCATTGGCGTGCTGGCAGATCTACCCAACCTCCCCAGGGTCATTTAAGGGAAGGGCATCCAGGAGGCCTAGCAGGGTGGATTTGAGACGGGGTGGGGGTTCACTGAGAAGAGAGAGCATGGAGAAAGGGGACTGGGCACTGCTGACATGGCATTTCCCCTTGGCTTTCCCAGGACTTCAACAGACACCTGGACACGCTCACAGAGCACTATGACATTCCCAAAGTCAGCTGGACCAAGTAGCAGGCCCACCATGGGTACCGAGTGGCATCGAGGAGGGGCAGAAGGCAACGTCGCGGCTATGTTTGGGGCCTTTGGTATTTTCTAGAAACATTCTGTGCACACATCCTTGCGTCTTCTGCTGAGACAGTGCTTTGCAAAGCTGTGTGTCCTCATTCTGGAACTTGATTAAAGGAAGACTGTCCTTTTCCTCAGTTTTGATTTCTCAGTAGCACATAGAAGAGAGACCTCTTAGTTTGAAAAGTTTATCCAGAGATGAAGGTTATTTCTGGGTAAGTGCTGTGGAAAAGTGTTCTTAACCCCAAATTGCTTCTGACTCTTCAACAGCCAGCCAGCTGGCTTTGTGTGGCTAAAACTGACTCCAGAGAACAAAGAGCTGATGTCGTCGCGGCCCTGAGCATGTACATCCCTGTAGAGCCCTGCACGGGCTGCCCTTCTAAGTTCTTTCTAGCTTGGAGCTTGTGCTCTCCTAGGGCCTGGAGAAGCCACTTGGAGCTCCGTAGCCTTCAGACTGCTTCCTCAGCCACCTGGCAGTGAAGCAGGACAGCCTGGGAAACAGAACCACCACCTAAGGCACCGATGGGACATACACCTCGTCCCTTTCTGATCCTGTGGCCAGCGTGTAGCCGCTTCTCCCAGCATCCCCATTCCAGACATGGGTCTAGTGGGTGTCACCATGGCAGACATTGCCGGTCAACACAACTTTCTTTGTAAGGGAACCCAGCCAGACACAGCCTGCCATCTGACCCTCAACCCTGGGCTCCAAGCAGCCCCCTGTATTTATTCAGAGTTGGTACATGACGCGTTTGGCATTCACCAAGGCAGAGCCCCAGCACAGACAGACGTGCACACAATTGAAAGGAAGGACTCAGGTCCCCATACTGGAGAGCCAGGATCTTTGAGGGTCTCTGTGTACCCAGCAGATGAAAATCAAGTTGTATTTGCTATTGGGAGAAAGTGTGTTGACAGAGATGCCGAAAGAATAGAAAGGGAAAAAAAAACAAATATTGGGTTTGGGGACTGCCACATGTGGAATGCAGAATAAAACAAAAAAGTTATTAAGTATAAGTCTGAGTAGCTTAATTACAGGCTGTTTGACTGCCACTAGAAATGTTGCCTCTTGTATTGTCACTCACAGAGAATGTCCATACTGCAAAACCATTATCCCTCAATTTGGAAAAATTAGATGACAGGTTTTCACCTGTGCTTTGCAACCCACCTAAGGGAGGTGACGTACTGTCTCATTAGCAGTGGCTGCTTGGGGCAGATTCCCCCATTGACTGGAAAGTGCTTTCAGGCCTTTACCACCCATGAGTCAGCAGTTGGGGTCTTCAGGCATGATGTGGTGCTTTGAAAAGCATGCATTGGCAGTGGGGAAGACGGCTATTCCAGTTCTCCCTGCCCATCAGACCACTCCAAAACAGACCGAAAACAATGGGCTTTCTCATGATTCTGTGGGTTGACCAAGCTCAGCTGGGAGGTTCTGCTTCATGAGGTATGGTTTATTTCACGTAAGTTACAGTGACTTGCATGGTGCCAGAGGTCTTCCAGAATCTCTTCTTGTAACCTATTCCATGGGGCCAACACAAGTCACTGCCAAACCCTCTCTGGGCACGGACAACCAGGAGATGTGGTTTATTGAGGGCTGACAGTCTACCACAGTGGTTCTCAAAATCTATGGTAGGCTCCCCAAGGGAGCATTAAGAACCACTGATGCTGGGACTTCCCTGCTGGTTCAGTGGTTAAGAATCTGCCCTCTGGTGCAGCAGACGTGGGTTCCTTCCCTGATTGGGGGAACTAAGATCCCACATGCTTTGGGACAGCTAAGCCCAAGCGCCACAACTAGAGAAGTGTACACACCCAACAGAGCCTATACACTGCAAGAAAGACCCAGGGCAGCAAGAATCAAAAAACACACCGGTGCTTCCTGGGTGGGCTTCCATCATGGAGGTTTTTCAGAGCTCCCCTGGTGACCCCACCGTGCAGCAAAGTTTGAGAGATTCCGGTCTAGCACAATCAGTATGGTCTACAGAGGTCCGTTCATTGACTGCAGCTTCCCTGGTGGCTCAAACAGTAAAGAATCTGCCTGCAATGCAGGAGACCCAGTTTCAATCCCTGGGTCAAGAAGATCCCCGGGAGAAGGTAATAGCAACCAACTTCAGGATTCTTGCCTCGAAAATTGCATGGACAGAGGAGCCTGGCAAGCTGCAGTCCATGGGGTCGCAAAGATTCAGACGCAACTGAGCAACTATTGTCCTATACAACACTGCCAAGGATGAAATTCAGGTGTGATTCAAATTCCTCCAAATATGGAGAAAAGCAGGTTACAGGTAATTTATGTATAGCGTTTGGGGCTTCACTGGTGGCTCAGACAGTAAAGAACACCTGCAATGTGGGAGACCTGGGTTCAGTCCCTCGGTTGGGAAGATCTGGAGAAGGGATGGCAACCCACTCCAGTATTCTTGCCTGGAGAGTCCCACGAACAGAAGATTGCAAGGAGTCAGACATGACTGAGCAACTAAGCACAGCACACATACTGTGAGAGTACTTTTGGCACTTGGAAGTCTGTTTCCTCAAAAGATTTTGTCCTCCTAGCCCTGCTGACACTGTATTCCAACCATCTCATCTGCCTCCCCCGTCTCCTCCTGCCTTCATCTAAAATGCCCAGCTGCCATTGTTCAGTCGCCAGTCCTGTCCAACTCTGTGATCCCATGGACTGCAGCACACTAGGCTTCCCTATCCTTCACTATTCCCTGGAGTTGCTCAGACTCCTCTCCATGAAGTCGATAAAACCATCCAACCATCTCATCTGCCTCCCCCGTCTCCTCCTGCCTTCAACCTTTCCCAGCATCAGGGAAATGGCTGGTGATGGGAATTTTCCAGTGAATTGGCTCTTCACATCAGGTGGCCAAAGTATCGGAGCTTCAGCATCAGTCCTTCTAATGAAAATTCAGGGTTGATTTCCTTTAGGATTGACTGGTTTGATCTCCTTGCTGTCCAAGGGACTTTCAAGAGCCTTCCAGCACCGCAGTTCAAAAGCATCAAGTCTTCCAGCACCGCAGTTTGAAAGCATCAATTCTTCGGCGCTCAGCCTTCTTTATAGTTCAACTTTCACATCCATACTACTGGAAAAACCATAGCTTTGACTGTATGGACCTTTGTTGGCCCAGAGCAAGCCTGAAAAGGAAATGCTTCATAATGGAAGGTGTTACCTCTCCTGGGTGGTTTTTCTTTTTGTCTTATGCTTTTGTCATTTCCTCAGTTTTTCTTCAGTAAGATATTTGTAATTAAAAAAGAGACATGTTTTTCTAAAACACTGCAATAAATTAGGGAAGAATGAGGCCAGGTAATATAGGATTTCTTAAGACAGTTGGTGTCAAAAAGGCTCTTTGTCTTTATTGGGCAAGGATTCTTCCAGCCCAGGATTCACTTGATAATCTTTAAAGATTTGTCATCAGAATCTTGGCTGTCTGCATACCAGTGCCAAACAGAAATACTGAGACAGTCATGGAGGAGAAAGACAGACTGGCTTTATTACTTTGCCAGGCAAAGGGGGAACACAGTCTGCTAGCATCTCAAGAACTGTGTCCGCCACCCCCCCCCCACCCACCCACCCCCAGTGAGCAGGGAATATAGTCAGGCTGAGTATGTGATAAGGATCAAGGTAGTAACAGTTGTGTATTTTTTCTTCTGCAGGGTCCTAGGTGGTTCATCTTCTAATTTTGATGAGTCCCTGTCTCAGGTGGTTTTGTTGCTGCTGCTTTGATTAGCAACTCTTCTGCCCTTTGGAACTCAGAGAAGGTCATGGAGGCCAAGAGCTCTGCCTACAAGGAATGGGGGACAAAAGGACCTCCATGGCCCGGAGTCCCACAGGGCCCTGCTCAGCATCAATTCTACTTTTCTTCTCTGGATTTTCTTGTAATTACATCTCTACCCCAAGTATAGTATATATAATCACAGAGTTGCAAAAACTCTCTTTCAAAACCCCAAATGGAGGTAATGGGGAAGATAAAAAGATAAGTGAGAGGCAGGCAGCCTGGGTAAATGGTTCTGACACTGTTGGACTGGGCCCAGGGCACCGTGATGGTTCATTGGGATGAAATGCAGGCATTTCTCCAGTGTTCATAAAGCAAAAGAGATAAAATTGAGTTAGATTAATCAGGAATCACAATCTGCATTACCCACGGTAACCGCTAACTTATCACGTTTTTTTGCCTAGGTTCAGTGGGGTTTGGTGTTCAAGAGATCATTTCAGGCAGTAAACTGGCACACTTGTTCTTGACAAGTGTTAACACTGACAGGTGACAGGCACTGTTGATAAGACTCGACTTAGGGCCGTTAAGAGTTTGTCTGACCTCTTTCCAAGTAACCACCCGCTTTGTTGCTGTTGTTCAGTCCCTAAGTTATGTCCAACTCTTTGCAACCCCATGAACTGCAGCAAACCAGGCTTCCTTGTCCTTCACTGTCTGCCAGTGTTTGCTCAAACTCATGTCCATTGAGTTGGTGATGCCATCCAACCATCTTACTGCTCCCTATAAACCTACACAGCATTTTAAAAACCAGCGACATTTCTTTGCCAACAAAGGTCCGAATAGTCAAAGCTATGGTTTTTCCAGTAGTCATGTATGGATGTGAGAGGTGGACCATAAAGGCCGAAGAATTGATGCCTTTGAACTGTGGTGTTGGAGAAGACTCTTGAGAGTCCCTTGACCTGCAAGGAGATCCAACCAGTCCATCCTAAAGGAAATCGGTCCTGAATATTCACTGGAAGGACTGATGCTGAAGCTGAAGGTCCAGTACTTTGGCCACCTGATGCAAAGAGCTGACTCACTGGAAAAGACCCTGATGCTGGGACAGATTGAGGGCAGGAGGAGAAGGGGACAACAGAGGATGAGATGGTTGGATGGCATCACCGACTCAATGGACCTGAGTTTGAGCAGGCTCCGGGAGTTGGTAATGGACAGGGAAGCCTGGCGTGCTGCAGTCCATGGGGTCGCAGAGAGTTGGACACGACTGAGTGACTGAACTGATAAAGGGTGTCACAATTGGTGACTGTATATTTGTTTCCTAGACTTCCCCACCAGACTGTGAGTTCCGTATGGCTCTAGGTGGGTTCCACCACCAGGATCTCTCACCTAACTTGGCCTGCAAAGTGGGAGTTTCCAGCTGCTATGGCTTCGCCCAGCCTGGCACCTTACAGTGCCCTGCTCCAGTTGGCCCCGCCCCCCGCCTCCAGGCCTCTCCCCGCCCCGCCCCTCTGGGCTTACTTCCGGGATGCTTGAGGGAGGAGCGGGAAATAGGGCACAT
Source organism: Bos indicus x Bos taurus (assembly GCF_003369695.1). NCBI lineage: Eukaryota > Metazoa > Chordata > Mammalia > Artiodactyla > Bovidae > Bos > Bos indicus x Bos taurus. The sequence goes on from NC_040082.1 coordinate 103,638,512, forward strand.
CGGACAAACCGCGCCTGTGCACAGTGCACCCTGCGCCGGCGCATTCGTGACTGTTCCCCCTCGGCCGGACATAACGGTTCGCGCGCGGCTCCCCCGACCGGAAGTGGAGACGAACTGTCGCGGGGTGCGCCCGGCCCTGCTCACCGCCTGGCAGTCCCCGCTGTTGCCGCCGCCCTCGGCCATTGCCGAGGCTTTCCACAGCCGCCATGTCCGCCAGTGCCGTCTACGTGCTGGACCTGAAGGGCAAGGTACCAAGGGCTCCCAACCCTCCGCGTTGCCAGGCAACCGGCGGGGGCCTCGCCCCGTGGGGACCCACCCTGTTGCTAGGTAGCCGTCCAATGGGAGCCACCTTGGTCTTAGGCAAGGAAGCCGTTTGTCCTCACCGGAGGACTCCACCCTTTTGCTGGGTATCCAGGAACGGGTCTTAGGACCGCGAGACCTGCCTTGTTGCCAGGTAACGCGGTGGGCTGCCGCAGTTGCCAGATAACCGACTGCACGACCCTCATCCCCACCTCTGTAACCGACTGCACGACCCTCATCCCCACCTCTGTGGGTTGGCGGTTTTAGGCCTCTGTGGAGGCCCGGGGCAACCCGAGGCGGTGAAGAGCGCGGGCCGCAGCCGGCTGGGAAACCAATCCTGGAGCCAAGGGGCTGCGCGACCCTTGACCAGAGGTGGTGAAGCGTGTCGGGGACAGTGTACCTTCGGGCCAGTACCGCCCTCTGGGATCTCGGCCCGTTTTCTTTATGCAGCGATTTTTGTGTATTAGTCCCTGAAGCAATTTCTTAACGTTCACTGTGACACTGAGTTACAAGGGCTAGGGGAGGTGGTTGGCGGGAGTGCTATTTTCGCGGAGGGAGAGACCGAGGCACAGACACAGTGCTCACGGCCACATCGGTCACAGAAAAGTGGCGGGTCTAGGAGCTGAATCCAGAGTCATTTGTTCATTTAGCTGATAGTTGAGGAGCACTTACTAAATGCCAAGCAGGGTGCTAAGCCTTGGGCTGCCTTTGATGAGCGAAACCAGGGTCAGTCCCTGAACCTTGGCCTTCTGGAGCCCACGATCTGGTGAGTGAGAGGGACACTCATCTTAAAAAGCACAAATAAAGGTAAATTGCTGTGGTGGAGCAGTGAGGATCTAATAGAGTCAGCCTCCACTGGGGATAAGGAAGCACTGCCCAGGGGGAGTGACAACCCCGCTGAAATATGAAGGAGCAGCAGAACCCTAGGACCCACTCCCAGGGGGCTTTTCTGGGGGGGTTTCTAGGAAAGCTTTTTATAGGAGGGATCTTGAAGCCTTTCAGAAGTGGCCTGCTGCCTTCCCTCAAGTCTGTCCTGGCTAGAGGGCAAGTGATACCTGGTCTCTTGCATTGAGGAGTAACAAGAATAGGACAGTTTGTTGTTGTTGAGTCACTAAGTCCTATCCAACTCTTTTTGCGACCCCATGGACTGTAGCCCACCAGGCTCCTCTGTCCATGGGATTCTCCAGGCAAGAATACTGGAGTGGGTTGCCATGCCCTCCTGCAGGGGGTCTTCCCAACGCAGGGATCGAACCCATGTCTTCTGCATTGGCAGGCACGAACAGGCAGATTCTTTAGCACTGAGCCACCAGGGCTTCCTATAATAGGACAGGGCCAACAACATTTAACCAGCCCCACATCAGTGAGTGAAGGAAACATGGGTGCCAGTCCCAGGTGGAGTGGGCAGGAGTGTGCCCAGAAGCAGTAGGGAATGAAGAGCTGAAATGCCTGCCCTCGCTGCCTCACTCCCCACCCCCAGTACTTTCCCAAACCTCCCTTAAGTGGGTTGCCTTCCTTGGATGCCACCCAAAGTCAACAACTAGTGAGGCCCTGTGTTCGGCTCCCTTCTGAGGACGGGAGGTTGAGAAAGTTGAGTCCTTGGAGGCAAGGAAAGACACAGGACACCCCAGGGGTGGGAGGGTGCAGTATTCCCTGAGTTTTTGTAGCGTGTTTGTTTGTTTTTTAATATTTATTTATTTTTAATTGGAGGATAGTTGCTTTACAGTGTTGTTTTGGTTTCTGCATGTATCAACATGAATCAGCCATCGGTTTACACATGTTCCCTCTTGAACTTCCCTCCCACCGCCAACTCCCCCACCCCATGTAGCGTGTGTTCTTGTTTCCTCCCTGGCCACCATGTCACCAGAGGTCCCATAGGCCACCTCCTCAGATCACTCATTCTTCCAGCAAACATTTCATGAGCACCTTGCATGCCGCAGGTTGGGGGCTGAGCTCAAAACCTGCCCCTGCTGCTCAGTTGCGTGACCTCGGGCCAGCGTGTGAACTCGCTGAGCACACACACGAGACAAGCGCAGCACCACCCATGGTCCACAGTCGCCATGGCCCTTGAGGTCTTGTAGGCGAGGTGCGTGGAAACTGACAGATCCGAGCAGCTGCATGGGTCCAGATGATCAGTTAGCCACCACAGCAAGGTCGAGGCCCTCAGGTAACCCCGTTGCCCAACCTCAGTGTGGGCTGGCCGGATAAGTGGTTACAAAAGGCTTCCTGGAGGAGGGAGATGCCAGCGCTGGGCAGGCGACCAGGTGGCAGTCAGGTGGACGCACAGGTGTCACACTAGGCCCACGGGGTCAGGGACAGCCCGCTGAGGCTGGGTAGTCGTGGATAATGCTGGAGCCTGGAGGATGGGACCCAGAGGGCCGTGGGTGAAGGGGCTCCAGAGGGGAGAGTGGGAGGAGACCACTTTGATCCCAAGAAGGAACAGCTGCCATGAGGAGACTGTAGCCTGGGAGAAGCCTGATTATATGTGTCTTTCAGAAGAGGCTGCCATGGGTGGGTTTGCCTCCCATCCCCCCTGACCACCCCGCATTTGTTATTCCACTCCCCTTGGGCCTCGTGTTTTGAAAGTCTGCCTTCTGCAGAAACTGCGTTCAATAAAAAAGGAAGGTAATGGGACATCAAGTAGGTTCTCATCCACACGTGTACCTGCCAGCCAGCACCTCTGATCTCCAAGGAAACCAGCGGGGCCACATTGAGCTGATGGAAGGCCCTCTAGGACGCTTCGCTGCCCTTATCTTTCTCACCTCTCTGCAGCTTCTGGCACCACTGCTCTGCTCCTCAGCAGGCTTCCATTGGCCTCGTGGTTGCTGTGTCTCTGTTTCCCCCGTTTCTCTCACTGCTGCCCCTTCTCTCCTGCCCGCCCCTCGGATGTCGGCTCCTCTTGCTTGGGCCTGGCATGCCTCACATACCGTTGCTCTACTTGGGGTAGGCTTTGACTCATTCATTCATTCCTGTTTTTTGGCCATGCCTCGCCACCTGCAGGATCTTAGTTTCATGAGCAGGGATTGAACCTGTATCCCCTGCAGTGGAAGCACAGTGTCTTAACCACTGGACTGCCAGGGAAGTCCCAAGGGGCAGGCTTTGATTTCTGTCCCTGTGCCAATGACCCCTGAATTTGTACCAAAGTCCGGAGCACTCATCTGGAGATCCGCGGGCTGTCAGGACACCCTGGAGGTCTCACAGCCGTCACAAACTCGGCATTTCCTCAGATGAGGTCTGCACCACCCCCCAGCCCTGCTGTCTCTCTCCCTCTCAGGGAGTGACACCGCTATCCACACAGGTGCCCATTTAGAGACCTGGGCATTATCCTGCCCTTGTTTGCCTCACCACCACGCTCAGTGCAGAGACATTTACTGAATAGCTGCTATGGGGCCAGGGTCCGAGGCTGCCCTCACTCTACTTAACCAGTGCTCCTAGGTACCCACCGTGGGCTCTGCCTCCCATCCCATGGCTTTAGCTCCACTGGCCCCTCTGCCTCTATCCCACCTGTATCCTAAGGGCTCAGTTTGAAGGTCACACCCTTGCCGAGTCTCTCATCTCCCTTCAAGCAAATAGCTCGGTGCAGGGACCCTGTTTGTCTTGGTCTCCCTGGTGTCCCCAGGCCCTGCATAGTGTATGGCAGAGAGCATGAGTGAGTGGGCCTCTGCAGCCTGTGTGATGAAGGTGAGCAAAATATATTGCTCCCTGCTCTTTCCTCGGAATATACTGGGGCCTCAGGGGCTCCATGCCAATTGAATCCCCCAAAGTTGGATAACCTGGAGTAGAAGCTGGGCTTCAGAAGCCCAGGAGAGCAATGTTTATTGAGTGGAAGTGGCCCTGCAGGGATTGAGAAGTGGGGTTAGAACCCGGGCTCTCTTTTGTTCACTGTGACCTCAGGCGGGTGGTGCCACCTCTCCGGACATCGCTTTAAAAATATCAGTCCATTTCATAGTAGTGGGGATTTATATGAAGTAGTATATACTTCTGGCAAAGAATATATGAGAGGGTATGTCATAGTCCCTGGGCCAGGTACCCATAAGCTCACCCACTGGGTGCTGGGTCTCTAAGAGGCCTTCCGAACAGCAATGAGTGCACAGGGTCCCTTGCCCGTAGGCCACAAAGGAGAAACTAAGAAAGGAAGGTTCTTTCTCGGTCACTCACTTGACTACTCTCTCTCTCTGGCTTGCAGCAGTAAGACAATGTATTTTACGAAACGAAGATTCTGTGGGAAGGAAATGGCAACCCACGCCAGTATTTTCCCATGGACAGAGGAACCTGGAGGACTACAGTCCGTGGGGGTCACAAAAGAGTCGGGCACGACTTAGCAAGCATGCAGCAACAAAGGTCCTGAGGCAGGCGGTTCCCAGGCTGGTTGGCGCAGTGGTGTCATTCTTTGCACACTGCTGCGTCCTGCAGCTGGCTGTCCTCAGGGATGCACGCGAGCAGCAGCTGCTTTGGGCAGCACCTCCAAATAGAGCCTTGCTCACCGTGGTGTAGCTCACACTCCCTTCTCTTTCCTTCAGTGAGTTACGTGTAACTGACTGCTCATATAAAGCATATCGTTTGATGAGTTCAGTCATTGTATACTCCCAGAAAACCGTGGGCACACTGTCACTTCCTAAAGGTTCCCCACACCATCCATGTCCAGCCTGTCCCCAAGCAGCCACTAATGTATTTTCTGTTACCATTTCCCAGCATGTGTTTGTGTAGGTGGAATCACATTCCATTGTCTGGTTTCTTTCCCTTTGCTCAGTGATCCTGGAATTCCCTCCTGCTGTCACCGGTCTCAGGAGTCATTCCTTTTCATAGCTGAGCAGTTTTCTGCAGTGTGGTTGGACACAATTCTTGTCTCCACTCACCTGTTGAAGGATGTTGGCATTCTCGGCAACCTGAGTCTACTTAAAATAATGCGCTGTGAGCATCCGCACATGTGTCTTCATGTGGATGTCTGGTCTCCTTTCTCTTGGATAAATAAATACCTAAGAGAGGAATGGCTGGGTTATAAGCTGATTTTAGCTTTCTGAGAACCTGTCAGACTTTACCAAAGTGGTTGTCCCATTTTACATTTCCATCAGCAGTGATGCTGCACATCTGGACCCATGAGAGAGATGAGGAGAAGGGTTTCTTTTCAGGCCACGGGGGATCTAGTAGGTGTGCACACTCAGCAGTGTCCCTCTCCTGACAGAGCCAGAAGAGCAGGGTGCATGAACATGGAAAGGCATGGAGAAGGTCTGCATTGAGAGCCTGCAGGACCTTTAACCTGGTCTCCCCGTGATTCAGTGCTGGACTCTTGCCCCACAGCCCCCTCCCATGGCCCCCATACAAGGACTCTCAGTAGCCCCAGTAGATGTTCACGTGGGTATGTGCTGTCCTTGAGGAGTTCCTGGGGCGTGGAGATCAAATGGCCCTTTGATGGACAGGCGTGACTGGGGTTCCCAGGAGGGCCAGAGGCTGGTGGAACTCGAGGTGAAAGTGCCTTCCCTCTCTCCCACCCACCCAGGTACTCATCTGCCGGAACTACCGTGGCGACGTGGACATGTCAGAGGTGGAGCACTTCATGCCCATCCTGATGGAGAAGGAGGAGGAGGGCATGCTGTCACCCATCCTGGCCCACGGGGGAGTCCGCTTCATGTGGATCAAGCACAACAACCTGTATCGTATCCCTTTGTTGGGGGGTGGGGGAGATGGCTCCTGTATGGGCTTGTGTGTGCGTGTGTGCACACATGTACACACGTGTAACTGAGAGCTGCTGTCCGCAGGGCTGGCTGGCTCAGGCCAACGGGGGGCCATCAGGCACAGCCCTGTCTTCTGGAGCTCCCTGCTGCCTAAGGGTAAGTGTGACAGGTCCAAGGAGCCAGGACAGGTTGCTTGGGGAGGGAACATCCCAGTGGAGACCTGCAGGAAGGCCAGGTGTCTGCCACAGGTGTCTGCTGGCACGAGGCATGCGAGGCCTGGGTGAAGTCTCACTCGGCAGCTGCAGTGGGGATGACTGGAGCCCTAGAGTGGGGTGCATGGTAGGAGCAAGGCCCCGTGGTCAGCAGGGTGTGCGCTGCAGGGCCCTGTAGGAAACCACCTGGATGAAGTGTGTTGGGAAGTCTTGGGAGGGTTTCAGGCAGAGGGCTGACACGGTCTGATTTGCATTTTCTGCATTTTCTCTGGCTGCTGAGTGGAGAGCAGACTTCAGGGATCAGAAGTGGACATGGGGAGGTGGGGGGGCGCAGAAGCCTGGACTGTGAGGGGTGGTGGGATACAGAGAAGGGGAGAGGTTCCTCCCCACCCTGCCCACATCTTAGAGCCCCCTACGCTCAGGCCCATGGGGAGGCCTGGCTAAGCCAGTTCCCATCCAGGAGGGCTGACCGGCCATCCCGTGGCTTTGGCCAACCCTTCTAAGTGCATTCTGGTATCTACACTGCTGCAGGAAGAACCTGGCTTCGCAGCCCACAGCCCCGTGCTCCGGTCGCTATGTGAGTGGAGGCAGGTCCTCACCTCCCCCCAGTCCAGTGAAAGCAGTGACCCCTGCTTGCAGCGCTGTTAGTGTCAGCTGAGCTGTGGGTGTGCAACACGCCCAGCCACCGTGGGCTCTGTCCCCTTTTCCATGTTCTTGGACACAGACGGGACCTTGCTAGTGAAGGTGTGGTCCACGGGCCAGAGCATCCCCTGGGAGCCTTCTGGGAATGCAGAATCCTGGGTCCATACAGCCTTGCCAGGTCAAAGCTACACTAGAGCAGGGCCATCCCTCGTGATGTGTGTGCACGTTGCAGGGTGGAAGGTGTTGGCCCGGGACGCTTACCCACGGCCCTGAGGCCTGGCTCCCTGCAGTGCACCTCTGTTTCTTCACCTCTCTCTAGAGGGGGCAGCTCTGCAGAGTGTGGCAGGCAGCCCATGAGCCAGGAAGAAATTGTCTGAGAAGCTGCCCTGGGTCTGGGCATGGGTGCCCAGCTGTGGGGGGTTGGGGAGTAGCGGTTCCGGCTCAGCAGGAGCCATCAGACCAGTTCCCAGTGGGGCTCTGGTGCCCATGCGTGGGCAGCCGGTGAGGAGACGGCGAGGGCTCATCCCTCTGGATGCCAGTGCTCAGCGCACCCTGCCTGAGTGGGCATCTGCTCACCTCCAGCCCAAGTTCCATTGTCAGGTGGCAGTCTCCAAGCCCAGCCAAAGGGTTGGAGGTGCCCGTTGCCCCTCCTTGGAAAGCACCTGGAACCCATGTTACCTGGACTAGGGAAGCCAGCACTCCCCTGATTGGCCCAGCGTCCATTTCCTGAGGTCCTGTGCTGGGCTGGGATGAGGCTGGAAGTGGGATGGAGATGGCCCCTTTCTCCCTCCTGCCTCCACAGCTTGGCACTGGGGTGGCCAGGGTGCAGTGCAGAGGAGCTGTTCTCCCAGGTGATCAAGCCCTTAGGGAAAGAGGAACAGGAAGTTCCCAGTACGCACTGACCCCAGGAGCTGGGGACACGTCCCATGTCCAGAGTGTGTGCCAGTTTACGCCTCACCTCGGTGAATCCACTTCCGGGCCCCTGTTAGGCTGTTAGCATTGTTCAGTTGCTAAGCCATGTCTGGCTCTTGGTGACCCCGTGGACCGTTACCTGCCAGGCTCCTCTGTCCATGGGGTTCTCCAGGCAAGAATACTGGAGTGGGTTGCCATTTCCTGCTCCAGGGCATCTTCCTGACCCAGGGATCGAACCCACAGCTCCTTCTTGGCAGGTGGGTTCTTTACCACTGAGCCACCTGGAAGCCCATGGGTGAGAAAATGGAGGCTTCATTCAAAAGGTTTGCTTCAGGGGGAAAGACACAGGCGCGAGCCAGAATCGGCCCAGGCCGGGGAGCCCGGAACCTCAGGAGGGTCTTGTAGGCGATGGGCTTTGGAGGAGGGCAGATTGTGCTCCTGGTATCCGCTCCAGGATGAGTCATGCTGCTCTCCTGGGACTGCTCACCTTACTGAAGTGCCCTCTGCCATACCTCGAGCTTCAGCCCTCCGCTCAGGCGTCACCTCCCCTGGGCAGTGCCCCTCACCTGGCAGCTGCGATGGGTTTCCTGTGCCCCTGCTGCCCCTCTGTCAGCTGAGCACCCCCTGGGAGCCGGGACCACCCCTGTCTGTGACCACAGTGCCCAGGCCTGGCTCAGACCAGGAGCTGGGGAACCCTGAGTGCCGAGTCAGTGACTGGGGGCGGCTCCAAAACATGCAGGGGACGGGAGTCTGGGAGGTGGCAGCCCTACCTCTGAATGCTCCTTAACTGTGGCCGCCGTGCAGTGGTCGCCACCTCCAAGAAGAACGCATGCGTGTCGCTGGTGTTCTCCTTCCTCTATAAGGTGGTGCAGGTGAGTAGAGGCACAGGGGCCGTGAAGGGTATCCATCGCCCTGCCCTTCGGTGTGCCTGCTCATCTTGGCCACCCGAGGGCCGTAGCGTCCCTGGGGGAGCTGGAACCCCAGGAAAAAGACTGAGGGAGCAGGACAGGTGTGCCCCCAGCTGGCTGTGGAAGGCTGGAGAGTGACCCGCTGAGTCAGGGATTAGGGAGGTGGGTTAACCAGGAGGAGGGTGGAGCTAAGTTCTGCTCAGAATCTCCTTGGGGGAGCTCTAAAGGCACAGTGGCCTGAGGCCCCACCTTAGAGAATGGTGACACATGCCAGGCCCAGCTGCCAGCGAGATGGGGAGACAGAGCAGCATGTGCAAAAGCCCTGAGGCAGAAGTGCCTGTGGTGCCCAGTGTTCCGGGACAGAGTGTGGAGCTGTCAGCAGGGTGGCCGGGCTGGACTTCAGGGTAGGGCTTGCTGCACAGGGCCTAGTGAGGCGTTTAGATTTTGTTACAAGTCTGGTGAGAGATGGTGGACGGCTTTAAGCAGGAGCCTGACAAGACCTGATTTAAGATCCTCTCCGGCAGCTGAGTGGGAAAAGAACCTAAAGGCAGCAGGGAGGAGGGGGTGGAGGGGCCTGGCTGACATAGGGCTTTCATGGGGTTGAATAGAGTGGACAGTCCGACCCAGGAGGCTTGGGGTCTGCCCAGGAAAGCTTTCATATTCCAGATGGTGTCGTGTGCAGCCTGCTTAGCAGTCTCCTCTGCCCCACAGTGGGGGGTGGGGCGGTGAGGACACGGGGCAGGAGAGGCCCCACATGCGGGCTGAGGGGCAGCCAGCATCCCCAGGCTGTCGCGGGCTAGTCGGCGGTATTTGTGATTTCTGAGGAGCAGCCCAGCAGTTGCAGTCCTGGGGTGTAGAGATGGGGAAGCGGGAAGGAGGAAGGTTCTCCCAGCAGTGACTGGCGTTGCCTTCCTGCTTCCTTGTTTGTGCTCCCGAAAGACCTTCTGTCGAGTTGCTCTTCCCCTTGGCTCCCCTGGTGCCCCTGCTTTCATCATGTGAATTTTCTGTTGAAATGGGGCAGGCTTATCTGCAGGCACAACTGTACAGACTGGGGTTCAGGGAGGTCACGAGAGGCCTAAAGAGCTCCTTGTCCTGTCCACAGGGGCCTTTGTCCCTCATCTGAATCACTCCTGATTCAGAGGCAAAGGGTCAGGGTGAAAGAGAAGCTGGGAAGGGGCCCCAGGCCTGGAGGTGTCTGTCAGGGACAGGAGGAGAGTGGGCCTGCAAGGTGTGGGAACTCGGGCTTCTGAGCAGGTCTCAGTCCCCTGCACACCCCGAGTCTGGCTCGCGCGTCACAGACAGCCACTGCTGTCCGCCTGCCCACATTCCCTGAGCCCAAGACCTCATCCAAGCACCCCTGGGAACCAAGCAAACACAGCTTGTGAACAGAAGGGCTATTGGCAGGGGCCTCGGGGCACGAAGTGCAAATGAACTTGTGTAGGCGTTCATCCCCTCCTCATCTCTCCTCTCACTGATCTGCCTCCCACGGCAACACTGCAGGTATTTTCAGAATACTTCAAAGAGCTGGAGGAGGAGAGCATTCGAGACAACTTCGTCATCATCTATGAGCTGCTGGATGAGCTCATGGACTTCGGCTACCCCCAGACCACAGACAGCAAGATCCTACAGGAGTGAGTGGCTGGGATGGGGCCCGGGGATGGGTGAGTGGGGGTCAGGCCAGGGCTATGTCATGTGTTGAAGTCATGGGCAAGTTTGGAGGTGCAGGAGGCAAATGTGTAATCACGTCGCTGGTCCCCTGCCTGTCTCCAGCCCACCAGGAGTTTCCTAAGTTCCTGGGGCAGCTTTGGGTCCTTTTGCACTCAGCATCACTGCATGGCATGAGCACTTTTCCTGTTGCTGGGTCTTCGTTTCCGTCCACAGACGTGCGCTCGGTGCTGTGTTTGTAGGGAGTCGCCTGCCGCTGTTCTGTTTTTGTTTTTAACATGCTTGTTTAGTTTTGACGGCTTTGGGTTTCAGTTAGGACACGCGAGGTCTTCCTTGCAGCACGCAGGCTTCACTCTAGTTGTGGCATGCGGGCTCCAGAGCAAGTGGGCTCTGTAGTTTGCGGCCTGAGGGCTCTCTAGTAAAGGCACAGAGGCTTAGTTGCCCCGTAGCCTGTGGAATCTTAGTTCCCTGGCCAGGGATCGAACCTGCGTCCCCTACGTTGGAAGGCAGATTCTCAACCACTAGACCACCAGGAAAGTCCCACTGCCTTTGTTTTTACTGTCATAAATGAGATTGTGATGAAAAAGCTCCCTTCTTTGGAATCCTGTGCACCAAATAATGGTCACCATTGATTAAGCACGTCTTGGGAAGCAGGCCTCTTGTGAGAGCTTTTTTCCATTTCACTTAGAGCTGCTGTCTTCCCATCTTACCGGGGAGCAGAGGGGCACTCAGAGAAGCCATGTGACTTCAGCACACCCCACATCTGTTGTTCCCCAGGTGTCTCAGTGGTAAAGAATCCACCTGCCAATGCAGGGGATGTGGGTTTCATCCCTGGGTCAGGAAGATCCCCTGGAAGAGGGCATGGCAACCCACTCCAGTGTTCTTGCCTGGGAAGTCCCATGGGCAGAGGAGCCTGGTGGGCTGCAGTCCACAGGGTCAGGTGGCACATGACTTCTGACTAAATAGCGAGTGGAATCAGGGTCACCAGGTCACTCTCCTAGGGAGGTCAGTCTCCTCTGCATGCCCAGCTGGGAAGCATTTCATGCCCACTGCTTGTTTTCTTCACCAGTGCTGGCTCCTTGCTGCCCTGAGACTGAGAACTCTGTACTCATTGTAACTGAAGAGTGTGTTGGGGTTTTAGAAATCGTGATTTTGTTGTGTTAAATGGCCCCAGGTGAAACCAGAACCTGCCTCTCCTGGCGCCTGCTACAGGGAGGGGCTGTTTTCAATATGTCAGTGCCTGAGCCAGCTAACTCTGAGCCCGGGCCCACAGGTACATCACTCAAGAAGGCCACAAGCTGGAAACGGGGGCCCCGCGGCCCCCAGCCACTGTCACCAATGCAGTGTCCTGGCGCTCGGAGGGCATCAAGTACCGGAAGAACGAGGTGTTCTTGGATGTCATCGAGTCCGTCAATCTCCTGGTAGGCTTCCTTTTCTTTTTTAAAAAATGTGTCTTCTTCGTGATTGGAAATAAAGCAAACTTGACTTTTAAAATTAGCAAGGCCCTGAGAAACAGTTTCTGTGTGATAGCAGATCAGCGGGATTCATTAGGGACTCATTGCAACACGAGCTTGTTTTACCTTCATTAGTTTGTTCTTATTTAGAACGAACGCATGCATATCATTTAAAAAAAAATGTCTAGGGTTAGACAGCCAAGAGCTCCAGGACTTCCTGGTGGGCCAGCGGCTGACCCTATGCTACCACTTCAGGGGGCCTGGGTTCGACCTTGGTTGGGGAACTAGGATCCTGCATGCTTCCAGGCAAAAGTAAAACAATAATTAGAAAGCAGGCAAGTGCAGGGCTCCGCAATCTGAAAGGCCACATCACAGAAGGATTCATTGTCATCTTTCAGCCCCTCCTGCTGTAGGTTTGTAGACAGATATTGTTTTGTGTAAAACTGAGAGCGTAAGGTGTAGTTCTCCTACATCTGGCTTTTGGAGTTGCTTGGGGTTTGGTTTGTACTGTTTTGTGCATGTTTGTTTCTTTAGTTTTATTTATTAAGTTATTGTTAGTTGGTAACTGACCACATCTTCTGTGAATTTGAGCACATGTACAAACTTGTGTACCCATGATCATAACCGGGCAGCAGAACAGCTCCATCCCCTCAAACACCCCGCCCCTGCTGCCTCTCAGTAGCCACACCCTCCCACCTGTCCCGCCCCAGCAGCTGCGCCTGCGGATCACAGCAGCTGTGTCTTTTTGAGATTGTTGTGTGAGTGGAATCATACAGTGTGTGTCAGTTTGAATCTGACTTCTTTCAATATATGGCCTTGAGATTCATCCACGTTGCTCTGTTTATCCAAATTGTATGTCTTCTTTGGTTCATTTATTTTATACTGTGAATCACAGTTGGTTCATCCATTCACCCATCAAAGGACATCTGGGTTGTTTCCAGTGTTTGGCAATTGTGAAGAGTTGCTATGAGCATTTTCTGTATAGATTTATGTGTAGACAGAAGTTTCCATCTCTCTAGGGCAAATACCCAGGAGTGGGATTGCTGGGTCATCTGGTAAGTGTATGTTTGACTTTATAAGCAACTGTCCAACTGTTCTCCAGTAACATGTTTGCGTTTTCACCAGCAGTGGATGAGAATTCCAGTCGCTCCACATCCTTGATCAGCGTTTTCATTCTTGTCATCCCACTAGCTATCGTGTTATGGCTTTCATGTACATTTCCCTAATGGCTAATGATCTTGCTGTATGCCTCTTTGTCATCCATATATCTGTGGAGGCATGTCTTTTCATGCCTTTGATCATTTTTAAGTTGAGTTTGTTTTCTGATTGCTGAGTTTTGAAAATTCTTTGTATTGGATAGTCTTTTTTTTTTTTTTCTTTATCCAATGTGATGTGTGATTTGCAAATATTTTCTCCTGAGTCTGTCATTTTTCATTCTGTTGGCATTTCTTTCACAGAGCAGAAGTTTTTGAGAAAGTCCACGTATCAAGTATTTAGGGACTTCCCTGGCAGTCCCGTTGGTTAACACTTCACCTTCCAATGAAGGGGGTACAGGTTTGATCCTGAGTTGAGGATCTAAGATCTCACATACTTCTCAGCCAAAAAACCAAAACAAAACAGAAACAGTATTATAACAAATTCAATAAAGGATTTTAAAATGGTCCACAGAAAAAAAATATTCAGAAAAAAACCCCAAATATCAAAATTTTAAACTGATTATGCTTTTGGTGCCATGTCTGAGAACTCATTGCCAAACCCAAGGTCACAAAGATTTTTCTCCTGAGTTTTCTTCTAAAAGATTATAGTTTTATATTTAGATCTATGATCAATTTTTAGTTAAATTTTATGTAAGGTATGAGGCTTATATCCATTTTTTGCACATTGAACAATTTTTTTCCTTGTTCTAACATCATTTTTTTAAAAAGATTATCCTTTCTCCATTGAATTGCTTTTGCATTTCTGTCAAAAATTAATTTGCTATATTGTACAAGTCTGCTTCTGGTTTCTGTTCTTTTCCGTTGATCTGCGTACCTGTTTCTTCACCAGTACCACACAGTCTTAATAACTACCTTTATAGTACGTCTGAAAACCAGATAATGTGATCCTCCTGACAGTCTTGTTTTTCAAAATTGTTTAGCTCTTTAGTTCCTTTTATAGAATTTTAGAATCCACTTGCTTTGGGGTTTTGATTGGAATTGAGTTAAATAACTCTGTTAAATCAATTTGGAGAGATTTGATATCTTTAGTATATTAAGTCTCACAATCCATGAGAAATATGTCTCTCTATATATATTTAGATAATATTTTATTTCTTTCATCAACATTTTATAGTTTTTACCATGTACAAATTTTCATGTTAGATTTACACCTCAGTATTTCATTTTGGGGAAGCTATCGCAAATTGCTTATTTTTAATTTTATTTGTTAGAATTCACCTGTAAAACTATCTGAGCCTGGAGATTTCTTTTTCAGAGTATTTTTCACTACAGATTTCAATTATATAACAGCTGTAGGATGGATTAGGTTTTCTGTTTCATCTTGAGTGAGTTTTGGTAGTTTGCGGTTTTTAAGAAATTGGTCTGTTTCATCTAAGTCAGAGTTCATATGCAGTGTTGTTTGTAGTATTCCCTTATTAGCTTTTTAATATGTGCAAGGTCTGTACTGACACCGCTCTTTCATTTCTGATATTGGTAATTTATGTTGTCTTTCTTTTCTCTTTGTCACTCTTATGAGAGGTTTATCTGTTTCGTTGACCTACACAAAGAATCGGCTTTGATTTCATCGATTTCCCCTATTGTCTTTCTGTTTCAATTACATTGACTTCTGCTTTTGTCTTCCTTGTGATTTTGGCTCACTTTGCTCTTCTTTTGCTAGCTTTTTAAAGTGGTAACTGAAGATACTTGCCGGGGTCCTGCCCCGGCTGATCCAGGGTATTCGAAGCAGGGACGGCGTCGGCGACCTATTTATTTAAATATTTTATCAAAGATATAAAGAGTACTAGGATGAGGATAGCTCAGTAGGAAAATTCAGTGGAGAAAAGAGGCTGAGTAGCTTGGTTTACGCGGGAGACCAATAAAACTTCAAGGCAAGAAGTTTGCACCACTTACGTAGGCCGCAGGCGTCCTTCCGTTCTCCCGAAGGAGAGGAGACACTGAGGCCTCCCCAGTCGGATCTTAGAAGCCCAGGCATAATTAGTAAGCATGGCGGGTTCCGCGCTCCAGATGGACACTCAACCAGAGTGAGAGAGCGAGCGACATGGGGAGACCAGTATTTCGAGAAACTGATCCCAATTTTTTATTTTCCATGGTCTACTTTTATACACTGAGATGTTATGCAAAAGTCACACGGGGTCAGCAGTCCTGACTTTTATCAAAGTCAGGTGCTTCATACAAATGTATACAGAGGTCTTAGGGGTGTTACATCATCTTCTGGCCAGGGGGCCTGCTGACAATTTATGACCCTCTCCTTGTGACAGCGATCAGTCAACCAGGACACTTATTTCTCCAGGGGTGATTATCCTTAAAACAGACGCCACCCAAATAAAGTTACATTCCTATAGGGTGAGGGTGTAGTGGGTTTTAGTTAAGGAAAGAATTTACTTAGCCTAAGGTCTAACGTGATTAATATCAAAGGTTAATACTTATTTCTTCTATATACTCATTAAGGTGTGTAAGGGCAGGGGATGTGGAGACTTAGCAACAAACATTGGCTCAACAAATGAAAAACCCTTCACCAATACAGTTTCTAATCAGCCCATTATACTTATACTAATAGTTTTCTAACTTTTCTAAGGAACCTGTTTTTAGAAGGTTTAAAGCATCTCGTGCCTCTCACGGTTGGGAGGCTGTGAACAATCGCATGTGGCCGGACAAGGCTGTCAGGCAGGCCAGAGAACCTTCAGAGGAGTTTGTAGGTTAAAACACTCTTGTCACGCCCAGGAGTTTTTATTAACTGGAGCTCTAGGTTAACTCCTTCTCCGAAAGAGGTGGTGGGGGACAGCCCCTCATAAAGTCAGAGGTGTAGGTGAGAGCACAAAGTAGTAAAGTAGGCAGGCTCTGGTTATGGGGGTAGATGCTCGAGGATTTCCAGGGGGACTCCTGAGGCTCGATCCCGCCTTTGCATATGTCGAGCCTCCTTCCTCATGACCTTTGCCATGGGCGGAGTACCTCACTCTGGCCCCCAACAGATACTAATTTGAAGCCTTTCTTCTTTCTAATACAAACATTTAATGCTATAAATTTCTCTCTAAGCACTGCTTTAGCTGTATTCTAGACTGATAACATTGGGTTTTCATTTTTGTTGAAGATATTTTCACATTTTCCTGGAGACTTCCATTGACCCATGGATTACTTAATGAGTGTGTTGTTTAATTTCTAAATGTTTACAGATTTTTCTCTTATCTTGTCATTGACTTTTAATTTAATTCTGTTATTGTCTGAGAATATAGTTTATATTACTGTCAGTTCTTTAAAGTTTGTTAAGATTAATGATCCAAAATATGATCGATCTGTCTGGGTGAATGTCCATGTACATTTGAAAAAAGTGTACATTCTGCCCTTTTTGGAGAGAGTGTTCTGTAAATACCAGTTAAACTTGAACACTTGTCGTGTTCCATTTTGTTTCTTCACTCTTGTCATTTTTTCTTTGGATAGTTTTTTTTAGTGGTTGCTATAAAATACATACTTTCTTATCATTTACTTAGAGTTAATATTTTACAACTTTATTTGAAATTTAGAAACTTTACTACCCCATTGTAGAGTTGTCCTATACAATTGTCTCTCTATACTGAAAACCGTATTAGTGTTAAACATTTTTGCTTTCAATTACCAAGCATACTTTAAAGAACTGAGGAGGAGAAGAAGACTCTCTACCTTATTTTCCCAGGTATTTACTGTTCCTGCTGCTCTCCCCTCACTCCCAGTTTTCCAGGTTTCCTTCTGGTACAGTTTTACTTCTGTCTAAAATGCTCCTTTTAGCAGTTCTTTCAGAACAGGGCAACAGGCTAGAGTCCCTTGGTTTTCCTTCCTCTGAGAATGTCTTCATTTCACCTTCTTTCCAGAAGGATGCTGTCACTGGATATCAAATTCTGGGTTGACAGCTCTCCTTTAGTACCTTAAAAACGTTGTACCACTTACTTCTGGGCTCACTGATTTCTGATGAAAATCCAGTCACTCACATCAGTATTCCCCTGTAGGTAATAATAATATGTAGTTTTTCTCTGGCCGCTTTTCAGATTTTTCCTTTGTCTTTAGTTTTCAGCAGATAGTTTATGATGTGTCTAGGTATGGATATTTTTGAGTTCCTGCTGTTTGGGTTTTGTTCAGCTCCTTGGATCTATAGACTTATGTATTTCACCAAACTTGAGATGTTTTTATTCATCATTTCTTCAAATATGTTTTTACTGTTTCACTCTTGTTTCCTTCTGGACCCCAGTAACATAAATGATAGCCCTTTTGTGATTGTCCCCAGGGTCTCTGAGCCTCTGTTCATTCTGCTCCATCTTTCTTTCTGTTGTTTAGATTGAATAATTCCTGTTGATCAGCTTTCAAGTTCACTGGCCCTTTTCCTACTATGTTATCTCCATTCTGCTCTTGAGCCCATCCAGTGAGTTTTTAGTTTGTTACTGTATTTTTCGGATCTAAGATTTCCATTTGATCCTTCTCCTTATAGTCTTACTTCTTTCCTGAGACTTTCTAGTTTGACATTTGTTGTAAGAGTATTTGCGATTTTTCCCATAGTGGTTTAAAGTCTTCTTCATAGAATCGCAACATCCATGTCAATATTGGTGTCTGTTGATTGTATTTTCATGTGAGCTGAAATTTTCATGGTTCTTTGTATGCTACGTAATTTTAGGTTATATGTTGCGGTAGGATTCTAGGTCTTATTTAAATTATACTGAAAATGTTGATTTTTTTTGGTTTGTTTTAGCTGACAGTTGACCTGGTTAGGTTCAGGCCATAAGTTTCAGTCTATGAGCCATGAGTGTCAGTTCAGTTTTCAGAGCCTTTGTGCCCTTTGCTTTTGCATCTGTTCCAAATATGCAGCGTCCAGCGGTCCATCTGGGCCTGGGAACAGTTTGGTTCTCAAGGCCTTTGGCCGTAGGATCTTGTCTGTGCACACCTGGTTCTAGAGAGGTCTGGAGACATAAACAACTTCCTGAGGTTGCTCTCCTGAACCTCTCACTGTCTGCTGTATACCTGTGCTCTCTGGCTGCCTGGGCCTTCCTTTCTTGGGTCTGTAGCCAAAAACTTAGGGCTCTAGATGCCTCCTCTTGTGCTGGTCTGCACTTGGGCTGGAATCCTAGGTTTAGCACCCCCACCCCTGGAAAAGCAGCTCAGTTGCCTGGGCCCCAGACAGCCGTGAGAAAACTGAAAGGGGGGAGAAACGGGGGATTTCCGTATTCCCTCTGAGCGGCAGGAGTTCCCCTTCCGGCCCTGGAGTCAGAACTAGAGGCTTCTGCAAGCTCTGGCTACACCCCACTGCTCACTTCCACTCCCAGGCCTCTGCTGCACCTTCACGTCACGGCGGGCGGGAGACACTGCCCGTCCGGCCAGCTCTTCTGGATCCGCCTTTTTGGTCTCCCAATAGTTGCCCATGCATTCTGCCCAGGTTTTTTGTTGTTGCTGATTTTTAACTTTATTTAATTAATTAACGTGCTGTGTCTGTGTTAATGCTTGGGCTGTTCTCTAGTTGCAGCGCACGGGCGTTTCACTGCAGTGGCTTCTCTTGTCGTGGGGCACAGGTTCTAGGGTGTGTGGGCTTGAATAGTCACAGTTCCCAGGCTCAGCAGTTGTGGCGTATGGGCTTAGTTGCTCTGCAACTAAGGGATGATGTGGGATCTTCCTAGATCAAGGGTCAACCCTGCGTCTCCTGCATTGGCAGGTGGATTCTTTACCACTGAGCCATCAGGGAAACGCCCTGCCCAGATTTTATAGCTGTGGTCGGTGGCAGAGAACGGGTGATGTGAGCCAATTCCATCTCACTTGCAGCCTGCCTGTCTCCACACAGACGACCTCCACTCCCAGTACTTGGGCAAACCAGGGCAGACTGGGCCAAACCCGTCACATGGGCTACTTAGGTTTGCCCATTTTTGGCTGTTCCAACCAGTGCAGAAATGAGCATGATTGCTCATCCTCATGTGTGTTTGGGCATCTCCCTTACCTGGGCAGGATCTCTGGAGGGCTGAGTGCCCAGGCGTGGAATTCCTGAGTGAGACACTTTCCAAAAAATTCTTCCAGTGGACTGCATGTAAATGTATCTCCCATCTTTATTTTCTAAGCCTTGAGGCGACAGTGGCTCACTGCACTCCCCTCCTGCCGGAGGACCTTCATCTGGATCATTTACTGAGCCCAGACATGTTCTCAGGTGTCCTGAGGTGGAGAAGCAAATCCCAGGGAGCAGTTTGTAAGCAGCTGCCCAGGAGAGCGCTGGGAGCTCCGGGCTGCCCCAGCCCCTGTGTCCGCACACTTGGCACCGTCCAGGGAGCCCTGTCCTCTCATACAAGGGGCAACACGAGGCAGTGTGGGCATCCCAGGCATGTTAGAGCACACCTTCCTGAGTCTGACGGCAGAGCTGGCGGCCTCCAAAATCAACACTGGCCTCCAGATTCTGAAAATCTGGTTCTACAGGTATAATTAGCAGCCGTATTGCTGACACTCGGCTCTTCCACGCTTGCCCTGGGATGGCGCCGACTTTGGGCCGCCTGTCACGGCCAGCATTGGCCTTAAAGGCTGCATGGCTTTTGTCTCCACTTCCCAAGCCTCCTTTGCCATCGTTCAGCTCTAGAGGGCTGCACAGTACCCCCTCCCCCAGGGGGGATAGCCCCCCAGAGAAGGAGAACTCAGGACAGTTGGGGGGAGCACTGAGAACCCGCAGAGTAAGGCGGTGGCGTGCCAGCTGCCCAGAGCTCAGGGGTGAGGGGCCATGTCTGCACGGACTCACGAGTGCACGCTGCCCAGGCACCGTCCTCACGCTGGACCCCGCAGTGAGCAGCCCGACCCGACTCCTCACCAGGGTGTGGACGGAGGTGGACGGGCAGGCAGATGGGGGTCAGGTCACGCGCTGCCTGCTGAGGCAAGGACAGCGGGAGGCCAGCGAGGTCAGAGCGTGGTGAGTGACGGGAGGTGGCAGGGCCTCCCGTGCTGTTTTGTGCCTTTTTCTGAGTCACTTCCCTCAGAGGTGAAGGTCTCCCATGCCTGTCCACGGCACTTCCAGATATTTGAGTTAAAGACTGAACAGATTTTCCTGCTTCTCCGCAGAAATCAGGGAGTCAGGGCCTCCAAGGAGTGGCCCGTGTGGCCCTAGGGCTCTGAGTTTGCTTTGCTTGCCGGTGTGGATGTGGCATCCTCACAGAAGGGCACTCTGGGGTGGCGGGCTGGGCTGCGGCCCCAGAACCTCTGCCAGCTGCTCCGTGCCTCAGTGTCCTCATCTCTAAAATGGGCCGTGGAGATGTGCTGCAGCAGCCCGGCTCCCTCCAGACACCCCCCGGGTTTACCCATCGTCCTGCTGTGATGTTTATTCCATTTATTTATAAAAATGTATGTATTTTTAACTGAAGGATAATTGATTTACAGTACTGTGATGGTTTCTGCCATACATGTGCATACCTGTGGATCAGCCATAGGACCCACCCCTCTAGGTTGTCACAGAGCGCTGGGTTGTGCTCCCTGCGTCATGCAGCAGGTTCCCACCGGCTGTCCATTTTCTATACGGTGGTGTATGTTTCCCTTCTGTGTGCCGTCTCATTCATCCCACCCTTTCTTTCCCCGGCTGTGTCCACAAGGCTGTTTCCTGTGTGCTGTGATTTTCAGTTGCACTCTCAGATGCCTTCCAGTCTGCACAGGAGTTAAAAGTCGCCCGAGTCTCTGCCCCTCCCGGTCAAGGAGGAACTGCCCAGGCAGTGTTAGAGCTGGGATTGTATTTGCTTAAGTGTAATTGTTACTTTGCATCAGACCTCAGAGCAGCCCTGGGAGCAGGACCCAGGCAGCTCCATCGTCAACAAGCCCTAGGCTCACCTAGAACATAAAGTAGCCTCACCTGGCCCATGAAGAAGTAGATTTCCGGAAAGTGAGTCCGCTCTGCTCTGAGAAAAGCTCACAGAGCCCAGTAGATGAGCAGACACTGATAGAATCCCTGCCCAGGCCAGCCAAGCACACAGCCTCCAGCCACCAGGTCTGCCCTGGGCATCCTAGGGCACCTCAGAGGGGTCAGTGTGTGAAAGAGCCCCCAAAAGGATTCCAGGCACAGCATCAGCTGGCCCATCCAAGAGGGAGGAGCCTGCTGTGGCCTGAGACCTAGAGGGCAGGGCCCACGGGTGTCTGCCTTCCAGGTCTGCCCTGACACTGCCTCCTCAGCCAGGGGACAGAGAAGGGCTTCGCTAGTGGGATTGGCTGGGAGGGTCACACAGCGTGGTGAGGGACAGTGGCCGCTGGAATGGGGCCTCCCCTCACCCCCGGCCCCCGGACCCCCCAGGTCAGTGCCAACGGGAACGTCCTGCGCAGTGAGATCGTAGGCTCCATCAAGATGCGCGTCTTCCTGTCCGGCATGCCTGAGCTGCGCCTGGGGCTCAACGACAAGGTCCTCTTCGACAACACGGGCCGTGAGTACCCCGCCCAGGCCCGGGAGCGTCCACCTGAGTGGTCAACAAGTTCACCTTAGGCATATTGCCTTAGAAACATTGTCGCGTTGTTTACAATGGTGAAAACTGGTCAGCTAACGCCTGGGCCTGGAGGACACGAGGGAGTGAAAAATCCTCCAGTCCAGTCCCCGTGTCGCCTCTCAGGCCACACGTGCAGATGGGCACCTCGGTGGTCACACAGAAGGTCCTCAGCCCTGCCCTCCTGCAGGGACTGCAGGGCTCGTCTCCTCCTGGGCCCAGTTTCTGTCCTCACCCCTGGCGTTGGGGCTGGGCTGTGCAGAAACCACAACAGCGGCTCAAGCTCGCCCTGCCTGGCTTGGGTATAATGCTTTGTGGAGTGGCAGCCTGGGATGGCCTCAGAAGCCCAGGGCTGCTGGGGCTCTGGTGTTCCCAAGCTTGACCTCCAGCCTCCCCTCCCACCCACAGGAAGGTTGTCATAGTTACATCAGCAGTAGCGCTCGTGAGGGTCTCTCAGACATCCACCCAGCAGAGCAGCTCCCCTCGCAGGACTGGGCCCGACCCTCAGCCTCTCTGGGCCGAGAAACTGAGATGGGATCCCAGGGACTACAGGCCCAGGGCCCTCAGGGGACCCCGAGTCAGACAGAGGGGCACCATTGCTGAGAGAGTGGCCCTGGGGACCCAGGGTCTGCCTGTCACGCCCTCACACCCCCATTCCCTGCAGGTGGCAAAAGCAAGTCCGTGGAGCTGGAGGACGTGAAGTTCCACCAGTGCGTGCGGCTCTCGCGCTTTGAGAACGACCGCACCATCTCCTTCATCCCGCCCGACGGCGAGTTCGAGCTCATGTCCTACCGCCTCAACACGCACGTGAGTGCACAGTCGCCAGCGCCTGGGCCCCAGGCTCCCACCCCCGCCTCGCCCCGGCAGCGCCCCCCTTCCCTGCTGGGTGGGAGCCGCCGCCTCCATGGTGAGTCTCGGGTCTGTGAGGTGATCCGTGGGACGGGCACAGTGCCCCAGGGGCAGCCGGGCTCCAAGGAGCCTGCTTGTCAACACGAGGCTCCGAACTTTGAGGAGGTCAGACCCTTTGCGCCATTGCCCCCTTTCCCCAGCAGCGCCCCAGAGTGTCCTCTGTGATGCTTTCTGCATTCTCTCTCTGTTCTGACCCATCCTGGCACCGGCTTGGATTCTCCCAAGAGCCCCGGTGCTGGGCTCACACCAGGCCCAGTGGTCACTTGCCCTGTTTCCCCTCTGTGAAAGGGAGCTTTGTAAAACAACTAGGCGAGAGCACCGTGTTCCCTCTCCCCGACAGGTCAAGCCCTTAATCTGGATCGAGTCCGTGATTGAAAAGCATTCCCACAGCCGCATCGAGTACATGATCAAGGTGCGTGTGCATCCTGCACGCAGCGTCAGCCGGATGTGCAGGGCGTAAGAGAGGGGGACGTGGGTGGCCCCGCATGGTACTGGCTTTCCAGAATCTCTGGCCTGTCTAGCGCCTTTGACACAGGGTCCTAACGCAGAACTGGGGGCACACGGGGGCTCTTGTGAGCCCTGCCCCGGGGCTGAACCTGTGGCTGCCATCCATGTTGTCTCCCTGTGAGCTCACCGAGAGTGGGCCTGGGACACGGGACACACACCCCAGGTCCTAGGTGCTGCCACCGTGGAAGCAGGCTGTGACTGAGTGTCCAGGTGGCACACATCTGCCACCCAGTGACTTCATCCATCCCAGGCCAGTCCGGGTGACGCAGACATTGTCCCCGGAGGCCAGGACCGCAGAGAAGGATGGGAAGCCCCAAAGGCTGAGGAGACAGGCGGGTAGAGGTTACCTTCCAAAGTTGAGCTTAAAGAAAACCTCAGAGGGCAGGAGAGGCTGGGGGAATCCCACAGGCCAGGCTAAGGGGTTTGTGGCCCTTGGGGAGCAGGCTGAGTGTGAGCTGGGCTGTCTCACCTTCACCCTCCTCACCCTTGGCCCCACTGCCTCATCTCCAGGCCAAGAGCCAGTTCAAGCGGCGATCAACAGCCAACAATGTGGAAATCCACATCCCTGTGCCCAACGATGCCGACTCACCCAAGTTCAAGACGACAGTGGGGAGCGTCAAGTGGGTGCCCGAGAACAGTGAGATCGTTTGGTCCATCAAGTCCTTCCCGGTGAGCACCCTCTCGGCAGGGCACCCCCCAGACCCTCACCCACACCCGCCTGCTCCCTGGGTCCCACGCAGCGTGGCAGCCTGACCAGTGTGGGCCCCTCAAGCCCACAGCCGGGATCCCTGCCTGCAGCTTCAGGGAGGCTCAGAAGGGAGGGTGGGTGGAGAACAGGGGCGGGTGGGGTGGGGGTGTTCCACCTTCGTCTCATGCGTGCACCCGCCTGTCTCCAGAGTCAGGTTAGCACCCCCGCCCCACCCTCCCGTTGCCCTTCTTTCTCTGCCTGCCGCTCCTGTTTGGAACTCAGCTTGCCTCCAGGGGCACAGACTGCCTGCCTTGGGGGCAGAGCAGCACCAGCTCCAGGAACATAGAGCACCTGCTGCCCGACCCACAAGCTGGCATGGCCGCCTGGCTGGTGTTCAGGATTTCGAGCTCTTGAGTCTGGGTTTGTGGGCAGAGTGCCCAGGGACTGGAAGGCAGGAATGAGGCTGCACGGACTGCACGTTCCTCATGGTAAAAAGACGCGGTGCCTTTTCCCTTTGTCTCGGGGCCGTTTGTGTTCCTTGCTCTGGAAACTGTAGTAGCTGTCCTTTTGCTCACTTTTCTGTCAAGTTTGGTCACTTTCTTGTTGGTTTCCAAAAGCTGTTTGCACACGGGCCAGGTGAGTACTTTTCTCTGATGCAGTTGCAAAGGCTTTTCCTTAGTTTGGTGGTTGTCTGGGCCAGGTGAGCACTTTTCTCTGACAGCAGTTGCAGAGGCTTTTCCTTGGTTTGGTGCTTGTCTTTCAGCCTTGCCTCTGGACTATTTTCGCTTTGTAATCTTTTCTGATTGTGGTAGTTTTTTTTCAGTTCTCTTGGGTTCTTAGATATTCTTTCATATGTTTGCGGCAGTTGCAGTTACCCCTTTTCCTCTCCTATTCTTGGCCACCTTATGACTCCTGGCATCTCCCTGCTTCCATTGCTGTCTCCATGCCTATAAGTGGTGGTAGAGAGCAGCCTCCTGGCTTTGCCTCCAACCGGAACTGCTAGGGTTTCCCTTTTTCAGTGTCTTGCTGCTTTGGGCTGCAATTTATTCCAGTTCTGCTTTGCTGTGTTTTTAGCACAAAAGGGCAACAAATGTAGCCAAATGCCTCTTCAGTGTCTGTAAGTTCAGATATTAACACAGGATGGGTCTTGAACCGTCCTTGCATTCTGGCAAACTCCAGTTGATCATGATACGTCTTCTCTTTGATGTGCCATTAATGCTGTTGGTTAACATTGTATGTAGTATTTTTACATTGAGATTCATGACTGAGATTGACCTTTCTTTTGGTACCTCTATCTCAGGTGTCAATGTTGTACCTGTTTCATAGTTTTTTTGGTCTCCCTCTTCCATGCTGCAGAACAGCTTTAAAGTGGCCCTGAGATCATCTGGCCTTGAGGGGATTGATAGATTTGGCTGTGTATGGCCATCTGTCTCTCTGATACTCTTTCTAACTCATCTGTGGAAATTAGGCCATTTCAAGTTTCTATTTCTGTTGGAGTCAGTTTGGGTAAATTTTTATTTTCCTACAAAATTATCCATCCTAACCAGGTTTTCAAATTTGCCTACACAGAGTTGTAGAAAGGAGTTTCTTTTTCCCCTTCTCTTATGACAGTGACTTCTCCCTTGTTATATCTTATTTTGCATTTTTGTTACTTCTTTTCCTTGATAAGGTTACCTAGTGGTTTGTCTATTTTTTTTCCAGATTCTCTTTTTAGTTTGTTTGTCATATTTTTCAGTTTTATAAGTCTTTAATTTCTTCATCCTTTGTCCTGATTTTCAAGTTTTAAAAATTTTATTATTTTCTTTTAAAATTTGTATTGATATAAATATTTAAACCACAGATATTCTTCTGAACCCTGCCTTAGCTATATAACCCATAGAACGGGCATGTGATATTTGGTACTATTATCTAGAAATTCTGTAATCGAATGAGTATTTTTTCGTTTTGTTTGTTTTCTGTTTTTCTGGTCAAAGGGACTTTTCTTTTCCATTTTATCTTCACTTTGAGTTTGGTGCACTGAGGTTAGAAAAGGTTATTCATGCTATTCTGCTTATAAGATGTATTGAAGTATTCATTGTGTGTTAATATAAGGTCAAAGTTTGTGAATATCCCACATGTACTTGAGAAGACAAGGCCTCTGTAACTGGGGTAGAGAACTTGACACGAGCACCGTGAGGTCTGCTATGATGCCGTGACGGCATCAGCCACACCGAGAGCTGGGCCAGCTCTGCCTTCCTCTGGTTCCTGTCTCCTCTCTCGTAGCATCTGCTTCACAGAAGTTGTGCGTGTTACCTGGTGCATAGACACTCATAACTACTGTGTCTTCCCTGTGGATTTGTAGGACAGCAGCCTTTCGGGCTGTGAACAGTTGTCCTCTGCACCTGGAATTCTTTGCCCTTAATTCTCCCCTGTGGCAGCAGTCCTGCTGTGCTTTTTTTTTTTTTTTTAATCTTTTTTAAAAACATTTTTGGTTGCGCTGGGTCTTCATTGCTATGCACGGGCTTTCTTTAATTATGGTGAGTGAAGGCTACCCTCTAGTTGCTGTGCATAGGCTCTCATTGCAGGGGCTTCTCTCCTGTTGCAGAGCACAGGCTTCAGTAGTTCAGTTGCAGCTTGCAGGCTGTAGAATGTGGGCTCAGCAGTTGTGGCGCATTGGCTCAGTTGCCTTGCAGCATGTGAGATCGTCAACAGGGATCAAATCTGTCTCCTGCATTGGTCAGCAGATTCTGAACCACTGGACTGCAGGGAAGCCCAGCCCTGCTCTGCTTTGTTTGACTTTAGCCAGCATGCCTTCACCCATTCTTTCTACTGGTTTCGTCTTTCTGACTCTGCTTTTACAGTGGAGAGATGGGTTTTGGTCTGTGAGCCAGTCTCCAAGTCTCATTAACAGAGGAAATTAAAGCCATTTACATGGACATGACTGACAAAGGTAGGCTTGCAGACTTCTGCCACCCGCCCGCCGGGGAGGGCCCACCTCTGCATATTCTTTTGCTTTCATTTTCCTCTTGGTTTTTATAAAGCTGAGGTTTTTGGTCTGGTTATTGTTTCATGCACAGGCTGATGCAGCTGGTTTTATTCCTTTGCTGCCTGCTTTGTCTATTTTTTTACATAATTTTATTTATTTGGGGCTGTGCTGGGTCTGCTGCTGCGTGGACTTTCCCCTAGTTTCGGTAAACAGGAACAGGGGCCACTCTCCAGTTGTGGTGCTGGGCTTCTCATTGCGGTGGCTCCTCTTGTCGTGGAGCACAGGTCTAGGGTGTGTGGGCTCAGTAGTTGCGGTTCCTCGGCTGTAGGGCACAGGTTCCCCAGCTGTGGAGCATGGGCTTAGTTGCTCCACAGCCTGTGGGATCTTCCCAGATCAGGGATCGATTCTGTGTCTCCTGCGTTGGCAAGCGCTCTTTACCACTGAGCCACCAGGGAAGCCCTGCTTTGTCTGTTGCTGAGACTGCGTTATTCTCCCCTTGTCCCAGAATCTTCACTGAGCACACAGCACCAAGTCAGGCAGAGTCCACACGCCTGCACTGATGAGCAGATCCTGACCACTCACTTCATCCCTGGAAGGGGGGGCTGAGCACTGGGGAGGCAGAGCTCTGTGCTGCTCTGCCGAGGCCATGCAAAGGCAGCCCTGGTCAGCAGTGACTCATGTTGCCAAAGGCCTGAGGATCAAAACCCTCTGTGTCCTGGTGTGATGGGAGCTGCATTTCCTACTGCTCCCTGCAGTTCTGTGTTACTCACCAGGCCCTGGGACAACCAGGCCAGGACTCCTGACCCCTCACGGCTGAGAGTTCAGTCTCTGAGTCGTGTCCGATTCTTTGCAACCCCGTGGACTGTAGCCTGCTAGGCTCCCCTGTCCATGGGATTTCCCAGGCAAGAATGCTGGAGTGGGTGGCCATTTCCTTCTCCAGGGGATCTTCCTGATCCAGGGATCGAACCAGCATCTCCTGCATTGGCAGGTGGATTCTTTACCACTGCACCAGCAGGGAAGCCATTCCTTCCCCCACTACAAGTCCCATCTCTGGAGTCATTGTTCAGCTCCCCGGACCAGAGCCTTTCCCTTCCAGGGGAAGACCTAGGGCCAGCTCATCAGTCCCAGGCAGCCCTGTCGCCCCCTGCCAGTGCTCGCTCTTCCTGTCCCTTCTTCTTCCCCAAGGCCTAGTGT
Organism: Bos indicus x Bos taurus; assembly: GCF_003369695.1. Lineage (NCBI taxonomy): Eukaryota > Metazoa > Chordata > Mammalia > Artiodactyla > Bovidae > Bos > Bos indicus x Bos taurus. The sequence continues at coordinate 103,666,192 of NC_040082.1, forward strand.
TCTTTTCCTTGACACAACTAGGCTTCTGTGCCTGGGAACTTGTAGAAGTTTCTCTTCATCCTCAGAATTAGAGGACTAATTTTCCCCAGCAGGGCTGGTGTGGGTGTGAGTGTGTTGCAGGAGCCGAGGCCCTGAGTGACCACAGACCATGCAGGAAGGGACTCATTGGCCAGGCCCGCAGCCTGGCATCCTCCAGGGGCAGCTGTTGGATGAACCTGCCAGGGTCTCCGCCTGACCATCTCCTCTGTGGTCTGCTCCCCCAGGGCGGTAAGGAGTACCTGATGCGGGCCCACTTTGGCCTGCCCAGCGTGGAGGCAGAGGACAAGGAGGGCAAGCCCCCGATCAGCGTCAAGTTCGAGATCCCCTACTTCACTACCTCTGGCATCCAGGTACGTGCCACCAGGGCTGCCGGGGCCCCGAAGCAGGCATGGACGGCCCAGTGGGGCTCTCAGGGACCAGGCATCAGTCCAGGTTCAGAGGGTTAAAGGTGACAGACACCAGTGCAGCCGGTTAGCAAAGGGCGCTAGCTGACTTGTCCCGGGGCTCCAAGCTGCTCCCCAGCCCTGCCCATCTCCGTGGGCAGCCTGGCCCTGATGGAAAGAGGCCCGCAGTGGTCTTCTCAGACCTGACCTGTGCTCCAAGCTCAGAGATGCATTCAGCCCCCAAAACTATTGTTCACACACTTGCCACCGTGGGGCCCATTTTCCTGGGTACCTCCACGGAAGCCCTGTATGGGGCTGAAAACCCTGGGATTGGCCCCTTCTCTAGGAATCTGCTAGAGGGTCATGCCTGCGAGTGCACATCTGGCTCTTTGCCACACCTTCTAGAAGCATCTGCACCCTCCCTCAGCCTGAGTGTGATACAGACTAAGGTGCTTCGTCTCTCCCTGGCCCTCTCGGTCTCAGCCCAGCCCCGGGAGGAATGACTCAGTGGGCAGCCAGGAGCGGGGGTGGCGTGTGCATGCTTAGGGCCCTGATACCTGTGCCGCAGGTGCGCTACCTGAAGATCATCGAGAAGAGTGGCTACCAGGCCTTACCGTGGGTTCGTTACATCACTCAGAATGGAGGTACGCGCGACTTGCCCATGGGCAGGTGGGGGATGCTGAAAAGGCCCCTGGTGGGGGTGCCACTGTCCCCAGGGTGGTGCTCAGGGAGCAACCCCAGGGCCAGGGCAGGTGGGGCGGCCCCTCCTCTAGGGTCAGAGCAGACAATGGACGCCCCCCTCCCTCTTTCTAGATTACCAGCTCCGGACCCAGTGAAGGGCCGTCGTGGCCCGCGCTCCCAGCATGGGGGCTCCTGGTGGAAGCGCCTGCCCAGCCTGCCAGAAGGAGGGGCTCCCCTGGACCCCGGCGCCCCTCCAGGCTCCACCCAGGGGACCCTCCTCCAGGTGCACCTGCTCTGCCACCGCCGCTCTCACCTCCCAAGTCCCCTTTTCCCAGAAGAGGCTCATCTTCAAGAGGTCTTGTCTCTCAGCCCCTAAGTCAGTTTGGGGGGAACGAAAGGCATCTTTCCCTCCAGAGGTCAAATACAGCCTCTGTGCTGTTCAGCTCCCAGTCACAAAAAGATTGGGAAGCGCTGCCCAGACCGCTCTTTGGCCGGGCTGGCAGGGCTGCCGTCGTGTTGCCATTGTGTTGAACGTTGTGGGTTTATCGAGCATTCCTAGATTTTGTCTCGGGCCGTCGCTGTGTACGTGATCCTCATCGTCTGCGCCTCCCTCCCCCATCCTGAAGCTCTCAGGCAGCGCTTAGCGAGGACAGGCTTCCTCTTCCTCACCCTCCTCCCCAGTGAGGCTGACACCGGGTCGCCCTCCCAGCGCCTGGCACTTCGACTGGAGGCTCCTGGTCTGGAGCTTTGAATAGAGACGCCTTCTCAGGGCCAGCCCGTGCCACATGATGCTGTCACTCAGCCACATCAGTGTTTGTCCCACCAGGGGAAGAGGGGTCCGGCGTGGGCCCCCAGCCTCAGAGGGTGGGGGTCCCAGGCAATCCCCATCTGTGTTTGGACACCACCGCCCCAACCTGGTCCGTGTTTGTGTCATGAATACATTAAACTCCATCGGTTAAACATGCTTCCCTTCTGGTGCAGCGTTGTGCTGATTCCTGGGTGCCCGGGAGAGGGGCGGGCTCACACCAACCTGGGTGTGGCACCAGTTCCTGGGACCCCTACATCCCCTGGGGAAGACGGGACCAGGCAATGAGCGAGCAGAGCCACTGCCCAGGGGCCTCCCAGAGGGGCTGCAGAGGGGAGGGCACACGGGCAGACTTTTCCATCTCGTCTGAGATGACTGTTACAGCCCTCAGCTCTCGGGCCACCAGCAGCCCGCTCCCCTCCCCAGCCCGGGGCTTCCTCGAGTGTGTGGTCCTGCTGCCAGCAGCATCAGCATCCCCCTGCACACGCAGGTTCACAGGCGCCCTCCTTTACCTGCCGAGGCAGTCTCTGGAGATGGGGCCAGGAGACCGGCTCACAGGCTCTGCATGTGATTCATACGTGCCCTGGAGCCTGAGGACTGCTGCCTGGCCCATAAAGGGGGGTCTCGGCAGGGGCGTGGGCAGAAGACAGCTTGTCTGCCCACTGCAGTCACAGGCCTGCCCGTTCCTGCCTCCAGGGGCTATGTTTTCCTTTCCCTCTCCCATATCACCCAGCTCCCCCTTGGAGGTCTGGTGGGCATCAGCCCGAGTGGAGTCTTGGTCATCCACCACATGGAGGAAAGGACACTGCCCTGGCCCAGGGCTCAGGCCAAAGCCCTTATAGGCGCCCCTGATGCCCCACCCCTCACTGCCATGCCCGCATCTGCAGCAAGCCCTGGCGGCCCCCTCCAGAAGACCCTGGGGAGCCACAGCGTACAAAGAGACAGTGGCCAGAATTTCCCCAGATGAATGAAAATCTTTAAATTCTCAGATTCAGGAAACCAGTGAGCCCAAATCAGGATCAATAAACCTAAGTCTATAACTAAGAAATATCACAGTCAAAACACAAAATATCAGACACTCAGTGAAGCATATAAAAGCAATGCAAAGAAGATTAAAAACACAGAACACAAAAAAGAAAGAAGAAAAAAACAGGCTGAGAGCTGGCTTCATGATGGCAACAATGCTCAGATTGCTCAGAGAAGATGACCAATCTTGACAACCAATTCTGTGCCCGGCTAAGCTGCAAAAGAAGATGAAACATTCAGCAGTAACGACCCTCAGTGAAGCAATGTGTGTACATCAGGGAGATTCAAAGGCTTCCCGGGTGGCTCGGTAGTAGAGAATCCACTTGCCATTGCAAGAGACGCAGTTTCGATCTCTGATCTGGGAAGATCCCACATGCTGCGGAGCAACTAAGCCCATGCACCACAACTGCTGAGCCTGTGCTCTAGAGCTCCGGAACGGAACCACTGAAGGCGGTGTGCTGTGGAGCCCATGCTTCGCAATGAGAAAAGCCGCCGCAACGAGAAGCCTGCTTACTGCAACGCAGAGTAACCTCCACTCTCCGAAACTGGAGAAAAGCCCTCTCACAGCAGCGAAGACCCAGCACAGCCAAAAGTCTATAAAATTATTTTTAAAAAGGAGATTCAATGCACGAGGAAGGAAAGAGACAAGGAATGCTGAAAATGCTTGGAAGCCATTGGGAATATCTAAACTATTGTTGACTATATATAAAGCAGTCATAATATTGAACGAGTAATGTCTGAGTAGTAATCTAAGGTACAACTAAAATTCTGCACAGCATCCTGCAAAATAGAGGAGATAGGAGGTTGGCATCAGTGGCTCCCAACATCTTTATACTGTTTGGGAGGAAGATGGACTAAAGTCTAAAACAGCTATGTATCCACGTATAACGCTCAAACCAGTGGTTGGGAAAGGATTTAAAAATTTTAACGAACCAACAGGAGAAAGAAGCATAGGAAAATCAGAATAAATGCAAGTGTCCTAAGAATCTTTTAATGATAAACAGCACTTAGAACTGCACCACGTGAGGTTTCCCTGGTGGTCCAGTGGTTAAGATTCCACACTTACAATGCAGGAATGCAGGGGGCACGGGTTTATCCCTGGTCAGGGAACTAAGATCCCACATGCCACCCAGCGTGGCCAAAAAGTAAAAACTCCACTACAACTTTTCATTTTGTGCCATAGAAACTAAAAGTAAGATTGTAAAAATAAGTCCAAACATTAGGAGTCATACACATAAATGTAAATGATGCACATCTGCTAGTTTAAGATACTGTTAAAGAGACTGAACTAAAATCCCAAATCCAGCTATACCTTGTTTATGAAATACGTGCTGAGTCACTTCAGTCGTGTCTGACTCTGTGACCGCATGGACTGTAGCCCGCTGGGCTCCTCTGTCCATGGGATTCTCCAGGCAAGAATACTGGAGTCGGTTGTCATTTTCTCCTCCAGGGGATCTTCCCGACCCAGGGGTCAAACCCATGTCTCTTTTGTCTCCTGCTGTGGCAGGCGGGTTCTTCACCACTAGCGCCACCTGGGAAGCCCGTTTATGAAATACACGCCTAAAACATAAGTACACAGCACAGTTAAAAGTAAAAAGATGCTAACTTACCAAGATAAACCTCATGTAGTTACATTGATATCAGACCAAACAGACCTCAGGCAAAAAAAAAAAAAATGTGATAGACCCTGAAAAAGTTTTCACAAATTTCTAAGAATTCTTAGTATTAGAGTCTACATTCTCTAAGAAATTCTCAAGAGAATTGAGCTAGAATTAACAACAAATGAGTTTTTTTTTTTAATTTCCAAATATAATTAGCTTTTAAAGGACACTTCTAAATTACCATGTGTCAAAGAAGAACATGTAATGGAAATTAGAAAATAATAGTGAATTTTTTTAAATCTGTATGTAGATTACAAAAGTGGTCTTACTTTTGAAAACGCATCAACAACTTACAATTTACTCACTCTTCTGTATATAACATTTCAGTAAAATGTTTACAGAAAAAACTAAAACCTTTAAAGCAGCCGGGGGGGAAATATTAAGTTCAAAAGCATGACAGTGAGGTAAACAGCTTACTTTACATCAGCAACAAAGGAAGCCAGATGAAAGCAAAGTGACATTCTCAGCATGCTGAAAGAAAACTGCCCACCCAACAAAAACACTTCAAGACTGAGGTTGAAATAAAAACTTTTTCAGACAAAACCCGTTAGTTTGCCAGCAGCCGACTCACACTAAAGAAAATATTAAATTATAGTACTTCAGGCAAGAGGAAAGTAATGGCAAGTCCAGATGCAAGAAGGAGTAAGGAATAAAGTAAATACATGTGAAAACATAAACCTAGGTTGCGTAAGACAGTGTTTCCTGAAGTTAAGAAAAATGGTAGAATTAAAATATACACAAGAAAAAAAACACATCCTGAAGAAGTAAATGGAGGTAAAGTTTCCTGGTACGTGATTGTGACGGAGGACAGTGAAAAGCATGGATGGAATCTGCATTTTCATAAGCATGCATTATCGTCTCTAAGGGCTCCTCTGGTGGCTCAGCTGGTAAAGAATCTGCCTGCAACGTGGGAGACCTGGGTTCAACTCCTGGGTTGGGAAGATCCCCTGGAGGAGGAAATGGCAACCACTCCAGTGTTCTTGCCTGGAGAATCCCATGGGCAGAGGAGCCTGGTGGTCCACAGTCCATGGGGTTGCGACCGAGCGACTAAGCAGAGCACATTATATTTGCTAAGAGAATCACTAAAATAATAAAATAATTGCAATTTCCAAATGTTCCGAGGGAAAGCAATGATTTTTTTAAGGCCACACACACACACTGCTGCTGCTGCTGCTAAGTCGCTTCAGTCGTGTCCGACTCTGTGCGACCCCATAGACGGCAGCCCATCAGGCTCCCCCGTCCCTGGATTCTCCAGGCAAGAACACTGGAGTGGGTTGCCATTTCCTTCTCCAATGCATGAAAGTGAAAAGTGAAAGTGAAGTCACTCAGTCGTATCCGACCCTCAGCGACTCCATGGACTGCAGCCCACCAGGCTCCTCCGTCCGTGGGATTTTCCAGGCAAGAGTACTGGAGTGGGGTGCCATTGCCTTCTCCGACACACACACACAAAACAACCTTAAAGACGGCCAGAGAAGATAAAAAGGAACCTAAGGGGAAGAAACAGCAAACAATACAGTAGATTTAAACCTAGGTTTCAGTGTCAGATCGGTTCTTACATTAAATATAGACGGGCTAAATATTCCAGCTAAAGGTCAGTTTGTCACACTGGATTTCTTAAAATTCCAACTCTATGTTGTTTATAAGAGATGCATCAAAACCATTAAGATGCAGGCAATTTAAAAATAACAGCATGGGGAAAGTAACCATAGAAATACCAAAAGAAAGCTGGAATTATGTTAATATTAGACAACATATGCTTTAAGGCAAAATCATTGCTGGAGATAAAGGACATCATAATAAAAATAATAAAAGATTTACTTCATTAGGAAGATAAATTTTTTTTTAATTTGTGTGACCCTAATAGCATGGTCTCAAAATACATAAAGCCGAAATCGACACAACTACAAGGGTAGCTAAGTCCAGAGTAAAAATGAGCACCTTAAATTCATCTCTCTCAGCAGCTGATAGAACAAGTAACCCCGAAGAAGTAAAGGGAGTATTTGAACAGGGCAGTGAATCTTACCTAATGGCCCTGTATTTGTGGAACACAGTATTCAGCAACTCCAGAAGACATTTCTCTTTGTTATAAAGCAAGCCTGAAGGAAGTAGTCCCTTGGCCAAATGCTGCTTAGTTAGGAATTAGTTTTAAAACAGTAAGGAGAAAAATCTCCATTCTTTGGGAACCAGTTCTAAATAATCCATTGACCAAGGAAGGAATTCTAGGAAAATTATAGATTTTGAACTGAAAAGTAATGAAAATACTGCATTTCAAAACATGTGCAATGCAGCTAAACCAGCACTTTGAAGGAAATTTGTGTGGCCTTAGGTTTATAAATACTAGATATTACAATATATGTTTATGTGATGTATGTTGCATATATGTAACATATAATGCATGCTGCATGCCAAATCACCTCAGTCACGTCCAACTTTTTGTGCCCCTGTGGACTGTAGCCTGCCAGGCTCCCCTGTCCATGGGATTCTCCAGGCAAGAATGCTGGAGTGGGTTGCCATGCCCTCCTCCAGGGGATCTTCCCAACCCAGGGATGGAACGGCGTCTCTTATGTCTCCTGCGTTGGCAGGCAGGGTCTTCACTACTAGTGCACATGGGAGTCCCATATACTATGACATTATGGATAAAATGTAAAAGAAAGACTTTTGCAACCTCATGGGCTGTAACCTGCCAGGCTCCTCTGTCCATGGGACTTCCCAGGCAGGAATACTGGAGTGGGTTGCCTCTTCCTTCTCCAGAGATCTTCCCGACCCAGGGATTGAACCCACGTCTCCTGCATTAGCAGGCAGATTCTTTACCACTGAGCCACCTGGGAAGCCCACTGTATATAAAATATAAAAGAAAGACTGAAAAGAATGAGCTTAGCATCCATCTCAAAAAGTTAGAAAAAGAATAAAATAAATGTACGAGCATAGAAAGGAAATAACAAAGAACAGATATGAGGGAAATAGAAAGCTTTCAATAAAGAGAATCAACAAAACAAGTTGGCTATTTAAAATTGAAGATCTTCTGGAAATTTTGAGCAAGATAAAGGCACTAAGGCTCTTATTGGAAATGGGGGAGAAACATTATTACGGCTTAAAAGTATTAAAAAGATGAGCGCAGGGCATGTGCCACTTCACAAAGACACTCAGTCCACTTTCTGTCCACCAAGTTGTGTGCCCGGCTCAGACTTCATCCACACTGGGGAGAGGTATGTTTTTCTGATCCTCCTGAATTAAACCATACGGGCAAGAGAAGCACTGGATAAAGAGAGATTATGAGCAACTTTATGCAAGCAAACTTGAAAATTTTAGATACCTTGGATAAATTCCTGAAAGGGAAAAATATAACCTCAAAAAGAAATTAAAATCTAAATAGTCCTATAACTACTATAGAAATTAAGCTAGTCAGAACTCCAAATCCAAATGACTTTATTGGGAAAGTTCTACCAAGCATTCAAGGAAAAAAAAAAAAAAAGAATTTAACAAACTCTCCCAAAGAATAAATAAATATGAAACACTCATTTTATGAGACTAGCATGTCCCTGAAGCAATATGAGACAAGAGAATTATAATCTCTCTTAGTGAGATTAGATGTGACCATAGATGTGGAAATCCTAAATAAAATTCCAGGGGTTCAGGGCAGGTGGTGGAGTTGGCATTGTATAGAAAGGACATACCATTGTGACTAAATTCAGGGTAAATCCTGGGAAGGCAAAGTTGGCTTCATACTGGAAAATCCATCCACTGTCTTAAAAAAAAGTAAGGAGGAAAGCATATGTGATCATTTCAATAGGTAGGTGCAGGTAAAGTATTTAATAAAATTAAACATCCATTCATGATTTAAATGAATAAACAATCCTTAAGCAAACTACAGGGCTTTCCTGGTGGCTCAGTGGTAAAGAACTCACCTAGAAACACAGGAGATGTGGGTTCGATCCCTGAGTCGGAAAGATCCCCTGGAGGAGGAAATGGCAACCCACTCCAGTATTCTTGCCTAGGAAATCTAATGGACAGAGAAGCCTGGTGGGCTACAGCCCATGGGGTCACAAAGAGTCTGACACGAGTGAGCACAGGCATGAAGCAAACTACAACTAAGCCACAGTGTCAAAAAATGAAGCACCCAGGGTTAAATTTAAAGAACTCTCCAAGGTCTGCATGGGGACTGCCGGGAGCCAGTGAGGCATTCCACTCGTGACAAAGGTCATGAGGAAGGAGGCTCGGCATACGCAAAGGCAGGATCGAGCCTCAGGAGTCCCCCCAGATATTCTTGAGCATCTACCCCCCCAAAAACCAGAGTCTGCCTACTTTATTGCTTTGTGCTCTCACCTCTGACTTTACTGGGGGATGTCCCCCACCACCATCTCGCTCTCTCTGTCAAAGAGTTAACTTATAGCTCCAATTAATCAAGTTCCTGGGCAATTAGGAGTATTTAAATCCAAACCCCTCAGATGGCTCTCTAGCTCGCCTGACAAGTTTACCCAGACTCCTACAGCTGTGCATACGATTGTTTACAGTCTCCCAGCCTCAAGAGGCACGGGAAGCTTAAGATATTCAAATAGCTTAGAGCCTCTCAGAGAGTTAGAAACTGTCAGAATAAAACTAGTAAAAGATTTCATTGATGAGCCAATGCTTGTTGCCGAGTTTTCACATCCCCTGAATTGTATCCTTGAATATGTATTAATTAATAGTTGGTATGTAGAAAAAATAAGTAGTGGCCTTGGTGTTAGTAACTTTAGACCCTTACGGTAATAAATTCTTTCCTTTGTTGTAAACCCATTACACATCCGCCCTATAAGAACAATTTTATCTTTGGAAGATGGCACCAAACCTTAAAATAATTACTCTTAGAGAAAATAAGTCTTTGTTGATAAGTCCTCGTCAAGAGTCATAAAATGTTAGTAGGCCTTCTGGCCAGAAGATGATGTAAATCACCTAAACCATTTGTATACGATAAATTTGCAGGAAAGAAACCCTGGTTTTTGATAAGGATCAAAAACTGCTGACTCTGCATCTCCTATTATCCTCTATGTGTAACTTAGGGTATATAAACCCCTGATGAAAATAAAGCTGCGGGCCTTGCTCACCAACGCTTGGTCTCCCCATGTCATTCTTCCCTTTAACTTCTGGCTGAAGTCTCCATCTGGAGCGTGGATATCCTCTGCGACCATTTATTTGCCTGGGCTTCTAAGACCCACTCGAGAAGGTGTCTAAGGTGGGGCACCTTCCGCTATTCGAGAGGGTGCCTGCGGCCTCTGTGGTCAGAGCTAACCTGGTGTCACAGGTTATATTGATTTTCCGTGTAAACCAAGCTACTCAGCCTCTTTTCTCCACTGAATTTCCCTACTGAGCTATCCTCATTCTATTACTCTTTATATCTCTAATTAGCATATAAATAGTCACCTAGGCTGTCTCTCCTTCGAATACCCTGGATCAGCCGGGGCTGGACCCCGGCAGGGACTTCATGCAAGTCATTGGAACCTCCTGGAGAAGGGACTGGCAACCCACTCCAGTATTCTTGCAAGGACAATTCCAGGGACAGAGGAGCCTGGTGTGCCACAGTCCTTGGGGTCGCCAAGAGTCTGACACGACTGAGTGACTAACACACACACACATGGTTAGATACACCCTGAGTATAGAGTCGCAATATCAAAGACGCCAACACTCCTTGTGGGTTCTCAAAGAGTCGGGCTCAACTTACCAACTAAACAGCAACAGCAACACTTCTTGTGGAAGGCAGAAGAGTGCTTCCCCCCACCCCAACTCAAGATGCCCACGTTCTAATCCATCAAATCTATGAATATGTTAAGTTATACGGCAGAGGGGAGTTAAGTTTGCCAATGGGCTTGATTGCTAATCAGCTGACCTCAGTAGGGAGATTGCCTTGAATAACCTAGGTGAGCCCAACATAATTACAGTAGTCCTTAAATGTGGAAGAAAGTGGCAGAAGAGGAGGAGCCGGAAAGTGGCACTGTGAGGACTCTGCCTAGTGCTGCTGGGCTCTGAAGATGGACCAAGGGGTCAGGGGCCAAGGAGGCAGGCAGCCTCGAGAGTCTAGAAACACTGAGGAGACATATTCTCCTCTAGAGACCCCAGAAAGGATACTTTCCTGCTGATAACCTGCTTGTTAGCCTGGTAAGACCCATTTTAGACTTCTGACCTCCAGAACTGTTATGTTCATCCATCTGTGTTGTTTTTACCTGGTAATTTGTTACCACAGCAATAAGAACTAATACACTCCTCAAGTTGAATTATAGATTAAATGCATTTCCCAATAAAATCTCCATCAGGTTTCTGTGAAACTTGACAAACGAATTCGGAAATGGACATAGAAGGACTTCTCCGGTGGTCCAGTGGTTAAGTATCCACCTGCCAGTGCAGGGGACATGGGTTCAATCCCTGGTCCGGGAAGATTCCACACTCCTTGGAGCAACTAAGTCCATGGGCCACAGCTACTGAAGCCCACACACTGTAAAGCCCGTGCTCCACAACGAGAGAAGTCACTGCTATGAGAAGCTCCCACTTGTTGCAACTAGTGAGGAGCCCCCATTTGCGGCAACTGGAGAAAACCCAGTGCATCCAAAAATTAACTAATTAAATGTACATAGAAGATCAAAGGGCCAAGAAGAGGAATCTTGAAAAAGAATAAGATGGGATGGCTTTCTTAGCTGGGCACTAAGACCTACTCGGGCTTCCCCGGTGGCTCAGAGGTTAAAGTGTCTGCCTGGAATGTGGGAGACCTGGGTTCAATCCCTGGGTCAGGAAGATCCCCTGAAGAAGGAAATGGCAATGCACTCCAGTACTCTTGCCTGGAGAATCCCATGGGGGGAGGAGCCTGGTAGGTTATAGTCCACGGGGTCGCAAAGAGTCGGACACGACTGAGCGACTTCACTCACTCACTCAAGACCGACTCAGTGAGCAGTGATTCAGACACAAAACAACATAGACAGTGTGATTCTTTTGGGATGAAGTTTAAAAACAGGCTTAACCTAAACTATATTCTTCAGGGATGTTTCTAGGGTCAAGGAAAACCTCTAAAGAGTGAGATGAAGATCAAGTCAGAGCACAGCTACCTGGGGGAGTGGGGAGGAGAGGAGAAGGACCAGAGGGTGTGGGTTGGGATGCTGGCCGTATTCTATTTCTTTTTTTAAATTTATTTTAATTGGAGGATAATTGCTTTACAACGTTGTGTTGGTTTCTGCCATACATCAACATGAATCAGCCATAGGTATACATATGTCCCCTCCCTCTTGGATCTCCCTGCCACCTTCCACACCTCCAGGTTGTCACAGAGCCCCAGGTTGAGCTCCCTGTATTATACAGCAACTTCCCATTAGCTCTCTATTTTACATATGGTAATATATATATGTCAATGCTACTCTCTCAGTTTGTCCCACCCTCTCCTGCCCCCACTGTGTAATAATCTCTTCTCCATCTGAGTCTCTATTCCTACCCTACAAATAGGTTCATCAGTACTATTTTTTCTAGATTCCATATATATGCATTAATATACAATATTTATTTTTTCTCTTTCTGATTTACTTCACTCCGTAATAACAGGCTCTGGGTTCATCCACCTCACTCAAACTGACTCAAATTCATTCCTTTTTATGGCTGAGTAATATTCCATCGTGTGTATGCACCATGACTTCTTTATCCGTTCATCCGTAGACAGACATCTAGGTTGCTTCACGTCCTGGCTCCAGTAAGTAGTGCTGCAATGAACACTGGGCATGTGTCTTTTTCAGTGGTGGTTTTCTTGGAGTTTGCTCAGTTGTGGGATTGTTGGATCATGTGGTCGTTTTAGTTTTTAAAGAAATCTCCATACTATTCTCTATAGTGGCTGTATCAACTTACATTCCTACCAACAGTGCAAGAGGGTTCCCTTTTCCCCACATCCTCTCCAGCATGTATTGTTTATAGATTTTTGATGATGGCTATTCTGACTGGTTTGAGGTGATACCTGATTGTAGTTTTGATTTGCATTTACTATGCCAAAGCCTTTGACTGTGTGGATCACAATAAACTGTGGAAAATTCTGAAAGAGATGGGAATACCAGACCACCTGACCTGCTTCTTGAGAAATCTGTATGCAGGTCAGGAAGCAACAGTTAGAAATGGACATGGAACAACAGACTGGTTCCAAATAGGGAAAGGAGTACGTCAAGGCTGTATATCGTCACCCTGCTTATTTAACTTATATGTAGAGTACATCATAAGAAACGCTGGACTGGAAGAAGCACAAGCTGGAATCAAGATTGCCAGGAGAAATATCAATAACCTCAGATATGCAGATGACACCACCCTTATGGCAGAAAGTGAAGAGGAACTAAAAAGCCTCTTGATGAAAGTGAAAGAGGAGAGTGAAAAAGTTGGCTTAAAGCTCAACATTCACAAAACTAAGATCATGGCATCTGGTCCCATCACTTCATGGGAAATAGATGGGGAAACAGTGGAAACAGTGTCAGACTTTATTTTTGGGGCTCCAAAATCACTGCAGATGGTGATTGCAGCCATGAAATTAAAAGACACTTACTCCTTGGAAGGAAAGTTATGACAAACCTAGATAGCATATTCAAAAGCAGAGACATTACTTTGCCAACAAAGGTCCGTCTAATCAAGGCTATGGTTTTTCCAGTGGTCATGTATGGATGTGAGAGTTGGACTGTGAAGAAAGCTGAGCACCGAAGAATTGATGCTTTTGAACTGTGGTGTTGGAGAAGACTCTTGAGAGTCCCTTGGACTGCAAGGAGATCCAACTAGTCCATTCTGAAGGAGATCAGCCCTGGGATTTCTTTGGAAGGAAAGATGCTAAAGCTGAAACTCCAGTACTTTGGCCACCTCATGCGAAGAGTTGACTCATTGGAAAAGACTCTGATGCTGGGAGGGATTGGGGGCAGGAGGAGAAGGGGACGACAGAGGATGAGATGGCTGGATGGCATCACTGACTCGATGGACATGAGTCTGAGTGAACTCCGGGAGATGGTGATGGACAGGGAGGCCTGGCGTGCTGTGATTCATGGGGTCGTAAAGAGTCGGACACGACTAAGTGACTGAACTGAACTGAACTGAATTGAATAATAAGTGATGCTGAGCATTTTTTCATGTGCTTATTAGCCATCTGTATGTCTTCTTTGGAGAAAAATCTGTTTAGATCTTCTACCCACTTTGATTGGGTTGTTTGTTTTTCTGATATTGAACTGCATGAGCTGCTTATATATTTTGGAAATTAATCCTTTGTCAGTTGTTTCATTTGCAGTTATTTTCTCCCTTTCTGGGGGCTGTCTTTTCATCTTGTTTATGGTTTCCTTTGCTGTGCAAAAACTTTTAAGTTTGCTGTTAAGTCTCGTCAGTTGTGTCCGACTCTGTGTGACCCCATAGACGGCAGCCCACCAGGCTCCTCCTCCATGGGATTTTCCAGACAAAAGTACTGGAGTAGGTTGCCATTTCCTTCTCTTTTGCTGTGCAAAAACTTTTAAGTTTAATTAGGTCCAATAAAAAAGTGGTTAGATGCCATGAAGTAGGAGGCAATGCCTTAACGATATGGCTGTTGTCAGGCCCAAGGGCCTCTTCCATCCTTGTTAAAGGGAGTGCTAACCTTCTCTCCTTTCATACAACACCATATTCTATGTCTCAAGTGGGTGGTCATGACACAGATGTTTGCCTCATAATTCTGTTAAATTGTACATTTTTTTAAAGGAACATTACAAGTATAATATTATAATACCCCCAATTTAATGCATTAAAATCAGATGACTCTAATTCCAGGCAATCAAAATGGTGGAAAGCTCCCGAATTCATTCTTTGAAGGATCCAGCACTTGAATACTAAAACAAGTTAAAGATAGGGAAAAAAAGGCAACTGTAGATGAGCCTTAGTTTAGGGCTTCCAAACAGAATATTCAATTCAGTTCAGTTCAGTCACTCAGTCGTGTCCGACTCTTTACGACACCATGAATCGCAGCACTCCAGGCCTCCCTGTCCATCACCAACTCCCGGAGTTCGCCCAAACTCATGTGCATTGAGTCGGTGATGCCATCCAGCCATCTCATCCTCTGTCATTCCCTTCTCCTCCAGCCCCCAATCCCTCCCAGCATCAGAGTCTTTTCCAATGAGTAAACTGTTCGCATGAGGTGGCCAAAGTACTGGAGTTTCAGCCTCAGCATCAGTCCTTCCAGTGAACACCCAGGACTGGTCTCCTTTAGGATGGACTGGTTGGATCTCCTTTCAGTCCAAGGGACTCACAAGAGTCTTCTCCAACACCACAGTTCAAAAGCATCAATTCTTTGGCACTCAGCTTTCTTCACAGTCCAACTCTCATATCCATATATGACCACTGGAAAAACCGTAGCCTTGACTAGACGGACCTTTGTTGGCAAAGTAATATCTTTGCTTTTTAATATGCTATCTAGGTTGGTCATAAGTTTCCTTCCAAGGAGTAAGTGTCTTTTAATTTCACGGCTGCAGTCACCATCTGCAGTGATTTTGGAGCCCCCCAAAATAAAGTCTGACACTGTTTCCACTGTTTCCCCATCTATTTCCCATGAACGCAGAGTTCCAAAGAATAGCAAGGAGAGATAAGAAAGCCTTCCTCAGCGATCAATGCAAAGAAATAGAGGAAAACAATAGAATGGGAAAGACTAGAGATCTCTTCAAGAAAATTTAGAGATACCAAGGGAACATTTCATGCAAAGATGGGCACAATAAAGGACAGAAATGGTATGGTGCTGGGGACCAGCTTCAGCAGAGTCCAGGGATACCCTCAAGATGAACGGCGTTGGTGAATGAATGACATGGGGAGGCCAAGCTTCGGTGAGCGAGGCCCATAACTTTATTTTCAAAAGGAGCTTTTATACCCTGACTTGTACATAAAGGGAAATGAAAGATGTAAGGTCATGTAGAGTCAGCCCAAACACTCCAGCAGTTTTATCCTTATCAAAACCAGAATTTTTTTCTGTATGCCTTTCCATAAACAAGGGTCTTATGTTATTTATTATATTTTGGCCTGGAGGCCTGTTGACATTTTATGACCCTTTTTTGATAAAGGTTGATCAACCAGAAAACTTGTTTTCCCTTGAAGTGTTTTTTCTTTATATTTTTAATCTGTATCAGTCTCAGAAAGTACTAAACAGAGTTACATTCTCACGGAGCAAAGGTGCAGTGGGTCACAACAAAGAAAGAACTTATTAGCTCAAAGGCTTGATGTGGTTAATTCCAAGGCCACTACTTGTTTTTCTTACATTCCAACTACATTAACTAACGCACTCCCAGGTGCACAATGGATAAGGGATATGGGAACTTGGCAGCAAGCATTGGCCCAATAATGAAGCCCTTTACCAGTGCTATTTTAATAATTTTTCACCCCTTAAAGGGCTCTATGCCCATTAGGACTTTTAGAATGCTTAGGCTTCCCGTGCCTTTCATGGTTGGGGAGTTGTGAACAATCATGTGCGTTAGTTGTAAGAGTAAGGAAAAACCTGTCAAGCAAGCTAGAATGCCAACAGAGGGGTTAGAATAGAAATATTCCTTTTATGCCCTGGAGACTTATCAACTTAGAGCCCTAAGTTGATTTTCTCCAGAGAAAGGTGGTCGGGGATAGCCCCCTGCTAATATCAGAAGAGTGGTTGAAAGGCATAATATAGTAGACAGTAGACAGACAGATTTTGGTTTCAGGGCAGATGTTCTAGCAGGTCCAGGGAATCCCTCGAGTCCTGATCCGCTTTTGCCTGTCAGGTCTTCTCCGCATGACCTTTGTCATGGGTGGGATCTCCCGTGGTGGCTCCCGGAAGTATGGACCTAACAGAAGCAGAAGATATTAAGAAGAGGTGGCAAGAATACACAGAAGAACTGACAAAAAAGATCTTCACAACCCAGATAATCACGATGGTGTGATCACTCACCTAGAGCCAGATATCGTGGAATGTGAAGTCAAGTGGGCCTTAGGAAGCATCACTACAAACAAAGCTAGTGGAGGTGATGGAATTCCAGTTGAGCTATTTCAAATCCTAAAAGATGATGCTGTGAAAGTGCTGCACTCAATATGCCAGCAAATTTGGAAAACTCAGCAGTGGCCACAGGACTGGAAATGGTCCGTTTTCATTCCAATCCCAAAGAAAGGCAATGCCAAAGAATGCTCAAACTACCACACAATTGCATTCATCTTCCATGCTAGTAAAGTAATGCTTAAAATTTTCCAGGCTAGTCTTCAGCAATACGTGAACCATGAACTTCCAGACATTCAAGCTGGTTTTATAAAAGGCAGAGGAACCAGAGATCAAATTACCAACATCTGCTGAATCATTGAAAAAGAAAGAGAGTTCCAGAAAAACATCTATTTCTGCTTTGTTGACTATGCCAAAGCCTTTGACTGTGTGGATCACAATAAACTGTGGAAAATTCTGAAAGAGATGGGAATACAAGACCACCTGACCTGCCTCTTGAGAAATCTGTATGCAGGTCAGGAAGCAACAGTTAGAACTGGACATGGAACAACAGACTGGTTCCACATAGGAAAAGGAGTACATCAAGGCTGTATATTGTCACCCTGCTTATTTAACTTCTATGCAGAGTACATCATGGGAAACGCAGGGCTGGAAGAAGCACAAGCTGAAATCAAGATTGCTGGGAAAAATATCAATAACCTCAGATATGCAGATGACACAACTCTTATGGCAGAAAGTGAAGAGGAACTAAAAAGCCTCTTGTTGAAAGTGAAAGAGGAGAGTGAAAAAGTTGGCTTAATGTTCAACATTCAGAAAACAGAATATTAGCAATCAGAATTGAGTGGTGGTCAATATTACAACATGACCAAGCAGGATTTACTCTTAGGAAAATATCTTTCCACAGAGTCTAATTGAGCCACATAACTCATCCCACCACCAAACTGAACCACATCAGTAAATTTGGGAAAGGAATGCTTAAATATAGCAGACATTTCTAACAGGAACAGGTGTAGAAATAGTCAGAAGCTACTTCCCCTTCACAAAGGAGTCCCATTCACCATCAAGCATCAGAAAGTGCTTCCCAGGTGGCGCTAGTGGTAAAGAATCCACCTGCCAGCACAGGCATAAGAGATGAGTCTCCACACAGAAGAGATATGAGTTCCATCCCTGGGTCAGGAAGCTCCCCTGGAGGAGGGCACGGCAACCCACTCCAGTAATTCTTGCCTGAAGAATCCCCAAGAACAGAGGAGCCTGGCAAGCTGCAGTCCATGGGGTCACAAAGAGTCAGACACGACTGAGCATCTAAACACGCACAGCAGAAAGTGCTCGTCTTGGAGGTCCTTGGAGGTTCTTTGCTTCTTGAATCACAGAAGGAAAGGTGTAGTAATGGCCTTCTCTGGCAGGAGCTCACAGCAGGGAAGAAGGGCCAGGAATCAATACCCCCAGCCCGTTGAGATTTCATAGCCCTGGCTCAGAAATGCTGAATTTTAATTGCGTGCTCAGTCACTGAGTGCAGTGGTGTCTGACTCTTTGCGACCACATGCACTATAGCCCTCGAGGCTCCTCTGTCCATGGGATTTTTCAGGCAAGAATACTGGAGCAGGTTGCCATTTCCTCCTCCAGGTATCATCCTGAGCCAGGGATATAACCCACGTCTCCTGCTTGGCAAGCTGATTCTTTACCACTGAGCCATCTGGGAAGCCAAATTTTCATTAATTTTAATTAACTTAAAGTAACGATGCCATTGTTTTCCCCTGGCCCAGGCCCAAATTCCATCGCAGGCCCCCCTATACCCCTCACACAAGCGCAAAAGGTCTAAGAACACTCACCACGGCTCTGTAAGAGCTAACAGTGGAAAACAACCAAATGGGAACAGGTGGGATGATGGCAGAGCAGTTGTCAATTCATCCATGCGAATATTCTGCTCACTCAGTGAACGGCCCAGGGCTGGGAATGCTAACACATCTCTCAGCTCCACCCAGTAGTCTTACCAAAGTTGACCGTTTGCCCAGCCTGGGATTCTGCCATTCCACCCCTGGGCACTCACCCCAGACAACTGAGCACACATATCATGAAAAGACAGGGCCTCCAAAGTTCACAGCAGCCTGACACACGAGAGCTTCAGACTAGAAACACAAGGAGTGGATGAGCCACGCGACGGAAGAGTTACAGCAGTGAGAAAGCCACGAGAGCCCGCCCATAACATCACAGAGTCACCCCACACGCGAAAGCAGCAGCTGCTGGGGCCAGGAGGCTGCTGCCCGGACGGGGCCTTCTGGAATGATGGGAGATCGATTTCTACATAGTCCGCTGGGTGCCGCTCGTGGGCATGCAGCTCACGTGCACTGAAGACACGCACTTTAAACACTTGGTGCACACGTGCTGTCCCTCAGCTTTTCAACACTTAAAAACCAACGGAAAATACTAACAACTAGAAATCTGGCAACGTTGTTGATGAGATGAGCAAACCGCAGGAGGATGTGTCCGCCCCCCCCCCACCCCGCCCCATTCATACAAAGTTTAAAATCGCCTAGAACAGCACTACAACATTAATAGCCACATGGTTCACTGGTTCACGTGCTCAGTCACGTTCGGCTCTCTGCGACCCCGTGGACTGTAGCCTGCTAGGCTCTTCTGTTCATGGGATTCTCCAGGCCAGAATACTGGAGTGGGTTGCCATTTCCTCCTCCAGGGGATCTTCCCAACCCGAGGAAGGAACCCACGTCTCCTGCATTGGTAGGCAGATTCTTCAGCACTAGTACCACCTGGGAAGCCCTTATGGTCACATCAGTTCAGTTCAGTTCAGTCGCTCAGTCGTGTCCCACTCTTTGCGACCCCATGAATCACAGCATGCCAGGCCTCCCTGTCCATCACCAACTCCCGGAGTTCACTCAGACTCACGTCCATAGTATATAATAAAATGCAAAATCACATAAGGGAAAGACTGGGGCTTCCTTGGCTCAGATGGTAAAGAATCTGCCTACAATTCTGGAGACCCGGGTTGGATCTCTGGGTCAGGAAGAGCCCCTGGAGAAGGGAATGGAATGGGAATGGCAACCTACTTCAGTATTCTTGCCTGGGAAATCCCATGGACAGAGGAGCATGGCAGACTACAGTCCACGGGGTCGCAAGGAGTCATACACAACTGAGCACTAACACACACACACACACACACACACACACACACAAGAAAAGACTAACTCCAAATTCTAGATAACAGCACCTTCTGGGGCAGGGAGAGGAATGTCCAGGGCTGAGCTGGGGACCATGAACCTCGATTGCAATTGTCAAGTTTTATTTCCTCTGGTCAGTGATGCATACATGTTAAACTATCACCAGTGTTTTTGTGACAAGCCTAGGACCACTCTTTAAAAAAAAAAAAAGTATTTACTTTTGGTTGTGCTGGGTCTTCCTCACTGCTCACAGGTTTTCTCTAGTTAGGCAGAGAGCAGGCTCGGTAGTTGTGGCTCAGGGGCTACATTCCTCCTTGACATGTGGAATCTTCCCAGACCAGGGATTGAACCCACACCCTCTGCACTGGCAGGCGGATTCTTATCCACTGCACCACCAACGATATCCCCTAAGATCACTCTCAATACAGACTGTAATTGAGATCATGTCCCACCCTTGCTCAAAATCCTGCCTTGGCTCCCCAGTGCCCCCAGAGTAAGACTGTCCCTCTTGGCCTGAGTGTCTGGCCCCGCTCCGTCTAGATTTCCACTCTTGCACTCCTCTCCCGCTTTGTGTTCTTCCCATCCCCGCATCTCTGCCCCAGGCTGTCTCCACCTCGGAGCCCGTGCACTCGCTGTTCTCTCTGCCTTGTGTACCCATCTTTCAGCCGCCTCTTTCCTGACACTGCTTAACTCAAATCTCAAGTTCCCCCAGCCACGCCAGCTTGTTCCTACAAACAAAAGTTCTTTGTCCCACATTTCCTGTGTCCCCAGTCTGCCTAGAAGCCCCCGAAGGGAAGGATCCCCTGTGTGGCTTATCCTTGCTGTGTCCCCAGGGTCCAGGGCAGTGCTGAGCTGAGTTTCAAGCCTGTGGACACTCCCACAGGCTCTGCCAGTCGTGACCACCAGGAGGCACCCACAGGTCATAAGTAAATGCTTGGCTACCTTCGAATAGGGCAGGTCCAAGGCCACAGAGATAGGTGAGCGGTACAGACCTGGGGATGGGAAGGATCAGGCCCTCCCTGAGCACAGAGCTGCCCCCAAACACCTGTTATCCTGTATGGGGATTCTCATTCAGCCTGAGCAGGACAGATGTAGAAACCGAGGCTTGGGTTCGTCCTAGAAAGGTCTCAGGTTCTGACTGCTCCCAGATTGCCTGGTTGTGCCCTCTCAGCCCCTGATGGGTGGAGGGTGGGCAGAGTCGCTGGGGACTCTGATCTCAGGTAGTGCCTGTGGTACCCACCGAGCGGCCTGTCCTGGCTAGAAGGATCAAGTCAGGGCCACCAAGGGCTCAGGCTGACTCTGCCAAACTCAGGGGAACTTAGCTCATGTAGGTGGCCCAGTACCTGCCTGAACCTCACAGCCCCGCTGTACACACGGGGAAACTGAGGCCCAAAGACAGGCTGGAGCAGTCCCGAGGGCACCAGGACTGCACATGTCCCCTATACCCAGCTTCCCCCTGGGGGCATGCAGGCAGGGGACCCCTTGCCCGCTTTCTTCCAGCCATTCAACAGATGGGGAACTGGGACTGTGCCTCATTCAAGCTCACCCGGGAGCCCCAGTCCACAGCCGAGCCTTGCTGTGTGACCTCAAGCAGACTCCCGACCCTCTCTGGGCCTGTGTCCATGACCACATGGAGCTTCTACATGCCATTTTGTTAGAAGAAAGCGAGTTCTAGGTTGCTGTCCACCAAGTAGGAATGACTCGTTGCCCTTTCCGAGGGGTCGAGATCCTTTGAGGAGGGGTAAGACCCTGGTGTTACCAGTTCACTGTGTGTGTGTGCTGTGTGCTCAGTCATGTCTGACTCTTTGCGACCCCATGGACTGTAGCCCACCAAGCTCCTCTGTCCCTGGCATTTTCCAAGCAAGAATACTGGAGTGGGCTGCCGTTTCCTCATGCAGGGGACCTTCCCTACCCAGGGACTGAACCTGAGTCTCCGCAGTGGCAGGCGGTGCTGTGTTTTCAGCTGAGGTGAAATTCACATAACCTATCACCATTCGCAAAACCCTTTTGAAGTGGGCAATCCCATGGCATCTGGCACATCCAGAATACTATGCAGAAACAAGTAACCTGAAAGGGAAACCCTGGATGAGTAACAGCTGAGCTTTCAGCAGAATCTCTGCAGGCCAGAAGGGAACGGCAGGATATATTCAAAGTGCTGAAAGGGAAAAATCTACAACCAAGATTACTCTACCTGGCAAGGATTTCATTCAAAATTGATGGAGAAATGAAAAGCTTTACAGACAAGCAAAGGTTAAGAGGATTCAGCACCACCAAGCCAGCTTTACAACAAATGCTGAAGGGACTCCTGTAGGCAGAAAACATAAGAGAAGGAAAAGACCTACAGAAATAAACCCAAAGCAATTAAGAAAATGCCAGTAGGAACACATATATCAATAATTACTTTAAATGTAAACGGGTTAAACGCTTCAACCAAAAGACACAGACTGGCTGACTGGATACAAAAACACGACCCATATACATGCTGTCTACAGGAGACCCGCTTCAGACCAGAGATCCATACAGACTGAAAGGGAGGGGATGGAAAAAGATACGCCTTGCAAATGGAACTCAAAAGAGCCTGGATAGCAATTATCGTATCAGACAAAATAGACCTTAAAGAATATCATAAACGGTAAGGAAGGACACTAACACAGCTAACAAGGACCTAGAGGAAACAAAGAATGAGAGGCAAGCAACTTTGTGCAACCACAACCTCCGTCGGATCCCAGACCTTTCTCCACCCCACATGGAAACCTGTCCCTGTGAGCAGCCACTCCCATCCTCCGCCCTCAGGCCCTGGCAGCCACCAGCCTGCTTCCCACCTCTGTGCTTTTGCCTGTTCTCTTCATTTCCCGTAGACGGAATCGCACTCTGTGTGCTCTTTTGTGTCTGGCTGCTTTCACTCAGCATGCTGTTTTCAAGACACGTCCACATGGAAGTGTGTGTCACTGCTTCCCTTTCTATGGCAGAATAATATTCCGTTGAGTGGATTGACTCATCTGTCAACGGATACTTGAGTTGTTTCCCCCTTTCGGCTCAGGGGAATTGTGTTGTTAAAAACACGGGTGTGAAAATGTCTGTTTGCATCCTTGCCTTCAGTTATTTTGGTTATGTACTTAGGACTGAAACTTCTGGATTATAAGGTAGTTCCATGTTTTTTTGAGGCGTTTAACTGGTATTTTTTAATAAGACTAAAAGGTCATGGCCAAACTGGGAATACCATGCTTGGAAATTTCCAGCAAGTTCTTTCCAGTAATCACTGCCCAGCCTCCCTACCAGCGAATCACATGCATTTCACGTGTTGTCCAAATTGTTTTTGCCTTGTGTGCTTAGTCATGTCTGACTCTGCGACCCCATGGACTACAGCCTGCCAGGCTCCTGTGTCCATGGAATTCTCCAGGCAAGAATACTGGAGTGGGTTGCTGTTTCCTCCTCCAGGGGATCTCCCTGACCCAGGGATTGAAACTGGGTCTCCTGCATTGCAGGCAGATTCTTTACCATCTTGAGTTTTTAGTGACTGTATATATTTACCTTTGGATTGAGAGATACACAGAAATTCGTGCCAAATACTCAGATCTGAGGTGTACAGCCTGATGCATTTTTAACTCTGTGGCTGTTCAAATCGACACATAACAGCCCTCCATCCCCTGGGCAGTATCTCCCAGAAGAAACTATCCTGTTGGCCAACACCATTGGTTCATTTTGCCTATTCTTGAACTTCAGATGCACAGACTCACACCATGTGTTCTGTTTGGGATCTGTCCACTTTTGCTCATCATCATAACTTCAAGACTCACCCACATCCCCCTATCTTTTTGCTTTGCTGTAAACTATCCCACAGCACAACTGTGGGATACAAACAACTCAGCGGTTTGTTGGCTCAGTCCTGTCACTGGGCGTTTGATTTGTGTTCAGAGCTGCTCCGAGCACGTGTGCCCAGGTCTTGTGGCTGCTGCATGTCTTCATCTCTTGCGGGTAAATACCGAAGGGCGTGACGTCTCGGTTATAGAGGAGGGGGAGACCTACGCTCCGTGGACACTGCCACACCATCTTGCAAAGTGGCTGGACCATTTTACCTCCCACAGCAGTGAGTGAGAGTTCCATCTGCTCCACGTCTTCACCACTTAGGGGCCAGTCTTCTCCATTTCATGCCTGCAGGTGGGGCTGTGGTCCATGCATGTCCCAACTCCACTGCACTGGGACTCTGTGCCCTCCAGAATTTTTTTTTTTTTAATATACTTACTTATTTGGCTGCTCCGGGTCTTGGTTGAGACACATGGGATCTTTGATCTTCACTGTAGCATGCACGATCTTTACTTGTGGCATGTGGGATCGAGTTCCCTGACCAGGGATCAAACCCAGGCTCCCTGCATTGGGAGCCCAGAGTCTCAGCCATCGGACCACCAGGGAAGTCCCTGCCCACTGGATTCTATGCCAAGCTCCCCTCTGGGAACTACAGGAGTGCAGACCACACCCACATCTTTGAAGGTTGGGGGGCCTCTGTCCTTGGCTTCCAGGCCACCATCTCCTTCTGTGTTTTGTCTACCCCTGTTTCTTCTCCATTCCCTCAGGGGATCCTCTATCTCAGCTTGATCTGGAAACAAAGTCTCCAGGTCCTCCCTCCTCGCAGGAAATGGCCACAGAGTCAAGGGATTCCCCAGAAGGACTCAGCATTCTACTTTGCCTCCTCGGCCTGAGTGAGCAATTGCCCAGCCAATTCAAGGCACAAACGGGAACTCAAGGAGTGTGTATCACTGACTCTCCTGCCCTTTTCACCTCACTAGTCTCAGCTCTCCCGCTCCTCCCCTCGCCTCCCATCCCCATCTAGCCTAAGCCCCTGCATCTCTACCATCTCCACCGGATGAGCCCAGCTCCTGACACAACCTCCCATACCTGGCACTTGCCTCTTGTCCAACCCACACCAAAGTGATGCTTCTAAGACCACCTGTGGCCCCCTTAGGTGTTCAGATAGCTTCTCAGCATCGGTCCCTTGCCTAAGCCCTCAGGTGCATACCTGCTGGATCTGGCTCCTCTGACCTCTCCAGCCCCTCCTCCCACACTCATTCATTCATTCATTCATTTGGGCATTTATTGAGCACCTGCTGTGTACCAGATCTCATTCTCAATGCAGAGAGGCAACTGTACCAGACCAAAAAACCTCTACTCTGGAAAGCATGAAGTAGGGGGTGGGGACAACAGTTATCTCCATGCTCACAGCATGTGGGGGGCTGTGTGAGGGCAGGGACGCCTCAGCCTGACAGGGGGTGGGGAGACATCCCCGGGGGAACTCAGTGGAGAGGCCAAGGCTGGGTGTGGCAGGGAGAACAAAGACCAGGAGCCCCCAGAGAATGGGATGGGGAGCCCCAGAGAGGTTGAGGTTTTCACAGCTTCCCCTGGTGGCTGATGGGAGAGCGGTGAACCCAGGCAGAAGGGAGGTGGGGAGGCCAGGAGTGCTGGGTGATGGAGAGAAGAGGTCGGATTTGGAGTGTGGCCCGAGAGCCAAGAAGGCCTGGGGACACAGGACTGTGGGATGGGGAGGGTGTGGGGGGGATGACGCCGTGGAGAGACTTCCCGTAGTCTCTGGGCAGCAAACACATCTGAGCGGGGGATTCACTTCCTCAAAATTGCCACATATGCACGTGTGCATTTGCACACACACACACACGGGTGCATCACACACACGGGTGCATCACACACACGGGTGCATCACACCCAGCGACACATGAAAAGCACAGATATACACATGACAGACACAGAGAGACACACCTGCAACACAGATACACAGAAGGACACACACACAGCTCACACCTACAGGACACAGGCACGCATTCACCCTCTCCAACCCAGCCTTTAAGCGACAATCCTTTCTGCCCCTCTATCTCCCGGCCAGGGCCTCCAGCTCCCCCTGGCAGGGCCAGGCCAGGTGCTGGAGTCACTGAGGCAGAGCCAAAGGGCCCCACTGCCGCTCAGCCCCAGCCCCATCCTGACCACACGCTGTGCGTCCTGCTCTGTCCCCCACAGTGGGAGCTCCTCAGGGCACAGGGCAGGTGTGGGAGGGGCGGTCAATGCCTACTGAACAAATGGTCTTGGTTCCCAAGCCTCTCTCCCATGCCGTTGCCCCATACTCAAAGCAAGATTCCCCACTCCCCAACTCCTCACCAGTTCAGCCTCATCCCTTGACTAGCCAGACACACACACCCAATCTCAGAGAGGTCAGGGATGAGCCAGAACAAGGAAAGGGCTGGGAGGCCCAGTGGCAAAGCAGGATCTACTAGGGAGATCCGAGAGGGCTGCCTGGAGGAGGGGGTGTTCGAGCTGGGTTTTGTAGGATGAGCTGGAGCTTGGCAGGCAGATGGTTTGGGGGTCTTCTAATCAGAGAGACAAACCTGGTAACTTCCTCTAGTGCAGTCTGAGCCCAGAGCAGCTCCAAGAGGAGGGATCATTGGGCTCTTTCCTTCTTTCTTAAAATCGTGATAAGACACATAAAATTCACCAGCTTAGCCAATTTGTAAAAATTTCCCAGGTGGCACTAGTGGTAAAGAATCCACCTGCCAATGCAGGAGACGCAAGAGATGAGGGTGCGATTCCTGGGTTGGGAAGATTCCCCTGAAGGAGGGCATGGCAACCCACTCTGGTATTCTTGACTGGAAAATCCCACGGACAGAGGAGGTACGTTCCATGAGGCCACAGAGAGTCAGACACGACTGAGCGACTAGCGCGTGCACACGTGCACTTATTTATTTGCTCAGCTTGCCAGGTTTTCGTTGCGGCATGTGGCATCTCCGATTTTTCACTGTGGCATGCAGAATCGTTTGGTTTAGGAGCGTGGGAACTCTTAGTTGCGGCGCATGAGATCTAGTTCCCTGACCAGGGCCCAAGCCCGGGCCTCCGCATGGGGAGCACAGTCACTGGACCCCCGGGGCCGTCCTACCATCTTAGCCGTTTTAAAGAGCACAGGTCATGACATTAAGTACATTCACACTGTTGTGCAACCATCACCACTGTCCATCTCCAGAATTTTTCATCTTGCAAAACTGAAACTCTGTCCCCATTAAATGCTAACCCCCCTCATTTCCCTCCTTCCCTGGCAACTCCCATTCGACTTCCTGTCTCTACGAATGTGACTACCTTCGGGCTCTCGCATAAGTGGGATCACACAGTATCTGTCCTTCCACGACCGGCTTCTTCCACCCAGTGTAACATCCTCCTGGTTCATTCCACCTGCAGCAGGTGTCAGAATTTCCTTCCTTTTAAAGGCTGAATAATAGCTCATCAAACATATATGCCACATTGGGTTTATCAATTCATCTGTTGCAATTCTATTTTCAATTTTTTGAGGAACTGCCAAAATATACTGTTTGCTTTTTTTTTTTCTTTTTGGCTGCACCGTGAGGCATGCGGAACTTCCTCTGACCAGAGATCGAACCCCTGGCCCCTGCAGTGGAAGTGCAGTTTTAACCACTAGACCCCCGGGGAAAGTGTGAATTGCTCAGTGGTGTGCAGCTCTTTGCGACCCCATGGACTATAGCCCACCAGATTCCTCTGTCCGTGGGATTCTCCAGGCAAGAATACTGGAGTGGGTTGCCATTCCCTTCTCTAGGGGATCTTCCTGACCCAGGGATTGAACCCAGGTCTCCTGCATCTCAGGCAGATTCTTTACCGTCTGAAGCCCAGAGTGTTTCTCGCGTGTCCCATCTAGGATCCAAACAGTCCTTCCTGTCCCAACTTCCACCTGCCAAGCAGGGCTCCCCCTTGCCTGAACCCCTAATTGTCTCATCCATCCCTCACACTGGGCTTCCCAGGTGGCTCAGTGGTAAAGAATCCACTTGCCAATGCAGGAGACACGGGTTTGATCTCAGGATCAGGAAGATCCCCTGGAGAAGGGGATCCAAAATTCTTGCCTGGGAAATGCTATGGACCGAGGAGGCTGGCGGGCTCCATGGGGTTGCAAAGAGTCGGACGTGAACTAGCTACTAAACAACAACAGTAATCCCTCAGATTTGCTCTGAGAGGCAGTAGCTCTCATAAAGCCCGTTTCATGGCAGAAAATTGAGGTTGGAGAGCAGGAGTGATGTGCCTAGCGATCACCCAGCAGGGGCTGCCCTGGCCCTCCTCCCGCGAAGCTCAGACTGCTCCCAGCTGCTCCCCCGAGCAGTTCCCGCAGAGCCCCTCCCCCACCCCGCCTGCAATCAGATGCTGAGCGCATTTCCCATCCCACTGCAGGCTCTGCTCCCTTCCAAGAGAAACAGGTTACACCTGGCACGGCTTCCCAGAAGGCCCAGGGCAGCAGGAGTCCAGCCACGTGAGTGGGTGGGTGGGGGCGCGTGGTCACATTGCAGCCCCCGCCGCCCCGCCGCCTGGGGGAGGGAGGGGTCCTAGATCCGAAAGCGAGGGCTGGGGAGGTATACCAAGCACACCGTGCTGGAGCCAGCCGGACCTGAGTGCAGCCGGGACTCGGCTGCTTGCCTTCTGTCTGGGTGACCAAGGGAATCTGAGCCTCAACTCATCATCTGGGAAGTGGGCTCACAATGGCCCTTAGGAGGGTTCTGTGGGGGGACTGGGAGCTGGTGGGGGGCGGGGCGTGTGTGGCGCAAGGTCCAGCAGGCAGGCAGAGCTAAAGCTTGCAGGCATTTCATTACAGCAGGGTGGGGCCACCTCGCCCCAGCTCTAGAAGCAGGTCTTCCTATGGAGCACTGACTGCCTAAGGGCACATCCCGTCCTCAGCCAAGAAAATCAGATCATAGCACAAGGCTTCACCATTTGAAATTTTAAACACCTCCCCCAGCCCTAGGACACTGCCACACAGCTAAAAAATCTTTTTTTTTTTTGTAAATAAGCTGAAATTCACATGACATGAAACAAACCATCTTAAAGTGAACAAACAATTCAGGGGCACTCTGCATTTACAAAATTGTGCAAGCACCAGCAGTATCTAATTGTAGATCGTTTTCATCACCCCAAAAGGGAACCCTGTTCTCATAAGCAGTCCCTTCTCGTAACCCCTCCCTCAGCCCCTGGAGCCACTAGGCAGCTTCCTGTCTTGATGAATCTGCCTCTTCTGGACATTTCATATAAATGGAATTACGCACTGTGTGACCTTCTGAGTCTGGCTTCTTTTGCTCTGGGTGATGAACTTGAGGTTGATCCACACTGTATCGTGTTTATCAGGCTCCATTCATTTTTATGGCTGAGTAATATTTCCTCATATGATGGACCACATTTTGTTTACCTTTCACCCATCAACAGGTATTTGGTTTGTTTCCACTTTCTGGCTACTGTGAAAATGCTGTTGTGAATATTCATGTACATGTATTTGTTTGAGTGGGGCTTCCCAGGTGGCGCAGTGGTACAGAATCCACCTGCTAATGCAGGAGATGCAAGAGACTGGGGTTCGATCCCTGGGTCAGGAAGATCCCCTGAAGGAGGAAATGGCAACCCACTCTAGTATTCCTGCCTGGAGAATTCCGTGGACAGAGGAGCCTGGCGGGCTGCAGTCCTTGGGGTCGCAAACAGTTGGATATGATTGAGTGCACACACACGTTTGTTTGAGTCCTCCAACCAGGAGCCCCAAATAGCTGAGGCCCCACAGAGGTAGCACTGATTTATGAACGAAGTTCCATATTTCACTCACGTCTCTTAAAAATGAAAGAGGAGATGAAAGCCAGCGGTTCCCTCACCTCTCACCCCATTGACCCTCCTTGTGTTCTGCACAAAAGCTCTAAACTTGAGCCAGTATGGGAGATATGGGCCCAGCAGGCAGGGGCTGGGTCCTCCTGGAGAAACAGTCCTAGGACCCTGCTGTTCTGTGACATCTTGGTCCCTGCCTCCGAGGGCAGGGAGGTGTGGACCACGTCCCTGAAGCCAGAGGCCAAAACAGCGGCAAAGCCAGCTACCCTGTCTCAGGCCTCAGCTGGAACCTGGAGATGCATCATTGACCCCGGTCCCTCCCTGCTTCTCCCATCAGAGCCCCCAGACTCAGGCCCCAGGGCTCAGAGGACCACGGTGGAGCCGGCGAGAGTCAGAGGTGAAAGACTGTTTTGAGAATCAGAGTGAAATGAGTAATGTTTAATCACAGTGTATCAGTCTGATAAAGCGGTAGACACAGTGACTGAGCAGGACACAGCAAGGCAAGAAAATGTGTCACACTTTTACAAAATTGAGGATGTTGAGTTATGACTAGAGGCAACTTTAATTTTACACCTGCTGCCAAAATGAACTTTGTTTCCTAGAAAATATTATTCCTTTTATTGCCTATAATTTAAAATGTGCATACATATATCTATATATATATATATAGTTTATTATGTGAATGAACTAATGCTATTATTTTGGTTGCAATAAAATCTATTTGGAAATTAAAAAAAAAAATCCCCCAGATCCCAGGGTCTCGACCGAGACGGAATAAGTCCTCTCCCAGGAGCTCAGGTCTTGGTCGGCAGATCTAGGAGGAAGAATCAGGTTTCAGAGCCATGGAATCACCCCCTCTTGGAATTTCAGCTTCCTTCTCTGTGAAATAGGGAGAGTGTCACTTGACTCCAAGCCTTCACATACACTGTTCCCTCAGCCTGGTCATCCCTTCCATGCCTTCTGCCTGATGAACTCCTACATATCCGCTAAACCCTAGCTATGACACCATTCCTCCAGGCAGTCACCCTAGACAGACACCTGGATTCTTCCAGCCTCCTTCTAGCTGAGCTCTGAGCCTGTAGGGCTGTGTGTGCAGGAGGCATCTCCCCCAGACTGGAGGCTCCTTGATGCCCAGGCTGGGAAGGCCAGGGTGGGGAATGTTAAGTGAAAATGAAGCCACCACTATCCCCATTTGATGGATGAGGGTGACTCTGAGTGGGACTCAGCTCCTGAGGGTCACACAGTCACTGTAGCCGCAGAGCTGCAGTTTCACTTGGGGCAGTCGGGCTCCACTCCATCTCAAAACTTGAGAGTGGACCTAACTACCCACCACGCTCAGAGGGCTGCTCGCCCTGACCCCCTCCTGGGTCCCTGCAGCCCCTTCCCTGGGACCTAGAACAGTCTGTCCCCTTGTTGGGGGGGGGTGTCCTCCTGGTGGCCCCAGGGTCACAGATAAGGCCACTGGGCCCAGCTATCAGCAGGAAACATCTTGGCAGGACAGGAAGCCACGGCATTGGCCTGCCGCACCCTCAGCCGCCTCAGCCTATCCACGGCCTGATATTTTGGGAGCCGCTATATAAACCCTGACTGGGCTGCCAGTTGTTCCCGGGGGAAGCGCGAAGCTTCACGTTCTTCGGCAGCCCTGTGGCCCCTGGGCAAGATGCTCAGAGCGGGGTGAACCAGAGCGCCAGGCTCGCTGGAGCGGCCGGGGCCCGTGTGCGACTCCCCCGCCCCATTCAATCTCAGTGCACCACTGGCTGGCTGAGCGACCCAGGGCAAACAGCTTCACCTCTCCGGGCCTTGGTGTTTCCGTCCCCATAACCCTCCCCGGTCCTGTCCCAGGAAACAGTGCGTGCTCCGTTGCTTTAGTCGTGTCCAGTTCTTTGCTACCCTACGGACTCCAGCCCACCAGGCCCCTCTGTCCATGGGATTCTCCAGGCAAGAGTACTGGAGTGGGTTGCCATGCCCTCCTCCAGGGGCTCTTCCCGACCCGGGGATCGAATGTGCATCTCCTGTGTCACAGGCAGATTCTTCACCGGCTGAGCCACCAGGGAAGCCCCTCAGGAAACACTCACCGGACTCCAACCACACTCACGGGTTCTAGAGCGCTTCCTGAAGTTTGTCGGCCTGACATGGCATCTGCTGACACCTGAGGGCCAACCCTCCCCTGCTCCCTCCACACCCCCGGAAGTGCCTGGGAATCTGCATTTTATTTTTTGAGTTGCTAGTTAAGTTTTATTGGGGACAAAATGAGGACTGCAGCCCAGGAGACAGCACCTCTGCTTCCAAAGAGGCTGGAAGTGGGGAGGTCAATATATGTGATTTTGGTGAGGGGGGAGCTCAGGAATCTGCACTTTAAACTAGCCTCATACAAGCTCACGCTTCTCAAGTTCGACACACCGTTGGTTCAAAGTCTCCAGGACTCCTCACCTCCCCCGGACAACCACCCAACCAGACCCCAAACAACCGCTGGGTCAGAGAAGCAACATTCCAAGGACGTGGTCGCAGTTATTCCCATCTTACAGAGAAGAGAACTGAGGTCCAGAGTGGAGAAGGGACTTGCCTGAGGCTGCACGGCAGGCCAGAAGCAGGGTGGCATCAGAACCCAGGCCCAAGGTCCCCTCCTGCACCCCACACCCCTCTCAGGAGGCTCAGAGGGGCTAAGGATCGCTCCAGAGGCCACACAGCCCGCCGATGTCAAGGATAGAATTCAAACCCGGGTCTGTGTGCCCGCCCCCATCCCCACCCCTGATCGACACACAAGGGAACCAGCCCAGACGCAGCAGCTACTGCTTGGAGCCTGACTAAAATGTACATGTCACTCACGACCAGTAAAAGTGAAACGCAGAAGTGAAATAAAAATACTCAAGAGCTCACTGGTGCTCAGAGTCGGCTCCTGCTCTGAGACCCCGGGGCCCTTTCCTGGTGAGAGTGGAGGGGGCAGGCCGGCAAGCCAGGCGGGGGAGGCCAAGCATGGCTATGTAAAGCGGCCGGCCCAGCACCTGCGGCGGCCTGACTGTGCGGGTGGTGGAGCGTGCCCAGTGGCCCCCCGCCCCGGGCAGCTGCAGCCAGCGAGAGGGAACCGCCATGCCAGATATAACCTGACCTGAACTCCACCCAAAACCAGAGCCCCAAGGCCAGCCCGTGCCTGGAAAGCCAGTTTGGGCCCCGTGAGTTCGGGTAGGTTCTGGGCTTCTGTCTCCCTCCCAAGAAAGGTCCCAGAATGGCCACACGTCTCCTGCAGACCTCCTCCACGCCCTTCTCTCTGCCAGGCCTGGTGTGATGTAAGAGGCTAGACTACCCCTGTCTTGGCGAGCCTGCAGTAATGAGCTCCTGCTCAGCTTGCTGTCCTGGGGAATCAGGCTTCCATCCCTCTCCTAACGGGATGATCACTACCATTAAAGGAGCCCAAAAATCCACACGTTGCTCAGAGGGGACCCTCTGCCCCTGCTCTGCCTTGCTCTGCCATTGAGCCACCTAAAGCCGGTGACAAGGACCTGGGCCTGTCCTTCTCTAAGTTAAATGCATTAAAGCCTCCAATGCCTTCTCCCAGGGCACACACAAGCACACATACCATGGTGGTCTTCACTGAACCCTCTGTCTCTGTGCCCCATTTCAAAGCGGCAGGGGCCACCGTCTGCCTGCTCTGATCAACCCAAAATGAGGAGAGAAATCACCTCCCTTGTTCTGGAGTCTATAACTCTATTAATGCAACCCATGGACCCAGCAGCTTATCTGGCAGCTACATCACAGACAGCAGGGCTATTATGTAATCATTAACCATCAATTCAAAAATTTTGAGCCCACCAGGGTTTGGCAGGAAGGATTAGGGCTGGGAATGTTCTGTTTCTTAATCTGGGTGCTAGTTACACTGGTGTGTTCACTTGAGGAAAAGTTATTGAGCTGTAGATGTCTATATGCTATACTTGAACGAAACATTTAAAAAGAAGGAAAGAGTTTGGCATCAGGCTGAGACTGACAGGTAAGTAGACAACAACTAGATGAGGTTTGGAGACATGGGTGGATGCAGGAAGAGCGAGTGCTGGGGTCCTAGGGGATTCTGATGTGTTTGAGGATCTGGCAGAGACCCAGGTCTGGGGTGGGGGCAGGGACTGGCCACGAAGAACCTCCAAAGCCACCAGCAAGAGCATGGACATGACTCTGAAACCAATGCAATGCCAACAAGAGGTTAAAGTGGAGGCTGACGATATGGAGTGGACACATACAAAGGCCGCTAAAGCCGCAAGCAGAAGTGGTCCCCAGTCCATGTGCCAGAGGGGGATACTGAGACCCAGTGAGGCCAGGCTACTTGGCTCCATGTTGCTGGTGGAGATGCAATGTGAGCCTCCTTGACCCTTCCAGGGGCTCTTTCTTTCTAGTCTGATGCCCTTGTGGAGGGTAGGCAGGCTCACTGCACCCAAGAGGTGAGGCTCCCTGAATTCGAGTCCTGGTCTAAGCTCGCTGGCCTCGGGGTCTCCTCTGTAAAATGGGGCTGGCGAGGAGGTGTCCTTTCCAGCCTCAGGTGCAGGGGGCGCTCGGTAGGCAGCGAGTCCAGCAGGGTCTTCCTGGCCAGCCCAGGGGTCATTTCACAAGCCGGGGACCGCGGAGGTGGCTTTTCTGAGAAGCCTGAAGCTGAGGAGGAATTCCTCTGCTCATGGGGAACCGTGTGGTAGGAGCTGCACCGCCCCCCACCTCAGCCTGCACCAAGAGAAGGCAGGAGGCAGAAGTTTTAAAAAGAAGAAATGTCCCAATGATGCAAATTCAGACCCGTGGGGGTGAAACCAAAGCAGGAAAGAGAGCGACGAAAGAGATGCCTTGTCAGGTACCTTGTCAGGGGGTCACCATCAAGACCCCGCCAGCCCGTTTACCCCGAGCAGGCCCTCGTTGCAGCTCTCAGACCCCACTACCACCCCACCATACTCTGTAGAATCACCTTGCTCATTTGTTTCTCTCTCATCTGTCCCCTGGCTATAGGCCATCAGTCATCTGGAGAGTAAGACCATTCTGGCTTGCTCCCCATCAAATTTCTGGCTCCCAGCCCCAGACCCTGGCACCAGGAGGAACTTAGTAAATATTTGTTGCCTGAATAAACGGTGGCAGGCTGTCTCCCCAGCTTATCTCAACAGGGGCTTTATCAGCCTTGGCTTGGCAACAGGCCAGCACCTCAAACCCTAGCCTGGCTTTGGTCTGGCCATCACACCTCTATGAACCCCATGTTCTCAGCTGAACTGTGGGCCTGGGGCTAACACATCGTTTGGGGGTCCCAGGAGATGACCCACAGCACAGAGAAAGCCAGGGACATAGGAAGTGCTCTGTAAATGGGCCCTGTCACCTTCCCCCACCCCAACCCTTGGCCTTGATCCCATGCTGACCCCAGGATAGAGCTGCAATCTGCACCCCACCCCAGGGAAAGAGAGGACAAAGGTGGTGCCCGGAGTTGGTGGGGGTTGGCAGGCTCCCCCACTTTGAGCTCTTTCTAAGAAGACAGTAGTGATAACATTCCCCCAAAACAGGAACCAGCGGGTCACACCGGGTATTGCAGAAGCTTCCAGCGAGGGCTTCCCTGGTGGCTCAGTGGTAAAGAAGCCGCCTGCCAATGAAGGAGACTGTGGGTTCGATCCCTGGGTTGGGAAGACACCTCAGAGAAGGAAACAGCAACCCACTCCAGTATTCTTGCCTGGGAAATCCCATGGACAGAGGAGCCTGGCGGGCTACAGTCCATGGGGTCGCAAAAGAGCTGGACATGACTTAGCAACTAAACTAACGAGGTCACCCCTTGTGCACAGCCCGAGGACCCCATGGCCGGCTTCAGGGCCCACTGGGCACAGCCTGGAAAGATTTTTATGTAAAAGTGGCCGATGCAAATCCAGGGGCCCTGGAACCACGAAAAGCCCCACTTCCCCCTTTACCATTCTAGCCTGAGTAGCTGCCACCTGGGCATGGCGGGTGGGGTGTCATTAGACACCCCAAATCTATCCTGGTCACTGAGTCAAAAAAGGGGGAAGGGACAGTACCTGTGGCCACCCCCCGCCACCAGCCCCCTGCTTTAGGGATGGTCTTAGAGGCTAGCTCTGATTTTTTTAAATTGAGACAAAATTTACATAACATAAAATGCACCATTTTAACCATTTTAAAGTATACAATCCAGTGGTTTTTTAGCATACTCACAGTGTTATGCAATCATCACCCCTATCTAATTACAGAACATTATCACCCCACAGAGAACTCCTGCCCCCCTTACCAATCACTCCTTATGGCCCCACCCCCAACCCCTGTCAACCACACATCTGCCTTCCGTCTCCACGGATTTGCCTGTTTGGATATTTCTTATAAATGGAATTGCACAGTATGTGGCATCTGGGGCTTGGCTTCTTCCACTCAGCATATTTTTGAGGTTCATCCACATTGTAATATGTATCAGAGCTTCATTCCTTTTTATGGCTGAATAATGGGTTTTCCCCATGGCTCGGCAGTAAACAATCCGCCTGTGATGCAGGAACTGCAGGAGACGTGGGTTTGATCCCTGGGTCGGGAAGAGTCCCTGGAGGAGGGCATGGCCACCCACTCCAGTGGTCTTGCCTGGAGAATCCCACGGGCAGAGGAGCCTGGTGGGCTGCAGTCCACGGGGTCACAGAGAGACACCACTCAAGTCAGTGAGCATAAACGCATGTGGTGAATAATATTCTGTTGTATGGAGGGACCGCATTCTGTTTATCCCTTCACCTATCAATGGGCATTTAGTTGTTTCTGCTTTTCGGAGACTGTGACTGTTGCTGCTGTGGATGTGTGTGTGTGCAAGTGTTTGTGGGGACATGTGTTTTCACTTCTCCTGGGTCTGTACCGAGAAGTGGAATTGCTGGGTCATATGGCAACTCGATGTTTAACTCTGCAGAACAACCAGATTTTTCTCCAAGCTACTAAGCCAGTTTACATTCTGATCCGCAGTGTGGGGACTTCCCTGGCAGTCCAGTGGTTACGACTCGGCACTCCCAATGCAGGGGGCACAGGTACAATCCCTGGTCAGGGAATTAAGATCCCTGCACTGGGAAGTCCAAAGATTAAATAAAAAAAAAAAAAATTTACTCTCTGTATGTTCCAATTTCTCTACATCCTCGCCAACCCTTGATCGTTTTCATCTTTTTGAAGATAGTCATCCCAGTGTGTGAGAAGTCTCTGTTTTATAGATGGGGAAGCTGAGGCTCAGAGAGAGGGACCCGCTTGCCCTACATGAAAACTCAGCTCCTCAGACTTGAAGGCAAAGAGGAACGTGGGTGTATTACAAGGAGAACAAGATGGAAATGCTCCAGGGAATTCTTCTCAAGTGGGAATTGGACATCTGCTCATCCCATCCAGCTTCCCTGTGCTTGCCAGAGTACTCCGTAAGATCTCCTTAGGAACCCTTGGATGGCAAGGAGATCAAAGCAGTCAATCCTAAAGGAAATTGATCCTGAATACTCATTGGAGGGACTGATGCTGAAGCTGACGCTCCAATACTTTGGCCACCTGATGCAAACAGCTGACTCATTGGAAAAGACCCTGATGCTGGGAAAGACTGAAGGCAAAAGGAGAGGAGGGTGACAGACAATGAGATGGCTGGATGTCATCACTGATGCAATGGACATGAACTTGGGAAAACTCCGGGAGATGGTGAAGGACAGGGAAGCCTCGTGTGCTGCTGTCTATGGGGTCTCAATGAGTCAGACATGACCTGATGACTGAACAACAGAAGCCCAAACAGAACTTCCTTACATGCCCCCATGACAGGGCACTTACTACCTACAGAGCAGCCTGGTGGGACCCTCACCCCTGACAGCTCCCAGAATTAGCAGATTCTTTCCCAGATGGAGCCTCAATTTTTCCCTGGCTTCCTCGAAGCATGCCTTTGACCTTAGGGACCTCCTGCTCAGGGACAGCCTCACAGAAGTCCACAGACACCACCCAGCCCTTCATTTAAACCTTCTCCAGCTTCCCAGCTGGGTTTCCAATATATGTGTGTGTTTGTCACTCGGATTTGTCTGACTCTTTGCAACCCCCGTGGGCTGTGGCCTGCCGCCTGCCAGGCTTCTCTGTACATGGAATTCTCCAAGCAAGAATACTGGAGTGGGTTGCCATTCCCCTCTCCAGGGGATCTTCCTGACCCAGGGATCGAACCTTGGTCTCCTACATTACAGGCAGATTCTTCACCATCAGAGCTACCAGGGAAGCCCTTCCAATACGTGGAATCCGTATTTTAATTTTATTTATTTATTTGAGAGGAGAAAAGAAAATTCCTTTATTTAATTTTTTAAAAACTTTATTTTTGTCTGGGCTGGGTCTTTGTTGCTGCAACAGGGCTTTCTCTAGTTGCAGTGAGCAGGACTGAGGTGCGTGAGATTCTCATTGTGGTGGCTTCTCTTATTACGGGGGACGAGCTCTAGGTATGCAGGCTCAGTAGCTGTGACTCACAGGCTTAGTTGTCCCGTGGCATGTGGGATCTTCCCAGACCAGGAATCGAACCCATGTCCCCTGTATTGGCAGGCGGGTTCCCAACCACTGGACCACCAGGGAAGCCCTAGTGTCCATATTTTTAAAACAGCGCAGTGACTAAATTCAGTGTGGGATCCCGGAACCAAAGCTGGATGCCAGTGGAAAAGCTGGTGATGTTCAAATAAAACGTGGCATTTCATTAATAGTAACGTAAACATGAACGTCCCTTCAATTTGGCGAAGATACTGTGAAAATGTCAAATGTCGAAAGAGGAGGGTGAGGGGAGGGCTGCAGCGCTCCCTGCACTTCCTGTGTGACTTGCCGGGAAGCCTGAAATTATTCCAAAATAAAAAGTTTATTTAAAGAGTTAGCCGGACCCGAACACACATCAACCCTCAGATCCCATGGACAAGGGTGGGGAACAGAGAAAGAGATAATCTCAGAACTCGGGGCCTGAGCAAAGCGTGGGGACTCCGGCAACCCCTTCGCCTGGTGGTTCCCGGTGGCTCTGTGCCTGTCCTGGGTCACACCTGGGCCGACTTCCCCAGGAGCAAACTCTTCAAGCCTCCTTTCCAATGTCAGGTCAGAGAGGTCCCCCACAGACCTCCCCAAACCCAAACCAGCCCCACCTCACACCTCCGCTTGACTTTATCCATCTGTTCACAGTGATTTATTTTATTTTATTTTTTACTTTTTATTTTGTGTTGGGGTATAGCCAATGAACAAACAATGGCGTGAGAGTTTTGAGTGAACAGGGAAGGGACTCGGTCATATATACACATATATCCATTCTCCCCCAGACTTGTTCACAGCTATTTACTATGCAGTTGCTGCATGCCCGGCTAGGGTACCACAGCGAGCAAGAAAGCCATGATTCCTGGCCATGAAGAAAAAAAAAATGTATAACAAGAAACACGACATCAACATTGTTGTTCAGCCACCAAGTCATGTCCAACTCTTTGCAACCCCATGGACTGCAGCACACCAGGCTTCCTTCTCCTTCACTATCTCCCAGAGTTTGCTCAAATTCATGTGCATTGAGTCGGTGATGCCATCCAACCATCTCATCCTCTGTCACCCTCTTCTCCTCCTGCCTTCAATCTTTCCCAGCATCAGGGTCTTTTCCAATGAGTCGACTGTTCACATCAGGTGGCCAAAGACTGGAGCTTCAGCTTCAGCATTAGTCCTTGCAGTGAATATTCAGGGTCTATTTCCTTTAGGAACATAACATCAGGAAAAATCTCTGTAATACAGAAAAACGAATCAGGGCAAGGAGGTGGGCAGGACTAGGGAGGTTATTTCTGCTGAGAAGGTCAAGGAAGGCCTTGTTTGAGCTCAGACCTGCAGGAAGTGAGGGAGTGAACCAGAGGGAGTTATCCATGGGAACAGCATTCTTGGCAGAAGGAACAGCTAATGTAAAGCCCAGAGGCAGACTGAACCCAGTGTGATCACAGCACAGGAGAGAGGCTAGTGAGTTAGGAATGAGAGAAGATGGGGTCAAAGGACATTAGGGATCAGATCACAGGGTCTGGATTTTTTCCCAAACGTGCCTGTGGATATACCTGGGACAGGGCCTGCATGCTCTGGTTGTTCTGAAAATATTTGCTCAAAATGGGTGGATGTACTGCAGACCCAGCCCTGCCTTTGGAGCTTGGGAGCTTTCAGGCCTATCCTTGGAGACCCCAGGGTGCAGGGAATTTGAGCCTGTTTTCCTGAGAAAGCTGAAACAGTGCGAAACTGTGTGGAATAGCTTGGATGCATTCTGGAGCCAAGGCTCTGTTTCCAGCAGGGTTCAGCTGAGTTGGCCTCTCCAGGTCCCAAGTCCTTGGCTGGCAACTGCCAGCCTCAAACCTGAACCCAGGAAGACTGAAGCGCCCCTTTGCAGAGACATGACCATGTGACAGAAAAGAAGCCACCATTCTAGACATAGTCTCCTAAGCTACTGGCACTTCCTGCCAACCCCTATGACAATCCACAGTCCCCCTGGATAGCTCCGGGCCTGATGGCAGCTCATTCCACTACTCCTGAACCCTATCTTTGAACCAAGAGTGTTTGAGACCCATCTGGATGCCCACTTGGCCAAGACAGACCCAAGGAATGTGGCTTGTGGACCAACCAGACCTCAATTTCTCTTTTGTTGTTAATAACTTCATTTTTACTTGTTTATTTAGTTTTGACTGCACTAGGTCTTCGTTGCCGCGTGCAGACTTTCTCTAGTTGCAGCAAGCGGAGCTATTCTTCATTACTATGTACAAGCTCCTCACTGCAATGGCTTCTCTTGTTGCAGAGCACAGGCTCTCTTTGCACCGGCTTCAGTAGCTGTGGCTTGTGGACCCTGGAGAATTGGTTTAGTAATTTCGGCGCGTGGGCTTAGTTGCCCTGCAGCATGCGGAATCTTCAGGGATAGAACCCCTTTCCCCCGCATTTGCGGGTGGATTCTTAACCACCAGGCCTGACCAGGGAAGTCCCGGACCTCAATTTCTTCAGTATGAAATGGATGGAAAAAGCCCCACTGTGCATAATACCAACCCACTGCTTTCATCAGACGCTGGGGGCCCCCTGCCTCCCCCTCGTATCCCTGAGTGCCCCACGCGCGGCCCTTCACTTCTG
This sequence comes from Bos indicus x Bos taurus, assembly GCF_003369695.1. Lineage (NCBI taxonomy): Eukaryota > Metazoa > Chordata > Mammalia > Artiodactyla > Bovidae > Bos > Bos indicus x Bos taurus. The sequence continues at coordinate 103,706,598 of NC_040082.1, forward strand.
ACCACGGCTGGGCCCAGATACTGTTTTGATCTCACTCGGCTCGGTCGACCTAGCACCACAAGTCTGACTGCTGCGAAAACCACAGCTCGGGCGCTGTTATCTGCTATCAGCGCCGGGTGGGGGAGGGCGGTTTGGGGGCCTCTCCATATGCGTACTTCTGAGAAGAGTTGGCCCATGTCATCACAGGGCAGCTAGCACAAAACAGCTGGGTTATCAGGCCCCCCCATCGCGATTCCGGCCTATGAGAACCTTTAATGCTGCCAGTGACTTGTTTACAGGACTTATTTTTCAGATTTTCAGCCGGATGCCTCCTGGTCTCACAGCCAAGGGCTCAGGGCTGGGGAGGGGGCAGGGAACGGCTATACCAGGGCCTCCAGAGGGTTTCCTGGGGGAAGGGATGCTGGAAGGGGTCTCGGGGGAAAGAGTGAGGGTTAGTTGCAGAAAGTGGGGAGGATGCTCCAGGAAAAAGGACCCACATGGGCAAAAGCTTAGAGGGGAGGACCACTTGACAAATTGAAGTTAATAGGCTGGGCCTTATCTCAAGGGCAGTGGGGACTTTGCAGAGCTAAAGCTGGGGAGGTGAAGGTTCAAATCCCAGCCCCCGCTCTGTAACAGGACCCAGAGCTTGCAGTCTCTGAGCCTTGGTTTTCTCATCTGTGAACTGGGCACAGTGAGTAGCACTCACCCCATGTGGGTGATGTGAAGATAAAGCGACACCACTTGACATGGGCTGGAGGGAGACGTGCCAAGCAGGGACAGGCTGGAGGGAGCTGGACCAGTGACGCCGTCAAGAAATGGAAGCTTCGGGGACTTCCCTGGTGGTCCAGTGGTTAAGGATCCGCCTTGCAAAGCAGGAGATGTGGGTTCAGGCTTTGGTTGGGGAAGTAAGATCCCATGTGCCAGGGAGCAATTTAGCCCTTAATTGCTGGCGACTGCTGAGCCAGCAAGCTCTGGAGCCTGCGAGCCACAACTAGAGAATACACGCGCTGCAGCCAAAGATCCCTCCTGGTGCGACCAAGACCCAGTGCAACCAAATAAATAAAGGAAAGGAAGAAAGACAGAATTGGAAAATCCGCATGGCTGGAAAGTAGATTAGTGGTTGCTTAGGGTCAGGGGAGGCGACTGGAGCAGTAGGGAGATGATAGCTAAAGAGTAGGGCTTTCCCAGTGGCTAAGCGGTGAAGAATCTGCCTGCAAGGTAGGAGATGCGGGTTCGATCCCTGGGTCGGGAAGATCCCCTGGAGGAGGAAATGGCAACCCACTCCAGTATTCTTGCCTGGAAAATCCCATGGACAGAGGAGCCTGGAGGGCTACAGTCCATGGGGGTCTCAAAGAGTTGGACACAACTGAGCACGCACACAGCTGAACGGTACAGGGTTACTTCCTGAGGTGATGAAAATGTTGGAAAATGGACCGTGGTGATAGATGCACAGCTCTGTGAATACACTAGAAACCATTGCATAAGATACTTCAAATGGGCGAATTAAAGGGTATGTGCATTTATATCTCAATAAAACTTAAAAACAAAGGAGGGGAACTTCCCGGGTGGTGCAGTGAATAAGAATCCACCTGCCAAAGCAGGAGACGTGGGTTCAACCCTCGGTCCGGGAAGATCCCACATGCCTCGGGGCAGCTAAATCAGTGTGCCTCAACTACTGAGCCTGGGAGCCGCAACCACTGAAGCCCGCAGGCCTAGAGCCTATGCTCCACAGCAAGAGGAGCCACCGCAGTGAGAAGCCTGAGCATCCAGCTAGACAGGAGCCCCACTCACTGCGGCTGGAGAAAAGCCCGCACAAAAGCAACAAAGACCAAGCGCAGCCAAAAATTAACAATGTAAAGAACAGAGGAGGCCTTTTCTTTCTTGGAGCTGGAAAATGCAGGAGGCAGTGGCGAACCTCCTGTAAGAGATGTTTTGAGGGATGCTGAAGGACAGAGCTCATGAGTGCTCTGACACCCAAGCCGGGACTACGTGAGCCTCCACTGGGAACCCCAGCTGCCACAGCTGTTCCTGCCTCTTCTCAGCGGGGGAGGTGCCGGGGGCTGCCCTTCAGATCTGGCAGCAGGCACCGGGCCCCCCGCCCGCCCACAGCACCGGGCCAGCCTGGGGTTTCCATGCATTTGTTACCTGTCTACCTGCTAAGCCACTTCCTCTGCCGGCTGCCACCCGCCTGTCTGTCTGTCTGCTCACAGGTGTTTGGGTTCTCCTGGCCCTGACATGCCAAGGCCCTCCTTCACCTCGCCCCTCACCTACAACCCACCATTTGACATTTTGGTAATACCTCCCAGAATGAACTGGGGACAAGTTGAGAGGAAGGCCTAGTCCCGACCCTCTTCCAAGAAAAAAGGGTCCGAAGTCAGAGACGGCTTTGCCACAAACCCCCCGGGGGTACTTCTCTGGGATAGCTGAGCCTCAGTTTTTTCACCTGAGCAATGGGGTTAAAATTGCCAACCACTGGACTTCCCTAGTGGCTCAGTGGTAAAGAATCAGCCGGCCAGTGCAGGAGACGTAGGCTCGATCCCTGGACAGGGAAGATCCCACATGCCACGTGTGTGGGGAGCAACCAAACCAGTGTGCCGCAAAAATTCAGCCTGCACTCTAGAGCTGGATATCCGCAACTACTGAGCCCTCGAGCCACAACTCCTGAAGCCTGCGTGCTAGAGCCGGTGCTCCCTAACAAGAGAAGCCACTGCAGTGAGAAACCCAGGTACCACAACTAGAGAATAGCCCCTGCTTGCCACAACGAGAGAAAAGCCCATGCAGCAATGAAGACCCAGTTCAGTTCAGTCGCTCAGTTGTGTCCGACTCTTTGCAACCCCATGAACTGCAGCACGCCAGGCCTCGCTGTCCATCACCAACTCCCAGAGTTCACTCAGACTCACATCCATCGAGTCAGTGATGCCGTCCCGCCATCTCATCCTCTGTCGTCCACTTCTCCTCCTGCCCCCAATCCCTCCCAGCATCAGAGTCTTTTCCAATGAGTCAACTCTTCGCATGAGGTGGCCAAAGTACTGGAGTTTCAGCTTTAGCATCAGTCCTTCCAAAGAAATCCCAGGGCTGATCTCCTTCAGAATGGACTGGTTGGATCTCCTTGCAGTCCAAGGGACTCTCAAGAGTCTTCTCCAACACCACAGTTCAAAAGCATCAATTCTTTGGTGCTCAGCTTTCTTCACAGTCCAACTCTCACATCCATACATGACCACTGGAAAAACCATAGCCTTGACTAGACGGACCTTTGTTGGCAAAGTAATGTCTCTGCTTTTGAATATGCTATCTAGGTTGGTCATAACTTTCCTTCCAAGGAGTAAGCGTCTTTTAATTTCATGGCTGCAATCACCATCTGCAGTGATTTTGGAGCCCAAAAAATAAAGTCTGACACTGTTTCCACTATTTCCCCATCTATTTCCCATGAAGTGATGGGACCAGATGCCATGATCTTCATTTCCTGAATGTTGAGCTTTAAGCCAACTTTTTCACTCTCCTCTTTCACTTTCATCAAGAGGCTTTTTAGTTCCTCTTCACTTTCTGCCATAAGAGTGGTGTCATCTGCATATCTGAGGTTATTGATATTTCTCCCGGCAATCTTGATTCCAGCTTGTGCTTCTTTCAGCCCAGCGTTTCTCATGATGTACTCTGCATAGAAGTTAAATAAGCAGGGTGACAATATACAGCCTTGATGTACTCCTTTTCCTATTTGGAACCAGTCTGTTGTTCCATGTCCAGTTCTAACTGTTGCTTCCTGACCTGCATACAGATTTCTCAAGGGGCAGGTCAGGTGGTCTAGTATTCCCATCTCTTTCAGAATTTTTCACAGTTTATGGAAACTGTGATCCACACAGTTTATGGAAACTATGATCCACACAGTCAAAGGCTTTGGCACAGTCAATAAAGTAGAAATAGATGTTTTTCTGGAACTCTCTTGTTTTTTCGATGATCCATCAGGTGTTGGCAATTTGATCTCTGGTTCCTCTGCCTTTTCTAAAACCAGCTTGAACATCTGGAAGTTCATGGTTCACGTACTTCTGAAGTCTGGCTTGGAGAATTTTGAGCATTACTTTACTAGCGTGTGAGATGAGTGCAACTGTGTGGTAGTTTGAGCATTCTTTGGCATTGCCTTTCTTTGGGATTGGAATGAAAACTGACCTTTTCCAGTCCTGTGGCCACTGCTGAGTTTTCCAAATTTGCTGGCATATTGAGTGCAGCACTTTCACAGCATCATCTTTCAGGATTTGAAATAGCAAGACCCAGCACAGCCAAAAAATAATTTTTTTTTTCAAAAAATAAATTTAAAAAATTTTTTTTAAAAATCACCAACCATGCAGGATGGCTGTGAGGAGCACGGGGCCTTTGCACTGGCTGTTCCCTCTGACCTCTCTCACCTCATGGAAGACGCCCTCCTGCCTCCTTCCAGCCTCAGGCATGAATAAGCCCCCCTCTCCCCCTAAGAGCAAGCACCTCAATGCCTAGAATTCTTTTCTGTGCCTGTTTACCAGTTCCTCTGGTGGCTTAGATGGTAAAGGAATCTGCCTGTAATATGGGAGACCTGGGTTCAGTCCCTGGGTTGGGGAGATACCCCGTGGGGAAGGGAATGGCAACTCACTCCAGTTCTTACGTGGAGAATCCCATGGACAAAGGAACCTGGTGGGCTACAGTCCATGGGGTCACGAAGAGTCAGACACAGCTGAGCGACTAACACTTTCCAGTGGTCATGTGTGGATGTGAGAGCTGGACCATAAAGAAGGCTGAGCACCAAAGAATTGATGCTTTTAAACTGTGGTGCTGGAGGAGACTCTTGAGAGTCCCTTGGACTGCAAGGAGATCAAACCAGTCAATCCTAAAGGAAATCAACCCTGAATATTCTTTGGAAGGACTGATGCTAAAGCTGACGCTCCAGTACTTTGGCCACCTGATGCGAGGAGCTGACTCATTGGAGAAGACCCTGATGCTGGGAAAGATTGAAGGCAAAAGGGGAAGAGGGGGCGATGAAGGATGAGATGATTAGAGAGCATCACCGACTCAAAGGACATGAACTTGAGCAGACTCCGGGAGATAGTGGAGGACAGGGAAGCCTGGTGTGCTGCAGTCTATGGGGTGGCAAAGAGTCGGACACAACTTAGCAAATGAACAGCAACAAATATTGCTATATCTTCTAGTGTTGGCTTTAGGAACAGGAACAACCCAATTAGCAGGAACATAAGAAAGATAGAAAGCTCATTTCATTCTCTTACCAAACTTGGAGACAGATTGACCACAGCTTGATTTTCTCATTTATACAATTGATGATGGCAGTACCTAGTTCATGGGCTTGTTGTGGCTTATTATCATCATTTCTTTTCTTTCACATTAAAAAAATTATTTTTAATTGAAGGGTAATCGCTGTACAATATTACGTTGATTCCTGCCATTCATCAACACGAATTAGCCATAGATATCCGTATGTCCACTTCCTCCTGAACCTCCTTCCCATCCCCACCACTTCCCACTCCCACCCCTTCCCACTCCCACCACTACCCTGCCTCTAGGCTGTCACAGCACTGGGTTGAGCTCCCCACATCATTGCAGCGAGTTCCCACTGGCTGTCTATTTTACGTACAGTAACGTATATGTTTCCATGCTACTCTCTATCCGCCCCATATCGCTTGTTTCTATGTTTTGGTGTTTGGGCCGGGAGGCAGCTAGGATCTTAGCTCCCTGACCAGGGATCAAACCTACAACTGCTGCATTGGAAGGAGAATTTCCAGTCGCTGGACGCTGGACATGGGGACGTCCTATCCCATGTGGTTTCTTTGTATCTTGTTGCCGGCAGAGGTGTGTCCAGGTAGAAGGATGGCAACATGGCAGCAAAGGGTCCCGGGTCCCAGGCCTGCCTCAGATTTAGTGACTATTCACTCGGTAATGATAGGATTGAGTCTGGGGAAGTGTACGCACAGATTCAACAGAAAATTGCATGTGGTTTTACAGCAAAGTTAACAAGAAAATGTCAAGGGGGTGAGCGAAAACTTCAGAGATGTTTCAAAATACATCCTGAAACCTCAAAGAAATTCTCTGCTTGAGGTGGGTCAGGTTGGATCCAACCTCACTCCACCCCCCACCTCCCACCTCCAAGAGGCAAGGTTTGAGCAGCAGAACCCTGGGAACCCCCCAAGGCCTGCCCTGGTCTCACCCCTGTCTTCAGATAGTCCCAAAACTGGAAGAAAAAAAATGGTAAAGGACACTTCCCTCCAGACCTTTGGGTGCTACAGAGCTCCTGGTGGTTCAGGGACTGTCCTAAGCCCCAGGCCTAAAAGAAGGAAGAGCCAGGATTCAAAAACACTGGGCCTCTCAAAGCCAACCGGAGCTCCAGGCAGGGGCCTGGATACAGCATACGGCTACCCCATACGGCTGCTTGGGGGCAGGCCCCGGTTTGGACACTGCCTCTGAGAAGCCCTCTAGGATACTCTTGCTCATCCTGGGTCAGGTTGGGGGTTCCTAGGGCTCTGCCATGGTTCCTACACCCTCCCCGACCACCACACACACAGACATGCACCTGGAACCTAGAGGGACCTGGAGAAATGCTCACTGCTTCCCTCACCCTCACCTCGAGCACTTATCATTGTTGTGCAGTCGCTAAGTCGTGTCCAGCTCTTTGTGACCCCATAGACTGCAGCACACCAGGCTTCCCTGTCCTCCACCATCTCCCAGAGTCTGCTCAAGTTCATGTCTTTTGAGTCCGTGATGCTCTCTAATCGTCTCATCCTCTGTCATACCACCCACCCCACCCCCCCAACCCCACATCAGGGTCTTCTCCAATGAGTCAGCTCCTCGCATCAGGTGGCCAAAGTACTGGAGCTTCAGCTTTAGCATCAGTCCTTCCAAAGAATATTCAGGGTTGATTTCCTTTAGGATTGACTGGTTTGATCTCCTTGCAGTCCAAGGGACTCTCAAGAGTCTTCTCCAGCACCACAGTTGGAAAGCATTAATTCTTTGGCGCTCAATCTTTTTTATGGTCCAGTTCTCACATCTGTACATAACTACTGGAAACTAAGCTTTAACTAAGTGCAGTATTTATAACTCGTTGCAAAGCCAGGGGAGATGATTCTACTTTCCAATGCACACCTCCAAGATGAGAGGCAGGCAGATGGGGATGCGAGGGTAGATGGAGGGCTTCAGAGGCACTACACAGCCACATGGCCCCAGAAAGGCAGATGCTATGAGAAATTACATCTGAAAGCCTGATTCGAATGTTTATCCCCAAACTGATCTCCTGGTTTCCTGAGGTTTCTGGCAAACCTCCACCCACCTCTCCACCCCGGGTCCCTCCTTGCCTGGGCCACAAGCTCTTCAAAAGCCCAGCTTGTTCTCTACCCCAGGATCTTTGCACATGCCGTTCCCTCTGTCCAAAGCGCCTTCCCCCAGATTCTCACACAGTGCATTCCTTCACCTCCTTCAGGCCTCAGCTTAAATGTCACCTCCTCAGAGAGGGCCCCCTTGGGTCCCCTAGCTACTAAACAGCCCCCATAGCACCCCTGCCTCAACACCCTATTTATGTAATTCCCCGTCTCTGTCATGACCTGTCATCAAATCATCAGACGTGATCCCCTTGGAATGTCAGGACCATCAGGCAGGACTCGACCTGTCCTATTCACTGCTGTGGCCCTGGGACAGGGGTGGGGCTGAGCTCAGCACGTAGTAGGTGTTCAGGAAACTCAGAGAACCGGGGAGGTCAGTTTTTGGAAGCCTGAAGTCTGTAGACAGAGAGGGAAGCAGAAGAATGGGGCTGCCATCTCAAACTACAGGTGAAGCAACAGAGTCAGGGAGGGCAGGAAGGTGACCGGGTCCTCTCTCCCCTACCCCTCCACCCAGCAACCAGGTGACCTTCTTCTTTCTCAGTTTCCCTGTTTGAACCACTTCCCTTCCAGGACCACCTTGTCCTGGGGGAGGGAGGGGGCCAAAAACACTCTCCTGCCTGTGGGTTCCTTCCAACCTCACTCCAACCCCACGGTGGTAGGGGGGAAGATATTATTACTATTATCCCATGCAGATGAGGATCAAAGTCAAAGGGGTCCAGAGGAGGGAGGTGGGGAGCCCAGAGTGCTCTAAGAATATCTCCATCTTAGACATCAATAATATGTAATGCAATCTTTTTGAAAATCAAATGAGTGCAAAAATATCCATGATGAACAAAGTATTCCCTTTCTAAATAAAGACGAGTCTGAGCCAGCAGGGGTGGGATTCACCTTGCTGTCCTAACCCCAGTCCCAGGGGGAATCCGGGCTTTAGAGGGACAGCTGTCCAGCCCCAAACGCAGCCCACTCAGAGGCTGGGGCTCCAGTAGGCGGTCACTGGAGGCTGTGAGGACAGGACATGACATTGCGGGGTCCCTCAGATGGCACAGAGCCCCGGGACCTGCCCTGTGTCTCAAGGGGGCCAACCATGCTGGAAAATCCACACCGAGCCACAACCAGGTGAGTGACACACACGGATGCCAGTGGCAGAATCTAGAGGCGACCCCGGCCCCTCAACAAATAGAAAGCAAAGGGGAAAATGAAAGGAGAGAGGAAAAACTACATGTTAAAGAGACAAAAGAGACATTCCAACCTAATGCACATTGGCTTGGAAAAGGATTCACACAAACCAACCGTAAAAAAGAAAAAAAAATGTATATATCAGTTCAGTTCAGTCGCTCAGTTGTATCTGACTCTTTGCAACTCAGTGGACTACAGCACACCAGGCTTCCCTGTCCATCACCAACTCCCAGAGCCTGCTCAAACTCATATCCTTCGATTCGGTGATGCCATCCAACCATCTTATCCTCTGTCGTCCCCTTCTCCTCCTGCCTTCAATCTCTTCCAGCATCAGGGTCTTTTCAAATAGGTCATCTATTCGCATCGGGTGGCCAAAATCTTGGAGTTTCAGCTTCATCATCAGTCCTTCCAGTGAAATATTCAGGACTGATTTCCTTAAGGATTGACTGGTTGGATCTCCTTGCAGTCCAAGGGATTCTCAAGAGTCTTCTCCAACACCACAGCTCAAAAGCATCAATTCTTCCACACTTAGCTTTCTTTATGGTCCGACTTTCACATCCATACATGACTACTGGAAAAACCATAGCTTTGACTACACGGACCTTTGTCAGCAAAAGTAATGCCTCTGCTTTTTAATATGCTGTCTAGGTTAGTCATAGTTTTTCTTCCAAGGAGCAAGCGTCTTTTAATTTCATGGCTGCAGTCACCATCTGCAGTGATTTTGGAGCCCAAGAAAAGAAAGTATCTCACTGTTTCCATTGTTGCCCCATCTATTTGCCATGAAGTGATGGGACCGGATGCCGTGATCTTAGCTTTTGGAATGTTGAGTTTTAAGCCATTTTTTCACTCTCCTCTTTCACTTTCATCAAGAGGCTCTTTAGTTCTTCTTCACTTTCTGCCATAAGGGTGGTGTCATCTGTGTATCTGAGATTATTGATACTTCTGGCAATCTTGATTCCAGCTTGTGCTTCATCCAGCCCAGCGTTTCTCATGATGTACTCTGCATATAAGTTAAATAAGCAGGGTGACAATATACAGCCTTGACATACTCCTTTCCCAATTTGGAACCAGTCTGTTGTTCCATGTCCAGTTCTAACTGTTGCTTCCTGACCTGCATACAGATTTCTCAGGAAGCAGGAAAGGTGGTCTGGTATTCCCATCTTTTTAAGAATTTTCCACAGTTTGTTATGATCCACACAGTCAAAGGCTTTGGCATAGTCAACAAAGCAAAAATAAATTTTTAAATTAATTGTATTGGAGTATAGCTCCTTTACAATGTTGTGTTTATATATATATATAGTATTTTTTAAATGTGTGTAAATATAAGTTTATATATAAAACTTTACATGTATTACACATTTGTGTATTATCACATATTTGCATATATTTACATATGTTCACATATTGTGTGTGTGTATAGTCAGTTCTCATTATACTCCTAAAACACTGAATTAGCCAATATTGGACCCATAGCCCCTAAAGAAAATACAAGGCTAGGTTCCTGCAAGCCTCTGGTCACAACGTCTTCATCAACCAGTAAATGCATAGCCTTGTTTTCCACATGTTTCTATTTCAATACACTTTTTAAAAAAATTTATTGATTTGCATTAATTTTTTTAAAATTTTTAACTGAAAGATAATTGCTTTAAAGTATTGCATTGGTTTATACCAAACATCAACATGAATCAGCCATAGGTGTTGGGTTTTTTTTTAAGATATTTTTGGTTGCACTAGGTCTTCGTTGCTGTGAGAGGGCTTTCTCTAGTTGCGGAGAGCAGGGGCTACTCATTCATCGTGGTGTACGGGCTTCTTGTTCCAGTGGCTTCTCGAATCAGGGAGCACAGGCTCTAGGCACGTGGGCTTCAATAGTTGCAGCGCGTGGGCTCAGGAGTTGCAGCATGGGGGCTCAGGAGTTGTGGTGCATGGACTTAGCTGCTCCAAGGCATGTGAGATCTTCGGAGACCAGGGATCGAACCCATGTCCGACAACATTGCAGGCAGATTCTTATCCACTGCACCGCCAGGGAAGTCCTAAATACACTTTGTTTAATATATATTGTTGATTCACTCACATTCACCTCAGTGCCAACAGAACTCACACCTGAATGAAGTGACACGTGTTTTTCCCCAACATGCATCCCAGCCTCTATTCTCCTAGGCACACCAGACAGTACGTGAGCATTACCCTTGGGGCCTTCTTAAACGGCAGGATCATCAATGAGAAGCATAGAAGTGGGGAAACTGTGGCACTAAAAAGGTATGAAAAGGATGCTTGTTTACAGTCTGGAACAGGAAGGCAGAGCGTGGCCTTGTCCGGCCTCGGATGGGATCCTGCACTAAGTGATTCAGATTTGTCGCCCCTCTGTGTGTGTCCTTGAATTGATTTGGGTGTTATAGGTAAATTTTAGCAAGTTGGAGAATTCACAGACTCTCTGACTAACAAGGATTGACTGTCTATATCTGCATGTAATAATTGTGGAGCTGGAGAAGACTCTTCAGAGTCCCATCGACACCACGCAGACCAAATCAGGCAATCCTAAAGAAATCAACCCTGAGTATTCATTGGAAAGACTGATGCTGAAGCTAAAGCTCCAATACTTTGGCTACCTGATGCAAAGAGATTGGAAAAGACCCTGATGCTTGGAAAGACTGAGGGCAGGAGGAGAAGGGGGGGACAGAGGATGAGATGGTTGGATGACATCATTGGCTCAGTGGACATGAATCTGAGCAAATTCTAGGAGACAGTGAAGGACAGGGAAACCTGGCATGCTGCAGTCCATGGTTTGCAAATAGTTGGACACAACTTAGTGATTGAACAAAAACAGCAAATATAGTAAATTATATAAGATATATAATATATTGATATATAAATATACAAATAGTTATATAAATAAATATATAAGGAAAATATTTATATATTTTTATACTTATAAATATTTGTTTAGGTAATTATATATTGGGAGAAGGCAGTGGCACCCCACTCCAGTACTCTTGCCTGGAAAATCCCATGGATGGAGGAGCCTGGTGGGCTGCAGTCCATGGGGTCGCTGAGGGTCGGACACGACTGAGTGACTTCACTTTCACTTTTCACTTTCATGCATTGGAGAAGGCAATGGCAACCCACTCCAGTGTTCTTGCCTGGAGAATCCCAGGGACGGGGGAGCCTGGTGGGCTGCCGTCTATGGGGTCGCACAGAGTCGGACACGACTGAAGCGACTTAGCAGCAGCACTTATATATTGATACTATATGTATAGGATGTCGGATATTTGCTAGTTAAAAACAATAAAGATAAATGAGCCTTGATCCATCCCAGCTTGCCCCTCCTCTTGGTCTCACCTCCTAGAATTTGACTTGATGGGACCAAGTGTCGTAGTCACAGCTATGAACTCCACTCGCACGAGACCCTCAATAAATCTCTTATGGAATAGGAAAGCGGTGACTTCCTTGGTGGTCCAATGGGTGAGACTCCGAGCCCCAAAACAGGTGGCCCAGGTTTGAGCTCTGTTCAGTGAACTAGATCCCACAGGCTGCAACTGAAAAAAAAAATATCCTGCATGCTGCATCTAAGATCCTGGTGCAGGCTAATTAATTGTATGTGTTAGTTGCTCAGTCGTGTCTGACTCTTTGTGACCCTATGGACTGTAGCTCTGTCTATGGGATTCTCTAGGCAAGAACACTGGAGAGGGTAGCCACTCCCTTCGCCAGGGGATCTTCCCCACCTGGGGATCGAACCCAGGTCTCCTGCATTGCAGGCAGATTCTTTACCGTTTGAACCAAAACAGAGGAAAGGGAAGATCAGGATGGTGGCTGCCCTGCCTGGGCTCACACAATGACACCGGCAGAGCTAGGGTTCGAACCAAGTCCCCTGAAACCAGATCAACCACTGGCCTCTATGCAGTTTGATCCTTCTTGCCTCGTTCCTGGGGCCCTTGCAGAGTCCTTGCTAACCCCACATCCTCCTCAGAGGTGCTCTCAGAGCCTCAGATTCCCCCTCTGTAAAATGGGACTTGTGCTGTGGATGAACTGAGGACTGTTTGCTGGCCAGCACGTGGAGCTATACTGTAACCCAGATGCCCTAGGGTCTCCAGACATCAGGGGACATCTCCCTCCTCAACACTTATAGGATGTAGTCCAGGCCCCATCTGTGTATTTCAGAAACCACCCCAGGAGTCATCACGGTCATTCATTTATTCACATATTCAACAAATAATATTTATTTAACACCTGCATGAGCCAGGGCTGGCTCTGGGTGAACTAGGCAGAAAAAAACACTGACTCTTAACGGGTGGATCAGTTGGAACTCTCAAACACAGCAGCAAGAATGTAAAAAGGGTACAACCAGTTTGGAAAACAGCCTGGCAGTTTTAAAAGGTTAAATATCTTGGGGCGATGGAAATGGTCTAGAATTAGATAGAGACGATGTTGCACAACATTGTGGATGTACTGAATGCTCTGCTGAACTGTTCACTTGAAAATGGTTAATTTCATGGCATGCAAATTTTACCTCTATTAAAAAAGTGAGACACATACTTAGAATTTGACCCGGTCATTCCACGCCTAGGTATTTACTTAAGAGAAATGAAAACACGTGTTCAGAGGAATGTTCATAGCAGCTTTATTCAGAATTGTCAAGAATGGCAACAACCCAGATGCCCATCAATGAAGGGAGAAACTGTGTCGGTGGCCACCACAGAACCCTCCTCCACTCACAGGAAGGAATGGACTGCAGATGCACGTGATGGCCTGGAGGGAGCTCAAGACTGTGATGCTGAGTGGAAAAAACCAGCCAGGAAAACTCCTGATGATTTCATTTATGTGAAATTCTAGCAGGTGCAAACCAATCCATAGTCAGAGAGAGCAGACTGTGGATGCCTGGGATGAGGGAAGGGGTGGAGATGGGAGGGACGGGTGAGGAAGGGGAGGGGAGAAAGGAACTACCAAGAGACTCGGGAAATTTACAGGCATAAACACGCTCGCCAGTTCCACTGTATGCGTGCAGTTTTACCAAAACCCATCCAGGTGCATGCTTTGAAAAGGTTAGTTGTGTCCGACTTTATACGACTCCATGGACTGTACCTGCCTGGCTCCTCTGTGCACGGAATTCTCTAGGCAGGAATACTGGAGTGGGTTGCCATTCCCTTCTGCAGGGGCTCTTCCTGACCCAGGGATCAAACCTGGGTCTCCTGCACTGAGGGCGTTTTTTTGTTTTTTGTTTTTTGTTTTTTTACTGTCTGAGCTACCAGGGAATTCTTCATGCAGCCACTGTATCACAGTAAAGCTGCAAGGAAGCTGAGACAGGTTGGGACCTGGGACCCCTTGCCGCAGTGTTGCCAAGCCTGCACCTGGACACACCTCTCCTCCAGCAACAAAATACCAAGAAACTGAATGGGACTAAAAATAACTGGGTGCATCCAGCAGTTAGGGCCAATTCTAAAAGACACAAGGAGACCAAAAAACCTAATTGCCACTTTTAAAGAGCCTGGATCAAAAGCAAAGCGTTGGGGCAAAAGCAGCTTAGTGTGCACGCACCCTGCACACAAAACCACCTAAGGGGTGGGCAAACCACCTAAGCCATCCCTCCAGCCTGACCCTCAGACACATTCTCTACCCTCATCCCATGAACGGAATGAGCTTGACTCCCCCGCCCCAGGGAGCAAGCAAGCAAGGAAAGCTGGTACATGCAGCTGCTCTCTCCTGCTGCAGTAGGGGCCCCAGTAAAGCCTTGCCTGAATATTTTGTCTGGCCTCTAGTCAATTTCTACTGGCTGGGGAACACCAAGGACCCTGGTGGGTAACACCTGTCCTCCTGGAAAGTGAAGACCTGGCAGGGGAGACAGATGATTCAGCAAAGCAGCAAACAGATGAGAGGGGACTGTTTAATTCAGAGTGACAAGGATGACTGCTCCCAGGTGACTCTGGAGCACAGAACAGGAGGAAGTTAGAGGAGGAGCCACATGGCTTCCTGCGGGGAAGGGTATTCTAGGCAGATGGAATAGCCAGTGCAAAGGCCCGGAGGCTGAAAAGTCCTGGACAAGGGGGTCAGGGTGGCTGGAACAGAGTGATGGAGGAGACGAGGCTGAAGAGGCCAGAGGGATGGGTTGGAGCAGGGATGAAGGCTGGGTGGTGCCAGGTAGTAGAGAGAACAAAATCAGGATGCATTTTGGAGGCAGAACCAACAAGACTTTCTGGTAATCCAGAGGAGAGGGGGAGAAAAAGGAAAGGGTTGGGTACTTATCCCTCTTGTTCCCAAGCCTGCTCCTCCCTCCAATCCTCTTGGCCCCGAGGCGGCCTTACACTCATGTCTGGTGAGCCAAGGCCCCCTGACCCAACGTCACCGATTCTCGAGGGTGACAAAGGGCTCCGTGTATTCTGTAGCCTGAAGCATAAGCCTCCCCCAGAGACACAGCCCCATCTGGGCCAAAATTCATGTTGACTTCATGAAAAGGAAGTTTTTACTTTGGATAGGTTTAGCTCATCCAGACTATTATTTCAGAAAAGTTGCAATGATGTACAAAGAGTTCTGTCTCCCCTACCTCCACTCCTCAGCCTCCCCAAAGCCATCTTCTCCCATGTCTGCAGTCCATTTGTCAAAAGGGAGCAATTAAATAGCTGCAGACGGTGACTGCAGCCATGAAATTAAAGGATGCTTGCTCCTTGGACGAAAATTATGACAAACCTGGACAGCATATTAAAAAGTAGAGATACCACTCTGCTGACAAAGGTCTATCTAGTCAAAGCTATGGTTTTTCCAGTAGTCATGTACAGAAGTGAGAATTGGACCATAAAGAAGTCTCAGTGCCGAAGAACTGATGCTTTTGAACTGCGGTGCTGGAGAAGACGCTTGAGAGTCCCTTGGCCTACAAGGAGATCAAATCAGTCAATCCTAAAGGAAATCAACCCTGAATACATGTTGGAGGGACTGATGCTGAAGCTGAAGCTCTGATACTTGGGCTGATTTGAAGAGCCGACTCATCGGAAAAGACTCTGATTCTGGGAAAGATTGAACGCTGAAAGAGAAGAGGACAACAGAGGATGAGATGGTTGGAAGGCATCACCGACTCAATGGACATGAGTTTGGGTAACATTGTTGACTAAACAACAACCTTGGAACAATTCTGGTTTGCCGAACTCCAGACCTTTTTTGGATTTTCTCCAGGTGTCCCTTTGCTGTTCCCCAGGCTCATCGGGAATGATCCCTCCTCCCCACAATAGCATTTAGGTAGCACATTTTTAAAATAGCTCTTTCCCCCACTTCCTCACCATAGTGAAGAAAACGAATATATTTTGCATTTATGAAAGAGTTGTACAGCTAGGACAGAGTTCTGATCACCCAACCACGCTGTGTTGTATCAGAAGAACCCAACGCTGCCCCTGTCTCTGAACCATCAAGGGGAGCCTTCCCCTGTTTTTCAGGGCCTTCACAGCTTGGGCTCAGGCAAATTAGGGCTTCTAGTTCCACCCCAGCCACATCCTGCTGGGTGACCTGGAGCGAGTCACTTCACCTCTCTGAGCCTCAGTTCCCTCTTCTGTAAAATGGGTGGATACAATGCTGGCCAGGCACGTGGCAGGCACGGGACAAACACCAGCACGTTTGGGGGTTTTGTTTTCTTGTTTTTTTTTTTTTTAGAATTTTATTTATTTACTTTTGGCTGTGCCGGGTCTTCGTCGCTGCCCAGGCTTTCCTCTCGTTGCAGACAGCAGGGGCTCCTCTCTGGTCTGGGCACGCAGGCTTCCCGTTGTGGCAGCTTCTCTTGCTGCAGACCACAAGCTCAGTACTTGTGGTGCAGGGTTTAGTTACTCCTCAGCATGTGGGATCTTTCTGGACCAGGGATTGAACCTGCGTCTCCTGCATCGGCAGGCAGATTCCTTACCACGGAGCCACCAGGGAAGCCCCAAGTTTTAGTTTTACGGTTGCTCAAGGTGCTTGGCATCTTTCTGTGCAATAACGTGCAGGCATGGTGCTCAGTCAGCCAAAACAGAACATTCAAGGTTTGATTTCCCAAGCAGGACCTGCAAAATGTGGGGCGCCCCTTCCCAACCCCATCTGGTTTCCCTACATGACATGTTAACCTTCCCAGTGACACCGGGAGGGGGGCCCCCACACCCCCAGTTTGCAGTGGAGGAAACAGGCACCCAGAGAATGAGCTGTTCACCCTGCATCACCCAGCGAGCCCCACCCTGGGTACAAATGAATTATCTATTCTCTTACAGACACATCTCAGAGTGTGTGTGGTTTTTTTTCAAATTGTGGTAAAAATTGTGGTAAAATTCACGTAACATATAATTCACCATCTTAACTATTTTTAAATGCACAGCTCAGTGGCCCTGAGTACATTCACACCATCATCACCATCCATCTCCAAATGCCCTTCACCTTGCAAAAACGAAACCCTGTCCTGGTTAAATGCTAACTCCCCACTCCCCCTCCCCCAGCCCCTAGCAACTAGCATTCTGCTTTCTGTCTCTGAACCTGCTCTAGGAATTTCCCATAAGCAGAATCATGCCCGCTTGTCTTTTTGTTACTGGCTTATTTTACTCAGCATAATGTCTTCAAGGGTTATCCACGTACTGTGCGACAGCTTCTTTTCTTTTAACGGCTGAATAATATTCTGCTGTATGGATGGACCGCGTTGTGCTTGATCATCCGTCCTTTGCTAGACACTTGGGTGGCTTCCACCTTTCAGCTATTGTGGAAAATGCTGCTATGAACACGAGTGGACAAGGATCTCTTAGAGACCCCAATTTCAGTTCTTTGTGGGATCTACCCAGAAGTGAGACTGCTGGATCATAAGGTCGTTCTATTTTTAATTTTTCGAGGAACTCCTGTACTCTTTCCACGGCAGCTGCACTTTTTCACTTTCCCCCCCAACAGTGCACAAGTGTTCCAATTTCTCGACCTCCTCGATAACATTTGTTATTTTCTGTGTTTTTGATAGGAGCCGCCCTCATGGGTGTGAGGTGGTATCGCTTTGTGGTTTTGATTTGCATTTCCCTGGTGATTAATGATGTTGAGCATCTTTTTATGTGCTTGCTCATTTGTATAACTTCTTTAAACTAGAACTGGGGCGGGTGGGGGGCGGCTTTAATTCCTAGGGGCCAACCTGAAGCAAAGAGGATGGAATTGGCTCGTTTCCTCCAGGCCAGGGCAGGCATCTGAAGCCGTCTGAACACCTACTGTGTGCTGGGTGTGTCTGAGGCGGAAACCCAGCCTCTCTCCAGGTCTGCCCACTGTTCATCATCACTCTGCCACACAGCTTCACATCTCCAGAGCTTTCCCTATGCCATTCCCTCTGCTGGGAATAGTGCATTTATCCCAAGCCACTGAGTTCTCATAGCTGTTATGAAACAGGTCCTATTCTTTTATTTTCTTTTTAATATTTATTCATCCGGCTGTGCTGGATGGCACTTGGGATCCGCAGCATGCAAACTCATAGCATGTAGGATCGTTCCCCAACCAGGGATCGAACCCAGACCCTCCACCCTGACCCTCACCACACTGGGAGCGCGATGTCCCAACCACTGGACCACCAGAGAAGTCTCAAAACATGTCCTATTCTTAACCCCATTTCACAGTTGAGGAAACTGAGACTCAGAGAGGCCCAGTGGCTTGCCCAAGGCCATAACGGCTGGTAAGTGGCAGAGTTTGGGATTTGAATGCCATCAGCCCAGCTCTAGAGTTAACACTGACTATTTCTCTTTGAAGGGATGGGTTCTGAAATTTTCTCAGCCCTGCAGAGCTCTTCCCCAAATCCCCTGCTCTTTGTCTTTGCCTCACTCCACGGCTGTGGTCTGGCCAGGGAACCCACCTCCCTCTTCCAGACCCTATACCCCTGTTGAGGGGCAGAGATTCACTGTGTCCCGGCCCCGCCCCTCCCCCCGCTGAGTCATATCAACCCAACGGAACCCCGAAGTTTTTTTTCACAGGTGTTGCTGATATGCCGTTATCTCCCCCACCTGCTTCCAGACACTTCCTTTCCTTGAACCCAAGGGTAGAGCTGAGTTGCTTTTTTTTTGCAATGAAATTCACATAATGTGAAATTTACCATTTTGAAGTAAATTTAGTGGGCTTTGTAGGTTCACAAGGTTATGCAGCCATCATCTCTAGTTCACCACCTAGTTCCAGAACATTTTCATCACCCCCAAAAGAGAGCCTGTCCCCATAAGCAGTCACTGCCCATCTGCCCCTCCCCCAGCCCCTGGCAACCACTAGTCTACTTCCTGTCCCTACAGATTTGCTGATTCTGGGCAATTCCTGTAGATGGGATCGTACACTCTGTGGCCTTCTGTGCCTGGCTTCTTTCAATCAGCATGATGTCTTCAAAGTTTATCCACATGGTAGCACGCATCAGTGTTTTTTCTTTTGATGGCTGAGTAATATTCTATTGTACACCTCACCTCGTGCTTGCTCAGTCATGTCCAACTCTTTGCGACCCTGTGGACTGTAGCCCACCAGGCTCCTCAGCCCACGGGCTTTCCCAGGCAAGAATACTGGAGTGGGTTGCCATGCCCTCCTCCCAAGCCAGGGATTGAACCTGCATCTCTTGTGTCTCCTGCATTGGCACACGAATTCTCTACCACTGTGCCACCTAGGATCAATTGCATGCATGGACTGCATTTTGTTTATCCATTCATCCTCTGGTGGACATCTGGGTTGTTTCCACCTTTCAGAGACTCTGACTAGCGCTGCTGTGAACATGCACGCACAAGTTTTATTTGAACGGGTACAGGAAGCACATGCATGGATGCTCAGTCGCTCAATCGTGTCTGACTCTTTGCAACCTTGTGAACTGTGGCTCACCAGGCTCCTCTGTCCATGGAATTTTTCAGGCAAGAATACTGGAGTCGGTTGCCATTTCTTACTCCAGGGGATCTTCCTGACCCAGGGACTAAACCCCATCTCTTATGTCTTCTGCATTGGACTCTCTACCACTGTGCCACCTAGGAAGCCCTTTTTCATTTGAACCCCTGTTTTCAATTCTTTGTGGTAGGACTGGAATGAATGGATCATTGCGTAATTCTAGGCTTCCCTGATAGCTCAGTTGGTAAAGAATCTGCCTGCAATGCAGGAGACCCTGGTTCGATTCCTAGGTCGGGAAGATCCCCTGGAGAAGGGATAGGCTACCCACTCCAGTATTCTTGGGCTTCCCTTGTGGCTCAGCTGGTAATTCTACCTTTAACTTTTGGAGGACCCACCAAACTTCAGCGACTTGACCATTTTACACTCCCACCAGCCAGGGCTCAACACTGTCTAACCCTGGGACGTTCACCTAGGTAGGGCCCAACTTCAAATCTTGGCTCAACCACTGTGACCACATGACTGTTTTCATTCCCATCATGCATCCTGCTTTCTCTGGTAGAAACACCCAGGCCTCCTTCCAGGAATTGTTCATCTCATCCTAGCCAGTCAGCCCATCAATCCCAGAGACCCACCCTCTCCAGGCTTGGGGTGATGGGGAAGTGGAAATTTGGGGAACCAGGGACAGCTCCTGCAGGTAGGAAAATCTCCACGGACAAGGCAAACCTGAGATTCCCCTTGAGGGGAGTTGAGAGAACAGGGCGGCCTTGGCAGCTGCCAGCGGCTTCTGAGCCATCGAGATTTTAAATCTGTTTTTGCACAGAAATAGTCGGATAGACCTTAAAACAGGAATAAAAAAGAACCTGTGTTTAGAGCCTCAAGCCGAGCGTCTAGGCAGCTGGCAGCATTTAGCCTGGCACAGACTATCGAAGGCAAGTGTGCGGTTACGGTCGTGTTCAAAAATACGGCTTCGACGCAGCAAGCTTGGGGCTGGGCTGCACGCCCTGTAATTCTCTTTCCAAATAAAAGGCAGAACTATTCCTGGCTCAGCTTGGGGACTTCTGCGGCTGCTGGGCTCCAAGGAGACTGGCCTGGAATGTCAGGCACGGCCGGGCCTTCTATGCCTGGGAGTTTACATTTCAAGTCTGTCATTCTAAGACCTTTTTAATTAAAATGTTAGTCCCACGGGGGCCATCGAAGGATGTCCGAACCCCGAATCTTTTCAATAGGAGACCCTTGGGCTTGTGGTTAAGCGTTGGGAGTGTGTGATGTTTGGCAGCTTGAGTCAATTTTGAGCTATTTGTGGAGGGGATAAAAAAAAAATGAAACCAAACATCGTTTGATGTTTGCCAAATATAGCATTTTGCATTTCTATAAGCAAAGCCCTGATTTTAAAAAATAACATATTTGGTCAGCCCTAAAAAGGAACAACTGAAGGCAAAAGGAGAAGGGGCAGCAAAGGATGAGACGGTTAGAGAGCAACATCAACTTAATGGACATGAGTTTGAGCAAACTCCTGGAGACAGTGAAGGACTGGAAGCCTGGTGTGCTGCCGTCCATCGAGCTGCAAAGAGCTGGACACAACTTAGCGACTCAACAACAACAAGGAAGAAAGCACTGACATAGGCTGCAACACGTAGGAAGCCCGAAAACTGATGAGCAATAGAAGCCAGACCCGAAAGGTCACATTGTATGTGATTCCATGTATATGAAACATCTGGAACAGGCAAATCCACCGAGATAGGAAAGACTGGCAGGTGCCAGGTGTGGGGGGAGAGGAACGAGGAGTGACAGCTTGTGGGGACGGGGTTTCTCTGCCCTCAGGCATGACAAGCACATCAGTGTGTGGCCGACAGGCCTGTCAATGCCCACTTCTGCAAAATGGAGCAAACACTGCTCTCATGAGGGACAACTCAAGAGACCAGACAGAGAAAGGGACTGAGACCATCAAGGTGGGGGAGAGGCCGGAAAGGGGCAGTGTGGACCTTGCCCAAGACTGTACCCGACGCCCACCCTGGCACCACCATCCCCACTGGCCCTCGGAGAAGGGCCCCTGCCCTGGTCCTGCTGTTGCAACCATGATGCTTCCATAGTCCATGGACAGAGCAGCCTGGCAGGCTACAGTCCATGGGGTCACAATGAGTCAGACACGACCGAGCGACTAAGCGTGCACATAAGGACACCAGTCGGATTGGGTTAGAGCCCACTGCGCGGCATCATTTTAACATAATCATCTTTTTAAAGACCATACCTCCAAATACAGTTATATTCTGAGGTACATCGGAGAAGGCAATGGCACCCCACTCCAGATGGGGTTAGGGCTGCAACACATGCATGGGGAAGGATATAAATATTAAGTGCAGAGCAATGTAATATAATTTTTAACTATTTGAGAATACACAGCTGACATCATGTTTCATGGCCCCTAAATTCTTCTGTTTGTATATCCTGAGATACAGGCGATTCCTGAGAACCAGGAGATTCCCACCCAACTCCAGGACAAATGTTGCACTCCCCAAATTTTTCATTGAGAAATGCCATGATCTTACTCACATTTTGTAGGGTTTCCCTGGTGGCTCAGCAGTGAAGAATCTGCCTGCCAATGCAGGAGACCCAGGTCCCATTCCTAAGTCAGGAAGATCCCCTGGAGAAGGGAATGGCAACCCACTCCAGTATTCATGCCTGGAAAATCCCATGGACAGAGGAGCCTGTTGGGCTACAGTCAATGGGGGTGGCAAAGAGTTGGATATGACTTAGCAACTAAACAACAATAAACTGACATTTTGCAGTCAAGTGAACCCCACTGCTGCTGGTCTGATGCTTGTGTCCTCCCAAAATGCATACTCTGGGATCCTAACACTCAGGTGGTGGTATCAAGGAGGTGGGCCCTTTGGGAGATGATTAGGTCATGAAGGTGGAACTCCTGTGAATGGGATTGCTACTGCTAAGTCACTTCAGTTGTGTCCGACTCTGTGCGACCCCATAGACGGCAGCCCACCAGGCTCCCCCGTCCCTGGGATTCTCCAGGCAAGAACACTGGAGTGGGTTGCCATTTCCTTCTCCAATGCATGAAAGTGAAAAGTGAAACTGAAGTCGCTCAGTCGTGTCCGACACTTAGCGACCCCATGGACTGCGGCCCACCAGGCTCCTCGGTCCATGGGATTTTCCAGGCAAGAGTACTGGAGTGGGGTGCCATTGCCTTCTCTGGTGAATGGGATTAGGGCCTTTATAAAGAGATCCCAGAGGGCTCCCTTGCCCCTTCTGCCATGTAAAATCCCAGTGAAAAGACAACAACTATGAGCCAGGAAGACCTTATCAGGTGCCGAATCAGCCCTTACCTTGAACTTGGACTTCCAGCCTCCGGATCTGTGAGATATAAGTTTGTGTTTATAAGCCACTGAGTCTCTGGTATTGTGTGGCGTGCATGTGTGCCCAATTGTGTCTGAGTCTGTGACCCCATAGGCTATAGTCCGCCAGGCTCCCCTGTCCATGGGATTTTCCAGGCACGAATACTGGAGTGGGTTGCCATTCCCTTCTCCAGGGGATCTTCCCACCCCAGGGGTCGAACACTTGCCTTCTGCATTGCAGGCAGGTTCTTACCACTGAGCCACCTGGGAAGCCTTGATATTGTGTTATGGCTGCACAAGCAGACTAAGTCAATATCCCTTAAGGCAACATTTTCTTTCCTCATTTAGGATCCAGTCCAGACTCACCTGTTGTCTTTTTTAATAATTTTTTTTAATATGCATCACTTTTAAAGTCCTTATTGGATTTGTTACAATATTGTTTCTGTTTTTTGTTCTGGTATTTTGGCTGTGAGGCACACGGGATCTCAGCTCCCCCACCAGAGATCAAAGCAGCATCCTGTGCATTGGGAGACAAAGTTTTGGTCCCTGGACTACCAGGGAAGTTTCTCACTGGTTGTCTTTTGTTCTCATGTCTTTCCGTTGTTGTTGTTCAGTCACTAAGTCGTGTCCAAGTGACCCCATGGACTGCAGCACGCCAGGCTTCCATGTCCTTCACTCTCTCCCAGAGTTTGCCCAAACTCATATCCATTGAGTCGGTGATGCTATATAACCATCGCATCCTCTGTCACCCCCTTCTCCTCCTGCCTTCAATCTTTCCCAGCATCAGGGTCTTTTCCAATGAGTCGGCTCTTCTCATCAGGTGGCCAAAGTACTGGAGCCTCAGCTTTGACATCAGTCCTTCCAATGAATATTATATTCAGGACTGATTTCCTTTAGGATGGACTGGTTTGATCTCCTTGCTGTCCAAGGGACTCTCGAGAGTCTTCTTCAGGACCTAGTCTCCTTTATCAGGAGCATTTTTTTTTTCAGCCTTTCTGTGTCTTTCAAGAAAGTGACATTTTTGCAGAGTGCAGTTAGTTATCTTACAGCCATTTACCAATAAGCACGCCTGCTGGTTGCTGGTGCCCAGGCTTGGTTGTGCATCTTGGGGGCAGGATCTGGAGGAGCCATGATGGTCCTCCCGGTCCCTCGTATCCCAAGGCACCTGACCCTGGCTTATCCCTTTGCAGGGGATACCGTGTTCACTGAGTTCAGATGGGATTGTAGGTCTTCAGGTCTCGCCGAGGTCACTCGAATATTCAGGCAGAGTTGGAAACAACCAGCTTCAATAGCCTTCTCTTTTCTGAAAATGCAGAGAAGCCTCAAAGCTCTAACAGCCTGAGCCTCCATGCTCTTCTCAAGGTTCCCTCACCTCGACATCTTGTCTCACCAGTTGGTGAGGAGCCTTCAGGGCCCAGGGGTGGAGGCTTCCCTAAACTTGAGGAGTTTTATAAAGCAGACCAGGTGAGAATGGAAGGAATGCACTCCTGGAGGCTTCCTGGAGGAAGTGACCTCTAATCCATGCCTCCAAAGCTGCACCCAGCACCATCTCAGGGTCCCACATTCTCACCAAAATGTCTGTAGGAGCCTCCTTCTGAGCTCACTGAGCAGAACAGCCTGGGGTGGGACTCACTGGCAGGGGCTCATTTTGTGATGGTTCCCCACTGCCGTGGGCAAACACAACCAGGCCCCCTCATCAGGGACCAGACTGCTCTGCCTTCTTTAAAGCTTGTGATCTCCAGTGGATGAGAATTGAAGCTTTTAAAAAAAATCTCTGCAGCTGGGAGTCTGAACCACAGGCTAGTGTGTTCAGCAGCTGCCTTGGAGAGAGAGAAACAAGCTATTTGGGACTCTGAGGGCTGTAATTTCTGCTGCCTGGAGACAACTTGAGGGAGCAGGAGGATAGATTACTGGCTTTCCTGGCTAGGTCTCAGTTTACCCATCTGCTAAAGAGGCGAGTAATCGACATATTACAGGAGGGCGCTGAGGAGTGGGAGAGGTGTCAGGTGTGAAAAGCCCAACTCTTGGTGTGTCTGCGTGATGAGGGGGAGGTCTCTATTCACTTTCTATGCTAAGTCACTTCAGTCGTGTCCGACTCTGTGCGACCCCAGAGACAGCAGCCCACCAGGCTCCCCCGTCCCTGGGATTCTCCAGGCAAGAACACTGGAGTGGGTTGCCATTTCCTTCTCCAATGCACGAAAGTGAAAAGTGAAAGTGAAGTCGCTCAGTCATATCTGACTCTTAGCGACCCCATGGACTGCAGCCTAACAGGCTCCTCCGTCCATGGGATTTTCCAGGCAGGAGTACTGGAGTGGGGTGCCACTGCCTTCTCCGATTCACTTTCTACCACCCACCAAGCCAGGCCTGGTGGGGTCAGACAAAAGGGGAAGGTGATTTTAAGCCCCGGGGACACTGGGCAATGTCAGGGGACATTTTTGGTTATGTTGGTGGGGGAGGTTTTATTGGGGGCTGCTGGTATCTGGTGAGTGGAAACCAGAAATGCTGCAATGCACCCCACAATGCACAGGACAGAGGTCTACAGCAAAGAAGGGTCCCCGTCCACGTGTCAGCAGTGCCCAGGCTGAGAGGTTACCGGGGACGAATACTGTTTCTCAAACAGCCAGATGAGTCTCACGTAGGTCCTTTTGTGATTTAAAATATGACTCAATGTTACACACAGGAAGCGTGTTACATTATTTCTAAGAAAGGGGAAAAACCAGAAGTAGCGGACGCATCTATCAGCAGGGAAAGAGCTACATATACACATAATATTGAATATTAAACTGCTTACGTACAAATGAAGCAGTTCTATTGCAGGGATCCTCACTCAGGGGCAATCCTGCCCTGAAGGGACATGTAGCTACATGGGGCCATTGTTGGTCATCAGTGCCAGCAGGTAGAGGATGCTGCACGCGTGTGGTGGGCAGACATCAGGGTTGCTGCTTAAAACTCTACAATCTGGGATTTCCCTAGTGGTCCAGTGGCCAACACTCCACGCTCCCAAGGCTAGAGGCCTGGGTTTTATCCCTGCTCAGGGAACTAGATTCCACATGCTGCAGCTCAAGAGTTCACATGCCAAAACCAGAGATCCAGCACACTGCAACAAAGAGCAAAGGTTCCAGGTGCCACAAATAAGACCCAGCACAGCCAAATAAACAAACACTCAGAAAAGCACCCCTACCATGCGCGGGATGGCCCCCCACAGAGGACAATCCGGTCCCAGATGTCCGCGGTGCTGGCGCTCAGAATTCCAAGCTAAGGGAGCCACTGGATGGGACATCTGAATTGAACTCTGAACACACCATCCACAGTGATGTTTGCAGGGCCTCCCTGAAGGAGGCATCCTTGACACTCGTGCTCCTGGGCATAATGGTCTTTCAAGGAAGGAAGCAGGAGGCTGGTGCTGACATCCCTGGGCAAGATGGAGGGGGCTCAGCTGGATTGGGGGGCTTCTCAGGTGACTGTAGCAGTAAAGAACCCACCTGCCAATGCAGGAAACATGATGAGACGTGAGTTCTATCCCTGGGTCGGGAAGATCCCCTGGAGGCAGGCACGGCAACCCACTCCACTCTTCTTGCCTGGAGAATCCCATGGACAGAGGAGCGTGGTGGGCTACGGTCCACAGGGTCACAAAGAATCAGACACGACCTAAGTGACTTAGCATGCACACACAGCAGGACTGGAGCCTGGATGATGAGGTGCAGAGAAATTGCAGGGTCAGCTAACTTTTCCTGCAAAGGTATACACGGTACCAAGGCTCAGCTTTGTGAACTATACAGTCTCTGCCCAAACCACCCAACTCTGCTACTGTGGCTTGAGAGTAGCCAGGGACAAGATACACATCTGGGACTCCTCTGGTGATCCAGTGGCAAAGAACCCGCCTGTCAATGCAGGAGACATGGGTTCAACCCCTGGTCTGGGAAGATCCCACGTGCCATGGAGCAACTAAGCCCATGAACCACAACCACTGAAGCCTGGGCTCTAGAGCCTGGGCTCCGCAACAAGGGAACTCATTGCAAAGAGAAGCCAGCACAGCACAGCACAGAGTAGCCCCCACTCACTGCAACTAGAGGAAAGCCCACGCAGCAACGAAGACCCAGTGCTGCCAATAAATAAATAAATATATTTTTTAAAAGACTCTGTGCTTCTAATGTAGGGGGTATGGGTTCAGTTCCTGGTCAAGGGATTAAGATTCCACATGCCACGCACCAGAAAGAGAGAGAGAAAAAAAAATTAGTATGATTATGCTGTGGGTGAAAGAATAAAACTTAAAAAAAAAAACTTAAAAAAAACAACCAGATGTACATCAATGGGCAGGGCCAGGTGCCAATAAAACGTTATTTATGGACACCATTTGAATTTCATAGAGCTTCCTTTTGTCTCCAAATAGTATGTTTCCTTTTGTATTTTTTCAACTACTAAAAAATATAAAATCATTTGTATCAGGGGGTTACAGTTACGAGATACAGGTTTCTTTCACGGTAATGAACATGTTCCAAGATCAATTGTGGTGACAGCTCTGTGAATACACAAAAATCATGGAATCGTACACCCTGGGTGGGTGAAATTATATGGGATGTGAACTATATCTTAGTAAAGCTGTTATAAAAAGAAAACACACAATAGCTAAAGGTGGAAACAACCCAAATGTCCATTGATGAATGAATGAATAAGCAAACTATGGTCCATCTGCACAATGCAATATTATTCAGCCTCAAAAAGGAAGGAAATTCTGACACAGGCTACCACACGGATGAATTTGGAGGACGTTACGCTAAATGAAATAAGCCAGACACAGAAGGACAAATACTGATCTCACTTATATGACCTCACTGAAATGATCTCACTTATATGAGGTCCCTAGAGGAGTCAGACTCACAAGAGACAGGAAGGAGCATGGTGGGTGTCAGGGTCGGGGGAGAGGGAGGGGGAATGCAGAGTTCATGTTTAATGGGGACAGAGTTTCAGTTTGGGACGATGAAAGAGTTCTGAGGATAGACGATGGTGGCACAGCAACGTGAATGTACTTACTGCTACTCAACTGTGCATTTTTAAAATGAATTTTATGTTATGCACCAGGCTTTCCCTGGTGGCTCAGACAGAACAGTAAAGAATCTGCCTGCAATGCGGGAGACCCAGATTTGATCCCTGGGTTGGGAAGATCCCCTGGAGGAGGGAACGGCAATCTACTCCAGGATTCTTACCTGGAGAATCCCATGGACAGAGAGGAGCCTGGCGGACTACAGTCCATGGGGTCACAAAGAGTTGGACATGACTGAGAGACTAACACTTTCAATTCATGCATATTTTACCACAATTTAAAAAAGAAAAGATAACAAATAGTCTCAGCTCCCAGGCTTTACAAACGCAAGCGGCAGGCAGGATTGTCGCCCGCCCCAGGCTACAGATTATAGACCCCTTGTGGTGTTGGGTTTAGTTGCTCAGTCGTGTCTGGCTCTGCGACCCCATGGACTGTAGCCTACCAAGCTCCTCTGTCCGTGGACTCCTGGGCCACCCCATATGGGTTGGTTGGCACTGGGATTAGCAGCGTGTGAATCCCAGCTGGTGGTGGCCAGTGGAAATCAAAGGGGAATTTGTTCCTGAGGCAAAACTGGGTGAGGAACGCATCTGCTCTGATAGATGAGCCAGGGGTCGTGGAGGACCAAAGCAGGCTGAGTGCCAGGCTCTCCAGGGACAGGGAAGGCATGACTGAGATGACTGAGTAAATGAATAAAGGAATGAGTGAGTGGGTGCAGAGATAAATTGTGGGAGGCAGAGGGGGCATCCATCATGGAGTAAAATGCTCCACATTTAGACAAGCCACGGGTCTTGGAAATGAGAAACCAGGAGATGTTTGCAGCTCTTCTAGGCGAAGGCAGCAAGATTCCTCCAGCTCAGCTGCCCCCGCACTCCCCCCTGCCATGGACCCTCCCGAGTAGGATGGAACCCAGCTGTCTCTCCCTGTCAAGAAGGCCCCTCGGGGAGAATGGATACAGGTTTGTGTGGCTGAGTCCCTTCGCCATTCACCCGAAACCATTACAACACTGCTATTCGGCTATGCTGTCGAGTCATGCGCAGTCGTGTCCGACTCTTTGCAACCCCATGGACTGTAGCCTGCCAGACTCCTCTCTCCGTGGAGTTTTCCAGGTAAGAATAGTGGAGTGGGTTGCCATTTCCTTCTCCAGGGGATCTTCCTGACCCAGGATTGAACCTGAGTCTCTTGAGTCTTCTGCATTGGCAGTAGGATTCTTTACCACTAGAGCCACCTGGAAAGCCCCTGTTAATCGGCTATATCCCAATACAAATTAAGTTGTTTTTTTTTTTTTAAAGAAACCCTCTTGGGCTTCCCTGGTGGCTCAGTAGTAAAGAATCCACCTCCCAGTGCAGGAGACACAGATTCAATCCCTGCTCCAGGAAGAGTCCACGTGCCGTGGAGCAACTAAGCCCCTGGGCCACAGCTACTGAGCCAGAGTGCTCGAGCCTGGGAGCCCCGGAGAGGGAGCCCACGTGCTGTGGAGCAACTAAGCCCCTGGGCCGCAGCTACTGGGCCAGAGCGCTCGAGCCCGGGAGCCGCAACAAGGGAGCCCACGTGCCACGACTGCTGCAGCCCCTGCACCCTAGAGTCCGAGCTCCAACACCAGAGGAGCCACCCGCACACCACAGCTAGTCAGTAGCCCTCGCTCGCTGCAATTAGAGAAAGCCCACGCCGAGCGACAAAGACCGGGCATAGCGAAAAATAAATACAGAAATAAAACAAAAGCTTAAAAGAAAGAGAAATCTGCTTGCCTTCAGGTCAAGTCCAGGCTTCCAGTCTTCAGGCACCGCTGACCTGGCCCTGGGCATCTCCACCCCTCTTGGCTGGCCCAGGCTGCCTCAGTTCTCCAGGTCTTTGCACATGCGGTTTCCCTACCAGGGGATCCCCTCTCTGCCCCCGCATCTCAATTCCATGTGTCAGATCCCATTATGGAGCCTGCTGTCTCCCCCTCCCCACATCCCGTCCCGCCCTCGGGTCCAGCCCTGACTGCAGTCTGGGGTGTCTGTGTCCTGCTCTTTCTCCCCGGACCCAGGGCTCCTCGGGCATGGCCTGCAGGGGGTTGTATCCCCCAGCCTCACGCAGCCCAGAGGCTGAGGGTTTGCTGAGTGACTTCAGGGACCCGTAGCTATGACAAGGGGCTCCACCCGGGGCTATGCGAGGTCAGAGGGTTAAGTTCAATGCTGGGACCTGGCTGGTGGTGTCCAGGGCAGCAGACCCAAAATAAGGTGACAAGAAATAGCTGCAGGCTTGGAAGCTGCTTCGGGTATAAATTTAGGTGCAACTTTTAAACTTGCCCTGAGTTGAGGTCCCCTGTTCCTACTGGGATGAGGTTCCCAACCACAGCTGCTGCCACCTTGTAAGATGCTGGGGCAGGGATGGGAGGTGACAAGAGAGAGGATCCGGTCCCCATAACTGCTCTTCACACCACCTCCAACTCTCAGTGTCGTTGCTGAGTCTCTGAGTCGTGTCCAACTCATTGCGACCCCATGGACTGTAGCCCGCCAGGCGCTTCTCTGGGATTTCCCAGGCAAGAATGCTGGAATGGGTTACCATTTCTTCCTCCAGGGGATCTTCCTGACCCAGAGGCCCGACCCACATCTGCAGCCCTGCAGGCCGTTTCTTTGCCGATGAGCCACCGGGGAAGAGCCACTCACATTACAATCTTTTCTAATCTAGGTTCACTTCCCTAGATTTCCTTCTGACATACTGAATTCCTCCTGTTTCCCAAATTTGCTGAAGTCTCGCCTCCAGACCCATGCCCTCTACCTGGAACACCGCTCCAGGTGTTTGCCTGAACCTACATACCATTTCCCTGGGCGGTGCTCCCCAGTCCCAGGCAGAGACCCTGTTCCCGCTCTGGGAGCCCCCAGCACTGGGTCCTTCCCACTGCCCCGTCCGAATCCCACAGAATTGGGGGTGTCTATGTCCAAATGTCCTCCTCAGGCTGGAGCCCCCCCCATGCCAGTTCCTCACCAGAAGTCTGTGTCCCCACTGAACCGTACCTGGCCTAGATAAACACTGATGAAGGCTTATTCGGTGACAAGCTGGGCTGCCATTCCCCTCTTCAGCGGACCTCCCCTCCCCAGGGACAGATGGTGGTCCATGCCTGGACCCCCAGGAGGAGCCCAATGAAGCTGGCCCCCTCCCTTCTGCAGCCACAGCCTGCAGCTGCTGTTACAGAAACAGCCCTGCTCGTCTCTTTCTCTCTCCAGTACCTCTCCTGAACCCTACTTGGGTCGCCCCCTCCTTCTTGGAGTCCTTTCGCTCTCCCAAAGGGGTCCCCTCGAGGCTCCCTGCCTCAGTCAAGCCCACATCCGGGGCCCAAAGCCATCTCCCCAACACAGACTCAACTGGTTTCCTCCCTTGCTTTAACACCTCTCATGGCTCCCTACTGCCCTCAGAGTGCAGCCTGAGCTCCGCTTCACATGCAAGGCCCCTCCCCTCCCTGGGTCCCAGTTTCCTTACCTAGGGATAAAGGATCCCACCTCACAGGGCTGTAGGAGGGTTCCAAGTCTTGGGAGGTGGGAAGGAGCCAGCCCACAGAGGACCCCGGCCCTTTCTGATACAGACACATGAGTCATCACTGGGTTGGGATTTCTTGGCACTGCTGATATTTGAGACTGGCTTGTTATCTGTGATAGGTTAAGTAGGTAGATAGATAGGAGATAGATAATTGATAGATTATAGATATGGCGAAAGTGATAGTCGTTCAGTCCAACTCTTTTTGACCCCATGCACGTGGGATTTCCCAGGCAAGAATGCTGGAGGGGGTTGCCACCTGCTTCTCCAGGGGATCTTTCCTCCCCAGGGATTGAACCTGGGTCTCCTGCATTGCAGGCAGATTCTTTACCACCTGAGCCAACAGGAATAAATATGGTAGATAGATATAGACAGATGACTAACAGATAGATGCCGGATAATTAGATGGATGGTAGATACATAACTGATAGATGATTGATTGATGATTGAAAGATGATAACTAGATGATCAATTGACAGATGATAGACTGGTTGATGATAGATAGACAGCAAACAGGATCTCTTGCATGTTGAGGCAGGGTCTCTCTCATGTCAGTGCTGACATTTGGGGTCCATCATCCCTGTGGGTAGGGGACATCCTGGGCCCTGTAGAGTGTTGAACAACATCTCTGGTCTCTACCCACTCAAAGCAAATAGCACCCTCTACCCCAAGTTGTGACAACAAAAAATGTCCCCAGACATTGCCAGACATCCCCTGGAGTGCAGAATCTCCATCAGTTAAGAACCACTGACTCAAGCAAATGTCTTTAGACATGGTGACAAGATCTTATCTCAGACAAAGCCACAAAGGAGCAAACAACAGGATGGGTGACTCCAGGAGGTACTGACAAGAAAAACTGGAAAAGGAGGCAGTGGCTCCTCTGAGGGGCCAAAGAAAGGACCCCGGGAGGGTCAGGAGAAGGCTGCTCACAAGGATGCCAGC
Source organism: Bos indicus x Bos taurus (assembly GCF_003369695.1). NCBI lineage: Eukaryota > Metazoa > Chordata > Mammalia > Artiodactyla > Bovidae > Bos > Bos indicus x Bos taurus. The sequence goes on from NC_040082.1 coordinate 103,738,736, forward strand.
CCCCAACCAGGAGAGGAGCCCACCCAAGATCAAGCTGGGGCTGCATCCCTGGCATTTTTGTTTTGTTTTGTTTCCTTTTTATTCCCCTTTGGCTGCACTACGTGGCATGTGGGATCTTAGTTCCCCGACCAGGGATCGAACCCGCACCCCCTGAAATGGAAGCATAGAGTCTTAACCACCAGACCACCAGGGGAGCCCCACCTCTGAGCTTCTTGTACCCCTGAGACCCTGGGCAAGTCATACGCCCTCTTTAAGTCTCGGTTTCTTCATCTGCAAAGGAGAGGGCCCTCCCAGCACAAAGATCTCTGGATACTGGGGGCTGATGTCAAAGAATAAGGGTTTTAGGCTTTAAGAGAACCAAAGGGCTTTGTCCAGCGTCCCATGGTTGTTAAGCAAAGGAGGCTGGATTGAACCAGATCCTAGCTGCCCCCAGCAGCTCACTGCCCCCCCGGTGAGAAACCATCACTGCGCACAAAAGACCACGGGAAGAACAGGTCAAACCAGAACGGAAGTGCTGAGATGCCTCTGTCGCCAAGCGCTTTTCCTCCGCACCTGCTGCCAAATCGCAGACACTATGGATGACTCGCTCTGCTCTCAAACGGCCACACTTCCAAAAAAAAATGACACAGCATTGACAAAAATAGTTTCTTCTGAACCTAAGCCTTCAAAGTATGTTGGAAAGCAACATCCATCCATCAACAAGTAGGGACTTCTCTGGCAGTCCAGTAGTCAAGACTCCTACCGCAGGGGGCATGGATTCAGTCCCTGGTCGGGGAGCTAAAATCTTGCCTGCTGCCGCCAAAACAAACAGAAGAACACAGTGGGGTGGATAACACAAAACACGGGGGCCTCCATGCAGTGGAATAGTACTCAGTCATAAAAAGGAGTGAAGCGCTGATTCATCCTGCAGGGTGGATGAACCTCGAAAACTGCTATGGGAGAGAAGACAGACGCTAGAAGCCACACAACGCACGATTCCATCTCTAAGAAATGTCCACGAGAGGCCAAGCCGTAGAGACAGAAAGCAGATCAGTGGTTGCCGGGGGCTGGAGGAGGAGGAACGGGGAGTGACTGCTGATGGGGGCTGGATTTCCTTCTGGTGTGGTGGAAATGTTTGGGAACTCGGTAGAGGTGATAGTTGCACAGCACGGAGAATGGACTCAATGCCACCAAATTTTCTGCTTGAAAATGACTAATTTTATGTTACGTGAATTTCCCCTCAGTAAAAATACACAGGTAAAAATTAAAAAAAAAACAGAAGCATAAAAAAATCCACCAAGGCAAGTATTCGTCTCTCCAAGGGGCGTGGTGGGGGTGGGGTGGAGAGCACAGGTTTTTCTACCCACCTTGGGAAGGGCTGATGGAGTTGGGGCCCCCCTGCCTGAGGGCCCTGGACACAGTCTGGACCAATCTGTCAGCCCTGTGGGGGCCATGCTCTGGCTGGCGGGAGCGCTGGGCTCTTAAAGGGTTTTGTCAGGGCTTTGAAAGGGGGCCAGGTTTTTTTTTTCCCCGGAGCCGAGCAGTCTTGAGCCTGTTGTTCTCAGCAATCTCAGGGCCGCGTGTTAGCAGGAAACACAGCCAAGTAGGGCTTCCTGCGAGTCGGAGAGAGGAAGCTCCGTAATGTTCTGGAAGGCCGGGTTAAAAATAACCCCGGTATATAAGGACGGCGGAGGGTCCCCTCTCTGCCTCACTCACACGCAGGCCGGCTGGACGCTGGGCCGAGCAGGTGGTTTGGGGCCTAAGACAGGCCAAATCCTGGTCCCTGGGCCCCTGGGGCTAGGGGAAAACACCAGCCAAGTTCAGAGTCCTGAGGCTGCCCCGCTTCCAGAACTTAGGCAGACTCAGGGCCACCGTGGGTGTTCCTGTTTTAAATCACTTTTCTCCAGCTGAATATGCAAACCCAAGCAGAGAGGAACGCGGGTGGAGCTGTGATTTCGGTCGGCAGTGATGACCAAAGCGCACACAGCCAGAGTTCGAATCCTGTCTCTGCCACCAGCTCTGGATCTCAGTGTTCTCATCTGTAAAATGGAGCAAATAACGGCTCTAAGGAAGCTAAATAATTATTATGAATCCTTCCAAGGTGGCTCAGCAGCAAAGAATCCGCCTGCCAACGCAGGAGACACGGGTTTGATCTCTGAGTTGGGAAGATCCCCTAGAGGAGGAAATGGCAACCCATTCCAGTGTTCCTTGCCTGGAGAATCCCATGGACAGAGGAGCCTGGAGGGCCACAGTCCATGGAGTCACAAAGACTGGGACACAACTGAGCATGCACACACCATCATTATTTTCAGGATGTTTACTTCCCTGGGTGTGGCATCCATATATTATTATATATTTAATCCGTGCATCAGTTCTAATTCCATCTCCTCCCCCTCTTCACAGGTGTAGCAAGCAGGGATTAGCATCACCTGTTGTCATGGTAACCCAAGACGCCGTGGCCAAGTTGTCTCCGTGAGCTTTCTCCAACCTTGCCTTCCACAAGCCTGCTGATGGACACCTCTTTCCATTTTACACTTGGAGGCCTCACTTGCCTTACTCTAGCCCAGTCCTGACAAAAAGGAACGGATTTGAGCCAGGGACTTTGGACTTCACAGGGCCCAAAGTTCTTTCTGTTCTATGCTTAGAAGTTAAAGTTAGGGAGTTCGAAGGGTGCAGCCAGAAGATGGGTTGACCATCACCTTTACATAGGCAGGTTGTTCGCACAGGCGGGGTGGCCTTTCCAAAAGGACCTCTGATGTCATTGCCATCAGAACAGTGAGAACAAAGCCCACTACTGCCCGAATTTTGGGACAAAGTCAACACCAAGGTGTGGAGCTTCTCATCCTGGGCTGAGCCACATGGATCAGAAAAATAAAAGAAGACACAAATGATCAATGTCAGGAAGGAGAGAGGGGACCCTGGGGACAAGTCCTACACATATCAAAAGGTTCACCAGGGCATTCTATAAAAAACTTGCTGCTGCTAAGTCGCTTCAGTCGTGTCCGACTCTGTGCGACCCCATAGACGGCAGCCCACCAGGCTCCCCCGTCCCTGGGATTCTCCAGGCAAGAACACTGGAGTGGGTTGCCATTTCCTTCTCCAATGCATGAAAGTGAAAAGTGAAAGTGAAGTCGCTCAGTCGTGTCCAACCCTCAGCGACCCCATGGACTACAGCCTTCCAGGCTCCTCCGTTCAAAAACAACTTGATTCCAATCAATTCAATGGCTCAGATGACACGGACAAATTCCTTGAAAGACTCAAATTCCCCCAACTTACTCAAGAAGAAGCAGATCACCAGGGGACCACCCTGGTGGTCCAGTGGCTAAGACTCCACACTCCCGATGCAGGGGGCCCTGGGTTCAATCCCTGGTCTGGGAACCAGATACCACATGCCACAGCTAAGAATTCACATGTGGCAACTGAAGATCTGGGGTGTTGCCACCAAGATCTAACTCAGCCAAATAAACAAATATTCTTAAAAAGAAGACAGAGATCGCCAGGATAGCCCTGTATCTATGGAAGAAACCGATGGGCTGGTGGAGAACTTTCCCGCGTAGCAAGCCAGGTCTGAACAGCGTCACTGGTAAATTTCCCCAAGCATTTGGGAAAGAAAGAATGCCAGTGCTACAGAGCCGCTTTCATAACACTGGAGAAGGAAGCCTTCCCAACTTACTCTAAATGGGGGAAGGGGGCTGCCTTGGGGTGCCCCGGGAGCTTCTCTCTGTGCCAGCATTCAGTAGAGCCCTGGGGCTCCCCCCACACCCCCAAAGAGATCCTGTTCCCTTCCAGGGGATGTTTTCTTCTGCCGTTAGGGCAGATCCCTGCCGGGGCTCAGGGAAATGAAAGAAGCGTTTGCTCTCCAGAAATCCGATCCAGACACGCCGGTTCCCCTGAAGGCGCCTTTGTACTCTGAGTGCTGCCACAGTGAATGCCGTCACTGGCTGTGGCCTGCACGTCGTGGCTGGCTGGGCTGAGGCCCCTTTCAGAAGTCACCGTGGTCCTCCACTAGCTATTTTTAACTGGACTTGTGGGCCAGGGGGATGCAGGAGTGGGGACAGAGGACATCCGTGAGGCTGGGGGATGTTGGGGGCTCCACCAGAGCTGCACCCACGGGTGCGGGTGATGATGAAAGGAGGGCACTCCCTCCACCTCTCAGCTTCTTTCTGCATCTGTCAGATGAAGGTTTGAATCCCATCAGGGGCTTCAATTCAAAGTAGCTCAAAGGCTGAATTCTATCAGCCAATCTCAGGGTCCCTCTCTCACTTTCTCTGTCTCTCCCCATCTCTCTGCAGTCCCCTCTCTGTCTCTTTCTCTCTGCCTTTAACTCCCCTTTGCATGGGACGCTGTGCCTTTCTGTTCAGCTCTGCCTGAGCAGGGAACCTCTCTCTCTTGCAAGAACAAGATGACCCCATCTGCTACCTTGTTTTCTTGAAAGTATTATCCATCGTTCAATCCATCAGTCAGTGGATTATCCTACATCTCCCACCCAGAGCACCCTGTGTGTGCTTGCCCCCCAACCCCCAGTTCTCAGCAGGGTGGACTGACTTTGGTCCTGTTTAAACATTTCAGAATAGCCGGTGTCCTCTCCGCGATGCTCATTTCTCAAACAGATAACTAGATGTCCAAGCTCCTCGGGGGAGGGGTTTCAAGGCTCGATCGAGATGCCCTGGGGTGTGGTGAACTCTCTAGGGATTGGGTTCAACGCCACACCAGCCCACGCATAGCATCACCTTCTGCTAATGCTGACCCTCGGGGGGAGGGGCAGGTTCAGGGGGGAAATTGAGGCTCAGAGGGGTGAAGCCCTTCCCCTAGCCCAACAAAGCCAGCTACTTGGTTCCAGGAACCCAGCTCTTAACCAAAGCATCTCCTGATTATGGGGATTCTGGCCTTTTTCTGATCCTCCGTCAGCCCCTGTATGCTGGGCCTGCCAGGGGCTGTCAGAGGAGAAGCCCTTGGCTCTCCCCGCTACAATGTCCTGCGATGGCTTTCCTGGGCCCACCCCCAGTGTGACTTGAGCACCTTTGGCCTGCAAATGGTATTTCCCTGGACGGACCTGCTGGGCCTGAGGTCCCACAGGCAATCCCAGCTGCTCACGCTGAGTCCCTGGGCGAGTTCCCTGATCTCAAGGGCCTCAGTCGCCACTTCTGTAAGGGGGCAGCACACCAGTGGTCCTGCCTCCCAGCATTCAGTGGAGCCTGACATCTATAAACGGCACGGATCCTGACAGCAAGTAACCAACCAAAGTGGGCGCGTGCCTGCATGCACGCTCTGTCACTGTCGTGTCCGGCTCTTTGCAACCCTATGGACGGTAGCCCGCCAGGCTCCTCTGCCCATGGGATTTCCCAGGCAAGAATACTGGTGTGGGTTGCCACGTCCTCCTCCAGGGGATCTTCCTGACCCGGGGACTTGAACCCGCGTCTCCTGCATTGTGGGTGGTTTCTTTACCCACTGAGCCACCTGGGAAGCCCACCAAAGAGGGTCCCTGCTCACAACTTTTCCAGGAATCTGGCCACAGGCCTGATGATAGCCCAAGTTTCCTCTTAGCCAGCCCCTCCCTAATATTTTTTAAAAGTTGTGGTCAAATAAACAATATAAAATTTACCATTTTAACCATTTTCAAGTTTGTGTTTCAGTGGCATTTACTACATTTATAGTGTTGGGCAATCAGCGCCTTTATCTAGTTCCTAAACATTTCCTTCACCCCCAAAAGGACAGCCCATCTCATTAGCAATCACTCCCCACGTCCCCTCCCCCAGCCCCTGGCAACCACCAAATCTACTTCCTGTCTCTGTGGATTTGCCTATTCTGGATCTTTCATATAAGTGGAATCACATATAAACTTTTGTGTTTGGGCTTCCTTCACGCGGCATGGTGTTTTTGAGGTTTATCCACATCATAGCATGAATCAGCGCTCCATTCCTTTGTATTATTTCTTTGTAATTGTATGGATGATCACATTGTGTTTATCCATTCATCCACTGATGGACATTGGACTTGTTTCTACCTTTTCCCTTTTTCTTTTGGCCACAACTCACAGCCAGCAGGATCTTAGTTCCCCAAACAGGGATTGAACCGAGCCCCCTGCAGTGGAAGCTTGAAGCCCTGACCACTGGACCGCCAGGAAATTCCTTTGTTTCTACATTCTGGCGATTGGGACCAGTGATACTGTGGACATGTGTGTGCAAAAACTCGTGAAAACACTTGTTTTCAGTTTGGTGCGGGTGGGATGGGGTAGATCCCCAGGAGTGGAGTAGCTGTGTCATGTTGCAATGCTACATTTAATTACTTGAGGAGCTCTGCTCTGGCAGGATTAAACCTGAATTCTGCATGCCTGTGTGGACACGCCTGCAGCCGCCCACCAGAAAGACCTCCACTCCGCACCAGCATCCCTCAGCCCTCAGCCTCCTCATCTGTTCACTGGCTGTGGTGATGACGTAAGGAGATGACACTGCTGGCCTGGCACCCACTACCACCTCAAGCTAGGATGCGTGCTCCCCCACCACCTCCCGACAAAACACAGGACACCCAGTTACATCCGAATTTCGATAAACACTGGGTGACTTTTCAGTATATCTCATTCCATGCAAAATTTAGGATATACTTACATTTTAAAATCTTTGTTTAGGACTTCCCTAGCGGACCAGCAGTTAAGACTCCACGCTTCCAATGCAGGGGGTGAGGGTTCAATCTCTGGTCAGGGAACCAAGATCCCACATGCCGTGTGGTGATGAGGTGGAGGGAGGGGAAATGGTTGTTTATCTGAAATCCCAGTTTAATTGGGTATCCTGCCTTTTATTTTCTCAATCTGGTGACTGGATTTTGTTACAGCTTGTTTCCTTTTTTAAAAAGTTTATTTTTTTTAATTGGAGGATAATTGCTTCACAATATTGTGTTGTTTTTTTGCTATACTTCAACAGGAACCAAGCATAGGTTGGTTCCTCTTGAACCTCCTCATAATCAGGCAGAAATCACGCAAAAATCATGGACATCATAGCCAGACAGAAATCAAAGGCAGTTCTGGGTATTTGGGGCCCCAAATATCTGATCCACCTGGCTCATCTCAACAAAACCCAGCTGGGGCCCAAGCTGCCAAGATGGCTCTGACCCTCTAGTGGTTCCTCGAGAAAGGTCTGGTCACAACTTGTTAAAACCCTGGGAAATTGTTGAAGGTCTACTTCAGTCAGATGACCAATGATCTAAATTTGTCCTCAAACCCCAGGCTGCCGGAAGGCCAGTGAGCAAAGGGGTGAGCATTCAGGGTAGCCCCTTGGAAAGACACCTCACTGGGCCTGCCTCCGGGGGCGCCGAGGTCTGATTCATGCTTCCTTGTATTCAAACAGAGCCCCTAAGGACCGGAAGCATCTCTGTGAGGGGCAGAGCAACCTGAACCAGCGACACTTCTCCCCGATTTTTCCCAGAACTGGCCTGAGGCCTGGGAGATGCCGGACGGTGTCACTTAAGGGAATCTCTGTGGTCACTGTCCACCCAGGGAACTTGAACTTAAATGAAGGCCACCTTTTCCAGGGCCAGCTGATACATCACGGACAGGAAGTCCAGAGCCCTGGTACTTTTAGGAGTTCACAGAAATGTTGTAATTTCTTTTTTTTTAAGATTTTTTTTTTTAACGTGGGCCATTTTTAAAAAAAAGTCTTTATTGAATTTGTCACAACACTGCTTCTGCGTTATGGTTCAGTTTTTTGGCCTCAGGGGATGTGGGATCTTCGCTTCCCGACCAGGGATCAAACCCACACCCCCTGCATTGGAAGGATAAGTCCTAACTACTGGGACTGCCAGGGAAGTCCCTTGATATCTTTTCAAATCAGAAGAAAAAAAAAATTTAGGGCAGAGGAAAAGAAAAGTTTTATTTTTTCTTACTTCAGAGGGTGAAAATGAAATTTTTAGGTTCTAAAACCTAAAAAAAATTTTAAATGGAGGAAGTATGTCCCATTTCATGTGAAATTTGGTATATATTTATGCTAAAAATGTGCTGTTTGAATCTCCATTTAACTGGGTACCTCACGTTTTATCTGATGAGGTTAAATTTGTGACGTTACATTTCTGTGATGTTAAATCTGACGACCCAATCATTTGGTAACACTTAGACCTCTTGGCCAGGCAGAAAACTAATGAAAAAGGAAATGTGCCTCAGACCCCGTGAAGACATTTTTTTTTTTTCTTTTTCATAAAAATAAACAGGTAACTTTCTTTTAAAAAAAAATATTTATCTGGCTGCGTTGGGTCTTAGTTGCAGCACACGGGATCTATAGTTGGGGCATGCAGGATCTAGTTCCCTGACCAGGGATTGAATCCAGGCCTCCTGCATTGGGAATGTGGACTCTTAGTCACTGGACCACCAGGAAGTCCCTCCCAGAGGTCATATTTCAACCCTGAGCTTTACTCACAAAGATCAAGGTGGCCTTGTTACAAGTTTGCACTACAAAGGCAGGAAAAAGCCTCCTCCAGTGGACATGTCAGTATCTGGTGGAGTGTGGGGAGGGACTCCAGACCACATATCTAGCAAGTATCAGGAGATAAACCCATTTCTCAGATAACAAAACTGAGGACTGGAGAAGAGAAGCAACTTGACCTAAGCTCTAGGCCATGGTTCTCTAAAAAATCTCTTTGGAGGAGCGGTTTTTTTTTTTTTTTTTTTTTTAATATTTATTTAGCTGCCCCAAGTCTTAGTTTCAGCTCATGGGATCTTTAGTTGCGGCTTGTGGGATTTAGTTCCCTGACCAGGGGTCGAACCCAAGCTCCCCGCATTGAGAGGGGAAGTCACTGGTTTTGTGTCTTTTTGATGTCCTGGGGCCCTGTGTGATGAAAGCTGGAATTATTCATGGTAGACATATGCCAGCAACTTACCTTCAGTTTCAGGGGGTCCATGGAGGCTAGGTTCATACAGGGAAACAAGCCTGGGTCAGGATCAGAGACTTCACACTCGGACAGTGGAACTCCTGGCTAGCCAAGGATTAGCAGTACCTCTGATTCCTTCCCCCACCCCCAGAAAAACTAATGGCTCTCTGAGTCCTGAGGCCCAGTGGGGGCTCCACATAGGCTCTGGCACATTGTAGGTCTTCAATATTAGTAGGTCCCTCAATCCTCAAACACACATACACACACACAACCCCGGGCTGGCCATTTTAAACTCAAGCCTTCATATCTACTCTTGGGAGAAAGAAAAGGAAAACTCCTACTACACATATTTAAAAAAAACTGCCCTTGCGGTGGAAAAGTTTTTACATCTGAAGAAAACCCTGATTGTTAGACTCAGGTCTGCAATAAACCGTGGCTATTTTTAAGCGCCTGGGGACATGTGCTCACAACCCCGGGAAAAGAAGCAGCCGTTCGCCCTCCTCAGCACGTCCGGAGTGGCCCGAGTGATGTGGTGTGGAGGGTGAGGGGCACGGGCTGTCAGCCTGCCAAGAGCACAAGGGCCTCCTAGAGTATTCCGGAACATTCTTCCCCAGGTCGTTAGAAATCCTGCAATCGGGGCCGTGCCTCCAAGTTCCAGTTCTGCCAGCAGTTGTTTTCCATTTCATTTTTCCTCTTTTTTTTTTTTCCTTTTTCGATTTCTCAAATCACATTTGTTTTTCCACAATCGAAAGCACTCACACACATTTTGGCCGGGCCTCCAGACACGCTGTTCTAACCAAGACGTGTAAACAACCCCTTCCCCATCCCCCCTCCTGCAGCTGGGTATTTGGGTGACACTGGAAAATCTGGAGGGAAAGAAAAAAAAAAAGGTGCTGGGAGGAGGGGGTGGGAGTTTTCCAAAAATCAGCTCAGGACTTACGTAACACAGAGTTTATGCAAGCGGCCCCTGGACACACACCCGAGGCTGCGAACCAGCGAACGAGCGCGGGGCGGAGGGCTCCGCTGGCAGCAGGCGGACGCGGAGAAGGGAAAGTGACGCCTTGGCTGGGATCTCTGACTCCTCCACCGGAGTGATAAGGGGAATGTGGATGCGGCTGGGAGGCCAAGCACATATTTGAAATATGTTGGCAAGCCCCAGCGCTTGTAAACCGTCACAAATCTTCCGAGGAAAGTAAAGGAATCTTCCTCTAAGAACCACCGGCAGCTGGGATCCAGCGCTCATCTGCGGGTCGCCCACAGTGAGCCGGGATTTTTAAGTCACTTTCTATCAACGTCTCCCTTTAAATATATATATTTGGCTGTGCTAGGTCTTAGTTTCGACATTCGGAATCTTTTGTTTCAGCATGTGAACTCTTAGCTGGGATCTAGTTCCCTGACCAGGGATCCAACCGGGGCCCCTTACACTGACGCTGTGGAGTCTTAGCCGCTGGAGCACAAAGTCCACTAGCAGCGTCTCCGTACTGCTCATAGTGCCCTTGGGAGTTCCCAACGCCTTTCCCATTTTACAGAAAAGGAAGGCCGAGGCAGAGAGGGGAGGCGACTTAGCCCAGCAAAGTCACACTTGGCTGAATCCGAAGCCACAGTCAATGTTTTTCAATATTTTCCTGAAAGGCCACTTCCGTGGGCATAGAAGCTGGTGATTGTCAGAATAAGCACCTGTGTGTGTGTGTGTGTGTGTGTGTGTGTGTGTGAGTTGCTCAGTCATCTCTGACTCTGTGACCCCGTGGACTGTAGCCCACCCGGCTCTTCTGTCCATGGGACTCTTCAGGCAAGAACACTGGAGCGGGTTGTCATTTCCTTGTCCAGGGGCTCTTCCTGACCCAGAGATCAAGCCTGAGTCTCCTGCCTTGCAGGCAGATTCTTTACTGTCTGAGCCACCAGGGAAGGCCATCAGGACCTGAGTGGGCATAATAAATGTTCTCCGGCTCAGATGTAGTGGGGATGTCTCATTTCACAAAATTCAACCCGAGCATTATTCGCTTACCTGCTACATGCCCCCTCATCAGCCAGTCTAGGGGGTACTCTCAAATCTTGTCCACGGTTCGTGTTCCGGATTTTCTTTTTGCAGACTCTGCAGGCCATGCTCCTTAAGTAGCTGCAGTCTCCCCTCGGGGTGGTTGTTCTGTTTTCACGAGCAATAAATTGGTCCAGCCACTTTGGAAAAGTGTTTGTCAGTATCTCCTAAAGTTACAATCCTGTAATCCTGCTCCTAGATGTGTACCCCTAAAGGAATAAATCTGTATGTTTGCACTAAAGAAATATAGCCACAGTATTCACAGTGAAGAAAGAAGGAAGGGAGGGAGAGAGAGAGGGAGGAAGAAAGAAAGAGAGGAAGGAAGGGAAGAAAGAACCCAAATGTCATCAATAAATGAACTATAGTATATTCATTTAATGCAAGGAGAGAAAACCAGTCAGTCCTTAAGGAAATCAACCCTGAATATTCACTGGAAAGACTGGTGCTGAAGCTGAAGCTCCAATACTTTGGCGCCCTGATGCAAAGCTCTGACTCATTGGAAAAACCCTAATGCTGGGAAAGGTTGAGGGGAAAAGGATCAGGGGGCACCAGAGGGTGAAACTGTTTAGCATCACAGACCCAACGGACATGAATTTGAGCAAACTCGGAGACAGTGAAGGACAGAGGAGCTGGAGTGCTGCAGTCCAGGGCTTGCAAAGAATGGGACATAACTTAGTGACCGAATAATAACAATACACCAATGGCAGGGTAGGCTGAGGTGGAGGAGTTCTACTACATACAGAACGTGGGAACCCCTGAGCACCAAATTGAGCAAAGGGACCAGACATGACCGAGGGCATAATGGTGATTCCACAGTGAATTCCATCAGTGAAATCAACAGCTGGCAAAACTCATCTCCTGGGATAGAGGGCAGAAGCACGGTTTCCTCAATGGCAGACGGAACCTTGGGGACACTGGATGTTCCCACGTTTTGATCTGGGTGATGGTCACATCAGTGCAATCCACTGAGCGTACCCTCCAGGTTAGAGCCCTAAGCTGCGTCCAAGTTTTTTCCTCCTTTGAAAAAAATTGGGCAGGTATTTATTGAGCACCTAGTGTATTCACTAAGGGGCAGCAATGACTTAGGCTTCAGCAGAACCTTCCACACCTGGATCGGAGCTGGTGCTCAGAGTCCCACCAGCCCCAGGACCCAGGGAACCCTGCTCTAATGGTGCTAACTCTGGTGGGATTTCCCAGAGGAAGGATAAGGCTTCGTCTTACAGGCCATGGAAGGGTGGTGGTGAAAGGATCTGGGCTCACAGGGGCCACCTCCCTGCCCACGAGGAGCTGTCACTGATGATGGTGGCCACTGTAGGTGACTGCTCTCCATGTACCACGTGCTTTATAGCCATGGACTCACGATCCACCCCTATCCCACCCCAAGCCCCACATGGAAGCAGCCTCAGTGACATGCCCAAGGACCCCAAACTGAACCCAAATGTGAAACAGGAATCCCTAAAGGAGCTGATGATCCACGTGGAACCCCTTAGGCCACCCCCTCCAACCTGCCGGTGTCCCCACTGCCCAGCGGTTTCCCTGGTGACTCAACCAGGTGTGGCCGGGAGCCACACGCATGCACACACGCAGCCTCCCCTGACGGTCACCACCTTTGGTACACAGCCTCCAGGTGCCTAGGACACCATGAGTCATGGGGACTCAGCCCTCTGATTGTCTGCAAAAGGTCCTTCATCGCAACAATCAATAACCTCAGTAAGAGGTCTGGCCATCAGCCAGTCAGTCCTTTGAAAACCTTTCCGAGGGGTCCCCTTGGACCCGATAGGGACAAAAACCAATGGCCAGTCACTTCCAAAAGGTCTCAAAAGTGAGCAGATGCTTCCTCTGTGCATGGGGACAGGGGACTTGCAACTTGAATGCAGTCCCTCCATTCCTGCCTGCAGGGTCTTGTCATCCAGGGCATTGACACTCAGCCCAGAGGACAAAGGACTATCATTATCTCAATGCACGTGGTCTTTATTTGGAAGGATGGGGCACTGTGTTTCTGATGAGGAACTCCCCACTCCCAATTCCACCCCCCAGCCTCCAGAGCAATCCTTTCTAACTGCCCATGGGCAATGGGAGGTGGTGGGGCTCATGGTAGGAGGGACTCAGGTTCCTAAGATTCCTGTCTTGTGTAATACCTTACTTATGGGTGGGACCAGTGAATAGTTGGGACATTGCTCCCTTCATTAGGTTACATTATAGGGCCAAAGTGAAGGGATTTTTGCAGATGCAGTTAAGGTTCCAAATCATTTGATTTCTGAGTCTGTGTAAAGGAGGGTGGGCCTGGCCTAATCAGGTAATTTTAGGTTATGTCTTTGTTTTTTAACAACAGTTTTCTTAATCAAAAAAAATTTTTAACTAAGTTGGATAGTAGCAGCAACCCAGGTGTCATCAATGGATAAATGGATAAACAAAATATGGTATATCTGTACAACACAATATTAACCATAAAAGAAATGAAATTCTGACCCATATGACATGAATGTACCTTGAGAATATGACTGTGCGTGAAACAAGCCAGGCGCAAACGGACAAATGCAGTATGATTCCACTTACCTGAGGTCCCTAGGGTAGACAGATTCATAGACAGAATGTAGAATGGTAGTTCCAACGGCTGGGGGAGGAGATATTGGGGAGTTAGTGTTTAATAAAGGCAGAGTTTCAGTTGGGGGAAATGAAAAGTTCTGGAGATATACAGTGGTGATGGTTGCACAATAATGTAAATGTACTTAATGCCACTAAGCTGTACACTTAAAAAGGGGTTATACCCAATATTCTTTAATAACCTAATAAGCTATAAGGGAAAAGAATATGAAAAGGAATATATATATATACATATGGACAGAGGAGACTGGTGGACTATGGCCCAGAGGGCCACAAAGAGTTGGACATGACTGAAGAGAGTTAGCACACACACACATATATGTGTGTGTGTACATATATATTTGAATGACTTTTCTGTATACCTAAAACTAACACAACACTGTAAATCAACTACACTTCAAATTTTAAAAATTAAACAAAGCATAAAAGGGGGGCTAATGTTATGTATACTTTATTTTACACAATTTTACAAAAACAATGTTGGACAATCCAAATTAAATTAAGTATTTGAAGGACAATTCTTTTAGAGAAGAAGGTCTAGCAGCCAGAAATTTGAGGCAGCAGAGAACTGCGATGCCACGAGCCTCGAGCAAGCCTGTGGCCAGGTTGTAAGGAGGAAGAACAAGCAGGCTACAGGAGCCGAGGGGCTCAGTCCTACACCCACAAGGAACTGGATTCCGCCCACACCCAGGGAGGAGGACCCCAAGTCTCAGGTGAGGCTCCCCCACCTGGACCTTTGCTGGCAAAGTGATGGCTCTGCTTTTTTACACCTTGACTGCAGCTTTGTGGGATCCTGTGTAGAGGACCATCTATGTCATGCTGGGCTCCTGACCTGTAAATTGGGAGATAATACAGACTGTCTCCATCAGCACAGGCTGCTGTTAGCAGAATACCATAGACTTGGTGGCTTGTAAACAGTAGATTTAAAAAAAAAATTTTTTTTTTTAATTTGTTTGTCCGAGCCAGGTCTTAGCCGAAGCATCTGGGATCTTTAGTTGCAGCATGCAGGATCTTTAGTTGAAGGCGGCATGCAGGCTCTTAGCTGAAGCACACAGGATCTAGTTCCCTGCAAGGATTAAACCCTGGCCTCCAGCACTAGCACTGCAGAGTCTTAACCACTGGAGCACCAGGGAAGTCCCTAAACAACAGATTTTCACCTCTCACAGTTCTGAAGGCTAGTAGTCTGAGATCAAAGTTCCAGCATGGTCAGGTTCTGACACAAGCCTGATTCCCAGCTGCAGACAATATATATTGATATAAACACTGATACAGTATATATGGTATCCTCACAGAGACGGATTTTATCTTCTTGGGCTCCCAAAGCACTGCGAACAATGACTGCAGCTGCAAAATTAAAAGACACTTGCTCCTTGGAAGAAAAGCTATGACAAACCTAGACAGCATTAAAGAACAGAAACATCACTTTGCAAACAAAGGTCCAGATAGTGAAAGCTATGGTTTTTCCGGTGGTCATGTACAGATGTGAGAGCTGGACGATAAAGAAGGCTGAGTGTCGAAGAATTGATGCTTTCGAATTGTGTTGGAGAAGACTCTTGAGAGTCCCTTGGACAGCAAGGAGATCAAACCAGTCAATCCTCAAGGAAATCAACCCTGAATACACATTGGAAGGACTGATGCTGAAGGTGAAGCTCAAATACTTTGGCCACCTGATGCGATGAGCCGACTCATTTGAAAAGACCCTGATCCTGGGAAAGATTGAAGGCAGGAAAAGAAGGGGACGACAGAGGATGAGACGGTTGGATGGCATCACTGACTTAATGGACATGAGTTTGAGCAAGCTCTGGGAGACAGTAAACGACAGGGAATCCTGGCGTGCTGCAGTCCATGGGGTCACAAAGATTTGGACGTGACCTAGCAACTGAACAACACATGGCAGAAGGGGTGAGCAAGCTCTCTGGGGTCTCTTGTATAAGGGTGCTAATCCCATTCATGACAACTCCACCCTCATGACTTAATCACCTCCCAAAGGCCCCACCTCCCAATCCCATCACATTGTGGGTTAGGAGATCAACATGTGAATTTTAAGGGGACATAAACATTCAGTCCATAAAAAAATAAGTTCTGTTTTCACTCACTAAAAAAAAGGAGAAAATCTTTTGGGAGACAGCTGGGTCAATGCATCCCCCAGGACACAGCCCAGATAGATGCTCACCCTGGGTGATTGGGGAAAAGAGGCAAAGGGACAGGGTTTGGGAAGCCAGCCAGGCTGGTCCAGCCTCCAGGATGAGCAGTGCTGGGGGGACACCCAAGGCAGCAGGGGTAAGGGAGGGGCAGGCAGGGTGTCCTGGGGAGGGCAGTGTAGCCCTCAGCAGAAAACAGAACCACCACAGCCTCCCGCAGGAGGGACCCCAGAGAACCAATTCCCTAGTCACTTTCCTTCTGCCCTCTGGGCCAAACTCAACAAGGAGCCTTTGATGTTTTAAAGGCCAGCCTCCCAGCCCAGGGCAGGATGAAAAAACAGGGTGGAACCAGCAGAGGAGATGACTGGCCCCAGAGCAGACCCCCACCTCCGACCCCAACCCTTGGCCTCATCTCTCACACTCCTCTCAGGTACTGGACAACCCAACCAGACAGAAAACCTAGAACACCATTCCTGATCATGCCAGCTCATGAGTCGGAGTGATGTACACACTGATCCTTCTTAGCTTAAGAGTTGGCAAAGTTTTTCTATAAAGAGCCTGACATAAACATTTTTACCTTTCTCAGTCATACATTCTCTCGAAATGATTCAATTCTGCTGTTATAGTGAAAAGCAGACATAGGCAACATGTAAATGAGTGAGCATGGCTGTGTTCCAATAAAACTTTATTTGCAGGCTTCCCTGGTGGTCCAGTGGCTAAGAATCCACCTGCCAATGCAGGGGACATGGGTTTGATCCCTGGTACGGGAAGTTTCCACATGCCCTGGGGCGCCCAAGCCTGTGCGCCGTAACTACTGAGCCTGTGCTCTAGAGCCTGGGAGCCGCAACTACTGAAGCCCTTTCCCGGCTAGAGCCTGTGCTCTGCCACAGAGGAGCCGCTGCAATGAGAAGCCCAGGCATCATAACTTAAGGGTAGCCCCTGCTTGCTGCAGCTAGAGAAAGCCTGCTCGCAGGAACAAAGACCCTAGTGCATGCAAAAATAAACAAAAATTTATTTGTAAAAACAGGCAGCTGACCCATGGGCCATAGCGCAAGACCCTTGTAAAAGTGAAAGTGTTAGTTGCTCAGTCCTGACTCTGCAGACCCCATGGACTATAGCCTGGGAGGATGCATGGGATTCTCCAAGCAAGAATACTGGAATGGGTTGCCATGCCCTTCTCCAGGGGATCTTCCCAACTCAGGGATCGAATCCTGGTCCCTCTGCTCTGCAGATGGATTCTTTACTGTCTGAGCCACAAGTGAAGCTCTGTCTGATCCATTTCTCCCAGGAAGTCTTCCTGGGTGCCCCTCCTAGCCTGGTCAAGAGACATATGCTCCCACTGTTCCAAGAGTCCCCATAAATTCTTCCAGGCCCCAGGGACCACTCCCCCTCCCCCCACCCCCATAATACTTGGGACAGAGTCTACACAGAGCAGATGCTTTAAAGTGGATGCAAATCAAATTCACTAGGTTGCCTCCTGCTCCCCACCAAAAAAAAAACACAAAAAAATAAAACAGGAAAATAACAAGTGTTAGTGTGGAGAAATTGGAACCTTTGTGCACCACTGGCGGGAACGTAAAATGCTGTAGCCGCCATGGAAATCACTTTGCCGGTTCCTTGAAAGGTTAAACATAGAATTATCACATGACCCAGCAACTCTACTCCTAAGTGTAGACCCCCCAAAATTGAAAACAGGTGTTCAAACAAATATTCGTACACACATGTTTGGAACAGCACTACTCACAATAGCCAAGAAATACGTATATATCCATCAATTGATGAAGAGATTTAAAAACTGTGGTTCATCTACACAATGGAATATTATCCTGCCTTAAAAAGGAATGAAACCCTGATTCCTGTGCTAATGTAGGTGGACCTTGAAAACAAACGGAGTGAAATAAATCAGCCGGCACCTTGATCTTTAACTTGCAACCTTCAGAACTTTGAGAAACGAAGTCCTGCTGTTTCTAAGTCACCCGGCCTATGGTAGTTTGTTATAGCAGGACTAAAACAGGTTAATTTTTGTTGTTGTTTAGTCATTAAGTCATGTCTGACTCTGCAACCCCATGAACTGTAGCCTCCCAGGCTCCTCTGTCCATGGGATTTCCCAGGCAAGAATACTGGAGTGGATTGCCATTTCCTCCTCCAGGGGATCTTCACAGACCAGGGATCAAACCCGAGTCTCCTGAATTGGCAGGCAGCTTCTTTACCTCTAAGCCACCAGGGAAGCCCAGGTTAATTCTATGTAATAGGAATTTCATCTCACTTTTTCTTTTAAGTTAAAGACAAAAATGAATACACAGAACCAGAAGGCACGTGTCTGAAGTTCTGCTCCCCTGCCCCTTTCTCCATCCCCAGGAGTCTCGGCCCAGCACCACCCTCCACAGCTGA
Organism: Bos indicus x Bos taurus; assembly: GCF_003369695.1. Lineage (NCBI taxonomy): Eukaryota > Metazoa > Chordata > Mammalia > Artiodactyla > Bovidae > Bos > Bos indicus x Bos taurus. The sequence continues at coordinate 103,756,739 of NC_040082.1, forward strand.
CTCAGCCTGCCTCCTGCAAACAGCCCGGGGCTCCCCAGGAGGGTGCAAAGCCATCGTGGGTCCCACACCCCTTCACACCCTGGGTGCCGCGAGCAAGCACAGGGCTGAGCCTAATGGCCATGGCTTGAGCCAATATTTTCTCAGAAGGGTGCCGTCCCTGGGCTGCAGCACAGGTATGACATCGCCGTGAGTCAGCGCTTGGCCGAACTCCCAGCACAGCAGCATATGAGTCAGGAGAGCTGACAGCCCCTCTGGTTTTTCTTGCTCTTCACATACCCACATGTGACAGGCTTTCTGCAATTCCTCAGTCATTGTTTGGTGTAAACAGTACTGATCGCTGAGTACAAGGCTCCCCTGAGTCAGGGGAGCTTAGACTTTTATTAAATTGCCAAAGTCCAACGTCTTCCAAGCTGGCTGCTGATGGTGACAATGGATGGAGGGAGATTTCCTTCCAGCGCTGGGAAGCGGGCCCACCGCCCAGCTGGGCTCCTGGGTTTGTTGGAAATGCAAATCACAGCTGAGTAGCAGGCTCGCCTCCTGTGTTTACATGGAGGGTCTCTCTGCTCCCTTGGGGAAAGCTTGGAGACATTTTTGGTTGTCACGACTAGAGGATGCTATTGGCATCTGGTTGGTGGAGACCAGAGACGCTGCTCAATACCCTGCAGTGCACAGGGCAGTCCCATCCGGCCCCAAATGTCAGCAGCACCGAGCTTGGAAAATCCTGCTCACAGGCCGCCCTGACCCAGCTCTCATGATGGCCTGCCCCCACCCCAACCTTTTAAGAACATATCCTAGGTCTTGCCTGGTGGTCCACTGGTTAAGAGTCTGCCTCCAATGCAGGGGACACCGGTTCGATCCCTGGTCCAGGAAGATCCCATATGCTGCGAAGCAGCTAAGTCCATGTGCCACAACTATTGAGTCCAAGTGCCCTAGAACCTGTGGCCTGCAACAGGAGAAGCCACCACAATGAGAAGCCCGGTCACTACAACAAAGAGTAAGCCGCCACTCATCGCAACTAGAGAAAGCCCACATGAAGCAGCAAAGACCAGGCACGGCCAAAAATGATTAACTAAAACATGTAGGTATGCTTGCACAGTCGCTGAGTCGTGTCCTACTCTTTGCAACCCCAAGGACAAGAACCTGCCAGGCACCTCTGTCCATGGGGTTTCCCAGGTAAGAATACTGAAGTGGGTTGCCATTTCCTCCTCCAGGGGATCTTCCTGACCCAGGGATCGAACCTGAGTCTCCTGTGTCTCCTGCATTGGAGGTGGATTCTTTACCACTGAGCCAAATAAATGGATTAAGTAAAAAAAAGAACATATTCTAGGGAAGATGCAACTTAACTACTAAGGTTTCTTGTGATAGGGAGCAGATTTGGTGGAAGCAAGCAAACCCAAGCTGCTGTGTGATCTTCAAGAGGCTCTCTGAGCCTCCATTCTCCTTGGGAGAATTTGGGTAACATCACAGAGCTGCTGTGAAGATTAAATCAATTCCGAGAGTTAAAATGGCTCAGCCCAAGTTCTTCAGGCTATTAAATGAGGAACACGCTTCAGGCACACTTCTCAAAAATGGCTGCCTCGCTTATCGCTTAAAGAAGCTGCAAAGTATGCAGCCTCGGGAAACTGGGCAGAAGATAAGAGGACCATTTCAGGATTCCAGGCTCTGAAGTTGGAGAAGTTCTTCTACATCCACTTTCTCCCATTAAAATCTGTCGTCTGGGACTTCCCTGGCGATCCAGTGGTTAAGAACCGATCTGTCAATGCAGGGGACACGGGACCTTAAAGATTCCACATGCTGCTGGGTAACTAAGTAAGCCCGGGTCCACAACTTACTAAACCTGTGTGCTCTAAACTCTTGAGCCTATGCAACCCAGAGCTCATGACCAGCAACAAGAGAAGCCACCGCAGTGAGAAGCCCTCGCTCCTCAACGAAAAGTAGCCGCTGCTTGCCGCAACTAGAGAAAACCCATGCACAGCAATGAAGCCCCAGCACAACCAAAGATAATTAATTCATTTTTAAAAATCTGTCTTCCAGCAGCTCGAAGTGGGTTCCTCCCAGGGCCTGGCCCAGTGCCTGATGCGTCCTGTCGCTGCCTTCCGCTTTCAAGGAACCAACGCTCCATCTGGTTCCTGAAGATGTTTAGGGGTATGCTCATGGTGCCCCCAAGCATGAAGCGCAGTGTTCACATTACAGTAAGAAGTCATGACAACATCAGAGACCCCTGGGACGGTGTGACACGGAGGACCCCTCACCTCGGTGGTCCTCTCCCTAAATCCCCTCATCTAGTCACAAGAAAACGGCAGACAAACCCAGATGGGGGAACATTCTGTGGTCCTGGGGGACAGCCAGCTGGCACTCTGCAGGACTGTGAAGGTGATGGAAAAACCAGACCCAAGAAACTGTCACAGACCAGAGGAGACTGGGGTGACGTGATGACTAAACGCTGGACGGGACCCAAAACTGAAAAAGGACACTCATGGACGATGCGGGGGCATCGGATACAGTCTGGAGTGTAGCATCAATAGTTTTGCCCAGTGTTAATTTCTCAGTCTCGACAAACACACCGTGGTCTTGTGAGACGTTAACTTTCAGGAAAGCTGGGTCGGGGAGACTTGGAAACTCTGCGTATGATTTTCACAGCTTTTCTGCAATTAGCTCTGTCACTTCAAAAGTAAAAGGTTATTTGTAGGGGTTTCCCTGGTGGTCCAGGGGTTAATTTTATTTACCTATTTGTTTTTGTTCGTGCTGGGTCTTGTTTGCCGCGTAGGCTTTCTCCGGTTGCACCGAGTGGGGGCTGCTCCTTGTCACGGTGCGTGGGCTTCTCTTTGTAGTGGCTTCTCTTGTTACAGAGCACGGCTCTAGGCCTGTGGGCTCTACAGTTTCGTCTCCCAGGGTCTGGAGCACGGGCTTTGTTGCTCTGCGTTCCAGTGGTTAAGACTCCACACTTCCATGGCAGGTAGCGCGGGTTCAGGCCACTGCAGGGGCTCGGGTTCAATCCCTGGTTGGGGAGCTAAGATCCCACATGCACGTGGCACAGCCAAGTTGTAAAAACAACTCTAGGCTAAGCATGGGGAGGGGAAGGCAGTTATATGGGGAGATTCTTATATGAAAACATCTTTCCTCAGCTCTCTGAAATTCATATTTCACTGGGCGTCTTATGTTTGATCTGGCAACTCTAGCCTCAGCAAAAGAAGGGGGTTCCATTAACTGGGGTGGGGAAGGGAGGGATGGGCTGGAGTAGGGGGAATAATGAGCCCCCCATTTCACGGAGACCAGTAATGACTCAACAATAATGATAATGAGAACGATAATAATTGTGCCTCTTTCATGGCATTTATCTTGCTCCACCCTGGCTGTTTGTGGGCACGCCTTACTCCCGGCTGGGCCCAGGGCACCTCAGCCTCAGCGGGCGATCTCAGTCACAATCAGGCCAGGTTCAGTGTGCAGAGACCCCTGACCACCCCTCCTGTCCCCGCCTTGCTGTGGCTGCTTTAAAAAATGATTACAAACTGGGTAGCATCGCACAGACATATTTGTCTCTCAGTCCTGGAGGCCAAGGTGTGAGATGAAGGTGCAGGCAGGGTTGGCTCCTTCCAGAGGTTCGCAGGGAGCATCTGTCCCACCTCTCTCCCAGCTTCTGGTGGCTGCCAGCAACCCGCCCTCATCACTCCTTGGCTTGTGGGTGCATCACCCCTTTCTCTTCCTCCGTCTTCACATGGCCTGCCTTTCTCTCTCTGTTTCCCCTTCTTTTTCTCTGCAAAGACACCTGTCCCTGAACTTAGAGTCCACTCTAAATCCAGAATGATCTCAAGATCTTTCATTTAATCACATGTGCACGTGCTCATTCAGTTGTGTCCGACTCTTTGCAACCCCGTGGACTGCAGCCTGCCAGGCTCCTCTGTCCATGGGATTTCCCAGGCAAGAATACTGGAGTGGGTTGCCATTTCCCATTCCAGGGGATCTTCTCTACCGAGGGATTGAACCCGAGTTTCTTGCGCCTCCTGCGTTAGCAGGCAGATTCTTTGCCACTATGCATCCTGGGAAGAAGGTCGCATTCACGGATATGGGAGGCTAGGATGCGGGTGTGTCTTTTAGTGGGGACACCACTGACCCCATGATACTGTAGATATTTGTCCATCAGGGCCTATCACTCTTTAAGGTTTTGTTTAACCTCCCTCCCCCAGATTCAATCAGAAAAGCATTTGTAGTTCAGGGACCACAAGCCAGCATTTGCCCAGGGTTGATGAGCATAGATGTTGAAGAACTGGGGATGAGAGGGGGCTGGTGTGGTGGCAGTGAGCCTCAGGTTCCTCATAAAGGGGGCTGACTGCACCGTCCAGGTGTGTTCCATCCGGTCAAAGCTGCAGTGTTACTCATCCATCCCGTGGCTTGGCTCCCAGTGGGAAGTGGGAAAAGGCTTGTGTTCCTGGAACAGGGGGAGAAAGCGTTTGGTAGAGAGAGCCATCATGGGGTGTCTGGAGGGAAGACATGAGACTGTGCTTGTATAGGCTCAAATCAATGTCATCAGAAGAAGAAATATCCTGGGGCAGCGGTGGGGGGTGCAGTCAAGGCTAGAAGACCCAGTACTGTCTCCAACCCAGGTGAGCCTTTTCAAAATGGATTTGATCAGGCAGCTCCCCCAAAAGTTAAACATAACGTTATTATAAGATCCAGCCATTCCACTCCCAGGCGTAGACCCCAGAGAGCTGAAAACAGGGACTCAAGCAAATACCTGTACACAAATGTTCACAGCAGCCCTAGTCACCATCACCCAAAAGTCGAAAGAGCCCAAATGTCCATCAACAGATAAACAAAACGTGGTCCTCTAGATCTTGGAATATCATTCAGCCATTAAAAGGGATGAAGCACTGAGACATGAATGTGCCTACAATGTGGGAGACCTGGGTTTGATCCCTGGGTGGGGATGATCCCCTGGAGAAGGCAGTGGCTACCCACTCCAGTATTCTTGCCTGGAGACTTCCAAGGACTGAGGAGTCTGGTGGGATACAGTCCATGGGGTCACAAAGGATTGGACATGACTGAGCAACTGTGACACATGTTAAAACATGGATGAAGTCTGAAAACATTACACTGAATATAAGAAGCTAGACGCAAAATGCCACTTACTGAATGTTTCCATTTATGAAACCTCCAGAATAGGCAAATTCATAGAGACAGAAAGCAGATGAATGGTTGCCAGGGACTGAGATGGGAAGGGAGTAATGGGGAGTGAGTGTACCCACTAATGGATCCAGGGTCTCCTTTTGGGGTGATGAAAGTGTTCTGGAACTAGCTCGAGGGGATGTTTGTACATTTTGAATGGACTTAATGCCACTGAGCTGTACACTTTAAGTGGTTAATTTTTCCTTTTGTGAATTTCACCTCAACTTAAAAAAATGAAAGTAAAAAAAAAAAAAAAGGTGGATCTGAAAAATATTTATGCTTCTTTGCTTTCCAGAGAAGCTGTTCCAGGCATCCAGAAATTCCTTATCCCCTTGCCCAAATAAAAGATGTGGAGATTTAGAAATAAACTTTAGCAATGTTAAATGGGGTCCTTAAACTCTGCATCCCTTGAAGAGCACTGGCCAACCTGTCTAGTGCCCATCATTATTAACAATATATAATAATGATATAATAACATAATAACTTAATCATGTCATTATTATTTTCCACCCTGATTACAGCACTGCAGGTCAGCAGGGTGAAGCAATGTGCCTGAGGCCATCTACCAAGGAAGGAGCAGAGGCAGATTCAAACGAGGTCAGTGCCAAAACCAGCTCCTTCAGCTGATGACAGGAAATCAAAGCAAGCTGTGTGACAACGGGCCGTGATCCCTAAGGAGAGGAGGCTCTGTGCAGGCTTGTTATGCATACGAGCGAGGCTCAAGCCTTTCTTGAAGTCAGAATGCAAGTCAGGGGACTGTGCGAGGAAAAGGGTCTCCCAGGTGCCAAACATGGGGGGCTCAAAATTGGTGGTTGTTGCCCCAGCGCCCAGGCCTTTCCTATTCCTCTTGTTAGGTCAAGCTGTTTGATTATGCTGGGCACGTGAGTGCAGAGAACCCATGGATTTCTCAGAGGGCAGGACGCTATCCTCCTCCTCCTGGCTAGGTGTGGCAGGGAACCACACAGGTCTAACCAGCCGCCCAAAGGGGTGACTTTGCAAACAGTGCTAGAGTCCCCAGCCAATGAGGGACGGGGAGGCCAGGGCACACGAGGTGGGAAAGGACATTACTGCATTTTCTTTAAAAATTGTATATATTTTTCACTGTGCTGGGTCTTCATTGCTGGGCAGGCTTCCACTGGTTGTGGTGAGTAGGGGCCACTCTCTAGCGGCGGAGCGCAGGCTCCTCACTGCAGTGGCCTCTCTCGTTGCAGAGCACAGGCTCTAGGGCCCACGGCCCTCAGCAGCTACCACATGTAGGCTTCGTAGCTGCGACTCCCAGGCTCTAGAGCACAGGTTCAACAGTTGTGGCTCACGGGCTTAGTTACCCTGCTGCGTGTGGGATCTTCCTGGATCAGCGACTACACCTGTGTCTCCAGCACTGGCAGGTGGATTCTTTACCACTGAGCCATCAGGGAGGCCCTACTGCCCTTTCTAAGCTATGCGTGTGGGATTGTTCTTGGGCTCCAAGAAGTTACAAGGACAACACAGTATTACTGTGTCCATCAATAGACGAACGGGTGACGAAGTTGTGGCTCACACGTAAGATGGAATACTATTCAGCAATGAAAAGAGACCAGGGGCCGTTACGCTCTGCCTCGAATTATGTATAGTGAAAGTAACCAGATGAAAAGGTTGCGTTTACATGGAATATCTGGGAGAGGCAAATCTATAGACTTAGCACATCAGTGGGTGCCTGGGGCTGGGGGGGAAGTGGGGATGGACTGAAAGGGGGCCATGAGAGATTCCCTTGGAGTGATGGGAACAGTTCTAAAGCTGGACTGTGGTGATGGTCACACCACGTGGAAATTTCAGAGTATGCAAAAGATCCCACAGTAAATCGAAACAAAATTAAAATTTAGAAAATCTGAATAATATTCAAAATTTTAAACGAAAAGAATTAAACCTAAACAAAACTTAATTTTTTTTTTTTTGACTCTGCTGTGTGGCTTGCAGGATCTCAGTTCCCAACCGGGTATTGAACCTAGGCCACAGCAGTGAAAGCCCAGAATTCTAACCACTAGGCTACCAAGGAAAACTCTGAAACTTAAAAAATTTTTAAATCTAAATAAAACTAAAATTTTTTAAGTAAAAAATTAAAATGTAGACATTTGAAATCTAAATAAAACAAAATATTAATAAAATAAAAATTTTAAATCGAAATAAAACTGTTTTAAAAGTAAAAATGAAGTAAAAATAAAACAAAAAGGCAGCCCCTAGCCCAGATGCTATGGCCAAAAGGTAACAAAAAATCTAAGCAGAAAAAACAAAAAACCTATGAAGTCAGTCATCACTAAAAACTGTACCTCTACAACCAGGTGTTGTGATATCCCAGATGCTGAATGTCCCTACATCCCTGATCTAAAGGATGTCTTGCGATTCATCTCCGTATCTATTTGGCTAGTTATCGATTTAACACTTGGGAGCTAAGTAAGGGCAGAGACCCACTCACTCTTGATGACAACTCACTCTTCAGGACCTGCTCAGTAAGAAGAATTCCATAAATGTCTATTAAATCCACACTCAGAGGCACTTATGGTTTGGGGACCCGGCTCAGGCTCTGGAGTCCAGAAGGGATTCAACTTCTCTAAGCTTTGGCCCAGAGATTCAGTGTTTTCTGCTTGAGTTCATCCAGTCTCTTTTCTGTGCACAGTCTCAATACATCCATGAATGGGTGTGTCTGTGTGCCAATAAAACATATTTAGGAAGGCTTCCCTGGTGGCTCAGCAGGAAAGAGTCCACCTGCCAAATGGCAAGAGACACAGATTTGAGCGCTGGTCCGGGAGGATCCACATGGCATGGAGCAACTGAGCCACGCGCTACAACTATTGAGCCTGTGCTCCAGAGCCGGGGAGCTGCAGCCACTGAAGCTCGTGCGCCCTAAAGCCCGTGCTCCACAGCCAGAGAGTAGCCCTCACTCCCTGCAACTAGAGAAAAGCCCGCACAGCAACAAAGACCCAGCACAGCCAAACACATAAAGTTATTTAAAAATAAATAAAAAATATATTTATGGACATTGAAATCTGATTTTCATAGAATATTCATGTATCCTGAAACAGTATTCTTTTGGTTTTCTCCCAATTATTCATAAGGGGCTTCCCTTAAGAAGCTGCTTGCAATGCAGGAGACCCAGGTTTGATCTCTGGGTCAGGAAGATCCACTGGAGAAAGAAATAGCAACCCACTCCAGTATTCTGGCCTGGAGAATTCCATGGACGGAGGAGCCTGGTGGGCTACAGTCCATGGCGTCACAAAGAGTCAGACACGACTGAGCGACTTCCACAATCTATCTAATCATTCATAAAGGGGAAAATAACGCATGTAACTATTGGGCAAACAAAAGCTGCTTTGGTCACAAAGTGTGCAATTCCCTTCAGTTGAAATGTCCAGAACAGGCAAATCCATAGAGACTAAGAGCGCATTTGTGGTTACCAGGGGCTGGGGGAGAAGGGGATATGGAGCGCTGGCTGATGGGAACGGGGTTTCCTTTTGAGGGGATGGAAATATTCTGGAACTATATAGAGGGGATGGTTGCATAATACTGTGAATGTCCTCAATGCTCTGAATTTCTCACTTTAAAATGGTTAATTTTATATTATGTGAATCCCACCTTCATAAAAATCATACACACATATGTACACATCTATAATTAAAATTGAAATATATGGGAGATATGATGAACACTTTGTTGTACACCAGAAATTAACACAGCATTGTTAATCAACTATACTTAAAATAATCTTTTTGAAAAAAGAACAATATTCATGACATCTTCATACACACACACACACACACACACATATTTGTAAAAAGCTACAAACAAGGATGTACCAGCCCTTGATTTAGTCAAATAAAAATAGCTTCCAGGAACAGAGGGCCTCTTCTGGGAAAAGTTTTTTTACATGGGGTGTCTCTTATCTTCATTAACATGTGACAAGGTATTCTCATGCTCCTGTGATGGAAGAGGGACAAAGCTTCAAAAAAGAAAAGGCCATTCACTCAAAGTTACTGATCTATAAGTGCCAGGGCCAGGATCTGACCTGGGGTTCTGGCTCAGCACCCCCATTCTGTTCATTGCTCACCATGCTGAACAGACCTGCTGTGATGATTAAACATGAAAAAATACATGCAGCTCTTTAGTGCAGGAGCTGGCATACAGTAGGTGCTTAATAATTGTCCCCCTCTCCTGTCCCTGCATTGATGAGACTGAGTCACAGCCTGACTGGTGAGGAGATGATGAAAGGTCCTCATAGAAATCCATCAGTCATCAACCAAACACATTCTGCAGCCTCCCTACATGCTCACTACTTAATTGTTCATAAGCGATAAGAAAACCCCAGAGACTGGAAGGCAAATTGGCAAGTGCCCTGTCTCAATGGGTCTCTGCCACAAGCATGGCAGTGGCAAGGCAGTGGCCTGCAGGAAAAGCCCACTTGCAGGGTCATCCCTGCCTGCATCATTTCTCATCCTCGAGAAACACCGAGCCTCGAAACGTCAGGGAGCCAAGTTTGGCAACGTGCTGCAAAAAACTTGTGCAAACTTAAGCAGAAATACCCTGATTGCCCCAGCTGGGAGTCATCGTCCAGTTGCTGCTGTCATGCGACTGTAATTCCTCTAGAGCGTTCACAATTTGTCTTGGAAGCTCAGCTGTATTTTAAGTGACGTGTTTTCTGTAGAATTCCTGAGTGCTTGCTCTTGGGAGCTGAGCCAAGTACACACAATAGCTATTTGGGACAGAACAGCTGCTAAAGGGAGAGGCAATCTAGACTTGAGAAGTAAAGGGGAAAGAAGTACAGGATCCTAGAAATGGCCAGGACCCAGTCAAAGGAGACTGTAAGCTCTCTGTGGGCAGAAACAGAGCTGTGTACATTTTTATTTTCCTCTCCATGTCCAGTAGAATGTGGAGAGGAAGCTCAACATTTATTTGTTGCTCAGACTCAAAATTTCTGATTTGCAAGTTTTCCGAGTTCTTAAAGACAGCCTGGCAAGAGACGGTAAACGTGAAGCTGCATGCCTACTCCCCTGAAGAGCAGCCCTCTCCGGTATTCCTGCCTGGAGAGTTTCATGGGCAGAGGAGCCTGGCATGCCCACTACCCCTACAAGGCTTCACTGGTGACCGACATCACTAATCGATCACGGCACTCTTTTCCAGCACTGAACCTGGATGTAATCTCAGAATCTGTGCAACCACAGGGCTCCAAACATTATTGATGGATCTGAGAGGCTTAGACTATTCATGTGGGGCTGCTAGGAGAGGGTGGGACGATTGGGGAAAGAGATGAGAGCAAGCACATCACTATCAAGAGACATAAACTTCCTGACTGGAAGAGAGGGCTGGTGGGGCGGACAGGGCCAGTCCCTAGCCTTTAGGAATTTACCCATGACAGGGAGAAGGGTACTCAACACCCACTGTGAGCTTCAGCATCAGCAGTTTGATTACTGACCATGTAATGCTTGGACACATGCCTTATTCTCCCCCGCTTAGCAATGGGACAGGCTGCTCGGAAGCTTTGCCAAGACACCCCAAGTCTCCCCCTCTGGTGGTCCAGTGGTTAAGAATCCGCTTGCCAATGCAGGAGACGTGGGGTTGACCCACGCTCGGGGAAGGTTCCCAGGTGGAGCTAGTAGTAAAGAAGCTGCCTGCCAATGCAGGTGATGCAAGAGATGCCAGTTCAACCCCTGGCTGGGAAGATCCCCTGACTAAGCCCATGCGCCGTAAGTCCTGAGCCCATGTGCTCCAGAGCCCATGAGCCATGATGACTGAGGCCCACATGCCCTAGAGCCCACGCCTGGCAATGAGAGAAGTCTGTGTACCACAACGAGAAAGTTGCCCCTGCCTGCCTCAAGTAGAGCAAGCTCACATACAGCCACAAAGACCCAGCACAGCCAAAAATAAATAAATAAAATTTTTTAAAAAGGAGTAAGTCACCCCACTTGTAAGAGGTGAACTTGGGGGTCCAGAGCTCGTTTTCCAAAAGTATCATCATCTGAGACATCACACACATACCCACACAGGACGGGGCGCAGCCTGGATAGTAGGGAGACAGACCCGCAGCCAGAGAGGGGCCGTGCCCCGAACTCCTCGGTGCCAAGTCTCTCCCTCAGCCCAGGATCTCCTATCCGGCTCACTCCTCCATGCCCATAATCAGGCAGTAAGGACTCCTATCTCACCATGAAACTGAGGCTCGGTTACATGATGCGCCCGCGGTAACCCAGCTATGTGGTAACTAAAGCGCATGTTCCTTCCACCCCCTGGAGGGACGCTGTGTGGGTTCCCTTCCCTGGATGCTCTGCTGAAGTGTCTCACGCTGCCCCGGGAGGTCCTTGGTGGGTGGCCATCACGTCGTCTTTGTTTCCACACCAGGTCCGCAGCTGGGCCCGGGGGACACAGAGAGTGAGGGGCTCCCTTTCTGAATGGAAACCAGGAGGGCAGAACAGCTGGTTACCATGACATCTGAGCTTCCTGGGGCTGCCACCACACAATGACACAAACTGGGGGGCTTAAGATAACAAAAATGTAGCCTCTCTTTAGCCCTAAGGGCCAGAATTCCAAAATAAAGGTACTGATAGGGTTGGTTCCTTCTGATGGCTCCGAGGAAAATATCTGTCCCAGGCCTCCCCGCTGGCCTCTGGTGACCCCTGGCAATCTCCAGTGCCCCTTGGCTTACAGCTACCAATCTCCGGTCTCTGTCCCACCTTTGTATGGCCCTCTCTGTGTTCGTGTCTCTGTGTCCTTTCTCTTTTAAGGACACTTATCATTGGATTTAGGACCCATCCTCACCCAGGATGGTCTCATTTCGAGGCCCCTAATTATATCTGCAGAGATCCCCTTTCCAATTAAAGTCACAATCACAGGAACCAGGAGTGAGGACTTGGACATAACTTTTGGGGACATATTTAATGTATTATCACCCACGGTGATGAGGAAGGTGTGCAGGAGGCCAGGTGAAGGGGAGAGAGTATAGACAATCCCGCAGGAGTAGAGAGTTACCCGCAGAAGTTCCTATGGCTGCAAGAGATGTAGCTGATCATCTGCTTGCTCATCCCTCTGGCGAACATTTATTGAGCACCCACTGTGTGCTGAACTGGGCTTGAAGAACACACACGATGGATCCAATATACACCTGGCTCCCATCCTCCCCGAGAGTGATCCACCATTTGTAGGACAGACAAAAAAAAAAAGGAAACGGGTGGATTAAAATAATGATCAATGGTGAAAAGTGCCGTACAACAAAAATACAAGGGGTGGAGGAAGGCACTGTATGGCCTGGGGAGGGGTCAGTATCTGTGGGGTCAGGGAGCCAGGGAAGCTCATATTTACACTGAAACACACAGTCAGATGAGCTGAGGACAGCCTTTTCAACAGAGGATGCTGGAGCCACTGTGCATCCACAAGCAAAGCCAAACTATCAGCCAAGCAACAACGAAGTTAACTCAAAACGATCGTTCACTTCAACATAAAATGCAAAACTGTAAATCTTCTAGATGATAGCATAAGGGAACATCGAGATGACCTTGGGTTTGGCACTGACTTTTCAGATACAAGACCAAAAGCACAATTTGTGAAATGGAAAACTGACAAGCTAGGCTTCATTAAAATGAAAAACTTCTGTTCTACAAAAGGCACTGTTAAGAGAATCAAAAGACAAGCCACAGACTGGGAGAAAATCTTCACAAAACATCTACCTGGAAAGGGCTAGTGTTCAAAATGCACAAAGAATTCTTAAAATCCAATAAGAAAATTTAAAAAACAGTTAACAACTGGTCCAAAGAAGACACACAGATGGCAAATAAGCACATGGAAGGGTGTTCCACATCAGATGTCATCAAGGGATTGTAAACTAAAACAAGATACCACCAAACATCTATTAAAATGGCTGAAATATAAAAAAATTGACACCAGTAAATGCTGACAATACTAGAGATGTAGAGATACCAAAGGAATATTTCATGCAAAGATGGGCACAATAGAGGACAGAAATGGTATGGACCTAAGAGAAGCAGAAGATATTAAGAAAAGGTGGCAAGAAAATGCAGAAGAACTATACAAAAAAGATCTTAATGACCCAGATAACCACGATGATGTGATCACTCATCTAGAGCCAGACATCTTGAAGTGTGAAGTCAAGAGGGCCTTAAGAAGCATCACTACGAACAAAGCTAGTGGAGGTAAAGGAATTCCAGTTGAGCTATTTCAAATCCTAAAAGATGATGCTGTGAAAGTGCTGCACTCAATATACCAGCAAATTTGGAAAACTCAGCAGTGGCCACAGGACTGGAAAAGGTCAGTTTTCATTCCAATCCCAAAGAAAAGCAATGCCAAAGAATGTTCAGACTACCACACAATTGCACTCATTTCAAATGCTATCAGTCATGCTCAAAATCCTCCAAGCTTGGTTTCAACAGTACATGAACCAAGAACTTCCAGATGTTAAAGCTGGACTTTAGAAAATGCAGAGGAATCAAATTGCCAACATCCATTGGATCATAGAAAAAGCAAGCGAATTCCAAAATAACATCTACTTCTGCTTCATTGACTACACTAAAGCCTTTGACTGTGTGGATCACAACAAACTCTGGAAAATTCTTCAAGTGATGGGAATACCAGACCACCTGACCTGCCTCCTGAGAAATCTGTATGCAGGTCAAGAAGCAACAGTTAGAACCCGACATGGAACAACAGACTGGTTCTAAATTGGAAAAGGAGTATGTCAAGGGTGTATATCGTCACCCTGCTTATTTAACCAATATGGAAAGTTCAGTTCAGTTCAGTCGCTCAGTTGTGTCTGACTCTTTGCAACCTCAAGGACTGCAGCATGCCAGGCCTCCCTGTCCATCACCAATTCCCAGAGTTTACTCAAACTCATGTCCATCGAGTCGGTGATGCCATCCAACCATCTCATCCTCTGTCATCCCCTTCTCCTCCTGCCTTCAATCTTTCCCAGCATCAAGGTCTTTTCAAATGAGTCATCTCTTCGTATCAGGTGGCCAAAGTATTGGAGTTTCAGCTTCAACATCAGTCCTTCCAATGAACACCCAGGACTGATCTCCTTTAGGATGGACTGGTTGGATCTCCTAGCAGTCCAAGGGACCCTCAAGAGTCTTCTCCAACACCACAGTTCCAAAGCATCAATTCTTCGGCGCTCAGCTTTCTTTATAGTCCAACTCTCACATCCATACATGACCACTGGAAAAACCATAGCCTTGACTAGACAGACCTTTGTTGGCAAAGTAATGTCTCTGCTTTTGAATATGCTATCTAGGTTGGTCATAACTTTCCTTCCAAGGAGTAAGTGTCTTTTAATTTCATGGCAGCAGTCACCATCTGCAGTGATTTTGGAGCCCCCAAAAATAAAGTCTGCCACTGTTTCCCATACACAGAGTACATCATGTGAAATGCCGGGTTGGATGAAGCACAAGCTGGAATCAAGACTGCCCAGAGAAATATCAATAACCTCATATATGCAAATGACACCACCCTAATGGTAGAAAGTGAACAGGAATTAAAGAGCCTTTTTGATGAAGGTGAAAGAGGAGAGGGAAAAAGCTGGCATTCAAAAATGCAACATCAAAAACTGAAGATCATGGCTTCCATTCCCATTACTTCATGGAAAACAGATGGGGAAACAATGGAAATGGTGACAGACTTTATTTTCTTGGGCTCCAAAGTCACTGCAGATTGTGACTGAAGCCATGAAATTAAAAGACATTTACTCCTTGTCTAAGAAGAAAAGCTATGACAAATCTAGACAGCATATTAAAAAGCAGAGACATTAATTTGTCTGCAAAAGTCTGTATAGTCAAAGCTATGATTTTTCCAGTAGTCATGTATGGATGTGAGACCTGGACAATAAAAAGGCTCAGCACTGAAGAACTGATGCTTTCGAACTATGGTGCTGGAGAAGACTAATGAGAGCCCCTTGACAGCAAGAAGATCAAATCAGTCATTCCTAAAGGAAATCAACCTTGAATATTCATTGAAAAGACTGATGCTGAAGCTGAAGCTCTAATACTTTCGTCACCTGATGTGAAGATCCAGCTCATTGGAAAAGACCCTGACGCTGGGAAAGATTGAAGGTAGGAGGAGAAGAGGATGACAGAGGATGAGTTGGCTGGATGGCCTCACTGACTCAATGGACATGAGTTTGAGCAAACTCTGGGAGATGGTGAAGAACAGGGAAGCCTGGCGTGCTACAGTTCATGCAAAGAGTCGGACACGATTGAGCAACTGAACAACAAAATGCTGACAAGGATGTGGAGCAACCAAAATTCTCATTCATTCCTTGCTGATGGAAACGCAAATGGTACAGCTCTTTTGGAAGGCAGTTTGGTGTTCTCTTACACCAAGCTAAATACAGTCTTATCCTACAATCCATCAGTTGTGTTCCTAGATATTTATCCAATTAATTTGAAAACTTATCCAGGCAAAACCTGCACATGAAATTTTACAGAAGCCATAATCAATGCCTAGTCAATTGCAACTATATGGCCCCAAACTGGAAGCAACCAAGATGTCCTTCCAAGGTGAATAGACGGACTTCCCTGGTGGTCCAGTGGCTAAGACTCCACACTCCCAGTGCAGGGGGCCTGGGATTGATCCCTGATCAGGGAACTAGATCTCGCAAGCCACAACTAAAGATCCCACATGTTGCAACTATGACCTGGTGCACCCAAATAAATACATAAAAATAAGTATTTAAGAAATAATTTACTACTATCATCATTATAAAAAAATAGGTAAATGGACGTGAAAGTTGCTCAGTCATGTCCAACTCTCTGTGACCCCATAGACTGTAGCCCGCCAGGCTCCTCTGTGCATGGGGATTCTCCAGGCAAGAATATCAGTGTGGGTTGCCATGCCCTCCTCCAGGGGATCTTCCTGACCCAAGGATCAAACTGGGGTCTCCCGCAGATTGTTTACCATGAATGGATAAACTGTGGTGTATCTATACCATGCATGGTATGGATATAACTGGACTATTATTACAATGGACTGTTATTCCTTGATACAAAGAAATGAGCTATCAAGCCACCAAGAGACATGGAAGAACCTTTTTTTTTTTAAATTTAACTTTACAATATTGTATTGGTTTTGCCATATATCAAAATGAATCTGCCACAGGTATACATGTGTTCCCTATCCTGAACCCTCCTCCCTCCTCCCTCCCCATACCATCCCTCTGGGTCATCCCAGTGCACCAGCCCCAAGCATCCAGTATTGTGCATCAAACCTGGACTGGCGACTCATTTCATATATGATATTATACATGTTTCAATGCCATTCTCCCAAATCATCCCACCCTCTCCCTCTCCCACAGAGTCCAAAATACTGTTCTATACATCAGTGTCTCTTTTGCTGTCTCGTACACAGGGTTATTGTTTCCATCTTTCTAAATTCCATATATATGCGTTAGTATACTGTATTGGTGTTTTTCTTTCTGGCTTACTTCACTCTGTATAATAGGCTCCAGTTTCATCCACCTCATTAGAACTGATTCAAATGCATTCTTTTTAACGGCTAAGTAATACTCCATTGTGTATATGTACCACAGCTTTCTTATCCGTTCATCTGTTGATGGACATCTAGGTTGCTTCCATGTCCTGGCTATTATAAACAGTGCTGCGATGAACATGGGGGTACACGTGTCTCTTTAAATTCTGGTTTCCTCTGCGTGTATGCCCAGCAGTGGGATTGCTGGGTCATATGGCAGTTCTATTTCCAGTTTTTTAAGGAATCTCCACATTGTTCTCCATAGTGGCTGTACCAGTTTGCATTCCTACCAACAGTGTAAGAGGGTTCCCTTTTCTCCACATCGTCTCCAGTATTTATTGCTTGTAGACTTTTGGATTGCAGCCATTCTGACTGGCGTGAAATGGTACTTCATAGTGGTTTTGATTTGCATTTCTCTGATAATGAGTGATGTTGAGCATCTTTTCATGTGTTTATTAGCCATCTGTATGTCTTTTTTGGAGAAATGTCTATTTAGTTCTTTGGCCCATTTTTTGATTGGGTCATTTGTTTTTCTGGAATTGAGCTGTAGGAGTTGCTTGTATATTTTTGAGATTAGTTGTTTGTCTGTTGCTTCATTCGCTATTATTTTCTCCCATTCAAAAGATATGGAAGAATCTTAAATGCATGCTGCTGAGTGAAAGAAGCCAGTGTGAAAAAGATACATACATTGTGATTCCATCTGAATGACATTCCAAGAAAGGCAAAACTATAGAGCCTAACCCAGGACTAAGAGGCAGGGAGGGAGGGATTTTTAGGGCAGTAAAATGGAATAGCCATCATGGTCAACAAAACAGTCTGAAATGCAGTACTTGGATGCAATCTCAAAAACGACAGAATGATCTCTGTTCATTTCCAAGGCAGACCATTCAATATCACAGTAATCCAAGTCTATGCCCCAACCAGCAATGCTGAACAAGCTGAAGTTGAACGGTTCTATGAAGACCTACAAGACCTTTTAGAACTAACACCCAAAATAGATGTCCTTTTCATTATAGGGGACTGGAATGCAAAAGTAGGAAGTCAAGAAACACCTGGAGTAACAGGCAAATTTAGCCTTGGAGTATAGAATGAAGCAGGGCAAAGGCTAATAGAGTTCTGCCAAGAGAATACACTGGTCATAGCAAACACCCTCTTCCAACAACACAAGAGAAGACTCTATACATGGACATCACTGGATGGTTGACACCAAAATCAGATTGATTATATTCTCTGCAGCCAAAGATAGAGAAGCTCTATAGAGTCAACAAAAACAAGACTGGGAGCTGACTGTGGCTCAGATCATGATCTCCTTATTGCCAAATTCAGACTTAAATTGAAGAAAGTAGGGAAAACCACTAGGCCATTCAGGTATGACCTAAATCAAATCCCTTATGATTATACAGTAGAAGTGAGAAATAGTTTTAAGGGCCTAGGTCTCATAGATAGAGTGCCTGATAAACTATGGATGGAGGTTTGTGACATTGTACAGGAGACAGGGATGAAGACCATCCCCAAGAAAAAGAAATGCAAAAAAGCAAAATGGCTGTCTGAGGAGGCCTTACAAATAGCTTTGAAAAGAAGAGAAGTGAAAAGCAAAGGAGAAAAAGAAAGATATAAGCATCTGAATGCAGAGTTCCAAAGAATAGCAAGAAGAGATAAGAAAGCCCTCCTCAGCGATCAATGCAAAGAAATAGAGGAAAACAACAGAATGGGAAAGACTAGAGATCTCTTCAAGAAAATTAGAGATACCAAGGGAACATTTCATACAAAGATGGGCTCGATAAAGGACAGAAATGGTATGGACCTAACAGAAGCAGAAGATATTAAGAAGAGGTGGCAAGAATACACAGAAGAACTGTACAAAAAAGATCTTCACAACCCAGATAATCACGATGGTGTGATCACTCACCTAGAGCCAGACATCCTGGAATGTGAAGTCAAGTGGGCCTTAGAAAGCATCACTACGAACAAAGCTAGTGGAGGTGATGGAATCCCAGTTGAGCTATTTCAAATCCTAAAAGATGATGCTGTGAAAGTGCTGCACTCAATATGCCAGCAAATTTGGAAAACTCAGCAGTGGCCACAGGACTGGAAAAAGTCAGTTTTCATTTCAATCCCAAAGAAAGGCAGTGCCAAAGAATGCTCAAACTACCGCACAATTGCACTCATTTCACATGCTAGTAAAGTAATGCTCAAAATTCTCCAAGCCAGGCTTCAGCAATACATGAACCGTGAACTTCCAGACATTCAAGCTGGTTTTAGAAAAGGCAGAGGAACCAGAGATCAAATTACCAATATCTGCTGGATCATGGGAAAAGCAAGAGAGTTCCAGAAAAACATCTATTTCTGCTTTATTGACTATGCCAAAGCCTTTGACTGTGTGGATCACAATAAACTGTGGAAAATTCTGAAAGAGATGGGAATACTAGACCACCTGACCTGCCCCTTGAGAAACCTGTATGCAGGTCAGGTAGCAACAGTTAGAACTGGACATGGAACAACAGACTGGTTCCAAATAGGAAAAGGAGTACGTCAAGGCTGTATATCGTCACCCTGCTTATTTAACTTATATGCAGAGTACATCATGAGAAACGCTGGGCTGGAAGAAGCACAAGCTGGAATGAAGATTGCCGGGAGAAATATCAATAACCTCAGATATGCAGATGACACCACCCTTATGGCAGAAAGTGAAGAGGAACTAAAAAGCCTCTTGTTGAAAGTGAAAGAGGAGAGTGAAAAAGTTGGCTTAAAGTTCAACATTCAGAAAACTAAGATCATGGCATCTGGTCCCATCACTTCATGGCAAATAGATGGGGAAATGGTGGAAACAGTGTCAGACTTTATTTTTGGGGGCTCCAAAATCACTGCAGATGGTGACTGCAGCCATGAAATTAAAAGACACTTACTCCTTGAAAGGAAAGTTATGACCAACCTAGATAGCATATTCAAAAGCAGAGACATTACTTTGCCAACATAGGTCCGTCTAGTCAAGGCTAGTGGTCATGTATGGATGTGAAAGTTGGACTATAAAGAAAGCTGAGCGCCGAAGAATTGATGCTTTTGAACTGTGTTGTTGGAGAAGACTCTTGAGAGTCCCTTGGACTTCAAGGAGATCCAACCAGTCCATTCTGAAGGAGATCAGTCCTGGGTGTTCACTGGAAGGACTGATGCGGAAGCTGAAACTCCAATACTTTGGCCACCTCATGCAAAGAGATGACTCATTGGAAAAGACCCTGATGCTGGGAGGGATTGGGGGCTGGAGGAGAAGGGGATGACAGAGGATGAGATGGCTGGATGGCATCACCGACTCGATGGACGCGAGTTTGAGTGAACTCTGGGAGATGGTGATGGACAGGGAGGCCTGGCGTGCTGTGATTCATGGGGTCGCAAAGAGTCAGACATGACTGAGCGACTGAACTGGACTGAAAACTGTTGTATATGATAGTATAACAGTATATCAATGTCACTATGCATTTGTTGCAACCCCTAGAGTGCCCAACACAAAGAGTGCACCCTAAGGTAAACTGCGGGCTTGAATTAATAATATTGTATTGAGATTGGCTCCATAATGATGTATCAGTACGTAACAAAGGTATCTAACGCAGGGTGTTAGTAACAGGGGAAACTGTCATGGGAGGATATATGGGGACTCTTTGTACTTTCTGCTCATTTTTTCTGTAAACCTGACACTCCTCTATAAAAATAAAGTTCATTAGCTAAGGGAGGAGGGGGTGGGAGATGAGCCAGAGCCCAGCAAGTGGAAAGTGAGAGGACTGAAGGCTTGGTGGAAGGCACAGAAGTACCAAAGCCTGCGGGGCAGGGGCAAGGTAATGTGCTTGGTGTGTTTCAGAACCTGCAGGGAAACAAGAGTAGGGAAGGAACAGGGATGGGCTGGAGAGAGCTGTAGGACCTCTCTGAGGGGAAGGAGGACCCAGGGGCCATCTGAGCAGAGGTCTGCAATTGCCTGAGAATCACACAACCTGGGAAACACATTCTCTTTCCCTTCGACTTCCGCTCATTATCGTTTGGGGAAACTGAGGCCCAGAGAATGTCAATGAGCAAAGCAATCAGCCCTTCAGGTAAGGTCACAGGATCTCATCAACACTTCCACCAAAGAAAAAGCATCTGCATGACTCTTACAATATCCCTGTGGGGGTAAGGCATTATTATGTTCTGTGAGCTCAGAGAGGCAAAGCTACTTGTTTGCGGTCACACAGGGAGTGGTCAGTGGCCAAGACTGACTCTCCACCATCACAGTGGCTGGCCGCAGGAAGCATGCTGGAGCTCAACTTGAAGTCGTGAACTGTGACTGGGACTGAAAGCACCTCTGGGTGCCCCACAACTGGCAAACAGGGCTTATCAACAAGTGTTTGCCTAATCCACAATCTGATGAATCACGATGAGATGGCACACCCCTGAGCTCCTTCCAGCTGGGAGGATCCAGGACTGTGGACCCCAAAGAGGGTCTCTTGGTATCTGTGTGATGGCAAGGTGGTCCCCCTGCAGTGGCCCTGGGCTTTGGTGGGGTTGGGGGTCCAGATGCTATCCGTGACAAAGTCTCCTGACCCCAGGGAAGGTTTTCAGGTTAGGAGCTGCCTGCACCCCTCCCCACCTGGCCGTGGGACTCTACCTGATTATGGACACCTCCAAGCCTGAACGTGGGTGCTGGTATCAAGAGATCAAGGCTGGATACTGGCTCCAGGTTACACCATGAGATACTCTCCCTTTGATACCCACTTGGGCTCCCCTTTCCCCCACATCTTGACTCACACATCTCCTCTTGGGTGAGGTTCAAAATTCCACACATTCTCTCTCTCCGTTTCACACACACTCACTACCTATCTCCGGCCCCTGCTTTCCCCCAAATAGTCCTTCATTTGACATCTCCTCCCCACCCCCCATTACAGTGAAAGCCTCGAGGGCAGGGATTTGTCTGCCTGTTGGCAAATGCGTTCCCAGTGCCCACAGAGAACAGCACACAGTAACAGCAGAAGGGACAGTCCCTTCCTGGCAGGTCGTCAAGCATGGTGTGGGGCACCTAGGAGGCCGTGTTTAAGATGCTCCCAGGGGAGGCTTGTTGCCACTGGCCCCGCTGGTTCTGGGTCTGTGTTGTCAGATTTCTTGTCTTGAGTCTGTTCACTTACATGAGTCAGAAAAGGCACGAAGCCTGTGGACAGCTGTCAGACCTCAAGCCTCTCCCAGCACGTCCGGAATCTCAGTTTCCCCTCCCTGAAGGGCTTCTTTGAGACGGAGAGTCTCAAAAATTTAACACTTCTTGATATCATCATGAAAGCAGAGTGGTGGGCCTAGCAGTGATCAGGGCTTGGTGGGTCCCAAGGAAATGAGCCGCAGAGTCTCTCCATCCATCAGGAGTCGAGGGAACACCACCCTGAGCTCGCCAGACCCATTACCCCCATCCATCAAGGATTCTGGGGACCCTTCTGTGACTGCGGGGCCCATTTCCCCATCCGTCGGGGATCCCGGTCCATTCACAGTCCCGGGTCCCCGATGCCATCCCCCGCTCCGGGTCCTCACGCAGGCGGGAGCCCAGGACGGGACAGCGGGGATCCCTGAGCGTCACGCTGCTGTTGTGGAGCGTGTGTTGACGCCGTCGCCTGGGAGACGGGCGGGGGCGGGCCCGGGGTGGGGGAGCGGCCTGGCTGCTTGCGCTAGGGGCCGAGCCGGCCGTGCAGGGCCCTGGCGGCCTCAGTGGCCACGGCCGCCGCCGCCCGCCGGCTTATATACCGCGGCTAAATTTAGGCTGCGCCCGGAGCTCGTCCCCATCCGGGACGCGTTTCCGCCGCCGCCGCCTTGGCCCGGCCCCCGCGCGCGCCGCGCCTATAAGGCTTGGGCGGGCCCGGCCGCGGCCCGCAGAGCCGTCCCCGCCCGCCCGCGCCCCGACCAGCCCGGCTTCGGGCAGCCACTCACCGGTGTCCCGAGTCCGCGTCAGCCCCAAGTCCCAACCATGGCGCTGAGCGAGCCCATCCTCCCGTCCTTCTCCACTTTCGCTAGCCCGTGCCGGGAGCGCGGCCTGCAGGAGGTGAGGGCGGCAGGGACCGCGGGCGGCGGGGGCGGCTGGCTCAGGGTAGCAGAACGTGGGCTGCGGGGTAGGAGAACGCAGGCGGCAGGCACTGCGGGCTCAGGGTAATGGAAGGCGGGTAGCGGGCCGCGATCTCCGCCCCACCGCGCGCTCACGCCCGCGCCTATCGCCCTGTCACCCGCAGCGCTGGCCGCGCACCGAGCCCGAGGCAGGCGGCACCGACGACGACCTCAACAGCGTGTTGGACTTCATCCTGTCCATGGGGCTGGACGGTCTGGGAACTGAGTCCGCCCCAGAGCCCCCGCCGCCCCCGCCGCCCCCGCCGCCTGCGTTCTACTACCCGGACCCTGGCGCGCCGCCTCCCTATGGCGCCCCCGCGGGCGGTTTGGTGTCCGAGCTGCTGCGGCCCGAACTGGACGTGCCACCGGGACCCGCGCTGCACGGTCGCTTTCTGCTGGCGCCGCCGGGCCGCCTGGTGAAGGCTGAGCCCCCCGAGGCGGACGGTGGCGGCGGCGGCTACGGCTGCCCGCCCGGCCTGGCCCGCGGACCACGGGGCCTCAAGCGCGAGGGTGCCCCGGGCCCGGCAGCCGCGTGCATGCGAGGCCCCGGGGGCCGGCCCCCGCCACCGGCCGACACGCCACCGCTCAGTCCCGATGGCCCCGCGCGCCTGCCTGCACCCGGCCCGCGCGCCCCCTTCCCGCCTCCCTTCGGCGGCCCTGGCTTCGGCGCGCCCGGGCCCAGCCTGCATTACGCGCCGTCCGCGCCCGCCGCCTTCGGTCTCTTTGACGACGCGGCCGCCGCCGCCGCGGCTCTGGGTTTGGCGCCACCCGCTGCCCGAGGTCTCCTCACGCCGCCTGCGTCTCCGCTGGAGCTGCTGGAGGCCAAGCCCAAGCGCGGCCGCCGGTCCTGGCCGCGGAAACGCACGGCCACTCACACCTGCAGCTACGCGGGCTGCGGCAAGACCTACACCAAGAGCTCGCACCTCAAGGCGCACCTGCGCACGCATACAGGTGGGCGGCGAGCTCGGGCTGGGGACCACTGCGAGGGCGCTCTAGAGGAAGGGCATGCTTAGGAACCCCCAGAGGGCGTAGCCCAACGGTTGGGCAGTGGGCAAGGTCTTAGAAAGCCCCCTGGGGGCGTGGTTCGGGAACCTGGGGCGTGAGTGCGCCCCTAGATCCTCCTGGGAGCGTGGCTCGGGACTTTGGGCAAGGGTGAGCACTTAGGAAACCTAGGGGAACCCTGTGTCTCAGACTGTTGCGGAGAGAGTGCAGGCTTAGGAGCCCCCTGGGGGCTTGGCTCTAGACACCGAGGAGGAGCGGACAGGGTGCGCCTCGGACCCCGGGGGAGTGAGGATCGCGAGACCGGGGAGTGAGGGATAATATGCCTAGGATGCCTACAGGTTTTAAAAGTAGCCGGGAGCACTTCGGAGAGCTGGTTAGGGGTAGGATGTGCGCACCCGAGTAGCCACTAAGCAGCGGGGTGAGTACCGGGAGTCTCCGGCAGGAGAAAAACTAAGACCGGCTCTCGCCCTCTCCCTGCAGGCGAGAAGCCCTACCACTGCAACTGGGAAGGCTGCGGCTGGAAGTTCGCGCGATCGGACGAGCTCACGCGCCACTACCGCAAGCACACGGGCCACCGGCCCTTCCAGTGCCACCTGTGCGACCGTGCCTTCTCGCGCTCCGACCACCTGGCGCTGCACATGAAGCGGCACATGTAGCCCGGACGCCCCTCACCCCCACCCGCGCGCGGCCGTGGCGGGTCCCACGCGCCGGGCACGGCCCCCTTCCAAACTGTGACTGGTATTTATTGGACCCAGAGGACCGGGGCCGGGCACAGCGTGGCCACCGAGGGGGTGCTCCTCCCCGCACCGCCCCCCCTCCACGATGCCCGACCCCCAGCAGAGACTGAAGGCCCGGTGGGAGAAGACCACGATCCTCCTTGACGAGTTTTGTTTTCAAAATGGTGCAATAATTAAGCGTCGTCTTCCCCCGGCCCCACCGGGTCTACACTAGAGGATCGAGGCTTGATGCCTTGTGAAAAATAACGCCTTAACTTGTACTGTGCAACCTTTTTTATAATATTGTACATAGAAACTGTGACATATTGTATTATTGTAAATGAGACAAGTGGGCATTTTGACTACCTGGTAGAACATTTTTATAAGATTTTGCTGTTTTTTCTAATTAAAAAAAATTTTTTGCATCGTTTGAAAAAAAATCACAGCCCTGGTCTGGCCGCTTGGATAACTGGGGGCTTGGGACAGTTGGGAGGGATGAGAGGATGTGGGGACAGGCAGCTTAGATGGAGGGCAGCCTGGCAGTGTCTGGGTGAGGGGGGTCCGGCCCCAGCTAGCACCCGGGGTTGCCAGTTGCAGCCCCCAGCTGCCAGGAACCTGTGGGTTTTTCTATAAATTTAAACACTGCATTTTAGGACTGAAGGAGTTATTTTAAGGTTGTTCCCTGAACCATAAATTGCCTGCTTTTCCCTAGAGCTGGAGAAACTGCTTGCTGGTCCCACTGACGTGGCCTTCTCTAGGCTGAAAAAAGTCTTAACCTCTTTTTGGAAGCTTCTGAGGTTTTAGCCAAACTTTTGTAAAGCACAGACTTTTTTTTTTTTTGGAAGGGGTAAAATGCTGAGTTTCTGACCTTCATTGCCTTTCACTAGTCTTGCCTTTTAGTAGAATTTTTTTTTTTTTTAAAGATGAGTTCCCCATCCTGTTAGGAAAAAAAAATGAAATCCATGTTTGAGGGTCATGAATGGTGAGTGTTCTTTTCCAGAGGAGAAAACAAGAGGCCCAGAGAGATAGCTATGGAACAGTGATGTCAAGGTGTCAACCTGGTCTGTCTGCCTCCCAAGGGTCCCCAGATCCCACTAGAGGGATTTCTGTAACAAGCCACCTGCTGCTGGTGTTGGAGGGTTAGAAGACCCTCCCCTGCAGCCTTTGTGTGACAGAGTCACATCAGAGCCCCAGCCTTGGTGGTTGGAGGTGTCCACTCAAGAAGTCGTGAGCAAGGCAGCATCCCCACACAGCCCCCTGGATGCCTCGGATCAGGCACGGAGGTACCGCTCCCTGCCAGGTTCCCCCTCTTCCCCCTTCTCGGAGCCCTGGGTGGGTAACTATGGCCACTAACAATTGCACAAGTTGTTTGCAGAAAGTGAAAATAGCTTGTAAGCAGTGCCTGTTTTAAAAACACTCTTGCCCTGTTGCGACAGAGGCTGGGATTTCCTCCCTCCCTCCCTCTCTTCATCCTTCCTACCACCACCACCCCCCCTCCCCGCCTCCCCAGCAGCCCTGGAAACAGCTGAGAGTGTTTGGCAATCCACAAAAAGCAGAAATGGAAGATGACAATCTGATTCATCTTTCTTGAGTCAATAGCCTGGACCCACTTCCGCTAGTGATACAGGGCATGCGAGTGTGTGTGTGTGAGCCTCTGTATCCTCTCTCTGCAGCTTTTGCAAAAAAAAAAAAAACAAAAACGATTCCAGAGCAGAGCACTGGCCCCCTCCATCTCTGGAAACACCCCCTCTTTGCTCAGAGCTGGTTTCAGAGGCAATAGGAGAAGAATGACTTGAAAGAGATTTTAAGTAATTTTTGGTAGGGTCCTCTGATCTTTCTTATTGAGTTTTGGGGTAAAACCATTTTTCTCACTGGCTTGAAAACACCTCCCAGAGGCCTCTGGCTCCAGTGAGAGGCTACTTGTGAAGGGACTGATGCTGCTGAAGTTTCTGTTTCCTGAGTACCTCTGACTGATACAATAGAAAGTGTCAGGCTCCTACACAGCTGTACCTTTCGGCAAGAGACACGGGCCTGCAAAGAGCCGGCTCGCACTGATTAATGCAGAAACCCTCGCTTATTGTTTTCTCTGCCCCTTTCTGAAACCCAAAGCTTGACTAACATCTTCCAGATGAGTGGTTCTCAGCCAGTGGCAACCTGGTCTGGAGATATTTGGGGTTGCCACAACTGGGGGATGCTTCTTGCATCGAGTGGGCGGGAGCCAGGGATGCCGCAGAAGCATTGTAGCAGACCCAAGGCAGTTCGCTCCTCAGAGAGTCATTCGGTCCCAGTGTCGTTAATGTCACAGTTGAAATGCTCAGGTTCCTAAATGATCATCTTCATTCATCACTTTTATCAGCAAGGAGGGGGCTCCATCTCAGGGAGCAAGCTTCCATGATAGATGATGCTACCCAGATAAAAGTATGAATAAAACTTCACTGCGGGGCCCCGTCTCCATCCCTGTGAAAAGACGCAGAACACTTTTCCTTCCTGGTGTCCACTTGAGAAAATACAAAGTATTAAACCAGAAAAAAAAAAAAATAAGTTTTGCCCTTCATTCGATAACCCAGTTCCTATCAAAGGTTTTTTGGAGAAAGGGATTGCTGGTCAGTGATTGAGCTGTTTTCACATGGCTGTGACTATCACTGTATCTTTTGGCTTTTTTCCAGGAAAGATTATAACTATTTTTCCATCTATTTTCCTCCATGATATGGTTTTATCATCATTTTAAATGGCTGCATAATATTCCATTTAGATGGGCCAGGAGTTGCTTATGCAGACAAGCACTGGGCATCTGTATATACATGCTGGGCCATATTTCAGATTGTCCCCCTAGGGTTGAAAAGATAACAGTTTTGGAGGGCTTTGGGTATTGCCCAAAATGCTCTCCCAAGAGTGACTCCAGTGATGGGAGAAAGATATAGGAGCTGTTCTTCTCACAGGAGTTTCCTGTATGTCAGGGAGGTCCAGGCATCCTGCAGAATGATGTGGTGTGAAATGGGGGCAGGGAGAGCCTTCAGAGGAGGAGGTGAGTCCCAGTACACACCTGACTCAGCACCCTACCCCATCAGCAAAGCTGAGCTAGCACCCAGATTCAGCCACACCCTACAGAGTTTCAAGGCGACAGGTCAGTGATGAATGGTTTTCAGAGGCAGCAGCACGAGGCAGGTGCCTGGACTCATGCTGAGTAGGTGTGTGACATGTCTCTAGATATAGAAACAGATAGACAGATAGATGGATATGATGGATGGGCAGATGATAGATCGATAGATAGATGATAGATGGATAGATATGATGGATAAATGAATGGATAGACAACTGGATGGATGGATGGATATATAGATATGATGGATAGATATGATGGATGAATGTGGATGAATGTATGGATAGATAGATGATATATATGATGGATGGTTGGATAGATGATGGTTAGATATAATGAATGGACAGATGAATAGTTGAGTAGATGGATGGACAGATAGATGATGGATGGATAGATGAATGAATGGATAGATGACTGGATAGATGGATGGATATATAGATATGATGGATAGATATGATGGATGAATGTATGAATGGATAGACAGATGATAGCTGATATGATGGATGGATAGATGATGGTTAGATATGATGAATGGATGGATGGATAGATAGATGATGGATAGATAGGTATGATGGATAGATGGATAGATGATAGATACATATGAAGGATGCATAGATAGCTGATAATCTTTCTCTCAATCTCTCTTCCTTTCCTTCTCTCCACCTCTGTCCCATTCTCTCTCTCTCTCAATCTGTCTCTCTCTTCCATGCATTCATTCAGCAAATACTCCCAATACCTCAGTCCTGAGCAGAGTTCTGGGGAAGCAGAAGTGATTCAGCCTCACCTCATTACCCAGAGCCAGTATCCACAAGTGTTTGTTGAGTGACTAAGGCAGTGAGAACTTGAGCTGAGCTCTTGGCTGGGGCAGGTACTTTTATCCCTTAACACAAATTCTCTCTTTCAACCTTCCCACTAAGCTGTGGTGTGTGGGGGCAGAGAATAGCCACCCCCATCTTCCAAATGTGGATAGTGGGCACCAACGGAGGAAGGCTAGCCCTTAGCCCTGTGCAGGGGTAGGTGGTGGAGGCTGGGTTCAAACCCAGGTTGGCCCAATCTTGATGTCACAGCTCCTATCCACACCTGGAAAGACCTACATGCTAAACTGCATCAAACTCACCCTCTTCTTCCTGCACACTACCTGGCGGGCCTGGAAGCCCCCAGTGAGTCCTTGAGAGGCTCCCCTCTGAATATCCTGGAAAACTCATATTCCAGAAAATCTTGGGCAAAGAGGAGCAGGCTCAGGAAACATAGGTGTCTGGCAGAAGGGAGCCTAACTGGGTGGATGGACTTACTTGAGATTTTGCAATAAAAAGCAAAAGAAGGGAACGTCTCTGGTGGTCCAGTGATTAAAAATCTGCCTGCCAATGCAGGAGTCATGAGTTCAATCCCTGATCTGGGAAGATCCCATGTGCCATGGGGGCAACTAAGCCTGTGCCCTACAACTACTGAGCTCACACTCTAAAGCCTGCGAGCTCCAACTGCTGAGGCCTGTGTGCCCCAGAGCCCATACTCTGAAACAAGAGAAGCCACCATGATGAGAAGACCACACATCGCAGCTAGAGAGTCGGCCCCAGCTTGCCGCAACCAGAGAAGGTTCACATGCCACAGCAAAGGCCCCGTGCAGCCAAAACACAGACCAACTAGGGCATTGGACCCAGGGGCTCCTCTACATGGGCCACATACTGGGGACAATTTCACCTCCCCGGTAAAACCAGATGGTATCATATAGCAGGTTGTTATCATTCTAGAATAAGTCCAAAGATTTCACTGTGGTCTGTGGGGCCCCACCTCCTCCTGCCCAGCTCTCTTTCATGCCTACGTGCTCCGTCAGCCACACTCTTCTCCTTACTGTCTACCAGACATGCTCCTCTTCAGTCCTGCCTCAGGGCCTTTGCACCTGCTGTTCTCCAGACGTGAAATGTTGTTCCCTGCTTTCTTCCCATAGCCACTAGTAGCAGCCAAGCCAAGCTGTACTGGGGGAATATTTGAGGCCTCAAAGCCAGACACCACCAGATCTTCAGGGGACAGGCAGGAGGCCACCAGGCAAGGGGCGGGGGCCCCACTGGCTGTCACCAGACACCAGGGGAAAGAAGCTGGCCCTGGAATCTCAAGTCCCAACACCTCTGCTTGTCGATCTGACCCAGGGGAAAGCCCCTCAGAGGCATCCTCTCCCTGTCCTTGTAGAAGAGGAAACTGAGGCCCGGAGGTGTTTCCCAGAGTCATTCACTGGTGCTAGGACTCCCGCTCTGAAGGTAGGGGTTTTCCCTTCACTGTGCACCTTCAGAAGGCCAGGTTCACTCTAGTTCATGAGAGAGGCAGAGGGAGGAGGCAAACCTCAATGCCCCATCCTCCACCCATTTTAATTCTTCTTTTAGAAGAGAGAGCGGGTGGGGGCAGGGTTACATGTATGGCCACACGCGGCTCTGCCAATAAACAGACATGCCTTCCAGCCCTGCCTCAGGGCCTTTGCACTTGCCATTCACGCAGCTGGAAATGCTGGCCAGCTACTCCTTGCCCTTCCAGGCCCTGTCTGTCCAGCTAACCTTACACACTCTCTGGGGTAGAGGATTCAGTGCCATCCTCCTGCTGGAACACACTCCCTGGGTGGGACCTTGGCTGAGACCAACCATTTGACTTCTTTCAAATGACTGGGCTCCTCCGGGCCTGACTGCACGTTGGCCAATGTTACCCAAATAGGTGGAACTGGGGCGGGCAGGGCCGATGAACTCTTTGATGTGCCAGGGAGGTGAGCAGTGCACAGGGAGGCTCAGAGGAGAGAGGAGCCCGCCTGAGGCCACACAGCAGGAAAAGCCAGAGTTTCTCGGAGTGCTGTCCCCCTACATCCTCACCCAGATTCTCAAGGCTGACCCAGCGGCCATCCAGTCCCACACGGCTCTGCACCCTGCCCCACTGGCCTCCTCCACAGGCCCCTGAGCCTCTGCTGGGCTTCTCGGAGGACATAGCTGACTCAGCCTTGTGGGACCACCACTGATCCTGCCTCCAATGCTAGGGCTTATGGATTGACCCACCTGGGAGGCAGAGGGGTGGATGGAGGTCCCACCTAGGGGGCTTTCAAGAGGGAGAAGGTGGATCTGGCTGGAACCCACAGGAGGAGGCAGGGGTGAGTCCGGGATGCAGGACTGAAGGGCAGTGGGAGCCACAGAAGGATGCAGGCCAGGGTGACCCCCAGCCTTGTGCCATGTCCCTCAAGCCCATTAACATGGTTCCTGCACCATGACTGTGGCCGGGAAGGCGCCCCCCTTTCTCTCTGAGGCCACACAGCCTTCCCTACTCTCCTCTTGGTTCCCTTAGTATTTTGCGCCCCAGACCCTGGAGGCTGGTTCTGACTAGGGGGCTCCCTGGGTGGGACCTTGGCTGAGACCAACCATGAGAAGTGAGCTCACTGTTCTAGGAGTCACACAGTTCAGAGAAAATGGGGACAGGGACTCTGACAAGGCCCTGCTTCAGGACTGAGTACCGTATCCACCCTCTGTCTTCTCCATTTCCTCATCTTCCTCCCGTCCATCTCTTGTTTTCTTTCATTTTTCACTGTCATAAAATACAAGACTCTAGGAAGTCCCTTGGACAGCAAGGAGATCAAACCAGTCAATCCTAAAAGAAATCAACCCTAAATATTCCTTGGAAGGACTGACGCTGAAGCTGAAGTACCACCTGATGTGAAGAGCCGACTCATTGGAAAAGACCGTGATGCTGGGAAAGATTGAGGGCAGGAGGAGAAGGGGGACGACAGAGGATGAGATGGTTGGATGGCATCACCGATTCGATGGACATGAGTTTGAGCAAACTCCAGGAGATGATGAAGGACAGGAGTCCATGGGGTCACAAAGAGTCAAACACGACTAAGCGACTGAACAACAGCAACAAAAGTACACGTAACAAAACTAACCCTTTTTTAAAGATTTTTTTTTAATGTGGACCATGAAGTGTGGTGTTGGAGAAGACTCTTGAGAGTGCCTTGCACTGCAAGGAGATCCAACCAGTCCATTCTAAAGGAGTTCAGCCCTGGGATTTCTTTGGAAGGAATGATGCTAAAGCTGAAACTCCAGTACTTTGGCCACCTCATGCGAAGAGTTGACTCATTGGAAAAGACTCTGATGCTGGGAGGGATTGGGGGCAAGAGGAGAAGGGGACGACAGAGGATGAGATGGCTGGATGGCATCACTGACTCGATGGATGTGAGTCTGGGTGAACTCCAGGAGTTGGTGATGGACAGGGAGGCCTGGCGTGCTGTGATTCATGGGGTTGCAAAGAGTTGGACTCGACTGAGCGACTGAACTGATCCGATCTGATGTTTAAAGTCTTTACTGAATTTGTTACAATTCTGTGTGTGTGTGCGTGTGTGTGTGCCCACTCTCAAACCCGGGTCTCCTGCACTGCAGGCAGATTCTTCACCATCTGAGCCCCCATGGAAGCCCTGTTACAATATTGGCCCCATTTTATGTTTTGGTTTCATGGCTGCATGGCAGGTAGGATCTTAGCTCTCTATCCAGGGATCAAACCTTCCCCCCGTGCATCTGAGGGCAAAGTCTTAACCACTGGACCCCTAGGGAAGTCCCCAAATCAACCATTTTAACCAGTATTAAGTGTACATATGGTTCTGTGGCATTAAACACTCACACTGTGGTTCAGCCATTATCACCATCCATCTCCAGAAATTTTTCATCTTCCTCAAGTGAACCTCTGACCCCATTCAACACAAACGCCCCAGCTCCAACCCCAGGCCCTGGCACCCTTCTCTCTACCTTCTATCTCTATGAATCTGACTACTTTAGGGACCTCGTGTGAGTGGAGCCACACCACATATGTCCTTTTGAGGCTGGCCTATCTCACTCAGCATCATGTCCTCGAGGTTTTTCCATGCTGTCACATAGTTCAGAATTTCTTCCCTGTTTAAGGCTGAGTAATATTCCTTCGTGTGGATAGCCCACATTTGTTTATCTTTTCATCCACTGATGGACACTTGGGCCGCTCTCTCGTGTTGACTGCTGTGGGTAGAGCTGCCATGAACATGGGTATGCACACATGTCTTTGAGACCCTGCTTTCAGTTCTTTGGCGATCGACCCAGAAGTAGAATCCTGGATCTCTTGTTTTGTTTTGAAAGCTTTATTCACCGCTTCTCGGAAACTCGGATGTTTTTCTTTTCTGAGCAGCTCGCCCAGGCCCAGCTGCAAATCGCTCAAGGCGCCCATCTCTCATCAACACCAGCTCACCACCGTCAGCTCCAACCAGCCACACTCTGCGCCTCGGTTTCCTCCTCTGTAAAATGGGGGCAACAGCAGAGGGGAGGGGAGTGCTGCCAGTGGCCTGCCTTTGGGGTGGTCCGGAAATTGTGTTTTCGCAGCAGCACAGGCTGTGCAGAGAGGCTGAAGCACCCAGGGAGCTGGACCGGCCTGCGGTAGAGGTGCCGCTCACACCCGGCACACCCGCCTGCCCGCTCAGCCTACAAGATGCTCTGTGTGAAGCCAGTACCCAACCCTACCAGGCGCAGAAGGTCCAGGACAGCCTTCTCGAGAGGGCGCACAGACGCCTGGAGGCCAGACCACGAGACCCTCCACCAGGCCAGGGCCTGAGCTAGGCCAACATCATCTGCCTTCACTCCGAAGCAGCAGAGGCCACTCAGTGGGATCGGCCAGCCAGACCTCCTGGGTCCCTTGGCTGCCCTGAGTCACAAGAGCCAGACACACAGGCCGAGTGCCTGCCAATGGCCCTTGCTTCCCAGGACCTGCTCTGTTTTAACCTAGATCAGCGTGAACAGAACATGTTATTGACAAGCCTTTCTGTTCTTCTCTCCCCTCCACCACTGTTTTTTTGTTCTTCTTCAATAGAGGGAGTCTGGAAACCAATTGGGCTTTCCTGATGGCTCAGTGGTAAAGAATCTGCCTGCAATGCAGGAGACGTGGGTTCGATCCCTGGGTCGGGAAGATCCCCTGGAGGAGGAAATGGCAACCCACTCCAGTATTCTTGCCTTGGAAATGTTATGAGCAAAGGAGTCTGGCAGGCTACAGTCCATGGGGTCGCAGAGTCAGACACGACTGAACATGCAGGCATGGAAACCAACAAGACTGAACAGACGTGTCTAGAACACTCCACCCAAAGGCGGCAGAATACACATGAACATTCCCCAGGATGGGCCACCAACCAACCTCAACAAATTGAAGAGGCTTGAGATAATACCAAGTATGTTCTCCGACCACAGTGGAATGAAATTAGAAACCCCAAACACGAGAAAGCTGGCAACCTTGGAAATACGTGGAAATGAAGTAACAATAGTACAGAGAGACCTGCTTCAAGATAGAGCCAGCAAATCCCAGAGGTGGGAGATTCGCTGCAGGGACCTGAGCTCCAAGGCTGGGGGGAGACAGGACACACATCCGGCTTTGCTTGGGGGCCTGTGTGGACCCGGGGCTCATCTGCAGATATGGGGGGGGGGCTGGGATCTGTGAAGTCTCTGGTGTCCCCAGGGGATTTCTTGTGGTTCTGAAAGGGGTGTGGCCTACAGAATGGCAGCCTGTCCCGCTGCACATGAGTGACCCCCAAACCCCCAAGGGCAGCTCCTCATGGCTCCGGTGGGGTTCACATGGGGGTTGCTTCTGAGAGTATCCCCCAGCCATCCAGATACGCTTCTCCCTGGCTTGTTGAGAATATGCTGAAAACACTCTGCATTCCAGTCTTTAACGGTCAGCAGTCTCTCTCCTCTGAACCTCTGCTTCTTCCCTCTCACCCTTCACCTTTCATCTTAATCTCTGTCTCCCCACCACTCTGACTCACCCTGGCTCCTCCCCAACCCCACATCTTTGCAGAGACTGTCCCTGATGCTCAAAAGCCCTTTCCATGCATCCATGGAAACCTTAGTCCATCCTTCAAGGCCTAGCTCAAGCATCACCTCCTCCAGGAAGTCTGCCCTGATTCCCCCAGCAAACCCTCTTCTTCCCACCATGCAGGCCTGACTTCACTGGGGTGGAGACACTTGCATGGGTACCTGGCACCCTCATCCAGTGAAGCCTGAGAAGCCAGGAGTGAGGGGTGCTACCTACATGGCGGGGGAGGGGGGCAGTTGAGAAGTCAGTTCCCACGAATGGGCCTAGCACTTGTGTCCCCAGGTCCTCATATGCAACCAAACCCCAAATTCAGGCCTTCCTGGGATGACAGGATTTCTGATCAACTCCAGGAGTTTGTGCTAATGCTAATGCGGCGTTGTATGCAGTAGGCAGTGTAGACAGGACTTGGAGTCTGGTGGCCTAGGTCACCCCAGCTCTAACACTGGTCTTCTGGCTGTGGCCCCAGGCAACTGCTCAGTCTCTGAGAGTGACAGCTTCCATCTGGGCTGGTCAGAAAAGTAAATCAAAGTCAGGTTCCTTCCCCCACACTATGGGACCTCAGCCTCCGCTCTTTCCTCCCCCTCCATTCCTCCAGGAGAAGTTGAATCTCATCTGGGGGGGCTCAGGCAAGGCCCAGAAGTTGACATCCGTGCCACGCTCTGGGGACTGGCTCAGCCATACTTTGAGACGTGCGGCTCTAAACTGTCACAGTTATTCAGGAAATAGTTCTGCACCCGCCGAGTGCCAGATGCTGTTCACTGTTCATGAGGTTGCCGTCTGGCCTTCTCCAGTACATCTGGATTGCCCTCCACCTCCAACACCCCTGATTTCAACCTTGACCCTGAGTTGGCCTTTTGGGGACTGTCCCAAGACCGAAAGACACACTCCTTGGCTAACCCCCCGCTGTCTGTGGCCTCGGGGGTTCTATGATATTTCAAAGCAAGGAGAGAAACCAGGATCAGGAGTCCAGCCAGCCCCATTTTTCACTTGGCTTTAAAATGTGCCCAGAGGCACCAATTCCAGCTCTCGGGAGGAGAATTCTCCACATTCCCAGTGTGTTTCCGTTGAACCCCAAACCTCAAATACATCCTGATGTCTCATTTCCTCAGTGCACCCCGGGGTGACTTAGGGCAGCTCATTGGGGGCTCGTCAGTTCGTTTTGAGTCACACAGAGGTTTGTCAAAGGAAGGGTTTCTCATCTCAGAAGTTGGCGCCTGTTCCATCAAGCACGGCTGGTTCCCACCAACCCTCTGCCTGCATCTGTGCTGTTCATCGCAGGAGCCTGTAGCCAGCTTGGCCCTACCTGCCAAAATCTGAGCCCCTGCTGACTCAAAGGGGCAGCCCCAGCAACCAGCAGGGGCTTGTGGTCATCGGCCAGGTGTGAGCTGAGCTCCTGGGTTCACTCTTGTCAATCTGTGACTCCCAGGACCCCTTTCCTCCACTATCAAAAGGACCTTAGCATGTGTCTTGGTGGCTGCTGTCCAATGGCTGGGGTCTGTGCTATGCCTGGCACACAGTAGGTGCTCAATGAGGAACTCATTATTGAGTGCAAAGTGAAACTGTTAGTCGCTCAGTCATGTCCAACTCTTTGTGACCCCATGGACTGAAGCCCACCCTCTGTCTGTCTGGCTCCTCTGTCCATGGAATTCTCCAGGCAAGAATACTGGAGTGGATAGCCATTCCCTTCTCCAGGGATCCTCCTGACCCAGGGATCGAACCTGAGTCTCCTACTTTGCAAGCAGATTGTTTGCCATCTATGCCACCAGGGAAGCCCTCATTATTAAGAGAGAGACAGGGAAATCTCTGGCGGGCCAGTGGTTAGGATTCTGCATTTTCACTGCTGAGGGCCCCAGTTCAATCCCTGGTTGGAGAGATGCATGGTGCAACCAAAACAAAAAAGAGAGACAGAGACATACACACACAGCGGAATTTCAAAGTAACAAGCCATCTCTTGCTGCTGAATCCTGCCGGCCCCTGGGAGGTGGAACTGGAAGTGAGGGGACTGCCGTGTCTCGGGACAGACCTGATACCATTGACGACTATCGGCCTCCAAGCTGACTTCTGCACGAGAAAGTCAGGAGGCCAATGGAAATGCACAAGGAGAGCGTCAGTTTGGGTGACCTCGCCCTCCAGTGTAAGCATGTATCTCAAGGATGTCTTTTTGAGTGGGGGGGGCTCCTGCAAGATTTTTGCCTGGAAGAAAAGTTTTGGCAATTATTTCCATTACTGGTGTTGCTGTTGTTGGCTTGTCTGTTTCAGAAACAACTGGGATGTTCATGGGCTTCCCTGATGGCTCAGATGGTAAAGAACCCGCTTGCAATGCAGGAGACCCAGGTTCGATCCCTGGGTTGGGCAGATCCCCTGGAGGAGGGCATGGCAACCTACTCCACCATTGCAGCAGCATTCATGGTAGCCAAAAAGCAGGAGGAAGCCAAGTGGCCATCAAATAATGAATAAATAGGGAACTCCCCTGGTGGCCCCTGGGCTTCCCTGATGGCTCAGCAGCAAAGAATCTGCCTTCAATGTAGGAGACGCAGCCAATCTCTGGCTCAGGGAGATCCCCTGCGCCAGGAAGGAAGGAAGCATGAGAAGGAAATGGCAACCCACTCCAGTATTCTTGCCTGGGAAACCCCATGGACTGGTGGGCTACAGTCCACGGGATCCCAAGAGTCAGAGATGACTTAGTGGCTAAACCAGTGCTGGTCCAGTGGTTAAGACTTTGTGTTTTCAATACAAGGGGCATGTGTTTAACCCCTGATTGGAGAACTAAGATCCCTCATGCCACATAGCGCAGCCAAGAAATTTTTTAAAAAAGAAGAAAACAAAATGTGGCCCATCCACAAAATGGAATATTACTCAGCTATGAAAAGGAAGAACAGACACATGCTCCAACATGGATGAAACTCAAAGACATCAGGCTGAGAGAGAAAAGCCAGAAAAGAAAGGCCACCTAATACATGATCCCATGTATCTGAAATGTCCAGAACAGGCGAATCCATGGACTTGGAAAGAAGATCAGTGGTTGTCAGTGGCTGGGGAGGGGAAGTGAGGAGTGACTGCTAATGGAGACAGGTTTTTTTTTTTGTGGCGGATGATAGAAATGTTCTGGAACTAGAAGTGGTGGCTGCACAGCATGGTGAGCATACTAAATGCCACTGAATTATACATTTTAAATGAGTAATTTTACTTTACGTGGATCTCACCTCGATAAAAACAATTTTTAAAAAGAAACAATTGGGAATAGAGACTTCAGTTGTAAAATGTTGCTGTATTGAATGAAATTCTTTTCATGCATGGAAATGTAAAATAAAATTTCATCCAGGTATGTGCAGATAACAAAATATGGTACATACACACAGGGGCAGACAGAGTGCACAATGCACACACACCTGTATGACGGAATATTATTCAGCCTTAAAAAGAAGGACATTTTGACACACACCACAACGTGGATGAACCTTGAGGACATCATGGTTCAACCCTACATCATGTTGAGTAGGGTAAGCCAATCACAGAAGGACAAATACTGCTCGATTCCATTTATATGAGGTCCCCAGAGGAGTCACCACCAGAAAATAAAAGAGTGGGAGCCAGGGGCTGCGGGAGGGCGTGGGAAGTCAGTGTTCAATGGGGACAGAGTTTCAATTGAGGAGATGAAAAAATTGTGGCAACGGTTGAACAACAATGTGAAGATATTTAATGCCACTAAACTCTACACTTGAAATTGGCTAAGACAGTGAATTTTAAGTTCTGTGTATTTTACCACAATTTAATACATAAGCAAATAGGTAGGAAAATCAGAGTAATAACACAGAACTGACCTGTAGCCTCTTGGTCCCACAAACCGTAATTTTGCATCTCCTTTGCTAACAGTATTACATTAGCAACAGACACACAGAAAGGATGAAAATTCAAACCCTCTTTTCTATTTTCATTAGGTAATTCTATGTAGAATTCTAATTCATTGTAGAATTGGCTAATGGCTACAGTCCATGGGGTTGTAAAGGGTAGGACATGACTGAGCAACTTAGCATGCACGCGCACCAGGGTTCCTAGGAGAAAGTTACAGATGACCAACAGCAGAAAAGGGTATCCAGGACTCAGGGCTTGAACAGACTAATCCCAGCCTCTTGGGTAACAGGAGGAAGGTGATTTGGTGAGAACAGGCTCTGCTGTCATTTAACCTACTCCAACTGGGAGGAATTTTCTAGATCCAGTATCACAGACACCACAGGCCCTCAGTGAAGGCAGGACCTAGACGAGAGTAGCTCCCTGAGTCTCACTGGCTGACTTCAGCCCTTCAGATGCCTTGCAAAATCTCCCATCTATCCACGGTCCCTGCAGCCCCCAAGAAAACACACAAGCCCAGGGGACCCCTCAGTCTGTTTTGCTGGGAGGTGACTCAGCCCATGACCAATGGAAAACACCTGCTTGTTTGCTCAGCCACGCTTCCGAAGAATTTTAGTTCAGGGAATACACGTGGCAGTGACCTAGGATTTGGGATACAGTGTCAGCAAGACAATGTGTGCAAAAACAGGGTTCAAAGGGGCTGGTGTGGATGTGAGAGAAGCAGTCAGAGACAGAGAAAAAGAACTGCTGGAAAACAAAAAGAGACTCACAGACTTAGAGAACTTAAGGTTGGGGGGAAGGATTAGGGAAGGGATAGTTAGGGAGTTTGGAATTGACATGTACACACTGCTATATTTAAAATGGGTAACCAACAAGGTCCTATAGCACAGGGAACTCTGCTCAATGTTATATGACAGCTTGGATGGGAAGGGAGGTTCAGGGAGTGTGTGTATGGCTGAGTCCCTTCACTGTTCACCTGAAACACCTCAATACAAAATAAAAGTATTAAAAAAATTGCTAGAAATGTGACAAATGCCCTGAAGACACACTGTCCCCCAAATGCCACATGCGGGGACTTCTCCCGAGCCAGGACACAGGTGGGGGAACAGAGATGATGCTGTCATGGGTGACATATTCTATGTCCCCGCTTCCACCCTCCCAGCTGCAAATCAGGCTCCTGTCACTTCCTCCATCAAAGGAACCACCTTCCTTGGTCCAGTCAATGTTTGAGAGAGAGAGAGGGCATCTGGGAAAAGCTTACAGCTCGAGAAAGTGGGATGAGGAATGGAAAATGGGAGAACTCTCTGCCCCTGTTGTTGTTCGGCCACTGAATCATGTCCGACTCTTTGCGACCCCATGGACTGCAGCACACCAGGCCTCCCTGTGCCTCACTATACCCTGGAGCCTGCTCAAACTCACGTGAGTCAGGGACACCTTCCAACCATCTTGTCCTCTGTTGTCCCCTTCTCCCTCTGCCTTCAATCCTGGCAGATCTATTTCTTTCCTGGGAGGGCCAGGCAGGGGAGGCAAAGTAAGCCTTGCAGGTCAGAGAACTGTGACACAGGAGACAGGGCGATGGCTCTGTGGCCTCAAACAAGTGTCCTAAGAGAACTGGTCCTCGGGAAGGCTGAGCATCCCTGGAATTCTTCCTGGGCTGGAAGTGATCTGCTCTGTGGGAATGTCTCAGTCAAGGGCTCATGCCAGGGCTCATGCATTCCCAACTACCCAGGTTTAAGTGCAGGAGCTTTCTATACAAGAAGGCCAAGCCATTTCCAGGAAAGTCTCATCATCAGCTATAAAAATAACCACGGTTAAAAAAAAAAAAAAGTAACCACGGTGGAAGTGGTGGCAAGCTCATGATACAGTCCTATGGTGCCACAGATGGGCCATGGCATCTGGTCCCCCTTGAGTAGAAAGCCTCCGGATTAATGGTACCATCTTGGTTTCAGATAAGACTGCCGTTTTCCTGAATGGTGGCTGACAATGGACTTGGTATGTACAGGGTGTTCAGTACACTTGAGCCCCCCTCTCTCCCAAGACCACAGACTCATACAGAAAGTTAATGGCAGGGCTGGGCTTCCTGTCTTCTTCAAACCTATATGAGTTCTTTTAGAACAAGACTCCTGTAATAAGAAATAATATAGTAGCTTATTTTTAATATGGATGGAGCTACCTCTCAGTCTGTTCCTGGGTAGTAGAACCAGGATATATACACCCTACTCTCAAAACGCAAAGCAATCACTATCGAAGTAGCCACAGCTTTAATAATAACCATGTGAATCAGTAATAACAAAACCCGCTACTACTGTCTGGGGGGAGGGGGAAATTGGGAGCTGTTGTTGTTCCATGGGTACGTTCACAGTTTCAGTTTTGCAAGATGAAAACGTTCTAGAGAGCTATTGCACAGCAAAGTCTGTGTACTTAACACTACTGAACCGTACACTTGAAAGGGGTTGAGATGGTAAATTGCATGTTACATGTTTTTTTTTCAAACCACAATTCGTAATAAAAAATAAAACACACAACAACTACTACTGTTCTGACTACCTTGAGCATCTAGAAGGTTCTGGATTCTCACCACAGCCTGTGGATTCTACTGTGGATTCTCACAACAGCCCTGAGAGGTAGATGTTATTATCGCTACTTTACAGATGAGGAAAAATGACTGCAGAGGTCAAACTGGCTTCCCAGGCTCATCCCACTACCGAGAGGGGAGCTGGATTTACACCAAGTCAGTGTGACTCCAAGGCTGTGTCCTCTCCAACACACCCATGGCCTCTGCACGGCTTCATGTCTTCCGTGGTTTCCCTCAGAGAAGAGAAACTGTGGGACTCTTATCCCAGGATCTAGAACCGGAAAGGAATCAGAGTTCTGGTCTACCACGTTGCTCTCTTAGACCCAGGATCCCTACTTCCTTTAAAAAGTATGTTTACTGTGGAACAATGGCTACATCTTGTCTTGGGTCTTTTTTTGGCTCTTGGATTGGAAATTCTGTCCTTTGTCTTTAGTACAAAGAAAGAGTATTCATAGCAGACCACTATCTCAAAAGTCCTTATGCTTCTGGTCTTTAGGAAGGCCTCTCTCTCCCCTTGGTTGAAGTTCGTGTAGAAGAAAAACCGTTGGCAATTCAGTATTGTTCACTTATTAAACTAGTGTTTCTTATACTAGTTTTTTAAAGCTTATAAGATATACTTGTATTATTAATATATTTATATCAATACATTATTGATAGTGATATAATTATGTTACTGATTTACACTATTTATATTCCATATTACATTATATGATATTACACTATACCGTATGAAACTCGTGTTACTTTGTAAGTTTTTATTTGGCTGTGTCAGGCCTTGGCTGCAGCACACGGGCTCCAGAGGACCGGGCTCAGTAGTCGTGGTGCTTAGTTGCCCTGCAGCATATGGGATCTTAATTCCCCGACTGGGGACAGAACTTGCATTCCCTGCATTGCAAGTTGGATTCTTTGAAAAGGAACGCATTTGAGTCAGTTCTAATGAGGTGAATGAACCTAGAGCCTACGACACAGAATTAAGTAAGTCAGAAAGAGAAAAACAAATATATCAACACATGTATACGGAATCTAGAAAGACAGTACTGATGAACCGATCTGCAGAGCAGCAATAGAAACACAGACATACAGGACAGACGTGCGGATACCGTAGGGAAAGGAGAGACTGGGACAAACTGCGGGCGGAACGTTGAAACCTACACGTTACCGTGTGTAAAAGAGACAGCCAGTGGGAATATGACGTAGGGAGCTCAAACCTAGGGAGGTCTAGGTGGTGATAAGTGACTACCTAGAGGGGTGGGATGGGGTGGGAGGTGGGGGGGAGGTTCAAGAGGGAGGGAACATCTATATACCTATGGCTGAATCATGTTGAGTTGATGTATGGCAGAAACTAACACAATTTCGTAAACCAATTATCCTCCAATTAAAATAAATAATAAGAAAAAAAAAAGGATTCTTAACCCCTGGACCACCAGGAAAGTCCCTAGTGTTATTTAAATTAATATTTCTCCCTTAGCTATCAAATCATTATCAAGAGTGGGCAAAATGTTTTTAAATTTTTTTTACATTCCCACCAGCAGTGTATGGAATTCCTGGTTGTTTTACATTCTCATCAGTGTTTAATGCTGTCAGCCTTTTTTATTTGACCACCTATGTAGCATGTGGCTTTAGTTTGTATTTCCTAAATCACTATTACTGGTGAGCACTTAAGCTTGTTTGCCGTTGGCACATCTTCCTTTGTGAAAGGTCTTTTTTTAAGTCCTTGACCCTTTTTTATATGAGCTGTTTGTAGGAGTGGTTTATATATTCTGAATACACATTTTTTTTTGTCAGATATGGGCATGGCAAATGTTTTATTTCAGTCATTTACCTATTTATTTTTAATAACACCTTTGGTGGGATATTTTTAAAAATTTCATGCATGGAAAATGTTTTATTTTATTCAGAAGATTTTTTGAAATATATTTGACATTTAACACTGGGTCAACTTAAGGTATATGACATGTTGATTTTATACATTTCTATATATTTTTCATTAAACTTCTTGTTTTGTATTGGAGTGTAGTCAATTAACAATGTTGTTATAGTTTCAAGTGGACAGGAAGTGACACATTTCTCTATTGTAATATGATTGCCATGGTAGCAATTAGCACCTCTATCATATTACATAACGATCATTTATTTTGAGTGGTGGAAATAATCAAGTTCCAGTCTCTTAGCAATTTTGATGATTATAACGCAATATGGTTGTCTACATGTGGACAAAATATTTTCAGCAAAGATGAGGCTGGCAGAATGACATCTCCTCCATTTTCTCCTTATACATTAACCGAGATCCTAAAATATGTGCCTTTTTAGAGATCTGAACAATCATTTTAAGGACCCTGTAGCTAGAAAGTCTTCTTTAGTTGCATAGTCCAAACTCCTCGGCCAAATGAGGAAACTGAGGCTGGGGAGCCAAGTCACAAAGCAGAGACCACACAGCATGGCCATCAGAAAGCAAATCAAAGTGAGGTATTTAAAGACCCGCTAAAGACAAACACAACTGCAGCCGTGCAAGCCCACATCACGTAATTTCTCTGGAATACGCTCGTGATAAGATCACATTTCCATTTCCCTCTATGTTTTTCCGACAACAGCTCATGATACAATTTGTACAGCTCCTGGTAACTTTTACCAGGGGAAAATTTTGGGGAAAAAAAAAGGACCATGTTTCAAAGGCACCAGATCTGATAAGGAGGCAGAAATATTTACTCCATTATTTCAAGAGGCAGGTTCTTTTGTTGCTCAGATACTTCCTGTTTTAAAAATAGCTTTCCACCACTGTTCCAGGACTAGAATGTCCTTTTAAATGAACTTGGCTTTGAAGATGTGATTTCATATCATTGGAGCAAGTGTGTAGATAATCAAGCATCCTCTGGCAAAATGCTGCTCAGACCAGGTAGCCCAGACCCTTGGGTTCCGGTCCAATTGTAGCTGGAGCTGGGTTGCTGGACCGTGAAGGGGTTGGGAACCAGTTGCCATGGGTGGGAGCCTGCGGGGGGAGGGCGCATCAGCCCCTAAGCACTCCCAAGCTCCAGCGTGGTAAATTGATGATGCTGCAGAATCACAAGCTGCTGCCCATCTGACGGATGTGACTGGTAAAAGGAAGGTGTTAGTCTTGATTTTCTTAGGTGTGACCATGCCTGCCAGTTACGAGAGAAGGCCCCACAGGTCTTAGCTGAGTGCACTTGACCATGGAAGGGTGAAGTGATGTCATCATTGAACTTTAAAGCATGTTTGCAGAGAGAGGGTGAGAAAGAAAGGGGTGGGTGAAGAGAAAGTGGCAAAATCCAGAGAGTGAGGCTAGGTGACGGGGTTTATTGTACTCTTCTCACTATTATGTTTGGAATTTTTCACAACAAAGTTTTTCAAACTGGATACTCTTTGTTTTTCAGGAAAGGGTGTGAGTATTCTCTGCCAAGGAAGAGGCTGAGCGAGAACCCATGGGAGTGTGAATGGATGGGTGGATTTGAAGCTGGCTACTTACGCAGCAGCTTCCCAGGTGGTGCAGTGGTAAAGAATCTGCCTGCCAATGCAGGAGATGCAGGTTCAATCCCTGGGTGGGGAAGATCCCCTGGAGGAGGGCATGGCAACATGCCCTAACATTCTTGCTTGGAAAATTCCATGGACGGAGGAGCCTGGCGGGCTACAGTCCATGGGGTCACAAAGAGTTGGACGCAACTAAGCATGCACACACACACGCACATTTAGACATCAGGGGGGTATGTGTGTGTGTACCTGGGGAAGAAGGAGACAGGATTTAAAACTGGTTAAGGGGGAGGTCCTTCAACACCCCACTTACACCAAAGGACAGATCATCAGACAGAAAAATAAGGAAACACCAGCCTGAAATGACACATTTCAGTTCAGTTCAGTTGCTCAGTTGTGTCTGACTCTTTGCCACC
Organism: Bos indicus x Bos taurus; assembly: GCF_003369695.1. Taxonomy (NCBI): domain Eukaryota; kingdom Metazoa; phylum Chordata; class Mammalia; order Artiodactyla; family Bovidae; genus Bos; species Bos indicus x Bos taurus. The sequence continues at coordinate 103,801,469 of NC_040082.1, forward strand.
CCATGGACTGCAGCACGCCAGGCTTCCCTGCCCATCATCAACTCACAGTTTATTCAAACTCACATCCATTGAGTCGGTGATGCCATTCAGCCATCTCATCCTTTGTCTTCCCCTTCTCCCACCTTCAATCTTTCCCAGCATCAGGGTCTTTTCAAATGAGTCAGTTCTTCTCATCAGGTGGCCAAAGTACTGGAGTTTCAGCTTCAACATCAGTCTTTCCAATGAACACCCAGGACTAATCTCCTTTAAGATGGACTGGCTGGATCTCCTTGCAGTCCAAGGGACTCTCAAAAGTCTTCTCCAACACCACAGTTCAAAAGCATCAATTCTTTGGCACTCAGCTTTCTTTATAGTCCAACTCTCACAGCCACACATGACTACTGGAAAAACCATAGCTTTGACTAGATGGACCTTTGTTGGCAAAGTGATGTCTCTGCTTTTTAATATGCTGTCTAGGTTGGTCATAGCTTTTCTTCAAGGAGCAAGTGTCTTTTAATTTCATGGCTGTAGTCACCATCTGTGGTGATTTTGGAGCCCCCAGAAATAAAGGCTCTCACTATTTCCATTGTTTCCCCATCTATTTGCCATGAAGTGATGGGACCAGATGCCATGATCTTAGTTTTCTGAATGTTGGGTTTTAAGCCAACTTTTTCTCTCTCCTCTTTCACTTTCAAGAGACTCTTTAGTTCTTCTTCACTTTCTGCCATAAGGGTGGTGTCATCTGACATTATTGATACTTCTCCCAGCAATCTTGATTCCAGCTTGAGCTTCATCCAGCCCAGCATTTCTCATGATGTACTCTGCATATAAGTTAAATAAGCAGGGTGACAATATACAGCCTTGACATACTCCTTTCCTGATTTGGAACCAGTCTGTTATTCCATGTCCAGTTCTAACTGTTGCTTCCTGACTTGCATACAGATTTCTCAGGAAATAGATGGGGAAACAGTGGAAACAGTGTCAGACTTTATTTTTTTGGGCTCCAAAATCACTGCAGATGGTGACTGCAGCCATGAAATTAAAAGACGCTTACTCCTTGGAAGGAAAGTTGTGACCAACCTAGATAGCATATTCAAAAGCAGAGACATTACTTTGCCAACAAAGGTCCATCTAGTCAAGGCTATGGTTTTTCCAGTGGTCATGTATGGATGTGAGAGTTGGACTGTGAATAAAGCTGAGCGCCGAAGAATTGATGGTTTTGAACTGTGGTGTTGGAGAAGACTCTTGAGAGTCCCTTGGACTGCAAGGAGATCCAACCAGTCCATTGTGAAGGAGATCAGTCCTGGGATTTCTTTGGGAGGAATGATGCTAAAGCTGAAACTCCAGTACTTTGGCCACCTCATGCAAAGAGTTGACTCATTGGAAAAGACTCTGATGCTGGGAGGGATTGGGGGCAGGAGGAGAAGGGGACGATAGAGGATGAGATGGCTGGATGGCATCGACTCGATGGACATGAGTTTGAGTGAACTCCGGGAGTTGGTGATGGACAGGGAGGCCCGACGTGCTGCGATTCATGGGGTTGCGAAGAGTCCGACTCGACTGAGCGACTGAACTGAACTGAACTGAAGGTCAGGTGGCCTGGTATTCCCATCTCTTTAAGATTTTTCCACAGTTTGTTGTGATCTACACAGTCAAAGCTTTATATTCAATAAAGCAGAAGTAGATATTTTTTTGGTATTCTCTTGCTTTTTCGGTGATCCAACAGATGTTGGCAATTTGCTGTCTGGTTCCTCTGCCTTTTCTAAATCCAGCTTGAACATCTGGAAGTTCATGGTTCACATACTGTTGAAGCCTGACTTGAATTTTGAGCATTACTTTGCTAGTGTGTGAAATGACTGCAATTGTGCAGTAGTTTGAACATTCTTTGGTATTGCCTTTCTTTGGGATTGGAATGAAAACTGACCTTTTCCAGTCCCGTGGCCACTGCTGAGGCAAAAATAAGGAAACACCAGCCTGAAATGACATTAGACCTGAAAGAGTTACAGGAAGTCCCCTACATATGAACAAGTCATTCTGAGAGCATGTTTGTAAGTTTAATTTGTTCAAAGTTAGCCTAGGTACCCAACTGACACAATCAGCTGTATCATACTGTACTGTAGTAGGTTTAGGATATTTTTCACACAAATAGTACGTAAAAACAAACACAAAAAAATAAACACCTTTAACCTTACAGTAGCACAGCTGACACGCAGGGGCTGGCATCGAGTGCACAGGCAGGAAGAGTCCTTGGCTAGAGGAGGGAGAGGAGGTGAGATGGTGGAGCCGAGGGATCTTTAGCAACAGGAGTCGGAGGGCGAGCTGCAGTCTCCCTCACGCCTATGATTTCCCTCACTCACGTTGATGGCACAGATTCTGGCTTCCCTGGTGGCTCAGGCAGTAAAGAACCTGCCTGCAACGTGGGAGACACAGGAGACAGAGTCTGATCTCTGGGTTGGGAAGACCCCTTGGAGAAGGGAATGGCAACCCACTCCAGTATTCTTGCCTGGGGAATTCTATGACAAGAGGCTGCTGGGCTCCAGTCCACGGGGTCACAGAGTCAGAAATGGCTGAGTGACCAACACTTTCACTCTCACTGCTCTATACAGTGCTGTAAAGCACACACAGGCACAGCCACTTGTAGAGAAGGCATGCATGTGCCAGTGTACACCAGACACGTGAGCTAACTTACGTGACTGGACATGTGAACACACGTTTGCGTTGTTTTGAAAGTTTGCAACTCAACGTTTCCTAAGTAAGGGACCTTGAGTTTTGAGGAGTGGTCAGCTGTGAGCAAGGGCTTCCTCGATGGCTCAGAGGTAAAGAATCCGTCTGCAATGCAGGAGCCACGGGAGCCATGGGTTCGATCCCTGGGTCAGGAAGATTCCCCTGGAGAAGGGACTGTCACCCCACTCCAGTATTCTTGCCTGGAGAGTCCAAGGACAGAGAAGCCTGGCGGGCTGCCGGGGCTCGCAAAGAGTCGGACACGACAGAAGTGACTTAGCATGCATATGGCTCTGAGCACCTCAGGGAGAGGTGGCCCAGTCAGTTCCCTCCCCAAAGGGATACCGTGGGACAAGCAGCATGGGTTTTCAGATTTATTCTCATGGTTCCGCGGCAGGAAGAGAAAGCCTTGTAAGGATTGCCTCCAGCCATGTTCTAAAAACTGCTTCCTCTTCTAGAAAGGATTAGGGCCACGTCAGAGGTTAGGAAGCCCACGAACCTCACACAGGTACCAGGTCCCAGACCCAGATCACCGCTGCCGACAGAGAGGCAAGGACCTTCCACGGACACAAAGCAATCCCTCCCCCTCCAGGACCTCAGGGAGATCTACCAAGACTTGCACTGTCCTGGCTGATCTCACTCTCCTAAATCTACTATGTGACTGAACACCTGGGTCTGAAAAGCTGTCTTTCCAACACAAACCTCTCAGACTTTCCTGGCAGTTTGGTGGTAAAGAATCCACCTGCCAATGCAGGGGACAGGGGTTCACTCCCTGGTCCGGGAAGATTCCACATGTTGCGAACAACTAAGCCTGTGCTCCATGCCTGCTCAGCCCATGTGCCGTGACTACTGAAGCCTGTGCGCCCCAGAGCCCCTTCTCCATAAGAGAAGCCACCGCAATGAGAAGCCCCTGCACCTCAACGAAGAGTAGACCGCACTCGCTGCAACGAGAGAAAGCCCTTGCAGAAAGACCCAGCACAGCCAAAAAATTAAAAACATCCGTCGCCAGGTGATGAAGGTCAACATCAATGGTAATGAATCCGGTTGATGACATGGACTCAATGTGATGTGACAAGAAGGGCGTTTCACCCCAGAGGTCCTCCCCAAACTCGTCACCCCAGACTAACCATGAGAAAAACATGGACACGTCTCAACAGAAGACCACATACAAGACAGCTGACCACTCCTCACAACCGTCGAGGTCGTCAAAATCAAGGCAAGTCTTGAGCAACTATCTCAGGCCAGAGGCACCTAAGGAGACACGACAACCAAATGTCATGTGAAATACTGGGATAGAAGAGGGGCATTCGGGGACAAAACTGATGAGACGTGAATCAGGAATGTGTGCTCACTCAGTCGTGTCCAACTCTTTGCCACCCCATGGACTGTGGCCCACCAGGCTCCTCTGTCCACGTGATTCTCCAGGCAAGAACACTGGGGTGGGTGGCCATGTCCTCCTCCAGGGGATCTTCCTGACCCAGGGATCGAACCTGCATCTCTTGCATCTCCTTGGATTGACAGGCCGATTCTTTACACTAGTACCACGTAGGAAGCCCCATGAGTCAGGTGTAGACTATAATCGTGTCCCAGTATTGGGTTCCTTTATAACAAACATACCAGCCGGAGGTAAGATGTTAAAAAGAAAGGAAGTCATGAGGGGCTTATGGGAACTCTTCCTCTTCTCTGTGTGATTTTTCTGCACATCTAAAACCGGTCTAAAAAATTAAGTTTCTTAAAGTGAAAAAATAAGCAAAGAGATGCCTCTCTCAGAACGATTCCCTGGTTGGGCTAAAGCATCTCAGGTAGGAAGGGGGTTGTCAACAGCTGCCCAAGCTGAGGACAGAAGGGGACAAGGACTGGAACCCAGAGACCCAGAACACGCTCTCAACAGGAACTTCTCAAGAAAGGACATTTATGGGAATTCCCTGGGGGTCCTGTGGTGAGGACTCCAGACTTTCACTGCTGAGGGTGTGGGTTCAATCCCTTGTTGGGGAACTAAGATCCTGCAAGTTGTGAGGCTTGCAGGAAAAAAACAAGAGGGAGAGAGAGAGAGGGGCTTCTAGGTAGCAGAGGGCTGGGCCTGCGTGTGCCCTGCCATTTCCAGTAAAGGCTGCTTCTGACGTGGAACAGTCTGGGCCTCGTTAGTCTTGGAAGGGTGTCTCGCCCCCTTCCTGCCTGGTTTTAAGGTCAGGGCTTCTCTACTCCATTTCTCTGTGCTCAGGCTGCTCAGAGTCACAAGTTTGGACCATCTTCACCTGAGAGATGTCTGTCTGGGCCGTCTTGTCTCCCTGGGGATGGAAGAGGCCCAGCAGAAAGCAAATGTGTGACAGTCTCAGCTACACCAGAGGTCGTCCCAACAGTGATGTCCATGCTTCTGGAAGGTTCTAGGGGTTTCTGGGGACTGCATGCTGATGGAAGTCTCTCCCTGTGTGCCGATTCTGAGTATGGGTTCCTGCTGAGGAGGCCCGCCCCGCCGGCCTTGCTCCTTGTGCAGACTGGACGGGGCTCCAGTGAACTGTATGGTGGGAATCTCATTTCAAATGGCAGCATGGTGACCGAGGGCCGCCTGCCCTGCTTACAGGGCAGTGAGGTCACCGCCCACCGTTCCAGAAGCACTCTGCAACCGGAGGTACAGGGTGACCTCTGAACACTTCCCAAGCTGGCTGTTTTCTGTGGCCTCTGCTCAAACACTTAGAATTTTTTTTTTCTTTTCCCTTCAGCATGCAGGACCTTAGGTCCTCGACTAGGGATTGAACCCATGCTCCCTGCACAGGCAGCGTGGACTGCAAGGAACTCTCTCAAACACTTAGGATTTAACCAGAGATGTTTGACCTGGTTTTCCACGCCTGCCCGAGGCCAGTCTGCCTTTGTGACATCACGCGTGGACCTTCATGCAAGGAAAACAACGGGTAAGTGAAAAAAAAAAGGATTCTTCTGTTTTTGTATTAAAATATTTTATATTAATCATTCAAACTTAATTTTTATACAATGAATGCATACATCACTGGGGTGTCTGTCTGAGAGGGGAGTCAGGGAGGCGTCAGGTGGGTGTGCCCAGGTGTGAGCAGCGGGGGAGGGTAAGGAGACAGGCGCGTCCTCTGCTCGCCCTGTGCTTTGCCTGCCGGTTCCAGGAGGGAGGCGGGCGTGTCACAGCGAACAGGTGGATCCTCGGCCTCTCCTCGGGCCTCGCTCTGCTAGGGTGAACCATGTCTCCCCTTCCCGGCTGAGGCATCCAGCGCCTGGGGCTCTCTGACCAGCAAGTCCTTGACGTAACAGTGGCTGTGACTTGGGGACCGCCAAGAGCGAGTGTGTGTATACGTAGGGATTTCCACGTCCTCTCCTGCCTCATGCCCGACCCGTGGCCGTCCTGCCTCCGGGCACCTGCGTGCGGGGCCACACCTAGGCGGCAGGCATGTCGGCCTTGCTGAGCGCGATGGCCAGCTCCAGGTCTTCCTGCTCCTGCCGCCGCAGCCGCGCCAGCCTCTCCTGCTCCGCCTTCTCACTCTCCCGCTTGGCCCATGCCAGCTGCTGCTCCTCATTGCCAAACTGCAAAGGAAAAACGGAGGGTGGGTTACACGGTCCCCGAAATGGTGCCTGCCTGCCAGCTGGCTGGGGCACAGAGGATGTGGAGGTCTCCCTTGGGGGGATCGGTGGGGTGTGGGGAAACGCCAGGCTGGGATGCATTGAGGGGAGGTACCTGATGTGTGGGGGTGAAAACCAGGAAAAGCCAGAAGCCCCCTCTTGGTTGGGGATGCAGAGGGGACGCGCGTGCCCCAGTCCTGACCCCCAGCCTGGAAGGCGGTCACATGCACTGAGATACGCAGGGCTGAGTCTGACCTTAACCGCCACCTCCACCTCGGAGAGAAACCAGACGCCCCATCCCTGCTGGGAGCTGAAGCAGGTGGAGGCCAGGCATCAGATTAGGGACATTGAGAGACTTCTGGGGACCCTCCCCCGGCCTGGAGGCGGCTTCACGGGGGGTGGGGAGGTGAGACGGAGAAGCTCTACTGGGCCTCCTGTCGGGGGACGGCAGAGGCATCTGGAAGCAGCTGGGAGCAGAGTCAGCTGAATCCCAAGGAGATGGGACGCCGAACCCGCGAGCCTGGGCCTCCATGACAGCCCGTGATGCCTGGGCGAGAGGCGCTGGGGCTGGAGACCTCATGCTCAAATAGATCTCCGAGTCTCCAACGTGTACACGGGCCTTGAGGCCAAACGAGACGACAGGTCCAGAGATGCGGGAGCTCTGCCTCAGCCACGGTCCCAGGGGTTCTGGGAGATGCTAAGAGCCACTTTGTACTTGAACGTTCACAGGAGCCCTTGGCAATCACGCTGTCTTTTGGTCCAGGAGTTTTTCATTCTTGGTGGTGGTGGTGGAGGGGGGCGGGGGTCCTTTTCCAAAAGGTACTTTTTAAAAAAATTTTAAAACAAAGGAAGAAACTGTTTTGATCCCAAGATGGTGGTTTAGTTGCTAAATCATGTCCGACTCTTTTGACCCCATGGACTGTAGCCCGCCAAGGCTCAGAAAGTCCATGGGATTCTCCAGGCAAGAATACTGGAGTAGGCTGCCATTTCCTTCTCCTGAGATAGGTGATTTCAAACCATTCGAGCGATGGACTTCCAGCTCTATGCAAAGGAAAGCAAAGCCGGATGTCACACACTCTTCCCCTGGTGGAGTCCCCGCCCCCGAGGCCCCCAGTCACTGTGCCCTGTCTCCAGGTGAGGTGCCTCCAGCACCGCTGACCCCCAGCGGAGCTGCAGCCTGTTTGGGCCCCTAGCCTGCCTGCGTCGGCATCTCTCCTCTGTGTGGAGAAGTCAGCTGAACCCCAAGGATCTGGGACAGTGAACCCATGTGCACCAGAAAGGAGCTAAGATTTTCCCAAGGACACTCCTGGGACAAGCAAGTGGGGCAATCAGACTGGCGGTTTGTCCATGTTTCATGACCTGACCGCCAGTCTGGGGGTGACGAGGCCAGGCAGTGGGGGCTGGGCAGGGGAGGGCTGGCTTGGGGGAGCCTGGTTTGGAGCCAAAGGAGGGGGAGGAGATGGGACAGCCCAGAAGGCCTCCCTCCACCTGTCTGGGGAGTCAGGCAGGGGCAGGTGAGGGTCAAAAAGAAGAGGAGCCGCCCTCCAGGCACAAAGGTCGAGTCCTAGTTTCTTAAAGAAATGGCCCAGAAAAACACTCAGGGATCAGATGGGTCTCCAGCTTGGACTCCTGAAAGCCAGTCCCCGCCCCTCGTTTTTCCACCACTGGCCACAGATAACTGCCCTCCCCTCCCCCACCTCGTACTCTATGGGGAATTTTCCAACACCTCTTCAGGAGAAAAACAAGGAAAGAACAACAAATGCCGATGGGAATGAGTGGTGGGAGGCGACAGGCAGCTGGGTGGACAGGGGACCTCGCCCTCGCCAGCCCGGAGGAGCAGGCGGGTGGGTGGGGGGGGCCGACGAGAAACAGGCCCGCACCTCAGTGGGGCCTGCTCAGCCCGGGAACCTCCCGCTCCAGGAGTCTGTGAGTTCAAAGCAAACGTGCTGACGGGAATGTTCTAGATGCCTTCGGGGAGGACTCGTCGGAGGCGAGCTTAGGCTCCAGGGCGGAGACTCACAGCGGGCACACGGGCGGAGGCAGGCTGAAGGCAGGGGCTTCTCTGTAGCTCCCTCCGTGTCTTGAATCAGCGGAGCACCCCCTCCCCGGCCCTGGCGGCGGGCCCACGCCCAGGCCACGCTCTGGTCCTCTGACCTGGATACGTCAGGTGCGTCACGCGACGGCCCGGATCTGGAACACCAGCGTGTGCAGGGGCTGCTCGGCGAATGGCCGGCTCCAGGTTCTACTTCTCTCATGACGGCGAGGGACCGAGGCGACCCGGCAGGTCGGGAGCACTCTGCCCCCTTGAGACACCTCACACACTGGGGCCCGACAGGTGGTTTGATTTTGGCGGCCTCTCCGTGGAAATCTGAGGTTCAGAGCCCTCTGCACGTGAAGTAACAGTATCCTTCCTCCACGGGGATGGACGTGTGCGCCCCGTCTGCTGTCACCACGTGTGGGGACACTTCTCGCCGCTTCCCGTTAGCTCGCTTATCCTGCTGTTGAAAACGCATCCAACTCATCTGACGAGGCAAAGCGCAACTTATCCCATCCGATATTTGCTCTTAATGCACACTTCCGAAAGAAAGCGCTGTTTGGCCCACCTAGAAATACGACTTCCTAATAAAACACATTTGCCTGAGACAAAGAAGGCCCGTTTTAAAAGAAACGCCAGAGAGGTTTCCTGTGAGCTGCTACAAGCACAAGAAACCCATTGACGGAAACTCGGGGTCTGTAAATCAGAGGGTTCCAGAGTGGCAGCGCTGGGGCGCCAAGGGGGTGGGGAGCGGACTGGGTACATGCGTGACACTGGCTTCCCTGACGGCCAACGCGGACCAAGCTGCCTCTGCATGGGTTAACAACGTGTCCTGACCACACGCTTAGAACGTCTGATCTGAGAGTCACGCTGCCAGGCTGCTGAGCAGTCAAGAGACCACTCTGCGTCTCCCCCGGGAAGCTGAAACACACACACTCGAGGAACCAACTTTGGCCTTCTTTCAGTTGGCACCTATCTCTCAGGTCCAGTGAACAAAGAAAACATCGGGCAATGGACCAAATCCCTGGACACCACGAACATGAAAGACACTCCGAGCCCCCAGAGGTGGAACAGTTCTGTATGGCTGACGGGACAACACAAATCAGCTAGATGTCCTTTCTTCCCCCACTTCCTGTCCGATCACAAGGGGCTGAACCTCCCAGTCAGCTGATTTTCCCCAGGAAGACTGGGGCGCCCGAAGTGGGAAAGGCGATTTGAAACGTAAGGCAGCAGGGCTGCAGACTGAGTGCAAGTCCATCAGTCGTGTCCAGCTCTTTGCAACCCCATGGACTGTGGCCCACCAGGCTCCTGTGTCCATGGGATTCTCCAGGCAAGAATACTAGAGTGGGTTGCCATGTCCTCCTCCAGGGGATCTTCCCAACCCAGGGATGAAACCCAGGTCTCCTGTATTGCACCTGAGAACTGGCAGAACCCAATTCCTTGCCTGGAACTAAGGGTGACTCAACCCCATGGGTGTTTTAAAATAGGAAGTTAACAACTGTGCTTGAAATGACCAAAAATGATGAACTAAATGATAACTTGAAATCTTGGGGGGTTAAAAAAAAAAAAAAGTGTTCCAAAAACCAGCCATTGGGTGGCAGGAGGGGGACTGTAAGAAATAGAACTGTGCATTTCAGAGAGAGAACAATCATTTCTTCAAACTGCTGTTCAAACCCACTTACCCTTCCCCCCTACCCTAAACACAGTACCCAAGTCACACGTGAATAGCTCAATTTTTTTCCATCAGTGTTTCATTTTTTTTTTTTCTAACCAAAAAATAAAAGCGGTGCTATTCAAGAAACTGTAGATAAAGCGGGTTTTGTTTCTGGCTTTTATTTAACAATGTCACCGTTTGTATATATCCAGCGTGCACTAGCTATCAACAAAACCGGGCCAACTGCAGTTGTAAAATATCTACAGGTTGCCAAGAGCCAGGAACGTGTCAGCATCTTGGGCGATGTCAATAAGCCACAGCCTAGCTGTGCATGAGCTGGATCTGACATGAGTCAGGCATGCCCTGGGCACTGGAACGGCGGTGCTCACTTTAAGATAGACATTCTAGGAGCTGAAGCATCTATAAACAATACATCTCACACCTAACGAGGAAACAAGGTTCTCTGTCAAACCAAGCGAAGAAAGCCTTTTCAAAAAAATATTAGGTGCGCAACGGACAGGGAAACCGTTTCTGGGAAAACAACATCTGAAGCTCTCTGAGAACAAGATCTTTGGGTACTCACGAAGGTGCAGAAAGCACACTAACATGAAAGCCTTTTACAGCCTGGAATCTTTTTTTCAAACTGAGACACGGAGCCAGGCTTTCAAAATCCCCGGGTTAGCTTCTGAAAAGGCATTTCACGCTGCTGAACGGCTTTCTGAGTTTTGGTTTTGTTTTTTTTTTTCTTCTCCCTGCACAAGGAAGGGGCTTCAGAGCAGCTGTTCTCGTTTGCATTTCGGTTTTCTCCAAAGCTGATAAAAAGTGTTTTTAAAACAAATCAAACTGCCTTCCCTTGGTGTGATCTGCCTGAATCCTTGCTGCCCTAAACTGGGACCATGAGAACTCTCGCACAGACACTTTTTTAGGACAGCAGCACCCAGATTAACTTTAGCGATCTTGTTTTCGTACTTCAGAAGTGTTTGACGTGGTGGCTTCCCCCCCACCCCCGAAAAAAAAAACTGAACGAACACAAAAGCCTCTGGGCGACAGAACTACTACAGACAGTCTACCGTGAAACATAAAGAAACGGGCATTCTGGGCCATCCTGCTGGAAGGAAAATGCATCCTCATCACAGAGTATCCAAACCAGTGCTCTTTTTCTTTTATTGAGAAACCGTTTTTTTCTTACAGCAAGAAACAGTACAGAATAAATAACACGGGTGATGGTGTGAGGTTCCGGGAGACTTGGGCCAGGAGGAGCTTTGCCATTTCAAAGAGACAAATAATAATAATAATGATAACCCCAAGGAAGCTGCAAGCGGAGCAGGGGGGAGGAGGGGATGGCACGGAAGGCAGAGAACTCAACTTACAGAGGTGAAGTCTGCAAAGCCCAAAGAGGAGGCTTTAGAAGGTTTAGCTGAAGAGGAGGGAGCAAATGGATCTTTTCCACTAAACGGGTCCCCAAACCCCTTTTTATTTTGGAACGGGTCACTGCTGTCGGCCCCAAGTGGCTGGAATGGATCAGGGGGTTCGGTAAAGTCTGCAGAACCAAGCTGGTTTACGGGTGTACTTTTACCTGGAAAATTTAGGAGAAAAAAAAAAAGAAGAAGAAATACAAGTTACTGACCAGGGACAGAACAAGAGTCCTGACTGAGGAGCCGGGTGCTAGCTCCCTGGGAAACTCTATCCTTCACTTGGAAAGAGCTGGAATGTGGCTCGTGGGACGGACTCCAGGGGGAATTGGCATGGGTCTCCGCTTTCCTCTTCCTTTATCCCGGAGGCTTAATGATTTTGTGGGAGGTCTCAGAAAACCAATTCAGATGACCCTTCTCTCCCCACCCACCACAGCTAAAATTTACATCATCTTTAGAAAGCTCACATGCAGGCGTGTTTCAAAGTGATTCATTTTAGCAGGGCAACACATTCACGATCACACTGAGTTTTTACAAAGTCATGGTCGAGCAGAAAAAGATGACTGTAAGAGCCCAATTAAAAAAAAGGGGGGGGGGTGGAGGATTACTTGCAACTAAACAGGAAAGATGGGGAATTAGTTTCATGACGTGATGTAGAGTTAGCCATGTTAGTGGTGAGGGTCTGTATGCAGCTCACCAGACAAACCCACTCGGCCATCCTGGGTTTAAATTCATCCTGGGTTGAAATTCATTTCCGGCTCCTGCGTCTGTCCCTTTGACTCCAAGGGGGCAGGCTTTGGGCTTTTGTGGGCTCTTGCCAAGAGGGTGGCTCTGGGAGACCCAGGTCCCAGCAAGGTAGATCTCCACGAGGACATGGGAGACAGGTGTTTAGAATTGGTGGGAAATGAGGCTGCGAGGCTACGCTTGGGGGGTGTGGCCCAAGGACAAGGGGCTTCTCCCAGTGAGTCCTGCCAACACGTCAGAACCATCCACGAGCAACCAGACCCCTCTCCAGGCCTGCTTGGCAAGGGGGGCCCATGGGATGAGCCTCCAGGATCTGCTGGGTTTGGAGGCCAGGTTCCTGCCTGACGCCATTCATTTGCCCAACAGCTGCCTGGGGGGTAACTAAGGTACCCTGGGGTGAGACGGTCAATTCGGCAGCTCTGTGTCCAAGCCCAGGCTAGGGCACACTTAACATGATTCTGATCTGTTAACTGAGTTGCCCATGTTCTGCTCTTGCAATTTTAAAACTAATGTGCGAGAAGAAGCCAAAAGCCGAGGGCCACGTTCCATACAGAACCCTGGACATAGGCTGCATGTCCAGAGGCAGGCCCTGACCCTGAGTCACGCCTGACCTGTCTGCAGCGCCTGAGCGCAGGGCACCTGCCTTTCCACCCTGCTGGCCTCTGCCACGCCACCTGCCCACACGTCCACCTCCAGGCCCAGCTCCAAAACCACACTCTCTGACGCTGCTTCCTAAGGTCACATTTCTCAGGGTTCCCAGGGGTCCCTAAGGACTTCTGCCTCTGTCCCCTTGAGTTCTGAGACCCAGACCAGGCCCAGGGCCTCAGGCCCAGCTGGCCTGCTTCTGTCTGGGAAGTGGGCATGAAGGGTCAGGGGTCAGAGTCCATGATTGATGCCCTACTGCGGGCGCAAGCGGGGCTCGGCATATGTGGGGCCTGTGACCACTTGACCTCAGGCCCCTCTGGATACACGAGTCTTTTTACTTGTCACTTGACATAGCAGCTGGGTGGCCCTAAGGTACAAAGGCCACCCCGACTCCATCAGTTTCACTCAGAACCTCGAGTCACCGGAGACGTGGTTCTGCCCCCAGGAGAGCCCACAGAGAAGAGATGGGGGCGGAGCCCACCAGAAGCGGTGGTGAAAATCCCCACGCCCCCTCCCACCTGAGCTGGGACCTCTGGGTGGGCGGGTGATGCCAGCAGTGTGGCAGGGACACAGAGGCCCCGAGCCACCCCCGCCCTCGAGAGCTGCTGTTGGTTTCTGTCTGCGTGTTTAAGGAAACGCTGAGAGTCTTGACTTCCCGAGGCTCGCACAGGGCTCTTGAGACACAGGCCGCTCTGCACCCGGCTCTCCGTCACCTCCCGAGGCTGGATCAAAGGACTATGCCCTTGCCCGTGGCCTCATGGGGCCCCCATGCTGACCTCTGGCCTTCCCAGGTTCTTACTGTCACAAACAGCACAGCCTCACCCACCTGTGTCTATTTATAGAGACGTTCCCTGGTGGCTCAGATGGTAAAGAAACTGCCTACGAGGCAGGGGACCCAGGTTCGATCCCTGGATTGGGAAGATCCCCCGGAGAAGGAAATGGCAACCCACTCCAGTACTCTTGCCTGGAGAATCCCATGGACAGAAGAGCCTGGGGGGCTACAGTCCATGGGGCTGCAAAGAGTTGGACACGACTGAGCGACTCACACTTTCACACACTTTCTGGAGGTGGGGCTATGAGTCAGGAGGCGTGCCCACTGCAGCCTGACCTTCCGAGTACCTGCCCCAGGCTCTGACAGGAGACACCCTGACCTAGAAGGGCGGGGAGGGGGAAGGCTGCAGACTTGGGGAGGCTCTCTGAGGTTCCCGGTGGCCACAAGTCAGGTCACAATCAACCATGAGGTTCAGTGGGCCAGGCGAACATCTCTCTGCCAAAACCCCTGGGTGGGCCCCACCTGCTGGGGCGGGGACACTTCCCCGGAAGGACGGGCCAAGTCCACTGCGCAAGACAGTAGGAATTAGGGCCCCTCTTCCCCAGGGCAACTGGCTTCTTCAAGTGAAGTCCTGGGGGCTGTGCCCACACCCCACCTTCCATACAGGTCGAGACTTCTGGTCCCTCCTCTTCTATCTGTGACAGAGCCACAGACTTCGGGCTGCTCCCCCTCCAGCACCAAATGCTCCTCCCTGACCTGTCCTCCTAGCTGCTGGCTTTGCTCTCCCTCCCAGACCTCAGCCCTGTGGGCTTCAGACAACAGGGAGACCCGATCTGGGTGCCGGGCTGAAGAGCCACCTCCCCCAAGCCCATCTTCCACAGCAGCCTACTCCCTGGTCCGAGGGATGAGCTGACGGGTGAGCGCGGGCCCCCTGGGCTGGCACCACAGGCAGAGGAGAGCCCCTCTTTGGAGGTGAGCAGGCAGCACAGGTGGGAGGGATCAGGCAAGCCCTGCCCCGCAGCTCACCAACTCCAGGCTGTACAGCCGGGAGCCGTGAATGAACGGGAAGCCGGGCAGATCACAGGGGCACCCTGGGCAAGGAGGATGGGCATGAGCCCCGGGAGCCTGGGTCCCCACAGTGGCACCACCACCCGAGGCAAGTGGTCCTCGCCTCTCCTGGGTCCCTGGGAACCAGCCCTGCAACAGCCACTGGGCAGCTCACTCTCTCAGCTTTCAGCCCCGTGGGCCCCTGCACTCAGCGAGGTGGCCTTTTAACTCAGAGTTGCGCCGAACCTGCTGAGCTCTCTCCAGCTCTCTGGGAGCACCCACCCCAGCCTCGGCCATCCTTCCCCAGCTCAGTGCAGTGCCCTGCGCTCACTGCTGCAGGCCAGAGCGCCCCTCCCCGCAGGGGTGCCGCACATTCAGAGGCCGCCCTCCCCACTTCTGGCGCAGACACCGCTGCAGCCCGTCCTGCTCTGTCATTAGGTCACTCGTTGTGTATTTTCTCTCTTGCCCAAGAGATCATGAGCTCCAGAAGGCAGAGCGCTTGGCTGCCCACAGCTGTGTCCCCGCTCCCCAGACGGCTCTACTGAACACAGCTTTCTAACGTGCAAGCTCCACCGTGACGAACTAAGAAAGCCCGCACAAAACCCTTCCCCACCTTGTCCCCTGACACCCCTCCAGGGGCCCGAGCCATACCTCGCTCCCCAGGACCCCAGCCCAGGGCTTCTCTCCAGACAGTCCCTCTGCCTTAAGTGCCTGGGCCCACCATCTCCCCAGGCCTGTGTTCAGCCCTCCTGGCCCAGCCCTTGGAGACAGTGGGCCGTGGACCCCTGGAAGATGGGGAGGAACACGGCAACCGCCCCCCTCAGCCTCAGCTTCCTTATCCATGAAATGGGGTTGTGATGGGATGAACTGGTCCCCCACCCCCAATTCATTATGCTCAGGTCTTCTCCCCCGGTACCTCAGGATGTGGCTGTCTTGGGACAAGGGATCTTTGCAGAGCTAATTAAGTTAGAATGAGGTCCTCTGAATGGGCCCTAATCCAGGAGGACTGGTGACCTCAGGAGAAAAGAGGAGAGCAGGACACGCACATGCACAGAGGGGAGGCCGTGGGAAGGCACAGGGGTGGACGCCGTCTACAAGCCAACCAGAGCAGCCTCAGGAGAAGCCAACCCGGACTCCACCTCAATCTCAGACTTCCGGCCTCCACAGCTCTGAGACGCTCTGTCTCGGCTGTCTCTGCTGCCCGGTCTGCAGTATGTGGTACGGCGGCCCTAGGATACTCGGGCGGCGTAAAGGAGTGTCCGCTCTCCACGGCCACCAGAGCTGAGGTCAGCCTGTGAGGGGGCTGTCTGCTTTTGTAAATCACGTTTTATCAGTCTGCCAACGCCAGGCTGGCATGGCTCCAATACCCAGAGGGCAGGACAGTTCGGCAGTCCCCCATGAGCTCCACAAGGAGACTGAGAACCCCGCGTGCAGAGCTGCTCAGATGCCCCCCGAGCAGGGTGGTGGGTGGGCATATGTAGCCCCTGGGCAGGGTGGCCTCCCCTGAACTTCCGGGTTCCCTGCACTGGCCCCCACCTGTTGGGCTTCCTCAAACCCTCCATGCGGCCTCCCCCTGCCGCAGTGCAGCAGCACCACAGCCCAGGCGTGCCCCCCGAGAGAAGAGCCCCCCGCAGCGTACACCCAGATGCAGACCCTGCCTCGCTTTCCAAACCCCAAGGGGTGGCGTCACCAAAGGCTGATTGTGAATAGACAGGATCCTGAGCGAACCCTGTGCCGGGGTCCCCTGGGACACCGGCAGCCTTCCCTAGGCCCCAAGGGACGAGGCCTCACCTGCCAACCAACCCGATGCATGCACCTCTGCTGGGGCGCCCAGGGGTATGGCATCCTGAGGCATGGGCACACTGACCTCAGCTGGCATGGTCCCTGCAGCCTGGCTACCGTGGTTTCCCTCCCACAGGTACCTCCATCAGGCAGACCTCCCCATGCCGTCCAGCACGGCAAACATCTGAGCACGCATAACAGGGTTGGCTGACCCTAGCCAGGCCCTGAGAGTGACCCCAACAGTGCAGATATTCAAATACACCATCACCCACTTCTGTGCCTTGTTTTTTTTTTTTTCATTTAAGAAGAGCTTCCTCTCTTGGTCTGGGGGATTTTTTTTTTTCAGTCACTTTGGGGGCAGAGGTTGGAGGGTGGGAGGCAGTTAAGAATCCAGCCGGCAAGAATGTCAAGCTGAGGTTTCTAATAGGCATGGAGATGATCAATCGGGGAGATCTTGAAAGGAGGCACTCACACCCAAGAACGAAAGGCCCGGGGCCTGGTTTTTGCTTGGTTGCCGAAACCGTTGTTATTTAGAAATCATGACTGTGTTAATATGAAACCAGGGCACATCAACTGCTCCTGTTTTGGAGTGGTGGTGGTGGGGGGAAACGGTTTTTTCTCGGTTATCTGTTTTTGTGCTCGGGCATAGAGGCTGAGTTATCGGACCTCACACGTGCAAAACTGGTGGCCTCCCGGCTTTGGCCTGACACGACGCTCACGAGCAGAGACGCCTTTTACAAAAGACGCCCTTGCCCTGACTGCCCTTGGTCCACAACACTTCCCACTCTGCGCCCCCGTTTATTTTTAGCAGCTGCACTTTTCATACATTCTGGGGCTGGTTCCTGCTTTTATGTAACCACTTCTGCTAGGTCCTTAATTGTTTTTTTCTGAAGTGGTGCTCATATTAAACGTGACAGGGTAACCCAATCTGCCTCCGTGCCCCTGGGCAGACCTGCCGCCCGTTTTACGCCTTTCTGCGGCTCCAGGCACTGAGAGTAAAGGAAAGAGGCTTGTCTGGGGCGTGTTTCAGAGAAGAGAGCACAAATCTTTTTTTTTTTTTGCCTTAAATTTTGGTATACAACTAATAACCAGGATGACACCTGGCCTGTCATTCCTAGACATCTGCCCAGGGCAGGGAGGCCTGAGTGGACGGGAGGATGTAACTGTAGACAATCAGATAAAGACCCTCCCCCAGCCCGGGGCTGGAAGCTGCCGAGCCCCCTGGTGACTCCCTGGCACTTAGAGGAGGCTTCATTACCAGGGTGGGGAACCAAGGTTGAAGACAGGACAGAACACGGCTGATTTGAAACCGCAGCAGTTTCAGCAGCTACCCTAGCGGTGCACCGAAACCGCACTCAGGACGGCCTTGAGCAAAAACAATATGAACCTGATGGTTTACCACGGTGTGTGCTGTTAAAAAAACCCTGCTGGCCGGCCCCACCCTGGGAGCAGTATTTTTAATTCTCCTGCTCCTGAACTTTCCGAGACCAAGAGGGCCCCCAGCACCCAGGATCGGGGACTGGCAGGCCGGGGGCGCTGGAGGGCGTGAAGCCCTGAGCCTACCTCCCCCTCCTGGCTTCTCCGGGAAGGTCTCAGCCCGGAGAGTCGGCAGGGAGGGGAGAAAACAGTGGAATACAATCCCCCCCACGACTCACAAACGTGAACACTGAAGGAAGGCAGGCTCTTCTGCTTGCAAATTTTTACCTCGAAGGAGAGTTTAACACGTTTGGGTGACTTGCGGGAGGGTCTCAATAAATCAGATGAACAGAACATAATCAAAAGCAGACGTGAGCCAGAGTGTGTGTTTCATCCCGACCAGATAGTGGCTGGGCTCTGTTTATAAGGTTCAGGGCTGCAGTTGGAAAGTGCAGCTCTGTAGATGAGAGATAAATACAAAAACAACCAAACACAAAAATAAAAAACAAAGGTCTGTGGTCAAGACAGCTGCCCCACCTGAGCTATTACTCTCCACAACACAGGACGTTCCCAAGCTGCCATTTGTGGCAACACGGGACCCACACAACAGCCTCTAGTCCCACACAACACGGGACCCACACAACTGTCACTCGTCCCACACAACACGGGACCCACAACTGTCACTCGTCCCACACAACACGGGACACACACCACAGTCACTCGTCCCACACAACACAGGACACCCACACAACTGCCTCTCGTCCTACACAACATGGTGCACCCACAACTGTCACTCGTCCCACACAACACGGGACCCACACAACTGCCTCTCGTCCCACACAACACGGGACCCACACAACTGTCACTCGTCCCACACAACACGGGACCCACAACTGTCACTCGTCCCACACAACACGGGACCCACAACTGTCACTCGTCCCACACAACACAGGACACCCAACAACTGCCTCTCGTCCTACACAACACGGCGCACCCACACAATCGCCAGACTTCTGAAAGTCGTACTACGGGAGAGCTATGGCTGTGGAGGTGCCTTCCTTGTCACCTTGGCTGCTCCCTTCCTGCCCCCTGAACCCAGCAAAGAAGCTGAACTGGGGGAAGAGAAAAAGCAGGCTGTCCAGAGCTTCACCTTTCACACCCATCATCACTCAGAAACTTTTTATTTGCTGAAAAAGATCGCTTTTCAGCAACGCACAAGAGAAACACCCAGCCCCCTCTGGTGGGACGAGGTGACCTAACTTCTTGGGCCACGACCCACAGGGCCACGCAAGCGGTGTGCCAGCCAGGAGCCCTGCAGACTCCAGCCCACTCACTCTGGCTCAAGCACACGCAAGGAGAAGGCAAACCCCACAGATCAAAGCCGTGCCAAGCAGCAGAGCCCCAGCAAGATAAAATCTGAGGTCCCCACCATCACAACGTTGAGATTTTCCACTAAAAATATTTACTGAATTTTAAGACAAATTTGCTGAATGCATTGAAGGGAGCAGGATGAGGTTTGGTTCTGAACTGTTGAGAAAAGCTGAACAAATATTTACTATCATCCACCAGGCACCCCCACACCTGATGAGCTTGTCTCACCCTCTGCAAGGTGCCAGGGGTGGTCAGAGGTAGCGAGCCCAAGGGGAGTGGGGTCACTGCCCGGTCAGAGGGAGAAGGCGAGAAGGGGAAAGTGTCGCCACACTTCTGGGGTCCTCAAAGGACAGATTCCCTTAGGACTGAAAAACACTTTTTAAGAGGTTTCCACAGAGGACTCCAAAGACATTCGTAAGACACCTGGCGGGGGCTGTTTTGGTTCTGTGGCAAACACGGGGAGGGGGTACGTGACTTATCAATGAGTTTACAAACCATAAATCAGCCTTCACAACAAAAATAATACAACCTGGCAGGTCTCACAATTTGTTTTTTTTTTTAATTATATTTGTTTTTTGATTTGCGCCTGCAACACTCTGCTGAGTCAGCCGTGTGCTGGCCTTACACGTCCCCTTGAGGGGTCTTTTGGGGTGCCTTGGGGGGATAGGGAGATGCTAGCTACAGCCAGGTGGGGGGAGCCCTGGGGCCGCAGTGGCCCAGCCTTGGTTCCTCCCTACAGAGCAGCGCCCGTGCAGCCAGGACGCCACCTCGGCATGGGCAGGGAGGCGCCGTGCCCACATTTAACAAAGTCCCCAGGGTGCCGTGCGGCGGGTCTGGAGAGGTGAGAAAGCACTCATGTGCGCTGGAGTCAGGGGCGGGGGGCAGAGCCCACCGGGAGCCCTCCCAGCGTGGGGGCAGCGAGAAAGGAGAGCGAGCCTGGAGTGGGGGGCCCGCCCGCCCCCGCGCTCCTGAGGGCTGGTCCCCAGCACCCACTCACACACACACGTGCTGCTTCTCAGCTGACAGTGGCGGCAGGAGCGGGGTTGACTCAGTGCTTTGAATGCGAGGAGTGAAGAGCTGGGGGTTAACATTCACCCCATCAGAAAAGCCAGCACCTCGTGGGGAACGTCTCCCTGGGTCCCCCCCACCTTGCTGTAGGTAGAACCAAGGGGCTGGGGGAGGTACACAGGGCCTCTGCCGTGGGCGAGGGGGGTGCCAGGGCCAGGGTGGTAGCCGCTGTCTGTTCACACCTATACACAGACGCCAGACTGGGGAGTCCAGGCTCTTGCACCCCACCTCAAGGCCTTGCTATAAAGCCCCCCAGACCCCAGCAGGCTGAGCCCCGACTCCTCTGCTCCAGGCCCCCCAGGTCTGGGCACTTTCACCCCGCTATACAACAGGTGACAAGCGTGTCACTGAACTCCCACTCAATCCACCACGCGACTCTGGGTGCAGGAGGGCGGGCGTGGGCTAAGGCAGGCAAACGCTTCTATTTTCAAACTCGGCCGACTTTGCAAAACAGAAATTCACCCCAGAGAACAATTCGTCTCCAGGCGTTTCACACCTTAAGAAGCTGAGAGGAAAGTGACTTTCTTTCCTTGGCCAGGAGCCGGCTCATGAGCACTGTGGTCAGGGGTCCTGCCCAGTCCCAGCGCGGACGCTCCTGATAGGCGGCGGGGGCGGGGGGCAGCCCACGGGAAAAGGAGGGCT
Source organism: Bos indicus x Bos taurus (assembly GCF_003369695.1). Classification (NCBI taxonomy): domain Eukaryota; kingdom Metazoa; phylum Chordata; class Mammalia; order Artiodactyla; family Bovidae; genus Bos; species Bos indicus x Bos taurus. The sequence continues at coordinate 103,822,339 of NC_040082.1, forward strand.
CCACCAGGCTGGGTGCCTGAGGTTCCCTGGAGCTCCCCGACCCTGGAGCACCCCAACCCTGGCTGGCCGGCAACTGTCGCATTTTTCCACATTCGAGCTGGCAATGAACTGCATTTGTCCTGTTCTAGAACTATCACATGTACCCACTGAATTATCTCTCTGAAATCATCGTGGGAACGGAATTCAAGTAGTTAAGTTCAAGGCCGAGGTGCTAACCGCTACGGCTCAACTGGAGAAGCCATTTTCAGAGTGGATCCTGCGCGATAAACAAGGGGTTGGGATCCACAGGGGCACTGCTTAACCGCCCTGGTTTCACGCCACGCTGCCTGGCCTCTCAGAGCCGGGCACACACCCCGGCTGGCGCCACGGAGGGGCCCGAGGCTTCCTCTGCAGCTGGCTCCCGGGTGGCAGCTCCCGGGACGGCCAAGCTGACCACCGGGCGGATGGGCCGGCCCCGGGGGCGGGAAGACACCAGAAAGGCGCCAGAAGAAAGATGCCACCTTCTGTGACCCTGTTCTGTTACCACGTGGGGTCAGTCACAGATGTGGGAGGGGACTCGGGTTCCAGGGGAGAAATGATGATTTATTTATTTTTTCAGAATCACTTGAATCAAACAGGACCCTAGTTATTAAATAGTATCCCGTTGTCTGGTATGGGTTGGAAGGATACTGAGAAGGGGGAGGGGGCAGAAAGACACCACCAGAGTGTGCGTGGCTTTATTCTGCAGGTGAAAAGGTCATTAGCTGTAATAATAATTAAACTGGGGAGAGGTTAAAGGTGACTGGCTGGTTAGCGGTGAAGGCACGCTAGCTGGTGTCACCCAGGCGCTGCAGGAACCGCAATGTGGGGCTGCGCTTACAGGAAGTGGCAAGGGTGGGGCCCAGGGCACAGGATCCCGCTATCTGTCGCCGCAGGCGCGAGGGCCCAATCACTGACACCCACACAGCCATTTCCTGCACTTGAAAAAAAAATCTGTTTCTCCCTTTGCAAATCAACAACTTTTACCTAGAAACTCTTCGGCGGTGAGTTCTGACTGATCTCGATCTCCGGTCCGTTGCAGAGAGCACACCGCTGTTTACCTGGGGGAGGTGTACCAGCGCTAATTCTAACTGACAGGTTTCGGCGGCTGCCAGAGTGGTCTGTTTTGCATCTGCCTAGAAGAAACCAAGTCTCTACCCAAACAGACACCTGCTTGTTACTGCATACCTTGATAGACCTTTCTAGAAAACACCTCTGGGCTCAGAGAACTCAGTGCCAACTCCAGAGCGCCATGCACTGCCCCAGAGGGTGATTCTCAAAGGTTCTCGAGCAAAGCTTTCTGGCCTGGGTCAGAGCAGATGGCCGGCCTGAGGGCTGCTCCAGTCATGCGCCTCGGATGCCAGAACTCTTTCCCAGAGAACCCTGGTGAGGCTCCCGGCTGGTGGGATCCCCATCGTGACTCCACAGGCTGACGCTGTGTGTTGATCTCATGTCAGCTAATCTTTCATCAAACTTAAAGATGCAACCAAAACTCAGCTCCCACAGGCTGTGAACACTGCAGCCTCTGGGGCATAAGGCTGGCATCCCCAAAGCCAGGAGTTAACTCAGACCCAAACATCCACCTGGTCCCACACGAGTGACGACAGCTGAGCTTTGCCAGAGAGGACCCTGGAGCCCTCTTTGAAGTTCAACTACCCACGCTATTTTTTTTCGGCTGCAAAGATTTCTGCTAAACTGCCAACTCATGGGGGAAAAGGATCCCTTGAGAACTCCCTGTACGCATATGACAGCCTCAGGCCCAGCCTCTGTCTTTCCCCGGGGAAGGAGGGCCCTGAGTCCTGGTCCCTGTATCCCAGGGCCGGGTTGGTGGGTACACACCACACTCGTCATGACGCTCATCAGCTGTGCAAGGCACTTACCAGAGAGGCCACACGCTAGGCCACAGGTGCGCCCGAGTTCAGGTGGGGAAACAGGCTCGGCAAGGTTAAGACACTTGCCCAGAGCCCCTCCGGGAAACGGAAGCAGCCAGAACGTGCAACCAGTCTGATCAAGCATCCTCCTGGGATGCTAGCAGGACAGGGGACCCAGATGCCCGAGGGAGGCAGCATCAGACTCGCCTCTCCTGGCCTCACACGTCGGAGCTGACTCCAGACACAAAGACCTGGTGGGGTTCCAGAAGCTCTGGGTCCCCTCCAGGTGAGCCTCGAGTGGGCGTGTGCTCAATCAGACCCATTTCCCATACAGAGTGGTGAAGGTGAGCCTGCTCCTTCCTCATGGTTTCTGGAGTGTGGGTATGAAGCTGTGTATGTAAGAAAAGCCACAGTCACCCGGCTGGCTGGACTGTCTGCTCACCTACCTCCATGAAGGAAGGGGTCATGGCTCCGCCGCCAAGGCCACCCGGCCTCGGGAGCAGGGGACCCGCCTCAGCCCCTCCCTGCTCGCCCTCCCCGGACCAACACCCCCACACGTCCGGTGGCCCTTGACCGTGACAACACGGCACGTTCACGCGCTGGCCACGTGGCCCCTCCAAGCACGAAAGGGCTGGATCAGCAAGAAGCCCTCACTCGCCAACTGCTGGACTCTGATTCCTCACAAAGACAACCACCACCAGCCGTGGACATCCCCTTGGCTGCTTCCCATCGCAGGAGCCGAGAGAGCGAGAGCTGAGCCCGAAGCTTCCGTAACAAACATTCCAAGCGGGATTTTCTGACTCTCATCTGCTGACCTGTCTTGCTAATAAGCAGACACGGCCAGGTGGCTCCAATTGAAGAGGCCTTGCTCCCTGTGACGTAGACAGGGGAGAAGAGGGCCGTGCACACGGCTGGGCTCCAATCCCCCAATCGGGGAAGTAGCCTGGAGAGGACAAGTGCATGCCCGCCACCAACATCCACCCTGCTCAACGACGCCTGCTGGGTCGGGCGGCCCTCGCGGGGCATCGACGCAGCCGGCAGTCTCCGGTTGTTACAGGTTAGTGTGGAATCACAGCAGAAGCACCGCTGGAAGTGCTCTCACAGCACCCGCCACACAGCGTGTACCTACCACCCAGCAACGTGTACAGCGCGGGGGTTTCCTGTTCAGCCACTGCTTCTAGGTAAGAGAATCAGACGAAAGATGTTTAGGCCTCATGCGGGCACAGAGTGGCCGCTCACAGGTGCAGCACTGCACACAGGCTGGCTGCTGTCCAGAGCACCCAAAGCTCGTGGCGTGGTTCTCAATACAGCTTGGGGGCGTGGGGGAGCGGGAGGCCTGGGAGGGGGTGGGGGTCACCAGGTGTAGGGCTGGCCCTGCTGCCCACCCTTGCTGCGTGACCTCGGGCGCCCACGTGAACCTCTCCCTTCCCTCTCCAGTTCTGATAAGACAGCATCATGGTGCCTGTCCAGTCTTGCGGGTCTTGCCAGAATCTGGTGGGCTTATAGTCGTGACCTTGCACCCTGAGGGTCATGATGTGAAGAGGATACTTGGGGCACCTGGCCAGCTGTGGCTCAGCAAGGGTGCAGCAGGCCAAAGCCACGACGAGCAGAGGCGGCCTGAGACCCCCGGGTTACACGCCCAGACTTCCCCCGACACGGATAGGGCTCTGAAAAGCCTGAGCCCTGGAGCCAGCCCCCAGGAGCTGAGCTGCGGCTCCAGCGGGCTCTGCTTTCCAAGTCCACGGCACACTGAGAGCAGAAGCCGTGGTGGGTGGGGAGACTCACTGAGGGAGACACAAGGGGAGGTGCCAGCCGAGGGCGACTTCAAAGGCACCCCCACGCTGGTTCAGGGAAGGGGAGGAGGCTGAGATGAATGTTTCCAAGAAACCCTGAGAACGAAGCTCGGCGCCTGCCGCAGCCAGCGAGGGGAGCAGCTCCTCCACGAGGCCCAACAGATGCTGAGCTGCCGGGTGTGTGTGTGCGTGTGTGCACAGGCGTGTGCAGGCACTGTGTGAGAGCGTGTGCGTGCACACGTGCAGCGTGTCACTGCGTGCACAGGTTTGCTATGGCTCCCGTCTTTCTGATAGAGAAGGCCCAACGCCACTGCGTCAGGAGACCAGCCAGCATCCCTCGAGGGTCACAGCCTCTAAGGCGTAAGCGGCTTCTCGCAGACGCAGGGAATTCCTTCACAGTTCTTGCTTCCCCCTCAACTCCCCACCCCGTTTCAGGGTGAATGCCTTTGAAGCATGGTTTACAGAAAATCTGTCATAAATTCACCCCACCCACTGGGCGTGCTTTCTCTCGTGTCCCATCCACAAGGAGGCCAAACTGGGCACTGTGGGCGGAGGGCCTGTCCTCCTGAGACAAGGCCCTGCCAGCAGGCGACAGGAGTGGGGAGGGTGCGTTTTTAAACGGCTTCCCCTCTGTGAGGTTCTAGTGACGGGTGTAGGAAGGCTGGCCATCCTTGAACTCATGACCCCCTGTACCTAGTGACCTCAGGGTGCGGGCGGAGGCCCTGGGGGCTGACTGCAGGGGCAGGGTGCACTCAGGTGGGAAGGAGAGAGTCACCTTCCAACAGAAAGGACCAGGAGAGGAGGCCGTGAGAAGAAGGCACGACCGCAGGAAGGCGCGGTTCTTCTATGAGCTACAGTCTAGGGACAGCACAGGGGATTCTGCTGGGGAACCAGAGCAGACCACAAAGGGGGAACAGACTAACGATTGGGGAACTGCAGTGAATCCTTCTGCCACTGGGAGCAACAGCTTCCTGCTTTTAAGTCTGATAACCTGGCCTGTTGAACCATCGCCATCACCCAAGACAGGTACCCTGCATGAGCTAACCATCCTTGGCACCCTCAGAGGGCTCAATGCTGCGAGAAGCCAGCAACATCCCATAACCAGGAGAAGGAAGGGCTGCAGGAAGCCCCCTGTTCAGAGCTATCTGCCTAGATGCTGGGGCAGGAGCAGAGGGCAAGGGAGCCCCAAGCCATGTGGCTCCTCTCACGTTAAACATGACCAAGGAAGAGCCCCACCCCTCCCCAAGTCCTGAACCAATGTGGAGGCACAGGATGGATGAAGTGGCTTCAGCCACTGCTTCCGCCGCCCCCAGCCCTGGGCCCCCCCTGAGCCAACCTGGGAAAGAGCTCGGTAGGGGTGGGGAGGTCGGAGGAGCCACAACTGCATGCTGAGCCAGGGGCCACGCAGCAGCTCTGCCAACCGCCAGGAGGGTTCTTAGCCCCCGGCCTCTGAAGACCACTCTGTAGCCCCACACAGAGCCCAGAGCCCAGGGGCCCACAGGACGAGGCGAGGATAGAAGGGACCGGAGGCGCTTCCAGGCACATGGGGTGCGCAGAGCCATGTGACGGGCAGAGGGGAGCCCCTCTGGCTCCGAACACGGACCCTCTGGGCTGGTGAGCGGAGGGGCCCGCCATCCCCCGCCGCCCAGCGATGGTGGGCAGGAAGCTTCAAGAGAAGGAAGCGTACTGACCGCTCGGCGGTTTAGGCCGCGGAGGAGCAGGTTTCTTCGGAGGCACAGCGGGAGTGTCCTGTTTACTTTTAAAGGGGTCATCTGAGAATCCTGCCCCTCCAAAGGAGGAGGTGAAAGGCCCAGAAGTTGGGGGCTGCAAGAGAGGACACGAAAAGAGAGGCAGAAACAATCATTAACATGGAGGCAGGGACGCCCACTGAGCCCTCCGCGCTGTGCGGCACGGCCCCCGCTCGGCCCGAGGGCTGCTCGCCAGCCCCCTGCTTTCCTCCACCCTCGACAGACGGCGTCCTCTGGCCCACAAGGGGGCAGCTGGCAGACACAAGGAGCAAGCAGGAACACCCACCGCCTTGATGGGCTAATGTCATGCGGTGGGGCGTGGGGGTGGGGAGCTGTTCCCTGCCACCCGCCTGGGGGTATCGGGGCTTCCTGCTCACACTTCAGAGACGTGTCCCACCCCTCTCCCTTCGGTCAGCGTCAGGCACTCAGTCAGAGTGGCACCAGACCCTCTCTGTGCCACTGAGCTGCCCCCCCAGGGACTCAAGCTGGAGCCCACCCCACCCACACTGGCACAGCCACTGCCACCTCTGATGGGCTCTTGTCGCCTCTGGCCTGGACCCTCCACGGGCTTCCTCCAGCCCTAGTCTCACCCACGCCCCGCTCCCCCCAGATATCTACCATCTCACACCCAAATCGGACCACATCACACCAGCCACAGAGAGATGCCTGGAGGGATGGGTGGGCAGGAAGGCAGGAGGGAAGGTAAACACAGCAGGTGGGCAGGGAGGCAGGAAGATGGGCAGGCAGGAGCGTGGCCAGGCCCTGAAGCTTAAAGGCAACTCCCAGTACTCCTCAAGGCACACTGGGCCTTCCTCATAGCCCCCCAACCCCTCACTGCGCAATGCTTTGGCCTCACCCCAGCAGTGGGCCCTCTCTTGGCAATTCTCTGATGCCTGGAGCCCCGAGTGCCCCATCCCTAGGCCTCCATACATACAGGGTCCCTGATTCGGGGCGCTCAGCCCTTCCCATCCACCGAGCCCGTGCTCCTTCTCAGAGACGGGCTGGAGCTCACTGCCACCCCCAGACCCCTCCCTGCCACACCTTCCTGGACCGGCTCAGATGTCCTAGGGGGAGCTGACAGGACACAGCTTATCACGCCAGGGTCAGGCAGCCAGGACCCTCCTGTCTTAATTGAGTGGCCTGAAAGGCAAGAGGCACCGATAGGGCGCACACCTGCCCGCAGCGGGCAAGGACTCGTCTATATGGGCTCCCTCTCCTGAAGCCCCAGCACGGCGCTGGGCACGACAAACCTCCACTGACGGACAGATGAGCGCAGAGGACCAGTGGCGCCCCGAAGGGAGACCGCTCTCTCTATGGGTGGGGGATCGTGTTCACTCACACAGAAAAGAACTAGGGAACAGTAGAGAGGAGACTCAGAGCTGTTGGACACAAAGGGAAGCAGTGGACACTGGAGTGAAAGCGCTGATATGATCCTCAAGAGAGCAAAGGAAAGGAGACGCACGGTGGGCACGCAGCGGCGCGAGGAGGGGCGCTTGCAATGCTCTCCCCAGTGCGGGGGGAGGGGCTGGCCGAGGGACAGGAGAGCCCACTTTGGGGACTTCCCTAGGCACCTGGTTCCCACACGTGGATGGAGCAGTGGGGAGAAGGGCGGGCATCAGTCACAGGGTCGTGGTCACGGGGACACAGATGCGGCCACCCCTGTCCCTCGTACCTAGTCCCAGATACTCGTTTCAGGTGGGAGAGAGGCGGCTGGTCCACAGAGATAAGGAGGGGGCCTGGAGAGGGCGGCGGCACCCTTAGCCAGGACCGCTGGGAACCCCAGTTCCTCCCCCAGAACCTCAGAAGGCCCCAGGGTAGGAGACGTCCACTCTGTGCTGGTCTCACCACATCGTCCCACCGGCCTGGGGACAGAGTCCTCTGGCCACCCCTTCCATCTCACAGGCAGGGAAGCTAAGGAACTGGGAGGAGACATGGCCTGCTGACAGCACAGCACCTCAGGGTGGGACCTGGAGGCCCCGGTCCCGGCTCCGTGCCTCTGTTTCCTCTTCTGTGAAATGACCATCATGACTGGCCCGCGCTCGCAGGGCTGGGCGAGAAGTCGAAAGGGAGTGCATAAGCGGCTCCACCCGGCACCTGAACCACATCAGCAGAGACAGCGCAAGCAGAATCATGCCGAGGATGTGGATGTGACTAGGATTCCCCTGGATGCCCGCAAGAATCTGCAAATGCCCGCTGGCCACCGACACTGTGTTTCTGCTGTTTCCTGTCATCCACAGAGCCCTTCCCAGACTGAGCAAGCCGGAGAGCCAAGGTGCAGCGTGGACCTGCAGCTCAGCTCTGAAGTGAATGGGTTAGGGTCTGCTGTTTGGGAAAGAAGATGGAGCAGCCGCTGAGGAGATGAGAGCGCGCGCTGCTTCTGCTTTTGCTGTTCCCAGGACACGCCCTGGGTTGACAGCTCTCTCCACGCTTGCCACAACCTGAGACGAGCAGGCAAGAACCAAAATCAATTTCTTGGCAAACAGGGGGCGTGACCAGCTCCCAAGGCCCCTGCGTGGACCCGTTCTTGTCCTGGGAGCTGGGTGTGCGCCAGCTCTGGGGAAGGGGTGCAGAGGGACACCTGGGAGCCTCTGGGTGCAGAGCCCCCGCCCCCAGAGCTGCATGGCGCATGGTGAGGCCCTCGTCCACCTGGCCTGTGCACCGCACCCGAGCGCGAGCTGCACTGAGCCTCCCGGCTGGCTGGGCACACCGTGGGCCAAGCTGACCCTCCGCACACCCCCCCGCCCCGATCTGTCTAAACCCACCGCGTGGCTGGTGGACCCGCTCCAAGGAGAAAGAGTTCGCCCACAGCAGGGAGTTTTATCACTTCTGACACCAAAAAGCCTGCGTCATTTCCGAATCCTGACTTTCATGACTTGAAGTTTCCCAAGAAGCCTCCTCTGGGACCTGACTGGTTCCTACTCAGGCTGCAGCTTCAGGGAAAGTTGCTATTTTTAGAAGGGTTTCAGTAAAGCCGGTAGGGGCTCTCTGGCTAGGCTATAGTGAAGTGTGCTCCAAAAACAGAAAAAAAAAAAAGGAAAACACACAGACAAAAAGCTACTATACAAGACGCAGCTCTAAAAGGTTTACAGTTTAAAAAACTGACTTAAAACAAATGACTCTCAACTTAAAAAAAAAAGCCCTAAATAGAAATGCATGCTTGAAAAACAACTGAAAATGGGCTGACAAAGGGCAGTCAAGTATTTCATAGCTGGCTTTTTTAAAAAAAATCCTAGGGTGGGAGGGGTGAAATAATTAAGTTGGAGTCTTGTTTTTATTCTCAGATGCTTTCTGAGATCTATTTTGGGGAAAGTGTTCTTAACGCAAGGTAATACTGCCTAGAAAAACCGCCTCAGGTACGAGGGGACCTCAACTAAGGGTACAGGCCCAGAGCAACTCCCAGAGGAGGCCAGGGGATCGGACTGTTGGCTGGCACTCTCTCCTCCAGCACTGCCGGGCAGCGGGGGCACACTCCAGCTTTGGGTGAAGTTAAGGAAGGGCGCCAGCCCGCACGGCCTCCCCACCCCACTCAGGTGGAGAAGAGACAGCGATGTTCAAAACACACACACACACACACACACACACACACACCCCAAGCACTTAAAAAAAACACCTTCTTGCCACTTTACTTTCATTTCCTTCGGCATTTTATTTATACACACAATGTTGTTCTTGAAAAACAGAAAGGGAACCAAAAGGGAAAAACAGAGACCTATGAGGTTAGGGCGCTGAACTGAGCTGGGCAAGCGGCATGAGATCAGGAGCTGATGGGATCGTGGAAACAAAACAACGGAGAACTGGACAAACTTTCCACGGCCCCAGCCAGCCCTGTCCCGCCCAATGCCACCAACAGGAAGGGGCGCTGGCTCTGAAGTCACAAGTGCACGTGTGTGTGGCCTGATCCGGGACACGAGATCAAGGAGAGGGAAAGTGGAATAAAAGAGGGAAAACGCAACTGTAGGTTAGAACGCGCGCCAAGAGGGAAGGGCCAGGCTCTGAAGTGCCTGGCTCGGGGTCGCCTCTGCAGCTAGCAGAGACGCAGGTGGGTGCTGCCTGGAGGCGGCGGCTCGGGTCCCGCCAGGCGGCCACTCCACACAGCCTCCACCGCTCCCTGATACAGAGGGTTGGCTCACGCCTCGTCCTTGTCCCCTGGTCCCAGCTCGGGGGCACTGCTCGACCTCATTCCCCTGCCTCTGGGGGAGAGGGCCCACTCGTGCTGGGTTGAGATCACAGCGTGAGCCCCTTCCCTGGCGACTGCCGCCCCCACGTGGCAGAGGTTTCTTCATTTCAGGGGATAGTTTCCCGCCCGCTAAGCAGGGACATAAGCCAAGGACACACAGCTCCACTAGGGGAGTGCATGTAACAGCCACACAGTGACAGGTGAACACGAAGGCACATCTCGGGCTCTGGTCCCTTCTGGCCGATCCCAGACCACAAGCGTCCCAGTTCCCACAGGAGGGTGACTCCCTCCAGGCGCTGGAAGGAGACAGGACGGAAACCCTGGCACCCCCAGGCTCCCTCCCACGGCAGCCAATGGGCAAACAGATGCTCTGCCTCCAGCCAGGACTTAGATTTGCTACCTCGACAGTTTACACTCACGCGCTTCTCTGAAAACCTGAACAAAACCTCAAACGTTTCTTGGAAGCCACATGCCACAATCACATGTTGCTAACCACAAGCGCTCAGCACCCAGACAGCCGTGCGCCCCTCAGGCTGAGTGAAGCAGGAGGGATGCCCCTCTGAGGAGCTGGCATGTGGGGTGCAAGGTCAGGGGAGGTATGGGACTCCAGGCTGTGGGTGCCTGTTCCCACACGCTCCAGTGTTCGTTCTCCAGCCACCCCCCGACCCTCCAGCTAAGCGGCAAGATCAGGGACAGGAACTGTATCTGCATGTGGTCACCAGTGCCCCAGTGGCCATGGAGCCCGGGCCACCTGGACGGGAGCAGGTGGCTGGAAAAAACCGGAGGAATAAGTGGAGAACACGGGGGCTTCAACAGGCTGTGCTGCACCCGGTTCTGTATCCTTGAGGGGACCCCACCCTCCTGACGAGGCCAAGACACATACACCGAACGCTTCGCTAAACTCCTGTTAACCCGGGCTCGCAGTCGAAACCAAGGGATGCTAAAGGTTAGGACGGAGAACAGGAGCTGCAAATCAACTCCCCACGGCCAACGTTTTCAACATCTCAGCAGTTTCTTCTGGAATGTACCTCAGAGTCATGGGCTTCTACTCTCATCGCTTGCTCTGTTTTGGACAATCTCTACCGACGGACTTCTTGCTATGTAAAGATTTAACTCTCCAGGCACACCTCCTTCGAGCCCCTCTCGACAGTGTGATCACACCACGTGTGGGGCTACATTTACAGTCAGTTCAGGTAATTACGGCCACGCACACACCGCCCAGGCAGAACAGGAGTGACTTGGGGGCCTTCCTGAACAGCTCACTTCTCACCCGCGTATTTATTCACCGACTGAGCCCAGCCCTCGCTTTCCACATTCTTCTCGGGTTCTGCCCACAGGCAGCTCCAGACACATCTCCTGCGTGTGGGCCCGTGGCCCCCTGTTCTGGCCTCGCAGGCTGCACGCCAGGCCTGGCCCCTGTGCCCAACACCTTCTTGCTTTGTTTGGCCATTGGGAGACTTTATCACCTGAGGTCGTGAGACACCAGCGAGGGCAGGAGGGAGCCCCTCGCACCTATGCTTGGGCAGGGGGGGACTCAGGGCTCTGGCAGCACCACTTGGAGGAAGGGAAATGGGTCCAGCCACAGCCATGGACACCTTCCAGACCCTGTCTGTGCACTCACGACGTCACGTGAGCATGCATTCTGCATTTCAGAGTTCGACAGGTGCCAAGGAAATACATACGTGGCATGAAACTACCATGCCCGGCAGCCACAAGACCACGACCACGACCGCAGCACACGGACACCAGCAGAGGCACAGGGGCTCCACGCGAGAGCTTTACCTTGGACATCTGGCTGAAGTCGGCAAAGCCCTCAGCACTACTGAAGGACCCGCTTCCGAAGGGGTCCAGGGCTCCGAAGGGACCTGCAAGCAGCACCGGGAGAGGCAGAGTCACGGCGCGCTCAGGAGCACGCCTCGTGGGGCCAGCCCACGCGTCGCCTCCCAGTTCCCCACGGCACCAGAGCACAGCCAGGGTGGTCACATCTGCTTGTGGGGTGGTGACTCTGGTGCAGGTTCTCAACCAGGAGCCCCCCCCCCGCCCCGCCCGGCCCACTCTGGCTTGTGGTTGGTGCGGCTCAGCCAGACAGTTTGCGGCCACGCGAGCTAGGGGCACTCAGCCCTGTGGCTGGGCTGCCAGCCAGCATCGTTCACACTCATGGAAGGAGTGACAAGGCCCCCATGGAAGGACAGACAGGGCCTGGTGTCTGTCCTTCTGGACCAGGAAGGGGGAGTGAGAGGGAAGGGACTGCCGCCCACACGGCTCATGTGGGGACATCATCTGTGGATAGAGATTTCTGCTGAGATTTTTCCTTTGGTGGGTGGTGTGATTTTCCTGGAGTAGCCCACAAGCCCACCTATGAAGTCAAGCTCTGTAACTAACAAGCCAAGATGCTAGGCAAGGTGGCAGTACCAAGTGGGGCCTGTTCCCACAGGCAAGGTGGGGCGGGGGTGCAATCCGCAAACACTCCCCTCCCTTAGCGGCACCTAAGGGTTTTGTGCTGTGAAGGGAGGGTCCCTCAAACCCAGCGCCCATAGGACAAGCCTCAACAGACCTTTGGATTTATTTAGGAAAAAAAGCCAAACATACAAACCAAACATTCATAAGAAAGACCGAGTAAAAAGTAACTAATACGTTAGTGTTATTACCGAATTAATCCCTACAGCCAAGCTTCCTTCCCAGCAGATGCCAGCTCCCGCTCAGGAAGACGAGGGCCGTGGCGTGGGCCACTGCCTCGGGTGAGGATCTGGGTGCTACTTACTAACCACACAAACGCTGAGGACGCACCAGCTTTGGAAACAGGTGGGCCATTCTACTGCCCAGGGACGAGTGAGAAGTAAAAGCAGCCATTGGTCTCACCTGATCCTTTTGAGGAGACAGTGGAGGATGAAAACGGATCGCTGGATTCAAAGGGGTCGAGCTGAATGAAAAGGACAGAGGAGAGAGTGAAAAGCAGTTCCTGTGCCCATCACCCATTCATTCAACCACAAACTCTCTGGATATCTGCCCCAGCCATGGGGAGGACACAGTGATTTAAACCAAATCCTGGCAGAGTCCAACAGACCAACCACTCCTGCATGTAATACCAACAAATACCCTGGACTGGGGGAAAAAAAAAAAAGCAATCACCTGAAGACATAGAAGTGAATCAAAGCAGCAAGACTTTGGAAGAGGACTGAAATTTGGCAGTAAACACACAGCACAGGCTGAGCTTTCCAGGCTTTGTTTCATCTTGGCCCACTGCTCAGCTTGTGGGAGCTCAGCTCCCTGACCAGGGACTTAACCCCGGCCGCAGCCGTGAAAATACTGAATCCTAACCACCAGACCACCAGGGAACTCCCAGGTTTTCCGTCTTGATAGCTACAGTCTGAGAATATTGAGAGGCTACGGACTCCAGAAGAAAACTCACTGTCCTTCTGCACTGAAGCTCAGACGCGAGAATCCCAGGACAGCCACAGCCATGAAAAAGGGATGTGGCCCAGCAAAAAACAAAAAGCCCAGTGGAGAATTAAGCTGTCTTCATACCTGCAAATGAGGCAGGCTATTTTTGTTAAGACTGTTGGAATTTACTGACCATAATTACAACATATAATCCAAAGAATATTAAGTAACATCCTTACCATGTTAATCAACTGTTCTCTTATGAAGATCTATTGTGTTGACTAATTGAACAATAATTCAAGTAGAGTGTCCCAGAAAGAAACCTGCTTGCACTCCTTCTCTAGAGTCTGGCCGGCGGTGCTGAGTATTGCCAGCGGCCCCGACGTGCCCCGACTTGGTGTCCTCGTTTAGAAGCCTCGTCTTCTGCACATGGCTTCATCCCCAGGTGGCTGCAAACAACCTGAGGCTGCGTTTTATTGGGGAGTTATTTGGCCAGGGCCTTCTGAACAGCAGTGTCCCAGTGAAGTGCTGGATATTATTTATTTAAGAATGAACTTTTCTTTTTTTTTTTAACAATAATATCCTTTCAGAAATTTCTAACTACCTTGTAACTGCATGACTTAACATGGTGATAAAACAGTTATTAAAAGACTATTTTTTCCAAAGCTTAAAAAGAGGGGGCGGGATGTGGGGTCTAGAAAGGAGAGGCAGAGAATGGGAGTCCCAAATTCCATGATAAGCTCCGCCCAGATCTCAGGCTGACCCCTACACTGTGTGTGGGTGGGCAGACTCAGAGCAGCCTATAGCTAAGGCCACAGGAATGAAACCACAGGCCAGACAGGGAGAGACTACAGTGTGAGTCTCACCAGTTAGCTGCCTGCTGAAACAAAACCATCCACACTCTTTGGAAGAATGCAACAGAATCAAGTCTCCACAACAGAGTACGCACAATGCACGGGATATATCTCTAAGTTATTCAAAATACAGAGAACAAGAAAAATGTGATTCTCAAGGGAAAAAGATAATCAGTGGAGACAATCTAAAGATGACCCAGATACTGGAATTCTCAGATGAGAATGACTTTACAGCAGCAGTGACTGGGCTTAATGAGATAAAGGAAAATACACTTCAGATGAACGACAAGATAGGAGATCTTAGTAGAGAAGTGGAAACTACACAGATGAAACATGGACATTCTAAAACTGTAAACTACAGTACCCAGAATAAAAGCGTCAGTAGATTAGCTAGCCAGCAAAGGACAAAAATGGGACTGAAGCTGAGATAAATCAGTAGAAGTTACATAATCGGATGGAAAAAAAGAGAAAAAAAAAAAAAACAGGGCCTCAGGGAACTTTGAGGATAATATTAACACCTGTGTAACTAGAATCCCACAAAGAGAGAGAATAAAAAAGAAAAATTTTTTCGAAGAAATACTGGCTGAAAACATACCAAATTTGGTGAAAGACCTAATTTATAGATGTAAATATATATATATATATAAAAAGAAAAGTATATCCAGACCCTACATAAACTACTGAAAAGCAAAGATAAAGAGAGGTTCTTTAAAACAACCAAAGGAACATGTTACATGCAGGGAACAACTACATGAAAGGCTGGCAACTTTTCATTAAGAACATCAGAGACTAGAAGATAACAGGACAACATCCTACAAGAACCAAAAGGAAAAATGATACTAGATTGGCCACAAATACACTCAAGGACGGCAACAAAGCAGCCCTGCATACAAGGGCTAATGTGAGCTCTTCAGGCTGAAGGAGGCAAAACCAGATCTTGAGAAAGGGATGAAGAACTTGAGAAATGGTGACTATATGGTGAAAGTAACAACTACTTTCTTCCTCTTTAAAACTGATCAGTTTAGTTCAGTTGCTCAGTCGTGTCCGAGTCTTTGTGACTGCATGGACCGCAGCACGGCAGGCTTCCCTGTCCATCACCAACTCCCAGAGCTTGCTCAAACTCACGTCCATAGAGTCGGTGATGCCATCCAACCATCTCATCCTCTGTCGTCTCCTTCTCCTCCTGCCTTCAATCTTTCCCAGCATCAGGGTCTTTTCCAATGAGTCAGTTCTTTGCATCGGGTGGCCAAAGTGTTGGAGTTTCAGTTTCAGGATCAGTCCTTCCAATGAATAATCAGGACTGATTTCCTTTAGAACTGATGGGTTTAAAACTGACTGTAAAACTGGTTTAAAACTGATACAGTGGATTAAAGCAAAAATTATAATACTGGTTTAAGACATTTAATATATTTAGACATGTTACATTCTTAAGACAACTGTAACAGAGACACTGCTGTTGGGGGTGGGGTGGATAAATGGATCTACATGGTGGCAAGGTTTTCACATTTTACATTGCGTTGTTTGTTGCTGTTGTTCAGTCACTAACTTTTGTCCAACTTGCTGCGACCCCATAGACTGTAGCATGCCAGGCTTCTCTGTCCTTCACTATCTCCCAGAGTTTGCTCAAATTCATGTCCATTGAGTCTCTGATGCTCCCTAACCATCTCATCCTATACCACCCCCTTCTCCTTTTGCCTTCAATCTTTCCCAGCATTAGGGTCTTTTCCAATGAGTCACCTCTTTGCAATCTGTGTCCAAAGTATTGGAGCTTCTGCTTCAGCAAATGACACAGTAATAATTCCAAGTAGCCTACAAAAAGTTAAGGGTGAAAATGGCAATCCCTAAACCAACCTCTAAAAAAAAAAAAAATAGTATAGTTAAAAGAGGCCAATAAATACTACAAAATGGAATCCCAGAAAACATGCAAATAACCCAAAAGAAGACAGAGAGGAACAGACAAATAAAACACAGAGAATAAAAGAAAGTAAATAATAAAATAGTAGATTTGAATCTAATTATACTGATCAGTTCAGTTCAGTCGCTCAGTCGTGTCCGACTCTTCGCAACCCCATGAATCGCAGCACGCCAGGCCTCCCTGTCCATCACCAACTCCCAGAGTCCACCCAAACTCACGTCCATTGAGTTGGTGATGCCATCCAGCCATCTTATCCTCTGTCGTCCCCTTCTCCTCCTGCCCCCAATCCCTCCCAGCATCAGAGTCTTTTCTAATGAGTCAACTCTTCGCATGAGGTGGCCAAAGTAATGGAGTTTCAGCTTTAGCATCAGTCCTTCGAAAGAACACCCAGGACTGATCTCCTTTAGAATGGACTGGTTGGATCTCCTTGCAGTCCAAGGGACTCTCAAGAGTCTTCTCCAACACCACAGTTCAAAAGCATCAATTCTTCAGCGCTCAGCTTTCTTCATAGTCCAACTCTCACATCCATACATGACCACTGGGAAAACCATAGCCTTGACTAGTCGGATCTTTGTTGGCAAAGTGATGTCTCTGCTTTTGAATATGCTATCTAGGTTAGTCATAACTTTCCTTCCAAGGAGTAAGCGTCTTTTAATTTCATGGCTGCAGTCACCATCTGCAGTGATTTTGGAGCCCCCAAAAATAAAGTCTGACACTGTTTCCCCATCTATTTGCCATGAAGTGATGGGACCAGATGCCATGATCTTTGTTTTCTGAATGTTGAGCTTTAAGCCAACTTTTTCACTCTCCACTTTCACTTTCATCAAGAGGCTTTTTAGTTCCTCTTTACTTTCTGCCATAGGGGTGGTGTCATCTGCATATCTGAGGTTATTGATATTTCTCCCGGCAATCTTGATTCCAGCTTGTGCTTCCTCCAGCCCAGCGTTTCTCATGATGTACTCTGCATGTAAGTTAAATAAGCAAGGTGACAATATACAGCCTTGATGTACTTCTTTTCCTATGTGGAACCAGTCTGTTGTTCCATGCCCAGTTCTAACTGTTGCTTTCTGATCTGCATACAGATTTCTCAAGAAGCAGGTCAGGTGGTCTGGTATTCCCATCTCTTTCAGAATTTTCCACAGTTCATGGTCAAAGGCTTTGGCATAGTCAATAAAGCGGAAGTAGGTGTTTTTCTGGAACTCTCTTTCTTTTTCCATGATCCAGCAGATGTTTAATGCAATTATACTGATAACTGCATTAAATGTGAATGGACTAGATACTCCATTTAGAAGGCAGAGATTTCCAGACTGTTTAGAAAAGCAAGGCCCAACTGTTGATATACGCTCAACACAAAAGACATCAACTTCAACTCCCAGATAGGTTGAAAATAAGTGGATAAGAAAAGATAAAGCATGCAAAGAATAAGCATAAGAAAAATGAGGTGGCTATTTTAAAATGTGATAAAAACAGATTAAGACAAAGATTATCACCAGAGGAAAAATGGAACCCTTTTAAAGAAAAAAGGTCACTGCATCAGGATGATACAACAATCATCAATATGTAGGCAACTGACAGCTTCAAAATACATGTAGCTAAACTTGACAGAATTAAGGGGGATATGGACAATGCTACAATCATAGAAGAGTTTAACATCTCAGCAACTGGTAGAGCTAACAAACACCTTAAAAATAGATGATCAGTCCTTTATAGAACATAATGGAAAAGAGTATGAAAAAGAATATATATGTATGTATAACTGAATCACTGTGGTGTACACTAGAAACTAGCACAACATTGTAAATCAGCTAAACTTTCAATTAAAAAAAGGAAAGAGGGGGAATTCCCTGGCCGCCCACTGGTTAGAACTCAGCACTTTCACTGATGCAGCCCAGGTTCAATCCCTGGTTGGGGCACTAAGATCCCCCAAGCTACACAGGCGTGACCCCCTTTTAAAAAATGGGGGAAAAAATAGACCTTCAGAACAACCACCTTGACCTAGGTGGCATTTACAGAACATTATACCCAACAATGGCAAATAGATACTCTTCTCAACTGTACCCTGTTATGTTCTCCAACAAAGACCATAAAACGAGTCTCAATAAATCAAAAAGGACTGAAAACACACAAAATATATTCTCTAACAACAATAAATCTAGTTAGAAACCAATATTATAAAACACCTGGAGGGGGGCAGTACTTTGAAATGAAACAACACCCTTTAAGTAATCCACGGTTCAACAGAGCATTCACAAGGGAAATTGAAAAATATCTCAAACTGAATGACAAGGAAGATACAACATATCAAAATGTGTGGAATGCACCTAAAGCAGTGCCTGAAGAGAAATGCGTAGGTTTTTTATAAAAATAACTTTATTTATTTTTGGCTGTGCTGGGACTCCGCTGCTCGTGGGGCTTTCCTCTAGCTGTGGCAAATGGGGAGTATTCTCTACTTGTGGCGTGCAGGCTTCTCATTGTGGAGGCTTCTCTTGCTGTGGAGCCCAAGCTCCAGGCGCTCGGACTCAGCAGTTACGGTTCCTGGGCTCTAGGGCACAGCTTCAATAGTTGCAGTGCACAGGCTCAGCTGCCTCGCAGCATGTGGGATCTTTCCAGACCAGGGATCAAACCCGTGTCTCCTGCAGTGGCTAGGTGGATTATTTACCACTGAGCCACCAGGGAAGCCCAGAAATACATAGCATTAAACAATTACATTAGAAAAAGAAGATCCAAGATCAATGACCTAAGGTTGGATCTTAAGAAGTTAGAAACAGAAGGCCAAAGTAGGGAGAAGGAAATCACGAGCAGAAATCAGTGAGACAGAGAACAAACAGGAGAGGAAAGTAACACAGCCAATAGCTGGCTTGTGGAAAAGATGAATCAAATCGATCCACACGGAGGTGAGAACACAGACCACCAACATCAGGAATGAAAGGGGGCCCTCACAACCGGTCGCAGAGACAGAAACGCTCCGGGTTAATCCCTGCCTTCAAGGAGCTCTGGGGCTAGGGCGGCAGACCAGTAGGTCCACGGACAAGTGAAAAACCAAGGCGTGGGTAAAATGAGGGCAGAGGCGCAGCCTAGAGCGCAGGAAAGCTACATGTGGCCCTCACTTAGACGCAAAATCCTCATTCCATCACAAAGTCTCTTCTCTGCGTTTTAAGTCCTCGCTGACACCAATTTACACCAGGCTGTTGGGCCTAATGTACAAAACACAGGGCTTACTGCTTGCTGAGGGGTGGGGAGCACACTCAGCGCGGCAGCCTGTGCGTCTGGATTTCTCCTGCCACGGCGGGGACCCCCTGGGGCAGGCTGATGCCAGTGTCGCCATCTGCACTGGGCACTCAGGCAGCAGGGCAAACCTGTGGGCGCGTGTGGCGCTCTGTTTCGTCTTTGTTGGGGGATGCAGTGGCCAAGCAGAGAACCCACCCAGTGGGCCGGAGCTGAAGTAAAGGGGCACCGAAAGGGATGGAGGGGTGACAGCTGTTCAGGACACAGAACACCCTGATGTGGGCTCACCAGACTGCTGGACGTGATACCCGGCTTCACAGGGCAAGCCTCCACAGGGGCCAGCAGAGATGGTCACGTGCCATCCAGGAAGGAGGCTGGGCCTTCTCGCCAGCTCCCAGGGAATGGCCCAGCCTCCGACGGCTCTCACTTGCCAGGCTTAGCAAGCTCAGTCTGAGAGAGGGAGGCCCTGATTTGGTCCATGCGGGTGGGAAGGGCTGCCTTCATACAAAGAGCCCGCAGACGGGCAGCACCGGGACAGCGGCCCTCCTGAGGGCACTCACCTTTGACGGTAAGGAAGGGTTCTTTGTGAACGGGTCTGAGGTAAACGGGTCGCTCTTTGTCTGCTTCTTAAAGAAGTCATCAGGGGTGGAGCCACGGAATGGGTCGCTTTCTTTGAAAGGATCCCCACCGAATGGATCTGGAAGGTGTTTTGGAAAGAGAAGAAAAAAACTGTCCCATGAATAAACGCTATGCTTAGTGAGAAAACTCCCATTAAAAAAAAAAAAAAAACCACAACTGACTGACACCACTTATGTGAAATTCTAGAAAATGGAAAAACCATAGTGGCAGAAAGCCAGTTAGTGGCTGCCAGAGATCTGGTGGCACAGGGGTGGAAGAGCAGGAGGGGGCCTTTAGGGACAATGCAGACAGTTGCTCTCTCATCTGGCTACACACAGGTTGAAATGCATCCGATTCTGCACTCAAAATGGGCGAGTTCTGTGGCGTGTTCATTACACCTCTCAACAAAATCAGTAGGAACAAACAATGTGCGAAAGTCCAGAAGGACAGAAAGCAGACTGGCGGCTGCCAGGGGCTGAGTGGGGTGCACTGGCAGACGCGGTCTCCTTTCAGGGTGACGGAGACGTTCTGGAACTACATGGAGGTGGTAAGTGCACATCACGGCGAACTGACCACAGGCCAGTGGCATGTGCACTTTAAGACGGTTAACCTGTACTATGCACATTTGTCAGGCTTGTGTTACACGAATCCTACCTCAAGAGAAACAGATAAACAGCAAGGGAAAAGGAAATAAACAGGCAGCACAATGCCAACACCGCCATGCCCAGAGTGTGTTCACGTGGGGCGCGGGCCTGGCGACCAGGAGGGGAGCCCCCACCACCCAGAAGAAACAAAACACTGGCCTTTCTTTCTTTTCTCTATGATGTGTACCAATTTTTTTTTAAGTATTTAAAAAAAAACCTTCCGTTTATTTTTGGCTGTGCTAGGTCTCTGCTGCCGCTCGGGCTTTTCTCTAGCTGCAGGGAGTGGGGGCTGCCCTCTGGCTGTGGCGCCAGGCTTCTCACTGCGGGGGCTTCTCTTGTTGCAGAGCACAGGCTCTGGGGCACGTGGGTTCAGAAGCTGTGGTGCACAGGGCTAGCTGCTCCCAGGCGTGTGGGGTCCTCCCGAGGCAGTGACTGAACCTGTGTCTCCTGCATCGGCAGGTGGATTCTTTACCACTGAGCCACCGGGGAAGCCCAAGATGCTGGGCTTTGGTGCAAAGTGATGCTGTCCTTCCCTGCTCACTGCACCGCCACCCCGAGTATATGCGGGCAGAAGTGCCACTGAGCGTGGGCACCACACAGGACACCTTGATGGTGGCACAGCGGGCACAGCAGGCACAAGCGACCGGGAGTCTGCACAGTCGTCAAGCACCAGGGGCTGGCGTTCTGGCTCTCGTTCTCATTGTGCTGTGCGACCAGCAGGAAGGGGCACCAGACAGAAAGGGAGGCACAACGGAGCTTCCTTCAGAAGCTCGCCTAGCACAGGAGGCGGCAAGGTGTTTCTCCATTTCCCTCAAGCTGAACTAGGAATGGGAATACTCTTCTTTTTAAGTTTTTATTGGAGGAGGGCACAGCAACCCATTCCGGTATGCTTACCTGGGAAATTCTACGGACAGAGGAGCCTGGTGGGCTATAGTCCATGGGGTCATGACGAGTCAGACACAACTCAGCCACTCAACAACAACAACAAAATAATTGCTTTCCAATGTTGTGTTGGTTTCTGGTGTAGAGCAAAATAAATCAGATCTATCTACACATATATTGCCTCTGTTTTGGATTTCCTTCCCATTTAGGTCATCACAGAGCACGGAGCAGAGTTCCCCGTGCTATACAGTAGGTTCTCGTTAGTTATCTAGGAATGGGAATATTCTGAGGACCAGTTCACAGAACATTTCTTTTAAGTAACGAAGGTTGTT
Source organism: Bos indicus x Bos taurus (assembly GCF_003369695.1). Lineage (NCBI taxonomy): Eukaryota > Metazoa > Chordata > Mammalia > Artiodactyla > Bovidae > Bos > Bos indicus x Bos taurus. The sequence goes on from NC_040082.1 coordinate 103,843,797, forward strand.
GGTTTTTTTTTTTTTTTTTTTTTACCTGTTGAAGCCGTCTGTTGCTCGGCAAAGGGGTCACTCTGGAATGGGTCACCTGGATTAGAGAAGAGAGAACCATTCAGCTCTGTGGTAGAAATGACCTGGGCAGAGCAAAGTGGGAAAGCAAGGGTGGCCAGTGGCTGAGGGAGTTCATCACAGCAAAGATGATGAAGATGAAGCAGAAAGAACTCGGGCTACTCAACGTGAGCCCAACGGTGGGGAAACACAGGACCAGCCTGAATTCACTCTCTTTCTATGCCCTGCTCATGGCTCACCCCTCCCCTCCCCATCACCCACCCCCTGAACCTGAGCCCCCAGAGCGGCCCCCTCCTCAGCCTCCTGGGACACCTGAGCCTCAGCAGCTGCCCGAGTCATCTCTCAGAACTCGGGTGCTTCTACTCCAAGTCTCTAACTGGAAAGGCACTCCCACTGCCCTCTCCCTGCCCTGGCATTTTTCTCAGGAAAATACAGATAGCCTTCTTGGAAATAGTTTTGCTCTGCAAAAAAAAAAAAAAAGAAAACTTAGGAAATCTTGTTTTTAGAATTCTTAAGTTATTCTTGACTCGTGTGTGGCTCTGGGTGAACTCGCTGTGGGAAGGCCTTAGAGCCTGTGCATGTGGGGATCTGCTGTTTACTAGGGGCTCCATAATCACTGCTACGCCTACTTATCTTAGTCCTGCAAGGTGGATGCAGTCTCAGGGCCAAGCCAGTTACCCGTGAACGTGGGCGTGTCACAGTGAGCTTGGAGCTCTTCCCTCCCCCATGCAACACCACAGCTCTTCAATCACCCAGGGGAACTGAGAGATTCAAGAGGCCAGTTAGGCTCCAAGAATTTCTTTCCTCCCCCCACGTCAGAGGGTGCCACCAGTCACGAGACAACCCAGAGGGGCACAAAACAAACAGCCTTGCAGTGACAAAGTGGGCGCCAAATGAGGTACCTTTGAAGGGATCGGCTCCTTTAAATGGGTCTGATTTGAAGGGGTCTTCTGCTTGAAAGGGATCCGGATGCAATTCTTGGGCGTTGTTGCTAAATAACAAGGCTTTATTTTTGAAAGGATCGTCCTGTAATTTTGCGAAGAGACAGGACAGGGATTTCATTATTTCAGATTTAAAGCCAAGCATAGAATTTTATACCTAACTGGTGTATTTTCCCTCTTAAGTGATGTGACCCTGATGAGAGTAGTTTTTATAAAAAAAAAAAAAACAACAACAAAGAAGGCGGATTTTAGTTAATAACGTCAACAACAGTCCATTCGTTGTGATAAATGTACAAGACATTAATAACAGGGTAAGCTGGCTGTGGGTTATACAGGAACCCTCTGCACTATCTTTGCAACTTTTCCTTAAGTCTTCTAAAATGAAAGTCTATTTAAAAATCGTTCGGTGGAAGCAACCCAGGCATCCAGTGATGAATGAATGAATAGGCAAAGTGTGGCATGTCCATACGATGGGGTGTCACTCAGCCTTTAGAAGAAAGGAAATTCTGACACCCACAACACGGATGAAGCCTGAAGGCATCAGGCTAAGAGAAAGAAGCCAGTCACCGGAAGACAAACACTGTGGGATTCTACTTCCACGAAGTCCCTAGAGCCATCAGATTCAGAGACACAGAAAGCAGAACAGCAGGCGGTCAGGAGGATGGGGAGCAGTGCTTAACGGTATGAAGAAATTCTAGAGCTTGGCTGTACAACATGAACACAGTTAACGCGACTGAACTGTATAATGAAAGATGGCTATGATGGTAAACTTTACGTTATGTGTCTTTTACCATAATTAAAAATATTTTTTAATATATCACTGTGTCAGAAAAAAAGTCCTATTTTTGGAAATGTCAGAAAAAAAATGTAACAAGTCCCTCCAACGACTGCAGCTCAAAGCCTCCTGGTTCAAAGGTGCACCTCCCTCAAGCAGCTTTTCAGAGAGCGTGTGCCTATGTGCGCATTTTTAAAAATGCCTGTTTCCACACCAAGAGGCACGATGGCTATTTACATCCAGAGAGGAAGTGCGTGCTTATACAGTTAGAACTACTAGAGCATACACAGCACTTTGCATTTTTTCTTTAAAAAGTGCTTATTTGTAGAAACAAACAGCATATTTAAATCAGCGGTGCATGGGGGGGACTTGCTTTTGAAGAGCAAGTTTTTATAGTGGAAAAATTACCTGAAAGGGGTTGGGGACGGACCTCACAATATATGCGGGAAAACAGTGCACTTGGTTTAGAAATACTGAGATATTTTGGTTCAGAAAGACACACCCTCAGTGAAAACACAAAGGTTTCACTATGACATTAAAAAGCACAACATCCTCCTTGAATCTGGCAAATGTGTCAGCATCCTTGGGGCTGGCGAATTCAGCCATTATTCCCACTGACCGAGACCAGGTGATGAGAGAGCCGGGGCTTCCATGAAAACGCAGGGCAGTGACGTCAGAGGTGCCCACGGGAGGGTCCTGACTAGGCTGGGTGACTCCAGGGAGCGGGATGTGTCTCAGAGGTACCAGGGCAACAGAAGCCCCAGGCTCCCGAGGAATGGACCAAACACCCCTGCCCTCTGACGGACATGGAACGGTTTTCCTTACCTGAGAAAGATTACCTAGGGCCTCCAACCACAGGGCTTCCCGAGGTGGATAAGCCAAGCCAGGTCTTGGGCAATTGAGTGCCGATGTCCCCAAGCGCGGCGCCCATGTCTGCGACACACAGACTCAGTAAGGATGCTGTGGTGCCAACTACCATGAGATGCCCATGCCAGCAAGCACCCAGTGGGGGTCTGAAACAGACCAACATGCTGGAGGAGTCCTAACCTACGGAAGCCAGGCGGCCAGCAGGGAAAATCAACACCCTGCAGCCCTGGGGAAAGGAACATGTTTGTTCCAGAAGAAGAAACAGAGATGGTGAGCGACCTGAATAAAGTAGTGAACTGAGAACGACAACTTGGAAAACTAAATAGAATGGAAGCTTCTATTTGGTTTTTAATTAGCAGTGACGTACCACTGCTAATTGGTACTTTTTTTTTTAATGTTTTCAATTGCCACTTGGAAGACTTGACAAGTAACAGTGGACGATGGCAGAGAAGACACTGATTGCTGGGTGCTCCGGCTGCAGTCCCCCTAACTGAAAGGCAGGTCTGCCATCTCTCTCTCAGGAGCGACTGCTTGGCCTGAGGTAGTAGCCGCTCCCTCCCCTTCAAAGGAGAAGCCTAAGACGACCCCGGCAGGATTCACGTGGTTAGGGTAACCATTTACCATTTACGGATTCCATTTCAGGTTCAGAGCAGAAAGCTAGATTTGCCCTGGCACAAAGACGCCATCAACTCCACCATCTGCTGACCACCTACTGAGGAGCACGGAGCCATCCGCCCACCTGGGAGATGCAAGTGTCGTGGCCAAGCTCGCGGCAGAGAGCGAGCATCGTGAACAAGGAGCTCCCTGACCAGTCTTAAGTTCTGCACGTCTCAGGAAACAGACGTGACAACTCCGAAAGGGCATCAAGGTGGCATTCTGCGACGCTCCTCGCCTTTAGACAGGGGCTGGGCGGTGGTGTGCTGGTGCAATCAACACTCTCAAGAGAATAAAAGCTCTGCCTGATAGCCACTGCCAATTCCCATGGTGCCACTACCCCACTGTGGCTGATGTCCAGTTACCAAAGGTGGAGCTTAGGTTTACAAAATTGCTATTCAATCATCGGCTCTGAAGAGTCAGTAAAAGCGGCTCCAGTAGGCCAGGGGCTGAATGTGACAGGCCAGCCCGGCCTCCGTGATGAGTCTGTGGTGAAGCTGAATTCTGCTCCTCTCTAGCAGACAGGCTGGCTGAGCACCGACTCCAAGGATGAGAAGCCAGTACCCTTATCAGCAGATGAGACACAGGAATAAACACGGCTTTCAGATCCCTGCCATCTTGGACAAAGTCAAGTCAGGTGGGCCTAACAGAAACCCAGTGACTTCAGTAAAACTGTCCAGACTTAGAACGCTCTAGACACACCTCTTTGGTTACACTGGTTCTCAGGAAATTAAGCCCCTTACTTTCATCCCCTCCGAAGAGAACTAAGAGACCTCCCTCTCCTTGGGAACAGTCTTGAAATGTCCAGGAGTGAACAAAAGCCCTCTTCACAGTGTTTATTAAGAAATGGAAACAAACCAAAAAGTGAGTGCTTTAAAGATTGTATTTGTGCAACAAGATATAGTTTTTCTTCCAAACAGTGGTTGTGGGTTTCTATGTAACACATGTGACGTCAACGTTTCAAGATGATTGACCATCATGTAAACATCTGTAATGAGATGAATAAAAATAAAGGCAAAAAAATCTGGGGGGATGCCGGCAAGGGTGGGGAGAATCCCCATTTTCCAAATGACACGTCCCTGCCAACTTCTTATCCAAGGAAACCCGTCTTATCAAAGCCTGCGCGACAGAATTTAAGAGTGAGCTGTCCCGTGAACTAAGACGGAACGGGCAAGCCAAGAGCTGTGAGGGTACCTGGACAGACGGCACAAGGAAGAGCAAGGCTATGAGGCTGGAACACACGCTGAGGCACACAGACGGTCAAGCAGGAAATTCCGCCTCAGGCGGTGCATGAAAGAGGACCGTTCACAGTCTATTCAGACGATGAAGCTGCCTAAACCGGCCCTGGAGCGGATACGGAAATCCCTCGTTTTGCCACTTCCAAGTGGAGAGGAATGTGTGAATGGCAGAGGGAGGAGGTGAGGGCCAGAGATGGGAGACAGATGAGAACACCAAGAGCATCTTCTCAGCGCTCTGGAGAATTAGGCATAAGCTTTCCCGTAAATCCTAGGGACAGAGCACTTGGCCACTGAGAAAAGAGACATGTCGAGAAAGGCCCAGAGTCTCACATAAAGAGAGACAGAGAGGCTGAACAGTTACGAGGAGGGGAAGGACTCCACAAAGCGAACAAGGCCAAGAGCAGGAGCCTGGAAGAGAGAGACGGCAGTGCAGGGCGTGCGGCCAAAGGCTTTGGGGCAGCGCACAAGGAAACTAGAGACCAGCTGTGTCCCCCTGGCTCCCGCAGCAGCACAGAGACGCCCTCATTAGTCCGAGTGAGCCAGAAACCACACACGCCAGGACTCAGGGCCACGGCAGTGAACTCCAGCCACAACAGGGGACTAAGTAACACTGTCTGGAAGCCAGCAGCCCCCCACCAGGACCACCAGGGTCCTGCGGTGTGAACCCAAGTGCTGACATTTCAAATGTGACCAACATTTCAGGAGACGGGCCAATTCGTGGGTGATGCAGCAACACCCCGGGAGGGCTGACTGCCAATCCTATTGCTCTTTATCTCCACCTGTGATTCTTCAAGATGCTCGTTGTGGAAACATGGACACACACACACACTTTTCCATCTTCCCAATGAGGAGAATGTGGGGTTTCACAATGTGTGAGAATTGATCCCATTTTAGGGAAGCCCTCCCAATGGGAGGCACTAGCCCACAGAGATGGAGGTCTTCACAAACTGGTTTCACAAAGGATCCAGGCCTATCCTCGGCTTTGTCCCGGAGGATGCCGGGCTGCAGGGCTGGTGGGGAAGAGGCAGAGCAGCTGCAAAAAATGAGCAACACCCTGCACTTGGATAGGATTAAGGCTGGCGAGGGCTGGATCCAGCAGGAGGGGCCTTCTCTGGGCCCAACATGGGACCCAATCCCAGGACTGGGAAACACTTATTCAACCTTTACCATGGCTCCAAAACCTCCCCTCTCTGTCAGGGAGACGCCCGTGCTCAGGTCTGCTAGGCTGCTCAGGCTGACGCCGGGGGCCCCGTCCAGCATCTCATCGTGCTGCTCCAGGCTGCGCTGGGCTTCCCGGTGGCTCTCGTGCAGCTGGGAGAGCCTGCTTCTGGCCTGGACAAGGAAGACATGGTTGGCGTGGAGGAGGGTTCAGGCGGAATGCATCAGGCAACGCATTTATCTCTCAGGGCATCCCGTCCCAGATGATTCACGCAGATAAGTGAATTACCTGTCTACAGAGCCAAGTTTACCAGACTTGAGGCTGCTCATAAACCGAGAGGGAGAAAGAGAGACCGAGAGAGAGAGAGAGAGAGAGAGGGGGGGAGACCCCCTTCTGGCTGCCCTCAGGCGGCCTCTTTGTATCCCCGGTCCCCAAGAGAGGCAAGTGTTCAAATACAGGTTTGCTGATTTGGAATGAACTGAAATGGGACAAAACCCAGATTCACTATTTATTCAGAGTGGTGTTCAGCAGCCATTTCACTTTACGGGATTCTTATTGCCCCATTTGCTCCTCCTTGTTCCTGGAGAAGGCATGCGAGGCCAGGGAAAGGACGGTGATCTGTGGAGGCAGACAGACCCGGCTTTAACTTAACTGTCTCCTGCACACTGGTGACCTCACCTGTTTCCTCTTCTCAAAAATGGAATTGATGAGTAAGAGCCCTCTCGCACTGTCTGGCAGGGTGGCCTTAGTAAGTAGTAGCTATCATGTTTAATGTCATTATTATTATCACTAACATACATTTATGTCTTGGCTGCTGTTTTATAAAGGCTGGAGGACTGATGCTCAAGCCCCACTGCTTTGGCCACCTGATGCTAATAAGAACCGACTCACTGGAAAAGACCCTTCGGCTCGGAAAGATCGAAGCCAGGAGCAGAAGGGGGCGACAGAGGATGAAATGGTTGGATGGCATCATCAACTCAACGGACATGAGTTTGAGCAAACTCCGGGAGTTGGCGATGGACAGGGAGGCATGGAGTGCTGCAGTCCATGGGGCCACAAAGAGTCAGACACTGAGCGACTGAACAACAACAACAAAAAGGCTGAGTGGGAGAAGACTCTCCAGATATTAACAGTAAAGCACACTGTCAGTGTTAGCTGCTCAGTCGTGTCCGACTCTGTGACCCCATGGACTGTATGTAGCTCACCAGGCTCCACTGTCCATGGAATTTTTCAGGCAAGAATACTGGAGTTACGGTAGCCATTGCCTTCTCCAGGGGATCTTCCCACCCAGTGATCAAACTCAGGTCTCCCATATGGTAGGCAGATTCTTTACCATCTGAGCCACCAGGGAAGCCCCAAAAAGCACAATATATATTATCAAATCCCTGAGGTTTGAGTTTGTAATCAACTTTTGCCTGTAAACTGGCAAAAAGAGCCAAGAGATCAATTCAGTCAAAAAAGGAAGCACAGATGTGCATTCTGATATTGCCAAGGTCAAACATAACCTTCAGTGTGTAGGTGGGACATCCGAGGGCCAGCAAGGAGGCCTCTGGCCGCGGCTGCAGGCCTTGGGGCCTTCTCCCCAGAGAGGGCCAGGGAGAGCGGAGCTCCTGAGGGGGCGGGGCCTCCTCGCTGTGCCGCCTTTGAGCTGCAGCGGGACAGAAAGCATCCTGGACTCTGTCCTCTTGCGTGTGCAAGGACCCAGGCTGCTGAGACAGGTCCTGAACCTAGACTCTCTTCAAACCAGTTAACGTCCTGCGCTCAGCCAGCCCGCACCCGCTCCAGCAGGGAAGCAGAAGGCTGGTGAGGCAAAGCAGACCCCACAAGGCCAAAGTCAACATGACGGGGGAACATATGCTGGGGGTTCTCAGCACTTCACCTTCAGGCTGAACAAAGCCTCCCAAGGAGAGAACCTAATGTGGATGAGGTGGGCAGGAGCCATGGAGACACCTACTGCAGCGCAGACACCTGGGACCGTGGTCACACACACCTCCGTAACTGCTGTGCTTGTGGCACCCCCCTGCTTGGCAGGAGACCCCAGAAGCCGCATCCCACTCCCACCCCCAGCCCCAGCCAGGGGTGGCAGGCCCTGCCCCACCCCGCCCCCTTGGAGATACCTGGTTGATTTCATCTTGAGTGGATTTTAGGGACTTGATGATAGTTTCCAGTTGAACTTTCCCAGCCTGGATGCTCTGTTCCAGCTGCGTCTCCTCCTGCTGCAGTCGGTTCAGCTCAGACTTGGCCCGGTTCAGGTCGTCTTCCTGGGACTTGAGGTCAGATTCCTGAGACTGGATCTGCGTCTTCAACGAGGAAATCTGAAATGAGATGAAATGCGACTTCGAGGAAGAATTCTGGTTCGTGTTTCTTGAGATGAGCTGACCCAGGGAGGGAGATACCAGCCCGAAAAGTGGATGCCTGGCTTCCTTACAGGGACCCCTCCCCACATGTGGGAGAGGCATCAGCAATCTGTCTGTCCCTTGAGGCTGAACATCCCCTCATCTCAGAGATCTGCTGAGGTCACAGCCTCCCTGCTTTGTGACAAGCAGCAAAGACACCCGGGGGAGATGAGATGGGCATGCTGTGTCCATGGGCCAGGGTGGTGTGTCCACACATAGATTCACACTTATATGTCTAACAAGGCGGCTAAGATGGAGGTCAGGCCACAGATGCTTGGACACTTTCTCAAATGATCCGTTCAACAACTCTACTAAACCAGTAGGATGTCTTAGCCTTGATTCAAGGTCATGGTGAGCTCAGGGAAGTTCCCAAAAAGCATTCTCCTCCTGCTGGGCCTGGGGCGTAGGGAGATGACGACTCACCATCTGGGTCTCGTCCTGGCACTTCTGCCTGACGTCACTCAGCATGTCTCGGAGCTTGGCCTTCTGCTGGTCCATTTCATCCAGGCGGTCTTGGGCATCCTGTTTTTGAGCTTCCAGCTCTTGCAAACTACTTGTTTCCCGGTCTAAATCATTTTGTAATTCCTAGGGAAGGGTCACATGAATTTACCCGAGACTCGTTAAAATGGGGACACGTCCAAGCTAACTGTCACAGCCGAGGCCGGAGCCCCCAAGACAGCCTCCAGGGACTTCCCTGGGGGTCCAGTGGCTGGGACGCCAAGCTTCCACTGCAGGGAGCCAGGGTTCAATCCCTGGTTGGGGAACAGAAGATCCTGCATGCTGTGCAGTATGGCCAAAAAATAATAAAAATTATTTCAAAAAATAGAAAGATGGCCTACAGAACGACACATACCACAGCGAACAATGCACACATCCCGGCGCAGTGGCTCCAGTTCGGTCTCTCACTAAGGCCCTCAGGAAGTATTTACTGACGTCCTAAGAGAGGCCAGGCACCAGCAGAGGGGCTGGGTTCCTGGCAAGAGGAGCACTTCAGTGACTGGTGGTCATGAGCGGGGAGGGAAGAGGCGTTAGTCAGACATAAATGAGCAGAAATGAACGGACAGCTTGGGTGCTGTCGGTCAGGGTCTCAGGGGCGTGGGGAGACCAGACCAATGCTGCATGAGGGGGGAAGAGCCCAGGGAAGCACGTGGACCCAAAGGACGAGCAGGTGGCAGCCAGGAAAAAAGGCAGGAAGGTGAAGAGAAGAGGGGGCCACAGAGGACCTGTAAGAGAAGAGGATGCCGTGCTCCACCTGGATCAAAGAAGAGCAGGCTGAGAGCACCCGAGGCCACATGCCACGCCACAGATGCCATTGGCTTCTGCAGCCAGAAACCCCTGCAGTTGGCTGAACGCGGGGAGCAGGACATGATGGTTCCCAACCGCTAAAGCTCCTCCAGGCAGGAGGAGCTTGGCTCCAAGACAGCCATTGCAGGTGTCCTCGGACTTCACTGTTAAGACTTCCAGGGGAAGGATCCTAGAGGTGGAAGGGCGAGTGTGAAAATGTGCACTGTCTATGATGGCAAAATCTGAAAGCGATGTAAATTTCCAAGCGGAGCTGGCTGGACTTTTAGCACAACGCACCCTGAGGGGCACTGCACCCCACGGCCGAGCTATAGAGCAAAAAGAACAAGGCACGCGGCAGAGCATGCACGTGTGAGGCACACCAGCACTTGTGCACACAGGAAGGCAAGAACAGGCACAGATCTCTCTCCTTAAACACACACAAGACCTTTGTGCGAGGCCTCGCGGGAGCTGATGGACTGTGCCTCTGGGGGAAAGGGGGTGGGGGTGGGGGGTAGGAGGCGTCTCTGTCTTATTTTCAACCAGGTGAATGTCACATCTACCTGCAAGGCAGAGAACTAAAGGAGACAGAGTGGGAGGGGAGAGTGCGGCCTGAGGCTGACACGAGGAAGCAGTGGAGCTGGGGCAGGGACTCAAGCTGTGGCCCAGGGCAAGGCGGCGGCAGCCTGGGCACGGGGGTGGCTGTAGGACTCGAGGGGAGCGGTGGACTCGAGGTGACCCCTGGGGGGTCGGGGAGACAGGAGTGGAGAGACCGATCCCCAGGACCGGCTGGGGCTGCCAGAGGCTGACGTCATTTCAGAGCACAACCCAAACGGGGTGCAGGGTCTCCCTTTCCCTGCTTTTCTAGTGTTTACGGAATACGTATTCATGCGTTTGGCTGTGTCGGGTCTCAGGTGTCTCACGAGGGATCTCAGGCTGTGCGCAGACTCTCTAGCTGTGGCACCTGGTCTTAGTTGCCCCTCGGCCTTTGGGATCTCAGTTCCCCGACCGGGGATCGAACCCGCACCCCCTGCGCTGGAAGTCAGATTCTTTACCACTGGACCACCAGGGAAGTCCCTCCCTCTCCCTGCTTTGACAACAAAAAGTCATGGCTCGCTCCTCTTTGTCCGCCAAAGCACATCTCTGAGTTATTTGTGGGACTGGGTTTTCTGCTCCCCAGTCTCCTTGTCCCTGACCTCTAATTTGAAGAACAGACCTTGAGTGTGACAAGTCTGGAAGGGATAAAACCAAATGTCTTTGAGAGGAGGCTAGTGGCAGAGTGGAAACGTGGGTCCGCCACATCCAAGGGAAGGGCAAGTGACGGTGGAGGCGGGAGACAGAGGAAGGAGGAGGGTCAGACCCAGCAGCTTCGTCACGCGGGACGTCAAGGAATCTGGGCCTCTTTCTGTAACACAGAGGCAGTCGTGGAGGAGCCCAGGGGAAGACGGACTGCCAGCTGCTGGTTAGGAAGGATGCTGGGGTCAGAGTGGAGGAGGTATCTGAGCAAAGAGAAGACAGAAAAAAAAACCCAGACAACCTACAGACCCAGGTCAATCCCAACTGGAATGCCAGTCGTCTTCTGACAGGCAGACTCCAAGACTCAAAAGGAAATGCAAGGGATCCAGAACAGACAAAACAGCCTTGAAAAATCCAAAGTTGAGGATGCGTATTTTCTGATTTCAAAACTTACTACAGAGCAACAGCAATCAAGACAGTGTGATTCTGGCATAAGGAGAGACAGGGATCAGTGGGACAGAACTGAGAGGTCAAAAATAAATCCACATGTCTATGACCAACTGATTTTTGAAAAGGGTGCCAAAACAATTGAGTGAGGGGAAAAAAAGAACAGTCTCTTCAAGAAAAGGATCTAACTGGCCCTCCTCGTGCAAAACAATGAGGCTGGACCTCTACCTCACACCATACGTAAATATTCCCTCAAAATGGATCAAAAGCATAAATTTAACAGCTGAAACTACAAAACTCTTAGAAGAGAATGTGGGGTAAATCTTTGTGACCTTGGATTTGAGAATGGGTTCCTGGATATGACACCAAAAGTAAGGGTAGCGACTTCCCTGGGGGTCCTGTGGTTAAGACTCCTCACTTCCAATATAGAGGGTACAGGTTCATCCCCGGTGAACTAAGATCCTACAGGTCGAGTGGCACAGCCAAAATATTAAAAAAAATTTTTAAAAGAGCAAAAAATGGAATAAATAAGCCAGACTTCATCAAAATTTAAAACTTTTGTGCTTCAAAGGACCAACGTCAAGAAAGCAAAAAGACAACCCAAGGATGGGGACATGATATTTGCAAATCATTTAACTGATAAGAGAATTTATCTGGAAAATATAAAGAACTCTTAACAACTCAGCTACAAAAAGGCAAATAATCCAATAAAAAATGGGCAAAGGATATGAGTTGGCTTTCTCCAAGAAGATATACAAATAGCCAATGAGCACATGGTAAGATGCTCACCATCATTAGGGGAAGCATTATGGGGAATGAGATACCACTCCACACCCACTAGGAAGGCTATTAAAAAAAACAGGACTAACATCAAGTGTTGGCGAGGATGTGGCAAAACTGGAATCCTTATGCATTATTACTGGTGAGAATGAGAAATGGTGCAGCCACTTTGGAAAACAGTCTGGAATTGCCTCAAGGGTTACACACAGAGTTACCAAGTGACCCAGCAATTTCACTCTTAAATATACATACCCAAGAGACGTGAAATCACAGGTCCACACAAAAACCTGCACGTTAATATTCACAGTGGCATCATTTGCAATAGCTAAAAAACAGAAAAACCCGAACAGCGATGAACTGGTGAACAGATGACTAAAGTGTGGTGCAGCCACACAGTGAAGCACAGAGTCAGCTATGGGGCTTCCCTGGTGGCTCAGTGGTAAAGAATGTGCCTGTAAATGCAGGGGACATGGGTTCCATCTTTGGTCCGGGAAGGTTCCACATGCAGCAGGGAAACGAAGCCCGTGCACACAGCTACTGAGCCTGTGCCCTGGAGCCTGTGAGCCGCCACTACTGAAGCCCGCGTGCCTAGAGCCTGTGCTCCGCACCCCAACCAGAGAGCGGTCCCGCTCACCCCAACTGAAGAAGGCCCACACGCAGCAACGGAGACCCAGCACAGTCAACAACAAATAAATAAAACAGAGAATAAAAAATAAATAAAAACCAAATAAAAGATAAATAAATAAATCTTTAAAAGAAAAAGAAGAAGAAATGAAGCACTGATACATGCAACATGAATGAACCTTGAAACTACACTGAGTGAAGAGAGGCCAGACACAAAAGGCCACATTATATGATTCCACTGACAGGAAATGTCCAGACAGGTAAATCCAGAGGCGGAAGGTACACTGGTGGATGCCAAGGGCCTGGAAGGACTGGGGACCGCTAACGGGTATGGAGGCGCTTTTTGAAGGGATGAGAATGTTTTGTAATTGACTGTGGGGACAGCTGTGCAACTTCGTGCATATTCTAAAACCCACCGAATTATACACTTTAAATGGATGAATTGTAAGGTATGTGAGTTACATCTCAATAAAGCTGTTGTTAGAAACACAAAACAGAACAGTAAACCAGGCAAAGATGCCACAGGACCTCACTAGGACGATAGTCATGGAAACGGAGAGACCCCCTCAGGCAGGAGGGGGAAGGGGGGCCTTTGGGGGCAGAAGCTGAAGCTCCCACTGCTTAAAACCCAACATAAACTGGCCTGAGGACCAAGGCCTCCTAGTCAATGCTAGGCCCTCTGAAGCCCATGCTGGCAGGCATGACAGATGATCTCCTGGACAAACCCATCTGGGAAAAGGCAACAGGAACCGGAGTCAAACCTGGTTCTCACAAAAGAGCTTTAATACATACAGTGCTCTGAGAGGACCCTGGTGGTCCAGTGGTTAAGACTCTGCCTTCCAATGCAGGGGGCACAGTTTCAATCCCCGGCCGGGGAAGTAAGATCCCCCATGCTGCACATGTCATGGCCTGAATAAATAAATAAATAGTGTTTTGTTGCTGCCTAAGGAGCTGCCATCTCGTTAGACTAGAGCCCCATCCTGGTCTGAGTACAAATGAGGCTCCCATGCAGCAGGGGCTGGCCTGGCTGGCACTGGCCCCGCTCCAGCTCTGAGGGACTGTGGGGTGCACAGGGACACCACATCTCAAAGGCTACAGGAGTGTGCTGTCAGAGCCCAGTAGCAAGGTTCTGGGGGGGCCTCATCCAGCCTGCTGTGCAGACCAAAGGGACAGCACCTCCAGACACCAGACTGACCTGACGGCTTTCTCAGAATCGCTGAGGACCTGGGGACTGGTTTCCCTGGAGTTCAAGGACGTCACAGCACCCAGATCCCCGGGGACAGCAGACCGTATGGAATAACAAAGACACGAGAGGGAGGACCGGCCAGGCATTCGCGTGGCTGGCTGGGCCAGGGCCGAGGGGAGATGGGGGATGAGACCAGCGTCCCTGCACCAAACAGGGTGGAGAGTGAGTGATACGGGAGGGCAGTTCCAGGACATGGGTAGAAATCAGAGGGCTGAGATGACAGCAATACACCAGAACAAGCAAACACCCAGAAAAATAGTCCCTTCACCCGTGGCCTCATACATGATGCAGCTTACTTGAGCAAAAAAGCAAAACAAAAAATATGACGACAGAGGCAGGCGGTTCCCTGCCTTTTGATCCAAAACATACCAGGGGACCATCTAAGGCCCAACCCCTGATGCCAGCGTGTACAGAGTGAGAAGCCAGGAAAGAAGCGTCTGGACACTGCAACGTGTGAACCAATGAGAACCCACCCTACCCCGCGTGCAGATGGAAGCTGTGGCAAAGGACACCTCCTGCCTGGTGAGCGGGCACTGCGCGTCGCCAGTCCGCTGGGTGTCTCATGACATCCCCCAGCCCTCGTGGGACAGGGGATGGGGAGGGTGACAGAGTGCTGCCCAGACCCCTGAGCCTCATGGAGTCGGGTGCTGCCGCCCTAGGAGGCGGCCCAGAAGAAGCACCCACTTCAGGGTGGTGGGAGGGCGCCTGCACATCACGGCCAGACGCTGCTCCCGGCGCTGGCCCTCGCTGCCGGCAGGGAGACTGAGGCCGGGAGGCTGAGCCAGCTCCCGCAGTCCCCCAGGTGAGCCACAGTGGGGCCACAGTGCTGACTGCTCCGCCTCACTCCTCTCCCCCCAGCTCTGAGCTCAGAGCACTCAAAGGCCCCACACAGAGACCAAGAGGCCCAGCAGTAGGCATTCTCGGCGGGGCGGGGGGTGGGGGCGGGTGGAGACAGACAACTCGCGTTTCCCCCTGGTGGCAGGGCCATTCTCTATTCATTGAGACCTGAGGCATCTTGGGAACCAAGGTGTCTTCGAGGGTGCGGCTCCTAGGCACTGACCACTGTGTTTCCAGCATAGCCTCACTCTGCCCAGATGAGTGAGCGCCTGCCAGATCCCGGGCACCAGCCCACTGCCTGGAGGAGCGGAACACTCATTACCAATGTTGCATAAGGTCTAGAGATGTTACATAACTAGCCCAAAAGCGTACAGCTGCTAAGAAGAGCCAGGTTTGAGCCCTGGCACTCAGACCCCAAACAGCCGACTCAGTGGAAAAGACCCTGATGCTTGGAAAGACTGAAGGCAAAAGGAGAAGGCGGCAGAGGATGAGATGATTGGATGGCATCACCGATTCAATGGACATAAACTTGGGCAGACTCCAGAAGACGGTGAGGGACAGGGAGGCTGGGCGTGCTGCAGTCCATGGGGTTGCAAAAAGTCGGACATAACTGAAAAACAACTCAGACCCCCAGTGTCCATCGTCACCACCCTCCACAAGGAGACTCTTCAAGCAGGGCCGTCCCGAGAACAGGTTAGAGAGCATTGCCTGAACCTCAGAACTTCAGGCTAAGTGGGAGAAAGCAGACATCAAGGATGGGATGTAGTATGATTCCCTTTCTGTGAAATGTCCACAAGAGGCAAATCCATAGAGACAGAAAAGAGCTTATCAGGGGCTAGAGGAGGAGATGGGGAGTCACTGTTAATGGTGATGGGATCTCCTTTCGGGGTGATGGAAATGTTATGGAGCTAGACAGAGGTGATGGTTAAGCAATATAAAGAATATGCTAAAAATGACTGAATTATATACTTCAGAAGAATGGATGCTACGTTACGTGAATATCTTTTTTCTAAAAAAAACCCACTATCTACGGTTATAGGAAACTCAAAATAAATCACTTGTAAATCCCTAAAAGCTTGAGTTTCCAATGAGCGCCACACTGCCCCCTCTGCCCTGCCCCACTACCCCCACCAGGAGTCCCTGAACCACATCTGATACAAGGTCCATCCTACCAAAACCAGCCACGTGCTTACCTGAACTTCGTTGGTTTTCTGTCTGATTGCCTCTTCCTTTTCTCGAATGTCTTGTTCCAGTGAGTATTTCTCTCTGTGTGTTTGAACAGTCCATGAAAGCACAAAGAGAGGGCATGAGGCACGAGCTGACCGTCTCCCCCACACTTCTCCCCAACGACCGTCTGCCTTTAGTCACCCCCTCCCCTCCAAGTGTGGGTGAAGCCTGCGGATGCCACAAGGCCTGGCCCCCAACATGGTCACGTGAGCCTCTGAAAGTAGAGAGTGCTCGAGTGACGTTCAGGGTGAGAAGGGCTGGACATGCCTCTGCTGACTTTGAAGATGGAGGGGTCACAGGAGAGCAGCACAGGGCCACCCCTCAGAGCAGAATGAGCCCCACCGACATACAGTAGGAAAGGAGGCCCCAGCCTCCCAGCTCCGAGGAACTTGGACAGCACCCTGAACTCGGCCCTGTGAAGCCCTGAGCAGGGGCCAAGCTGAGCCCTCCTGGATTCCCGGGCTGCAGAGCTGCACACGAATGAATCTGTGCTGTCTTAAGCCATTCCATACACAGCAAGAGAAAATGAATATGCTCTCTAAATCCTTGGTGCGCCTGCCCATGAATGGTGAGTGCCTGCTTCTCAGGAGACCAGGCACCGAGGACATGTGGAAAGGGGCCTGGCTTTCAGGGAGCTCACAGGGGACAGGTGAACACACGAATGCACACAATCTAAGTGCCGAGAGGGAAACCCAATGGGGTAAGGAAGGGGGTGGAGTGTCCCACAGTGGACGACCAGGAAGGACCAAGGACATGGCCTGCGAGGGGACAACGTGACGGCAAAACATTCCTGTCAATGGGCACAGGGAGGCAGAGCTCAGCGGGGGAGCCACGGTCGAGTCCAGAGTGATGCAAAGTGGGCCAGGGACTCCAGAGGGCTGGCCACAAGGAGTGGGTGAGGGTCTCTGAGCCCGGCTACTGCTCACAGGAGGCTGTGGTGGGCCGCTGTGCACTCCGGGTCCCTGCTGGGGCCTTGTCTGCCACCTCAGCTGCAGACAGCTCCCCACCCCCGGCAGCAACCAGCCTGGCTCTTCTCCTGAGAGACAAAGGCTTGTGTGCCCCTCCCCCAAGTCCATACAGTGAAACCCTAACCCCCTGTGATGGTGTTAGGAGGTAGGCCTGTTGGGAGGTGACTGGGTCATGAGGACAGGGCTCCCAGGACGGGGATTAGTGCCCTTATAAGAGACCCCAGAGACCTTCCGCGCCCCTCCAGCATGTGACAACACCCTAAGAAGACGCTGTCTGTGGACCAGGAGACACACCATACTGGACACTGGATCTGTCTACACCTCTATCTGGACCCCCAGTCTCCATGATGAGGAGACTATGTATCTGCTGTGTAAGCCCCTTCAGTCTGGGGCGGCTTGTTACAGCAGCCTGAATGCACCAAGTGCCGGAAGGGGCTGCCTCCGTGTCAGAAACCTCACGTGGCCAACGCACCCTGCCTCCCCTGCCAGGAACCCAGCACTCACTCAGCAAGGCCTCCTCTGGATCACCGGGTCAGACATGAAACAACCGTGAGAGCTTGCATATTCGTTCCCACAAGTCTAAGGACCACCTAACAATACAACGTCCCCTTCAGATCCATTAGACTGGGTCCCGTCTCCCGGGGAGAGGCGCCAGTTTGCCACACCCCCAGGCAACAGGCCTGAAGGTCACTCTCGAGGTCACCCAGGCAGGCTTCCTGCACAGGCCTGCTCTACACACGCTCGCCTCTCACCTTCACTGGGAAATGCTCCAGGCTGCCCAAGGCTGCGCAGCTGTGCAGAGGCAGTCCTGGCCTGACACAGACACCAAGACCCCAACTTTCACGTTAGAGGGTCCCCTCCCTCCTCTATCTGCACGCCTGATTAACAGCCTCACCCTGGCTCTAAGAAACTAGCCCTCCATCCTCACAGACCCTCTCTGCCTTGCCAGGCTGCCTGCACTGATCTCTGGTTTGGAAATCTGGCCTCGGGGAAGCTGGGGACAGAACAGGAGCCATGTTCTGGGCTGAGCATGAAGCAGAGAATCTGGCTTCAGGAGGCAGCCAAAGCTGAGCTTAGTGGCCAGCCAGACACCCACCCAACTGGTCTTCCACGATATCTGATCTGCCTCTGCCTCTCAGAGTTCTGCTCCAGTCAGGTGCAAACCACGCCCGAGGGGCACCCAGCTGTGAGCAGGGCCTCACCTGCTCTGGCAAAGTGACACCGTTTCCACTTTCGGCCCAGAAACACTCCCTTTCTGGTGGACGGCGGGTGCCCTTGGTCCTTAACTGGCTACGCCCCACCCCCCGGCCCCAGAATAAGCTGGTAAGAGGATGCTGCTGTACAGAAGACCACATACGCTGAGAATACAGACACAGCCGCCAAAGCCCTTGTTTACAGGTGGGCGCTGGAAGCGAAGGTGGAAACCTGGACACGAGGCCTCTCTCTCAGAGCCCAGCGGCTCCTCCTAGGCCACAGTCTCGCCACCTGAGACTAGCTGCTTTACTTGTCTGGATACTATGCCTTCCTGCGGAGGGCATGGGGTGCTCTCAGTGCTGGAGACCCCACAACCCACACTGGCTCCCACTGAGGGGCTCAGGACTTGAGCTCATTAAGTCATTTCAGGAACCTGGGAGAATCTGTGTCCCTTTGCTCCTGCTGAACAAACTCGTGATGGCCAAGTTGAGAGTTCGTCCACAAGCCTCTGCTGCTTCCAGTAGCAACCTGGGAAAACAGACTGGAATTGGAGGGCAAGGGGGCATTTTAGCATACCTCTGTAACTGGCTGATCTCCTGACTGATGTCGTCAAGTTCCTTCACCCCGGTAAACTCCCCCGATCCAAGAGTGCTTGAACTATCCTGGAACCAAATTCAGACACAGAATTAAAACCGCAAAGTTGACCTCATAAGACAGCAGGGGTAACAGGTCTTGGAATAAGGTATAAAATCATTCATCTCCATCCCCCAACCTGGATGGAAACCATCTGGGCAGTCCAGACACACCCCGCGGGGCCCCTGGCGAAGGCTGGGCAGACCGCCAGCACCTGCCTGCTCGGTGGGCTGCCGGCGCCACCTGGTGGCGGGCTGAGGGGAGCACCGCGAACACTAGAGGAATGAATGGGAATGAACGGACCTGCAGCTACTCACCGGGATGGGAGTGCCTCTCTCTGAGGGTGGCACCATGTCCGGGGAGAGCACTTGAGGGGGGTCGATGCCTTTACTGACCTTCTGCTGAATGAAATACATAGCTAACGCGAACTGGTCTTTGCTTAACTTTCCCGTTTGCCTCGTATCGGCCAGGGCCCTGGGAGAAACACGGCAATGCTGATTACACATCCCAAGCACCAGCATTGGTTCTGAGTATGAGGAACCCACACTTCTGAAACATGGACCGTGACAGTAACTGAAAACAACAGACCACACCTGCGCTTCCTTTCCTACTGAAGAGCAGCCACCCCCCGCCACCAGCAGCCCCCAACCCAAGCGTCAGGCAGGAGGGGGCTCCTCTCCCGGCTGGAGAACTGCCTCGGGCCCAAACAGCAGCCAACAGGGCTGGGAGAGATCCCCCTAAGTGTCTCTATTAAAGGCTGGTTTTAAGACATCTTTGTTCTTGCTCCCATTCAAGGGCAGGATAGGAAAGCTTGAACTGCAACTATTTCTCCCAGTTCTCTGGGTGAGGGCCAGTCCTGCAGCACATCCAGCCCACAGCGGCTCTCAATCTGCAGTCTTGTCTCTCCGGCCCGCCCCGTTTCCCGGTCACTGAAGGCACAGGGGCTCTGGCCCACATGTTGCGGCTGCTCTGTCCGTGTGCACTGGGCAGCGTCGCTCTGCTTGTTCTCACAGGCTCCCTGGGCACTTGCAGGGGACAGGCCCACATCCTTATGCGGTCCCTACACCCTTCCTGGCATGTTATCTCTGCTTTGGTTGCGTCCCCCTCCCGAGTCCCCAGCCACCTGCAGACAACCCCAGACTGTCCTCTGAGCGTGCCGGTGGTTGAGTGTAGAGCTCGCTCTTCCTGACCTCGGCCTTCACTCTCGGTATGCCATCCCTCCACGTGCCTTCCTTTAATCCGAGTATATCTGTGATTTCATTATGTCATTTATGGGTCGGCCCTTACAGGTCGAGATCCATGTTATAAATTACCTTCCTTTATGTGATGATCGGGCCATAATTCGAATCCTGTTCACAGGCACTTCAGCACCCAAGGGCGCAGGCCGCCCGAGTCGTCACCAGGAGCTGGGCCTCCCCCAGTGACTGACTGGGAGGCACGTGCTCCCTGAGGAGGGACAGCCCGTTTTCTCGGCAGGGCCTCGCCTCACAATGCGGCCATCTCTCACTTATTGCAAAGGACAGTTATTTCCCCAGTTACTCCCAGTCAATGTCACAGCTCTGCTGGGAGGGCTTCATCCCTCCAGCTGCATGGAAATTCTCTTACAGCCCCCAGGCAAAGCCCTCTAAGGGAGGACTCGCCCCTCCGAGAAGAAAGCTAGGAAGTGACTGCCACTGCTGGCCATCCCAGGGCCGTGAAGACTGTCCTGCCGGCCCGGGAGGAAACGGGCAGCGGAGATGGCTCCCTGACCGGTCCTGAGGTGCAGACTGGAGCCTCCCTCTCCCCAACCCCGTATCACTGACCTTCATGGGGCAGGGCCTCTCAGGGATGTGGCCACAGCCCTGAGGCCCAGGGTGGCCCTGCTGGAGCCTTTGGCATCCTCACTGCACACCGCACCCCCAAGGGGTCGGGATCGAGCGCCTGCAGCTCCAGTGGCTGTGCTGAAAGCTGCAGGTCCACTAGCAAGAACTGGCCCCGGCCATTCAGATCGCCCCTGAGCTCCCCAGAGGGACACAACAGGAAGCCTTCCCACTGGAGGAGACTACGTGGACACGCATGGAATACAGGGAACGGGCCGTACACTCGGCCCTGACAGCCGCCCGCTCCGGCCTTGCCCACACACAGCCCAAATCTCACTGGGAGGGTCAGTGAGGCCCCCAGTGCTGAGGAGCAGAGGTCCGTCTGTCCGCCCTTACCATATGTGTGCTAGAAGGTTCTGGGTGAGGCCCGAGTGCATGAAGATCTCCTTCACCTCCTGGCCACTCACATAGCCATCCAAGTCCAGGTCGGTCTTCAGGAAAATCTCGTCAAATCGCATCTTGTCTGCCACCGGCACCACCCAGCTCACTGTTGGCTGAAAGGGGTTTTCAGACGTTAATTCTCAAGCTTTGGGGCTTCCCTGGTGGCTCGGTGGTAAAGAATCCACCTGCCAACGCAGGAGACATGGGTTCAATCCCTGGTTCGGGAAGACTCCAGGTGAAGTAGAGCAGCTAAGCCTGTGCTCGAGGGCCCAGGAATCGCAACTACTGAAGCCCGCGCGCCCTAGAGCCTGTGCTCCGCGACCAGAGAGAAGTCTTCGGACTACAACCCTGCTCTCCACAACGAGAGAAAAGCAACAAAGACCCAGCACAGCCAAAAATAAGTAAATAAACTTCTATTTTTAAAAATCCTCAGGCTTTTTATCACCTACAGATATTACACTATTAAAGTCTTCTCGTGCTCATTTCAGCAGAAGACCCTCCATGAGGCGAATGGGCAGACAGGATCTCCGGTCTGTAGATGGGAACACTGAGGCTCAGAAAGCTGAGTGCTGACTCGGTCAGTCTCACCCAATGGCCCGTCTGTGCCTCTCGCAACCCCATCACAGCACCCTGAATCTTTGTCCCGAGAGAAAGGTGAAGACCCAGCAGGTCTATCTGCCAACAGCCCGCCCACCGCGCTGCCTGGGAAACAGGGAAAGCCGGTACCCAGTGCCAGGGGGAGGCTTCAAGTGCACCAGAGAGGACCCTCCTGACCACTCCTGGAAGGCCTGTCTCCTGAGAACCGGCCCGGTGGCCAGGCCGCCTCCCCGGCCCCCCGTCTTCCACCCGCAGGTGCTCTCTGCTGCCACAAGGCCAGCCTCATGGCCCCCAGCTGCAGACCCCCCACTCCATCCTCCTTTGAGCCTGAGCCCACTCCCTGAGACACAGCAGACACCCCTGGGAGGCGTCGGCACACACAAAGCACTGCCACGCAGTGAGTGGGCTGACACGCAAACTGCGCCCACAGGACGGGTGGGCACCCAGAGTCTGCAGTGCTGGTGTGGGAGCCCAGGCCTCAGAGAAGCACGACCACCACCCAGGAGGGCCCTGCTGCGGCCGACAAAGCTGAGAGCCCAGCAAGGTGTTGCAACTTCGGTGGTCGGTCACCCAGCGCACGTGTGATCTCTCCTCACACCACCTGCTCAAGTCCTACACAAGAAGGGCAGATGCCAGGGGGCACCAGGGCCAGGGCAGGGCTTCCCTGGTGCCTCAGTGGTGAAAAGTCCGCCTACCAATGCAGGAGACGTGGGTCAGGGCCCCCGTAACTGGCCCTCTGGGGGCCCAGGTAGGGCTTTGCTCACCTAGGGATGAGGAAAGTAGCAGGGATCGAGGACGGGGGGAGGCATGGAGTTTGTGGGTCCACAGAGATGCCTGCTGTCATATCTGTGATTCCACAAGCTGCCCCTATTCCTGCGGAAGGGGACACACAGACCCCCACCTCTGACCCCCAACCGTGGCCAGCAGTACACCGTCTAGTCGGTGGGGTCAGCAGCATGCTCCTGGGATCCGGGGAGAGTCGCCAGACCACCAGGGGGTGGGCTGCCCCCATCAGCAACCTCAGCCCCGCTTGCTCCCTTGTCAGTGAAACACACCACATGTGACCTAAACTATGGTACTTAAGAACTCTCGGCAAGAATTCTGCAGACTCAAGGTCTTGGGTCTGGGACTTCCCTGGTGGTACATTCAATAGGAATCCACCCACCCACCAATGCAGGGGACGCAGGTTCGATCCCTGATCCGGGAAGATCCCACATGCTGTGGAGCAACTAGAGCTGGTGCACCTAGAGGCCACACTCCCCAACAAGACAAGCTGCCACACTAAGAAGCCTGAGCACCGCAATGAAGAGCAGCAACCCACTTACTGCAACTAGAGGAAGCCCGTGTGCACCAACAAAGACTCAGCACAACCAAAAATAAATAAATAATTTTTTAAAAGGTGTTGGGTCTTGGAAAACAGCAGCTCATGCTAGTCTAAGTCACTGGGCCCAGCCCCACCTCTCTGAGTCCAGTTCACCATCTCCTGGCTCACTCTGCCCCAGCCTTCTTCCTGTTTCAAGGACACGGGGAACATCCCCACTTCAGAGCCTGGCCAGGCGCTAGTCCTCAGGTAGCTTCTTATTGTTCAAATGTCAGCTCAGATGTCACCGCAGCAGGGGCCTTCCAGCTGGCACCACCTGCAGGAGGGAACCCTTACTCACCCGGACACTTCCAGGCCAGGCCAAGTTCTGCTTTCTCAGGACTGCTGGAGCTTCCTCAGTTTACCGATGTAAACTAAGCTTATCATCTGAAGCTTAGTTTATCGTCTGTCTCCCCAGAGGGCAGCCCCAGAAAGTACTGGGCACAGCTGGTAGGCTAGGAAAGGTGCCTGGGTGGGGCCAGCTGCGACTGCCCTTCACCAAGAGCCACACACAACTCACCAGCCAGAGGCCATGCCTCCCTCTCCAACGGGCTCCTAGGACTAAGCCTCCTCCTCCCTATCTGATATCTTTTTTTTCCCCCAACTCCAAGATATGTAAGCTGCTTGAGCCTCACAAGTCGAAAACCAAGCTTTAAATATACGTCACGACCACTGGAACTCGCCTGGTGGTCCACTGGTTAGGAATCCACCTGCCAGTGCAGGGAACACGGGTTCCATCCCCGGGCCAGGACGATCCCACATGCCCCGGAGCAACTAAGCCCGTGCACCACAACTACTGAAGCCCATGTGCCCCAGCGCCTGTGCTCCACAAGGGGGCCGGCACAGCGAGAAGCCTGCTCACCTCCACAGAGCAGCCCCACCTGTCGCAACCAGAGCAAGTTCACGTGCGGCAATGACGACCCAGTGCAGCCAAAACTAAATAACACTGGGGTTTTTTCAAATGTCACTATCAAGAGACCTCGCTGTTTTCTTGTGCGTTTCTCATCTCCATCATACTGAAAACACACACGTGGTGCTGGCTGGCCTTCTTGTCACAGTTCATCACCTCTGAAACCACAAGTGAGGCAGAGATGTATCTCCTGTTCTTGCACGTTTCAGACAACGTCAAAGGTGCCTTTTCATAAAGAGCTCCTCATGATGCTGCCAGAGGGAGAAGCATCTTTTTTGACAAATAAGGAGCTGTCCTGTGGAGAGGTGGAGCCCCCTCCTGTTTTCCTAACATGAGACGGATGCCTCCCTCCATCATCTGATTACTCAACATGTGTTTACTGAGCATCGAAGCACCAGAGATTCTTCTTGACACTGACATTATAATCAGGAACTAACTCTGCTCTCACAAAGCTAACAGCAGAGGGCTGGGGGTGAGGAGGGGACCTGAACAGACGATACATAATTAACTGCAGAACAGGCCACGTGTGCTAGAAGAAGGCAGGTAGAGGGTCAGCAGTGGTCACACCAGGCTTTCCAGACAAGTGACCTGTGAGCAGAGGCCCTGCGATGCCGGGTGCCTCAGGGTGCAATCTGGGGGCGTGCGTTCCCAGCCAAGGGTCTGCCCGAGGAAGGAGGGCCAGGGGGTGAGCAGAGAGCCCCGAGGTGGGAGCGCACTCAGTGTGTTTGGGGAAAGGTGGTGTTTATGTATAAGGGAAGGAGAAAGTTAATTCTGAAGCCCTGTTGCTATGGTCTGAATGTCTGCAACCCCCTCAATTCATACACCACACGTCCTCAGCCCCAGTGTGACGGTGTTAGAAGTGGTGGGGGGCCCTCCGGGAGGTGACTAGCTCATGAGAACAGGGCCCTCATGAACAGGATTAGTGTGCCCTTGTAAGAGGGACCTCAGAGAGCTTCCGCACCCCTTCCGCTGTACAAGGACACAGCGAGAGCACAGCCATCTGTGGACCCGGAAGTGGCCCCACCAGACACCGAGTCTGCTGGCGCCGGGATCTTGCACTTTTGCTTCTGGAAGTGAGAAACAAATCTGCTGTTTAGAAGCCACCCAGTCTATGGCATTGTCACAGCACCCAGATGGCCTAAGACATGTGCTATAAAGATGTGACTTAATCCCAGACTTTACCCTTCTTGGGTCACAAATGACTCACTCCTGAGCAACCTCTTACTGGGACTCTACGCAGCAGTGCCAACAGGCGCTCTGAGGTGTGCCAGCACGAGAGGGCGCTCACCTGTGCCTGCTTGATGCTGTGCTTGGGAGACAAGCTTCCGGTGCTGTTGAGGCTGCTGACGCTGCCGTGGGAAGGCGTGGAGCGCAGGCTGTCTTTCGGTGGGGGGCTGGCGGGCAGGACGGGCACAGCCCCCGCGAACATTGTCTTCTTCCTCTTGGAGGGCGGGATGAGGGACGGGGGCAGGACGGAGGGCACGGGCTCCTTCTCGAGGGCTCGGTACACCAAGTGCATAGCCTGCGAGGACAAAAGAAGGCATCTGGGGGCGAGGCCCAGCGCCAGGGCAGGCGGAGGGCAGCTCTTCAGTGGCTCAGGCATGCCATGAAGACGGCTCTTTCTGAGGCTGCTTCCAAACGGAACGAGTGAAAATAAACCTTTTCTGATGAGCTATGCCACCAAGGCATGATTTTCCAAGATGTTCATTCAATCACACAACACTGAAATGAGTACAAAAAGAGGGATTTCGCTGGTAGTCCAGTGGTTAAAAACTCCACGATCCCATTGCTGGGCGCCTGGGTTAGATGGGACCTAAGGCCCGCGGTCTTAGGCCTGTGGGACCTAAGAGCCCCCAACTACGCAGAGATCTAGCACTGCTGCTATAGGAGAAGAGGACAGGAGGGTCAGGGATCTGGCCAGAGAACTAAATCCTGCACGCCAAACTAAGACCTGGGGCAGTCAAATATATTTGAAAAAAAAGAAATATAAAAATAAAGCATGAGGGGTTTGGGGATTAATGCTTAATGGGGACAGGGCTTTAGCTCTGCCAGGTCAAAAAGCTCTGATGACGGACGGTGGTGATGGCTGCACAGCCACAGGAGTGTATTAAACCCCCAAACCTAAAAGCGGCTACAATGATAAATTCTGTTACGTGTATTCTACCATAAATTAAAAAATAATAATGGACAGCCAGTGAAAAGAACAGGATGACAGAGAAACACGGAAAATGCTCAGAGAAGCTGATGTGTGTTGGGGGAAAAAACACAACTGAGCAGTGTGGGGTGTGAAGGAGTATGAATGGAATCACATGAGAAATTTATAATTTTCTTGGAAAATGTTTAAATTTAATCTAGAAGTTTAAAATTTCAAAGGCTTTATACCACTGTATAGTAAGATAGTAACAAGCTTTAATTCACTTGTATATTGTAAAATTTCATCTTAAATACATTGAAAATTCCTGAAACAGAAGATGGATATTGTTGTATTTCATTGTTTTTCTATTACTTAGGAATTACCAGATTATTCAGCTTTTTTTTTTTTTTTGCTTGAAGTTAATCATGTGTGTGCTTTTTAGTCACTCAATTTGTCCAACTCTTTGCAACCCCATGGACTGTAGCCCGCCAGGCTCCTCTGTCCATGGGGCTTCTCCAGGCAAGAATACTGGAGTGGGTTGCCATGCCCTCCTCCAAGGGACCTTCTCAACCCAGGGATCAAACTCGGATCTCCCTTACTGCAGGCAGATTCTTTACCATCTGAGCTACCAGGGAAGCCCTGAACTTAATTACTATTTATTAAAGCATTGTCCTTAACTATAAGGGGCTACTTTATTCTATTTTCATTTGACATTTAATGGAATGAGATGAGTGAATAAATGTCATAAAGCGGATAGAAAGATCAAAGATGAGAATGAGGAGAAGGGAAGGCAGAAAGAAAAACAGGGGATGGAATGACCTGGGCCCAGGGTGGGGAGATGGGGGCCAGGAGAAGTCAGCCCAGCAGGCAGCTGGGAGAAGTGGGTGGGGAGCTGCAGGGGTGTGCAGGAAGGCCAGCTGCATAGGAAGGCGGCCCGTGGGACCTAAGGGCCCCCAACTATGCAGAGATCTAGCACTGCTGCTAAAGGAGAAGAGGCCAGGAGTGTCAGGGATCTGGCATGGACAGAAGCCGACATGGAACCGTCGGGACACCTGGTGGTCATGTCTGCATATACACCTGCTTCCCAGCTCTGTCTGCTGAAAGGGCCAGAGGAAGCAGCGGCATCCAGGGGCCACTGAGCACTCCAGAGCCCAGACCGTGGTCTCTAATACCCTTCTCCACTATAAGGAACTGGGGGTCCCAGAGCAATGGCTGATAACGAGCTGAGAGAATGGGTACACAGCAAGAGCCGGGAACGTCACATCATGACAGAAGTAAGCAGATGCTCAAAGAATGATACCATGTGACCCAATGACAAAGGGGTTGGGCTGCAAGAGCTCCCACTGGGCAAAATAAATCATTCAAGTAAAGGATTCTAAACCATGGAACAGAGAACAGGAGACACGTCCCTAAGTCCACTGTGATGTGAACAAATCCCTTGCAGTAGAGGGCGAGCTAGAAAATGTACAAGGAATGACAAAACCAGAAAATCCTCATAAGGCAACTATCAGAAACCCGACTGATTCAGGTGAGACTCCTGGGAGGATGTGACAACTAGCAGGTGAGAGGCGCAAGGGTGCAGCGTGTTCCGTCTCCACGGGTCATCTCTCATGAAGACCGAGCACAAAGGGAGATAGTAACTGCAGAGAGAGCCCCGAGGCCTTCACTGACCTCGATCATGGCTGACACCAAGGTCAAAGACGTGTAATAGGACATCACACGTCCTGTGGATGTCCTGTGCCCTGGGGAGAACAAGCATCACCTCAGTGGGGACCTGTCCCACAGAAGTACACGCCCCGGATCATCACAAGGAAACAGCAGACAACCCCTCACCAAGGGATGCTCTACAAACCAATGGGGAGAACAAGCATCACCTCAGTGGGTACCTGTCCCACAGAAGTACATGCCCTGGATCATCACGAGGAAATAGCAGACAACCCCTCACCAAGGGATACTCTATAAACTGCTGGCCTTAAAAATGCCCACACAACCACAAGACAGGAAGACAGATGCAGGAGCTGACCTAGATTACAAGAAACAGGAGTACAGACACAGGAGGCTGGAGTCTCCTTCACTATAAAGGACATTTTGGGAAACAACTGGCAAAATGTGAATAATATCCTTAAATTAGACAACAGATTAATAAAATAATACACATAATATATATATGTGTATATATACAAAACATATATGATATAACCTATAATAACAGATAGTACAATAGTACACAATGTCAGTGCCAATTTCCTGATCTTGAATTAGATGGTGGTAACTTAAGAGAATCCTCTGGCTTGGGGATATACACACTGAAGTATTTCAGGATGAAAAGGCCCATGTCTGAAACTCTAAAATGGTTCAAAGGAAAAATTAATGTGTGTGTATATATGCCTGTATACCCTCATATGCCAATGAGAGGAGAGAGGAGGGGCAAGGAGTGGAAGAGAGGGAAGGAGAAAGAAAGTCATTGTAGTAAAATGGCAACACTGGGAATCTGAGTGAAGATTCAAAAGAAGTCTGTCAAATTAAACCCAAATTATGTCAAAATAAACATTCTTAAAAAAATTAAACAAGAGGAATTTCTTGGAGGCCCAGCAGTTAAAGACTATGGTTTTCCAATGCAGAGGGTACAGGTTCCATCCCTGGTGGGGAAACAAAGATCCCACATGCCATAAGGCATGGCCAAATAAATAAACAAGAAAAAAAAAAAAATCCAGGGTGGGAGGGAGGGAATATATGTACACATATAGCTGCTTCACTTCATTGTACAGCAGAGACTAACATAATATTGCAAAGCAACTATACTCCAATAAAAAAAGAAAGAAGAAAGTCCAGAAATCCCCACACGAGTGGCACGTTTCCATCCTCAGGAGGGTGGGGAAAAGAGTCTCAGCAGGGACCTACCACTGCAAACTCATCTCTGTCCAAGTGCCCGTCCTTGTCGATGTCGCTGAGGTCCCAGACCTGCAAGGGAAGAGCAGCAAGGCTTAGTGGGGGACAGTACCTGGGCTTCCCGCAGGCAGGAAGGGCCTGTGTGGTGGCAGGCATGCCCACCAGAACTCACATTCTGACTGCACACCCAGGTTAAGACAAGGAAATCAAAGTGCATTTAAAAACCAGTCTTTAGGTTCTCTGAAAAGCCATCATCCGATGAAGTGTTGTCAATTCCAAGATCCTTTCCACCATATTGACGATCATTTTCACTAACAAATGACCATGATTATAATCACGTCTAATCTGGTTTTTGAAGAAGGCAATGGCACCCCACTCCAGTACTCTTGCCTGGAAAATCCCATGGGCGGAGGAGCCTGGTGGGGAAACAATCCGTGGGGTTGCAAAGAGTCCGACAGGACTGAGTGACTTCACTTTCACTTTTCACTTTCATGCATTGGAGAAGGAAATGGCAACCCACTCCAGTGTTCTTGCCTGGAGAATCCCAGGGACGGGGGAGCCTGGTGGCCTGCTGTCTATGGGGTCGCACAGAGTCGGACACGACTGAAGTGACTTAGCAGCAGCAATCTGGTTTTTAGTCTTTGGTTTTAGTACAGTTCTGGCTCTGAACACAAGCCCGACCCCAGCACGTGCACACACATGCACACACACACACACTCTCCCCCCCACCCCATCCCCATCACAGCTGGGAAGGGCCATGGGCATGCACTTGAGTAGGACTATGGGATCGTGCCTCCTCTCCCCTATCAGTGGATGGTGAGAAAGAGGCCACAAACTATGCCAGGTCAACCTAGCACCCAGAAAGACAAGGCAGGCACAGATCAAATGCCGTGTGCTAGGTTTTCCAAAGTACAATCAAGGCATGAGCTTCGTGACCTAGGTCAGCCATCCAGGACCAGTAGAGGGGCCGGCCTGACTCGGACACCAGTGCCCAGAGCCAGGCAAAGGGCCAGGGTCCACCCACGATGCTATGGATGCTGTACCCGCACCCAGTGAGCCACGAGCTGCTTCAGCTCAGGGCTGCTTGTCATGTGTGGGCCCTCCTCTTCACCTCCTGCTGCTGCGTCCTTGGCCTGGGCCACTCCATCACTCCACAGAGGCCAGAGCCTCAGCTGGCCTCCCTGCCTCCAGTCCTGTCCCCAGGGTAACCTCAGGACCTGCCCTAGAACGCACTCTCACCCCACTTCACCCCACTGACAGCATTCAGACCCTGCCGCTCCGCCTGGCACAGGGAGCCTTGTGCCCTTAGCTGGGCTCCACACCCCAGCCCATCGTCCTGGGACTCCACCTGGACCTCCAGGGCCCTCAAACCGTTCACAGTCCCCTCAAGCACACGGATGCCCTTTCAAGTGCCTGGCACTGGGCTGAGCGCTTTACGTCCATGGTCTCAGCTAGGGAAGAGCAGCTCAGGAAGAGGAGCGTTCCCCAAAACACAGCACACACAGGCCTTCCTGGCTCCACGGTCCCACCCCACCCAACAACACTGATGTCTGGGGCCAGCTCACCTCTGTGGAGGCCACCCTGTGCACGGCACGCTACTGAGCAGCATCCCTGGCCTCTGCCCACCTGCTATCAATAGCACCCAACCCAGGTGGGGCAACCAAGAGTGTCTCCAGACACCGCTCAACATCCCCGTGGGTGGAACTGCCTGGTGAGAACGCCAGCCCTCCTCGGCATGCTGGGCGGCCTCTGCGTGTGCCATCGCGCAGCCAGCCTTCTCAACCCATCATAAGCCCCTGTTCCCTCCCTCTGGAGGCTACAACCCAGGGGCATCTCCTCTAGGCAGCCTTCCCTGCCTGCCCTGAACCCCCCGCTCAGACAGGTCAGGTACCTCCCCTTCTACTACTGTCCCCACCAAGCAGAACTGTGATTATCAAGGAGGCAAGGTGGGGCGGGGGAGCACCAGGGAAAAGTGAGAGCTCTGGGACCACCAGGACCTCATTCCCCTCTCCATGAAACCCCAAGCAACCAACTGCCCATTCTCAAGGCCCCCATTTCCTCATACGGAAAATGGAGGACTTCCCTGGCGGTCCTGTGGTTAAGACTGTGCTCCCAGTGAAGGGGGCACTGGTTCAAGACCCGGTCAGGGCAGATCCACGTGCTGTATCTCAAAACAGAAAAGAAAGAAAACAAAAGTGACAGCATCCGTAACACCATCCATAATAAAGTAGTTGCAAGTCACTCAGAGACTTCATTCCTGCAAAGCCCTAGAACAGCGTCTGGCACATACTAAGCCCTCAATACATAAATACTGGGATCTTAACTATTACTTACTTATTTGACCTCCAGGACTGTATCTATTAATGATTCTATCCCCCGCTTCCCAGTGCTCAGCACAAGGCTGGCGCAGAGCAGACTCCAAAAAAAGGCTCCAGATGACTAACTGGATACCCAACGTGTGGGTGCAGGGGTGCACAGATGAATGAGCATGCGCAGATGCGGGGACGGACGCCTGAGGGCACCGATGCGCGCGTGCACAGATGGATGGGTGCGTGGCCGTGGAGGCACACGTGCACGGATGGGTGGGTGCGTGGACGTGGGGGCGCACATAACACGGGTAAACGGGTGCATGTGTGGGCTGGTGTTTGGAAGGAGGGAGAGAATGAGAGAAGATCAGAGACGTGAGCCCTGTGGAGAAAACCTGGTGCCAGGGGAGAAGGTCTGCAGAGCCCACCCTCCAAGCGGCAGCTCCCCTTCTGATAAGGCACACCCACTTCTGTCGGTCTCCTTGCCCGTGCACGACTTGGCTTTATGACACTATCGCAGCCCACTGTCGGGTCCTCTGAAGAACTGCCAAATAAAGGCACACCCTGTGCAGGAGCAGATCACCCCGTCCTGCCCGATACAGACCACTGTGATCACTGTGGGTCCCCAACAGGTCTCCGTCTACACCACACCACGACAAGAAGACAAAGGGGTCTGTGAGATCCCTTTTCTCAGTGGTCTCATTTCCAAACCAAGTCCTATCTGGGCGCTACAAAAAGGGGCCAGAATCTGCAAATGTGCGACTCAAAGAGGGGCGTTACTAGGGGACTCCACGTGGGCAGGAATCTGCCCCTTGCCCACGGTTCTACCCAATGGTGCGAGCCTGACCCACAGCCGTGGCCAAGGGCAGCGGGGGCCTTGTTCTGTCCTCCTGCTCTAGGTCTGCGCCTGTCACCTCAGCAGCTCCATCCAGACAGAGGACAACATCCATCCCCTCGATCCAGAGTGGCACGGAGACAGCCACTGCAGAGCTGGGCCCTGTGCACAGGGCAGACGTGAGCGGCCATAACCAAATCTCAGAAAGAAAACAGTCAGGTTTAGAGAGCTGGATCTAAAAAACTTGTAGGGACTTCCCTGGTGATCCACTGGCTGAGATTCAGTGCTTCCACTGCAGGGGCATAGGCTTGATCCCTGGTTGGGGGATGAAGATACCGCATGCCGTGCAGTGCAGCCAAAAAATAAAATTTTAAATACTTGTGTTTAACAGGAACAAAACTGAGGCTTTAAAATAAAGGGGTGGGGGAGGTGGAGAATGCATAACATTTTATCTAAACTTGCAGCAGAATTGAAAGTACCTTTACCTTAGGTTCACAGGGAGGAAAAAATAATGAAAAATAGAAAGAAAATACAGACATATATGACCACACTCCTCCCCTAGAAGTCTGGCTTCAAGTCCAGCTTGGCCTGTCCTCAGTCCTAGGCAGTGAGAGCACCTTTGAGGTTGCCATCCCATGCATGCTGGGAAGCCTCTGTCAGCTGCACCCTGTGCGGCCCCGAGCCAGCCCAAATGCACTGACTACTCCACCCACAGCAGCTCCTGGGAAAACTGACGGTGCACAGCTGTGCCTTGAAGTGTCGGGGGAGGTGGCGGGGTGGCATACCAACCAGATTCAGCAGTAGTGCCCTGTATGAAAGAACCACTTACCCTGCCCAGGACATCAAGAGGCAGCTTGGAGTTCATGAGGACTGGCTTGACTTTGTCTCCAGACAGCAAACCATTGACAGGTAAGAGGCTTTCAAAAATTCCATCAAATTTTGCCTTTTCTTCTACCTAGTTGGAAAGAAACAGCCTGAGTGAGGGGAAAAGTATGAGTGTCCAAAATGAGCCCTGACCTTGAAGCTGACTGAAAGTGGGCAAGGATCCAGCACTGGGCTCACCTAAGAGCACAGGACAGTCTTCCTGCACTTCCAAAGTAAAGTCTAGGCAGAAGGACACAGTCCTCGAGTGACTACGGATATGGTGGCAAAGGTCAACAGGGGAGAGAGGAGCCTGGCAGACTATATGGTTCATGGAATCACAAGAGTCAGACATCACTTAGTGACTAAACAACAACAGAAACAGCCCAAGGTAATCCACAGATTCAATCCCCATCAAAATACCAATGGCATTTTTCATAGAATGAGAACAAGTAATTTTAAAATTTGTATGGAAATGCAAAAGACTTCAAATAGCCAAAATAGTCTTGAGAAAAAAGGCAGAGCTGGAAATATCAAGCTCCCTAACCTCAGACTATACTGCATAGCTACAGCAATCACAACAGTATCCTACTGGTTCAAAAACAGACAAAGATCAAAGGAACACAACGGAAAGCCCAGAAATAAAGCCATACACTTATGCTCAATTAATCTAAGACAAATGAGGCAAAAACGTACACTGCAGAAACGACAGTCCGTTCAGTAAGTGGTGCCGGGGAAACTGGGCAGCTACATGTGAAAGAATGAAACCAGAACGTTGTCTTACACCACATACAATAACATGCTCAAAGTGGATTAAAGACCTAAGTGTAAGACCAAAAAACCCCTAGAAGAAAACATAGGCACAACACTCTTTGATATAAATTGTGGCGGTATTTCTTTAGATCCGTCTCCTAAAGCAAACAAAAAGAAAGAAATGGAACCTAATTAAAAGCTTTTGCACAGCATAGAAAACCATCAACAAAACGAGAAGGCAGAGAGACAAGATGGCAGAGGAGCAGGTGGAAGTGGAGTACATCTCTCTCCACAGATGCATCAGGAGTACATCTTCAGATGCAGAAGATCTTGCAGAGAACAGCTGAGTACAGGCAGGAGTCCCTGACCACCAGAAAGGAACACACAGACTCAAGACCCAGCACCTCCCAACTGCCGGGAGCACCCAGCGCAGGATACCTCACCCAAATAAGGAGCCAGGTAAGAACACAAACCCAGTCATCAGCAGACAGGCTTCCCCCAGATACCCCAAAACACACCACCTCACACAGCCCTGTCACCTCCTCCCACCAGAACACAAGCACAAGCCCCTCCTGACGTGAAGCCTACTGAGGCCACTGGACCAACCTCACTCGCCGAGCGCAGAGACCAAGACTGAGAGGAGCTGTGACCCTCTAACCACAGGAGAGGAGACCTCAGACACAGTAAGCTAGACAAAATGAAAAGATGAGAAATACGGTGCAAATGAAGGAATGAGGTAAAAACTCACAAGACCAAGTAAGAGGAAATAGGTAAACTACCTGAAAAAGAATTCAGAGTAATATTAGCAAAGATGATCCAAAATCTCAAAAACAAAATGGGGAAAACACAAGAATCATTTAACACACTTAACTAGGACCTAGAGTCGGACACGACTGAAGCGACTTAGCAGCAGCAGCAGCAAAAGAAATAAAGAAAAAATAAACAGTGACCAACAACACAATTACTGAAATTAAAAATACTCCAGAAGGAATCAACAGCAGAATAACTGAGGCAGAAGAATGGATAAGTGAGGTGGAATGGTGGAAATTCCACCTCAGAATGGTGGAAATAACTGCTAAAGAGCAGAGTACAGAAAAAAACAATGAAAAAAAAACTGAGGATGGTCTCAGAGACCTCTGAAACAATATCAAATGCACCAATATTCAAATTATAGAGGTCCTAGAAGAAGAAGAGAAAAACAAAGTGTCAGAGAAAAATTTTGGAAAGATTATAGTTGAAAACTTCCCCAACATAGGAAAGGAATAGGAAAGTCCAACAAATCCAAGAAACACTGAGAGTCCCATACAGGATAAACCCAAGGAGAAACACACTGAGACCTTTATTAATCAAACTAACAGAAATTAGACACAAAAGAAAAGTATAAAAAGCAGCAGGTAATATACTTGCTGCTTTGGGAAACCCCATATGCTTAACAGCTGATCTTTAAGGAGAAACTCTGCAGGCCAGAAGGCAGTGGCAGGATACACTTTAAGTAATGAAAGGGAAAAATCTACAACCAAGATTACTCTACCCAGCAAGGATCTCATTCAAAATTGACAGACAGATCAAAAGCTTTAATGGCAAGCAGAAGCAAAGGAATTCAGGAGCACCAAATAAGCTTTACAACAAATGCCAAAGGGACTTCTATAAGCAGGAAACACAAGAGAAGGAAAAGACCTACAAAAACAAACCCAAAACAATAAAATGCTAATAGGAACACATATATCAATAATTACTTAAAATGTAAACTGATTAAACACTCCAACCAAAGACACCAACTGGCTGAATGGATACAAAAACAAGACCCATATATATGCTGTCTACAAGAGACCCACTTCAGACCTAGAGACACGTATAGACTGAAAATGAGAGGATGGGAAAAGATTTTCCATGCAAAAGGAAATCAAAAGAAAGCCAGAGCAGTAATTCTCATTACCAGACAATAAACAATAAACAATATAATAAGAGATAAGGAAACTACATAATGATCATGGGATCGATCCAAAAAGAAGACCCAACAATTGTAAATATTGATGCAACCAGCATAGGAGTGTGCTCAGTCACGTCAGTCATGTCCAACTCTTTGGGACCCTATGGACTGTAGCCCACCAGGATCCTCAGTCCATGGAATTCTCTAGGCAAGAATACTGGAGTGGCTTGCCATTTTCTTCTCCAGGGGATCCTTCTGATCCAGGGATCAAACCTACATCTCCTGCACTGCAGGCGGATTCTCTACCACTGAGCCACCAGGGAAGCCAAATACATAAGGCAAACACTAACAGACATAAAAAGGGAAATCAACAGTAACACCATAATACTGGGTGACTTTTACACCCCCGCTTACACCAATGGACAGATTATCCACAGAGAAAATTAATAAGAAAACACAAGCCTTAAATAGACCTAACTGATATCTTCAGGATATTTACCCAAACACAGAAGAATACACTTTCTTCTCAAATGCCACATGGAACATTCTCCAAGATAGATCACATCTCAGTTGGGTCACAAGTCAAGCCTTGGTAAATTTAAGAAAATTCAAGTTGTATCAAGCATCTTTTCTGACTACACCACTATGAGACTAGATATCAATTAGGGATATCTAGGGGGGAAAAATGTAAAAAAACACAAATATGTGGAGATTAAATATGCTTCTAAATAACCAACAGGTTACTGAAGAAGTCAAGGAGGAAATTTTAAAAATACCTAAAAAAAAAAAGTGACAATGAAAACATGATGACTCAAAACCTATGGGATGCTGCAAAAGCAGCTCTACAGGGAGGTTTAGAGCAATACAATTCTACCTCGAGGAACAAGAAAAACATCAAATAGACAACGTTACCTTATACCTAAAGCAACTGGGAAAAGAACAAAAAAAACACCAAAGCTCGTAGAAGGAAATAAATCATAAAGATCAGAGCAGAAATAAATGAAAAAGAAATGGAGGAAACAATAGCAAAGATTAACAAAACTAAAAGCTGGTTCTTGGAGAAGATAAACAAAATTGACAAATCATTATCCAGAATCACCAAGAAAAAAAGGGAGAAGACTAAAATCAATAAATTAGAGATGAAAGGTAGCCTGTGAATGGAAGAAGAGATTTGGAAATGGTTTACCTCGTAAGGGGTTAATATCTAAAAATATACAGAGAACTCATTCAACTCAGTATCAAAAACCAAACAACCGGCTTAAACAACAGGCAGAGGATCTGAAGAGACGTGTTTCCAAAGAAGTATTACAGATGGCCGACAGACACATGAAAAGATGCTCAATGTCATCACCAGGGAAATGCAAATCAAAGCCACAACGAGGTGGCACCTCACACCTGTCAGAATGGCAACTGACAAAAAGACAAGAAACAACCAGCGTCAGTGTGAGTGTAGAAACAACCCTGTGCCCTGTTGGCAGGATCGTAACACAGCCCAGCCACGACCGGAAACAGCATGGAAGCGCCTCAACAAATCAGAAGAGTCGTACAATCCAGCAATTCCACTTCTGGGTATTTTTCCAAAGAAAATAAAAACCCTAATTGGAAAAGACGTGATCCCTATGTCCACTACAGCATTATTTACAATAGCCAAGATACGGAAGCACCCCAAGTGTCCATCACTAGAAGACTGAAAAGAAAGTGTGGTAGGGGGCATTTTTCACCCCTATTCTTTACCACTGGGCCTGGGGGCTCAGTGGTAAAGACTCTGCTTGTCAATGCAGGAGACGGGCTTGATCCCTGATCCAGGAAGATCCCACATGCTGCAGAGCAACCAAGCCCACGTGCCACAACTACTGTGCCTGTACTCTCGCGCGCAGGAGCCGCAACTGCCGAGTCCACAGGTGGCCACGACTGCGGCCCGCGTGCCCCAGAGCTCGCACTCCACACGAGAAAAGCCACCACAGGGAGAGGCCCGTGTGCCCCAGAGCTCGCACTCCGCACGAGAAAAGCCACCACCGGGAGAGGCCTGCACATCGCAGCCAGACAGTGAGCCTTCACTCACTGCAACGAGAGAAAAGCCCCAGACAGCCAAAACTAAAGAAAATATTTTAAAAGATGCGGTGTGTGTGTGTATACATAAACACACACACACACACACATACATACATATACACAATGGAATTATTATTCATTAAAAAAACAAGAAATCTTGCCAGTCATGACAACATGGATGGATCTAGAGGGTTTCATGCTAGACGAAAGAAGACAGAAAAAAAGAAAAACCAGATGATCTCACTTACATGTGGAATCTAAGAAACAAAACAGAATGAAAACACTCTTCGATACAAAGAAGAAACAGGTGGTTCCCAGAGAGGAGGGGTGGAAGGCTGGGCAAACAGCTGAAAGGAATTAAAGGGTACACACTTCAAGGTACAAAACAAATAAGCCAGGGGATGCAATACACAGCATAAGGAATCCGGTAACAGTGTAGGGACTTTAGATGCAGACAGATGCTTACTAGGCTTACCATGGTGATCATCAACACATGCAAATGTCAAATCGCGATGAAAAGTAGCATAACTCTGAAACTGAAACTAACAGAATGCTGTACATCAACTACATTTCAATTTTAAAAAACAGTTAAGATAGTGAATCGGGACTTCCCAGGTAACTCAGTGGTAAAGGACCACCTGCCAGTGCAGGAGGCACAGGAGACTCGGGCTCCATCCCTGGGTCGGGAAGATCCCCTGGAGGAGGAAATGGCAGCCCACTCCAGTATTCCCGACAGGACAGTCCTGTGGACAGAGGAGCCTGGCAGGCTACAGTCCATGGGGTCGCACAGAGTCGGACACGACTGAGCACGCATGCATGCAAGACAGTGAATGTGTGACATATATTTTACCGCAATTCAAAAGAAACTGAAATCAGAACACAGGCAGACACTGAGCGCGCACCTCGCCGTCAGCGCTGAGAAGCCCACCTCCCTGCATCTGCCTGGAGTGCGGCTTCTCC
This sequence comes from Bos indicus x Bos taurus, assembly GCF_003369695.1. Lineage (NCBI taxonomy): Eukaryota > Metazoa > Chordata > Mammalia > Artiodactyla > Bovidae > Bos > Bos indicus x Bos taurus. The sequence goes on from NC_040082.1 coordinate 103,882,184, forward strand.
ACAGATCTGTCAGACTTGCCGACTCTTGCCGGCTCCCTTCAGGAAGCCTGGGGACTTTCACAACAGAAAAAATCGCTAACAATGGTCACTCATCTCTGAAGGGACCCGAAGCTCTCTGCCCCATCACGGCACCATTCCTTCCCCAACTCCCCTCTTCAAGGCCTCACAGGCTCCTCAGTCACCAGCTCTTCTCTTGAGGACTCAACACAGCCCCTGCTGGAAAGAGGCTGAAATGGTCTGAGGAGTAATAAGAGCCCTTTAGAACCATCTTTCACAATGAAGCAGATGCTTTTCAAAGTAGATGCCATGCAACTGGACCACACAGAAAGAAATCCTTCGGAACTATGATCTCGGTTGGCAAAGTGCCTGATTTATCACAAAGGCAACTCCTTGCCCCGGGTCAGCTGAGGCCTCCCCGCCCTGTCCCTGCACAGACCTCTCCCCGGGGTTCCCTCCTTGAACCCTTCCAAGGGTCCAACCCTATAAAAAAGGACAAAACCACCTGGGCTGGGAGGTGTCTATTTTTTTTGAATTTACTTTTAATTGGAGGATAATCACTTTACAATGTGGCACTGGTTTCTGCTGTACAACATGAATCAGCCGTAAGTATACATACACCCCTCCCTCGTAAGCCTCCCCCCCCACCCCCCCGCCCCAGCCCTCTGGGCCGTCGCAGAGCACCGAGCTTCCTGTGTCATACGCAGTTTGCCACTGGCTGGCTGCCTCACACACGGCAGTGCACATGGTCAAGGCCACTCTCCCAGCTAATCCACCCTCTCTTTCCTTCGCTCTGTCCACAAGCCTGTTCTCCACGTCTGCGTCTCTACCCCTGCCCTGCAAATAGGTTCATCAGTACCGTTTTTCTAGATTCCATACATATGCACTAATACATGACATCTGTTTTCCTCTTTCTGACTTACTTCACTCTGTGTAACAGGTTCTGGGTTCATCCGCCTCACTTCAACTGAAGAGAGGTGTCTATTTGATAGCAGGACTGCTGTTAATGCTGGTATTTAAGCCAAATAAAACTGAGGCAACGTAACAACAGTGAGCTGGGAGGAATCTCACTGGGAGACCATCTGAGTCATACACAAATTGCCTTCAGGAGTAATTCTGCACTTATTAAGAGACACATCACTCATTTCTTTTCTTTCTAGAGGCAGTAAGACAGCTCTGTGGCCTTAACATCCTGTCTTTAAAAGAACACTATAAGTGGTGAGAGAAGTTTTTCAAAAAGAAATGACAGCAACAGAGAGAAAAGAACTGTAAAGCACAAACTGGCTGGAAATAAGGGAGAAAGCTATGAAGACATTTTGGAAGTCTTCAAGCTTCAGAGTTCGCACAATTTCTCCTTCTATCCTGATTAACCTACCGGGCAGCAAAATCACAGAACATGAGCCAGAAACACAAGGTATCCACTGTGAAATTTTCAGAATGCAACATCTGCCTGCCTAAGTAGGCAACAACACCCAATTACAGGAAAAGGTGATGGTTTTTTGCAAAAGACTCTAATTTGGAAAAGTATTTCATCCAAATTCTGTGGCACAGTCACTCTGAAACAAAGTGGATACAATCATCCTATGAAACGTGCTGAACGTCATAAATGACTAAAACAAATGCAAGTGAAAGACAGCTGCGGGGGCCTGGCCGGGCACTTACCCTCACAGCCCAGTGGGCCTCTGCAGAAGGCGCCGTGACCATGAGAGGGCTGCTGCTGTCGTGCTGAGGAGAAAGAGAAAGACTCCACTGTAGCTGGCACCGAATTCTACTACAGGAGCATGTGTTCACTGTAAGGATATCCATTTCACAGTGCTTTCAAAAGGGAGAAAGATCTCAGAAAGTTAAACACAGAATTACCACATCACTCAGCAATTCTCCTCCTAGGTACAGACCCCAAAGAACTGAAAACAGGTATGCAAACAATTCCTTGTACATGAATTATTATGCCCACCAACAGACAAATGGATCAACAAAATGAGGCAGACCACAGAATGCAATCTTAATCGGTCATGAAAAGGCATGAAGTACTGACACATGCTACAAAGTGGATGAACCTTGAAAACATCACGCTGACTGAAAGAAACAAGACGCATGAGTCTATAAAACGCACAGAGATAGAAAGCAGACCAGTGGCTGCCAAGGGCTGGGGGCAGGGTGGGGGGCGGGCAGAATCAAGAATGATTACTTCATGGGTACACGGTTTTCTTTGGGGGACTATGACAATGTTCTAGAACAGACAGAGGTGATGGCTACACAATGCTGTGAATGCACTAAACAGCACCCAATGGTTCATTTTTAAAATCAATTTTAGATTATGTGAATCTCCCTGCAACTAAAAAAAAATTAAAAAGAGAGAGAAAAAACATGGAGAGAGACAGACGAACAGATAAATTAGAGAAGCATGGAGGTCTCTGACACTTACAAATTTAGGCGGTGGCATGTTCAAATTCAGATTGCTCAAGGTAACCTCGTGGCCGCTCTGTGCGCAGGCGACTAGTCTCAGTGCAACATAGAAACCCTGCAAATCCAAGAGAGGGGGATGCGTGAACCCCGCCCAGCTGGCCGCAGTGGTGGAGGAGCTGTCTACAGTCTGGGGCTGTGGGGGACGAGGGGTTTCATTTCGCTTCAGCAGGGGAGCCCACACATGTTCAAGTCTCATAGACTCCAGCAGAACCGGTCTCACCCTGGGAGCACTGTTTAAATGAATGTGCTAAAACAGACTTAGCCCATTGCTTTCTGAACGCTATAAAATTGCAAATAGGTGTATTTTCAGAAACAATGAGCCCTCAACATTTAGGAAATGCTAGCGTGTACAGTTTTAAGTCTAAAGGGTGGTTCAACTATGCACTGACTTTTTAGAAATGGTTTGGAATAGACGCAGCTGTTTGGGACTTGACACTCATGATTCGGTGGGTCCCCTTGGCCTCGCTGAACAGAGTGTCCTGCACTCACCCCCGCTCCTCAGCGGCCAGACGAGAACTTCATCTCCCACACAGGGACAAAGGGCCCGAACTAGGGGCCCTGCCTCCTCCTCACCCTCCTCCGAAGCGAAGACTGGCCAGGCCACAGGCTTAGGGCACTTGTGCAGGATCACCTAGTTCTTCTAAATTGATCAATGGGCCTAAGAACATGGATTCTTTTTAAAGCTGTAAACACAACTATGGTTTTAAAATCTTCTTCATAGAAATGTGAGCACTAGAGCAGCCTTTCTCAGGCTGATGTCTACAGAATGTCCGTGTAGCATGTAGAGAAACGGGGACACCGGTCAAGTTAGAAGAACTGCACTCAGCACAGATAACAGGGTTCTTGGGGCTTCCTTGGTGGTCCAGTGGTTAAGACTCCACACTCCCAGCGCAGGGGGCAGGGGTCTGATCACTGGTCAGGGAACTGTGATCCCACACGCCATGTGCTGCAGCCAAAAAATTTTTAAAAAGAGAAAACAGGGTTCATTCCCACAAAGGTCCTCTGACCCCTTAACACACAAGCGCGCTATGAACCTCAAGCAAGGGAGGAGCAGCGGATGGCACTTACTCCACAGGTCGGATCACGGACAGTGATCCACACCCCTTGGAATAGAGTTTGGGGAAAGACTGAACTAAATTAAAACATGACCAGTTAAAAATCATAAGTACTAGCTTCCCAGGTGGCGCAGTGGTGAAGAATCCAACTGCCAATACACAAAAAGTCTCAAGTACTCTAACATTCCACTTACGGGATATTCTCAAAATGACGGGATTCCATCACAGAAGGAACCAGCGGCTGCCAGGGTTCAGGGTGTGACGCCCAGTGGGCAGCATGAGGAGGGTTCTTCGGGGGCAGTGAGAATGTTCTAATCCTGACAGTGGCAGTGGTTACTTGAATCTATGCAAGTGATACAATTACACAGAATTCTATACACCAGAGACCAAAACCACACCAAAGTGCCTATGAATGTGGTCAGCTCCGGGTTAGGCCTCTGGTCTGGCGTCACGCAGACCTGAGCACAGTGCTTCGGGAGAGCAGGGGAAGGACACACGAGAACAATCTCAACTATTTTCTGCAACTTCCCTGACAGAACATTTGGAAAACATGTGAATCACTTGTAACCACACAAAATATTAAAAAGATTACGCTAACCAGGAAACACGGCTCCAAGAGTTCAAGAGGCCTTTATTTTGAAATGAACCCTCGCCGCTGTAATAGTCTGACGGCCCCACTTATGTCTGGTGACACTTGTCAGTGGCGACAACAAGGGAGGAAGTGCAGAGGTGACCTGGCCTAGGGGCTCTGGCCCAGCCCCTCCACTGACCCGGTGTGTACGTGTATGTACCTGTTTGTCCAAGTACCCTTTACCTTCTGGGTCAGCCAAGTCCCATATCTGTGGAAACACAAAAGGGCTGATGAGTGTGACCGCCGATCATTTCCTCAGCAAACAGGAGCCATCGTCGCCACTCACCTATACATGTGAGCCTTATGTATAGGTCCCAGCAGCCAGACTCAGACGAGGTGAACGGCCTGGACCCCTCCCTCTCCCCTGCACACAGCAGGCAGCAGCACAGTCCAGAGAACTCCCAAGGGTACCAGGCTCCAAGGCCAACATAAGTCCATAGCTAAGACCCCAAGAGGGCTCAGGCCCCTTGTCTGCTGCTACCCAAGCAAAGGGGGGCAGCAACCATTAAAGCATTTGCATCCACCCGTTACAGCCCCGAGAGGTTCGAAGTGGCCAGCCCGCTTCCCAAGAGGAGTACAGACCCCACGAAGAGGGGTCTGCACAAGCCAGTGTTCACCTGCCAGGGGAGCCCTGAGGGTGGTCGCAGAAGAGAAATCGCTATCGTTCATCACCTACCTTCCCAAGGATAATGTCTGAGAGTCCAGACTTCTTTAGAAAAAGTGCAGCTTCACTCGCCCCAACTCGCCCTGTGTATGCTGGGTCTACCTGGAATTGGGGAGCAACACTTGAGATAAGGCTTTGGCAGCCGAGCAGCAGGAAAAGCAACACCCGTGACACTGGCTGCTAGCTGACAGCTGGGAAACAGAAAGGGAGGGAAGGCCTCTCTGGGTTGCAATTCACAGCTGGGGGTTTCCAAGTCATTCCCTCTCCAAGCTCAATCCAGAAAGACACTAGTGAAAACTTACCTGCTTGTAGTAAGACTCATATAATGGATTTCCAGCGGGAATCTGTAAACAAAACCACAGACATTGGTCAAATGTGGACACAAAGCCTCTCTTTAAAAAAAGTGTCATCCCTAAATCTGTCATCACCAAAATACATAAATATTAAAATCAAAATGTAAGCACTTTAAATGTCCTCTCTACATAGACTCCCTGGAGGAGGAAATGGCAACCCACTCCAGTGTTCTTACCTGGGAAATCTCATGGACAGAGGAGCCTGTCAGGCTCCAGTCCATGGGGTTGCAAGGAGTCAGACACGACTGAGCGACTTAACAACAAAAAACACAGACTGCAGTTTATTCTCAGACAGACATCTCACACTTCCTCAGTTTAGAAAAAGGAAATGCTAATGCTCTCAAATAAGTCCTGACTCCAACACAAACCAGGCGGTTGTTCAGGAAGGAGTTGGTTTCGATTCACTGACCGATGGGATTTTGGTGCGTCCAGGAGCTCACGGGGAACAGACACCATTATCCCTTGAGACTGTTCTCTGGCTCCAGAACCGGAACAGGAGTCTCCGCAAGTCACCATGAATCACCAGTCACACCAGCTTCAGACTGGTTTCCCTGCTCCAAGGCTTATCCCCACCCATCTGGTCTTCCTCCAGCCACCCACCCGAAGGACTGGGCAAAAAGGCACTGACCAGCCCCAGGCACCAGGAAAGACGTGGCCAGTGACAGCTCCCACTAGGACAGGCAGGAAGTTCAAAGTCCTCAGCTTGGCACGGAAGACACTCCATGTTCCGGCCATCAGATTTCCTAAGATGCTGCTGTTCAGAGAAGATAACCACCTGATCTACAGTCAAGAGGCTAATTGAGACACGCCTGGATTCAGCTTGGTGGAGGCCAAACCCTCACACATCCAACAGTGTCTGTGGTCTCTTTCCAACCTCAGCCAGTCGCTCCCCCAGTGACGAGATCTGCGGGAGTGTGCCAGCAGGGGCAGGAATTCAGCACCTCTAAGGAGACTCTTGAAAGTCCCTTGGACTGAAAGGAGATCCAACCAGTCCATTCTGAAGGAGATCAGCCCTGGGATTTCTTTGGAAGGAATGATGCTAAAGCTGAAACTCCAGTACTTTGGCCACCTCATGCGAAGAGTTGACTCATTGGAAAAGACTCTGATGCTGGGAGGGATTGGGGGCAGGAGGAAAAGGGGACGACAGAGGATGAGATGGCTGGATGGCATCACTGACTCGATGGACGTGAGTCTGAGTGAACTCTGGGAGTCGGTGATGGACAGGGAGGCCTGGCGTGCTGCGATCCATGGGGTGGCAAAGAGTCGGACACAACTGAGCGACTGAACTGAACTGAACTGAAGGTGCTGGCTGTAAAGGCTCTTACACGTGTTGGTCTTTTATTGTGTGAAAGGAAAAAAGCGGGACACCGCAAAGGTGCTATTGACTTAGGGAGCTGAGAAAAGCGAAGAAAACAACATTATGCTTAATCGTATGGAAGAACAGGTGTATAAACAGCTAAAGAGAAGAACGCCAGGAAAAATGAGTCCCGGATGACAGTGCTCATTTTAAAAGTCTTCAAACACTGTTGTGCAATTTTTCATAATGAATAAAACGGGGGAGGTGGGTTTGTTTCAGCTACAATCACTGACTTGAACCAGCCCAAGGCTTGCATACTACTGTGTAGTAAAGAGTCACCTCAGTTTAAAAATAATGCCCAGGTTACGGTCAGCTTCTCTGGGGGATGGCAACACCTGCAAACACAGGAAGAAGTGAAAGTACAAGAAGAGCAGCAGCAGAGGATGGAAATAGAAGAAAAGGAGCACAGAGGCCTGAACGGAGGCAGAGGAGAGTCAGAACGAAAGAAAGGGGGGAGTCCTGGGAAGGCAGACGGAGAGGGGCAGCGCAATGTGGAAAAGCCAGAAACGGGACTTCCCCGGTGGCCCAGTGGCCAAGACCCCACTTTCCCGATGCAGAAGCCCACAGTTCAGTCCCTGGTCAGGGCACCATTCCCGGCACGCCGTAGCTAAGACTTCCCTCAAGCTGCACCTAAGACCCGCTGCAGCCAAAATGAATACATAAATATTTTTAAAATATACTGCTATGTGATACAGGTATCTTAAAAAAAAAAGGCAAGACAGGAGGGTAAAGACTGATGCTTGAGAAAGAAAAGACGACACCACAGGAAGAAACGAAGAGCTAAGGGGGCTTCCCGGACAGCCCGGCGGTTAGGACTTGGTGCTCTCATTGCCGTGGGCCCAGGGTCGAGCTCTGGTCAGGGAATTCAGATTCGGCAAGCAGTGTGGCACAGCCGGAAAAAAAGCTAAGTGTACAGCAGCTACAGCAACTCCCAGGATGGCAGCTTCCTCCCGCCCTGGGCCCTTGCAGATACCATTCTGGGAGAGGCTGTCCCCCTTAGCTTCTAATGACTTAGACAGTAGTGACCACCATCACACCCTGTTTGATTGCCAGAATTTAAAATTCCACATGAAATCACAGAATTCAACAGCAAAAAAACAAACAACCCACTATGACTTAAAGTCTTCATATGCCTATGAAGAAATAGGCAGAGGATCTGAACAGACACTTTTCCCAAGAAAATATTACAGATGACTAATAGGCATGTGAAAAGACACGCAACATCACTAATCATCAGGGCAAGGCAAATAAAAACTACAGTATCCCACCTCACACTGGGTAGAAAGGCTAGCATCAAAAAGATTAAAAAGTAACAAGCATTGGTGAGGGTGTGGGGAAAAGGGAACCCTTGAACACTGTTGGTGGGTCTAAGTGGCTACGGCTGCTATCAAAGACAATACGGAGAGTTCTCAGAAAATTAAAAACAGAACTACCATGCGATCCAGCAATTTCACTGCTGGGTGCTTATCCAAAGGAAATGAAAACACTAACTCAAAGGAGAACAAACAAACAAACACCTCCATGGCCACAGCGGCACTGTTTACAACAGCCAAGACCTGGGAGCAACCTAAATATTTACTCACTGATGGCTGAATGGATAAAGAAGGCGTGGTGTGTACACACACATTCAGAGGAACACTACTCAGTCCTTAAAGGAGGAGGTCTTGCCATTTGTGACAACGTGGATGAACCCTGAGGGCATTATGCTAAGTGAAATAAGTTAAACAGGGAAAGACAATCTCACTTGTACGTGGATCTGAAAAACAAAAAGCCAAACCCACAGACACAGAGAACAGAAGGGTGGTTGCCAGAGGTGGGAAGGGCGGGGGGGGGGCAAAATGGGTAAAGGTAGAAACTTCTCACATAGAATACGTTAGTTAATAACATTGTGTTGTATACTGAAAGTTACTAAGAGGACATCTTAAAAGTTCTCATCACAAGAAAAGAAACTTTATAACTATGTGTGGTGATGGGTGTTAAGTATTGTGATCATTTCACAACATGAATAACAAATAACAAATCATCACATTGTACAGGTGAGACTAACATAATGTTATATAGGTCAACTGCAATCTCAATTTAAACTAATTAACTAATTAAAGGTCTACATGCTCTCCAAACACATCACCCCGGAGGAATAAGGCCAAGTGAGGAAGCAGAGTCAGGCCGGCTGTTTGTGACCTCTCAGTAAAGGTGATGGTGCTGGGTCCTGATAGTACATCATGTGCTCGTGGCTCACGGGAGCAGAATGCAAGACCCTAGGGACCCCCCCCCCCGCAACCTGGAAAAAGGTCCCCTTGCTGCCAGCAATCGGAGAGGCATGGCTCTGAAATGAATTTCCAGTGGTATTTTTTTAAGATCTCATGGTAGGCAGGAGAGAGGTTTCTAAGCTACTGTGATTCCAATGAAAAACAGAGTTATGGTATTTGGAGCACCAAGGGTTAATAACTGTCTCAAACTTCCCAAATGCTTCCGAATCAGATCCACGATCAGGAGAAACAAGACCCCAAATAGTCCAGAAAAGGCCCTGAAGCCCCAGGCCCCGAGGCCTGGACTGTCAGTGCTAAGGACTCCGCTCATAGGCAATCTGTACTCAGAAGTCGATCCCAAATGACCTACAACTAATGGAAAACCACAGAGTATGCCTCACTCATTCCTCACTAAATACAGGGATCTGTCTGGGTAACCTGGAACAATGACGGCAGTTAAGAGGTTCTGATTTAATTACACACGTCAGCCACTACATATGCAGAAGGGGGCGGGAAAGGGGAAACATCGGCAGATCTAACTGGCACTTCCTCTTACCACACAACTTCCCCCCAGGAACAGTGGAGTCATGCCTGCCAGCTGCCCGATACATGACTGCAACAGAACTGACGACAAACGCCGCGAAGCCTCGAGCCCCTGGACGCCAGGCAGACACTGTGGACACCAACAGCTCGCTGCGGGCAGCCACGCTGCAGGACAGAGCCCCTGAGTGCTGAGAGTGGGCGCCAGAGCCGCCCACCTCTGCCCAACCCCGAGTGAGGCCAGGGCAAAGGTAGAAAGGGAACAGGCCAGGGGACAAGGCCTTCAGTGTTCAGAGGCTGCGGACAGCTCAGAGATGGCTTCAAGAACAGAAGTCAGACAGAGTCTGTGCAGCAGGGCATTCTCCTCCACCAGCCCAGGGTGCTAAGAGGCCATCTTTGACTCTGAATTAGTCACTGACATTCAGTATAACTTTCACTTTGGGGACTTTCCTGTCGGTCCAGTGGCGAAGACTCTGTGCTCCCAATGCAGGGGTCCTGGGTTCAAACCCTGGTCAGGGAACTAGATCCCACATGCCACAACTAAGACTTGGCACACCCAAATAAATACAAACCTGTGAATCTGATCTTTCAGCTGGTCTCCTAAAATACTAAGAAAAGTTCCCAGGGCCTCTTCACTGTCTCCTCCAGCCCAGAAGTGAAAGTTGGTCAGTCGTGTCTGACTCTTTGCAACCATGGACTATACAGTCTATGGAATTCTCCAGGCCAGAATACTGGAGTGGGTAGACTTTCCCTTCTCCAGGGGATCTTCCCAACCCAGGGATCGAACCCAGGTCTCCCGCATTGCAGGTGGATTCTTTAACAGCTGAGCCACAGGGAAGCCCAAGAGGCACTGTACAAATGGGGAGACAGGCAGGGGAACACAGCAGGGAACAAGCTCACATCCTTCTACTCGGAGGCCTTTAAAACTCCACAGTTCATGCAAGTGTGTGTAATTTTAACACCTGGGGAAAAGCAGCTTCAGATGAGGAACACGGCAGTACTGCTTTGGAGGGGAAGCCCTGAGGACTGGGCTTCCTAATCCTCTCAGGACTGAGTCCATCAGCTCCGATTCCTGCTTTCATACAGGGCAGGAGCTCTTCTGCAAAACAAAATCATGATCGCTCGCCTTGCTTGCTTCAAAACATTTGTTACGTAAACCCATTTTCAGTTTTAAACTTTTAGAAAAAAGTATTTATAATCCTTGATCTGATAAACAGTCCATCACACTTACTGAATGCTCACTGTTTTCTATCCAGTATCTCATTTAATTGTTTCCAACAATGCTACAGGGCAGATACTACTGTTTGCCCCCATATACGGGTGAAGGGACCGAAGTTACCTTGCCCGGGATCACACAGCCCAGGAGTGATGGAGCCAGAGGAGTCCCAGGCCCTGGGACACAAACCCACTCTGCACTCTGCAAAAGCAGCCAGGGCATGACAGAGCTGGACACAGGCCTGCACAGCCTCCTGTGCACGCTCGCCCGAGAAGACGCAAACACGTGACTGTGTCGTGGTAGGCTGCAGTCAACGGACGTGGTCAAAGTGCACCACTTGACTTCAGCACAAGAACTGACTTAAAAACCAGGGCAGCCTGCCATTTCCTCAGGAACACTGAGACTCCGTAATGGCCATATTTTTCAAAGCTATTGCTAAGTTCTGCAGGAAGTTAGGCGCATACCACCAGAAGACATCCCTGTGTGAGTGCCTACTTGGAAAACCAGATGCTGAGACCAAAACAGGGCTAGAGAAGTGCTCACTTGATAATCCCTGCATTTCGCCTTCCTCTTAAGTTCCCCCGGCAGTGTGCACAACCATCCCCCTGGCAGTGTCCACAACCATCAGCCCGGCAGTGTGCACAACCATCACCCCACCCCGGCTATGTGCACAACCATCACCCCGGCTGTGTGCACAACCATCACCCCACCCCAACTGTGTGCACAACCGTCACCCCACCCCAGCTGTGTGCACAACCGTCACCCCACCCCGGCGGTGTGCACAACCATCCCCCTGGCTGTGTGTACAGCCCTCCAGGCAGGCCAGCCCACACTCTGCAGGCAAGGAAACCAGGATATAACTCAGTAGCTCTCACAGAGCTTCAGCAAACACTGGGGCATCCTGAACCTCCCTGAAACTGACAGCTCCCTCCATCTGCTGGATCCGAGGCCTCTAAGCCAGAGCTAAGGTGAACACTGCAGGAAGAACTGAGACAGGAGAAAGAGCCTTCATAAATTTTGAGGAAAGAGATATCCCAATTTTAAAAAACTAGCCAAGGATAAGAAAAAGGTGATTCTGAAAGAAGGGATGCAGCAAAGTTAGGGGAGATGTTCAGTTGAGAGACTGCAAAATGGAAGGAAATGCCAGTATTTGCTCTCAGGCTGGCAAAGGTGCAAACACGACCTGGGCCCTGCCAGTGGGAAGATTCAGTGGCTGGAGGGGTTTTCTGAGGCCAGCGCAACATGCGGTACACGTGCATGCCCCCACACGCAGGTCTAACATGATTCCAAGTCTTCATTGATACAGATGTGATTACTCTAAAATTTATACAGAAAGGCAAAGGAACTAAGCTAGAACAATGTTGCAAAGGAATAGAGTGGGAGGACTCTGTCCACCGGATTCCAAGGCTTGCTACAAAGCTCCAGTAATCCAGACAGCGTGGCACTGATGGTGTTAAAGACACACAAAACCGTGGAACACAACAGCGAGCCCAGAAGCAGACCCACGTAGATATGCCCAAGTGACTTCTGACAAAGGTGCCAAAGCCAGCTAGGAGGAAAGAGGCCCATGTCCACAAGGGTGCTGGAGCGACTGGCCATCCTCCAGAGAAGAAAAGGAGCCTGGAGACATTAAGTCTCCCACTTTCTACAAAATGAATTCCAAAGGGATCACAAGCTTAAATGTAAAGCCAGAAAACTTTCAGAAAACAACAAAGGAGAAAATATTCAGGACTGGGGGCTGGGGAGAGAGTTCAGATGTGCCACCAAAAGGCTGATTCAAAAGAAAAAAAAAAGGAAATCGATAAACTGGACCTCAGTTTATCGATTTAAATTTCAAATGTTTGATCTATGAAAGACTCTGATAAGTGGATGCAAAGACAAGCCACAGACTAGAAGGAAATACTGCTGACCCTTGAACACTGACTGTGGAGGTTAGGGCACCCACCCTCTGCAGCTGAAAATCCAAGTGTAACTTACAGTCAGCCCTCTATACACAGCTCCTCTGTTTCACATCTGTGGAGTCAACCAAACTCGGATCAAGTAGTGCTTGACTGTAGCACACACTTACTTAAAAAAAAAAAAAAAAAAAACTTTTAAAAAATAAAGAAAAAGAGGCCACTCCTTCAGGGCTGGCCTGCTCAAGAAAGTAAAAAGAAAAGAAAAAATTCACATATAAGTGGACCTGCACAGTTCAAACCTGTGTTGTTCAAGGGTAACTATTTGCAAATCACATATCCAACAAAGGACTGGTACCCAGAATACATAAAGTAAAAGTGAAAGTAAGTCGCTCAGTCGTGTCCGACTTTGCGACCCCGTGGACTGCAGCCTGCCACGTTCCTCTGTCCGTGGAATTCTGCAGGCAAGAATACTGGAGTGGGTAGCCATGCCCTTCTCCAGGGGATCTTCCCGACCCAGGGATCAAACATGGGTGCCCCACATTGCAGGCAGATTCTTTACCATCTGGGTCACCACAGAAGCCAGGAAGGAATACATAAAGAACTCTCAAAACTCAACAACACAAAAAGGAACCAATTCAATGAGAACATGAGCAAAGACATGAAGGGACATTTCACTAACGGGATGTACAGATGGCAAATACGGACATGAAAAGATGGTCAGTACACCTTCAGCGGCCAAGTGCAAATTAAAAACCGCAGTGACAGGGAGCCGTATTCAATATACTGTGAGAATCCTAGACTGGAAAAGAATCTGAGAAGTTAGATTTATAACTGAACCACTTTTCTGTGTATCTGAAACTAACCCAATATTGCAAATCAACCATACTTCAAGTAAAAAAAAAAAAATTCTCTTGAAAAACCACAGTATGAGGCCACCACACAGCTACCAAAACGACTAAAACAGCAAACAGTGACGCTGGTGAGCATGCAGAGAAACTAGGTCACTTCTACATTGCTGGTGGGAATGTAAAAAAGTGAAATTACACTGGAAAACAGCCTGGCATGCAGTTTCTTAAAAAAAAAAAAACTAGACGTGCAACTGTCACAGACCAGCAACTATCCTAGGCATTCAGAGACACGAAGATTTAAATTCACAGAATATCCTGGACTCAAAGCTGAGTGCAGCTTTATTACTAACAGTCTCGCAACACTGAAAACACGCCAGACCTCCTTCAGTGGGTTTTTGCTCTAATGGACCATGGTCCCACAGCACCGTGGAATACTACCTGGCAATGAAAAGGAATCCACTCCGGACAGACACAACAACCCAGCAGGATCTCCAGAGCACTACTGTAGTGGTGGCTGTTTAGTTGCTCAGTCCTGTTCGACTCTTTGCGACCCCATGGACTGCAGCCCACCAGGCTCCTCTGTCCATTCCCAGGCAAGAACACTGGAGTGGGGTGCCATCTCCTTCTCCAGGGGATCTTCCTGACCCAGGGATCAAACCCACGTCTCCTGCATTGGCAGGTGGATTCTCTACCACCGAGCCCCCAGGGAAGCCCCCGGAGCACTATACTGATGGAAAAGGCCAGTCTCCAAAGGCTTCATACTGTATGAGTCCACTGCACATAATCAAGTGCTAAGATTACAGAAAGGAACAGATCGGTAGTTGCCAAGGGTTAAGGAAGGAACGGGTAGGAGGGAAGAGGGTGTGGCAGTAAAGGGGCAACCAGAGAGATCCCTGTGGGGATGGAGCTGTTCTGCATCTAACTGTGGAGCACATGACTTTCTGGTCAGGATGCTGTCCTGCACGCGCGCTCAGTCGCTCAGTCGTGTCCAACTCTGTGCAACCCTACAGACTGTAGCCCACTGGGCTCCTCTGTCCGTGGGTATTCTCCAGGCAGGAACGCTGGAGTGGACTGCCACCAAACTTAAAAAATTTTAAAAAGAGACTCAGGAGATTTCACAACCAAATGCAAGATGATATTTTTAGATAATTAGGGAAATTTGAATTATGGACTGGTATCAGATACTACTAAGCAATCCTTATTGTTTTCTGTCGTGGTAGGGCACGGCAGGGATGTAAAAGAAAACAGTCTCAACTACTACAGGTGCATATTGAAATATGATTTTTTTAATTTTTTTTTTTTTTGCTGCTCTGAGGCCTTCAAAGCCACATGCAAACTTCTTAGTTGCAGTATGTGTGATTTAGTTCCCTGACCTGAGACCATTCCAGGCGCCCTGAATTGGGAGTGCAGAGTCTTAGCCATTGGACCATCAGGGAAGTCTAGAAATATGGTTTCTAAGGTGAAAACAAACTTGGGTAAAGATATTTGCAAAATGTTGGCCTCTGTTGTGAACTGGTGGTGAGTACATGAGAGTTCATTAAATTCTTCCCTGGGCTTTTAGTGTGTTTAAAGTTTTCATATAACTAAAGACCAACATTTGATGTGTTTCTGCTCTGGCAAGGATTTTCATGGTACAAGCTGCTTCAGGTTCAAGTGTGATAAATGAAGAACAGCTTCACCACTGGCAGGATCGTGCTTTTGCCAAATAATAAAATCCAGAATTTCTTTAACACAAAACCCCAGGGATTCAGTGATGATCAGATATGCCAGAAGGCAGAAGGGCAAGAAGGTTGGATCCGTGTGCCCTTCTTGCGGGCAGGGACTGCAGCCGACAGCGAAGGCCTAAAGCAGTAAGTAACCGGTTAAGCCGATAAATGAATCACCGTGTATCCTGGGACAGAATACCATCCAACAGTAAAAACGGCCCAGGCAGAACATCTATGACGCCTGCTTAAGTGAAAAGGGCCCAGAGCAGAAGGCCGGTGATGACCCAGCTGGCGAGCACACAGCAGCCACGTGCACGGGATCTGCACCTGGTGGGACGGACACACACGTGTGCAATGATCCTTCCCCGTGAACGGGGGCCTCCCCTGGCTTTCTGAGTTCTCCAGTTAACACACACTGCTTTTAGGACAGAAAAGGGAAAAGGAGACGTGGAAGGTGAGGGATCTGAAGGAAGACACATGATTCTCCCTGGAGACCCAAATGACACCACGATGAAGGACCACGAAAGGGCACGCCCGCCATGTGGCACAGAAGGCAGGGCCTCCCTGCGACCCATGCAGACCTCGGGGGAGTTACATTTATAGTCCCGGCCTGCAAGGAGACCCCCCAGGTGGCACAGAGGTAAAACCTCCGCCTCAATGCAGGAGAGGCAGGAAATTCAGGTTCGATCCCTGGGTGAGGAAGATCCCCTGGAGAAGGAAATGACAACCCACTCCAGTATTCTTGCCTGGACAATTCCATGAATAGAAGAGCCTGGCGGGCTGCGGTCCATGGGGTTGCAAAAAGTCGGACAAGAATGAGCAACTGAGCACATACACACAAGGAGAACCATGGAGCAGGAGCGTTCAGAACGATCAGACACACCGCAGAGCCTCAGGGTGAACAAGGCAGGCAGGGGGAGTTCAGGGCGAGAAGCCATCTGGAGGAACACAGAATCAAGGTGTGACAGCTTCCACGCTCCTGGGAGACCAGAGCTCTCCGCCCCATCTACCAGAAATGGAAGGGAGAGAGGAACAAAGTCACTGGAGGCCACCTTCTGGCTCCAACACACTGATCCATGTGGGATGCAGGACCTACGCGGAGCCCCGACCTTCCCCAAGAAAGCCTCTGCCCACACCTCTCGGCAGGTCTTCCCATCCCCAGGGGAAGCAGAACCACACAGAGGTCAAGGGTGCCACCACACACACGTAGACTCAAGGCCAACCCCACCACTGGGACGCCGTGCCACCCTGGGTGAGAGGGTAACAGGCAGGAAGGCCGGGGGTCTCCAAGTGGAGGAAATAGGCTGCAAGTGTCAGACATTTTTCTCTCTCTTAAGCGGCAGGAGGAAACAAACTAGCGATATTTTTCCTTCTCTATACAAATTTAAAAGGAGGTTTCTCTTAAAATACTGTGTTGCCATAATGACACCTGGTTTCACCTGAAGTTAACTATTCTCAAACCTTGAGATAACCAGTGCATTTTTCTTATGGAAATGTTTGTCTTAAGCTATGTTAATGTGCTATGCATTTACCCCAGACTCTGTCTTCAAGTCGGTTCCACCTAATGGCTCAGAACCTACTTGACAAACCAGTATGTTATACTCAGATATTGTTGCCCTAATCTATGTAAACGAAACTATTTGCATGGTGATCTGCCCTTCTACAAGATTCAAGTTAATCATTTTATGGCCCGGGATGAACCTTTTGGTGCCAAGATTATCCCAAAATGCATCTTATGGGTGAGGGGCCTGGTGCCATTCTGAGTTTTAAGACATTCCTTTCTCTCATTAACAGACTGCTAGTGACTATATAACATCCAACTCAAGACTAGCAGGGGGTACTCTTTCTGCTCCCTTCTGATGCCTATGTCAGAAGCTTTCTCTCTCTCCTTTATACTTTAATAAAACTTTATCACACAAAAGTTCTGAGCGATCAAGCCTCGTCTCTGGCCCCGGATTGAATTCTTCTCCTCCGGAGGCCAAGAATCCCGGCGTCTTTGTGTCGTTCAGCAACAACCTTTCATAGGGAGGCTGAGCAGCCTTTCTGTGCCTTGATTTCTTCATTTGGAAAAAGGACAAGGCCTCCCGCCGCTGGCCGCTGACATGCGGTGAGCTCTCGACAAACACTGGCTTGTCAAGTCCCATCCTCTCACACCTCACTCTCCTTCACCAGCTCCTTTATGCCCAGAAATGCCCACCCTTCATGACTGCATCTCAAACTACCAAGCTCCTCCTGTCCTTCACAGACAGTGGCACGCCCTTGGATTTGCCAGTTTTCTGCTCTTGAACTTACGAATTCATTCATTCACTTATTGAACACGTACATGTTGGGCTTCCCTGGTGGCTCAGTGGTAAAGAATCCACCTGCCAATGCAAGGGACACAGGTTCGTATCTTGAGCTCTGAGGCTCAAGCAAGGGGAGAGGCAGGCGAAGTGAGCCCAGGACTCCAGCGCAGAAGCCTCAGATGTCACAACGGGAGGCACGTCCTGGGCCTGCAGAGTCAGGGGGCAGATCAGGGACGGGCAAGGCTGGCCCTGCAGCGAGTCCCCCAGCAGGGACTCGGGGTCACTCAGTGCAGTTTCAGCGAAACAGGCACAGCGAGACGACAGGTCTGCCCACCTCTCATTGGGAGGTCAGAATATCATCCCATCTTCCTGAAGGCAAGCTGAGCAGATGCACTCGTGAGGAGGAAAACCAAGTATACCCTCGGCTACTGGGAGCCGGTGACAGCAGGGAGTGGAGGAAGCTGGGGAGACACTGCCCATCCTCCAGGACACACATGAACGCAGCCACCCATGGTGCAGCAACTCACAGAACAGGGGCTGCCCACCCTGAACACGTCTCTCTGGAGGTCTCCACGGGGCATGGAGGTGGTAATCCCTTCTCCACTCCGCAGTACCCACGGACTGCCCGCCTGGTTCTGGGCGCTGGCCTCAGTAGGGGTGCAACAGTGAATATGGGGTCCCCCCTCAGCCTCCTGGAGCTCCTGCTCTGGAGAAGGCATTAGACATGACAGTGAAACCAGCAGGGCACAAGTGCTGAGAGGAAAAGGCAGGATGGGGAGCGACGCAGGGGCCCACAGACACAGGCCGCAGGGAGAGGAGCCGGCAGCCACCGTGGCCGAGTCTGCCGGAGGGGATAACAGACGCTGGGCACCCGCGCTGAAGCTCTGGGGAGGACGGGCCCCGACTGAGCCAGAAGGAGACGCCCCTGGCAAGAAAACACCCAGGGGGTGGGGTCCTGGGGGGACTGCCAGGCACAGGGGAAGGGGTACGGGGCTGAGTGCGGCCACACGGTGGAGCAGGTGGGCTGGACAGGAAAGGGACCTTGCCCAGGCCGCCCAGAGGGAGCAGGGAGCAGCTTCCAGCCCCAAACTCCTGCTTAAGATCAACGCAGCCCTGGCCTCCCTGTATCCCTGTGTGTGTTAGTCGCTCAGTCGTGGCTGACTCTTTGTGACCCACAGACTGTAGCCCGCCAGGCTCCTCTGCCCATGGAATTCTCCAGGCAAGAATACTAGAGCGGGTTGCCATGCCCTTCTCCAGGGGGTCTTCCGCACCCAGGGATCGAACCCGGGTCTCCTGAACTGCAGGCAGATTCTTTAGCCTCTGGGCTACCAGGGAAGCTCATAGCCCTCCTAGACATGGCTCCTCCAGGCGTCTCAGAGAACAGCCCCTCCCCCACCATGTCCATTCTCTCTTCCCTTCCTCCATCTGAGGGACCAGGCCCTGCAGAGACTCACAGGAGTGACACCTTAGCAGTCAGTGCCCCCTACACACAGCAGGGCACTGACTGCCCTCCTGGAAGGTGCCCACTCCTCACAGTGGCCCCAATGCCCCCCAGGCGTGCCCTGCTGTTCTCAGTTGTGTCCAACTCCGTGTGACTCCACATACTGCGGTCAGCAGGGTCCTCAGTCCACGGGATTCTCCAGGCAAGAGTACTGCAGCGGGCTGCCGTTTCCTTCTCCAGGGGATCTTCCCGACCCAGGGATCAAACCCGAGTCTCCTACGTCTCCTGCATTACAGACGGATTCTTTACCATTGAGCCACAAGGGAAGGCCCAAGCGTGCCCTGCTGCTGCTGCTGCTAAGTCGCTTCAGTCGTGTCCGACTCTGCGACCCCAGAGACGGCAGGCCACCAGGCTCCCCCGTCCCTGGGATTCTCCAGGCAAGAACACTGGAGTGGGTTGCCATTTCCTTCTCCAATGCATGACAGTGAAAAGTGAAAGTGAAGTCGCTCAGTCGTGTCTGACTCTTAGCGACCCCATGGACTGCAGCCTACCAGACTCCTCCATCCATGGGATTTTCCAGGCAAGAGTACTGGAGTGGGGTGCCACTGCCTTCTCTAAAGCGTGCCCTGAGCCTTCCCCAAATCCCTTTCTATGTTGGCCACCCCGGGGTCCCAACATCCCTGCCATCTTCTGACCCCTGGCACAACAGGACACCAGGACCAGGCCAGCAGCTCTCCCTGCCGCCTCCCTGCTCCCCTCTGCAGGTGGCGCCGTCAGGCCTCCCAGCGCCTACTGCTCTGTAGAGCCCAGGGGCTCTCGAAGTTCCCAGCACCAAGCCAGGCTCCCCAGTTTCACAGTGAGTGAAAAGACAGTCCCTGCCACCACAGAGCAGAGCATCACGTCTGGTCAGAGACCAAACCACAAAGGCACGGGCAGGGACAGCACAGGAATGAAGCCTCGTCCTGAAGGAGGGAAGGGTCAGGCAGACAGAGCAGCGACGGCGGCCTTCCAACCCACGCCGGGCTCCGCACACACCTTGGCCTCTCAGCTGGCTCCAGCGCTCGCCCGCTCCCCTCTCCATCCCACTTGGCACAGGGTCACAACTCCGCTCAGAAAGACCCTCGGTGGTTGCTGAAGGAGTCTGGAGTTCCACTGGGTTGTGCCCGCTACGTGCTCCACAGCCACCTTCTGACCCTGATGGCCCAACTTCCCCCCAAACTCACCCATACACACACACACATTCACTGGCTCACAGACACACACCACCATCAAACCCTGCCTGCCCTCCCTCCCGGCCTGGCGGATGCTCCACTCTGCATGCTGTGCACCGCTCACCCTGTCTGAGCACAGACTACCCCTAGCGGGGCGTGTGGCTGTGTGTGTCTGCCTGCTGAAAGCCAATTACCTTCCAGCCCCCACACCAAATCTCCGGCTGTAAGAAGTAGTCGGAATTCCCCACTGAAATAAGTCCCTCTCCCATGCTTCTGTAGCCCCAAATTTATAAAAGAGACACTTCTTCAAGGTTAATTTATGTTAAGACTACTGTACTGCCTGGGCCCCTTCCCTGCATTTCCCTTCTTGGGGGATGGAGTTTCACACTCGCATGTTGTGAGCTCCACCCACAACACTGGGTCAGGAAAAAGCTGTTCGTGGGATGGGTAAGATTGAGATGGCGCCTTG
Organism: Bos indicus x Bos taurus; assembly: GCF_003369695.1. NCBI lineage: Eukaryota > Metazoa > Chordata > Mammalia > Artiodactyla > Bovidae > Bos > Bos indicus x Bos taurus. The sequence continues at coordinate 103,902,570 of NC_040082.1, forward strand.
GAAGGGAGGGGGTGAGATGGGTGGAAGGTGGTCAGCCCTCGGGTAGACAAGGCAAAGTGAAGGGGCCTCAGTTTCCCTATCTGTAAGATGTCTGCTCCTATATCAAGTGAGAAAATGTAGATAATGCACACTCGGCAAAGAGAAGCACTTATGAGATCTATTATTATGGTGGCCTTTATTATTGTCACTGAGACGGAAGACCAGGTTTTATCTACGAAGAACTGTTGGGAGAGAAGTCAGACAAAGCTGTTAGGACGTGTACAGCGACATCAAACCATGTCGCAGCTGGCCGTGCCAAACGATCAGCTGGCCGTGCCAAACGATCTTTTCAGCAAACAGTAAAATATTTCACCAAGTGCTGGCCACACGATGGTACATATCGCCCTCGTTTTCTCCCTCAACTCGTTGGCTGAACTGCTCTCAACGCCAGGACTGAACAGCCTTTCAGTTCTCTTAGTTTCTGTGGTTTGTTTTTATTTAACATATAATTTCACACACAGTAGGCTAAAGAAAGAAAGAAAGTTGCTCAGTCGTGTCTGACTCTGTGACCCCGTGGACTGTAGCCCACCAGGCTCCTCTGTCCACGGAATTCTCCAGGCAAGAACACTGGAGTGGGTTGCCATGCCCTTTTCCAGGGGATCTTCCCAACCCAGGGAATGAACCCAGGTCTCCTGCATTGCAGGCACATTCTTTATTTGAACCACCAGGGAAGCCCACAGTAGGCTAAATACATACAAATAAAAACCCACTTACAGGATTCTGACTGAAAGAGTATTTTCTAGTGGCAACAAGGCAACAGAAAAAAAATCAAAAAGTAGAAAGCCAACACTAAAACCTTGGTCTGGAAGAAGCTGCTGATTCCACGGCCTGATGTGTGAGCAACAGAGTAGCCCACAGGCTTGCCCACCTCACTCAGCATCGTGGGTGTCAGCTCACCCCCTTGGGAACCCCCCTTCTGCATAGGGAGTGCTCAAAATGGGGAGTATTCCCTGGTGGTCCGATGGCTAGGATTCCACACTCCCAGTGCAGGGGGCCTGGGTTTGATCCCTGGTCAGGGAACTAGATCCCATGTGCTGCAGCTACAGATCCTGCAACTAAGATTCAGCACAGCCAAGTAAATATTTTTCCAAGTTCAAAATGGGCATAGGAGTGCGCTGAGGGCACAGAAGCCGTTCTAACCCTTATCAAAGAAAACATCCAAAGGGAGAAACATTTGCAATCACACACACCGGAGTCAATCAGGTTCTGGGACCTCCAACATGGCCATCCCTCAGGTGTGGGGCGATTTAGAGGCTGGTCCCAGCCCCAAAATTTCAGAGTCCTAATGGTTAAACTGTCTCCAAAAGAGGGCCTAATTGTCAAGTTGTATTCTTGTTCAATCTCTCCTCTTTAAAAACAGCCTGAAAGAACACAGTTTTCTGTTTCCACTGGAAATGTAACACTGAAAAGCCCGCCCTCGGACTTCCCTGCTGGTCCAGCGGCTAAGACCGCGCCCCCCACACAGAGGGCCAGGGCTCAGTCCCTGAACTAGATCCCACCTGCCGCAACTGGGAGTTCACACGCCACAACTAAAAACACTGCATGCTGTAACTAAGACCCGGCTCAGGCAAATAAATAAATAAATATTAAATGTAATAAACCAATGAGCATAAGGATGATGGTAATGACACCTCCCTGACAAGGAATCAGTGGTGAATGCGCACAAAGCGGGTGTCCAACAATACTCCCTCACTACCACGCAAGGCCTGTGCCCCAATCTCTCCCCAGCACCGCTCTGGGGGACGCCGGGTGACCAGAGTCCAGGAACTGGGGCTCTGACTGGACGGAAGGGGTGGGAGAAGGGAGAGGCTGGTCCCTCTTCCTCCTCTCCTCACTTCCAGCCCAGTGGAGGCCATTCACTCCACCTCTGCAGGCTGCCGCCTGACCTCCTCGAGACCTCTGATCATCTGGGAGCCCGGCCCCAGCTCAGCTGTCTGAAGGGCAGGCGCTTGGCTTTATTCTTGGGCCTGAGCCAGCACACTTAAGTGCTCGGTAAACATCATGGGGGTGTCCCCAGGGGACGGGCTGCGCCTCTGTGTGGGGTCTGCCCTGGCCTGGAAAACTGCTGCAAAGGTGATGACAGTCTGGTCTCAGCGGAGGCAGCCGCCACCTGGCGCCACCCCCTGGCCCCCAGGAAGGCCCGTCTGGTCCTGCGCCTGCCCACACCACACCTGCTTCCCACCCCCGCCCCCCTGGAGGACCCCATCCGAGGAGCCAATCCACACACTCCTTTCATCCCCAGCCCTTCTGCCCTTCTGGCACCCTCTGGCCAGGGTGCTCTTCGTCACTGCAGGTCCCACTACAGCAAATGTCTCCGAGCTAGCACCAACTCCGGCCCTTCCCTGGAGAAGCAATCAATCTACGTGTGTTGCTTCACTCCTCAAGAACTGCCAGAGAGCCTGTCTCTCATAAAGTGGACTTGCCCAACCAGTCACCCTTTACCTCAACAGATGATTAGCAGCACCTAAGGCTGATGTTCAGTCACTAAGTCATACCCGATTCATGCAACCCCATGGACTGGAGCCCGCCAGGCGCCCCTGTCCATGGGATTCCCAGGCAAGAATACCACAGTGGGCTGCCATTTCCTTCTCCAGGTCATCTTCCTGACCCAGGGATCAAACCCATGTCTCCCGTATTGTAGGCAGATTCTTTACCACTGAGCCATCAGGGAAGCACACCCAAAGATAAAACCAGAACAGTCCCTGCCTTCATAGACACAGTCCACACGGTGGGGAGAAACACCATCAATCGAAGACTCCCACCAGCACAAAATTACAAACTGGTATGTAGAAAAGCACAAGGTCTCCCCCAAGGCAGTAACAGAAAAGCTGGGCCAGTCTGTCAGGGTAGCAATGTGCTAGCTGAGATATGAAGAGCAGCCGGGATTAACCAGAGATGAAAAGGGAAAAGGACACTCCAGAGAGGCCCTAAAGAGCATGTGCAAAGGCCCTGAGGCAGGAGAGAATGTGCAAGCTACCGAAAGCAGGGCCTAGAGCGACAAGTCTGGGAGGTGCAGGCTACAGGGTGTCAAGTGCGGGGCAGGGCAGGGGCCCGATAAGCCCACAGACAGCGGAGGCCAGGCACACCATCGGCTTCTTTCAGCCAGTGTGCACAAAAGGAGAACCGCCTCTGTGTCGGCCGGGCCAGAACCCAGCCAGTAAATCATTTCTACGATCAAACACTGCAGGAATCCCGCCCAGCAGGCAGAGCGGGTGGCAACCCAAGGAGACGGCTGTTTGCGGTCATCTGTACCCTCTACTTCCCCGATTAGCAAGTGGCAGTAAGAACTGGGGCGGCCGTGGCGGGCGTGCGCGCAGGAGCAGCCATGGGGCCCGTGAGCCAGCACATCTCCCTTCCTCCCCCGCGTCTGCGTCAGCCCCTCTCTGGGCAAGCGGACACCGGTCAGGCACTTTTGTCTCAGGCTGATTTGTAGGCCAGGCACAGACTCCTGTGTCCCGTTTTACCAAGCCACCTTCTTCCTTCCAACCCTAAGTCACCCTAGTTAAAAGCAGGACATGTACTCCAAAATCCCAGCCATGACGGCCCTTTGAGCTGGAGCTCCAGTTTCTCGGCTTCCCCTCATCCTGTCCTGTCAGAAAGGCTGTGCCAATCTCCCCTCCCAGGATCCCCCCTGCCCTGTCCACGCAGCTGTCTCCAACACACCCAAGCAAGTCAGCCGCCCCTCCTCCAGCTTGGACCTGAGCCGCCCTGGCCCGAGCAGAGTCCGAGCTCCCTCTGGGCTGGGCGAGGCCCGCTCATTCCTCTGTCAGCCTCTGGAAGCACTGAGGAGCCACGCCAGCAGGGAAACTTGCTGACCCCTCACAAAGATAATGAGGAGGTTTTTCCATCCCCCCTCCCCCTCCCCCTTCCACTGAGACAAGATTAAAACAATAAAATTAAAATGTAGGGCTTCCCTGGAGGCTCAGTGATAAAGCATCTCCTGCCAAGGCAGGAGACACAGGTTCGATCCTTGATCGAGGAAGATTCCACGTGCTATGGAGCAAGTAAGCCTGGGAGCCACAACTACTGAATCCATGTACCGCAACTACTGAAGTCCACACCCTAAAGTCCGTGCTGCACAGTAAGACCAGCCTCCACTTTCTGCAACCAGAGAAAAGCCCGGCAGCAACGAAGACCCAGCACAGCCAAAAACAAATCAATAAAAACATAACCAAGTAATTTTCTCCACTAGACTCTGCAGAGCCCAGCGCTGAAGCAGCATGAGCGCTGCTTAAATCAGATGAGACTCACACGACTGTAACGCCTGGCAGCGTCACAAACAAGCAAACTCCCAGACGGGAAGCCACAGAGCAGCGCCGAGGCCAGGGAGGGGGTCAGAAGAGCGCTTGCTGGCTGCGACCTTGGGCAAGAGACATAAGGTCCCTGGGCCTCAGTTTACCACTTCATAAAGGCAAGGAGGAGACCTACCAGGGTGACTGGGACAATGATCTGAGCCAACTAAATGCCTGTCCTGCCCAGTCCTTGGGTGCCTGCACAGACTCCAGGCCTTCCCAGACCTCCAATCTGACTGCCCTCCTCGGCTTTATACTTTTCAGAGCGCAGACGGCATCGCTCCACTGCACACATGTCTGTGCATTTCTGCATGTCTGTGGTTCCCAAGTGGCTCAGTGGTAAAGCATCTGCCTGCCAATGCAAGACATGCAGGTTGGATCCCTGGGTCGGGAAGGTGCCCCTGGAAACAGAGATGGTAACTTGCTCCAGTATTCTTGCCTGGGAAATCCCATGGACAGAGGAGCCACGGTCCATGGGGTTGCAAAGAGTCAGATGCGCAAAGAGTCAGATGCAGCTTAGCAACTAAAGGACACCAAGAGGCCCCTCCTTAGACCCTCAGCTCCCTGAGGCAGGGGGGTCTTTAGGTTCACAGGTATAACCTGCTGCCCAGAAAGCACCTGCCCAGAGAAGATGCCCGGTAAAAACACTTGAACGAACAGCACAGTGAAGGCACACACATCTGCCGCTCTGAGGGATCCTGATGCTCCACTGTTGTGAAGCCGATAAAACAAGTAGGTATTATTCCCAATCTGCAGATGGGGAAACTGAGGTACACGAAGTACTGCACAACTAAGGTCACTGGAAGAATACCTCGGGGCCCAAATGTGGAAAACAGGCACCCTGATGGGGTGTCAGAGGATAACGGGGCCCTGCAAGCAGCATCCCAGGACGAATGTCAAGCAGCTTTCTGAGTGAGTGCCGGCTGCTCAGGTCGGTCAAGGTGGAGGGAACCCAACACCACTCCTTGGAGTGGGGTTCACGAGCTGCCTCTCACCTGGGTGGTGACTAGGTCTGCTGGCACAGCCTGAGGCACCAGACAGTGCACACCCCATCCAGTGCGTGGGTGTTAGTTCACTTCACTCACATCTGACTGTTTGCAACGCTATGGACCACAGCCCACCAGGCTCCCCCGTCTATGGGACTCTCCAGGCAAGAATACTGGAGTGGGCTGCCATGCCCTTCTCCAGGGGATCTTACCGACCCAGGGATCAAACCCGAGTCTCTTATGTCTCCTGCACTGGCAGGCAGGTTCTTTACCACTAGCACCACCTGGGAAGCGCACTCTATCCAGTTCAGTTCAGTCGCTCAGTCGTGTCCAACTCTTTGCGACCCCATGGACTGCAGCACGCCAGGCTTCCCTGTCCATCATCAACTCCTGGAGTTCACTCAAACTCATGGCCACTGAGTTGGTGATGCCATCCAACCATCTCATCCTCTGTCGTCCCCTTCTCCTGCCTTCAATCTTTCCCAGCATCAGAGTCTTTTCCAATGAGTCAGCTCTTCACATCAGGTGGCCACGGTATTGGTGTTTCAGCTTTAGCATCAGTCCTTTCAATGAACATTCAGGACTGATTTCCTTTACGATGGACTGACTGGATCTCCTTGCAGTCCAAGGGACTCTCAAGAGTCTTCTCCAACAGCACAGTTCAAAAGCATCAAATCTTCGGGACTCAACTTTCTTTATAGTCCAACTCTCACATCCACACATGACTAATGGAAAAACCCTCTATTTGCTACATCTGATCAAAGATGCTCACTCACTTCTGCCATCAGCTGATTGGGATTAAGAACTAGGCATGGGAAAAGTTGTTTTAAAGCTCAAAGTTGGGGCAGAAGAGACAAAACTTACATGTTCTTTGCGTGACTGGGAGCCACACAGTCAACAAAAACCAGGTTGCTACAGGTCACTAAGAGAGACAGCCGGGATCTCTGGATCTTACAGGATGGGCCAGATTTACTCTAAAACCTGACTCTTACCCCATCCACCCCCAAGTTATACCGCATTAGCATCTGAGTGAGAAAGAAAAACTAGCAATTACTTTGGAGGGAAAAACAAGGGAGGAAAGGACAAACAAGTGTCCCAAGCCCTGAGCCTTCATTCCAGACACACTTGCTGGATGATGCTGTGGGCGGGGTTCCCAGTGGGCCGCCTGCAACAGCAGAAACTGCAGGGCTCTGCAGGCAGACAGAAGTGGGTTTAACTCCATTTCTGCGCTCACCAGCAGCGGGACTTCAGCGAGTTATTATACTTCATCTCTCTGAGTCTCCATTTCCTGTTTGTAAAATGGGAATAAAAGCTTCTCGGAACAGTGGCACACATTAAAAAGAAGCGAGCAGTGACTAAGCTGTGTGCCACAACTACCAAGCCTGTGCTCTGGAGCCTGCAAGCCGCAGCCACTGAGCCCACACGTCTACAGCCTGAGCTCCACAGCAAGAGAAGCCGCCGCAATGAGTAGCCTGTGGACCACAACTAGAGTGGCCCCCGCCAGCCACAACTACAGAAAGCTGCGCGCAGCAACAAACGCCCGGCACAGCCCAAAATAAATAAAATAAAAATAAATATTTTTTTTAAAGAAACTTATGACGAAGGGGAAAGGAAGGAAGAAGGAACTCCGTGAGCACTGGGCAGACTCATTACCACTGAGCCCAATGCTCTCCTTCTGTTACCACTGCCCCTTGGGTCTGGGGGCCACGTAAGGTACAGGGGGGAGAACTCCCAGTGGAGCTGAGGGGAGACCCCAGTAAAGAGGCCTCTGGGGCAGACAGTGTTCAAAGGGAGGTCACAGCATGAGGTTCTGGCCATGGGGTCTGGGGTGGGAGAGGGCGGGTTAGAGTGCTCTCAACCAGAGGCGGGAACACACAGAAAGAAATGATGCAAGCAGGAGAGAAGAGAAGACGGTAAAGGCTGAGGGTGGGCTACAGTGACTGACAAGTGTCGCAGGGCTCAAGGAGGACCAGCCCCAAAGACAGGTCACCCAGGTTAAGGTCAGCAAGGCGGCCGGCAAACTACAAGAGCGCCTGGGACAGAGGGGGCAAGGAACACGGGTGCACTTCTGGGGGCGCTGCAAGAGGAGAGGCAAGGGGGCCTGGGAGAAAGAAAAATCAACGAGATGCTGATGGAGGGGGGAAAAAAACACTGTTAGAAGGAGAACTATCCACTCTTCAGATTGACAAGATTTATATTTAGGGTCAGCAGAGAGTATAGGGGGAGAAGACATCACAGATACGGCTGCGTAGGGAGCAGAGCGGGAATGAGGCTGATAAGAAAAACCCAGACAGGGCTGGAGGCAGAGGAAAAACACCCCACCCTCCACAAACTCACTGGCTCCTATCTTCACTCACCTTCAACTGGCCATTCACATTCCAAGCGTGCCCTACACCTCAATCCAGCCAGCTCATGGCCTCCTGATCCAGAGGGGGCTCCCACTGCCCCCAAACAGAAACTATCCCGGAATTAGATCCATGCTTCCCCGGTAATAATCGTGAACTTCTGGGAGGCCCCCAGCTAGACTGGAAGCGCCTGGTAGGTCTGGGTCTACAGGAACCCGTGGTGCAGCGCTTCACTTAACAAGTGTGAACGGTTGACAAGACTACCCAAGGAAGAAAGTCTGGCCACGTCATCATTCAACAAACATACCGAGAAAGGAACAGGAAAAGCACACCAGGCAGTGAATGCCCTAAACTTGTCAGAGACCAGGAGATCCACGCTGTGGAGCTCCCTACCCTCAAGGCCCAGATCCCTGGCCAAATGGAGAGAAGAAACGCCATCTGTGAAGGGTGCTGGGTGGTGTAACTCCTTGGTCCTTGCTTCACAGGTTTACCTGCCACCCCCTGGGTGCTGAGCACAGAGGCCTGCACCTGGTCGAATGGGGACACAGCAAAGAGACCCACAGACCTCTGTGGACCGATGGGTGGTGTCAGGGAGGCACACTGCTGTGTGAGGGGGGCTTAGGACAGGTAAGCAGCAAAGGCCTCTCAGAAGAACAACACGTGAGCTGCCACCTGAAGGGAGCATCAAGGGAAGAAACAGGGACGGACGCTTCAGGACAGAGGAACAGCCTGCAGGACACCGGGAGGACAGACAGAGCTTAGGCTATGGGAGGAGGAGAAAAGCCGCAAGAAGGGCTGCGGTGTGGGTGCCAGAGTGAGGAAGAGGCAGGAGAGGCTGACAGGCACCTGACCACCAGGGATTCCTGCGGGTGGCAGGGAGGTGGTGGTGTTGGGGGCGGGGGAGGGGATTGGGACTTTAGTCTAAAGGATTCTAAGCAGATGAATCACATGACCTGATTCAGGTTTTCACACCGGACCTCACAGCTGCCTTTCTCTAAAAACCACTGCCTTTCTCTAAAGCTAATCCTTCATCGGTAAAGAATCACCTCTATTTGTTGTGTGGGTAAGCACAAGTTAGAAATTATTTAATAAACTCTAAAGCACTCAATTAACGTTAGCTACTGTCATCAAAGTGCAAATTAAGGCAAGTATCATCTGGATCAGAAGCTTTAAAAATCAGAGGCGCTTCATCATTAAATGAGCCTACCCGTGTTTCACCCCCCCATACCCTAAAATGTAGCGACTGGCTAGTAATAATATGCAACATCTGCAGGGCACTTAATAGCTTACAGAGCACTTTTATATCTGTTACTTAATAACAGGGATCTCCAGTGCTTTGAATTTAGTGACAGTGTTACAAATTGGCTAGTTCTGGCAATATCTAGCAAGTAGGCACCACTTCTCTCTATGTATCAGCTGACCAGTCATGACAACCTGCCTAAGAGCTCTTCTGGGGTTGGGCATTCTCACTGCTGTCATCGCTACTTCCAAATGTCCCAATCTGCCAGAGAAGTAAATAATGGGCCTAATTACAGGATCACTGAGTGATACCGATGTGCCAAGCATTGCTATAAGCACTTGACATGCTTAATCTTCACTTGATCCCAATACTTTTTTAACATTCCCATTTTCCAAATAAGGTGACTGAGGCATGGAGAAGATAAGGGCGTCATCCAAGGACACTCAGAGGAGTAAGACCCAGAGCCAAGATCTGAACACGTGATAATGTGACCCTGTATCCTCACTGAATCCCAGCGCTGTGCTCGATCATTCTGGCAAACTGCACATAATTCGGTGCTTGGCACGACACAGCATTCAGCAAATAAGGGCAGCTGTTATCAGTAGGACATGGGTTGTTTCTAGGTCCCACGAGAGTGTCACCTCCAGGAGAGCAGCGACCTTGTTAGTCTGGGTGACTGCTGCGCTCCCAGCACCTGGCCCTATGCACATTTGAAGGATGGATAAATGAATGAACGTGCCTCCCAGAAGGCAGGGCTGCCTGTGCATGGCTCTTATTCCAGGTCTGTGTCGCGCCACTGACACTGCCCCTCGGTAAGAACATCAGGCTGATCTGAGGCATAACAAGGAGTCCGGAGACTTGAGACCCCCACCTCCCTTTCACAGCGCAGGGGTGGCGGAAGGGGCTCCCAAGGAAAGAGACGAGTCCGGGGTCGCAATGCTGGTGGGTCCCGGCTCCGGCGGGGCTCTGCCCTCCACCGGGGCGGAGATGCTGGCCGACCCGGCACTGGGACCCGACAGGAGACAAAGACCCGCGGGGCCGCCGCACCCGCAAAAATCCTGGTGCCCCTCGCCCACCTCCCCGGGAAACAGCCGAATGCTACCATGCATCACCCGGCCTCGAAGCTGCGGAGAATACCGGGCCCCGGACGGAGCGGACACGCGATGCGGCCCTGCCTGCGGGGTCGCCGTCCGCAAAGGGTCGCTAGGGTGCGGGAGGCCGCGGGCCAGACCGGCCTGTCACCTTCAGGACCGCCCGCCCACTCGCCCGCTCTCCGCCGGGGACCCTCAGCGCGAGCCGCCGTCACCCAGCTGGGCCTCCGCACGCCTAGGACTCCCCGCAGCGCCCGCCTCGCGCCCCGCGCGGCGACGCCGCACCCTCGCCCGTCTAGCTCGTACCTGCTGGGAAAGGGGGATGAGCGGGGCCGCCATCTTCCCGCGGACTCGGGCTCCGAGCGCCGGCGGGGAATGGGGCGGGGCCGCGCGCGCGCACTGGTGCGAGGGGCGGTGCGCGCGCAGCCGAGCCCAGGGGAGGGCGGGGCCAAAGCGGGGTGGTTCACGTTCCGCGAAGCTGAAGGGGCGGGGTCGAGGGCGGGGCCGCGCGCGCCTAGCCCTAGCCGAAAGGGGCGGGTCCTGGGAGGTGCGCGGACCAGGGACCTTTGCGGAATTCCTCCTGCATTCCTTCACCACCTCTTCCAGGATTTCTCTGCTCTTATGCCAAGGTCCCTTAGCCCTCCAGGTTCCTGCCGATTCTGGGCCCTCTGCAAGGGATGCCGTTGCCATTCCCGTGCGCCTGGCAAAAAGGATCCTCACGCTTCCCAACAAGGCGCCCTGTTCCTACGATAGGGTGTGTGTGTCTGTGTGTGTGTGTACACACCACCCTTCCCAACAAGGCGCCCTGTCCCAGGATAGGGTCTGTGTGTCTATGTGTGTATACACACCACCCTTCCCAACAACTGTTCCTAGGATAGGGGTCTGTATGTGTGTGTGTACACCACCCTTCCCAACAAGGCGCCCTGTTCCAGGATAGGGGTGTGTGTGTGTGTGTGTGTGTGTGTGTGTGTGTGTGATATGGGTGTCAGCTAAACTGGGCTGCAGTATTTTCACCTCTCTGCACCGCAGTAGCACCCGCAACACCTGGAATTATTTCCCCACTGCCACCTTCTTGATGTGTGGCCTCGGCAAGTAGCCTCTGCACCCCCAGCCCCTCTTCTGAAAGGAGGAAATGGTAATATGTATTTGCTATCCTTCCACCTCTGCACTGGACCCTGCACAGAGCAGGCATTTGGTGTTTGCCGGAGGACCATTATTGGAGAGGCATTTATTTCTTTAGACATGTGTTGCCTTCTTTTTGCTATGGACACCTGCTCATCTGTGGCTCAAATGGTAAAGAATCTGCCTTCAACACAGGATAACGGAGTTTGATCCCTGGGTCGGGAAGATCCCCTGGAGGAGGGTATGGCAACCCACTCTAGTATTCTTGCCTGGAGAATCCCATGGACAGAGGAGCCTGGTGGGCTACAGTCCATGTGGTCACAAAGAATCAAACACAACTGAGCGACTAACACTGTCTTTCCACTCATCCTTAGCTGATTTCCACTAAAAGGATGACAAAGGAAAGTTCCACTGGGTACTGACCACAGTGACACAAGGCTTCTTCAGCACAGGTTCCCCTTACGTGGTCTCTCTTGTGACAGTGGCACTTCTCAGGCAGTCAAGCTGGAAGGTCGAGCAATCCTGAGGTAGTGAGGGCACAGCTTCCAGTCCATCTCCTCTACTCTGAAGTCTCACAAGCTTCCTGCTCCTGGGTCTTCAGCAACTTGATGTACCTCGTGCCACTCAAATGAGCACAACATGCTTTGTGACTCATTCAACAAACTATTCACAGTCAAGTGTTCACTGAGCACAGGTGCTCTGTTGGTGAGCTGGGCAGACACACGCTGTCCACAAATAGGTCTCACCCTGGAGCTACCCAGGTCTGCTAAACAGACTGGGTCTCTGATTCTGATTTATAGCTCTGGGTGGGACCTGAGTCCGTTGGGCTGCAAGGAGATCAAACCAGTCCAACCTAAAGGAAATCAACCCTGATTAGTCACTGCAAGGACTGATGCTGAAGCTGATGCTCCAGTACTTTGGCCACATGATGCAAAGAGCAGACTCACTGGATAAGACCCTGGTGCTGGGAAAGACTGAAGGCAAAAAAGGAGAAGGGGGTGGCAGAGGATGGCATCACCGACTCAGTGGACATGAATTTGAGCAAATTCCAGGAGACAGTAGAGGACAGGGAAGCCTGGGGTGCTGCAGTCCATGGGGTCAAAAAGAACTGGACATGACTTAGCGACTGAACAACAGCAAACAAATCCCCAGGAGGTGCTGAAGCTGCTGGTCTCAGGCCATTCCCCTGCCCCCGCCATTGTGAGAACCACAAGTCTAGAGGGGGAAAAAAAAATCCAAAAGAAAAAAAAATCACGTGAAGAAATAGATAACTATACATAGTGATAAGTGCTACATCATAGTCCAAGGGTGTGACACTTGAAGATTGAGGGTGCATTCAGTGATGGGGGGGGGTGGGCTGGGAATCACCACAAGCAAAAAAGAGCTGAAGCGCAAAGAAGCATATTTAGACTGAGACGCTGGAGCTCAGAGAGCAAGACAGAGGGCCTTGAAAGTGAGAGTGAAAGTCGCTTAGTTGTGTCCGACTCTTTGCAACCCAGGCCAAAATACTGGAGTGGGTAGCCTTTCCCTTCTCCAGGGGATCTTCCCAACCCAGGGATCAAACCCAGGTCTCCTGCATTGCAGGCAGATTCTTTATCAGCTGAGCCCACGAGAGTCTTGAGACAAGGCCAGATCACGTATAGTCTGATCGGACAACACTGTGGATAGAGCAGTGAAACAGGACCATATGTGATTCAGCCTCGTTTTGAGACCATCTTGCTCTCTGAGCTCCAAGTTCTCAGTCTCACAGGATCCTTCACTTCCTGTGCACAGAGAAAGGGGAGGCCCCCAGACTGTTTTGCACATGATCAGCTTTGTGTTCTAGAACAGTGGTTCTGGATAAGGCGGGCAAAGTGGATGGAGAGGGTAGAAGCAAGTGGAACAGCTGGAAAGATGCAGCAGTGGTCCAGGCGGGGGTGACAGAGGCTGTTAGCTGCCTTGGGTGCTTTCTCAGTCCATGTTCCATAAGGAAAAGAGAAGCCGGCAATATCTGTATTTCAAACAGAAGGCAATTTGATACAGGAGATTGAGTACAAAATTGTTGGAAAAGCAGAGGGGAAGGCAAGGTTACCGAAGATTAGTAACATGAGGAAACTGCTAGTCTCTTTAGGGTTAAAAGTCAAAAGGGAAAGGGTGTTATGCCAAAACCCACCACCACTGGGCGCTGAGCAGGAACCCGGATGCCGGTTTCTGCCATTATTGCTTTCTGTTTTGGCCATGCCACACTGTGGGATATTAGTTCCCGCATCAGGGATCAAACCCACGCCCTGCGTGGGAAGCTCAGAATCCTAACCATTGGACCACCAGGGAAGTCCCTCTGCTGTTGTTGCTAAAGTCCTTGTTATTGTCTCGACTGACTAAGGGGCGGCCAGGAGCCTGGAAAAAAAATGGCTTCTCCTCTCTGCCTGTCTTCTGACGTCCTTCTCACAGAACATGACGGGACACTAGTGGGCAAGGGTGTCTGGGAAAGGTGTGCAGGCTTCCAGCCTGTCAAGCGTCTACAAGGGCGACAACCACACAGAGACTCTGGCCTGGTCTTGACTGGAATCAGAGGCTCCATGATAAGAGTCCCACCAGGGCACTCCCTCTACTGCTGTGGCGGCCATCCTGGGCTGTGATCAACCACCCTGGGGTCTCTCTCACCAGAGTCTAGAGCTGCACCATCCAACACAGTGGCCACTCCACATATGGCGACATGCGTGCATGCTCAGTTGTGTCCGACTCTTTGTGACCCCATGGACTATAGCAGTCCAGGCTCCTCTGCCCTCCACTATCTCCCAGAGTTTGCTCAAATTCATGTCCAGTGAGTTAGTGATGCTCTCTAACCATCCCGTCCTCTGCCTCCCCCTTTTCCTTTTGCCTTCAGTCTTATCAGGGTCTTTTCCAATGAGTAGGCTCTTTGCATCAGATAGCCAAAGTATTGGAGCTTCAGCGTCAGTCCTTCCAATGAATGTTCAGGGTTGATTTCCTTTAGGATTGACTGGTTTGATCTCTTTGCAGTCCAAGGGACTCTCAAGAGTCTTCTCCAGCACTACAGTTCAAAAGCATCATGATCAGCTTTGGCGCTCAGCCTTCTTTATGATCCAATTCTCACATCCGTACATGACTACTCGAAAAACCATAGCTCTGATTATACAGACTTTTGTTGGCAAAGTGATATTTCTGCTTTTTAATGTGCTGTCAAGGTTTGTCTTGAGGCTTCTCTGGTGGCTCAGACAGTAAGGAATCTGCCTGCAATGCAGGAGACCCAGGTTTGATCCCTGAGTCAGGAAGATCCCCTGGAGAAGAGAATAACTACTCACTCCAGTATTCTCGCCTGGAGAATTCCATGGAGTGAGGAGCCTGGCAGGCTAGTCCATGGGGTCGCAAGAGTCGGACATGACTAAGTGACTAACACTTTCAATTTCACTTCACTAGGTTTGTCATAGCATTTGTTAACCATAATGATGTCATTTTAACTTGATTACCTCTATAAAGACTTTATATATTTTTTAATTTTTATTTATGTGTTTTTGGCCACAAAGTATATGGGATCTTGATTCCCCAACCAGGGATTGAACCATTCCCTGAATTGGAAGCTGAGAGTCTTAACCATTAGACCACCAGGGAAGTCCCAAGACTTTATTTCTCATTTTAAAATGTATAGAAATACTGAATCACTATGTTATGGAATAGGAATTAACATAGTGTTGTAGGACAATTATACTTCAAAAATAAGCTCAGAGAAAAAGAGATCACATTTGTGGTTACCAGAGGCAGGGGGCTGGGAGAAGGAAATTGGATGAAGGCAGTCAAAAGATACAAACTTCCAGTTATAAGAAAAATAAGTACTAGGAATATAATGTACCACAGGATAAATATAATTAACACTGCTGTATGTTATATATAAAAGATGTTGGGAGTAAATCTTGTGTTCTCAGTGCAAAGAAAACATATATTCTTTCCTATTTCTTTAATTTTATATCTATATGAGATGATGGACATTCACTGAGTTTATTGCAGTCATCCTTTCATGATGTGTGTAAATCAAATCATTATGCTATACACCTTAAAGTTACACAGTTCAGTTCAGTTCAGTTCAGTCGCCCAGTCGTGTCCGACTCTTTGCGACCCCATGAATTGAAGCACGCCAGGCCTCCCTGTCCATCACCAATTCCCAGAGTTCACCCAAACTCATGTCCATCAAGTCGGTGATGCCATCCACCCATCTCATCCTCTGTCGTCCCCTTCTCCTCCTGCCCCCAATCCCTCCCAGCATCAGGGTCTTTTCCAATGAGTCAACTCTTCGCATGAGGTGGCCAAAGTACTGGAGTTTCAGCTTCAGCATCAGTCCTTCCAATGAACACCCAGGACTGATTTCCTTTAGGATGGACTGGTTGGATCTCCTTGCAGTCCAAGGGACTCTCAAGAGTCTTCTCCAACACCACAGTTCAAAAGCATCAATTCTTCGGTGCTCAGCTTGCTTCATAGTCCAACTCTCACATCCATACATGACCACTGGAAAAACCATAGCCTTGACTAGACGGACCTTTGTTGGCAAAGTAATGTCTCTGCTTTTGAATATGCTAACTAGGTTGGTCATAACTTTCCTTCCAAGGAGTAAGCGTCTTTTAATTTCATGGCTGCAGTCACCATCTGCAGTGATTTTGGAGCCCCCAAAAATAAAGTCTGACACTGTTTCCATTGTTTCCCCATCTATTTCCCATGAAGTGCTATATGTCAATTATATATCAGTAAAACTGGAAGAAAAAATTAATTAATTACAATTAAGTGAGATTAAAAATTCACTCCTCTGAGAAGGTACAGCACCAAGTGCAAACCCTAATGCACAGGACGGACTCTGGGTGATAATGATGCATCTGTGTAGGTTCATCAATTGTCAGAAACGAACCATGGTGGTGTGGGATGTCATTGGTAGGGCAGGGTATACGAGTGTGGGGACAGACAGTATATGGAAACTCTCTCAGTTCTACTCAGTTTTGCTGTGGATTTAAAACTTCTCTAGAAAATGAAGTTTATTAATTTAAAAAATTATTTTATTTTTATTTTTTTGGTTGCACCTTGAGGCAACCAACCTTGAGGTGGGATCTTAGTTCCCTGAACAGGGATTGAACTCATGCCCCCTGCAGTGGAAACATGTTTTCTTAAACCACTGAACCACCAGGGAAGACCCAGTGAAGTTTATTAATCAAAAAAAAAATTCATCTCTCAGTCCCACCAGGCACATTTTAAGGGCTCACATGTGGCCAGTGGCTACTGTATTGGCCATGAAGACAAAGAAAGTTCTCCAGGATTGTGCTGCTGCAGAAGATGAGTCCTGCCAGGTCTGAGCCTGTCTGACCCACCTTTGTTCAGCTGTTTCTGGCATTTTCCCTCGAGTTCTAGCACTGCTTCTTTCCTCATTAACTTTTCCCTTGTTTAGAGTTTTGAAAGGTGGGCAGTGTTTGAGTCCCACCCCTGCGCTCCCAGGGAGTGAGTCTTTAGCTTCTGAGACTGGTTCGTGGTTGTCCAGTTGCTATTAAGTGCCCAGCTCTTTGTGACCCCATGGATTGTAGCCCGCCAGACTCCTCTGTCCATGAGATTTCCCAGGCAAGAATACTGGAGTGGGTTGCCATTTCCTCCTCCAAGAGAACCTCCCAACCCACAGATTGAACCTGGGACTCCTGCATTAGCAGGCAGATTCTTTACCACTGAGGCACCAGGGAAGACCTCTGAGACTGATAACTCCTGATTACCTGGGAAGACCAAAATGATCTGGGAGCCGAAAAAATTCAAGGTCGCAAGTCTGCCAACTTCGACCAAAGCCAGAACAAAACTTGTCCAACCTTTACTTCCTGGTCAGACTTTTCACACCAATCATTTATCCACATGCTGTGTATCATTTCCAATTTTATTTGGCTTCCTTGTAACATGACTAAATTCCAAATTCCAAAATTGGTGTATTAAATTTGATTATTCCCAACACAAATTTCTGTGTGAAAACAGAGCTCTTCAAAACAGAACCCTCTATGTGTGACTCTTTCAAAGCAAGTCATTTGCTTTAAGGGAAAAAAAATTAAACTGCAAAGTAATCACTATTTTCACTTGAGAGAATGGATTTCATTGCTCTGTTTTACAGAGAACCAACGGCCATAGAAGTGGGCCACAGAGTGGGGGGAAAAGCGTCACCTTCTTTATGGAATGTTAAACGTCTATACACAAGGCCTGGGTTCTCTGGAATAACCAGCATGCAAGGGAGGCATGCAAAACCTTTCCAGACCAAGGGTGCTGCATAAAGATTCCATACTGGAAAAGTTTCCCACGTTATTAGGATCTTCCCAACCCAGGGATCAAACCCAGGTCTCCCGCACTGCAGGGGGATTCTTTACCAGCTGAGCCACAGGGGAAGTCCAAGAATAATGGAGTGGATAGCCTACCCCTTCTCCAGCAGATCTTCCCAACCCAGGAATCAAACCGGGGTCTCCTGTACCAACTGAGCTATCAGGGAAGCCCCAGTAATTTACAACCCAAAGCAATAAAGCATCATTTCTCCTTTCTCAAAGTAAGATTTACTACCTTTTTTTAATAAAACATTTGAGGGGGATTAAGAAGAGGATGTGGTGTTTTGGGCCAGAGTCTCACTGGCCTCGGGCTTCCTCCAGCACTTGGGTTTGTCCAGAGGAAATGTTTCTGGGTACCAGGATTGGGGGAGGTTGGAACAAGGGGGACCTGTGGGGAGGGGAGGGGAGGGGAGGGGAGGGGAGAGGAGACTGCTCAGGGAGAACCATACCCACCCCACTGAGAAAAATAGGAACATTTTTCAAAGAAAACTAGACAAATGACACTTTTAAAGGTAGAATAAAGTAAAGAAACAAGGTTTTACCAGTCATCTTTATCTGGGGTGGGGATGACTAAAACTCGTTCCTTCTGTGGAATCCTTTGAAGCTATTTTCTCGCCCCCTGAACCTGCCCATCAACATGTCGTCCTCATCTTCCTCCTGGGCCTTCTTCACTTCTTCCTTGGCCTGTATGGCATCCATCTCCTTTTCTGGGCCCTGGGGAAAAAAACAAAGAACCCGGTGGCCGGGGATTAGGCTTTCTGAGGGCTGACTGGGTGTCAGCATACAGCCTGCCTCTGCCTCCTGGAAGCCTCCACACCAGCTGGGGTCTGAAAAAGAAGACCCCCCTAGGATATTCAAGTCCTCATTCCTGGAACCTGGAAATGTAACCTTAAATGGAGTAGGAGAGCGCTTCCCAGGTGGCGCCAGTGGTCAAGAGCCCACCCGCCAATCCAGCATATGAAAGAGATGTGGGTTTGATCCCTGGATGGGGAAGATCCCCTGGAGGAGGGCATGGCAACTCACTCCAGTATTCTTGCCTGGAGAATCCCATGGACAGAGGAACCTGGTGGGCTACGGTCCACAGGGTTGAAAAGAGTTGGACACAATTGAAACGATTTAGCACGCACACACACTATGTAGGGGGAAAGAGCTTTCCAGATGTGATTAAATTAAGCATGCTGAGATAAGGAAATTCTACTGGCTTACCAGGTGGGCCCTAAATTCTATCACAGTGTTCTCATAGGAGAGGGGCAGAGGGAGATTTGACACAGAGACAGAAGAGGAGATGGCCATGTGAAGATGGAAGCAAAGATTGGAAGGATGTGGCCACAAACCAAGGAGCAACAGGATCCTTCAGAAGCTGCAAGAAATGAAATAAGGGTTCTCCCCTAGAAGCTGTGGAGGGAGCAAAGCCCTGCTGATGCCCTGATTTCAGCCCACTGATACTGATTTTGGACTTTTGGCCTCCAGAATTTGGGAGAATACATTTGCCATGGACCTTTTTGTTTTTGACCAGCTTCATGGCATGAGGGATCTTTGTTCCTTGACCAGGGATCAAACTCAACCCCCCTTACAGTGGAAGCTCAGAGTCTTAACCACTGGACCGCCAGGGAAGTTCCCATCTGTGATGTTTTAAGCCAGCGAGTTTGTGGTGATATTGTTATGGCAGCCCCAGGAAACAAATACCCTCTCCTTCTTCCATTCCCAGAGCACCTGGGTCTGTCTTTCAACCAGCTGACCAGTAAGGGAGAAATGAGAAGAGGCCTCAGAGCCTAAATGAGAAAATCCAAACTTTGGTAATTAAAAGAAAGTCCAGGACTGAGTGCAGATACGTCAAAGAGGTTCCCGAAGTCATTGCCGAAAAGAGTTTAGTAAGCCTTTGCGGCAGAAATCAGATTCAAGAAGAAGTGGCTCATAAGAAAAATCCCTTAGTGATAACCACCTTTCATCAGTGAAGGGGAAGTTTCCCCCCGAAATGCCATGAAATGGTCAAAGTTTAAGCACCCACTTTGCAGCTGGTCCCAGGGTGATGGACATGACATCTGACGTGTGGGGCTCTGCTGACCCAGGGATGGATGGATGGCCCTTCCAAGGGGACTGAGTCTTAGAGTCAATGCCTGAAAGAACTCCTTTCATATGCAAGCTACATCCAGAGCTCACATCCCTAACCACCTCCACTACTGGGCTTTTTATATTCAGGGCTGATATCTCATCTGAATTATCCCATTGCCAGGTGCTAGAGAACTAGCGCCCCAGGGCCCACAGAAATTCTTAAAACTAGCCAATCCTAAGCCTGTTTATCCTGCTTCATCTACTCCTTCCTGCAGAGACCAAACCAAAGTTTTTTGCTCACATCTTCCACCCTTTCCCTCTGCCTCCTGACCAAACCTGGTGCTTCCCCATATGGCCGTGTGGCCTGGCGTGGCCCCTCCTCTCAGGATCTGTTAGTAAAACAAACTATCTTTTTTTGATGGTGCCCACTTCCTGGTCTGGGAGTCTTGCCATACCTGATTAACAACAAAACTTACATCTTAACACACAGGTATTACATCTTAACACACAGGTATTACATCTTAACACACAGGTATTTCGGACTTCCCCGGTGGTGAAGACTCTGGATTGCCAGTGCAGGGGGGCTGGGTTTGATCCCTGGTTGGGGAAATAAGATTCCTCATGCCATGCAGTGGGGCCAAAAGATTTTTTTTTTTTTAATTTAAGAACACAGGTATTTCACAAATGAGGATATCCAAATGGCCACAAAAGCCATGAAACAGTGCCCACGTCCATTCCTCATCCAAGAAATACACACAAAACTAGAGCGAGATACCCCACACACACCTATAGAAACCCACTCTCCCCAGTGCTGGGGAGACTGGAGGAAGCGCAGAACAGTGCGGCCCCTCGGGAAACAGTCTGGCAGTTTCTCATAGAGTTAAAGACACATCATGCAGCTCAGCAAACCCCATCCTGGATTTTAACCAAAAGAAATAAAAGCGCTTATCTACACACACACACAAAAACTATATACGAAATTGTTCACAGCTTTGATCATACTGTGAAAAACTGGAAACAACCCAAATGTCCATTAGCTGGTGAGCAAATAAACTTCTCAGTGAGATGGAGAAACAAGGTACTGATGAAACCCCAGCAACATGGAGAAATCTTGGAGACACTGCACTTGGTGTGGAAAGCAGACTCAGAAAGACTCCATGCCTCCAGTGGTTAAGACTCCATGCTCCCAGTGCAGAGGGCACAGGTTCAATCCCTGGTCAGGGAACGAAGATTCCACGTGCCACACAGTGAGGTCAAAAAAGAAAAAGACAAAAAAAGAAGACCCTATACTACATGATTCGATTTATATGACATTCTGGAAAAGGCAAAACTATAGGGGCATAAAAACAAGGACTTATTGTACAGCACAGGGAACAACTATATTCAACATCTTGTAATAACCTATAAGGAAAAAAGAATCTGAAAAAGAATACACACACACACACACACACATATATATATATAGAGAGAGAGAGCACCTTGCTGTATACCTGAAACTAACACATTGTAAATAAATTATACTTAAAAAAAAATCCAATAGGGACAGATATCAGATCATCAGTAGTTGCTGGCGTAGGGGAGGGCTTGGCTACAAGGAGACTTCTGGGGGTGGTGAAATTGTTCTGGGCTTCCCAGGTGGCACAGTGGTAAAGAATCCACCTGCCAATCCAGAAGATCCAAGAAAATCAGGCTCGATCCCTGGGTTGAGAAGATCCCAGGAAAAGGAAATGGCAACCCACTCCAGTATTCTTACCTGGGAAATCCCACAGATAGTAGAGACTGGGGCTACAGTCCATGGGGTTGCAAAGAGTCAGACACGACTGAACACACACACACGAAATTGTTCTACATCTTGATTTTTAGTGGTGTTTTCATAACTGTATGTGTTTGTCAGAATTCATGGAACTGTACATTTCATGGCACGTAAGTCAGCCTTCAATAAATCCGACTCATCAGCAATTGACAGTAACGCCTAGCATGGCCGAAGATTTGCATTCCCTCCTGCATGGAAATTCTCATCTGTGCAGAAGGGAATGTAAATAGGATGACACGCTGGAAACCGTTTGCGTATGAACTGGTGACTGCTCTGTCTACTCCTGGGCATGTGGCCACTGAAAGACAGGTACGGGAGTGATGGTACAGGAATGACGGGAACCAGCTTATCCCTGAGGCCACAAGCTGGAAGTCTCCCAAAGCTGTATCCACAGAGAACAGATGCATAGCTTCTAGAATATTCACAAAGGAAAGACAAGCTACTGCTCTATGGGAAAATACAAATGAGCCTCACAACATGGCCTGAATAAATAATGGGTAGCTACATTGATACAAATTTCAAAAGGAGGTCAAATCCATCTGTGGTGATGGAATAGTGGAACGGCCATTCCTTTGGGGATGAGTGCCGGCTGGGAGGGGACATGAGGAGGCTCCTAGAGCTCTGGTGACATTCTATATCTTGATCTGGGTGGGGTGTTTATTATAGAAAAAGTGAAGCACCTTTTTCTATATGTGAGACTCAAGTATGGAAATAAATGAATAACAAAAGCAAAGTTCATCATGTTCATGGGCTTCCCTGGTGGTCCAGTGGTTAAGAATCCACCTGCCAATGCAGGGGACACAGGTTCAATCCCTGTTCCGGGAAGATCCCACATGCCGCGGGGCAAATAAGCCCGCGTGCCTCAGCTACTGAGCATGCGCTCTAGAACCTGTGCTCTGCAACAAGAGAAGCCACTGCAATGAGGAACCTTTGCACTGCAATGAAGAGTAGCCTCCACCAACCAAAAGTAGAGAAAACAAACGTCCGACAGTGAAGACCCAGCACAGCCAAATACACACATAAATAAATAAAGGGCTGTCTTCTTTAAAAAAAAAAAAAAAAAAGGTTCATTGTATTCATCGTACCTTGGTTTCACCCCAGGTGGCCTTGCCAAAATTCTCAGCATACTCTTCGTCATCTGTGATCAGGAAGTTGTCAAAGATGGTTCCGGATCTCACCTGTGGATGAAAATAAGTCCTTTGATACTGGTGTGGAAAATGAAACTTTCCACAAAGTAAAAACTGCTGTGATTTATTCAGTACTGTCACAGAGATTAGCTGTCGACATTAGCACGTGCTGAAACCCTTTTCTGGAATGTCAGTTCCCTCCAGAGCACTGGTCCTCAAACTTGGCTGTGTATGGGGACCACTGAGAACATTGACAAGACCGCTGATGCCTGGTCTCACTCCCAGGGATGCTGGTTTAGCAGGTCTGGGGCATGACCCGACACAGAGGCTTTGACGGTCTCCCCAGGGACTCAAGCATCCAGTGATGTTTGAGAACCGTGATTGAGACCCTGCCTGGGCAAAGTGTGAGCCATGGATGGGCAGCATCAACATCACTAGGGATTCAGGATCTCAGGTTCCACCCTGGACCCACTACATCAGAACCTGCAATCTTATCCTAAAGCTGATAGGCACCACAAGGTCAGCTCCAGGCAGATTTCCAGGGGGTGTGGGGGGCAGACAAGAAGTGTCCAGCGGACAGGAAGGATGTCCGTTTTACCTAGGGCTGTAAGTTTTGGGTCTGGGTAAGGGTGCCAGGTGCACGACAGGAGCAGGAATTCAGGGTGAAGTTCAGAGTTACTAAACCAGAGCAAGTTTAAAACCCGGCGACTTGCACATCCCTCGCAGACCAGTGACTAAGAAGCCACCTGCCAACGCAGGGGACACGGGCTTGACCGCTGGTCCTGGAAGATTCCATACACCTCAGGGCAACTAAGCCCCTGCACCACAACTACTGAACCACACATGGCAACAGAGACCCAGTGCAGAAAACAACAAAAAGACAAAATGAGCGACCTGCCAAAGCTCCAGTCCAACGGCACCAATGTTCTCAAATTCTGAGAGATCGTATTCGGTCAAATAGCTGTTTTTCATCTTCTGATGGAGCCAAACATCTTTGTCTATGCCCTCAGGTTTCAGGCCATCCTGCAACAACAAACCATATGTGCTGGTCCCTGGGGACAAGGGTGGGGAGGGGACTGGCAGGAAGATGGTGCCATATACGCACCTGGTATGGAGGCTTCTGGAGCATGGCCGCCTGCCAGTCCCCGTCCAGTTCGCCCTTCCAGTCACTCGGCTTGCTGGCGCTGGCATCCAGAAAATGCTTCTCCCAGTCCTTCAAATGCGTGCAGGGGGAAAAAGTTAGATTCTCAGCTTTGAGAAAGGAAATCTGCCGAGAGGCAGAGGCAGGCCTGTGACCCCGGGTGCCCTTTTCTCCTCCTCAACTTGATGGTGGAAGGGCTGAGTGCTGGGGTTCCTAACTTCACCAGGGGTTTCGACCACAGCCTGCAGTTTGAGGTCCTTTTGGTTAGACAGCATCACCAACTCAGTGGAAATGAATCTGAGCAAACTCCGGAAGGTAGTGGAGGACAGAGAAGCCTGGCGTGTTGCAGTCCATGGGGTCGCAAAGAGGGGGGACAAGACTTATTGACTGAACAACAAGAGGAAACTAATACGCAGCTGTTACAGTCATGGATGCTTGGCTGCTGGTTACAAGCATGATGCTCAAAAATGCTATGTTCAAATGCAGAATGAAAAGAAAATCATTTTTATAAAGGTTGCTGAGGCATTTTCTTTTTTTTGGAAAAAGACATTGGTTTGGAACTTCTCTGGTGATCCAGTGGTTAAGACTCCATGCTCCCATTGCAGGGGCCACAGTTTGATCCCTGGTCAGGGAACTAAGATCCCACATGCCGCAACTAAGGCCTGGCACAGGTGCAAGCATGCTCAGTCGTGTCCGACTCCCTGCAACCCCACTGACTGCGGCCCACCAGGCTCCTCTGTCCATGGGATTGTTCAGGCAACAATACTGGAGTGGGTTGCCACGCTCCCCTCCAGGGGATCTTCCCAACCCAGGGATCGAACTCAAGTCTCTTGCAGTGGCCAGCGGATTATTCTTTACCACTTGAGGCACCTGGGAAACCCAAGACCTGGTGCAGCCAAATAAATAAAGATTTTTAAAATATCGGTTAAGAAAACAAACCCTTCTTGCTTTCATCTCAAATACTTCTAACTCCTTCACAATACCGTGCAGTATGCAGCTGTGTGGCTGGTCTCAGCACATGCACTCTAGGGAGGGCTCCTTGTTTGACTGTTAGCACCATCACTACCAGCCAGGCAGCACTTGCACGGCACCTGGGCACTCACAATCTACGCTTTACACCTTCTAGCAGCTGTGTGGGAAGAATCCACACCTGGGATTTGTCCTTGGCAGCCTGGTCCCAGCCCTCAGCCTCTGCTGATGCCTTCTCCATTTTCTTCAGTGACGTTAACTGCCAGTCATACTCGATGCTTCCGGATTCAATCGACTGACCATCAATTTTCACTTCGTAAGTGAGGTCTGGTCTTAAAACCAGAGTGTAGAGGTGTGTAAAGCTATCAACCTGCGTGTTTTGTGGGGAGAAGAAGAAAAGAATGAGACCCTCGATGTTTCCTAACACTCTCCTGATGAGTTGTCCAACAACTGAAGCTTGGCTGGGGCAGGCCTGGTTTCTTTCTTGGGCATGGTTAAAAGCCCAGACTGGACATAAGGAAAGCATTTAACATTCAATAAAGGAGGTCTGGAGACTTCCCTGGTGGTCCAGTGGTTAAGAATCCACCTTGCAACGCTGGGGATGAGGGTTGATCCCTGGTCGGGGAACTACACGAGAGGGAGCGACAAAGCCCATGTGGGGCACAGCTACTGATCCCGGGTACCACAACTGGAGATCCGTGTGCCGCAATGAAAGATCCCAAGGATGCAACTAAGACCAATGCAGTCAAATAAATATATTTTTTTAAAAAACAAAAAAACTCTGTGCTTCCACTGCAGGGGGCATGGGTTCAATCCCTGCTTGGGGAACTAAGATCCCTTCAAGCCACACAGTGCGGCCAAAAATAAATAAAATAAAGGACGATTGGAAGGTGGGTGGGAGGGTGCCTAGGGAAGCTGGGGGTTCCCAGGACATGCCTGTCACCAGCAGAGGAGACCCCAGCACCATACCCCGGCAGCATCAGTGTCACTGGGGGTACAGGGGCGATGCTCATTCCCAGGTCAGCCCTGATCTGCTGCGTTGGAACTCAGCGGACCCTCTGGTCACTTTCACAGGCCCTCCGGGGTCTCTGATACCACTCAGGTTTGAGAACCACCACCCGGCATAAAGGCCCTGCCAGGAGGAGTCTCTCCCTGCTAAAAGCCAAATCCAAACACTTTCAGGGGCTTCCCTAGTGGCTCAGTGGTAAAGAATCCGCCTGCCAATGCTGGAGAAATGGGTTCAGTCCCTGGTCCAGGAAGATCCCACATGCTGTGGAACAACTAAGCCCGTACGCCACAACTATTGAGCCTGTGCTCTAGAGCCCGGGAGCTGCAGCTACTGAGCTTAAGTACCGCAACTATGAAGCCCATGCGCTCCAGAACTTGTGCTCTACAACGAGAGAAGCCACTGCAACGAGAAGCCCGTGAACCCCAACGAGAGAGTAGCCCCCACTGGCCGCACCTAGAGAAAAGCCCACCCAGCGATGAAGACCCCGCATGGACAAGAGTAAATAAATACAATTAAAAAATTTTTTTTCAGTATCACTCTGATCTGCCATACTGTGTGGCCGATAACTCTATCCAGAATCAGCACTACAGTCTATTCTGTGTCCCCCTCAACCCTTGTAGTCCGCTCTGACAGCTGAATGCATGATTCTTCCAATGCTCTCCCCCTGCTCTCTGCCTGCCTCTGTCTCCACTCACCTTTCTTAGCTTAGAGTTTGAGCTGGCTGGCAATGCAGGAGACCTGGGTTTGAACCCTGGTCAGGAAGATCCCTTGGAGAAGGGCATGGCAGCCCACTCCAGTATTGTTGCCTAGAGAATCCCAAGGACAGAGGAGCTTGGCGGGCTGCAGTGCACAGGGTTGCAGAGAGTGGGCATGACTGAGCACGCATTCACGTATGCTCCCTCTCCTTGCTGTCAATCATCTTGCAACACACTGGCCTCCTGCCCAGATTCCCAGAGGCTATGGGTGCTAGGGATTCCTCAGGGGCCAAGTCCCTACTTCCTGGTGCTTACCTTCAAAGTGGGGGCTGCACACTGGGGAGGCTACTTCTTCTTCCTAGGCCCAGACACCAGGGACTTAATGCAAGCTGCCTCTTTGGAGGAGCCCGGCTCAGGATCATTGAGTATAAACAGGCCCTAGGACCTAAAGGGTCATTTTCACAGGATCCTCTGGGTAAAAACGTCAAGGATGTATGCATTCATTTTAGAAATATTCCCATTTTAAAATGTTTTGGGGGCCTTCCCTGGTGGTCCAATGGCTGAGACCCTTTGCTCCCAAAGCAGGGGGCCTGGGTTCAATCTCTGGTCAGGGGACTAGATCCCACATGCTGCAACTAAGACCCAGTTCAGCCAAACAAATAAATATTTAGAAAAAAAATTGTTTTGGTATTTGGAAGATGAATTCCTCCAGAATGATTTTTCATCCTGAATACTTCATTCCTTAATGATGATGGATGTGCATTCGTGCTAAGTCGCTCAGTCTGTCCAACTCTTTGGGACCCCATGGACTGTAGCCCTCCAGGCTCCTCTGTCCATGGGATTCTCCAGGCAAGAATACTGAAGTGGGTTGCCAGGCCCTCCTCCAGAGGATCTTCCCGACCCAGGAATCGAACCTGAGTCTCTTGCATCTCCTGCACTGGCAGGTGAGTTCTTTACCACTAGCGCCATCTGAGAAGCCCAATGATGATGGAGGCTGAAATGCCACCATTCTGCTATAACCATTATGAAGCAAATTATAAATGGGTGTCACAGCTCAGGGTGAGATGTAAGTGTGCCCTTCTGGTGGGAGGGGAGTTTGGGGGAGAATGGATACACACACACACACACACACACACACACACACACATATGGCTGAATCTCTTTGCTGTCCACCAGAAATTATCACAACATTGTTAATCATTGTTAAACTATATCCCAACATAAGATAAAAAGTTTAAAAAAACTGTAAATTTAAAATAAAATAATTTTTCATCAAAAAAAAAAAAAAACCCAAAAGACTTCAGAACCCAATCCAATCCAAGTTGTGGACAAGTGTCTCTAATGGGCCTGCTAAACTGGAAAGTGGGGACAGGAGAGACAAGGCTCACCCCCATGGTTCCCTTAAATATTTTAAGGTCAAAACTATTTTCTACAAACTTCCATTATCATCTTTTCAAGAGTTAACACGATCACCAATTTAATAGGAAAGCATTTACCTTACACCTGATTGATTTCTTGTTTGCATGATACTGATTCTTGAAATGTAAAATAACATGAACTGTCTTGATGTCAAATCCACAAATATCAGGTCCTACAAACAAACAAACAAAAATTAACCGCTCTCAAATTCCTTCCGTAATACATCACCAAAGCAATATCCCCACCGTTCTCCTGAAACAGTACACAAGACACAGGGAGCATACATGTCTGGGAATAATTAGATGCCCCAGGGAGATTTTTTAAATGGACGGCAACATTCAGTTCAGGTCATGGTCACCGCAGCCACTTTGAACTCAAGGGTAAGCCAGCAGGTGAGGAAGAAAAGGAAGGTCTAACAACACTCTGGTAAGCGTCCCCGCCACATGCAGTCTGAACTTCAGACCCTCCCTCGGAAGCTCTGATCAGGGCTCCTGTACCCACAGGAGGGCTCCAGAGCTGGACTGACTGGCTCTGATCCCAGCCACCTTCCATGTTGAGACGTATTTGCAAATAACATATTTGCCTCTCCCGCCTCAGTGTCCCAGTCTCTAAAATGGGGGTGTTAATCTTGACTTCACAAAGCTAATTCAAGGGGCTAATGTATGTAAAGCTTTTAGTATGGCAATGCTCAATATTTGTTATTATTGTCATGCTCCAAGAAAATATACACATATATAGATATTCTTTCTTAATAATATCCCCACATCAGAAGCAAAAGAGACGTTAGGATCAGTATGTAGATTCTGCCAAATGGTGAAGTCTGTAAGAAGTTCTATTTAATGATTTGGGGATTTCCCTGGTGGTCAAGTGGTTAACACTTTGCCTTTCAATGCAGGAAGTGCTGGTTCCATCCCTGATCAGGCCAAAAAACATGGCCAAAAAACAAAGAAATGTAAAATGGAAACAATATTGTAACAAATTCAATAAAGGCTTTAAAAGTGGTCCACATTAAAAAAAAACCTTAAAACAAACACAACAAAGTTAATGATTTTTAAATTGGTATGAGATCAAGTTTCAGTCACCAAGGAAATGGAATTCTGTAGGATACTCTATGGAGAAGACAATGGCACCCCACTCCAGTACTCTGGCCTGGAAAATCCCATGGACGGAGGAGCCTGGTAGGCTTCAGTCCATGGGGTTGCTAGGAGTCGGACACAACTGAGCGACTTCACTTTCCCTTTTCACTTTCATGCATTGGAGAAGGAAATAGCAACCCACTCCAGTGTTCTTGCCTGGAGAATCCCAGGGACGGGGGAGCCTGGTGGGCTGCCATCTCTGGGGTCGCACAGAGCAGGACACAACTGAAGCGACTTAGCAGCAGCAGCAGCAGCAGGATACTCTATTCCTTGCTCAAAGACTAGGAAGTTCTGAATATTCTAAGCAAGGTTTACAGGAGGGATCTAGAAAATCTGTCAAGCCTTCTGAGAATGTCTGGAATTACCCAGCTGTGCCTTCATTGACTTGAAGCCGTAGGAATGCATGAGAGTGTCCGCGTGTCTTTCTGTCTCAAATAGAACTCCATTACATCCACAGACCCAAACCTGTACCTACCCCCATGAAAAAACTCTGTAAACACAGCAGATGACTGCGATTTCTTCTAGAATCTGTAGAGATGAACCTCCAGATTAAATAAGAGATAACTAGGCTGCACATAATTACTTAAAGAATATTAACAATTTGTCAGAGTACATGCGACGTTGAACTTAGAAATAGCATCCTGCTGCTGCTGCTGCTGCTAAGTCGCTTCAGTCGTGTCCGACTCTGTGCGACCCCATAGACGGCAGCCCACTAGGCTCCCCCGTCCCTGGGATTCTCCAGGCAAGAACACTGGAGTGGGTTGCCATTTCCTTCTCCAATGTATGAAAGTGAAAGGTGAAAGTGAAGTCGCTCAGTCGTGTCCGACTCTTAGAGACCCCATGGACTTCAGCCTATCAGGCTCCTGTGCCCATGGGATTTTCCAGGCAAGAGTACTGGAGTGGGTTGCCATTGCCTTCTCCGAGAAATAGCATCCTACAGGAGGACAAAAAACACCACATCTATCTCCCAGTGGAGTTCCCTGAAGATGTGTGGTTTATGAAATTTCTTTTTTTTTGTTATTGCTGGAAAAGAGTTTAATTTTTTAAAAAAACAAAAGCTATGTGAACTATTTGTATGAAAGTCTATTACCTTGGATAACCTCACATATGCAGATGACACCACCCTTATGGCAGAAAGCTAAGAACTAAAGAGCCTCTTGATGAAAGTGAAAGAGGAGAGTGAAAAAGTTGGCTTAAAGCTCAACATTCACAAAACTAAGATCATGGCATCCAGTCCCATCACATCATGGGAAATAGATGGGGAAACAGTGGAAACAGTGTCAGACTTTATTTTTTTGGGCTCCAAAATCACTGCAGATGGTGATTGCAGCCATGAAATTAGAAGACACTTACTCTTTGGCAGGAAAGTTATGACCAACCTCGACAGCATATTAAAAAGCAGAGACATTACTTTGTCAACAAATGTCTGTCTAGTCAAGGTTATGGTTTTTCCAGTGGTCATGTATGGATGTGAGAGTTGGACTATAAAGAAAGCTGAGCACCAAAAAGAATTGATGCTTTTGAACTGTGGTGTTGGAGAAGACTCTTGAGAGTCTCTTGGACTGCAAGGAGATCCAACCAGTGCATCCTAAAGGAGATCAGTCCTGGGTGTTCATTAGAAGGACTGATGCTGAAGCTGAAACTCCACTACTTTGGCCACCTGATGCGAAGAGCTGACTCATTTGAAAGACCCTGGTGCTGGGAAGGATTGAGGGCAAGAGGAGAAGGGGACGACAGAGGATGAGATGGTTGGATGGCATCACTGACTCAATGGACATGGATTTGGGTGGACTCCGGGAGTTGGTGATGGACAGGGAGGCCTGATGTTCTGCGGTTATAGGTGAAATTGCTTAGTCGTGTCCGACTCTTTGTGACCCCATGGACTGTAGCCCACCAGGCTCCTCCATCCATGGAATTTTCCAGGCAAGAGTACTGGTGTGGGTTCCCATTTCCTTCTCCCATGCTGCGGTTCATGGGGTCGAAAAGAGTCGGACATGACTGAGTGACTGAATTGAACTGAACTATTACCTTGGAATTGGAACATGAAATTTATTTTTCCCTCGAAATTGGTCAGAAATTTCTTCTAAGTACCTGCACGTTTTTACTATTAAATTCAGCTTCAGAATGTGCCTAGATCTGACCAGAAAAATCTGGACTTTTTCCATTAACAGCAATCATAAAATAATTATGCAGGAGTGGATTTTTGTGAAAAATGGAAGCATATGGGCTCTGAAGTGGGGCTGACCTGACTTTTGGGCAAGTATTTTAATCTTTCTGAGCCTCAGTTTCCTTATTTGCAAAATGGGGGCCACATTACCCATTTCTAGCATCTTAAACATAATCTAAGATCACATAGTTAAGGCCCCTGGAAGGGCCCAGTGAAACATACTCCTCTCTTCCTCTTCAACACCTGCAAGCTGCTCTCAAACCAAAAACTGCAGCTAAGGGGATTTCCCTGGTGGTCCAGTGGCTAGGACTCCGCACTCCTAATGCGGGGGGCCTGGGTTCAATCCCTGGTCAGGGAACTAGACCCTACATGCCAACTAAGACCAGATGTAGGCAAATACATAAATAAATTTTTTTTTTTTAAAAAAACTGCAGCTAAGAAATTGCAGGAAGTGTTTTAAGACTGACACAATGGATTTGAGTGAAATGTAACTGATTTTGAGTTAAAAACAAAGTTTTCTGTATTAACAGAAAACTTTAAATATCTTCTTTACTCCAAAATATGCTGCTTTGCAATTTACATGTAGCAGACATGTTGAGTGTATTTAAAGGTAGTATTAGGTAGATATTTGCAGTTATTTTGTTTACCAAATCCAACTAAATCAAATATTTATGAAATCATCTTTAATTCAACAGGTGGTAATATTTTTTTGCCAGATATCTCTGCTATCCTGTCTTGAGGGAATAATTACATAACCCAAATTGAGCCACTTAAAATTGTTTCTTAATCTAAAGAAAGACCTTTTTCATTCCAGATTTTAAATTCAAGAGTAAATGTGAGACATGGCAGGGGTTTTGGAGCCCAAAAAAGTGAAGTCTCTCACTGTTTCCACTGTTTCCCCATCTATTTGCCATGAAGTGATGGGATCAGATGCCATGATCTTAGTGTTCTGAATGTTGAGCTTTAAGCCAACTTTTTCACTCTCCTCTTTCATTTTCAGCAAGAGGCTCTTTAGTTCTTCTCAGCTTTCTGCTGTAAGGGTGGTGTCATCTGCATATCTGAGGTTATTGATATTCCTCCGGGCAATCTTGATTCCAGCTTGTGCTTCATCCATCCCAGCATTTCTCATGATATATTCTGCGTATAAGTTAAATAAGCAAGGTGACAATATACAGCCTTGATGTACTCCTTTCCCTATTTGGAACCAGTCTGTTGTTCCAAGTCCAGCTCTAACTGTTGCTTCCTGACCTGCATACAGGTTTCTCAAGAGGCAGGTAACGTGGTCTGGTATTCCTTTCTCTTTGAGAATTTTCCACAGTTTGTGGTGATCCACCCAGTCAAAGGCTTTGGCATAGTCAATAAAGCAGAAATAGATGTTTTTCTGGAACTCTCTTGGTTTTTTGATGATCCTACGGATGTTGGCAATTTGATCTCTGGTTCCTCTGCCTTTTCTAAATCCAGCTTGAATGTCTGGAAGCTCACGGTTCATATACTGTTGAAGCCTGGCTTGGAGAATTTTGAGCATTATTTTACTAGCATGTAAGATGAGTACATTTGTGCGGTAGTTTGAGCATTCTTTGGCATTGCCTTTCTTTGGGAGTGGAATGAAAACAGACCTTTTCCAGTCCTGTGGCCACTGCTGCTGCTGCTGCTGCTGCGTCACTTCAGTCGTGTCTGACTCTGTGTGACCCCATAGACGGCAGCCCACCAGGCTCCCCCGTCCCTGGGAATCTCCAGGCAAGAACACTGGAGTGGGTTGCCATTTCCTTCTCCAGTGCATGAAAGTGAAAAGTAAAAGTGAAGTCGCTCCAGAGTTTTCCAAATTTGCTGGCATATTGAATGCAGCACTTTCACAGCATCATCTTTTAGGATTTGAAATAGCTCAACTGGAATTCCATCACCCACACTAGCTTGACTTGACTTCACATTCCAGGATGTCTGGCTCTAGGTGAGTGATCACACCATCGTGATTATCTGGGTCGTGAAGATCTTTTTTGTACAGTTCTTCTGTGTGTTCTTGCCACCTCTTCTTAATATCTTCTGCCTCCATTAGTTCCCTACCATTTCTGTCCTTTATTGAGCCCATCTTTGCATGAAATGTTCCTTTGGTATCTTTAATTTTCTTGAAGAGATCTCTAGTCTTTCCCATTCTATTGTTCTCCTCTATTTCTTTGCATTGATCACTTCGGAAGGCTTTCTTATCTCTCCTTGCTATTCTTTGGAACTCTGCATTCAAATGAGCATATCTTTCCTTTTCTCCTTTGCTTTTCGCTTCTCTTTTCACAGCTATTTGTAAGGCCATTGTTTCTCTTCTCCTTATGCAATTCCCACAGTGCATACGTTGGTTTGTTTGATGGTGTCCTATAGGTCCCTTAGGCTCTGCTTGCTTTCCTTCAGACTTGTTTCTTTCTGCTTCTCAGCCTTAATCATTTCCACTAACCTGTCTTCAAGTTCTTGGATCCTTTCTTCTATATGCTCAAACCTGCCTTTAACTCTTCTAGTGAACTTTTCATGTCCGTTGTACTTTCTAACTCCAGAATTTGATTTTGGGTTCTTGTTAAGTTTACCATATCCTTGGCTTTCTTTCTTTCTTCTTCTATTTTTTTTTCGCCTTTTTCCTATCTCCTTACTGTATTTCCATTTTCTCATATTTTTGACTTTCACTACATCTTCATTTAGTTCTTTGAGAGTCATTCAGACAGATATTTAAGTCTAACAGGTCTGTCATTAGGTCTTTTTACCAGGGACAGTTCATATTGATTTTTTTTTTTTCATTTGAGTGGGCCATACTTTCTGGCTTCTTTGTATACTTTGTGATTATTTGCTAAACACTGGACATTTGAGGCTAATGTTAACTCTGGAAATTGGATTCTCCTCCTTCTGTAGGCTTTGCTTTGTTGTTTTTGGTTTTTTGCTTGATTTGTTGAAGGCTCACTCTGTACCAAGGGTCAGCCTGGGACATAAATAGGGTTTTCTCAGGCTTTTTTCTGAGTGTTTTCCTGGGTATGTGCAGTCACTTTTTAGTTTCCCTTGCATATGCATTTGTCGTTTTAATGTCCTAATCTTTAACGCCTAGTTTCCTAAAGGGGGAAAGGTGAAAAATGAAGAGTGGGAGGGGAGGGTTCTAGCCCTTTTAGTCCCCTGAGATTCATTTCAGGGGGAAGAGGAGAGGCTTACAACAATGTATGGAGATGTAACAACAATGGCTGGCCATCTGTTTTTCTGTGCCTCTACCATCAGAAGCAGGAATCAGCCATTGGACCTCAGATCTTTGTTATTTGGAGGACAGGATCCTTTTTGCCTACCCTGGTCCCAGTAAAAGCTGCTCCAGGAACAGGGTGCACAGCTGTCTGTCAGCCATGTGGCTTAGAGGTGGGAGATGGGTAGGTACTACCAGGCAAAGAACTGAAATTCACCGCCGGTGACCTCCCCAGTCTTCTGCTGGGAGGTGCAATACTTCCACTGACTGCAGAGTTCCGTAATAGTTACATCAGAAAGATTCTGCCAGTGCAACTGTTGTCTAGGTGGGGAGACAGATTCCTGGTGCTTCCTTTCCCCCCATCTTCCCAGAATCCTCATTCTTAAAGGTTTTTGAATCCACACACTTCAGTTATGTCTGGTTCCTATAGCCAAATGTGGTCCCTTCCCAATTCCAGCACAGATGTTAATTACTCCTGGTGTTATGAGACATTTAATGTATTCTAGCAGTCACCACAGAGAAGGCAATGGCACCCCACTCCAGTACTCTGCCTGGAAAATCCCATGGACTGAGGAGCCTGGTAGGCTGCAGTCCATGGGATCGCTGAAAGTCGACACGACTGAGCGATTTCCCTTTCACTTTTCACTTTCATGTATTGGAGAAGGAAATGGCAACCTACTCCAGTGTTCCCTTGAGAATCCCAGGGATGGGGGAGCCTGGTGGGCTGCCGTCTATGGGATCACACAGAGTCAGACACGACTGAAGCAACTTAGCAGTAGCAGCAGCAGCAATCAACAAGCTTTTTATGTAAGGAGCCAGACAGTAAATAGTTCTGGTTTTGTGAACTACATATTCTCTGTCATGACCA
Organism: Bos indicus x Bos taurus; assembly: GCF_003369695.1. NCBI lineage: Eukaryota > Metazoa > Chordata > Mammalia > Artiodactyla > Bovidae > Bos > Bos indicus x Bos taurus. The sequence goes on from NC_040082.1 coordinate 103,937,600, forward strand.
TTCAATTCTGCCACTGCTGCTTGAAAGCCACCATAGACAAGATGTGAATGAACAGAGTGAGGCTGCATTCCAATTAAGACTTCACTTGTGGACACGGAAATCTGAGTGTCTATTATTTTTATGGATCAAAAGTACTGTCCTTTTTTTAATCATTCAAAAATGTTAAAAACCTAGGAGTTCCTTGGGGACCTAGTGGTTAGGATTCTGGGCTTTCACTGCCGTGGCCAAGGTTCAGTCCCCGGTTGGGGAACTGAGACCCTGCAAGCCATGCAGTGTAGCCAAAAAAAGAGTTAAAAACCCATCCTTAGTTCACCAGCCATAATACACACAGGCTTTGGGCTGACATGGCCCATGGTCAAGGTATACATTCCTGAGGCATTCAAAATACCTGGGCTATATAAATGTTGGATAAATAAATTTCTCCCCAGAACAATAGAATGGTACAGTTGCCTTTCTGCTATATTAATTAAATCTGTGTGGGGGCATGCTAAGGTGCTTGTCATGTCCGACTCTTTGTGATCCCAAGAACTGTAGCCCGTCAGGCTCCTCTGTCCATGGAATTCTCCAGGCAAGAATACTGGAGTGGGTTGCCATGCCCTTCTCCAAATTAATTAGGTTTAACAGCACTAAAAACCTTTAGTTAGATTTTCTCAACACAACTTGAGCAAAGTCAATCTAAGGATCCTATAAGTGGAAAGGTTTTCAAAAATCACCAGAAATGGTTGTCAGTACTATCGAAACTCACCAAACATAATATAGTACTGGGACTTCCCATTCAGGTTCTTCTGATCCACGTCTGCAGGGAACAGCTTAATGTAGCCCCCTCCGCAGTCCATCTTCTGCTCATGTTTCACTGTGTACTGAATGATCAGAGTCTTCCCCTTATTGCTAAATGGTTTGAACCGTGCAGAGATGGCATAGAATCGGCTATTTTGCGTGGTTTGCAGACCTTTAAATAAAAAGTACTCATGAAGGAATAGGAATGACACCACTCAGCAAGACAGGAATTAAATGGCTATCCTCCCCTACCTAATAAACCTCCCAACCATTTATGTTGATCCTGAACCTATAGCACATCTGTACAATAATATGCAACGGGCGTGTCACTAACAGGCTCTCTGCTGCCACCGAACTTCTATCTCACATACCCATGTGTGTGTTTTTGTATTTAATATACCAGTTAGGTCTTAAGTTATAAAAACGCTTCAGTTCTAACTGACAGATATGCAGTCTAATTACAAATAAAAGATTCATTTTGCTTCCCTTCATTTTCCAAGGGGTGGGAATATACAAGGAAGCTTTGTAGCAACTGGGTTAAAAAATGGAGCATTCTGGGACTTCTCTGGTGGTCTAGTGGTTAAGAAACTGCCAGCCAGGGCAGGGGAAATGGGTGTGACCCCTGATCCAGGAAGATTCCTCATGCCGTGGAGCAACCAAGCCTGTGTACCACAACTACTAAAGACCGTGTGCTCCAGGGCCCACGCGCTGCTGGAAGAGAAGCCAGCGCCACGAGAAGCCTGCGCGCCACGACCAGAGTAGCCCCCACTCACCACAACTGGAGAGAGCCTGCGCACAGCAACGAAGGCCCAGTGCGGTCGAAACTAACTAATCTTCTAAAAAATGAAATAGTGCCATCTGCAGCAACACGGATGGACCTTAGACTTACTTACTAAGTGAAGTAAGTCTGACAGAGAAGAAGAGATGTCCTATGACAGCCCTTATATATGGAATCCATATTTAAAAAAAAATCATGCAAATGAATTTACAAAACAGAGACTCACAGGCTTAAGAGAATGAATTTATGGCTGCTGGGGGTAAGGATATGGGGAAGGGATAGTTAGGGAGTTTGGGATGGACATGCAGACACTGCTACATTTAAAACGGATAACCAACAAGGACCTACTGTAGAGCACAGGGAACTCTGCTCACTGCTCGGTGGCAGCCTGGATGGGAGGGGAGTCTGGGGAAAAACAGATACTTGGGTATGTATGGCCAGTCCCTTCGTTACATTGTTTGTTAATTGGCTATATCCCAATACAAAATACAAAGTTGAATAAATAAATACATGGAGCAGTCTACTTCTTTACCTTAATTCTCATCATAAAACAGCTACTTTAGAGACACAATAGCTAAAGGAGAACAGAGTGCGGATCTGGGAAAAAAAAAAGGTGCTTCACCACGTGGGGTGAGTTGGTTCGAGGTGTCACCTGTATAGCGGCTCTTTTTATGAGGACAACCATCCTTTTGTTGTGTGAATCATCTTATACAAGCCTAGTCATTTACTTCAAGACCAAACTCCCTTTTCAGCTGCCACATGGCCCTGAACCAACTCCTTACCTTTTACTGGGCTATAAGACAAACCTGACCACAAGGACCTACTGTAGTAGCACAGGGAACCACACTCAATATTTTGTAATAACCTATAAAGGAAAAGAACCTGAAATATATATATATATATAAAACTGAAGCACTGTGCTGTACACCTGAGACTAACATGATATTATAAATCAACTATCAACTGTACTTAAAACAAGAAAGACAAACGTGAAAACAGCCAGTCTTCTTATAACCTACCCTTCTGTGCAACATAATCCTGTCCCCATAATTGCCTCTGCTGAGAGCCATCATTAATGAACCTGGCATTCTACATCAGTATGTCTAAGCCTGAATTCACCATTGACTTCCCACTCCCACACCTACTTCTCTCTTCTCCATTCTTTCCCCCCTCAACCTCTCTCAGGTGATCTGCAGTCCCTCCCGCTACCATCCAGGCAATTCTAAGGCCATCTGGTTATAGCAAACACCCTCTTCCAACAATACAAGAGATGATTCTACACATGGACATCACTAGATGGTCAATACCAGAATCAGATTGATTATATTCTTTGCAGCCGAAGATGGAGAAGTTCTATGTAGTCAGCAAAAATAAGAACAGAATCTGACTATGGGTCAGATCATGAACTCCTTATTGCCAAATTCAGACTTAAATTGAAGAAAGTAGGGAAAACCACTAGACCATTCGGGTATGACCTAAATCAAATCCCTTACAATCATACGGTGGAAGTGGCAAATAGATTCAAGGGGTTAGATGTGACTGACAGAGTGCCTGAAGAACTATGAACAGAGGTTAGTGACATTGTACAGGAGGCAAGTTCAGTTGGTAAAGAATCCATCTGCAATGCAGGATACTTCGGTTTGATTCCTGGGTTGGGAAGATCTGCTGGAGAAGGGAAAGGCTACCCACTCCAGTATTCTGGCCTGGAGAATTCCATGGACTGTATAGTCCATGGGGTCACAAAGAGTTGGACACGACTGAGCGACTTTCACTTTCAGAGATCTCTTCAAGAAAATTAGAGATACCAAGGAACATTTCATGCAAAGATGGGCACAAAAAAGGACAAAAATAGTATGGACCTAACAGAAGCAGAAGATATTAAGAAGAGGTGGCAAGAACAGACAGAATTATACAAAAAAGATCTTCACAACCCAGATAATCATGGTATGATCACTCACCTAGAGCCAGACATCCAGGAATGTCAAGTCAAGTGGGCTTTAGGAAGCATCACTATAAACAAAGCTAGTGTAGGTGATGGAATTCCAGTTGAGCTATTTCAAATCCTAAAAGATGATGCTGTGAAAGTGCTGCACTCAATATGCCAGCAAATTTGGAAAACTCAGCAGTGGCCACAGGACTGGAAAAGGTCAGTTTTCATTCCAATCCCAAAGAAAGGCAATGCCAAAGAATGTTCAAACTACCGCACAATTGCACTCATCTCACACGCTAGTAAAGTAAAGTAATGCTCAAAATTCTCCAAGCCAGGCTTCAGCAATACGTGAACCGTGAATTTCCACATGTTCAAGCTGGATTTAGAAAAGGCAGAGGAACCAGAGATCAAATTGCCAACATCCTCTGGATCATCGAAAAAGCAAGAGAGTTCCAGAAAAACATCTACTTCTGATTCATTGACTAAGCCAAAGACTTTGACTGGGTGGATCATGATAAACTGTGGAAAATTCTGAAAGAGATGGGAATACCAGACCACCTCCTGAGAGGTGCCTGCCTCCTGAGAAATCTGTATGCATGTCAAGAAGCAACAGTTAGAATCGGACATGGAACAACAGAGTGGTTCCAAATTGGGAAAGGAGTATGTCAAGGCTGTATATTGTCACCCTGCTTATTTAACTTATATGCAGAGTACATCATGAGAAATGCTGGGCTGGATGAAGCACAAGCTGGAATCAAGATTGCCGGGAGAAATACCAATAACCTCAGATATGCAGATGACACCACCCTTATGGCAGAAAGCTAAGAAGAACTAAAGAGCCTCTTGATGAAAGTGAAAGAGGAGAGTGAAAAAGTTGGCTTAAAGCTCAACTTCAGAAAACTAAGATCATGGCATCTGGTCCCATCACTTCATGGTAAATAGATGGGGAAACAGTGGAAACAGTGTCAGACTTTATTTTTTGGGCTCCAAAATCACTGCAGATGGTGACTGCAACCAAGAAATTAAAAGACGCTTACTCTTTGGAAGAAAAGTTGTGACCAACCTAGACAGCATATTAAAAAGCAGAGATGTTACTTTGCCAACAAAGGCCCATCTAGTCAAGGCTATAGTTTTTCCATTAGTCACATATGGATGTGAGAGTTGGAATACAAAGAAAGCTGAGCACCAAAGAATAGATGCTTTTGAGCTGTGGTGTTGGAGAAGACTTTTGAAAGTCCCTTGGACTGCAAGGAGATCCAACCAGTCCATCCTAAAGGAGATCAGTCCTGACTGTTTACTGGAAGGACTGATTTGAAGCTGAAACTCCAATACTTTGGCCACCTGATGTGAAAAACTGACTCATTTTAAAAGATTCTGATGCTGGGAAAGATTGGGGGCAGGAGGAGAAGAGGACAACAGAGAATGAGATGGCTGGATGGCATCACTGACTTGATGGACATGAGTTTGAGCAAGCTCCAGGAATTGGTGATGGACAGGGAAGCCTGGAGTCCATGGGGTCGCAAGGAGGTGGACACGACTGAGCCACTGAACTGAACTGAAGGCCATCTGACTCACCCCACTCCTCAGCCATCACCATCACCTCTCAGCACCTCGCTTCTCTGTCTAGTTTAATTCTGTGGATCTTTCCATCCATGACTTCTATGTCATGATCCTGGGAGACCACAATGAGGGGTGGAATTAACCAGTATACTCAGTGTCTTGCCTGTATCTGCTCTCAGTAGACACATGCTGGAGTGAATGAAATGCAGAGTCTAGAGCCTCAGCATTCCAGGTTGGAGGAAGGAAAAATATTATGGTGGAAAAAAAACAAATGACAACTCTGCTCCTTAGACAAGCTTCATAGAACTTGTCATTTTCAACTCCATTTTTTCCATTACAGCCTGACAATTTGGAGCACCATGTATCTATGAAACAATACAAGTACATTCCAAAACCAGAGGTTGCCGGGTTTTAGGGCAACATTGCTGTAACAGGGCCAAGATGGAAGATGAATGGAAGGTGAACGGAAGGTGGTAAAGAGGGGAACTTTTCATCTAAATCAGGGGTTGGTAAACTTTTTTCTGTTAAAGCCAGGGAATAAACATTTTACACTTTTGAGAGTCTGAACTACTCAATTCTGCCTTGAGAATTGTAGTCCGAAAGCAGTCACAGACTGTATGCAAATAAGTGAGCCTGGCTGTGTTCCACTAACCCTTTATTTACAGACTGTGAAATTTCAGACACTGCATGGAACGCTTCGTATAACTTTAACGCATCACAAAATACTATTTCCCTTTCTTTTTCCTCCAACAACTAAACAATGAAGAGGGGACTCCCTGGTGGTCCAATGGTTAAGAATTGGCCTTGTAATGCAGGAGACAGAGGTTAAGCTCTGTTCTGGAAACTAAGATCCCACATACCGCACAGCAACTAAGCCAGGATGACACAGCTAGAGAGCTCGTGCATGGCAAGAAAAAGATCTCCTCGCCATGGAACGGAAGCTCCCGCATGCTGTGACTAAGCCCTGAGGTGGATTAAAAAGAAAATTTAGAAATCTAACTGGGTGTATAAAAAAACAGGCAGTAGTTTGTCTACTTTTAATTATTAGGAATGAGAAGCCAAAACGGAGGTTATTCTTGGTACCAGAAGGCTACTGACTTGGGGCCGGGTGGGGGTGGGGGACTTGTCTCTGGGGGTGGAAGTGGGGCCTGAAAGTTCCTACCTTGATCTGGGTGTGCAGTCATATACTATATTCATTCTATCGGACCCCCTAAGATCCATCCACTTGACAGCATATAACTTTTACCTTAATTTTTTTTTTAACTTGAAAATAAAAATGAGAAGTATCTTCTAATCTTTTTCCTTCTGGAGCGTAAGGCCCTCGGGTCTCCAAACCCATCTGACTAGTGCTTGTAAAGAGGCATCATCCTGGTCTCTTCTAAAGAGAGAAAAGACAAAACAACCCTACCCAGGTCTGTTTCCCGAATTGTGAAATGGGTTTTGGGGTGTGCCACACCTACCTTGAAAGGTTTCTATGAGGCGTTTAATATTCATTTAATTAATTTCACGTTTCCTACACTAACCTTTGTCTTTCTCTTTATGACCATAAAAATTCCCGGACGAAAGTCTAAAATGCCCAAATTGTGAGTCATTAGTGGAATGCACCCATCGGTTCCGCCAGCGCTCTGTAGGGGGTAAATAACACAGGTTAGGGCTGAAAACTGTTAATGTGTGCCGTAGGGAGAATGATGGGGACGCTCGAGGCTTCGAGGCTTCAGGGTTTTGATACCACCGATCCTTCGTCTAAAGGCCGGGCCAAATGGCAACTCAGGCCATCCGATGGGCAAACGGGGTATGCGGGAGCTTACACCCCCGCCACCATCGGCGTCGCCCCTTCACCTCCATCTAGAAATTCCTCTTGGAAGTAGACGGTGGCCAGTGCCACCCGCAGCACACAGATTGCCCAGAGCGGGACGCGAGCCGCTGCCATGGACCGTGCGGCACCACTTCTTCTCGTAACTGCCCCTTGGCGCGTCCAGCGGTCTCCGCGGCCCGCCAGGCCAGTCCCGGAACTACAGCTCCCGTCACGCCTCTCGATTATGACCCGAGAGACCATTGGGCTCGGACGCGCGGTGCACACCAGGCCCGCTCCAAAACTACCACTCCCATGAAGCCTTGCGATTGTGATCTGAGGCGCTATTGGTCCTCAGGGCGCGGGGTGACCCGGGAGATGTAGTCTCTTTCGCCAGGGCGCTATTGCCGAGGGCAACGGTCCCCTCTGGCACGAGTGTTCCACCGTGAGCGGCGGCAGCCTCCGCGGAAGGACTTCGCGGGAGGAGGTTGGCGGGGTTGGCTGGGCGGTGGCCGGGCTTGATGCCTGGACTCGGGAGAGGAATTGAGGGGAAAGGGGCGCGCTCCGGAGCTGAGTAGGTCGGGCAGCGGGAGGGCGGTTCAGGGGCCTCAAGCCTCAGTTTCCCCGTCTGAGGCGCACAGGAGAGATGGTCCGATGTGGGTCGCTCCAGGCCTTGGGGGAACAACCCGCTGGTCTGAAGGGCGCCCCTATTTTCAAAAATTGGTTTATCTTTTAACAGCTTTATTGATAACTCATCTACATACGGTACAATTCACCCTTTTAAGCTTACAATTCCCGTTATTTTACTAAAAATTTACCAAATGGTACAAACATCACCACCATCCAGCTTTCGAACCTGTGGGTCACCCGAAATGTATCTCTCCATCCCCGCTACCACCCGCAGTCCCAGGCAACCACCCATGAGCTTTGTGAGTTTGTGGACTTGGCTTTTCTGGACAGTCCTTGTAACTGGAATAACAGGGTGTGTGGTTTTTTGCATCATCTGGTATTTTCACTTAGTGTGGTGTGTTTGACACGTGTGCGTGTTGTGTGTATCATTATTTGTTCTTTTTTATTACTGAATAGTTCTCATCCATTCACTGCTGCTGCTTTCTGCGTCGCTTCAGTCGTGTCCGAATCTGTGCGACCCCATAGACGGCAGCCCACCAGGCTCCCCCGTCCCTGGGATTCTCCAGGCAAGAACACTGGAGTGGGTTGCCATTTCCTTCTCCAATGCATGAAAGTGGAAAGTGAAAGTGAAGTCGCTCAGTCGTGTCCGACTCTAGCGACCCCATGAACTGCAGCCTACGAGGCTCCTCCGTCCATGGGATTTTCTAGGCAAAAGTACTGGAGTGGGGTGCCATTGCCTTCTCCGTTCACTAGTTAATGGCTATTTGGGTTGTTGCCACTTTTTGTGTATTATGAATAAGAACTGTTACGAACATTTGCATCCATTTCAGTTATCTTGGGCTGCAGGGGATTGAAATTGCTGGGTCCTATGGGAACTACGTTTAACTTTTTGAGGACCTACCAGACTGTTTTCCAGGTTGGCAGATGCATCGTTTTACAGTCTCCTCCAAGGGGTATGATGGTTCTATATAATATCTTCACATCTTCACCAACCACGTGTTCCTTTCTGTACTTTTGATTACAGTCACTCTAGTGGGTGTGAAGGCAATGGCACCCCACTCCAGTACCCTTGCCTGGAAAATCCCATGGATAGAGGAATCCATGGGGTCACTAAGAGTCAGACACGACTGAGCGACTTCACTTTCACTTTTCACTTTCATGCATTGGAGAAGGAAATGGCAACCCACTCCAGTGTTCTTGCCTGGAGAATCCCAGGGACAGGGGAGCCTGGTGGGCTGCCGTCTGTGGGGTCACACAGAGTCGGACACGACTGAAGTGACTTAGCAGCAGCAGTGGGTGTGAAGTGGGATTTCATAGTGGCTTTGATTTGAATTCCCCTCATAGATAATGTTGAGCATCTTATTACATGCTTATTGGCCATTTGTATACTTTTTTGTGTGAAATATCAGTTCATGTATTTTGCCTATTGGTTTATTTTTAATTGTGAGTTTATAATGTATTTTTACAAAAAATACATGTTTCTGAAGCTAACACAATATTGTAAATCAACTATACTTCAATAAAAAATTTAAAAATACATATCTATTTTAGTTGTGGTAAAGTATATATAACATGAAATTTACCCTTTTAAACATTATTATTTTTTTTTAATTCTTTTTTTTTGCCTGATCTGTGGGGCTTGCAGGATATCACTTCCCAGATCAGGGACTGAATCCCACCCCCTGGAATCCTAACTACTAGGCCACCAGAGAAATTCCCCCCTCCTTTTTTTTTTTAATAAAAAAAATTTTTTAATTAATTTTTAAATTTATTTTAAACCTTTCAGAAGAACTAGATGCCAGAAAACCTGGCCTGGTGGTCAGACTTGCCCTCTGACCAGCACGGAATGGCCTGGAGCCTTAACTACAAAAATATTCACAGAGATAGCTGTTGTTGTTCAGTGCTTTCTACTTCCCCTTCCCCATGTCCTTGCAGCTAAAAGTTAGCCCATTATGCAGGTAGTCCAAATACTGTCATTGTTATCATTTTGTTTAGTTGCTAAGTCATACCTGACTCTTTTGCGACCCCATGGACTGTAGCCTGTCGGCCTCCTCTGTCCGTAGGATTTCCCAGGCAAGAATACTGGAGTGGGTTGCCATTTCCTTCTCCAAGGGATCTTCCCCACCCAGGGGTTGAACCCACATCTCCTGCAGTGGATGGCAGATTCTTTACCACTGAGCCATTTGGGAAGGCCCCCAATACCATCATGACAGCTATCTAAATTTTATTGTATGCCGTACTGAACATAGGATTCCTATGTTCTTATGAGGAATTCCTATGTTCCTATGTTATTCCCTTTTTACAGATGACCAAACTGAGGCACAGAATGGTTAAGTAATCTGACCAGGGTCGCTCCCTCTAGGAATTCTGCGTGGTTTCCCATTCACTGACCCCTGTGGTCAGGCCTATGCTGGGCACTCTTAGTGTATGAATTGTTAAGATGGGGATAAGAAAGCAAGCACACTAGTCAGAGAAACAGACAATAAAATAATAAAAATAATTCATTCTTCTCCAGAATCTTAGGGATTGGGTTAAATGCTTTGCCTAGCACAAAATTTGCAACCCACTCCAGTACTCTTGCCTGGAAAATTCCATGGACGGAGGAGCCTGGTAGGCTGCAGTCCATGGGGTCGCTAAGAGTTGGACACGACTGAGCGACTTCACTTTCACTTTTCACTTTCATACATTGGAGAAGAAAGTGGCACCCCACTCCAGTGTTCTTGCCTGGAGAATCCCAGGGACGGGGGAGCCTGGTGGGCTGCTGTCTCTGGGGTCGCACAGAGTCGGACACGACTGAAGCGACTTAGCGGTAGCAGCAGCAGCAGCACAAAATATTTGAACTCAGCTTTAAAAGGTGTCTAAGATGTAGAGTTGCCAAGTTAAATCAGAATACTGGACACCCAGTTGAATTTCAATTTCAGATAAATTTTTTAATATGAAGATATTTGGAACATAATGCTTTTTAGTATAAAATGTTCAGAACATTAGCTTTTACCATAAAAATATTTGTGTCATACTTAATTCTTAAAAATTATTTGCTGTTTGTCTAAAATTCAAATAACTGTCCTCTGTTTATTCTGGTAATCCTAATAAAGTAGTTTTCCAAGTGGATAGAGAGGGGGAAAAGGCTTTTTTGGGTCTCACAGTACTTTTTTGTTTTTTAATAAAAGTAACATATATAGTCTTGGTAGAACATTCAACAGTATTTTTTTTTTTTTTTTTTTTGGCTGCACTGTTCAGGATGTGGGATTTTAATTCTCTGATCAGACATTGAACCTGTGCCCTCTGCATTGGAAGCGCAAAGTCTTAACCCCTGGACCACCAGGCAAGTCCCACCATTCAAACAGTATGGAGCTGAGGCATGGTTCTACATCTCGTCTTTCCTGCCCCACAGACCATTATGCTGGAGATGTTACGCACACAGATTTCCCCCTTCGTTTAATGGCTGCCTAATATTCCACTGTGTGCCTGTGGTTGTCTGGACCTCACTGGGCCTCTGTTTCTGATTAGTACAAATAATGCTACCAAGACATTCCTTGGACATCTCTATGTGCCTTTGAGAATGTAATTGTAGGTAAATTCCCAGATGTGGAATTGTGGGGTCATGGTTCTGTGCATTTCATTGCCATTGCCAAGTTCACTAAAGGGCCTGCAGCAGACACCCACCCATGCCATACTTTTCCCAAGTCTTTAAAATCTTTTGAAACCTTGGTAAGTCTTGCAGTGGATTGTTCCTATTCTTTTGGGGTACACGAGAACTCTGAGAATACGATGAAAACTCAGGCCCTTCTCCCCAGAAAAATGTACGCTAGCACACACGCACAACACATGGCTGGCATTTTGTGCAGGATGGGAGGAGAGGGCAGCCTGTGTCTGTCCAAAGGCCCCAATCCTGCTCCCGGGGCAGAGGTTCTTACACTAAGTAAAATAAGATTTCTGGGGAGCTCATTAAACATATAGATTGAGTTTCAAAAACAGCTTTTTTTAAAAAATAGTACAGCCAGTTTTAAAAACTATTTTTATTTATTTAGCTTCACTGTGTGGCATGCAGGATCTTAGTTCCTTGACCAGCGGTTGAACCTGGGCTTCCTGCATTGGGAATGTGGAGTCTTAACCACTGGACTACCAGGGCAGGCTCTCAACAGCTCTTTTTTTGGGGGGGGATTGTCAAATAATCCTTTATTTTTCTTTTCCCTTTGCCGTTCTTAACTGGCTGGGCACTCCACTGCACCACTGTTAATACCATCTATGATGTCATAAGGGTGGCGGCCATCAACATTGCAGCCCACAGACTGGGCGGTCCCCAGGATCTCTTTAATGGTTCCAGAAAGTTCCCTAGCTAGAGACCGATGCTGCATCTGCCAGGCAATGTTGACGATCTCATCAAAAGTGATGTTTCCACTGTGCTTAATGTTTTTCTGCTTCTTTCTGTCTCTTGGTGGTCCCTTGAGGGCTTTGATGATCAGGGTAGAAGCAGAAGGTACCACCTCAATCTGGGCTTGTCTATTCTGAATGGTCAGTTTCACTGTAATCCTCAGACCCTTCCAGCCACCAGTTGCCTTGGCGATGTCATCACCGACCTTTTTTGGAGACAGACCCAGGGGGCCAATCTTGGGGGCCAGGACAGACATGGCACCGACCTCCCCACCAGTGCACCTCAGGTACACGACTTTAATCTCGTTGGGGTCAAGCTTAGGTGGCATGCTGGAGGCGGCTGGTGTCAGATGAACCCAGATTCGGGACTACTGAAGAAAGTTGCACTTTGGCCTCCTCTGAGCCAAAAGCCGAGAGCTCAACAGCTCTTTTTTTTTTGAGAGAACTGAGGACACTTGGATAAAGGAGGAGACTGGACTTGGGGTGCGACTGGGGAGTAGGACTGACTTGGAGTTGAAGTGGGGCATCTGTAGAGACTGTGAAGAACTCCGGGGGTGAGCGAGATCTTTGGAATCGGCCTAAGCTCTGAATTTGGCTCTGCTACTCACTGGCCATACAGACAAAGCTATGGTTTTTCCAGCAGTCACATACAGATGTGAGAGTTGGACCATAAAGAAGGCTGAGTGCCAAAGAGGTGATGCTTTTGAACTGTGGTGCTAGAGAAGACTCTTGAGAGTCCCTTGGACTGAAAGGAGATCAAATCAGTCAATTCTAAAGGAAGTCAACCCTGAGTATTCATTGGAAGAACTGATGGTGAAACTGTAATACTTTGGCCACCTGATGCGAAGAGCTGACTCACTGGAAAAGACCCTGATGCTGGGAAAGGTTGAGGGCAGGAGAAGGGGTGACAGAGGATGAGATGGTTGGATGGCATCGTTGATTCAATGGACATGAGTTTGTGCAAACTCTGGGAAACAGTGAAGAACAGCGAAGCCTGGCGTGCTGCAGTCCATGGGGTCTCAAAGAATCAGACACGACTTAGCAACTGAGCAACAATAGCAACTCACTGATCAGGATCTAACCTGCTGCGGCCTTCATTTCCTTCCTCTCCTTCTATGAGAGAGGGATGACAATAACCAACTCACAGGGTCAAGTGAGGGTTAAATGAGATACGGCAGCTCTGAATGAAGTACTGGGGCTCCTGCTGGGGCCTGAGAATCGCTGACTTTTGTCTTTATTATGTAACATGTGTCACTTAATACCTGGCAATTCAGTGTAATTGCCAGGTAATTCAGTGGTAACATACCAGATATCTTATTTATATATTTTTAATTTATTTTTTGGCTGCCCTGGGCCTTAGTTGCTGCTCCAGGGTGCTCTCTAGTTGCACAAGCAGGGGCTACTCTTTGTTGCGGTTCATGGGCTTCTCATCGGGGTGGCTTCTCTTGTTGGGGAGCACGCACGCTAGGGCACGCAGGCTTCAGAAACTGTGGTGCTCGGGCTTAGTTACTCTGTGGCTTCTGGAATCTTCCTGGATCAGGGATCGAACCTGTGTCCCCTGCATTGGCAAGCGGATTCTTACCCACTGTACCACCAGGGAAGTCCCAGGTGTCTTATTTTCATGGTGGTCATCGGGCTTGGTGGGGCGGATCTGGCCAGAGGGCAAAAGGGAATGTGGTCTCTCCCAAGTGGTGGGAGCTGTTGAGAGATTTGAACTGGTAGTATGAACATCAGATGTTCTGATTCTTAAGTTTTCTGTCTTTACTCCCTAGAATGGCTTCAATAAGAAAACCCAGCCGTCCTGTGCGTGACATCTTTGGCGACCTCAGTGATATTTCCTTAGAAGATTCAAAGTTGGGGGACATGTGGAACTCTGATATCAATAGACATCTTACCAAAATAGCACCCGGTCCCAGCAGATTTTTAAAAAGAAACCAGACTCTGGGTGGAAAACACTTCCTGCCAAAAGAGAACGCTGTCCTGGGGAGCGAGCACTGGCACTCTTCAAGTAGACCGTCAACCACTGCCTCCAAGGTCAGGGCCAACGCGGCGCTCATGAAGCTGGCACAGATAGAGACCAAGATCAGGAACCGGAAGGTGCGGGTGGATCCATCGGACGCAGAATCCGAGGACTGGCTCCCTAGCAGAGCTGAAGAAACTCCCCCTAGGAGGACGGCTGACCTTTCTTCACAGAACACAGGACAACTCTCCCAGGAACAGGCCCTTGAAATTCCTGTCCCTGAGACAGACATGCCGAGTGGGAAGGTCAGTAGGTTTCTAAAGAAGAGAGAAGCACAGGTGGAAAAGATACCCATGGAAGCCCAGGTTGGGAAGGAGAGGGATGCTCAAAGACCCAGAGAGAAACAACCTCCTAGAACACTGGATTCGCCAGACAGTGATGAAGAGGAAATGAAAAAGTTGCTGGGGAGCTTGACAGAATCTTCTGGGGAAAAAGAAACAACCACCAATCAGGGTTTCACCAAAGCCACTGAGAAAGAACAAACAAAACTGGTCTCGGTAAGGTTTGCATGTATTTATCCATTTTTGTTTTTTATTTGTTTATCTGGCTGCACTGGGTCTCAGTTGTGGCCCGTGGGATCTTCCCTGTGGCGCAGGGACTCTCTAGTGCCAGCACACGGCTCTGGAGCTCCTGGGCTCAGTAGGTGGCGACACAAGTTGCTCTGTGGCACGTGGTATCTTAATTCCCCAACCAGGGATCGAACCTGCATCCATGCCCTGCATTGCAAGGTGGATTCTTAACCACTGGACCACCAGGGACATCCTGCATTTTGCACTTATTTATTTTGTACTTGTTTGTATTAATACTTTGCATTTGTACCTTTATGTCATAGCACTAGAGTCTTGAGGAGTGCCATCACCTGTGAGCTCCTTGAGAGAGTGTTGGATGAGGAAGGGCTGGGTTTCAGCCCATCACGGGGCCGCACTCCTGGCCTGCTCTGTAAGGGATCGGGTTTGGACACGGCAGGTGTTTGCACCATGCGGTGCTGGGGACTGTGTACCCCGCAGGACGGCACTTTGCATGACTGAGGCAGCCCCGGCCGTGAGCACTGCTGTTAGTGACCCGTGCCCGCTCGCTGGTTGGACCATATGGGAATCACTAACTTGAGAAGGCTCCGTTTCCATTTTTTTTTTAAAAATTGAGGTGAAATTCCTATAACCTAAAATTCCTAATTAACCTATTAAAAATGAACAATTCAGTGGCATTTAGTACATTCACAGTGTTGTATAACTGCCATCTGTCTCATTCCAAAACATTTCCATCCTCCCAAAAGTAAACCGTTACTGATTACTATCAGTCTTCCTTCTTGGCTCAGTGGTAGAGAATCTGCCTGCAATGCAGGAGTCACAAGAGATGCAGGTTTGATCCCTGGGTTGGGAAAATCTGCTGGAAGAGGAGGGCATGGCAACCCACTCCAGTATTCTTGCCTGGAGAATGTTGTGGACAGAGGAGCCTCGTAGGCTACAGTCCATAGGATCACAAAGAGTTGACGTGACTGAAATGGTTTAGCACGGACACGTGCACCAAATAATCACTCCCTGTTTCTCTGTCCTCCAAACCCTAATAATCACTAATCTGCTTTCTGTCTCTGTGGGTTTGCCTGTTCTGGACATTTCTCCAGTGGAATCATACAACCTGTGACCTTTTGTGTCCAGTCTCTTTCCCTTAGCATGATGCTTTCGGGGTTCACTCACATTGTAGCATGCATCAATGCTCCATTCCTTTTTATGGCTGAGGAATATTCCACTGCGTGGATGGACCACATTGTGTCTATCCACTCATCCACTGATGGACGTCTGGGATGTTTCCACCTTTTGGCAATTATGAATAGTGTTACAAGTATCTGTTTGAGTCCCTGTTTTCAATTCTTTGGGTTTTTCCTAGGAGCAAAACTGTTGTGTCTTATAGTAAGCCTGTGTGTAACTAATTGAGGAACAGACAAACTGATTCCCACAGTGGCTGCACTGCTTTGCATGAGGGTCCCAATTTCTCCACATCTTCACCAACACTTGTTATTAAGGGAGATTACGGTAGAGGTGCTTTGGCCAATAGTCACTCTTGTGACTAACTTTGTCTGACTCTTTGCAACCCTTCTGGACTGTAGCCCACCAGGCCACTCTGTCCATGGGATTTCCCAGGCAAGAATACTGGAGTGGGTCGCCATTTCTTTCTCCAGCCATGCAGGCATCGTGGGTTCAATCCCTGTGTCAGGAAGATCCCCTGGAGAAGGAAATCGCAACCCACTCCAGCATTCTTGCCTGGGAAATCCCATGGACTGAGGAGGCCAGCAGGCTACAGTCCCTGGGCTTGCAAAGAGTCAGACACGATTTGAAAGCCAAGCAATATTTCTGAGTATTTCTTATTTATTTATGAGGGGAGAAGAGAGAAAAGGGCTGAGAACGGTAACGGTCATCATGAGGCCTCACACTGTCCACCAACCCCAATGTCGCTTGATCAGGACTTACTTAGCATGTTTGGTTAATTTCCCTTCTTTTGTTTCTGCCCACGTAGGGTCAAATCCCAACTCCACCAAGAGCCCTTTCACGGCCCAGTAAAGATCTTCCCAGCTCAAAGCCATTCGCCACTTCATGGCCGTCAACCTCACGGTCAGCAGACAGGTCCCTTCCCGGTGCCGGCTTGAGAGCTCCCTCCCCACAGACGCCTGCCTCCCGCATCGTGTCGCATTCCATCCCTGGTGCCTTTTTGAACTCAGCGCCCTCGACCTTGGGGGCCGACGAGCTCTCATCCTCCCTGAGAAGGAGCGAGCCTGGGCCTCAGGAGGAGCCTCCCTCAGAAGCCACTGATGACAGTCTGAACGGTAGCCTTCATCCCTGTGCAGAGTTGTCACCCTGGGCAGGGAGGGCGAGACTGCCTTTAGGGTCCCCAGCATGGTGGTCACAGGGTATTATCATGAGGGGTGCAAGGCACCCTCGGCTCTTCCACACCCTCTTTCCTAGTTGAGGGGCCAAGTCAGATTTCTTTTTCCCCTCGGGGCCTGTGGGCTCTTAGTTCCCTGACCCCCTGCATCTCTGTGTCTGAAATGCAGTCTTAACCACTGGACCGCCAGGTAAGTCCCTGTTCTGTCTTTAAAGTCTTCATCTAGTGACCCTGCCCAGTGACAGAGCAAAGGCAAACCCTTCTCGAGCCTCATATGAGAGAAAGTTTTCCTTGTTGTAAAAGAGAAGTGTATTTCCTTTCCTTTTTAATTGCAGAAAACAAAACCAACCTCTAAGCAGTCACAGACATTTTTATTATTTCACCATCATTCAACATGATTTTTTATGTACTTATTTATTTTTTATTTTTGGCTGTGCTGCAGTGGCCAGGGTCTTAGTTCCTTGACCAGGGATCGAACCTGCATCCCCTGCCCTGGAAGCCAGGGTGGATTCATTTTTTTTTTCTTCTCTTTATTGAACTCCCCAGATCTTTTCTTTTTAAAAAAGAGAAAATTTTTATTTTGTATTGGGGTATAGCCGGGAAGGCGGATTCTTAACCACTGGACCACCAGGGAAGTCCCCAGCATGAGTTTTAATATTGTATGTATTTAAGAAAAGAACAGAAAAAGAAAACATGGATTTCTCCCCTCTGCAGTTGCCTTGCCATCAAAACCCAGTTAAATAACTGGGTTGAGTACCTGCTGTTTGCCAGCAGGTGCCAGGCGTGGTGGTGTCAGTCAGGACCACAATGAGAAACAGGCAAACCTGCCCTGCCCCGGCCCTAGTTCCCAGGTGCTAGGATGATCTTTAGCCAGTGAATCAGTGGTCAGGAAGGAAAAATAGTTTTTTTCCTTGTGTCCTTTTAACTTCTCAGCTGGATCTCTGTAACCAAAGACAGGTTAACAGGAGAAAAGCATTCTGAGATTCAATAAAGATTTCATATAAGTTTTATGTGACCCAGGAGCCTTCATAAGGAAATGAAAATGAAAAGTAATGGTGATGCCTCCTGCTAGGTGTGATGAGCAGTGGAGAGTCCTGGGAGAATGTGATAGAAAAAGGATAGGAGTAGATGAGGGGAGACAGAGCAAAACCTGCTGGTGAGGGGTGGCTCAGTTCCCCCCATCCTGGGCATAAGGATGCTCCTCTCCCCCAGGTAAAGGGAAGGTGAGTCTTACCTGAGGGACAGCCTGCTTCGGAGGAGGTCAGGGAGTCCTTGCAGCCCCTTCTGTGTCTCAGATTCCTGCAGCTCAAAATATTCAAGATGCGGACTTCCCTGGTGGTCCAGTGGTTAAGACTCTGCACTTTCACTTCAGGGTCACAGGTTCAGTCCCTGGTCAGGGAACTAAGATCCCACAGGCCGCGTGGTGTGACCCTACCCCCGAAAAAAAATCCAAGATGCTAAGGCACCATGATGTAGGGGCAGGGAGGGGAAGCACAGCCGACCAAAGTCCCCTCCCTGTGCAGGGGGATGGGCTTGAGGGTGCGAGAAAGCCCCCTTGGAGTCCCCTCGGGGGTCACCACACATGCCACGTGGCACCTCACTGCTGTTGGCTCGGATCTTCAGGCCCGAGGAAATGGTGATGGGTGTCCTAGCCAGCCTGGTGGACGTTGATGAGAAGGTGGGCGTACCTGCACGGGAAGCCTGTGAGGGTCAGGGTTGGCCGACGTGACAGCCGACAGGAACGCCAGACCTGGGTTCTGGCCCTCCCTGACTGCCCCTCCAGGCTGCGCCTCAGCCCTCTGCTGCTGGCCGGGAGGGGTCCCCTCTGTGTCCAGACCCCACCTTCCCCTCCAGATGCAGCTTCAAGAGAGGAGGGCAGCAAGGAGTGGCGAAGACAAGTTTGAGTTTGGGGGGTCCAGCCCATCTGGGGTGGGGGCTTCCTGGTGGCTCAGACAGTAAAGAACCTGCCTGTGATGCGGGAGACCCAGGTTTGATCCCTGGGTTGGGAAGAGCCCCTGGAGAAGGGATGGCAACCCGCTGTAGTATTCTTGCCAGAACTCCATGGACAGAGGAGCCAGGCGGGCTACAGTCCACGGGGTCGCCAAGAGTCGGATAAGACTGAGCGACTAACAAGCACACTACCTGGGGTGGACACACTTGCCCTGCCGCCTTCTGGCCACACGGCCTCAGGCTCTGTGTCTCGGTTTCCTCATCTGTAGCGTGGGGCAGAGCTATGACAGTGAGCTAGTGCACGTGGAGGGCTCCTGCACGGTGAGCCTGTGAGAGGCAGGGTTGGCTGACATGACAATATTACTAGTCCACGGTCTCCTGCTGTGCCTTGGCCCAAGCCAACCGTGATGGCTTAGTTCAGAGGCTTGTCCGTGAACGTATCTCAGGACCTGTGTGCCACAGGCATGCTGGCAACTGGCAGTGTCGGAGGAGTTCAGAGGCGGGGTGGGTGAGCCCTTAGCACTGAAGTGCTGAGCTAGGTTTTCATTTCCGTCTAACATTGCTGGGCAGCCTGGCGTTTGGGATTGCACTCAGCTAGCCTTTCCAGGAGAAGGCAATGGCACCCCACTCCAGTACTGTTTCCTGGAAAATCCCATGGACGGAGGAGCCTGTGGCCTGCAGTCCATGGGGTCACTAAGAGTCGGACAGTACTGAGCGACTTCACTTTGATTTTCACTTTCATGCATTGGAGAAGGAAATGGCAACCCACTCCAGTGTTCTTGCCTGGAGAATCCCAGGGACGGAGGAGCCTGGTGGGCTGCTGTCTCTGGGGTTGCACAAAGTCGGACACGACTGAAGCGACTTAGCAGCAGCAGCCTTTCCAGGAGGAGTGAGCCGCTTGGTCTTCCATCTCCCATTCACCCCCAGCTCTGTGCCTCCCACGTGGTGGGCGATGCTCCAGCTGCCCCCGCTGACTGCCCCCTGTCTGTTCCTGGAATTGCGGGCGCATCCTGCCTCCTCTGGGAGGCTCATCCCTCCAGCCAGCCAGGCTGCTCGGCGCCCCCCGTGGAAGCCCCTAAGACACCTTGGAGGCCCCACCAAGTGTCCACCCAGCTCAGCTGGGGTTGCATGCACCTGCTGGGGCTTTGAGGTCCCACAGGGTGGACTCCCCCGTCCCCCTAGCATCACACACACCCAACCTCTGTGCTTCAGTCATGAAGTGAGCCATGTGGTGGAGTTGCTCCTCACCCTGGGTGCCCGTCAGCCTTCCTCCTCCCGGGGAAGAGCAGGCCCACATGTTGATGGGGCAAAACCTGCTGGGGCACTGGAACTACGTGGAGCCTTCCTCTTCTAGTAACCTGCACTCATGGCATTCAGGCATTGGCAGCTGGCTAGCTGGCACCACAAAGTGGAAGTTAACCTGAGCTAGAAACGAAAGTGTTAATCACTCACTCGTGTCCAATCCTTTGCAACCCCATTGACTGTAGCCCACCGGGCTCCTCTGTCCATGGAATTCTCTAGGCAAGAATACCAGAGTGGGTTGCCATGCCCTCCTCCAGGGGATCTTCCTGACCCAGGGATTGAACCTGGGTCTCCTGCATTGCTGACAGATTCCTTACCGTCTGAGCCCCCGGGAAAGACCCCCTGTGCCCTTAACTTGCTTTAAATGAGAACCTAGGATGAGGTGCCCTCTCCCAGTGGAGGGCCCACCCCTCCTACCTCAAGCACGCTTACCACTGCGCTTCCCTCTTTGCATTGTGAGCTGCTCTGTGGAGGCCAGGGGCTGGGAAGCTTCTGGCCTGTTTTTCTTTTTTTCCTTGCTTCTCTATTTTTCAGATCTTCCTGAAAAAGGAAATGGCAACCCATTCCAGTATTCTTGCCTGGAGAATCCCATGGATAGAGGAGCCTGATGGGCTATAGTCCTTGGGGGTCAAAAGAGTCAGACACAACTGAGCAGCTAAACCACCCCCACCACTATGTTTTGGATCTGAGTTCCCTGACCAGGGATTGAACCTGGGTCCTTGGCAGTAAGAGCATGGAGTCCTAACAACTGGACCGTCAGGGAATCCTCCCGTTGTCTGTTTTTAAATATGTATTTATTTGACTGCCTCAGCTTTTAGCGGCCACGTGCGGGATCTTCGCTGCAGGGCAGGGGCTCAGTAGTTGCAGTGCCTGGGCTTAGTTGCCCCACACCATGTGGATCTCAGTTCCCTGACCAGGGATCGAACCTGCATCCCCTGCATTGCAAGGTGGATTCTTAACCACTGGACCACCAGGGAAGCCCTTCCCATTGCCTGTTTTTATAAGTAAAGTTGTACTGGGACACAGCCACGCTCATTTGTTTATACACAGTCCTTGGTGGCTTTCCCGTCATCACAAGGGCAGAGTTGACCAATGGTGAGAGAGACAGACTAGCCTGAAAAAGCCAGACTATTAATACTTACTACCTCGCCCTTTAAAGAAAAAGTGCTCAGATGCCCGGACTAGCTTTCTGAGGGCACTTTTGCATCTTCCCATCCCTAGCTCTTAGCCCAGTTCCTTCAACAGGATGGTCAATACCTGTGGAGTAAATGAGTAAATATTGCCATGTTACATTTTTAATTACAGATTTTAGAATAAACATTTTATCCCTGGATGACCTGGCTCCAGTTGTCAGTGAGAAATCAGACTTGGAATGGGAAGTAAGTACAGTGAACCGATTTTTTGTTTCTTTTTTTAAAAAAAGATTTATTTAATTACTCTGGCTGCGCCGGGTCTCAGTTGCGGCCTGCGGGATGTTCTGTCTTCATTGTGGGAATCTTCGGTTGCAGCATGTGAACACTTAATTGCAGCATGTGGGATCTTAGTTTGCGGACCAGGGATTGAACCCGGGCCCCCTGAATCGGGAGCTTGGAGTCTTAGTCACTGGACCATCAGGGGAGTCCCTGAACTGATTTTTCACTTTAGATCTTTATGCAGAACGGTTTGCAGCCGTGGTGCTTCATTTAGGTCAGCGATTCTCACCTGGGAGCACTTGGCAATGTCTGGCAATATTGTGGTCATAACTGTGGTGCTGGAGAAGGCAATGGCACCCTACTCCAGTACTCTTGCCTGGAAAATCCCATGGACGGAGGAGCCTGGTGGGCTGCAGTCCATGGGGTCACTGGGAGTCGGACGCGACTGAGCAACTTCACTTTCACTTTTCACTTTCATGCATTGGAGGAGGAAATGGCAACCCACTCCAGTGTTCTTGCCTGGAGAATCCCAGGGACAGCGGGGCCTGGTGGGCTGCCGTCTATGGGGTCGCACAGAGTCGGACACGACTGAAGCGACTTAGCAGCAGCAGCAACTGTGGTGCAGGGTGCTCCTGGCATCGAGTAGGCAGTGGCCCAGATGGCGCTCAGTGTCTCAGAGTGCACATGGTGGCCCCCACTGCAGGGAATATTTGTGTCTTGAATGTCAACGTGTCAATGTGCAGCGACCCTGATTTAAGATGATAAGAGAGGAGTTATTTAACGTATCAGACAATTAGAGCAGGTCCGACTTCAGCCTCCCCACAGCAATTCCTGCACTGACCTATATTTATTCCAGCGCCCTGTGGTGACTCTTGCTGTATTAGTAACCACCTCACCATCAGCATTCAGGATTGCCATGCAGGATCACCAGGGTTCCCCCACCAGGGTTCCCTGACCAGGGTTCGAAACAGTGTCCCTTCCAATAGAAGCGCAGATCCTTAACCACTGGAACGCCAGGGAAGTCCCAGCACAGGTTTTAATGGTACAAAAATGACACACATATTTCACCCACCTGCTGCTAACACACGCTCACACCATCAGTGTTAAGTGCAGCAGCTTCGTGCCGAAGGGTTTCAAGAATTCTGCTCCCAATACTTGGCCTGCCCAAATCTAGAAAGGACCGTGTAGACCCTCACCTGCCGGGTCCCTGGGGTGCCTTCACTTCTAATGCAGTGGTACTTTGATTGTGTATTTTGATTGTGTTGCTCATTTGAAAATACTTTCCAGTTGCCTCTGCCATCCTTCATTTTAGAAAGAAGGTCAGGGGGGCAAGGCATCCAGCAGAAGGCCCTGGGCAGGGGATCCCCCCTCTGAGAGCGAGATCTCCGAGCGCCTGAGTGAGCCGTCGGCCTCATCCCCTGGGCCCCAGGGCATTTGTTGCCTGGGGCCAACGTCTCCGGAACCTATGGCCAGCGTGGTGAACTCGACTTACTCAGAAGATTTTGAAAAATCTCCCAGTCCCACAGCATCTGAGTCAATGGCCCCTTCAGAGGAGTCTCCCTACAGGACGCTGGCCAGTCGGCCTGAATTTTCTGCAAGTCTGAAGTCAGACCTCCCTCCCTCAAGTCCCAAGTCCAGGAAGAAGCGGGCCAGGGGTGGACACCCAAGAGTCGTGGTGAAGGAAACGGCTGTGCAGACGCCCGATCCTGCCTTCACCTACCAGTGGGCTGAGGGTAAGGACGTGGCCCGAGGGTCGGAGGAGGGAGGGGGAGGCCTGCGGCGGGGATCGGCAGGAGCCCCGGACCAGGAGGCCTGGGCTGTCATCAGCCAGCTGGTGGGACCTCAGGCCCCTGCTTCCTCTTCCACAGAAAAGGGGAGCTCCCTGGGTATTCCCCACTGTCTCCCAAGCTTCAAAACACTGAAAGGTTTCAAACCAAAAACTAAAGCAGTGGTTGTCAGCGGGGCTGATCCTGGCCCCAGGGGACATCGGCCAGGGTGGGTGACTGACTCTCTGGGTGGAGGCCGGGCTGCTGCTCAGCACCCTGCAGTGGCCAGGAAGGCCCCACCAGAGTGCGACCCCGCCCGAAACATCAGGTGTGACAGGGACCGCCTCTAGGACAGCGCATCCTCAGATGCTTTGGGGTCCTTGAGCATGGCGGCTCCAAGAGCTGCTGCATCGCCGGTCCAGCTGGTGGTCTGCACTCGCCGCGTGTGTTTGGTGGATTCCCTTCTGGCGTGCAGCAGGCACGGCTCATCATTTCTCTTGTTCTCAGCATTGGCCCATGTGGACGGAAAGGTCGCTTTCTTTTAGTGATTCCCCTTCTTTGTTTCGGGGCTTCCCCAGTGGCTCAGCGGTAAAGAACCCACCTGCAATGCAGGAGACACAGGAGATGCAGGTTTGATTCCTGGGTCAGGAAGATCCCCTGGAGGAGGGCATGACAACCCCTTCCAGTATACTCGTGGAGAATCCCATTGACAGAGGAGCCTGGCGGGCTACAGTCCATGGGGTTGCAAAGTGTCAGATGTGACTGAAGCAAATTTCCATGCACACATGCACTGCTCCTTTTTTTCGTCAAGACCAGGGGTCCCCAACCTCCAGGCCACAGACCACGATGGGTCTGTGGTCTGTTCAGAACCTGGTTGTACAGCAGGAGGTGAGCAGGTGAGTGAAGCATCTTCTGTATTTAGAGCTGCTCCCCATCACTCGCATTACCACCTGAGCTCCGCCTCTTGTCTGATCAGCGGCAGCATAACAAACGTAATGCGCTTGCTGCTGCTGCTGCTGCTGCTAAGTCACTTCAGTCGTGTCCGACTCTGTGTGACCCCGCAGACAGCAGCCCATCAGGCTCCCCTGTCCCTGGGATTCTCCAGGCAAGAACACTGGAGTGGGTTGCCATTTCTTTCTCCAATGCATGAAAGTGAAAAGTGAAAGTGAAGTCGCTCAGTCGTGTCCGACTCTTAGCAACCCCATGGACTGCAGCCTAACAGGCTCCTCCGTCCATGGGATTTTCCAGGCAAGAGTACTGGAAAGAAGTTCAGAGTACTGGAAGTACTGGAGAAGGCAAAGGTGCCATTGCCTTCTCCGCTTGAGTCATCCCCAAACTGTCCCCCCACATCACCACCCCCACCCCAGTTGGTGGAAAAATTGTCTTCTGCAAGACCAGCCCCTGATGCCAGAAAGGTTGGGGACCAGTCGTCTAGACAACACCCACAATGCAGACAGAGCTTGTTCCCGGGCTGTGCGCTGGGGTGTGATGCCTGCTTTTTAAAATTTACTTATTTATCTTGGCTGCATTGGGTCTTTGTTGCAGTGCATGGGCTCTTCATTGAGGCAGGTGGGTTTTTCTCTAGTTATAGCACTCAGGCTTAGTTGTCCCATGGCACATGGGAACTTAGTTCCCGGACCAAGGATTGAACCTGCCTTGGAAGGTGGATTCTTAACCACTGGACCATCAGGGAAATCCCTGTGGTTCTTGCTTGATCTGGTCCTTTGGATCTGGGGCTTTGTGATACTTCTGTCCAGACCTCGCACCTGTCCACGGGGTGTGACTACTCTGTTTTGCAGGGAGGCAGGTCAGTCAGATGGGCCCAGCTGAATCACTGGAAGGTGTTCAAGAGGATTTTCAACTCTGGCTCTGTGACTCAGAAACCTGAGTCCCTGCCCATGTCTTCCTGCTCCCTTTCTTGCAACAGAGCCTTTGGGCAGCAAATGAGCACATGTCTGTTTCCTTCTTTGCAATTTAGAGATGCTTTCGTAAAACATCAGTGGTGCTGATTTCCTAGATTAGGCCTGACATCGAAAGGAGAGAGGAAAAAGGCAGCCTCTGAAGCTCACAAATGGCTGTCAGAGGAGGGCCCATCCAGGGAAGGGCAGCCGCCCTGAGCTGAGTGACTGCTTCAGCCAGCTCACCTGACCTGTGTATTGAACAAGGAGAACCTACCAGAAAGATGGAGGCAGGTTTGGGGAAACTTTAAGAAGCGGAAAGATTAAAAAAAGCAAGGAGAGTGGCCATCACATTCAGGAAGAGAAAAAGACAGACTCACATAGCCTATTTCAGCATCTTACCTGTTGATGAGAAGCTCATTGCTCTGGACTCTGCCCACTCACCTCTCCCCCTGTGTGTCTGGAGCAGCGGCCGGCATGGCGGCCATCGGACCAGCCCTGGGAGGTGCCTACGTGGACCCGGCACCCATCGCCAGCCATGTCATCAGTGCAGACGCCATAGAAGGTAACAGCCCAGCCCACCTTGTGGGTTCCTTTAGGTGAAGCAGACACATTTTACCTGCAGTTTCACATCCACCCTTGGAGGCGTAGGGCCACCCCTAGGTGCTGGGTTTGGAGAATCTGTTGGTGGGACGGTCACAGCCACAGGTAACTGCCACAATTTCTGGGCTCCCAGACGACAGACTGGGTGTCCCAGAACCTTTTCTGTCTTGCAATAGGACACCCATGTTGGAGAAAACAGGAAGGTTGGCAGGGACACACTGCAAGCCTCCCGCCCCGACAGGGCCGTCTTTATGTGTTCCCTCTGAGACCGTCTCTCCAGATTTCATAGCTGCTTTCCTCCAGCAGGTGCTCAGCCAGTGCTGAGTGGCCAGTCCCGTGGACACGGCCCTTGCCTTCTTGCTGAGTGTGGAGGGGTCACGGGGCCTTGGGGAGGCCCCGCCAAGCCTGGGGTGAGAGGAAGGTGCCAGTGAAGAGGTGACGGTCACTGTAGGAAACCCAGTCTGTGCCAGGTCCCCATGGGGCCACTGATGGCTCACACGACAGAAGCCGGGGGGCGTCTGGAACCTGTTCTTTTCCTTACCGTTTCAATTTTCTTACCATTTTTAGAAGATGAAGATGTTAAAATGTATTGGTTATAAGTAAAATGTTTATATCTTTAAAAAAAAAACACCCTCATCCTTTTTTTAAACATAATATTGACCTCAGTGACTTTTCCATGAGTATAGTCTTAGTAATGATCTTTTTTATTTTAGTAATGAGCATTTTTAACCACTGCAGTTATTTTTAATTGTACTTTTATTTTGTTAAAATTATATATAAATATTTTTAAAAAATTTCTGGCCATGCCATGTGGCATGTGGGATCTTAGTTTCCTCACCAGGGATCAAACCTGTGCCCTCTGCAGTGGAAACTCAGAGCCCTAACCACTGGACCATTAGGGAAGTCCCTAAAAATTTTATCTTAATTGCATTTTAAATTATTTTAATTACGTGTTTAAACATGCATGCGTGCCTGCTCGGTTGCTTCACTCGTGTCTGACTCTGCAACCCCATGGACTGCAGCCCGCCAGGCTCCTCTGTCCATGGGATTCTCCTGGCGAGAATACTGGAGTGGGTTGCCATGCCCTCCTCCAGGGGACTTTCCCCACCCAGGGATAGAACCCGTCTCCTGCATTTCAGGTGGATCTTTACTGCTGAGCCACCAGGAAGCCCCACATGTTTAAACATACGAAGTGTAAAATTTCCACTCTTCCTTATTTTGAAGTGTACAATTCAGGAGAGTTAGACCCACACCATGAGGCTGCACTGTCTGGAGAGCCACGTCGCTGGCCTTCCTCCCTTGTGTTGGACACCGAGATTGAGGCTTCCAGTGGTGCCTGGGGGCCGATGGTGTGAGACCCACACACAAGTCAGAGAGCGCAGTTCATCTACCGCTGAGCAGAAAGGCACATAATGAGGCGAGGCGGCTGCTGCTTCCGGAGGGGCAGTACCTGCGGAGAGCATCCTGCCACAGCCGAGGGGTGGGGGTGCAGGGCTGGCCGGGGGGTGCAGCGAGGGCTGGGGGCTGGGGCCCCGGGGGGCCGACAACTGACCGGGAGCCGGGATGGCAGCCCTGACTGCATACAGCCCGGCCGTGTTCGCACTCAATGATGTGCTGAAGCAGCAGCTGAGCCTGACGCAGCAGTTCATCGAGGCCAGCCGGCACCTGCACGCGTCCCTCCTGCGCTCCCTGGACGGAGACTCATTCCACTACCACACCCTGGAGGAGGCCAAAGAGGTGACCTCGGGCTGCCCCACTTCCATGGGGGGAGAGGGCAGGGGGCTTCCAGGGTCAAACCAAAGAGGTGACCACAGTGCTGCCCCCACTTCCATGGTGGGGAGAAGGCAGGGGGCTTCCAGGGCTCCCACTTCCATGGTGGGGCGAGGGCACAGGGCTTCCGGGGCCCCCACTTCCATGGAGGGGAGAGGGCAGGGGGCTTCTGGGGCTCAAACCAAAGAGGTGACCACAGCGCTGCCCCTACTTCCATGGGGGGGAGAGGGCAGGGGGCTTCCGGGGCTCCCACTTCCATGGAGGGGAGGGGGCAGGGAGCTTCCGGGGCTCAAACTGGGGCGCTGGGGATGCTGGGGCCCAAGCCCCCTTCGGTCCTGGCCAAAGGAGCCCCTTTCTCTCCTTGGCTGTGACCAAGGCTGGGGCAGGGATGCCGTGTGACATCAGAGCAAAGGTGCCCTTCTCCTGGGTGAGGGCCCTGCCCCTCCACAGACCCTTCCTGAGGGCCACCAGTCCCAAGGGCTGGCGCTCCGGGGATATCACACTCATCTCGCTTTTTCCCCTGCAAAATTCATTTCTTGTCCGATGACAAAAAGACATTATTTTATAAAAATCCTGTTGGACATCTGTTACTTATAAAGTTCTCCATAATTTCAGGGATAATTATTACCAGCTTGATATATATCCTTTAGATTTCTCCTATGTAATATATAAACTGTTGAGCATGTATACAATATCATGTCACGTATCCTATACAACGTATAAAATATATAGAACAGGTGTAGTGTTATACGTGATGTGACAGGTGTTTCTTTATAGAAATGGCATCCTACTATATGAATTGTTCATTTTTAGCATTTCAGCTACATATATTTTAGTACGTATTTCTTAAGAATAAGGACTTTAATAATCACAATACCACTGTAATACCAAAACCAAACTGACTTTTCTCAGTTACCATTACTAGGTGTCCAGTGTTCAGATTTTCACTCATCTCATAAAAGGTGTACATTTCATTCCTGTTTTCTTCATGTGTATCCAGAGTCCTACATCAAATTTACTTACTATTTTTTTAGACTCCTAACCTATATATATCGGAGAAGGCAATGGCACCCCACTCTAGTACTCTTGCTTGGAAAATCCCATGGACAGAGGAACCTGTTAGGCTTCAGTCCATAGGGTCGCTAAGAGTCGGACACGACTGAGCGACTTCACTTTCACTTTTCACTTTCATGCATTGGAGAAGGAAATGGCAACCCACTCCAGTGTTCTTTCCTGGAGAATCCCAGGGACGGGGGAGCCTGGTGGGCTGCCGTCTATGGGGTCGCACAGAGTCGGACACGACTGAAGTGACTTAGCAACCTATATATATAGCAGAGGTTCTCAGCCCTGAGCAGTGAGACCCCCGAAGGCCTGACCACCTGGTTTGCCTTGGCGGTAGGGTGGGCCTGGGAGTGGGTGTTCCTCCCATGGGCCCACTGGGGACCCACTCTGAGAACCGCTGCTTACAGGCCACCCCGCCTTCCCCACCTCTTGTTTCCTTAAAGTTTATTGGTTGGAAGAAAACAGGCTGTCCCACTTTCCCACGTTCTGGACTTGGCTGATGGCACCCCTGAGGGGTCCTTGAACTTGTTCTGCTGTTGGACGTTGTTAGCTGAATGCAAGCTGAAGTGATCTGATTGCTTCTGCCTACAGCCCCTGAGTGGCTGGTGGCCTGCTCTGCTCCAGGCCCATATCCTGAGGGTGGCACCCGAGCCCTTCTCCCCAGCCTGTATCCTCTGGGCAGCCGGGTAGCCCTGCCCCTGTCCCCTTTACCACAACCCCTCTTCCTCTTAGCCCCTGGAGACAGACAGGTGCCATCCCCAGGCCCCAGGACCTCAGTGCACGGAGGCAGCAGCGGTGATGGCTTCCTTGTGTCCTCTGCCCCACAGTACATCAGACAACACAGGCCCGCCCTGCTGACCATGGAGGAGGCCCTGGAGGAGGTAAAGAAGGAGCTATGAGTGCCAGGAGAGATGGGCTCGAGTACCTGAGGAGCTGGTCCCGTACACCGGCTGTGACACTCACCCCCGAGACCCCAGGGGGCATTCGGTGGTTGGGGTGCTCATCATTTCCAGCTGAGTAGCCATCTTGTTGGTGTGCCTGTCGTGGGAGAGGACACCACAGGCCAGTGAAGTGGAACCAAGTGGAGCCTGTCACCACGCGCACAGGATGGGGATGCCAGCATGCCAGGGGATGCCACGTGGAGTGGCTCCACTGGGGCAGGTGCTGGCTTCTCAGGCTCACGAGACGGTGGGGGTGAAGAGCCCCCTCGACTAACGAGGGAGCAGGGCCACGCGTCCATGCTGGGGACCCCCGTGAGACACCCAGGCAGAGCTCCGACCCAACTCCACGATTCAGACAGTCTGCACTCAGGACGCACCTCCGCCCTCCTCAGCCTGAGTACGCTTCTGATTTAAACACAGGGATAAAAGTCTTTTAAAAAAAGGTCTTTATTTGAAGGCAAAACAGTAAAATCCACAAGAAATTGTTAA
This sequence comes from Bos indicus x Bos taurus, assembly GCF_003369695.1. Taxonomy (NCBI): domain Eukaryota; kingdom Metazoa; phylum Chordata; class Mammalia; order Artiodactyla; family Bovidae; genus Bos; species Bos indicus x Bos taurus. The sequence continues at coordinate 103,967,531 of NC_040082.1, forward strand.
CAACACGTTTACATTTTATCCTGAATCAGACACGTTTGAACAATTCACAGCTACAGGAAATCTAGAACAAAAATCAAACAGTTTATCCTATCAGGTTGAAAAGTTGGAGAGGATTTTGCATCTTATTGAAAAGAATTTTCCAAAAATGTTTCTGTACAAATAAACGGCACTGCACCAAGCTGCCCGGGGATGCCAAGGAGGGCGGATCCCAGGCGGCTCCTGGCAGAGGCGGCCCCCTCTGGCCTTCCCGCCCTTTGGGGGGTAGGCGGGGACCCGAGAAAGAAGTGGCCGAGCAGGAGGCAGGGCCAGGGCTCGCACCCCACACTCTGGGAGAATGGGCCGTCTCACACGAGTGCTGGTGTGGGGGTTCCTCTCAGTGAAAAAAGCAAGTGGAGACGCCAAGGGTGCAAGTTCTCCGAGGGCGTCATTGTTCCGTGACCTGAAGATGCCTCAGGTGAGTTTCCTCAGAACTTTTTGTTTCTGCAGGTAACAGCAAATGGCTAATGTTCAAAAAAAAAAAAAGAAAAAAAATCCTCAACTTAAACAGCTAAGTAACTGAATTAAGGGCTGGTATGTCTCAGGGGAAATAGGTTTCAAATTATGTCCCTGGGGATCAGCCTAGATCAGTATTCTTTTTTCTAAAACTAAACCGCTTGGAATAAAAATGAAAACCCCATTTAACTCTGCAAATCAAAAAGGTTCTGCTTTTTTCTATTTTTAACGAGTGAGCAGTAGCAGCGCCTGGCCTGGCGTGCGTGCGCAGGGCCCGTGCACACACGCCCCCTGGTTTCAGAGGCTCAGGCTGAGGGGAGAGTGAGACGGCCGTGCCTTCAGACGGTGGGAGTTTTTATCCAGGGGTCTTGTGTCTCTTGCTTCACTGTCCGGGGAAATAAGCTTGTGGCCGCGTGGGCTGGGCACCCCTCGTGACGCCTGCTGCTACGTTAGAGCTGGTGTGCGGGTGGGGTCTGGGCCTTCGGCACCATCCAGCATGGCACTGGTCACGAGACCCGCGCCCGTCTTCCTCCTCCTGTCGCTCCCACGGGCAGAGCCGAGGGGAGCGGGCTGCCCCTGCCATCCTCCACCAGCAGTGGGCCCAGCAGCGGGGCTCTGCCGGCCTACTTGCACTCCTCCCGGGCCTTCATGCGGGCGATGAAGGAGTAGCTCTTGTTCCTGCGGTAGTTCTCATAGGGGTCGTCCAGGGCCACGCCCACACCCTTGTACTGGTCCCACTTGTCCCGCACGTCCCCCCCCTTGATGGGGTCCTGGATCCCTTGCTCCTTCACGCCGAGGCCACCGGATCCACTCCAGCCTGAGAGAGAGACGGATGAGTGGTTACGACCCAGGGGACCCAGGGGAAGCCCGAAGCGTTGCGCCTTTACCCTGATGTGAAGTTCAGTGCAAATGCCTACAGGGAGTCCACGACACGCAGGGCACACACTTGGAACTAACGCGGTGAGAAAGAGCACCGGCAGAAGCCCTGCAGGTTTCTGTTTTCCAAGCAGGAACCTTCTGACTCTCTCAGCCCCGTCAAACCCCGAGTGCCCAGAGCGGGCTGTTCTGTCTTCCCCGGAAACTTACCCATTTTCACCAGCATCTGATGTCCTTTGTTCTCTTCCCCAAGCCTTGAGTCGGGTATAGGAGGTGCTGAATTAGAACCCAGACCAGCCGAGGAACTAAAATTAAGACAGGTAACGTCTTTTACAAAAGAGCGGATACATTTATTGGAATGAAAACTTAGAGTATTACAGCATGTGGCTTCTATGAAGGGTCGCCAGCGTGAGACGGACACACACACACACGTTTCGGGTCTCTAGCCGCCTTCTTTATCCTCTTCGCCGGCCAGTTAAGGGGGTCCCCTAAGATGACGGTCCCTGCCCCACACTTGGTGGCAACGGCCGGCCACACCGAACCCGTCAAATGGTTAGAAAACAGAGCCCAGCCCTGGCCTTGGGCTTCACAACGTGACCGCAGAGGTAAGAGCGAGGAGTGAGACGTGATGCCACCGTCACTGCGCTAGCGAGCGCCCAGGGGCCCCCAGGTGCCGCCTGGGCGCGGGCCACCTAGAGAGGATCTTCTAACGACACGTTTCAACATTCACAGCAAAGCATCAGAGGGTTCCAGTGCTACCAGAGATCATTGGACAGTTAAGACAGAAATCTTACGGCGGGGTGGGGCTCCTGGACCGTGACCGGTGCCTCCTTCCTGGGGAGTAGGACTTGGACCTTGAGCGCGAGCGGGAGCGGGAGCGGCTGCGAGAGGAGCAGGAGCGGCTGCGGCTCCTGTGGGCCGGGGAGAGGAAAGGGTCAGTACGGCCACCGAGAGGCCCCAGGCCTCGCACCCCGTGTAGCGGTGCCCTGCTCACCTGGATCTAGAACGGGAGTAGGAGCGAGAGCAGGAGCGGGACCGTGACCTCGAGTAGGAGCCGGACGACTTGGAGGACCTCGAGTTGGAGCGTGAGGAGGAGCGCCCTCGGCTTTTGGATCTGCTCCGAGACCTTGAGGGTCCACTGCGGGGAGAGGCCTGGTGAGCCGGAGGCACCCCCCAGCCCTGCCCTAGAGGACCCAGAGGAGCCCAGTGCGGGGGCAGACACACCCCTTCCCGCACGCTGCGCGCCAGCCGGTGCGTCCTGTCTTACTCTGGCCGTGTGGGCGGCGGCTCCCGGCACCCTTACCGTAGGGTGCTTCACCCAAGACCCAGGCAAAGACCAGAACTAACCCCATCCCTGCCCCTCGCCTTGGGCGTGACACCACAGAGAGCCTGTGGGCCATGGTGGAGTTGCCTGCAGGCCGCCCTGGGACGAGACTGTGGAGACTGGCTCTCCACGGGGGACGTGGCGGGCACGCGACTCTCACCTGTTCCTCTTCTCCTGGCCTTTCCTCCGCCGGGCCCGCATCTTTGCTCGGAAGAACTCGTAGAGACCGTTCTGCTCCCAGCCTTCGCTGTAAGACACAAGTGTCCCAGGGCTGAAGGGAGACCCAAGTCTCCCTCCTCAGGGACCTTCTGCCCGACAGGCCATCCCTCTTTTGCTTGGGATCCTGAGCAAGGACCCAGCACGAAAGCCCTTGGGGGCTTGCCTCGACAGGCTGCCCCTTGGAGGAGGAGCCAGGCTGAAGGGCGGGCCAGCCCCGGGATGCGCCCCCAGCCCTGCGTGGCTTCCTCGCCTTTCCAGGCTGGGGTTTCTCTGAACAGCTGAGCAGGTTACCATAACGGGGGCTGAGGCACTCTGATGTAGGCAGGTAGGCCTGTGCCCTGCCACACGGCAGGGTAACCACTGAAGTGAGATCACCAGGGGAGAGGCTCCTGAGGGACGCCTATGACAAAGCCTGCTGGGCGGCAGCTGGCCGTCTCTGAAACACACCTGCCCCGAGATAAGCGCTTGTCTGATGTGATAAAAGCTTTCTATCGAGGGCACTGCACGTGTGACACGCGAGCTGGGGGAGAAGTGGGCCCTCCTAGTCAGGCTCCTCACGCCACCCCGGGGCACAAGGTGTGCCTGCTGTGAGTTTCTGGTGAAGAAAGACCCGGGAGGACAGGCCGGGAGGGGACAGCAGCCTCCCCTCCTGCTGCCAGCCCCCCGGCGGGTCTCCGGGAGTGCCATACCTGTTCCTGGGCCTGTCATGGGAGGGAGGGCTGTAAAAGGCCTCCACGGCCGCCAGCAGCCTCTCGCTGGGTGGCATGGGGGGTGGGAGGCGGATGTCTTTAGGATCCAAAGGCTTGTACTCGTGGTCTTCCAGCTGCAACAGAGAACACGCTGTCACCACTCCCTGCCTCAGCGCCCCAGGCCCATCCCATCCAGGGAACCGAGGGGCAGCAGACAGCTGTCCTGGGCATCAGAGTGCCTCAGGCGGCCCTTCTTGGGAAACCCCATACTCTTGTAGGGCTTTAACCACACCAATGACTCAGTAGCTACAGAATTCTCTCTCTACCAAAAATGCAAAGACCCTGTTTATCCAGACCCTCCGTGGACCCCAGATCCCCTCACTTGCCGACCACTGAGCTGTGCCCAGATGCCCACCTCCGGGGCCCCGCTCTGTGCCCTCTTCTCTGCTCCAGCCCCTACCCCAAGGGCAGCCCCACTGGCACCTCGACCTTTAGCTCTCCACGCTGCCCCCGTGTAACCTGTCTCAACTTCCAGGGAGGGGCAATGACCAGAGTGCCCTGAGCCCTGGCCCTGGCTCCCTTCTGACCCCCTTTCCTGCCTTGCTTGGTTGGTTGACCACCCCTCTTCTGAGAAACCCCTGTCCTCAGTCCCTGGACAAGGGGCTTCCAAGTCCAGGACCAAGAGGACCCCCCTTCACACCCAGCCTTCTCGAGCAGTACCAAACCTGCAGCCCAGGACGGACGCTCAGAGGAGCAGAGGGACATGGGCCTTGCTCACGGCCACGTGTGAGCATGCAAGGTAGGGTCGTTAACTGAGGCACACCCTTAATGACAAGCTGATCAAGTTCATTGGGGTGCAGGAAATGGGGGGGACAGGGGCCTGGGAAACAACGTCTTGTAGCCAAGTGGGGAATGGATCCTACCCGTGACCGTCCCACCTGGAGGACAAGCATGCGTGGCGAGGCCTGGCGCTCAGCTCTGCAACGTTACCTTCACGAGGGGGGCCATGAGCCCAGCAGGGAGGTCGAAGTAGGGCACGTTGGGGACCAGGCTGGGGTCGTCATGGTTGATGTGCGGAGGGCCCTGTCGCCGCATGTGCGGGGGCTGCCCGTTGAAGCCGTGGGGTGGAGGGCCGAAGTCAGGGTGCTGGGGCCCACCCCAAGGCGGATGCTCGTTGATCCCAGGGTGAGGCATGCGGTGGCCGGGGTGGTGGTGAGGGGGTCCCATTTCTGCAGAACAGAAACTGCACTCAGGCCTGCTGGCAAGTCAAGAGCTGGGCAGTGCTTCGTTCACAGCCCCGAGGAATAGCTGGGGCTGGCAGTGGCCTGTCCTGCACACACAGCTGCACCTAACAGACCTCCGGGGTGAAAGAAGGAACCACAGGGAAATCACATAACCTTCAGAGAGCCATGTTATGAGCTCAACTGTGCAAATTCCCCTGCAAATTCACTCCTAGTCCTGAGAAACTGAGGTCCTGTGAGTGGGCCCTGATCCAATACTGACTGGTATCTCTGTAAGACGAAGACACTAACACATAGAGGAGACGCGGGGAGAGGTCGGCCATCTACAGGCCCCCAGGAGGCCTCAGGAGGCACCAAGCCAGCTGACACCCTGATCTCAGACCTCCAGCCTCCAGAACTAACTGTGGAGAAATCCTTGCTGTGGGAGGCACCCAGCCCATGGCCCTGTTACAGCAGCCCTAGAACACTTCACATAAGCAATAAACCTACTGGTTTCCCAGCTCAATTTATAGTCAAGAATGGATGCGAAAATCCAGGAAGAAGCTACGAGTAAAAACGAAATTTTTTTAGAAAACACAGAATCAGCCTGCCCACGTGTGGGAGGTGCCCACAACAAGGCTGCCAGTGTGCGCTCACCTGCCCCCTGTCCGGGCCTGGGCCGGGCTTCCCTGTCACCCTACAACCCCCCCGCCTGCCACCCTGGCTCAGGGCATGCCAGGTCACATGGCAGGCTGGCGAGTGAGCTGGCCTCGGGGATCTCGGGACAGGTGAGGATGTGTTCACTGGCCCCAGGACAGACCCCGCCCCCCAAGGCTGATCTCACACTCACCCGCTTGAAAGTCCCCTTGAGGGTAGTCGAAGCGGTGAGGGTAGGGCGGCCGCTCGAAGGGGTGTCGTGGGGGGAAGTCATCCTGCATGAAGCGGGGTGGGAAGCGGTTGAAGTTGTGGGGGTGCGGCGGCTGGTTGAACTGCGGGTGCTGCTGGTGGGGCGGGAAGGGCCCGCGGAAGTGCGGCGGCCGCTGCATGCGGAAGGGCGGCTCGCGCTGGCCCCCGCCCCAGGGCGGCTGCTCGTGCTGGCTGTTCCAGGGGCCCTCGAACTGGCTGTTCCAGTTGGGGTCAGGTTGGCTGTTCCAGGGGGCGTCGCGCTGGCCGTTCCAGCCGGGGTCCCCGCGCTGCTCGCCCCACATGCCCTCGTGGCTGTTGTTCCAGGGTGGGCAGTGGGGCGGCCCGCCCTGGTGGTGTGGGTAGGGGGGCTGCTCAGGAGGCTGCAAGGCAAAGAGCAGAGGTGAGTCCCGGCCCGTGCCGGGCACGCGGGGTGCGCGGCAGCCACCTGCCGACACTGGTGTCTGGCTGCAGGGTGGGCGGCCGTGAGCCCAGCACCTGAGCTGCAAGCCTACAGTCCAGCTGGGCATGACCGCCTTCATGTCACTCTGACCCCGGCGGAGGATGTGAGGTGCCTGCCTGCACCCCGGGCCCAGAATCTCAACTGCCGCACCCACATCAGGGCCGGGGAGCACCCCAACCTCATGCCTGACAGAAGCCGTGGGATGAACACCCGTCCACGAGCCCCTCAGCGGCACAGGGCAGGGGTGCTTCCCCAGTGCTCCCCGGGTGTGCAGGCTGAGCCATGGGGCCCGACCACACCCCTGCCTGCCTGTTCCCCCTTCCGTCGCGTCTCTCCCCAACACGGTTCTCTCATCCTGTCTCAGTGTCTGCTATGCCACCAGGAACTGTCTTACCATGAGTCGAAGACAGTAAGTTCCAGAGCCTGCCTGGCTGCTGCTCTCAACACTCAATGAGCCAGGACTGCAACCCAGACTCAGGACCAGCGTGAGGCTGCCCAGAGGGCCACCTCCAGGAGCAGGGCTGGGAGGCCGGCTCAGGCCACCACACCCTCAGGTCTTTCGAGAGAAACCCCAAAGCCAGATTTTCAATATAACAACTATTTCAAAACGCATAAGATGCCACATGGGCAGGCCAGGCCGTGGTGTCCTACCGTGCATGGTAGGCACACTGCTAGCCTTCAGTGAGGGAGCCCCACTGTTGTGAGCCTAACCTGCTGGTCCCTAGAAAGACTGAGCCAGGAGACCTGAGGCATGTCTGTTTCCGCATCAACCGAATGGGCAGAAGCGCCTCCACGTGAGAGGGTGCCCATGACCTGGCTATCACCGCAGGCACCCACAGATGGGGGCCGCTTTGTGCAGACACCCAATCCTTTGTGAAGCTGAGGGTAGGCTGGGGGAAGGGGGGCAAGTCACAGCCACGATCCCTTACTCGTCAGCCCAGAGCCATCTCCCTTACACACCCCCTCCAAACAGGATCACAAGGGAGGGCCACACCCAGCACAGCCGGCCCACAGGCAGATGGACGCCCAGAGCTGGACCTGGACGCTCTGACCAGGCCCAGGCCTGGACAGCAAACTGTGGGCTGCCTGCCAGTCATGCTCTGCCTGATAAGTTGCACGCGCCCTGGCCTATGAGTCTGACTCCAAGGAACCTGGAGGGAGGGATGGACCAGTGTCCCAGCCCCAGAAAACGCTGCCGGCTGAACGCTTTTCACTTCCTTCCCTTTCTAAGCACCAGGTTCTTTCTAAGGTGATGAGATGTTGACACTGCTGGCCGAACCAGTTAAAAAGGGAAGGAAGCACATCACCGCACTATACTCAACACGGTGAACCTTCCGAGCATTCACGTGAACGTGCGGCCTGTGTGAGAAGCCCAGGCAACCCAAGCGCCCAGGAAGGATGCAAAGGCCCAGCTTTCCTCCCCAGCTCCGTCCCCACACCTTGGGAAGATGACCACCCTCTGGCCACCCCTGCCACCCCGTGCCCTGCTGCAGAATCAGTTAAAGGCCCATGAACCCACACAGGGGCCAGCACCCACCTGCCTGCCATCCACCTACCCCAGCAGCAAGTTCTAAGAGATACCTGCTGTTGGCCCCAAGGAGCAACGGGGTGAGGCTGGTCGAACCAGGGGGGCTTGTTAGGTGGGATCTGGTCATGGGGCCCAGGGCCACGGGGGCCGCTGGCGGCAGGGTCCTGAACCCCTCCTGAGGTGTCGTATTCAGAAGACCCGGGCATCTGGATGGGAGGCTTGCTGTCATCTAGAACCAGACAAAAGAGCAGTCAGAGAAGGGGGCGGCAGGAAGCACCACCAGAAATGATCTTCAGCAAGCACCCAGGGCCTAGCCAGGCTGGGCTTTACCGCCCAATAAACCCTTCATTTTTGACCCCAAGGAAAACTGCTACTGCCTCGGGGAAGGCAGCACAGATAGAAGACTTGTTAGGGATACACACCTCTCTTCTTTGAAAGCTTGACAGTAAGTATCCTACTTATTGACTGCTATACCATATGGACTTTAGCTTACTCAAAAATTTTTATCCTCATTTTATTAAATACACTTACTGCATCTAGCTGAAAAATCATTTCTTCCCAACTGTTATTCTGCTAGATTTTCTAGTATTTACCAAAAAAAAAAAGATTTTGAATTTAGTTAGCTGTGCCGGGTTTTAGTTGCAGCATGTGGGATCCAGTTCCCTGACCAGGGGTGGAAGCCGAGCCTCCGCATCAGGAGCACAGAGTCTGAGTCACTGGACCATTAGGGACGTCTCAGACTTTCTAGTATTAAACCACCCTTACATATTCCTAAAACATACCCTACTTGATCATGGTGTACCTTTTAAATCCTCGGCTAGACTTCACTTGCTGAGGTTTTATTTACTATTGTCCCATCTCTGCTCAGAAATGACAGTGGGTTAACATTTTTCTATATTATTACCACAACAGACCCAGGTCTTCCTAGACTTTAATAATTCTTACTCCGTTGGCTCTCTTAGGTACTTGATATCTTTAAAAAAAATTTCTTTCCCTGCTCACGTGCATCTTGTATAAGTTATCCTGGCCTAGAAAATGACTTGGAGAGCCTTCCTCTCCATTCTCTGGGATGGTTTGTATTCAACTGTCTCAGGTGTAAGGGCTGGGTTGCATGTACCCGTGAAATCACCTGCCTGGTGCTTTTAAGTAGATTAGAATCTGATCCTAGGATTGGACCTGAGACTACAGAACCCGAGCCCTTCCTGAGGGGAGAAGACTGCTTTCTGGAGGCTGCCTCCGGAGGGTGGGTGCTGAGGAAGCCACGTACCAGGCTGGGTGGTTGGCGGGATGGCCGGGGCGGGTGTGGGGGCTGGGGGCGGGGCAGGCGGCGGCGGTGTGGCCTTGACGTCAGCTTCCATTTGCGGCATCTGGATCTGCTGCTGCTGCTGCTGCTGTTGCTGCTGCTGCTGAGTCAGGCTGTTGACAAACTCCTCATGCTGGGTCTTGAGGGTCTGGATTTGCTGCTGGAAGGCCAGCTGCACTGGCTGGACCACTGAGGAGTATTCAGTGATGAGGGTTGCCTGGGGGAGAGCATGGAAGCCAGCGCTCAGCATGTGGGACTCAAGGTCCGAGACCCTCTGGAGCAGCACAGGGACAGCACCCAGAAGGTTGGGGCGATGCTGTAGGCAGCAAGGTCCAGGGATCCAAGGCTGGCGAGGGACTGTCACGTAAAATAATCAGCTTGGACTTGACAACCACAGAGCATCTCAATCTAGCCAGATTTGGTAAAGAACAGTGCTGCAGTAGCTTAGAATTCCCTCACAAAGGGAATACACAAGGACGGCCGTGCCCTGGGCTGACACACACCCTAGGACGGGCTCACAGGCCATATGGCTTTGAACAAGTCACCACCTCCCTGGGGCCTCAATTTCTTCATCTGTAAAATGGGACGATAACAGAACCTACCTCTGGGGACTAGGAAATAACACAGTGAACAGGACCAGGGCGGCTCAGTAACCATGAGCTACTGCCACCAACTCAAGAAAAGAAAAGCAGGGAATATCACTGTGGTATGGTGATGTGAGCCCGTTCTTATTTAGCAACAAAAAAAAGTGGGTAGAATTTTTTAAAAGCCTGAGATGCACTCTCCTCGTTTGCCTCTCTGAGCTCGAAAGCTTCTCCCCTGTAGGGAGGGCGGCGGTCAGGAGCATCACAGGGGCAACAGTCAGCATGTGGCTTCTGACGCTCAAGCTTCTGACACTTCTTGATGTGCAGGAAGACGACACCTCACGGCCTGACAATCAGGGGTGTGAGCTGTGTCTTTTATCCAGACAGCTGTTGCTGGGGTGGCAATGCCAGAGCCACGGCAGAGGGAACCAAGGAGATCTGGCCCTCCTCTCCCTGCCCTGCAGCCCTGTCCTCTGAGCAGATGCCCCCTCTGAGAAGCACACAGGGGACCCTGCGCCCAACACAATGACCATGGCAGCCTACTTAAGGTTTTACGCACGTCCCTATCATGCCTGGAGGACCAGGGCAGACGGACCAAAGACATCCCTGAGAGCAGGGCCCACACCAGGTAGCTGGTCATGGCAAGCCAGGAGACACCCTGACGGGCTCCCTTAGGGGGAGCTCACTGGCTGTTGTGGAGGGGGTGGGCCCCAGTGCTGCTCCTCAGACCCCGCCTCCTGCTGCTCACCACCACACCAGGGCACCCCTGGGAGTTGGGTTTGGAAGATGCTACCAGGACCCCAAGGGCACCACCCAGCCCCCCAACCTCAGGGAGCAGCGCCCACCTGGTACTGGCCAAGCCCCAGGGCCGGGCTCTGTAACTGCTGGATGATGGAGTCGTCGAAGTAGCCGTTCTTCTCCCAGAGCTGTAGGAGCTGGACGTGGAGAAGGGAGAGGCTTGTCAGGGGGAGACAAGCACACACGCCCCCAGCGTCTGTCCCCGCCCCGCCCCGCCCCGCCCGGCTGTCCCGCGTACCCGGGCGATCTTCTGCTGCTTGTCCTCCTCCACGGCCAGGAAGCTGGTACAGTAGATGGGCACCACGACCTTCTGCAGGGCGGCCAGCAGCTCCCGGGCCTGCTTGCGCTGGCTGTGAGGGAGAGACCTTCCGCGCGTCAGGGCCCTGGGGCGGGACCCAGCCACGCGCCCGTTACCATTGCGGCTCCGGCCACAGCCCCCTCTGCCTTCTTGGGAAACGGGCCCCCAACCCGGCCAGGACAAGGGCTGGGCCCCCAACAAGAGCCGTGCTGGCACCTGGGCCCGAGGGACAGACGGCAGTGGGAAAGAACACAGCCCTGGGGCTCTCAGAGCACGGCCTGTCCCCCCCGGTCCCCTCCTCAGCACCATGACCCTTCCCTTCCAGAGTGGCCTGAGGACTGCCAGACATGGGCTGGTGAGAGCCCCTGCTGCCCACAAGGGCTGGGCTGGTGCTGCTGTGGGTGTGGGGCCTAGTCCCTGAAGCCTCGCTCAGCAGAGCTACCCTCTCTGCACAAGGCAATCTGGGATGGGACCCTGCCTTCCACGAGGGAGCACGTGGGCTGTCAGGGGGCCTAGCAATCAGGTCCGCAGGATGAGGTGGCCTTTCAGCGGGGGCAGGGCACAGCTGCGGGTATACTCTGAGCGTGAGTGAGTATGGGGACTCCCCAGGCTGTACGACGAGGTGTCAGAGCCTGGGAAAGAAGCAGGGCAGCTGGAGCCCCTCCCAGAGGCGAGCCCACCCCAGGGAGCTCAGAGACAGCAGCAAGGGCCTGAGGCTGGGGGAGGGCAGTCCAGGCAGGAGGACAGGGCCGGCGGCACTGGGCTTCCCAACAGCGGGGCTCAGGAAGGGCATGGCTGCAGAAGTGCCAGAAACAGGGCTGTCTCTGCTGAGCTGCCCTGAGTCCGTGGAGCGGCTGGTGGAGCAGAAGGGCACACAAGGTTCTGAGCAGCTGCTAGTTTCCCAGCGGCAGAGAAATAAGGGAAGGTGAGGCAGGGAGCGCGAAGTGGAAGCGGAACTGCCCACGTGGCCCAGGAAGCAGGGAGTGGCGGGCCAGCTGCATGCGGGCGGAAGTGGGCAAAAGCCGGGTCTGAGCCTGCTGCCCTCATGGGAGCTGTCTCTTCAGCCGGTCAAGTTCAAGGTCAAATGTGGCAGCCAGTCTTCACAGCGACAGGCTAGCCTCACTAGCCCCGTGAGCTTCCACCTGTCTTTGGCCCAGGGATTGGTTTCACGACTTAACCTTTGTTGTAAGACACCAGAAAGGCCATGAGCAAGTACATACTGGCCCGGCCTTAGGATGGCTGGGTGGAGAGGGGAGGCAAGTCTCTGGGCTGGGACACAGGATTAGCCAGGAGGCCCTATGGGAAGACTCCTGAAGCAGAGTGCATTCAGGGCAATGGAGTGTGTGTAGATCAGTGAAGAAAGGAAAATGAGTGGCAGGTATGAACAAGGCAGCCAACGGACACTGGAAAACACGCAGAAGTTGCCCTGAAAGCAAGGCGCAAGGGGACAGTGGCCTTGGGGGGACGCGGGGTCCAGGGTAGGGGCTGAGGGGTGTATGTGAGGGGAGAGGGGGTGGCTGTCCTCCCCGTGGGGGCTTGTGGTTCAGACCAACCCTCAAGAAGAGGGATCCCAAGACAGGCCGGGCTCCTGCGGGCAGAGCAGTGGCCGGGAGGGGGCGGAGGAGTGGGGGATGGCGGGGCTGGCAGGCGCTCACCAGTGGTGCAGCACGTCGTTGATCAAGTAGATGAGGTGCAGCCGCAGCTCGAAGTGCGCCCCGTCGGCCGTGATGCGGTTGCGGAGGTGGCCCGCCATCAGTTCGCAGTGCGGCGGGGACTTGGCGTTGCTGAACATCCAGTTCTTCCCGGCCTGCAACGGCCAGGACAGCAGGTGAAGCGGGGCTGGCTTCCCCAGGCCCGAGGGTGTGTGGGTGCCCAGAGTGCCCAGGAACCTCCACCCACCTTCCCTCTCTCTCTTGGCGGGAGAGCCCACGGAAGTGCTCAGGCAGAAAGCAGAGGGAGAAACGGGGTGCCCCGAGAGTAGCCCCGGCCCAGACCGGCCGTGGGCGCCCACCTCGTCAGGAGCAGCAGATTCTGGAGCACGCCCCGCCCCCGCCCCTCACCGAGATGGCGTCCTTGGTGCAGGTGTCGATGATGGGCTGCAGCAGGCTGTCAAACTCATTCATGTCCAGCTGCGTCTCCTCCAGGAGCTTCTGCATCTGCTGCTCCAGTGCGTGGGCCACGGCTGCCGTCACCTGCTCCTGGAAGGCAAGGGGACGCCAAGACTGTGTGAGGAGGGACCCCGGCCCAGGCACACCCAGGCTGGCCCATCCGTGCCCCGCCCCCAGCATTCACACCGGAAGCCTGAGACACGAATCGGAGAGTCACGCCGCAGTACAAGAGTAGGCAGCGGGGGTAGCCAGGCAAGACACAGAGGGAGACATTTCCCCCCGAGAGGTGACAGGTGGAAACGTTAAGGCCCAGAGGAACAAGGAACCTCTGCACGTGAACTCACCAAAAAAAGAAAGAAAAATGAGTGGCGGTGTGAACAAGGCGTGGGGAGGATGCACATCAACAGACACCAGTCAATAAATGCAGGGCCATCGTGCTGGCAACCAGGAGTCCAAAATTAACACGCGGTGCCAGACTTCTGCCCATTAGACTGGCAGACTGAAGTATGGCTGAGACCCAGCACTGCAGGGGGACAAGCGGTCAGCCCAGGGCTGGCTGAGGCTGGACTGCTCGGTTTGTGAAGAGTTTCATGTGCAAACTGAGAGTGAACATTCTGGAGTGTCTTGTTTCCAATACATCAATTTGCGTCTCAACTCCAGTAATAAAATTGGGGCTGGTGTTTCAAGTGTCCTTATCCACCTTGGGTTTCCAGCAGTTGATCCTACTGTATCTGGCCAAAGTACCAGGCTGTGATGGACTGGGACAAAAGGGTCCACCTCACAAGAGCCTCCTCCTAACTGGCAAGAACTGTGCGAACGGCACCAGAGGCCACCTGGCGTTCTCTGTCACACCATTTCCGACGTGCAGGCTCACTTATCACACCTGCTGCAGCATGATGGGGGCATGTGTGTCAAAGCCTATGCAATGAGCTCACTGGGAGGAGACCCAACCTTAGGGTCCGGCGTGAGGGGTTGAGCTAAACACAATAAAGGCGGTGGCAGTGCGGGAGGAGCGACGACTGTCTCACTCCAAGCCCTGGGCAATGGGACAGCCCCGTCCTTAGCGCCAGTGCAGACATGAAACCCGAGGCACAGAGGTGAGTGCCGGGTGCCCCTCGGGAGGAGGGGTGGGGCGGGAGGAGCGGGCCCGTACCTGTCTGAGGGCCAGCAGGTGCTGCTCCTGCTGCTGCAGGTTCCACTGGCTCTGCTGGATGAGCTCGTCCATGGATGGGGTGCCCTGGGCTGGCGCGACGGGTGCCGCAGGGGCCAGCGGGGGCTGGGGCAGGGGAGGCAGGGTCGCAGCCGGTTCCAGCTCCGGGGCCTGCTGCTTGCAGATGACTGGCAGGAGAGGAGGAGAGGCAGCCCCTGTGAGGAGGCGGCGGGGGTCCAGGTATCCCCTTGGCGGCTACTTGGGCAGCTCCCCTCCGTATACTCACCCCCCAGCAGAGAACTCCTATGACCTGTCCCAGCTATGTTCACCCTGTCTCATAGGGCCTGGCCCTGGGCCCTTTCCACTTGCCCTCTCCTCGGAGACCTTTGGGATGGTCTCCACTCTCCAGCTAACACCATCTGGCCTTGCCCACGGTCCATTAGCCCAGAAGCCCAAAGCCACCCGCTTCCACCCTCGCCTGGGCCTGAACAAACAGTCCCTCCCCAAGGGGTTCTCTTGACTCCGAGCATCCTTGCCTGCTGTCCCCCAGTCTACTCTTCCCTTCCCAGGTAACAAAGCTACCGAGCCTCTGGAGGGCCAACCAGCAAGGCCAAACAACTGTGGCCCTGTGGCAGGAGCGCGGCAGTGACCCGACACACGCGGTGGCCTCTGGACACTGGGCCCCTCGCCTTCCCTTCCACAGACTCTACTCTCCTGTATTCAGGGGTCAATCCAGATTGAGGCAGCATAGGCTGCCCCATCCTGCTGGCAGGAGACAGGATGGGCAAGTGCAGGCCCCGAACCTTGCCAGGTAAGACAGGAAGGGAGGACTTGGGGAAGGGTCCCGGGACAGATGGCTGCCCTCTCTGCCTCTGGGCCTCATCTGGTCTGAACAGGACCATACTCTGCTGGAGCCCTTCTGAGTCCCACCCTCAGGGGGCCCAGCCAAAGAAAGAACAATGGGGTGGAGTGTGCTGCCCAGGGCCCGCCAGGGCGCCTAGGTCTGAGGTGGGCCTTCTGGTCCTTGCACCCAAGGGCAGCCCATGGGACCACCCCGACGTGCAGTCTGGATCGCGCCCCTCGATGCTTCAGCACGTGTCGCCTTGCTGTCTTTCATTTTCTGTCTTTACTGGCTCCTCCCATTAGCATCTAGTCATGGTGGAGTCTTCAGTCTTTACAAACTCCCCCTTCAGCCTGTGCCTCCCCATCCAACAATTTTAAAGCCAAAGTTCATCTTCAGTTCTTCTCTCCTTTATCTCAACCCACAGAGGCCTGGGCTCTGCCTGCCCACCCCACCCTCAAAGCCACTGCAGTCATCCCCACTCAGCCAGATGGCCCCGTCTCAGCTCCTTGTCGCATGTGGCTGGCGTGGCTGTCCCCTTTCTCTGTCCGACTCTTACATGCTGGAGGCCTGGACTGTGAACTAAATGCTCTTCTCTGAGCAAGCCTCTAGGGGAATGTGATGTATTGCTGTGGCTGCAGTTACAATCTGCACTCTACGACAGGGAGCCTCCAACCCTTGGCCTGTGAGGAAACCAGCTGCACGGCAGCAGGTGAGCAGTGAGCAAGCGAAGCTGCATCTGTATTTACAGCTGCTCCCCATCGTTCCCATTATCGCCTGTGTTCTGCCTCCGGTCAGGTCAGTGGCAGCATCAGATTCTCACAGGATCATGAACCCTACTGAGAGCCACGCATGTGAGGGATCCAGGTTGCGAGCTCCTTATGAGAATAATCTAATGCCTGATCTAATTATGGTGAGTTGTGTAATTATTTCATTATATATCACAATGTAATAGTAATAGAAATAAAGTGCACAAGTATAAGGCACTTGTATCATCCCAAACCAGTCCCCCCCTGCCCCCACCATCGTCTGTAGAAACGATTCATTCTGTCTTCCATGAATCTGGTCCCTGATGCCATAAAGTTTGGGGACCACTGCTCTATAACCCCTAAATCTACCAGTGGCACCCTGGATTCCTCAGGCTTTAGGTCTTAGACCAAATAGCCACTGTTTTCTGCAGATGCCCCAAACAAGTATGGTTTCCTCTCGCCCTGTGCCCCACCCCTTCCAAAGCCCCACTCCTGATCCATGGCTGGCACAGCCACGCCCACTTACCCAAGCCAGAAGCGAAGTTCGTGCACCTCTCTCTCCCTTGCACCCCACATTAACCAGCTGCCCCACGTAGTCAAGTCACCCTTCTAGATCACACACCACTCTGCGCGGCCATCACTGCCACGACTCTGGCTTGACTCGTCACCTAGGTTTCCCTGCGCCCAGTCCTGCCCCCTTTCCTCTTCTCTACCCCATGGCCGTAGTGCTGCTGATCCAAGTGGGGTCCAAGGGGCCAGCCCCAGGTGACACCGAGACAAGCACAGAAATAGCAGAGGAGTGTTTGGGCGCTTTCACGGCAGTTTGATGTTTCATGGTTTACATTTTTTGGGGGCTGTGCCGTGCAACTTGCGGGATCTTAGCCCCCTGTCCAGGGACTGAACCCAGCCCCTGGCATTGAAAGCACTGAGGTCCTAACCACTAGACCACCAGGGAACTCTCATAGAAGTTCACATTTTTATTGTACTTTGCAAAACTGTACTTTCTGCAACAGATTGGAGGGAAAAAAACAAAACCAGTTTGCTGTGTAGGGTGTAGGAGTTTGTAGGGTATAATTCCTGAGTGGTCCCGGAACTCAGTCTTCTCAAACCACCAGGCTGGCTACAAAATGGCTAGCCCTGCTCCAGAACACAGTACCAAAACCCTTCCAGAGCTTCCCTAGAGCTTCCAGAATTTCTAAGTCCTTTGCAAGCCAGCCCTCCCTGCTCTGCACTTCTGGCCACTCCAAGAATCACTCGTTCTCTGGGGTTTGGGAACCCTAAGCTTCTGTTCCCACTACTCCTCAACCCCTCCTAAGGTTCCATCTTCTGTCTGAACACTCTTGTCTCCTCAATTCCTACTTGGTTAACTCTGTCACAGACTTTAATGGCAACGGAGATACTGTTACCTGCAGAAAGGATTCCCTGAGCCCCGATCTTCGCCTGCTAGAAGCACCCCAAGCTCCCCACATTATGGCACCAAGTCCCAGGCCACCTCCTACTGCTGACCTTCCAGAGTGGGAGTGGGCTCCCCTTGAAGAAGTATCTCTCACCTCATGGTCACTCAAACCGAAACACAGTCCTCCCTTGCCCAGTTACATCACCCACATCAATATCCACCTGGCATTTCAGTTCATGTATTCTACCCCTTAACCCTAGCTGTCCCCAGGCCCACTTTCTCTACTCTACTCACTGACTTAATCCAGACCTCATCACCAGCTGCCAGCCTCACTGGTCCTGGTCTCCATTCATGCTCCCTCCAGCCTGTCCGCCACATAGGCCACGCAAACCCAATCCACCTCTTCCTGTTTCAGCCTCTCTAGTGGTTCCCTACTGCCTATATCAGGGGTTTCAAACCTGATGGGCTGAGGCGAAGGAATGGTTTGCTCCAGAAACACATAGGTAAGTGAGTACATTTTGTCTACAATTTCAGGCAACAAATCTCCCCTAATCACATATCTAACCTAAATAGGCAAGACTTCCTTGGTGGTCCAGTGGTTAAAAATCAACCTCCCAATGCAGGGGATGTGGGTTCGATCCCCAGTTAAGAACTAATATCCTATATGCTGCAGGCAACTTAAGTTCTCACAACACAACTACCGAGCCCCTGAACTCTGGAGCCCATGAACCACAACTAAATAAATATTAAAACAAACGAAAAACCTAAACAAGTACCAGAAGAACCCCTGAACAAAGGAAGAAAAACCCAAACTTTCCCCTTGGAAACTTTCCCACTCCAGAGCAAACTCTTCTGTCTACACAGGTCTAGGTGCCATGCTGGATCTCTTACGCTTTGGTTTCTCTCTCGGCTCTCAAAACACACTGTGCCTGTTCAAGCCACTGTACTTTTGCCATAAGAACACCTATTACATGCTGCCTGTTAGGCACAATAATGTCCCAAACAAGGTCTGGTTGGCCTCGAGGAGCTTGTAGTCCAGGGAGCATTCACCTTTCAATGTCCAACTGCTTGGCAATCTGCAACACAAAGGTATCTAGAAGCTAGGGATTTGCTATTGAACAAGACAGACGTGAGCTCAGGGACTATCTATCTGGTGTCTATATTTGTTATTCATAGGCTAGCTGTGATAACAAACTCCATCTTAAACTCTTTAAGGTCAAGGCCTGGTTTCTGAAGCACAAACCAGTGAACATAAACAGTTACCAAGTAATAAAGTCCACAGGACAATTCATTTTGATCTGGATTGCAACCACCAGAAATGCACAAAAACCCTGCTGGACGCCCCAGAGAGCCCGCAAAGAGGGCTGGACGGTATTCATCGGGAGGGTCCCACTCAGCCTGGCTTCTATCACTTCCTCTCTGTAAAACACTGAAGCACTCTACTCGGTGACATCAGTCATCAAGTTTGCAAAACAACAGGAATCCTTGATTCCGAGCCCAGAAGGAAGATCAATAACTTCGTTCTCCGTAACACTCGGACCCTGCAGCCTCAGGGCTGCAGGACTCCAGGAACAGCGGGAAAGATCATACATGCCGAACTAACCCATTTTCACAAAGAAATAGCATGCGACCCCAAATAAGGCGTTTAGTGGTAGAGCCCGAGATGGAATCGGAGAAAGGAAGGGCTAGAGGAGGGGGCCCGAGAGCTGGAGAGGACTCACGCTGCTGCTGCTCCAGCGCCAACTTGCACTTGTAGTAACTGTAGAACTCGCCTCCGAACAGAAAAGAGAATTTCGGGTTATCCTTCTGCTTCTCCATCGTCATCTTTTCAAACTCGGGCCCGTTCCGAGCCACGAACTGGGCCAGCTTGTCGATGACATTTCGGAGCTCCTGGTCTGGAGGACGGAGAAAAGGCCACACGGGGCATCAGCTAGGACCGCCCAAATCCGGGGGCCCTGGTTTCCCAGCCCGCGTCCGCCGGTCGGGTCCCTAGGGGTGGGCCCCGGAGAGGCCGCCCTTGTACGGGTCCCGATAGGGGCCAGAAGCGCGCCGGGAATGCGAGGACCCGCGGGAGAGGCCGCGGGCAAACCCGGGAGGCCGAGCCCCGCCCCTTCCTAGGCCCGGGGACCCTAGGAGGCGGGGCGGGTCAGCTGGGGGTCCCGGGGAGAGATCAACGGGCCCCGAGTCAGGGCTGGGCCTCACCGTCTGGCGGCAGCGGCATCTCCATGGCTCCGGCCGCGGGGAACGTCCTCCGGCGCCTCACGATCGCCCACCAGGGCCGTCTGCGGAAGCCGGCCGGAAGTGGCGCGAGGGAGCCTTTTACGGCTGGCCTCGCGCGCTGCTTCCGCCCGCCACTTACGGCCGTCGCCAGGAAACCCCGGAAGTGGGGGCACGGGGTGGGCGGGAAGAAGCCGCGCGTGGCTGAGCGCGCGGGAGGGGCTAGCGATGCGTACGTGCGAAGGCTTTTCCGCGCATGTCCAGAGTGGGCTCATGATGCGCGACGCCGGGCAACGGCTGGAACGGCGCGGACGACCGTTAGCCGCGGGCGTGCTTGTCCGCGTTGCAGTCCTAAGGCTTGAGTGGCTGAGTTCTCTGCGGGAGTAGGGAACCTGGGGAATTCCTGCCCATGTCAGGGCCTCTTTTCTCCTCGCGGGGCCACGGTGAAGAAAATACGAGGTGAGGTACGTCCGGGAGGCTCCTGGACGCGGCGCCTGTCACATCTCCCCGGGCCCGCCCGGAGGTAGAAGCCGAACCGGGAAGCTACGGGCTTCGCAGGGATGGAACTGGCTTTTTGAGGTTCAAGAGATCTTCAATTCGGTTTCTTCTTCTCGATCCAGCGGTTTGATAAGATATTAAGGCGAGGGAAACCCCTACCTCCGCTAGCCTCCGAGTGCGCCCCTCTGGGGCTCCCGTGGCTTTTGTGCAGTCGTTTAAGCAGCAGTGATCGAGCGAGCGCCCAAGACCTGCGGGTGCTGGGCCCTCTACACCGCGCGTCCAGAGGCCACGGCGCCATCCTGAAAGATGCAGTTACAGTGCTTCCAAAACGATGATGTTAATGTATGCCAATTGTGGGGAAAGGTAAC
The DNA here is from genome assembly GCF_003369695.1 of Bos indicus x Bos taurus. Classification (NCBI taxonomy): domain Eukaryota; kingdom Metazoa; phylum Chordata; class Mammalia; order Artiodactyla; family Bovidae; genus Bos; species Bos indicus x Bos taurus. The sequence continues at coordinate 103,987,555 of NC_040082.1, forward strand.
AAGCTGCAGTATGCATTAGACATGTAAACTGTGGACTTGCCCGGTAATCTGACGCTGAGATAACTTTGTTCACATTAATACTTGGTTGGCTATACGGTATTTTATTTTGTGGAAATGGATGTCTGTGTGTTTAGATACGTTTCTTTTTTGTTGTTTCGTAATTTCTCCCATCTGACGCTTATGGTTTGTCTCCTGTACGCGAAATGTTGCCTTAGACCAGAAGCCGGCAAGCTTTCTATAAAGGGCCAGATAGCAAGTATTTTATAGGCTCTGATGGCCAAGAGCCAAAAACGAGGCTTTTATGTAGGTGCTTATATAACCAAAGATAAAAACATCCAGAGTACTTGTTGGTGGAATTTAAAATATAACAATTGAGTACAGTTTTTAAAATATAGGTCTAATGAGAAGAATGCAGTGCTGTTTTTGAAGATTGCAAGTCAGTCTTTGCTGTCCTCAGTTGATTACAAATGTTCACCTGTAAAGACCATCCTTGGCTCACAGAAAGGCAGGTTGGATGTAACTTGTGGATGAAACAGTGAACAAGTCCAACCTAATCTCTGCTCTCATGAGCCCACTGCTAAGATAGGCAGACCCCATAAATCAGTAACAAATATATCACCTCAAAGGTGTTATTGAGGAAAACCAAAGGGTGTGAAGACTATGAGAAGGGAGAAGGGCAGTGTCTACACTGATAAGGTTATCTGAGAAGGCCCTTGGGAGGTAAGGTTTGATTGAGATCCCCACTCCGAAACCAGCTATGTGAACACTCCAGGCAGAGGGACTGACTATCAAGGGGATGTTCTGTTTCTTATAATGCTCAGAAATATAGATAGTGTGATTGCTCTGTATCGATCAAGATCTGTATCAAGTAGCTTTAACCTGGGGTTTCTCCAGTGGTCCAGTGGTTAAGAGTCCACCTTGCAGTGCAGCAGACACCGGTTAAATCCCTGATCTGGGAAGATCCTACGTGCCATGGGGCGGCTATGTCCCTGTGCCACAACCACTGAGTCCACGAGCACTGGGGCCTTGCTCCACAAGAGAAGCCACCACAGTGAGAAGCCTGTGCACTGCTACTAGAGAAAGCCTGTGCGCAGCAATGAAGACCCAGTGCAGCGAAGAAGAAACTTAACCTGTGATCACCACAGCTGGACCACAGAGATAGCCCTGTTGCACACATGTATTTTCGTGAGATGAAAATACTCGGCACTTACCAGATTCTTAACAGGATCTCTGAACCAAACAAATTGTATCCTTTTTTCTTTGGTTGGCTGCACCTTGGCATGTGGGATCTTAGTTCCCCTACCAGGGACTGAACCCGTGCCCCTGCAGTGGAAGTGCAGAGTCTTAACCACAGGACCACCAGGGAAGTTCCCATGTGGTCATCTTTAATGACTGCATAGGACGACGTGGTGTGGATTTACCATACCTTAGTGAAGCCAGTCTCTGGAGTCTCTTGGGTTGGTTGTGCTTTTAAACCACTGTTAAAAGTTTTAGCTTGTGCACAGGTGTTGAGGTCAGAGAGTTTGCACTTTCAATGCTGATGTTGCTCAGCTACCACCAAAAAGGTTGTATATCCTTGACCAGTGTGTCATACATTCATCTCATAGTGTTTAAAATGTTGTTTGAGACTGAAAATTTAAGCATTACAAAGCCTCCCCCAGGCTTATTTCAGTGGGCCAAATCAGAATCCACTTGTCAGGAGAAAGCAGGAGAGAGTTGCGAGAAGTCAAGGCTGCTGCAGACAGAGATGATCTTCAAGGACCTAGAAACAGAACTCTTTAAGAAAACAAGTAGAGTGCACACTCCTTGGTGAGATGAACTTGCCGAGGGGACCATGTACCAAAAAGGCAAGAATTTAAGACCCATGTGCATGCCCATTTTTGTCCTGCAAATGTGCTGGAAGGAATTTATCCTAGATCAGAAGCGCGTGCAGCGTTGTGCACTGCAGACTTATCCCATTAAAATAGTACTTAAGATGCAGCAATAGGGGTTGGTTAATTGTAGCACATCCTCTAATACCATATACAGCAGACACAGAATCAAGGAAGAATATTTAGTAACACGAGGAAGTGTTACTAAAACGCAGCTTACAAACTATTATGGGCAATATGCCCCTTTTGAAGAAAGTGCACAGATCCTTCTTAAAGGCAGCGGCTATGTCTAGCTTCTTGTGTACCTTTTCAGAGATCAACTGTTCACAAGCACCTTTATATAAAACAAGTTGTTTTCTCTCTTTCTTTTTGACCTCTGTATATTTGGCTTTAATATTTTTTTCCAAACTTAAAAAATTATATGTAGACTATAAAAATTGTTATTAAAAAAAGTAGTGGCTGACTGAGGAAATCTAGGCCCATCTAGATCCATGGTTTCAATAAAGCCAAAGCTTTGTGTGGCTATAGCCTCGTCTGCAATAACTGAACGCTGTGTGGTCAACAAGCTGAAGCCACGGCAGGAAGAATGTCTTGTGGGAACTGAGAAGATCCTTTCATGTCCTAGACAATGAGCATTCCTTGGGCCTGATTGCCTGTCACCAAACCAACCTCTAGTCACAAAGGAGCTGCCCTGGGGTGACAAAGGAAGATTCCAGTGTCTGAGAGAGGACATCTCTGAAGAGGGGTTCCAGCTCTGGGGTCTGAGCAAGGAGGCCATCCTTGAACCTGGCTCTGCCTGACTCACAAGACGGTGGCACTACGCGTGGAACTGCAGCAGAGAGCTGCCAAGCTGCTTGGTCACCTGGCCATCAGGGCTCCTCCAGGGTCTTCCTGTCACAGGGGGCCCAGGCGAGCGAAATGAAAGGATGTACCTTTGACTGTGTGAGGCAAAGGTGACAAAAAACAGAACTGCTCACTTACTGAGGCTGTTTTGCAGGGCAGAGGGCCCTGGGCCTGGAGTCTGACACTTGGGTTCCAGCCCTGTTCAGTGGGCCAAGCCTGACTTTCTGTTGCCATCTCCCTCTGTAGAATGGGGCTAATATCTGTCTTTTGGGTTCTGATAGTTAAATGAGACATGTGTATCAAAAAATGTGTGGATAAAATATTCTATGAATTGAAAATGTATGTCAGCACATCCCCACGTGCCCCTCAAATAACCCTGCACTTTAGCATTTTCTCCCCCACCTCTAACACAGCACCTGTGTGCTCCTTAGTCACACATCTAGAAATTGAGCTGAGTGCTCAGAGGGCAGGAGGCTTATTTGTTTCCTGTTTTGGGCACCACCTAAGCACAATGGCACCCCACTCCAGTACTCTTGCCTGGAAAATCCTATGGATGGAGGAGCCTGGAAGGCTGCAATCCATGGGGTCCCTGAGGGTCGGACGTGACTGAGTGACTTCACTTTCACTTTTCATTTTCAAGCATTGGAGAAGGAAATGGCAACCCACTCCAGTGTTCTTGCCTGGAGAATCCCAGGGACGGGGGAGCCTGGTGGGCTGCCATCTATGGGGTCGCACAGAGTCAGACACGACTGAAGTGACTTAGCAGCTTAGCAGCAAGCACTCAGTAAATCACTGAACAGAAGGATGTAGGCAACTGTTTTAGAAGAAACTTACCTATCCATTGCGATGAAAAGAAACTGTTGGCAGTGGTTTCTGAGTGATATGGGGGGAAATGCAGTACCTGTGTGATCCTGGACAAATTACTTAACCCGTCTGGGCCCCATTTTCATCTGTAGCAAGGCAAAGGGTAACCGTTTGTGGAGTGTGTATAAAAAGCCCACATGTATCAGGTACTCACTATTATTCCTTCACACAGATGCTGGATAAGCATAGCTGTTGCAACATTCTTGGATTTTCCATGTTACTCTGTTCAATAAAGACACGTCATTAACTGTGATGCTGTGATTTCTACTTTTATCCTACTGTCTCACAAATCCATAAATCACACATCTAAATTTGGGCTCAGAAAAAATAAAAAGGTTGCAATATACCTGGATGTGGGAACCAAGTTGGTGTGTTCTTTCTGCCTCTTACACATTTTGTGGCTGGACACGCTGATGACAGACTGACTCAGAAGGGGCCCTTCACCGACAAACTGGGACCAATCTTAATTCCCTGGAGACCATCATTTATTTTTGGTAAATGCCATCCAAGAATATACACAGTATCATTCCTGCAGAACAGTCTATAGCATGAAAAGTCCTGAAAACACGGTGACATAAAGAGTTCACGATTTTCAGATTCTTCAATAATTTAATGTTCTCTGCCTTAAGGCTGTTAGACCTCAAGGGATCCAGGTCTGGTTATGTCCCAGTGATAACACAGGACCTGCTGTGCGATGCGTGCTACATACACAGCAGAGTTCAGAAATTCCAGGTGCTTCTTCATTTGAACCTGTTTGACTTCTCTCCTTTGTAATAGGGGTTTGATTTTTCCAAATAATGAATGACTTAAGGTGCTTAAAAATTCTACACTGAGTCTCAAGATAGTGAACAAACACTATTTAAAAATGCCCTCTGAGCCTCAGTTTCCCCTTCTGTAAAATGAAGGGGTTGGGTTTGAATTAGTTTTGCAGACCACACCGTGGATGGGTGAACTAAATTTGCTGTTACAAACCCCAGCAGGGAGGAGGGTGAAGCAACCCAACTGCAAATGTGGATGTGAGAGGAGGAGTAGTGGGGGCTGAGCCAGGGCAGCAAGTGGCTGGAAAACCAACCTTCAGGAGGTCAACGTCCGCTCTGAACTTTCAAGTCTCAAAAGTATGTCTTTGTCTTCTGATCTGATCGAATATGATTGTCTCATTCCAGTGTATGTACTCACTGTAGATTTATGTACAGAACTAAATATTTGTTTATTCATTTATAAACCGTAAAGAAACCAGTCAGGTATCTCCCCTCACCAGCAGATCTTGCTTTAGAAAAACAAATACACAAATTCCAGCAACCTCAGAAATTTCATTAAACCTGCAGAGAAGCATAATTCATTTTGGAGTTCAATTTTATGTTCAAGGAATCAGTTCCTATCATAAAGACAATTACTGTAATCTCTGTGCCATGCAAAACTACCTCCATTTATTGTGGACCAACTGCAGGGCCAACTCCTGCCCCTGCTGAAGGCACTCGGCAAGTTCATGAAAACATCCTTGAGGACGGCCCCTTCCTGTTTCGCACAACGTAGTCTCAGAACTTGAGGCCAAAGTAAGGAAAAAGCAAGCCAACGCCAAATGGGTTCTCCTGAGGCCAGTGGTACTAAACAAGCCAGAAGGCGACCTCATGACCTCTCCAGGAGCGGCCCATCCAGGAGTGACAAAATGTAACCTCTAGGTACAAAGTTCCCATCATCAAAAACAAACAGGAGTCGAGCATAAGCAATGGTTGGCACTTCCTCTCGGAGCAGAGAACCATCTCACATGCCAGAAGGTAAAAGGTGACCCGAGGTCCCATCTGCTGATCAAGCCAAGTGCCTGTTGAAGAGGCTAGGTGCAGGGCAGAAGGAAGAAGGCAGCCAGCAGTCAAGGGAGGGTCCTCTCTGAGGCCACAATTTCTTATGCCAGTGTCCCAACCTGGACCTCAGCACACGGGTTACCCTCGGAGCTCACATAATCTTCCTGGTGATGTGATTCTGCTAAAACGCAAACTTCTTGACCAAAGACCGATTTGGCAAACCAAATCCTAGCCTGGTGCTTGCCCCTTCCCTGGGACATGATTCATATCCTGACGGAAACATCGCTAGAGCAGCTAACAGAATCAGAGCGCCAAGCTCTGTGACACAAAAGTATGGAGATGACCTTCTTGATTAATCTCACTTTCAGAGGTTGTGGTCACTAGAAAAGCGCTTCAGAACACTTCATTCCTTCCTACTAAATGCAGACATGTGCTGAGACAGGCATCGCCAGCAACCTTTCTTGTTTTTAAACGTTTAAAAACCAAAGGGGTTTCCAACCATAAGCCAATCTGCATGCATCCTGCATCCCCTAAGAGGGGGGTGAGGGGTGGGGGACCGAGGCGAAAAACACAGACAACTACAAAATATGCCCTAGAAAAATGCAAGATCCTCATAAAACCAACATCTCACCAGACACCCTGTTAAGCACAGAGTGTTGAAGGCTCATGAGAACAAATTGAGTATTGTGGTTGAGCTTGAAACGCTGAACATGATTTCGAACGATCCTTCTCGCTGCTCCGAGAGGAGGGTCGTTCCACTCCAGCAAAGGAAGAGAGTCAGGAGTCAGCAGCAGCCCTTCCCTTTCGGTCGGCACACCATCTCTGACTTGCGGGTCAGAGAATTAGGCTGTAAGGATTCAGTGCTAATTGCAATTGCTCTGCATTGAGGGACGTTGGCCAGAATTGCAAACCGTCATGGGGCTGACCCAAAGCTGAGTCTACCTTTGTGGCTGGAGAGGTTTTCGTAACCCTTGCACTCCTCTGCTCCACACCTGCTTCAGTCCTGTGCCTGCCTGAGAAAGTGGCCAGTCACAAAGCACCACCCTAGGGTCCTTTCCTTGCCACCCTCCCTGCAAAGCACACTTCGCCCACTCTGAGGTCTGTGTCCTTTCCAGAGAGGGTCCTGGCTGGAAAGCAGAAAAAGAACTCTGAAGAACAGACTTGGGGAAATAAGTCTACACAGAAAGGTAAAAACCTAGACAAGGTTTCCAGAGTGACGCCGCCCTCAGAAGACAAGGCTCCAGGAAGAAAGGGCGTGAAACACCGGAGCTCAGGGGTGGTCCCCACGGCAGGGTCTGCTTCCTGCTGCCCCTGGGCGGGCTGGGGGCCAGGGACCCCAGGGTCTTCTGCTGGTTCCGCACCATCCCCCCGTGGCTGGGTTGTACATTCACTGGTGGTCAGGAGTTTCTGATGCTGCTGGGGGCGGGGATGGAGGGGAGGACTGGAAGAACGTCCTGCCCAGCTCACTAGGCTCTACACGTCATATCGGTTCAAAGTATATGAGTTTGGGTAGCTCGGCCGGCCGTACTGGAAGTGATCTGTCAAGATGTTGTTGCGGCCGTACTGGTAGTCACTGTGCGGGGGAAAGAGCGTGCCGTTGTGGGGCTTCTCCAGGGGGCTCCGGTGGTGCTCCTTACTGCTCAGGTCCCCTGTCGTGACGGGGAGGAGGTGCTTCCGGGCTTGCTGGTTCGCGTCATACTTGGTCTGCAAGGTCAAAAAAGCAGTGACGCCATCAGCTTCATGCCTGGGACGCAGAGGACACAGCGGGGGCTCGAGATTCATGGCCAAGAGGCCTTCAAGGTGACACAAGTGTCACCCCGAGTGGAGCTGGGGCACGCTCACTGAACGGTTAATGGAGCAGCCCTCCCTGTCAGCCATCCCACAGCTTCACGGGAATACACAGAACCTTCGCAAGGAAGGAGTGAAATTCCCAATAGAGCTGCGGTAGAACTGAGCCAAAACAGAGTGAGGCGTGAGCCTGGGGCATCTGTGAGGGAAAACGGAAGCCCAGGGTGGAGGGAGCGGAGCCAAGACCGTAAACCAGGCAGTGGCAAAGCTGGGAGCTGGAACCCCTGCCTCTCAGTTCCTGGTGAGGCTCCATCCTCTCCACCAATGCTTGGTGCCTTCTTGGGTGTCAAGGGGACAGCCTCCCCCAGCCCAGACTCACCTTGTTGTACAGAAAGACTCCGAGGATGGCCGTCAGCATGCCCAGGACATTGGTGCTGGTGACGGGGTTCCGCAGCATGATCAGGGACACTGTGATGACCATGATCCGCTTGGTGGCGTTGGCAACTGAGTAGCTCAGAGGGCTGATGAGGTTGAGGATGCTGAAGGCGATGACGTTCTGGGCAAAGTTACAGAAGCCGCTGACGGCCAGGAGCAGGAGCGTCCAAGGCCACTGGGACACATAGGTCTGCAGAGACGGGGGAGTGAGAGCAGCACTGAGGTCAGAACAGCACGCCCGCCCTGGGGGGTGACACACAGTGGTTTCTCGGGGGCCACACTCCCGGTGAGGGAACAGGCCCGGGCAGGCCATGCTGTGATACCAGGTGCTTATACGTACAACCTCCATCCTTCACGACGCTCTGCACGGCACAACAATAATAATAATCACCACCCGTCCCTGCCAAGGAAGTGGAGGTTCGGGGGGGGCATCAGGTATTTAAGGGGTGCAGAGGACATGAACCAGAGCTTTCCCCTGTCCCTGGGCAGGGAGGGTTGGGGCTCTGGGTTAGCAGAGCAGGGTCTACATACTGGACATCACCTGTTTGAGCTGCTATGACAAAGTACCACAGGCCAAAGGGGTTACCAAAAAATGTTGATTTCTCACAGTTCTGTGGGTTGAAGTCCAAGATAAAGGCGCTGGCAGACTCCATATCTGGTGAGCGCCCTCCTGGTTCAGTGGGTCTCACTGGGTCCTCACAGGGCAGAATTGGCAAGGGAACTCTTTGGGGTTTTTCTCTTTTTAAAAATAATTTTATCTGTATATTTATTGGCTGTGCCAGGTCTGCACTGCTGCGTGGGCTTTCCTCTACTTGCAGGGAGAAAGGGCTACTTTCTAGTTCCAGTATGTGCGTTGCTCTGTGGTGGCTTCTCTTGTCGTGGCGTGCAGGCTCCAGGGCTTGTGAGCCCTACAGTACAGGCTCAATAGCTGTGGTGCACGGTCTTAGTTGCTCCATGGCATATGATCTTCCTAGATCAGGGGTCAAACTCCCATTTCCTTCACTGGTGGGTGGATTCTTGATGCTGAGCCACCAGGGAAGCTCTGGGGTCTCTTAGAAGGGCACAAATCCCATTCATGATGGGCCCCACCCTCATGTCCTAATCACGTCCAAAAAGCCCTGTCTCCAAACACCATCATGTTGTAAGGTTTAGGTTTCAACATATGAATTTTAGGGGACACAGACATTCAAACCATGGAGACATTTTGCATTGTAGCAAATGGGGAAGTCCTGGGGTGGCAGCCTCTGGGTGTGTGAAGAAGTTCCCCCACAAGGCAGAGAGCCCAAGGCTCTAGTCTGCCCCATCACTGGGAGTCCCCAGGCAAGCTGCCCAACCTCTCTGGCTTCATCTCTGCAATGGGGAAGATTGATCCTGATGAGTCTGTACAACACTGCTGCTGTGAGGACCAAATGCAATCATGGTTTTGAAAGTGCTCTAAAAGAATCCCAAGCCAAACGAACAGAAAATGATGTTATCATCAAAACTTTAGTTGCTGACTTCCCTGGTTGTCCAGTGGTTAAGAATGCACGTGCAGGGGACACGAGTTCAATCTCTGGTCCAGGAAGATTCCACATGCTGCAGAGCACCCATCATGGCAAGGAGCTCGGCATGCCACAACTAGAGAAAGTCTGCATGCAGCAACAGTCAAAAATCAAATAAAATTTTTAAAAAAGGAAGTGAAAATCTTAAAAAACAAAATTTTACCATCCGACTCTCGCCAGAATGAAGCCACCATAATAAAGGGGGCCTAGAAGTAAAAACTAAGATCACAACACCCAGCCCCATCACTTCATGGCAAATAGATGGGGAAAAAATGGAAATAGTAACAGACTTTATTTTCTTGGGGTTCCAAAATCACTGCAGATGGTGACCAGAGCCATGAAGTTAAAAGACATTTGCTCCTTGGAAGAAAAGCTATGACAAACCTACACAGCACAGTAAAAGCAGAGACGTTGCTTTGCCAACAAAGGCCCATCTAGTCAAAGCTCTATTTTTTCCAGTGGTCATGTATCAATGTAAGAATTGGACCACAAAGCAAGCTGAGCACTGAGGAACTGATGCTTTCAAACTGTGGTGCTGGAGAAGACTCTTGAGAGTCCCATGGACAGCAAGGAAATCAAACCAGTCCATCCTAAAGGAAATCAATCCTGAATATTCATTAGAAGGACTGAAGTTGAAGCTGAAGCTCCAATACTTTGGTCACCTGATGTGAAGACTCAATTCATCAGAAAACACTCTGATGCTGGGAAAGACGGAAGGCAGAAGGAGAACAGGGCAACAGAGGATGAGATGGTTGGATGGCATCACCAACTCAATGGACCTAAGTTTGAGCAAACTCCAGGAGATGGTGAAGGACAGGGAAGCCTGGTGTGCTGCAGTCCATAGAGTCACAAAGAACTGGACAAAACTGACTGGCTGAACAACAGAAGAAACACCAACTAGCAAACATTAGGACCACAAACTCTTCAAAGAGCCTGGGCTGATCTCAGGCCAATTCCCAGACTGCTCTGACCTCTCACACAGGAGGACACAGCTGGATCTCTCAGACAGTGGGGTCTAGTGGCCTTGCCAGGAAGAGAGCTGCAGCAATCCTTGGGCAGTGGCCTGATTATATCTCCAGCACCTTCTGATAGGGAAGGATCACATAGTCCTCTTAAAAGTGAGGGAGATCCAAGTAGGGACCTGCTCAGAATTACCTTCAGGGTGAGCTGGCCTGTTCCCCCAGGAATTCTTCCCTGAGGTGACCCACAGGGACTTACAAGCTATTTTTACAAGGCAGCCTGCTTGCAAAGCAACCCAGCCAATCCAGCGTTTTAAAAGAACTGACATACAAAAAAGTTGAGTGTTTCTTCCTTCTGGTGGATAGTTCCATGTGTATTAACACACATATATTGATTTGTGTAGCCAATACCACAGTCAGAGTTCAGAACAGCTCCATCACCCCATGGCACTCTCCAGGGCTTCTCTGTGCACCCTCCCTCCCCCACCCAGGCAACCACTGAGGTGTTCTCCACGATAGGTTTGTCTTTTGGAAACAGTCCTCTAACTGGAAAGATGCAGCATGGAACCTTCTCAAACAGGTTTCTTTGATTCAGCATAATGCCTGTGACATCCACCCAACTTGTAAGGGATGACAGTTGGTACCTTTGTTCTTGCTGAGAAATATTCTGCTGTACAAACACATCGAAGTTTCTTTCTCCATTCACCTGTTGAAGGACATCTGGGTTGTTTCCAATACTCTGTGATCATAAACAGAGTTGCTAAACATTTGTGCACAGGCTTCTATGTGAACCTGAGTTCCATTTCTCTAGACACCCAGGAGTGAGACTGCTGGGACATGTGGTCAGTGTATGTTTAACTTCAGAAGAAACTCCCAAATGTTTTCCAGAGTGGCTGCGCCATTTTGCAGTTGCTCCAACAACAGGAAAATGCCAGCTGTGCCCCATCCTTGACAGACACGGTACTGTCAGTACTTTTCACTGGAGCTATTCAATCAGATACAGAGCGGAATCTCCTCATGGTTTTAACTGGCTTTTCCCTAATGACTAATGATGTTGAACATATTTCACATCTGCACAATCTCAGTGGTGAAATTCAAGTCTTGGGCCTATTTTTAAACTACTGTTGAGTTTTAAGAGTTCTTTATATATCCTGAACACAAGTCCTCTGTCAGTATCTCAGTGGCAAGTATTTTTTTCCCAGTCTGTAGCCTGTCTTTCTTTAGTAGTATTTTGGGGAGCAAAAGCCTTTAACTTTGATGAAGCCCCCATTTAGCAATTTTTTTTTTTAATGGACTGTGCTTTTGGTATAATGTCTACAAACTATTTCCAAGTCATGAAGATGTTTCCTCTGTTTTCTTCTAAAGGTTACCATTTTTGCTCTTATATTTAGGCCTAGAATACCTTATGAGTTAAATTTTGTATAATGTGTGAGGCTGAAGTCAAGGCTCAGATCTTGCATATGGATGTTCATTCGCTCCCACACCATTTGTTAAAGAAACCATCCTTTCTCCATGGAGTTGCCTTTGAACCTTTGCAAAAAATCAGTCACCCGTATCTGTGAGTATACTTTCATGCTGTCTATCTGCTCACTGATGGACGTCTTTTTCCACCAATATCCATAGCTTTATACTAAGTCTTAAAATTATGTGATTCCTCCAACTCTGTTCTTCTTTCTCAAACTTATTTAGCTATTTCAGTTCTCTTGCCAGTCAATGTAAAATTTCCAATCAGCTTTTATTAAACAAATTTTAATATCTATAAGTATCTATCTCCAAATATATACACATAGGGAGATAGTTTCTCAACTTTTTTTCATTAATGCCTTTGCCCAGCAGAAGTTAAAATTTAAGTAATGATTTATAGCTGAATGTAAGAAGTATAAGATTTTGTTGAGTAGAAAGAATTTTATTTCTTCCTTTCAAATCTATTTCTTTACCTTGTTTATTGTTCTGGCTACGATGTTAAGTATCATGGGGAATGGGCCTATTGAGAGTGAACATCTTTACCTTATTCCTGAATTTAGGGGAAAAAACTTTCAATTTCTCATCATTATGTTAGCTATGTATGCCTTTGGTCAAGTTGAGGTAGTTTCCTCTATTTCTAGTGTGTTGACTTTTTTTTTTTTTTTTTTTTTTTTTTAAGTTATTTTTCTTTTTATTGAACAAATTTAACATATTTATTGAATAAATGTAACATGCAAGTTTAACATTGTGTACAAGTTATTTTGATATATTTATATATTGTGATTGCCATTGTAATAACATCTATCACATTACATAATTATAGTATAGTATTGTCTTTATTCATTATATTGTTTAGTAGATCTGTATGGCTTATTTACTGCTCATTTTTCCCTCAACTTATTTCACTTAGCATAATGGGCTCAAGGTCAATCCATGTTGTTGCAAGTGACATGATATCCTCCTTTCTTGTGGCTTAATAACATTGCATTGTGTATATGTCCACCACATCTTCTTTATTCTTTCATCCATTAATGGGCTCTGTGGTTGTTTTCACGTCTTAAGTATTGTGAATGATGCTGCAATAAATACAGGAGTACATAGATCTCTTCAAAATCCCACATATTGTAAAGTAATTAGCCTCCAATTAAAATAAATAAATTTATATTTAAAAAAAATCCCACAACCATTGCCTTTGGATATATGCCCAGAAGTGGATCATATGGCAGATCTATTTTTAAAATTTTTTTCCTGTATTTCTCTAAATCAGATTTTTTTTTTCATTTTTTAATTTTTTGGGGAACTTACATATTGTTTTCCACCATGGTCAGACCAGTTTACATTCCCACTAACATCTTGTGAGAGTTTCCTTTTCCCCACACCCTCTCTAGCATTTATTGCTTGTAGATTTTTTGATGATGATCATTCTAACAGGTATGAGGTTCACTGTGGGTTTGATTTGCATTTCTCTGATCATTAACCATGTTGAGCATCTTTTTATGTGACTGTTGGCCATTTTGGCATTCTTTTTGGGAAAAAATCAATTTAGTTCTTCTGTATGACTGCTATTTTTGAGGAGGAAGAAAGGGAAATTGTACGAAATTCAAGCAGTAACATGCAGGGAGTCTTATTACCAAAAAAACATATTCTCCAATTTGATAGCAGCTTCACAACTAGATAAACATTTGGACTAATAAGAAATCAACCTGGTTTAACAAAAGGAAATTTTCAGCTGTTTGTATTTGACCAGTGTTTTTCTAAAGCCATTTCTTCTGGATAAGATTCTTTGTGTATATGTATTGCATTCTTCTTCCTGCCTACTACCACCCAGTGCTTTTATAGTGGTTAAAAAAATTAATGTCAAGAAAAAAAGGAAGTCTGAAAGTGAAGGCTAGTTATCAGAGTAAGGAAGGGTTGGCCCAGTGCTTTGCCTTGGGAGCAGCTAACTGACCACTTGTAATAAAGCATCAGCATTTTGAAATGCTGCTACAAGAACCATCTCTCTCCCTGCTGTTAGCTGTCTCCTTAAGTTCTGCCTACCCACCAACCTTTTAGGGCCTTCCTTTGAGAGTCACTGAAATGTTGTGACAGTTTTGCTGAATTGTGAAGGTTTTCATGACTTGACCCCATCCTACATGTCTGACTTTTATTTCCTACCATTGTCTCTGTGGATTCTCTGGAACAAATTTGCTGGGTTTTCACCTCCCTTGTATTCTATGCACCTTCATCCTCCTCATTGTCTCCTTTATTAACCCGTAAATGACTTTCATAAGCAGTGACAATAGGCCCCATTGTCATAGCACTTTCTATAGATCTCTTTCAGCTCTTAGCATCTTGTAAATTTTTCCAGTTCATAAATGGAATTCTAATACAAACAAACAGTAAGAATCATTCAATAAAAATGCTTTTAAAAATGAAAGAAGTTTAAAGAAATATATAGCTGGAGGCAATTCATACTATGTCATTAATCCATTATGGTTGCTGCTGCTAAGTCGCTTCAGTCATGTCCGACTCTGTGCGACCCCAGAGACGGCAACCCACCAGGCTCCACCGTCCCTGGGATTCTCCAGGCAAGAACACTGGAGTGGGTTGCCATTTCCTTCTCCAATGCATGAAAGGGAAAAGTGAAAGTGAAGTCGCTCACTCGTGCCCGACTCTTAGCGCCTGACTCTTAGCGACCCCATGGACTTCAGCCTACCAGGCTCCTCCATCCATGGGATTTTCCAGGCAGGAGTACTGGAGTGGGGTGCCATTGCCTTCTCCAGTAGTGTGTTGACTTTTTAAAACTCATGACTGGATGTTGCATTTTGTCAAATGCCTTATCTGCATGAGTTGGTATGACTATGTGTTTTTTATTAGGCTATTACAGTAGATTACATTGATTGATTTCAAAGTATTGAATTAGCCTTGCATTCTTGATTTAAATCTCACTTTTTCATAGTGTAGTATGTTTCTTAACATATCCCTGCATTTGATTTATTCTAATATTTTATTTATTTGATTCTAATATTTTATCACAATAAACTGTGGGAAATTCTGAAAGAGATGGGAATACCAGAGCACCTGACCTGCCTCTTGAGAAATCTGTATGCAGGTCAGGAAGCAAGTTAGAACTGGACATGGAACAACAGACTGGTTCCAAATAGGAAAAGGAGTACGTCAAGGCTGTATATTGTCACCCTGCTTATTTAACTTCTATGCAGAGTACATCATGAGAAACGCTGGACTGGAAGAAACACAAGCTGGAATCAAGATTGCCGGGAGAAATATCAATCACTTCAGATACGTAGATGACACCACCCTTATGGCAGAAAGTGAAGAGGAACTAAAAAGCCTCTTGATGAAAGTCAAAGCGGAGAGTGAAAAAGTTGGCTTAAAGCTTAACATTCAGAAAACGAAGATCATGGCATCCAGTCCCATCACTTCATGGCAAATAGATGGGGAAACAGTGGAAACAGTGTCAGACTTTATTTTTTGGGGCTCCAAAATCACTACAGATGGTGACTGCAGCCATGAAATTAAAAGACGCTTACTCCTTGGAAGGAAAGTTATGTCCAACCTAGATAGCATATTCAAAAGCAGAGACATTACTTTGCCAACAAAGGTCCGTCTAGTCAAGGCTATGGTTTTTCCTGTGGTCATGTATGGATGTGAGAGTTGGACTGTGAAGAAGGCTGAGCGCCGAAGAATTGATGCTTTTGAACTGTGGTGTTGGAGAAGACTCTTGAGAGTCCCTTGGACTGCAAGGAGATCCAACCAGTCCATTCTGAAGGAGATCAGCCCTGGGATTTCTTTGGAAGGAATGATGCTAAAGCTGAAACTCTAGTACTTTGGCCCCCTCATGCGAAGAGTTGACTCACTGGAAAAGACTGATGCTGGGAGGGATTGGGGGCAGGAGGAGAAGGGGACGACAGCGGATGAGATGGCTGGATGGCATCACTGACTCGATGGAAGTGAGTCTCAGTGAACTCCGGGAGTTGGTGATGGACAGGGAGGCCTGGCGTGCTGCGATTCATGGGGTGGCAAAGAGTCGGACACGACTGAGCGACTGAACTGAATATTTTATTAAGGACTTTTGTCTCTATTCTCACAAGGGATATCTGTCCTTTTTATGGTTTGTTAATATGAACCAAAAGTCTTCTTTTCCACTTGTTTTCCAGAGGAGATTGTGCAGAACTGGTGTTTATTTTTCCTTAAATGTTTGGTAGAAATTACCCATAAAACCATCTGGGCCTGATGACTTCTTTCTAGGAGGCTTTAAACTATGAATTCAATTTCTTTAATAGTTATAAGATTCAGGTTATCTTCTTCATCTGGAGTGGGTACATTCTGATACTGTGTGGTTTATGAAGAACTGGTCTATTTCAGCTGTCATTGATTTTATGTGTGTAGAGTTGTCAGTAGTATTTTTATGGTTTTAAGTTCTGTGAGTTTTGCAGTACTGCTCCCTTTTTCATTCCTGATTATTTGTATTGTCTTATCCCTCTCTCTTTTTTGGAAGGGTCAGTTTTGCTTCAGTTAAAATGTTTTTTCTTTTCCCTTGAGACTTCCTCTTTGGTCCATGGATTATTTAGAAATGTGCTGTTTAGTTTCCAAGTGTTTGGAAATTTTCCTGTTACTTCTTTGTTATTTACTTTTAATTTTATTGTTCTCTTAAGGTTTTTTTGACATACAATATGATCTATTTTGGTGAATTTCCACATATACACTTGAAAAGATGTCTATTCTGCTGCTGCTGGGTAACATATTCTATAAATGTCAATGAGATTTCCAGTTGGTTGACAGTGGTGTTCAATTCTTTATTCCTGATCTATAGACCCAGTGATTTTGGAAATTCTATATTTGCTGGATATAGAATTACGTGTTAACAGTTCTTTAGTTTTAGTACTTTACGAATGTTATTCTACTTCATGGTTTCTGATGAGAAACCCACAATTGTCCAAATTTCTGTTCTCCTATAAATAATGCATCCTTTTTCTGTTTTCAAGCTTTTTTTGTCTTTGAATCATTTTCTTTCTGTGGCTCAAAGTAGACACCTTCAGCTGACTTATCTTCAAGTTACGGACCTCCCTCTGTCATCTCTATTCTGCTACTGAGTTCATCCAATACCATCCAGTGAGTTTAAGTTGTTTCTTCCATCCTGAAATTTCCACTTGGTTCTGTCTTCTATTCTTCCCATTTGTGTCAAGAACATTCTTGGAGCATGATTATAAATAATTGCTTTAAAGGCTTTGTCCAATAATTTCAATATCTGGGTCATCCCAGTACTGGCATCTGTTGATTGTCTTTTCTCATAAGACTTGAAATTTTTCTGTTTCTTTGTGTTCCCAGTAATTCTGGATTATATCCTGGACGTTTAGAATATTATACGACTGTGCTGCTAAGTCACTTCAGTCGTGTCCGACTCTGTGTGACCCCGTAGACGGCAGTCCACCAGGCTCCTCCGTCCCTGGGATTCTCCAGGCAAGAACACTGGAGTGGGTTGCCATTTTCTTCTCCAGTGCATGAAAGTGAAAAGTGAAAGTGAAGTCGCTCAGTCGTGTCCGACTTTTAGCGACCCCATGGACTGCAGCCTTCCAGGCTCCTCCGTCCATGGGATTTTCCAGGCAAGAGTACTGGAGTGGGGTGCCATTGCCTCCTCCATACGACTGTAGGTCCCATGGATAATGTTGATACTTGGCTTTAGCAGACTCAGCTAGGTTCAGGCTACAAGCCTAACCAGCCTCCAGTGGGCTGTGGTCCCAGCACCAGCTCTGTTTTCAAGCCTTTCAGCGGCACACAGCAGCACACAGTGACCCCACGCAGCGGTCAGCCACGGGCCTGGGCAGTAGACTGTTCTGTCTTTGTGTGCTGTTAGGATCAGATCCTCACATGTGCAGCTCAGAATTTTGTTGTTTTATTTTTAAAATGGTAACTTTGTCTTTCCAACTTTAACTGAATTTCAGATTTCTGCTTGCTTTTCCATTTTGGCTCTGCCTTTTTTGTGTTTTTTTTTTTTTGGTTGCACTGCATGGCATGCAGGATTTAGTTCCGTAACCATGGATTGAACCCATGTCCCCTGCAGTGGAAGTGCAGAGTCTTAAGCACTGGAACACCAGGGAAGTCTCTTTTATGGTGTTTTATGAGATCATTTCCCCCAGGTTCCTTCTTTCCATGTCTCCTTGGTATTTTCTGGTTTCTGAGGTCTCCCTCTTTCAATTATCCACTTAGAAAGCTGGACTTAATAACCCCACTCTGATTCCTTCCTACAACTCTACCTCCATTCGGGGCCAAGCAGTGGGAGGATGAAGAAAAGAAAAAAAGTGCAACAGGGGCTAATCCTGTCCTGCGATTGCAGAGGGAGGTTCCCACCTGAGCATCTCAGGGGCCTATGGGACCTTGCTGCCACCACCAAACGGGACTGCTGGGGGCCTGGGACGTGAGAGGACAAGGGAAACAGAAACAGAGGATTCCCCCCGTGCTCTCAGAGCACCACGAATCTCCTTTCCCTCAGCAAGCCAGTAAAGAGGGCTTTTCACTCTCTTCCTCCCCCAGTGCCCACTTCTGTGTTTCCAGATGCTTTAAGTCCAGGCTGAAGACACAGGAGGCAGAAGAAAGCAAACCCACAGCTGGCTCAGTGGTGCTTTGTAATCTGGTTTCTCCATCAGCCTGCCTGTCCCCATTTACTTTTCAGTTCTCAAGTACTGGCTTCACCCATCCTGTCCAAGCTTTAAAACTGGGCCACCTGCTTCAGAGTCTGGAAATCCATACCTGGCTACAGTTGAGCTGTTGGCAGCAGGTCTGGATATGTCTGGGAACTGTCTGCTGTAGCTTTTGATTCTTGGAAACATGGTGAGTAGCAGGCCCAGATGATGTGTCTCCAACCTGAGCTTTCTCCCTTCCACTGTGGAGCACAGCACTAGGACACACCTAACTCACCTGGCTGCTGCGGGAAGACACGGGAGGGCGGGGGAGCCCCACTAGGAACCCCACTTTTGGGGGCAGCAGTGTGGAATACTGTGCGCTGCTAGGGCTGCTGTTAAAACGCACAAGGGTCCCATCAAGGCAAACAATATACGGCTTCAGGGCTTCCCTGATGGGCCGATGGTTAAGAATCCACCTGCCAATGCAAGGGACACAGGTTCAGTCCCTGGTTCAGAGCCCACGTGCCGTGGGGCAGCCAAGTCCATATGCCACAACTGTGGAGTATGCATGCCAGGGCCTGTGAGTTGGCAACTACTAAAGCCTGCACACCCTCGAGCCATGCCCCGCAGCGAGAGAAGCCACTGCAGTGAGAAGCCTGCACACCACAAGTAGAGCAGTCTCTGCTCACTGCACCCAGAGAAGGCCTGCATCTAGTGACGAAGACCCAGCCCAGTCAAAAATTAAAAAAAAAAATGACCTGACGAGAAAAAGAGATCACCAATGGCAATGGAAGTAAGTTTATTACTAAAAGAAAATTAAAAAATGTCCTAAATGCAAGAGAAAGCAAAGCAAAGAGAGCAAGGAGAGAGCAGAACACAATCTACACATGCCTGTTTGTGAGTGTGCACAGAGACACCAGTGCGTCAGAGCAGCGTAGCAGCGCTGATGCCAGACCGACAGGCAGTGCAAAGCAGCAACCAGAGGAAGGAGGACCTGACAGGCCAGTATGGAACGATCCCCACGATGCGTTATTGAGTGAAAACCTTTTCTACCTTTTCTAAATATCTAAAATATCTAAAAAGTCACTATTTGTATAAGGAGGGTGGAGGAATGAACACACTTGGCCCTCAGTACCTGTGGGGGATTGGTTTCAGAAGTCCCCAGATCTGAGGATGCTCAAGTCTCTCATATAGTAAGATGGGGTAGTGCAGGGACTTCCCTGGTGGTCCAGTGGTTAAGAATCTGCCTGCCAATGCAGGGAACACAGGTTTGATCCCTGGTCCAGGAAAATTCCATATGCTGTGGAGCAACTAAGCCCGTGAGCGGCAACTGCTGAGCCCACGCACCTAGAACTTGTGCTCTGCAGCAAGAGAAGCCACTGCAGTGAGCAGTCTGGGCACTGCAATCACGAGCA
Source organism: Bos indicus x Bos taurus (assembly GCF_003369695.1). Taxonomy (NCBI): domain Eukaryota; kingdom Metazoa; phylum Chordata; class Mammalia; order Artiodactyla; family Bovidae; genus Bos; species Bos indicus x Bos taurus. Next base: position 104,007,154 of record NC_040082.1, read on the forward strand.
GTCCCCACCTGCTCCAACTAGAGAAAGCCCAAGCAGCAATGAAGACCCAGCGAAGCAAAAAGTAAAATAAATTTTAAAAATAAGAATTGATACACTGATCTTTAACAGAAGAATCCAGTCGGACCTCATTAAGCCCTACATTGACTCCATCCAGCTCAGACCAGGAAGAACCATGCCCACCTCCTTATCACTACTGCTTGCATTGGTTTCCAGTACCTTCTCTGGAGGCTGGTCCTGTAGGCCGTGGGTGGGAAGATGCTCTCTCCTGGGCTCAGCTCAGAGAGCTGTGGGTACATCTGGAGTCAATGGCAGTACAGACAGAGATGACACCAAGAAAGGACTTGAGCAGTGCAAGCAGAGTTTCTAAAAGGCCAAGTGAGACCTGAACCAGACCGTCAGGGTGGGAAAGTTGCCTGTGCTGGCATTTTTTCTTCCTTGAATGCACTGGCACAAATGCAGCAGTTATGAGCAGCTGGGATCGAGCACGACTGAGAAGAAAACGCATAAGAAGCCGACTTCCTTGACTGCACTCAATGTTGAATCATCAAAGAGCTGAGAGCTAAAAGGGCTGGCGGTCAGAGGCCCGATGCCCCAGTCAACACAGAGGCATAATTCCCTGACAAAGTACCTACTTCGGAACCAGCTAAGAAAAGGGCATGTTCTTGGCACAGGCCAACTCACCAGGTCGCTGCTGACCAGGAAAGCCGAGAGATCTACCAGGACCCACGTGGGGATCATAAAAAAGACGGCATGGCAGCCCAAGATGTTCAGCAGCCGGAGATGGTGGATCCTTGAATCTCTTAATACCTGAAGAGAGAAAACCTCTTTAAAGGCTGGTTGTAACTATAAGTGGCAAGAGAGGCTCCGCTTACCCAGGCCCGAAACATGGTGGCTGCACATTATCCCTGGTATCTGACCTTGACCGCCAAACCTGCAAGTGCGCCCATGACGAGACACACGGCCCATGATGAGGCACACGGCCCATGATGAGGCACACGGCCCATGACGAGACACACGGCCCATGGTGAGGCACACGGCCCATGACGAGACACACGGCCCATGACGAGACACACGGCCCATGATGAGGCACACTGCCCATGACCACAACAAGCGCCGTGTTTCATATGCAAAGGACCGAGAGAAGAAAAAACAAAACCCAGCAACACTCAATTGCTGGTAAAGCTACAGTGAAACAGGCACTCTGAAATGGTGCTGGTTCGTGTCTAAACTGGTATATAGTTCCAGAAAACAAGCAGGAAAAGTATATCAAAAGCTGTAAATATCTCATACCCTCTGACCCAAGAATGGTAAACTCATCAAAAGGAAATAACCCGAGAAATAGAAAAATGTTTTGCACAAAGATGTTCATAAATTGTATTATTTGTAGGGATTAGTTGGAAATAATCTGCATGTGCAGTACGGAAACCAACTGTGTTAATTATGACACCTGCAAAGAATGTGATTATTATGAGTTAGGAGCAATAATTTTTAATGATATGGGAAAATGCAATGTTAAAATAATAAATGAACAAAGCAAAACTTAAAAAGTATGTGTAATATTGCAACTCTAAAAACCATGCAGGAAAAACCCCCTAGCATTAACAGTAGGGAACAGCACTGTGGCTTTCCTCAAGAAAGAGGAAACCCTGAGCCAGCGGGCAGGTCTCTGTTGAGTCTTGGTCCCCAGCACCTACTACAGCGCCTGTCACACAGTAGGTGCTCAATAAAATTTCTGATTTCTTTTCACTGTGCTTTTCTCTATTTTTTCACATTGAATGTAAGTCAGCTTCCTATATGATAATAATAAAGCTATTTATAAAACAAAACAATAGAAAAGCAGCAGAAAGGCGACAGGATGTTTTTGTCCCAACAATGAAGAAATCGTTACCTGGCTGCTTTCTTAGACGCCACCCACCCACCCCAGAAACAGCAGGTGCACCCTGGACGGTGTCCCAGTACCTTTTTGGAGAAAATGTTCTGAAGCGAGAAGCACAGCGTGGCTGCAAGGGCGCTGACCAGCCCCCACATGTCGAAGGACAGCTCGGTGACGGTGGCCAGCAGGACGCCGCTGATGATGGGGATGAGGGACAGGTACACCTGTGAGAGGATGCAGCAGTGGCCGCCAGGCCGGGTGGAGCTGGGCCGCCCAGTGCTGACGCCTGGGGGGGCCCGACTGCTCTCTCCTCCCCAGAGGGGCACCACCTGCCACTCTGCATGCAGGTGTTAGCTGGGACCGTAACACTCTGGGGAGTCAGGCAGAGGCAGATGGTTCTCAGAGTACCCGAGGGCAGGGCCGTGTCACTGTGGGCGCCCCAGCCATGCCAACACCCCCATTACATTAAGAGCCACAAGCCAGGGCTGGTCCTAACAGGATCTACCCAGCTGCCGCCACCAACACCAGGATCTGAAACTGTTAGCCTCTGATGGGTTTCCTGGGTCCCTTTTATTTTGCACTCTTCCAACATGCAGTTATCCCTAGTGAGGACACTCCCCCTACACCTTCTTCAGCTGGAGATCTCCGTTCCCTTCAGGGGTCACAGTTCACAAAGGCCAAGAACCTTCCCTGACCCAGTGCCCCCTAGACAGGGTAAGGTTGCCCAGCTGTGTGTTTTGGGAACAGCGCTCTCCACCCACTAGAAGCACCCTTTACATCGTCTGCATCCCTGCACTCCTTTAGGGCAGCTCTTTGTTCACTGCTCTATGCTGGTACCTGGCACTTAGCGGGCACCCAACAACTGCTGGCCCCAAGCACGAGTAGTGAGTGCTGTGACCGGGGTCTTCCAGAAGGGTCAAGCATTTCCGGGCCTGGAAAGTCCCTGGAACTCTCACAGCTAAATAGGCTCCCAACTTCCAGAGAAATAGGGTCCGTCCCCAACATTTGGCTTTCCTTACTCCTGGCTCATCCTTCCCCTACAAACGATACTCATAAAGCACTCTGGGGACTTCCCTGATTGAGACTCTGCTCCCAATGCAGGGGGCTGAGGTTTGATCTCTGTTCAGGGAACTAAGATCCCACATTCGGCACAGAATGGCCAAAACAAACAAATAAAGAGATTAAAAACAAACAAAAAAATACTTCAGAGATTTGGGAGGGGGTGGTGAAGCTCCACCCCCATCCCCACATACACAGGGTAAGAGAGCTCTGAAGTCCAGAATCCCTGCCCCTCACTACTGGCTGGTCCTCAGGCTCTTCCTTTTGAAGGCTCATTGCTTTCCCCGAGATGAAATGATCACCAGCCTTACCTGGAAAGGGTGGGGCCACAACTTAATCTGTCGTCATCATCATTAGTCTCCTGCCTAAGCCATTCCCCTGTCTCTCCTCCCTGTGAAAGGTTCTGGCTCCCTGCCCAAGCTGGGTACAATGACCCTTACCACAGGAAACCTGATAAACACAGTGTGACACTGAGAGAGGCAAGACACACACCTCCTGGCCAACTCCGACCTGGGGAGACCAGGCACATCTGACAGCACCTTGGGGGTGGGTTGCAGGGCACACCAGATCTGGCAGGGGACAAGACTGACCGAAAGCAGACACCAGCCAGGGGTGGCCCCATTTCTATAAGCTGATCCAGGGCACTGCCGTTCTAAGTTACATAAAATACAGGATGCCAGAAACCAACCACATAGAGAAGAGGCGCTCTGTCCAGCATGAAATGGATTCCAGCTGGGACAACAGGAATCCCACTTCCACTTAAGGACACAGGGCAAGGCTGTCTCTGGCTGAAGCCACAGCTTCTCTCACTCCAAGCCAGGAAATACCCTGGCTTGGCATCTCGAACAGACCCTGGATTGTGCCCAGAGCATCTTCCCCATGCAGCCCTGGGCTCTGCGGGCTGCCATCACTTCCATTTCCAGACATTCACAATTCCTGGCTGTTTTTATTTCGAAGACTTTGCTGGGCTTTGCCAAAATCAGATTCCTCTGACTAGCTTCTCACTTGTGACCCCAGAAATCCTGAGCCTGACCACTATCTCTTGCAAAGATGTAAAACTCTGTCAGAGTTCCGTTCCAGCAAGGAGTCAGATGTTCCAACCCTCATTCCACTGGAGGGGGTGGTCTGGTCAAGATGGGACCAAGTTATCCAAGTTGCCTACCAGCAACCCCAGGATGGGAATCCAAACAGGGAGGAAGGCTGGATCTGAGATGGGCAGCAGCATCCTGAGGCCACACATCAGAAACAACTCAGGAACACACACCCCACTTGCTACTGCCCCGGGGGGTGATTCCAGAACGTTAGCAGCAAAAGAGGTCTAGAAGATGACTTCCTTATTTGACAGGAAGCCAGGCAGCCTGCAGACCAGGAACCTGGACCACGTCACCAGCTCAGCAACAGCTGGGAAGCCTCTGGGGCCCCCACCGGCCCAGAGCCCGCCTAGGTTACCTTGGTGCTCTGTTTCTCCTTCATGATGATCCGGGACAGGAGGACCACCCAGATGGGCATGGTGGCCTTGACTGCAAAGAGAGGGTAGGGGCATTCAGGGAGCTGCGCTAGTCCCAGAACCCACTCTGGGACCTGTCCCAACCCCACTAGGGGGGAGGGGTGAGAAGGCTTGGCTGCCCCTCAAGCCACTTCAGCTCTTCTCTATCTGTGGGCCTTCCCCGAACCCAACACTTCTGATCCGCCCTGCTCACTTCCCAGCTTTCTTCTCAGTCCCTTCCCTCCCGGAGACCCCTGTGCGTGTCCCTCTCTTGCTAAAAGCTTTGGCGGCCTCCAGCGCCTTCTGGACTGAAACGGACTTCTCAGCCCGACATTCCAGACCGTCGAGGGCACCCCAGCCGGCGCACTCCGACCCAAGCGTCAAAGCCCCAGGTGGCGTGCGCCAGCCGCCGCCCCCTAGGCCAGCCTGGGCACCCACCGGTGTGCGCGTAGGACACGGGCACCTTCCATATGCTGACGTGCGCGGACACTGATGCGAAGTACTTGCCGAAGGCGAGCGGCAACACGTAGCGCGGGTAGAAGCGCGGCGGTAGCAGCGGGCCGGACGACTGATGCGGACCCGGCCCAGGGCCCGAGACGGGCGGCGCCGGGGGCACGCGCCAGGCCCGGAGCAGAGGCGGGAGCCCCGCGCACAGCGCCAGGATGTGGCACAGCGACACGGTCACGGGGAATGGGAAGGCGCTCAGGATCACCTTGTTGACCACATTGCCGCCCGCGCTCAGCGCGTACCACAGCAGGCACAGCGCTGCCACCCGCGCGCCCTCGCGCGCCCCCCCGCCGCCGCCTCCGGCGGCTCCCGAACCCCCGGCGCCCGCGCCCACTCCCACCGCCGCCGCCGCCGCCATCCTTCCCGAGCGGCCGCCCCTTCCCGCCTGTCCGACGGCGGACGCCGGGCGGGGGCGGGGCAGGACCGGGGCGGGAGCGCCAGCCAACGCGGCTGCCTATTAGCCACCGGCGCTTCCGTCAGCGCCACGCGCCGGCCGACGCGCCCGCCACCACGTAGCGAACGTAGGCTCCGCCCTCCTTTCGATGGGCTTCCTGGAGGGCGGGGTCTGTCCCGGAAGCGGAAGGAAAGGGGATGGTGAGCCCCGAAGGGCTCTGAGAGCAGTAGGCTGTCCTCCTTCTGCTGCTGCTGCTGCTGCTGCTGCGTCGCTTCGGTCGTGTCCGACTCTGTGCGACCCTAGAGACGGCAGCCCACCAGGCTCCCCCGTCCCTGGGATTCTCCAGGCAAGAACACTGGAGTGGGTTGCCATTTCCTTCTCCAAGTGGGCTGGCCTGAGGGAGCCTAACTGGGTCCCGGAGCACAGACAGGAAGGGCGGGAGGGACCGCTATGTCGGTGTCTGTGAGCGGGCGATCGAGTTCGCGGGTCAAACCTCGATATCCGGGCTTCATTGGCGCCCTCCAGCCAGATTCCTGATGGTCGGAAGACAAAGGTAAAAGACCAGACCTTACGGGAAGAGAAACCGAATGGTGAAAACCTCTCCATGGGCTAAATTCCTTCTGCAAACCGGGAGCGAACTCCCGTGGCCGCACTCCAACAAAAGGACCAGCCCAGAGCGCCCTGGAAGCACGTTCTGGGAACGCGCTGTGCGGTATTACTGTCTTCATTTCACCGACTGATGGACCGAAGCCCAGGGAAGGGAAGCGACGTGGCATGGGTCCTCTGGCAAGTTTGGGAGTCGCAGTAATGGCAACCTCCTCGGGCACCTGTCTCTAGGGATCTGCAGGAGGGAGGGGCGTGGTGCTGACCCCTACTGCTGATGCTCAAGGACCGGTTGGGATAGAGCAGCCCAAAGCCGCAACGGAAAACAAAGCGGTGTTTTCAGCAAGATGATCTTACACTGCAGGACTTTGTTTCAAAAATCATGTACTTCCAACTTTGGGGGCGATAGGGAATGTAAAATTTTCCTTCTACTCTATCTTTACTTGGCAAATTAAAAAGTGGCAACCCAACTTGATCCGCAAAATGTTGATGGGAAGTCACAGCTTAACCTTGTGTTCTGAGTCAGGCAGTATCCGTACCCTAGGGCTTACTAGATACTCAGACACAGGAGAGGTGGGGCTTGCAGGGGGTTAAGGAGCAGTGACCTCCCTCAGAGCCCAGGTCTGAGAAAAGGAGATGCTCATGGGGCGCCAACCTGCACCTTAATAGCTTCCAGCTGTGCCTCTGACCCTTTGTCGGGAGGATGTCATCCTCAGGATGCCCACATGTCAGCTGGCCACAATACATGTGAGAAAACAGGCACAGTGGACTGAGGAAACTAGTTATTCCCCAGCACAAATGGTCCTGATGACAAGCTTTTTGCCCCCCCTCCCCACCGCTAAATTTGGATCATATAATTTAATCCTCACAGCTTTGGGGTATCATTTATATCTCCCAAATGGGGACAGGTGTATAGGAGTAAAGTGATTAGCCCAGCTCCATACAGGTGGTAGATGGCAGGGGCTGCCCTCAAAGCTACTTCACCCTCTTGTAGGAGAGGGTATGCCCTGCACCAGGGCTATGTCAGAATTCCCCAAGGCTCTGCAACTGTGGCTCTGGGTTGATTGCATGTTTCTGGACCTCCTGATTTGCCTGGTGGGGCTGCTCCTCTAAAGGGGGAGTTGATTCTTCATCTGACATCAAGTAAATATGGTCAAGATGACTTATTATTCCAGACTGAAAAAAATAGAAAGCCAAAGCTTATGGTTTCAGAGATGAGGGAGAAGAATTAAAAGATCATCACTTTATAGTTAAGGAAGAACTGCAAATATTTCAGGGGTAAGACAAGGTCACTTGAGACCTGGGTTGTGGAGCCTGCTTGGGAGGGCAAAGCTGTTTCTAGGGAAAGTGAGGTCTGGAATGGAGACAGATGTGGTCTCTCCGACTCTGTCACCCAGAGTTAGCAGATGACTCTGGAGGTGGGAGAGGCATTGTGACCCTGAATGAATGAAAGGCAAGGTAGAGGTCAGTCTCCATGCAGAAGGCTAATAGGCTGGACTTGGTGACTGCCCTGCCCACCTCCCCACAGCCTGGCTAGCTATAGGGCCTGAACCTTGGATATGGGGTCCAGGTTGTCTTGGCTAATCCAGAATCCAGAGAGGATGAATGTGGCTATAAAGGACCAAATTAAAAAACAATTCTCAGACTGGTTTGTGCAAATGTTTTTTTTTTTTATTATTTCCACATTTATATCACAAGGTGTCCACTTACTGGACCAAATAGCAAAGTTGCTCCCTTCTGCGTCCTGAGAACACAGAAGTCTAGGTACTGTACATTCACTAAGGCTCCTTGTTTTTGCAAATCGCGTTTATGACAAATAACCATAAGGCAAACGAATCTAAAGGAATGGTTATGAGTGTTTCCAGCATACAGACAGGTCTCTTCTCGCCCAACAGTACAGCTTACACACCAGTAGCACCCGCGGTTACTTTTGTGTTTTGAAGGGAAGGGAAGTCTAGAAAGGTGAACTTTTCTAGATATGTGTGGGAAGGGGAAACTGAAGAGGGAAGAACAAAAGGCAAGTTACTCGTCTGGTGGTCAGATGGAAGAGGGGGCAAAATAAACTTTAGAAAACAAATTTCTGCAGCATTTCTTTAAAAACTGGGCTGTAACTGAAACCAGATACAAATGTGTGGACGCCCAGGGAGCATGGGTCGAACTGGGTGGCCAGCCGGCCTGCCTGATGCCAGCAGCTCACTACAGCTGAGGCACCGTGATGGGAAAGCTGGCCAATGGGGTGCAAACCGAGGCCACAGTACTGCCCACTGCCTCAGACGCTTAGGGCCATGTTAAAAACAGAAAATGCAAAGATGAGATGCGTGCTTCTGTCACTGTGTTAAAGGTAACCTCTCCCACAGGTTTTCTGTGCCTGCCTGCAACTGAGGTCCCAGCTCACCAGGGCTGGGAAGCATCCGCACCTCTTCTGGGGTGGGAGACTAACGCTTTTTATAGCTGGTTTGCTATAGAGTTCTGAACTCACTTTGCTGGCCTTCCTTTCACGCGGTCCTTCCTTTGCAATTTTGTTAGTAAACTGGTAGCAGCATTTCACAAAAGGAGAATTTAGAGGGATGAGTGCAGAGAGACCTAGAGACTCTCGCCCCCTCCCTCCCGCCCCGGGCCGGACCCCCCGGATTCCCAACCACTGGAGGCGGCGGGCCCTGGCGCCCGTCCTCCCTGGCTGACTGCAAGGTGGGAATGCACTTAGAGCCCGAAGGGCCGGTCAGTCCAAGCAGACATAAGGCAGAATGTTCAACCGCCCGTCGTCGCCGTGCGGGTCGAGCGATATGCACTGCGTCCAGTCATACCAGTTACCCTGTGTGTCCTGACACCCGTTCACCCCTGGCCACTGGTGGGCCTGGATTTTGTCCAGATCGTCCCGGGTGACCTCGCGGCTCAGCCCAGGGAAGTCCGTGGGCGGGCCATGAGGCACCAGCACGTGCGGCTTCCGGGCCCCGCGCCGAGTGCTTTCCTCCTGCTTCAGGTACTCGGACATGAAGTGGTGAGCGCCCGGGGTCTGTGCGCCCGACGACGAGAGCAGGCTGCTCTGCCGGCTCAGGTAGGACTGGATGATCTCGTTGCGCGACAGTTCCTTCCAGTTCGTCTGTTCAAAAGGGCTCTGGAGGCTGGCCTTGGCCTCGGGCTTGTCCAGCTCTGTCCTGGGCTGCTCCGTGTGCACGGGGCTGTCGGCCCGCACTGGCTCTTTCTGGGTCAGAGGTTTGATCTGTCTTGTCATGGGGTCAAAGGTGAGCTTCCGCTCTTTTAACCGGACAGGCTTGACACCAGCCTCAGCCACCTGCCCGTCCAAGTTAACCGTGTAGTCACGAGGCCGGTACCTCTTCTTCTTTTTGCTGTCTGACCCACCGGAGGAGGCAGCATCGCTGTCCGCCTTGGAGGAGTCTGGGGAGAAGCCTGCCCGGGGCAGGAGGGGCTCGGCCGGCGGCAGCCCCGCCTTGCAGCCCAACCCTGCAAGCCGCTGGTGGCCCTCTGGCTGCTCCAGCCAGCGCACAGGGCTCTCTGCGCTGGGCAACAGCTCGAGTCGCCGCACAGGGGGCGTGGACGGCTGGGCCAACGGAAGCGGTGATGGCACCTGCGTGGCATCCAGCGACTGGGGCCGAGGTGATGGGCTGGGCAGGGAGCCCTTGTACGTGTACGGGCTCCGCTGCCGGGCAAAGGAGCCCTCGTGCCGTGAGTTCCGGGAACCAAGAGAGCAGCGAGGTGGCCCCTTGGGGTGGGGGGGCCCTGGAGTCTCGTCCACCTTGTCCAACTGCTGCAGCACCACAGCCTTCGTCTGCAAACAGGGCCCGGGGGGCTTGCCCAGGCCCGGGGAGCTGGTGTGCGGCCTCACGGCATTGACGGGGATCTTGCCACTGTGCTTGTCGTTCTCGCCGTGCTCCAGGCGGTTGCCCTCAGGGCCCACGTGCCCACTGCTGTCCAGGGGGCTGGGGAAGCTCTCGGGACTCCCGCTGATCCCATTGGTGGGGAGCGGGGATGAGTTGGGTACCAGGGAGTCATGGCTCGCCTTGGAGACCTTGGGAGGTGGCCCAGGGTGACCAAGGTCACGCTGGTCTCCCCGGCGCTTGCGGCTGCCCAACCTGTCCAGCCGCTGCCCGCACAGCCTTGGCATGTCATTGCGGTACTTCAGGTCGTGGACACTCTTAGGCGGGCCGGCCGCCCCTGCCTCTGGCCGGCAGTTATGGGCACCGCCGTTGGCCGAGCCGGGGGCACCCGCCAGCCCCCGCAGCGCAGCCTCATTCTGGTGCACGGGCTCGATGAGCTTCTGCCAGCTCCGCAGCAGCTTCTTGGCCCGCTTGGCGAGCTCCTCGTTCTTGGTCTTCTTGCGGACGTCGTTGATGAGCTTCCCAAGGCGGGTTTCCTACAGCCAGAGAGACACAATGACACGCTTTTAGGACAGGGACACCCCGTGAAAAGAGAGCTGGGCAGAAATGGAGCTTCCCATGGAGCTGGGGGAAGGGCTCCATATCTTTGTAATGACCCCACAGGCCCCCTAAACCACGGGTCTCCCAGACACAAAACCTATCAAGATTTTGGGTCCCTTGTGACATTTAAATTCTCAAACCCAAGTCCTCAGATCTTACAGTCCATGGGACAGACAGGGCATTCTCAGAAGCATCATCTCACAGGTTCCCAACTCCTGAAGGCTGCGGACCATTCACAGCCACCGCGAGGACACTTTGCCAGAGGAGATTTCTAGGTGAGAGTACACTGTGGCAAAGGCAACAGCACACGGGACCTCGAGCCAGCATCACTCACTGGAAGCCCTGCTGCGCACTGCAGTGTGCAGGGCCTCCTGCAGAGAAAGGGGCCTCAGCTCTGAACTAAAGCCTCGTATTTCCTGCAGTGCCTGTGTGCTGTGGACTGGCACAGTGCAGGCCAGGAGGGCATGCCCCCCTCACTCTTCCCTTTAAGGCCTTGCTGGGCCAGTGAGCAAAGTCTCTGAGGCTCTAAGAAGTCAGGAAAGCCCAGGGTTGGGGCAGCCCAGGCCCCGCCCTCACTGCCCGCCCTAGTGCTCAGACCTGGAACGCTCACCTCCAGTGCCTCTTTGGTAATGGGGTATTTCTCCAGGCTGGAGATGACTTCCTGCACCGCCACCATGTTCCGGATCTGTAAAACAAGAGCCACTGTCAGACCCTAGGCACTTCTCCCTTTCCCAAGAGCCAGTGGGGCCAGCATCACCAGAGACCCACCTCCTGTGGCCTCCTACCTGCTCCCAGGGGCCAACACGACACCTAGTGCGCACCCTCCCATCTGCCTCCTCCAGTGCACGGTGAATAGGTGACTGAGTCTGTCCACGGACACACCCATCTGCCCAAGTGGCTGCGCACAACTGAAATTCACATTTATGAAACAAGATTCACTCTTGATGTGGGAAATGCACTTAAGTCTGACATCTGACAGGAGGTTGACTTATTGAATAAAATTCGCCACGTTTAAAACAGCTGTGCATAATAATCTAATCAACTTAGTTGCATTAACAAGATCTTTATAGAGTTCATCTAAAGACATCACAAGGAGAGCAGAAGTCACAAAGTGGGAGGAGATCAATGCCACAGGCCCCCCCGGTATGTGTTTGAGCCCACAGAGAACAAGGGCGGGGAGACACGAATGGGGACTGGGCATGACAAAAGATCGTGCAGCAGTGCTCAACTCTCCTGGCCATCAGGCGAGGCAGACCGAACCCACAAGCGGCTGCAATGAATACACACCAGACTGCTGGAAATGGCATCTGACAACACCAGGTAGTTCTGGGGTGCGGCCAACTCTGGGGAGCACTGGGCTGTGTCTGGTCAAATCAAACACTTGTGTGTCTTGTGACCAAGCAATTCTATACCTCGGATGACACGTGCTATGAGCCAGGCCCTGTTCTACCAAGGTCTGTTTCCATACAGCACCACTCCACTGAATTATCACAACCTCAAGTGGAAGGTGTTAGCTATTATTACATCACATTTTATGAATGTGATGTAAAGGAGTGGGTCATGTGGCCGTATGTTGTAATGACATCACTGTAGTCCAAAAGCTGAACAGACTAAGAAATTCAAGAGCTCTAGAAATGAGCACACTGCAGCTTCAGTACATCAACAAGATGAACTTCAAACCACGGTGGATGAAAAGTCACAGGAGATACACACTGGGTTGATTCCAACTACACTAAGCATCACAGCATACTCAAAAATTAAAATGAACCCCAGATCTAAATGTGAAAGCAAAAACTCTAAGGCTTCTAGAATAAACAGGAGACTATCTCTGCAACCCTGGGGTAGACAAAGATTTTTTTGGAGCCCCAAAGCAATGATGTCTAAGAAAATATCCTGACAAACCAGGCAGTGAGGAGGCTGGTCCCACAGGAACAAGGCCACCTGCTCCCTGTCCCCAGCCCTAGGCTTCTGGCCCTGACAGGGTCCTGGGCTTGCCACATGGCCTCTCTCCACCCCAGTGACCTCACCCTGGTATATTTAGAGCCCTGGGTCCCTACACACTCCTGAACCAGCAGTGCCCACAGAGCGAGCCCAGTGGCACAGAGTGTCCTTGTCCTTGGGCAGACGCTGTCCTGCTGCCAGATAGGAGGGGGGAGCCAGAACACCTGAGCAACCCTGGGGGTTGGAGCAAGCTGGCACTGTAGACCCTCGCACAGCCAGAGACCCTCCTGGAAGCTGCATAGGGTGGGGCTGGGGAAAGGCCTGTCACCCCACCGTCACAGCCGAGCAGCCCCTACACTCAGGCGGGTATCCAAAGAGGCTTTCGGCTTTGAGGAGGCGCTCAGGCTCTCCGCGCTGTGGAGAGCACTGTCTGCTGCCTTCCTCAAGTTCAGGGCCGCCCGAGGGCTCATCCCTCTGGTTCCCCTGCTTCAGCCATGCTAGCAAGGGCACTGAGCCTGTGTAGGGAGCATTATCTGGGCATCTGGAGGCAATCAAGCCCTAAGGACCAGGGAGCAGGCCAAGTTCTGCCCTCACCACAGCTAACAGGCAGGTGTCCTGGGCTCTATGCAGTGCGAGGTTGGGCTTCCAGCCTCAGATCCAGCAGACAGTAATAGCCTAGCAGCCTGCAGCCCTTGCCTCCACCCTCAACGAGAGGGCCCAATGCACAGCAGAGACGCCAAGGCTCAGATATAGCCAAGGGGAGGCTTCTAGCCAGGCTCCAGGCCTGTGAAAAAAACCCAGTACAGGACTGCTGGGGCAGGGAGGGAGGTAGGCGTCAGGTAGAAGGCAGGCCAGGGGTGCCTGTGGTGAGAGCAGTATCTAAGCTGGGCCTCCAAGGTGGACAGCAGAAGCCTCAACACATCCAGAGAAGGTGAGATGGTATCAAAGCCCTGGAGAGGGGAGAGAAGTCCAGAGCAAAGACCTTGGCGTGAGCCAGGATGCCAGCAGGAAGAGCAGACCTGGGGAAAGCAGGCTGACTACACAACGGCCTTCCATTAACCTTAGCCACGGTGGGAGCCAAACTGCTCCCGCTACCCTAACAGACCACCCTGTTTTTAGGTCCTGCCTGGCACCTGTCTGTCCAAAAATACATTCACCCACCATCACAGCAGAGACAGTATGCCACTGTTGCGCAGGAAGGAAGCCTCTGAGCCACTCCCAGACGCTGACCCCAAGGGGGACTTTGGGGCAGCTCTACAGGCCAGAGAGCCCAAGGGTCATTCACAGCCTCCTGCTCTCAGGAAGAGCCTGGCACATACATGGCCTTTGGATATCTCCCCTGGAATTCATTGCCATGGAATGAAACCAAAACAAAACTACTAAACAAAAAACCACCTCTCAAAACCACTTGCCAAACAGCTTTCCCAAAAGGAGCAGAATTCACATGCAAGGGACGTCTGAACACTTGCAGCCTCATCTTATCATTAGGACTCCTTCAACAGCTACAGATTCATCTTTATTTCCTTAATAATGAATGAAGCCAAGTGCTACCTACCCTTTCTACTAATGTCGACTTTTCCTGTAAGTTGTTCACTGTCCCAGCCCACATATTTTCATTATTTGATTGGCCTCTTTATTGCAAGTAAATATCCTTCCAGGTGATGATGTCTGCCCCTGTGCATGGGGATGCCTAAGTGTCCCCAGGGCAGGCGCCAAGGAGCAGTGTCAGGAGCAGGGAGGGCTCCTCTGGAGAGGCAGGCATCAGGCGAGGTGGGCCAGGCAGCAGCGGAGCACTCCGAGGAGCAGAGGCAGGGCCGGAAGTCCGTGGGAGTCAGCGGGCAGCCCTGGGCGAGGCCCAGGTGAGCACGGTCACTTGGTGACCAAGGGTGGAACTGCCTTCTCCTCTACTGCACCAAGGGCTTGCAGATTCTAGACTCATGATTCACGAGGGATAACTGGGTATCCATGGTCAGACAGGAAAGTGAACCAATATCCATCCCAGGCAGAAAGGAGGGGAAGCAGCCCCCTAAACTGGGTTCCTCCCAGCCGGGCTCAGGCAGGGAGAGAAAGAACCCTTCCCAAACACATCCCCATTTACACCTCAGGGACGCCCCAGGGCACATGCTGGCAAGCGAGGAGGGGACCCTCCTTACCAGCACCAGACCCCAGGGTTCTTATGCGGACCTCCCGTCGGGAGAGGACCAAGAGCACGGGGGAAGCAGCCAGGCCTCCCTCTGGAGAGCCCCACATCGAGTGCTAGGTCACGACCGCAGCCAGTCTAACCCACATTTGCTGCGTGACTCACAGTGAATGAGGAGGAGGAAGGGGCACTGGCTGCCCACAAGTGACAGGACCAGGGGAGGGCGGCGGCCCTCACAAGCAGCTGGGTCAGAGTTCAGACCATCTAGTGCAGGATGTCACTACCTCCTCGGCACATGTCTGAGAGCTGTTCTGCGGCTGGGTCACTGCTCTGCATCTGGATCCATGTGCGGAGGTGGGGCCAGCCCAAGGGGGCAGATCCACCACTGCTCAGCCTCCTGCTAGCAGTAATTCAGGGCAGAGGTAGGTAAACCTCAGGCCCTGAATAATTACCGCCCTGTGGGGGATTTCCAGCCCTGATGTGAAACAAGGAACTGAGACTTCTTTGGCGTCTATCCGCTCACTGCTCCCTTTTCTCCACGCATCAACGGTTCCCACTCCACTCGAAATCCCCAATCTCTTGGCAGTGCAGCTAGACGTGTGCAGCCCTGGTGGCAAAGGGGAAACCCTGTACTCCCCAAGTTCAAGAACTGGTGAGACCCAAAGGCACTAGAGTAAGCTAGTAAGGCATTTCAGCCTGACTCTCACAGGACCACTCCTTGTTGGGTTCCTGCAGGCACCGAAGTCTCTAGCTTCTCTTTCTTGAAACTCCACTTTACAGATAAGAAATCTGAGGGTCCAGAAAGGCAACAGAAGCCTAGTGCTCACCATGCAGCTGAAGATGGAGGAGAGTGGCTTTACACTAGCCTGGCACGGGGCCTGCCCACCATACACAGCCCAGCTGGTGCTTTACTGGGGGGGCTCCCAGACACCACCAGGCTGGTGACAGCCTCCCATCCACATACTCTCATCAACCTGCCACAGTGGGAAAATGGACAGGTTACAGAGTTCCTGGTAGCCACACAGGGTGGCTTCGTGCCCAGAGCACCAATGGATGATGGTCTCTGGGCTGCCTCTGTCTCCCACCTAGGGTGCTCTAGAGCTGAGAGGTCTCCAACAGCAGGGCCTTCAGCCCATCCCCAGTGCTTGCCCTGAGCTGCAGACCACTTGGTAAATGACAAAGGCACTGCAGTCTCCCTGCCAGGGCCTGAAATGACACACACTGAGGTGGGACTCACCCCGCCTGTCTAGCCAGCCCGTGAGCACACTGTGGCCCTGCACCTATGCAGCACAGCCCACACCAACTCCTTCAGGGGCTTAAAGCCCACCAGGTCAGTGGTAAAAGCTAGTTCACTTTAAAACCAGCCATGTGGAAGTCACACTTTTTTTTTTTTTTTAAGCAGAATAGTCTAGACTAGAATTTACAAAAACCAATTAGCTCAAAAGGCTTTGGAACTGTTCATCAGCAAGCAAGCTGTCCTTCCAAACCAAAACACGACACAGATGGCACCCAGAAGCAAGCAAACCTCGAGCTTTTTGACGTGCTGAGCATTCTAAGGTCATCCTTGGCTGAGTCACCATGCCCTGCCAGCCCCATGGCAGGTGTCAGTCGTGTTTGCTGAGGGTGTGCACGCTGGTGAAAGGGGCTTTGCCAGGCGAGTGTGTGTCTGTGATTTGGTCCCAGCCTCACTCTTCAGCCACAGCAAGTCTTCCCGCTTCTGATGAACTTTACACGTTCCCAAAACGGGTGCCGTTCTGTGACTCAAACTGCCTCTACCACAAGTCAGTGCAAGAGGTGAGCCTGGTGGTGACCAGCGTGTGTCCCACCCGACTTTCCCGAGTGAGGAAAACAAGTCGATGTGCCTTGAGTCTACCTCTCAGCTCTGCAAGGTGCAGCCTCCTGGCCCCGCTCTGCCTTGCTCTGTCCCACAGCCAGGCAGGCGCCAGGGGAACCTTCCTCAGGCAGATGCCCTGTCAGCGCCCTGCCTGGCTTTCAAAGGCGCCTCCTTCTGCCAGGACCCCATGGGAACCTCACACCCACAGGAGCTAAGTCACTCTCATTCACGGCTGCTGAGAGGAAGAGCGACACTGGGGCGGGGGCTGTGTCTCAGCCGCAGTCGCCAAGCTCACCACTTGCAAAAGCACAAAAGCACTTCCTCATCAGTGGGGCCCATCTGCTCCCCGGGAGCGTCCACAGCTGGAGGGTGGCCGCTGCCTGCGTGGCCCTGCCTGCTGTACACTCACAGCCCACAGAGCACCCGTGGCCAGAGCAGCCGACTGCAGCTGCGACTTGGCCCAGGAAGCCGGCAGAGAACACTGCCTGCACCTCATGAGCAGCCCAGGAAGAGGGAGCCCAGGGCCGCTACCATGAACGGCGGCCAACCAGGGGACCTCTGTGAGAGGCTTGCGGAGGTGAGAGAGGCTTGCAGACAAAGCGGGGGAAGGGGGGGAGACCAGCACTTCTCTCCACAGTGCTGGCCCTCAAGCCCTTCTCTCAGCTGTCCCAGCAGCGCTTCCCAACAAAACCACAAGCTTCAGCTCTCCTGACCTCTGAATCAGGTCAACGCACAATTCCTGTTGTAACTTGGCCCTTTCAGAGAGTGTAAGAGCTCTCAATGTGTCGTATCTGGGAGTTGGTTCATTCCTACAGTTTGCAGTTGCAAAGTCAGAAAGCCAAGCAGAGTGTTTTCTATCTGCATCCATGCTTGCAGAAGGGTCCGGTTGTCAGTGCCTGTGACAACATACAGCACACCATGTGGGTTCCTCCCTCCCAGCCGTGCTCTCATGGAAACAGCCAGTAAGAATACCAGCTGTGTAAGACGAAACGTCCGATGCCCGTGGGAGGGGCACACAGTGCTCGGCCCACATACACCCAGAATACCGGCAACCCCAAATGAGAACCAGCCAGCTTTTCAGGAAGCGATGGGGCCAGCCTCCGAGAGAAGGCTGAGTGAAGCCGCAAGGGGACGGCAGGGCACTCCCGCACTGCAGTGAACCCTCCTGGCACTCGGGCCGGGCAGAGAAGCAGCCGGGCCGGACCTGGCTTCCAGTGCCGGCCCTGGCTTCCAGTGCCGGCCCAACCAAGACTTGAAGCAAGACCAGCCACCAACCCGAGCCCAGCTCTCCTTCCAGGAGTCAGGAAGCCTGCGTGGAATGTTGGGAAATTCACAGATCATCTGTAGACATTGAGGCACGCTGACTACCCTCTAGGGAGACTGTGCCCACGGGGGTCAGGCCAAGCTGGTCCTATCCACTGCCCACCAGGCCATTCTGTGGTTTCTAAGATCCTTTCAAGACAGCACAGTGCCCAATGTGGCATGCCAAGAGTCTGCCAGTCTGCTCACTTGGGCTGCTATGGGAGTCCTGAGAACAGGGGAGAGCCTAAAATTTCCCTCAACAAGGCACCAAACACAGGCCAGGGAGATAATAGGAAGGGCTGGTTACGGCCCAGTGTTGAGGCATGGGTAGAAATGGCCGAAGGCAAGGACAGAAGCAACAGGTGAGGCACTGCAACTGAGGCTGAACTGAGCCGCCAGGAACACCATGGTGGCAACACCCAGCAGGCTCCTTTACGACATCTGAAGGACTATGGAGAAGAAAGCCAAGGCCGTACCCCTTCTCAGAGGGCCTCAAGCCCAAACTAGCCCCAGAACCTGAGGCTGCACCGCTGACGACCAGGCTGCCTGGGGTAAGCACTGAGGGTGAGTCACGGACATGCGACAGACACGCAGCCCTCACCTTCCTGGGTACTCCACACGGGGTCACCATGTCTGTTCTGAGAGCAGAGTAACAGGAACTGCCAGTGCCACAGCAGATACATCACTTGGCAAGTCACAGGTTAGGTATAGAGGAGCCCTCGTCTCCTTCCACAGAACAGGATCTGAGATCTGCAAACTCACCAGGCCCTAAAGGTAACTGAGGGTTGGGTGAGCCTGTCCTACGTGATACAACAGCCACCAGGCAGGACACAGCCTAATGGGCTGCACCACACACTCCAGGGCAAAAAGCATGAGCGAACACTGCACACAGGAGGTGAGCAGAGAGCTCCGAGCCCACCCACCTAGCTCACTCAGTCATTCCTTCAGCCACGAAGTGGGAGGATGACAGAAGTGTTCTACAGGCTCCTGGGAGGGGAACAGGAGACACACATGAACACCCAGGACCTGGCCTGACTGGCTCACAGTAAGCACTCAAGAAAGGGGATCACCACGGAGCCGTCATGGGACTACACTTGAGAGGGGTCAGGTTCAAGGCCACCTCTTTCCCCCACCTGCTGCCCTGAGCTTTGTGTGGAACCAGAAGACCAGCAGTGGGTGTGGGGACTTTCTCAGTGGGCATTCCTGCAACAGGGGAGGCATTCCTGCAACAGCCGCTGTGGAGAAAACCAAGGACATCATCACGTGGAGCAGGAAGGGAAGTCTGTGCATGGTATCAAACACCATGTAAGGATGAACATTCACACCCCAGGACCCAGCAAATCCTACTCTGGGGTAGGGACCAACAGAAACCTGAGCGCATACATGTCGAGAATGGTCAGGGCGGCCGTATTCAGAACAGTCCCATCTGAAAACCATCCACATGGCCACCAACACTAAACAGATGATGAAGTCACGATCCAGCTGTTCAATGTCAAATGAAGACAGTACTGCTATACATAACATCGAAGATAAAACCTCAAAACAAGTCGAATGAAAGACTGGAAGCTCAAAAGCTGGCAAAATTTGTCCATGGTGACAGAAGTCAGGGGAATTGGGGGTGGGGAGAGGCTAGGAGAGGGAAGAAGAATGGCTTCTGGGGAGAAGCTCTATTCCATGACCTTGGTGGGAGTTACTGGGGTATGTTCACTTCACAAACACGCACTGAGATATAAACTTAGAACTTACGCACTTTTCTGGGTATATGCTATACTTTTAGGAAAAACTGGTCTGAGAAGCCATCCCATCCTAGAAACAGATGCCAGAGCTACTGGAGTTGAAGAGGAGGGAGAGGTACTGTCAAGCCAGCCCCTTGCCCCCCATATGGGGGGCAAAGACCCTCTGAGGGTCCCATAGAACAAGGTCTGAGAACGTGGACCAGGAGCCCAGGCTGCCTCTGAGATACCCAGCATGTGCTATGTTTCACAGCTCACAGAGAAAGGCATCCACACCACTCCCACCCCGGGCAGAGGCCAGTCCGGGGAAAGCAAGGGCATTCTGAAGGCTCTACAGCAGGAGCACTGAGCAGGCCAGTGTTCCCAGGAAGGAGCAAGCTCTTCAGTTACTGAAGAGAGGCAGGCAGGCAGTAACCACTACCTGGGCATCACCAGCTGGCACCCCGGTTAGGTGGGCCTCTGGCTCCTACCACTTAGGTTCTCTCCTAAGAACACAGACCTCCAGAGGAGGTGTTATGCCACTTCCCCAACGAGGAAGCCAGGGTGCCCGTTATACACCTGGCCACAGTTTCAATACTAACCTAACCTTCTAATCCTGTGCAGTTAGCCCATGTCTGCCTCCACTCAATGGGCCACCAGCAAGTCGTATTGATGCCAGGAACAGAGAGCTGGCTCAAGGGAGGACAGTGCAACAAATCAGATAAGGGAAATTCCACATGCCTACACCAGGAATGAAGACAGAAAACAAAGACTAAAAATTAAAGTGGGGAAGGCAGATTAACATTCAAAAACCAATGTAATCCTTTTCTAAAAAGGAAAAGCCCATGATCATTTCAACAGATGTAGAAAAAAAAATTGACAAAATTGAACATCCATTCCTGATGAAAACTCTCAGCAAGCCAGGAACAGAAGAGAACTTCCTTGGCCCAGCAACACCCACAGCAAACATCACACCTGGTGGCGAAGAGTCGAATGCTTTCCCCCAGGAAAAGGCACAAAACCAAGGATGTGTGTCACCACTTCCACTCATTTTTGTCAGGAGATTCCACGTAGTTCAATAAGGCAAGGGAAAGAAAAGGAAGAAAGAAAAAGAGGGAGGGAGGGAGGAAGAAAAATCCATCTAGATTGGAAAACGAGAAGTAAAGCTGTCTTTATTCATAAATAACAGAACAGTCTATATGGAAAATCTTAACACAAATTCTACAAAAAAAGTGAGTTTAACAAGGCTGTAAGATATAAGTTCAATATAAAATTCTATGATATTCCTATACGCAAGCAACAAACATTCAGAAATTGAAAAATTTTAAACCAATTCTATTTACAACAGCAATTAAAAGTATGAAGAACTTACAGATAAATTTGACAAAAGGCCTCAACACTGAAAACTACAAAACAGGGCTGAGAGACATTAAGAGGGGCATCCGTTAATGCAAAGATGGCTGCTGTCTAGTCGCTAAGTCGTGCCTGACTCTTGTGACCTCCATGGACTGCAGCCTGCCAGGCTCTTCTGTCCATGGGATTTCCAAAGCAAGAATACTGGGGTGGGCTGCCATTTCCTACTCCTGGGGATCTTCCTGACCCAGGGATCCAACACGCGTCTCCAGCATCAGCAGGCAAATTATTTACCACTGAGCCACCAGTGAAGCCCAATGGAAAGATATACCAAGACAATAGCTTGGAAGAGTTGATATTGTTAAGATGTCAGCTCTCCCCCAAACTGATCTATAGATTCAATGCAATTCCAAATGGAATTCCAGCAGGGTCTTTGGGAGAGATTGACAACTTGATTCTAAAATTTATACGGAAACACAGAGTTCCTAGAAAGGTAACAAACTTGGAAAAAAAGAAAACTGGAAGCCCGTATTACAAGCGTGGTACTGGTGCAAAGACAAACTGACCAGATCAATGGGACAGGACAGTCCTTTAACAAACCCACACGTGGGCAGCCAGCCGACGCTTAACAAAGATGGTAAGGCAATTCAGGAGTGAATGAGTAATCTTTCAACAAACAATGCTGGAGTAACTGGGTAGCCATAGGCAAAAAACAACACTGAAAGAAAACATCAAACCTTGACCTCTATCTCACAAGATACACAAAAATTAACACAAAATAGATCATAAACCTAAGAGTGAAACTACAGAATGTGTCTTTTCTACAGAAGAAAACAGGAAAATCTTAGTGACTTTGGGTTTAAAAGGCAAAGATTTTAGTAATAATACACAAAAAGCACAAACTACAGAGAAAACAAACTGAATTTCATCAAAATTGAAAATAATTTGCTCTTCAAAACATGACACTGCTATGAAAATGAAAAGGCAAGTCACAGACTGGGAGAAAAGATACACAAATCATGTATCTAAGAAAGGACTTGTCTCTAGAATATATAAACACCTCTTTCAATAATTACACAAAGAACCCAAGGGAGGGAGGAAATGGGCAAATGATGTGAACAGATATTCAAATCTTTCACCAAAGAGATATGCATGGCAAACACAAATACTTCAAGAGATACTCAACCTTATTAGTCATAGTGAAAGTCGCTCAGTTGTGTCCGACTCTGCGACCCCATGGACTATACAGTCCATGGAATTCAGGCCGGAATACAGCAGTGGGTAGCCTTCCCTTCTCCAGGGGATCTTCCCAACCCAGGTCTCCCGCATTGCAGGCGGATTCTTTGCCAGCTGAGCCACAAGAGAAGCCCAAGAATAGCCTACCCCTCCTTCAGCAGCTCTTCCTGACAAATTCAAATTAAAACCATCGTGAGATATCACTATACACCTATTAAAATAGCTAAAGCTAAAAAGACTGACCATACCAAGTGATCACCAAAGTGTGGGACAACTGATACTCTCATACACTGCTGGTGGGTGGGGTGGCAGTATAAAATGGTATAATCACCTCGGAAGACATTCTGACAGATTATTAAGCAACCCAAAAGTCCATCAACACATGTATGATAAATTTTAGGATACTCATAAAATGAAACATTACTTAGCAACAAAAAAGAACAAACTATTGATATACACAACATGCATGAATCTCAAAATAAGAAGGAAAGAAGAGCCTAGATTAAAAAAAAAAAAGAGTACATGATTTTACAAAATTCTAGCAAAGGCAGATTAATCTACACTGACTATAGATTAGCAGTTGCCTAGGGATGGGGGTGGGCTGAAGGGAAGATTACAATGGGACAAGAAAAACTTTTGGAAATATGTTTAATACCATGATTGTGATGATGATTTTTCAAGTGTATTCACAGATCAAAATATATCCGATTGGGTACTTTAAGTGTGCACAGTTTATTATATGTCAATTATACCTCAATAAATTTGTGAAATGACTATGGAGGCAGATGACAGATGCAACAGGTCCTGGAAAAAAAGGAGAGGGCGGGAGGCAAGAGAAGGCAGGCTTCTTTGTTGGAGGTTAGCTCCCCCTGGGGTGGAGGGCGCAGCATGAAGGCCCTTCTCCCTTTAGGAAAATGAAGAAGGCTGTCATGCCCAGGCCTCTCACGGGTATCATAAGGCCTGTGTGACAAAGGCACGTGTGTATGATGCACTCCTCATAACAGACTGCGCTCCAGTCTGCCTAGGCATTATCTCAATCCATATGCGCTGTGCCCCCCCCCACCCCACCCATTCTGCTTGCCCTGCAACACCTGTGCACCAGCAGACTGCACAGCCTGCCTGCGGGCCGGGAAAAGGCGCAGCAAACGCGCTGTGGCTGGAGCTGGGTGCCGGTGTCTTACAGGTTGTGAAATGACAGGCTCACTAGCTCCCCGGGACTGAGCTTCAGGACACGTGCTCTCCTCAGCCTGCCTGTGGGGTTCTGTCATCCTTCAACTGGAGACCCTGGCAAGGGAGCCAAACTCCTGTCCTCACATGGGAAAGGCCAGTGGCCACAAACATCTACAGAACGTCTTAGGTAAACAGCAGTCTGTTCTCCTCTCCAACAGGTGGTGTGAGTGATAACCTATTTCCATCCTCCTGACGAGAAAACAGCCTCTGAGCATCTGACAGCTTCTTTCTCCCCCTCACTCTTCAGTCTTCTCCAATGTATTAAGCTCCTGGGCATGAAAATGTCTGAAATCCTGCCCTCCCCCTCCCCCGAGACAGCTGAGCTAGACCCTTACTACTCTCAAGCGTGAGTGAATGAAGGACAGATAGATAAATGAAGTCCCACCTTACTGTCCTCAACAGCTGGCACTGTGTTAAGCCAATGTTATAAACCTCTCAGGGGTCTCCCTCTGTAGCAAGCGGGGATCTGCAGTCACCAAGTTAGCATCTGGAAAGCAAACAGGCCTTTCCTGTTGCCAGCTGTCACCTGCACCAGCCGCCCCACAAGGGTCACAGGGAACAGGGAGGTGACTCTCAGTGCCGCTCACACACAGCCCCATGGAAGACAAGAGGAAAAGCACCATGCCTGGGTGGCCAGCAGAGGGAAGGCTGGGACAAGAGCAGCAGAAGGCTATGACCAGGGTTGCCACGTTGGTCAGTAGGACCCAATGGCTTTGGGGAGAGTCTTCTATTTTAAACACAATGGTCCTAGAAGTTACCACAATGACAAAGATTTTTTCCAAATTACCTTGGCCACCATGAAATGATTCCAAAGGATTACATAAACAGGGGGAAGGAAAGCCAGGTGAGGTTTTTGCGAAGGCAACATTAAAGCAATGGGGACGTCGAACACCACAATCCAGTGTGCTAATGCAGTGACGGCAAGATCTGCGAGGTGGTAGCCCTGCCTGACATGCAGCTGAGCGGAAGGCTGCTGGCAGAAGATTAGGGCGCAGGGGAGGACCTCGACGGCTCCCGAAGCCATCTACTACCAAAAGCCAAATCAACTGCTTCCTCCCAACCTTCCCTGATGGGGACCCTTGGGAAAGCCTGACCACTCAACAGTCGTCCCCACTGGGCTGGTGTGGACCCCATCAGCACCATCTGCCTCACCCCAAACCACCTGCATCCCACAGGGGAAGGGTGGTAAAATTGATCCCGAGGATGAGCACCTACCCCATGGCTGAATGTCAGAGGACAGCCCTGCAGCGAGACATGACATCCCAGTCATCAAACATTTGAGGCAAGGTGGGACCCAGCTCCAGGAGAAGCACCACAGCAGCTTTTCCTTGCTTTAAATGTACCAGGCAAAGAACACTGAGGAGAACTGGGAACACAGAAGACTTCGCTTTTTACTGTATTTCCCTCAGTATATAATTTTTCTATTATTATTTTCTCACTACTTTAAACCAGTTTTTTAAAACTTTTTAAAAAAGTTTATTTCTTCCCTTTTCTGTAGCCACCATTACAGGTGGATACCAAACAGAACTGACAAGGCAACTAGGTGAAGAAACAGCACAAGTTTTCACTAAAACTTACATTAACACTGAAACGGAAATTGAGAGAGAGGTCTAACTGGGCCTCCCAGGTGGCGTTAGTGGTAAAGAACCTGCCTGCCAATGCAGGAGACTGAAGAGATGCAGGTTCAATCCCCGGGTTGGGAAGATGCCCCGGAGGAGGGCATGGCAACCCACTCCAGTATTCTTGCCTGGAGAATCCCATGGACAGAGGAGCTTGGCGGGCTATAGTCCATGGGGTTGCAAAGAGTCAGACATGATTGAGCATGCAGGCTGTCAACGCACCCAAACTGCTCTGCCCAGGTAAGTTTTCACCAAAGTCGGGGACCTTTCAGCCCTGCCTTGCCTCATCTCTTGGACCCTGGGCAGATCCTGACATCCCTCTGCATTCAAGACCTCTACATCCTCCTCTCAGAGCTCTTCAAGGCACAATCTCAGTCCCTTTCCTTCTCTCACCGCACTTCTCCACTGCCTGAGTAGTCCCACCCCCAGGCAGCATCACAGCTGCATCTGGGGCCCAGGCATCACCTCTGGATGCACTTAGAGGCACTTGTGCACCTGACAGGTACTGACGCTTTCTAAGCACCACCGGCTGACTCCACTGCTCCCCGCCCTCAGAAGTGGGCTAGGACCCTTGGTGCAGGCAAGCCTCCCTTTCTCTCACCTCCAAATAAACCCACTCACACTAGCCCCATTAGACATATGTTCTTTTTTAAAAATGTATTTGTTTTTAATTGAAGGATAACTGCTATACAATACTGTGCTGGCTTCCGCCATCCATCAACATGAATCAGCCATAGGTATACATATGTCCCCTCCCTCTTGACCTCGCCCCCACCTCCCTCTCCATCTCACCCCTCTAGGTGGTCACAGAGCACTGGGTTTGAGATCCCTGCGTCATGCAGCAAATTCCCACTGGCTGTCTATTTTACATACGGTAATGTATGTTTCAATGCTACTCTCCCGATTTGCGCCCCCTCTCCTTCCTGCCACGTGTCCACAGTCTGTTCTTTATGTCTGAGTCTCCACTGCTGCCCTGCAAATAGGTTCATCAGTAGCATCTTTCTAGATTCCATACCTATGCATCAATAGACAGTATTACTTTTCTCTTTCTTACTTACTCCACTCTGTATAATAGGCTCCAGGTTCATCCACCTCATTAGAACTGACCCAAATGTGTTCCTTTTTATGGCTGAGTAATGTACGTGCCACAACTTCTTTATCCATTCAAGATGTTGATAGACATCTTGGGTTTCTTCCATGTCCTAGTTATTGTAAATAGTGCTGGGATAAATACTGGCGTACACGTGTCATTTTCAAATATGGTTTCCTCAGGATATATGCCCAGTAGTGGGATTGTTGAGTCATATGGTAGTTTTGGAGAAGGAAACGGCAACCCACTCCAGTATTCTTGCCTGGAGAATCCCAGGGACGGGGGAGCCTGGTGGGCTGCTGTCTATGGGGTTGTACAGAGTCAGACATGACTGAAGCGACTTAGCAGCAGCAGCAGCAGCAGCAGCATGGTAGTTTTATTCCTAGTTTTTAAAGGAATCTCAATACTGGCTGTATCAATTTACATTCCCATCAACAATGCAAGAAGGTATCCTTTTCTCTACACCCTCTCCAGCATCTGTTTGACGATGGGCAGATCTGACTAGTACGAAGCGATACCTCACTGTAGTTTTGATTTGCATTTCTCTAATAATGAGTGATACTGAGCATCTTTTCATGTGTCTATTAGCCATCTGTACGTCTTCCTTGGAGAAATGTTCGTTTAGGTTTTCTGCCCACTTTTTGACTGGGTTGTTTGTTTTTCTGGTATTGAGTTGTATGAGCTACTTTGCATTTTGGAAATTAATTCTTTGTCAGTTGTTTCATTTGCCATTATTTCCCCCCATTCTCAGGGCTGTCTTTTCACCTTGTTTATAGTTTCCTTTGCTGTGCAAAAGCTTTTAAGTTTAATTAGGTCCCACTTGTTTATTTTTGTGTTTATTTCCATTATTCTAGGAGGTGGGTCATAGAGGATTTTGCTGTGATTTATGTCAAGTAGTGTATTGCCTATGTTTTCCTCTAAGAGCTTTATAGTTTCTGGCCTTTCATTTAGCTCTTTAATCCATCTTGAGTTTATTTTGTGTATGGTGTGAGGAGGTGTTCTAGTTTCATTCTTTTACATGGAGCTGTCCAGTTTTCCTAGCACCACTCACTGAAGAGGCTGTCTTTTCTCCACTGTATAATCTAAGGCATGTCTTCTTTGGATCCTGATTTCAACCCTGATACGGTGAACCTGAGCTTACCTTCTAGCCAACTTGTGACGGTTGCTTTGTCTGAGCACGCCTAAATCCAGCCCCATAACTGACCAGGCTCAGTGATGAGGACCTGAGGCTTGATGGTGCCCAAGCTCCTCACCCTCAGTTCTGGAGTTTTCCTCCACCCACTCTGGTCTTCCTTTCCTCTGAGAACATCTTCTAGGCCACTACCTACATCACTCTTGAACCCCAACAGCCCCAGGAGGCAGATAACAACAATATGGCTCAGGTCTGACCTCAGAGGCTAAGTTCTGCCTTAGTCCCTCAAGCCACAACCAGCCTGGGCCACGGCAATGTTTCTCTGGGTGACTTTCCTGCTCTTATCCAGAGTTTGCAACAATTATGTAGTTGAAACTGCATCACAGATACTGGTTTTTCTTTTTTTCATTGAACACTTCTTCCTGTTGCTGCATACTCTTCATAATGATCTTAACAGCTAAACATCCCATTTATGCGTCATAATTTCCTTGACTTTCTCCACTGCTGGGCATCCCATCTCCTTCTGGGCTCTCCTACTGCAACCAATGTTGTAATGATCATCTTCACAACTTCCTTATCTCATTTTTCCCTAAGAAATAAATTCAGGTGTTCAACTCTGCCCCAGGGGTCCAAATACTTTTATGGCGACTGGTACTGCCTCAACTGGTTTTCACTCTCACCCTGGGCAATGCAATGACCCCACTACAAAGAGGAGGAAGAAAGCAGAGCCAAATCTGCTGTACCCTGCACAGGGTCCTGAAGAGGCAGGCCCAGCTGTCTGGCAGACTGGACTCAGATGTCAGGGCTGTTATCTTTTCCTGCCTTCGTCACCTATTCCATGACTCCACCAGCAGGAAGGGAGAGAGCACCCAGTGCACACAACTCTCCAGGACCAGCACTAAGGCTGCTCTGCCCCCCGCCGCGCCCCCCACCCCCCCCAACTCCAAGGCTGCTGAGAAGACAGGTGAGGATCAATGGGACCGTCACTCTACCTGGGGAGATCAGCTGGGATAGAAGCAAATATGGCATTAATCTTGCTGAAACCTAGAGCAATTTTTACAGCTCAGTGGTGAGATTATCAAGAGTAACTGAGATCTGCCAGGAGAACACAGCCAGAAGACAAAGCTGCCACTTCCGAGGAGAAAGGTGCCCTGCATACAGAGATGGAATGGCTGTCTCCAAAATCAGGAAAACCGTGGACGTGGGAGCCAAAACCATTCAGATTGCATACTGAAACAGCTGCAGCTCACAGAGAGAAGACACCAGAATTCATTCAGTGGCTAAGCATTTACCAGGAAAATCAAAATGTGTTTGTGCTGAGGAGGAACTCAGGGAGCAGGGGGAGCTGGAGAGACTTACAGTCATGGCAGGGAAGAAAGGAGACTGACAAGGAAACAGGACAAAGTGACTGTATGCAAAGCTATGAAGAAAATCACCAACGCGACACACTAGAGGAAGGCTTCCTCCCAAGCCCTGGGCCAAGAGAGGTGGTCACCCCAGCCTGGAGTCCCAGAGAGAACCCAGGGAAGCAAAGGGTCTGGAGCAGAATGCTGGACCCAAACCATCTTCAGAATAGCTGGCCTCCAAGACACTCCAACCAAGAGAACCATCCCAGGAGTCAGTTGCAAAGGCACTGACGCCATCTTGGACAAGGAGCCTGCGGCCCGCAGCCCAGATCCAAGCAGGACAGGGGTAGGGTCTCAACCCCAGAGTGTGCTGCATTCAGCTCTCGCCAGCCAGCACTCAGGAACCTTGGGAGCCAGCTGTTATACACAGCCACTGTTAAAACATGCGATGATCAATCACTTGTGGTACAGTGGATGAGACTCCATCTGCCAACGCAGGGGACACGGGTTCAATCCCCGGTCCAGGAAGATTCCACATGCCTCAGAACAACTAAGCCCATGTGCCACAACTACTGAAGCCTGCGTGTCTAGAGCCCGTGCTCCGCAACAAGAGAAGCCACTGCAGTGAGAAGCCTGTCACTACAACGAAGACCAAAAAGAAAGTAAGTAAATTTTTAAAGAAATGCTACAATAAGGGAGTGGTTGGGACTGCCAGCTGAAGGCTGCTGTGGGCAGGCAGTTATCTCCTGCCTGGTAGCATTCTAAATTTTCTAGAAAAGTCACATATCTGGATTTTTGTAGGAAACCTCCATTTGTATTTTTGTGGCTAATTACAGTTTTAAAAATACTGTACTAGGAGATGTCACAAATCCTTGAGCTCTACCCAGCTCACAAATCACCTCTACTTATGCTCAGTGTCAGGTAGACCGCAGACGCTAAGAGCGATAAAACTGCACAAGCAGGCCTGTGTGTCGGGTGGACATGACATGTATTAACTCAGTGAATCCTCAAAACCACCCCGGGAGATAGGTATTACTACTACCTCTCATTTTCCGCATAAGCACAGTGAAACTCCAAGGTGTTAGGTAACTCGCCCAAGGCCACACAGTCACGGAGCCAGATCAAGTCCAGGCAGTGTGGCTCAAGTTGGTGCTTGTAAGCTTTATTTCTAGTTCCTGAAAAACAAAGGCACCAACATGCATAACAGAGACAGTGTCTAAGGGAGTAGGGAGGAATGAGTTCAGAGCTCCTCTGACAAACACTCTGGTGAAAATAGATATCACTTGAGATGTTCCTCTGAGCAGCAAGGATGGATGTCACCTCTGCGTTACTTCTGTTGTATTCCTGGGGTCTGGGGTGACTACTATCCTAGATCACTTGAGTTCCTATCTGTTTTATAGCACATGTCCTGGATTTAACATTTTTTAAACAAAGTTTTAGAATTTCATTAAGACTAGCTTTTAAGTGGAATCTTTATTGCTTCTTAATTTATGGTTTAAAAATGTGTAACGTAATTTACTTTAGCACTCCCTTTCACTTCTACGGGATATCTTCATTTGGATAGCTTTTTTTGTTTTTAATTGATGTCTAGTTGATTTACAATGCTGTGTTAGTTTCAGGTATTCAGCAAAGTGATTCAATGTTAAAAAGGCTGAAAGAGACAAATATCATGATATCATTTGTATGTGGAATCTAAAAAGTGATGCCAATCAATTTATTTACAGAATAAAAACAATTCACAGACATAGAAAACAAACTTACAGTTGCCAAAGGGGAAAAGGGGAGGGATAAATTAGGAGTCTGGGATTCATTTACACTATGACATAAAATAGGTAAGCAGCAAGGACCTACTGTATAGCATAGGGAACTATACTCATATTCTGTAATAATCTATAGCGGAAAAGAATCTGAAAAGGGATATATGTGTATGTGTGTGTGTGTAAAATTGAATATAACTAAATCACTCTGCTGTACACTTGAAATTAACACTATAAATTAACTATACCTCAATTTTAAGTGTAACGATTTTTTAAATTTGAAAACAAAGGTGATGAAATACTCATTTTTCCCCCACAGTTACTATTATTTGGGGCTTCCTAGGTGGCGCTCATGCAAAGAGTTGACTCATTGGAAAAGACTCTGATGCTGGGAGGGATTGGGGGCAGGAGGAAAGGGGGATGACAGAGGATGAGATGGCTGGATGGCGTCACTGACTCGATGGACCTGAGTCTGAGTGAACTCTGGGAGTTGGTGATGGACAGGGAGGCCTGGCGTGCTGCGATTCATGGGGTCGCAGAGTCAGACACGACTGAGCGACTGAACTGAACTGAAATGAGGTGGCGCTAGTGGTAAGGAATCCACTTGCTAATGCGGGTTAGATCCTTGAGCTGGCAAGATCCCCTGGAGAAGATAATGGCACCCCACTCCAGTATTCTTGCCTGGGAAATTCTATGGATAGAGGAGCCTGGCGGGCCACAGTCCACAGGGCAGTGAAGAGTCGGACACCGCTGAGCACAGCATTATTATCTGGGTTTTCGAGTTTGTTCATGACTACCATATCTTGGCCATGTCTACTACTGCAACATGTCTTCCCAACTTCACGTTGGGTGACATCATGCTAGTAGCTTGAAATCAGACACAGTGAAAGTATTTATACCATGGAAACCGGCAAACACTACAAATCAGGGCTTGATTTATTCTCAAGTTGGTGGCCTCTGTAGAGTCCTGGGCTGCATCCAGACCACTGCCTGTTTTCGTAAAGAGTTTTAAAAGTTTCATTTTATATATTTTTTATTGAAGTGAAATTCACATAACATAAAATCAGCCATGTAAATAAAGTTTTAATGGAATACAGCCATGTTTGTTTGTTTACAAATTATCTGTGGCTGCTTCTGTGGTATGCATAAAGGCGGAGTTGTGACAGAGACGGTATGAGCTACAAAGCTGAACTGAAAATATTTACTATCTGGTCCAGAAACAGCTCACCAGCCCCTGGGATTTAGACTTAAGGAAATACTGATTATGCAGATTAAACTTCAAAGTGTGCCGCCGGTAGGAACAGCACAAACAACTGAGGAAATATTCTTCCAGTATTTGAAAACTATTATCTGATTTTGCAAAGATATTACTTCACTCACTAACATAACAATTATCAGTCAATGTTCATGTCAAAATTAAACTCTTAAGTTGACTATGGATACAAAACTTCAACAAAATACAAGCAAAGCAGTCTGGGTGAAACAACTGGCTACATCGAACTGAAAATAAAGTGTTGTGTTTCATGATTACTTGTAAACTGTCTGCTACCTATCCTTTCTATGAGTATAATCATGTATGTACATATAAGGCATTTTTCCTGGAAAGCCAGCTGTCAAACATTTATAAGCACACCACATAGAGTAAATTAGAGTTCTCTATTACTTCAAAGTGCTTAAAATAAAGGCTGAATAAAACTAAAATCCATTTGCATTACTATAATTCAGCATAACATATAAATGAAAAGAGGAAAGAACCTGCATTCTTTAGATGCTAACTCTTATAAATTATGGCGTACTTAAAAAATGGTTCTAAGTTTTATCATCTCTGCAAGCAAACTGAACTTCTCCATGGTGATTATCAATGTCAAGGAAAAACAAAAAAACCCAGCTAACACATAAAAGTTGTGTTCAAGGACACAGTGCTCCCTTTTAGGAACATCAATAATGTTACTGGGAGATTCAATAAAGTTCAATATTCAGCACATCCCCTAACACTTTACACTTTATTTTTCTCAAAACTATACTGAAGAAACGAACTGCTCGCCCCTCATTCCCAGCTCCAGTTTCCCAGTGCCCTGCCTGGACACCCTATTTCCTATGTGTTTCGTGAACTGACAAGAGTCTGGAGACAGGCAGTGTGACAGCAGGGAGGGGAGGGGAGGGAGCTCTTTACAAAGGCTGGACAAGAGAAGCCTGAAGGAATCTGAGGTCAGATCTAGGGAGGTGTCCTACACAGCCATGAATGAGGGAGAGGGAAGTAGAAATGAGACAAGAAAGGAAAGAAGGGGCCAAGCCATACAGCACCTGTCATTGTTATTGTTCAGTCGCTAAGTCGTGTCCAACCCTTTGCAACTCCCCGGACTGCAGCACACCAGGCTACCCTGTCCTTCGCTATCTCCCGGAGTTTGCTTAGATTCATGTCCATTGAGTCGGTGATGCTATCTATGGTGTACTTATCTACGCCTCTGTAGGGCGTACATCTCACCCTCTGTCGCCCGCTTCTCCTCCAGCCCGCAATCTTTTCCAGCATCAGGGTCTTTTTCAATGAGTCAGCTCTTGGCATCAAGTAGCCAAAGTGTTGGCGCTTCAGCATCAGTCCTTCCACTGAAATTCTCGTTGATTGGTTTGATCTCCCTGCTGTCCAAGGGACTCTCAAGAGTCTTCTCCAGCACCACAACTCAAAAGCATCAATTCTTCATGACAATAGGAAAGGGGATGCCTGTTCTAATCACAGAGGATCTTAAGCCAATGGTGTGATCTGATATCAGTTTGGAAGGGGCAAGACAGAGAAAAGATGATGAAAGGAGAATATACATTTTGGTAGTAGAGTTACCTAAGTCATCTGTAGGATTTGCAGGTGGATTGGGCGCATTAAGGTAGAGAAAAGCGTGGCGCACAGATGACCCCAGGACTTGAACAGAGCCACAGCTACTGCGGCACTGACTGCAATGAGGAAAACTTCATACACGTCTTCTCTGTCCTGGTGGGCTGGACTCCTGTGCTCTGAGAGCATGAAAAGCATGATGGGTGGGCTTGACTGGGGTAAGGAGCTGCACACTCCTGTTCTGAACCTTCCAAAAAGGCACGAGAGAGAAAATAACCCTCTTCTCGCCGCTGGTTGCAGTACACAGAGGCCCCATGATCCACTCCACATCTTGATTGCTCTCAATAGTTTAAGTACTCTTCAGGCTAAATCAATCTACTTTTTCTTCTTCTTCTTCTTTTTTTTTAACTGTTTAATTGAAAAAAACAATAGGAAAAGCAAAAACAAAACCATTCCTATTGCCCCAATACAAATGCCTCCCATTTTACCCTAAGTTCTAGTTTTTGTGCCTTTCCTAGTTGTGCGATGCTGACCAAGAAAAAAAAAAAAAAGCCCCTTTTCTTCATCACGACAAAGCGTGTCCACTTCCCTGCCATCTTCAGGGTCAATCTCCACAGCTCTCTGCTGTCTGACTCAGTGGATGCACCATGTTTCCTAAGCCTCTCCCATGCCATTTAATTAATGATACTAACAATTACTATTGGATAAATATATTCACTAACATTGTTATTAAAAATGATCATGTATCTGTAAATAAATTTCCAAGAGTTAAAAAATGTCTAGATCAAAGGACATGACCAAAGCTACACCTCCTGTCAATAAGTATTTCTCAAAAGGAAGAAGTATGAAGTTTTCCTGGGTCCTGCCAGCGGGGCTGGGTGGGATGAGGGGGGAGAGTAGGAGATGTAAAATAGCAACAGGACGGTTTGACGCCCAGTCTTGCTTACCTGCCAATGCCATTTTACCTACATATTTGAGTATAAGGTATGCATTTCTCAGTTATTCATCACATTAGTATTTCCCTATCTGGTAATGTCTCTGGGAGGTTGTGACTGTTAGCTCTGAGTAAGTTCACATTTAAAGAACACTGCTTCGTAAATTAGGCGATTTCACACACACAGAAATCTGTATTTTGATCCCTTCCCTCCCCTGGTCTGCACTGCAATATAGAGGGATTCGGAGAAGTTCAGGCAGGTGATAAGTCCGGTTGGGAGTTCCAACCCTAGCACTTCTTCTAAAGAAGTGTGTCTTTCCGTCTACAAGCCTGAGATTTTGTTCTACAACCAATTTCTTCCCACTTCCCCCCAGGGAGCTTTCAGAAATGTGCAAAATTATGCAATGTTGTCTGGTAACTGCTCACACTAAAACGAAGACTATCTTTGGGAAAAAATACCATCTGTGAAAACCAAAGTTAAATATCTACAAACTCATCCAGGAGGAAAACTGGCCCCAGCCCCACCCGTCAAGAAAAGCAGGGGTGGGGGCATGTACTTGCCTGTGTTCAGTGTCTCCGATGTACCCAGCGACTCCCTTGGGCATTACTTACCCTTTGGCGGGCAGGGCCTGTCTTCACTTTACAAGAGGACAGCAAGTCTGACAGACTGTCCGCAGTATCTGCTGCGATTTGCCCAGAGACAAGCACCGCAGAAACAGAGCTATATAGATTTGAACCCAGGTCTACCTCCAAAACCCCTGCATAGGAAATACTTTTCTATCTGCCCATCCATTCGTCTTTTTCATTTGGCGGGAGGCTCAGACAATTTTGCACCCATCAACCTGTAGTTAAGAAAAGGGAAGAAGGCTTTCTTCTCCAAAAGACAAGACCTCATGAATGGCACTGACACAGCTCAGAGGGCCCAGAGATACCAGAAAAACCAGGAGGTGCGAGGGGGTGGGGGTTGCCAGGAGGGGACGGGGGCTGTGCTCTGCACCCCTAAGCTACCCCATGCCCCATGTGGAAAAACACAGCAAAGGCCTCAGTTCTTACCCAAAGCACAAGGGATGAGGCCCAGAAGCGCACTGGCCAACTGAGGTAGGCATTAAAATTAAACCCACATCAGGCAGGTGCTCCCGAGGCACATGTGGCTGGGGTTGCCACATGCACGGGCAAGCAGAGACCATCTCCATCAGCACCAGTGCTCTGCCAGGAAGCAAAGAGCTCCACAGGGATTCTCACTGTCGCCTCCCCTCCTTGCAGAGGCTCTGAGGTCAGTTGTGCGGTGGCCAGCTACTTACCCTGGCTAAGCCTGAGTCTCATCTGTTAAATGGGATACTATCCATCACAGAGTGAGCGTACAATGAGTTGCTACTGTCCTGCTTCTGTTATAGTCCAAAGATAAAGTCCTTACAAACATACAACCCTTAAAAGATGACATCAAAAGACACTGAACACTTGGATTTGTTAAGTAGGGTTGCTTACTAGACTGACTGAGATTCAGTCCCTCCAGGCTGACTCCACCTGCAGGTCTATTACCCACTAATAGAATGAAAAATCCGCTCTCTGCTCCTTCCAGCTGCAAGGCCTCAGGTAAGAACAGGCTCCCTCACTCTTTTCCTTATCTTTACCACAGAAACAGCAGCAGCTCCCGCCCTCCTCTAGGTGACTAAGCCCAAGTCAGACATTGCACCAGGCACCTAACACACTCAACCCCTCAGGACAACACCGCCAGGTGATGGCACAACAGCCACACATCACAGGTAGAGAGACTGAGGCCCAGAGGCTTTAGGTGATTCACCCTGAGGCCACTCCGGCAGAAGCAACTGAGGAGGACCTGGAGCCACTGCTCTTACAGCACAGCAGGGCTTCAGGGTTCAGAACCCTCTTCCAGGGGGAGTCCAGGTGGCCCAAAGGAGAGAGGAGGTATGCGCACTCCTGGGTGGGGGGTTGGTGCTGGGACTGAGGGATCATCACACCACAGAGGAGGCTAGGCAAGTGCTGCCAGACCAAAACTGCCCACCTTCTCGCCTGTCCTGTTTCCAGCCTCTAGAATCTCCAGACTCCCTAAAACTGAGCGGCACACACAAGACACACTCAATGCCTGAGTGCTGACCATGCCACTATGGCTAGAAGGGAACTGACGCACCATAGGAGGACCCCAAACAGCTGAGGTCCGGAGAGGGCCAAACAGTCAAAGGAGAGGGCTGCCCTTTGGGGAACCAGCCACCCCAACCCCAATGCTTGTGAGCCAAGCAGCTGCCCTGCCCAGTCCCCACCAAACCTGAACTCTTTCTACCCTGAACCCAGCTTGGTGCTGCCAGATTAGGCAATGCTTGTGCTCACCCACAGCTTGAAATCAGAGATGGACCCACAGTAAGCTGGTCATCGGCCCTAAAAGAATTAACTATATGCAACAGCAAGAAAGGGACCAAAGCAGAAGGGGACACAGGCACGCCAGACAGGTTAAAGGTGGGCAAGATCAGACCAGGGTGCCAGGAAGAGAAGACAGTGCTCCTTGGACAGCTGGCAAGGGCCTTGCTGTGGGAGGAAAGCCACACCTTGAGCCCAGAGAAGCAGGTAGGAAGGAAAGAGAATGGAGGGCAGACTATCCAGGTGGGGGTGCAACAGCAGGTCAGGAGCTGACAAGCAGCTGAGAGAGGCTGGAGCAGGGCAGGAGAGAGGAGGCCAGAGACCAGACACTGTGCTCAGCTGGCTCTCTTGGTTGCAAGTGACAGAAAGGTCAGATCAAATAAATGGACTTCACCAAGAAAAGACGCCACCAACTCACCTAGGGCCAACTGAGCCCCGGCAACTTATTCCTCCCCATCCCTCTGGGCCAGTCTTACTCCTGGGCAGGCTGTCCTCATGCAGCAGACCCTAGCAGCAACCTGTTCACATCCTTCCCATTTAAGTCTCCCCCAAGTACCCCAGCAAAGCATTAAAACTTTCAAATGGTCACAGGTCCGTCCCTGAACCAATCACTGGCCAGGAAAGATGTAGCCCCATGACTGGCTAGACCTCAATCACCAAGCACCCTAAGGACGTCCACCAAGGGATGGAACCTGGGTGAGCTGCCCACCGACAAGTCTGTGAACTGTCAGCTACCACCCACACATCAAGACCCAGGATGCTTCAGGCCAGGGACCACAGCCCACTCTCAGTAGAGGATGTCCCACTAGCACATCCTCCAAGGAAAACTAAGGCTGCAAACCTAACTTCATCCAAAACTACATGGTGAACAGCAGAGTCACACTGCCATCTCAGTTCTGCCCAACTCTAAAGCCCAAGTTTTCCACCTGGAGAAAGACTGCCTTCTTCACTATGTCATCTACAGAGCTCCCATGCTACCCAGTCAGCCACATGGCCCCAACAGAGAGAGTGAAACATCCCAGTCTGTTTTTGAACACTCACTCTGGGGCTGGCACACACAAGAGCTGGATGCAGAAGACTGGCTGGGAAGAGGCTACATCTCCCTAAGGTCCCATTCACAGGAATGGGGCAACCAGGGGAGGCAGCCAGCAGAGCAGTCGATTGTGGCACCACCAACCAACAGCACAGCATGCCGAGGGCAGTAGCTGGCTGGCCTGCAAGCGCCCAGGGCTCACCGGAAACCATGGTGAGACATCTGCGGAAAGTCTTAAAGGCCAGACAGGGGTCCTCAAAGCAAAGTCAAATATTCGAAGGCAAGGTGGTACAATGAGGTACAAGGAGGAGAGAGCAGAAAGGCCAGTGCAGTACAGTTCAGGGGCCCAACCACAGCAACTTCTAGCGTTAGTCCTCAGGCTTCCTGAGTTCCCAAGCAGCTGCATTCAGCACTGAGCCTGCGGTGGGTCACTAAGGACAGCATAACACCCAGGGAGACGGCCTCAAGTGACAAGTGTCAGTAATGCGTCCTCATGCCCAAGGCCAGCTCATCTCACAAAGCAGATGATGCCACTTCCTATTTCCTGACTTGGGGGCGCCCACCACCGACAGGACAGAAAACCATGCCGACTACACTCCTGACAAAGGAGCATCATCCCCAGGGCAAAAGGCAGACGCTTACTCCCCTAACTCTGAGGGGGGCCAACAAGCAGGTCCACCAGCAACCCAAAGACAGCCCCTACCTCCTGGTCCAGACCAGTGTCTCACTGTCTCTGCCCTGCCACACGGGAGGGCTACAGCAGTCAAGGGACACCTGCGGCTTCTGTCTGCACAGCAGAGCTGCTGCTTCTGCAAGCTCCTCCCCGACTTCCTGTGGACATTACCATTTTCACCCCACCCCCAAGCCAAGCCAGAGTAAGTCTCCAGGAGTTTTCAAGCTGAAAGCGAATCCATCCTTGTCCAAGCCTTCAACAGTTCTAATCCCAGAGCTACTACGTTTCCCACCACGTGGAACAAGTCTATCCACATAACACACAGATGCACGTAGTATCGAGGACAAAAAAACAGAACAGTTTCCCTCTCAGTGCTCCCACTCCAATTCTAATCCCAAACAATATTTTGACTCAGTGGTGCAAGGAGAAACCTTACAAACAAATACAGGATGAGCTCACCTCATTAAGGAGGGTGATGGTGAGAAGTGAAGCTCCTGCATGCAGCAGCAGCAGCTTTGGCTTGCTGACCAGCCTTCAAAGGGAGAACTTTAAATGCTTAAGAATAAGAAGCTCCTTTAAAATAGAAGCGAAAGGGAAATGTCCATTCACAAACCTCTCTGCCCCCAGACACACCTCAATCGTAACACGTGGCCCACATTTGCCACTGCCCAGATGCCAGCATCCAGCCAAGGGGGAGCAGACATCACCAACTTTGGGTGCTTGTCAGAGCTCCCCAGACACATAGGAAGGGGAAAATGAAGGGCCGTGAAAGATCACCTGACCCGCTCTATCTCAGCTAACCTAAGTGAAAGAAACCAAACTCTGAAATGCAAGCAGGTACCAGCTTCTGTTAAGCAGGGGAAGGGGACAGTTAAGAGGAAATGGACACAACAATCAGCTGTGACCAGACCTCCCAGGAGCCATCCATGCTGAGCCTGAGAGAACACAAGGCTGGAGAGCTCGGCTGCTGCTTGGCCATAGGCACCGCTTCCTCCCACCCAGCCCCACGCAGGCAGGAGAGGTGACGGCGTGCTGGACAGAGCACAAGCAGGGCCGTGCTGAGGCTCCCCTGGACTCCCAGAGGGCTCCTTAGCCCAGGATGGGGCCAGAAGCTGCAACCAGGCACCTGCGCTAATACAAGGCACCCAAGTGTGACTGCAGGCAAATCAGAGTCTGCAGTTCAGCCAGAACAAAGGGGTACTTAGAACCCCATGCTGCGATCTGACGCCATGCAAACCACCCGTTGCTTACTCCAGAATTCATATTTCAGTTATGTCCATTCTGTTACCTGGACCCAATCCCGGGCCCAGCAGAACACTCAACTACTTGAAGGCGCGATCATATCAAAATTTTAATTTAAAGAGGTGACGAAAGCAGCACCTCAAAGGCATCACCCAGGGTCACTACCAGGCAACTCCCACCCTATTCTCCCATGAACAGTGCCCTAATGTTTCTTGGGGACACCTCCTCTACTCTGGGTCAGTCCACCATGTCCTGATTTAGGGGTGAACCAATCAACACAGTCTGCTAATTCAATCAAAGTCCAGACAAATTCAATCAAAGGACCAGAAAACGTCTGCTCGGCCTTCTGGGGAAGAGGTACCTTCCTCTTCTGCCCTGGATGATGGTCGGTAAGAGTGATTCCCAAAGCTACAGGGGCTGGGGAGACAATACCCACTGTGCAAAGGCAACACAACCAAAAACAAAACAGAGAGATGGAGTAAAGCCAGGGTGTCACCTGAGAAGAAATCCACTTCTGGGCCTCTGTGCAACACAAGCCAATGCAGAAGTCATAAAGGTGCTTTGCCTGCAACTATCTAACTGAATGCTTGAAGGAAACAATGTGAAGTAATTAGCAGAAACCATTGTTTCCATTTTACATACCTCCACATCAGTGTCACTCACCCCCCTCCCCCCCCCACAGCACTAAAAAGCTGGCTTGCCAACTATCTGCCTGGCACAGATCCCAAGGCACACCAAGGGGGTAAAAAAAAAAAAAAAGCTGGGACGTGTTCACTGGAAATGGCTTTCAAGAAGGACTGGCCTTAAGGACACAGATAGCTATGTTGGGGATCACCCTGTGGCCACCAGCCCACCACTCACCCCAAGCTGGACCAGGGACCTGATGGCAGAGGGGTCCAGAGAGCTAAGCTGGAATAGGGGAGGGGGGATATCCAAGTAAGGCATCGTAGGGACAAGGGAACCCCAGCCCGCAGGTGTGTGCCAGGAGAGCCAAGGCCAGCTTAGCAGGCCAGGTGCTCTGCAGAGCCAACTGTGACCGGGGAGTGTGTAGGGGACGCAGCTGAAGGTACAAGCAGGAAAGCGGGGCTACTGGCACCTGGAAGAGGACAGCCAGGCCACCAATGGCCTCTCGGTGTGAGCCATGGTCACATGCAGCTGAATTCTCCATCAGTAACTCTCCTGACTCCACCACAGAACCCCCCGGGC
Source organism: Bos indicus x Bos taurus (assembly GCF_003369695.1). NCBI lineage: Eukaryota > Metazoa > Chordata > Mammalia > Artiodactyla > Bovidae > Bos > Bos indicus x Bos taurus. The sequence goes on from NC_040082.1 coordinate 104,047,489, forward strand.
ACAGAACTAGGGCCAGCCACCTACAAAATCACTTTGCACACAGTGGACAAGTGACTAGAGTCTCCATTGCAGCCACCAGGCTGGCCTACCATGAAGTGTGGCCTGGAAAAAGCATCACCCACTTTCTGGCCCTGAAGAATGAAATCTGTGAGGGTAGGGGGTGGGGGTGTCCAGAAAGGGTATGGTTTGTCAATGTCAATGATCAAAAAAGGCCAAAGAGTCTCTAGGTGGCATTTGATCAGTGTCTCTAGGGATCACATATAGACAGGGATCTAAGATCGAGAGCCACCTTCTCTATCAGGGGTGGAAAATGCCAGCCAAGAAACAAAAAGTGAAAAATACCTTTTTCTCAGCTGATTCAAGAGAAAGCAGAGTATTCAGGTACAACTTTCCTGCTGAATAAGCATAAAAATGCTGCACAGAAGAATCCAGCCTAAGGATCCAAATCTAGGCAGGAGAGTGGACTGCCTGCCCTGTATCCACTGCCCTCTCCCAAGTGACATGGGAGGCAGCAGCAGATGGGTGAGGACCAAGTGGGGAGGTTCCAACCCGAGCCATCCCTTCTAGCACTGTGTCCACGGAGCCCCAGTTTCTACACTGGTACCTGCCTCACCAGGTTGCTGTATTGCTGTACAGGTTAAATGTGTAAAGTACTGGCAACCTGCACCTACTCAGTAAATGCTGACAGCTGGCTCTGAAGACCAGCCCTTTCACAAGAACATCATCAAGCATCTGAGCACCCACTCACTGAAGAAGTTCTTTATGGATACTTGGGGAATAACTCTGGCTCTGTTATCAAGGAACTTGCCATCCCATGGGAACAGATATAGTCTCAGCAGGAATGTAGAATTTTTAAGTTCTGTTAGGTGCCTGAAGGAGACTGTCTTGGATTAAAGTGGGAAAGGTTTCTGGAAAAGGGAAGAGGTAGGGATGACAGGAGGCCCCAGCCAGAGGCAGTGCAAAGGGTCCGATCCAATGTGCCACACACAAACAGGGAGTCAGCTTGTAGGTTTCCGTAGATGCTGTCTTGATGACAAGCTATAACTTTACTTCAAAACATTACTGGATTAGGAGCAGCTTCTGTCCTTGAATTTTTTTAAAACAAAACAAAACAGTACACCTGATCAGTGTACTGATGGCATCAGGTGGATGTTCCTGAATGTTTCTGATCATAAAAATGGAACTTGATATCCCAAAAGGTTAGGAGCCAGTAGGCCAGAAGATTTTTAGGGGGGAAAGGTTGTAGGAACTGGGAAGAAAATGGAAAGGCAAAGCTTAACGTTTAAAAACACTTCACATTTAAGGTAAACCTCAGAAGATGCACTGGACTTCAACTTTCATTCTGGGCACTGCTTATGTAACAGGTTGTTAGGCCCACTGGCTTTGGAGCCAACCAGCACTGAGTTTGGGCACCGAGCTTTCCCATATCCACCTCTGTGACACTGGAAAGATCCCTCAACCTCTGCTGCTGCTAAGTCACTTCAGTCGTGTCCAACTCTGTGCGAACCCACAGACAGCAGCCCACCAGGCTTCCCCGTCCCTGGGATTCTCCAGGCAAGAACACTGGAGTGGGTTATTTCCTTCTCCAATGTATGAAAGTGAAAAGTGAAAGTGAAGTCGCTCAGTCGTGTCTGACTCTGTACGACCCCATGGACTGCCGCCTACTGGAGTGGGGTGCCATTGCCTTCTCTGCCCTCAACCTCTGCTCTTCCCTAAAATGAAGATGGAGCATCCTTGTGTAAGAGTGGTTCAGAGAACCACCCAGGATGCAAAACACACTACACATCCCTGGCACACAGTAAGTGCTAGTAAATGGCAGCTCTTTGTTTTATAGTCGCCAATGGACGAATTTCCAGGAAACTCTGTTGCAGTCCCAGGAGCATTTGAAGGCTTTTAACCCCACCCACCTGGCTGGGACACATCTGACATGACCCTTCATTTTAACAGGATCCATATATAATCACAGAACCTCCAGGAACTCACAGGTCAAGAGTCTGAGTCCTGACCAAGGGCCCAGTCCTGTGCGACACCCTCCTGGCACCCTGGCCCTGGACCCTTGAGCCAGGTCTGATGATCATCAAGAAGAGCTCCCCCGAGTCCAACAGCACCTACCTCCCATGAACTCCTGCCTTTCGAGTCCTAAGTTTGCCTCCAGAAGCCACACAGAGCCAACCTAAACCCGTACTGTAAACCAGCCTCCAGGCCCTTCACCAGCCTTCTTCCTATCCCATTGCTGAGACGGTAAACTGTTCAATGACTTGCCAGTGATTCCTCCAAACACTCCATTCCCCTCAGGTCAGAGACAAACCAAGAAATGACTTCCTTTTCCTTCTGAAAACACAAATGATGGAGGAAAAAATGATTCTACAAAGTCATTTTACGTTCTTGAGAATTCTGAACCATCTCTGAATAAGACACATGAAGAACTGTTCCATTTGGATCTAAGAGCTGTAGCCCTGTGAGGCTGCCCCAATCCCAGACCATCCATGCGCACACTACGCCTGCTCCAGGTCCCTGCAGGGTAGTGGCTGGGTATCCCCAGGTCTGCCCCCGCCACAGCCAGCACCATAAACACTCACTAGAAGTGTTTACTCCACAGCTCATCCACCTTTTCCAGTTTTATCATATATCTCCATAAACAGCGTGAGTCGAGTTGATGATTGAAATGTAGGTGTACTGCCTCCCAAGAACTGAAATTCACTCGGAGTGTACTTTTAAATCCAGCATGCGGAATACTGGTAGGCCCTCCTTATGCAGGAAATGCTCTCCAATTCATGGAATCCCTGTGTCAACACCTGCTCAGTCTGGAGAATGAAAAGGAGCAGTGGGAGAAGGGGGCTCTAAGTGTGGGCACTCACAAGGCTGGACTGAAAATGCACTGCCTATGCAGCCAGCCACTGAGCCACAAACTCAGGCACCCAACCTGACAGCCAGCTATGTGGGCCCCACAGGCACCAGGCAGACTCAGGACAGCCACCACCAGGAATAAAGAGAAAAAGCACGACTTCTGCTGAGAGACAGAGAGCCCCCAGCTTCCAGAAAGCAGCTGACAGTGGTGGGGTGGCAGGAGACCACTGGAGGCAGTCACAGAGAGGTCATGACGGGTTAAAATCAGTTCTGGATAAACCAGAACTCCATCTGCGAAGACAGACACATGGACAAATTGAGGCAAAGTGAGCAGAGCGCTCCTCCTTCACAGAACGCCAAGCCTGGCCCCTTGGAGGGCATGGCCCACCACTCAAAGCGGTGTTGTGAGCCCACATGGCCACAGTGCCTGTGCCTGTTTGTATCTGTATCAGGACAAATGCCTCTCCCCTAAGCTGATCTGAACTGTCTTCCAGGCCTCTGTGACCTGCAGCCAGGACAACATCCCCTGATGAGAGGCACCTCTGAGGACCTCCGTGAAGACAGAAAGCAAAGTCCACCTTCTTCTGAGGAAGAGGGCAAGTCACAACAAGGACTTAAACCTGATGACAACCAACACTGTCACCTGTCCACTTCCCAAAGCCACAAAATGCCATCCTGCTGTCCTCACACATCCTGGCCACAACAAAAAGAGCAAAGACAGGAAGGCTACTGAATCTGGGCCACCGGCGTGATCAGGAAGAGTCCACATGTTTCGATTTCATATGTTCTAATATATTAATGAGAATTGGAACTAACAGCCTTCCATTTTAGAACTTAAAAGATTCCTCTTTTCTGCAGGATCAATGGTGTTTTATAAAAACACCAGAAGTGCTGAAATCTTGAAGCAGAAAAGAAAGCTGGAACACCAGACCCATGACAAGTTCCACATCAGTTGGCAGTTACCACATCACGGTGTGGTCTGGCCCAGGATTCTGTTCCCCAGACAGAAACCTTCAGATGTTTCCGGGACAGGTTGTCTAATGTCATCATCCTGTTGGATCTATCACAGGTAAAGTTGTAATCTCTTATAAACTTGTGTGGGAGAGAAGAGGCACCCACATCTTTTCTTACCAGCTCAAGAACACTGCCCTCATGGCCTCTTCTGAAGCCGTCTCTCCATATTTGAGATCACTACAGTGCATTTAAAGTTGGAAACATTATCGCTTAATAACTCTGGGTAAGTCCCTAACTTTAGGGCAGTCACCTCACATTAAGTCAGTAGGAAACAAAGGCATTTTGTCCTCTCCAGACCATGGAAGACACTAAACAGCACCTACTGTCATGATGTCGGCTTCTGCACCCACAGAAAGGGGAGACTGGCCACGCACCCCACCTCCCTTTACAGGCTGTTAGAAGAAAGCAGGAGATTTTGCTGAAGTGTTGCACAAAGTCAGATAAAGCATACATCTCTGTGCAGAAGTGTGTTAGTATTTGTTATTCAGAAAATTCACACAATAGATACTGCATTAAAAGACAAAACTTCTCGAACAATTCACGTTAGCGTCTGATGCCCAGGTCCAGAATCTGAACCTGGATCTAGAAGGAGCTTTATGGGGCAAACACACCAGTCCCCAGTCCCAGATTGTGGATGAGGAACCCACAGCCCAAGGAAGCTCACTGGTATCCTCACCTTCCAATTCCTAGGTGGGAAAATGATCTTTTCCATGTGTCTCTCTGCAGAGGCCCCTTGGTCATCTCCCCTTGGCACCTGAAGTCTGCAGAATACTGAGGAAGAAATGTAGTCCTGAGATTTCCTGCTGGAGAACCCAAGAAGGAGTCTAGGGTTCAGTAGTTTAACCAGCACTTAGAAAGTACGCCTAACACTTCTGCTCTAGACGGAGCAGACAGAGAAACAAACTCCTCCTGAAGGCTGTCCTCTGGAAGACAAAGCCCGAACTTTAGCAAAATAAGGAGTGTCCAATACAAAAGGGAATCTAATCACTTGCTGATGAGGAACCTAATCACTTGCTGATGAGACTATGCTTGAGTGGACTGACTCCGATTTCTGGGCAGGAAGAAGACAGTCCTCCTCAACTTTATCCATGACAAAACAAGATTAACAAAGGCACACACTGCACTTCGGAAAGATTTTCAACACCCTGGGCTGCCATACAACGGTAAGAGTAAGGCTTTCACTGTTCTAAACAACTTTTAGTTGCTTCTTGAAAAGGAGTGTACAGAATTTTTTACTGAGTTGGCAAAAATTATTAAATCAAAGCCTGATGCTATAGATATTCAAGTACTCCAGAGGCTAGAATTTAGAGCAAAGAAGTTTCCTCTTAAGAACCCTCTTTGTCAGTGAGATGATCAGAAAATGTTACTTTGTTACTTCCCTAACTTTTTAGATACTTGTGGATATTAGGTCAGCTCCCTGACATTGACTTTTCAAGCAAAAGTTAAGTTTGTTATCATAATTGCATGCCCATAAAGGTAAGCATTAATGACACAATTCTCTATTGCTTCTCTCAGAAGAGGTTTAATTTTAGTGTTGGCTCTTCAACAGTGTCCCCATTTTTATTTTCCAGGAGCATCTTAAATATGTGTCAACTAACGATGCAGAAGTGGAGTTTCTACTTGGTTAAGGCAGAGAAGAGCAGCTGTGTGATGGCAATGCCTTGATGAAGCCACCTAGCTCTCACCTGAGCCCAGTTCAATCAAGAGAAACTGCAGAAATATGGTCACACCATCTCTACCAGCAACCTATTCCTCCACGGCTCAGAGTTCTCTGTGGAGTTTGCTCCAAGCCACACTCCTGTCAAACGGCTTGTAACAATACTCAGGAACATCACTGACAACAGCAGCATTTAAAGGAGGCACTTTCTCATCACTCATATTCAGAGACAATACCCTGATTTCGTCCACTATACTTACATCAGTATGACTCTAAGTCATCCCAGATAACCCACGTGAAATGTGCACTCCATGATACGTAACACAACCATAGGCTTGGACCCTCTTCCTCTTGTTCTCCTAGGAACCCTTTAGAGTCTTACAAAACAGTGGAACCCCTGAGGTCACCGCCCCACCTAAGCTACAACATGGTGACTGCCTGTTAAAGCGCCTCCTGATCCCAAAGCTCTCCTAGGTGGTATTAGGATCAGGGCTAATATCTCAGCAACCATTCAGAATCTCTGGAAAGCAAACAAGCACATGGAATTCAAGAAATTACACTCTGAGGTGAAAGTCACCAAGGCTCATTTTTCATTTCACTTGTTTTATCCTCTAATTTTTCAGTCTTGGGAATTGCTGCAGCACCAGTTACTGCAAACATTCTGCAAGGTTTTATATAGCTTGTGCCTACTCCACCCCCAAAGTCATAACAAAAATGTATACATTTGTTAAAGACAAGTACCACCAAGTCTATCTTCATGGGGCCTGAAGACCAGGAATGACAGAATTACTTATGATACAGAAATCGGTCTCACAAAGATCACAACTCCTCTCTTTCTACCAAATTTGTACAATCCAACCATGAATAATTCCCAAAGTGCTGGCTAAAACCTACTGCTAAAAGTAATCCGCAAAACTCATGTAAAGGAAAAGCAAAAGTCCCCACAGGGACAGAAACCTAAGTTACCTGGCCAAGCCAAAGATGATTTCTTCCATCCCCAGCACATTAAAGTGGTTTCAATGGCCACTTCCTGGTCTCCCAGGAAATGCAGGGACTCACTTCATACCTGGATGCTACAACATCTTGCCATTGCTGAACTTACTCTGGCCACAAGGGAAAATGACCCCTATCACGGACAACCACTCAGAGAAAACATGAGAATATGATGACTCTTTCCCAACACACACGGTGGGGGGCAGGGGAGATCCCTCCACAAACAGCAGCCTCGGTGGAGCACCACCTGAGAAAGCGACACCCTGGGGTTAACCCTGACTGTCTAGGTCACAAACCAACAGGCTAGGGCCCCACGTAGGGGGCAGACGAAGAAGGGCTCTGGGTGGAATGGGAGAGCACACAATCACCTCTACTTCACTGCCAAAAAGCGGGGCTCTGCCTTGGTCTGAGACGCAAGGAGTACTTAGGCCCAGAAAGGTAATAGGAAGAATCCCACTCTCCACAAGATCATCTTCCGTCGGCAGCGACCCCAAGAGAGACCCAGCGAAGGCAAGTCCACTCTCAGAACCGAAAGGGACTCTCCACGCGCCTTGGGCACCCGGCTAGGTGTAAAGGAGGCCGGGGGGGCTCCCTTCGAAGCCAGAAAGGTTCTTCCAACCGGGAGGAAAGGTAAACAAGACTTCCCTCATCACCGAGAAGGCCGAGACACCGGCGGCACGGGCTCCCCGAGTCCTACCCCGGACACCAGTTGCTCACAGCCTTTCCCCCTCCCCTCCCCCCCGCCGGGAGGGCTTCCCGGGGGTCGCGGGTCCTATGGTAAGGGCGAGGCGGGGAAGCACCGTCAGGAACAGCAAGGGTCGTAGAATTAGAGTGGATGAGGGGGAAAAACTCTAGTCTCAGCTCCCATCTGCTCCCTTCGCCCAGGCCGCACGAAAGCCTCGGCCTCACGTACCGAGCGCTGCCGGGCTGCCCGACCAGCCCCCGGCCCGGGCCCGGGGGAAGAGAGACAGGGATGGCAGCGGCCCTCAGGGGAAGCTGGGTGTCCGGGGGATCCTTCGGAGCCCGGCGGACGAGGAGCACTAGGGAGGGGGAGGGTCCTGGGCCCACGCGGCCTCCACCTAAACCCGTGTGAGGAGCACTTACGTTGCTCTGAGGGTCGATGGCCTGCAGCAGCCGGTCCCTGATCTGCTGCGGAGACGGCGGAGCCGCTGTCATTGCCTGGGCGAGGCGGGGGGGGAGCGGCCGGGCCAGCGGGCGGGCGGGCTGAGGCGGAGGACCGGGGTCACTCACTCGCCGGCCTCCGGGAGCGGAGCCTCATGTTCCCCGCGGCGCCGGGGAAAGAGGGGGCGCGCGGGGTGACGGAGAGGTGAGCCGGGGCCGGGGCTCAGGCCCGGGGCGCCGCCACCACCAGAGGAGGAGGAGGAGCCGCCGGAGCCGTCGCCGCTGCTGCCGCCGCCTCGAGAACCAAACTCCAGTGAGCTACCCCCGCGCGAAGCACTCTGGGTAACCCGCGCCGCACGCAGCGTCGGCGCCACGCTGAGGAGGTTGGGAGATAGGGCGGGCAGAGACGCCGAGTCTGGGCGGGGCCACTTGCAGGCCCCGCCCCTAGACTCCACGCATGCGCGCGCAGGCGCAGTCACCCCCACCTCTGTTCCGCCCAGTCGCTTGGCCCAGGGAGCCGTTGGGAGGCGGTTGGGCGGGGCAACGGCCGCCGCCTGGAGGCCCCGCCCCCACCCAAGTCGGGAGGTTGAGGGGGTGGCGGCCAGAGGTTTCCGACGGAAACGCTAGGTGAGCGCCGAGTCCTTGAACCCTGGCGCTCTGGGCGGACGCCCTCAGGGCAGCGAGGCGGAGAGGGCAGATGAAGTACCCCACTCCTAGGGTAGAAACGCTTTCCCCATTCTGACGAAGATGACGGGAATCGTGGGCGGGAGAAGCTGCCAAGTTTCCTGAGCCCCGGGGTCCTTCCCAGCTCCTCTGCGTTCGGGGAGGCCAGGAGGCAGACGTCCACGTTGTAATTCTGTGCGCCGAAGGGTCAACTGAGGAGCGCTGTGGGACGCTCCAGAGGGGGTGGGTGCGAGTCGGGGGTCTGCAGCGCCTCGGGCTACTATCCCCAAAACATGAGACAGCAAAGTGTCTCACGGAGGAGCCGCTACCGCAGCTAGGAAAGCCCCGAGGCCGCATGAGTTGACACCAACGTTGCAATCCTGTGTCCACGCGTTTCTCAGCCTGGGCACCAGTAACATTTGGGGCTGGATCACTCTGTCCTGTGCGTTGCAAAATGTTCGGCAGCATCCCTGGTCTCTGCCAGTAACACCCTTTTCCTGCAGGGGACCAGAAATGTCCCCAATCACTGCCAGAGGTCCCCTGGCTGGTAGACTCGACCCCTGTTGAGAATCATTGGTTTAAAAAACCCTCCCACCCTGCTTTGAATGGTGGTGCTGGAAAACTGAAACGCCCTTACAAAGGAGGAAACTGAGGCCCAAGGTCACCCAGAGTTATCGGTCGAACCCAGAACTGTTAAATGTCAAGTCTAAGGGCTTCTCCCCGCCCCTAGCCTCATCATTGCCTTCTTTCATTGCCGGCTCTCTCCGTGGAAGCTCTTGTTAAATATACGGTTATGCAAAGGGGTAAAAAAGGCAGGCTGAGTGGATCATTAGCCGCAGCCTCGAGAGAAATAACTTTTCTTCTTGTTACAGGAAGACCTACATTTAAAACAGGAGAGAGGCAGCTGATGAGAACCACATGCGCGCCTCGGCTCTGTGCTACACCTGTTAGTCTTGCATTTGTCATGCTTCTGGGAAGCATTTTTATTTGCAAAAAACGGCTGCTTCCCCACGTGGTTGTGGTTGCCTGCTCCTGCACGTGTGAAAAGTTTTACATCACACTTGTAGGAGAAAATAAATATGGGCAAATTACCTCTCTTTATTCACTCTCCCTCCTAGAATGAGGTGCTTTGTGTACATGGTGTCCAGGTTGGAAACCAGCCCATTTGGAGATACTTTTTATCTCACTACAGATAAGCAAAAGAAACAAGCCCTCCCCCGAGTATATTCGGGTTCTGCCATTATTTTTAACCTCAGACTTGTCTTTTTAAATCAAGGTTCCTTAGAAATAAGCTGCTCCCCCCCCACCCCCAGCATGATTCAGATTGTTTAAGAAAAAAATCTAGAAAACACTCCATTGACCTGCTCTTAGTAAACTAAGAAGAAACATTAAGATGACTGTGAGCTCTGTTAAAGGTACGGATTCTGTGTCCCCAGTAGATAAAAGTGCATGTGGATGTGCTAAGTCGCTTCAGTTGTGTCCAACTCTTTGCCACCCTACGGACTGTAGCCCACCAGGCTCCTCTGTCCTAGGGATTCTCCAGGCAAGAATACTGGAGTGGGTTGCCATGCCAGTCCTCCTCCAGAGGACCTTCCCAACCCAGGGATTAAACTTGTGTCTCTTATATAAGTCTCCTGCATTGGCAGGTGGGTTCTTCTACCACTAGCACCATCTGGGAAGCCCAGTATATAGAAGTGAAGTGAAAGTTGCTCAGTCATGTCCAACTCTTTATGACCCCATGGACTATACAGTCTATGGAATTCTCCAGGTCAGAATCCTGGAGTGGGTAGCCTTTCCCTTCCCAACGCAGGGATCAAACCCAGGTCTCCCACATTGCAGGCAGATTCTTTACCAGCTAAGCCACAAGGGAAGCCCAAGAATACTGGAGTGGGTGGCCTATCCTTTTCTCCAGCAGATCTTCCCAACCCAGGAATTGAGCTGGGGTCTCCTGCATTGCAGGCAGATTCTTTACCAATTGAGCTATCAGAAAAGCCCAGTAGACAGAAGAGTCCTTATTAAATACATGTGAAGTAAGTGAATGAATGTCTCATCCAGATACATGGTAGTTGTATACACACACCCAGACACATTTATGCAGATCTGTCACACAGTGGAGGATCAAATATTTAATAAATGAAGTATTGCATTAAATATACACGAGGATGAACATGGGCACACACAGACGTATGGAGAATATGTAGTTACCCATTTGAAACATTTATTTGGCTGCGACCGGTCCTAGTTGTGGCACTCAGGATCTTTTGTAGCCATGAGCGGGCTTCTCTTGTGGCATGGGGGTGAGCGCTTAGGTGCTCTGCAGTATGTGGGATCTTAGTTCCCCGACCAGGAATCAAACCTGCATGCCCTGCATTGGAAGGCAGATTCTTAACCACTGGACCACCAGGGAAGTCCCCTGTGGAGCTAGTTTTGAAGCCAAGTCCTAAAGACGGGTTAGGGGCTCATTAATACAGTACCATAATTGCACTGTCCAGGCAAAGCGTAGCAGAAGCACAGGGAGGGGAATCCTGAAGTAACAGGATTGACAGACGCAGCATGTCAACTGAGAGCTACACATTCACACCCCCTGACTCAGGATTTTGCAACTTTTAGAAATGTATCCAGAGGAAGCAGTCAGATACAAATGTGTCCGTACAAGGAAGATCAACGCAGCAGCATCTTTATAAGGGCAAAAGATTGGAAGCCACCTATGTGTCCAGTAATAAGGTGGTATATAGATAAACTGGGAATCATTTCATGAAAATGGGATGGTTATAGACTAGAAGAGATCAGAGGATCCTGTAATTCCATTTGGGTGGTGGTCTTGTCTTATGAATGTGTGCAACATGTAGAAATTCACCAAGCTGTGTCATTATAAACTTTGCAAATTACTAAGTAAAAGGACATAGAGCTAGCTAGATCATGTAGCCATTATAAACCAATACTGAATAATATGGGAAAATGCTCCTAATTTAATGTTAAATGATAAAATGCAACATATAAACTATGTATCTTACAATCTAGTTTTATTAAGATATGCAATATATGCTTACACACATAATTCATGAAAAAAATACTGGAAGGAAAGAAACCAAAGCACTTATCTCTCACAGGTGCTTTTTATTCTGACGATTTTGCCTGAAGTTCCACATTTTCTGGAATGAATATGGGATGCCTCCTGATGATCTTGTCCAGTGCTGGTGGTCACTGTGACCTCTAGTAGCCTCTAGTTCTCACTTTCCGACTCAAATACTGTTAATCTGTAATCATAATCTCCAAAATCCTGAGGACGGATCTGCTGTCAGGCTGACTGATGGTTGTCAACCTAAGTCCTGACAGTTTGTTTTCCCTATGGGCCTCAGTTTTGTATTATTCTTAGTAATCAAGAGAATGACAACAGGGAGTATGTAATATTTATCAAGTACCTCCTATGTGTCAGGTTCCACTCTGAGGGCTTGACATGAGGGCCCTGATCAAGCCCTTTGGACAGTCAAGACCCTTGTAAGGCTCTTCTCCTTGACTCGGTGTGGAGGTCTGCAACTCACTTTGGTCTAGGGGATGCAGTAAAAGCCACACTCTGCCTGATCCAGAGTAAACCTTTAAGAAGGTCTTAGTTACTATATAACTCAGCAATTCCACTCCTTCGACCACCACAGGAAAAATGAAAACATACATTGGCATGGACGTGTACAGGTAAATGTCTATAATAGTTCTATCCTTAATAGGTTCAACATGCAAATACCAAATGCCCATCCACTGATGACTGGATAAACGAAGTGGATGGCTATACACTGCAATATTACTCAATCATAAAAAGAAGTGGAAGGAGGGCAGTATAGGGGTAGGGGAGTGGGCAGTACAAATTACTGGGGATAAGATAGGCTACAAGGATGTATTGTACAACAGGGAATATAGCTAGTAATTTTGTAAAAGAAAAGGAACCTTTAAAAGTTGTATAATTTTTTTTTAATCTTATTAAAATACTGTATAATCTATTGAAATGCTCAAATAACCTAATCTTTTGATTGTGATGATCTAATCATCTGTTAGATTGAATTAGAGGCTATTCTTTTGTTTACTATAGTTTCCTGTTCTCTCAATTACTTTCAGGAACAAAGAAACAAAATCAGTCACTCCATTAATTCTCCAGTGAATTGTTTTATTTTAGTGTCTACAAAAGTAAAATAAGTTCAGTGAAGGAACTGCAGGATAAAGGATAACGGTATTGTAGCTTTTATCCATGATTGGCCTTTTCTACTCCAGGCAGCTGTAACATAGGGTTTGAATCTTACTGTTCTGCCTGCTCTAAAAATGCAGTGGTCTCGTAGTTCATCTTGCCTAAGTCCTTGGCCTACTGAGGTCCTCCTGTCACATACCACATGTCACACACTGGTACACACCATACACGTGCATTTCCCATGTTCCTGGCCAGCCTTATTTCTCGCCATCGCTAAGTGGGTTTTCTCCACTCCTGTCTGTCATGCTGGTCACCTAATTCTCCAACTGGGTGACTTGGCTCCTCAGAAGACCTGGTCAGAGTCATGTGGCTGGATTGGGAGTGAGAAATGGAGTAGTCCTGCCATATCAATAAACAAGGGGGTCACAATCAGTGAATTTCTGAACCCTAAGGGCAACCAGGAAAGAAAACAATACCTGTGACCCTGCAGCCATGAGGCAGCACTGGGGAACTTGGAATGTAAAAAAAACATAGGACACTGGCCCCAGACAGCTGAGACACATATTCAGTTCAGTTCAGTCACTCAGTCACGTCTGACTGTTTGCGACCCCATGGACTGCAGCGTGCCAGGCTTCCCTGAGATACTTATAGAAGGCATGATTTCAGTGAGCCCAGACTCTTGCATCTTCCCCTTCATAGAAAAGCGCTAAATTCCTTCACTTTAGATAGCAGGTTTCCTTTAATTAACAATAATCTCTTTATGTTCAGGCTACGTGTCCATTGTTGTACAACTTCATAACCTGGCTCCTCCCCTTGCTTCCCTGGAGCTGCTCTCTCAGGGTTTCTTGAGAGGCTGTCTCCCGGGCTTGAAGTCCTAAAACTTCCCATTGAAAAAAACATAACTGTCAACTTTCAAGTTGTGACTATTTTTTAAGTTGAGAGGGGCAAGATGATGACTGTGGTCCAGAGCTCAGGGTTCCCAGACTCATGGGGAAACACAGGAACCTAATCAGGTATAAGCCATTTCCCTAAAGAGCAGATGACGGTCAAGGGGTTTTGTGGAAAATCAAATGAGGAGACTGACCTCTGGGGGTGGGGCGGCAAATGGAAGCAGATGGAAGCCAGGAGGAAAGATTCCCAATGTAACTTCTCAGAAACATACACACAAAAACACATGCACAGGACCAGGTCATTTATCAAAATTTCTTCTGGCCTTTCCTGAACCTTCCATGCACTTTTCAGCTTTTCAGGGTTGCTGAATCACAAACTCCCAAGTGAAAGTACAATTTTGATGCAAAGTGGTCAAACCTGGGATCACCCATCCCCCACCCCCACCCACCATCCAGGCAACTATAGTCTACTTGCCTTAAAGCAGAACTGGATTATTGCATCAGATGGCCCAGACAAGAATCTCTTATCTCAAAGCAACTTTAAGGGGGAAAGGTCAGGGGACAAGCGCAAGCAGGTTCTATTGGAAGGGTCTGACCTACCCAAGCCGATATGATTTGAGATCTCGCTTGCCCTGAGAACGTCCTGATCTCTGCCTACCACTCAGGCTCACGGGTGATGACTGCAGAAAAGGACGGAGGTTCTAATAAGCTCTATTTGCATCTTTTTCCTTTTTAACCTCAAAACGCAGTGTTGGTTTTCCTCATGTTTCCTGGATGCTCGGATGTTTACTTCTTTGTGGTTTTTCTTTTCTTTCCTGATTACACGAGTAATAGATATTTGCAGTATAGACAATTAGTCAAGTACAGCAAAATATGAGAACGACTTAAAAATCATCCCCTGATGGGTACACGGAATCTCTGCATTGGTCTACTTCTGTGTGCATTTGAAATTTTCCATGAGTTTAAGACAAAAAAAGGGAAAAAAGAAACCACTCACCCAGGCCCATGTGTTTGTGTGGTTTTGTGTGTGGCAAATGCAAGTTCTGTAGTTAAGAGATGGTGTTGTCTGCAAAACCAAAAATTTTTACTGTCGGACAGAGTAACACCCCATGCCTCAGGCCCCCATTGATTTGATGTGATGTGTTCTGTCTGAATCCTTTACAAAACCCACGGATGGTAGCGCCTCTGTCCATGGAATTTCCCAGGCAAGAATACTGGAGTGGGTTGCCATTTCCTCCTCCAGAGGATCTTCCCGACACAGGGACTGAACCTGTGTCTCTTGCATTGGCAGGCAGATTCTTTACCGCTGAGCCACCTGGGAAGGCAGCCCCCAAGACAGCCCTGTCCTAATCCCTGGAACTTGTAAATAGTGTTTGATGTCCAGGGAGAATTAAGACTGCAGATGGAAGGAACGGGGCTTCCCAGGTGGCCCTAGTGGTAAAGAACCCGCCTGCCGATGCAGGAGACATGAGAGATACAGGTTCAGTCCCTGGGGCTGGGAAGATGAGGAGGGAATGGCAACCCACTCCAGTATTCTTGCCTGGAGAATCTCATGCACAGAGGAGCCTGGTGGGCTACAGTCCACCGGGTTGCAAAGAATTGGACACGACTGAAGGGACTTTGCACACATGCCTAAAAGGAAGGTTGTGACTCTGCTGACCTTAAGATGGAAAGATGTTCCTGGTGTAGCCACAGCCGTCTTAAATGGGGAAGAGGGGAGGAGAAGAGTCAGAATGAGAGAGAAGGCATCATGAGAAAGATCAGACCAGCCCCTGCTGGCTGGGATGACAGAGGAAGGGGCCATAAACAAGGATGCAGAGAGCCTATAGAAGCTGGAAAAGGAAGGGAAACAGATTCTCCCCTACAGCTTCCAGAAAGAACCAGCTCTGCCAACACCTTGATTTTAGCCCAGTGAGATTCATTTTGGACTTCTAACAACATTCAGAAAACTAAGATCATGGCATCCAGTCCCATCACTTCATGGCAAATAGATGGGGAAACAGTGGCAACAGTGGCTGACTTTATTTTTGGGGGCTCCAAAATCACTGCAGATGGTGACTGCAGCCGTGAAATTAAAAGACGCATACTCCTTGGAAGAATAGTTATGACCAACCTAGACAGCATATTAAAAAGCAGAGACATCACTTTGCCAACAAAGGTCCATCTAGTCAAGGCTAAAGTTTTTCCTGTGGTCATGTGTGGATGTGAGAGTTGGACTATAAAGAAAGCTGAGCACCGAAGAATTGATGCTTTTGAGCTGTGGTGTTGGAGAAGGCTCTTGAGAGTCCCTTGGACTGTAAGGAGATCCAACCAGTCCATCCTAAAGGAAATCAGTCCTGAATATTCATCAGAAGGACTGATGTTGAAGCTGAAACTCCAATACTTTGGCCACCTGATATGAAGAGATGACTCATTTGAAAAACCCTGATGCTGGGAAAGATTGAAGGCAGGAGGAGAAGGGGACAACAGAGGATGAGATGCTTGGATGGCATCACCGAGTCGATGGACGTGAGTTTGAGTAAACTCCACGAGTTGGTGATGGACAGGGAGGTCTGGTGTGTTGCGGTTCTTGGGGTCGCAAAGAGTCGACCACAACTGAGCAACTGAACTGAACTGAACTGAACCTCCAGAACTGTGAGATAATAAATGTGCTGTGTTAGGGCTTCCCTGGTGGTTCAGGGGTACAGTCTGTCTGCCAATGCAGGAGACATGGGTTTGATCCCCAATCCAGGAGGATCCCACACACTGTAGAGCAGCTGAGCCTCTGCACCACAAGTTCCGAGGCCTGTGCTCATAAGTGTGAGGTGATAACCTCACTGTAGTTTTGATTTGCATTTCTCTAATAATAAGCAATATTGAGCATTTTTTCCCATGTATTTATTAGCCATCTGGATGTCTCCTTTGGAACAAAGTCTGTTAAGTACATCTTCTACCCATTTTTTGGATTGGGTTGTTGGTCAACACACCAGAAAAACAAACCCAAAAAAATTATTTAAAAAAAAAATTATTATTTTTTTTAATGCCTCAAAGCATACTATTTTAGCCAAGTAGATGAACTAATAGCTGTTGAGTATCTACTACAGCCCAGACCCTTGACCATCTATTATGGACTGAATTGTGCCCCTGTCCAAATTCATGTTAAAGCTGTAAAAGGCTACGTCAGGACACAGCAAGAATGTGGCAATCTGCAAGCTGAGGAAAGGGGCCTCACTGGGAGTAACACTGCTGACATCTTGCTCTTGGACCTGCAGTCTCCAAAAGCTATGAGATAAGAAATGTCTGTGGTTGACGCCACTCAGTCTGTGATATTTCGTTACGGCAGGGAAAGAAGACAAAGACCTCATCTCAATTAAGCCTTACAAAACCCTGTTGAGGATGTCTTTTAATAAATGTACTGGACTTCCCTGGTGGTTAAGAATCTGCCTGCTAGTTTAGGGGACAATGGTTTGATCTTTGGTCTGGGAAGATTCTACATGCCGTGGGGCAAGGCTTTGTGCCACAGCTACTGAAGGTCAAGTGTCTAGAGCCAGTAAGAGAAGTTACCACAGTGAGAAGCCCACTCCCCTCAGCTAGAGAAAAGACCGCTTGCAGTAACAAAAACCAAATTAATACATAAATATTAAAATGATTACTTAAAATGTGCTGGCCCTAATGAAATGACCACATCATTCCACTGAGTGCCTGCCCCACATCAGGCAGGTCACAGACACGTGTCAAAGCTCTCTCCTTCGCTGTCTCCGTATCACAGACAAGGATATGGGGGCACAGAGAAGCCAAGATGCAGCCCCGAGTCACGGTCTGTCAGTGCCAGAGCCAGGGGCTCAGCCAGATCTCCACCGTGCTTTCCGCTGCAACCTTCGTTACCATCTTGTTTCTGACTCACACAATAAACTCTAACTAAATGCACCATGCTTTACTCCCCCTAAAGTAACTTCTACAACCTTTCCAGCACAGTCACTCTTGCAGCCCATGTGTGCAAAGTCACTTCCGTCATGTCCAGCTCTTTGTGGCCCCCATGGACTGTAGCCCGCCAGGCTCCTCTGTCCATGGGGATTCTCCAAGCAAGAATACTGGAGCGGGTTGCCATTTCCTCCTCCAGGGAATCTTCCAGACCCAGGGACTGAATCCAAGTCCCTTACGCCTCCTGTATTGGCAGGTGGGCTCTTTACCTCTAGCACCACGTGGAAACCCATCTATACCACTAACAGCCACTGACACTAATGCAGACTAGACAAAAACGAGTAAGAGCCACCCATGATACATCCTTTTTGTTTTTAATTGTCCAGTCCCGGGACGGGCA
Source organism: Bos indicus x Bos taurus (assembly GCF_003369695.1). NCBI lineage: Eukaryota > Metazoa > Chordata > Mammalia > Artiodactyla > Bovidae > Bos > Bos indicus x Bos taurus. The sequence continues at coordinate 104,065,149 of NC_040082.1, forward strand.
GGCAACCCTTCTGTAAATGGTCAGCCAGTCAACATGTTCAGTTCTGTGGGTCAAATGGTCTCTGTCTCAAGGACTCAATTCCGTCCTTGCGGTTTGAAAGCATCCACTGATGATACACAAACAATTGGGTGCGACAAAGTTCCCATAAAACTTCATGGATGAAAAAACATGAATTTCCTTTCCATTTCCGTCTTGATTTGCTTTTCAACCACTTAAAAACATACGATTCCACCTCCTAGACCACGAAGAGACAGGTGGCGGGCAGCAAGAGGACAGGAGGGAAGCCAGGTGTGGGAAGCAGCTTGCCAAGCCCTGGCCCAACCACAAACCAACCAACTGGTCGGAAAGAAAGCCATGGGCCGACACTGATGAGCTCTTGCTGTTTTTTACTGAAAAATGTAGATTTTGAATTTCCAGTTTGCTACAGATCCTTTCGCCCAATTTCTCATCCAGGAACACTTGCTATTAACCAGACTCCTTTCCAGGAACTCTCAAGTGCCAAAAATGGGCTTGAAGGGGATAAAGTGCCTTCCTCTGCATAATGAAAATCAAGGGAATGGTGAAAACAAACCCCCAGGTAGAATTTATATCTTTTCTTTAAAATATTTATGTTTTATTTTTATTTATATGGCTATGCTGGGCTTTAGCTGAAACATGTGGAATCTAGTTCCTGGGCCGGGGATCAAACCCAGGCCCCCTGTGCTGGGACCATGGAGTCTTAGCCACTGGACCACCAGGGAAGTCCCCCCCCCACCCCTTTTTTTAAATAGCATGTTTTTTGCTTTATACACAAACAGCACATGTCTTGCATCAACATAGGAAAACATCAGGTAGTTTGTCAAATCTTTCATGAACTCAGATTTGGTTAAGAAGGAGCTAATGAAAATGCTTGACATGAACAGGAAATGCCTCCCTGGCTTTGCAAATCTAACCACTTCAGAGGAGGGCCAATCTCATTATCACATCTCCTGCAGCTGCTTAAGAGGAATCCCAGGGAGCCCGGCAACGATTTACCCCCTAACTATCCAGGGAACTAAAATTGGGTCTGCTCTGTGAACCACCAAGGGAATATTTCATGTAAAGATGGGCTCCATAAAGGACAGAAATGGTATGGACCTAATAGAAGCAGAAGATATTAAGAAAAGGTGGCAAGAATATACAGAAGAACTGTACAAAAAAGATCTTCACGACCCAGATAATCACGATGGTGTGATCACTCACCTAGAGCCAGACATCCTGGAATGTGAAGTCAAGTGGGCCTTAGAAAGCATTACTACGAACAAAGCTAGTGGAGGTGATGGAGTTCCAGTTGAGCTATTTCAAATCCTGAAAGATGATGCTGTGAAAGTGCTGCACTCAGTATGCCAGCAAATTTGGAAAACTCAGCAGTGGCCACAGGACTGGAAAAGGCCGGTTTTCATTCCAATCCCAAAGAAAGGCAATGCCAAAGAATGCTCAAACTACCACACAATTGCACTCATCTCACACGCTAGTAAAGTAATGCTCAAAATTTTCCAAGCCAGGCTTCAGCAATACGTGAACCGTGAACTTCCAGATGTTCAAGCTGGTTTTAGAAAAGGCAGAGGAACCAGAGATCAAATTGCCAACATCTGCTAGATCATGGAAAAAGGAAGAGAGTTCCAGAAAAACATCTATTTCTGCTTTACTGACTATGCCAAAGCCTTTGACTGCATGGATCACAATAAACTATGGAAAATTCTGAAAGAGATGGGAATATCAGACCACCTGACCTCCCTCTTGAGAAACCTATATGCAGGTCAGGAAGCAACAGTTAGAACTGGACATGGAACAACAGACTGCTTCCAAATAGAAAAAGGAGTACGTCAAGGCTGTATATTGTCACCCTGCTTATTTAACTTATATGCAGAGTACATCCTGAGAAATGCTGGGCTGGATGAAGCACAAGCTGGAATCAAGATTGCCAGGAGAAATATCAATAACCTCAGATATGCAGATGACACCATCCTTACGGCAGAAAGTGAAGAACTAAAGAGCCTCTTGATGAAAGTGAAAGAGGAGAGTGAAAAAGTTGGCTTAAAACTCAACATTCAGAAAACTAAGATCATGGCATCTGGTCCCATCATGGGAAATAGATGGGGAAAGTGGAAACAGTGACAGACTTTATTTTTTGGGGCTCCAAAATCACTGCAGATGGTGACTGCAGCCATGAAATTAAAAGACGCTTGCTCCTTGGAAGAAAAGTTATGACCAACCTAGACAGCTTATTAAAAAGCAGAGACCATTACTTTGCCAACAAAGGTCCGTCTAGTCAAGGCTATGGTTTTTCCAGTAGCCATGTATGGATGTGAGAGTTGGACTATAAAGAAAGCTAAGTGCTGAAGAATTGATGCTTTTGAGCTGTGGTGTTGGAGAAGACTCTTGAGAGTCCCTTGGACTGCTAGGAGATCCAACCAGTCCATCCTAAGGAAATCAGTCCTCAATATTCATTGGAAGGACTGATGCTGAAGCTGAAACTCCAATACTTTGGCCACCTGATGTGAGGAACTGACTCATTGGAAAAGACCCTGATGCTGGGAAAGATTGAAGGCAGAAGGAGAAGGAGACGACAGAGGATGAGATGGTTGGATGGTGTCACCAACTCAATGGACATGAGTTTGAGTAAACTCCGCGAGTTGGTGATGGACAGGGAGGCCTGGTATGCTGCGGTCCATGGGGTTGCAAAGAGTCAGACACGACTGAGCGATTGAACTGAACTGAACTGAACCGAGGATGGTTAACTATCAAGGCAAAGGTGGAAAGCCAGCTGGTATGAGGTCAGCTGCTGTTGCCTAAGACAGTTATCTGGGTGGAGCTGAAAACCTCATCCTGGCTCACAGATTAAGCAAATTTAATCTGCTTAAGTGCCAGACACTGCTCCCAGTCACAGATGACAGGGACTTAGAACCAAGTTCTTTGGTATGTATGTTAAGTATTATGTATGTATGCATAAACAATACATACCATAGGAGCAAATGAATATTAACAAAAACAAGAAGTAAGGTGCCTAAGATGCATTTCTGGGGGTGGGGGCGGTTCTTAGCCTAAAGCTGTCAAAATGTTTGTGTTTTTTTATACGTAAGTTGCAGCAGTAGCTATAAGTTTAGTCATTTTACCATCCTATCTTTTTTTGATATCTGGGTTTTTAATTGAAGCATAGTGAATTTATAATGTTGTGTTAGTTTCCAGTGTACAGCAAAGTGATTCCATCATATATATATTTGTGTGGTTTTGTATGTGTATTCCTTTTCAGATTCTTTTCCATTATAAGTTATTACAAGACATGGAGTGGAAATTCTTTTTTAAAGTGACTCCAAAAACCCACTAGGGATGAGACACTGAGATGTCCACTGCTGTGTTATTTATAATACTCAAAAACTAAAGACAACTCAAGTCTCCATCAGCTGGGGACCAGTTAAATTAATTATGGTATGTCCACACAATGGCTTACTTACAATTAATAAGAATGGTATCATGGGGAAAAAAATGCAGAAATGTGGTCATATTATTAGGTGAGGAAAGCAGGCCAGAAGATACACAAATAACCATTTGTGTAGAGTAAAATGTATCCACCATACCCAATGCACATGTGTGGAAAAGGAGCCAGAAGAATGCATACCCAGAGAGATACTCCCTGGGGGAAAGTGATTATGGGTGATTTTTCCCCTTATAGCAAAGCTGTACTTCATAATTTTTCTACAATGAACGGGCATTGGGAGTAAGAAACTTTAAAAGAAAATAAAACAAACAGAAGCTACGGTGGTGGCACCTGACAAGGGAGCCCCCCTGGGTGCTCTGGGAATTAGCAGTGAGAGAAGCCAGCAGAGCCACAACAATGGTGCCCACAGTGGCGTTTATAACGGCGGACACAGCACAAGTTCAAAGTACATGTGAGAGGGCCAAGGTTAGAGAGATTTATTGAAGCTCCACGGGAATTAAAAATGAGAACAATGAGACCTCTCTGGCAGCCCAGAAAATATGAAGGAAATGATGCTGAAATGAAAACAGCAGAGGCTCAGAGATACAGAAAACAGAATTATGGTTACCAAGGGGGAAAAGAATTAATTAGGAGTTTGGGATTAACAGATACATACTACTATATACAAAAGAGATAAATAACAAGGCCCTACTGTATAGCACAGAGAACAACATAATGGAAAAGAATCAGAAAAAGAATGTATAGATATGTATACAACTGAATCACCTTGCTATCTACCTGTAACATTATAAATCAACTGTACTTAAAACAGCAGAACCCAAACTGCCTTATCCACTGTAGAAACTACCAATATGTATAAGGAAAATGCTAGAAAAGGAATGGGAAGACATAAAAGGTCTTCCATGCTGGACGTTGTTCCCAATTGTTTGAAATCATGTGGGTGCTCTTTTCACAGTCTGTGTGGGGCTGTCTGAACGAGACAAGAAGGGGGAAACTCAGGCAGCGAGGGTACACGCGTGCTGAATGCCGACCGTGCCGCCAGCCCAGCACTTGGCCTGCTTTCAGGTCGACCGCACCTGACAGCTAACCCGAGAGCACACCGCATGGCTTGGGGGACCCACGTTCCCCAACTAGGGATTGAACCTCGGGGCACAGTGGTCAAAGTGCTGAAAGTGGTCAAAGTGGTGAAATCTTAACCACTAGACCGCCAAGAAACTTCTCCCCCTTTTTTCTTCCCCCAAAGCCCGTTTTCAAGATGTGAAAACTCTTTAAAATGGCTTAAGGGAAGGCTTACAGGCAAGAAGCAATCAGTCAAGGAAGAAGGAGCTTCCAGGGAAGCTTTCATGGAAGAGGCAATCAGTCAAGGTCCCGTTAGCAAGACACAGAGATTGGATCTGAACCCACATCTTCAGACTCAGAACACCAGCACTTGCATGCTGTAGGGTCCTATGCATCCTAAACTCAAACTCAGGTAACCTTTGGTGCTAACGTGGGTTCCTGAAAAGCTTCCTGAAGATACAGATCCACGAGTTGCCACTTTAAAAATGTATAACAGCCTTTGATGTGCGTCCCCCAAAGCTCCATTGCTCATAAGAACTGAACAATGAGATAATAGTTCTCCAGAGAAAAATACAACTATTGAAGCAAAATCTCAATGACAGCATTCTCTTCTCTGAGTTCGATTCATCTCCACGATGCACAAATGCCTCGCTTCATTGAAACCTCAGCATCGGGTCTGAATAAGGCGAAGAGGTTTCCTCGCACCATTCATATGGCTTGAGGACTGACCAGCCAAGATCTTGGCACGTCTGTTCCTGCTGACGAGAATACCAGCCTGGGTGAAGCTCAATTCAGCAGCCCCATTCCCCGCAACTTACAAACCATGGGATGATGCTCAGCCTGGATTTGATCAGGGAATAAATGACAGAAGCAATGAAGTATTGAAAGTGAAAGTGAAAGTGAAGTCGCTCAGTCGTGTCCAACTCTTTGCGATGCCATGGACTGTAGCCTACCAGGCTCCTCCCTCCGTGGGATTCTCCAGGCAAGAGTACTGGAGTGGGTTGCCATTTCCTTTTCCAAATGAAGTCTTGGGATGGCCAAAAATGAAGTCTTGGGATGGCCAAAAAGTTTGTTTGGGTTTTTCTGTAAGATGTTATGGAGAAACCTGAAAGAAACGTTTGGCCAACCCAACAGAATGAATTAGCTAAGCAACAGAATAAGTGATTGCGACCTGGCCTAGCAAAACCCCTCCATCATCTCTCACTCATTCTACTCTTCCAGGTGCAGCCCATCAAAATCTTAATCGCCCAATTCTTGCCCAACATATACTGAACAAAATCTGAAAAGGAATATCTAACGATGCTTCTCTAACTTTTTGAAAGCCTCCATAATAAAACAAACCATAGGTGTTTCCCAACAACTCAAACTGAAAGTCAACTTCTATAGTAGAAATTAATACAACATTTTAAATCAACTCTACTTCAATAAAATAATTTTTAAACAACCCAGTGACAGTGACAAAAAAATAATGAGTAAAATACAAAAGTCAACTTCTTGGTTAAAAAAATGTATAAACAAAAGGCCCTTTTTAGAAATGAGCTTTATTTTCAATCCTACTTAGTTCTAAAAGCCTGCATATTTATTTTTTCCTCCCACCAGGTTACCTAGAAGCTTGGATTTCACACATCACAACAAATAAATCAAACACCTGCAGGATCCAGGTGCTGACCACCAGACAGCCATGTTGATGATAAAATTCGGACTCGGATTCAAAGAAGCTTCTGTGCAAAATGCTGTATTTCCTCAAATGAGGCTTATAGTTTGTCAATCTTGATATCATCCACTTAAAAAGCAGACCCCCGAAACCAAGCTTTCAGAACTGGATCCCAGTACCACCACATAAATCACTCTCATTCTAAAAACTCTACAATTAATGGTCCCCAAAAGTTACTTTAATAGAGGGCTTCCAGGCAAGGGAAAGTTTCTCATAAAACCCCCATCCACCCTGCCAACTGCTCTGCACCTCTCTTCCATGGGAACCAATAATACTTCACCCTTGAAGTCCTGGGGCAACCTTAGTGGTACCATGTGGCTGAGTACGTCGAGCACAAACCATTGTGATGGGGAAGGAATCTGGACACTGACCCAGCAACAATGAACTTGCTCAGTCATCACAAACACAGTCCAATAAGAGGCTGCATCAAACCGAAAAGCGAACCTTTCTGCTTCAGATCCCTGGTAAGAAAGATTTTTACAAATCCGTATAACTCGAACCAAAAAAGGATGGTTATTGAAAATAAACCAAGAAAGACACAGAAACAGGTTTCCAGGGAAAGCTTGGTAGAAGAGAGATTCTGCTCTGATTAAATAGGTTCTTTTATCTTTGGGGAATGCAACATTATCCCAGCCCTTTACATACACTCTCCTCAGACTCCTTAAGTAGACAGCATTTCAAGGCAGCGATCAAAGAAAACATCTTTGTAAAGAAAACAGCGATGTGGCTGGGAAACCATGAGCATCTTGGCGAACATCTTTTCCACCCACCACAAGCTTGGACTTTCTGGGAAGGTCAGTCGGTTTCTGGTCAGAAACATTCTTGAAGTCGTCAGGAACGGAGCAAGAGAGACTCAGAAGGTGTGTTCTCGGTTCTGCATCTGGAGCTCAGGAACCAAACAGCCTGGAAAAATTAGAGGGCAAACCTCCATGAGGATGGGAAGCTGTAGGCCTGAAAACGCTGTCAGGAAATATTTTCCGGTTACCATTACTATGGGCTTCCCAGGTGGCACCAGTAGTAAAGAACCCAGCTGCCAATGCAGGAGACTCAGAGAGGCAGGTTCAATCCCTGGGTTAGGAAGATCCCCTGGAGTAGGAAACAGCAACCTACTTCAGTACTCTGGCCTGGAAAATTCCATGGACAGAGGAGCCTGATGGGCTACAGTCCATGGGACCGCAGAGTCAGAAACACACTAAGATTATTTTATACCATTTTCTGATTTTACAAGTAACTCTATTACACAACAATGTAAACACACTTAACACTCAACTGTACACTTTAAAAAAAGTAACTCTTCCAAAAAGTACCTACATTTTATTTGAGCCCATGCTCTATCACTGCAAGTCAGTGGTGACTTTCATAAATGAAAAAGACCTTTGAGTAAACAAGTATTAGAGACCTGTTAACTGAAAAACTCTGGAACAAGAGAGGCCTAGAAACTGTATAAATGTTCATGAAGTTTGGGAATGGGTATATAGGTTATGATACAGACCTACAGGGGAAAACTACAGAGTTGTTAAAAATATACACAGCTGACTCTTGAACAACATAGGTTTGAACATGTACCAGACCACTTATACGTGGGGTTTTTTTTTTCAATAGTTTTTTTCAATATTGTTTTTTTTTCAATAGTAAATTCTGCAGTACTCCAGGATCTAAGGTTTGGTTGACTGGATTTTTCAACAGGAAACACTGCACTGCTACATGACCCAAAGCTGGTTGACTGGATTGTTTTCAACAGTAAGGACTGCAGTACCACACGATCCAAGGTTGGCTGACTGTGGATTTTTTTCAACTGTATTACTGCAGTACTACACAATCCAAGGTTGGCTGAACCTGTGGATGCAGGACTGCCGATATGGAGGGCCAACTGTAAAGTTACACTTGGATCTTCAACTTCGAGGACGGTCAACTCCCCTAACCCTTGTGCTGTCAATGAATAGTATAAGGGAATTCTCTGTATTATCTTTGCGACATTTCTATAAACCTAACTCTTTCCAAGATAAAATGGTTATTTGAAAAACTAACAACAGATGGGGAAGGAACAACTGAGTCACACCACATACAAACGAGAGCAGCTGGATCCCCACTCCACACCATACACAAAAGTTAACTCAAAATGGATCACAGACCTAATTATTAAAACTATAAACGTTTACAAGAAACTTGTAGGTGAAAGTCCTTGTGACCTTGGGTTAAAAAGTGAAGTGAAAGTAGTATCTGACTCTTCTCGACTCACAGACTGTAGGCTCCTCTGACCCGCCTCTGTCCACGGAATTCTCCTGGCAAGAATACTGGAGTGGGTTGCCATTCCCTTCTCCAGGGGAATCTTCCCGACGCAGGGATCGAACCAGGTACCCCGCATTGAAGGTGGACTCTTTATTGTCTGAGCCACCAGGAAGCCCTGGATGAGGCAATGACTTCGAGGCTGTAACACAAAAAGTACAAGCGACAAAAGGAACAGACGCGCTGCTGCTGCTGCTGAGTCGCTTCAGTCGTGTCCGACTCTGTGCGACCCCACAGACGGCAGCCCTCCAGGCTCCCCCGTCCCTGGGATTCTCCAGGCAAGAACACTGGAGTGGGGTGCCATTTCCTTCTCCAGTGCATGAAAGTAAAAAGTGAAAGTGAAGTCGCTCAGTCGTGTCCGACTCTAGCGACCCCATGGACTGCAGCCCACCAGGCTCCTCCATCCATGGGATTTTCCAGGCAAGAGTACTGGAGTGGGGTGCCATTGCCTTCTCCGAACAGACACACTGGACTTCATCAAATTTGTAGAATTTTGCGCTTCAGATGACACCATCAAGAAACTGAAAAGACAATTCACCAAATGAGAGGAAATACTTTCAAATCATTTACCTGATAAGGGACTGGTATCTAGAACGTAAAAAGAACCCCTACAATTATAACTTTAGTAATAATCCAACTAAAAACTGGTAAAAGATCTAAACAGGCATTTCACCAAAGAAGATATACAAATGGCCAATGGTTCAATGTCATTAACTGTCAGGGAAATGTAAATCAACCTTCATATCCATTAGGAAGGCTATAATCAAAAAGATTGACAATAACAAGCATTAGCAAGGTCATGCAGAAATTGGAACCGTCAGACACTGCTAGTGGTAATGTAAATTGCTGAGCCACTTTGAAAAAGAGTCTGGCGGTTCCTCAAAAGGATAAATATAGTTACCATATGACCCAGCAATTCCACTCCTGGGTATATACCAGAGATTTGAAAACTTAAATCTGCATAAACACTTGTACACAAATGTTTGTATCAGCATTATTCAAAATAGCCAAAAAGTGGCAACATCTCAAATATCCACCAACCGATGCACAAACTGCGGCATCTCAATACAATGGACTATTATTCAGTCACAGAAGGAAATGAAATAGTGACACACGCTACAACATGAAGAACGGAGAAGACGTTATGCTGAATGAAGGCAGCCAGACACAGACAGCCATAATGACCCCACCAGTGTGAAATATGCACGACAGGCAAATCCAGTAGAGACAGAAAGGAGATCAGTCGCTGCCTAAGGGTGGGAAAGGGAGGAATGGGAAGGAACTGCTTAATGGGCAGTGGGTTTCCCTTGTGGCGGGTGAAAACATTCTAGAATTAGAGGTTATGGTTGCACAACCATATGAGAGTACTACCAGATACTGAATTGTGAAGACTGACTTCCACTTTTTACTTAAAATCTTTTTCCATGGTTTGACACTTTCCTTTTCTCCCTATCTTCCCCTGCCCATAATTTTTTTACGAATATTTCAACATAAAGAAGAGTTAAAAGGACAGTTCAGCAAACACCCACAAACACACGACCTACATTCTGCAATTACACTTCACTTTACCATGTATCTATCCGTTTATCTACCCAATTATCCATCTACATAATTTTGGATATGTTTCAAAGTTGCAGATATCAGTGCCCTTGGTCTCTAAACATTCAGACACCTTTCTCCCTGTGAAATGAAGTGAAGTGAAGTCACTCAGTCATGTCTGACTCTTTGTGACCCCATGGACTGTAGCCTACCAGAGCTCCTCCATCCATGGGATTTCCAGGCAAGAGTACTGGAGTGGGGTGCCATCGTCTTCTCCACTTCTCCCTATATTTCAAGCTTTTTGTTGTTGTCGTTCAGTCACTATGTCATGTCTGACTCTTTGTGACCCCATGGACTGCAGCACGTCAGGTTTCCCTGACCTTCACTATCTCCTGGAGTTAGTGCAAACTCATGTCCATTGGGAAAAGGCAATGGCACCCCACTCCAGTACTCTTGCCTGGAAAATCCCATGGGCGAAGGAGCCTGGTAGGCTGCAGTCCATGGGGTTGCTAAGAGTCGGACACGACTGAGCGACTTTTCACTTTTCACTTTCATGTATTGCAGAAGGAAATGGCAACCGGCTCCAGTGTTCTTGCCTGGAGAATCCCAGGGACGGGAGCCTTGTGGGCTGCCGTCTATGGGGTTGCAGAGTCGGACACGACTGAAGCGACACAGCGGCGGTGGCAGCAGCATGTCCACTGAGTCGATGATGCCATCCAACCATCTCATCCTCTGTCGCCCCGTTCGCCTCCTGCTCTCAATCTTTCCCAACATCAGGGTCTTTTCCAGTGAGTCAGCTTTGCGCATCAGGTGGCCAAAGTATTGGAGCTTCAGCTTCAGCATCAGTCCTTCCAATGAAAATTCAGGGTTGATTCAAACTTTTTAGGACTTTTAAAAAATTTCCAACTGAGCTCAGCTCCAACAATTACAAAAGTGAGTGCACAGAATACTGAACCATCCCCTTGGACCCGCTGACTTCCTCAGCAGTCACAGCACGGTTACCTCAGTGGACAGGCTGGACTAGATCCTTCCGATTCCTCACTGGCAGTTGCTTCCCCCACTCACTCATTCAGCATTTATTCAGCGTTACTGTGTGCAAGTCACAACGCCAGAGTGTGACGCTAGAGTGTACCTACAGGTGATATCCCACCTTCTTTACTTTCTAAACATTTTCCTGGGTGTGCGTGTGGGTGGCAGTGGGGAGGCAGAATTTCCTGACAGTCCAGTGGTTAGGACTCCGCACTCTCACTGCCGAGGGCCCAGGTTCTATTCTTGGTTGGGGAACTAAGATCCCACAAACCATGGAGCATGACCAAAAAGAAAAAAGAAAATTCTTTGTAGACATGTTATCAATGATGGTGTCATCACCATCGGTCATATGAGTATCTTTTGAGCTACCTGACTCTTCTCCTATTCTTGGAGATTTAGGTGATTTCCACTTTTCAACATCCTGGAAAAGCTGGTCGCTACCTCCCTGACAGAGCCCTTTCTGGAGAGAAGCTTCCCTCACTCAGAGCACAGGCTGAAAAGAGTTGGCCTAGGTCAGGGATCTATAAAAAGCCACAATCAAAATCAGGATCCTGGGCTACTGGCTAAGCTAGCCTTGGGCTGAGCTGAGAGGTTACGAAGCCTAAGGCTACCATCCTGATGGTCACAAGCCAACAGGCAAGTAGTGAAGAAAGCTGGTCAGGTAGGAAAGGACGATGAAGCCGATGGACAGAGAAAATGATGAGAACATAATGAGCTCTCTTCTGCCCCAGAACCTTCACATGCTACTTCCTGCACTACTGTGCCTCTCTCCAGCTCTGTAAATGGCAGATTTCCTCTCGTTCTTTAGGTCTTGATTTCAACGGCATCTTCTTAGCCTCTCCCTGACCATCCTAAACCAGGAGCCTCCCCCTTCAATTCTCCACCTCGTAATTGATTTTTTTCCTATTTTCTTGCTATGCCCCTTTTATTCTGTGCATTCGCTGAAAAGAAAAATGTTAGTCGCTCAGTTGTGTCTCACTCTTTGCGACCCCACGGGCTGTAGGCCGCCAGGCTCCTCCATCTGTGGGACTTTTCAGCACGAATACTGGAGTGGGTAGCCATTTCCTTCTCCAGTGGATCTTCCTGATCCACAGTTTGAACCTGGATCTCCTGCATTGCAGGCAGATTCTTAACCATTTGAGCGACCAGTGCGTTCACTGAAGGCAGGGACTGTGGCTGATTCGGTCTCAACTGTAACCCTGGAGCACAGCCCTCAACAGACACTTGTGAATAAATACTAATAAATCAATGAAGGAGGAGCTCCCCAACACTTCTACTTTCTGTGAGGACTTAGTTATACTTCCTACACTCCTGCAAATTCCTTGATCTCTTCATGAGCCCTCTTTGTACCCAGGTAGGCCTCATCCAAACTCCCCAAAAGGGTCTTTCCAAGCATATTTTTGGGCTTCTCTGGTGGCTCAGACACTAGAGAATATGCCTGCAATGCAAGAGACCCGGATTTGATCCCTGGGTCGGGAAGATCCCCTGGAAAAGGGCACTGCAACTCACTCCAGTGTTCTTATCTGGAGAATTCCATGGACAGAAGAACCTAGCAGGCTACAGTCCATGGAGTTGCAGAGAGTCAAGACACAAGTGAGCAATTAATACTTGTCAGGCATACTTTACAGTCCTCTTTCTGGCCTCTAAAATACTTTCTAATGCCACAGAAACCCCTGCTCACCTGACCTCCTACACCCTGGAATCATCCCCTTAAACAGCTACTTGGTTGACACAAGGACCACCCAGCAACCGCAAATTCAGCATCTCAATGACTCAAGACAGCCAACTTTTCACTCTCTTCCTCTTTAGAGAAAGGACACGGGGTGGGCCCAGCATGCCCCAGAACCCCTGATTCTCTTGTGTTTTTTTTTTTTTCCCCTGAGTCTCATAATTCATTAACAGCAGTATTGGAATTATGGCCCTGACACTGACAGGAAAACCAATCCAACTGGATATTTTTCACCTAATGAGAAAAATATAAATAGGCATAAAAAACAGAAATAAATTCTGAATACACTTCTGCTGGCTTCCAGCAGGGTGGGAGCAAAACCCAGCAGCACACTGGTCTCTCAAGCCATATTTTCCACTTTGACCAACGCCAAGCATAGGCTAAGGACAACAGAGCTGGCAAGAGGTGACGGAGCCACAGGCTCCAGGGAAGGCATCTCTTGGCAGCTCCCGCCAAGGCCCCGGGCATAGCCAGGACTTGAAGAACGCCATGTTCTAATCAAAGCTTCAGCCTGGACTGCAGGGACATAGTTTAACTCGTGTAGACCCCAGTTCCCTCTCGAGCATAGAGAGTTACTTTGAAAGCACAAAGTATGACACAGAAGTGCAGACTGGGAGGACAGAGAATGACCATCAACGGGATCATTCTAGAGAACGACACTGAGAACAATAATGACAGAGGAGACAGGCGGGCTGGACTTACACGATCATGCAGAACATCATGAAGACATTCCACAGGGCGATGAAGATTCGAAAGTATCTGAGGCTCAGCAGGAACTCCCGGATGTTGTCACCTGGGAAGTCAGAAAGCATTTTCACAAGCAGTGCTAACACTTCTGTTTTCACCACTGCAGTGTACTTCTGGGGTCCCTGCCCGCCCCGCACCCACTGCCCCCGTATTCCAGCAGCAGCATGGCTTTTCCTTTGGGCCACCTCTGTTCCCCAACCCTGAGCATGCAGGCTATAGATGCCACTGACCAACCCCCAGAGAGGACCAAGCCCCCAGCCTCTGAGTGGCTCAGGGAAGAGCACGTGACCCAAATCTGTCCAGTGAGAGGTGGCCCTGGGACTTTGGCCCCAACTACTGGGAAAGAGGCATCTGCTTTCTGCCAGGGTTGCTGGGCTGTGAAGATGGAAGCCCAATTCTCTAAGGCAAGGGTTGGAAAACCATGGCTGGTCCACAGGCCAAAACTGGCCTCTGCTACCTACTTCTGTATAGCCCATGAGTGAAGAAATTTTTTTTTTTAATAATTAAAAAAAAAAAAAAATCAACAAAGCGTTTAGTGAGACACAAGAAATTACATGAAATTCAAATTTTAATGTCTGTAAATAAAACTTTATTAAAATACAGCCATGCCTATTTATTTACATATTGTCCACGGCAGCTTCCAAATCACAGAGGTGAAGTGTTGCACCAGAGACTGATGGCCCACAAAGCCTCAACTGTTCATGATCTGGCCCTCCACAGAAAAAATGTGGGTCAAGGGTCATCTTTATCAGCACAAGCCAGCCTGAGAGTAAAACCAACCCAGGAGGAATAAGAGCTGGGGAGGGTCACGTGCTACAGGTCTGGTGTAAGCCCTGAATACACATGTGTCTGAAGACCATGCTACCCTTGGATGTTTCAATTCGATTTACACATTTTGAGCTGGTTTCCAGGATTTTCAACTGAAGTGATAGTGTTAGTTGCTCAGTCATGTCCAACTGTTTGTGACTCCATGGACCGTAGCCTGCCAGGCTCCTCTGTCCATAGAATTCACTAGGCAAGAATACTGGAGTGGGTAGCCAGTCCCTTCTCCAGGGGATCTTCCCGACCCAGGGATTGAAGCCTGGTCTCCTGCATTGTAGATGGATTCTTTACTATCTGAGCCACCAGGGAAACCCCTTACAACTGAAAAAGCATAGTAATTCAGGCAAGTAAAACGACAGTTCTGCTTTGGTGACGACTTACTCTAGTATACACTGATGCCAAGGAATAGAAACCACTCCAAGGAGAGGGAATTTGGTACATGAAGACTCCAGAGGGACTTCCCTGGCAGTCCAGGGATTAAGAATCTGCCTTCCAATACAGGAGATGCAGCTTAGATCCCTGGTTGGGGCAAGAAGATCCCACATGCCTCAGGGCAACAGAGGCCGTGTGCTGCAACTACTGAGCCCATACAGCACACTAGAGAGAAGCCTGTGCACAATGAAAGATCCCACATGCCACAGTGAAGACCTTGTGTGCCACAGCTAAGATCTGACACAACTACAAAACATAAATATTAGGGGAAAAAAAAGATTCCAGAGATCTGGATTCCAGAACCTTCCTCTGGGGTTTTGAGTTGATTACCCAGCCTCTTAAGGCCTCCAGAATGAGATGAACGGATCCAGATGAGGTGCTCCACAAGGGTGGCACCCCAAGTGCCATCCATAGATCAGGGCTGTCTGGGAAGTATGGAATACCAGGCAGGAGCTTGGAAACTTCCAGAGCAACCCAACATGATGGCCACTTGGCGCTGCTGCACCATCCAAGCACAGAAGCAGCACAAGGGCTTGCTCAACATAGTTTAGACAAGTCCAGCACCGTCCAAAGGGGCTTCCCTGGTGGCTCAGTGGTAAAGGACCTACCTGCAATGCAGGAGCCGCAGGAGACGTAGGTTTGATCCCTGGGTGGGGAAGATCCCCTGGAGGAGGGCATGGCAACTCATTCCAGTATCCTTGCCTGGAAAATCCCATGAACAGAGGAGCCTGGTGGGTTGCAGTCCATGGGGTTGCAAAGAGTCGGACCCAACTGAGTGACTAAACAACAGTGTTGTCCAAGTCATGGGGTTAGTGACACGAAACACACCCTCCATAGTGTTGGCCCAGCACGGACTGCAAATGTCAGAGACAGGTCTATCCCCAGGATGTCTGCAAGGCAATGCTTGGTGAGGCCCTTCTCTGAGCCCAGGATCATAAAAATGGCCTCTCTCCCTCTCAACAAAGGCTGATTAAAGGCTACTAGTCTAGGGAGTACAGGGAGGAATGAGACGGGTATCCCCGCCCCAAGGAGCTCACAGGGAGGACAAACACTAAACAAGTAACCACATAACTGATAATTCACTATGAGTGCCGTGGAGCTATAATGGGGTTCCCAACCTGGCATGCGTCAGGAGGGGGGTGGGGTCAGAAGTCTCACCGAGAAAGTGTAGAGGCTCGGATGTTAAATATGGGCAGAAGTTTGCTGCCCTTCCGCATAGGTGACTTGGGCCTATGTGTGCCCCAGTTTCTTCCAGTGTAAATAGGGGTGATGCAGGACTGGGAAGTCCAGTGCACAGTGCCCATTATATAGCATGCTCTGATAAATGCAGTCACTATGATATCAGGGGTCAACCAAGCAGACGATGGAGAGAGAGGAGCATTCTCTGTGGGGGCAACAGCCCACACAGAGTCCTAGCTTGAAGGAGCCTTGCAAGAAGCCCCCAGTCAGAGGAAAGTCGCTGTTCTGACCATCCTTGTCATCAATGCTCCTGCTACCTCTAAGCTAGAATAGTGCCTTCCACGTAGTGGCGAGCAACGTACACAACTGCTGAATGAATGATGCATGTATGAATGACTGAACAGACGGACGGTCTAGTGACTGAGGGGACAATCTCTGGAGACAGAAAAACCCAGGCTCAAATCCTCATGCTGTCACTGATTTGCTGGGTAGCCACAAAAAAGTTGAGCTACACTTCTGAGCCTCAGTTTCCTCATCTGTAACACAGGAAATGCTCCTTACCTTTTAGAAACAGAGGTGGAATGAAATACCTGTAGGAAGAACCTAATAAGGCGGCCACCACCAGGCAAGCCCCCGATAAAGGAGAGCTGTCAGACTGTCTGTTCAGATTCACAGCTCCTCAGGGTTCCTGCTGTCCCCATGCAATGCTCCATCATAGCACCCATGACCTTGGCTCCACACAAGGAAGCTGGAGCAGCAACCCCATTGCTATCCTACATCTTCTCCTTTACTGTCTGTTCTTTGTTGAGGAACTGTTTGTCCCACTCTGTGTGACCACAACCCAAAGGCAGGAATTACCTCTGTCTTGTTCCCTGCTGTGTTCCCAGCATCCAGCACAGTAGCTAGTATATAAGAGGAGCTCAATAAATGCTAGGTGGATGAATGGATGAATGGATATAACAGTCAGGTACAGGTCCCATTAGACTCCAAAGTTATACGAGTCAATTTAGCTGCAAGTATACATTCGAGGGCCACCAGGGGCCAGGTGGGTAAAATGCTATAAAGATAAGGGGCGGAGGCTGGGATAAGCTAGAGTCCACAAGCCCCACTTCGATGGGGTCCTGCTTCTCAACTCCCATTCAACAGATGCCAAAAGGTCTCTTGATCTCCAAGTAGTAGAATGTTCTGATTTACATTTGAATTTTTATATGATATGTCCTGGCTTATTTGAAAGCTAATCTACTAGAAAATTAATCTAGTTGAAAATTAAACAGGTCTACAGCATTCTGAACCCACTCCAATATTCTTGCCTGGAGAATCCCACAAAAAGAGAAGTCTGTGGGGGCCCTGTGGGGGCTCTGGTTCATGAGGTTGCAAAGAGCTGAACACAGCTGAACGACTGAACAATAACAACAGCATTCTGAAGGTAATACTTATTTGTGAGGATATTCACTCATTCACACTGGAATGTTGGAACTTCAAGGACACAAGGAAGCCAAAACAAGCTGGAACCTCTTTTCTGGAGCTTAAGATCAAGTGTGAGAAGTAGATATTAGCCAGATGATAGCACAGACAGAAGAAAATTATAATTGTAAAAAGTGATATGAATGCTGATCTACGCAAGGAGGCCTGGTAAGAGAAACAAGTGGATGACAAAGATGGGTAGAAGGAACAGCACAAACTCAGGCCACCCCCCACCACACACACTTAAAACTGATGAGAAAAAACTGTCCTCTCCGAAATGTACCAATTTCAGAGTCCTGATAGGAGGCCTTACCTGTGCTGGGCTCCCTCGACTCCTCCCCAAAGCCCTGCGTGTCCTTCTTTTTCCTACAAAGAGAAGCAGACAGCGTCCACTTTCAATAGGACAGACACACCACTTGGTCCCCAGGCCCTGATCCCCAGCTCAGAGGAGAGTTCTAGCCCTACCGCTGGTCTACTGTGACTTCGAGCAGTTCAGTGATCCTCCCTGGACCACCACTTGCCCCGCCAATCATAGCTATGACTACAGCCATCGACGAGGTGGAGGTGGTGGTCCGAGGGTGCCAGATGTGGGGCTGAGGATACACGTTAGGGCTAAGAGATTCTCGGGGGATGGGCCTGAGGCTCTCCTGGGTGCGAGCAGAGGGATACCGGGGGAACTGAGAGTCTGGATTTCAAGTTGCGGTGGCGCAGAGGATCATAGAAGACGGACCAGAACGGAGGCGGAACTAGAGGCCGGGACTTGGGGGCGGGGCCGGGGTCCTAGGGCAGGCTCACGCTTGCAGGGGCGGGGCTACAGTTCCCCCGGATGGAGCCACGGTCCAACGCGGCCTACTCACAGCTTAAAGTTGAGCACCGCCCCGGCGTTCATCAGCAGCGTCCTGCAGAGGAAGAATACGGTTACTTATACCGCCCCCCACCGTAAAGGGCCCTCATGTCCCATCCTCTGGTCCCCCTAATTACCCAAACAGCAGGATGTCCCCGATCATCGTTACGGCCGGAGCGTCCGTCAGAACAGGAAGCGGAAACCTCGGGGAGGGAGGGGAGAGACACATGAGCCAGCCAATCTGGAAGCAGCTCTGGCGAGGGCTGAGCCAATCAAAGACCAAGACGGTCAGGGTCCCGCCTTCTACAGGCCAAGCCCCTTAAAGGAAGAGCCAGCGCCGCTCCTTGCTTGAAAAGTGTTAGTGAAAGTGTTAGTCGCTCAGTCGTGTCCCACTCTTTGCGACCCCATGGACTGTAACCCTTCAGGCTCCTCTGTCCATGGACTTCCCCAGGCAAGAATACTGGAATGGGTTGCCATTCCCTTCTTCCGGGAACCGTTCCGACCCAGGGCTCGAACCCACATCTCCCGCATTGCAGGCATATTCTTCACCATCTGAGCCCCCAGGCCTTGAACGTAACCAAGAAAGGGCGGGGCGAGAACCAGACGTCATCCAACGGGAAGGAAGCATATGAGGGCAGGATTGGGTCACGGATTGGAAGCCTATCGCCCATGTGTGAGTGACCAGCGCTCCACACCACTAGCGCAGCAGCTTTTCCTTCTGCTGGGCTAGGCTCTCAAAGGATGCGGCCTTTGGAAAAACGGGATTTTTTGATCATTAAACTGCATAAGGGAATGGATCCCGACGCAGTGGGCTCTCCCTGACATGTACATCCCGACTGTTGGGTTCCAAAAGGGCCTCCTCCTGGGCCCCACGGAAGGCAAGATCCCCACTAGCCGTGGGCACTATCGGGGGCGGGGGTTCCCACTGAGCGGTTCCCTCGGAGGACGTGATTCCTCGCGGGGGACAGAAGTTATGACTTAGAGCTGGGATCATGACAGATCGATAGAGGACGAGGGATCTGACCGAAAAGACCCTATGGGGCACGGGAGTATGAGGTTCACAAGTGATCCGGTCCCACGGGGGGATGGAGGTCTCGATCCAAGGGCTCCACAGAGGATGTGGGTCCTAACCGAGCCCCACAGGAGTGGGGTCCTGAATGATCCGTCCTGCCTCAGTGGGCTCCTTGAGGAACGGATATCGCCCCCCTCCAAGGATAGATTCCGTGTCCAACTCACAGTCCATAGCGACCCCGCACCCGGCATCATCCACCCACCCCACTCCCCCGGGCTGGGCTGTATCGGGTCATGATGGCTCGAGAGGCAGAGTGTGGGATGCTGGACCGATCGAGCTCCGTGGGACAGGACGGTCCCACGACCCGCCGGGAGGCCAGCGGTCGCTCCTCCTCTCCCGCGGGGGCCGGGTTGGGGCGGCGCCTGGCGGGCGGGGGCGGGTCCAGCGGCGGGGGCGCAGTTGCCAGCGACTGGACGCACCGGGCCGGGGGCTGGGGTGGGACCCGGTGGGCGCCATGGAGCTGCTCTCGGCGCTAAGCCTGGGTGAGCTTGCGCTCAGCTTCTCGCGGGTGCCCCTCTTCCCTGTTTTCGACCTTAGCTACTTCATCGTCTCCATCCTCTACCTCAAGTATGAGCCAGGTGAGCCAGGGCCGGGGTGCTGAAGAGGGCTGGCATTACGGGGCGGGAGACGGAAGGAAACCCAGGGGTCTGGAGGAGGGGAAAGGCCTGGATCGTGGGGAAACAGTCCCAGGGGTCGGTTCGGGGACGCCGGCAGGTTCTGGTATCGTGGGGGCGGGCAGAGGGGACAGATGTGAGCGAGGGCAAGGAGAGAAGCCCCTGGGATTGTGGGGCTGGGGGAGGGGAAGCAGATGCAGGAGAGGAACGTGATTGTTCAGAGGAATGGGGAACAGGTGCTGGGGAGGATGCGGGGAGAGAGAAGGTCAAGGATCCTGGCAGGAGGGGGTCGGATGAACTTGGGCGAGGGGCTAGGTCGTGGTGAGGGCGCAGGCAGGGGTCGGCTCTGCTGGCCAGGTCACAAGTCCTGGCTGCCTGCAGCCCTGACCTCTCTCCTTGCCCTTGGCGCCGGGAGCCAAAGCCGCAGCTGAGTGTCTATATAAGGGCCGGCAGTGCTGGGGGCTGTGATCAGGTTCAGAGAAAGTGACACCGATGTCGCTTCCCTGCTGTGGCTCTGGGGCAACCTCTTCTCCCTTTGCCTGGGCCGAGGCTGTGCTGGAGCCCAGCGGGAATTCTTCCAGCTCTGGCCAGGATCCTTTCCACTTCCTGAGCAGGACCGGCCCTAGGGCAGGGTAATTTGGGGTCAGCCTCCTCCCACCGGCTCCAGACCCTTTTGGAGAATCTCTGGGGGAAGACCCAGAGTCTTGGATTTTTTTTTTTTTTTTTTTTTCCAGTAGGGGTAAATGGCCTCCTTAGAATGCAGCCTATTTTTATACAAGGCTTAGGGAGTGTTTCTTATTCATCTCCTCCTGTTTTAATAACTCTAGCACAACAGCAAACTAAAGGGATAATAGAATTTTAGCTTTAGAAAAAAGACCAATCACCTGAAACTTTGTGATCTGTTCTCCCACTTAGATGTAAATTACTCCTGTATCCTCTCAGAAATAGCTTTTCTTTTTTTTTTAAGATGATAAAGATAGCAGCTGCTGCTAAGTCGCTTCAGTTGTGTCTGACTCTGTGCGACCCCATAGACGGCAGCCCACCAGGCTCCCCCGTCCCTGGGATTCTCCAGGCAAGAACACTGGAGTGGGTTGCCATTTCCTTCTCCAGTGCATGAAAGTGAAAAGTGAAAGGGAAGTCGCTCAGTCGTGTGGGACTCTTAGCGACCCCATGGACTGCAGCCTACCAGGCTCTCCGTCCATGGGATTCTCCAGGCAAGAGTACTGGAGTGGGATGCCATTGCCTTCTCCAAAAGATAGATGCTAGTGTACATTAAAGAGAAAAATCAAATTGAAAAGCCTAAAGGAAAAAAGAGATAATTACAGTCGATGTTGTGGCCGCCTTCCAGACCTCACTTCTCTGCTTTTATACCCCTGTAGTTATGGATGTAAATGCGCAGTCTTATGCAAATAGGATCATACTCTGCCTGCAGAGTGTTTCTGTTCTGTTTTATTTTAGCTCGTCCACATGCCAGAGCCTATTTCTTTATAAGGGCTTTTGGAAAGCAGTTACTTTGCAAAGCAAAATAAGCTTTGTGTTGTCTTAGCCTGAACACAGGGCTGTACTTCCTGTCTGCAGATGAATTGCTGGTGGCTCATACCAGGTCTCTTGGGCAAGTACAGAGCCTAGCACACATTGGGGAATCTAAAATTGTGGAGGGCAGGAGCCCGGTAGTGATGTAGGACACAAGTGTCTGGAAGGAAAGCGGTCTCTGGGCTGGCTGGGAGCATGCAGTAGGGGTTGAGACATTCCTGCTGGAGTCATAGAGTAAAACTTCTGGACTTGAAGTGCTGGAGCCTGAAGGTTCTTGAAGGTTGAGAGGGTGCCTTAGAGGCTCCCCGGGGCCCTTCTTCCCCTATCTCATCTCTGCTGCTGCTGCTAAGTCGCTTCAGTCGTGTCTGACTCTGCGACCCCAAAGACGGCAGCCCACTAGGCTCCTCTGTCCCTGGGATTCTCCAGGCCAATTGAGTCAGAAAGTCTGGGATAGTGACCTGGCATGCTCCTGTTTCAAGCTCTTCTCCCCTAGGGATGCTGAGGAAATAGAGGCTAAGCTAATTTACATACACAATGAACCTGTGGTCCCATAGCTGGAACCCAAGAATGACTACAATTGTTCCGGAGGACTCGCCTACCCTTAGAAAAGGGAGGCATTGGGTTTAGCTATTGAGCCCCCAAGTTTGGTGTTCCTGCTAAGCCTCTGTAAAGGTTTCTTCTCAGAGTCTGTGTGCTGTTTGCAGGGCCAGCTAGAGAATGCATGGGCCCCTAAGAATTTTGTGAACCTGAGAGCCAATCTGGCTTAAGGAATAATCTTCAAACTAGAAGTCAGTTCTGCCTTTAGCAGTGAGTAAACACCAGGCAGGTTGTTTTGCTTACATGAGCATCAGTTTATTCATCTGTGAAATGGGCTCATTGGTACAATAATCTGGATTCCCTTACCTGGCTCTTGTGAAGATCTGTAGAGAACTTGATCAGTAGTCAGGTCTAAGGCACTTGTGAGAGGTAGTAGAATGATTTGTAAGGCATGGGGCAATGTGTTTCCTGGGCTGCAGGCATTTTCTGGGTCAGGCTTTCATGAGAATCCTGAATGAGGATGAAGCACAGCGTGTGGTCCTCACGTGAACAGCATCTGTGACCCCTGAGTTAAGAAATGCAGAATGCCTGACTCCCCACTCAGACCTACTGAGACAGACTCTGCATTTGAACAGGATCCCTGCAAGCATACTAACATTTGAGAAATGATGGACTAAAAGAAGCTGGAGCTCCTCAATAGGGCAGGGAGGGCCAAACCTGACTCACCTCTAAGACCCCTAGCTCTATGCAAGAAGAGAAGAAGAAGCTGTGGATGCTGGCTGCATGATTGAAGGAATGAGTGGATGAATGAATGACAATCAATGGCTACTTTAAGACCTGATCCATGCAAAGAGCCTTCCAGACTAGTGGTTCTCAAGTATGACTACACATTAGAGTCACCTGGAGAGCTTTGAAGATTCTTGTTGTCCAGGGAGTACCCCTTCATCATGAAAATCAGAATTTCAGGGGATGGTACCAGCATCAATATTATAAGTTCCCCAGATGAGATCCAGCTTTCTGCACCAGTGTTTCCCAACCTCAACACTAGTGACAGTTAGAGCCAGATCATCCTCTGTGGTGGGGGCCATCCTGTGAGTTTCAGGATGTTTCACAGCATCCCTAGCCTGACCCACTGGAAGCCAGCAGCACATCCCAATTGTGACATCCAAAAATGTCCCTAGACATTGCCAGTGTCCCTTCAGGGGGGCACAGCTACCTCCAGTTAAGAATCATAAATCTAGACTGAGTCTTAAACTCTCGTGCTTCCAAGGGCCTGTCAGGTCACATATAGAAAGCAGTAAGACAGCCAGGTGAGGACAGTCCCCAGGTGAGATCCAGCCACGTGCGTCGCCACCTGATTGGGGCTGGAACTAGCAGAACTAATTTTTCAAGGGAAGCTAGAAATGTGATTTGCAGCTTCCTATGTTTATATGTTGGCTGTTTGAATATCTTTATTCTTTTTTTTTTTTAATTCATAGACAATTTTTTTTAGAGCAGTTTTAGATCCAGAGCAAAAAAATGAAAGTAGTTTTCCATATAGGCTGACTACCTCCTCCACATACAGCCACTCCTACCATTAAGGTTCTGCACCAGAGGGGAGCGTTTGTTATAGTCGATGAACAAACATTATTGTCAACATCATTATTGTCCTATTAGCATTATTGTATTGCATTATCAACATCATTATCAACTGGTCTATAGTTGACATACGGGTTCCTTTGTGTCGTACATTTTATGGATTTTTATATAGTGACATGTATGCATCATTATGGGGCCTCCCTGCTGGCTCAGTGGTAAAGAATCTGCCTGCCAATGCAGGAGAAGTGGGTTCGATGCCTGGGTCAGGAAGATCCCCTGAGAAGGAAATAGCCAGTATTCTTGCCTGGAAAATCCCATGGACAGAGAAGCCTGGCAAGAGTCAAACAATACTTTCTGTAACTAAAACAACAACAACATCCATCATTGTAGTATTGCACAGAAATGCCTCACTAACCTAAAAATCCCACAAGCTCTGCCTATTCATCTCTCCTGCCTCTTCTCCCCAAATCCCTGACAGCCTCTGATCTTTTTACTGTCTCTATACTTCTGCCTTTCTCAGAATGTCACAGTGTTGCAGTTGTACACTATGTAGCCTTTTCAAGCTGGCTTCTTTCACTGAGCAATATGCATTTAAAGCTCCTCTGTGTCTTTCTGTGGTTTGATAGCCCATTTCTTTTTAGTGCTCAATAATACTCCATGGCATGACCGTTCCAAGGTTTAATTATTCACCTATTGAAGGACATCTTCGTTGGAGTTTGAGCATTTAAAAATTACCTGGGGAGCTCAGCAGAACCACAGTGAGGAAGAAAGCTGAGCACAAAGGCTTGGGGGAGGGAGACTTGTCTTAGAGAAACTGAGCACACCTCCCATGTTCGGACCTCACAGTAAACAGCACAGAAAGGCAGCAGCACCAAGAGTGCCCTGTGGGGACTCCCTTGGTGATCCAGTGGTTAAGACTCCTTGCTACCAATGCAGGTGGCCTGGATGCAGCCCCTGGTCCAGGAACTAGATCCTGCATGCTGCAACTAAGACCTGGTACAGCAAAAAAAAAAGTACACCGGGGAATCTTCTAGCACTCCCCAGCCATCCACAGACAGGACACTAACCCCCAGAGAGGGAATGTGTGGAGCCCATCACAGATCAGAAATAGGGTCAGCATCAGTGCTTCTTCCTTAGGCAGATCTGATTTTTATTATCAGTCCATCCACTAAAATCTCCACCCACAGGTACTTTCCATTTCAGCCCAGTTCCAGAAATAACCCTCACATAATTGCTAAGCACTAAGCTTCATTTCTTTTCATCTTTCACAGATGAAATGAATAATAGCCCTTTGAAATGAGTAATAGCCCTAGGTGACCACCTCACCCAGGTTTGCCCTAGACAGACATCCAAAGCCCCAGAAACCTCTCAGCCCAAGCAAACAGCGACAGTTGGTTGCTCTAGACAGCATCCCCATTCTACAGATGACTAAATCAAGGCCCAGATGGGGAGTGAGCCACCAGAGCTCACCCTTGAGAGGGGAGTGCTTTTGTGGCAAACCTGAAATTGAAACCCACATTCTTCTGCTTCCTGGCACTGCTCTAAGACCCAGCAAAAGAAATCAGAATGAAGCATGGCAAAGGGAAAGAGCCAGGGGGACAGTTTCTCCACCACTGCCTTGCTGTGGATCCTTAGGGCAGACTGTCCCTGCCAGCCTCAGTCTTCTCATGTGGTGATGGGGAGACTCGTCCTGTCTTTCCAGTGTTGCTGGGAGAGTAGTGATAAAGACAAAAAGCTCACAGACATAGAAAACAAAATTGTGATTGTCCAAGCAGAAAGGGGAAGTATAAAATAGGGGTATGGGAACAAGGATACACATGGTTGTGGTGGTTTAGTCGCTAAGTCACGTCTGACTCTTTGGCGACCCTGTGGACTGTAAGCCTCCATGCTCCTCTGTCCATGAGATTTCTTAGGCAAGAAGACTGGAATAGGTTGCCATTTCCTTCTCGAGGTGATCTTCCCCACCCAGGGATCGAACCCATGTCTCTTGCATCTCCTGCATTGGCAGGCAGATTCTTTACTACTGAGTCACCAGGGAAGCCACAGATACATATTGCTATATATAAAATGGATAAACAACAAAGCTTTGCTGTATAGCACAGGGAACTATATTCAATATCCAATAATAATCTATAATGGAAAAGAATCTGAAAAAGTATGTATTTATATATGTATACCTGAATCACTTTGCTATATATCTGAAATTAACATTATATTGTAAATCAAGATCCTACAGTTCAATTTTATTTATTATTTTTTTGGCCACACTACGTGGCTCGTAAGATATTAGTTCCCTGATCTAGGCCCTTGGTAGTGAAAGCACAGGATCCTAACCACTGGACTGCCAAGGGAATGCCCTTTAATTTTTTTTAAAAAGCATAATTATGGTAATAAACAGCACTGAATCATCAGGATAACTCAGTGAAGGGAATGCTCTCATTCTCCCTTTGACAAAAGAGGAAACAGGCTGGAGGTGAGAGGGGGTGGTGGTCATCTGCCCAAAGCCACTGCAGAGTGAGCCGCAGAGCCAAACCCCAGACGTGTGGCTTTTCTACCAGGCTTCCCCCATAGTGAGGAGCCTACGGAGTTCCTGCAAAACCCAAGCTCCCCACACCCCCACTCCACCTTATCGTCCCAGCAGGCAAAGGAAAGATCCTGGAAAGAATTCAACCTCTGGGGGTTATTTTTAGTTGCAGAGGTATCCATTTCTGCAAAACATGGGGGCCTCACCTGACCCAGCCCCTATAGGACCCACCAGCTGCTCCCAAGGATTAACTCTCAGCTGGCAGCGTTTTAAATAGATGCCCGGGGGAGAGAAGAGGGCACCGGGCTTCATAATGGAGGAGCTTAGTAGATGCAGAGAGGATATACTTTAGGCTTCTGACTTCAGGGTGAGATGGAGGAGGGAAAATTTGATTCCAACCCCTGATAGGAGTTAGGCAAAGAAGGGATTAGGGTTCCCACCTGACAGAAGGAAAGAGATGGAGGGGAAAAAAAGATGGTTTGTCCAAGAACATGTGGTTAGTCAATGAGGGTGTAAAAAGAAAGGGAAGTGTGTTGCTGATTTAATCTGAAACGACTTTTATGAGGCAGGTTTCTGATTATAGTATGTATTAGTATATGCCAGAAAATGGATAAATAACTTGTGATCTGTTCCTATGATGGCATATAGTACAGCAGTGGAAATGAATATTCCCCTTGAAAATACTGAGCTCAGTGAAAGAAGCCAGATGCAAAGGGCCATATTATATGAGCCCATCTGTATGGAATGTGGGCCTTCCCCGGTGGCTCGGCGGTAAAGAATCCACCTGCAGTGCAGGAGACTTGAGTTCGATACCTGGGTTGGGAAAATCCCCAGGAGAAGGGAATGACAATCCACTCTAGTATTCTTGTCTGGAGAATCCCATGGACAAGGAGTCTGGCGGGCTACAGTCCATGGGGTTACAAAGAGTTGGACACGACTGAAGCGACGGAGCATGCACGAATATGGAATGTATAAGTTCAAGAACCACCTTCATCACTTGAAAAGGAAACTCCGGTCCCCGTTAGCAGTCGCTCCCCACCCCCTCCTCAGTCCCTGCGTTCTGTCTCCATGGCTTTTCCTTTCCTGGATATTCCACGTCAGCAGGGTCACAATGTGCGTTGTGCCGTGCCTGGCTTCTTTCACGTGGCGTGTTTTCAGGATTCACCCCTGTTGTAGCACCTGTCAGTGCTTCATTTCTTTTCAGGGCTGAATAGTACTCCGTTATGTGGATGGACCACATTTAGTTTGTTCGTTCATCTGCTGATGGACGTTTGAGTGGCTTTCACCTTTTGACAATTGTGAATAGTGCTTCTGTGAACATGACCTTTTAAGAGTCTTCTAGAACCTATTGGTGGGTTGTTGTGCATAAAACCGTGTGCTGCCCCACCCTAGGCTGTGAGACCTCCTGTTCCTGGGTCCCCATTCACAACTACTGGGGAGGGGGCAGGTAGTGGGGGCCCCCCAGGGGGTTTGGTGTGATAAGGCAGGAGAGCACCAATCCCAGTTCACAACCATTGGGGAGGGGCAGGCAGTGGGGGGCTCCCAGGGGGCTTGGTATGATAAGGCAGGAGAGCATCAATCCCCGTTTACAACTATTGGGGAGGGGCAGGCAGTGATGAAATATTTCAAACATACAGAATATGCATGACACAGATACCTCTGTGTTCGCTACACACTTACCAGATGTAAACATAGATTTGCTTCAGATCTTTCTTTTTTTTTAAAGAAATAGTGACAAAGCCAGTCCCCTCCCTTCCCCTCTTTCCCTCTCTAGCTATGTTGTTGTTGTTCAGTCGCCAAGTCGTGTCTGACTCTTTGTGACCCCATGGATTGCAGCAAGCCAGGCTTCCCTGTCCTTCACCATCTCCTGGAATTTGCTCAAATTCTTGTCCATTCAGTCAGTGATGCTATCCAACCATCTCATCCTCTGTCACCCGCTTCTCCTCTTGCCTTCTGTCTTTTCCAGCATCAGGGTCTTTTCCAGTGAGTCAGCTGTTCGCATCAGGTGGCCAAAGGATTGGAGCTTCAGCACAGCATCAGTCCTTCCAATGAATATTCAGGGTTGATTTCCTTTAGGATTCAGTGGTTTGATCTTGCTGTCCAAGGGACTCTCAGGAGTCTTCTAGATATGATCACTGCCCTAAAATCAGCCTATATTATTCCCATGCCTGTGTGCATACCTTCACCGATGTACATATGTCTATGAACTGCATGGAGCAGTTTGTGTTGTTTTACATATATATTATACATAGAATGTACATAAACATATCATTTTGCAACCTAACTTTTTTATTCAGCAGCAGCCTTATGGGATTTATCAGTATTGATGCATCTGGAGTAGGGGTTCTCAGCCAGAAGATCTGTCCTCTGGGGATGTTTGGCAATATCTGGAAACATTTTTGGTTGTCACAACCAGGGTGAGGTGGTGGTTTATGCCCACCACACTAGAAGTGTCTTGACTCTTTGCGACCCTATAGATTATAGCCCGCTAGGCTCCTCTGTCCATGGGATTTCCCAGGCAGGGATACTGGAGTGGGTTGCCATCTTCTTCTTCAGACTGGGGGTGGGCTATTAGCATCCAACAAGACAAGGCCCGGGATGCTCCTTGACATCCTACAAGGAGCATCCCGGGCCATCCTACATCCTGTGGAGGGGCCCCACCACAGCAGAGAGTGATCCAACCTCACATGTCAGCAACGCTGAGGCTGAGGAGCTCAGATCTGGATTTAGTGTGTTGCTGGTGTTTGTTTTGGCCACGTCACACGGCTTGCAGGATCTTAGTTTCCCAGCTTGGGACTGGAGTCCTAACCACTGGACCACCAGAGAGTTCCCTAACTGGTTCGTTTTTGTTCTTAAGGTTTATTTATTTGTCTATTTTTGGCTGCACTGACTCTGTTGCTGCAGGTGAGCTTTCTCTAGTTGCAGTGAGCAGGGAGGCTACCCTTCATTGAGGTGTTGGGTTTCTCACTGTGGGGGCTTCTCTTGTTGCAGGACCCAGGCTCGAGGTGTGCAGGCTCCGTAGCTGTGGCACACAGGCCTAGTTCCCCTGTGGCATGTGGAAGCTTCTCAGACCGGGGATCGAACCCTTGCCCCTGCATTGGCAGTGAATTCTTAACAACTGGACCACCAGGGAAGCTCCTTGTTCACTTAAAAATAACTACTCTGTGGTACTCCATTTTGTATGACTCTGGGTTCACTCACTCAGTCGTGTGTGACTCTTTGCTGCCCCATGGACTGTAGCCCGCCAGGCTCCTCTGTCCTTGGGATCTGCCAGGCAAGAGTACTGGAATGGGTTGCCATTTCCTACTCTGGGGAGAGGGGGATCTTCCTGACCCAGGAATCAAGCCCACGTCTCTTGTGCCTCCTGCATTGGCAGGTGGATTCTTTACCACTAGCACCGCCTGGGATGCCCTTTGTGTGGCTCACCCCTTACCAAGAATCAGTAGACTCTGCTTTTCTCCTGCTGCCACAGTGTGGCAGCGAAATGCGTCCCCACCCCCATGTCTCTTTGTTCACGTGCATGAGTTTCTCTCTTGGGCAAATAGTGAGGAATGGAATTGCTGGGGCCAAGTGACTCACAGGTGACTCGTTTCCTCAGTGTTTCCAAATTGCCTCTCAGCTGGTTCTGCCTATTGATCCTCCCAACTGTGTACCTGCAAGGGAAATGGGCTTTTTTCCTCTGTAGGAGGGGCCGATATTCCCCTCCCCAACCTTCTCTCTGAGGTTCACTGATCTGAAAAGAAGGCAGCTCCTTCTATAGAGTAGAGTGAATTCCATGTTTCTTTCCCCAACATGAGCTTAGAACACTGGACACAGGACCCGGAAAGAGGCTTGGATGCTGACAGTGTATTGTTCGGGTTTTGTGTGTGTGGGTGTGTGTATTTCTTTGTTTCTAAGATGTTTTTGATGTGGACCAATTTTTAAGTCTTTATTGAACTTGTGACAATATTGCTTCTGTTTTTTATGCTTTGGTTTTTTGGCTGAGAGGCATGTGGGATCTTAGATCCTGACCAGGGATCGAACCCCCACCCCCTGCATTGGAAGGAGAAGTCTACCCACTGGACCCCCAGGGAAGTTCCCTGAACACTGTATCTTGTGCTGAGTGTCCCTTAGCTCTTAGCTTCCCTGTCTCCCCTTCTGACCTTCTCCCATGCACTCTCTTTGCCTGGGTCATCTTCTCTCTTCCACCCCTCATCCTCTAGGAAATCCTTGCTCATTGTTCAGATCTCAGGTTAAGCTGCTGCTGCTGCTGCTAACTCTGACCTCCTCAGTTAAGACAGTTGCTGAATTAAACCCTTCAAAGCACCATGTGCCTCTCCTTTATGAGTTTTAACCTCCATTTGTGGAATTATTTAACCATTTTGCCTCCCTACCAGACTACGGACCCCACAAAGGTAACCCCTGAACCAGCTCTTGCTATAGCTGCTTCTCTGGTGCCCAGCAAGAGCCTGGCACATGGTCAGAACTCATAAATCCTCACTGAAGCCTGGGTGATCTTGAGAAAGCCACTCAAGATCTGTTGCCTCTTCTGTCCGGTGCTGTGTTAGTCTCCTAGGGCTGCCATAATGAATGACCACAAACCAGAGGGCTTGAAACAACAGACATTTATTCTTTCCGTGTTCTGAAGGCTAGAGTCCAAAGTCAAGGTGTCTGGGTCCTTCTAGATACTCAGGAGACGAACCATTCATGCTTCTCTCCTGGTTTCTGGTGTCTTCCAGCCATCCTTGGCATTCTTTGGCTTATACACAAATCACTCCAATCTTTGCCTCTGACCTCATATGGCTTTTTTAAAAATTATTTTATTATTCTTATTTTATTTAGTTTTTGGTCATGTGGCATGTAGGATCTTGGTTTCCTGACCAAGGATCAAACCTGCACCCCGTGCATTGGAAGCATGGAGTTTTAACCACTAGACATCAGGGAATCCCCCTCATCTGGCTTTTTGTATAAATTTCCTTTGGCTGCCATAATGAAGTACCACAGACTGGGTGGCTTACAACAGAAATGTATTGTGTCACGATTCTGGAAGCTGGAAATCCAAAATCAGGGTGTCAGCAGGGTCATCCTCTCTGATGGTTCTAGGAAGGAAGCTTAGGAAAAGCTTCCGGAGGTGGCTAGCGTCCTTGAAGTTCCATGACTTACAGCTCCATCAGTGCAGTCTCTGCCTCCTTGTTTATACAGCCTTCTCCTCTGTGATCCATCTCCTCTTATCAGGAACATCAGACACTGTATTAAGGCCCACATAATGATTTCATCTTAAATTAATTACATCTGCAAAGACCGTATTTCCAAATAAGGCCCCATTCACAGATACCAGGGGTTAGGACTTAAACATATCTCTCTGTGAGTTTAACTCCTAACACCTTCTTATCTGTGTCTACATCTCCTTTTCTGCCTTTTACAAGAACACTCATTGGATTCAGGACAAACCCAGATGCTCCAGTATGATCTCATCTTGAGACCCTTACCTTAATCACATCTGCAAAGACCCTATTTCAAATGAGGTCACTTTCTGAGGTTCTGATGGACATGAACTTGAGGGGAGAAGGGAGTACTGGTCCCTCCTGTAACTGACTGTAGGTAGGGATATCAATCCCTATGTTACGTGGGGTGGAAGCCTGGGGTGTGAGGCTGAAGCCTTGAGGATGCTAAGAAGGTATGTAGTTGCCTAGGATACAATAGTAGGGACAGGGGAGCCTGGTGGGCTGCCCTCTATAGGGTTTTACAGAGTTGGACAGGACTGAAGCGACTTAGCAGCCCAGGATACAATAGTAACTCAATTAAAACAAGGAACTCAGTAGGTAAAGAGAGCAGGGGAGGTTGTTGTTATAATGTAACTAAAAGTGCCCAACATAACTGCAATGCTTAAGAGTGTTCAGTCCACATTTGCTAGAATGTAACAATTATTATTAGCTACCATGTATCAGGACAGTGCCCAGCATGGAGGAAGGGAGGAGGCTGGGATGGAGGGTTCCGCAGCAGTTAGGAAGGATAAGGTCCTTGTACTCAGGGAAGGATTAAGATCAAGTCAACTTGATGGGGGTGCTTCCCAGGTGGCGCTAGTGGTAAAGAACCTGCCTGCCAATGCAGGAGATATAAGAGATATGAGTTCAATCCCTGGGTAGGGAAGAATCCCTGGAGGAGGGCATGGCAACCCATTCCAGTATTCTTGCCTGGAGAATTCTATGGACAGAGGAGCCTGGTGGGCTACAGTCCATAGAGTTACACAAAGTTGGACATGACTGAGTAACTTAGCATGCATGCATGCAACTTGTTGAGTGTATCAACAGTATATAGTTATTTATATCAAAAGCTTCACACTTAGTACATGGCCTAAAGAGGTCAAGCCTTCAGATTTGACAATTTTAAATTTTTTATTTATTTTTATTTCTTGGGCTGCACTGGTCTTTGTTGTAGCATGCAGGCCTCTCTAGTGGCAGCACATGGGCTTCTCTCTAGTTGTGACCCGCAGGCTCAGCAGTCGCAACACACAGGCTTAGTTGCTTCAAGGCATGTGGGATCTTAGTTCCCTGACTGGGGATTGAACCCTCATCCCCTGTACTGGAAGACAGATTCTTAACCACTGGACCACCAGGGAAGTCCTAGATTTGACAATTTAGAGACAAAAGTCATCCAATCTCTAGATATAAAGAGAAACTTTCCCTTCAAAATCCCCAGAGCTGGACTGACTATATCTTTTGATTAGTCTCCTGATTAACAGATCATATATTGTAACCTTGTTATCTCACATCCACATTGAGTGGAGTTTTCATTGGATTTAAGTAAACCATTTAAAGAGAGCTACTGGGGGAATACTACTCAGCCATAAAAAAGAATGAAATCATGCCATTTTCAGCAATGTTGATGGACCTAGAGATTATCATACTACGTGAAGTAAGTCAGAATGAAAAAAACAAATACCATATATACATGGAATCTAAAATATGACACAAATAAATTTAGCTACAAAACAGAAAAAGACACCCATAGAGAACAGACTTGTGGTTGCTGGGGTGGTGGGGGAGGGAAGGAATGGGAATTTGGGATAAACAGATGCAAACCATAGGCAGATGAATGTGTATATATACACACGCGATGGATAAACAACAAGGTCCTACCATATAGCACAGGCAACTCTATTCAGTATCCTATGACAAACCATAATGGGAATGGATATGAAAAGGACTGTATGTGTATACATAACTGAATCACTTTGCTGTACAGCAGAAATTAACACCACCTTATAAATCAACTATACTTTGATAAATTTAAAAATAAAATTTACAAAATAAATAATAAAGACAGTCATTGGTACCACCTCTGGCTATGAGAGCTAAGTAACTGTGTCTTACAACTTCATTCTAAATTCATTCTCTGGAAGATGAAGCTAGTGGGGGAGGGAAGGAATCAAGATGATGAACTAAGTTGTCACACCAGAAGACACCTGAGTTCCAAGCTGGGGGGTGGTAACTGGAAGATTATGACAATAACAGTATAAAGATAGACCTGAACTATTTCAAAAGATTTGCGAGACTTTCAGTGGGTAGTACAAAGTGTACAGTTTGACTAACAGACATCAGTCTTGTACCTCTAGTGGTTTTGTAAACATGTTTTTAAAGAACTAGACCCCCCACACACACACCTTCATTTTAATTTGGGATCTTAAAATAGCTTTTATCTTGAAAATGTTCAAGACTCATAAGTAATTTATTATTTATTGTGCCTATGCCACACAGCTTGCAGGATCTTAGTTCCCCTACCAGGGATTGAACTCTCCACAGTGAAAGCACCAACCAAGTCCAACCTCTATGCTGTGCTGTGCTGAGTCGCTTCAGCTGTGTCTGACTCTTTACGACCCTATGCACCATAGCCCACCAGGCTCCTCTGACCATGGGATTCTCCAGGCAAGAATACTGGAGTGGGTTGCTGTGCCCTCCTCCAGGGGATCTCCCTGACCCAAGGCTCAAACCCAGGTCTCCTGCACCAGTAGGCGGATTCTTTACCACTAGCGCCACCTGGGAAGCCCCCCTAACTGCTGTACCACCAGGGAATTTCCAGAAGTTGCAAAAATGAAGCAAAGAGTTTCCAGCTTTCCCAGCTTCATCCAATGACAACATCTTACCTGATGATAGCTCATTATGAAAAAAAAAAAAAAAAAAACCTGAAAATTGGGACTTCCCTGATGGTCCAGTGGTTAAGAATCTGTCTTCTTATGCAGAGCATGCAGGTTCAATCCCGGGTCAGGGAACTAGGTCCTACATGCCACAGGGCAATTAAGGCTGTGCCCCACAGCTAACCCCACTGGCTAACCACAGTGAAAGATCCTGTGTACACAACTATGATCAGACACAACCAAATACATATTAAAAAATAAAAACACTGGAGATTGACACCAGTATTATACCATTAACACCTACTATAGACTTTACTCAGCTGTTTTTCCTTGCACTTTAAAAAAATATAGTCCTTTGAAATTTTTCTTACATGTGTAGATTTGAGTAACCACCACCACAGTCAGGATATAGAATGGTTCTGACACCCCAGGGAAACTCCCTTGTGAAAAGAAAGTGAAAGTCGCTCAGTTGTGTCTCAAGGCTAGAATACTGGATTGGGTAGCCTTTCCCTTCTCCAAGGGATCTTCCCTACCCAGGAATCGAACCCAGGTCTGCCGCATCGTGGGTAGATTCTTTATCAGCTGAGCCACAAGGGAAGACCAAGAATACTGCAGTGGGTAGCCTATCCCTTCTTCAGCAGATCTTCCTGACCCAGGAATCAAACCAGGGTCTCCTGCACTGTAGGCAGATTCTTTACCAACTGAGCTATCAGGGAAACCCCCTATAATTAGATCTTCTTTAGAAGCCTAACCTCTGGTAACCACTGATCTGCTCTCTGCCACTCATCACTATGGTTTTATCCCATGGAGAATGTTATATAAATGGAATCATTCAGTACATAACCTGAGATTGGCAGTTTTCACTGAGCATTATACTCTTGAGATCTGTTCAGATAGTTTTTGCATCCCTGGTTCGTTCCTGTTTCATTATTGAATAGTATTCCATGGTACAGATATACCAGGGTTTGTTTATCCATTCACCCATTAAAGCCATTTAATTGTTTACAAATAAAAACTGCTATGAACATTTGTATGCATGACTATGTGAATACCAGATTCTCCTTTTCAAACAAAATATGCCAGAGTCTGAGATGAAGCAGTAAATGAAATTGTGCTCCATTTTAACTCCAGCATACCCACCTGATTTCTCTTTTGCTCCTGCAAACCCTCACGGTTCCCAGGAACACAGTTTGAAAACCATTGCTCTTGGGAGCCCAACTTCTCAGCCATGGATGGAAGGTTTGGGGTTATCAGGGCTGCAGGATGTCAGGACATGGACCAGCTCATTCCCCTATCTCTGTGTGCTCGACTATGTTGCACAGAAGAATCACTCAAGAGCGTTAAAAAATCCACAAGCCCAGCCACACCCCAGAACCACCAACCAAGACACTTGGCTGGGGCAGAGGGATCAGGTGTTTGTAAAGTCCCCAGGTAATCCTGATGTATAGTCAAGGTAGAAACTAACACACTAAGCCATCTTCCTTAAGGATGGGGTCCCTGTTTCTATTTGCTAAGTAAGTCCATTGTTTCACATTTTCTTTCTTGGGTTGAATAAGAAGACTCAATTAGTATCATTTGTGTGTATATGTATCTTCAGCTGTGGGCTTCCCTAGTGGCTCAGTGGTAAAGAATCCACCAGCCAATGCAGGAGACATGGGTTTGATCCCTAAGTCAGGAAGATCCCTCGGAGAAGGAAATGGCAACCCACTCCAGTATTCTTGCCTGGGAAATCCCACGGACAGAGGAGCCTGGTGGGCTTACAGTCCATGGGATCACAAAAAGAACTGGAGGTGACTGAGTGACCAATAACAAAGCAATGATCTTCAGTCGCAGAAACTGTGAAATATATTGCATCTTTTCTTTGCTGGCCTTTTATTTTTTTTAACAGCTTTATGGAGGTATAATTCTTGTACCACCCATTTAAACCATCCCATTCACTGGTTTTGAGCATATTCACAGCATTGTGCAACCGTCACCTCTCAAAGAAACCCGGATCCTTGAGTTCTTACCTTCCCACCTCCCGTCCCCTCCATCCCTAAGCAACCACTAAGCTACTTTCTCTTATTCGATGTGAAAAAATTGCATAAAGTACCAATAGCATGGAGTCCACAGGGGAGTGGAAGTCCTCAGGAGTGACTGGCTCTGTAGAGCCAGGAAGCCTTCCTGGAGGAAGTGACATTTGTGCTTGGCCCGTTTTGCTTTGTGTCTTTGTCCCTTCTATGCTGCTAATAGGGTTGCTCTCTCTCCCTCCACACTCTGTCGGTATAATTCTATAGTCAAGGACTCCCTTATCCAGCTTTGCTCATTGCTCTTTCTGCACCCTTCCACACACATGGGCCTGTCTGCACTGTCCGTCTTGGTACCAGTATCTGGTGACTTCCCTCTGCCCTGATGGCACTCTCCCAATAAGACAAGACTTGGAAGCAGGACTTCAGATTCTCCTTTCAAATTTCTTCTGTACCTTCCTATCTGGGGCCAGTCAAAGCAAGTAAACCTTCTCCATAAGAGCACAACTCAACAACAGAGGGACAGCCCAGTTTTTTCAAAAATGCACAAAGGACTTGAATAGACATTTCTGCAAAGAAGATACTGTAATGACCAATAAGGACCTTCCCTGGTGGTCCAGTGG
Source organism: Bos indicus x Bos taurus (assembly GCF_003369695.1). Classification (NCBI taxonomy): domain Eukaryota; kingdom Metazoa; phylum Chordata; class Mammalia; order Artiodactyla; family Bovidae; genus Bos; species Bos indicus x Bos taurus. The sequence continues at coordinate 104,102,050 of NC_040082.1, forward strand.
CTAAGACTCTGTGCTCCCAATGCAAGGGGTCTGGATTCAATCCCTGGTAAGGGAGCTAGAGCCACACGCTGCAACTAAGACGCAGTGCAGCCAAATAAATAAGTTAAAATATTTAAAACAATGGTGGTGCAGAGAAAAAAAAAAAAGACCAATAAGCATTTGAAAAAAGAACTCAGTATCACCAGTCATTAGGGAAATGCAAATCAAAACCACAATGAGATACCACCTCCCACCCATCAAGACAGCTATTCCTAAAAAACAAAACAGTAAGTGTGACCCAGGAGGTGGAGAAGTTGGAACCCTTGTGCATTGCTGGTGGGAATGTAAAATGGGGTGGTTGCTGTGGAAAACAGTGGGAAAGTTTCTCAAAAAGTTAAAAATGGAATTAACCTTTGATTTGGCAAATCCACATCTGGAATTATACCCCAAAGAATTGAAAGCAGGAACTCACATATATTCATATGCTCTTGTTCTTAGCTGCCATATTCATAATAGCTAAAGGATGTAAGCAACCCAAATGTCCACTGACAGATGAATGGATATGCAGAATGTGGTAGACGCACTCAAGGAAATATTACTCATTCTTAAAAAGGAAGAAAACTCTGACACATCCTATGATGTGGATGACCCTTGAGGATTTTATGCAAAATGAAAGGATCCAGTCACAAAAATGCTGTATGATTCCACTTACTTGAGGTCTCTAGAATAGTCAAATTCACAGAGATGGAAAGAAGAGTGGTGGGCGTCAGGGGCTGGAATGAAGGGGGAATGGAGAGTTAATGTTTGATAGGCCAGAGTTTCAGTTTTGCGAGGTGAAAAAGCTATCAATATGAATGATGGGGGTGGTTGTGCAATAACATAGATGTGCTTAACGCTATTGAACCATACCCTTAAAATGGTTAAAGTGACACATTTTATGTATATTTTACCACACCCACTTATTTTTTCTTTTAAATAAGGAAAGACCAAATGTACAGGCGTAGGCTTACAGGAATCTTGGCATCCTCCCAAGGCTGCATCAGATGTTCTCAGCTGCGTGTTGCCCTCTTCAAGCTTTAGTCTCCTCATAATTCCCTGGTGGTCCAGTGGTTAAGACTCCAGGCTTCCACTGTAGGGGGCACGGGTTCAATCCCTGGTCAGGGAACTAAGATCTCATGAGCTGAGAGGCATGGCCAAGTGAAACAAAACAAGTTTCAGTCTCCTTGGGCAGGATAATAACAGTGATCACTTGGCTGCAGTCATCAATGAGGATTTAATGAGTCCTTCCTATAAATTCTAAAACCCAGTGTCTGAGAGGGCTTCCCTGAAAGCTCAGTGGTAAAGAATCTGCCTGTGATGCAGGAGACCTGGGTTTGATCCCTGGGTTAGAAACATCCCTTGTTGAAGAAAATGGCAGCCCACTCCAGTATTCTTGACTGGAAAAATCCCGTGGACAGAGGAGCCTGATGGGCCACAGTTTGTGGGATCACAAGAGCCGAACACAACTTAATGAATAAACCACCATCACCACCTCGGACCCAGGAATGCTTGCTAAATATGAAAGTGAAAGTGAAGGTCACTCAGTCGTGTCCAACTCTTTGCAACCCTATGGACTTTACAGTCTATGGAATTCTCCAGGCCAGAATACTGGAGTGGGTAGCCTTTCCCTTCTCCAGGGGATCTTCCCAACCCAGGGATCAAACCCACATTGTAGGTGGATTCTTTACCAACTGAGCTATCAGGGAAGACCTGCTAAATATGATTTGTTTTAATTATCATCCTCTCTGAGCTCAGAGGAAAGAGCCCCAACCTGGTCCTGCCTTCTCTCTGTGTGATCTCAGACACATGTACAGTCTCTCTGAGCCTTGGTTCTTCCTCTGTAAGTGGACGAACTGCAAGGCTTTGGACGGACACTCTGAGAAGGCGGCTGAATTAGGATGGGCTGGTCAGAGGGCATGATGGTGAAGCATGCCCTCAGCGCCCTGGTGATGGTGGGGACACCCCCGTACCCCTCAGGAGCAGTTGAGCTGTCCCGGCACCACCCCATGGCATCCTGGCTGTGTGCCATGCTGCATTGCTTTGGGAGTTACATCCTGGCTGATCTGCTCCTTGGGGAGCCCGTGATCGACTACTTCAGCAACAACTCCAGCATCCTGCTGGCCTCAGCAGTCTGGTGAGCGTCACGGGTCCGGCGGGATGTGGGAGAGCAGAGCAGGCGGGCAGGGCGATCCCACCACCTGGGAGGTGGGAGGAACTAGGACCTGCCAGCCAAACCTTCACAGTTAGCCCTGACTCACCACCCTCTCCGCCCAGCTGTCCTGAGTCTGGACACAACCTCGTCTCCAGGGGCCCCCAGGGTCTAGCTCCCCCCTGATGCTTGGCATTCTCTCCCCAAAGGTACTTGATTTTCTTCTGCCCCCTGGACCTCTTTTACAAGTGTGTCTGCTTCCTGCCAGTGAAACTCATCTTTGTGGCTATGAAGGAGGTGGTGAGAGTTCGCAAGATCGCCGTGGGCATCCATCACGCCCATCACCACTACCACCACGGGTGGTTCGTCATGATCGCCACCGGGTGGGTCAAAGGTAAACAGGACCATGGCCAGAGCAAAGGGAAGCCACCCCACTGAGAACCCCTTCTCTCAGCCATCTTATCCAATCCCATGTGGGAGCTAAGACCCCATATGCCTTGGGACCAAAAATCAGAACTTAAACAGTAGAAGCAGTATTGTAACAAATTCAGAAGAGATTTTTTTTTTAAGTAAGTAGGACAATGAAACATTGATAGCTAATGTCTCTGGAGAAAGCTTTCTCAGCTGCGCCCTACTCACACGTGGGGCTGGACCCTTCTGTGTGTGGAGGCTGTCCTGTGCATTGTAGGGTGTTGAGCACATCCCTGGCCTCCACCCACTCGATGCCTGTAGCACCTACCATCAGTGCAACAACCAGAAATGTCTCCAGACGTTGTCAAGTGCCTCACAGAGAGGAAATCATACCCCTGTTAAGTTTTGTGGACTATGGCCCTTTTGCCAGCCCAGTAAAGCCTACAGACCTTTTTATGTTTTCTTAAGTGCATAACATAAAATATATAGGAGAATAAAGGAAACCTAATCTTTTAAAGTAGTTATAAAGTGTTTTAAAATAGGCTTTAGTAGTTTTATGCCTATTTGTTATTGCTGTTTGTTGTTTAGTCACTCAGTCGTGTCTGACCCTTTTTTGATCCCATGGACCATAACCCACCAGGCTCCTCTGTCCATGGGATTCCCCAGGCAAGAATACTGGAGTGGGTTGCCATTTCATTCTCCAGGGGATCCTCCCAATCTAGGGATCAAACTTGTGTCTCCTGCATTGGCTGGTGGATTCTTTACCACTGAGCCACGTGGGAAGCCCTTTATGCATATTTACTATTGATTAAATAGCAGACTTTCCACTGACTTCTAATAAGTCTCATGCTCTTGGAGCAGTGTTGAGCACAAATGGTATTTGAAATCATCTACAACAATGATAATGTGAAAAGAAAAAAATCCATTAGTTCTGTTGATGACAGTCATAGACTTGCAAATCCTGCCGAGGTAATTGCCTCCCTTCATGATAAAAGGAAAGGCTGTGTTTCAGTGAAGGATGTGAAAATGAATATGTAATTCTGTTTCCTCTCTGGGTTCCTAGACTCTAGGTTAAGATCCCTAAACCAGGGTAAGTTTTGAGTTGAGCTCATTGTGCCTCTTACTTGACCTTCTTTAGCAGAAAGTTAGCATCACCCCTTTCTACTGACGAGGGGAATGAAATGACTTCCCCAAGTAATGAGGCTGTGGGGGCACAGATGGGGTTTGAGGCCATGTCCTCTGAATGCAACATTCACATTCGTAACTATTTTGAAGCCCCCCCTTTCCCCCTCCTCTATCTATGCTAAGAGGCAGACCGAGATAGACATTACGACCAAAACAAAAAGTTACTAAAATTACATAGGGACAGTTTATAATGATGGGTCAGTCCACTAGGATGATATAACCATTTTAAACAATTATCACCTAAAAACAGAGCACCAAAATACATAAAGCAAAAACCGAGAGACGTTAAAGGAGAAACAGACAATTTAACAGTGTTAGTTGCAGAGGTGAACCAGGGAGTGACAAGAAGGCAGGGAGAGAAGGCTTGAGCAGGTGCTGAATACCACTAAGCTCTGTGTTCCTGTTTCCTGACAACCAAAGTGGGTACTCCCAAATGCCTGGGAGTACCCTCCAGCGAGCCAGTGTCCTGAGGCACCTTTGACGCTTAGGGCTGGATCACGCTCTGGTGGGGGCTGCCCTGTGTGTTACAGGATGTGCAGCATCTCTGGCTTCAACCCGCTAGTTGCCAGTAGCAGCTCCCTCCCCAGTGGTGAAGTAAAAAATGTCTACAAATATTGCCAAATGTCTCTTTGGGGCAAAGACACCCCAGAAGCAAACTCCTGGGCCAGTGGTACATATTGGGCACCCCAGTTGGCACAACCACTCCTTCAGTGAGTGTCTAAGCCTCTTTAGCCAATACATTTGGAGTAAATGGGAAGATTCTTCTAGAAATTCAACCAAAAATCTTGATATGGGTCTCCTTATTGTCTCTCTAGGAAGCCTATACTAAAGAGAAAGGTCCCCAGGGGTATAACATGCCTTCCAGAGGGCAAGTGGCTCAAGAAAGGTTGAAAGCTCAGAACCCAAGGCGGGAGAGGCTGGGGTGCCTCTTGCACAGTTCAAGGTCCTGGATTGAAAACATCAGGGCAGACAATCCAGATTTGATCAAGACATATCTTGCAGGTGGGATATGACCACCCCACCCCCTCTTACTTCATGCTGGTTTTGCTCTGAATATGCCTTGTGATCCTTGGGAAGACTGTCCCTTCTTGGCCTCAGTTTCCCCACCTGCAACACTTTAGGCTCAATATACCTCTGGAGAAGACTCCAGAAACTTCTTGCTTGGGAATTCAGCCAAGAAGAATGGGAAGCTGGGGGTGGCAGGCTTGTTCAGAAGTACCCTGTCCCATAGGCTCTGGTGTCACCCTCATGTCCAACCTTGAGCAGCTGCTCCGAGGGGTCTGGAAGCCAGAGACCAACGAGATTCTGCACATGTCCTTGTGAGTATCCCATCTCCCCCACCCCCTGGGCCTGACCCTGGGTTGGATACTCTGGTAACTTAGGAGCCTTGGTTCCTTAATTCTCCTTCCAGAAGCTTCCAGAGGCCATGGCTGGGGGACCTCAGAGGCAGAGCCTTGATACTACTCAGAGGGTAGGCAGAGCTTCAGGGAGATAAGACACTCCTTCTTCTCCCATGTAATGGGTTTTGAAGATTGAGTAGGAGTTTCCTGGCAAAGAAGGAGACTCTGGAGAGAGGCCAGTGCTTCTGCCAACTATCAAGTCAGAAAAGATTCTGCCTGGTTCTTCAGGGCCAGGGTACAGATTTTGGGTGGGAAGTGAGGGTGTGGTGGGGAGTGTGGCTGGGGTTAGGTGGAGAACAAAGGGTAAGACCAGATGGTCATATACAGGACTCAACCAAGGACCCCATGAGGCATTAAGTCTAGTACATTTTTAAAAGACCTGAAAGGATCAGGCTAGTTAAATTTTCTTCCATAAAGCTGTTGCCATTAAAATATGACAACATTGAAAGACTCACCCGTGTGCCAATGATGCTTTTGAACTGTGGTGCTGGAGAACACTCTTGAGAATCCCTTGGACTTCAGGGAGATCAAATCAGTCCTAAGTCAGAAAGGAAATCAACCCTGAATATTCACTGGAAGGACTGATGCTGAAGCTGAAGCTCCATACTTTGGCCACCTGATGTGAAGAGCTGACTCATTGGAAAGCCCCTGATGCTGGGAAAGATTGAAGGCAGGAGGAGAAGGGGATGACAGAGGACGAGATGTTGGATGACATCACTGACTCAATGGACATGAGTTTGAGCAAACTCCGGGAGATAGTGAAGCACAGAGGAGCCTGGCATGCTGCAGCAGTCCATGGGATTGCAAAGAGTCAGACACAATTTAGCAACTGAACATCAACAACATATGCCAGTGAAAACTACCTCCCATGTCGTATGTTGCAAAACATGGCATGATCTCATTTTATCCTCATGAGAGGTGTGTTCACACACTCAGCTCATGGGCAAGTCAAAATATCGGAAGCCTATTCTTCAAAGAAGAAAAGGAAAATCAATAAAAATTGTGTGTTATAATCCCACATTCCAGGGGAGTGCATTGTTCAGGAGTCCCCAAGACCACTCTCAGGTGCAACGATTTGCTAGGAAGAGGCATAGAACTTGGCCAAGCTGTTATACTTAGGGTTGTAGTTTATTAGAGTAAAAGGGAACATTAAAACTGGCAAAGGCAAAAGGCACGAGGGATAGAATCCAAGGAGAGACCAGGTGCAAGCTTCCAATTGTCCCCTCTCCGAGGAGCTGTGTGGATAGCACCTGTTGCTCCCAGTATCCATGTGTGACTGTGTGTATTTAAGATTGCCAACCAGTAGTGTTCCCTCAAGCCCTGGTGTTCAGGGGTTTTCCTGGAGCTTGGTCACATGGGCCTAACTGACACCCTGGATGGCCAACCTCAGTCTCCAGTCCCTCCAGAGGTTCAGCTGATACCATGTGGCCCTAGACCCCACCCTAAATCACATCGTTATCATCTGGTGTGACCCAGAGTCCCCAGGTGAACAAAGACATTCCGATCAGGCAGAACTTAGTGGGTACCTCTCAGGAGCAGGCCAGAGGAGAGAGCTTTCTTTGCACCAAGTTACCTTTTACTGCCCAGGGGGACACTGTCTCGTCTGTGTCACATGGGCATCTTCCCACCGTGCACCCCGGAGAAGCTGGGGTGGGAGCTGGGCACAGCAGGGGCGGGTGGAGAAGGGGCCCTGGGCCAGAGGAACAAAGCCCTGAGCCATGTAGACCCCCCGGATAACCAGAGCCACCCCGTGCAGCCCCACCAAGGCCAGCCTGTATGGAGCCATCCTCTTCACCCTCCAGCAGACCCGCTGGCTCCCGGTGTCCAAAGCCAGCCTCATCTTCATCTTCACCATGTTCATGGTATCGTGTAAGGTAAGTCCTCCTGTCCTGGCTAAAGCTGACCCATGCTTCCTGGGCTGAGGATGGAAAACTTAGGCTGATAGCCTTGGGGGGTCTGGGGAAAGGACAGCCCTAAGGTCGAGGTGTTGGGGGGAGGAGCTTGTCAGCAGGTTCATGCCTGAGAGCAGGGTATGAGATCAGGGTCCAGCAGGTGGGGGTGAGAGTGAGCAGAACAAGGTCTCCCTGGCAGAGGGTCCCATAAGGCCAAGATGGGAGCAGGAGAGTATGGAGTCTGTTTGGAGTATGGGGGCCTGTGCCTTGGGCATGGAGAGTGGGCTGGACCAGGAATGGTGCGAGTTGCAGTCACTTCCTACTCAGGAAAGGTCTTTCAGGGCCACACACCCTTCCCTGCCCCGTGGAGCTGGGGAACTTCATTGCTGGCTCCCTAGGAGGGGACCACACTGAACAGAGGAAGGGAGTGAGTGACCCCAGACCAAGCATAGCTCCTCTCTGATCCCAGGTGTACGTGTGGTGGGTGGGGATATTCCTGGGGAAAAGGCAACCAACTGATTCGGTGTGGCTGGGATTTTAAGCACCAAAATCTTTGCATCCTGGAAATGGCAGGATAGTTGATCACCTTCTTGGGGGTGCATGCGGCCAGAAATCTGAGTCTAGGCTCCCTCTGCCCTTGACCTTTTGACCTTCTCTCTCTATCTCCCCTCCCCCCGCCCCAATCTGCTTCTGCCTCATCCTCCCGCTGGCTCTCTCGCTGTCTCCTGTACCTCTGTCATCCCACCTCAGGTGTTCCTGACGGCCACCCACTCCCACAGTTCCCCTTTTGATGTCCTGGAAGCCTACATCTGCCCTGTGCTGTTTGGGTCGGCCTCGGGGGACGACCATCACCATAACAACCATGGTGGATCCCAGGGTGGCAGCGGGCCCGGCTCCCCACACTCACCCCTGCCCACCAAGTCCAAGGAGGAGCTGAGTGAGGGCTCCAGGAAGAAGAAGACCAAGAAGGCAGATTAGGGGGCAGCCCAGGGGGTCTTCAGGGCACCAGGGAGAGGACCCAGACCCAGGACCTGGGCTCCGTTCTCCCCTCTCCAGGCCTCTGCTTCCCTGTCTGCAAACTGGGGCCATCAGCCCGCCCTCCAGGGCTGATGTGGGGGGTTAAATGAGATATGGGGGGTGAAGGGCATTTGTAGGAATGGGGGGTCCCTTTCTTCTTCTGCCAGGTCCCCATAGAGTTACAGCTTTGGGGGAGCGGTCCACAGAATCCCAGCAATCGCTCCAACCAGAAACCTTGGCAGTTATGTTCTTGGTCTTGTTACTCCCTCTCTAAAATGACACCTTGACTCCGAAAGAATGTCAAGCCATGTTGACGCTCATCCATCTGATGGATGTTTACTGTCTGCTGTAAGGTAGCTGCTGTGATCTCCACGTCTCTTCCTATCAACTTCTCCTGGGCATCCCTGGGCAAGCTGCCACCTGCTCTGAGCCCTGCATGCCCATCAGTATAACGGCCCCTCACCCCATTCTGTATACAAGGGCTGCTGTGAGGCTGGATCTGACAAACCAGCTTTGTAAGCTCAGAAGCACAACGCAGTCAGGAGGTGAGGCCTTGATGGGTGTTCATCATGCTTAAAAAACAGTTTTGCAGTTTAGATCTTTTGTGTTTGTGGCTTGGAGAGCCCCACAAGTTACCTGGAACAAAGGAGGCCATCAGTAGATGTGTCTAGGCCAGACTGGGGAGCCTGGAGGGGTGGGGGAGGCTTGTTCTGATCCTTGGCTTCAGGTTGCCCCCTAAACCAAAGAAATGCAGCTGGCCGGGCGGGGGTGCCAAGATCTGGCTCTAATCCAGGGGCTTCAAGCCCTCACTGTCGGACTCCAGAAGCTCCATGAGACCTCCCTCAGTGCTGGCATCCTTCATTGCCACTCGCTCAGTCATTCAACAAACACTTGCCTACTATGTGCCAAACCTTGTGCTGCTACTGGATGGGCTGGGAACTTGATTCAGGGTGAGCAAGGGGGATGGGAGCTGAGCGCCCCTCCTGGCCACCCTCACCTCAGCCTAGGTCACCAGGGTATTTGACAGGGGTAGGTGGGTTGGGCATGGCCAGTCTCAGGTGGGATTTGGGCCCAGAATTGGCCAGCTTGGGACTGTTCTTTGCATGTGGGTGCTCAGGGCATGCTCAGGGCATCAGCCTGTGGCTGTGTCACATAGGCCTTGGGTTGTTGGGGTCCCAGGTTTTGCCCAGTTATTGGGAAAGTGCCTTGGTCTGGTGATGCCCGGGAGCTTGGTGGGTCCTGAGGCTGTAGGGCCCCCAAATTCCTCCTCTTGTATGTCTATCAAGGCTCAGCGTGAAGGATCGGCAAATAAATTTGTTGTGAAAGAATCCTGAAGGCTTGTCTGGTTCCTTCTTGCTCTTTTGGCCTCAGGGCACAACGGGAGTGTGTGAACTTAGAGACACATGGAGGTTCTAGGAGAATGAAGCTCACGGTAGCCCTTAGTCACCAGGGGGAGATGGAGGCGGTGGGTGAAGTCTGTAGGGATTAGGTAGACTTAGGTTTAATCCTCACTGTGCCATTTGCAGGTCATTGGGCTTCCCCTTCTCTAAGCCTGTTTGCTGCTTGGGAAAAAGGATGATGGCTATCACTACCCTTCAAAATAGGCTGGATGATCAATGGGATTAATGGTTGGGATTTGCAGCTAAGAGTCTGTGCAAAACCCAGTTAATGCAAGTCAAGCCACAGACTAGGAAAAAATCTTTGAAAATCACACATCTGATAACAGGAGTGGATCCTGCATATATGAAGAATTCTTAAGCCTCACTGACAAGGAAACCCCTCAACTTAAAAAGGAGCAAAGGATTTGGGCGGACATTTCGCCGTAAAGAATATACAGGATGGCGTAGAGATAAACACACGAAAGATGCTCAACATCCTTGGCCATCAGGTAAATGGGTGGAAAGATACCACTTCACACCTGCTAGAGGACTAAAATTAAGGAGACCGACCACACTAAGTGTTAGCAAGAACACGGAGCAACTGCAACTCTCATACATGGCAGGTGGGAATGTAAAATGGTGCAGCTGCTTTGGAAGACAGTCTGGCAGTTTCTTAAAAAGTAAAGTTAAGAGAGTCTGGCAGTTTCTTTAAAAATTACTGTATAACCTAGACATTCCACTCTTAGGAATTTGTCCAAGAGAAATTAAAATATGTGTCCATACAAAGACATGCACATGGATGTTCATAGCGGCTTTTAAATAATAACCTCAAACTGGAAACAACAAACGAATTTCCATCAAAAGGTGAATGGGGCCTTCCCTGGTGGTGCAGTGGTTAAGACTCCATGCTTCTGATGCAGGGGGCTTGGGTGTGCTCCCTGATAGGGGAACTAAGATCTCACATGCCACACAGTGTGGCCAAAAGAAAAAGAAACAAACTGAATGAATAGTGCTCAGTAATAAAAAGGGACAAACAATACCATGAATGAGCCTCAAATGCATCGTGATGGGGGAAGAAAGCTGTACCAGAAAGTATGCACATGGGATGATTCCCTTCATAAAAAATCATAGAAAAGGCAAATTCATCTATAGTAACATCTAGTCATGGGTACTTGGGGGGAGAGAGAGAGATGGGGGTGGGGTGGGAGGGATGGCAATGAAGTAGAAGAAAACTCCAGGTGATGGAGGCCTTAACCTTCCTGATTATGGTGACGGTTTCACGAGGCTATATACCAGTCATGTGTGTGTGTGTGCTAAGTTGCTTTGGTTGTGTCTGATTCTTTGTGACGCCGTGGACTGTAACCTGCCAGGCTCCTCTGTCCATGGGATTCTCCAGGCAAGAATACTGGAGTGGGTGACCATGCCCTTCTCCAGGGGATCTTCCCAACCCAGGGAACGAATCCCTGGGTCTCTTGAGTCTCCTGCATTGGCGATCGGATTCTTTACCACTGGGAAGCCCTACTGTGCGGTTACCTATATATCAATCACATTTCAATAAAGCTGTAAAACAAATTTAAATAAAAAAACTTGATAAAAAATGATCAAAAGATTTGAACAGACAGTTCACCAAAGAGAATAGATGTATGACAGTGTCCATATAAAAGAGAACATTAGAACACAGACATGCACAGAGAAAAGATCATGTGAGGCCACAGGGAGAAGATGGCCATCTACCGGGAATGGAGAGAGGCCTCAGCAGAAACAAGTGTGCTGTGGACACCTTGATGTCTTGCTGCCAGAGCTGTCAGAAAACAAATTTATGTTAAGTCACTATATCTATAGGACTGATGCTGAAGCTCCAATACTTCGGCCACCTGATGCGAAGAGCCAATTCACTGGAAAAAGACCCTGATGCTGAGAAAGATTGAAGGCAGGAGGAGAAGGGGACAACAGAGGATGAGATGATTGGATGGCATCACTAACTCAATGGACATGAGTTTGAGCAAGTTCTGGGAGTTGGTGATGGACAGGGAAGCCTGAAGTGCTACAGCCCCTGGGGTCACAAAGAATCAGATATGACTGAGTGACTGAACTGTGTTCGGTGTTCAGACTGTGAATAGTGTTCTGCTAAGTCAGCCCTAGCAAACGAATACAACACTGTTGAGAGTGAGTAAAATAAAAATAACTCAAAATGTCAGGTGCTGGTAAGGATTTGGCACTGCTGGAATGCTCACGCACTGCTAGTGGAAGAGTTAGAAGACAGTAGTTTTATATAAAATTTAACATCACTGACCATATAACACAGCAATCCCATTTCCAAGTAAAGCAAAAACTCAAGTTCAAGCAAGAAAATTTATAGTGGCTGGTTTGGGTAATCAGCAAAACCTGGAAATATCCCAAATGCCCTTCAGCTTGTGAGTGGCTGAACATCATACAATGACTCCATCCCACAATAGAAAACTACTCAGCCAAGAAAAGGAACGGGCTTGTGACACATGCAGCAATGTGGATGAATCACATATGCATTTGTTCACCGAAAGAAGTCAGACTCAGGCTACATCCTGTGTCGCTAAGCTGTGTCCAGTTCTATGTGACTCCATATACTGTAGCCTTTCAGGGTCTTCTGTGCTTGGAATTTCCCAGGCAAGAATACTGGAGTGGGTTGCCATTTCCTTCTCCAGGGGATCTTCCTGACCCAGGGATCGAACCTGCGACTCTTGTGTCTCCTGAATCGGCAGGCAGATTCTTTACCACTGAGTCACCTGGGCAGCCCCATAGGATGCTATAGGAAAGGCAAAAGCGTAGAGACAGAAAACAGATCGGTGAGTTCCAGGGTCTAGGAGTGGGAGGAGAGATTGTCTTCAAAGGGACCAGGGGCATTTCAGGGGGAGAGGGTGGCAGAACTGTTCTGATTTTTGATCATGGTCAAAACTCACAGGACTTATGCTGAGAATTCTACTTAACCCAAAAGAAAAGGAAAACTAGAATAGGCTCTGAAGCTTCTCAGACCTGTTCTTATCCTGTCTTTTCACCTTCAAGAATGCGTGGCTTTGGGCATGTGAACCCCCTTCTCAGACCCTCAGTTTCTTCCTAGGACTACCAGTAGGAGTCACCAGAGTTGGATCACAAAGCCAGCTCTGTAGGGTCCCCAGAGAGTCTGCTGTGCTCATCTAGCGCCTGCCGGGGGCTGGTAGTAAGCCAGCTCCCTGCAGTCCAGCACGAATGTTCTGGGATCTCATTTTATGAGAGAACAGATTGTACCAAAATAGCCTCTAGGCCTATTTTGGGAGGGGGATGGGCAAGCCACCGGCTGGCTGGGGGACGATTGGCTGGGCAAGCTGACTCTGCCATCTGGGGTAGTGCGGGAACTCCGAAGGCTGGCTCTCAAGTCCAGAGTAATTTTAGCAGCAGGAGTCAGGCTCCATAGTTTCTTTGGTCTTGAGAGAAAAGTTATTTTATTGCTATTACTATTATTCTGCATGTGCTCAGTTGCTCAGTCATGTCCAGCTCTTTGCAACCCTTTGGACTGTAGCCCACCAGGCTCCTCTGTCCTTGGGGATTCTCCAGGCAAGAACACTGGAGTGGGTTACCATTTCCTGCTCCAGGGGATCTTCCCAACCCAAGGATCAAACCCACAGCTCCTGTGGCTCTTGCATTGGCAGGCAGGTTCTTTACCACTAGCACCACCTGGGAAGCTTCCATCACTATTATCATTATAAAATCCACAACATGGTATTATTATTATTGTAAAATGCACAACATGGTATTATTATTGTAAATAAACAACATGGTTTTATTATTATTGTAAAATACACATGGTGTCATTATTGTAAAAGACACAACATGTTTATTTTTTATTATTACTGTAAGATGCACAACATGGTATTATCATTATTGCAAAACACACAACATGAAATTTGCTATCTTAACCTTTTTTTTTTTTTTTTGCTGCCCTGGGCAGTTTTGGGGATCTTACACCCTCAGTATGAAAGCCCAGGTCACAGGGAAATTCCCACCATCTTAATAATTTTTAAGTACACAGTTCAGTGGCATTAAGTACACACTCACGTTGTCATGCAACCATCGCCATAGTCCGTCTCCAGAACTTGCTCACCTTCTCACGCTGAAACTCTATCCTCGTTAAGCATGAACATCCCATTTCCCACCCCCAGCCCTGGCACCCACCGTTCTACTTTCTTTCTCTAAGACACCGGCTGTTCTAGGGGCCTCACAGAAGTGGGATCATACAGTACTTGTCCTTTGCTGACTGGCTTATTTTACTCAGCATGATGTCTTCGAGGTTCATCCGTGTTATAGCGTGGGTCAGAATTTCCTGCCTTTTTCAGGGCAAATATTATTCCTTTGTATGGACATACCTGGTGGCTCAGTAGTAAAGGATCCACCTGCAATACAGGAGACGTAGGAGACGTGGGTTCAATCCCTGGGTTGGGAAGATCCCCTGGAGCAGGAAATGGCGACCCACTCCAGCATTCTTGCCTGGAGAATCCCCAAGGACAGAGGAGCCTGGCTGGCTAGAGTCCATGGGGTCACATAGAATCAGACATGACTGAACACGCTCATGGACATATCACGTTTTACTTATCCACTCATCTGTTGACGAAAACTATGGGTGGCTTTTACCTTTTTCTTTTGTGAAAAAGCACTGCTGAAACATTGGTGGACAAATACCTCTTAGGTTTTTGTTGTTTAGTCGCTAAGTAGTATCCAACTCTTTGCAACCCCATAAACTGCAGCACGCCAGGCTTCCCTGTCCATCACCAACTCCCAATGCTTACTCAAAGTCATGTCCAAAGAATTGGTGACACCATCCAACCATCTCATCCTCTGTCGCCCCCTTCTCCTGCCTTCTGTCTTTCCCAGCATCAGGGTTTTTTTTCCAATGAGTTGGCTCCTTGGATCAGGTGGCCAAAGTATTGTAGCTTCAGCATCAGTCCTTCCAAAGAATATTCAGGGTTGATTTCCTTTTGGATTGACTGGCTTGATCTCCTTGCAGTCCAAGGGATTCTCAAGAGTGCTCTCCAGCGCCACAGTTTGAAAGCATCAATTCCTCAGCACTCAGTCTTCTTTATGGTCCAACTCTCACATCGGTACATGACCACTGGAAAAATCAAAGCTTTGACTAATATGGACCCTTGTCAGCAAAGTGATGTTTCTTTGAGACCCTGCTTTCCTTTAAGAGGGAGATTGTTGTAGCGAAGATGATGGGGTGGATGCAAAGCCACTGGGTACCGGAATCCAGTTCTACAAAGAAAGAGAACAGTGACCACATTACAAGGCCTTTATTTCTTGGTACCACATCTTTTGGCTAGAAACGTACATGCCTTTTGTTGGGGGAGGGTGGTCATTGCAGGTGTATGAACTTCCTGTGGCTACTCTAACAAATTACCACAAACTTGGTCACTTGGAACAACAAGAAATTATTCTCTCACAGTTCTGGAAGCCAGAAATCTGAAGTCTGGGCATGCTCTTTCTGAGGGCTCTAGGGGAAGATGCTCTTTGCCTCTCCCAGCTTCTGTGGCTCCTTGACTTGCCGCTGCCATCACTCATATCTCTGTCTCCATCTTTACCTGGTCTTTTGTCTCTCTCTTTCCCTTTCTTTTTTTAAGGACGCTGCCCAATACAACAGTATAGTCAAAGATCATTGATCATAGATCAGCATGAAGAGTATAATAACAATCAAAAAGCCGGAAATAGTACAAGAATTACCAAAACGTGACAGAGACATGAAGTGAGCAAATGCTGTTGTTAAAATGGTGCCGCCCAACTTGCTCAAAACAAGGTCGCCACAGGTCTTCAATTTGTAAAAACAACACTCGGCCACACAGAGTATATTGTACTTTTCCCCAGTAGGGAGAAACCTGCAAAATCTTGTCTGCCAAACCATGAAGTGATACCTCTACCCACTCTTCACCTAAGAAAGGGAAAGAGGAATCAAAAGAATATTTATCAGGCAAACTACATTAGATGTTTGTACCTCCAACAGATGTTAGGTGGGATGAACAGGGGTTCAGTCTCGGAGAAACTGATTAAAAATGTGACCTGAAACCAATGAATTTATCTCTTTTTTTTAGAAAAAATTGTTATTATTTTTATTTAATGCTTAAAGTTTTAAATAATTTTTGGCTGCCCTGGGTCTGCACTGCTTTGGGCAGGCTTACTCTAGTTGTGGCAGGTTGGGGCCACTCTCTAGCTGCAGTGTGCAGGCTTCTCACTGCAGCTTCTCTTGTTGCAGAGCACAGGCTCTAGAACATGAGGGCTTCAGTAGCTTCAGCAGTCAGCCTCAGTAGTTGTGGCTCATGGGCTTAGTTGGTCCACTGCATGTGGGATCTTTCCAGACCAGGGGTCAAACCTGTGTCCCCTGTATTGGCAGGTGGATTCTTATCCACTGCACCACCAGAAGTGTCCCTCTTGAAATTCAAGCATCTTGCCTCTACAATGGGCTATATTAAGAATTGACTAAGGGTGTTGAGGCTGTGGTCTCATCCTAAGGCTTGACTGGGGAAGAATCTGCTTTCCGAGTCCACATGGTTGTTGGCAGAGTTTTGCTTCTTGTGGTCTGTTGGACTGAGGACCTCAGTTTTTTACTGGCTGTTGGCAGGAAGTTGCCCTCAGTTTCTCAGCCATGACAGCCTCTTCAGTCCAGCAAAATTCATCAAAGCCAGCACCTTTCCTGTTAGCAAAATGGAAGTTGCAGTTTTTTTTTTTTTAATTGAGGTGAAATTCACATAACATAGTGGTTGGTTAGTTTTAACTAACCACTTTAAAGTAAGTAGTTCAGTGGCAGTACAATCACAATACTTTATACCCATAATTTCTATTTAGTTGCAAGACATTTTCATCCCCCAAAAGGAAACCTCATGCCCATTAGCAGTCATTCCCCATACCTAATTCTGCAGCCTCAGGCAACCACCAATCTGTTTTCGGTCTCCATGGATTTGCCTGTTTTATAAATGGAATCACACAATATGTGCCCTTTTGTGTCTGGTCTCTTTCATTTGCTGCTGCTAAGTCGCTTCAGTCGTGTCTGACTCTGTGTGACCCCATAGACAGCAGCCCACCAGGCTCCCCTGTCCCTGGGATTCTCCAGGCAAGAACACTGGAGTGGGTTGCCATTTCCTTCTCCAATGCATGAAGTGAAAAGTGAAAGTGAAGTCGCTCAGTCGTGTCCAACTCCTGGCGACCCCATGGACTGTAGCCTACCAGGCTCCTCCGTCCATGGGATTTTCCAGGCAAGAGTGCTGGATGATCTTTAAGACTCTAAATCCCCAAATCTGATAATTAATAGAAAAAATGAGCAGTACAATTAACTAGGTAAAACCAAAGCAGTTTGTATCAAACTCTGTGCCACCCCACAAAGGGACATCTCACTATCCCTCAAGTATTCACATTTCCTCAATAAAAATCTACCATAATTAGGTTGGGCTGCTATAACAAATTATCACAGACTGGGCTCGTTAAGCAATGTTTATTTCTTACAGTTCTGGAGGCTGGGAAGTGCAAGATCAGGTTGTCAGCACATCCACTGTCTAGTGGGCGCTCTTCCTAGTTTGTGAATAGCTGTGTTCTTGTATTTTCACAGGGCAAAGAGGGAACCACTTTCATGTCCTCTGCCTGCCTCTTGTTTGTAGAAAAAACTTAGTCTTCTAGGCCTTCACCAAGTTCCAAATAACACATTTGAATCAGAAAAGCGAGAAAATGCAGAACCAAAGAAAAACAGTCAAGCAAGACAAGATAATGATGTGTTCTCAGTTGCTCAGTCCTGTCTGACTCTCTGTGACCCTATGGACTGTAGCCCATCAGGCTCCTCTCTCCATGGGATTTTCAAGGCAAGAATACTAGAGTGGATTGCCATTTCCTTCTCCAGGGGATCTTCCCAACCCAGGGATCAAACCCGTGTCTCTTGTGTCTCCTGCATTGGCAGGTGATTCTTTACCTCTGCACCACCTGGGAAGGCCAAAACAAGTCAAAGACTTTCAGTTCATCCTTCAGTTCAGTTCAGTCGCTCAGTCGTGTCCAACTCTCTGCGACCCCATGAATCGCAGCACTCCAGGCCTCCCTGTCCATCATCAACTCCCGGAGTTCACTCAGACTCACGTCCATCGAGTCCGTGATGCCATCCAGCCATCTCATCCTCCGTCATCCCCTTCTCCTCCTGCCCCCAATCCCTCCCAGCATCAGAGTCTTTTCCAATGAGTCAACTCTTCGCATGAGGTGGCCAAAGGACTGGAGTTTCAGCTTTAGCATCATTCCTTCCAAAGAAATCCCAGGGCTGATCTCTTTCAGAATGGACCAGTTGGATCTCCTTGCAGTCCAAGGGACTCTCAAGAGTCTCGATAGTATCCTGAGCCATATTCTTGAGCTATTTTGCAGATACTGAAACCCCCATTCAGGAGGAAGGTGTTAACTGTATGTTGACCCCAAACATAGACCCACAGATCAGTTGGAACCAGAAGGTTGATCATGTTGACTCATGAGTATTTCACCATCAGTCACTCAGAGGAATGCCTGTGAACTGATCATGTACCCTGAAAACCTCTCCCTCATCCCGTCCTTAAAAACCTTTCCCTGAAAGACATTGGGGAGTTTGGGTCTTTTGAGCATTAGCTGCCCAGACTCCTCACTTGGTGACTGCAATAAACACAGTACTTTCCTTTGACATAACTTGGTGTCAGTAGACTGACTACACTGTGTGCTGGTGAGCATACTCAAGTGTGGTTTGGTAATAACCCCCCCACACAGAAAAAAAACACAAATGAAGAGAATTCTGAAGATGAGATGCAAAATCATGCTTGGAACATAACTGAGGGAGGGTGCAGGAATCTTTCAAGCATTGGAAACATTCTATTTCTTAAACTCGTTTAGAGTCAACTGATTTTGTACAACCCCTGAACTAAGAATGGATTTTACATTTGATTAATGACAGGAGTGGGGAGAGAGGACAATTGTCTCATGCCATGTGAAAATCATGTGAAATTCAAATTTCATGTGCCCAGAAATAAAACCTTATTGGCACACATTCATGACCATCCGTTTATGTATTGTTTGTGGCTGCTTTCAAAGAACAATGACAGAGCTGACTAGTTGAGCCATAGGCTGATCTGCAAAACTGAAAACATTTACTCTCTGGACTTCAAGAAAGTGTCCATTATGTTATTTGTTATATCTAAATGTGTTGTATCTTATATGTCATATGGAACCTCTCCAGACGATGCAGTTTCTTGAACATGCTATGCTCTCTCTCAGAGCATTTGCACGTGCCACCCTCAAGGAGAGAATACCTCTTGGTTTATTCTAGCTTCTGGTGGCTCCATTCCTCCGCTGGGGCTGCTCTACTCCAATCCCTGCCTCCATCATCATATCGACTGCTCCTCTGTGTTCGTATATTCTCGTCTTTCTCCTACAAAGATACTTGTCATTGGATTTAGAGGCCATCTGGGTAATCCAGGATGGTCTCCTCTTGAGATCCGTAACTTAATTACATCTGCAAAGACTCTTTTGCCAACTTTAGGGTCACATTCACCTGTTCTGGCAGTTAGGGCAGGAATATATCTTTCTGGCAGTCCCCATTCAACCCAATAGGCTTGGTTACATTGAAATTTTGGGTTTGTCCGAATGGACCTCCTATGAACATGGTAGGTAGCATTGGTCCCTTGGAAAATATCAGTTTCCTGAATTATGCAGAGGTTGTCGTGCTTTCTTCTTCAACAACAGAAAGCTACATTCATTAAGATCACCACCATTCTGTTGCAAGAAAAAAAGCCTTTTAAAAATGTCAGGAAGTGGTAGACATGGGATTTCCAAAATTTTGATTTCCCTTGAAAGCTTATATCTTACCATTGGCAACAGCACTGACAGTTGTTTTCCTTGAAGTAACAGGCTCCTTTTGTTCATTTTTGAGGAAAAATCTGCCAAACAGCCAAGTCTGAATCATACTTTGTCAGATATTTCAAATGAAAATGGTGTTCCCTGAAAAAGGATGCCAGCTGGATGCCAAAATGTGTTCAAGTGCTTTTCTTTTGGAGATGATCATCGAACTTCATGCTCAATAGGAGGGCTTTATGTGTATTTCCCATTTGTCACACAAAATATTAAAAAGACATGGACTCACCTATTGTGTGGTGAATTGTGTCCCCCTAAAAGGTGTATAGAAGTCCCTAACCTTCAGTATCTAAGAAAGTGACCTTATTTAGAGATAGGGTCTTTGCAGATGTCATTAAAATGAAACCACCAGGCTGGGCCCTAATCCAGTAAGACTGGTGTCCTTACAGGAAGAGGAAAGCTACATTTAATGTCTGAACTCAGACATTAAAGAGGAAAAGGCAAGGTGACGATGGAGCCAGGAACTGGAGTGATGTGTGTGCAAGCTGTGTGTGTCCCAGTGATGTGACGCAAGTGATGTGTGAAGTGGGTCACAAGGACTGAGCCATCACAGATGCTGGCAAAGACAAGGAAGACTTTCCCTACAGCCTTGGGAGAAAGTGTGGCCCCTGCGAATGCCTTGGTTTTGGCTTTCTGTCCTCCAGAAGCCTGAGGGAATAAGCCTGTGTTATTCTAAGTCCTCCAGGCAGGCCCAGGACACTAATCCATCATCCAAATATGCTGAGTAGATAGAGACTGATGGAAAAGAAAGTGAAAGTGTTAGTCAGTCCAAGAGTCTGACCCTTTGCCATGCCACGGACTGCAGCCCATCAGGCTCCTCTCTCCAAGGAATCCTCCAGGCAAGAATACTGGTGTGGGTAGCTATTCCTTCCTCCAGGGAATCTTCCTGACCCAGGGATCAAACCTGGGTTTCCTGCATTGCAGGCAGACTCTTTAACATCTGACCTACCAGGGAAGCCCATGATTCTGTTTATGTGACATTCTCTAAAAGAACTTATCTTTTTAAAAAATGTAATGTGGACCATTTTTAAAGTCTTTATTGAATGTGTTACCTTATTACATCTGTTATTTACGTTCTGGTTTTCTGGCCATGAGGCACGTCAGATCTTAATTGCCTGACCAGGGGTCTGAACCCACTCTCCCTACATTGAAAAGTGAAGTCTTAAGCCCCAGAATGCCAGGGAAGTCTCCAAGAGAACTTACCTTGACAGAGAAATGGGAACATGCCAGGAGCTTGGGAGGGCTGTCCAAACAGACAGCCTAAGGGAGTTTCTTGTTGTTCAGTTGTTCAGTCGTGTCCAACTCTTTGTGACCCCATGGGCTGCAGCACACTAGGCTTCCCTGTCCATCACCAACTCCCAGAGCTTTCTCAAACTCGTGTCCATTGAACTGATGATGCCATCGACCATCTCACCCTCTGTTGTCCCTTTCTCCTCCCACTTTCAATCTTTCCCAGAATCACGGTCTTTTCCAATGAGTCAGCTCTTCACATCAGGTGGCTAAATGGAGCTTCAGCATCAATCCTTCCAATGATGAATATTCAGGGCTGATTTCCTTTGCGATTAACTTGTTTGATCTCCTTGCTCTCCAAGGGACTCTCATGAGTCTTATCCAACACCGCAGTTTGAAGGCATCAATTCTTTGGCCCTCAGCCTTCTTTATGGTCCAACTCTCCCACCCATATATGACTACTGGAAAAACCATAGCTTTGACTATACAGACCTTAGTCAGCAAAGTAATGTCTCTGCTTTTTAAAATGCTGTCTAGGTTTGTCATAGCTTTTCTTCCAAGGAGCAAGCATCTTTTAATTTCATGGCTGAGGTCACTGTCTGCAGTGATTTTGGAGCCCAAGAAAATAAAGCCTGTCACTGTTTCCATTGTTTCCCCATCTCTTTGCTATGAAGTGGCAAAGATGGGACCGGATGCCATGATCTTTGTTTTTTGAATGTTGAGTTTTAAGCCAGCTTTTTCACTCTCCTCTTTAACCCTCGTCAAGAGGCTCTTTAGTTCTTCACTTTCTGCCAAGGAGTTTGAGGGGATGATAAAGCTAGTTGGGTCAGTATCCTGATTGTGGTCATGGTAATATTAACATGCACATGCGCCAAAGTCTGCTAACCTGCACATTAAAGAGTCAATTCAACCGTACATGAATTATAAAATAGTATGAGAAAGTGAATGAGGGGGAAAATATACTCAAGGGTTGAAATTTTCTTAATAATTTTTACTGTTTCACCAAGCTTCAGAGATAAAATCAAGTGACAATGGCTCCCCCCAACCCCTTTTTCTGCACAGGTGCTGTGATGAGCAGTATCACGACTTCCAGTACATTTGGTGCTGTTGCTGATTTCTGCTAAGGCACCAGCAGGATGCCTGAGTACCTTTAGGGTAAATGCCAGCCGAGAGAAGAAGGCAAATGATGTAGCATTAACGTCATGGTTGGCGGTTTAACATTGTGGGTCCTGGAAAGGATTTGGGGGACCTCAGGGGTGTGCTGGACACATTTGGAGAAGTGATTTCTAGCACGTGGGAGGCATGGATAACCTTCCCATTTTGCAGATGAGGAAACTAACATTTGGAGAGGTGAAGTCATTTGCCCAGAGGGACAGGAAAAGGCTTAAACACTGGACTTCTGGACACAGAGTAGGTGCAACTGTCCAGGGAGCTGGACAGTCCAGTGCTTGTAAAGCTTCAGAGCATGGAGGCCTTGAATAATTTAAAACAGCTAAATCATATTTAGTATCATTAGTATAACAGTATACTATGATACAGTCTAGGTTTATATGGAATTCGATTTAATATGTACTATAAATAGCACAAGTACATTAATGTACTGTGAAAAAGGGAAAGTGTTAGTCGCTCTGATCTTCCTGACCTGGGAGGGAACCTGGGTTTCCTGCATTGCAGGCAGATTCTTTACCATCTGAGCCACCAGCTGCTGCTGCTACTGCTAAGTCGCTTCAGTCGTGTCCGACTCTGTGCGACCCCATAGATGGAAGCCTACCAGGCTCCCCCGACCCTGGGATTCTCCAGGCAGGGGGAAGTCGCTCAGTCGTGTCCGACTCTTAGTGACCCCATGGACTGCAGCTTACCAGGCTCTGCCGTCCTCGGGATTTTCCAGGCAAGAGTACTGGAGTGGGGTGCCATTTCCTTCTCCAGAGAAGCCCACTAATGTATTGTATGCCATTTAATTTACTATGTTCTATAACAGCATATAATAAATGAATATACTATATATAATTTGATTATGTACTATAATAGCATATAGTGAACATAGTATATGCATTTAATTTGCTATGTGCTATCACACAGCATACAAAAATTATGTGATTTAATTTCTACACACTATAGCATAACATACAGTAAATTAATATGCTGTAAGTAATTTACTAAACTGTATACATTCATCATATATTACATGTTATGCGTGGGTGAGTGCTAAATCATTTCAGTAGTGTCCGACTCTGTGCGACCCTATGAAGTGTAGCCTGTCAGGCTCCTCTGTCCATGGGATTCTTCAGGAAAAAATACTGGAGTGGGTTGCTATGCCCTTCTCCGGGGGATCTTCCCAACCCAGGGATCAAACCCATGTCTCTTACGTCTGTTGCATTGGCAGGTGGGTTCTTTACCACTTGCATCACCAGGGAAGCCCATAACACACTATATACAGAGTAATAAATACATATATTTCTAAAAAAAAATGTAACCTCATTACAGAACATCTGGAGAAAGAAAAATAACCCTTAATTCCAGATGCAGGTTGTATTTTAGTTTATTTCTTGTCATTCCCGCCCCCTCCCCCCGCCCTTGTACTTCTAGCTGTTTCTTTTAAAAAAACAAACAAACAACAAAAAAAAAAACATAATATCTACCAAATTCTACCTCCACTTCTGGACCTGGCTCTTTTCACCCAATATTTAATCCTAAGATGTTGTCCACGATGCTACACAGCTGCACTGTCCAATTTGGTAGCTGACAGCCATTTAAATTTAAATGGATGACACTTGCATAAAACTGACAGTTTCCTTTCTCCATGGAACTAACTCCGTTTCAAGCACTGAGTCTGCCCGTATTGGGGAGCACAGAGAATATTTCCATCATCTCAGGAAATTCTATGGGGGCAGCACTGCTCCACAAGCTTTCTAACCAGCATTTTTAACTTTTTTTTTTTTTTTGGCTGCAGAGGATGGAGGATCTTAGTTCCCTGACCAGGGATGGAATCCGTGTTCCTTGGAGTGGAAGTACAGAGTCTTAAATATACTGGGCCTCCAGGGAAGTCCCCTATCTGGCATTTTAAAATAAAGACTATCTCTGTGATAAAAGATGCAAAGATTTCAAAGGGTAAGCAGTGTTCGTGTCTCCTCCCCCATCCCCAACTTCTGTCTCTCTCCCCAGACACCACCATGGCCTCTTGCTATCCTCCCTTTAAAAAATATTCTTTCCCTATGTGAGCATGTGAGGGCTTTCCTAGTGGCTCTGTCAGTAAAGAATCTGCCTGCAATGCATGAGAGCTGGGTTTGATTTCTGGGTCCGGAAGATCCCCTGGAGGAGGGCATGGCAACCCACTCCAGTATTCTTGCCTGGGAAATCCCATGGACAGAGGAGTCCGGTGGGCTATAGTCCCTGGGGTCACAAAGAGTCAGACAAGATTGAGCGACTAAGCACAGCATATGTTAGCATGCATACATATATATGTCCCCATCTTCTCTCTCTATATTTTTAAATTTTGTTTTGGCTGTGCTGGGCACACAGGCTTTGTTGCGGCATGGGGCTTCTCTAATTGCAACACACGGGCTTAGTTGTCCTGTGACACGTGGGATCTTAGTTCCCTGGTTAGGGATTGAACCCACATGCCCTGCATTGAAAAGCAGGTTCTTAACCACCGGACCACCACAAGTCCCCACATCTTCTTTTTGAAAAATACCTGCTGTTTTATACCTTGTTTTCCCCACTATGTCTATTGAGAATTGTTCCTTGTTAGTCGCTAGGAGTTGGACAGGACTGAGCGACTTCACTTTCACTTTTCACTTTCATGCATTGGAGAAGGAAATGGCAACCTACTCCAGTGTTCTTGCCTGGAGAATCCCAGGGACAGGGGAGACATGTGGGCTGCCGTCTCTGGGGTCACACAGAGTCGGACACAACTGAAGCGACTTAGCAGCAGCAGTACTATGAAAGCTGTAGGTGAGGATGTTTCCTTGTCTCCTCCAGCTTCTGGGGGTGTCAGTATTCCCTGGGCTGTGACTGCATCACTCCAGTCTTTGTCTCTGTCTTCACTGGGCCTTCTCCTCTTTCAGTTCAGTTCAGTTCACTTCAGTCGCTCAGTCGTGTCTGACTCTTTGCGACCCCATGAGTCGCAGCACGCCAGGCCTCCCTGTCCATCACCAACTCCCGGAGTTCACTCAGACTCACGTCTATCGAGTCAGCGATGCCACCCAGCCATCTCATCTTCTGTCGTCCCCTTCTCCTCCTGCCCCCAATCCCTCCCAGCATCAGAGTCTTTTCCAGTGAGTCAACTCTTCGAATGAGGTGGTCAAAGGACTGGAGTTTCAGCTTTAGCATCATTCCCTCCAAAGAAATTCCAGGGCTGATCTCCTTCAGAATGGACTGGTTGGATCTCCATGCAGCCCAAGGGACTCTCAAGAGTCTTCTCCAACACCACAGTTCAAAAGCATCAATTCTTCGGTGCTCAGCTTTCTTCACAGTCCAACTCTCACATCCATACATGACCACAGGAAAAACCATAGCCTTGACTAGACGGACCTTTGTTGGCCAAGTAATGTCTCTGCTTTTGAATATGCTATCTAGGTTGGTCATAACTTTTCTTCCAAGGAGTAAGCGTCTTTTAATCCGTCTCGAATTCCATTCTGCCCTTCTCTCTTTAAAAAAAAAAAAAAAATTTTTTTTTAAATCTAGTTGCAAAGAACAGAGGCTCCTCTCTGGTTGTGGGGCATGGGCTTCTCATTGAGGTGGCTTCTCTAGCTGTGGAGCACAAGCTAGGGCACACGGGCTCAGTACTTGCAGCTCCCAGGCGCTAGAGCATGGGCTCAGTAGTTGTGGCACTGGGGCTCAGTTGCTCACAGCATGTGGAATCTTCCTGGACCAGGGATCAAACTTGTATCCCCTGCATTGGCAGGCAGATTCCTATCCTCTGCGCTAACAGGGAAGTCCTTTGCCTTTCTCTTATAAGGACATGTACTGGATTTAGAGCCCATCCTAACATCGGAGCTGATCTCATTCAAGATTCTTAATTATGTCTGCAAAGAGCCTTTTCTCAAATAAGGTCACAGTCACATGTTCCAGGGGTGAGGACTTGGACACACCTTTTTTGGGGGGGTTCTATTCAGTCCTCTACCATGAGTCTATGATACATAGAGTGACTGATGAGGTCAAAGAGACAGGTAGGGTCTTTTTTTAAGAAGACTAGATTTTACTCTAAATGTTGGGGAAAGAGACTAAATAGTTTTCAACCGGAGATGCCACCAGCCGGCTGAGACAGGGAAAACAAACTTCAGTGGATCAAGCTGGAGACAGGAAGATGAGCGGAGAGGCGATGGTAGAACCTGGACTGGGTGGGAGGCTCCTGAAGGGTCGAACTGGGGACAAACAGGAGGAATTGAGAATAACTCTGGGTTTGGGGCCTGAACAACTGAGTGAATGAATGACCATTAATGAGATGGAGAATACTGGGGGCCAGTCAGATGGGCCAGGAGGGAGGTATTGGTCATCACCCCCATACTGTAGCTGAGTCTCAGAGAAGGAAGGGCTTGGCCAAAGTCATGCATGCATGTTTAGTCACTCAGTCTTGTCCCATTCTCTGCAATCTTTTGGACTGTAGTCCACCAGGCTCCATGGGATTTCCCAGGCAAGAAAACTGTAGGGGTTGCCATTTCCTCCTGCAAGGTATCTTCCTGACCCAGGGATTGAACCTGTGTCTCCAATGTCTCCTGCACTGCAAGCAGGTTCTTTACCCACTAAGTCATATATATACACACACACACACACACATATATATATATATATATCACTAACTGAATTAACCACCTAGTGTGTGTCCTCCAAACCCATGTATGGTGGCTTGAATTGTGTCTCTTCATAGAGATGTTTGATTCAAGTCCTAATCTTTGTTACCTGTAACTATGATCTGACTTGGAAATGGGGTCTTTGCAGATGTTAATCAAGTTAAGAAGCGGTCATAACTGGATTAGGGTAGATGATGTCCTTGTAAGGGAAGGGAAAGCTGGACACAGGCGCATAGGAAGGACATCATGTGATGATGGAGGCAGAGCTTGGGTGATGTAGCCCCAAGCCAAGGGATGCCGTGGAAGCTGGAAGAGGCAAGGAAGGACTTCCAGCATCTCGAACTGGAAAAGAATAGATTTCTGAGAATGTTCATGGTGGCCCAGTGGCTAAGACTGTGCACTCCCAATGCAAGGGGTCTGGGTTTGATCCCTGGTCAGGGAACTAGCTCCCACATGCAACTAAAGGTCTGGCATGACCCTGCACGCTGTGACTGAGACCCAGTGCAACCAAGTTAATTGAATAAATAATAAATATATTTTTAAAAAAGGAATAGATTTATGTTGTTTTAAGCCACCTTGTCTGTGGGACTTTGTTATAACAGCCCCAGCAATCCAGTTCACCAAGCTTTGTCCAGGGGGCTCCACCATGGTGTGACCTGGAGCAGCGAGCTCCACGGCTCAGCCTGCTGGCACTGTGACAACCAATATGACAGAATGTAGAGGCAGAAAGCCCAAGAACAAGGTGCTGATCAGATTTGGTGCCTGGTGATACCCCAGTTCCTGACTTGCAGACAGTTGCCTTTTTGCTGTGTTCTCACATGACCTTTCTTCTCTGTCTTTCTCTTAGAAGGACACTGATCTTATCATGAGGGGCCTACACTTTTGACCCAATCACCTCCCAAAGGCTCCTAGTCACCTCCAAACACTATCACAAGACAGGTAATTTTATGTGTCAACTCAGCTGGTTGGAGGGATGGCCCAGGTAGCTGGAGAAAGGGGTGTGTCCATGAAGGTGTTTTCAGAAGAGATGAGCATCTGAACTGGTGAACTGAGTAAAGCAGATGGCCTTTGACAACACATTTGCGTCTTTCCAATCAGCTGAGGCCTTGTTCAGGTCAGTTCAGTTGTTCAGTCATGTCTGAAGCTTTGTGACCCCATGGACTGCAACATGCCAGGCTTCCCTGTCCATGACCAACTCCTAGAGCTTGCTCAAACTCATGTCCATCGAGTTGGTGATGCCATCCAACCATCTCATCCTCTGTCGTCACTTCTCCTCCTGCCTTTCAATCTTTCCCAGAATCAGGGTCTTTTCCAATGAATTGGTTCATCACATCAGATGGCCAAAGTATTGGAGTTTCAGCTTCAGGATCAGTCCTTCCAATGAATATTCAGGACTGATCCCCTTTAGGTTGGACTGGCTGGACCTCCTTGCCATCCAAGGGACTCTCAAGAGTCTTCTCCAACACTACAGTTCAAAAGCTTCAATTCTTCGGCGCTTAGTTTTCTTTATATTCCAACTCTCACATCCATACATGACCACTGGAAAAACCATAGTTTTGACTAGATGGACCTTTGTTGGCAGAGTAATGTCTCTGCTTTTTAATATGCTATCTAGGTTGGTCATAGCTTTTCTTCCAAGGAGTGTGCATCTTTTAATTTCATAGCTGCAGTCACCATCTGCAGTGATTTTGGAGCCCCCCAAAATAAAATCTCTCACTATTTCCATTGTTTCCCCATCTATTTGCCATGAAATGATGAGACCGGATGCTATGATCTTAGTTTTCTGAGTGCTGAGTTTTAAGTCTACTTTTTCTCTCTCCTTTTTCACTTTAAGTAGAGCAAAAAAATAGGAAGGGCAAATTCACTCTCCCTGCTTGAACTGAAATATCCATATTTTCCTGCCCTTAGACATTAGTACATCTGACTTTTTTTTTTTTTTCATTTGCCACATCCTGCAGCATGTGGAATCTTACTTCCCTGACTAGGGATTCAACCTGTGCCCCTTGCATTGGAAGGAAGTATGGAGTCAACCACTGGGCCACTAGGGAAGTTTCTGATTCTTGAATAATTTGTTATGACAGCCTCAGAAAACTAATATGCCCACTGAACAAAATCCTAAAAGGACCTTCCCTCCACACCATGACCCTGGAATAGAATTGCAACTAGATAAGTGAATGACAGGCCTGTTCTGTCTGAATGCACACATGGGCACTTGTCAGTTGGCAGTCACACATTTTTTTTTTTTAAACCAAACATTCCAGACTGTTTCCTGAAGGGATGCACATTTTTCAAAACCCTATAAAGCAAAGGCTTTTGTTTGTGCATCTTTCAGATTTTTTAACATTACAAAAGTAGTACAACGTGGATAAGTGAATCACTTTGCTGGGAGCCCAAAATAAGAAATCTAAAACAATTAAAAAGGAAAAATGAAAACTACAGGGAATTCCTTGGTGGTCCAGTAGTTAGGACTCTGCACTTTCACTGCCGAGAGTGTGGATTCAATCCCTCACTGGGGAACTAAGATCCCACAAGCTGCATGGTGTGGCCAAAAATGTAAAATGAAATGACATAATATAACGTCACACAAAATAAAAAGAATCTGTTATTTAAAAAGGACTTCCCTGGTTGTCAGGAAGCATTTAACAGGAGGCTTCCTGTGTGCTGTTTTGAATCTGTCAGGAATTGTCTGCTCCTTAATTCCTGAATATTCAGGAATTAAGAGGAGAGGCAAGCCTCTCCAGGGACTGAGGAATCCAGGCATTTCCTTCATTAGCATTTCTATATGGTGATAAATACCCTCCTCTTTCTTGTGAACCATACGGTAAAAGTGATTGTTTACAACTCTCTCTCTTTAATATGGATCGCCTATGTTTTGTAAGTCTTGAATTTTAATCTTTATCTTTGCTGAGAATAACTACTTTGTAAGACAGTATATATGCCCACATCATGTTGATTAAAACACCTTTGCTCCATCAGAGCTCTGGTCCCTGTGTCTGTCTTTCTCTCTCTCTCTCTCCCTCTCCCTCCCTCTCTTTTTCAGGCTGATCCCCTGGAGTGCAGAGGCTCTCTGAGTTCACTTCCCTGCCTGGGCTTCTAAGACCCTCTCGAGAAGGTGCTCTTCGCCTTCACCCCATCGAGAGGGCGTCTGAGGCCTCCGTGAACAGAGCAAGCCCCGTGCAGGGGCTTCATTGGCTTTCTGTGTAAACCAAGGAATATCAGCCTCTTTCTCTCCTTTACTTTCTTATCATCTACTCCAGACCACCAAGTTCCGGTCCATTAAAGGACCTCAACAAGTGGCACCCAGAACAAGGACTTGGTACACATAGGCAGATTCTCGGACGGAGTGACCCCAGGGCCTATTGAGGCCGGTAAGTACTAAGACATGGGTAAAAAGGCTGGAAAGCCCCATCACTTTTCTACTTTACTTCATCACTTATTTAAAGTTCAGGGATCTAACGAAATGCATGCTGATTTTTTAGCTAGATTAGCAACTGCTATTTCCCGTACTGTAATTGGAGAAGAAGCCAAAAGGCAACTAGAGAAATTACTTGCTTATGAAAATGCAAATCAGGAATGTCAAAAAGCTATAGCTCCAATTCGTGAGATAGGGACGATTATTGATTATTTGAAGGCTTGTCGCGATCTAGGATTAGAAACTCAAAAGATGCAAATGGTAGCTGAAACAATTGCTGCTGCCTTAAGAAAGGGAAATAAAGGATGCTTTACATGTGGAAATAAGAACCATTTAAAAAGGGACGGCCTTAAGAAAGCTAAAAAAAAAAAAAGAAAAGAAAAAATATATAAAAATAAAAAACCTCCAAAAATCTGCCCTCACTACCATTGAGGAATGCATTGGGCCAAAGATTGTAAGTACATTGAAAGAAAACCTATTCTGGAAGACTCCAAGCAGGGACCCCCAGGTCCCCTTCAACAAAAACCTGGGGCAAATTCCATCTTTTACCTGAAACCCTCAACATCTGGCAGTGCTGCCATCAATACACCAGCTTTGTTCTTAGAATGAGCTCTATTTAAATTCAAATTCTCATGAACTGAAAAATATTAAATATGTATAATGTTTATTTAAATACAAATATAATTTAAATGTAATTGTTTGCTAATCTAATTAAGACATGTCTTAAGTCATCAACATTATATAATACTTTTATTATGCCTAGGTTTAAGGTAAACTAAATTTGTCAACAAAATATATATATATATATATAAATGCATAAATGAGATAAAAACTTTTAGATAAACTCTATTAAAAATAATTATATTTTTAATAGAATAATCTATTATTATAATCTAAAATAATCTCTTAAGGTTGGGATAACTTAAATTTCTAGAGTTGTAGTAAACTAAATAATAAAAGTTTATTAAATAGCTAGGTCATTTCCAAATAAAATAAGATTTTAAAACATTAATTAGTAAACATTAACTTCCTCTTACAAAAAGTTTTTCTTACAGAAAAACTAAAGAGATTTTAAAATATTAATAAATATATAATGTATTCAGTTCAGTTCAGTGGCTCAGTCATGTCTGACTCTTTGCGACCTCAAGAATCGCAGCACGCCAGGCCTCCCTGTCCATCACCAACTCCCAGAGTTCACCCAGACTCTCACATCCATTGAGTCAGTGATGCCATCCAGCCATCTCATCCTCTGTCGTCCCCTTCTCCTCCAGCCCCAATCCTTCCCAGCATCAGAGTCTCTTCTAATGAGTCAACTCCTCGCATGAGGTGGCCAAAGGACTGGAGTTTCAGCTTTAGCATCATTCCTTCCAAAGAAATCCCAGGGCTGATCTCCTTCAGAATGGACTGGTTGGATCTCCATGCAGCCCAAGGGACTCTCAAGAGTCTTCTCCAACACCACAGTTCAAAAGCATCAATTCTTCGGCACTCAGCCTTCTTCACAGTCCAACTCTCACATCCATACATGACCACAGGAAAAACCATAGCCTTGACTAGATGGACCTTTGTTGGCCAAGTAATGTCTGTGCTTTTTAATATGCTATCTAGGTTGGTCATAACTTTTCTTCCAAGGAGTAAGCATCTTTTAATCTCATGGCTGCAGTCACCATCTGCAGTGATTTTGGAGCCCCCAAAATAAAGTCTGCCACTGTTTTCACTGTTTCCCCATCTATTTCCCATGAAGTGATGGGACCGGATGCCATGATCTTAGTTTTCTGAATGTTGAACTTTAAGCCAACTTTTTCACTCTCTACTTTCACTTTCATCAAGAGGCTTTTAAGTTCCTCTTCACTTTCAATATACAATATATTCTAATATATTCTAATGTATAATATATTGATGTATATATAAATATAAACATATATTTATATATATAATAAATATATATTATAATATGATATAATAAATATATTCACCAATCTATAAAATGCTAATATACAAGACACTTCATAGTTGCTAAGGAAAAGTAAGATATATGATTTTAATAAAAAGATATAAGATATGACAAACTCAGATATACATTCCACATTTTTCCTGGGGACCACTGCTCATTTAACAAACAATACAATTATTAAAATAACCTGGAAATATGACAAGCCTATTTGGACAGAGTAGTGGCCCCTCACAAAAGAGAAATTACAGGCAGCTAAAGAACTTATAGATACACAACTAGAATTAAAGCATATTGAGGAATCTTGGTCTCCTTGGAACTCCCCTATTTTTGTTATAAAAAAGAAATCTAACAAATGGCGTCTCCTAACAGACCTTAGAAAAGTTAATGCATCTATGAAACCTATGGGTGCATTACAACCAAGAATCCCATCACCTACCACTATTCCTCAAAATTGGTATATTATTATTATTGATTTACAAGATTGCTTTTTAAATATACCTTTACACCCTTTAGACCGAGAGAGATTCGCTTTCTCTCTCCCTTATCCTAATCATATTGGACCTCATAAACAGTACCAATGGAATGTACTGCCACAAGGGATGATGAATTCTCCCACCATGTGTCAGTACTACGTAGCCAAAGCCCTTGAGCCTGTGAGAAAGCAGTTTCCTAACTTTCTTGTTATTCACTATTTGGATGGTATATTGTTTTCGGCTCCATCTATCTTAAAAACTGAACACATGTTTGATATAGCTCAACTATGCTTTAAAAACTCTAATCATTGTCCCTGAAAAAATTCAAACCTCTACACCTTACCATTACTTGGGGTTCATTGTTAATAGGCAACGCATTACTCCCCAACTAACTTAGATCCATACTGATAAATTATCAACCTTAAATGATTTTCAAAAGCTCTTAGGTGATATTAATTGGATTAGACCTTCTTTAGACATTGCTAATCATCAACTGAATAACCTATTTAATACTTTAAAAGGAGATCCTGATTTAAATAGCCCTTGTTCACTTTCTCAAGAGGCACGAGAAGAACTCTGGTGCAAAATAAATTACAAAAACAATTTCTTACTCACATCAAACTAGATTTACCTCTAGAATTGTTTATACTCCCCTCTCCTATATTTCTAGACACTTTAAACAATTTTTACAATCTTTTCCTATTATCCATTTACAAGTATTCTTTATAATCCACAGACACAAGACATAGTCAAACAAACACATCACACACTAAAGTTACAAATAAAGAAATTAAAAAAGGGGGAATACACGGGAACACTACTGTCTTCGTTATCTAAAGCAGACTTCACTAGATTCCAACATATTTCCTAAACCTATAACTATTGTTAATACAGCTTTATTTGTTTTAAAGTTTTTAACCTCTTCTTAAGATTCGACCCAAGGGGGCCCCCGGAGTTCAAAATGGAGATGAAACAAGAACGCCTGGAAGAAGAAATTCCAATACGGGCTATATCTGCTTTAAAGATCTCCAGAAAGCACTGCCCTTGGGGGCATCACCCCAATGATCTTCCCACCTGGGGACAAATAAAAACCCTTACTAATCGAGCTGAAAATTTGGTCTCTCAACAGGGATTGCCTCCGAGTCCTGAATACATTGTCCTGGCAATGCTCAGTCTTTTGGCCTGTACCTCCCCCCGGCTCAAGCTCGGACTAACACCCAACCCCCCTCTATTACTGGTGGTCGAATGGACAGAGAGAGGACCAATCGTTTCAACTAATGATTCTATACATATGCCTTCTCCCTAGTACAGGAAAGGGCCCTCACACCCTGGGCAGGAAAGAAAACTAATTAACATTTCTTTAGGCTATGAAGTCCTTCCCTTGTGCATGGGCACAGCAGAATTGTGCGTAAACATCAGCCGACAAACTTGGGCTTTCCTCCTGCCTCCAAAAGAAGATTTTCAGACATTGCTTGGATCATTTACTACCCTTTCTTTGTCTGTAAACCATGTTTATACTACTGAGACTTTAGGGAAAGAGTTAGGGAAAGAACAAAGAACATTATGCAAAGGGTTTACTTATAAAAACTGTACTTATACTCCCGTTTGTTGGGACAAATGTCAAACCAAATCAAGAAAAATCAATGTTTGTGGCTAATCATACAATTGTTGATTGGGGACCCCATGGTATGTGGTTATCTGACTGCTCAGAGGATATTACCAACACTGTGTGTGATAATGGAAGGTCACGGACACCACGATGGAACATTACTATGGCAAAGGACTTCTTGAGTGGCTTGACGGTGGATTAGCCCCACCTCGTCCTAGGATCGTCCTCGATAAACAGAGTGGGCCTGAACAATGGGACATTTGGAAATTTGCTGCATGCACCAGAGCACGGAAAAACTTGGGACTTGGACTGGACATTTCATAGGGACCAGTCGTGGTCATAGTAACTATTTCTTTCGCTATAATCAGTCATATTTTATACAGGCCTGTGTCTCACTTCCTTTTGTTATAGCCATAGAAAATTTACAATTTAATAAGACTTTTACATTCTGTAACTTGTATTAATTGCAAACTATACACTTGTCTTAACCCTTCTATTTCTTTAAGCTACTCAATTTTGTGTTATTCCTGTTCAATTCAATCATAGTGCCTACAACTGGGAACAAATCAAATTTCATTTACAAAATATACATGGTAACACCTCTCTGAATGTACAATTACTGCAAAAGAAAATGTTTAACACTTTTTCTAAAAATCTGCTCTCTTCCCCTAATTTGGAAACTTTAGCTGAACAAATTAACTGGACTAGACCCTCGAGGATGGTTTCAAAGTATTATCCACAGTATCAGATCTGGAACTGTAACTTTGGTGATTGTCATGATAATTATATTTGTTGTTTACTGTCGCTTTTCTATAAGGTTGGTTAATACTAACCAAACTCATTTGGTCAAGACCGTTTTTTACAAATATAATAAAATAGGGGGAATTGTCAGGAAGCCTTTAACAGCAGGCTTCCTGTATGCTATTTTGGATCTGTCAGGAATTGTCTGCTCCTTAATTCCTGAATATTCAGGAATTAAGAGGAGAGGCAAGCCTCTCCAGGGACTGAGGAATCCAGGCATTTCCTTCATTAGCATTTCTATATGGTGATAAGTACCCTCTTCCTTCTTATGAACCATACGGTAAAAGTGATTGTTTACAACTCTCTCTCTCTTTAGTATGGATCACCTATGTTTTGTAAGTCTGGAATTTTAATCTTTATCTTTGCTGAGAATAACTACTTTGTAAGACAGTATATATGCCCACACCATGTTGATTAAAACACCTTTGCTCCATCAGAGCTCTGGTCCCCGTGTCTTTCTTTCTCTCTCTCTCTAACTCTCTCTCTCTTTTTCAGGCTGATCCCCTGGAGTGCAGAGGCCCTCTGAGTTCACTTTCCTGTCCAGGCTTCTAAGACCCTCTCGAGAAGGTGCTCTGCGCCTTCACGGAGGCGCCTGAGGCCTCCGTGAACAGAGCAAGCCCCGTGCCGGGGCTTTATTGGCTTTCTGTGTAAACCAAGGAATATCAGCCTCTTTCTCTCCTTTACTTTCTTATCGTCAACTCCAGACCACCAAGTTCCTGTCCATTAAAGGACCCCAACACCTGGTGGCTTAGATGGTAAAGAATCTGCCTGCAGTGCAGGAAATGAAGGTTCAATCTCCGGACTTGGAAGAGGTTTTTTTAAAAATGCAAAGTATAGAGAAGCGTATGAAGTGAAAGGAGAGTGAGACTTACTTCCTCTCATCCATAACGTGCCTTCCCGGAGGTAACCACTATGAACAGCCTTATTATTATGCACATATGAACATAGGTGAGGCTTCCCAGGTGGCGCCAGTGAGACTTGGGTTCAATCCCTGGGTTGGGAGCAGCCCACTCCAGTATTCTTGCCTGGAGAGTCCCATGGACAGAGGAGCCTGGTGGGCTAGAGTCCATGGGGGTCACAAAGAGTCAGACATGACTGAAGTGACTTAGTATGGATGCATGAACATATGTGGAGAAAAAGTTTCTATTTTGACCAAAAGGGACTCATCCAACATGCACCCTTTGGCATCTTGCTTTTGTCGCATAATAATATAACATGGACACCTCAGGGCAAAGCCTTGAAGATCTAGTTCATTCATTTTCATGGCTGCATTGAATTCTATCAAGTGAATGGTATATACTTTATTTACGCAGTTTCTTAAGATGGATGTATACACTGTTTCTAACTTTCCTTATTACAACTTAAGTTGGGCAGTGGAACCAGACTACCTGGGTTCAAATCCCACCTCTGTCCATTTCAAGTTGGTTGATTAGTTATTCACTGCTGTGTAACTAACGTCCCCCAAAACACAACAGCTTAAAACAGCAAGTACTAGTTATCCACAGTTTTAGGAGCAGAAATGTGGGAGTTCAGCTCAGTAGTTTAGGCTTGGGGTTTCTAAGGAGGCTGCAATCAGATGTCAGCCAGGGCTATAGTCATGGAAGGCTTCAGTGGTACTGGAGTATGTGTGTGTGCGTCTTAGTCGCTCAGTCGTGTCCAACTCTTTGTGAATCCATGGACTGCAGGACGCTAGGCTTCCCTGTCCTTCGCCATCTCCCAGAGCTTGCTCAAACTCATGTCCACTGAGTTGGTGATGCCGTCCAATGATCTTGTCCTCTTCACTCCCTTCTCCTCCCGCCTTCAATCGTTCCCAGCATCAGGGTCTTTTCAAATGAATCAGTTCTTCGCATCAGGTGGCCAAAGTATTGGAGCTTCAACTTCAGCTTCAGTCCTTCCAATGAATATTCAGAATTGATTTCCTTTAGGGTTGACTGGTTTGATCTCCTTGCAGTCCAAGGGATTCATAAGAATCTTCTCCAACACCACAGTTCAAAAGCATCAATTCTTCCACGCTCAGCGTTCTTTATGGTTCAACTCTTATATCCACACACGACTACTGGAAAAACCATAGCTTTGACTATACTTACCTTTGTCGGCTTTCCTGGTGGCTCAGATGGTAAAGCGTCTGCCTGCAGTGCGGGAGGAGAAGGCAATGGCAACCCACTCCAGTACTCTTGCCTGGAAAATCCCATGGACGGAGGAGCCTGGTAGGCTGCAGTAATGGGGTCGCTAAGAGTCAGGCACGACTGAGCGACTTCACTTTCCCTTTTCACTTTCATGCATTGGAGAAGGAAATGGCAACCCACTCCAGTGTTCTTGCCTGGAGAATCCCAGGGATGGGGGAGCCTGGTGGGCTGCTGTCTATGGGGTTGCACAAAGTCGGACACGACTGAAGTGACTTAGCAGCAGCAGCAGCAGCAGCAGTGCGGAAGACCCAGGTTCGATCCCTGGGTTGGGAAGATGCCCTGGAGAAGGAAACGGCAATCCACTCCCATACTCTTGCCTGGAAAATACCATGGACGGAGGAGCCTGGTAGGCTGCAGTCATGGGGTCACTAAGAGTCAGGCACGACTGAGCGACTTCACTTTCCCTTTTCACTTTCACGCATTGGAGAAGGAAATGGCAACCCACTCCAGTGTTCTTGCCTGGAGAATCCCAGGGATGGGGGAGCCTGGTGGGCTGCTGTCTATGGGGTTGCACAAAGTCGGACACGACTGAAGCGACTTAGCAGCAGCAGCAGCAGCAGCAACAGCAGTGCGGAAGACCCAGGTTCGATCCCTGGGTTGGGAAGATGCCCTGGAGAAGGAAACGGCAATCCACTCTCGTACTCTTGCCTGGAAAATTCCATGGACTGAGGAGCCTGGTGGGCTACAGTCCACGCTGTCGCAAAGAGTCGGACACGACTGAGCGACTTCACTTTCACTTTCACCTTTGTTGGCAAAGTAATATCTCTGCTTTTTAATACACTGTCTAGATTTGTCACAGCTTTTCTTCCAAGGAGCAAGTGTCTTTTAATTTCATGGCTGGGGTTACGTTCTGCAGGGATTGTCAAAGTGAAAATGAAGCCACTCACTCGTGTCCAACTCTTTATGACCCCATGGACTCTAACCCAACAGGCTCCTCCATCCTTGGGATTTTCCAGGCAAGAATACTGGCTTGTGTTGCCATTTCCTTCTCCAGGGGATCTTCCCCACCCAGGGATCGAACCCGGGTCTCTCGCATTACAGGCAGACTCTACTGTCTGAGCCACAAGGGAAGCTAAAGCTAACACAAGGAGCCGGGATCGTTTGTGGTGACGTGCAGAGGCAGCGGAAACCAACGAAGTGAAGAAAGGGGCAGGAAGGCGATCACCTGGGGCTGGACCACCCCGCCCCACCTGCAGTGAGGACTGCTGACAGCCCATGCTTGGCCCATGAGGGGCGTGGGGGCAGTAGTGGTGGCGCAGAGGAAAGAGGGGGAGACCCCAAAATAAAGTCTGTCACTGTTTCCACTGTTTCCCCATCTCTTTGGCATGAAGTGATGGGACCGGATGCCATGGTCTTAGTTTTCTGAATGTTGAGCTTTAAGCCAACTTTTTCACTCTCCTCTTTCACCTTCATCAAGAGGCTTTTTAGTTCCTCTTCACTTTCTGCCATAAGGGTGGTATCATCTGCATATCAGGTTATTGATATTTCTCCCGGCAATCTTGATTCCAGCTTGTGCTTCATACAACCCAGCATTTCTCATGATGTACTCTGCATATAAGTTAAATAAGCAGGGTGACAATATACAGCCTTGATGTACTCCTTTCTCAATTTGGAGCTGGTCTGCTGTTCCATGTCGAGTTCTAACTGTTGCTTCTTGACCTACATGCACGTTTCTCAGGAGGCAGGTCAGGTGGTCTGGTGGTATTCCCATCTCTTTAAGAATTTCCCACAGCTTGTTGTGATCCAACAGTCAAAGGCTTTAAGCATGGTCAATGAAGCAGAAGTAGATGTCTTTCTGGAACTCTCTTGCTTTTTCTATGATCCAGCGGATGTTGGAAATCTGACCTCTGGTTCCTCTGCCTTTTCCAAATCCAGCTTCTACACATGCACACACTGTTACCTCTGCTTTATTCTGTTCAGTAGAAGCTGGTCATTAAGTGCAACCCACACTCAAGCGGAGGAGAATTAGCGTCTACTTTTTGAGGGGATGACCATCAAAGAGTTTACAGTCAGATTTAAAAACCACCACACTGTGCATCTGGCCAAGTTATTTCGCCTTTCTTTTCTCCACTTCTCCTGCTGAAAATGGAGATAAAAACTAGCACCTGATTATTGAATAGGTTAGAAAGAGTGACAGGTTAGTATCTGTCACTAGGCAAACACTCAGGGAGGGACAACTGTTTTATGTGCCTGGGATATGTCCCTTCTGCATGTCACTTTCGTAGCAAATTATGCTGTTGGTTTAAGAATGGTTGAATCTCACTAGGGAATGGGAGAAGAAATTTGCCGGTGAAATGACTGACAAGAGATTAATGCCAACTAGCTCACACAGTGCAATCTAAAAAAAAAGCAAACAAATCAACAACAACAAAAAATGGGCAGAAGATCTAAACAGACATTTCTCTGGGACTTCTCTGGTGGCTCCATGCTAGAGACCACAATGTAAGAGATTCCTTGCAACTCTGGAGATGAATGTTCAGCCCCTGCATCAGGACGATCCCCTGGAGGAGGAAATGGCAACCACTCCAGTATTCTTGCCTAGGAAATCCCATGGACAGAGGAGGCTGGTAGGCTACAGTCCATAGGGTCACAAAAGAGTTGGACAGGACTTAGGGATTAAATAACAGCAACAACATGGCAATTCTGTGTTTAACTCTGTAATGAACTGTCACAGCAGCTAAAGCATTTTACATTCCCATCTAGCAGAGCTCCAAGTTTTCCATATGCTCATTCACACTTGTGATTTTCTACTTTTTTTATTACAACTGTCCCAGTGGTTGTGAGATGGTGTCTCACTGTGATTTTGATTTACAAATAAATGCTATTTTTAAGTAATTAAAAAATCAAAATCAATGCAAACAAAAATCCGTGATGAACAAAATATCAGAATCTTAATGAAAACAGGATTCTGCATTTGTATACTCATTTCACTCACTTCACTGTTTTCTGTTTGTTGGTTTATTTTGTTTTTTGTTTTGGCTTTTTTGGGAGGGTCACACTGCCCCATTTGTGGGATCTTAGTTCCCCCACCAAGATCTAACCTGGACTCCCTGCAGTGAAAGTGCAGAGTCTTAACCACTAGACCACCAGGGAATTCCCACCTCACCGTATTTTAAATTGTGATATTTAATTTATGTAGGTTTTTCTGTGCTGATTTTGATTTCCTAAAAAATATTGCATGGAAATATTTTTATCCTTTTACAACAATTTAAAAAATATTATTTATCTTTACCACTTTGGTTTTTTTTTAATTAAATTTATTTATTTTAATTGGAGGTTACAGTATTGTATTGGTTTTGCCATACATCAACATGAATCCACCACGGGTGTACACGTGCTCCCCATCCTGAACCCCCCTCCCACCTCCCTCCCCGTACCATCCCTCTGGGTCATCCAAGTGCACCAGCCCCGAGCATCCTGTATCATGCATCGAACCTGGACTGGCGATTCGTTTCTTATATATTATACGTGTTTCAATGCCATTCTCCCAAATCATCCCACCC
The DNA here is from genome assembly GCF_003369695.1 of Bos indicus x Bos taurus. Classification (NCBI taxonomy): domain Eukaryota; kingdom Metazoa; phylum Chordata; class Mammalia; order Artiodactyla; family Bovidae; genus Bos; species Bos indicus x Bos taurus. The sequence goes on from NC_040082.1 coordinate 104,142,355, forward strand.
TCTCCCTCTCCCAGAGTCCAAAAGACTGTTCTATACATCTGTGTCTCTTTTGCTGTCTCGCATACAGGGTTATCGTTACCATCTTTCTAAATTCCATATATATGCGTTAGTATACTGTATTGGTGTTCTTTTGGCGTCCCTGAACCCAAATGCTGCACCCGGAGCAGCCGGCATCTCTCATGCGTTCTCAACCCACTCCGCACCCTGTTCAAGTTCACGAGGCAGGCCCAGCTATGACCTCCAGGGGGCGCTGCTGCTCTGCTCAAACTCAGCCCAGCACCTTCCATGCTAAGCGCCGGATTCAGTTTACTGACGTCTCCTAGTGGGAAATAGACAGGGAAACAGTGGAAACAGTGTCAGACTTTATTTTTCTGGGCTCCAAAATCACTGCAGATGGTGACTGCAGCCATGAAATTAAAAGACACTTACTCCTTGGAAGGCAAGTTATGACCGACCTAGATAGCATATTCAAAAGCAGAGACATTACTTGGCCAACAAAGGTCCGTCTAGTCAAGGCTATGGTTTTTCCTGTGGTCATGTATGGATGTGAGAGTTGGACTGTGAAGAAGGCCGAGCACCGAAGAATTGATGCTTTTGAACTGTGGTGTTGGAGAAGACTCTTGAGAGTCCCTTGGACTGCAAGGAGATCCAACCAGTCCATTCTGAAGGAGATCAGCCCTGGGATTTCTTTGGAAGGAATGATGCTAAAGCTGAAACTCCAGTCCTTTGGCCACCTCATGCGAAGAGTTGACTCATTGGAAAAGACTCTGATGCTAGGAGGGATTGGGGGCAGGAGAAGAAGGGGACGACAGAGGATGAGATGGCTAGATGGCATCACTGACTCGATGGACGTGAGTCTGAGTGAACTCCGGGAGTTGGTGATGGACAGGGAGGCCTGGTGTGCTGCAATTCATGGGGTCGCAAAGAGTCGGACACGACTGAGCGACTGATCTGATCTGATCTGAGACCAGATTCCTCCTCTGTAAGATGGAAATGATAACGTTAGGCTTGCGGGATGGCTGAGCAGCCTTGGAAATGCCCTGCCCAGGACTCAGTCCCGACTCAGTACACAGTGATAATCACGACTATTTCCTCAGAGTGCAGATAGAAGAATATTTTACAATTTTACTACAGAGAATTTGAAAACCTCATAAAAGTAGGCAGACTGGTATAATGAGTTCCCAGCCCCAGCCCTGACCACCATCACCCCCTGGCCAACTGTACTCCATCCACCTTGCCTAGGATTATTATTTCAAGGCAAATCCCAGTCCTTCTGTAAATACTTTGAGTCTCTAAAAGATAAAGACTTGCAGGGAAGGCGGGGGCGGGGGGTACTAACCACATTACTATTATCATGCTTTAAAACCTTTGCCAAGAATTTTTGAATACACAGATTCCAATATAGCCGGAAAAGGAGTGGGGTGCCTCTCAGTTCCATCAGCCTCTTGTCAAGAGAATGTGGGCAAATTGTTGAACTTCTCTGGTTTATTTTCCTCATGAGGCAACCAGGGTAGCATGTGCCTTAGGGCCCGTGTGCCACAGCTACTGAGCCCACAGTCTAGAGCCGGTGCTCCACAATAAGAGAAGTCACGGCAATGAGAAGCCCTTGCACTACATCTAGAGAGTGCTGCTGCTAAGTCGCTCCAGTCGTGTCCGACTCTGTGCGACCCCATAGACAACAGCCCACCAGGCTCCCCCGTCCCTGGGATTCTCCAGGCAAGAACACTGGAGTGGGTTGCCATTTCCTCCTCCAATGCATGAAAGTGAAAAGTCAAAGTGAAGTTGCTCAGTCGTGTCCGACTCCTAGCGACCCCATGGACTGCAGCCCACCAGGCTCCTCCGTCCATGGGATTTTCCAGGCGAGAGTACTGGAAAATCCCGTGGACGGTGGAGCCTGGTCACTTATGGAAACTGGAGAAAGCCCTCATGCAACAGTGAAAACCAAGCATAGCCAAAAGTAAATTTTTTAAGAAAAGAAAAGCAGGGTAGCAAACTGAAGTCCTCAGGTCACTGGGAATATTGGTGACAGTATGTGTATTAATACCTGCAACTTCAGAGTCCCTCGAAATACATTAATATGACTATGTACATATGTAAAAACAAACTTGTGCTTCAGTTCAGTTCAGTCCCGCAGTTGTGTCCAACTCTTTGCAACCCCATGAACTGCAGCACGCTAGGCTCCCCTGTCCATCACCAACTCCCAATGCTTACTCAAACTCATGTCCATAGAGTCAGTGATGCCATCCAACCATCTTATCCTGTGTTGTCCCCTTCTCCTCCTGCCTTCAATCTTTTCCAGCATCAGAGTTTTTTCAAAAGAGTCAGCTCTTCGCGTACGGTGGCCAAAGTATTGGAGTTTCAGCTTCAGCATCCGTCCTTCCAATTAACAGGACTGATTTCCTTTAGATGGACTGGTTGGATCTCCTTGCAATCCAAGGAACTCTCAAGAGTCTTCTCCAACACCACAGTTCAAAAGCATCAATTCTTTGGCGCTTAGCTTTCTTTATAGTCCAGCTCTCACATCCATACATGACCACTGGAAAAACCATAGCCTTGACTAGACAGACCTTTGTTGGCAAAGTAATGTCTCTGCTTTTTAATATGCTATCTAGGTTGGTCATAGATTTTCTTCCAAGGAGTATGCATCTTTTAATTTCATGGCTGCAGTCACCATCTGCAGTGATTTTGGAGCCCAAGAAAATAAAGTCTCTCACTATTTTCATTGTTTCCCCATCTATTTGCCACGAAGTGATGGGACCAGATGCCATGATCTTAGTTTTCTGAATGTTGAGTTTTAAGCCAACTTTTTCACTCTCCTCTTTCACTTCCATCAAGAGGCTCTTTAGTTCTTCGCTTTCTGCCATAAGGGTGGTGTCATCTGCATATCTGAGGTTATTGATATTTCTCCTGGCAATCTTGATTCCAGCTTGTGCTTCATCCAGCCCAGCCTTTCTCATGATGTACTCTGCATGTAAGTTAAATAAGCAGGGTGACAATATACAGCCTTGATGTACCCCTTTCCCAATTTGGAATCAGTCTTTTGTTCTAACTGTTGCTTCCTGACCTGCATACAGATTTCTCAGAAGGCAGGTCAGGTGGTCTGGTATTCCCATCTCTTTCAGAATTTTCCACAGTTTATTGTGATCCACACAATCAAAGGCTTTGGCATAGTCAATAAAGCAGAAGTAGATGTTTTTCTGGAACTCTCTTGCTTTTTCCATGATCCAGCAGATGTTGGCAATTTGATCTCTGGTTCCTCTGCCTCTTCTAAATCCAGCTTGAACGTCTGGAAGTTCACAGTTCACGTACTATTGAAGCCTGGCTTGGAGAATTTTGAGCATTACTTTACTAGCGTGTGAGATGAGTGCAATTGTGTGGTAGTTTGAGCATTCTTTGGCATTGCCTTTCTTTGAGATTGGAATGAAAACTGACCTTTTCCAGTCCTGTGGCCACTGCTGAGTTTTCCAAATTTGCTGGCGTATTGAGTGCAGCCCTTTCACAGCATCATCTTTTAGGATTTGAAATAGCTCAACTGGAATTCCATCACCTCCACTAGTTTTATTCGTAGTGATGCTTCCTAAGGCTCATTTGACTTCACATTCCAGGATGTCAGGCTCTAGGTGAGTGATCACACCATTGTGATTATCTGGGTCATGAAGATCTTTTTTGTATAGTTCTTCTGTGTATTCTTGCCACCTCTTCTTAATATCTTCTGCTTCTGTTAGGTCCATACCATTTCTGTCCTTTATCAAGCCCATCTTTGCATGAAATGTTCCCTAGGTATCTCTAATTTTCTTGAAGAGATCTCTAGTCTTTCTCATTCTGTTGTTTTCCTCTATTTCTTTGCATTGATCACTGAGGAAGCCTTTCTTATCTCTCCTTGGGTATTCTCTGGAACTCTGCATTCAAATGGGTGTATCTTTCCTTTTCTCCTTTGCCTTTAGCTTCTCTTCTTTTCACAGCTATTTGTACGGCCTCCTCAGACAGCCATTTTGCTTTTTTGTATTTCTTTTTCTTGGGGATGGTCTTGATCCCTGCGTCCTGTACAATGTCATGAACCTCCATCCATAGTTCATCAGGCGCTCTGTCTATCAGATCTAGTCCCTTAAATCTATTTCTCACTTCCACTGTATACTCATAAGGGATTTTATTTAGGTCATATCTGAATGGTTTAGTGGTTTTCCTTACTTTCTTCAATTTAAGTCTGAATTTGGAAATAAGCAGTTCATGATCTGAGCCACAGTCAGCTCCAGGTCTTGTTTTTGCTGACTGCATAGAGCTTGTCGATCTTTGGCTGCAAAGAATATAATCAATCTGATTTTGGTATTGACCATCTGGTGATGTCCATGTGTAGAGTCTTCTCTTGTGTTCTTGAAAGAAGGTGTTTGCTGTGACAGCGTCACAAAACTTGGCAAAACTGTTAGCCTTTGACCTGCTTTGTTTTGTACTCCAAGGCCAAATTTTCCTGTAACTCCAGGTAGCTCTTGACTTCCTCCTTTTGCATTCCTGTCCCCTATAATGAAAAGGACATCTTTCTCGGGTGTTAGTTCTAGAAGGTCTTGTAGGTCTTCATAGAATCATTCAACTTCAGCTTCTTCAGCGTTACTGGTCAGGGCATAGACTTGGATTACCGTGATATTGAATGGTTTGCCTAGGAAACAAACAGAGATCATTCTGTCATTTTTGAGATTGCATCCAAGTACTGCATTTCGGACTCTTGTTTACTATGAGGGCTACTCCATTTCTTCTAAGGGATTCTTGCCCATAGTAGTAGATATAATGGTCATCTGAGTTAAATTCACCCATTCCAGTCCATTTTAGTTCACTAATTCCTAAAATGTCAGTGTTCACTCTTGCCATCTCCCGTTTGACCACTTCCAATTTGCTTTGATTCATGGACCTCACATTTCAGGTTCCTATGCAATATTGCTCTTTACAGCATCGGACTTTACTTCCATCACCAGTCGCATCCACAGCTGGGCTTTGTCTCTGCTTTTGCTCAGCCTTTTCATTCTTTCTGGAGTTATTTCTCCCCAATCTCCAGTAGCATATTGGGCACCGACTGACCTGGGAAGTTCATCTTTCAGTGTCCTATCTTTTTGCCTTTTCATACTGTTCATGGGTTACCAGGTAACTTGTGGTTGCCAGAGTAGAAAATGGTGGGGTTTGTGAAATGGGAGATTGCTATATACACACTGTGATGGTGTTTAGTTGGGAAGTTGTGTCCAACTCTTGTGACCCCATGGACTGGAGCCCACTAGGCTCCTATGTTCATGGAATTTCCCAGGCAAGAATATCGGAGTGGGTTGCCATTTCCTTCTCCAGGGGGTCTTCCTGACCCAGGATCGAACCCACGTCTTCTGCATTGCAGGCTGATTCTTTTCCACAGAGCCACCAGGGAAGCCCAGCACACTACTATACATAAAATAGATAGCTGGTAAGAATCTACTGTCTAGCACAAGGAACTCTACTTGTGCTCTGTAATGACCTATATGGAAAAAGAATCTTAAAAAGAGTGGCTTTACGTATATATATATATAACTGATTCACTTCGCTGCACAGCAGTAATTAACACAACACTGTCAATCAACTATGGTGCAATAAATATTTACAAAATAAAAGACAAAAAATAATTTAGAAAATAATATGGCTATGGTAACATGAGCTTCCCAGGTGGCACAGTGGTAAAGAATCTGCCTGCCAGAGCAGAAGATGCAGGAGATGTGGGTCTGATCCCTGGGTTGGGAAGATCCCCTGGAGAAGGGAATGGCTACCCACTCCAGTATTCTTGCCTGGAGAATCCCATGAACAGAGGAGCCTGCTGGGTTGTGGTCCACAGGGTCTCAAAATCTGCTAACCCTCTGAATGGTAACCCACTCCAGTATTCTTGCTTGGAGAATCTCATGGACAGAGGAGCCTGCTGGGTTGTGGTCCACGGGGTCTCAAAGAGTCAGACACAGCAGTGATTGAGCAGGCACGCCTGCAACATGGGTATAGTAACAGAGTGGAAGGATGGCTCTCAACCAGGAGCAGGAGGTGAGGACTCTACCACACAGGGCGTACTTGGCCAGGTTGGAAACATTTTTGAGAGGGGTGCTACGGGCATCCAGTGTGTGGAGGCCAAGGATGCTGTTCAATATACCACAGTGTACAGAATGGCTCCCCAACAAAGAATGATCCAGCTCCAAAGTCAGTAGAGCCAAGGCAGAGAAACTGTGTTCTAGAGACTTGGAGTTCGTTAACTGTTGCTGAAACTTTGACAGTTGGAGCCTTTGATTCCTGACTCTGCCACTAGTTGGGTGGACGAGGTGGTAGTAAAAATATTGCAGAAAGGGGAACCCTTTCGAGGGCCCGAGAGTGGGCTCTTGTTAACACTTGAGAATGAGTTGTCCAGGAGATACACGTGCTGACAAAACAAGAGAATTTATTGGGAAGGGGCACCCTGGAGGAGAGCAGGAGGGAAAGGAAAAGTTGAAGGATTTCTCTGCCATGTGGCTCCCACCTTCAAGTTTTACGGTGATGGAATTAGTTTCGGGGTTATCTCTGGCCAACATTCTGAGTCACTGTCCTTCCTGGTGGTGCCTGCATTACTCAGCCAAGATGGATTCCAGCGAGGTGGATTCTGGGAGGTTGGTAGGACATGTGGGCATCTCCTTTTGACCTTTCCCAAGTTCTTCCTGTTGGTGATGGCTTGTCAGTTCCATGCTCCTTACCAGGACCTCCTGTCACAGAGTAACTCACACAAATGGTTATTACAGTGCCTGGCCAGGGTGGGCGTCTCAGTTAGCGTTTCCCCTACCAAAAACAGCCTTTAACAGGATCTCTCCGGTGGTCCAATGGCCAAGATTCCTTGCTCTTAATGGGACGGGGCAGGGAGGGGCCGGAGTTCGATCCCTCGTCAGGAAACTGGATTCCACGTGCCGCAAGCAAGAGTTCAGGTGCTCCCACTGAAAATCCTGCATGCCGCAATGAGGCTCAGTGATTTCCTGTGCTGGGACTAAGGCCTGGCACAACCAAATAAAAATAAATAAATGAAAATAGCAATTAATCACACCAGGCATGATGCTAGCCTCACAGTCTCTGTAAGTACATTTCATTCTCTCACCCTCCAGGAAGGTGGTTGAGAAAATTTAGGCCCAGGGAGGCCAAGTGGCCTGAACAAGGGGCTGCATCTCTTTGGACCTCATTTCCTTCATTGGTGGCCTTCCCTGGTGCCTTAGACAACAAAGAATCTGCCTGCAATGCAGGATACCCAGGTTTAATTCCTGGGTCGGGAAGATCCCCCGGAGAAAGGGAATGGCAACCCATTCCAGTATTCTTGCCTGGGGAATCCCATGGACAGAGGAGCCTGGCAGGCTGCAGTCAACCGAGTCACAAAGAGTCGGACACGACTGAGCGATGAATACACACACTTCTCATTGGTGGGACGGGATTATGATGTGTGCCTCTCGAGGTTGTTGGGAGGACTGCCCTCCACAAAGGGCATCTGCTAGGGATGAACCCATTAGCCGGCACACAACAGTTAACCACCAAGTCTGGCTAAGTGCCCAGCCTAGCCAGGGCTGGAGAGCCAAACAATTTCTTTTATTATCCTAGTTGCTGGGGGAATTGGCAGAGACCTGTGAAGTGCCTAAGACAAAAGTTACTAGGGTTGCTGGGGGCATGCCTTTCAGGCAATGCAGAGCCCAGAAACTTTCTTCTCCAGCCTACTTCCCCAGAAGATTATAAATTGGCCCTTTCACCACCAGCAGGAGCTGGAGGAAGGCTGGAGCCCCCAAGGCAAACCTCTGTCCTTCCTGGGGAATCCAGGCTTGCTTAGCTGTCTCCTTATGTGACCAACAGGAGTTGAGAAAGATGGATAACTGGTGATGAGCTGACTGATTGGACGGTTATGGACTCAGCACCTGCTATGTGCCAGGCACGCTGACCTTGGCAGACGCGGACATCACGTTCTCTTAGGAGGAAAAACAGTAAACAAAGAAGAAACATCAGCTGGTGGTGAGTACTGTGCAGAGAATTAAAATAGGGTGATGGTCAAAATAGCAATTTGAGACGTCAAGGAGTAGTGGCATGGTCAGAGAGAGCCTCTCAGGAAATGGCGTTTAAGGTGGAATGTGCATAACTTGAAAAGGTGCAGCATGGGAGTTCAAGTATGGCATATGCAAAGACCCTAAGGCTGAGAGCAGTTAGCCAGCATTAGACTGGAGGAGAAGGGGACAACAGAGGATGAGATGGTTGGATGGCATCACCGACTCAAGGGACTTAAGTTTGAGCAAGCTCTCGGAGTTGGTGAGGGACAGGGAAGCCTTGTGTGCTGCAGTCCATGGGGTCACAGAGAATTGGACATGACTGAGTGACTAAACTGAACTGAAACTGGCTTCCCAGGTGGCTCCGTAGTAAAGAATCTCTTTGTCAATCCAGGAGATGCAGTAGATGTGGGCTCAATCCCTGGGTCAGAAAGATGCCCTGGAGAAGGAAATGGCAACCCACTCCAGTATTCTTGCCTGGAGAATTCCATGGACAGAGGAGCCTGTCAGGGTTATAGTCCATGGGGTCGCAAAGAGTTGGACATGACTGAGCAACTAACACTTTAACTTTTTGCTGTAATAAACCATCAGGGTGAGTGAAACAGCATTTGTGAATCCTTCGAGTCCTCCTAGGGAATCCTCCAAACCTAGGGTGGTCCTGGGACCCCTGAACAGCAAAGCCTTTCCGGATGGACAAAGCAGGGAAGGGAAGTTGGGGCAAAGAAGAAAAAGATGAGCAAAAATTCAGGCTGTTAGGTAAAACTATTTCTTGAGTGCCTGTATGTAAAGTGGGGCCTTCTAAAAAATATATATGAACAAATGGAAAAGCATATCATATTTTTATTTTTTCTTTTATTTTTTTGACCACACATGTGGGATGTGGGATCGTCATTCCCCAACCAGGGATCGACCCTGAGCCCCTTGCATTAGGAGCATGGAGCCTTAACCACTGGCCCACCAAGGAAGTCCCTTTTTCTTTATTTTTTTGATTGGAGTATCATTGCTTTACAATGCTGTGTTAGTTTCTGCTGTACAGTGGAGTGAATCAGTCATATGTATGTATATAAACCCTCCCTGCTGAGCCTCTCTCCCGCTTCTCCTTCCCACCCCTCTAGGTCATCGCAGAGCAACGAGCTGAGCTGAGGCGGGTACTTACATACCTCTCTCCCAAAGGCCTTGTTCGCATTTGCTTCCTCATGGAACTTGGGGAATTTATTTTGGTTGTCAGGCACATTGTGCTTTCTTCCTTATGTGTTGTTCCTGAGATGAGAGCCTCCTCTTCTCACCCTAGCCCACCCGGGAGTGGTTCTCACTCCCATTTCCCAGAAGATGGCAGCTGATGGAGGCTGTTGGCTTAAGTCCTCCAGGAAGGCAATGGAGGAGTCAGCATTCCAAGCAAACCCATGGACACCAAGGTATCCATTCCTCCAATCTGTGGTTTGTCAACACTGAGAGGTGGGTGAGGCAGGAGTAAGGTCACCAAAGCATCTTCTGTAAGGCCAAATCCTGAGAAAGTCTTTTCCTGCTCACTTTTTTTTTTTTTTTAATTTTTCCCCAGGCTTTATTGAAATACAATCAACATATAACATTGTGTAAGTTTAGGGTGTATCATATCCATATGATGCACTTCAGGATGGCTACCCACGGTAGCATTAGCTAACAGGTGTCACATAATTACCATTTCATTTTTGTGGTGAGGACACTTAACTGTCTTAGGAACGTCCAGGTGTATAACACAACATTGCACAGTATTGTTAACTGTGATCGTCATGCTACACATTAGATCCTTGGACTGACTCATAAGTGGAGGCTTGTAGCCCTTGGCCAACCTCTCCCCATTTCCCCACCTACAGTCCCTGGCAACCACCATTCTCCTCTCTGTTCTGAGTTGGGTTTCTTTTGTGCGGTTGTTTGTGCTGGGTCTTTGTTGCAACACGTGGGCTTCTCTGTTGGGCAGCACAGGCTCCAGGGCACGCAGGTTCAGTTGCGACACGTGGGCTTCGTTTCCCAGCAGCATGTGGGTTTTTAGTTCCCTAACCAGAGATCAAACCTGCATCTCCTGTCTTGGAAGGTGGACTATTAACCACTGGACCACCAGGGAAGTCCCTGAGTTGGACCCTTTTTGGATTTCACATATAAGTGAGGTCTTGGAGCAGTTATCTTTCTCTGACTTGTTTCACTCAGCACAATGCCCTCAAGCTCCATCCATGCTCTTTCAAATGGTGTATTTGATTATTTCAAACAGCACATCTCGGTTGCTCAATCAGGGATCAAACTTGCACCCCTGGCATTATAAGCGTGGAGTCTTAACCACCAGGTCATGAGAGAAATCCCTCAGTCAGTTCCAGGTGGGTAGGTACTTAACTGCCCCTCCGGAGACTTGCTAATTTCCCTTCTTCTCAAGGAGAGCAGGCCTCAGGTTCCACACCTCGTGCAGGCAAGCAGATTCAGCTAGAGTTGATTTAAAGTTGGTGTCCCAGTTTCTCAGCACTGCTGACATTTGGGGACAGATGGTTTTCCGTGGAGGCCCTGTCCTGTGCCTTGTGGGGTGTTGGGCAGTATCCTTGGGCCCTACCTTCTAGATGCCAAGAGCTTCTCCTCCCCCAGTCGTGACAACCAAAAATGTCTCCAGATATCCCAAGTGTCCCCTGGAGGGGGGGTGCAAAATGGCCCCCAGTTGAGAACCGCTGGCTTAAATAGTACACCTTGTGCCCATACTTCACTGGAGGGCACGGTGAGCACAGGATGATGGGGGTTCCCCCGAGTTGTCCTTCTTGCCTGCCCTGCCAGGGCTTGGCACCGTGCCCAGCATCACACAGCCTCCCACTGCACACCTGGGCCAGGGCTCAATTTTCATGGAGCCCCAGGGGACCCAGGTGTTCGGGAGGCTGGTTTGTCCCTAGACTCCAAAGCTGAGCGCCAGGAAACCGCAGTTACTGTGGCTACCGGTGAGCTCCCGGGGCGAGAAGCTATTGGTTGAGGGGGAAAAGGCTCGGGTGCCTGGCGGAGTCAACATCCAAGGGATGTCAGCTGGGAGGCCATTGTCCAACATCTCTCCCCATTAGCTTTCGCAGACCAAGTGGAGCCGTGAAGAGCCACTGGTTCATCTCCCCAGGGGCCCTGGAGGTGACAGAGGCTGCGGGTGGTCAAGAAACCTAGGAGGGTGAGACAGGTACCCCACTGCAGATGGCCCTGCCCGGCTGGCCTCCTAGGAAGGCCATCTGGCCACTGGTGTGAGGTGTCTGAGGCCCCGGCCCTTTCCTGGGGAAAGACTGTCCAGGTAGGTGGGCAGCATGAACTGCAGCCCCCTCAGCCCGGGCACCCGCCGGCGGCTTCTCCACGGTCAGGCAGGCCCCCTCCCAGCGCCTGCATCCAGAAGCGTGGCCATCTTCATCAGCTCTACGGTCTCAGGTAAGGGACAGGGCTGGACTTAGAGCTTGGTGGGGTGCCAGGGCCAGTGGGCATGGCTCACAGCATCCTCTAGGAGACCTGGATGTGAACACAGCCCGGCCAGTGACCCACACACATAGGGACTGGTGAGGGAGAGCCTCCCTGACCCTTTGCTTCCTCCCCTATAAGCCCGCCTTAGAGCCTGACTTGAGAGAGTTGTCAGTGGCAAATGATACTGCAACTAATATTAATGATGAATGTTCTAAGCTAGGCTTAAAAAGTGCCCGAGTCTTCCCACAGCTACAAAGCTCTGTATGACAGGATCTGGTTTACTCCCCAACTTTATCTGGTGTAACTCTCACCTCACACCCACACCCACCCACACTGGGCTCCAATAGGTCCAGGAACCCAAGCCCCATAAACTGTAGTTATTCAACTGATCTGTTTATCTAATGCATGACTCCTCCAACCAGGCTATAAGCTCCATGAAGGCAAAGAGTCCACAGTGTGTGCAGGTAAGGGTTTAATAACCCATTCTTCGAAAATTAAAACAAAAACCCCTGATTCATACTGTCTGCCAATTTCTGTGGTGTAAATTCTCCCACCATGGTCAATTTCAAGCTGTCCTGGGTGACCTCATAAACATGCAGCCAGATATGTTGGGTAGCTCACCATCCTCGAATATTTCCCTAATGCAAAATCAATAGCTATAAACAAACTCAAGAGCAGAAACCAGGGTCAAGGGTAGTAAAATAGTTCGGAAGTGATGAGGTTTGAGTATTTGCAATCTCCACTTTCACTGTCATGTATTCCATCCCAAGTTCAGACAGTTTAATGTTTCACGTTATTATTATTTAGTTAAGTCATGTCTGACTCTTTTGCGATCCCATAGACTGGAGCCGGTCAGGCTCCCCCGTCCGTGGGATTCTCCAGGCAAGAATACTGGAGTGGGTTGCCATTTCCTTCCCCAGGGTATCTTCCTGACCCAGGGAATCTTCCTGACCCAGGGATTGAACCCGAGTCTCCTGCATTAGCACATGGGTTCTTTACCACTGAGCCACCTGAGAAGCTAATTTTTCACAGTGGCTGTTTTAACAAAATCCCTGATGATTCAGCCATCGGCTCTCCCAGGACAGCAGGGGCCGGCTCCAGCATACTGCATTGCCTACATATGCACTGTTTGCCATTGTATCCTTGATGCTTTTTTTTTTTTTTGGCATTTTTGTCTTGCGGGATCTTGGGGCTTCCCAGGTGTTGCTGGGTGGTAAAGAATCTGCCTGCCACTGCAGGAGACATAAGAGATTCGGATTCTATCCCTGGGTCAGGAAGATCCCTTGGAGGAGGAAATGGCAACCCACTTCAGGGTTCTTCCCTGGAGAATCCCATAGACAGAGGAGCCTGGCTAGCTACAGTCCATGGGGTTGCAAAGAATTGGACTTGACTCAAGTGACTTAGCACGCATGCAAACAGGATCTTAGCTCCCTGACCAGGGATTAAACCTGTGTCTTAACCACTGGACCACCAGAGATCCTTTGTAGTGTTTGGACATAAAGTAACTTCACAGAGGACATTTTATGGACAAATATAAATAACCTGTGGAATTCATAGGACAGGCACAGGAAGGGAGTAGGAGGCAGGTCCAAGATTGGCATTCAGGTCAGTGCCTGTGCTAGGACCCCGGCAGCTTCTTCATACTAGCCGCTTTGGGAGTCTTTTCATGGACACTAAAGTGACCCTCCCCTGGCTACGTGGAGAAAACAAATAATTCTTGAATGCTTACATTACAATAGGTGCAGCCTCAATGGTTCCATCAACATTTATTCGGTACCTGTGTTGAGTGCTGAGAAATTAGCAATGACTTAGACAGAGCAGAGGTTTTTGACTTTGGGGAGCTTGTAGCCCTGCAGAGTAGAGGCATCACCCACTTTTTACGGAGGAGGAAACCAAGGATAGCATGATGCTTGGCACAAGGCCATACAATGAAGGCAAGTGGTAGAAAATAATCTTAGAATCCAGATTTACCCTAGGCAGGGCTGCCAGATTTATCAAAAATAAGAAACCAAACCACCACCATAACCAGCAAAACCAGGACACCCAGCTCAGTTTGCGTTTGAAGTAAACAACCAATGATCTTTTAGTATAAGATAGTGTGCAGAGCTGGAGAAGGAAATGGCAACCCACTCCAGTACTCTTGCCTGGAAAATCCCATGGACAAAGGAGCCTGGTAGGCTATAGTCTATGGGGTCGCAAAGAGTTGAACACGACTGAGTGACTTCACTCACTCACTCAGCGTGCAGAGCGGCTTCTCTGGTGGCTCAGCAGTAAAGAATCTGCATGCAGTGAAGACTGCCTGCAATGTAGGAGACGTGGATTCGATCCCTGGGGCAGGAAAATCCCTCGGAGAAGGAAATAGTGACCCAGTCCAGTATTCTTGCCTGGGAAATCCCACGGGCAGAAGAGCCTGGCAGTCCATGGGGTCACAAAGAGTCAGACACGACTGAGTGAGTAATCCACCACCGCCAGTGTGCAGAGAGGGACATACTTATGCTAACAAGTGATCTGTGTTACACATGGAACAGGGCTTGTCAGAAATGCACATTCTGGAGTTCAGGGAGTGGGCTGCACTTATGCTACCAGGCTTCTCATTACTTATCTGAAATGCAAATCAATGGGGTGTCCTGTATTTTATCTGGCAACCCTAACCAAAGGTGAACAACCATACTGGTTAGCTGGGTCTGAGGGGTTTCCTCGGATGTGGGATTTTTAGCACTAACACTAGGAAAGTCTCAGGCATAGTTGGTCTTTCTGGCATGCCTCCTATTTTTTGTAGCTTTTGATTCTTCATGAACGGTCCTAACCTTTGTAAGAGTTGTTGTTGTTCAATCACCAAGTTGTGTCCGACTCTTTGCAACCCCATGGACTGCAGCATGCCAGGCCTCCCTGTCCCTCACCATCTCTTGGAGTTTGCCCAAGTTCATGTCCATTGGGTCAGTGATGGATCCATCCAGCCATCTCATCCTCTGTTGCCCTTTTGTCCTTCTTGATCTTTCCCAGAATCAGGGTCTGTTCCAATGAGTCAGCTCTTCACCTCAGGAGGCCAAAGTTTTGGAGCTTCAGCTTCAGCATCAGTCCTTCCGATGAGTATTCAGTGTTGATTCCCTTTAGGATTGGCTGGTTTGATTTCCTTGCAGTCCAAGGGACTCTCAAAAGCCTTCTCCATCACAATTCAAAAGCATCAGTTCTTCGGTGCTCAGCCTTCTTTATGGTCCAACTCTCACATCTGTACATGATTACTGGAAAGAATATAGCCTTGACTATACAGACCTTTGTTGGCAAACTGGTGTCTTTGCTTTTTAATACACCGTCTAGGTTTGTTGGTGCCAGTGGTAAAAAACCCACCTGCCGATGCAGGATATGTAAGAGACGCAGGTTCCCTCCCTGGGTTGGGAAGGTCCCCTGAAAAAGGGCATGGCAACCCACTCCAGTATTCTTGCCTGGAGAATCACCATGGACAGAGCAGCCTGGAAGGCTAGGCTACGGTCCGTAGGGTCACAGAGTCAGACACGACTAGAGTGACTGAGCACACACACTAGGTTTGTCACAGCTTTCCTTTGTAAGAGCACCTGAGGCTAAAAGCAGAGCTGTGAGGCAGGGACAAGTTCTGAGTTTGTCCGGTTCCTAGCCTCCATGCTGTTCCTTGCAGATATGGACGCAGAGAGGGAAGCCCTCCAGAGCACCGCCTACCCCGAAGTGCAGACCTTCTGCCAGAAGCATGGCCTGATGTTCGAGGTAATTGCCCCCCGACCCCTCACTGTCTCAGCAACCCGGGCAGGCATATGGGCTCCTTGCTCAGAGGGGCTCCACACCAGAACTACAGATGAAAGTCCTCTGAAGAAGGCAGGCGGAGAGGTCGTGGCCATGGGCACTGCAGTCAACCCTGGTGGTGTGCCAAAGTACTGGGAGTGGATGCCTTGCAACTCTGCTCCTTGGGCATGCCACTTTTTTTTTTTTAAATAAGATTTACTTTCTTCTTCTTTTTGGCTGTGCTGGGTCTTCGTTGCTGTACGTGGGCTTTCTCTAGTTGCAGAGAGCAGGGGCTACTCTTCGTTGCTCTCAACGCAGGGGTCCCAGGTTTGATCCCTGGTCAGGGAGTTAGACCCCACATGCTGCAACTAAGAGCTCACATGCCACTCGTAGACCTAGCACAGCCAAATAAGTAAATCAATAAGAAAAAATACTTTACAAAATGACGGTGGGGCCTGTAGGTGTGATGGATGACGCAGGCTTCTCTTGCTGTGGAGCAGGGGCTCTAGAACATGTGGGCTTCAGCAGCTGTGGTTCCCAGGCCCTAGAGCATTGGCTCAGTAGTTCTGGTGCAAGGGGTGAGTTGCTCTGTGGCACGCGGGATCTTCCTGGATCAGGGGTCAAACCTGTGTCTCCTGCATTGGCAGGCTGATTCTTTACCCCTGAGCTACCAGGGAAGCCTTGCATGTCACTTTCATCGTTGCTTTGTCCTGTCCTCCAGCCTTCCCGACACTGGAACAGCTTTAGCGGGTATCTATGAGGGCTGTGGGATATTTGGGTGGGTATGCATGTGAGACGTGCACCAGCTGGGCAGTCCCCATGGGCCCTAGATAGAGGGCACCGATCCCAGGGTGGGGATGTAGATGGCTGCATGTTTCTAAGTGGAAACTGATAAACCATCTTTGGAATCTCAGCCTCAGTTGATGCTGTCTCTTTGCCATTTACAACAGTCATCCAGAGAGCCTAGCCACTGGACTACCAGGAAAGTCCCTCTACATTACTAAGAAAGGGGCCCTCACTGATCATGAGACATGATTCAGTGGCAGAGATGCTATAAAGGAAGACATAGGTGCTGAGCACTGATGAAACGCCTCGTGTGCATCCCTTTAATGTGCGACTAAGGCAACACCCTCAAGATGCAGGCTGGGAGACAGTGGCCTAGAGAGATGGAGTTTCTTGTGCGGACCCAGTGGCTGAGCCTTTTTCCTTTTCCCTTTCCTCCTCCAGCCACATCCGGTACTGTAGTTCTTTTACCCCATGCTGTAGTTTATTAGGAATTTTATGTCCTTCTCTCTGGACAAAAGAATTGAGACATGGCCTGTTCTGAGTCCCACCCACTCTCTCCTCATCCCAGCTTTCTGCCTGGTCAGCTTCACTGCTTGAATTAAACCATTCTACTCAGCCCCACCTCCAGCCAGTGGGCCAAAATGGACTGAAAGTGTGCAGTTCCCCAGGACACTTGGCCACGTCTGATTCTGGCCAAGTGAAAACCCTCCTTTGCAAAGAAAGCTCTGCAAACAAGGGTGGACATGTCCTTGTTTAAAAGGAACAGTTTGAAAATGCCCAAGTTCTTTAAAAATGTTTTAAAATATTTTTAAGTAAACGTTTGAGTTTGGAATTCAGATTTGCAGGAAAATTGCCTGTAGGATAGAGTCTCCATATGCCCCCACCCACCCACTTTTTCCCCTGTTGTGAACATCTTCTATTATCGGAGCATGTTTGTTATGACTAAGAAATGGACATTGGTACATTGCCTTTAAGCAACCTCCAGACTTTCAGACTATCACCATCTGTGTCTCCTTTCTGGCTGGAGAACTCGGTTACATTTAGAAGGCCAAAGAACTCTTACATTGAGTTGTGCCAGCTCCCCAGTCTCCTGTGGCTGGGACAGCTCCTTGGTCTTCTCCTTCGTACTCATAAGCAGTACAGTTGTGGGGAATATTGCCTGGGAGTCCTGTGGCATACCTCCAATTTGGGTCTGTCTGATATTTTTCTCATGATTACACTGGCATTATGGGTATCATTCGAGTTCTTTTAATCCAGACATCCCTCTTTGAGGAAAGGTTGTCAAATTACTGAAAGAGGGCCTTCTCTGGTGGTCCAGTGGCTAAGACTCCGAGCTCCCAAGGCAGGGGGCCAGGGTTGGATATCTGGTCCAGGAACTAAGATCTGGCATGCTGCATGCTGCTGCTAAGTCGCTTCAGTTGTGTCCAACTCTGTGTGACCCCATAGACGTCAGCCCACCAGGCTCTGCCATCCCTGGGATTCTCCAGGCAAGAACACTGGAGTGGGTTGCCATTTAAATAAAAAATGACTGAAAGAAACTTTATGCCTTTATCAAAAGGAATTGAAAAACATCACCCATCCTGCCACTTTCCTGACAAACCCATGCTTGTCATTTCCAGGTGGTTGACCTGAGGTGGGGTATTCGGAACACTGAGGCCACTAACCACATGACCACAGAACTCTGCTTGGAGGAGCTTGACCGGTGTCGGAAAACATCCATAGGGCCAGCTTTTGTTGTGAGTCTCTTGGGAGGGACAGATGAACTCTTACTTCTCATTCTAGCCCCAGGATATGGCCCTGTTTCTAGACCAAACCCGTCAATGGAGGGAAGTGGGTGGCATGTCTGCTATCATGCTCAATCTTCATAGCCTGCCCATGGCAGACATTGCTAATTGATCACAGCACCCATTTTTCTGGAGAGCTAGCCAGAATCCAGACAGTAGCAGTCAAGTGGAAGCAGCAGGTGAGTGGCAGAACAGAGTGCTGAAGCCCAAAGG
The DNA here is from genome assembly GCF_003369695.1 of Bos indicus x Bos taurus. Lineage (NCBI taxonomy): Eukaryota > Metazoa > Chordata > Mammalia > Artiodactyla > Bovidae > Bos > Bos indicus x Bos taurus. Next base: position 104,160,359 of record NC_040082.1, read on the forward strand.
CATCTTAAAATTTGCTCTGAGCTTTCCCACATCATGAGCTTTGTTTGGGGGACTTTTAGATCCTAGAAAACCATAGAGAAGGTGAAAATCTACAGGGTATGCAAATTTTTTTCTCTCATGTGCCCTGTGTTATTGGGAGCAATCTCTGTGTCCCTTTTTTGAGCATGCCTCAGGAGCTAACTTCTTCTGATCCTAGGCAAGACTAACCAGGGTCTTCTCTTCTCCCCAACTAAACTCTCTCTGATACCAGAACAATCTCCAGCTCACAATTAAAGGTTTATGTTATAATCAGCATATGATATTCCAAAACTTTGATTTATTACATCACCAAGTTTCAAATATACCAAGAACTAGAGAATTTTGGCTCGTAAATCCTAGAGCAGGGATCAGCAAACCACAGCCCATGGGGCAAATCCGGCCTTCTACTTGTTTTTGTAAACAAACCTTTATTGGCACAAGCCTTTATTTGGCCCTTGATGGAAAGTTTGCTTAAACCTGTCCTAGAAAGTAAAGAGAGAAAAAGTCAAGAAAGTATCTTTGCCCAATACATCTTAATCAAAAACAAGCTTTGAGCAGCTCCCCAAAAAAACTTCTGGAGATAAGCATATAGCAAGTAAAAGGTAAAAGAAGGTTTATAAAAGCTGTTTTCTAGAGAAACAAAGACAAATAAATGAAGCCCATTTGGACTTAAAATTGCCCTGCCCAGTCAGTGTGCATGCATGCATGCTAAGTCGCTTCAGTGGTGTTCGACTCTTTGCAACCCTATGGATTGTAGCCCACCAGGCTCCTCTGTCCATGGGACTCTCCAGGCAAGAATACTGGAGTGGATTGCTGTGCCTGCCCTCTCCAGGGGATCTTCCCGACCTAGGGATCGAATCCATGTCTTTTATGTCTCCTGCCTTGGCCGGCAGGTTCTTTACCACTAATGCCACCTGGGAAGCCCACTGCCCAGTGTAGTAGCCACGAACCACATGTGGTGATTTAAATTGATTAATATCAGGCAGAATTAAAACTTCAGTTCCTCGGTTGCACCAGCCGCATTCCAGCGGCTCAGTGGCCGCATGTGTCAAGTGGCCACCGTGTTGAACAGCATGGGTATGAACACTTCCAGGGTTGCTGAAAGTTCTAGTGCTGCTTTAGAGATTAGTTCAGTTCAGTTCAGTCGCTCAGTCCCGTCCGACTCTTTGCGACCCCATGAATTGCAGCACGCCAGGCCTCCCTGTCCATTACCAACTCCCGGAGTTCACTCAAACTCACGTCCATCAAGTCGGTGATGCCATCCAGCCACCTCATCCTCTGTCGTCCCCTTCTCCTCCTGCCCCCAATCCCTCCCAGCATCAGAGTCTTTTCCAGTGAGTCAACTCTTCGCATGAGGTGGCCAAAGTATTGGAGTTTCAGCTTCAACATCAGTCCTTCCAAAGAACACCCAGGACTGATCTCCTTTAGAGATTACGTCTCCTTAAAAAAAAAAAAAACTAAGATCTGGGTGGCAGATGTGAAAAGCTTTACTATGTATTAAGTTTTATCTGTACACTTACCACTGTGTTTTCATGCTTTCCTCTTATACTTTTCTTTGTAGGTTGACATCAATTTTTCTTTCTTCCCTGCTTTGTTGAGCTGTAACTGACATCCAGCACTGTATGGGTTTAAAGTATACAACATAATGACTTGATTTACATGTATCGTGAAATGATTATTAAATAATATTAGTTGACACCCAGCTGCTTATATAGATATGAAAAAGGGAAATGGTTTTCCTAGTGATGAGAATGTCTAGGGTTTACTTTCTTAGCAATTTTCAAATATGCCCTACAGCGGTGTTAACTGCAGTCACCATGCTGTACACTACGTCCCCAGGACTTACTTATAACTGGAGGTTTGAATCACTTGATTTCATGTCTTTATTTTTTATTGAATTCTTTATTATTTTTATTTTATAGCTGATGTTCAACTTGTGTTGGTTTCAAGTGTACAGCTAAGTGATTCCGTTACATACATCCATAACGGCTCAGCAGGTAAAGAATTCATCTGCAATGAAGGAGACACAGGAGGCATAGGTTTGATCCCTGGGTGGGGAAGATTCCCTGGAGCCTTGAAGAAGTGGCAACTCATTCCACTATTCTTGCCTGAAATATCCCACAGACAGAGGAGCTTGGCAGGTGTACTTCAAAGAGTCGAAAAGAGTCAGACACGACTGAAGCAACTGAGTACAAATGCATATATATGTTTAAACTTTTTCAGATTCTTGTCCCTTAAAAATTTGTTGCCAAGTATTGAGTATGGCTCCCTATTTTAATCATTATTGTTTTAAGTACAGTCTAATATTTTAAAGGCTCTACCCTCTGAGTTGCTTCCCTTGTGACTCAGTGGTAAAGAATCTGCCTGCCAATGCAAGAGATGTGAGTTTAATCCATAAGTTTGGAAGATCCCCTGGAGAAGGAAATGGCAACCCACTCCAGTATGCTTGCCTGGGAAATCCCACGGACAGAGAAGCCTGGAGGGCTACAGTCCATGGGGTCACAAGGAATCGGACACAACTGAGTGATTAAGCAACAACAGCAAAATCCTCTGATTTATGTATCTCCTTTGCGATTCCCTCCCCCACCCCTCAGTTTTCTGCTTTTGCTGATGATTGAGACTGATGATTGATCATTTTGTTGCGTTTCAAAGAAAAAAAGAAAAGGCAAAAGTTTCGTAAAGAAAAAAAGGGAGATGGGGAGAAAAGGAACTCCAGGAGGACTTCCATTTTGCAACCGAAATTGCAGGCAGCCAAAAGCGCAATGCAGCTTCCAGGTGGCATGGGGGATGGTGGATGGGAGGGAGGGTGATCTCGGAGCTTCCCCCAGGCCTGAAAGGCCCAGGGACCTCACAAATCCTTCCAGAAGGGTTCCTTGGGCGGCAAGCTGACCTTTAGCCACTTCCTGTGTTCCTCCTGAAACAGGTGTCTCCCCTCTAACTCTTGAGAGTCACGGCTTCATTCTCCTTCAGTGGCTCTGGTTTAGGGGGCTTTCCACCAAACTCAGAGATGCAGTGGAGGCCCTTGGAGAGGCATCTCTCTGGTAAATAAGTCATTAGGCAGTGCGGCAGGGGACGGCTCCCCGTGGCTCTTCCTTCTAGAAGCTCTGGGTCTCTCGGGCCACCTGCAGCTCCAGCATCTCCAGAGAGTTGCTCCTGGTGGTGGCAACTTGAGCTTCTTTCAAGCTCCTCCCATTCCTGTTGCTCTGGTCCCACAGACAGGAGCATCTTGTGTCTTCTGTCTCCTTCCTGAGAGCTCTGGTTTGTGGTTGGCTGGCTGCATCTTTTCCAACTCCTCTTGCTTGTCCAAGGCTCTGCCTTCAAGAAAGGCAATTGGAGAGTGGAATCCTCTTCAACACCTCGTTCTTACCAAACCAAACTTGGATCCACAAGCCCATGCAGAATAAAACCAATCTACCAACATTGAGTTGTCATGAAGGAAGGCACAGCATTGACTGCAGGTGCCAAGCAAGGATTTCAGGGCAGCTAGTGCTCAAAACCCCTGAACTCCCAGATGACTTTTAGGAAAGCATTTTTAAAGGCCAGGTGAGGGAGTAGAGTTGCAGGGTATGGGATCAACTCGCACAATTCTCTGATTGGTTGATGATGAGGTAACAGGGTGGTATCACAGGGGTTAACGTTACCAGTCCTTAGGTGCCATAGGTCTGGGGGCTATGTGTTCATGATCATCACAAAGTGAACTTCTTCCATTTGGTGAGGGTTTTCACACTGGGCTTTCCTGGTGGCTTATACAGTTAAGAATCCACCTGGAATGCAGGAGACTTGGGTTTAGTCCCTGAGTTGGGAAGATCCCCTGGAGAAAGGAATGGCAACCCACTCCAGTATTCTTGCCTGGAGAATCCCATGAACAGAGGAGCCTGGTGGGCTACAGTCCATAGGGTTGCAAAGAGCTGGACACAGCTGAGCGACTCACACTTTCTTTTTTTGCAAGACAACTCAGGAAATGTGCATCAGATACTGTTTTCTATGTATTTCAGGGCGGAGCTAAAGGTGAGGATATGGGGCAGGGGTCTGTCCCCTAGGGTCCTGCTCCATTACACCATCATCACAGATTCAAGTCATTCAGGTTTCCCAGGTACACACCCCCTGGAATATTCTGGTATGTCCCAATGAAGAAGGGAGGGTTGATTGCTTCCATTTTACATAGTGAAGAAATTCAAGACTTTGGGTCCACTGTCCTAGGCCTTCTCCAGCCTAATTCTCTTGAATTCCAGTTTGCACTTTCTTCATGCATGCTGAAGGTGGAAAGACGGCCTCCTATATTCTTGCAATAAGACCCAAATCTTAGGGGCTCTGCAAGCCCTGCAAAATCATCCCAGGGGATGGCCTTATCCCCCTTTACTGCCCCTTCCCTGTTGGTTCTGTAGACCCTGTCTTTTCCGCACAGTATATCCCAGGGCCTTTGCATGTACCGTTCCCCCTGCAAGCCCTCTGCCAGGGACATTCCTTCTCCTGTCTTATTCTTTAGCTTGATCCTCACTCCCTCAGGGGAATTTCTCTGAATCCACGGCCCTCGTGTGACCTAATTTGCCTTTTCCTCTTAGGACGATGAGCAGCTGAAATACTGACACTGGTGCAGTTCTCAGACTGAAGCCTGTTTCTCCTGTTAAGACTCCAAGGTCCAGGAAGGCAGGGCCCAGCACTGTCTCGGTCACTGCTGTCTGCTGAGCAGCTGTCATGGGTTTGGCTCAATATATATATTCGGGGAAGATATTCTGCATGGGGATCTCACCATCTCCCTTTCCAGATCAACTCTTTTTTAAAAATTTTTAATTAGTTTAGTTTTGGTTGCTCTGGGTCTTTGTTGCTGCACGTGGGCTTTCTCTAGTTGCAGCGAGCAGGGGCTACTCTCTGAGAAGCTACTCACCGGCTTCTCATTGCAGTGGCTTCTCTTATCACAGAGCAGGGTCTCCAGGGCACGAGGGTTTCAGCAGTTACAACACGTGGGCTCGGTAGTTGCAGTGCGCAGGCTTAGTTGCCCGGAGGCATGTGGAATCTTCTCAAACCAGGGATCGAACCCATGTCTCCTGCATTGCCAGGCGGATTTTTTACCACTGAGCCACCAGGGAAGCCTGGAAGGACTTATCACTTGCAACAAGTCAGGAAAACACCAGAGACTTTTTCCAAAGCAGTGTCTCCCTGAACAGCAAAACTGAGAAAATTTTAAGCCAAGGGGGCATGCATATTCATGAAGTGATTTGAGCAGAGGTGAATTCAGCCTAGAATTGGGACAAAGGTCCACAGCGTCCAAGCTTTGGTTGATTGAAGTCAAGGAGGGTCTACACCATCATCCTACACCTGGGCAGGAGTCTTAGTTCCTGCAGAACTCAAAGACATATTATATCTATATCCTTTGAAGATTAACGAGGAGTCTGTTTTATCACTGTGTTGCAAGAAGGGGAACACTTTCCAGGACCCAAGAGCAGGCTCCTGTCCAACACTTAGAAATGAATTGTCCGAGGAGACATACATGTTGACAAAGCGAGAGACTTTATTGGGAAAGTATGCCTGGGCAGAGAGCAGTAGTATAAGGGAACCCAGGAGAACTGCCCTGCCACGTGGCTCCCAGCCCCCAGTATTATGGTAATTGACTTGGTTGCTGGGTTGTCTCTGGCCAGTTACTCTGACTCCGGGTCCTTCCTGATGGTGCATGCACCACATCAGCCAAGATGGATCCCAGCGAGAAGGATCCTGGAAGGCTGGTAGGATATCTGAACTAGAGTCTCTTTCTGTATTGTTTCGTTGCTAAGTCACGTCTGACGTTTTTGCGACACCATGGACTGTAGCCCTCCAGGCTCCTGTGTCCATGGGATTCTCCAGGCAAGAATACTGGAGTGGGTGGCCTTCCCTTTCTCCAGGGGATCTTCCGCAACCAGGGATGGAACTGCATCTGTTGTATTGCAGGCAGGTTCTTTACTGCTGAACCACCTTTTGACATTTCCCTCCTCAGGGGATTCTGCATCCCTTACCAGGACCCCCTGTTTAAGATAACTCATGCAGGTGGTCACTACTGGGCCTGGCTAGGGTGGGTGGCTTTAGTCAGTGGTTCCCCCTAACAACTGGACTATTGGACTGTTTCTTGACTGCTTTTCCTTTATTCCTGCATTGTCTCACTTCCCTTAAGATAATTAATTACTTAGATGTGTTCAAGGGCAAGCATTGAGGCCAGGCTTCAATCACAAAATGGCTCAGGCCAAAATGGTTTCTCTTATGTCAAGAAAGCCATTACTGGTTCCCTTACTCTGGGGACCCCTAACCGATCTGCTTACATTAATCTGATTATCTCTGTGGAACAACCACCAGGCTCATTTTAAGGGCTCGGCATGCCTCACCCAGGGTTACTGAGCTAAGTGCCTGAGCCGAGACTTGAGCCCAATACCACCCCTCTCCAACTCTCTCTCCTCCAGGCCCTCGTGGGTGACCAGTACGGCCCCTGCCCTGTCCCCACGCGGATCGAGGAAAAGGAGTGGGAGGCGCTGAAGGCTCAGCTGACCGCCAGGCCCCGCGACCTGGAGCTGGTGGCACGATGCTTCTGGAGAGACGAGAACGCGGTGCCCCCCGCCTACCTGCTGCAGGCCCTGGGCACTGGGGAGGCCTCTGGGCCTGAAGAGGCCACCCTGCTCTCTGCACTGCGCTCCGGAGCCCAGGAGGCCCGCAGGCTGGGGCTCATCAGCCAGGAGCGGTGGTACTGCTACCACCGGTCAGGTGAGGCTGCCAAGACTCCCCTAGGGGTCCCTGGGAAATGCCCAGGGGTTCAAAATACACGTCACGCTTTATCCAAACACCACCGCCTGCATTTCTATAAATGCTAACCCAACCTGGCTCCCGGAAGCCCAGTTCTGAGAAAGATTATTTTTCTGATCCAAGAGAGTGTAGTCACATCCTGGTTAATTTCAGCGTCTTAGGGTTCTTCTCTTCGGGCTCCTTCCCTTCTCTCAGGCAGGCTCCTGGCTTTGGGGGACTTGTCCTAGGATGACCACCATCCCCATACACCTGGGACCGAGACCCTCCCAGGATTCAGGGTTCTTAGGGCCAAACCCAGGACAGTTCTGGGAAAACTGGAAGAGTGGGTCACCCCGGGCTAGCTGAGAGCCGGCTTCTACTGAGGAAATTGTCCTTCATCAATGTACCTGCCTCTGAAAACTGAAGCGAAGGAAGAAGGAGTCTCTGTTGCCCAAGGAGGGGAGTAGAGTTTCCCCTCTGTGCTGAGTTCATCACCTGGCTCCCTGCTGCTCCCTTATGTCTCACCTCGAGCCTCGTCCTCTGCCCCTTCCATCCTCCACACCGGGCTAGCAGAAAGGTGTTTCTAAAAAGGCAGTGAGATCAAGCCATTGCCCCATTGCTTGCTGACTCAGGAAAGAAATAGGTTCTTTCAGTAAGAAAAAGGTTCTTATTATTTATGGATTAGTAAGTAACACACAGAGTCGGACACGACTGAAGTGACAGCAGCAGCAGCAGCAACGTCAGTTTACGCTTTATTAGTATGACAGTTTACATCACCCACCTTATTTTTTATATAATTTTATTTATTATTTTGGCCGTGTGGAGCCTTCTTCCTCGCTGCGCGGGCTTTCTCCAGTTGCAGGGAGTGGGGGCCGCTCCTCAGTCGCGGTGCACCAGCTTCTCATTATGGTGGCTTCTCTTGTTGCAAAGCAGAGGCTCTAGGGCACGAGAGCCTCAGTAATTGCAGTGTGCACTCAGTAGGTGTGTTTTCCAGGCTCTAGAGCACAGATTCAATAGGTGTGGGGCACCAGCTTAGTTGCTCTGGCATCTGGGATCTGCCCGGATCAGGGATCTAACCCGTATCGCCTACAGTGGCAGACAGATTCTTTACCACCAAGTCACCAGGGAAGCCCTCACATTATTAAATATATGAATTTATATTATCCAAACTATTAACTATATGAATTCATGTTATCCATACTATTAAATATATGAATTTATGTTATAAAATATTAAATATATGGATTTATATTACCCACACTATAAAATATATAAATTCATTTGATCAACATATTACATATATTGATTTATTAAAAGGTATTGAATGTAGTAATTTATACTAATAGTATTTTATTAAAATATATTGACTGCTATTTACTGTATATATAGTAATTCTAGTAAGGAGATAATCCATTTTTAAAAATTTTATTTGAGGATAATTTTAGATTAACAAAAAAGTTACAACGTTATAAAGATACAAAGATAGTGTAGATTTCTCTTACTCATATAAGAGTAAGTATGATCGAGGTACATTTACTGGAACTCAGAAATGAACATCAATATTTACCATCTGTACATGACTAGTAACTAGACTCCAGACTTCATTTGGATTTCTACAGTTCTCCCATCAATGTCTTTCTGTCCCAGGATTCCACACTTGCATTTCATCCTTTGTCTCCTGAGGCTACTCTGGTCTGCAACAGGTTTTCATGACTGTTTTGAGGAGTACTGGCCAGGTCTTTTATAGAATGTCCCTCAGTCTGGGCTTGGTTGGTGCTTTCTCATGATTTGACTGGGATTATAGGTGAGGGGGCAGAGAAGGCAATGGCACCCCACTCCAGTACTCTTGCCTGGAAAATCCCGTGGACAGAGGAGCCTGGAAGGCTGCAGTCCATGGGGTCGCTAAGAGTCGGACACGACCGAGCGACTTCACTTTCACTTTTCACTTTCATGCATTGGAGAAGGAAATGGCAACCCACTCCAGTGTTCTTGCCTGGAGAATCCCAGGGACGGGGGAGCCTGGTGGGCTGCCATCTATGGGGTCTCACAGAGTCGGACACGACTGAAGCGACTTAGTAGCAGCAACAGCAGCATAGGTGAGGGGGAGGAAGACCACAGAGCTGAAATTCCCTCCCCATCCCATCATATCAGGAGCACCTGAGGCCCACCTGGCATCACAGGTGGGGCTGACCTTGACTGGTTAAGACTAGTCATGACGGACCGGTTTTGGATACACCGTTTGTGTGTCTAACAATGTTGAGTCCACTGTTTGTTGAGCACTTACCCTGTCACTATAGCTTGCTGGAGTCCAGCTCCAGCAGCCAGGGATTCAACCTGAAGGGGTGAGCGGTGTTGGAGAGAAACTGAGGCAGCCTCTCATTTTTCTTGGACTGCCTGTTTATTTCAAGCTTATGATTCTCTTTTATACTTTTACAAAAGCATTAGTTTAGAGGTTTGATATTTTTAGTTCCCATTGACCCAGATTTATTTTTCTCCAAAAATCATTGTTGCCCCTCAAAAGGGGTTCCTTCCTCAGCGATTCTCTTATCTACTTTTTCTCATGTGTCCTTGTGAATACCCTGTAGCTCATGCTAATGTCTGGGCTGCATACCACATTCCTCAGTTTAATTCTTATCTTTCTAAGTCCTGTTTACCCCTAGTATCCTAAGCTCACTATTTCTTAGAAAGGGCTTCCAGCTAATAATATCTCTAAAGTCCCTAATCTCTATAAACTATAGTAGAATATGCTAACATTACAGCATCCCTTAAATCTTTAGCTTCTAACTATTTTAATTATTCCTAAGCCCTAAATTCCTGGTGGCTCCGACGGTAAAGCATCTGCCTACGATGCAGGAGACCCGGGTTCAATCCCTGGGTCGGGAAGATCCTCTGGAGAAGGAAATGGCACCCCACTCCAGTACTCTTGCCTGGAAAATCCCACGGATGGAGGAGCCTGGTAGGCTACAGTCTATAGGGTTGCTAAGAGTCGGACACGACTGAGCAACTTCACTCACTCAAGCCCTAAATTCACCAAATTCCTTTGCCATAACACTTTCCTCACAAATAGGCTTCAGATAGCAATCCCTCCCATGGTCTCAAGCTGTGGCCTGTGTGCTCACCCTGGAACACTTTTTTGTAAAAGTCCTTGAACAAATGTCAGTGATTAACTTTATGAATTATTCTTTGAGCACAGCTGCAGAAGGCTTTATGCCTTCTTATGCTCCTCTCAAAAACAATAAGCACCTTAATATTCTCTTCAGTCAACTCAGCCGAGGAAAGGAAAAAACAAGTCAGAATCACAAAGCCTAATTCCTTCATTCTGGGTCCGTGCCTACGGAACAAAGGGAGGGGGTTTAGGGCCATGCCTCCATTTTGTCAGTAATGCCTAACGCGGCTCCCGACAACAGCTTGCTCTACGACACAGAGCCAAGTGTGCCAATTGTTCTCAGAGAGAAATCTGACCCTGAGGTCATACTCAGCATCTGGGGTCTGTACTTTGGGATGGGCCCAGATTAGCATCTCAGCCCTGCCCCTTTCCAGCGCATGACCTCTGGCAGGCTTGCAGCCTCTCTTTCTTCATCTGTAAAATGGAACTGCTGCTGCTGCTGCTGCTAAGTCGCTTCAGTCGTCTGACTCTGTGCGACCCCATAGAGGGCAGCCCACCAGGCTTCCCCGTCCCTGGGACTCTCCAGGCAAGAACACTGGAGTGGGTTGCCATTTCCTTCTCCAATCCATGAAAGTAAAAAGTTAAAGTGAAGTTGCTCAGTCGTGTCCGGCTCCTATCGACCCCATGGACTGCAGCCCACCAGGCTCCTCCATCCATGGGATTCTCCAGGCAAGAGTAGTGGAGTGGGGTGCCACTGCCTTCTCCCAAAATGGAACTAGTCAGAAGTAGTACCTAGGGGAGTCGTTATGGAGATCTGAAAGGTCCTGTCTCGGCCGTGATCTTATTCAACAATAAGATCACTAAGCAATCATGTCAAACCTCACCCACTAGTAAACCCCTTTTGAAAGAACAAATAGAAATTCCTAGACATCAGCAGGGATAAGGCAGTGGCACCCCACTCCAGTACTCTTGCCTGGAAAATCCCATGGACAGAGGAGCCTGGTAGGCTGCAGTCCATGGGGTCACACAGAGTCGGACACGACTGAGCGACTTCACTTTCACTTTTCACTTTCATGCATTGGAGAAGGAAATGGCAACCCACTCCAGTGTTCTTGCCTGGAGAATCCCAGGGATGGGGGAGCTTGGTGGGCTGCCATCTATGGAGTCGCATAGAGTCAGACACGACTGAAGTGACTTAGCAGCAGCAGCAGCAGCAGAAAGCACAAATGGGTGTGGAGGTCAGAGGCGTGTCATAGACAGTATCTTTAGACCATATTATTTTTCAGGCACCTTGCTAAACTTTCTTTAAAAAAAAATTTTTTTTATCTTGAAATAGAGTTTCATAGGAAACTGGAAAAAAAAAAAAAAAGAGGAAGAGGTTTCATGTATCCTTTACCCAGATTTCCCCAAAGGTAACATCTTGCATAACTAGGGTACAATATTATAACCAGGAAGTGGACATTGTTAGAATACAGAGAGAGTAACAGAAACCATTTGTGCATGTGTGTGTATGAGCCTTTTCTTTCTCTGCAATTTTATCACCTGTATAGCTTCAAGTAACCACCATGGTTGATACACAAGGACTGTTCCCTGACCACAGGGTCCCTCCCACTGCCATTTAGAGCTACACTCACCCCTCCCCACAAACCCCAGCCTTGGCAAGCCCTAACCCAACTCCATCTCATTTCTTTTATTTCGACCATGTCACAGAAGATAAAATCGCAGACTGAAACCTTTTGTTCCTTCAGCATAATATGCTCAGCTTTTCACAAGCATTATTTCATAGAAAATCCCCATAGCAGCCCTTTCAATTTTGGGATTAGTACTCTTGTTAAAAGGAGGAAACAGAGACTCAGAGAGGTGCAGTGATTTTTCCCAAGGTCACACAGCCTATTGCTGGCAGACAGATAGTCTTGGATTGGTTCATGCCAAAATGTGTCCAAGAAGCATCCCATTTAAGGACTGCGAGTTGCCTTCATCTCTGATCTCCATTCATGAGGCTAAAGGGGTTGTGGGGTCAGATCAAGGAGGACTTTTGAGTGGCTCTTGTCTTTGGCTCTGAGACTGAGTCCTGTCTCCAAGGTCCTGACTCACTCATCTGCAGAGATCTGGGAGCCTCTGATGAGCCCAGAGCAGCTTCAGAAATAACTCAAACCTGATTGCGATTTCAAAACAAAGGCCTCCAAGGAGAAGTCAATGTGGGCTCTTGGCTCTAGAAGATACAGGTCCTCAGGGCAGCTGCTGCATGCTCTGGGACAGGAGTCAGCAAACCATGGCCCAAGGCCCAAACCCAGCCCACTGCTTGTTTTTATAAATAAAGTTTTATTGGAACACACTCAAGCACATTAGTTTGTAAGTTATCTATGGCTGCTTTCACATGGCATGACATTAACCTTTTTGAAATGAACAATTCCTGCATACAAGTGTTTGAGCTTTTGTTTTCAGTTCTTTGGGGGCCATACCTAAGAGCTGTATAAACTCCATATTTAACTATTTTGAGTTTGATGGCATTGTTTTATGATGAGACTGCTTCACATACACACTGCTTCACACAATCTGTGTGTTGCCTACACCAAGGTATCTTTGATTTTGTTGTTGTTGTTCAGTTGCTAAGTCATGTCTGACTATTTGCAGTCCCATGGGCTGCAGCATGTTGGCTCCTCTGTCCTTCAGTATCTCACAGAGTTTGCTCAAACCCGTGTCCCTGGAGTTGGTGATGCTATCTAACCATCTCATCCTGTGCTGCCCCATTTTTGCCTTCAGTTTTTCCCAGCATCAGAGTCTTTTCCAATGAGTCAGCTCTTCTCGAGTAGTGGCTAACTCAATGCCACTCTTGGTGTGGCCTCTGAACCCCAGCCTCAGCATCACCTGGGAGCTTGTTGGAAATTCAAACCATAGGCCCTACCCCGACATGCAGAATCAGAACTTCTGGAGGCAGGGTCCAGCCATGTAGGTTTTTGTGAGCCCCCAAGTGACTCTGGCAAACTGTGGCCTCAAGGCAAACCTGGCCCATTGCTTGTTTTTATGAAAAAGTTTTGTTGGAACACACTGGAGCCCATTATTTTGGATGTTGTCTATAGTTACGCCAAGTAACTCTGGCCCATGTTAAGCCTGAATTCCAGTGTTCTCATTCCTGGAATGTGTCTCCCAAGTGTCCCCATTTGAGCCAGCTGATGACATAATGCTGACCGCACTCTCTTCTACTTTTGCAGTCATTGAGTGGGAAATAGAACGGGCCTTGCTGAGCTCAACGGTTGGGGATCACGGGGCAACAGTCTTCCTGAGAGAGATCCAAGACCTCAATAAACACATCCTAGAAGACTGTGCCCTCAGAATGGTGGACCGTCTTGCAGATGGTTGCCTGGACACGGATGCCCAGAACCTTCTCAGCAACCTCAAGGGGCGCATCGCTGACCGGCAGCCTGGAGTTCTCAAGGCCCACCACCTAGCGTGGAGCCGAGACCTGGTGAACCCCCAAAACAAGGCTCATGCCCGATACCTGAAGGAGCTGGGGGAGCAGTTTGTGGCCAGGGCCAACCATCAGGTTCTTGAGTGCCTCCGGGAGCTGGAGGCAGGCAGGCAGGAGTTGGCATGGCTCTACCAGGAGATCCGCCACCACCTGGGACTCAGTGCCGAGGTCAACCGGACCTTCTGTGGGCGCCAGGAGCTCCTGACCCAGCTGGGGCAGCGACTGCGACAGAGTGATGGCCACCCCCACCCACCCCTGGTGCTTTTTGGACCCCCAGGGATTGGAAAGACGGCTCTGATGTGCAAGCTGGCTGAGCAAATGTCGGGGCTGCTCGGCCGCAAGACAGTGACCATTCTGCGGCTTCTGGGGACGTCACAGATGAGCTCTGAGGCCCGAGGCCTGCTCCAGAGCATCTGCTTCCAGGTGTGCCTGGCCTACGGGCTGCCCCTGCCCCCTGCCCAGGTCCTAGAGGCCCACACCAGGCTGGTCCAGTTTTTCCACATCCTCCTCCACACCATCTCCAGCCGAAACTTTGAGTCCCTCATGATCCTGCTGGATTCAGTGGATGAGGTGGACTCTGTTCACTGTGCTAGGAGGATCCCCTGGCTGCCTCCCAAATGTCCTCCGAGGGTCCACCTCATCGTCTCGGCCTGCTCTGGACAGCGGGGGGTTTTAGACACCATTCAGCAGGTGCTCACGGACCGAGAGGCTTACTGGGAGGTGAAACCCCTCTCCGGAAACCAAGGGCAAGAGATGATCCAGCTCCTGCTGTCTGCCTCGAGGAGGACACTGAGTCAGGTGCAGAGGGACATGCTCTGGGCCAGCCTCCCAGAGTGTGGACACCCAGGGCGGCTGAGGCTGGCTTTCGAGGAGGCCCGGAAGTGGGCCTCCTTCACTGTGCCAGCCCCGCTGGCTTCCACTGCTAAGGAGGCGATGCAACAGCTGTGTGCCCGCCTGGAGCAGACACACGGGTGGCTCCTGGTGGCCCGCGTGCTGGGCTACATTGTGTCTTCCCGGTGAGTCTCTGCTGGGTTCACTCTGTTTTGAACTGAGATAGTATGCGTGCATTCTTCTCCAAGGGCTGCCATAACAAATCACAACCTGGGTGCCTTAGAGCAATGGAAGTCTTTCTCTCACAGTTCTGAGGGCCAGAGTCGGAATCGAGGTGTCAGCAGAGCCACACTCCTGGAGGCTCTGAAGGAGAATCTGTTCTAGGCATTCTCCTTCATTTCTGGTATTGCTGGCCATGCTCAACGTTCCTTGGCTTGTAGAAGCATCACTCCAGTCTCCACCTCTGTCATCTTGTGGTCTCCTCCCTGTGTGTCTCTCTGAATTTCCCTCTTTCTTGGAAGGACATCACTCATTGGATTAGGGTCTACTCCTATCCGGTATTGTTACTGACCAGGGTTCTTGGCCTTCTCAATCAATAGAAATTGATCAGAGGCCAGACAAGAAATCCAGGCAAGGATTTACTGGTACTTCTGCTGTGAGCACAGGCTTTCTAGGTGGCACTGGTAGTAAAGAACTTGCCTGCCAATGCAGGAGAGGCAAGAGACTCTGGGTTCGATCCCTGGGTCAGAAAGATCCCCTGGAGGAGGGCATGACAATCCATTCCAGTATTCTTGCCTGGGAAATCCCATGGACAGAAGAGCCTGGTGGGTTATTGTCCATGGGGTTGCAAAGAGTCGGACATGACTGCAGCAATTTAGCATGCATGCATTGCTGCAGCAGTGGGGAGGGAGTACAAATGACAAGCTCCCTAGCTGCCTGCTCCCAGTGAGCTGGTTCCTTATTTGGGTGAAGGTAGGTGTCAGGCTGGAGGGGTAGCTTAGGTGGTTTGTCCACCCCTTTGGTGGTGTGAAACACCCTGCTTTTGCTCCCAGCTCTTCAGAAGTGGCAGTTGGGTTTTTGGTCTTTTTCTGTCTTATCCATAATTTCCCCAGTGGTGCATGCATGAAGCTATTTTCAGTTCTTCATAGTTTGTTTGTATTCTGTTGTTCGAGGAGACGTTTGTCCAGGTGCAAACACCACAGCAAAGGGCCCCAAGTCCCAGGTCCCAGCCCGTCTCAGTGGGACCTCATCTTGACCACTTCCCCAAAGACTGGTTTCAAATAAGGTCCTACGCACAGGGTCCCCATGGGCATGAATTTTGAGGAACACTTTTCAACCTAGTATCATTCACATCATAAAGTTCACTCTTTTGAAGTGTCTGGTTTGGTGGCATTCAGTACATTCACAGTGTTGTGCTACCACTAACCGTGAGGAATGGGTCCTCACCCTGCAAGGGAGGCCCTGTCCCTGTCGGCAGTCACTCCTCCTCCTCCTCTCCCAGTCCCCAGCAGCCATGAATCTGCTTTCCGTCTCCATGCATTTGTCTAGGTTATCTCCCTTTCCTTCTGCCTGTCTATGTATCTGTCTATGTCGCATCACCAGTTCAATGGACATGGACTTGGGTGAACTTCAGGAGATGGTTAGGGACAGGGAGGCCTGGCATGCTGCAGTCCACAGGCCTGCAAAGAGTTGCAAAGAGTTAGACGACTTAGTGACTGAACAACTACAACAATACATATCTATCTGTCATCTGTCAGGGCTTCCCAGGCGGCTCTAGCGGTAAAGAACGCTCCTGGCCATGCAGCAGATATAAGAGATGAGGGTTTAATCTCTGGGTTGGGAAGATCCCTTGGAGAAGGGAGTGGCAACCCACTCTAGTATTCTTGCCTGGAGAATGCCATGGACAGAGGAACCTGGTGGGCTACAATCCATGGGGTCACAAAGAGTCAGACACGCCTGAAGTGACAACACAGCACGTCACATCATCTCTCATCTGTCTATCATGCTGCTTACACCTAGTGGTTGGAGGCTAGGAATTCCACTATCATCCTAGATGATCTGACCCTTAGCATCACGGTGGGAGGCTGAGAAACTCTGTTAGGCATGCATTGTGGCCTTTTCAAACACCCTCTGTACAGAGTGGGTAGCTGAGTGTCTGTTGTATAGGGCTGCTGAAAGAAAGAATGAGACTATACTTGCAAATAGACATCACCTGGCCAAGGTCCCTCAGCCAGCACCAAATGCAGAGTGGTGTGACCTCACACACAGAGCTTGTCTGCAGTGCAGGAAAGGCAGGTCCCATGTTGGGGGGCAGGTGAGGTGCCTGCTTTGGGTCCACATTGTCACAGGGTTGTCTCTGGGGATGGAGAAGGGCTCTTAACCTAGTGGTTCAGTTGTGACCTTAGGCACACCCCCCAGCGCATATCTCTAGCACCATCCAGTAGAATATTGGCAATGAGGGCAACGCTCTATATCTCATTGTCCACCGTGGTAACCACGAGCCACGTGTGGCAAATAGACACTTGAAAGCCAGCTTATCCATCCCAGAAACCGGATTTTAAACTTCATTAATTTTTACCTTTCAATGACTGTGTGTGGCTGGTGACAACTATACTGGACATCGTGGCTCTAGACTCGATGAGACACAACATCTTCAAGAGCAGGGATGGAATTGAATTCCTTTCCCCCTGGCCATCCAGGACCATGAATACGCAAACCTCAGTTTCCCCATCTGACAAACAGAAGAAGGCCCCCTCCTGCACAATTCCAGCTCTCGAGGGCACCTTATCAGAGGGACTCACATGCTCCGAGAACCATCTCTCCCTGCCACTTACCTTGTCCTCTCCTTCCTGTGAGTTGGCTTATCTTCTTCCTAGCAACTGGTGTTGCTGTTTCTTTTTTCCCGGTTATTTTCTATGTGGCTCTCTGCACTGGAAGATCAGCTTTGTGGGCCCCGAGCTCTCTGTCCTCCAGGGGGCAGCACAGACATAACACTCCATGAACAGGGGTTAAGCAAAAGTGCCCATGCTTTACTGATGTCAGTGGCCTTCCAGAACGCAGCCCTCTGCTTCTCTGAGAATGAATGCACTGGCTGGTCCCTACCAAGAGGGCCCGGTGCAGGGGTGTGATGCCAGAGAAGTGTGGGGCTGTGCTTCCCTTGGATATCCAGGGTGAAAGCCTCTTAGGATGTCCCATTTTTTTGATCTGGTGGACAAGTCATTCATTGTGCCCAAAACCGCAAAGAGAGAATCTAAGCCTGCAGAGTACATCATGAGAAACGCTGGACTGGAAGAAACACAAGCTGGAATCAAGATTGCTGGCAGAAATATCAATCACCTCAGATATGCAGATGACACCACCCTTATGGCAGAAAGTGAAGAGGAACTAAAATGCCTCTTGATGAAAGTCAAAGTGGAGAGTGAAAAAGTTGGCTTAAAGCTCAACATTCAGAAAACGAAGATCATGGCATCTGGTCCCATTACTTCATGGGAAATAGATGGGGACATGGGAAATAGATGGGGAAACAGTGGAAACAGTGTCAGACTTTATTTTGGGGGGCTCCAAAATCACTGCAGATGGTGACTGCAGCCATGAAATTAAAAGACACTTACTCCTTGGAAGGAAAGTTATGACCAACCTAGATAGCATATTCAAAAGCAGAGACATTATTTGGCCAACAAAGGTTCATCTAGTCAAGGCTATGGTTTTTCCTGTGGTCATGTATGGATGTGAGAGTTGGACTGTGAAGAAGGCTGAGCCCTGAAGAATTGATGCTTTTGAACTGTGGTGTTGGAAAAGACTCTTGAGAGTCCCTTGGACTGCAAGGAGGTCCAGCCAGTCCATTCTGAAGGAGATCAGCCCTGGGATTTCTTTGGAAGCCATGATGCTAAAGCTGAAACTCCAGTACTTTGGCCACCTCGTGTGAAAAGTTGACTCATTGGAAAAGACTCTGACGCTGAGAGGGATTGGAGGCAGGAGGAGAAGGGGACGACAGAGGATGAGATGGCTGGATGGCATCACTGACTCGATGGACATGAGTCTGAGTGAACTCCGGGAGTTGATGATGGACAGGGAGGCCTTGCGTGCTATGATTCATGGGGTCGCAAAGAGTCGGACATGACTGAGCGACTGAACTGAACTGAATTGAACTGAAGCCTGGTTTGTTTCGAGAGTATACTGAAGATTGAGAAAGAAGATTTTATTCTTTTTTTCCTTATGGCTGCACCTCGAGGTATGTGGCTTCCCTCATAGCTCAGTTGGTAAAGAATCTGCCTGCAATACAGGAGACCCTAGTTCAATTCCTGGGTTGGGAAGGTCCCCTGGAGAAGGGATAGGCTACCCACTCCAGTATTCTTGGGCTTCCCTTGTGGCTCAGCTGGTAAAGAATCCATCTGCAATGAGGGAGGCCTGGGTTCGATCCCTGGGTCGGGAAGATCCCCTGGAGAAGAGGAAGGCTACCCATTCCAGTATTCTGGCCTGGAGAATTCCACAGACTATATGTATTGTCCATGGGGTCGCAAAGAGTCGGACACGACTGAGCGACTTTCACTTTCACTTTCGAGGTAGGTGGCATCTTAATTCCCCACCAGGGATCAAAGCTGTGCCCCCTGCATTGGAAGTAGAGTCTTAACTACTGGACTGCCAGGGAAATCCCAGAAGATTCTATTTTGAAAGAGTAAATGTTTGAGGAAACACTGGACCACCCCATGTAAACCCTCGTGTTGTGGCTCCCAGGAATATTGGTTTGGAAAGACCTGTCAAGAGGAGAAAAGCAGATTAGGGAGATGGCCTGGCTACTCCAATGGGGAAATTGTGGAGAACACCACCATTGACATAGCTGTGACTGTCAAAGATGAGATGAACTCAGTGGAAGAGATCTCAGAGAATACTGATGTTAACATCTACCTCGTTGGACAACAGAAAATTCCAAGTGAGCAGGCATTCTGTATGTGTAAAGAATGTGGGAAGCGTTTCCAGCAAAATGAAGACTAATCAATATCAGGGAATTAAACGCACACACACAAGGTGTTTGTATTCTTTGTAAGCAGAAGCCAGCCTCTCTCTCTCATCTGCTTTGAAATGAACTCTGCTTGTTCTCCAACCCAGAGGAAATTTGTGGACAAGTCCCTTAGTTTTTCCAGGCAAATGCTTGCAGGTATTATGAAGTCCATTCCAGTCTGATGCTCATCGTGTTTAAAGCCACTTCCTTTTTCAGGCAAGAACACATGGGGTGGTTTATGTATTATTTTCACAAGTTACTTCTCTTCCTGTGCTACTCGACTCATCTGAGATTGGGGGAGGGATGGTTCAGGGTTCTGTAGGTGTGAGAAGGAAAGAAAGATCAGGAAATGTCTTACTTGATGGGTACAGCTGGAACCAGGTATGAGTACCAGCTAACCGTGGGCTCTGTCCAAACGCTGATCTCCATGGTGAACCCTTCAGTGATGGGCAGGATGCCATAGAGCTGGTCACATCTGTCCCTCGCTCAGCTTCTGCCTTCTCCAAGTGCAGGAGACACAGGTGTGCCCCCACGCCCGTCCGTCCTTTCCACAGGCAGGGGCTCTCAGAGGCGGAGTTAAAGGATGTTCTGTCCTTGGATGATGAGGTCCTGCAGAGCGTGTACCAAGACTGGACCCCACCCAGCAAAGAGCTTCTGCGCTTCCCACCCCTGCTGTGGGTGAGGCTTCGTCGAGATCTGGGTAACTGCTTGGCCAGGCGGCCCGTGGACGGCTTCACCCTTCTGGCCATTGCTCACAGGTGAGTCGAGCGGGTTGGTGACACTGGCTGGGTGGGACGCCAAGAGCAAGGACTCCCTGATCGGGTTCCTCTTCGTTCCAGATCCTTCTTCACTCCCCATTCCCAGGGAATCAAGTCCACTTAGCACAGCAAGCAAGGGTCTCCCCCCCACGAGCTCTAACACAGCTAACTTGTTTGTTATCATTATTAGTCACACCACACGTCTTGTGGGCTCCTAGCTCCCTGACCAGGAATTGAATTCGAGCCCTCGGCAGTGAAATGGCAGAGTCCTAACCATTGGACTACCAGGGAGCTCCCACAATGAACTGCTTCTTTAAAGTGAGGAGAAATTCACACGAAATTCATCATTTGAAAGCAGAACAGTTGAGTGGCATTTGGCATATTCACATGTTGTACAACTATCACCTCTACTTCCAGAACATTCCCACTGCCCTAAAAGGTACCCCATCCCCATTAGCAGCCACTCCCCAGTCCCTGCTCCCCCAATGCCTGGCAACCCCGAGCCTGCTTTCCGTCTACGGATTTGCCTGTGCTGGACATTTCATATGGACGTGATTGCACGCAGTGTGGTCTATTGCGTCTGGCTTATCTCACTCAGCGTGACATTTTCATGGTCTGTCTGTGTCACAGCACGTGTTAGCGCTTCATTCGTTGTTATGGTTGAATGATATTCCCCTGCAGGCATGGATCACATTCTGTTTATTCACTCATTCGTTGACGAACACGTGGCTGTTTCCACCTTTTGGTGACTGTGACTAGAGCTGCTGTGAATAGGCATGCACAAGTTTTTATTTGAACGCCTGCTTTTCCATTCTTTGGGGGGTATATATGGAGTGAAATTTCTGGATCATACAGTAACTTGTTTTATGTTTAATTATTGAGGAACCCAAATTCTCCGATTTTAAATTGGAAATCCCATGGACAGAGTCTGGAGGGTTATAGTCCATGGGTTCCCAAGAGTCAGACATGACTTAGCAACTAAACCACCACCATAGTTAATTCAGTTTTGTGTTAGTTTCAAGAAAACAGCAAAGTGATTCAGATATATACATATATTATATATGTTATATATATATACACACATATGTTATATATATAACATATAAAAACATATATATTATATATGTTTTATATATAAATTAGTACTTATACATACATTATCTTATATATTATTATATTATATAAGTTATTTGTATATAAATTATCTTATATCTTATTATATATTATTTATACTTATATATTTTGTCTTATATATTAATATATATTTATATATATCAGTATATTTTTATATATATATTCTTTTTCAGATTCTTTTCCATTATAGATTATTATAAGATACAATTCCCTGTGCTATACAGTAGGTCTTTTTGTTTATCAAATATTCCTTTTTAAAGTAAAATTACTTAAGGAAAAAGGTAAGATGGGCTGATTTAGAGCTAAATGGTAGGTACCAAGTAGTGCAGGCGGCCAGCTGAGCCAGGAAGCATCTAGAAGGAGTTTAGGATGGACTGGCACTTGGGAACCACTTCCTGAAGTGGTGGCCAGTCACCACCTCTGAGCCCAGCCTGTGCCCCAGGCCCATCAGCCCATGTCTCCTCTCTGCAGACAGCTGACCGAGGTGGTCAGAGAGCTCTACCTGTCTGGGCCTGAGAAAGCCAAGAGTCACGGAGTCTTGGCCGACTTCTTCTCAGGGGCCTGGAGCCAGGGCATCAAGAAACTCATCACCCTGCCACTCGTGGGAAAACCCCTGAACCTGGACCGCAAGGTGAGGTGTCCGGGGGCCCCTGTTCCCCACTCTCAGCCTCCGCACTTCTGTGGCCGGAAGGCCGGGGCCACGTGCCCCCTTCCATTCCCTATTTCCAACCCAGACACACTCTGCCTCCTTTCCTTCTTTGCTCACAAAGGACAGAAAGTCCCCAAACATTATTTGAAGGGTGGGGAGCAGCAGATGAGGAATTGATGCTCCACTAACTTTCAGGATGAGAAAACAAAATCACAACATTAAAAGCTTATCTCCAAAGTCATGGCATCCCAGAATTTTAATTCCTTATGCTCTGATTCATCCTGAAACACACAAGTTTCCTCCTTGTTTTGTGTGTGTGTGTGTGTGTGTGTGTGTGTGTGAGTGGTGGGGGTGTTGATGTTTTCCTTGTGAATCCCCTGATACAATTCAATTTTCAATCATTGGTTCTCCCAAAGTGTTACTCATTTTAAAAATAACACTCATTTCGCTTCCCACCTAGGAGAGTAGTGTGTAATTGTTGGAGAACACAGAGAGGATCAAACAGTAAAATAAGAGCTAAACCCACAAGTCCCTGCTCTGAAGAGCTGCTCCCAGACTTCCAGTCACTATTCACGTATTTCCTCCGTCTTTCTTTTGTACTCAGGAGCTCTAAGACTTGGGTCCTTAGCTTACAAGTTGCCACCTCTTTTTTTTTTGCCTTTCAAATACCTCGAGGCCCAGCTCAAATGCCTCTCCTTCAGTAAGTCTTCCCTAATTTCCTTCCTTTTGCTTATTTGTTCTTTTTCTTTTTTTTTTGCCATGCCACGCAGCTTATGGGATCTAGTTTCCAAACCAAGGATCAAACCCGTGTCCCCTGCAGTGGAAGCGCAGAGTCCTAACCACTGGACTGCCAGGGAATTCCCTTGACTACTTGTTCTTTACTCCATGTGCCCTTCTCTCCGAGTCAGAACTCAGACTGTGTATTTATTTTATTCTTGTCTGTGCTGAGTCTTCGTTGCTGCAAGCCGTCTTTCTCTAGTTGCGGATCATGGGCTTTAGGCGTATGGGCTTCAGTAGTCGCAGCACTCGAGCTTAGCTGCTCCTCTGCACGTGGAATCTTCACGGACCAGGGATTGAACCCATGTTCTCTGAATGGGCAGGCAGATTCTTAACCACTGGATCACCAGGGAAGTCCAGAGCTCAGACTTTTTAAAAGAAGCTTTTAGTTTCAAGATCATTTTAGAGTCACAGACTAGTTGCCATGAGTGTAAGAGTTCCCGTGGACACTTCTTTTAGACTTCCCTATTGTTAACATTTGCCCTAAACATAGCACAGTGACTACAGCTAGGGAATACACTTTTGAGTCTTTTATTATAGTTTGATTTCTCTTTTGCATTTTCCCTCCTGGACAGGGAGGCCAGAGGCAGGGCCAGGCCTGATTCTTTCTCCTCTCTGGTTTCTCATAGACGCTCTCCTGTGCGCCCAGAACTCCTGCAGGCTCAGCCTCATCTCTTTAGGATGTGGCTTGCCCCTCTTCCTGGTTTCACAGCCTCAGGACCTCCCACTCCAGTCCCTCTTCCCCAGCAATGCCCCTGACCATCCAATCTGATCATGTCTCTCCTCTAATATCTCACATGGCTCCCCAGCACCCTCTGTCTCCAGTCCAATCTCCCCAGCCTGATGTTCGGTGCTTTTGTTATCTACTATCGACATCCTCCCTAGTCTCATCCCAACCATGATCCTTCACTCTGTCTTATAATTCAGCCTTCCCAAACTCTGATCCTGCTCTCTCCCACCACTGGGCACATGATGCTCCCTTGCTCTGAAATGCTATCATTTCCAATGTATTTTGCCAGACAGGCTCCTACTTACCCTGTGAGACCCAGTTTCAATGCCCCTTGGATTCCCGGAGCCCCAGACCCCTCCTATCCCAGCCTGTGTGTGGGTATGTCCTGTGTGTGGGTGTGTGTGGGTGTCCCCATCTGAAATTGTGTCACTGTCCCTCCAGTGTCACCTGGTACCTGGCCTGGCCCATGTTTGTGGAGTGAATGAATGAGATTGTGTCTTAGTGGCCTGGCTGCCAGCTCTCTCTTCCTCTGCAGGTGGCCCCTCAGCCCCTGTGGTTCTCCGACACGGTTGCAAACCTGAGGAAGCTGAAGGAGTTACCCTACCACTTGCTCCATGCCGGCCGTATCGAGGAGCTGAAGCAGGAGGTTCTGGGTAAGGTCTCGGAGGGGCTTGCGTGGGTCCCTGACCCTCTGGTGCTCCCACTTTCTGGAGCCTGACAAGGTGGAAGGGTGAAGGTTAAAATCTCTGGCACCTTTTAAAGCACTAGTTCTCACCAGAGGCGGTTCTGCACCGTCACCGCCCCGACATACACACCCACCAAGGGACCCTAGGTGATGTCTGGAGATACTTTGGTTGCAGCTGGCATCTAGGGCTAGCTGGTAGTATAGAGGATGAGAAACTGCCTTAGAATGAGAGAGACCCTGTCTACCTGTCAATCTATCACCTACCATCTCTATTCATCTACCATATACGGCTGTCTATCTAGTATCTATCTATCGCCTATCTACCTGCTGCTGCTGCTGCTGCTAAGTCGCTTCAGTTGTGTCCGACTCTGTGTGACCCCAAAGACAGCAGCCCACCAGGCTCCTCCGTCCCTGGGATTTTCCAGGCAAGAACACTGGAGTGGGTTGCCATTGCCTTCTCCGCCTATCTATCAGCATCTATCTATAATCTGCCATATCTATCATGTCTCTCTCTCTCTATATATATATATATATAAACATAAAATCTCATCTAACATACATATCTCCTTCTACCATCTGTATCTATCATCTTTATATTTATCTATCCAATATCTATCATAACTATCTACCTACCAACCTACCTAAATTTCTCTCTCTCTACCATTATATCTATCATCTTTATATCTATCTATCCATCCATCCACCTATTTGCCTATCAATCTACCGTGTGTGTGTGTGTGTGTGTGTGTGCACGCTCAGCTGCTCAGGTGTGTCTGTCAGACTCTTTGCAGCCCCATGGACTATATAGCCCGACAGGCTCCTCTGTTCATGGAATTTTCCAGGCAGGAATACTGGAGCAGGTTGCCATTTCCTACTCCAGGGGATCTACCCGACCATCTACCATCTATGTCTGTCTATCTGTCTGTCCATTGTCTATCCGTCCATCCATCTTTCTGTCTATCTATCCCTCTCTCTCTCTCCCCATCCATCCATCCATCTCTTCATTCATTCTCATCCATCCATCCATTCCTATCATTCTCAACCAGGGATGACTCTGCTTCCTAAGGGACACTTGACAATATGCATCTTTCCGACGGTCATCACTTGGGAGGCGTCCCTGGCATCTAGTGGGTGGAGACCAGGGACACTGCTCGTCCACCCTACCTAATGGCCCCACCACAGAATACGACCCAGCCCCGAATGTCAGTGAGGCTGCGAGTGAGAACCTCAGAGA
Organism: Bos indicus x Bos taurus; assembly: GCF_003369695.1. Classification (NCBI taxonomy): domain Eukaryota; kingdom Metazoa; phylum Chordata; class Mammalia; order Artiodactyla; family Bovidae; genus Bos; species Bos indicus x Bos taurus. Next base: position 104,185,490 of record NC_040082.1, read on the forward strand.
AAGGAGCTGAGAAGCCACCTCCCACGATGCGCTGAAAGAAGCTGCAGGCTCCCCACAGCGCCCCCTTCTGCCCACAGGCAGCATGACCTGGATTTGCTGCCGGGGCCTCTCTGGGGGCATCGAGGGCCTGCTGGAAGACTTTGACCTGTGCGCCCCATACATGGACTGCCCTGAGGTCAGCCTGGTCCGGGAAGCTCTCCAGCTGTGCCGCCCGGCAGTGGAGCTCCGAGGCATGGGTGAGTGGTGCGGAGACGGCGGGACGGGGGAGGTGCGGTCTACTCTGCACCCACTTCTAGAAGCCCAGTGTCTTCACTGAGTCACTCACACACCTTTCCTGTTATAGCTGAGGGCTTTCTCCTAGCTCCAGCTTCTAGAACTTTGAATTGAATCTGGGAGAGTTTAGGAGTAAAAACTACCAAGGCAGAGCCCTTCCTCTCACCTCAGCCCAGCGATGTATTCTATTTAAAAAAATTTTTTTAAGTTTATGTTTATTGTTTTAGCCTTGCCATGCAGTCTGTGGGATCTTAGTTCCCAGACCAGGGATCAAACCCAGGCCCTCAGCAGTGAGGTCACAGAGTCCTAACCACTGGACTGCCAGGGAATTCCTCCAGTATCTTATTCTAGAAAGGGCCACATAGGAAACATTTTAGGCAAAATTGAGGAAATTATGTTGACAGTATAGATAGATGGTGTTCAGTCGTATCTGACTCTTTGCAACCCCATAGACTGTAACCCACCAGGCTCCTCTGTCTATGGGATTTCCCAGGCAAGAATACTGGAGTGGGTAGCCATTTCCTACTCCAGGGGATCTTCTGGACCCAGGGATCGAACCTGCAGGCTCTTTACCACTAGCGCCACCTGGGAAGCCCATGACATTTAATATAACAAGGGAGAAAACGTTCCCACAGATTTTTTTTTTTAATTGATGAAACGCATATAATGATAATAACTGAGCACAGCTTTTTGTAAGTTAGGTCTACTCATGAGAAAGCAGGGGAAGTCTTGATCAGGCAGATAACATTTAGGGCTCAGCTGGGGTTCAAAGTTGGCATTTCCTGTCATCCCACTAATTACGCATATCAATTTAAAAACATCAATGGTTTTACAAAAACCATTCTTAGCTCTCAGGGAAAGTCGTTGAGCAGGGTTTGGCCCACGCTCTGGCCTGGAGTTTGAAGGATCTCTTGTGTCCTCAGGTGATACTCTGTCCAGGATGGAATTTTGTTTGTATTTTTTTAAAGTGTGGCAAAATGCCCGTAACATAAAATGAACCATTTTAATTGTCCAGGTCAGCAGCATGAAGTCCATTCACACCCCGTTGCACGACCATCAACCCCATTCATCTTCGTAACTTGTGTGTCCTCTCAAACTGAACCTCCGTCCTCATTAAACACTCGCTCCTTTTTCCCCCTCCCTAAGCCCCTGGCACTCACCCTTCTACTTTCTATCTCTAGGAATTTGACCATTCTAGGGACCCATGTAAGTGGACTCATGCAATATTTGTCCTTTTTGTGAGTACTTATTTCACTTAACATACAGTCCTCAGTTCATCCATGTCAGAATATCCTTCCTTTTTAAGGCTGAATACTGTTTCGTTGTGTGTATGTGTGTGCTAAGTCAGTCCAGTTGTGTCTGACTCTTTGTGACCCTATGGACTGTAGCCTGCCAGGCTCCTCTGTCCATGGGATTCTCCAGGCAAGGATACTGGAGTGGGTTTCCATGCCCTCCTCCAGGGGATCTTCCTGACCTAGGGATCCAACCTGCATCTCTCGTGTTCCATTGTGTAGATGGGCCATTCTTTGATCATCCATTAACTCTTCAATGGACTCTTGAGTTGTTTCTACCTTTTGTCGATTGGAAGTAATGCTGCTGTGAATATTAGTTCCATTCAGTTCAGTCACTTAGTCTTGTCCGACTTTGCGATCCCATGGACTGCAGCGCTCCAGGCTTCCCTGTTCATCACCATCTCCCGGAGTTTGCTCAAACTCGTGTCCATCGAGTCAGCGATGTCATCCAACCATCTCATCCTCTGTCATTGCTGTGACTATGGGGGTACAAATATCTCCTTGAAACCCCACTTTCGGTTCTTTTGGATATATACGTGGATGTGGAATTGCTCAATCATTTGGTAATTTTGTGTTTAATCTCTGAGGAACTGCCAGCTCTTTTCCCACACTGGCCGTGCCGTTTTACATTCCTACCAACAGCACACAAAGGTGCTAGGTTCTCTATATCCTCTACAACACTTGTTATTTTCTGATTAAAAAAAAAAAAAAGCCATCCTATTGAGTGTGAAGTGGCCAGGCTGTGCTTTCTTTTCTTTCCCCTGCTATGTTCGGTCTTAGCTGTGGCATTCAGGATCTTTGCTGTGGCTCGAGGGCTTCTCTCTAGTTGCATCGCAGGGGCTCAGTAGTTGTGGCACGTGGGCTTAGCTGCCTGATGGCATGTGGGACCTTATGTCCCCAACCGAGGGATCGAACGTGAGCCCTGTCCTGTGCAAGCAGGATTCTTAACCCCTGGACCACCAGGGAAGTCCCCATGATGGTTTTTATCATACATTTCCCAACTGGATTTTTTGTTTGTTTTTGTCTGGCCACACTGCATAGGTTGTGGGATCTTGGTTCCCCAACCACGGATACCTTGGCCCTCGCACTGAAAGCGCCAAGTCCTAACCACTGGACCACCAGGGACTTCCCATCCCAGTTGGTTTTGATTTGAGTGTTTTTACAAGTGATTTTATAAGGATGCTTAATTCCTGTATTCCTTCCATGGTTCATTCATACCTGCAACTGCTGCTTGTCTGAGAAGCCTACCTGGCTACCACTGAGGCTGGACACCCCTGGCCCCCACACCCCTGCATATTCCATTGCTACATGCTACTTCCACATATCTTAACTTTTTAGTTATTATTTTCTCTGGCTTTCTTTTGCATCCTCTATCTGCCCCTATGCTATGCTAAGCTGCTTCAGTCATGTCTGACTCTTTGCACCCCTATGGGCTGTAGCCCACCAGGCTCCTCTGTCCTTGGGATTCTCCAGGTAAGAGTCTGTCTGCCCCTGCTCCCTGCCAAATGTCCACCCCTATTACATAGATCAGTCCAAGTGCATGGATATTGGTCTCACCAAGTTGACTTAAATCTGGGCTCTGGCATTTACTGGCAGTGTGACCTTCAAGTCCCTTACTACCTCATCACCTCCCTCACTCTCACCCCTCCCCGTGCCTTGCAGCCTTCAGTTTTCCCATCTGCAAAATGGGGGATGTTGGTGAACCCTCCCACCTAGGGCTGCTGGGGAAACTTTGCAAGTCAATTCACGCAGAGCCTGTCCCCATGGTGCCTTCCGAGGAGCCTTTTACTGTCATGTGACAGCACTGATGCTGTTGACCTGAATGGCCTTGGAGGGGCCATTTCTGCCCCGAGCCTCCGCTTTCATCATCTGCAAAATGTTGGATAGCGCTAAGGTGGTGTCTACACGACTGAGCGACTTCACTTTCACTTTTCACTTTCATGCATTGGAGAAGGAAATGGCAACCCGCTCCAGTGTTCTTGCCTGGAGAATCCCAGGGATGGGGTAGCCTGAGGGGCTGCCATCTATGGGGTCACACAGAGTCGGACACGACTGAAGTGACTTAGCAGCAGCAGCAGGATCCCACCCAAGTGGATGATGCTTTTGCCTTCCTCTTCTTGCATTCATGCTCACCAGAGGTTTTAAACCTCAAAGGGACTGATTTCCCAGGAAAATACCCTTGGGCCAGTTTAAGAAAAGATTTCAAAGCTCAAATCACAGTATGTTCTTTGCAGCGCTCCTTGACTGACAACCTGTGGCTGCCCGGGGCAAGGAGAAGGTGTAGAGAGAAATGTTGCCACCAGATGGTGCAGCTGAGCAACCGTGCATTCTCACAACATTCCAGTACTTCCCAGCAAGCTCCTAGAAACCAGTCCTATTATGGATATCTCCCGTTGCCTCAGGCTCCAGGATGACTTGGCGTGGTGCCATTCCTGTTTGTTTTTATTTAAAAGACTGATATTTTGTTCATCATGGATCTGGGGGCATGCTTTTGATTTTCTTAAAAAAAAAAAAATTGCATTAAAGTAGTGTTTATCTTAACAGTTAAGTTTGTTAGCACCACCTTAACTGCTACGCCTGTGGTGAGTGGGACACTTGCTCCTGTTCCTGGCCTTACCCGATTTCACCCACCAGCAAACCCAGGCACAGGGCGTGGCCACCCTTGCCCCAGGCCCCACAGTTCGTGTGAGCTGTGTAAGCCGCTGAAACCTCGTGTGTGTGTGCTAAGTCGCTCAGTCATGTCCAGCTCTTTTGCGACCCCATCAGCTGTAGCCCACCAGGCTTCTCTGTCCGTGGGGATTCTCCAAGCATGAATACAGAAGTGGGTTGCCGCTTCTGAACCTCACCATGCCTCAGTTTTTGGGGTGATAGTGATGATACATCTAGACTGCCCCCTCCCCAAGATGTAGTTACTTTTAAAATACATATTTATTTATTTATTTAGCTGCATCAGGTCTTCATTGCTGTGCACGGGCTTTTCCAGTTGCCGTACATGGGCTCTCTAATTGTGGCATGCAGTCTCAGGAGTTGCCACACACAGGCTCTCTAGTTGTGAGAGCTCAGTAGTTGTGGTACATGGGCTTAGTTGCTTTGAGGCATGTGGGATCTGAGTTCCCCAACCAGAGATGGGACCTATGTTCTGTCCTGTTCATTGCAGATTCTTAACCACTAGACCACTAGTTCAGTTCAGTTCAGTCGCTCAGTCGTGTCTGACTCTTTGCGACCCCATGAATCGAAGCACGCCAGGCCTCCCTGTCCATCACCAACTCCCGGGGTTCACCCAAACCCATGTCCATTGAATCGGTGATGCCATCCAACCATCTCATCCTCTGTCATCCCCTTCTCCTCCCGCCCTCAGTCTTTCCCAGAATCAGGGTCTTTTCTAAGGAGTCAGCTCTTCGCAGCAGGTGGCCAAAGTATTAGAGTTTCAGCTTCAACATCAGTCTTTCCAATGAACACCCAGGACTGATCTCGTTTAAAATGGACTGGTTGGATCTCCTTTCAGTCCAAGGGACTCTCAAGAGTCTTCTCCAACACCACAGTTCAAAAGCATCAATTCTTTGGCACTCAGCTTTCTTTATAGTCCAACTCTCACATCCATACATGACCACAGGAAAAACCATAGCCTTGACTAGATGGACCTTTGTTGACAAAGTAATGTCTCTGCTTTTTAATATGCTGTCTAGGTTGGTCATAACTTTCCTTCCAAGGAGTAAGTGTCTTAATTTCATGGCTGCAATCATCATCTGCAGTGATTTTGGAGCCCAGAAAATAAAATTAGCCACTGTTTCCACTGTTTCCCCATCTATTTGCCATGAAGTGATGGGACCAGATGCCATGATCTTTGTTTGCTGAATGTTGAGCTTTAAGCCAACTTTTTCACTCTCCTCTTTTACTTTCATCAAGAGGCTCTTTTAGTTCTTCCCATCTGCATATCTGAGGTTATTGATATTTATCCCAGCAATCTTGATTCCAGCTTGTGCTTCCTCCAGCCCAGCGTTTCTCAAAATGTACTCTGCATATAAGTTAAATAAGCAGGGTGACAATATACAGCCTTGACGTACTCCTTTCCCTATTTGGAACCAGTTTGTTGTTCCATGTCCAGTTCTAACTGTTGCTTCCTGACCTGCATACAGGTTTCTCAAGAGGCAGGTCAGGTGGTCTGGTATTCCCATCTGTTTCAGAATTTACCACAGTATATTGTGATCCACACAGTCAAAGGCTTTGACATAGTCAATATAGTCAAAGGCTTTTGGCATAGACCACTAAGGATGTCCCAATATAGTTATTTCTTAATCCCTGGTGGTTGTCACTAAGTTATATTTAACTCTTGGCGACCCTAGGGACCATAGCCTGCCAGGCTCCTCTGTCCATGAGATTCTCCAGGCAAGAATACTGGAGTGGGTTGCCATTTCCTGCTCTAATCCCTAGAATCTATAACTATCACTTTATATGGTGAAAGAAAATGTGATTAAGGTTCTTAGGATGGAGAGTTTATCTTGGATCCTCCAAGCAGGCCCAAAATGCAATCACAAATGTCCTTATAAGAAGGCAGAATGAGATTTGAAACCCCCCCAAAAAAGGGAAAATGCGGAGACACACAGATGAGAAGGCCATGTCAAGACACAGGCAGAAATTGGGTGGATGCACATACACGCTGTTGGTGGGAATATTGTTGCAACCACTGTGGAAAACAGTATGGAGGTTTCTCAAAAAAACTGAAAAATAGAGCTACCTTATGACCCAGTAATTCCATTCCAGGGTAAACAAAACAGAACAAAAACGCTGAAAGATACATGAGCCCCCGTGATCATAGCAGCATTATTTACAATTGCCCAGATATGAAAGAAACCTAAAATGTCCGTGGACAGATGAATGAATAAAGATTTGCTACATATATTCAATGGACTAGTACTCAGTCATAAAAAAGAATGAAGATTTGTCATTTGCAGCCATGTGGATGGACTTATAGGGGATTGTGCTAAATGAAATAAGCCAGACAGAGAAAGACAAATACTGTATGATATCACATATGTGGAATCTAATAGAACAAACTAGTGAATATAATAAAAAAGGAGCATACTCACAAGAATAAGCTGGTGGTTACCAGTGGGCAATGGCACCCCACTCCAGTACTCCTGCCTGGAAAATCCCATGGATGGAGGAGCCTGGTGTGCTGCAGTCCATGGGGTCGCTAAGAGTCGGACACGACTGAGCGACTTCACTTTCACTTTTCACTTTCATGCATTGGAGAAGGAAATAGCAACCCACTCCAGTGTTCTTGCCTGGAGAATCCCAGGGATGGGGGAGCCTGGTGGGCTGCCATCTATGGGGTCGCACAGAGTCAGACACAACTGAAGCGACTTAGCAGCAGTAGCAACCAGTGGGCGAGGGGATGGTGAAGTGAACATCACTCAGCCGTGTCTGACTCTTTGCAACCCCATGGACTGTACAGTCCATGGAATTCTCCAGGCCAGAATACTGGAGTGGTGTTCTCCAGAAGGTGTTCCCTTCTCTAGGGGATCCTCCCAACGCAGGGGTCAAACACAGATCTCCTGCATTGCACGTGGATTCTTTACCAGCTGAGCTACTACGGAAGCCCTAGAGGGAATGGAGGGGGCAAAATAGGAGGGGGGGAGTAAGATAGACTACAAGGATGTATTGTACAACATGGGAAATATGGCTAATATCTTGTAATAAGTGTAAATAGAGTGTAACCTTTTTAAATTGCATAAAAAATTAAAAATAAAAAAAAGAAATTGAGGACTTCCCTGGTAGTACAGTGGATAAGAATCCTCCTGCCAATGCAGGGCACGTGGGTTCAGTCCCTGGTCCAGGAAGATCCCACATGCCACAGAGCTGCTAACCCCACAAAGCACAACTTCTGTAGCCCTGGCACCTGGAGACTGTGCTCTGCGACAGAGAACCACCACACAGAAGCCTGTGCACCGCAACCAAGAGTCGCCCCTGTTTGCTGCAACTAGAGAGAGCCCACAGCAACCAAGACCCAGTGCAGCCAAAAGAAAGAAAGAAATATTTTAAATAATAAAAAAAGGAAGTTGAAGTGATGTGGCCACAAGCCAAAGATGCCTGGAGCCCCCAGAAGCTGAAAGAGGCAGGGAAGGATGCTCCCCCAAAACCTCTGGAGGGAGCACAGCCTTGGCCACACCTTGATTTCAGACTTCTGGCCCCCAGAACTGTGAGAGAAGAAGGTTCTGTTGTTTGAATCCCCCCAAGTTGTCTTGTTTCCAGCAGCCACAGGGCACTAACCCACTCAGTAACTATGAACTGCTGGTGAAATGATCCTACACATTGGTTGGGTGCCTGGGTTTCCCTGTAGGCTCAGACAGTAAAGAATCTGCCTGCAGTGTAGGAGACCAGGGTTCAATCCCTGGGTCAGGAAGATCCCCTGGGGAAGGGAATGACTACCCACTCCAGGGTTCTTGCTTGGAGAATTCCAAGGACAGAGGAGCCTGGTGGGCTACAATCCATGGGGTCACAAAGCATAGGACACGACTGAGTGACTTACACACTTGGCATTCAGAACGTAGCCATAAGCAAGACAGGCATTGTCTTTGTTTTCAGGAAACCCAAGGTCTAGGATGTGAGGTGGGGATCCTCCTGGTGCACTTGAAGTAGGGGCGAGTGGGTGGAGAGGACAGAAATGGAGGCAGAAGCGGGGAGGGCTCCAGCTGGGGGAGCAGGGCCCCTCCCCTCAACCAGCGTCCCCTCTGTTGCAGAGAGAAGCATCCTGTACACAGAACTCCTGGCCAGACTCCATTTCTTCAGCACTTCACATCCCGGGCTGGTGGGACAGCTGTGCCAACAGGCACAGAGCTGGTTCCGGATGTGCCCACAGCCTGTGCTGGTGCCCCTTGGAGGATTCCTCCAGCCCCCTGGAGGGCCTCTGCGGGCAACCCTCAGCGGCTGTCACAAAGGTAGGTGTCCCCAGCGCAGTCCCTGTCTGCCTGGGGGCAGTGGTTGCAGGCTGCTCTCTGGGGCTCCCCTCTGCCAGCTGGGAAGCCCCAAGGGTGCCAGCTGGGCCTGGCCCTGCTGTCTCATGCTGACTTGACTCCATCTGTCCCCCAGGGACTGTAGACGACTAGTGTAAATACGGCTATTGAGCCCAGAGCAAGCAGATGCTGACTGCCTCTGGGGTCTCGTCACTAAGAGTTCGGTGCCCATCTTACCATAGCTTCTGTGATTTTACAGCCTCATGCTAGTAAGTTTGGAAACTGAAGACTGGCTCCTGCCTGGCCCTGGAGAGGCTGGTGGGACTTTTAGGTTCTCCATGAGACACCAGAATGTCAGGATGAGAGGGTTTTGTTCTCTCCATCCATTTCCAACCCATCTTTCCGTCCGTCCACCCATCATCCCTCTCTTCCTTCCATTTGTCTGCCTTTCCATCCATCCAAACTCCTTCCCTCCCTCTCTTCCTTTCTTCTAACCACTCAGCTATCCATCCGTCTTTCCATTCATCCACCCCTCCCTCCATCTGCCCTTCCTTCCTTTCATCTATCCATCTGTATGTCCTTCCATCCTTCCTTCCCTTCTTCCTTTCCACCCATCTGCCCATCCATCCACCATCAGTTGTCCATATTTCCAATAGTCATCCTTCCTTTCACCATTCTATCCACACCACTTACCTTTCATTTTCCCCAAATTGCCACCTTCTATTTGCTCAAATACCCCTCCTCCCATCCAGACACTCAGCCATTCATCAACTCACCCACCCACCTATCAAATTCATCTACCCTTCTAATACCCATCCGTTCACTAACCCACTCGTGCGGCCAGTCATCTGCCTGTCCACTTACCCGCCAGCCCACCACCACGCATCCAGCCCTTTATCTGCCCACCCACAGCCTCACATTAATCATGAGGCTACTGAACACAAATGGCTTGTTGTTCAAATACCAGCCATTATAACTTGTAGGGAAAGCTACACTCTCAAGGCACAGAGCTTCAAAAAGAGAAATTCTAAGAGACACTTGATACAATGCATGGAAAAAAAAAATGATTTAGGGACAGCTACCAGAATACTGTGTTGAGAAGGATTATAAGACTGAGTCTAACAGGAAAGAATGTACATTTATTACGATACTGATTCTGATGCTGTAACAAAAGCCAACATAGCAATGGCTGAAATAAAAAAGAACTTCATTTGTCTCACACACAACGGTCCATGCATAAATAAAGGTAATACGGTGTCTTCAGGTTGTCAGGGACTCAGACATTTTCAAACTTTTTGCTCTGCCATTTTCAGTGTGAGGTTTGCATTTAATGGCCCAAAATGGCTGCTCCAGCCCTTGCCATCACAGCGGCATTCCAGCCGGGGAAGAGGGAAGAAGTAGACGGCAGTCCCCTTCCCTTCGAGGACACAACCTTGAAGCAGAACTTGTCACTTTTGCTCCTGTTTCACTGGAGAGAACATGGCCATCTTTGATTATAAGGGAGCCTGGGAAATACGCTCTTAGTCTGGGTAGCTACATACTCAACGAAACGTGTGGGCTGTGGATTTTATTACAAAAAGAAGCATGATATCAATAGAATGGCTACTGTAGGGGGTGGGGCCGATCACAGAGCGTGGTGATTGATTGGTGAGATCTGTCCAAGCATAAGGAAAGGCAGTCACAGCGCACACGTTTTTTGGTTTTTCTCATCTCAGTAGGAAAATGTCTTGTGTTTCAGACCCACTGTGCCAGTTGCATGAGCTCTAGTCATGTCGCCCGGTGGTGCTGGTGGTAAAGAATCTGCCTGCCAGTGCAGGAGACATAAGAAACGTGGGTTTGATCCCTGGGTCGGGAAGATCCCCTGGAGGAGAACATGGGAATCCACTCCAGTATTCTTGCCTGGAGAATCCCACGGACCGAGAAGCCTGGTGGGCTACAGTCCACAGGGTCGCAAAGAGTCGGACACCACTGAAGCAATTTAACACATACACACACACGACATGTTGAGGTTGGGAAGCTTCCTACCCACTCTGGGCTTCAGTTTCTTCATTTTTATTTATTTATGGATGTACCATGTGGCTTGCAGGATCTTAGTTTCCTAACCAGGGATCGAACCTGCATCCTCGGCAATGAAAGTGTGGAGTCCTAACCACTGGGCCTCCAGGGAATTCCCAGTTGCTTTGTTTTTAAGATGAAAAGTTTGAGTTCTCATTTCCAAGGTGACACAGTTCGTGAGTGATCACAAATTAAAAAAATAAAAATAAAAAAATAAGGAAAGAAGAGAAAAATCCCACCTCCTCATATCCTGTCCCAGTGAGGTGGAAATACAATCCTGGATTCTCAGACCTGGACTCTGACTTTAACACCTCCCCCACCATCTTGGCTTTCCTGGTGGCTCAGCAGTAAAGAACCCGCCTGCCAATCAATACAGGAGACACAAGAGATGCGGGTTTGACCCCTGGGTTGGGAAGATTCCCCTGGGAAAGGGAATGGCTACCCACTCCAGTATTCTTGCCTGGAGAATCCCATGGACAGAGGAGCCTGGTGGGCCACAGTCCATGGGGACAGAGTCGGACACAACTGAGTGACTGAGCACGTGGACACCCCAGTTGTAATGACCAGAAATTTCTCCAGACATTTCCCAGTGTGCCCTGGGCGTGTGGGGCAGAATCACCCCTGGGTAGGAATCGCTGAACTAGAGACACTTACGAATGAAGAGTGGTTTAGCCCATCTTCCTGCCTCAGAGCAGCTCAGAGTCTGCATCTGGCGTCTGACAGTGCTGGTTTTAAAATCCCAGCTCTGCCACTTCTAGATGTGTGACTCTGGACAAGGAACTGATTCTGTGCCTCAATTTCCTTATCTGCAAAGTGGGGGAGTATTTCATGGCTGAGAACTCAGACCCATGAGCTCTTGTTTCTGTGTGGCTGCAGGCATCACTGCCATGGCATGGAGCCTGGAGGAGAAGCTGCTGCTGGTTGGCACGCAGGAGGGCATGGTGGCTGTGTGGGACATGGAGGAACAGCAGGTGATCCACATCCTTCCTGGACACACAGGTGAGGCTTGGAAAATGGGGCTGACGATCAGGCTCCTCCTAGAGTCCTGCAGTGATCAGCCAGTTTTCAGGGTCCATTTCCCACCAATTCACTTCTCTGTATAAAAACTGTGGTCTTTGTTCCTGCATCAGCTAGCTACAGCCATGTAACAAAAACCCCAAACAAGAATGCAAATCAGAACAGCCACTGTGGAGAATAGTAAGGAGGTTCCTCAAAAAACTAAAGATTGTTGCCGTATGATCCAGGAATCCTATACCTGGGCATATATCTGTACCATAATTTGAAAAGATACCTGCCTCCCTGTGTTCATAGCAGCAGTATTTAAAATAGCCAAGACTTGGAAGCAACCATCAATGGATTAATAGACAAAGATGTAATATATACAATATATATGAATATTAGCCACAAAAAGAATGAAATAATGCCATTTGCAGCTACACACATGGACCTAGAGATTATCACACTAAGTCAGAAAAAAGACAAATTCTGTATTGTATCACTCATATGTAGAATCTAAAATATGATACAAATGAACTTATATACAAAATAGAAACAGACTCACAGCAAAGAGAACAGACGTGGTTGCCAAGGGTGGGGCTGGGAAAGGGCTGGACGGGAGTTTGGGGTGAGGAGATGCAAACGTGTGTGTAGAGAAAGGATAAACAGCAAGATTCTATTCTATAGCATAGGAACTATATTCAGTGTCCTGTGATAAACCGTGATGGAAAAGAATACGAAAAAGGAAAATGCAAAATCAAGATCACCCCAAACACAGTAGCTTCAAACAATAGCTTATTTAGCTCACCTCTGTGAGTGGGCACTTCCCCGGTGGCTCAAACGGTAGAGTCTGCCTGCAATGCGGGAGACCTGGGTTTAATCCCCGGGTCAGGAAGATCCCCTGGAAAAGGGAATGGCACCCCACCCCAGTAGAATCCCATGGACAGAGAGGCCTGATGGGGCGACAGTCCATGGGGTCGTGAAGAGTCGGGCACGACTGAGCGACTGACACACAGTGTGAGTGGGCGCTCCAGCCCCGTGGCAAGCACTCATGTGCTTTCTGAGGCTGTAGATTTGTGCTTTTGGGGCATTTCTTATACGTGAAATTGTATACTATGTGATCTTGTGCGTCAGTTTTCTTTCTCGCCACTTAACACGTTCGCAGTTCATTTGTATCGTTACAAGCATAGATAGTTTGTTCGCTTGCATTGCTGAATCGTATTCCCTTGTATGCAAGCGACAGGTTTTCAACCATTCGTCACTTGAAGGACATTTACACTGTTCCCAATTTGGGGCTGTTGTGAATAATGCTACTCTGATTCATTGTATCATCATCTTTATACTGTTTAAATGCACTAAAAATATTTCATTTATCTTAATAGATCATATTCCAGAATTTGTTAAATGTTTAAAATTATTTAAACATTTTGTGGCTATTTAGGCTTTTTTTTTTTTTTTGGATCTTCCCTGGTGGCTCAGACCGTAAAGCGTCTGCCTACAATATGGAAGACCTGGGTTTGATCCCTGGGTCGGGAAGATCTCCTGGAAAAGGAAATGACAACCCACTGCGGTATTCTTGCCTGGAAAATCCCATGGACGGAGGAACCTGGTTAGGCTACAGTCCGTGGGGTCGCAAAGAGTCGGACACGACTGAGCAGCTTCACTCACTCACTTCACTCAGGCTATTTCTAGTTATCTTCTATTTGGATGATACTGGGATGAATCTGTTTTAACTCTTGGTCAGTATTTTTTTCATTCTGTTTAATATTTCCAGTGAGTGGCACTCTTGACTTGGAAGGTATGAACATTCCTATAGGTTTTGAGAAGTGTCATCATATTGCTTTCCAAACAGGCTGCAACAGATTAAAACACTCCCTAACCCCAAAGTTCTCAGCATTAGATACTTGAATTTTATTCTTTTTGTCTAAGGGGTTGCAGTGGAGTACGTACTGATAGAGTATTGACAAATGAGTCTCTTTATTTTATTATTTTCATCAGGATGGCTATTTTTCCAGAGGATGATTCAATCTCTGTACAGTAGCTGACTCATGGCGACCTTGATTCATTTTTTAAAGTCTTCAAACTCTTATTATTTGTAATCAGAAAAACTCAGTAATCAACTTACTGAAAAAAAAACAAAAACACTGTGTGTGTGTGTTAGTTGTTCAGTCATATCCAGCGTTTTGCGACCCCACAGACTGTAGCCCCACAAGGCTCTTCTGTCCATGGAATTCTCCAGGCCAGAATACTGGAGTGGATTGCCATTCTCTTCTCCAGGGTATCTTCCCAACCCAGGGATCGAACCCGGGTCTCCTGCATTGCAGGAAGATTCTTTACCATCTGAGCCACCAGGAAAGCCCTGAAAACACTGTAGACCTAAGTAATAGGAAAAGTAAAAGTTTCCCATCACATGGTAGGGTGCTAGAGGTCTTTTGTACTGGCTTCTGAGAGTCAACTGTGAAATTTTCAAGAATTAGGAGAGGTGGTCATTCTTTTTCTTAAAAAAAATTTTTTTTTATTGAAGTATAGTTGATTTACAAAGTTGTGTTAATTTCTGCTGTACAGCAGAGTGACTCAGTTATACACATATATGTGTTCTTGTTTACATTCTTTTCCATTGTGGTTTATCCCAGGAAATTGAAAAGTGTTTTCTATGCTCTACAGTAGGACCTTGTTGTTTATCCATTCTGTATGTAAACAGTTGGCATCTACTAATCCCAAACTCCCAGTCCGTCCCTTCCCTGCTGCTGCTACTGCTAAGTCGCTTCAGTCGTGTCTGACTCTGTGCGACCCCATAGACGGCAGCCCACCAGGCTCCCCCATCCCTGGGATTCTCCAGGCAAGAACACTGGAGTGGGTTGCCATTGCCTTCTCCAATGCGTGAAAGTGAAAAGTGAAAGTGAAGTCACTCAGTCATGTCTGACTCTTAGCGACCCCATGGACTGCAGCCTACCAGGCTCCTCCGCCCATGTGATTCTCTAGGCAAGAGTACTGGAGTGGGGTGCCATCGCTTTCTCCGCCATCCCTTCCCTACTCCTTCTCTTCTTTGGCAGTCACTAGTCTGTTCCCTATGTTCAAACAGCCATTCTTAAATGTTAGATTATAGAAACATACGATTAATCAATTCTATTGAAACAAGGTAATAAATACTCAAAACGCATCATTTTCTAAATATTTCACAACACTCTACTCTTATCTCTCTTCTTGGTTATTATATCTGTGTGATATATATGGTTATATATAGACATATAAACTTGTGCAACCTGTTTTTTTTTTTTGCCTCTTTTTATATCATGTATATATCTCTAGCTCATTTTTATTCATTTTCTTTTTGGCTGTGCTGGGTCTTTGTTGCTGCTCATGGGCTTTCTCTAGCTGTAGTGATCAGGGGCTAATCTACATTGCGATATGCAGGCTCTTCACTGCAGTGGCGTCTCTTGTTGGAGATCACAGGTTCTAGGGCGCGAGGGCTTCAGTAGCTGTGGCGTGTGGACTCAGTTGCTCTGTGACACGTGGAGTCTTCCTCGACCAGGGACTGAACTTGTGTTTTCTGCACTGGCAGGTGGATTCTTAACCACTAGACAACCAAGGGGGTCCACTAATTCATTTTAACAGCAATATAATGGCCTATGTATGGGAAGTATTATAAAGTGTTATTATTTATAAAAACTCTGGTTGAAAACTACCCCAATCTCAAGTAATAAAAATCATTCCAAATACTGGTGCCATGTGAATTCTAAAACAAAATGCCCTTCCTTTACTCTCCCTCGATCCTTCAGTGTTCCCCCAAAAGTGATCAGTGCACACACTCTGTTATATGCCATTAGCAATTTTTTCTCTAGGCTTATGCAGACATAGCTCTGTCTTTTGAGCTCCTGTCAAAAATCACATCGTGCTGTTTTATACACTGGGCTGCAGCTTGCTTTTGTCACAATGTACGTGTGTTAGTCTCTCAGTCGTGTCTGACTCTTTGCAACCCCATGGACTGTAGCCCACCAGGCTTCTCTGCTCATGGAATTCTCCAGGCAAGAATACTGGAGTGGGTTGCCTTTCCCTTCTCCAGGGGAATCTTCCTGGCCCAGGGATCGAACCCAGGTCTCCAGGCAGATTCTTTACCATCTGAGCCACCAAGGAAGCCCAATAGATTGTATCAATGTTTTGTAGAGATTGAGAGTCTGGGCTCCTGGCTGAGATCCTGGCTCAGTTACTTATTAGCCATGTGGCTTTGCATAAGTTACCATCCTAGGCTATGACTCAGTTTCCCCATCTATACAATATGAAAGTGAGTCACTCAGTCATGCCCAACTCTTTTTGACACCATGGACTATGCAGTCTATGGAATTCTCCAGGCCAGAATACTGGAGTGGGTAGCCATCCCCTTCTCCAGTGGATCTTCCTGACCTAGGAATTGAACCAAGGTCTCTCGCATTGCAGGTGGATTCTTTACCACCTGAGTCACAAGGGAAACCCAATGTGATAATAATATTATCTCAAAGAGTTGTTATGAGATTAAAGGAGTTTAATGCATGTTAACAGCTATGCTTGGCACATAGAAAGCACTCAGTAAATATTGGCTATTGTAGTAATAATGACTATTATGGTCAGGTCAGTGCATATATGTATATATGTGTGTGTGTGTGTGTGTGTGGTCAGTCCATGGCATTTTCCCAGCAAGAATACTGTTGTGGGTTGCCATTTCCTTCTCCAGGGCATATATATATATCTCCTTCCTTCTTATTATTTTTAATTCTTGCATAATATTCTTTATACGGGTGTACCATATTATTTGGGCTTCCCTGGTAGCTCAGATGGTAAAGAATCTGCCTGCAGTGCAGGAGACCTGGCTTTGATCTCTAGGTGGGGAAGATCTCCTGAAGAAGGGAATGACTATCCCCTCCAGTACTCTTGCCTGGAGAATTCTATGGACTGAGGAGCCTGGTGGGCTACAGTCCATGGGGTCCCAAAAAGTCAGACGTGACTGAGCAATTAACACACACCATATTATTTAACCAACTCTCTTTTCATAGGTTGTTTTTGGTTTTTTAAATATTTGTTTGTTAATTTATTTTGCTGCGTCGGGTCTCAGTTGAGGCACACAAGATCTTTGACCTTCATTGCAGCATGTGGGATCTGGTTCCTGGACAAGGGATCGAATCCTGGCCCCCTGCACTGGGAGCATGGAGTCTTAGCCACAGACCACCAGGGGAGTTCCAGGATGGGCTTTTCAGTTTTATATTTCTAGTGGAAAAAGAGAATTATCTTCTTTCAGGCTGCTGTTAAAGAGGAAAGATTAAACAAGAAAAAACCTTGAAACGAGGTTCTCTTTTGGAGACAGTTTAACCAGGACCCTGAAGCTTTGGGGCTGGATCAGCCCTTTAAATCCCCCCACACCTGAGAGATCCCAGAACCCGATCGACTTCAGTGTGTGTGACTGCACGTGTTTTTCCCTTTGGGTGTTTTCTTTAATAAAAATTAGAATGGCTTCTGTGCCCTCAGGGTACCCCCTCCATCCATTTTGAACATTAAAAATATACATTAATTTATTTGACTGCACTGGGTGGAATTTTTAGCATGTGGAGTCTAATTCTCTGACCAGGGATTGATTGAACCCGAGCCCCCAGTTTTGGGAGATCGGAGTCTTAGCCACTGGGCCACCAGTTAAGTCCTCAGTTTTTTTTTTTGTTTTGTTTTATTTAGACAATATTGCAATTAAAGTCCTTATCCATCTTCACACACTTACGCTATTATTTCTGTAAGACACCATTTCTAGGAGTGGGATTTCTTAGTCAAATCGTATGCACATTTTTCATGTTTTCTCTCTTTTTCTTAGCTTCTTGTACTAAAAAAAATCTATAGACTCAGAAAAACTTTTGAAATAGTACAAAGAGTTCCCATGTACTTTTATACACCTTCCCAGACTAGCAATGCCTTGTACAACTATAGTATATTATCAAAACCAAGAGGTTGCACATTTTAACTTTAAAAAAATGTCACCAAGTTACATCTTTGCAAGTTTTTTATCAACTTATACTCTAATTGGAGAAGGAAATGGCAACCCACTCCATTGTTCTTGCCTGGAGAATCCCAGGGACAGGGTAACCTGATGGGCTGCGGTCTTTGGGGTCGCACAGAGTTGGACATGGCTGAAGCGACTTAGCAGCAGCATACTCTCATTAGTGGAGTATAAGAATAACTGATTTCTTGTATCTCTGCCAGCACTCCAGCAAGCAATCCATCAAATTTTTGCCAATACAATGGATAATAATAGTACTGGTATTTCATGATGGATTTTTGTGGTTACTAGTGAGGTTGAGTATCACTTTCAAATGCTTATTGTTCACTTGTACTGTTTCTGTAAATTTCTTGTTTATATTCTTTGTCCCGTTTGTGAGTAGGTTATTTGTATTTTTCTTGCTTATTTGTAAGAGCTATTTGTTTATTAGGGAGGGTCTTCACTTATCTGTTATGGACTGCAAATATTTTCTCCCAGTGTGTGATATCTTTCAAGTTTATCCTTCTGAAGTTTTACATTTTTATGCAATCCAATCGGTCAATTTTTCCCCTTTATGTCTTGCAGATTTCATGTTTTTCCTAGAAAAATATCTCTCCACGAGTATGACATTTTCTATAATCTCACTTCGGTTTTTTTGTTAGTTTATTAACTTTAAATACTCCCTAGATGATGAACTTTTATACATTTCAATGATCTGTTTATTAGCGAGTCAACATTTGGGCAAATGATTTAATCCCAACCGGTTGTTTCATTCAGTTTAGTTTTGCCACATTCCGTTATGGTTTCTGATGTGTTCATGTATGCATGCATTTATTTTTGGCTGTACTGGGTCTTCGTTGCTGTGCAGGCGTTTCCTCTTGTTGCGGTGAGCGGGGGCTACTCTTACGGCAGAGCACGGGCCTGAAGGCACACAGGCCTCAGGAGCTGTGGTGCCAGGACTCGGTAGTTGCCGCTCACGGGCTCTAGAGTGAGGCCTCAGTAGTTGCGACTCACAGGCTGAGTTGCTCCTCCACATGTGGAATCCTCCTGGACCAGGGATCGAACCTGTGTCCCCTGCGTTAGCAGGCAAACCCGTAACCTCTGGACCACCAGAAAAGTCCCCACATTCCATTATTTGTAATTCAGACGTGTTCTAATCTGTACATCTCTTCTTTGGTAAACCAGGGATTTCCAAGCCCATAGATGTTTTAGTAGTCAGAAGGTCGAAATGTTCCCAGCTAATGTGCTCTCCTCCACCCTGGTCTGTTGCAGGAGAGGTGAGGTGTGTGGAAGTGTTTGCCCAAGGGACACATGCCATCTCTGCCTCGAAAGACCAGACCTTGCGCTTGTGGGACTTACTGTCTGGCCAGGAGAAATTCACCATTTGGGATGGAGGTTCAAAAGATCCCACTGAATCTCAGACCTGGAGCCTTCGTGTGGATGAAGCAAAGAAGGTTGTGTATTCAGCTTCAGGCTCAAAGGTAACAAATACCTGCCCTGTTGGCAAAGGAAGGCTGAGACCAGAGCAGTCAAAGATGGCACATTGTGTTTATAAGAGGTGTTCCCTGAAATGAGGCTGAAGTACACCACCACTTGAGAGGGTGCCATAAGGGACTTCAAAACTTAGAGTTTTGAAGATTAGATAACCTTGATAGTTCTTTCTGACCTTAAGATTTGAGACCTTTCATAGTATTTAATACAGTCATTTTTAGTGCTATAAATTTCCCTTTGAGCACTGCTTTACCGACACCCTGCAAACTTTGATATGTTATGTTATTTATGTTCTGTTCTAACTATTGCTTCTTGACCTGCATACATATTTCTCAGGAGACAGGTCAGGTGGTCTGGTATTGCCATTTCTTTAAGAATTTTCCAGTTTGTTGGTACATAGTAAGTACCAAATAATTAATAGCTATTAATTGTTCTACAATGAAGTAATAAAAGTAATTGGTACTTGTTAACATGTGAGTAATATTGGTAGTTTATAAGCTCTGCTGTCCAATATGGTGACCACCAGCTATATGTTGCTATCGAGCACTTGAAATGTGGCTACTCCAAATTGAGATGTGCTGTACACAAAGGCCTCCTCAGACAACCATTTTGCCTTTTTTGCATTTCTTTTCCTTGGGGATGGTCTTGATCCCTGCCTCTTGTACAGTGTCATGAACCTCCATCCATAGTTCTTCAGGCACTCTATCTATCAGATCTAATCCCTTGAAACTATTTCTCACTTCCACTGTATAATTATAAGGGATTTGATTTAGGTCATACCTGAATGGTCTAGTGGTTCTCCCTGCTGCTGCTGTTACTACTGCTAAGTCGATTCAGTCGTGTCCGATTCTGTGCAACCCCATAGACGGCAGCCCACCAGTCTCCTCCATCCCTGGGATTCTCCAAGCAAGAATACTGGAGTGGGTTGCCATTTCCTTCTCCAGTGCATGCATGCATGCTAAGTCGCTTCAGTTGTGTCCGACTCTGTGTGACCCCATGGACAGCAGCCCAACAGGCTCCTCCGTCCACAGGATTCTCCAGGCAAGAACACTGGAATGGGTTGCCATCTACTTTCTTCAATTTAAGTCTGAATTTGGCAATATGGAGTTCATGGTCTGTGCCACAGTCAGCTCCCAGTCTTGTTTTTGATGACTGCATAGAGCTTCTCCATCTTTGAATGCAAAGAATATAATCAGTCTGATTTCAGTGTTGACCATCTGGTGATGTCCATGTGTAGTGTCTTCTCTTGTGTTGTTGAAAGAGGGTGTTTGCTATGACCAGTGCATTCTCTTGGCAAAACTCTATTAGCCTTTGCCTTCCTTCATTCTGTACTCCAAGGCCGAATTTGCCTGTTACTCCAGGTGTTTCTTGCCTTCCTACTTTTGCATTCCAGTCCCCTCTAATTAAAAGGACATCTTTCTCAGGTGTTCATTCTAGAAGGTCTTGTAGTCTTCAAAGAACCATTCAACTTCAGCTTCTTCATCATTACTGGTTGGGGTATAGGCTTGGATTACTGTGGTGTTGAATGGTTTGCCTTGAAAACGAACAGAGATCATTCTGTCATTTTTGAGATTGCATCCAAGTACTGCATTTCGGACTCTTTTGTTGACTATGATGGCTACTCCATTTCTTCTAAGGGATTCTTGCCCACAGTAGTAGATATAATGGTCATCCGAGTTAAACTCACCCATTCCAGTCCATTTTAGTTCGCTGATTCCTAGAATGTTGATGTTCACTCTTGCCATCTCCTGTTTGACCACTTCCAATTGCCTTGATTCATGGACCTAACATTCCAGGTTCCTACGCAATATTGCTCTTTACAGCATCGGGCTTTACTTCCATCACCAGTCACATACACAGCAGTGTGTTGTTTTTGCTTTGGCTCCATCTTTTCATTCTTTCTGGAGTTATTTCTCCACTGATTTCCAGTAGCATATTGGGCACCTACCAACCTGGGGAGTTCATCTTTCAGTGACCTATCTTTTTGCCTTTTCATACCGTTCATGGGGTTCTCAAGGCAAGAATACTGAAGTGGTTTGCCATTCCCTTCTCCAGTGGAACACATTTTGTCAGAACTCTCCACCGTGACCTGTCCGTCTTGGGTGGCCCTACACGGCATGGCTCATAGTTTCACTGAATTAGACAAGGCTGTGGTCCATGTGATTAGATTGGTTAGTTTCCTGTGATTATGGTTTTCAGTCTGTCTGCCCTCTGATGGAGAAAGGTAAGAGGCTTATGGAAGCTTCCTGATGGGAGAGAGTGATTGAGGGGAAATTGTTTTGTTCTGATGGGCAGGGCCATGTTCAGTAAATCTTTAATCCAATTTTCTGTTGATGGGTGGGGCTGTGTTCCCTCCCTGTTATTTACCTGGGGCCAAACTAGGGGCCTCCCTGGTGGCTCAGACAGTAAAGCGTCTGTCTGCAAAGCGGGCAACCCGGGTTCGATCCCTGGCTTGGGAAGATCCCCTGGAGAAGGAAATGGTGCCCCACTCCAGCATTTTTGCCTGGAAAATTCCATGGACAGAGGAGCCTTGTAGGCTACGGTCCATGGGGTGTCAAAGATTTGGACACGACTGAGCGACTTCACTTCACTTCACTTCAAACTATGGTGGAGGTAACGAAGGTAATGGCGACCTCCTTCAAAAGGTCCCATGCCCACACTGCTACACGCAGTACCCCCAGCCCTGCAGCAGGGCACCGCCGACCCACGCCTCTGCTGGAGACTCCTGGACACTCACGGGCAAGTCTGGGTCAGTCTCTTGTGGGGTCATTGCTCCTTTCTCCTCGGTCCTGGTGTGCACAAGGGTTCTGTTTGTGCCTGCCAAGAGTTCATTTCCCAGTCCCATGTAAGTTCTGGCAGCTCTATGGTGGGGTTAACGGCAACCTCCTCCAGGAGGGCTTATGCCATACCCTGGTCTACTGCACCCAGAGCCTCTGCCCCTGAGGCAGTCCACTTAGAGTCCAAATTAGAGATACCAAGGGAACATTAGAGTCCAAATTAGAGATTCCAAGGGAAGATTTCATGCAAAGATGGGCTCAAAAAAAGGACAGAAATGGTATGGACCTAACAGAAGCAGAGATATTAAGAAGAGGTGGTGAGAATACACAGAAGAACTGTACAAAAAAGATCTTCATGACCCAGATAATCACGATGGTGTAATTACCAACCTCGAGCCAGACATCCTGGAATGTGAAGTCAAATGGGCCTTAGGAAGCATCACTACGAACAAAGCTGGTGGAGGTGATGGAATTCCAGTTGACCTATTTCAAATCCTGAAAGATGATGCTGTGAAGGTGCTGCACTCAGTATGCCAGCAAATTTGGAAAACTCAGCAGTGGCCACAGGACTGGAAAAGGTCAGTTTTCATTCCAATCCCAAAGAAAGGCAGTGCCAAAGAATGCTCAAACTACCACACAATTGCACTCATCTCATAGGCTAGTAAAATAATGCTCAAAATTCTCCAAGCCAGGCTTCAACAGTACATGAACCATGAAATTCCAGATGTTCAAGGTGGATTTAGAAAAGGCAGAGGAACCAGAGATCAAATTGCCAACATCCATTGGATCATGGAAAAAGCAAGACAATTCCAGAAAAATGTCTGTTTCTGCTTTATTGACTATGCCAAAGCCTTTGACTGTGTGGACCACAACAAACTGTGGAAAATTCTTAAAGAAATGGGAATACCAGACCACCTGACTTGCCTCTTAAGAAACCTGTATGCAGGTCAGGAAGCAACAGTTAGAACTGGACATGGAACAACATACTGGTTCCAAATAGCAAAAGGAGTACGTCAAGGCTGTATATTGTCACCCTGCTTATTTAACTTATATGCAGAGAACATCAGGAGAAACACTGGGCTGGATGAAGCACAAGCTGAAATCAAGATTGCTGGGAGAAATATCAATAACTTCAGATATGCAGATGATACCACCCTTATGGCAGAAAGTGAAGAACTAAAAAGCGTCTTGATGAAAGTGAAAGAGAGTGAAAATATTGGCTTAAAACTCAACATTCAGAAAACTAAGATCATGGCATCTGGTCCCATCACTTCATGGCAAATAGATGGGGAAACAGTGGAAACAGTGGCAGACTTTATTTTTTGGGGCTCCAAAATCACTGCAGATGGTGATTGCAGCCATGAAATTAAACGACGCTTACTCTTTGGAAGGAAAGTTATGATCAACCTAGATAGCATATTAAAAAGCAGAGACATCACTTGGCCAACAAAGGTCTGTCTAGTCAAGGCTATGATTTTTCCAGTAGTCATGTATGGATGTGAGAGTTGGACTATAAAGAAAGCTGAGCACCAAAGAATTGATGCTTTTGAACTGTGGTGTTGGAGAAGACTCTTAAGAGTCCCTTGGACTGCAAGGAGATCCAACCAGTGCATCCTAAAGGACATTAGTCCTGGGTGTTCTTTGGAAGGACTGATGTTGAAGCTGAAACTCCAATACTTTGGCCACCTGCTGTGAAGAGCTGACTCCTTGGAAAAGACCCTGATGCTGGGAGAGATTGAGGGCAGGAGGAGAAGGGGACGACAGAGGATGAGATGGTTGGACGGCATCAGCAACTCAATGGACGTGAGTTTGAGTAAACTCCGGGAGTTGGCGATGGACAGGGAGGCATGGAGTGCTGCAGTCCATGGGGCCACAAAGAGTCAGACACGACTGAGCAACTGAACTGAACTGTATACAAAGGGCACCCCAGGTGGCGCTAGTGGTAAAGAATCCCCTTGCCAACGCGAGAGGGGTAGGAGATGGAGGTGAAATCCCTACATCAGGAAGATACCCTGGAGGAGGAAATGACACCCCATTCCAGTATTCTTGCTGAGAGAATGCCATGGACAGAGAAGCCTGGTGGGCTTCAGTCCATGGGGTTGCAGAGTCAGACGTGACTGAGCGTCTGAGCATACAGGCACAGTAAGGATAAAACACACATTGGATTTCAAAGACTCAGTATCATAAAATATAATGTAAAATATTTCAATAATAATTTTGTATTGATTATATGTTGAAATGACAACATTTGAATATATTGGGTTAAAAAGGTATATCATTGAAATTGATACCTCTTGTTTCTTTTTACCTTTTTAAATGTGGCTTATAAAAAATTTAACATCATATGTGTCTTACATCGTATTTTTATTGGACAGTGTAGGCCTAACTATTACAGAGATGTGGGTTGTTTTCAAAACTGATTCTAGAAATCAGCTATGTTATCAGCAAAAGTTGGGAAAATATAGTAAAGGAATAGTATATAATAAATAACTGCAAACCTAACCATTATCATAATTTTGCTTTTTACGGTGTGCGTGTGTGTATATATGTGTGTATGAAACAAAAGGGGGATAAAACCATATGTACAGCTTTATAAAAGGATCTTTGCCCACAACCTTAAAAATTCTTCAAAATCAGCATGTTTAGTGATTTCATAAGATTCTGTTGCATGGCTGTGCTGCAGCTTATTTAACTAATCCCTTAATACTGGACATACAGGTTGCTTCCAGTTCTTTGCATGTTCAAATAGCTGAGGTAACTTTCCTTATACATATATACACATGTATATATCTTTCTGTGTATCTTTTCCGAGTCCTTTAGTGTAAACCCCACAAGTAGAATTAATAGAATTATTTAAATGATTACTTTTGATGAAAAGATACTTTTGGGGATAAGGTTAAGGATGAAACTTCTCTAATTATACATCAGTAATTACTTGGAATGAACATATATGCATATGGCACGGCTGTTTTTCTATTTTTTTAAAGCTGTATTTTAGAGCAATTTTATTTATTTATTTTTTAAAAATGATTTGAGAAATAATACCCTTTTTTTCCTAAAAATATATATATTCATTTATTTTTGGTTGTGTTGGGTCTTAGTTGCAGCTTGCAGGGTCTTTTGTTGTGGCTTGTGGGCTTCTCTTTAGCTGTGGTGCCTGGGTTCCAGAGTGTGTTGCCCATGGCATGTGGGATCTTAGTTCCCTGACCAGGGATCAAACCTGTGTCCCCTGCATTGAAAGGTGGATTCTTAACTGCTGGGCCACCAGGGAACTCCCAGCAGTTTTAGATTTGTAGAAAAACTCCAGAGATAGTAGAGAGGGTTCCTGTATGGCCTTGTTCCAGCTTTCTCCAATGCTGTCTTACATAACCAGTGTACATTTATCAAAACTAAACATTAATATGGACAATTACCATCAATTCAACTCCACACTTCATTTGGATTTTATCAGTTTTTCCACACATGTTCTTTTGCCGTTCCAGAATCCATTCCAGGATCCCTTCCACTTCCCCACTCCTTTTTGCTTTTTAATCAAATTTTTAAAAACATTGCCGGTTACTTCTTTTTCAGTTGATTTACTTGTTTTTGGTTACACCAGGTCTTCGTCGCTGTGCTCAGGCTTCCTCTAGTTGTGGTGAGCAGGGGCTACTCTTGGTTGCGGTTCATGGGCTTCTCATAGCAGTGGCTTCTCTTGTAGCAGAGCTCCGGCTCTAGGCGCACGGGCTTGAGTTATTTAAACATATGGGCTCAGTAGCTGTGGCACCCGGGCTTAGTGGGATAGAACCCATGTGCCCTGCATTGGCAGGTGGATTCTTACCCACTGTACCGCCAGGGAAGTCCTTCCCTCCTTTTTCTTTAAACTGATGGAGCATTGACAATAAAATGCATAAACTCTAAAAAAGAGCAGGTTTTAATATTGTCAATATTTTGTAGTAACTATAAATGGATGGCATCACCAGTTCAATGGACATGAGTTTGAGTGAACTCCGGGAGATTGTGAAGGACAGGGAAGCCTGGCGTGCTGCAGTCCACGGGGTTGCAAAGAGTCGGACACGTCTGAGCGACTGAACAAAAACCAATAAAGGGAAAGGAACCATTAAAATTTGTATAAAGATAAAAAGACTTCAAGTGCAATGACCAAAAAGAAAAAAGAACAGGTCTTGCATTTGACTCTGGCAAACTTGCGATCTAGGTCTCCCTCTGACATGGCTCTGTCTTTTCATCATTCTGTTAGATCAGTGCTTGGAACCTGGAAACTGCAGAGCTGATTTTCCGTATCCTGGGGGATGCCTCTGACCCCTGGGTATGCATGGCAGTGCTGGCTTCCCAGGCCACACTGCTGACTGTGTCCCAGGGTGGCGTGATCAGTCTGTGGAGCTCAGCCACGGGAACACTGCACAGGAGGCAACGTTTGTCCAGCGTCAAAGAAGATACAGTTGCCTGTGGGGTCTCAGTCCAGAAACGAGGAATGATGGTTACTGGGTCCAGCACGGGCTCCATCTCTTTGGTAAGCAACAAATGTTGACTGAGTCAACATTAATTCAGCTCCAAAGTGCTTAGATGTCCCAGAAGTTGGGAGAAACCATCTCACCTTTGATCTGTTTTTTTTTTTAACCTTCTATTTCATATTAAGAGTATACCTGATTAACAATGTTGTGATAGTTTGGGGTGGACAGCAAAGGGACTCTGTCATACATATATGTGTATCCATTCTCCTCCAAATCCCCTTCCATCCAGGCTGCCACATAACATTGAGCAGAGTTCCCTGGGCTATACAGTAGGTCCTTGTTGGTTATCCATTTAAATATAGCAGAGTGTACATGTCATTCCCAAATTCCCTAACTATCACTTCCCTATATTCTCCCCCCATCATAAATTCCTTTTCTAAATCTGTCAGTCTGCTTCTGTTTTGTAAATAAGTTCATTTGTATCATTTCTTTTTAGATTCCACGTATAAAGGATGTCGTATAGATCCACCCGTGTGCTGCAGATGGCATTATTCCATCACCTTTGATCTTTTAATGAATGACACTAGGCTTCTTCATTCTAGGGGTTTGCAATTCAGCACAGTCCAGGAAACATCTCTTGGTGTCTCCTGGGGGCTGGCCAATGCGCAACTGTTGATGCTCAGTCTTTCTGCGGATGCTCTGGGAGAAAGTATAGAACATGTATCAGAACTGTCCCTGATGAGGGGATAGGACTTGGGTTTCTATCCACCAGCTCCATCAGTGGTTAGGTGAGGGCTGCTCCAAGGAGCATTAACACAGGGGCCAAGTGTATGAGGGAATGAGGTCAGAAAAACAACCTCCCAGCACCGAGTTGCAGGTGTGCAGTGCGCACCCTTCAGGGATAGAGGAGTGCATTGAGGGGACATGGATGGGGCACCAAGATTGCATTATATCGGAGTTGCAGGTGGAGGAGCAAGGGCACCACGCCATGCATTAGAGTCTAACCGCATCGTCAGTCTAGGGAGGAATTCAGTCTAGGGAGGGAGCCAGGCTCTCCAGTGACTCACAGTCATACTAAGAGGAACAGAGTCTGTTTTCAGTAGAGGTAGAAATAGCATGTTCTTGCTTGGGTGAAGGAACAAATGCTTCTGATAGAGGCAGTCTTGGAAGGTTCCTCTCCAGGGAGACAGCCTCAGAAGAAGAAAGGATTACTAAGATGAATAAGCAAAGATGGAGGGAATAGGGGGTTGCGTGGTGAGGCGGTAGGAACATGCTTGGTGTTGTGGAGAAAAGAGAAGTGGAGTGGAAATAGATCACAGAGGGTTTTGCGTGTCCTATTGAGGAGGTGAGAGTTTCAGGAAGGGAGAAATATGGCCACTAAAGAATCGTCCCATAACCAACAAGGACCTACTTTATAGCACAGGGAATTCCACTCGATGTTGTACAGCAGCCTGGATGGGAGGGAGGTCTCGGGGAGAATGGATACATGTATACGTATGGCTGAGTCCCTTTGCCGTCCGCCTGAAACTATCACAATGTTGTTAATTGGCTATGTTGTTGTTGTTGTTCAGTCGACCAGTTGTACCTGACTCTTTGCTACCGCATTGACTGCAGCACAGCAGGCCTCCCTGTCCCTTACCATCTCCCGAAGTTTGCCCAAGTTCCTGTCCATTGCATTGGTGATGCTGTACTACCATCTCATCCTCTGATGCCTTCTCCTTCTCCCCTCAATCTTTTCCAGCATCAGGGATTTTTCCAATGGGTCAGCTGTCCGTATCAGGTGACCAAAATACTGAAGCTTCAACTTCAGCATCAGTATAGTGTATTGGCTATACTCCAATGCAAAATAAAAGGTTTAAAAAAAGAATCACCCCCAAACTCCAGATTTCTGGACCTCATGCCTCGTAGCCTCCCTGAGCAATCAAGGCACCAACCATGATCATGGAAGATAATCCCAGTCCTTTCATCAGGTCTCTTGGTTGCTTCCCATTACTCCTTCAATCACTGATTATTTTCACTAATATCCTGCAGCCTAGCAAGGAACATGAACTCTAGGATCAGACTCACTGAATTTGAAAACCCCAGTCCTGAATGTAAGTTGGTGCAGCCACTATGCAAAACAGTACAGAGGTTCCTTAAAAAACCAAAACTAGAGTTGCCCTATGATCCAGCAATCCCAGTCCTGGGCATAAATCCAGAGAAAACTCCAATTCAAAAGGATCCATGAACCCCAATATTCATTGCAGCACTATTTACAATGGTCAAGACATGGAAGCCACCTAAATATCCTTCAGACAGATGAATGGATAAAGAAGATGTGGTACATATACATAAGGAAACACTATTCAGCCATAAAAAAGAACGGAATAATGCCATTTGCAGCAACATGGATGGATCTAGAGAGTATCTCACTAAGTGAAGTAAGCCAAAAAGAGGAAGACAAATACCATATGATATCACTTCTATGTGGAATCTACAAATGAACTTATTTAAAAAACAGAAACAAACTCACAGACAGATAACAAACTTTTGGTCACCAAAGGGGAAAGAGGATGGGGGGTAGGGATAAATTAAGAGTTTGAAATGAACAGATCCAAGCTACTATATATAAAATAGATAAATAACAAGGCCCTGCTGTACAGCATAGGCAGCTATATTCAATAACCTGTAATAAACTATAATGGAAAAGAATATATATACTGAATCGCTTTGTCATAAACCAGAAATTAACACAATGTTGTCAATCAACTATGCTTCAATAAGCAAACAAAGACAAACCAAAAAAAAGGAAAATCCCAGTTCCACCTCTACCTAGTTGTATTCTTGGGCTACTCAGCCCTTTGCTGAGCTTCAGTTTCCTCATCTGTAAAACGGGGGCAAACAGGGAGCCTACATGCAGGGCGCTGAAAGGGATGCACAGACGGGCACCTCTCCAGGCTTCCAGTCAGCCGGGGTAGGGTGGGAGCGCTGGCATAACAGTGGAGTAAACTGAACATAATGTTAGTTGAGTTCAGGTTTCTCCCTGTGTAACTCATCTTTGATGCCCCATGCCAATCCCCTCGATTCAGAAGGCTATTCTGTCGGTCCCCTGGCTACTGATGGTAATGCCCTCGGTTACGAATGCCTATGGTGCTTTCCTGGGCACACATCACTCATAGGGGGCTCTAACACGTTTCTCCCACGGAGCCCCTATTTATGACTGGGCCGGCTCTTGTGGCTCTTTTTTTTTTTTTTTTAATGATCATGGGATGCACTTCAGCTAAAACCCATCAGAGAACTTTGAGGAAGGTAGATAGCATGCCCGAGGACCACACAGATTTGAGGGTAGGGTGCCAAGCCTTTTGTGGATCCAATCTTTACTGGAAAATTTAAAACACATGGGGAGGAGTTAGGATGTAGGAAGGGGAAGGCAGGGTCACCCACGTGGTCAGTTATCTAGGTTACCAGCGTTTTCTGAAAGAGGAACCTTCATGGTGGGCAGCCTGGTTCCTTATCCAGTGGTTTTGCTAGCAGCTGCCAGCTTGTTTATTCAAGATGGGTGTCTTTAGAAATGGATGCCTCAGCAGTCAGAAGGCTTGATGTCAGGCACTGATATTACAGTTGCACATCTGTGACCCTGCACCTAGCTGAGTCTTTTTTCTTTCCTGCCCCTCTCTCCCTACATCCGCACACTTGGTCTCGGCATTGCTGCTCCTGGGAGCAGCCTCTTCCCAATCTGAAATAGAGGTGGTGGGTAGAACCCCACCCAGCTCTTGATCCCTCAGTGGGGGCAACTCTGATGCATGCTCTACTCTCTCTCAGGGCACCCCCAGCAGGACTCACGTACATTTGCCTGCATTGGTAACTGCTTCTTGAGCCACACTGATTGGCTGCCTTTCCTTCCTTGTCTCAATTCTCCACACTATACCAGTGTTTCCTAGGATCGACCCCCAAATAAACTAGTTGCACTCAAATACTATTCTCAGTGTCTTTTTCTGGCAGAACTCAAACTAGATTCCTAGAAACATGTATATCGGGGCAGAAAACTGTTGGCGTGACTGGACGACAATCCCCAGCACCCCCAAAAAGCGGGTGGTCAGGCTGAAGAGAGATCAATTCTGCTATTTAGAAGGATGGTGACTGGGTTGTAAGAACTAGGGGTCTCTAGAATCTCACTAGTGTTCAGATCCTAGCCCCGCTGGGGAGAAAGTCTTGATTCTACTTTCAAAACATGTGAAGACAGTGGTAAGATCAGCTTAAACTAAAGACGCAGTCAAGTCCAGGCCCACTCGAAGTACAGATTAAATTGATTCAGACCCCTCCACTAGAGGCTCGAAGGAAGCATCTTCTTTCTAGGTTAAATATTATTTAGGTTCTACTCTGCTTTTCGAGGGCCTTCCTAGGATGTTGCTAGCAGTAAAGAACCCGTCTGCCAATGTAGGAGACGCAGGAGATGTGGGTTTGATCCCTGGGTTGGGAAGATCCCCTAGGGAAGGAAATGGCACCCTACTCCAGTATTCTTGCCTGGGAGATCCCAGGGACAGAGGAGCCTGGCGGGCCACAGTCCATAGAGTTACAGAGTTGGACATGGCTGAGCGACTGAGCACACACACATGTATAAAATAGATAACTGGCAGGAAGCCACTGTGTAACACAGGGAACTCTGCTCAGCGTTCTGTGGTGACCGAGATGGGAAGGATATCTGAAAAAGAGGGGATATATGTGTGCGTGTGTGCTAAGTCGCTTTAGTTGTGTCCGACTCTGTGCGACTCTTTGGACTGTAGCCCTCCAGGCTCCTCTGTCCATGGGATTCTCCTTTCAAGAGTACTGGAGTGGGTTGCCATGCCCTCCTCCAGGGGACCTTCCCAGCCCAGTGATCAAACCTGTGTCTCCTGTGGCTCCTTCATTGTACGCAGATTCTTTACTGCTGAGCCACGGGGAAGCCCTCTATGTATACGTATGGCTGATTCACTTTGTTGCACTTCGTTTGTTAGTAGAGACTAATATAACACTGATTGAGAGACTGGGATTGACATATATACACTATTATATATAAGATAGATAACCAATGAGAACCTTAAAAAGACTCTCCTTCACAGTGAAATATCTATGGAAAAGAATTACTCGTACTACTATCTCCATTTCCCTCAAAATTAAAGCATAAATTGTAAAAAGAAAAAGAAGAAGAAAGGAAAATTCATCTTTGTGGTTGAGCAGGCACTCCCATCTTTGAGGAGAGCTGGCTACTGTGTCAGGCAGACGCACTCTACCCCTTAGGGAGGGAGAAGGCCCAAACTAACACACAGAGAGAATTTTATGTTTAGTTTCTTCTTGTCCTGCCTTAAAATAAAAATTGTATTTCATCAACAGCCATTGCAGAAATTAACTTCCTCCTGCCCCTCTTCAGGCAAAAACAACCAAAAATAAACCCAAACCTTCCTCTAAGAGCTGAACAAAATCAGTTCATCTCTGCAACTTGGGAACGGGGAGAATGGTACTGCCGTCTTCCAGCTGTAATCTATCTTTCAATCTTATTTATGATCTCTGAGCTCTTCTTGGGGCAGAAAACTAGAGTGCTGTGATAGTCGCTGGGTCCCTGAGTTGGTTACAACAATAACATCAACAGTAATAATAATAATAGCTACCACTTTGGGAGGGTTGATTATGAGACAGAAGGCTCCATCCCATGCACTTCTCACCCCATGATAGCCCCGTGAGGCAGTCCTGGGATCATCGCCCACTTAACAGATGAGGAAACTGAGGCAGCCTGGGGCTGAAGGAATTTACTTAGGATCATAGAGCTGGTGAGTGGCAGGGCCTTGCATCACACGCAAGCCCTTGACCTTAAACCCTTAACCTGGTGGAAACGCTTGATGGGCATCCTTGATTCTGCACAGGTTTCCTCCGAAGGAGACAGCCTGCTGGAAAAGCTTCCGGAAGCTGTGGGGTTCCTGGTGGTCTCTGAAGACGAGTCTCTTCTCGCTGCAGGTAGCGTTTAGCTCTCATTTGGAGCCATGAGGCAGCAACTCTGGGTTTGGTCGGCAGTGGAGAGGGGCCTGGGGAAATGGGGACGTGGGTGGGCAAACTCTTTCTGCACAGGGCCTCATAGTAAACATCACTGCTGGTCTCTGTCATAACTATCCAACCCTGTCCTTGTAATGCGAAGCCCACCATGGATGAGATTTCAAGTGAGTGTGGCTGTGTGCCAATAACATTTGCATGGATGCTGAGAGACTTCCCTGGAGGTCCAGTGGTTAAGACTCCACACTTCTAATGTAGGGGACAGGGGTTCAATCCCTGGTCAGGGAATTAAGATCCTATATGCTATGCAGTGTGGCCAAAAAGTTTAAAAAAGTACTTTCATGATGCTGAAATTTGAATTTTATACCATTGTCATGTGTTATGAAATAGTAATCCTAGTTAGTTTCTTCAAGGATGGAAAAAACTTAAAAACTACTAGCTCACATATAAAAATAGATGACCAGCCAATTTTTGCCCACGGGCTGTAGTTCATCAACCCCTGTTCTGGATAAATCTCTGAAACATTCTGGACTTCTGTTCCATTACCTCTGAAATGAGAGTGGTTATTCCTGCCTGAGTTACAGGGATAGAGAGGCATGGGGTGAGAGGAGAGAGTACACCCAGCCCACACAACCCCTCATATCAGGAGATATGAGTGATTAGGTAGCCACAGGAAAGGCTGGTTGGTGCCATGTTCAGACAAGAATCAGGGGGTACAGGAACCTATGACTTAGCCTGAAGTAGTCAGGGAAGGCTTCCTGGTAGAGGTGACAAACAGGTGCTCCATATCCTGACTTTATTTTTAAAGAAAAACATTTTAGAGTAGTTTTAGGCTCACAGCCAAACTGAGCAAAAGGCACAGAGAATTCCAGGTACCTGCTTGCTCCCATTAGCCTCCCCCGTTTTCAACATCACCCACTAGAGCGGCACGCTTGTTGCAGCTCCGAGTTTGATGAAACCCCACTGACACAGCATCCTCATTCAAAGTCCGTGGCTCACATTACGGTTCATTCTTGGTGCTGTGTACTCCGTGGGTTTGGACAAATGGGTAATGATGTATATCCATCATTGTAGCATCATACAGATCGCTTTCACTGTCCTTGAAAGGGAAAGGGTATCCGCTCAGTCTGTCTGACTCTTTGCAACCCAGGAACTGCAGCCCGCCAGGCTCCTCTGTCCATGGAATTCTCCAGCAAGAATGCTGGAGTGGGTAGCCCTTCCCTTCTCCAGGGGATCTTACCAACCTGGACTGAACCCGGATCTCCCACATGGCGGGCAGATTCTTTACCGTCTGAGCCACCTTAGATCAGTCTAATTTTTTTTTTTAATATTCATTTTTATTTTTTTATTTGGCTGTATCAGGTCTTAGTTGCGGCATGTGGGATCCTCCTTCCATCGTGTGAGATCTTTTATTACTGTCATGGACTCTCTAGTTGAGCATGGGCTTAGTTGCTCTGCGTCATGTGGGATCTTAGTTTCCCAACCAGGGATTGAACCCTTGTCCTCTGCATTGGAAGGTAGATTCCCAACCACTGGACAATCAGGGAAGTCCCAGTCCAATTTTTTAAAACTAATCAGTTTATTTTTTTGGCTGCACTGGGTCTTAGTTGCCACAGGCGGCACCTTTGATCATTGTCGCATGTGGGATCGTTAGCTGCAGCCTGTGGGGTCTAGTTCCCTGACCAGGCACAGAAGCCAGGCCCCTGCAAAGGGAGCATGGCGTCTTAGCCACTGGACTACCAGGGAAATCCTTCAGTCTGATTTTTACAAAGCCATTTCCAGGGTTCAAGACACTTTAGACCAGCGCTGTCCAGGAATGAAAAGTACAAATGTGAACCACATTTGTATTGTGTACGTTCTCGCGACCCCATTTAAAAAGGTAAAGAGAAATAAGTGGCATTTGTGTTATTAATACGTCTTATTTAATGCAATAGACCCCCAAACCCAACATGAAATCAACATGATTTTAATGGGGGCCTACCCCTCCAGATTGTCACAGAGCCTCGGTTTGAGTTCCTCAAGGCACACAGCTATCCCACCGGCTATTTATTTTACATACGACAGTGTATATGTGTCCCTGCTCATCTCTCCACTCGTCCTGCCCTCTCCTCTCTCCCACCCCCCACCCCTGCAACCTCGTGTCCGTAAATCTGTTCTCTATGTCTGATTCTCCATTGCTGCCCTGAAAATAGGGTCATCAGTACTACTCAAAGGCAGGTTCTTAACCACTGGACCACTAAGGAGGTTCCTGTTGCTGTTTTGCTAAATCTACCCCCTCCTTCCTCTCCTTCACCTCCTCTTCCTTCTGCTCCAGCCACACTGGCTTCCATGCTTCTCTCAAACACAGCTGGCCTTTCCTTCCTTCCGGGCATCTCATGCTATTCCCACCCTTCCAGTGCTTGCCACCTCTTCATCTCTCTAAAGGCAATGCAAATGTCCTACAATAAATTACCGCACAAGCATGGTGGCTTAAAACAATAAGAGTATCTTTATTCATGGTTCTAGTGTCAGGAAGTCCAAAATCAAGGCATTGGTAGGACTGGCGCCCTCCAAAGTCTTCTGAGAAGTATGTTTTTTGTTTGTTTGTTTGTTTGTTTACGCTGTTGTTTTTTCTTCACTTGTTTGTTTTTTGCTTCTTCCAGCTTCTGCCGGGATTCCTTGGCTTATGGCCACATCTCTCCAGTCTCTGCCTCCATCTTCACGTTGCTTTCTCTGCTATGTGCGTCTCTGAGTCCTGTTTTTCTCATGGCACCCAGCCCCTGACTTCATTGCCCTTAACACAAGCTGTAATCATTTTATTTTCCTTCCTTCCTCCTGCCCTCCCACCCCTCCCTCCACCTTCAAAACGTATTTACCATGTGTCCAGCTTTGTTCTGGGAGACCACCAGCAACCCAAACAGGCAGAATCAGCTGTCTGAAAACTCATAGCCTTGTGATAATAAATAACTTTACTGTTTTCTATGAGGTTATTGATCACTGGTGTGCTCACCCTTCCCCAACTGTAGGCTCTATGATGGAGGCCTGGTCTAGCTTGTTCACCACTGTATCCTTTCCACCTGCGTATAGTAGGTGCTCAAAAAAAAATCATTATTGATTGAATTCAATTACTCTCAAATTCCTCAAGGAGTGAAAAGTATAATCTTGGTCTCTGCTGTTTTAGGTTTTGGAAGGTCCGTGAGGATATTTTTGGCAGATGCACAGGGATTTCATCGATTCCTGGCCACTGACCTTGAACACGAAGATGTGGTAGAGACAGCCGTTTTTGGTCCTGAAAACAATCTGATTGTCACTGGGTCCCGGGATGCACTCATTCAGGTGAGGGAGAGATGCATGGCCCATCGTCCTCACCTTCACCTCTGGAAGAGAAAGTATGATTCTTTTTCTAAACAAAAATATTTATTTATTTGGCTGTTCCAGGTGTTAGTTGCAGTATGTGGAATCTTATAGCTGTGACATGCAAATTCTTAGCTGTGGCACATGGGATCTCCAGGTCCCTGCATTGAGAGCAAGGAGTCTTAGCCACCAGACTACCAGGGAAGTCCCAAAGTATGGTTCTTTAGGGATCATTTGGCTTCAAAATACAGAAACCCACAAAGACTAGTGCAGGCAAAACAGAGCAGGTCATTGGATGACACGGTGGGGGTGGTCTTCTGGGACTCAGAGACAGATCTAGGGGCAATTATTAAAGCATTCAACAAAAGAGAGAGCATTCCCGGTAAACATAAAATACTGGGAAGAGTTTGACTTTCAGAGGAGCAGGGTTGGGGAGATGGGGAAAAAATCCTATTAAGCTCAAAGTTCTCCAAGCTGGGGAGAAGAGCATGTGATACAGTAGCAGCAACATTCTGGTCTTAGGACCTCTTTAGATTTTTAAAGGTTATTGAGAACCTTCAAGGAGCTTTCATGTATGTGGATTATATCCGCATGATTCATATATTTTTAACAAATGATCTATTTTGAAATAGTTTTAGGTTCTTACAGAAGAATTGTGAAGAGAGCCCAGATAGATCTCAGATACATACGTGTGTGTCTTAGTCACTCAATCATCCACCTCTTTGTGACCCCATGGACTGTAGCCCACCAGGCTCCTCTGTCCATGGGATTTTCCAGGCAAGAATACTGCAGTGAGTTGCCATTCCCTTCTCCAGGAGATCTTCCTGACCCAGGGATTGAATCCGGATCTCCCACATTTTAGGCAGATTCTTTACCACCTGAGCCACCAGGGAAGCCCCATATATATGTGTGTGTGTGTGTATGTATATATATATATATATATATAACTTTCAGAGGAGCAGGATTGGACATATATATACACACACACATATATATGTATATGATTATACACACACATATATACATATATATATGATTATATACACACAGACACACACATATATGAGTACTCTCTGGGTCTCTTCGCAACTCTTCCGTAAAACATAAAACTATACATATCAACTCTTCACCCAGCTATCCTCAGGGTTAACATCTTATATCACATTGATCTCATTATCAAAACCAAGATATTAACATTGGGACAATATCATTTGGGACAAAACTCATCTACAGACCTCGATCCTATTTCACCAGTTTTTCTACAAGTGTCATTTTTCAGATCCTGTATTGCATTTAGTATCTACTGATATTTACCATGTTAAATTTTTAAATGCCAAAATCTAAAAATACTTCTCCATTAATTCCTCAATGTGACATATGAATATAATAGCATAATTTTGTGAAAACAGTAATTATTTTCTGAAACACACACACAAAAATCATGAAAAGTGTTATCATTTCATATTTTGGCAAATCTCTTTCTTGTCTGGCTTCACAGAAGACAATCAGATTCTCATATTTGATTCTACATTCTCCCATCTGTTCTGATAACATATTCCATAGTTTCTCGAAGACTATTGCTCATTTATGAGAGGAAGAATGTGTAAAAAAGACAAATGACTTCTTAAATAACAGCAAAAATAATTGTGTTTTTGTAGAACTCCCTGAAACTCCCCTTTTGCAGAACCACCTGGAGGCTAACTTCCAGGGGTTCCCCAGAACACACTTTGAGAACTGCCATGGTAGCTGATTGATGAGATGTAGGAAAGTTTGAGGGGGTGAGGAAATGTGAGGGCCCTTGACCTCCAGCCTGAAAGTTTATCTTGGGCAGACAAGTGATCTTAAGAATATTCCTCCTGAACTGCAGCAGCATAAGGAGAAGTTCTGCCGCTCTGCTTCCATCCTCAGGTGTGGAGTCTGTCAGCGCAGGGGACTCTGCTGGACATCTTGGACGGTGTCGGGGCCCCTGTGAGCCTGCTGGCCCGGGGTGGGGCCTTGGTGGCATCTGCTTCCCGTCAGTCCTCATCTTTTAAAGTCTGGGATCTCACCTGTGCTCAGAAGCCGAGGGCCTCTAACCCATTCTTGGACCGCACTGGCCTCACAGCAGTGTCACACAACGGCAGCTATGTCTATTTCCCTAAAACTGGGGACAAAAACAAAGTCAGCATTTGGGACTTGGCAGAAGGTTTGTAAGACTTAAGCACAGCCATTTGTGTGGGTAAGAACTGAAGCCCCTGTCTTGGTCTGTTTGGGTTGTCATAACAAAACACCATAGACAGGAAGAGGAGAAGATTAAAGAACAGACACTTATTTCTCATGGATCTGGAGGCTAGAAAGTCTGAGATCAAGGCCCTGGCAGATCAATGTCTGTTGAGAGCCCACTTCCTGGTTTGCAGATGGCCACCTTCTCAATCTGTCCTCCAATGGCAGAGAGCAGAGAAAGAAGCAATCTCTAGAGTCTCTTCTTACAAGGGCACTAATTCCATTAATGGGGACTCCACCCTCATGATCTAATCACCTTCCAAAGGTCCCACCTCCTAACACCATCACATTAGGGGGTTAGGACTTCAACACCTCTTTGGGGGTAGGACCCAAACATTCAGTGTGTAACACCCCAGTTAGGTTAAAAGTGGCTGATAGAAAACAGGACTCGATTTCATAAATTTCTAGCATATGGTCATTGACTATTTGATGGTCAATTCCTGTTTTAGTTGAGGCTTCCCTGGAGGCAGGGTTCCTGATGGGGATATTTGCACAAGTGGTGTACAGAGGAGAGCTCCCAGGAGGAGAGAGTGAGGAAGCAGGCTGGGTGGCAGCAGTGTTGAACATGGAGCTGGTCTCAGCTTGATTCCACAAGGAGCCCAGGAACACGAATTGCACTTCACAGTTGTCCCATCTTGAAGCAAAGGGACCAGCCTTTTTACTCCCATATCAGGCAGTCACTGTCCATCCTAGGTGGTGGGCTCAGCCCCTAGGCATTGCTAAATGAGGTGCTTCCTTCACTCAACAGCCATGAGATCTTAGATCTGGGTGAACTGACTGGTAAAGGGGATCTAAGCATGTCAGTAGTAATACCTGCCCAATCCCCACTGGGTAGACGGAGGTATAGAAATTCCTGTTGTTGTTCAGTCACCAAGTCATGTCCATTGAATCGGTGACGCCATCCAACCATCTCATCCTCTGTCATCCTTTTCTGCTTCTGCCTTCAATCTTCTGCCTGGCTGATCATAAAATGAGAAAAGAAATTCACTCTCAAGTTCGTGTCTGGATTCGACAGACATTGGTTTAGTGCTAGTCTTGGGGCCAAACTCTGGGCGTTAACAGTGAGCAAGGCAGATGAAGTTGCAAAATTTGAGGTGCTTGCCTGCTAGTCATGGGGGAGAGTAGGATGTGAAGAAACAGAGCAGGGTGGTGGGCAAGGTGATAGGAGTCAGTAAGCCACAGCCCAAGGGCCAAATCCAGACACACACTTGTTTCCATGTTGTTTGTGGCCGCTTTAGGGCTGTGCCAGCAGAGTTAAGTGGTGACAGCAGAGAGCATACGGGGCAAAAATATTTACTCTCCTACCCTTTACAGAGGGTGGCAAAAGGAAACATTTGGGATGAGAGGTTCCGAAGACCTGAGAAAGGCATGTATATTGGTTCTGAGAAAGCTTCAGAGGGTCTGAGGCAGGGCAGTGAGATGTTGTGATTGTCATATTTTAAAGCTTGGATGATTGGTGGGCAGGAGCGAAACCAGGGAGACTGGCAATAGCTAAGTTGAAGGGTAACAAAAGCATTTTTTTAAATCCTTAAAAGATGGGAACCAGTATCCCTGTGATCCATTCTTGATGCGGTCTTCTCTCTGTGACAGGTGAGGAGCAAGATGCTCTGGACACCTCCAACGAGGTCAGGTGTCTGGAGGTTGCCGAGCAGGCCAATCTCCTTTTCACTGGCCTCGTTTCGGGGATTGTCCTGGTGTTCCCCCTGAACTCCAGACAAGACGTGATGTGTATCCCTCCTCCAGAAGCCCGGAAAGCCGTCAACTGCATGGCTCTTAGTAAGGACGAGGGGCACCTGGCCATTGCCTATGACAGCACCATCCTGGTGCTGGACATCAGCCCGGGGGACCCCTGTCCAGTCATCGACGGGCCAATATACACCTTCTATACCCAACTGCCCGACACCATAGCCAGTGTGGCCATTCTGGCTGACTGTCGTGTCATCTACGGCATGATCAACGGTGACCTCTTCCTTTACGAGTGTGTGAATTCCAAGGTGTTCCCTCTGGAGGCCCATGGGAGCCGAGTCACCTGTGTGGAGGTCAGCCACAAAGAGCAGCTGGCAGTCAGCGGGGCCGAGGAAGCCCTACTGTGTCTCTGGGACCTGCAGGTGTGCAAGTGGAAATTCGAGATGAGCTACACGGTGGGTAGCCTACCACACCATGTGCATGTCCTGGCATTAGAAAATGGATGATGGGCATCATTTATTAAGGGTACACCACATGCAGCCAACCAGGGTCGGAACTAGTGTGAGTCAAGTGAGAGAGGTCCTCGCCTCCAGAAGAGAGTTTTAGGGGATGCCAAAAAACTTGGCCATCCAGAGAAATAATGGTTTAGTTCAATGTTTAAAAAATAAAAATAGATGCAAAAATACACACAAAATAAAATATCAACATTTATTTATTTTCAAATGTTTTATTTGTGTATTTATTTTTGGCTGTGCTGGGGCTTCATTGCTGCACGGGCTTTTCTCTGGTTGCAGCGAGTATGGGCTACTCTCTAGCTGAAGTGCTCAGGCTTCTCATTGTGGTGGCTTCTCTTGTTGCAAAGCATGGGCTCTAGGGCACGCAGGCTTCTGTAGTTGTGGCTCCTGGGCTCTAGAGCACAGGCTCAATAGTTGTGGTGCACAGGCTTAGTTGCTCCATGGCATGTGGGATCTTCCAGGACCAGGGATCAAAGCTGTGTCTCCTGCATTGGCAGGCTCTTTACCAATGAGCCACCAGCGAAGCCCAAAATAGCAACATTTAAAATAAAGACAGGATGGGAACTTTGCTGGCAGTCCACTGGTTAAGACTCCGAGCTTCCAATGCAGGGGGCCCGGGTTCGATACTGGTCAGGGATCTAAGATCCCACATGATACACAGCACAGTCAAAAAGTGAAAATAACGACAGGATCAAATCCTGCACTGGCACAGTCCTGCCTCACTCTTCTCACCCTGATCCTGTCTGGCCTTTCTTTCACCCAAAGGTTTTGATTGTATGACCCATGCCAGGGCTCTTTCTAGTGCCAAGGAAGGCACTTGACCATAGCAGACGGCGTCCCACCTCTTGGAGCCACGTTCTAGTCGGGGAGACACTGTGAGCTCTGTGAGGGCAGGATTTTTATGTGTTTTGTTCACTGAGGTGGTACCTGTCCCTCGGAGAGCTCCTGACCATTAAATGTTTGTGAAATTAAAACAAAGCAGCATATACATGATGTTTGGGGTGCAACAAGACCTTTGAAGAAAAATAGGGCAAGAAAAAGAGGTAGAGCGTGGCAAGGGCTGCTATTAAGAAAGTCAGGTAAGTCTGGTGGAATAGCATTTTAGGCAGAAGGAACAGCAACTGGGAAGGCTCTGAGGAGGGAAACTGATGACTCCTTTACATACAAAGTGTTCGAGAGTTTTCACATCCATCTCTTAAGAAGTTATAAATTTTGTATCAATATGATTGAGTGATATCATATATTTACATATTCATATATATTATGCAAAATTGTTCAGTCACTACTGCCGACTCTTCATGACCCCATGGACTGCAGCCTGCCAGGCTCCTCTTCACTATTTCCCAGAGTTTGCTCACATTCATGTTCGTTGAGTTGGTGATGCTATCTAACCATCTCATCCTCTGCCATCTCCTTCTCCTTCGGCTTCAATTTTTCCCACCATCGGGGTCTTTTCCATGAGTCGGGTCTCCACATGAGGCAGCTAAAGTACTGGAGCTTCAGCTTCAGGATCAGTCCTTCTAATGAATATTCAGGGTCGATTTCCTTTAGGATTGACTGGTTTGATCTGCTTGCAGTCCAAATATACATATTAAAATACCATTTTATAATTTATTCCTCACAACAATCTTGTAAGGTTGTGCTAATATTCCAGTTTTCTCAGATGCGGAACAAAGATAGTACCTGAGGTTGCAAGATATAAGCATTCTTAATAAACTAAGGGAGACAATCTTGTAACTAAGAGAACAGAATATAGGCAGTTTTATCTCAAAATGCCTTCATCCCCCCTGACTTATCTTGATGAAGTCACTATAAGGCTGAGATATAAGTAATCTTTTGCCTTGTTGAGTTGGGAAATATCACCACAGCAGTTAAATACACCTAGCTTTTTCTTTTTAAAAAAAATAAACTTAAATTTGGAATCATTTTAGATTTACAGATTAAGTTGTGAAGATAGTTTGAAGGTTCCCATTTACCTGCTCCTGACCCAGCTTCCCCTGATATTAACATCTTACATAACTAGAGTATGTTTGTCAAAACTAAGAAAGTAACATGGGAACAATATGATTAGCTATCAACTTTATTGGGATCATATGTTGTTGGGTTTTTTTTAAAATTTGTATCTTTTTAAAAATTTATTTTTGGCTGCACTGGGTCTTCATTGCTTTGCGTGGGCTTTCTCTAGTCGCAATGAATGGCGCTACTCTCCATTCAGATGCCCAGGCTTCTCATTTCTGAGGCTTCTCTTGTTGCAGAGCACAGGCTCGAAGCACACGGGCTTCAGTAGTTCAGCATGCGGGCTCAGCAGTTGTGGCGCACAGGTTTAGGGGCTCCGTGGCATGTGGAATCTTCCCGGATCAGGGATTGAACCTGCGTCCCCTGCATTGGTAGGTGGATTCCCACCCACTGCGTCACAAGGAAGTCCAGGATCATATGTTTTTCAGTGAGTTCCTTTTTTCTGTTCTAGGATTCCTAATTTCATTTAGCATATAGTTTTTAATTAAATACAATTGGAGCTAATACTTGTATAACCAAGATCATTTAAGAAATTAAATCCTATAGTTCCTGTTCTCCAATGCAAAATGTCACTAATCCTCTCAAACCAATCTCTTTGAAGATGTATTTTGGGCCAAGGAATATCAATGCGTAGCATCTCTCCAGGTTTTAAC
Source organism: Bos indicus x Bos taurus (assembly GCF_003369695.1). Classification (NCBI taxonomy): domain Eukaryota; kingdom Metazoa; phylum Chordata; class Mammalia; order Artiodactyla; family Bovidae; genus Bos; species Bos indicus x Bos taurus. The sequence goes on from NC_040082.1 coordinate 104,228,232, forward strand.
TTGATCCATCTCGCAAGAAGGAGCTTCCCAGGTGGTGCTAAAGAACCTGCCTGCCGATTCAGGAGACATAAGAGGTGCAGGTTCAATCACTGGTTCAGGAAGATCCACTGGAGGAGATATTCTTGCCTGGAGAATTGCAGGGACAGAGGAGCCTGGTGGGCTACAGCCATAGGGTCACAAAGAGTCAGAGATGACTGAAGCGACTTAGCACATATGCATCACCCAAGAGGTGTTTACAAGTCTGGCTTCCTATACAAGTGCCTTGGGGCTGGATTCCTAGGTGTCTTTCAGTCTGAAATAAAGATCACATTGCCTTTTTCTACAGAATTCTTACTGTATAGGAGTCCAATGTGCTTGCTTCTCCAAGGATGACAAGTATGTCTACGCAGGCTTGAAAGATTGCTCCATAATTGTATGGAGTGTGCTGGATGGTGAGTCATTTTGCTTTGAGGGTAGGACTGAGCTTAGGTCTGGAGACAAAAGACCCTGTTCTGGATCCTTGACATTAGAGGGCTCTGCTCTGACCTCCCTTCATTGGGTCCATCTGCTTGGGGGGCAGGTATCTGCAGCTTCAGGGAACAGGCCCAACTGGAGCTATACCTCTTCTTCTAGAACCCATGCTCTGAAAACCTGGAACTCCAGAACACCCTCCCCACATGCCCCAGAAGTCCTCTTTAGGGCCTCTGTGGGCCTCTTTCCCAGGTCTATCCTTCTGAAAGTGGGCTATGCCTTGAGCGTGCACACCCCCAGGCTGTGAAGGTGATTGTGGAATGGTGTGCATGGAGTCTGGATGTGTGACCTGGGTGGGGATTCACATGTATGTATCTGAGGCCCCTTAGGGATGTAGGATGGAGCTGGATGTGGGAAGAGAAGGGGAAAATCGCAGACATCTGGGGTCTCCCATACTGTTATATTCAGACATGGAACTGAAGAGCCTGAGAATCCTCAACCCAAACCTGACCTTCCAGGTGTTCTGAAGGTATATCAACCAATGTAGAAGGATAGAATATATTTCACTTAATACAACAGTTTATTAGCTGGGTTTACAGTGTTTACATATTGTATCTTATAGGACGTTGACCATTCATTCTCTTTCCTCAGGCCCTGTAAATGTTTGGGGAGCCTTGTTTAAGATCAGCCACTTTGAAAACTCCACATTTCTCATTCTGTTTAACATCACACTAAGGACATATTAACAGAAGTTAACATTTCTTGTGTACTGGATACTGTCACCAAGTCATTTCATTATCTCAGTACACACCCACCTTTTATAAAATTTGAGGCTCTGAGAGATGGGGTGGGCTGTGGTTTGAAGCTGGTCTACCTGCTCCCCAGGGTTACCTTTGTCACATTCTCCTATAGAGAAAGGAACCCTTATGACACTGGCAGGGAGGGGTAGGAGTTATTGCTATCCCCATTTGACAAATGAAGAAGCTGAAGTTCAGAGTGATTAAGAAATTTTCTCAAGGTCATAAAGCAAGTAAGTGGCTGAATGAATAGCAGATAGAGTTGAATATATTGTAATCAAATACATTATAACTGAAAACACTGTGATTGAATCAGTATAATTGAATAGTTATGTTCTAATACATTGCAACTGAATACATTGTATTCTAATACAGAGTAATAAAGATGCTAAAGTCTGTGGACTGTGGCCTTAAAAGCCCATCCTGCACAGGTTCACAACCTCTCTTCCCGCTCCTTCTCCAATAATAATATTGACTGAATTCACTTTGGGATGAAACTGATACTTAGCACTTGACATGCATAACATCTTCAAATCTTCAGAATTCCCCTCAGCAGGTAGGCTCAGTTATCATTTCCATATTGTGGATGAAGCAAGAGGGAATGAGAATTTTGCTGTCATGCCTAAGCCAGTAAGGGGGATAGAAGAAATTTGACCCCACGCAGCTAAGTCTCAAATGTGTGAGATTGGATCTCTGTGGCTGAATTTTTACCATTTGTGCCCATCCCACCACTTCTCCCTACAGGCACACTGCTGGCTGTCCAGTTTGTGCATGCCGTGGTGAACAGAATCATCCCAACCTCCAATGGCTTCATTGCCCCCTCCAGACACGGCTATCTCATCCGTGAGCGTTTCCAGTGCCCTTCATCAAGAATCTCACAACAGGACCCTCTCAAGAACTTCAAGAAAGCAGTGTGGATGGTCAAATCCAGGCAGAGAGAAGAGCTGGCAGCTGCTGCAGGAGCACTCCAGGACTTGAGATCGGAGAGTGCCCAGGGAAATGAATCCAGATCAAACAAACGCTCACAAGTCTGCCTGCTGGTGTAAAACCCCCGACGGCGCCAAGTGAGTTAGTCCCATTCAGTCCAACTGAAGCAAAAAGAAAGTATGTGTTGATATATATCTGGACTCGAAGCCTCCAGTTATGTGACCAGACCTTGTTTCCTACCATCTTTCCATTTTTTTTCTCTCCTCAGCTCTATTCTCCAGTCCACCCCCAGATTAGCATCATGACAGCCAAGTTCAGCAGAAAAGAAGGTCTCTTTCCAACAGTTTGAACCAAAGTCCTGGTTCTAAATCTGTTAGCCCCAATTAGTTCATACACCCATCCCAGAACACAAAGCTATCTTTGAGGAAAATGCAGCACTCTGCTTGGCGGTCCTGACCCCACGTCCATCCAGACTGAGGTTGGAGTCAACACCACCCAACTCTGTAGACTGAGAGGGGGAGAGGCTACTCCCCACGGTAACTGGGGTGCTAGCCAACATGGGGATGGATGGATATGAGACCAACCAGACCACAGACGTGGACCACAGAGCCAATTTATAAAGCACCAGTTGGTATGGTCTGATCCTTATCACAGCCCATACTTCAGAGAGGGCAGGAGTTTCTGCTTCCATTTTACAGATAAGGAAACAGCCTTGCAGAGTTAGTCGTGATTTGCTCAAGATCACGAGCAGAGAGAACTCTGAGAAATTAGAATCTAGAGCCTTCCTGTTCCAATTTTTGTTGGGACCACCTCACTCTAATTTTAGACCCAGAAGCACAACCATCAGTTCCATGGGTGGCACATTCAAATGCCCACAGGCACCAACAAGTAATCAAGATAATTGCTGTGCACTGGGGTGACCAGCAGATTATGATGGTGACCATGCAAACATGGAGGGCATTGCTCTGTCTTGGCACGAGACACGAGAACCTTGACTCTACCCCTGAATGGCCCTGGGGAGAGCAGCCCACTGGTGCCAGAGCTTCCTGTTGTCATAAGTAAAGCCAGAAATCTGGATTTTTATGAGAAATGTCCTCATTTTAACCAAGTTGGCAATGGGTTCAAATTTGCACTTATAGACACACTTGGCTCATGTGTCTAGTTCATTGTGACCCAAATTGGCATTAAAACAGTAAACCTGTTATCATTCTTCCATCTATACTCCTTGGCTCTCAAACTCTGAGGCTAGAGATGCTTTTTATCTTAAAAACTGGAGGCTCTTGGAAGCAGATGGATAAAGCTGCCGACATCTTCCTACCATGCTTTTGAACCATCTCTGCCTTGTGCAAGTTCAAAAGTCTGTCTGTTTCTGCTCCACTTAAATGGCTTTTTCTTTTATGCCTGCAGCCTTCTAAAAGCCCCCACTTGCTTCTGGGGCTTTTGCTGTAAGGATAGCAGAGTCCAAACCTTCAAGGTGCTATTCCATCCTCTCCTCCTCCCCAACCTCCAGCTGAATTCCAGACAGAAAAAAAACAGCCTTAGAAATAGAGGCTTTTGAGCTGGATGTGACCTGACCAATGGTCTCATTCAGCCATTTTTAAAACTAGTGTTCCAAGGAGGGCTTTGACAGTTCTGCAAATGTCACTTAGCATCAAATTTCACTTAAAAATGTTTTATAACTGTAATTTAAAAATACACATTGGGTAGCAGTTTTTAAGGTGTTGGAAATGACTAGCATAGGATTCTCCTGCCATCTCCATTTAACTTAGAGGGGAGGGGAGCCCTTGAAAAAAAATTAAAGCTACTCTTTGCACCATGTCTCTGTGAATCAGGGGTTTACCCAATGCATAAATAAGATTTAGCTACAACTTCTGGTTTAAAATATGAGTGCCCATCTCAGCAGCCTCAGTGAAAATCAGTTGCTTCTTATGTAAACACTAATTTGCCTATAGGAAAGAATTTTTTTTTTACTAATAAAATGCTACTTTGAATTGTTGCTTACCGTGGTATTTCTGTAAAGAGTCTTCATTTAAGAAAGTGTTCGGTTGCTATGAATGTTTGACAAGCACACTGCTTTGTAGCGGAGTGACTTGGTTGAGGTTCCCCAGCTACGGTGGAGCCAGGGTGAGAGCATGGTTATTGTGCCAACAGGACTGTATTAACATACTATCCGAACTGAAGCACTTTTTGAGAGTGAAATGGAGTGATCCAAACAATTACTCCAGGACAACTACAATGAGCTGGCTCTCCCAGGACAGTTGGAATATATAGCTCCTCTAGTTACAGCAGGGATTGCTGCTGCTGCTGCTGCTAAGTCGCTTCAGTCGTGTCCGACTCTGTGCGACCCCATAGACGGCCACCTACCAGGCTCCTCTGTCTCTGGGATTCTCCAGGCAAGAACACTGGGGTGGGTTGCCATTTCCTTCTCCAATGCATGAAAGTGAAAAGTGAAAGTGAAGTCGCTCAGTCGTGTCCGACTCTTAGCGACCTCATGGACTGCAGCCCACCAGGCTCCTCCGTCCATGGGATTTTCCAGGCAAGAGTACTGGAGTGGGGTGCCATTTATATTAAATTCTAGACAGTCCTTTTAAAAATTAAACATGACATATAACATTGTATTAGTTTCAGGTGTACAACGTAAAGATTCGATATTTGTATATATTATGAAATGATCCCAAGAAGTGTAGTTAATATTCAATACTGGGCTTCCCAGGTGGATCAGTGGTAAAGAATCCACCTGTCAATGCAGGAGATGCAGGAGGTGTGATCTCTGGGTTGGGAAGATCCCCAGAGGAGGAAATGGCAACCCATTCTTGCCTGGGAAAATGCCAAGGACAGAGGAACCTGGTGGGCTACAGTCCATGAAATTGCAGAGTCAGACACGACTGAGTGACTACACACACACACACACACACACACAGTTGATTTACAATAGTGTCTTAATTTCAGGTGTACAGCAAAGTGATTCAGTTATATATAGTGGGTTGGCCAAAAAGTTCACTTGGGATGTTATGGGAAAATCTGAATGAACCTTTTGGCCAACCCACTATATATATGTGTGTGTCTGTATTCTTTTTCAGATTTGTTTCCCTTACAGAATATTATAAACTATTGAGTTTAGTTCCCTGTGCTATACTGTAGGTCCCTGTTGGTTATCTATTTTATATATAGTAATAGTAGTTGCTGCTAAGTCACTTCAGTCGTGTCCGACTCTGTGCGACCCCATAGACGGCAGCCCACCAGGCTTCCCCGTCCCTGGGATTCTCCAGGCAAGAACACTGAGGTGGGTTGCCATTTCCTTCTCCAATGCATGAAAGTGAAAAGTGAAAGCGAAGTCGCTCAGTCGTGTCCAACTCTGTGCGACCCCATGGACTGCAGCCTACCAGGCTCCTCCATCCATGGGATTTTCCAGGCAAGAGTACTGGAGTGGGGTGCCATTGCCTTCTCCGAGTAATAGTAGTATGTATATGTTAATGCCAAACTGTGGGTGAATTTCTGTTTTGTATATAAGTTCATTGGTATCTTTTTTTTAGGTTTCCCATATAAGCAATATCATATATTTGTCTTTTTTCTGTCTGGCTTACTTCACTTAGTATGATAATCTCTAGGTTCATCTATGTTGCTGCAAATGACATTATTTTCATTCTTTTCTTGGTAAGAACTTTTAAGACCTATTGTCCTAGCAACTTTCAAATATACAATTCAGTTCAGTTCAGTCACTCAGTCGTGTCCGACTCTCTGCGACCCCATGGACTGCAGCACGCCAGGATACCTTGTCCATCACCAACTCCGGGAATTTACCCAAACTCATGTCCATTGAGTCAATGATGCCATCTAACCATCTCATCTTCTGTCATCCCCTTCTCCTCCTGCCTTCAATCTTTCCCAGCATCAGGATCTTTTCAAATGAGTCAGTTCTTCACATCAGATGGCCAAAGTATTGGAGTTTCAGCTTCAGCATCAGTCCTTCCAATGAATATTCAGGACTGATTTTCTTGAGGATGGACTGGTTGGATCTCCTTGCTATCCAAGGGTCTTCTCCAACACCACAGTTCAAAAGCATCAATTCTTCGGCACTCAGCTTTCTTTATAGTTCAACTCTCACACCCATACATGACTACTGGAAAAACCATAGCTTTGACTAGACAGACCTTTGTTGGCAAAGTAATGTCTCTGCTTTTTACTATACTGTCTAGGTTGGTCATAACTTTTCTTCCAAGGAGCAAGCGTTTTAATTTCATGGCTGCAATCACCATCTGCAGTGATTTTGGAGCCCCCCAAAATAAAGTCTGTCACTGTTTCCATTGTTTCCCCATCTATTTGCCATGAAATGATAGGACCAAATGCCATGATCTTAGTTTTCTGCAAGTTGAGTTTTAAGCCGACTTTTTCACTCTCCTCTTTCACTTTCATCAAGAGGCTCTTTAGTTCTTCTTTGCTTTCTGCCATAAGTGTGGTGTCATCTGCATATCTGAGGTTATTGATATTTCTCTTGGCAATTCTGATTCCAGCAAATATACAATACAGTATTATTAACTATAGTCACCAGATTGTACATGACACTTCCAGGACTTATTTATCATAAGTTATTTTTGGTGAGAAGTCAGCTTCCTTATTAGGTGGTTACACAAATAATAATTCATTATCATGGCAAGCAATCAAATAGAACAGAGGCTATAAGGTAAAAATCGGAAGTAGGGTGATCATGGTGACTCTGTATACAAGACTTTCCAGTAGTCATGTTATGGATGTGAGAATTGAACTATAAAGAAAGCTGAGTGCCGAAGAATTGATGTTTTTGAACTGTGGTGTTGGAGAAGACTCTTGAGGGTCCCTTGGACTGCAAGGAGATACAACCAGTCCATCCTAAAGGAAATAGGTCCTGAATATTCATTGGAAGGACTGATGCTGAAGCTGAAATCCAATACTTTGGCCACCTGATGCAAAGAACTGACTCCTTGGGAAAGACCCTGAAGCTGGGAAAGATTGAAGGCAGGAGGAGAAGGGATGAGATGGACAGAGGATGAGATGGCTGGATGGCATCACTGACTCAATGGACATGAGTTTGAGTAAACTCTGGGAGCTGGCGATGGACTGGGAGGCTGGGCATGCTGCAGTCTATGGGGTTGCAAAGAGTCGGACACGACTGAGTGACTGAACGAACTGATGCCACTTAAAACAAAAGCTTTATGTTATGATAACTCTTCAGTCACTGGCAAATCGGGACATCTGGTCACCTAAACAGCTCTTAGTCCCCCAATTCCTGCCCCCTAGAGCTATATCTTTTGACCAACTTCATCCATTTCACCCAGCCCTACCTCCTGCCTCTGGCAGCCATCAATCTGCTTTCTGTATCTATAAGTTTGAGGGGGGGTATTTTTTAAATTTATTTTTAAAATATTTATTTATGGGCTATGCCAGGTCTTCCTTGCGACATGCAGGATCTTTAGTTATGGCATGAGAACTCTTAATTGTGGCATGTGGGATCTAATTCCCTGACCGTGGACTGAACCTGGGCCCTCTTCATTGGGAGTGCCAAATCTTAGCCCCTGGACTTCCAGGGAAGTCCCTGGGCAGGGTTTAGTTACTTGAAAACTTTTAACTTTAAATTCTAGAGTTTTTTTCTTTTTTTTTTTTTTTTGCTAAACTCTGTGAAAACATTCAAACCCACAGCAAAGTTGCAATATTGAGGACAATGAACATGTGTTTATTGAGATTCCCTGATTGCCCTATTGCTGCCAATCTCCTGCTAAACCAATTCAAAATGACACTGGGACTAGGGTGAGAAGAGTGGAGGGAGCACTCAGACCAAAAATAGTCAACCATCAAAACAGACATTGGGTTACCATAACTTTTAAATAAAAATGAATAAAAATGCATATTGAACAAAATACCAACATTTTCAATAAAACTGGATTCTGATCCTGTATTTGCACAGACTCCTCACCCTAATTCTGGCCCTGGTGATATCAAGACACTTCAGCGCTTATGTAAGGAGGCATTTTTAAGGAATAAGGTCATTCTCCTACATAACTGCACACACCTGCCAAACTAACAATAGGCATTCCTAATTTTTCTAATTAGTCCTAAAGCATTCCTAATTAGCTATTTCTTCAAACTAAACTAGGATGCAATAAAGATTTGTTCACCCATTGCACTGCATTCATTTGCTTTGTCTCTAGTCTCATTGTAGAGCAGGAGTCAGCAAGCCACAGTCTGCATGTTTGTTTTTGTAAATAAAGTTTTATTGAAACACAGCCATGCCTGTTCATTCGCATATTACCTATGGCTGTTTTCATGCTGCAGTGACAGAGAATGTATGAACCCAGAGTGAAAAATACTTACAATCTGGCTCTTTGTACTTATTTATACTGTATACTTTAATACTGTGTGTATTATACAGACATACAATAAACATATATATTTATATTGTATATAACATTTATAATACTTTTATTATATAGTTATTTGTTTAAAATATAAAATATTGGGACTTCCAAGGTGATCCAGTGGCTAAGGCTCCATGTTCCCAATGCAGAGGACCTGGGTTTGATCCCTGGTCAAGGAACTAGATCCCACATGCAGCAACTAAAGAGTTTGCATGCTGCAACAAAGGCCAAAGATCCCACATGCCACAACTAAGAACCGGCACAGCCAAACAAATAAATTTTAAATATATATATATATATATATATATATATAATTTACAATCTGCCAACTCTGGTCTTAAATGACTTGATTAGATTTAGAGCAGACATTTTCTTAAATGGACTGTTTTTAGAGCAGTTTAGATTCACAGCAAAATTGAGTGGAAGGCACAGCGATTTCTCATATCCCCCCTCCACCCACACACGTGTCATTTCCTCCATTATTAACATCCCCACCAAAGCAGTCTATTCGTCACACCTGAAGAACCTACATTGACACTTCATCATCACACGGTAAACGGTTTTGACAAGACTACTTCATGGGGTATTAGTGAGCTATTACGGAGTAACAAATCACCACAAACTTAGCTGCTGAAAAGAACAGCCTTTTATTCTCTCACAGTGTCTGTGGGTCAGGAATCTAGGCATAATGTGGCTGGATTCTCTCTTCAGGGTCCTACAAGTTGTCACTGGGGCTGGGATCTCACTGACCAGCTCAGAGCCCTGATCCATGCTCCTTTCGAGCTGAGCTTCTTGCAAAGCTGTAGGCCTGTGGCTCTTGGCTCCCAGAGGCCGCCTCTTTCCATAGGCAGATCATGACGTGGCTGGTTCCTCCTTCAAGGCCAACAGAATCACACATCTCTACTGCTTCAAGACTGACTTCCAGACTCTTCTAAAGAGTGCCCCTGGGACTTCCCTGGTGGTTCAGCAGTTAAGACTTCTCCTTCCAAGATACAGATGTAAAGAACAGACTTTTGGACTCAGTGGGAAAAGGAGAGGGTGAGATGATTTGAGAGAATAGCACTGAAACATATATATTACCATATGTAAAATAGATAACCAGTGTGAGTTTCATGTATGACACAGGGCACCCAAAGGCGGTGCTCTGTGATAACCTGGAGAGATGGGGTGGGGAGGGAGGTTGGAGGGGGCTTCAAGATGGAGGGGACACATATATGCCTATGGCTGATTCATACTGATGTATGGCAAAAACCATCACAATATTGTAAAGTAATTATCCTCCAATTAAAATAAATAAATAAACTAAAAACAACAACAACAAAAAGATTTCTCTTTCCATTGCAGGGGGGTGATCCCTGGATTCAGGAAACTAAGATCCTACATGCCTTGTGACCAAAAAAAAAAAAAAAATCACATCATAAAACAATAGAAGCAATATTGTAAAAAATTCAATCAAGACTTTAAAAATGGCCCAAATATTTTTAAAAATCTTAAAAAAAAATTTTAAATTAAAAAATAAAGGGTACCCTTGATTAGGTCAGGTCTACCTACATAATCTGCTTTCTGATGAATTCAAAATCAACTTCATTTGGAATCTTAAATACTCCTGAGAATTCCCTTCACCTTCACCATGTAGACATAGACATACTGTAGGTGTGACATCCATGATGTTCCTGGGACCGCCTATACTCCAGGAAGGAAGACAAGGCAGGGCGTTCACACCAGGGCATGAGGACTTCTGGCAGCTTGTAAAATTCTACTGCTGCTGCGGCTGCTGGTGCTAAGTCGCTTCAGTCACGTCCAACTCTGTGCAACCCCATAGACGGCAGCCCACCAGGCTCCCCCGTCCCTGGGATTCTCCAGGCAAGAACACTGGAGTGGGTTGCCATTTCCTTCTCCAATGCAGGAAAGTGAAAAGTGGAAGTGAAGTCGTTCAGTCGTGTCCGACCCTCAGCAATCCCATGGACTGCAGCCTTCCAGGCTCCTCCATCCATGGGATTTTCCAGGCAAGAGTACTGGAGTGGGGTGCCATTGCCTTCTCCGAAAATTCTGCTACAAACTGTGATTCCCAACTTCAGCGAGTTTGATCCTAATGTTTGCCACCTGGGAAGACTTACCTAGTTCAAAATATACAGGATTTTTGATCTTCTTAATTTTGCCAAAATACTGTCCAACAAGAGACCTACCAGAGAACTTACTTTAATGTCATTAAATTAGACAAATGATAAGGAAATTTGTGTCCCAAATTTATCTAAGCTGTCTATCCAAACTGTCATCTCTAAGGTTTTCCATTTTTTCTAATTTTTTAAAAACTACTTTTTATTTTCATATAAAATCATTTTAACTTTTTATATTGATGTACAGTCAATTTAAAATGTTGTGCTAGTTTTAGGTATATACAGCAAATTGATATATATATATATATACACATATATATATATTCTTTTTCAGATTCTTTTCCATTATAGGTTCGTATAATATATTGAATATATTTCCCTGTAGGGAAATACAGTAGGGGCTATACAGCAGGCCCTTGTTGTTTATCTAAAAGGTTTTCAACTTAATCTGTGTAGATGAGAATAGTAAAGAAAAAAATTAGCTTAGCCACTTTGTATGCTTTATAAGGAGAAGGCAATGGCACCCCACTCCAGTACTCCTGCCTGGAAAATTCCATGGACCGAGGAACCTGGTGGGCTGCAGTCCACGGGGTCGCTGAGAGTCGGACACGACTGATCGACTTCACTTTCACTTTTCACTTTCATGCATTGGAGAAGGAAATGGCAACCCACTCCAGTGTTCTTGCCTGGAGAATCCCAGGGACTGGGGAGCCTGGTGGGCTGCCGTCTATGGGGTCACACAGAGTCGGACATGACTGAAGTGACTTAGCAGCAGCAGCATGCTTTATAAAAACAAGAATGAAAAGATGTACATGTCCTATTGCCTACATATTGAACACACACACAGACACACACGCACACACGCATATATTCATGTATCCTTCAGAACTCACACCCGTGCCCAAGGTGGCACTGACTTGTGGTTGCCTGTTCTCCAGTTGAGTGAGGGCTTCCTCTGATCCTAAGAGACCTACTAAAAGAATAGAAAACCTAAAGTGATCCTTGTGGGAGGGGGAGCAATGTAGAAGGTCTCTGGGGCTTGTGAGAAGCCCACATGTGCCATTGATTCTCAGGGGAGGGACCTCCCCCAGGAGGTGCTGCTGTGGATAGGACTGGTAGCCTCAGAATGTGCTTCAGTCGGCCTTAGCTTCTGTTCAGGCAGAAATGCAATGAAACTGAGCAGAATACCTTTGTGGGCTGGGAGCTATGAATCCTCACACTTCTTTCTCCTCAACCCCACGTCCACCCTGTGCCTCGTCCTCTCTGCTTTACCTTCTAAATATCACTCCCTTTCACCACCTTCTCTCCACCTCCCCTTCTCCTACCCTGGTCTAAAACCACCATCATCCTTTGCCTGTCTAAACGATGAAACAGCCTCCCTGCACCCTCCCTGGCTCCCCTCCAATCACTTCCCTGCAGAACAGTCAGAGTATTTGCTTCCAACTTCCAAGCTTCTGAAACAGTTCCTTGTGTAGAACCCACACACAATTTCTACCAGCACTAAATGCCAAGTCCAAAAGCCTTAACTCATTTCATAAGAAAGAGTGGCCTGCCTTCTCTGTTCCCTCTACACTTATCCTGCTCTCTCTCTTTCTCTCTCCCTCCCATTTCTCTGAAATCCAAGAACACTGGTTTCTTTAAGTTCTTTAAATATGCCACACTCATTCCCACCACAGGGCCTTTGCACAGCCATTCCTTCTGATTTTCACAGTGAACACCTACATATCATTTAGGACACAGCTAGAATATCACTACCTCTGGGAGGCCTTTCTCATCCCCTGACTGGGTTAAGTCTGTCTGGTGACAGAAGATATTTTCCAAAAATGGTCATGGCAATAATTCCTATCTCCCCATTCTATTCCTGGGGCTTCCCAGGTGGCTCAATGGTAAGAAATCTCCCTGCCAATGCAGGAGATCCAGGTTCGATTCCTGAGTCGGGAAGATCCCCTGGAGAAGGAAATGACAACTCATTCCGGTATTCTTGCCTGGAGAATTCCACGGACAGAGGAGCCTGGTGGGCTACAGTCCATGGGGTTGCAAAGAATTGGACACGACTGAGCACACAGGCATCATGCATGCTATTTCAGAACCTGGCCACTCCCCAGGTTCTGGAGTCTGTTGGCTCTCCACTTGAATTTGGGAGGGACTTCTGATTCTGTGTGACTTGCAAAGGTAGATCAGAAAAGCCTATAAGGCTTCCACCTGGCTCAGTTGTTCCTCTCTGTGTGATTGGGCTTGGAACCTAGCTGCCATACTGTGAGGAAGTTCAGGCTACATGAGGCGGCCACATGTGGGTCATTCTGGCAATAGCCACTGGCCTCAACCTACAGCCAGAAGCAACTGAGACATGTGAGTGAGTAAACCTTCAGAGGATTCCATCCTCAGCCTTCCAAATACCCAGCTGACACAGAGGGGACAGGGATGAGCTATCCCTTCCAAGCCTGGAGGTTGGAGAACAAAATAAATGTTCTTATCATGTAAACCTCTAAATCTGAAGATGGTAGAGTAACTGGAACAGAGTATTACACTTGTAACTTCCCTTTGAAGTATCTGTCACAGTTGAAACTTTACATCTGTGTATGTGATTGATTTTTATCCTTCTTGAAAGACTGATGACACTCTGGGGGTAAAAGCCTTGTTACCTTTGCTCACCATTCTACTTCTGCTGCTGGAACTCCCCCTATAGTCGTGTCCGACTCTTTGTGACCCCATGGACTGTAGCCTGCCAGTCTGCTCTGTCCATGGGATTCTCCAGGCAAGAATACTGGAGTGGGTGGCCACGCCCTCCTCCAGGGGATCTTCCTCACCCAGGGATCGAACCTGGGTCTCCTTCTTTGTGGGCAGATGCTTTACTGTCTGAGCCACCGGGGAAGTCCCAATTTTACTCATGACCCCTGGCAAATGATGCACCCGTTGCCAATATAGTCTCAGCTTTCCTGCACCTCTTCACAAATAGAGATACCAAATGAAGATGATGTACAAGAGACTGTGGGACGGCAGAGAAAGTCGGGCAGTTTCTTGAGAGAGAGGATATTTGGGTTGTATTTTGCAGGATATATAGGGTGCTTTTTGTGTAATGAAGAGATAGAATAGGACTTCCGGCTGACACATGGGGTCAGGGAGCAGCCAGGCTAAGCAGGCATTGACAGGAGTTTCTGCACAGATAGAAGGCAGCTTACTTGGGTGAAAAATTCTGCAAGAAAAGGTTCATAAGGGGCAGGTTTTTATTGCCTTCCATGCTGCATACAAATGCTTAGATTTAACTCGTAAGAAATAGGAAGACCTTGGAGATTTGGAAGCAGTTGTGGAATGATCTCAGTTCTTGATAGCACTGGGACTGGAAAAACTGGTTAAGAGGCTCCCAAACTGGTCCAGTGGGGAAGTGATGGGAACAGGACTAGAGAAGTGAGGAGAGGAGGATCAGGACTAAGTCAAGAGCAATTTAGCAGGGACTTCCCTGGTGTTTCAATGGCTAACACTCTGTATACGCAACACAGTGGGCATGACTTCAAACCCTGGTCAGGGAGTTAGATCCCACATGCCACAGCTAAGAATTTGCATGCCACAAATAAGATCCCACATGCTGCAATTAAGACTTAGCGCAGCCAAATAAATTAATAAAAAAATTTTTAAAAAGCATTTCGGCAAAACTTCAATGCAGGGCCTTGTATGCGGGTGCGGTGTGTCCCTAACCCTAATCCCAGTTGTTACATCAACCCTAGAAAGCAGGGGTCCAGAACACTATTTCAGTAAATATATCAGGCTGTGTAGATCTTAGCATCTGTAGAAGCTATTCACTCCGCTGCCGGAGCGCAAAAATAGCCAGAGGTGCCCAGTAAAAGAGTGGGCATTCCAGTGTTCCAGTAAACCTTAAGTTTGCAGACACTGAAACTTGAATTTCATAGAATTTTCACGTGGCGCAGAATAATCTTCACTATCGGAGTTTTTCCAACTTTTAAAATTGTAAAAAGCATTCTCAGCTTACTTGTGGGGCCGGACAAAAGCAGAGGGCAGGCCTTGGTTTGCCCACCGGTGGTACTTTAAGCGTTAGCAGCATTTCAGTTTTACGGATAGGATCCTACAGCCAGTCCCTCAAGGAGTTTTGCTGTCCCAGCCGCCGCCGGGCCACGCCCCCTCCGGGCGGAGCCAGCGCATGCGCGGCCGACCCTCGGGCGGGGGGCGGGGCGGGCCGCGGCTCCGAGTTCCAACATGGCGCACGCTGGCGGCGGCGGCGGCGTCGGCCCTGCGGGCCGGGGGCTGAGCGGCGCCCGCTGGGGTCGCTCGGGCTCCGGGGGCCACGAGAAACTGCCGGTGCATGTGAGTGGTGCCCCAGCCGTCCCTGGGGAACCCCGTCGTCCAGTCCCCGGAGGTTGGCGCCCCCTACCAGGGCCCCGCCCGACCCTGGCCCTGCGTCGGCCTCCGCTCCTCTGGGCCCTGGACCCGCGACTCCCTGCCTCCGCCCCTCGGAGCCCGGCCTGTACCCCTCCCGCCAGGGACCCCCGGCCCCGTCCCCTTCTACGCCGACCGCGGCCCACCAGGACCCTCCCCCTCCCCGCAGGTGGAAGACGCCCTCACCTACCTGGACCAGGTGAAGATCCGCTTCGGCAGCGATCCTGCCACTTACAATGGCTTCCTGGAAATCATGAAGGAGTTCAAGAGCCAGAGGTACCTGCGGGGCCCCTGCCCAGGGGGACGTCCCAGGGTACGCCCTGGGCCGCAGTGGGCCTGAGCGGAGTGGGAGCCACCACCCCCCGCTGACCCTCAACAGGGTGACCTTGCGCAGGTTATGACTTCTCAGAGCCTCAGTTCCTTCTTCCAAAAAACGGGACGGAAGGGTACCCTCCTTGTGGAGCTATTGTGGGGATTCCTGGAAGGAGGGCAGGGATGGGGTGAGGCGAGTGAGGCAGTCAGGCAAGCACAGGGTGAGATCCTGTCTTTACTCAGAATGTTGGGTTTTTTTAAGATAAATTTTGTTCGTTGGGGATTTTTTTTTTAATTTAGATTTTTTTCCCCTCCGCCAAGCACTACATGAAAATGTTACTTATCCTGATTAAGGAATGTTTTGGCACTCTCTCCCCCTCAAATCTTAATCCCCAAGGTGAGTGCCTCACTAGCCTCGCCCTCATCCCAGGCCTGCTTGGGAAATAACGCACATAAAATGCTTCATAAGGAACCTGGCACTTAGAAGGCATTTAAAACACATTAGCTGTTTTCATAGGCACAGAATCAGGGGGGTTAGAGATATATCGGGGACCTCCCGATCCCCTATCTTGTTTGACAGGGGGCTTGCTGAGACTTAGAGTGGGCCAGGGGTTCACCCAGATTCACGTTAGGAGCAGAGACGGGACCAGGACTCCATCCCTTCTGACTTAGATTCGTGAGTATCAGATCCACACTGTGCAGCTTTCCCAGAGGAAATAATAACGACAGGCCTCACCTGGTTTCCTTCCACAAGACCTTGGCCCTGACTGTAGCCCTGAGGGAAAATCCTGTCTCCTCTCTCCGTGAGCTGTTAAGCAGTTTCCATATTTGCAGGGCCTTTGACATTTATGCATTACCGTCAGTTGCTGGGAACAACTCCTGTGTCACAGCAGATCGCTAATTCGTATGAAGTGAATTTATCTCCCCGTTTAGAGGACTTGGCTTCCTGTCTCTTCTTGGAGCTCAGGATGTGCAGCTGGCTCTCCTGACATTTTCAGAACCTAGCGCACGTGCTTGCGGTTTTTTGGGAGCTGTGCTGTGTGCCTGTTGTGTGGGTTTTTGCCAGGAAGATACAGGGAGCCCAGGCCTGGCTGCCTTGGTGGTGGACCACTGTCTGCAGAGTCACACAGAGCACAGTTTAGGGTGCTTTGTTGTCTGTTGAGCAGCCTGTGTCCTGGGACGCTTAAGAGAGTCAGAAGTCAGCTCGGTTCCCAGTTTGCCCCCTAAGACTCTCCTGCCACTCCTGGTCTTCTTTGTTCCAGCATCGATACACCTGGCGTCATCCGACGAGTGTCGCAGCTCTTCCATGAACACCCTGACCTCATTGTTGGATTCAACGCTTTCCTTCCTCTTGGCTACAGAATAGACATTCCCAAGAATGGCAAGTTAAACATACAGTCGCCTCTGTCGAGCCAGGTATGCAGTGGTGTGAGTGATCTGGCCTCAGCACCGCCCACCCTGGCACTGGGGTACTCAGGCCAGGCAGCGTGTCTCGTGTGTTTTTCATTGGCAGGGAAGCAGGTGAAGGGCCGGTCTTCTTGAAATGCTTCTAGCACAAATCAAAATAAATCGAAACACCTTCCCCAGCAGCCTCTGCGTCCCAAATTGATCCATTTGGCAGATTTAAATCAAGAGTGAGTGTGCCTGTATATGTTAGTGAGGCATTCTCCGAACATAGTTTTATGTCCAGTCACAATCAGAGATGTGGATGGACCTAGAGTCTGTCATAGAGAGTGAAGTAAGTCAGAAAGACAAAAACCAGTATCGTATATTGGTGCATGTGTTAACATGTGGAATCTAGAAAAATAGGACAGATGAACCTAGTTCCAGGGCAGGAATAGAGACTCAGACATAGAAAACGGACATGTGGACACAGTGAGGGAGGGGAAGGTGGGGTGAATTGGGAGATTAGGTTTGGCATAAATACACTACCATGTGTAAAACAGACAGATACTGGGAACTCTGGAATATAGCACAGGAGCACAGCTCAGTGCTCTGTGATGACCTAGAGGGATGGGATGGGGCTGGAGTAGGAGGGAGGTCTAAGGGAGGGGATATGTGTGTGTGTGTGTGTGTGTGTGTGTGTGTGTATAGCTGATTCACTTGGTTGTACAGCAGAAACTTAACATTGTGAAGCAACTGTACTCTGATTAAAAAAAGATAATGGCAATCGGAGCCACCAAGGTCTGGGTTTGCGGCTCCCCCTTAGAACGCTAGGCAGGCCATACTTGTGCTTGGGCCCGTGATCCCTCTGATCACCCTTGGCAGCACACGGAATAGAGCGGTGGAGATGCATGTGTGACCAGCCATCTTTATTGTTGATGTGCTTCATTTCCCTGCGGGTAGGACCATGGACTCAGCTCAGGCTTGTGGTCCCTTCTTTAAGTGACAGGTGGCACCCTCTTCTGTCTCTGCAGTCCTTTCTTCTTTGAGCTCACCAGACCCCCTGAGAAAAAGACTGTTTGAGCTTTACTTTTATAAGGTAGCCATTATCTTTTTCTCTCCTCGGTCCTGTTGCCATTTAGGGCATAACACATTGCTGGTGGCGTTGCTGGCCAGGGCATTGTGGGTGTTCAGCGGCATCCCCGGCCTCCACCCGTAGGCCCTCACCCAGTCGAGACAGCCAAAAACAGATCTCCAGACAGAGCCACATGTCTCCTGGGAGCAAAATCACAGCATTGAGAAGCCCTGGTGTGACTGAACCAGCTCTTTGAACCACCTCCTCCTCCATCTCTGCCCGAGGGGTTTTTGCAGGGAAGCTAAAAATCTACCGTGAAGCATTTTGTAGGTTTCTCCTCTGTTGAAGGAGATTGCAGTTTCCTATCAATTAGGGAGTCAGGATTTGAAAAGAGAGCAGTGCAAGGCGACTTGGCAGTGGCGGGTCCCTCTCCGAGGGGGGCTAGTGCACACGTTCTGCCTTTTCTCTGCAAGGCAGTCTTGTCAGCACGTCAGCACCATAAGCAAGTCATCTCATTAAAGCTGAGGAGTGCGCCTCACTTTTAAAAAGGTACTTGAAAGCCTGGGGCCAAAAAAGCTACTATTTCATGTTTGCAAATGAAGCCCCAGGATCCAGAGGTAGTGCTTGTACCTCCAGATGATAAAAGCCTTAGCAGGGATTAACCTTCGGAACAGTCCCGGCTGGCGAGAAAAGCGAGCTCTTTGCAGCTGTGTGTGCGGGGGCACTTTGCTGAATCCGAGGCGCTGTGTAAACACTGGGTGTTGAAGAAAAAACTGGTGACCAAGCCCTAAATTGCACTCCCCATGTGGAATTTGCCTTTCTCTAGCCCCGTGGGAGTAACTGCTCCCAAGGCCGGATCTTCACTCAGCCTCTCCTCCTCTTCAATAGCCGCAGGGCTCCTGCTGCTCCCCAAGTGACTTCCAGACCTGTTGGAGAGATAAGGGGAACCGACCAGTCTTGTCTGCCCCCGGGGTGGATTTTGTGACTGCAGGCTTATTAACTCTGAAGAGGAGTTTGATGAGAACGTTCCCTTAACAGCTGCCTACCAGGGCTTTTCTGTCTTGCTGCAGCCTAGGAGCCGCCATGTGTGGGGCTGCCCCCCCTCGCCCGAGAGGTCCGTGCCCTTCATCCCCTCCGGTCACCCGCTGCCGTCTTGGTTTCAGTCATGTCTGCTTCCAGCCCTGCTTCCCGCCAGGCCCAAACCCCATGTCTTCTGAGCTTCCTAGAGGCCTTTTCAAGTCAGTGGTAGCCTGAGAACTTTCCAGGGCTCCCTGCTCACTAGTGCCATGGTGATTTTTTTTTTTTAACTGGTTTTTCTGGCTTCACTGTACTGAAGAAACTTCTGTGTGTGTGTGTGCACACGCGCGCATGTGTATGTGAATATTTTCCATTTCTACATCTCGTCATTAATGCTGTCAGCTATAGACAAGGAGAGAATGGTGGTTAAGCGCTAAGGAAGAGAAGTGGTAGCCTGTGGGGAGCCTTTTGTGCAGGGCTTCTCAGCCTTGCCGCTGGGGCCAAAGTGTTGTTCTTCATGGGCATGGGGCCCGTCCCACACTCTGCAGGCTGTTGAACAGCATCACTGGGCTGCACCCCCCTGATGCCAGTAGCACCCCGACCCCCACCCCCCGCCAGGTACGACAACCTTAAATGTCTCTTGATGTTGCCAAGTGTCCCCTGGGTTGGGAACAGAATCTCCCTGGTTGAGACACTGGCCTAAGGGAAAGATAAACAGACATGTGCCATGATGTGGGCAGCCTGCCCAGGAAGACCATCCCCTGGCTGCGGCCTTTGGGGCCAACACCTTTTTGGATCTGGTTGACTTTAGTTATAACGTCACCTCCTCAAAGAGCTCCTCCTCCACCAATTCCCATCCCCAAGTCATTATCACAGCATCCCGTTTTACATATTTCAAAATAGCATAGGAGAGCTAAGAAATAAAAAATGCACTGTTTCCTGTTGGTTTGCCTTCCCTGGCAGGTGGGGTCCTCCAGATCAGGCCTGACTTGTTCATGACTGTCCCCGTTCTGGACACCTGAAGGGCGAGGCCCCGGGCGAGAGTGGTGAATCTTGGCTGCCAGTTCTGCTCAGGATAGACCCTGCCTCTCGGGGCGGCTCCTCTGTACTTGTCCAAGATCACAGCTGCTTAGATGAACCTAAGAGATAAACCTTGAGGTGCGGTTTATAGTTTAGTGTTCCCTCTACATTCAAAGGGAGCCAGCTGCCTTCCCTCTGGGAAGGGTCATGCAGTGTCCATTCAGTCTCGAGGAGGCCACCTCTTGGCTTTATGTGTTAGTCATCCATGGGGCAGAGGTAGGCCACCTCCTCTGTGCCAGGCACTGGGGTTTGTTCAGATTCCTGGCTCTCCGGGCCCTTGCATGGTTGAGGTGGGGGCTCATGCGAGACACATACGGATGGGTGTGAGACGTGAGAGGGAGTTCAGCGCCACAAGTGAAAGATAGCAGAAGCCAGGCCTGGGGAGGCATGGTGGGCGGAGGAAGGGGAGCAGGGGCCACGCCTGTGTCCTCTGGGGGAGGCTCTGTGGTAGGAGCGTCAAGGCCTGAGGTGGGAACGAGTGGGTGTGCCTGAGAAAGCCAGGAAGCCGGTGGGGTCGGGACCTGAAGCAGAGGCTATAGGGGAGAGATCCAGGAGCGTGAGAAGCCAGGGGAGAGTTCTGAAAAGGCCCCTCCAGCTGCCATGCCAGAAGTGGACTGGGGGGACAAGAGAAGATCTGGGAGGCTAGGGGGGGGCCCTGTGTGAGCCAGATGGAGTGGAGGGTACTGAGGACCAGGGGCGAGGTATCGGTGAAAGTGGGCAATCCAGGTGATGGCAGGATGCCTGCGGCTCTGGGTGGACGCAGCACCCGCTGAGATGAGCAGTGGGGCAGGGGGCGGAGGGGGCCGCTGCTCCCTGTTGGGACGTCCCCTTGAGGGTCTCTTCAGTGCCAGGCAGGGCTGTGTTTGAGCACTCGGATGGACCAGGCGGCCGCGTATGGCAGTTCCTTAGTGTCCAGCAGGCGTTTCTACTGTGCCTGGTCAAGGCCACCCACGGCAGGCAGAGCACACAAAGGCCTGGATTGTTCCAGAAAGTTTAGACCAGGGGTTGGCAAACTGTGGCCCACGGATCGAGCCAGCTTATGTTTGTATGGCTGGTAGCTTCTACATTTTTAAGATTGTGGTTAAAAAAATTTTTTTTAATTGTGGTGATATTTACGTAACATAAAATTCAGCATTATAACTATTTTAATGTGTCCAATTTAGTGGCTTTTTAGTAAATTTACAATACTATGCAGCCACCACTAATTCCAGAACATTTTATTACCCCAGAAAGAAACATGGACCTCCTCAGCCCCATCTTTCACACCTCCCCGCCCCTGGCAGCCACTAATCTGCTTTCTGTCTATATAGGTTTTCCTGTTCCGAATACTTCGTATAAATGCAGTCATGCACTGTATGTCTTTTTGCGTCTGGGCTTCCTTCTCTCAGCGTTGTGTTTTTGAAGGTCATCCATGTTGTATTGGGGCTTCCCCAGTGGCTCAGCGGTAAAGAATCCACCTGGAATGCAGGAGACCCTGAGTCAGGAAGATACCCTGGGGAAGGGAATGGCAACCCACTGTAGTGTTCTTGCCCGGAGAATTCCATGGACAGAGGAACCTGGCAGGCTACAGTCCATGGGGTTGCAGAGAGCTGGGCATGACTTTAGCAGCTCACAACAGCAGCAACATGTTGTACCAGCACTTCATTCCTTTTTAAGGCTGAATAATATTCCACTGCATAAACGGAACACATTTTGTTCATTCATTCATCACTTGATGGACACGAGGGTTGTTTCCACCTTTTGACAATTGTGAACAGCGCTGCTGTGAACAAACATAAGGATTTGCTTGAGCACTTGTGTTTGGTTCTTTGGTGGATACCTAGGAGTGGAATTGCTCAGTCACCTGGGGACCACGTTTAACTTGCTGAAGAATCACTGGACTGTTTGCCGCGGTGGTTGGACCATTACCGTCTGACCTTTCTTGTGGAGCCCTGGTCTGCAGGGGTGGTTCTCCGTCTTGTCACCGTAACTCACTTCCAAGAACTGGAGGAGGCACATGGTGCTTAAAAATGCCCCCTTATACTGGTGGGAAAGGAGCCCCCAGTGAACACACAGCCTCCTCTGAAACCATCCTGGGCTCCACGGCTGCTCCCTCCCCCTGTCCCTGCTCAGCTATTCCCACCCACAAACCTGTGTACCACAGAGGAACACAGGATCAGATCTCTGTTAGTTTAAGTGAAAGGTGATCAGGAGGAGCATCCCCAAAGTGATTTAGAACCAATTCCAGTGCTGGGGAGAAACAGTACTAAAGAGTTGTGACTGCTCTAGGTCTCTTGTGTCTCTGTTTTCCTTGGCTTCCTAGAGTTGCCTCTGCACCCACCCCAACCCCACATTCACCCCCACCCGAACCCCAGATTTGTATCTCAGAGTTCTGACCCTCAGTGTCTCAGAATGATTGTATCTGGAGATAGGATCTTGGCAGAGATGATTAGGTAAAATGGGGCCGTTAGGATGAGCCTTGATGCAGGCTGACTGTGGTCCTTACAAGGAAGAAATGTGGACACGGGGAGTACCCTCAAGGATCTGTGCGCGCAGAGGGGCAGCCCTGTGAGGACGCAGCAGGAAGGAGGGGCAGGTGTCCAGCCAGGAGGCCTCGGGAGAGGCTGCTGACCCCTTGAGCTTGGACCTCCAGCCTCCAGAACTGTGGGGAGGCGGTGTCTGTTGTTGCCGCTGCCCAGCAGCCCTGGTGCACCAGTGGACCCACTCGGGTGCTGGCGGTGTGCCTGCTGGAGGCGGCGGCAGTGTGCCTGGAGCCCCCTGGAGTCCAGGGTCAGCTGCAGGTGCCAGGGGATTTCACCCGGTCATCCCCAACTGTGGATGAAGCCCACTCTCTTCGAAGCACTGCTCCAGGCACTGGGGATACAGCCATGTCCAAAAGAGAATCCCTGCTCCCCTGGAGTCTCCCTGCACCTCAGGGCTGGACAGACAGTAAAATAAGTAAAATGTGTCACCTGTAGGAAAGCGGTATGTGCCGTGGAGAAAAAGAGCAAGAAAGGGGCTCAAAGTGCTAGGAGATGAGGTCTAGAAGATTCCCTGAAAGGGGTTGTGTATGCAAAGACCTAAAGCCGAACCAGAGGGTTCCGGACCTGCCCGAGACCCGGGCGGGGACCCGCAGGAAGCCGAGGGTCAGTCCTGACAGCCCAGCTGTGGTCAGTGGCAGAGCGAGGCCGTCCTCAGGTGGTGGTTCAGTCGCTAAGTCGTGCACGACTCTTCGACCCCACGGACTGCAGCACACCAGGCTTTCATGTCCTCAGCTATCCCCTGGAGTTTGCTCGGGTTCCTGTCCGTTGAGTTGGTGATGCCATCCAACCATCTCATCCTGTGCTGCCCTCTTCTCCTTTTGCCTTCAGTCCTGACATCCTCAGGACCACACGTGAAATTCCAGTCTAAAGGCGGAAACGTCGCCTCCTTTGTGGGGTGGTCCTGCCCCGCTGTGAGTTAGGATTCCAGCTTCTAGGAGAGAGGGACATGTGTCTGTTTTTTATTTGTATTTATGTTGACAGAAAAGCATGTAAATGGAGAGCATGCTTGATGGCTGCTCAGGGCCCATCAGTCTTCTCTCATGTCTTGCCCCGGGCTTAGCACCGGAAGTCCCACAGCCCTGGGCAGCCTGGACAGGGGGCCTCCCCCACCTGCGGGGTCCCAGTCTCCTGCCTGCTGACAGCGAGTAGCTTTCACACCTGAAAACAGTCTTGCTGGAATGGACTGGCCAGAGGTGGGGGAAGACTTATAAACGGCCCAGAATTGTGCTCCGAAAAGGATTAAACCATCCACTCTTCTTAGTTTTCTCGTGAATGCTAATTTTTCAGTGTGGAGTGTGCATCATGGTTTCGTGGTCTTTGAGTCTGTTAGAAGGGTCGGGCAGAGGTGAGTTGGTGAGGCTCCCAGGAATGCACGGGCACTCGGAAGGCTGAGGTGGGGCTCTGTGTCTCCCCGTTTGCGTGCCCCGTCTCTGCTTCCCTCTCTCCAGGCCCCCAGAAGTAAACTTTTTCTGTATCGAAGGAAAAGACTCGGCCCTGTGCTAAGTTTTGCCTGCTCCCGCGCACAGCAGCTCAGTCTGGTGTTTCTCACAACCTGCTCCCCTGTCGGGCCCGACAGTAACTCGCTGTCGTACTGTTGCCAGGAGAACTCGCACAGCCACAGTGACTGTGCGGAGAGCGTGAAGCAGCAGACGCTGTACAAGGAGGACAAGCCCCAGGTGCCCTTGGAGTCCGATTCCGTGGAATTCAACAATGCCATCAGCTACGTGAACAAAATTAAGACCCGCTTTCTGGACCACCCGGAAATCTACAGGTCCTTCCTGGAGATACTGCACACTTACCAGGTAAGAAGACTTGGGCCACGCTTCTCTGCGGGTGTGGGCATCATCGTTCAGTGTCACGTGCGTCGGAAGCATTCAGATTTTCTCCATGAATTCCTGTAAAATTCTGATTAGCTCTTTTTTTTTTTTTCTGAGTTAATTTTATTTTCTGCTGTGGTAGAGTATATATGTAAAAGTTAACCGTTTTTAAGTGTACGATGCAGTGGCGGTAAGTACTGTACAGTCACACTCTTGTGCAGCCATCAGCGTCATGCATTTCCAGAACTTCTTCATCTTTCTGAATTGAAACTGTGTCCCCATTAAACTCTTAGAACTCCCCCTTCCTCCCTCCCCCAGCCCCTGGCACCCACCCTTCTACTTCCTGTCTCTGAATCTGGCTCTGCCGGGGCCTCCTGTGAGTAGCTTTGTATCTGTCCTTCTGACTGGCTCGTTTCACTTAGCGCGACGCCCGTAAGGTCTGTCTCTGCTGTACATGTGTCAGAATGGCCTTCTTTTTGAGGTGGAGTATTATTGCATTGTATGGCCTGGCCTTGTTTTCTTTCTCCATTCATCCATCAGCAGACACTTGGGTGGCTTCCCGCTTACGGCCACTGTGAATAGCGCTGCTGTGAACAGGAGTGTACCTGTTGGTGTTCTGTGTAGGTCTGCTTCTAATTTGCTCTCTGAGGCACCTCTGCAGCCTCTTTGGGAAACACACATTAGAGGATTAAAGAACCGCCACCCCCACCCCTGCAAGAAGACAGTTTTCCTTTTATAAAATGGCTTAGTTATTATGTAGACAATAGAACTACCCTTTATTTATGCTGATTACAACTGGGCCTTGCGCCAGGTACTAGGTCAACAGAGACGAATGGTTGCCATTGCCTACGAGTTCAGTTTAGTGCGAAGGAGAGGTTTGTCAGCGCTGAAGGTTGCTGACCCCGTGAGGGGTCAGGGAGAGGCTACTTAGGTTGAATGTCTTTTAATATTTAGTTAATTACTTCGGCTGCATTGGGACTTGGTTGTGGATCTCGGTCTTCAGTAGGATCTATCACTGCCGCACGCAGACTCCAGTTGCGGCCTGCAGGCTTGGTTAACTCTGTGGCAGGTGGGATCTTAGTTCCTGCATCACAAAGGGGATTCTTAACCACTGGACCACCAGGGAAGCCCCTCAGGTTGAATCTTAACAAATCAGTCAGAACCATCAGGTGAAAGACAGAGTCTCTCGGCGCTGGGCACGGCCTATGCAAAGGCCCAGGGGCCAGAGCGGGCAGCTGGCTTCAGGGAAATTGGCAGGGAGTACAGGCAGGCCAGTGGCAAGGGGCATCGGTGTCATGCAAGGAGTTCAGACATCATCTGTGCGCAGACATGGAGTCTCTGCTGCTTTTTGTTTTTCTAACCAACAGAACCCATTAAAAAAAAAAAATGTTTATTTTCATTTATTTATTTGGCTGCGCCCTGTCGTAGATCTTTGTTGTAGCATGTAGTTGCGGCATAGACTTTTTAGTTGTGGTTTGTGGGATCTAGTTCCCCGACCAGGGATTGAACCCCGGCCTCCTGCCTTGGGAGCACGGAGTCTTAGCAATTGGACCACCAGGGAAGTCCCAAGGACTCACTTTTAAAAGTGAAGTCTTATGCACAACCTTAATAAGAGAAATAAAGAAGTGAGATTCCTTTCCGCGTAAATGTTGATGAGATGAACAGCATTTGCTTCCTGCAAACCCAGTGGAGCTACTTCGACGGCCTAAACGTCCGCGGGCAGTGGTGCTGACGTCATGCGTGGCCTGCAGCCTCACATCCAGCGTCTGCACGGGCCTTGCACAGCATCAAGAACTTCCTGCTTCCCACAGAGAGGTGGTTGCACGTGGCAGCTCTGAACACCGGTCTGTTTGCAACCATGGGGGTTTATGGGTCTTTCACAGATTGCGTGGGGTCCAAACATCTCAGGGGCAAGAAGGATCATTAGAGGGAAGGCCAGGAGATATCTGTTCTGTTGATGGGAGTTGAGCAGAGACGTTAGACTAACTTAACCAAGGTCGTAGCGAAGGGCTGCAGGTTGATTTGGAGAATGCGTGAGGGGGAAGGTTACAGCTCAGCCTTCTCCAGCCACAGCCACAGGAGTCAGTTGGAAATGCAGCCGCTTGGGCCTCCACTCCAGGTTCTGCCTGGCACCGGCTTTTCCAGCAAGCACCCTGGCAACAGGGACCATCCATTTCTTCAAGAGGAGCTGGCAGTGTGAATTTCTATGTGAGTTATTCTGATTTTAGAACATTGGCTCAGATTTTTTTTAATTTACGTAATCTATCTTTGGCCGCCCTGGTTCCTGGTTGCCGTTCGGGCTTTCTTGGGTTGCGGTGAGCGGGCGCTGCTCTTCGTTGTGGTGCACGGGCCTCTCATTGAGTGGCCTCTCTCGTTGCGGAGCACGGGCTTTAGGGTGCTTGGGCTCAGTAGTTGCGACCCGTGGGCTTTGTTGCCCCACGGCATGTGGAATCTTCCTGGACCAGGGATCAGACCTGTGTTCCCTGGATTGGCATGCAGATTCTTAACCACTGGACCGCCAGGGAAGTCTGGGTTTGAATTTTTTTTAAGACATTGTGAGGCCAAAGTGGCTCTAGAGTAAATTTAGCCACATGTTACTTTTTTTTTTTTTAAACCTGTTGAGCCTTGATTCGGATCTTAGCTGTGACCCTTGCCCTTCAGAGCCCTTTTGCTCACCACCCTGAACCTTGGGGTTCCAATCCATAAAATGGCTATAAAGCTGGTGGTGCCGACCCAATTAAACGTGGTTCACTGAGGTCACTGATTGTAGCACAGTGCTTGCCTCAGGTCACTGGAGGGGAGTGGGTTCCCTGACACAGCCTCCTACATGGGTTGTGTGCCTGGACAGGCACAGCCAGCTCTGCCCTGACGTCACCAGGGTGACCGCACTCTGTACATACGCCGGCCACAGGGCTTTTGGGAAAATGGGTTCAGGGCACGACACTCAAAAACTGTGTCAGCCACACACTGACAAAAAAAAGGTACTGGGCCTTTTCTGGTGGTCCAGGGGTTGAGAGTCTGCCTGCCAGTGCGGGGGACACAGGTTCAGCCCCTGGTCCGGGAAGATCTCACATGCCCCAGGGCAGTTAAGCCCGGGTGCCGCACCTGCTGAGCCCACACGCCTTAGAAGCCCGCGTGGTCCACAACGAGAAAAGCCACTGCCATGGAAGCCAGAGTGCCGCAGCTGGAGAGGAGCCCCCGCCCGCAGGAGCTAGAGGACGCCCATGCGCAGCAACAAAGACCGCAGCCAACAAAATGGATGTGCATAGGCGCCTCCTAGGAACCGGTAGCACCATGTACTCGCCTTAGATGGCTGAGAGTGATGTGAACATTGTAACACTTGACCTTGGAGAAGACCTGAGGTTCACCTGTGGACATGGGTGGGGGAAGGTTGCAGCCTGCGGGTCACTGTGAGGTACCAGGAGGGAGTTTCCTAAAATGTGATGGGAGGATGTCGCCCCAGATTGGAAGGGTGGCTCCTGACAGTCGAGGGAGGGTGTGTGTGTGTCGGGTGGCGTGCGTTTCCCGCATGGCCTGGCTCAGCCAGGTATACTTCTCCACACACACCCCTTGTTACTCCTGGGCAAAATCCTGTCTTATTAGCGAATGCAGAATCCACACCACGCTCAGATCATTCTTTAGCATTTGTCCCAAACAGATGTCTGTTTAAAACAGGCCTTGGAGCATGGCTGACTCTTTCTGTGGGAAAATTTACAGGCAGTACATCCCCACATTAGAGAGTGTGCCCCCGTCACATGATCGTAGATGGCGCCAGGCTTCCCTCTGCCAGTGGCACCAGGCTTTCTTTGCACCTTGTAATGAGAGCGCCCAGCTCCCCACCGCCTGCACAGAGATCACCATCACTTACTCAATCTGATGAGCAAAAATGCTCTCACCATGTTGTGGGCGCTCAGTCATGCCCGACTCGTGGTGACCCCATGGACTGTAGCCCAGCAGGCACCTCTGTCCATAGAATTCTCCAGGCAAGAATACTGAAGCTGGGTTGCCATTTCCTCCTTCAGGGAATCTTCCCCACCCAGGTATTGAACCCTAGCCTCTTGAGTCTCCTGCATTGGCAGGAGCCACCTGCTGTGATGCTGTTTTAAATTGTATTTCTTCAAACATCACTTAGTCTGATCACTGTTTTATGTGCATAGGAATGATTTGTATTTGTCCTCTGAGCTGAGTGATCTTTGCCTGTTTTTTCCTTTGGTCTTCAAGTGTCCCGGTGACTTGGGGCAGGGTAGGGTGGAGGCAGTTTTTCCTCCCTCCTAACTAGGTGCTCTGTGTGCCAGGATTTGGAAAGTACCTCTCCTCGAGGGGTGGAGCGGGCCGAGAGGGGAGAGCGAGCCGAGGGCTCCCATTCCTGTCTCTCCCCCTTTGCAGCTCCGGCGGGGGATGTCGAAGCCTTGTCATGCTGCTTGCTCTGTCATGTTCCGGCTGTGAAGTTGATAGGGGCTAACTTTTTTTTTAATTCACTCTTCTTTTTTTTTTTTGGCTACTGGGTTTTTTTGTTTTTTTTACTTTTTATTTTAATTGAAGGAAAATTGCTTTACGGAATTTTTTGTTTTTTTACTTTTTATTTTAATTGAAGGAAAATTGCTTTACGGAATTTTGTTGTTTTCTGCCGAGTATCAACATGAATCAGCCATAGGTATATACACGTCCCCTCCCCTCCCTCGTGACCCACTCTCCCATCCGGGTTTTCGATGCTGTGCCCAGGCTTTCTCCAGTTGTGTGAGCAGAGGCTGCTCTCTAAAGGCGGTGCGCTGGCTTCTCATCATGGTGGCTCCTCTTGTTCCGGAGCATAGTCTGCAGGCGCGCCAGCTTCAGTGGTGTGCCGCACAGACCTCACGTAGGGTTTTCCCAGGTCAGGGATCAAAGCCGTCTCCTGCATTGGGAGGCAGGTTCTTACCACAGCGCCAACAGGGAAGTCCAAGGACTGACTTCTGATGGCCGACTTGCGTTCTCCTTGCCCCTTCCTGCCCTCCCAACCTGCAACCCCTCTGGTCTTTATCCTGTTGTCTTAAGCTCCAGGTCAAGCCATCTCCTTTCCGGGGCCTTGGTGACCCTGGGAGAACAAGTCCCTTAACGTGCAGGCCCTTCCTGTCCTTCTTCGCCCTCTGCCTCTTCCAGACCCACCGCTAGCTCATTTCCCCTGCCCAGCAGGACGAGGCCCCTTGCCCTTGGGAGCACTGTGGGTTCGCCGTTGACCTTGCCCTTCCCCAGCCTCTGCTCAGCAGTGCTGCTCGAGGGCTGAGGCAGGGTCCTTCCCTGACCTTGCCTCTCCCACATTGCCTCCACATTCCCAGCTCTGACCCCATCCATGGCTGGGGCTCAGGCCAAGTTGTGCAGCAGGGTCAAGATGCAAGCACACGGGGCTGTTCTTCAGAGCCGGTGGAAGGGGAGTGGTTGGGGAGTAACCCGAGGTGGCAGCGGGCTGGGCCCCTCTCTCCTGGTGGCAGCAGTCAGGGGCTCTGCCCGCCGAGTCTGTCTTTTGTGAATCGTCTCTTTCTCCTCCACGATGGGATGCCTGAATGTCCCAGCCTAGGGTGTCTCCTGGCTCCTTGGCTAACGACTTGTTTTCCTTTTCCTGAAAATCGACAGAAGGAGCAGCTGAGCACGAAGGGCCGTCCCTTCCGAGGCATGTCTGAAGAGGAGGTATTTACTGAGGTGGCCAACCTTTTCCGCGGCCAGGAGGACCTGCTCTCCGAGTTTGGACAGTTCCTGCCTGAAGCCAAGCGGTCCCTGGTGAGTACAGAGCACCCACCCCCGTCTGGGGCCACGTTCCCAGCCAGAACCCCACACCTCAGTGCAGCCTTCAGGCCAGGCTGGGTTTATCCACTCCCCAGAGACACTGGCTTGCCCCTGAAGCCACACCCAGTGCAGCCACCCATGGGCCCCGAGTGCAGGCTCCAAGCCCTCATTGACCTGGAGCAGGTCCTCCGGAGGGCTTCTCTGGACCGAGAGCAGCGGGTGCTGAGGGTGGTTTGGGGGGCAGAGAGTCTTCCGATGGAGACCTGCCCGTAACCGGAGCCTGTGGTGCAGGAGGGGTCAGGCTCACTGCCTGCCTGTGCGGAGGGACCGAGTGGACGTGGGCTGAGGCTCAGCAGTGCCTGGGCGGGGGCATAGACCTGGGAGCGGAAGAGGGGCCTGGGATGGGGAGTTCGGGAGCGCAGACTACACCGTCAGCCTTTCCCTCTCTGCTGTGGCCTGAGGCCTGCCAAGCTGCCTTTTCCATTTCCTCCTCTTCTTTTTCTTTTCTTGCGAACTTAACAGGTTTCAGAAAAAAATTGAAGGAAAGTTCATGTAACACGACGTTCACCGTTTTAAAATGCGCAGTTCAGTAGTGTTAGGGTTTTCATAGTGTTGTGCAGCCGTCACCTGTGTCTGGTTGCAGAACGTTCCCAGCGCCCGTTAGCAGTCACTCCCCATGCTCTCCTCTTGAGGCCCCGGCAGCCACCAGTCTGCTTTCTGTCTCTGTGGATTCACCTGTTCTGGACTTTTCATGTATTGGTAGATGGGATCACACGACATGTGGCCTTTGATTGGCACATGGCTTCTTTTCGCTCAGCATCATGATTTGAAGCTTCATCCGTGATGCGTCAGCACTTCATCACTTCTGTAGTCGAATAGTAATTCCGTCGTGTGGCCGGGTCACAGCTGTTCATCTGTCGCCCACTGGTGGACACCTGGGTTGTTGCCACCTTTGGTCACTGTGAGTAGTGCTGCTGTGAACACACGTGTATAAGGTTTTGCTTGAACACGCGTGTTCAGTTCTTTGTCTGTACCTGCTGCTGCTGCTGAGTTGCTTCAGTTGTGTCCGACTCTGTGCAACCCCATAGATGGCAGCCCCCCAGGCTCCCCCGTCCCTGGGATTCTCCAGGCAAGAGCACTGGCGTGAGGTGCCATAGTCTATACCTTGGAGTGAAATTGCTAAGTCACACGGTAATTGTATGTTTAACTTTTGAGAAACTGCCAGACTGCTTTCCACAGTGGCTGGACCATTTTCCGCTCCCACTGGCAGTATACTTGGGTGTCAGTTTCCACATCATCACCAATGCTCAAGATTTCCTTTTTTTTTTTTTTTTAAAAAAGATAGTCTTTGAGTTGGCATGAAATGGTATCTTGTTATAATTGTGATTTGCGTTTCCCTGCTGACTCATGATACTGAGCATTTCATGTGCTTACTGGCCATCTGTTCACCTTTGGAGAACTGTCTTTTCAAGTGCTTTGCACAGTCTTCCGTTTGTCTCCTGGTTGTTGGGTTTTAAGGGTTCTTTATATACTCTTGTCATCAGTGCCTTATCAGATACTTTCCTCTGTTCCGTAGGCTGTCTTTTCGCTTTCTTGCTCGTGTCCTTTGGTCAGGTCCCGTTACCTATTTTTTTCCTTCCGTCGCCCATGCTTTCACTGTCAAATCTGAGAATCTGTTGCTAATTCTGAGGTCATGAAGGTTTACTTCTGAGTTTCCTTCTAATCCTTGTATAGTTTTAGCTCTAATGTTTGGGTCGGTGATCCAGTTTGAGTTAATGTTTGTATATGGTGTGAGGTGGGGGTCCAGTCTGGTTTGTTGAGGGAAATTGTTCTCTTCCCGTTGTATAGTCTTGGCACTCGTCAGAAATCAGATGGCCAGTATTATGGGTTTATTTCTGGATGTTGAGTTCTAATCCGTTGATCTCCATGTCTGTCTGTGGCCAGCACCACATTGTCTTGATTACTGTAGCTTTGTGGTAAGTTTAAAATCAGGAAGTGTGAGTCCCCCAGTTTGGTTCTTTTTCAGGATTGTTTTGACAAGTCAGGGCCCATTGCAGTTCTATATGAATTTAAAGATTGGATTTTCCATTCTAGCAAAAAAGACCATTGGGAGTTTGAAAGTGATTGTATTGAATCTTCCAACTGTTTGGGGGAGTATTGCCATCCTAACAAGATTAAGTCCTCTACCCAACAAATAGGCAGCATTTCTCCCTTTATTTAAATGTTCATTTCTCTCAGTAGTGTTTCATAGTTTTTTTTTTCCCCACTGTGTAAGTCTTGACCCCTTTGATTAAATTTATTTCCAAACACTTTATCCTCTTTGTTGTCATGGAATTTTTTTGTGTATAACTTGATTGATTGATTATTTTTGTCTGTGCGGGGTCTTCTTGCTGCTCGGGCTTTTCTCTAGATGTGGAGAGTGGAGGCCACTCTAGTTTTGCACGGGCTTCTCACTGTGGTGGTTTCTCTTGTGGTGCACAGGCTCTAGGCATTAGGCTTCCATAGTTACGGCATGTAGGCTCAGTAGTTTAGACTCCCTGGCTCCAGAGCACAGGCTTAATAGTTGCTCCGAGGCATGTGGGATCTTCCCGGATCAGGGAACAATTCTTTACCGCTGAGCCACCGGGGAAGTCCTGCCATTGTTCTCTTAATTTCGCTTCTGGATTATTCATTGCTCATACGTAGAAACAGCACCGCTTTTTCGTGTTGATTTTGTATGCTGCAGCTTTGCTGAACCCGTTTGTTTGCTTTGATAGTTTTCGTGGATTCCCTAGGATTTGCTAATAATATAGTTTTTCCAGTTTGTGTGCCTTTTGTTTCCTTTTTTGGCCCAGTTGCTCTGATAGAACTTCCAGTATTGTGTGGATTAGAAGTGGTGAGAGCAGGCGTCCGTTTCTCGCTCCTGATCTTAGAGGAAAAGCTTTGGTCTTTCACCACGAGTGTGATGCGAGCTGGGGGCTTTTTGTAAGCAGCCTGAGGTTGAGGAAGCCCCGTCTATTCGAAGGTTGATGAGTGTCCCATATCCTGTCTCCACTCGTTCTCTTTGCCCTTGACGGCAGCTTGGGGGTGAACACAGAGAGTCCCCCTCCCACCCTCCTGCATCACCACCGCCTCTCCTGGGTCTGCTTCTAGAGTAAGGGTGCAGTGGGGCACGGGGCTGCAGGACAGCAGGTCTCGCAGGAAGGGGCTCACAGGGCAACAGCAGTCCGAGTTTGGATGCCTCTTGGTTGATCAGGTGGACTTCGGGTGGGCAGCCTGGGGCTCATCCCCACGTTACTGTCTCCAGGACACAGAGCACCATCCCTAAGTGTAGAGTTTCCATGCAGAAATACTTCCTGACTGAGCCAGAGAAGCTGGCTCTGTGGCACAGAGAGTTCTGTGCCTGTCTGTGGGGCTGACGTCAAGTCTGGGAGCTGTGGCCAGTCCTGCCCACCCTCTTGGAGTCTCGGGTGTCCTGGGGGGCTGGACTGAGCCCAGTGAGCACACAGCCCGGACCTCCTTGGGCTCTGGGTGCTGCAGGGGGCCTTGAGCTGGCCATGTCACCTCCCAGGCTTCATTGCCTTCTCTCTTATGTGGAACTGACCACCCTTCCTGCTCAGGCCAGGACTAAGGTATTGTCCTTCAAGTGCTTCTTGCAGGGCCCAGCTTATACTCAGTGCTTTGGAAAGCGCTGCTATGGTTGTGTTGGAAAATCCAGCCTAGAATCCAGGCTGGTCGTCCCATCTCCCGCACCAGCAACCTGGCCTGCTGAAGCCCTTGGGGAATGCCTGGGCCGGTCAGGGAAACAAAGCCCCTGTCTAGACCCCCCACGGACAGAGAACTCACATGTACACTGGGCCTCTCAGCCCGGCTGCCTCCTTATGGCCCTACCCTCGAGTCTGACTTGCTTCTTTAAGCCCACTGTCTGCATCATGTGTCTCTCTGAACTTCAGAATCCTGACTTGTTTTTTACTCCGTGTTCCCAAATAATGCCCTTCGCAGTCGCAGCTTCATTGCCATCTTCCTTCTCTGTGCATGTTCCTGCTCATCAGAGACCTCCCTACCTGGCTCATGACCGACCCTCCTAACTGGCTCCCGGGGCCATGTGGCTGAGGAGCAGAGGGATCTCGGCACCTCCTTCCCACTACATACCCTTCTTCTGTTGGCTCAGCCCACGGTTGTGGGCCCTTGGGCCTCTGTGTCCCGGGAACTCGAGCTGCATCGTGCCCCCTGCTTTGAAGCCTTTGTTGCTCCCTCGTATACTTGGTGGATAGTCTTTGGGTCTCATCCTCTTGGATCTGGGTCTGGAATCTCAGCTCTGACCCTGGTGTTGGCGGTTCTCTTCCTGAACCGTTCCTGCAGGGATGTGCACCCAGCGGCATCCTCCAGTGGCCTTCCCAGAGCCGTTGCTGTCAGCGCCGTGTGGTCCAGGGGCAGCCCACCCTGTGGCTTCAGGAAGGAAAGGCCTACCCGAGTCCCCGGCCACCTCTCACTGTTCTGGAGGACATGCCCTGCTCGGGAGGCTCGAGAGCATGGCCCCCACTTAGAGAGGAGGTGGGGGTGCAGCACCTAGAATAGGGCTTTGAATTACATACGTGGTCCATGTCTCGCTTTGTCCCCTCCTCTCTGCAGAAGCCTGGCAGGTCACCTCTCATCCCTCAGCTCCCTCATCTAAATGTGCTGAGAATGTCTGTCCCTAGGCCCGTTGTAAGTTTCCTAAGCAAAGTGTCTGGCCTTGGTGAGCCCAGGGCTGCAAAGCAGGGTCCTGCCTTGGCGGAGCAGCCGTCAGACCTGCTTCAGGGGTGGGTGGGAAGCCCCGTCTACTGGAGTTGTGGGATGGTGCACAGCAGATGCTTGGTAACTGGTTACACTGGCCGTCTACACAGCTCACATGAAGTCTGCAGGCCTTGGTTCCTGAGTTATCTTGTTGCGTCTCTGTGAGGGGTGAGTAGAGCCTCTTGTTCTCTGAGGGCTGTGGTCGCAGCACCCCCTGGCAGACACAACTTGGCATTTACCGAGCTGGACTCTGACAAAGCCCACCCTGGAAAGATAAGCATCTCCCTCAGAAAAGCACCTACTCAGTTTCTTTAAATGGTATTTGTTTTTAGTCCAGCAGTGTTTTTTTAAGTGTACATTGGGTGATTAGAGCTGTTTGTGCTTTTTAAAAGATTTCATCAACTTTTAAAAATTATTAAAATACTCGTATGTATATATAATTCATCTTATAAAGTGATCTTACATTTATGTTTCCACTAAAACGGCAGGAGAAAGAAATCAAAGGTAAAATTGGATATTGTCCTAATTAAACTCGACTATTTGGCCTAGATCGGGGCTCAGCAGTTTTCCTGTTAAGAGCCAAACAGTGAGTGTCTTAGGCTTTGCAGACCGCACAGTCTCTGTGGCAAAGGCACAGCTCTGCTGTGGTGGCAGGAAAGCAACCACAGGCCTTCCACCAGTTAGTGGGCGTGGCTGTGTGCCAGTAAAACTTTATTGACAAACACAAACTGAGCCAGCCCCTGCCTAAATGGTTTCTGGGGGCCTTCTGCCTCAGGCATTTGCACACTGGGACATTTAACTGAAACCTAAGAACTGTCTGAACTGTTAGGGGAAGATTGGTGATACTGAGCTTGCTTTCCAGCTGGGTGATCTTGGCTGGTCGAGCAGTGGGTATCCCCCTCACTCCCCACTCGGCCCGCCCCCGCCACCAAGTCCTACTCAGCATGTCATTCTGTCCCCCCTCTAAGAAGCGATGTTCGCACCAGTTCTGGGATCTACGGCAGATAGCAGTTGAGGATTTTTTTACTTTAGCTTCTTGGAATAGCCTTGAATCTTTGGATAACTACTCCTCCAAAGAAATTTCATCCCCTAGGGGACAAGGACAGACTGTTGGACAGGGACAGGCTTTGCGGCCCCGTGGACTAGAGCGCGCCAGGCTCCCCTGTCCTCCACTGTATCCCGGAGCTTGCTCAGACACATGTCCATTGACTTGGTGATGCCTCCAACCACCTCATCCTCTGTTGCCCCCTTCTCCTTCTGCCTTCAGTCTTTCCCAGCATCAGGGAGTTTTCCAGTGAGTCAGCTCTTTGCATCAGGCAGCCAAAGTACTGGAGATTCAGCTTTAGCATTTGTCCTTCCAATGAGTATTCAGAGTTGATTTCCTTTAGGATTGACTGGTTTGATCTCCTTGCTGTCCAAGGGACTCTCAAGAATCTTCTCCAGCGCCACAGTTCGAAAGCATCAATTCTTGAGCACTCAGCCTTCTTTATGGTCTAACTCTCACATCTGTACATGACTACTGGAAAAACCATAGCTTTGACTATATCCATAGTTAAGTAGTAGATCTTTATCATTGTAATTATTTATATAAAAATAGTGCATACTCATGGAAAAAAAGCGTTAATGAGAGCATCAGCTATGAAAAGTAAATTTCCCTCTTTCTTGCCTCAGTTTCCCAGTCATTCTCCTCAGAGTTAAACTTACAAATGTCTTATATATCTTTCCAGAAACCTCTGAGTGCAAACAAATGTTTATCCTTTAAAAAAAAACGGCATCCTGTTTGTTCGGGCATGCCCCTAGGGGTTTTTTCCTGTTTGGAATAGCAGTGTATCAGATATGCCTGTCCCTAGCAGCAACACAGAGCTGACTCATAGCTGACGTTTGCCTCTGTTTTGTTTGGAGGCAGCACGATTTATCCACCTAGCCACCCCTTCGTGTGGTGTCTCTGCATAAAAGCCCCATGGTGGGGTCGGGGTGACTGCTCTGTGCCTCTGCAGCCTAGCCCCGCAGAAGAGCTACAGTCTATCCACCTTCTCCCTTGCTAGACTTCCGTACAGATAACAAACGATGACTAGATTCTTCCAGAACCATTCTTCATAAATATTGCCAGCACCCTGACCTGTTAATCAGTGCTTGGTGCAGAGAACCAGCAGTGAGCATCCCCCGCTGCCCCCGCCCGCCGCCCATGATGACATTGCCTCCAGGATGCATTTTCTCATTCA
This sequence comes from Bos indicus x Bos taurus, assembly GCF_003369695.1. Taxonomy (NCBI): domain Eukaryota; kingdom Metazoa; phylum Chordata; class Mammalia; order Artiodactyla; family Bovidae; genus Bos; species Bos indicus x Bos taurus. Next base: position 104,265,241 of record NC_040082.1, read on the forward strand.
TAGGAAAGAACACAGACTTGGCTGGAAGGCCCGCAAGTGACCTGGCAGCCGTCAGCAGCTTCCTCTTGCTGCCAGGGCTTTGCATATACTGGTCATCTCACCTGAAATGCTTTTCCTCCCTGTGGTGCACCCAGACACACAGGCAGACACCCTGTTGGTGGTCTGCTGGGTGAGTCCCGCACCAAGGCCCCACTCAGTGTCTCCCTGCTGAGCCTCCCTCCCTCGTCAGGACCCTTGTCCTCCTAGGCCTTCCATGAGCCTTCTTGCAGTCTCACAACGTGTACCTGTGGTGAGCTGGGCACACAGATCTTCCTGCAGTGAACGTGAGCATCTTGAGAGCCAGGCTCGGCTCGCAGTAGGACCAGCCCCTGGCCCGTGGCAGACAGTGCTCACTGTGGTTGCGAGCTGAGTCGCAGGTGGTTCCCTGTGCTCAGGTGCGTTGAGAACCAGCCCTGATGGGTCCGGCCGTGTCTCACCAGCGCTGATCACCTCCTGTGTTTGTGTCCTTAGTTCACAGGAAATGGGCCGTGCGAAATGAACAGTGTTCAAAAGAGCGAGCATGAGAAGAACCTGGAGCACAGCAAAAAGCGCTCCCGGCCCTCCCTCCTCCGTCCCGTGTCTGCACCAGCGAAGGTAACCGTCAGCTGTGCGCCTAGACGTGTGTGGACACTCAGCAGCCTGGCCTTCTTTGTAGATGGCCTGGGGAGCAGCATGCGGAGGCCCTGAGCAACAGGCTTGGGGCCCTAGTCCAGCTTGAAATTCACTGTCTGTGGGGGTTTGGGAAGATGGCTCGACTCTAAGGTGGCTGTTCACCTGTTCCCCTTGGCTTACAAGATTGTGCGAGATGTGGTGTCATCTCCTTCCGCATAAACTGGAAACCCTGCTCAGCCTGCTGCTTCTCACCTTCACAGCTCTTTCAGGGCAGGACGCCTGTGCACAGCTGTGCAGGTTGGTCACTGCACAAGGCGTCCTGCCGAGGGGCGAGAGGCTCTGAAGTTCCTCTCCTGTTGTGCGCCTCACCCTCACGTGATGGTGGTTTTCTTATTCCATCATCCCTTGTGTATTTGCTAGTTGGCTTTCTGCTGGAAGGGAGAGCTTGTTCTCCATCTCTGTTTATTTAATGTGTGTCTTTGTGGACTCGGGTTATAATCTGTTACTATCATGTTCTTTTGTGTTTTTTTGCCTTGTTTTGCTTTGTTTTTCTGGGCTGCACCTTGCAGCATGCAGAATCTTAGTTGCCAGACCGGACATCGAACCCATCCATGCCCCTTGCAGTGGAAGCGCAGTATAATCTGTGACTATCATTGTCTGTCTTGACTCTAAACTGCTTCAGATCTGGCCAGTAGGGCCCCTCTAGGTTGGCTCTTGTGTCCTTTTGACACATGCTCATCATTCTTCAGGCGTTTGGGAGATGGTTTGGTAATATCCTCGATGTTTCAGGAGTGTGGCCAAGTTCAGGTCCAAGTCCAGCCTAGAGAGAACAATCTTCACAGCAATTAAAAACCCAGATTTCCCCAGGATCTTCTCGTTGCCATCTCCACCCCACTTCCTCCCCTCCCCCCCCGCCCCCGCCCCAGTCACAGTCACAGTCACAGCCCATGGGAGGAGCAGCCAGGAGAAGTTCCTGATACTGTATCTACGGGCATGACTCCCTTGCTATCCTTACTCTGTGATGCCCCTGCCTGATAGCAAAAGCGCTCAGTTGCTGAGATTTAGATCCCAGATTGTGGGCAGGGTGGTTGTGTGACTTCCACTCTACACTCAATCCTGGAGGCTGAGATGGGTGGTCCTGAGAAGTTCATCCGTGGGGGTCCTGGGCAGACCGCCAGCCAGCACCTGATGACGGTTCCTGTCAGGAAAGCTCGTGTTGGCGATGCTGTGACTCTCACAAAGATGGACACGGGCCACCTGTGAGACGCACAGAGCGTCCGTGGCATGGACTCTCTCTCCGCAGAAGAAGATGAAACTCCGTGGCACCAAAGACCTGTCCATCGCCACTGTGGGCAAGTACGGGACTCTGCAGGAGTTCTCCTTCTTTGACAAGGTGAGCGGCGGGGCCAGTGACCTCCAGGCCTTGCCTGGTCCAGGCTGGCCTCTCCCAGCTCGGATCTGAGCAGTCGAAGTGAGGGGAGGTGGCAGGGGGCTGGTGGCAGGCGGTGGGCAGGAGGTGGCGAAACACGTGGGAAAGGCTGAGCTCAGAGCCCATGCCACATTTGGGGACACACATCTGCTGCTCAGAAGCTGTATGGCTTCTCTGAAGCAGGGGTGGTCCAGGGCCTTCCTACCCAGAGTCAGTGGGCAGAGCCAGTGAGCTGGCTCTGGGCACGTGCTGTGTGAGTGGAGAGCAGTCCCCTGCAGACCACAGCTGCCCTCCAGAGCCTGTGCTTGTGGCGCCTGGTGGGGTCAGGCCCGGTGGGCTCGGGAGCGGGTGCGGCCGGTGGGGCCCTGACCCCCTCTCCCTGCAGGTGCGCAGGGTGCTGAAGAGCCAGGAGGTCTACGAGAATTTCCTCCGCTGCATCGCCCTCTTCAACCAAGAGCTGGTGTCCGGCTCTGAGCTCCTCCAGCTGGTTGGCCCGTTCCTAGGGTGAGTGGCATTTCCCTCCCTTGCATTTTGTTCTGTAAATGCTTTTCAGCCATCTTTTGGCTGTTGTATTTGGAAAACGGTTTTTTCCAATTTTTTTAAGTTGAAATTGTTACAGACATCACAATAGATTCACCAGCAGTTGTAAGAAAGAACACAGGGAACTTTGGGGAGCATTCCCCCACGGTCACATCTGTAGTCAGCGCCACAACCAGGATGTTGGCTTTCAGATACCCACCCATCTCTGCGTGTTCCCGTTGTGCGTGTGTGTGTACAGCTGTATCACCCGTGAAGGCTGGTGTGTCCACTGCCACTGTCCAGGTACAGAGCAGCTTCAGAACCACAAGGAAGCTGGTGTTGGCCTTTGATACTCAGATCCATATCCCTCCTATGCTCTGGGCCCCTGGCAACCCCTCAAACCTGTGCTTCTTCTCGGAAGCTTACATGGCAAGAGAATTACGTGGAGTCATACACCGTGTGTTGTGTAACCTTTCAGGATCAGCGTTTTTCCACTTAGCATAATTCCCGGAAGATTCATTATGATTTTTAAAATTCTATCAGAAATTACCAGGAAGAATGAAATGACTGGTCAGCATCCTGGTGCCCCAGGAGAAGTGCTGTTAGCAGGTCACCGACCCACTTGCATCCCGTGCCGCTGCCCTGCGTGAGCCGCCCCAGGGCCTGGCAGCTTCTGAGGGGATGGCGCGGGCCTGGGGGCGCCGTGTGGGAAGGACAGTGTGCTGGCTACCAGCGCGCTTCCTGCTCGCCAGCATGGTCGTGCCCAGCCTGGGGCTGAGCCCCATGTGAGCCTGTTCCCATGCTGTCAAAAGGGGATTATAAACACACCTATGCAGTTTTCCGAAAAGCTCCAAGTGGGCTTGCATGAAGACTGTTAACATCTCACACATGGTGAGTCCTCACTACACACGACTTGCTTTTTTCGTCGCAGTGTGTGTGCATTAGTCACTGAGTTGTGACCCATGGACTGTAGCCACCAGGCTCCTCTTGCCATGGAATGCTCCAGGCAAGAGTACTGGAGTGGGTAGCCATTCCCTTCTCCAGGGGAATCTTCCCGACCCAGGGATCAAACGCAGATCACCTCCTGCATTGCAGGCGGATTCTTTACTGTCTGAGTCACCAGGGAAGCCTGCCTGTATAGGCCCCAAGAAAACTGCAGGGGCTGCCGGGCTCTGGGGGCAGCTACCTGAGCCTTCCTAATAATTTAAAAAGCTTTAAAAATTTTTTTTCTTTTTAACATAAAATAGAACCCAGGTCCAGGAAACCACGTAACTGAAGAATGGCTTGGTAAAATCATTTTTAGGCCAATCCCTTGTACCCATAACCCATGTCACAAATGGACCTTTGCCAACCTCCAGGAGCCCTCCACGTGCCATGTCAGTCATGCCCCCTTCCTCGGCTGAGGAGTGACCGCCTCTCTGCACTAATTACGATGCAGCCAACCCAGGCCGACACCACCAGACACACAGCTCAGGCTCCTACTCCAAACACAAAACTGGTCTGGGTTTTGTTTCTGGTATGGCTGTAGGCCTCTCTTCACGCCTGGGTTCTCCCTCCAGGTTTATTCTTTACCATGTCCACGTCGGCATCCCTGTGGCAGGGCTGCACTTTGCCAAATGCATCTTCGCGGTCCCCCACGTCCCTCTGTCCATCAGGAGGCAAAGCTTTCCTCTCTGTGGCTTATTCACTCACTGCAAGTTGCAGGAGAGAGCATCTCAGCAACATTTATTACAGTGCCAGGGTCATGAGTTGCTTTCCTTTCGCATCAGGACCAGTTAGAAACTGAAAAGGGGACCAGTTTTTTATAGCCTTTTATGAACTCAAGAATGTAAGTGCATTCGCTGCGTCTCAGTACATTTTACAGCTGAGGAAACTGAGGCCTGAGTGGATAGCTCTTCCTTTCCCCGGGGCAAGCTCTCATAAAAGAGGCATTGTGTGGTGGTGGGCGAGCTCAGGGAGATCAGACCTGGAAGCTGGCCCCTCACTCTTTGCCCTCTGTTCTCTAGACCTGGAAGCCTTCCCCTCACTCCCCCTCTGTTCTCTAGACCTGGAAGCCCTCCCCTCACTCCCGCTCTGTTCTCTAGACCTGGAAGCTGGCCCCTCACTCCCCCTCTGTTCTCTAGACCTGGAAGCCAGCCCCTCACTCCTGCTGTGTTTTCTAGGCCCGAAGCCGGCCCCTCACTCTTTGCCCGCTGTTCTCTAGGCCTGAGTGTGGCTGCTGAGTTTCACGTCAGTGACACCACACTGTCAGGCTGGCCTGCAGCCTTCTCTCTTTTTTTTAAACTCAGCAATTCTCAGACCCACGCGATCACTTTTAGTGACTGCATAGTGTTCCCTTACTTGTATGTATCATGAGTTTCTCAGCAGGGTCTGTTTCGGTGGACATTTGTCTCGGTTTCTCCCTGTGGTTGGTGCCAAGGTCACATTCCTGGACTGGGATACTCAGAGGTCCAGTTAGAGTCATCAGAAGGTGCTTCTCTGGGGGTTCTGAGAGTGCACACATCAGGCTGGTCCTTTCCGTTGGGTTAACTTTCTGGGCCTGCTGAAGATCTGTTAACGCTCTGGAATGCCGCCCAGAACAGGATGGCAGGATCACACAAGTCTCAGCTAAAACGTGGCTGGTTCTTTGGGGGTTTTTTTTCAGTTTTATTTATGTTTGGCTGTGCTGGGCCTTTGTCGCTGGGCGGGCTTTTCTCTAGTTGCAGGGCACAGGGACTGCTCTGGTTGTGGTGCTCAGGCTTTTCATTGCAGCGCCTGCTCTTCCTGCAGAGCGCAGGCTCGAGGGCTGTCAGGCTTCGGTAGTCACGGCGTGTGGGCGCGATAGTTGAAGCTCGCAACCTCAGTAGCTGTGGTGTAAGGGTTTAGTTGCTCAGCGGCAGGTGGGGTCTTCCTAGATTCAGGGACTGAAGCCATGTCTCCTGCATTGGCAGGCAGGTTCTTTACCCACTGAGCCACCAAGGAAGCCCTCCGCTCGCTCATCTGGATCTGGTGCCCAGCTGAGTTACTGTTCGTGTCGCATCCTTCCCCCAGGAGGCCTCTCTCTGCATGTGTGAACTGCTTTCCGGGTTTGCACGTTGGGGGCAGCCGCATGCAGTGGTCTGGAGAGCTGCTCCCTGGTGATGGTGTGGCGGAGTTGGAGGTGCAGCGTCGCCACCCTTCAGAGTGACTTGTCCCACCGTGACCTTGGACATCCTGTGCACCGATGTTGTCGTCTTCCTTGCCTGCGTTTCCATTGGCCCATGGGCTTTTCTTGTGAGCCAAGTTGAGGGGTGGGGGAGGCGGTCCTTAAAGGTGGGCTACAGCAGATGGCCGTCTTGGAGCACACAGTTAAGGAGGGGAGACTGCTTGACTTAGTCACGGGGCAGAATCACCACACCGGCTGTCAACATATCTGCATCCTTTCTGTAGAATTTGATATTCATTTAAACAAGCCAGATGACGCGGGGGTCAGTTGCCTTAAAAGCTTCCTGTCGACATGCATGACCATTCTGCTATGATTCCTGAGAATTTGTCCAGGGAGAGGGGGGGAGGGAGCAGGGAAGCAGACTTTTTCTGTCAAGGACCAAGGGTCACAACCACGCAGCTTCTGACACCATCATCCACAAGCAAATATGCACAAGGAAATACTAAGGGAATGGGTGTGACCATCCACCGGTGAAACTGTCTGCAGATAGGCCTGGCAGGTTGACTGGTTTGCCAGCCCCTGGCCTGGTGCTCGGCCCCTTCCAGTCAAGGCACATCGCTGACTCCAGCTTCTGCCGGCCTGGGCCAGTCTTGTCTTGGGTGCTTCAAGGACATCCCGCGAGTGGTGGGGCCTGGTTGGTGACAGAGGGATGGCGGGGGGAGACACACACACGATGACTTTACCACGTTGGATGCTAGTTCTGCCTCTCACCCCTCCTTTCTGAAGTTGATTCTGACCATTGTTCACTACCTGCTTCAGCACAAAGCCATTCTGATATCCCTGGATCGGTCTCAGAAGCCCTCAGGAGGCTGACTTACCATTTGTCTTCCTTTTTTTTTCTTAAATTAATTTTTTAGGGGCTGTGCTGGGTCTTCACTGCTGAGCACAGGCTTTGTCTAGTTGAAGCAAGTGGGGGCTCCTCTCTAGTTGCGGTGCTTGGGCTTCTCTTGTTACGGAGCATGGACTCCAGGGCTCAGGAGCTCAGTAGTTGCTGTGCAGTGTGTGGGATCTTCCCAGAGCAAGGATCAAACCCACCTGCCCCGCTTTGGCAGGTGGACTACCAACCACTGGACCCCCAGGAAGGTGCTTAGGCTTTTTTTTCAATGGAAGTGTAGTTGATTTACAATCTCATGTTAGTTTTTGGTATACAGCAAAATGATTCAGTTAAACATATATTTATTTTTTTCTCAGATTCTTTTCTATTATAGATTATTACAGATTACTGAATGTAGTTCCCTGTGCTATATAGTAGGACCTTGTCGTTCATCTGTCTTATGTATAGCAGTGTGTATCTGCTAATCCCAAACTCCTGATTAATCCCTCCCTCCCCCCCATCCCATTTGTCTTCGTTTCTGAAGGAAATTTCCAGAGCTCTTTGCACAGTTCAAGTCCTTCCTGGGGGTGAAAGAGCTGTCCTTCGCCCCACCCATGAATGACAGATCCGGGGACGGAATAAGCCGGGAAATCGACTATGCCTCGTGCAAGCGCATCGGATCCAGCTACCGGGCGCTCCCCAAAACCTACCAGCAGCCCAAGTGCAGCGGGAGGACAGCCATCTGCAAAGAGGTAGCGTCCCCAGGGGCTCCGTCAGCTTACATGGTGCCCGTGCCCTACCTCTCCACAAAACTCGTCACCTGTTCCAGATGGATGGAAGGGTGTTGATCCCCCCGGGCACTGGGTGGTAGATGGTCCTGGGATGTAGCAAAACAAAACGCCTAGGCAGAGAAGATGGTTTCTTGCCCCGCTGGTGGCTCTGGCAAGCCGCAGAGCACACACTGCTCGCACACAGGTTTCGGCTTCCTCCTCCATCCTTCAGACTGAGATTCATCTCTGCCGTGAGCCCGCTCTGTTCCAGGCTCACTCCCTCAGCAAGTTTCTGTTCAGCTTGACCACTGGATGCTTTTTTGAAGTTAGTAGACAGTCTTACTGCATTTCCAGAATTCAAGAGTGGCTGCTCGATTCCAGGATATATAGTCTGAGAGTCAGCAGAGCATGGCCCATGAACCGCATCTGGTTCACAGCCTGTGTTTGTAAGTAAAGCTTTATTGGCACACAGATGGGCCCTGTGCACATACATCCCGCAGCTGCTTTACCGGGACAAAGGCAGAGTGGAGTCCAGGCGTGTGTGGGTGTGCGCACGTGTGCTCAGTCCCTCGGTCATATCCGACTCTTTGTGACCCTATGGACTGTAGCCCGCAGGTTCCTCTGTCCATGGGATTTTCCAGGCAAGAATACTGTAGAGGGTTGCTATTGCCTTTTCTGAGGGAGCTTCCTGACCCAAGGATTGAATGCACATCTCCTGCCTTGCAGGCGGATTCACTGAGCCATCAGGGAAGTCCCATTACCTTGCAGATACTGTGGGTTTGGTTCCAGACCACTGCAATAAAGCAAATACCACAATAAAGCCAGTCACATAAATTTTTTGGTTTCCCAGTGCATATGGAAGTTATGTTTATGCTATACTGCGGTCTGTAATATTTAAGCGTGCTATCAGTTCAGTTCAGTCACTCAGTTGTGTCCGACTCTTTGCGACCCCATGAACCGCAGCACGCCAGGCCTCCCTGTCCATCACCAACTCCCGGAGTTTGCCCAAACTCGTGTCCATTGAGTCGGTGATGCCATCCAACCATCTCATCCTCTGTCGTCCCCTTCTCCTCCTGCCCTCAATCTTTCCCAGCATCAGGGTCTTTTCATATGAGTCAGCCCTCCGCATCAGGTGGCCAAAGTATTGGAGTTTCAGCTTCAGCATCAGTCCTTCCAATGAACACCAAGGACTGATCTCCTTCAGAATGGACTGGTTGGATCTCCTTGGAGTCCAAGGGACTCTGAAGAGTCTTCTCCAACACCACAGTTCCAAAGCATAGTGTTATATTGAAAAACAACAACAGTATATACTTGATTTGAAGCACCTTATGTCACTAAACACGCTGACCCTCCGAGCCTTTGGTGAGTTGCTGATCGCTGGCCCCTGTGACAAGGGCAGTAACGATGAGAAGAGTCTGCAGTACTGTGCGAGTCACTGAGATGTGGCACGGGGACACAAAGTGAGCAGACACTCTTGAAAGTGGCCCTGACGGACGCCCTCAGTGCAGGGTCGCTGCAGACCTTCACACTGTCTTTCAAAAAGGTGACATCTATGAAGCACAATAAAAGGCTATTCTCCTGTAGACCCAACAGACCCAGTGACCTGCACAACCCAAAATATTTGCTACGTAGCCCTTTATAGACAAAGTTTCCCAACCCCGAAGTAGCAAGATTTGTTCATGTGATCAAAGTCACGTTTTCTCTTAAAACCACTTTTAAATTAATGTTACCATTAGTATGATTTGCTCTTCCCTGGTGGTTCAATGGTAAAGAATCCGCCTGCCAACGCAGGAGACACGAGTTCGATCCCTGGGCCAAGAAGATCCCCTGGAGGAGGAAATGGAAATCCACTCCAGTATTCTTGCCTGGCAAATCCCATGGACAGAGAAGATCCTGGCGGGCTATAGTCCATGGGGTCACAAAAGAGTCAGACACAACTTAGCAGCTAAAACAACAACAGAATTAGTGAACTGAAGTGAAAGTCGCTCAGTCGTGTCCCGCTCTTGCGACCCCATAGACAGTATAGTGCATGGAATTCTCCAGGCCAGAATACTGGAGTGGGTAGCCTTTCCCTTCTCCAGGGGATCTTCCCAACCCAGGGATCAACGTAGTTTCCTGTAGAATCAGGATTGTTCCTTATCCTTGGCTCTTCTACGCTGGACCACACAATAAAGCCCTCTGGCCACGGGGCCCCTGCCTCTCCAGCCACGGCGTTTCCTCTTGGCGCAGGTGCTGAATGACACCTGGGTGTCCTTCCCCTCCTGGTCTGAGGACTCCACCTTCGTCAGCTCCAAGAAGACGCCCTACGAGGAGCAGCTGCACCGCTGTGAGGATGAGCGCTTCGAGGTGGGTGTGGCACTGCGGCCCCCGGGGCCCCTGCTCGGCCCTCTCTGTGTGCCTCCACCACGGGATGCATCCTGATCCTCCTGAAGCCGTCCATTCTCCTCTGGGGTGGCGGCGAGTCCAGTGCCTTCCAGCAGTGGGCAGCTCCCAAAAGCCTCCCTTCTCTGCCTTGCTGCCCCTCAGGCTGGCTCCGCGATGCTGCTTTTTCTTTCTTTTTTTAAAGTGTGTGTGTATTTCATTAACTACAGTTAGGGTCACTTAATTTTGTAACAGAAATTTTTTACTGAGACCATTGTAGATTCACATGCAGCTTAAAAAATAACAGAGTGCTCCAGGTACCTTTGTCCCAGTGGGAGCAGCTTGTAAATCTCTGAGGCAGTGTCACAGCCGGGGTGTGGACCTTGACCCCGCCCGTGACCTTACTCACGTGTCCCCAGTTGCACTTGTATCCGTGTGTATGTGGGGAGGGCGGGGAGGATCTTGTGCCTAAGTGTTTGTCTTGTGCGTGTGTGTCTAGCTCTGGATTCTCTCCCCTGTGGAGGCCCGTGTGCCCACCACCAGCCAAGACCCCAAACAGGTCCCCCACCAGTCGGATCTGTCACGCTGCTCCTGTATAGCCCCTCCTAGATCTCAGCAGCGGCCATCCTGTGCTCCACCTGGTTCACTCTGCCCTAAATGGAAGGAGTCACGTGGCTGTAGCTCTGGGGACGGCTCCCCCTCCCCCGCACATGATCTGGGGAGTCTCCTGCAGGCTTTGTGTACTGTGCCTCCCTTCCTCAGTGATGAGGGTAACGTGCGTTCGATGCCTGTGAAGAGGGCCAGGCCAGGGCCTGTCCCCCTCCTCAGATGGGTCTACCAGTGGGGAGGTCCAGGTAGCACCAGGGCCCGGACCTATAACCAGCCATGCTTGCCCCAGTCCCCCGGGCCTGCATCCATCACCCCTTCCCAGCCTCTGTCCCAGCATCCCTTCTGCTGGCCCGGGCTCATCCCTGGGGGATGAGCTGACCCACTGACCTCTTTCTGCCTTCCTGTCCATAGTTAGACGTTGTCCTGGAGACCAACCTGGCCACAATCCGGGTGTTGGAGAGCGTCCAGAAGAAGCTGTCCCGCATGGCGCCGGAAGACCAGGAGAAGTTCCGGTTGGACGACTGTCTGGGGGGCACATCGGAAGTGATCCAGCGCCGCGCTATCCACCGCATTTACGGCGACAAAGCCCCAGAGATCATCGAGAGCCTCAAGAAGAACCCTGTCACCGCTGTCCCCGTTGTCCTAAAAAGGTGCCCTCACGCTTCTGACTGCACCACCCAGGGGCTCATTACTGCTGTTTGTCCCAGGTGTAATCTGAGGGGGGCCTTGGGGACTCAGGCTGGCTGGTTGTGTTTTTTGGTCTTCCTTTCTCTCCCTTTTCCATCCCCAAGACAAAAGTACAGCCGTTAGTGATTATTTGTGTCCTCAAAAATTCCACTCTGCACGTGATCATGCCTAAACATGAAGAGTAATTATCTTAAAGCACAAATGGGACTGTCCTGTATCACGGCTTGCCTTTTGTTTAATCACACATTTTGGGGCCCTCCCTGTGCTGTGAACAGTTATTGGTTAAGTGGCTGCCCTGGGCTGGTTGTACGCCCAGTGCTGGGGCCCCAGTCGTGAGCAGCCCGACAGTCCCATCCACCGGGAGCGCAGCAGCCGCACGGAGCGCAGTCAGTGCCGCGGGCCGGGACCGGGGGGCTGCAGGGCAGTGGCGTTTGAGCGTCCGTAAAGCCGGCTGCAGCGAGGCCGCCAGCCGCTCCCACCGCCCTCCATCCAGCACAGAGCCTACCCCCGTGCCTGCAGCAGGCCGTCCGGGCCTGGAACGGGTCCGTGGGTCTGGGGTGGAATGAGCCTGCTTGCCCCCACAGGCTGAAGGCCAAGGAGGAGGAGTGGCGGGAGGCCCAGCAGGGCTTCAACAAGATCTGGCGGGAGCAGTATGAGAAAGCGTACCTCAAGTCCCTGGACCACCAGGCCGTGAACTTCAAGCAGAACGACACCAAGGCGCTTCGCTCCAAGAGCCTGCTCAATGAGATCGAGAGCGTCTATGACGAGGTGAGGCCCCCTCAGCCGGGTCTGGCCCTCCCGGCCTCCGTTGCCCTCTCAGGGCTGCGTGGGGATGGGAGGGGTGTCCCCTTGGCCCCGGGCCGACCCAGGAAGGTGCCCTGCCGTTGTCAGCAGAGGGCTGACTCCTCAGCTCCCCGCGCCTCGACGCACCTTCCTTCAGCTCACTGGGGCTGGCAGCTTTCCTGTGCTGCTGCTCGCCCTGGGCCTCGGAGTGTTACGGTCTTTGGGAGGAAGGTCCCATCTAACCCGTGCTTGCCGGTCTTACTGTGTAGTACTGTTACTGTCCCAGTTTTAGCAGTGAGGAAACTAAGGCACCGGAGCTGGCCCCTTGCCCAGGCTGGCCGCAGCAGGCGAGGGCGCCACCTGCCGCCACCACGCTGCCCTCTTAGTGCCCTGCCAGGCTTTGGTGTGGTCCGGCTCACGGGGCCTGAAGTGAGGCCGGCCAGGCCCTCGGCTTGAGGATCTGGGCTTTGAACAATGCCTGTGGGGAGAGCATTACTAGCGGGAGCCCGAGGCAGGAATCCTGGTGGGGGCGGCTCACTGGGCGTTGGCTGTCAGGGAAGGGGGTGCTGCTGCTCGGTGGCGGAGCCCGGGTCAGGGAGCAGCGCCACTGACCGAGTGCCCCGCTGGCCAGGGCCACTTCCCCCCCTCTCTGCCACACATAGTCCTGAGCAGCAAGCGGTGGGGCTTGTCTTACCTCCAGGCCCTTGAGCGGCCCCGCTAGGAGGCTCACCCTGCCCAGAGCTCGTGTTCCTCCACACGGCTGCAGAGACCACTGAGCGAGCTGGCCCCAGACCACCTTCCCTCCTGCCTCCCTGCCCCGCTCAGTGCCCACCACTCAGCCCCAAGGTCCACTCTGTGATCTGGCCTCTGCGCTTCAGGCTGCAGATGCTTGAGGCCTGAGACCCCCACCCCGACCCCAGAGTCGGGGGTGCAGCCGCTTCTGCCCTGCTGCCACCAGCAGAGTCCTGCAGGGCCTTCCCTGGGGTCTGAGGGAGAAGGGCCGGGGCCTAGTGAGCTTGTGTGTGCGGCGCCTTGCTGCTTAGGGCAGGAGACCCTTCTCCTGTTGCGTGGCTCACGGAGGACAGTCTGGTTACGAGCTCCGACCCTTGCCTGGAAGATTCTGAAGGGCGTTTGTGACATACACAAGGTGGGGACTCAGAAAGTAGTAGGAGGAAGGCCACGCTAAAGAGCCGGGAGCAGGACTGAGCTGCAGTGCCCGCACCCCGCCTCTGCCTGCTGGGACCCACTCAGACGCCACCCGTCCCTCCAGCGAGGAGGGAAGGAGGCCTCTGGACACTGCAGATTCCACAGTGGAGACGGGAGCACATGACTTGCCCTTCCCAGAAAGTGAAGCCCCTGGCCAGGGGGCAGCCTGAGAGGCCCTGCCCCTCTTTCCCTTCGGGCCCTCGTTCCAGGGGAGTCTGGGGAACCCCTCAGGGCCAGTGTTGAGAGCGCCAGGGAGGGCTTGTCCTGGCCTCGGGAGCTCCCCGCTCACAGGGACAGCGCACACGCTCACTTCTTCCTGGAACCTGGTGTGTCTGCCTCTGTTGACTCATGCAGGGGACCAGCGTCACCAGGAGAGAGTACAATGTGGGGCAGCCTATGCAAGGCTGCGGGGTACTGAGGGTGTTCGGGCTCGTTGGGAGGAGAGTTGTTGACTGGGTAAAGGTAGCAGGGGAGGGTGAGCCCAAGGATGAGGTTTTCCAGGGAGAAAGATCCAAGGCGCGTGTGAAGGTCTTGTGCACAGCAGGACAAGCTCAGCACCCCCACAGCATCAGAGGAGTGTGGGGTGGCGTGCCAGGGCCAGGGTCCTCTTCTGAGTCATGTGCAAGGGTGGAGGAAGGGGGCAGCTTGGGCTGATGGAGCTCCTGTGTGGCTCTAGACTCCGTGTGGGGAGTTGTAGAGTGGGCTGGTAGACAGGGACGAGCAGGTGGGTGGCCCGTGCTAGTGCCAGGTAATGGGAACACCGTGGAGGGCTCGTGGCAGGAGACGTGAGGGTGGTGTCAGCCAGGCGGGCAAGGCTGGAGGGGGTGGAACTGGAGCGGGAGCAGTCACAGCCTTGCAGGGTCTGGCTGAGTGTGAATGCATGACGGTGGCAGAGGCCCGTGCTGCACTGGGCCTTCGTCACCCCCAGGCAGCCTGGGGCAGCTGGAACTGCATGCCCAGACAGCGCTGCCCGCATTCCCCCAGTCTCTCGGCACCGTTGGAGGCCTTGGTGGAGGGAGTGTGGCCTCCTTTTGGCCCCAGAGTTGGGGTTCTCCGCGCGGGTCACTCCTGTTCCAGTGGCTGCCCTGTCTCCCCAGCACCAGGAGCAGCACTCGGAGGGCCGCAGTGCCCCCTCCAGTGAGCCGCACCTCATCTTCGTGTACGAGGACAGGCAGATCCTGGAGGACGCGGCCGCCCTCATCAGCTACTACGTGAAGCGGCAGCCAGCCATCCAGAAGGAGGACCAGGGCACCATCCACCAGCTGGTGCACCAGTTCGTGCCCAGCCTCTTCTTCTCCCAGCAGCTGGACCTGGGTGCATCTGAGGACTCTGCCGACGAGGGCCGGGCCAGCCCCCAGGGGCAGGCTGCAGACCCTGGCGGCGACCGGAAGAAGCCGGCGCCTGGGCCGCAGAGCAGCCCCCCAGAGGAGAAGGGGGCCGCGGGCGAGGCGCCGGCCCCGGAGCCGCAGCCACCGCAGCACAAGCCCCTGGACGATGTCTACAGCCTTTTCTTCGCCAACAACAACTGGTACTTCTTCCTGCGCCTCCATCAGACCCTGTGCTCCAGGCTGCTGAAGATCTACCGCCAGGCGCAGAAGCAGCTCCTGGAGTACCGCACGGAGAAGGAGAGGGAGAAGCTGCTGTGCGAGGGCCGCCGTGAGAAGGGCAACGACCCCGCCATGGAGCTGCGGCTGAAGCAGCCGAGTGAGCCCCAGGGCCTGCCCCCTGGGCGCCGGGAGGGGAGACGCCTGCCCTGAGGGAGCCTGGGGCGGGAGCCGCGCGTGTGAACCCCGCGGCCTTCCCCGCGGCAGCTGTGTGAGCCGCACCCGCAGTGACCAGGGTGCCGCCCGCAGGTGAAGTGGAGCTGGAAGAGTACTACCCAGCCTTCCTGGACATGGTGCGGAGCCTGCTGGAGGGCAGCATCGACCCCACGCAGTATGAGGACACGCTGCGTGAGATGTTCACCATCCACGCCTACGTGGGCTTCACCATGGACAAGCTGGTGCAGAGCATCGCCCGGCAGGTGAGCAGGCAGCCGCGCCGGGCCCTTTCCTTCATTCCTGTGCTGCGGTTGGCCCCGTGGTTGGCAGCTTTTCTTCACTTTCAGTTAAGGTAGAGTTCATGTAATGTAAAATTCACCATTCTTAAGTGAATCTTTCAGTGGAACTTAGTACATTTATAGTGTGCAATTGTTACCTGCCTAGTTCTAGAACATTCCCGTAGTCCCCCAAGGAAACCCCGTCCCCACTGGCAGTCACTCCCCACCCTTCCTCTCCCAGCCCTTTTCTCTCTGCGGATGTGCCTGTTTGGACATTTCACGTAGACGGACTCGGGCAACAGGGTGGCCTCTGGCGTCTAGCTGCTCGCTCTTGGCATTGTGTTTTCAAGATTCATCCGCGTTGTAGCACGTGGCGGTCCTTTTTTTGAATACATGTTAATTTGGCTACGTTGGGTCGTAGTTGTGGCACACAGGATCTTCACCGAGTCTCCGGGACTCCCTAGTTGTGTTGCGTGGGCTCAGTTGCTTTGAGGCACGTGTGATCTTAGTTCCCCGACAAGGGATCAAACCCACGTCCCCTGCATTGCAAGGCAGATTGTTAACCACTGGACCAGGGAAGTCCCAGTGCGTTCTTCGTTTTTATGCCCAAATGGCATTTCATAATGTGGATGGAGTGCATTCTGCGCTCCCATTCATCCATCAGTGGACACTAGGGTTGCGTCTACCTTTCGGCGGTGGTGACCAGTGCTGCCGTGCACACGCGTGTGTGCGAGGAGATGTTGGCGCTCCTGTTGACAGACCTTTCGTGAGGGGAGTTTAGCAACCTGTAAAGAGCCTTAGCTCTCTTCTGAGGGGACTGGCGGTGATGTGCCTCAGCATCGCCCACAGCTGAACGACAGCAAGAGGAAATTGGTCACATAATATAAACAGCAAAGCCCCGGGCTAGTCCAGTGTGGTCCTGGACCGTTTTGGGGAGCACTCTTGTTTTTTGCCGTGACTTTGGTTTCCTGGTTGTCAAGTGAGGCTGTTCACTGTAAAGTGGGAAAGAAGTGGAGGAAAGAATCGCGTCATTCCTCTGCCACTCAGATGCAGTCACTAGAAACGTTTTTAACTCATTATTGACTGGGGGATTTTTGCAGGAACTAACACCTGTGGCTGGCAATTTGCTATGTAAGTGATCCTGAAACTTTTCCAGTCAGTAACATTTGAGTAGCGAAGGATGTGTTAATACGTCTCTGGCCTGTCTGGGCTGCAGCTCAGTGCAGAGAGACGACTCAGCTCCGTCTGACCCTGCAGCTCAGCTGTTGCCAGGATTTGTCTCTTCATAAACTTAAAGGTGAAGTTTGTTTATAGGTCCGTTAAGTATGTTTATAGGTACTGAAGGGATTATGTTTGTAACTGAACATTGTTGCTGTAGTTCAGTCGCTAAGTCATGCCTGACTCTTGTGACCCCATGGACTGTAGCCCACCAGGCTCCTCTGTCCATGGGATTTCCCAGACAAGAGTACTGGAGTGGATTGCCATCTCCTTCTCCAGGTGATCTTCCCAACCCAGGGATCAAACCTGCGTCTCCTGTGTTGGCAGGCGGCTTCTTTAGCCCTGAGCCACCAGGGAAGCCGTGTAACTGAATGTTGGGGAGGGAGAATCATCTGCCGTCACGGTGGTTTTCAGTGATCCCCACACCCATTTGGGCACGCTGTTTCTGTACGTTTCTCACGCCCAGGCAGAGTTTACTGGTCTGCTGTGATCTGGTCTGCTTTGGTTAGCTCTGCTTTTCTCCAGCCTGGCTTGCCCTGGTCTAGTCTGGTTTGCTTTGACTTCGTTTGCTCTAGTCTGGTCTGGTTTGTGTAGCCTGGGCTCATTTGGTCTGGTCCGCACCTGGCACGGAGGTCGCCCTGCACAGCCTGTTGGACACTGACCTTCACCCCCTACCTCGTGGACTTTGCCACGACCCCTCTGAGCAAGGCGGGGGCTGTGCCTCCCCGCTCCTGGGGGGCTCACGCCCGGCACCAGCCAGCTCTTCCGCCCGCAGCTGCACCACCTTGTGAGCGACGACGTCTGTCTAAAGGTGGTGGAGCTCTACCTGAACGAGAAGAAGCGGGGCGCCGCGGGCGGGAACCTGTCCTCCCGCTGTGTCCGTGCCGCCCGGGAGACCAGCTACCAGTGGAAGGCCGAACGGTGCATGGCCGACGAGAACTGCTTCAAGGTGAGCAGCCAGCCCGGCTCAGCCCCACACGAGGCCGGCCGGCGGGAGAGCGTGCCCCCCACAGGAGCCCAGCGCCCTGTGCGGCTTTCGCAGGACCTCTGGGTGTGGCCCCAGCCCCGGAGGCCCCACAGGGCTGGTGAGGTGGGCACCCAGCAGTGGTCCCTCAGGGAAGGCTGAGGCTTGGAGGCTGGGGAAGCGAGGGGCATTGATGACCTTTCGACCTCATCCTGTGCCAGCCTGGGCTGTTCTCGCAGCTTCAGGCTGTTTGTCCCCCGCCCTCCCCCAGGTGATGTTCCTCCAGCGCAAAGGGCAAGTGATCATGACCATTGAGCTCCTGGACACCGAGGAAGCCCAGACGGAGGACCCTGTGGAGGTCCAGGTGAGGACTGCGGCCCTGCACTCTGAGCCCTGCGCACACCTTGGGAGCTAAGGGCAGCCACAGGCAGCATCCATCTTGTGGCTCCCACCCCAGGAGCCTGTGCACACGCGGGCCACGCACAGGCCACAGAACGTCCACAGGGTGCCTCTGTGCTGACGGAACACTGGCCACGGAGCCCCAAGAGGAGGCGGGCTCTCTAGGTGTTCCCTCAGAGCCCAGGGCTATGTCCCAGGCAGGAGGGTCACGTGGGAGCCCATCTGGCCTCTACCAAAACCCTGGCTCCTCCCGCCTCCTGCCGGTGCCCGGCCATCGCCACGGTACCCGCGGCCAGCCCAGTCACTCAGACCCTGTGGTGTGTGACTGCTGCACACCTGGTGCCTGAAGCTCAGAGCTCTGGGTGTCCCGCGTCACCAGGAGAAAGCGCTCCTGGCCCACACTGACACGCACCTTCCCCTTGCTGTCCTTGAGCCGGGAAACAGGGCCTGGAAGCCTCCAGCTGCCTTCACAGAGCTGGGGACGCCGCCCACCACAGCCACCAGAGCGCCCCTCCGCGTCCTTCACGGGACACACTTTCCATAACAAGCGAGGGTGGGGGCCTGCACACTCTTTCCCTTTTGGACAGTTCCAGCAAATGTGCATTTGTTAAGTTTGAGTCTGGAACAGCCTCCTGCTTTAACAGGGTGGTGAGCCATTGAAGCGTCCCTTGGATGCTGCAGGCTGTGCCCGTCCTGGACCTAGTGGCCCCTGTGAGCCCTGCCGTCTGCTCACCCCCAACTCCTACCTGTCTCTCCCTCTTCCATCCTGCTGCTTGTGTCCCGCTCTCCCTTCCCGTCCACCCATCCCCCGGACCCCGCTCTCTCCATGTCAGGGGCCTCCCGTTCCCCGTGTGAACTTACCACATGGCAGATACAGTGAAGCAGTTGTACAGCAGGGATTTATTCACTTAAGCGTGAAGCTCCATAAACCATCTGAACCTCGGCCTGGGTATACCTGCCCCACCGCAGCTGAGCCCTGGGCACTGCCATCTTCTGGTCTCCAGCACACATCCGGGTCCGCCTGGAGCTTTGGGAGGGATGCAGATGAAGGGCCCCGGAGCCACTGACGCCATGGGCCGTCTCCCTCTGTCCCTCCAGCACCTGGCTCGGTACGTGGAGCAGTACGTGGGAGCGGAGGGCGCCTCCAGCTCGCCCACCGAGGGCTTCCTCCTGAAGCCCGTGTTCCTGCAGAGGTGAGAGGGCCCGGGCCCCGGGGGCCTCTCCCACGGTCACCAGCGCCCAGCGGCCTGGGTTTGAGTTCACGGGAGCCAAGGGGTCAGGTGGGGGTTTCTGTTGCCTCGGTTTACATTTCTCCAGCCCTGGAGGTCAGGCGTCCTCCCGCTGTCTCTGGATTGTGGGGACCTCCTAGCCTGCGGGTCCTCCTCTTGCCTCCAGGAACCTCAAGAAGTTCCGCCGCTGGCAGTGTGAGCAGGTGCGTGCGCTCCGCGGCGAGGCCAAGAGCTCCTGGAGGCGGCTGGTCGGGGTGGAAAGCGCCTGCAACGTGGACTGCCGCTTCAAGCTCAGCACCCACAAGATGCTGTTCATCGTGAACTCCGAGGACTACATGTACCGCCGAGGGACGCTGTGCCGGGCCAAGCAGGTGTCCTTCTCTGCCCGAGCCCCGGGAACCTGGGGCCTGCCCACAGCTGTTTGGGGGTATCTGGGCCCCTGAGATCCAGCCCATGGCCCTTTGGGGTGCCTAGGCCCCCAAGTTGCACTCCATGGCACTCTGGGGTGCCTGGGCCCCTGAGATCTAAGCCATGGCTTTCTAGGGTGTGTGGGCCCTTGAGGTCTGAGCCATGGCCCTCTGGGGTGTGTGGGCCCCTGAGGTCTGAGCCATGGCCCTCTGGGGTGTGTGGGCCCCTGAGGTCTGAGCCATGGCCCTCTGGGGTGTGTGGGCCCCTGAGGTCTGACCACGGCCCTCTGGGGTGTGTGGGCCCCTGAGGTCTGAGCCATGGCCCTCTGGGGTGTGTGGGCCCCTGAGGTCTGACCACGGCCCTCTGGGGTGTGTGGGCCCCTGAGGTCTGAGCCATGGCCCTCTGGGGTGTGTGGGCCCCTGAGGTCTGACCACGGCCCTCTGGGGTGTGTGGGCCCCTGAGGTCTGAGCCATGGCCCTCTGGGGTGTGTGGGCCCCTGAGGTCTGACCACGGCCCTCTGGGGTGTGTGGGCCCCTGAGGTCTGACCACGGCCCTCTGGGGTGTGTGGGCCCCTGAGGTCTGACCACGGCCCTCTGGGGTGTGTGCTTGGCTCTGGGGCGCCTGGGCCGTCCTCATCGCTGCTCCCCCACCCCGGCAGGTGCAGCCCCTGGTCCTTCTGCGCCACCACCAGCACTTTGCGGAGTGGCACAGCCGCTGGCTGGAGGACAACGTGACAGTGGAGGCAGCCAGTCTGGTGCAGGACTGGCTGATGGGGGAGGACGACGAGGACATGGTGCCCTGCAAGACGCTCTGCGAGACGGTGCGCGTGCACGGGCTGCCCGTGAACCGCTACCGCGTGCAGTACAGCCGCCGCCCGGCCTCGCCCTGACGCCCCCGCGCGGGCACTCGGCAGCGCACCGCAGAGTGCGCGCTTCCTGGGCCTGCACGCCCCTTGGGCGTTCTCATGAACAACGTGAGGGGCGCAGAGCGTCCCCCAGCCTTGCTGCTATGGGCTGAGCTCCGGAGAAGGGCGGGTGGCGGCAGCTCTTGGCCCCACGCTGTCATCCCTCTTGGCTTCCCCACTTCCTTTGGGCCCGTCCTGTGCCAAACCTGCCCTCCCTCGCACTTGAACTCCAGGGGTTTGGTCCCCGCTGGCGCGGGGAGGATCAGTGCACTGGCCAAGGCACAAGTGAGCACGTTCACACGCCTGCGGGGCCACTCCTGTCATGCGTGCCAAACCCCCAGGCCTGGGGCCGCAGTCCTTTTCTGCACGTGGTGAAAGTCGGCAAAGAGCCGCGCCAGGCCTCACGTTCGGGAGGGAGCAGCCTTTGAGAACCCCTGGGCACCTGAGGAGTCAGGCCTGGGTGGACTTGCTTGAAAAGCGTGTCCTTCCCGAGGGGTTGTGAGAGCTTCTAGAAACATTCCCCAAGCTGGACACCTGCACTGACGGCTTTGAAAATGAGATGAGCCCTCTCAGCTCTTGGGGTCCCCTTGGATGCCCAGATGTGGAGTTGGGTGGGCGGTGCCAGGACTGCCCGGAAGACCCTCCTCTGGGAAAGAGGCTCAAACCCTGTATTGATCCAACAGCTGCGCTCTGTGCCCTATGGGGAGGGGCCCCCCTGGCGCGTCCGCTGAGCTCGAGTGCCCCCTCCCTGGGAGGGCCTGGGGTGCACTTGTGTACCGAAGATGGACATTCTAGAAGTATATATATGCACACACCTATTTATTCCTCTATGCTCATAGTGGTTGTAACTTCTACAGCGGCCAAGTGCCACAGCTTCTCTGGGGGTAACTGCCTTCCTTGTTGAATTCCGCCCACCCACCCCAGCGCCTCCATTCCTGCAGCCGCCACCCTGGAGTGGGCACAGGTGTGGGGGGCGGAGGGCTTTCTGTGCCAAGAATGCCAAGTAGTTCGGGCCAGGGACCAGCCCTTTGAACCATGAGACAGCTCTGGCCAGGCCCCTGGCATCATCAGACACGGGTGGGCTCCCCCGACACACGAGCCCGGTAGCACCCCTGTGCAGCCGCCGCCTCCAGCCGCAGCACTCGCCTTCCTGCAGCTGAGCTGTGCCAGACCCAAGGTTCTGGAAATTCTAGAAGTTACCTGTGGAACTCTAGGTTTGCGAGGCCTTAGACTCCAGCCCCGGGCAATTTCCAGGCCAACCCGTCCTGCCCGGGTGTCTCCTCGCCCGTGTTTTCTCAAGTGTAATTCACGCACTTTGTACGCATCCTTGTTTTATAAGAAGGACATCCACCAGAATTCCTGACCCAGACCCTCCCAGCAGCCGTCCTCCTCAGGAGCCCGCAGCCCCCCACCTGTAGCTGCACCCAGGCCTGGGGTGCAGGCCAGACCCCACCAAGCCCCTGCCCTGCATGCTTCTAGGGAGCATCTCTTCCGTTTTTGAAGAAATTTATGTTCTGGGGCTTGTACTTCCTTTGCAGCTGTTTTGAATGTAGTTTTCCTTTTCTATTTATTTGCACATTAAAGTTAAAAACTAAATACCTAAAGCTGTGAGGTTCAGTCAGTCATTTCCTGTGAGCACATCTTGGGGTGACCTCTTGCTGCCAGGGGAGCTGATCTGACCACAGGGCGTGCGCCTGGGTTTGTTCCCTTAGGGTGTAGCCCTGTCTGCGGAGTATTTTCTAGAATATTCATTCCCACCTCAGTTTTCACATGGTAGGAGTGAGACGTCTCCTCTGAGTGTGGTACATGCGGAACATAATTTGAAGACTGCAGTGTTTGCTGTGAACCTTCTGCACCCACCCACCCACCCACTTGGGACACCAGGTCCAGAAGCCCCAGGTGGGAGGGGCTGCAGGTCTCCCCCTGCTCCGGCCCTTCAAAGCCACCCTCCCTGCTTCTACAGCTCCCCCCCGGCCCACCCTTCCTCTCACTCACCTGTCCCCGAAACATCCCCACGACCCCCTTCTGCTGAGGGGAGGTGAGGCTGAAGGACAAGGAATTGAGGACTAGCTGCTGGCTGAGGTCTGTTTGCCACTCTTCTCACTGTTGTAGTAAAGTACCTGTGCCACAATGTATCACGTGACCATTTTAAGTGTACAGTTCAGTGGTAAAAAGTCCACACACACTGGGAATTCCCTGGATCCCAGTGGTTAGGACTCCACCCTCTCACTGAGGTGCACGTGCAGTTTTGATCTCTGGTTGGGGAACTAAGATCCTGCAAGCCCTGTGGCTTGGCAAGGAATGAAGGAACCGAGGGAGGGAGGGAAGAAAGCACATCCATGTGGCTGTAGAACCGTGCCCACCGACCATCTCCAGAATTTCCTCATCTTCCCACACTGAAATCCTGTCCTCAGTTACACACTCACTCCCCATCCACCCTCTCCCAGCCCTGGTACCCAACTAGTCTAGTCTTCTGTGTCTCTGAATGTGGCCACTAAGGACTTGATATAAGTGGAATCATATACTTTGGCCAGGCTTCCCAGGTGGCACTATTGGTAAAGAACCTGCCTGCCAATGCCGGAGACCTAAGAGATGCAGGTTTGATCCCTGGGTCGGGAAGATCCCCTGGAGAAGGGCTTGGTAACCCACTCTAGGATTCTTGCTTGGGAAGTCCCACGGACAGAAAGGAGCCTGGTGGGCTACAGGCCACGGGGTCACAAAGAATCAGACACGACTGAAGCGACTTAGCACACACGCATGCATACTTTGACCACCTGATGCAAAGAGCTGATTCATTGGAAAAGACCCTGATGCTGGGAAAGATTGAGGGTGGGAGGAAAAGGGGGCGACAGAGGATGAGATGGTTGGATGATGTCATCAACTCTACATGAGTTTGGGCAAACTCCGGGACATAATGAAGGACAGGGATGCCTGGCGATCTGCAGTCCGTGGGATCAGAGTCAAACATGACTGAGTGACTGAACATCAGCAATATGCAACATTTGTCCTTTCGTGACTGGCTTACTTCACTCAGCACAGTGTCTTTGAATGAAGCCCATCCATGTTGTAGCCTGTGTCAGAATTTCCTTCCTTTTACAGCCACTACTATGCCTTTTTTTAAGCATAAAATTTTAAGCATAAAAATTAAGTTTTTATGGGAAGTGATGCACAGTGCACAAAGTTCCAATAGTACAAAAAAGCACACAGAGAAAAGCAGGCCCCCAGGTCTCTCTGAAGGCAGCCGGCCCCCAGCATCCCCCAGGGGGTGCCTCCATGTGGCTTGTCGTTTTTCTGGGACAGCCGCCCTGAACCATCACATACTGTGTTTGGGGGCCCTCTCCTGTGGGACAGGACTGTTTCCATGGTGACTAGTGGGGGAGGGGGAGTTATTTATGGGCACCTCCTACACCCGCCCCCACTGCTGGAAATTTCCCGGCACAGGCGTCTTCCTGTGCGTGTGTATCTGCCATAAATTTCTAGACACAGAACTCCTGAGTCAAGCCACCCTCCTCAGGGCGGGGAAGAGCTGCCCCCGCCGCCCCCAGCTTCCCCTGAGCAGGCTTCCTGCTCTCTCCTGGAGGGGCGGCAGGGGGTCCCCGTCCCCACTTTCCTGTGCGGTGCGAGTGTCCCCATCATCACTGGTCACGTGTGCTGTGAGACGCAGGCATGGGGCTGAATGTGTTACTGGTGTTGGAGGAAACTGCTCAGAAATGAGGGAGAGGCTCCTGGCTGTGACCCCTGCTCCCGCTGAAGCTCCCCAAGCCTCAGTATCTGCCCCCCCAACCCTGGGGCTGGGGGCAAGGACCTCGGCATCTCAGCCTCCAGCTGAACTGACTCTATCATGGACTGCTTGGTCATTTCCTGGCTGGTCCCCGTGTCCCCAGCTGTGTGGCTAGATTAGGGCTTGCCATACCAGGACACCGTCTCATCCAATCCCCTCTCCAACCCCGAGTTCTTCTTTCCTCCCCACGGTTCCCACAGGATGCCCCTGCTCCCCGACCTTGCCCCACCACTGTGGCCCAGCCCTGACCACACAGAAACCAAGAACCCCTAGGGCGGGCCCGCCCCAGGGTAGGATGGGATAGCTCCTTCTGAGGTCTGGAGGGGGATCTCATTCAGGAGAGAGGAGCACCTTCCCCTCTGGGTGGGACATGGAGAGGTCTCTGGGGTGAAGGCCTGAAGGAAAGGGAGCTCGGGGTGCTCTCTGGCCTAGCTGGCTGCCTCCCTCCAGCTCAGGCACGGCCGTAGCCCCTGGTCACACCTGGGACCCCAGGTGGAGGGTGGGCCCAGGACAGGAAAAGAAGGGGCTTTGAGAAGAGGAAGCAGTTCCCTCCCAGAGATAGCCGCCGCTGGGCTCCCCTAAGACCCCCAGGACAGTACGTGGTCAGCACTGGGGGCTCTGGCTGAAGACCAAAACCTCCTCAATCCTCAGCAGACCCCAGGCTCACCAGGCTTTCTGCTCTCTCCATCTTCCTCTGCATCTACCTGAGGGCTTGTGTTGCGTTAAGCAGCATGACGTCCGGCAGCCCCCACAGAGGGCCAGGGGCATTTACGGGGGGTCCACTCCCCTCTTCTGACCTCTGACCTGGTGTCCTGCCTGCCAGAGCCGGGGGTGTGGATTTGGGAGGAGAGGGCTTCAGGAGGGGCCAAGAGCTCTTGATTGGGGGGTAGGGATGTCGTGCAGAGGGCTGGTTCCAAGAAAGGGAGGGACGTGGTTCCAGAGGGCTGGAACCGAGATGTGACTGGCCAGCAAGAAGTGGCCACTTGGCCCCCGGGGGCTTCCTGGGCTGGGCCGGGGCTGGAGGTTCCATCTCACTGGCTGAGCACCTAGAGCCGGAGTGACCCCAGCTGCCCGATCTCCTTAGGCCAGGCCTGGGGCCGCCCACCCACTCGTGAGGACAGGGGCTGGCTTATCTCACACGGCCCTGTTAACTCCTCCACGGGCACTCAGGAAGTTGGGGGTGGGGGTCCAGCCAGGCAGGAAGACCGAGGTCAGCCGGCCACAGCCCAGAGCAGCGAGCACCCAGCTCCACCAACATGTGGGTACTCTTGCTGCTGTGGCCTCTGGCCCTGGGGTTCAGCCTGGGTGACACCCTGACCCCCATCGGCTTTGAGGACACGGGGAGCACAGCAGAAGGCGATGGTGAGTGACCTCGGGCCCTGCCTTGGGACTGAGAGGGAGGTCGCCCAGAGCCAGCAAAGACAGCGAACTGGGGGTGGGGGGGGGGGTCTTCCAGCCCAGCCTGGAGTCCACAGGGGCTGGGGTTGTCTGTGTCCAGCTCTGTCCCGGGGGCTCCTGAGAACTGGGGCCCACTCCAGTTTCTCAGGAGGTAGCACCATCCAGTCGGGAAACCAGATGAGGGATCGGTGGGTGGGGGTTAGGGGTGGTGATGCTTCTATCCCCTTCCCTCTGGATCGCTCTCCCCACAGACATCACACAGAGGCCCCACCCCCGCAGCTTCCCCGGCCAGCCCTGTGCCAATGACAGCAACACCCTGGAGCTCCCTCCCAACTCTCGGGCCCTGCTGCTGGGCTGGGTGCCCACGAGGCTGGTGCCTGCGCTCTATGGGCTGGCCCTGGCAGTGGGGCTGCCCGCCAACGGCCTGGCGCTGTGGGTGCTGGCCACGCAGGTGCCCCGACTGCCCTCCACCATGCTGCTGATGAACCTGGCGGCCGCTGACCTGCTGCTGGCGCTGGCGCTGCCGCCACGGATTGCCTACCACCTGCGGGGCCAGCGCTGGCCCTTCGGCGAGGCCGCCTGCCGCCTGGACACGGCCGCACTCTACGGCCACCTGTACGGCTCCCTGTTGCTGCTGGCCGCTGTCAGCCTGGACCGCTACCTAGCTGTGGTGCACCCGCTGCGGGCCCGCACCCTGCGAGGCCAGCGCCTGGCCAGCGGGCTCTGCGTCACAGCCTGGCTGGCGGCGGCTGCCCTGGCGATGCCCCTGGCGCTGCAGCAGCAGACCTTCCGGCTGTCACGCTCTGACCACGTGCTATGTCACGACGTGCTGCCCACCGGTGCCCAGGCCTCCTACTGGCGGCCCGCCTTCATCTGCCTGGCGGGGTTCGGCTGCTTCCTGCCGCTGCTGGCCATGGTGCTGAGCTACGGGGCCACTCTACGCACGCTGGCGGCTGGGGGCCGGCGGTACGGCCACGCGCTGCGGCTGACCGCGCTGGTGCTGGTCTCCGCCGTGGCCCTCTTCGCGCCCAGCAACGTGCTGCTGCTGTTGCACTTCTCAAACCCTGGCCCTGACGCCTGGGGGGACCTGTACGCCGCCTACGTGCCCAGCCTGGCGCTCAGCACCCTCAACAGCTGTGTGGACCCCTTCATCTATTACTTCGTGTCTGCCGAGTTCAGGAGCAAGGTGCAGGAGGGGTTGCTCCGCCGGGGACCTGGCACGGCCACGGCCTCCAGGGAGGGCGGCAGCCGGGCGACGGGGACCCGGTCCTCCTCACTCATGTGACAGGCCCTTCACAGGCTGGATGAACAGGAAGGGAGTCATTCTGGGTTGAATAGGGTCCCCTCCAGATTCACATCCACTGGGAACCTCCCAAGTTGAGCTTATTTGGAAACAGGGTCTTTGCAGGTATGATTAGCTAGAATGAGGTCACACTGGAGTACAGGGTGGGCCCTAAATCCAATGTGACTGGTGTCCTTACAAGAAAAGGATGCAGAGACATACAGAGAAAGCCACTTGACAGTGGGGGCAGAGGTGGGGTGACGTGGCCGCAAGCCACAGACTGCTGGCAGCGACTAGAAGCAGCCAGGGGAGCAGCCTGGGGCAGTCTCCCTAGGAGCCCCCAGAGGGAGCAACGCTGCCTACACCTTAATCTTGGACTTCTAGCCTCCAGAACTGCCAGAGAATAAACTTCTGATGTTTGAAGCCACCTGGTTTGTGGTACTCAGTTATGGAAGCCCCAGGAAAAGATGGGGATTCAATGTAGTTTTCTGGGTCTGATCAGCTCCCTTGTGACTGAGTCCAAGGTAGGGATGCTGCCTTAAGACCTGCTGTAGGATCCCACCCAAGAGGAGGCTTGGGCCCCTGACACCCCCGGGGGCCAAAGCAGCTGGGAGCCCTGTTGGCTGTCCTTCTCATCCCCAGAAGCCAGGCTCCAGCTTTGGGATGGGCTTTATGGCTCTGAGGCTCCCACCTCAGTCCCCCAAAGCCTGGTGCAACCCATCTTGGGAGCTATGGAGTTCAGCCTCCTGCTGTGACCCTGGTTACCAGACATCACCTCCTGCTCCTCACCTGTGGTCTGATTCCTCTCTGTCAGCTCCCCAGTGGAGCGGGTGGGTGGGCAATAGGAGTAAGATTTAGGGTGTGCACCCAGGCTCAGGGGGCTGCAGCTCTGCAAACACCACCCCCAGCCACTTGAAGGCTGCTTTGAATCGAGTTGGGGGACACCACATGTGGAGGGGCGACCGCAGCCCCAGACACGCACACACACACATACATAACCTGCTGCTTCCCACCCAGGCGGGCAGCGCGGGGCAGGGTGTCGGGAGCCACTGAGGCATCAGCTGTGGGGGTAAGCAAGCCATCCCCAGAAGCAGAGGGAATGGGCACCATTTCTGGGCTCCCCATTGAGTTCCTGTCTCAGGTCTGGGGAAGAGTGACCAGCCCCAGGACACACACACACACATGCTCACCCACGTAAGAGGGAGCCTGCGGCCGTGTGAGTAATGTCAATGAAGCATATTGTGTCACTAACCTGGTGTGAGGAGGTACTGGAGCATCCCAAGATGTTACCATTGGGGAAGTTGGGTGAAAGGATACGTGAGACCTCCCTCTGTTGTTATGTTGCTGTTGTTTAGTCGCTCAGTCGTATCCCACTCTTTGCCACCCCATGGACTGTAGCCCGCCAGGCTTCTCTGTCCATGGGATTTCCCAGACAAGAATCCTGGAGAGGGTTGTCATGTCCTTCTCCAGGGGATCTTCCTGACCCAAGGATGGAACCCACGTCTCCTGTATTGACAGCCGGGTTCTAAGCCCCCATATTGGAATGATTCTTTACAAATGCACTGAATTTATGATGATCTTGGGGTTCAGGTGTTCCAAAGCCTCCTCCCCATCCTCCTTGGAAAGGCTGGGCTGTGGATGAAGGGATGGAAGCAAAGGGCCAGATGAGAGCCGGCTTCAGCCCCTGGAGCTGCCCCTCAGCCTCCCCAGCCCACAGGAGGTTCAAGCCTGCCAGGGACTTGAAGGAAATGAGCTTTTATTACACCAGCAGCCTCCATGGCAAGTGGGCAACAGGGCCTTGGCCAAGGGAACTGTAACCCTGTAGGCTGGTGGGGGTCAGGGATCAGCACACTGCATGTCGGGGACCCCCAGGCTGGGCCGCCCCCTCAGGGTCTCCGTACTGTCCCGAGATGAGCTGTGTGGGCTGAAATAAATACCACCGCGGAGGGAGAAGACAGGCCAACACAGGGGAGGAGCAGCTCGGAGGCAGGTCTGCGCGCATGGCTTCGGTTGGTCCAGAGCTGGGACACCCTCCGAGGTTGCTAGTGGGAGTGACAATCCTCCAGCTGGGGTCCCGGGAGAGCAGGGGTTCAAGGGGCGGTGAGGTCCAGAAGCAGGAAGATGAAAGTGCATCTTCTTAGAGCCCAGAACTTCCCCACAGAGCCTGGTGCCATCCAGACCTAACATTCAGGGGGCCCCTGAGGCAAGATGGGGCTGCAGGGGCTGGGACAGATCTGGGGCAACTTGGGGTTCGGGTCCTGGGGCTCAGCAGCTTGGGTGGCCCAAAGGGAGGCTGGGACTTCTGCATTTTGGAGAAGAGGGGCCTGTTTTGTTTCCAAGTTGCTGACGCTGTGTCCGAGACTTGGCCAGAGTTGTGTCCCCTCAGAAACAGGCCTTTGGCCACGAGTCCTTCCCAGAGATGTCCCTTCTCTGGGGAGCAGCGTGTCAGGCTGTGAGAGCTCCTCCAGCTACCCAGCCTGTGGGCTACGGGGTGGGGCGCCTGGAACTCCAGCTGCAGCTGGGGAGGAGGGGGAAGGGGCCTCCAGCCACCCCACTGACTGTCCTCCCTGTTGAGGTGGGGGCTGGGCCCCCGGGAGGCCCACCATCCATCAGGGTAGGTCTCTGCCAGTCCACGTATCGGGTTCGACTGGAAGCAGGGGTCACCTGGGGTGGGGTCTACCAGCCCCTAAACAGTCAAGTCTCCTGTCGCCAGCCCTCTTTCGGCAGGTAGAAATCACGGCCTGATCACGTCTTCCAGCTTGGAGTTTTAGGAGGAGAAGCCACTCTGACTGATAGGAGAGAAGGGAAGATGCCTGTGGGCTGCAGGCCTTGGGGGAGGGGCTGCGGACCCCTCCCTTGCACTGGCCGCCAAGGGGCACTCAGGATGGCTGCTTCCACCCACTGAGACAGGAGCACCCCCCTGGAACAGAGGTGGGGGTACATGGTCCAGCCAGACCCCTCACAGTGGCGGGATGGGGTGCTCACTTTTGGTAAGAATGAGCATAGCTTTCGTGGGACCACCGTTCAAATCGAGAACGTATCCGTGGAACTCGATCAGCTATGAGAAGCCAGGAACTACTGATCTGACACCAGCCATGGATGCGCTGTCAGTGGTTCACTTTTCTCACTCACTCTACTGAGTGAGAAAAAGCCAATCTCGAAAGGCTACATACCCCGTGATTCTGTTTACAAAGCAGCCCTGAAGTGACAAAATTATAGGGTGGGAAGACAGATGAATGGCTACGGGGAAAGCAAGGTGGACATGGCTATAAAACAGCAGCTAGAGGGATCCTTGAGGTGATGGGCTGTCCAGGAGCTTGACTGCAGTCATGATTACAGAAAGCTACCAGTGCTGAAAGGGGCTTCCCTCATGGCTCAGCTGGTCAAGAATCTGCCTGCAATGCAGGAGACCCTGGTTTGATTCCTGGGTTGGGAGAAATCCTCTGGAGAAGGGATAGGCTACCCACTCCAGTGTTCTTGGGCTTCTCTTGTGCTGGTAAAGAATCAGCCTGCAATGAAGCAGAACTGGGTTCGATCCCTGGGTTGGGAGGATCCCCTGGAGAAGGGAAAGGCTACCCACTCCAGTGTTCTGGCCTAGAGAATTCCATGGACTGTATAGTCCATGGGGTGGCAAAGAGTCGGACATGACTGAGTGACTTTCACTTTCACGTGTGCGGGAACTGCAGACTCAACGGCCGTCGAGTACACGTAAATGTGGTGAAATGAGTGAGAAGGGCAGACTGCACTCACGTCAGTTTCCGGGTATGACACTGTAACTTGAATTCTTGGTCATGTTACCAATGAGGGGAACTGGATGAAGGGCACCTAAAGCTCTCTCTGTTATTTCTTACAACTGCCTGTGAGCCTACAGTGGCTTCAAATTTTCAAGTTTAATAAAAATCTCCCCTTCCATAATGAAAATAAAAGCAGATCTGTCTCAGAAGACACTGGAAACAGTGGGCAACACCTGGAAGACTTTAAAGGTGTTATCATTCAGTCGCTAAGTTGTGTCCGAATCTTTTGTGACCCCATGGACTGCAGCCCTCCAGGCTTTTCTCTGTCTGTGGAATTCTCCAGGCAAGAATAGTGGAGTGGGTTGCCATTTCCTTCTCCCGAGGATTTTCCCCACCCAGGGATCGAACCCGCGTTTCCTGCATTGATAGGTGGATTCTTTACCACTGAGTCACCACTGTGCTGCTGCTGCTAAGTCACTTCAGTCGTGTCCGACTCTGTGCGACCCCACAGACAGCAGCCCACCAGGCTCCCCTGTCCCTGGGATTCTCCAGGCAAGAACACCGGAGTGGGTTGCCATTCCCTTCTCCAATGCATGAAAGTGAAAAGGGAAAGTGAAGTCGCTCAGTCGTGTCCAACTCCTAGCGACCCCATGGACTGCAGCCCACCAGGCTCCTCCGTCCATGGGATTTTCCAGGCAAGAGTGCTGGGGTGGGGTGCCATTGCCTTCTCCGGAGTCACCACTGTACATATGACAATTATAGCATGAGGGACGGGAGGGGACAACACATGGACATAACCAGCTCCAAAGTTGCTACGTTTTGGCGAAATGGTTACCATACTCCCACCAAGTAGGCTGTGAAAAGTTTAAAGATGTATATAGTTTGGTTCCTCAGAGCTACCACGATAACTGAATTAAAGTGGAATTCTAAAAGATATTCAATTAATACAAAAGAGGGCATGGAGCCGACTTCCCTGCTGGTCCAGTGGTTGAGAATCTGCCTGGCAACAGCAGGAGACATGGCTTCGATGCCTGTTCAGGGATCTAAGATTCCACAGGCTGCGGAACAACTAGGCCCACACACCACCCACCACTGCTGCTGCTGCTGCTGCTGCTGCTGTATCGCTTCAGTCGTGTCCAACTCTGCACAACCCCACAGACGGCAGCCCACCAGGCTCCCCTGTCCCTGGGATTCTCCAGGCAAGAACACTGGAGTGGGTTGCCATTTCCTTCTCCAGTGCATGAAAGTGAAAAGTGAAAGTGAAGTCGCCCAGTCGCGTCCAACTCTTTTCGACCCCATGGACCGCAGCCTACCAGGCTCCTCCGTTCATGGGATCTTCCAGGCAAGAGTACTGGAGTGGGGTGCCATCGCCTTCTCCCCACCCACCACTAAGGAGTCCATATGCTGTAACTACTGAAGCCCGAGGGCCACAACTACTGAGCCTTCAAGACACAATTGGAGCTTGAAGAGCTTCCGTGCTCTGCAATGAAAGAGCCCCCACACTGTAACTAAAATCCAATGTAGCCAAATAAATGAATTAAAAAAAATTTTTTTAAAGAAATTTGATTAGGAAGGAGAGAAGAGAGAGAATGTGTGAAGTGGAGGTGGGGGAAAGAGGGCACGGAAGGGAAAATGAAACAAAATACTGCAGCAGTAACCCTAGACCCAGCTCCACCAGTAATTACACGCGTGTGAACTAAACCCAGTGCCTAGTGCAAGACGGTACACCCTCAAGTCTCCAGGACTTTGGTGAGTGCTGGTAGAAAAGTTTTCCTA
The DNA here is from genome assembly GCF_003369695.1 of Bos indicus x Bos taurus. Lineage (NCBI taxonomy): Eukaryota > Metazoa > Chordata > Mammalia > Artiodactyla > Bovidae > Bos > Bos indicus x Bos taurus. Next base: position 104,297,385 of record NC_040082.1, read on the forward strand.
CTGGTTTGCTGAGTGGGAATATAAACCAGCCTTTGCCACCAGCATGGGGTGGAGAGACCCTTTACCACCCAGGAAGGCAGGGCTCTGAGGCTTGCCAGTGCAGCCAGTCTCCAGGGCCTGGCACTTACCTAAGCTGATAGATCAACCTGTTGTTTAAACCACTTGAGTTGAGTTGGCTCAAACCAAAAGATTTGCCTCCTCCAGGAAGCCCCTTCCCAGCCTCCCCACACAGAGCTCTCTGGTGACATTTCCTCCATCCTTCCCAACTCCACTTGGGCTCCTCTGAGCTCTTTGTCACCTCAGTCTCAAATTCCAGGCTTCCGTGTTCATCTTGACACTGTCCAGCTGGAGCAAGAATCTGGCTAACGTATCAATTTAGCCAGAACCCCATATCCTCCATATTGATCCCTCTTGATATCTGATTGGGTTCTTCATCCTGCCCTGCTCCTCCCCATCTCTCATGATCTCTCAATCAACCTGGCCTGCCATCAGCAAGAATAAGGTTCAGTCTCTTTAGCTAGAATATCCCCCCTCCACCCCCTATTGTTTCCTCTCAGTAATTTTCCATTCACTGACTCCCCTTCCCCACTCCTTGGCTATGCTTACTATGCTCAGTCATGTCTGACTCTTTGCAACCCCACGGACTGTAGCCTACCAACTGCTCTGTCCATGGGGATTCTCCAGGCAAGAATACTAGAGTGGGTTGCCATGCCCTCCTCCAGGGGATCTTCCCAACCCAGGGATCAAACCCAGGTCTCCCACATTGCAGGCAGATTCTTCATCAGCTGAGCCACCAAGGAAGCCCAAGAATACTGGAGTGCGGAGCCTATCCCTTCTCCAGGGGATCTTCTCGACCCAGGAATTAAACCAGAGTCTCCTGCATTGCAGGCAGATTCTTTACCAGCTGGGCTACCAGGGAAGTGCTCCTTGGCTATAAATTTCGCCCCCCACCTTTTTTTTTTTTTTTTTTAGGTGTGTGTGCTTAGTTGCTTTGCTTAGTCGAGTCCAATTCTTCTTGACCCCGTGGACTGTAGACTTCCAGGCTCCTCTGTCCATGGGATTGTCCAGGCAAGAACACTGGAGTGGGCTGCCATTCCCTTCTCCAGGGGATCTTCCCAACCCAGGGATCGAACCCAGGTGTCCTGCATTGCAGGCAGATTCTTTACCGTCTGAGCCAGTTGGGTACAATTTCAACCCCACTGCAAGACTCCATAGCACCCCCTCTTGAAAAAAACATTCCTTGCATCATGAATAACTTTTTTAAAAGGGTGAGTGGGTCTCAGGGACAGGTTTGTCCTGAGGTCCAGTCCTTGGGAGGGCTTCTTAAGCTCACCTTATACATATAAGTTGCTCTCTGATATGCACTGAGTGGATGCAGGTCAAGGGAGAACAGGTTATCCACCTCATCCCCCAAAACCTTGCAGGTCGACCCTCCATCAGTAGCTTCCACAGTGGAGGGAGACTGGGGGCAGATTCAGCTCTCACCTGTCCTCTGCTTCCTTATCCAAGTCCACCAACTCATGGCCAGCTGCCAGGTGCCCGGTGTCCAGGGGACCCAAGTCATACTCGTAGCTGTACAAGGCCAAGGCTGGTGTCGGCTGCTCTGGAAGGAAGGACTGAGTCAGTAGGGAACGCACTGGAGAGAGAGGATCTGAATGACCAACAGCCCAGGGGGCTTGAGGAAGGATGTGTGGCCCAGAGCAACAGATAGGAGGTGAGGTCACAAGGTGGGGAAGGGGACACAGAAATCAGAGATGGGGAGACTCAGAAAAGCACCAAGTTAGGATGGGGCTGGAGAGAGACTGACCAAGACGGAGGAGATGCAAAGGGTTCTTGTTGCTAAGACTCTTGCAACCCCAGGGACTGTAGCCCAATATGAGATTTTCCAGGCAAGAACACTGGAGTGGGTTACCATTTCCTCCTCCAGGGGATCTTCCCCACCCAGGGATCAAAAACGTGTCTCCTGCATTGCAGGCAAACTCTACCGCTGAGCCACCAAGGGAGCCCAGTGCAAACGGACCCAGACGCAAAGAGGTGATGAGAGGAGATGGCACGATGGAGAAGATGGAGTGATACATTCCGGGATGAGGTGGAGCCCCGAGGCCGGCCCTGGGGTGGGTCCTCACCAAGCGCGCAGCGGCCAGGGGGCGCGGGCTCCAGTCTCACGCGGCGGCGGCAGGCGGCCTCCTGCAGATGGCAGGCGCTGGCGTAGACAACGCCGTCGGAGCCACACACCGGCTCCCCGCTGATGCTGCAGGCGCGGGCGCAGCCACAGCGCGTGACTGTCACCCCCTCCTCCGGAACGGCCACGGGACCTCGCTCTTCAGGGGACCAGCCTGGCGGGCGAGGCGAAGCTGTCAGGGCCCTGGGAACTCCAAGCTCCCCACTTGGCCCTCGCCTCTGCCTGGGCCTGGGATGGAGAAGTCCCTAGGGGCCAGGACCACGATCCACAGAGTGGAGACAGTGCCCGGGAAGCCCTGAGCCCTGACCTGGTGGAATTTCACGTGAGTATTTGCCTAGTATTTATGAAAACAAAATTAAAAAAATAAAACTTTTGAACTAAATGCAATCTAAATTCAAGAAGTTTGGAAAATAAAGAAAAGGGTTCCCAGTAATTCCACTCCGCCCTTCGCTGCCGCCAGTCTGAGCTCACGGCTTGGGTCCCTGGATCTGCCTTGTGGGGGAGGGGAGGCAAGGGCTCCCTTTCGGGCCTCCGGCTTCTATGCCCGCCCCGCCCACCCCGCTAGACCCTGCCCACCCCGCTAGACCCCGCCCTCATCATTGCCCACTCTCTCTTGGCTCCGCCCCCTCACCCCTGCCCACACCCACCCCTCTAGGCCCCCCCCTCCTCACTGCCATCCCCACCAGGCTAGGTCCCGCCCCCTCATCACGGCCCACACCCGCCCTTCCAGGCCCCACCTCTTCACTGCCCACCCCACCTCGATGGGCCCCGCCCTCATCCAGCTAGGACCCCGCCCCCTTCCTCTGCTCACTCCCACCCTTCGAATCCCTCCTCCTTCCACCCTGCCTGCGCACTTCAACCCCCTCGTCTCAGGACGCGCGCCCTTGACCGAGCCGGGCCTTCCTCCTTTTACCACGCTGTACGCTCCCCCGCCTGACGACTCCCTCCAAATGGGCAGCCCTCCCACAGGCCCACGGGTCGTGTTGGGGTGGGGGGTGCTCGGAAGGGGCAGTGGCCTCGCGCACTCACCGGGGCCCTGGGCCAGGGCACGCTCCACTTCGTTGCACGCAGGCCCCGCGCACAGCTCCCGGGCGAGCGGGCTGCGCGCGCTGACATTGTAGAAGCGCGTGGCCTCGAAGGCTGCGGGACCAAGAGAGAAGGGTGACCAGGTGATGGATGACAGGGTGAGGGACCGAGCTGGGGTTGCGGGTGGCGGACGTGGGCCTACCAGGCTCATAGTAGTCGTACACCAAGATGGGCAGCGCCGACGTCCTGCCCACGACGTGCTCCCGGAGCGCCCGGAACTGCACGCACGTCAAACACCGGCTGGGGATCTGCAGGGGCAGCGGGCAGGCTCAGGCTTGGCTGGGCCCACTAGGGCTGGAGACTGAGCTTCGGCCTCTGTGCTCTATGATGCCCCAAAGTGTGAATGCAGAACTGGTTGATTGCGGGGTGCCCCGGAGGCGTGAAACAGAAACCCGATCTTATTTCGATTTTGTGGGTCCTTCCACCCACGTGGGAAGGGTCTCAGCTGGTCTTTCATCTCCCACACTCACCACGCCAGATGCCCTTCCTCCCTGTGTGTGTGTGTGTGTACATTCACAGTCTTGCAATTGTGCAAGACAGGGTGCAACCACTGTCTGTAGAACTTTTCCATCTAGAAAAATGGTACAGATGAACCTGTTTGCAGGCAGGAATAGAGATGCAGACGTAGAGAATGGACATGCAGACACAGAGCAGGAAGAGGAGGGCTGGACGGATTGGGAGACCAGGACTGACATAAACACACCACCATGTCTACAGCAGATACTAGTGGGAGGCTCAGCTCAGTGCTCTGTAGTGACCTAGAGCCGTGGGATGGGGGGCGAGGTGGGAGGGAGGTCCATGAGGGAGGGGATATATGTATACATGCAGCTGATTTACTCCCTTGTACAGCAGAAACCAACACATTTATCCTCCAGAAAAAAAGAATAAAAGAAACGGGATCCCCATTTGCACCCACTGCTTACCCCCCAACCCTGGAAACCACCAATCTGCTTTCTGTCTGTTCAACTCAGCGTGTTTTTGAGACTCAGAAAGTCAGTGCTTCATTCTGATGCCTGGATACTATTCCACACCCCTCCTAACTTTTTCCACCAAATCGAGCTGGCTGGGGCACAGAGCAGGCAGCCGTGCCAACTCCTCATGGATTGACTCTTCTGGTTTCTTTTTCTTGGTATGAGAGCATTGCCAGAACCATTAACAGGCCATGGCAGCTATGCCCTCGCCAATGCGGCTGCTGTGGAGGCCTCTGCCCACCGCTACCCCAGCCCGCAGTACCTCATCAAAGTAGAAGAGCACTCTGCGGCCAGCCAGCTCGTACCTCTTCAGTGCCACGTGCTTGTCAAGGAGCAGCTGGCAAGGAAGCCAGAGTCAGAATATGCCCAGCCCCTCTGACCCCAATACTCTCGTCCTCTGATCTCCAAGGGCCCAAGGTGGGCTGGACCCATGAGGAGCCGAGGCCCCAGAGGCTGAGGAGTTTGCCCACAGGCATCCAGCAAGTCCCCATGGGCTAGGCCAGGGAGGTGGCAGCCAACACGCCTGAGAGGGCATTCAAGGCTGAGTATCACTGTCCTGAGTGCCTGCCTCCACTTCCCTGCCACAGTCTCCCCTGATCAAGTCTCAGTCCCAGGCCAAGGCCCCGAGGCACCCACTGAGCCCTGCCACCTGCTCCTGCTTCACCTGCACCATTCACCCCCCACCCCTATCCAGCGTGCTCCACCCTCCCCACATGGCTGACCTCCTTGGCAAGGCTGCTTCCCCTCTTGGTGACCATCTCCCCCACATGCAAAATGGGGCTGGTCTCTCTTTAAGCGGAGGGTGCTGGCAAGTCTCTGGAAGCACTCCCCGGCACCCCACGTCATCCCCAAAGTGTAAACATCCTCAGTCGCATGGGTAACAACACAGATGGCCTAGTGAGCGACACCTTCTGGGGGAGAGACCCAACCCCTCCCCACCTGCCCCTCCGCAGATGGCCAGTCTCAGAGCACCAACTTTGCCAGGAGAAAGTAAGGCAAAAACAAAAGCACAACCCCACTTTATGAAGGGCTAGGAATCTGCAACCAGGGCAGGTCCACAGACCCTGCCCGGCCCCTGCCCACCAGCGCCCCCTCACCTGCTCCAGGCTCTCGACGTCCGCCCGGAACCCTGACAGTAGGGGCACCTCCAGGACCGCCATGTTGGAGGACCCTGCATGCAGCCACCTGTCGATGAAAGGAGACAAAGAGGGGCCCTTGAACTCAAGCCCCTCAGTGGAATTCATGGTCTGCTCTGTCCCTACAGCCCTCTAGCCTGCCCCAGGTCTGGCTGCACAGACACCCTTGGGGGGGTCACTGGTCATTCCATTTCATAGCTGAAAGACTGAAACCATATGGAAAAGGCTTTGCCAAGTCTTCTTGGCTTGACCCAGGTCAACCCTAAAGGAAATCAACCCTGAATATTCATCAGAAGGACTGATGCTGAAGCTGAAGCTCCAATACTTTGGCCACCTGATGCGAAGAGCCAACTCATTGGAAAAGACCCTGATGCTGGGAAAGATTAAGGGCAAGAGGAGAAGTGGGTGACAGAGGTTGAGATGGTTGGATGGCGTCACCGACTCAATGGACATGAGTTTGAGCAAACTCTGGGGGGGATCGACTGGGTGGCGCGGTGGTAAATATTCTCCCTGCCAGTGCAGGAGACGCAGGAGGTATGGGTTTGATCCCTGGGTCAGGAAAATCCCCTCAAGAAGGGAATGTCAACCCACTCCAGTATTCTTTCCTGGAGAATCCCATGGACAGAGAAGCCTGGTGGGCTACAATCCATAGGGTCACAAAGAGTCAGACATGACTGAGTGACTGAACAACAACCATCATGTGCCTCCCGTGTGGGAAACGGCTCTGTGGGGCCAAGGGAGCCCAGGCTGCTCGCCAGTGCCAGCCCCGTTTCCCCTTCTGTGACGTGGGGGAGGCGGTGGGTAAATACTGCCTCTAGGGCCTGCCTCGTGCCAGGCCCTCCCTGTGCTGGGTACTGGTGACAGGGAGGCTGGTATTCAGTGAGGGCCCTGCAGACCGTGGGCACAAGGGGACGGGATGACCAGAGCCCCTGGGATGGGCAGAGGAGGCTTCTGTGGAGGTGGGGCCTAAGAGATGCCATACCCAGCTGGCACACGGTTAGTTTCTTCCCATCTGAGAAAGGAACAGAGGTGTCCCCAGAGGACGTGCCAGGGCCAGTTCAGCTGCTTCTTGTTCCTCCACCCAATTGGATGGTGGTCACAGCCCTGCTGAACGGTACCACCCCAAGTCTCACTGCTAACTAGAAATGGTTCAGGGACCCGCTACTCTGGGGCTTGGGCCCAGTTGGGCTTGTTCTTCAGAACCTCCCAAGTTGGGGGTGGCCTTGGGCATGTGAGGGTTAAGGGTTAAGGTTAAGGAAGGTGACTGGGCAGCTCTGATGGGTTTCAGCTTCATGGCTACCAACCACCTTTGGGTTCCCCCATCATTGCCATGGCAATGAGCATCCTTTGTGGGCAGCTGCGTGCACTCCCACCTCCTGAGGACCCTCAGTGAACTGGTTCTAGGGTCACACCTGGGGCGGGTGGGTCATGGAAGGGCCACAAACAGCCGTCCCTCCCAGCCCCATCTGCCACTGGAGTCTGCTGCACCCATTCAGAAGCACTTCCATTTATTTCACTCATTTCAGAAATCATCTGTAGTGTAAGCCTTTGATTGCAAAGGGATCCATTTCAAAGACATTCATCTTGAATAAAGATATTGACAGCTACTAACACAACAACCAATAAGGAAACAGGCTGCCTCCACCCATGAATATCTCTCTTTCAGAGCCCTGGGTAGGGACTTCCCTGATGGTTCAATGGTTAAGAGTCTGCGCTTCCAACTGCAGGGGGCACAGGTTCGATCCCTGGTCAGGGAGCTAAGACTCTGCATGCAGTATGTGGGATGACCAAAATAAAATAGCCCTGGGTTATTTAAATAACTGACTACTTGGGTCACCCTGCCTTCCCCTTCCTGCACCTCAATTACCGTTCTTATATTTTAAATTCACCAATAGTGAACCCACAAAACCCTAGGCACACCCCTCCCCTCAGATTTCAATAAAGGTAGAACCGCAGTTCCATAACTTCTCTCTCTCTCTCTACCGGTGACCTCACTGGGTGACCCCCAGGAGGGTCAAGTACCCTCCAGGACCTGTGAGTAAGAAATCTTGTCCTTCACAGCTTCCTGATGGGTGTTGCTGAGGTGTGTCTTGTAATCAGAATAAGGAGCACGGGGGCTGGTCAGCCACAACTTTGGCTCTAGTCGGGAAACATCTATGGGGCCAGGTAAGTCCCCCAGACGTTCCTAGCTGAGAGCATCACTCTACAGAACATCACCCAGGCGGGGTGCCAGCCAGCGGGGCAGGACGCCTTACCTGGTGCACACCTCCAGGGTCACCTGGTACTCCTGGTGGTGCTGGTCAGCTGCTGGGTCATCATCATCAGCTGAAGAGGCAGGTGAGGGGGGTCGCTGCTGCTCAGCCTCAGGCTCTTGGAGGTTCACAAGCAGCTGGAAGGATGGCTTGGCCACCGGGTCGGGCACATTGTAGGTGACATCAATCTGGGAGATGGGGGAGGACAGAGGCTTAGGGGCTGTGGGGGTGGAGAGGGGAAAGACAGGGGCAGGAGAAGGTGGGGGACAGCTAGAGCGAAGAGGTCAGGGATACTGGAGACAGTTCTGGGCATGGTTGTCATTCCCTTTAATCCTGATGGTGTAGGTACAACCATCATCCCACTCTTCCATGTTTCAAGCCCAGGTGTGTCTGCAAACCGGGCTCCCTCTCCTGTTAACTACTGTGTTGTCTGGGCTCCATTTTTCAGATGGAGAAGTTGAGGCTACAGGGTTCTCCTGGCTGACTTGCCCTCTGACCATTGGCCAAAGCTCAGGAAACCAGTCTCTCCCAATCAGAATACAACTAAATCCTGAGCCTGCTGACTAAGGGGCCTCAGGGAGGGCCAGGCTGAGTCCAGGCTGGGCATCTACATTCAGACTTGGCTGAGAGAATAACCTTGAGCCACCAGGCAAGTCCCACGGTGGAGGGTGGAGCGCAGGGTCAGAGACCACCAAAATGAGAATCAGATGCGGTTTCACCCAAGGGGACACACTGCCATCTACCTTGGGTTCTGCCTTGGGCAGGGGTGGTGTGGTTTAGTCACTCAGTCGTGTCCGACTCTTTTGCTAGCCCGTGGACTGTAGCCTGCCAGGCTCCTCTGTCCATGGGATCCTCCAGGCAACAATACTGGAGTGGGTTGCCATTTCCTTCTCCAGAGTGGGTGACATCTCAGGGGGCTGACAGGCTGTCTCAGGGTGGTTCTCACACACACAGCCACCCCACCCAGCCTGGCCAGGTCTGAGCCTCCAGCGTCCCCTGGGAGCACTCCCCTTTCCCCGAAGCCTCACCTGCATCAGACAGCAGCCTTCACCCCTGGCGCTCACAAACAGCCCCGTGGGGAGGCTGGGGATCTGGGGAGAGAAGAGGCTACGGTTCCCCTCCGCCCACCTGCAGACACACAGGGACAGACAGGCAGCGAGGAGGGGCTGCTCTCGCTGCCCTGCCCCCAGCCCTGGTCATGGGAACACGTACCGCGGCCATCTGCAGAAGCTTCTGGTTGCCCCTGTGCAGCTCGAAGGTCTCCTGGTAGTCCAAGTTGGTGGAGGCCAGGGAGACGGTGAGGTTGACGCCGCCCGCATAGGACAAGATGGCGTACTCTGCCAAGGCCTGCAGAGCCACGCAGGTGTCCTGGGGACAGAGCGGGAGACCGAAGTCAGCCCCAGAAGGTGCCTCCACCTGTGCCAGAGGTCTGGCCCAAACTGGGGGTTCCATGGACCCTCACTGAGGCCAGGGACTCATGTGGCTGGAACGGAGAGCAGATCTGGTGTAGACACCCACAGAGTTGGGGACCCCAGGAAGCTGGGGGGCATCTCCACAGAAGGAGGGGCTGGTCCCTATCCCAGAGCCTGCCGCCTCCATCCCTCAGCCCCATCCTCCCATCCTCTCTTGGGCTTCGTGCTCCGAGAGGTGCAGGTAAGGAGCCGTCCTAAGACTAGAAGCACTGGGTAACTTCCTAGAGGGCTCTGAGTCCCGAGCCTAGGCCACCCAGACCTGAGCCCTCCCTTTGGCTCTGCCTGGCGCACCTGAGTAGAAGAGAAGCCCCCGAGGGCGTTTCGCTGCTGGGACAGCCACTTCACCACAGGCAGGGCGGTGGCCACGTCTCCCAGGAGGGTGTAGGTCAGCAGGGCATAAGCTGTCATTTCCACCTCGGCCGAGACCACTGCAGTGGAAGAGGCCGGCTGGGACCCAGGACCCAGTGCCCAAAGCAGGCACTGGGGGTGGGGTGGCCCATACCTGTCTGATAGACCCCGTCACTGAAGCTTAGGAACGCATCCTTGTCCACATCCCGGGAACCCGTCAAGCTCCAGTGGGTCACCCCATCTGCAAGGCCAGAACAGATCAAGGCTGGACCCCAGTGGAAGAGGGCACCAGGGAAAGAGGGCACCAGGGAAAGATGGCAGAGACAGTAAGGGCCTTGGGGCTACATCTCAGATCTGCAACTACAGGGTCAAATCCAGCCCCTCCTGCACCCCTGGTTGCTGCTGCTGCTCAATCACTTCAGTTGCATCCGACTCTTTGCGACTCCATGGACTGTGGCCCACCAGCCTCCTCTGTGTATGGGATTCTCCAGGCAAGAACATTGGAGTGGGTTCCCATGCTCTCCTCCAGGGGATCTTCCTGACCCAGGGATTGAACCCACATCTCCTGAGTCTCTGGCACTACAGGCAGATACTTTACCACTGAGCCCACAGAGGAAGCCCTGGCAGACATTACCAATCCATGGCTGCTTTTCTGAACTCTCAACAGACATCACTAATCAATGGCTACTCTTCTGCATCCCTGGCAGACATCCTTCATCAATGGTCTCCCTTCTGGCTGGGGCCCTGATGCTGGCCCGGGGGGTTATCCTCCCTTGGGGCCCAGGAAGTCACTCCCTATTTCCAAAGACACCAAGGATTCTAAGCTCATATGAAGTATAAAAAGCCCTCAAAACACAGAAAAATCAGCCCTCCCAGCCTCAGATCTTGAGCATTTAGTTCTAAATTGACACCATCATTCAACTGGGTGGTTTTAGAATTTTGCTTTTGAAATATTTTTTTTTCTTCTTGTTAAGCAGAGAAGGTGATGGAAGCTTGATCCCAGTGCAGCTGCTGGGGAAGGCCAAGGGGCAGGGGGAGGGGACTGATTTTGGAGACATTCCAAGAAGTCACGGCTTGGTGACTGGGGCTCCCCAAACACAATGGGGAATCACTTTGTAGTTGAGGAGATGGACACCGCCAGAGGGATGAGGCTCACCCAGCAATGGGGGGCAGGGTGGGGTCTGGCTGCAGCCCTCCCCTGCCTCCCAGCACTCTGCCTGAGGATGGTTTCTAGGAAGTCTGGGGGATCTTCTACCAGGGATCCCTGAACACTCTTCTCCGCATTGGGGGCTGGGGTAGCATCCTTTGTTTCATTAGGGAAGAAAATGATGCTCAGGCTCAAGCCACCTTATCAAATGAAGTCATTAGTAGATGTGATAATGAATAAGTAATAAATAAGGGCTTCCCTGGTGGTTCAGACAATAAAGAATCAGTCTGCAATGCAGGAGACCCAGGTTCGATCCCTGGGTCAAGAAGATCCCCTGGAGAAGAGAAAGGCAACCCACTCCAGCATTTTTGCCTGGAGAATCCCATGGACAGAGGAGCCTGGCAGGATACATTCCATGAGGTAGCAAAGAGTCGGACACGCCTGAGAGACTAACACACACCAGGACTTCCCTGGTGGCACAGTGGTAAAGAATCTGCCTCCCAAAGCCAGAGATGCAGGTTCAGTCTCTGTGTGGGGAAGACCCCTGTAAAAGGAAATGGTAAGCCACCCCAGTAGTCTTGCCAGGGAAATCCCCTGGACAGAGGAGCCTGGTGGGCGACAGCCCATGGGTTAGCAAAAGAGTCAGACACGACTTAGCAACTAAACAACAACAAATAAATGAGTAAACAAAACAGAGTGAGCCAAGGATGCCTCCTTAGTTTCAAGCACGTGTCCATGAGCTGCTTCCTGTGTCTGCTGGGCTGGTGGGCAAGGGCACCTACCCTGGGTGATAGCCAGGCTGCGGAGTTTTCGCAGAGCGGCAGGGGCTGCAGGGCTGCGGAGCAGGGTCAGCGCGTAGGCGGTCAGGGCACTGCTGTAGGGGTCCGTAACCAGGGATGCGCTGGACTCCAGGAAGTGTCTGGCTTTGGTAATGGCACCCCTCTCCTCCTGCAGGGTGGGGTGGGAGTAGGGTGGGAAGTGGAGCCCTGGGAGGCTGCTCAGCCTTCACCATGCAGACCACCCTCCCGAAAGTCCCAGGGGCATGCCTGGGAAACCACTGGATGGCTTGCAGCCCCTCACTTTGTATACTTCTGGTGCATGACTGCCTACAGCCCCGGCTTTCAAAACCCCCCATTCCCTTTCCTTTATTAATATGGTGGTGCCAACGTTTTCCAAATGAAGTCTGAGCATAACCATTCAACTCAGAGACACTCAGGAGGAAGCAGGGAGAGCCCTGGCTGCCCTGCCCCATACCACACCATCACCAGGCTGGCTTCTAAGACCTCCCAGCTCAGGCCCACCTCATCCTCCAAGCCTCACCTCAATTGTCACCCCCTCCAAGAAGCCCACCAACCCTGATCATGCTCTTGCCCCACAGTGTGAGTGGCTGGAGGACAGAAACCAAGTTCATTGTCCAGTGATGGCCTTAGTTCAGAGAAGCTGCCCAGTAATATAGGTTAAATGGAAAAATGAGTGGGTCAAAACATTCATGAATTTAAGGACTTCCCTGGTGGTCCAGCGGCTGAGACTCAGCGTTCCCAATGCAGGGGGCCCGGGTTCAATCCCTGGTCAGGGAACTAGGGCCCATGCTGCAGCTAAGAGTTTGCATGCAGCAGTTAAAGATCCCAAAGGCTGCAAAGAGGACTGAAGATCCTGTGTGCCACAAACTAAGACCCAGAGCAGCCAAATAAATGAGTAAATACTGTTTGTTTGTTTTAAAGTAGACATTTCTTGTCTTGTGGACCTGGAGGCCAGAAGTCTGAGATCAATGTGTTGGCAAGGTCGGTTCCTTCTGAGGGCCACGAGCAGGGGCCGCAGGCCTCTCTCCTGGCCATCTCCTCCCTGTATCTCCACGGCGTCTTCCTTCTGTGAGGGTCTCTGTGCCCTAATGTCCTCCTTTTCCCAGGATGCCAGGCATATTGGATCAGTACCCACCCTAAAGTCCGCATTTCAACACGACTACCTCTATAAAGGCCTTGTCTGCAAACACAACCACATTCTGGAGTCTTGGGCTGGATCTGTAGCTCCCCTTCACAGATTTGTATCTTGAAGTCTTAACCCCCAGTGGTTGCGGCGGGGGGGTAGCGGGGGACAGGCTGGTGCTTTGGGAGATTATTAGGTTTAGATGAGACCAAGAGAGTGGAGCTTCCCTGGTAGCTCAGCTGGTAAAGAATCCACCTGCAGTGCAGGACACCCCAGTTCAATTCCTGGGTCAGGAAGAATACCCACTCCAGCATTCTTGCCTGGAGATTTCCATGGACTAACACACACACGCAAGAGAGTGGCGCCCCTATAATCAGTTAGACTGCTTATAAAGGAGACCACAGTGGTCTCTCTCTCTGTCCTTCTCTCCCCTCAACCCCATCCCACCTCTCTTCATGGTCAGACACCAAGAAAAGGCCACGTGAAGACACAGAGAGAAGAGATGACTGACTCCAAGTCAGGAAGAGACCCCTCATTAACAATGGAACTGAAAAAAAAAAAAGACTGAATCAACCAGAACACTGACCTTGGACTTTCCAGTCTCTAGAACCATCAGAAATAAATGTCTTCTCTAGGACATAGAAGCATAGACTTATAGAGGACATAGACTTATAGAGGAACGGATAAAGGAGATGTGGTACATATATACAATGGAATATCACTCAGCCTTAAAAAGGAACAAAAGTGTGCCATCTGCAGACAAGTGGATTTACCTAGAGACTGTCACACAAAGTGGGGTAAGTCAGAAAGACAAAAGCAAATACTGTACATTAACACATATATGTGGAGTCTAGAAAAACGGTGCAGATGAACCTATTTGCAAAGCAGAAACAGAGACACAGTGTAGAGGACAAATGAACAGACACCAAAGGGAAAAGGGGGATGAATTGGGAGGCTGGGATTGACATATACACACTATTATGTATAAAACATAACTAATGAGAACCTACTATACAGCACAGGGAACTCTACTCAATGCTCTGGTGACCTAAATGGGAAGGGAATTCAAAAAAGAAGGGATATATGTACATGTGGGTTTCCCAGTTGGCGCTAGTGGTAAAGAACCGACCTGCCAATGCAGGAGATGTGGGTTCGATCCCTGGGTCACGAAGATCCCCTGGAGGAGGGCATGGCAACCCACTCCAGTACTCTTGCCTGGAGAATCCCATGAACAGAGGAGCCTGGAGGCCTACAGTCCACGGGGTTGCAAAGACTCAGACACAACTGAAGCGACTTAGCACATATGCATATGTGTATGTATAGCTGACTCATTTTGCTGTTCAGTAGAAACTAACGCAGCACTGTAAAGCAACTACACTCCAATACAAACTTTTAAAAAAGAAATAAAGGTCTGTGGTTTAAGGCCCTGGTCTGTGGTATTTTGTGACAGCAGCCTGAGCTGACTTAGGGGGTTGGGGTTTTGGGCAACCTAATTCAACCTCTTAACACATGGCAAGTGAGGGGCCCTCTGGGCAAAGCATGTGGAACATGGAGGGTCTTAGGTCACAGCAAACTCTAAACACAGCAGCTGCAAATCTGCATTGTGAAGCGGAAAGATCTGAGAAGCACCACAAATCATAATTCATCATCAGAGGTTTTAGCATTGGCACAGATGTGAGGAATGGTGGAATCCCTAGCCTGGCGGCTGAGATCTGTCTATCCTGGGAGCTCCCTCTGCAGGGGACATGCCACTCCCACTTGGGACAGCCTCACAAAAGTGACACAAGCCTTGAGTTCCTTGGGACATCTAAGCCCTGCTGGGTCCAGTACTAACTGTCCCCAAAGGTTCTAGACCTTTCTCCCCCGAAGCATTCATAAGTTAAAAAAAATTTTTTTTAATTTTTTGGCTGCACTGCATGACATGTGGGATCTTAGTTCCCAACCAAGGATCAAACCCAAGACCCTGCATTGGGAGCACGGAGTCTTTAACTACAGGACTGCCAGGGAAGTCCCATCCAACGTTTTGTATCAGGCTTCCTAAAGTCAGCCCACAGGTCACTGTCCAGGATAATGACTGAGCCTCAAATGATTCTCCAAATGGGAGCTGGGGGCTATGGACAGTCCTGGGAAGGCTTGAACTCAGGGACACATGCATGCCCCTCATGACTACTGCCAGAATCTCTCATGCATCTGCTTAGGTCACAAGAAGTGGTAAGGTCACAAGAAGTGCTTAGGTCACAAGAACTGTGACCATTGGAAAGCATGAAAATGTCCCATTAATGAACAGAAGGAGGACAGCAAGGAAGAAATAGAAGCTAAAGATGGCCAGAAGATGGCCAGCCTGGCTGGCAAGGGGAAACTGCTCACTCGCTCCTCCAGCCCAGCATCTCCCGGGCCCCGTGCACTTACCTCTGAGGCTGGATCCACTTCCAAGAGCGCAGCCACCACGTAGGCTGTCAGTGGGACTGTGCCGTGGATCCCACCCTGTAAGAGGATTTGTGGGTCTCACCCCAACCAGAGGGGACAGCCTCCCAACCCCACTGGCCGCAGACAAACCCGGGGAGCAAGCAGCACAAGGCCAGGGCTCCCGGAGGAGGCTGAGAAGCTGCTGACCTGAATGTCCTTGTTCAGAATCCTGCCCACTGCCGGGAAGGAGCCATCTGCCTGCTGCTGCTGGACAATCCAGTCCTTGGCGGCCTCCAGCTCCAGAGGGTCGATGAAGATGAAGCTGCGAGCCTGGGCGAAGGACTTGAGGACAAAGGCTGTGAGCCTGAAACAGGATGGAGTACAGGCTGAGAGAGCTGAGACAGCAAGGGCCGGGCTGTCCCAAAACAAAGTCACCTCCCATGTGCCCCTTGAGGGACTGTGGTACACTCCCCACATCACCCAAGACTCTGCTTCCTTCTCTGTAAGACACGAGGGCCCAGTCTGCCCTGTTGTGAGCACTTGATGGAAGTGTGTGGGCACCCAGCAGGGCCTGATGATACAGCCTATCTTCCCTGTTAACTCCCTCCCACCTGGGAAGCACCTTTTTCTGAGCCTGTCAAGTCCCCCACCACCACCATGTGTGAAAGACCTTCCTTGTTGCGCCTCCATAACCATTTCCCAAGAGATCCTCAGTTTTGCTGAGAGATCCCAGGGAAAACCAGCAACCAGGTACCCTGGACACTTGGGCTCCTCTGTAGCCCTGGTCAGCCACAGCCATGAACATTCCAGTCCCCAGGTCTGCAAATAGCTTTGGAATGGGCACATGAGGTGATGCCCGGAGCAGCTGCAGCCATTTTGCTACCACAAGAAGAGCAGCCACTGTGCTGAGGAGGTCCACAGGGACCAAGGGAAAGAACCAGGGGCCCAAGTGCATTGTCAGGCTGCCAGGCTGGCCAGTCCCGGAGACTTCTCAGCTCTGCGGTGTGAACTCATGTTCAGAATTCCTTTTTCAGTCATTTTTATGTTGTTTGCAGCTGAAAACATCCCACAAACCCATTCAGTCACTCAGTTACCCAGGTCCTGAATGCAGAGTGCTCCTACTTCCTTTCTTTACAGGATGAAGTCTTACTTGTTGTCCTCTCAGTATTCATTGAGAAGTCTTCTCAATGTTCAACCCAGGGGTGTCCTCTCAGAGGAAGCCTCCCAGCACTTCCACTAGCATTTAGCACCTCCACTCTTGGATGAGCTGGTTGCTTCTAGACTCCCAGGCCCTCCCTCTGTGTCTACCCTCATCTCTGCAGCCTGTCCCTTGCTCGCCCCATCCCCCATCCCAGCTGTTGCTAGTGCAACCTGAATGGGAGATGACGGGGCTGGGGGATGAATGAATGAAAAAAAAAATGAACTCGGAAGAACCACCGGATGGAAACCAGGGAGCCAAGAGGGACAAACAGCAGAACTGTTAGCAAGGGAAATGCCCCAACTCAAGACGAAAGAGTAATCCATCCTTTTCAAAATCGAGTGGTTCCCCTACTCCACACCCATCAGGACGGCTACTGTAACACAAAAACAAAACAGCAGAAGACAGCCAGTACTGGTGAGGATGCAGGGAAACTGGAGCCCTTGCACACTGCTGGTGGGAATGGAAAATATTACAGCCACTGCTGAAAACAATACAGTGATCCCTAAAATAAAATGGAACATAGAATTGCCATGTTGTTGTTTGCTTCTTTTGTGACCTCAAGGACTGCAGCCCACCAGGCTCCTCCAAAGAATACTGGAGTGGGTTGCCATTTCCTTCTCCAGGGAATCTTCCTGATCCAGGGATCGAACTGGTGTCTCCTGCACTGGTAGGTAGTTTCTTTACCACTGAGCCACCAGAGAAGCCCTTAGAATTATCATATGATCTGGCAATTCCACTTCTGGGCATACATCCCAAAGAAATGAAAGCAGGGTCCCAAAGAGATATCTGCACACCCATGCTCGTAGCAGTGTTATTCACAACAGCCAAACGTAAAAGCAACCCGGTGTCCACTGACAGATAAATGAACACGAAAATGT
Organism: Bos indicus x Bos taurus; assembly: GCF_003369695.1. Taxonomy (NCBI): domain Eukaryota; kingdom Metazoa; phylum Chordata; class Mammalia; order Artiodactyla; family Bovidae; genus Bos; species Bos indicus x Bos taurus. The sequence continues at coordinate 104,314,387 of NC_040082.1, forward strand.
GGTACTGAGGTAGGATGCAGATGGGCCCCTGGGCTGAGCAGTTGCAGTCTGTCAGATTGAGTAAATTGGAGCTTGTTTTCTCCTGACATTTCAAGGAAAAAAGTCAATGGTAGGAGCTGAGCCCTGCTGGAGTAAGAAGATAAGATCACATCTCTCATTCCTGAGGTCAGGAAGTCCTCCCTAGCTGCACATGCATGAAACAGCTCCTAGGGGGTCATAAAGGGAGGAGGCACTAACCCATAGCCTCTGCTCCGTCGGGCTTCCAGAGACCTCCTCACTGGAATCCATTGTGGTTAAAAGACTCATGTGCACATCGGGAAAGGCCCTGGGTCAGGACAGATGTGGGAAATGAAGCATGACTGGCCATAGGAAAACAAAAGCCCGGAAAAACTACCTCTGTGTAAGTGACTTAAATCACTTCTCTGGCACACTTCCCATCAAGGAGCATGCCCACATCGTTCTCTGGGTGTGTATTTCTGCTTTGGTTCTGCTCTAAATAAACTGCTTCTTTGTTCTCTTTGCACATACTGTGGCTCCAATAAACTATGCCTGCTTTACAAACTCTCTTTGCGGAGTTCTTTCTCCAAAGAAGATGAGGACTGAGGTCCTCTTACCTGCCAACATCAGTATATCCATACAATAGAACATTATTCAGCCTTGAAAAGGAAAGAAATCCTGAAAAATGCTTACATATGGATGAACACTGATAACATGATGCTAAGTGGGATAAGCCAATCACAAAAAGGCAGGTACTGTATGATTTCATTTCTATGAGGCGCTTAGAGTAGCCAGAATCAGAGACAGGAAGTAGGATGGGGCTTTCAGGGTCTGGGGGGGAGGCAAGAATGGGGGGTTAGCGTTTAATAGGTATCAGTTCAGTTACACAGTTGAGCCTGACTCTTTGCGACCCCATGGACTGCAGCACGTCACCCTTGCTTGTCCATCACCAACTCCCGGAGCTTGCTCAAAACTCATGTCCATCAAGTCGGTGATGCCATCCAACCATCTTGTCCTCTGTCGTCCCCTTCTCCTCCTGCCGTCAATCTTTCCCAGCATCAGGGTCTTTTCCAGTGAGTCAGTTCTTCGTATCAGGTGGCCAAAGTATTGGAGCTTCAGCTCCAATTAGTCCCTCCAATGAATATTCAGGACTGATCTCCTTTAGGATGGACTTGTTGGATCTCCTTGCAGTCTAAGGGACTCTCAAGAGTCTTCTCCAACACCACAGTTCAAAAGCATCAATTCTTTGGTGCTCAGCTTTCTTTATGGTCCAACCCTCACATCCATACATGACCACTGGAAAACCACAGCTTTGACTAGATGGACCTTTGTCAGCAAAATAATGTCTGTTTTTTAATGTGCGGTGTAGGTTGGTCATAGCTTTTCTTTCAAGGAGCAAGTGTCTTTTAATTTCATGGATGCAGTCACCATCTGCAATGATTTTGTAGCCCAAGAAAATAAAGTCTGTCACTGTTTCCACTGTATCCCCATCTATTTGCCATGAAGTGATGGGAACTGGATGTCATGATCTTAGTTTTTTGAATGTTGAGTTTTAATAGGTATGCTGCTGCTGCTGCTAAGTCGCTTCAGTTGTGTCCGACTCTGTGCAACCCCATAGACGGCAGCCCATCAGGCTCCACTGTCCCTGGGATTCTCCAGGCAAGAACACTGGAGTGGGTTGCCATTTCCTTCTCCAATGCAGGAAAGTGAAAAGTGAAAGTGAAGTCGCTCAGTCGTGTCCGACTCTTCATGACCCCACGGACTGCAGCCTACCAGGCTCCTCCGTCCATGGGATTTTCCAGGCAAGAGTACTGGAGTGGGGTGCCATTAATAGGTATAGAGTTTCAGATTTACAAGATGAAATGAATTATGAGGATGGATGGTGGTAACAGCTGCACAACAATACGAATGTATTTAATACCACTGAACTGCACACTTAAAATGGTTAAAATGGTAAATTTTATGTCATGTATACATATTTTAACACAATAAAAAAAAAGAAAAAGAAAATCAAGTGACTCCAAGCTCTGTTTCTGCAAATTGTCAGAATCTGAAATATTAACCTTAAAATGTACCCCAAGCCTACGAACCAGCTTGTCTTGGTCACTTTCTTCCCCAGATACCCCAAATCCATCCTCTTCCTTATATTCCAGGCCCCTGTGTCAGCCTGGCACCTCATGGCTCCCACCGCCCCCACCAGCCCGACACTGTCCCATCACATGCTCTGTACACAGCAGCCAGAAGGACAGTTCAAACACTGCAGGATCCAGATGGAACTTAGTTGCCTCTGCGCTGGCAACTGTGAAATTCCCGAATTCTGCTACACTGTTCTCTTTACTTTTCCATTTTAAATCACCAACAGGGATAAACAAACTGTGGTGCATTCTCACGACTGAATCTTATTCAGTAATAAAAAGAAACGAGCTATCAAGCCAGGATAAGACACGGAGAAAATTTAAGTGCATATTCCTTAGTGAAAGAAGCAATCTGAAAAGGGCCGCATGCTCTGTGATTCCAGCTCTGTGACATTCTGGAAAAGGCAGAACTACAGGACTAGAAAAAGGACCAGCGGTGGCCAGGGGCTGGGGGTAGGGAGGGACGACTATGCAGAGCCCGTGGGGTTTTTAGGGCAGAAAACTATTCTGTATGATACCTTAATGGTGGGCAGGTGACAGTGTACATTTGTCCAAACCCATAAACCATGCGACACAAAGGGTGAGCCCTAATGCAAACAACAGACCTCCGTTAACAACAATTTAGCAATACTGGCCCATCGATTACAACAAATGTACGTCATTAATGCAAGACGTTAATACTGGGGGAAAAGTGCATCGAGGGAAGATGGACTGTATGGGAACTCATTCTATCTGCTAAAAGTTTTCTATGAATCCAGAACTGTCCTAACCAATTAAGTTTATTCATTCAATATGCACATAGCCCAGCATGACTCAGGTTACAGCCATGCTTTGCACCAAGCCCTCTTGCTCCCTCCAGAATAAAACCCAAACTCCTCTCCTGCTCAGTCTGGCCCTGGCAGCCTCTCCTCCCTCGTGGCAGGCCACTTTCCTCCTGGCCTGTGCTGCCAGCCACACTGGTCCCCTTCTCTGGCTCAAACTTGTCAGGGCTGCCTCAGGGCCTTTGCACAGGCTGTTCACACTGCCTGGAATCCTCTCCCCTTGGATTTTCATACAGCTGTCCCTCATCTCCTTTGGAAAACCTTTCTTGACCACCCCATACAATTGTGTACCTCATCATACACTATCCCCTCAACAAGTTTTATTTGCTTTATAGATATGAGAAATTATATACTTGACATAGTAGCTTTAAAATATATCCACAAATGCCTTCCTTCTTCTCCTTTCAAGCAGTGGAATAGTGTAGGCTGTACCGAGTGACTGGATTCTAAAGACTAGAATCTGGTGGGGGTGACAGTATGACTCAGGAAATCAGCTGATAAAAGGCATGTGGCACTCTCCTTACTTTCTCTCTTTGATTTTCATTCCAGGGGAAGTCAGCTGCCATGCTGTAAGGACACGCAAGCAGCCCTATGGAATGGTCTTCAGTGAGAAACTCAGGCCCCCTGTCCACAGCCGCGGGAGACGACCAACTTGGAAACAAATGCTCCAGCCCTAGTCAAGCCTTTCGACGATGGCAGCCCCAGCCAATACCATGACTGCAACCTTGGGAGGGATCACGAGCCAGCAGTGCCAGCTAATCCACGTCTGAATTCCTGACCCACAAAACTGAGACAATAAATGTTTGTTGTCTTAAATGGCTGTGTTTTGGAGGTAACTTGTTACACAGCAGTAGCTAACTATTACATCTCGTGAAGGGTCTCTCTTTCTCTCTCGGAGGCAGGGACCATGCCTTTCTTGTTCCCTTGGAGCTAGAACAATAGCCTGGCAAATATTAAACATTTGAATGAACAAACGAATAAATGAATGAATGTACATTGGACGCACAGGCCCTGAGTTTAAAGGAAGCTGGACTGGATCCTGGACTTCCCACCCAAGTATTTAGGCGGTGCTGGTTTAGTTGCTAAGTCATGTCCAACTCATGCAACCCCATGGACTGTAACCTGCTGGGCTCCTCTAAACCATGAGATTCTCCAGGCAAGAATACTGGAGTGGGTTGCTATTTCCTTCTCCAGAGGATCTTCCCAACCCAGGAATCAAACCCAGGTCTCCTGAATTGCAGGCAGATTCTTTACTGACTGAGCTATGAGGGAAGCCCTAAGTATTTAGAGAGTGGTGCTAACAAGGCATCCATCCCAGTGGGTACCTGGCACTGTAATGAGCATGCCTTCACCCTTATCCCACTGCCTCTTAGATCCTGGTCTTGAGATGGATGTGTGGTGAGGAAACAGGTCCAGAAAACTTGAACAGCTGGTCTAAGGTCACACAGTTCACACAAGACTGAGACTGGGTTTGCTCAGCTCCAGGGTGGATGTCCCGTGGATTGCTGTTGCCAATGTCCTGTGCATCCTGCAACTTTGATCTGTGAGGAGGTTTTACAAGGCCAAGGAGGAGAGGCAAACTGCTGGGTGTCACGTTTCCATGACCACAGCAGAATTCATCTTCTCTTGTTCAGTGTGTGTGTGAACTGTGGGAAGGCGTTCACAGATCACAGCTCACTATTTCTGACTGGTGGAGGCCTCTTGGAACTGTCGGGACTTGGCCAGCTTTCAGAGAGTGACTCAATGACTTTAGCCATCCCCGAGAGTGGGTGGGGGCCTCTGCTTGCTAGAGCATGACTGTGGCTTTGCCTCAAGCGCTGTCAGCAAGGCAGGGTCCTGGGACAGAAATGGGGCAGACTTCTGGGGACTGGGGAGCTGAGCAGGTCACCAAGGCTGGGCCCCTCTGGAGCCAAGTGAGTGACTCTGCACTGCAGTGCGGGCTCAGCCAGCTGTGCCCCTGTGCCCCTGGCCCTGGGCTGCTGCTGTGCAGTGGACGCTGTTGATTTAAGAACAAGACACTTTCATGCCCACAGGCGCTGCAGGTGCCACCCAGGTGTGACACTGAGAAGGAGGCCCCACTAGAAACAGGAAATTGGGGGTACCCTACTTCCTCAGTAAGCCCCAAAGTGGATGAGGCAAATCCCTGATGATGCCAAGAACTCCTACAGAATAAGACATAGGTGTATGCAGGTCCTCCCTGCCCTGGCTGACCCTGAAAGCCAGAGGAAGCCACTCACAAGGGAAATCTGACCCCAGAATGCTCCTCCTGAACTCTCCAACCCAGCCTCAAGGCAGTGGTCTGGCCTCTCCCAGTCCACCCCCTCCTGCTCAGGGTCACCCCATTCCTGGGTCCAGTGGCCTCTGAGGAGGCTCAGAGAACCCAGGACTCATCCACAAGGGGCCAGAGAGCAGGGCTTTCAGTTCCTGGGCACCGAGGCAACAACAACAGCAGGAGTAAGAGTAACAGCCACTGCTTCCAGCTCCACCACACGCAGGCCAGGCAGAACTCCCCCATCCAAACCAAACCTCTAACCCCCAGGGGCTAGGACCATGGCTGTCCCCATATTCCACACAGACTCCTCAGCACCCTGAAGGGAAAGTGAAGTGAACGTCTCTCAGCCGTGTCTGACTCTTTGCAACCCCATGGACTATAGAGTCCATGGAATTCTCCAGGCCAGAATACTGGAGTGGGTAGCTTTTCCCTTCTGCAGGGGAACTTCCCAACCCGGGGATCAAACCCAGGCATATTCTTTACCAGCTGAGCCATGAGGGAAGCCCATCACCCTAGGGACTAAGAAATCGCATATTTCCTGCCGTATCGGTAAACAAGGATGTCACAGGCATCAGCCACTGCAGCCCTCCCAGTGTGAGCTGGTGAGCCCTGAGGGAACTCAGGAAGGAGAAGAACAGTGACCATCTAGCAGCCATCAGACTGTAGCCACTCCCTACGGTGAGCCCCGAGGAAAGAAAGCTCAGGATGTGGGAACACAGGATGCTGGCGGTGGCCCCAGGTAGCTGTGGTGAAAGAAACTGTCTCAGTGAGCCCAGGTTCTTGTATCTTCCCACACACAGAAAAGCACTAAATTCCTTAACTTGGGTTATTTGGTTTTCTTTAATTAGTAATAATCTTTTGATGTTCAGACACCTGCCCTTTGTTACAAAACTTCTATGTAAAACCTGGCTCCTCCCCTTGCCTCCATGGAGCAGTTCTCTCCCAGGCCTGAAGTCCTAAAAGTTTCTGCCAAATAAAACATAACTCTCAACCTTTAGGTTGCATGTACTTTGTCAGTCGACAGGATCAAGCCCCAGGGGTCCTGGCTATGCTGTGCTGGATGTGAGGCTGTGGCTTCACGTGGGGGAACTTCAGTAGCCGTGCCCGGGGAATGAGGACTCACCACATACTCCCCGACTCGTCCCGCTCTCCAAAAGCGCTATAGGAGCCGTCCTGGTGCTTGTAGGTCAACTGTCTCTGGTAGCCTGCGGGGCAAGAGGGGACAGCACCCTGGTGAATGGCTGGCTGGCCAACATTCTACCCCGGGACCCCCAAACTAATACTACACCCACATGGGGGGGTCCCTGAAACTGCCCCATGCCCACATCTGAGGTCCTTGAAACTGTCTCACAACACAGCTGGGGTCCTTGAAACTCTCCCACATACACAGCTGGAGAGATTGAAACCTCTACTTTATTCCTCTTTTGTTTCTTGATATCACCCCTTTATGACTCCTGGTAACACACTGGCCTTCAGCCATGCCTGGTGGGGTGGGATGGTGAAATGCATTATCTCCAGGCAGGGCCCTTGGCCACACACCGTCACCCACCCCAGGGCCTGAAGAGGTTGTTGCTGTATCCCCTGGAGCCAGAGCTTGGTTTGCTCAGATCAGCAGGGGATTGAGGAGGACAAGAAGGCAGAAAGTCAGGGGGGCTGGGGCCTCCAAAAGAGGGCCAGGCAGTTGGTCTTATTGTGAGGGCAGCAGGGGGCATGAGAGGAGGGGGTGAGGGGGCAGAGGTAGTGGGTGGATTGCCAGGTCAGGAGAGGAAGCAGACACTGGGGAGGTGGGGACAGTCTAGGCAACCATGACCACGGGCTTGGACTGGGGGTGGCGATGGGCAGGGAGGGGTTCTGCAATATAGTCAGAGCTACCTTAACTGAACAAGATGTGAAGGAAAAAAGGAAGAATGCAGAGGCTGCTAAATGCAGCGGCCTGACCAGCAGGACGCACCGATCTATGTCCATGGAGCCCGGAGAAAAGGGAGCAGGAGCTCACACCGGGGTAGATAGTATTCCCCCCAGTCACGTCCACCTGGAACCTCAAAATGTGACCTTATGGGGAATGAGGGTCTGTACAGATGGAATTACATTTCTGAATCAGGCTGGGCCCTAAACCCAATGACTGGTGTCCTCAGAGAAGAAATGACACAGACTTGGAAGGGCTTGTGACGATGGAGGCAGAGGATGATGTGTGAGCGGGCGTCACCAGAATCCCGCCAGAACAAAGTCCTGGGATAGTCGCTCCCCCAGAGCCTCCTGACAGAGTCAACATTGTTGACACCTTGATTTTAGTCCTCCAGCCTCCTGAATCATGAGGGAACTGAGATGTGGAATATTTCCTGCTGTATCAGTAACAAGGATGCCGCGGTTGCCAGCCACTGCAGACCTCTAATATGAGCTGGTGAGCCCTGGGGGCACTCAGGAAGGAGAACACTTGCCATCTAGATCGAGTCTACCGTCAGAATGCCACTGCTCCCTGCAGTGAGCCCCAAGGGAGCTCGGGATGTGCAAAACAGGATACTGGCCCCAAAGAGTGGAGGTGCACGTCAAAGGAATGATTTCCGTGAGCCCAAACTCTTGCATCGTCCCATACAGAAAAAAGCGCTAAATTCCTTAACTTAGAATATCTGGTTTACTTTACCAATAACCTTTTGATGTTCAGACTAGCCGCCTTTGTTGTAAAACTTCTATGTAACCTGGCGCCTCCCCTCTAGGAGCTGCTCTCTCAGGATTACTGGAGATGCTGTCTCCTGGGCCTGAAGTCCTAAAAATTCCCACCAAGTAAAACATAACTCTCAACTTTAAGGCTGTGAATACTTTTCAAGTGGACAGAATAAAGTCCTGTGGATCTACCCAACTCAGTTTGCGGTACTTTGTTATGGCAGCCCAAGGGAACTAACACCAGGGATTTGGAGGAAAACCAGGGGGTGGGGGTCGATTTGGGGCTTGTTGAGTCTGAAAGCTGTTGGGCACCAGATCTGGCTGTCTGGGTAGAGGGGAGGTCCAGGCTGCCACTCACCCCGATAGGTGTGAGCACACTCTGGATGGCGGTCAAGGACCTGAGTCCGGATGGGTTCACTGAGGTGTGCCTGGCCTTGGGAGGCCAGGGCTCACCCACATCCTAGACTTTCACAACCCGCCAACTTGAGCCCTGCCCCTCCCCCTCCACCATGGACCAAGCAGACTTAAGGTTCCGGGTAGTCTGTGGTCAGCCTTCACAAAGCCGGACCTTCAGCCCACGGCAACCTCTGACTTCTCTTTCCATCTGAGAGTTGCACGTTTATTTTAGTTTTTTGGCTGTGGCCCGTACAGCATGTGGGATCTTAGTTCCCCAACCAGGGATTGAACCCATGTCCCTGCAGTGGAAGTGCGCAGCCTTAACTTCTGGACCACCAGGGAAGTCCCTCAGAGAGCTATACATTCTTCAGCGTAAGTTTTTCCTTTCTCATCCATGAGGACAGATGGTTCTAGATCATCAGGACTGCCTTTGGAACATAATAACGGGGAACCACCACAGGCCAGGAGACAGGGACTCCAGATTTGTCTTAGGAATTGAGATTTTCACATGCCTCTGTTTCCCCATCTCACAGGGGCCAGCATCATCTGAGCCAGGCATTCTTGAATCCTTTTCGGTAAATTTCCGTGATCGTGACGGTGGTTTCTCGTCTCTCTCTGGCTTGGGTCTAGTGCCCTGCCTGCCCCTTGTGCCCCAGTCCAGAGGAGCCTGGGGTCTGAGAAGCCCCCGCCACTGGCCCCTGTGAGGTCTTGGGCGCCTCTTCACTCCCAGGAAGGAATGATGCTAAAGCTGAAACTCCAGTACTTTGGCCACCTCATGCGAAGAGTTGACTCACTGGAAAAGACTCTGATGCTGGGAGGGATTGGGGGCAAGAGGAGAAGGGGATGACAGAGGATGAGATGGCTGGATGGCATCACTGACTCGATGGACGTGAGTCTCAGTGAACTCCGGGAGTTGGTGATGGACAGGGAGGCCTGGCGTGCTGCGATTCATGGGGTCGCAAAGAGTCGGACACGACTGAGCGACTGATCTGATCTGATCTGATCACTCCCAGGAGGCTCACTTTGCTCATCTGGGAAACGAGGACCATTAGCACAGGGGCTGCAAGGAGGGAAACTCAGGGCAACGTGGATGGAGCTGCACATGCCTGGCACGAGGCAGATGCCAGCTTCAGAGCTAGGTTCAGCCTCCTCCATGCTTTCCTTTCACGTTGGCTCCAGTGTAAGGCTAGAAGCAGAGCCCAGGAGGCCCCAGAATTTTGGTATCAACTGACTAACTCCCTTGTTATCTGGGAAGGAGCAGGTCCTACCCAGGGACACAGAATGGGAATCTCTGACAGAGCTGGGACCCCATCTCCAGCCTCCCTCCTTCCCCTCCCTGCGAGGCTCAGATGTGCAGAGGGTAATTCAGGGCCCTCCAAGGCCCTGTACCCCACCCCCAAACAGGACTGTGCCTTGCCCTAAGGACTTGATTCACAGCAATGGAAGATGTCCAGTGCTGTGTTGTTTATCTATGAAGATGCTCACTGTTGTGTTATTTATCTGTGAAGATGCCCAGTGCTGTGTTATTCATTTCTAAAGAAGTTCAATAGGGCTTTGTTTATTTCTGAAGTTCAGTACTGGTGGTTTACTTCTGAAGATGTTCAATGCTGCATTATTTAGGGGGAAAAAACTGGAAATAAAACACATAAATGAATAAAACTGGAAATAAGAGGAGAGTTCAGTATGTTGTGTTCCACTGATGCATGTGACAAAAAAACAATGTAGCCTCCCAAAGTGATTACAAACTGAACCCATCCTAAGACCCAACGGTTTCACCCCACAGAAATCTGGATGAGTTTTCACCAAGTATGCAAAGAGGACAATTACCGACAGTCCTGTTCTAAAAGCCCTGAATTGCAAATTGCTCCAAAGCCCATCTGCAGACATGCCCACTGCTGTCTCCACACAGTAATGGAGGTGAATAGACAACTGCTGCCCAAAGCCCAGTGGATGAATCTTACGCACACAGGACAAGGCTGGGGGGAGGCATGCCACAGGAAGCTGTGCTATGAGACACCAAGAATGGCAAAGCTAACCTGTGCTCCTGGAGGGTAGAGGGGTCAACACAGAGCATGATGGGAAGCTTATAGGGATTTATTTTCTTTCCCCAAATGTTTTTATAATGCTATTATATTGCCCTGGTTGTTCGGAAAAATTTACATTTTCAGAAGATGCTGTTCCTCTCCCCATGGCTGATTACCAGCAATCAGATCGGTTTCCTAACAGGTGCAGAGGCCAGGCTCCGACTGACAGGGGCCAGATCAGGCCACCCAGATTGGCCTCTTTCAACGTCTTTGCCTTCTTCCCCATCCTCTGCACGTGGCGTGCGGGCTGCGCCCCGTGTGGCCGAGGCTACTGCACCCCAGTACCTTGTACCAGGTGGTCGGTGGTCTCCCTCTCCACCTCAGGGCTGAGCTGCCGGGTTTTCTGGAGATACTTCAAGACAAAGACATTAGGTGCAAAATGAATCATATTCTGCTCTCCGCAGCCGAAGGGAAGCCGGAGGAGGTTGCTGAGATGGTTCAGAGTTGGCCCCATGACGTCTCCTGGTGAGAAGGAAGAGGAAGAATGGGCTGAGGACTGGCCTCATTCAATGCCCTGGCATTGTTCTGGGGACAACTTTCCTCAGAGGGAGCCCACCCATGGCCCAATACCAGCATCCCATTATCTGGCTGCCAGCGCTGCCCTTGGAGACTGGGAGGCATCCTTGCCCATCCAGCCTGCTTGACCGCTTGGCCTTGGTGGGCACTTGCAGGCCCTACCTTACATGCTTCCCTCCATGTTCTTTAGTTGTAACTCAGGTGTTCTTTCTACCTTTTCATTATGTTACTATTAGTAAATGCTTTTTCCTTTCTAGATTTCTAAATAGGTGCAATTGAGACTATACATTTTCCTCTTAGAACAACTTTGGCTGCATCCCACAAACGTTAAGATGTCAATCCAGTCATTTGACTCCCTTCTACATATTTTTTTCTAACTTCCAATATGAAATGTGGTTTTCTATTTAACCATGAGTATTGGGGTTTTTCATACAGTTTTCTTATACGTGTGGTATTGTTGGTGTGTTTTTGAAAGTTCTTTTCTCCTATTATTTCTGACTTACTGTGCTCTCATCCCTTCTGTACTCTGCCTCCCTCTCCCTGGCCTTTATGCCCCCAAATACTGCTGATACACTTTCTGGACTCCCTGCTGACTGCACCTCCCTTCCTCTGCCCCCCTGAGGCTGCTGCTGCTCCTGAAGCCTCCTCCTGTGGCGGGGCCTGGCTGGCTACTTTCTTGCCACCTTTCTCTGGGCTTTCCAGTTCTTCTTACACTTCCATCCTGCTGCGCTGACGGCACTGGCTGGCACAGAGTTACCTGCCTGCATCTCCTCTCCATCCCTGCCCGTCTGTCTTCTCCCCTATACCCATCACCTCAAGCTGGGCCATCATCCCCAAGGCCACATCTGAATTGATTTCATGCTTCAGAAATCATAAACTCCAGCAATCCTCCGATTTGGTGACAACCACCAACCTGCCCCAGGCCCCAGGGCTTCCATTCTCTGACGTCACAGAGACCCAAGACCCCTCCTTCGTGTCTGTGTGCCTCTTCCTAGCCTTTTACGCCCTCCCCACCCTTCCAACATCCAGCACTAGATGGATCACACAGTCCCCAGTTTCTACTCCTGTGCCTGGGCTACAGGAGACAATCCAGTGCTCAAGAAGTCCCTGGCCACAGCCTCTTATCCCTGCTCAGTAAGCTCTCTAAGCATTTGAAATGGTCCCGCCCCTCTCACCTGGACCCCCAGAGCCCCTACCCACCACCCCATACCTGGCTAACTTCACCTGGTCTTTCAGCCTGCTTGTATATCACCCCAGACACATTGCCCTCATGAAGTTCACACACCCCTTGGGGTCACCCCACAGAGGGCAAGGACCCTCCTCCTCAGCCAGACTTGAGCCCCCAAAGGGCAGGCTTGGGGTCACCTCTGAGTCTGGCCCCAGCACAGAGAAGGCACTGGAAGTTGCTTGCCGGTCAGGTGAGTGGGTGTCTGGCCAAAGGCCCCAAAGGCACATGCCCCCAGCAAAACCCAGAATGAACATGAACCGGAAGTGACACTTGCCCCCATCCTCCCCAAGCCAGGCTGCCGGGCAGACACACCTATGATGGAGGCGGCGGCACGCTCAGACCCGGGGATGGCGCTGTGCGGGACCCCCAGGGTGAAGGCTTCGCTGTAGCTCTCATCTGCTTCCACCTTCCTCCAGATGCGGAACTCGCCCACGGAACCCCAGCCAGTGGAGAAACCGATGAACTGGACCTCTGGCGGTTTGGGGAGGGTCCAGGCCATGATGACAGATTCATTGGATGGCTCTGGACCATGGCCAACCTGGAAAAAGAGGCCAAGGCTGCTGGGTGCTGGCAGGAAGCTGGGTTCAGACATGGTCAGAGGCCTTGGCCACATTCATGGGGGTGGGGGGGGCATTCTCAAGGCATCAGCAATGAGAGAAACTAGAAACCACACCGTTCACTGAACACCCAACAGAGACACAAGTGGGGCATCTGCAGGTTCCAAAGTCACTGGGCTCCCTGGAACCTTTGCATATGTAGCTCCCCCTGCTTGAAACAGCCTCTGCTTCAGTTTGCCTGGCGAACTCCTATTCATACTTCAAAACACCACCTGGCTATACCCCTCCTCTAGGAAGCTGTTCACACCGACTTCTTTTCTCTCCTTTGCTTGGCCCAGAAAGTGTCCACAGTCCTCATCTTACCTGCTCATACCCACTTCCTTTCTCCCTGGCCTCCCAGATCCCTGGGCACCTCCTCTGCCACAGCTCTCACTAGTGTTTTGGAAGCAACGCCAGGCAGACTGTAAGTAACTTGAGGGCTGCCTTGAGTTTTCCCCCTCTTCCCGCCTTGCCATCTCATCATATGGATCAGGAAGCAACAAGTGCCAGAGGACCAGGTGGTTCCCATGCCCGCCCCAGGCAAACCCAGTCATGCCTGGATGAGCCCGCTGTGCCAGCTGATCCAGAATGTTCTGAATTCATCCCAGGAGAGGATCTTGGCTGTGGGTGTGCTGGCCACCGGCTCACCCATCTTGCTGGTGGAGATCCAAGACCTGGTGTTCTGGTGCCCCCCCAGAACAATCTCAATCATGCCCGCTGTGTCCTGGGGTCCTGGGGACAAGGCCACACGGGCATCGTTGTGGGCTCGCACGGCCACGTCGAAACGGGTGAGGCGCAGTGGCCGCTGCACATACTGGAACTCGTACTTGTTGGGCGTGGAGATGTGGACTCTCTCTGGATAGAGGGAAGGAGATGAGGTGTTGAGCGGGCACCAGAAGCATCCTTCCTCTCCCTGCCCATGCCCAGAGCTGAGCATCGGGACCTCAGGGGACCGGTCCCAGTGTGGCTCCCCACGAAGCTGCGGGAAGCACGGAGGAGTGGAGCTGGTTTGATGACCTCTTTGTCAATAGAGCACAAAAGATGAAACACTCACAGAGATAAATCCTACAAAAGATGGGCAAGACCCGTACGCTGGGAACTGCAAAATGCTGCTGAAACTAAAGATGCAAATCAGTGGAGAGCTACACCGTGTTTGTGGGTGGGAAAATAATATTATGAAGATGTTAATTACCCCCCCAAACTGATCTATAGATTCGACGCAATCCCAATCAAAATCCCAGCAGGGTCTTTTGAAGAAATTGCAAAGCTGATTTCAAAATGTATGTGGAAACTCAAAGGACCCAAAAGAGTCAAAACAACTTTGATAAACAAGAAGGACTCACACCATCTGACACTGAGACTTACTCTAAAGCTGCGGCAATAACAGGAGTGTAGCATCGGTGTCAATACAGACAAATGCTCAGTGGAACAGAAGAGGGAGTCCAGAAACGGGCCCATACATGTATAAACAACTGATTTTCAACAAAGTTGCAAAAGCAATTCAACAGCAAAAGTCCTCAACAAATGATGTTGAACAATGAAATCTTCAGATGAAGAAAAAGGAACTCTGATCCATACTTTGCATGGGCTCCAAGAGTTAACCTGAAATGGATTATTTTACAAATGAAAAGCCTAAAACTATAAAACTTTGAGAAGAAACTGTAGGATTGAGCAAAGATTTCTTAGCTACAACAAGAAAAAATAATCCATAAAAGGAAAAAGTGATAAGCATCATTAAAATGAAAAACTTCTGCTCTTTAAAAGACACTATTAAGATAATGAAAAGATACAGACTGGGAGAAATATTTTTGCAAAGCATTCATCTGATAAAGGACTTGGACCCAGTATGCATTTTTAAATACTCTCAAAAACCAAATACAAATAAACAATCCAACTTTTAAAAAGCTAAAAGATTCCATCAGACACTTCACCCCCGCAAAAAAAAAGATAGCAAATAAGCATATGAAAAGGTGCTTAATATCGTGAGTCATGATGGAAATGCAAATTAAAACCATAGTGAGATACCACTAGACATCTATTAGAATGACTAAAATTAAACAGACCATACTAAATGTTGGTAAGAATGGGGCAGAACTGGCTTATCCAGTGCCTGTGGGAATGCAAAATAGTACTGTCATTTTGGGAAATAGTCTGACAGCTTCTTAAAAAGTTAAAAAACACACTTACTATATGCGTTAGCTATTCCACTCCTAGCTATCGACTCAAGAGAAAGGAAAACACCCCACCTGTACAAAGACTTGGGCACAGATTTTCATAGTAGCTCATGTGAAATAGTCCCAAACCGGAAATAACTCAAATATCCCTCAACAGGTGAGTAGATAAAAAGTGTTATGCATATATCCAACGGAATCCTGCTGAGACTTAAATGACTGAATTACTGATACACACAACGTGGTCAAATCTCAAAATTCTTCTGTTGAGTAAAAGAAGCCAGACAAAAAGGAGAATGTTCTGTGTGATTCCATTTACACAAAATTCTAAAAAGTACGAAGTGATCTACAGAGACAGAAAGCAGACCAGTGGTTCTCTAGAGACAAGAGTGGAGAGGAGTGAGGAATTCAAAGGGGCATGACTTTAGGGTTAATAAGAACCTTCATTACCTTAATTGTGGTGATGGCTTCACAGATGTTTCTCAACATTGATTAAACTACCCTTAAAATATGTCTAATTTATTGTATGTCAATTATACCTCAATAAACATGTTAAAAAATGTTCCTGATCTTACTTTGAATACAAATATATCCAGCTTAGTGTGGATTATAATATAAAAACTACAAACAATATACAAATGTTCAGTAATGTTTCAAAATGTTCCGTAATGATCCAATTATGGGGCAGTCATTTAATGGACCATAATGAAGCTGTTTTGAAGTGCTGTTTATAAAGACTTTATAAACAATACAATAACAAGGAAAAGTGCTGAGGATGTATTAAGTGAAAAAGGCAAGACATAAAACTATACACCTCCTGAGTCATAGCAATGCTAAAACAAATTATCAATCCTAGGAAAGTGAATACAACGAAATGTCTTCGTACGTGAACTAGAGGAGACAGTTTTTGTATTTCTATTTTTGTACATTTTATCTAGTACATAGGTATGGTTTTTTCCTTTCCCAATTTTAAAAACTGTGATAAAACACACACAATGCAAAATTTGCCATCTTAAACCATTTTTAAGTGTACAGGTCAGTGGCATTAAATACATTCACATTAAAAAAAGTAATTAAAAAAAAAAATACATTCACATTGTTTAAACATCACCAGCATCCACCCCAAGAACTCTACTCATCTTGTAAAACTAAAGCTCTGTATCCATTAAACAATAAATTTTAAAAAACCAACAACAACACAAGCAATAAATCTCCATTTTCCTCTCCCCCGGTCCCTGAAAACCACTACCCTACTTTCTGTCTCTAGGATCTTGACTGCTCTAGAGAGATCATATAAGTGGAATCATACAATATTTGTACACATGCATTTTTTAAGATTTATCATGGGGGGATTTTGGAAGTCTTTATTGAATGTGTTACAGTATTGCTCCCATTACAAGTTCTGGCTTCTTGTTTGCAAGGCATGTGGGACCTTAGCTCTCTGACCAGGGATGGAGGCAAAGAGTCGGACGTGACTGAGCGACTTCAATGTCAATGTCAATGCTGACAGCATGTTGTTTTTTTAAGTCATCAAACAGTTCTAAGAAACCACAGTGGCTGTACCACTTTATATTCCCACCAGCAATGTATGAAAGATCCAACTTGTCTACATCCTGGCCACTTTTTCACGTCGTCACTATACTTTTTATTTTACTCATTCGGATAGGTGTGCACTGATAACTTACTGCGTTTCAATTTGCATTTCTCTAAGAGCTTCCCTGGTGGCTCAGTGGTAAAGAATCCACCTGCCAATGCAGGAGACATGGGTTCGATCCCTGATCCAGGGAGATCCCTCATGCCACGGAGCAACTAAGCCTGTGCGTCAGAGAGGGTAACAGGCAGGAAGGCTAGTGGTACCCAAGAGGAGGAAATAGACTGCAAGTGTCAGACGTGTTTTTTCTCTCTTAAGTGGCAGGAAGAAACAATACACAAGTGTCAGACATTTTTTCCTTCTCTATACAAAATTAAAAGGAGCTTTCTTTTAAAATTCTGTGTTGCCAGGATGACGCCTGGTTCCACCTGAACTTAACTTTTCTCAAACCTTGAGCTAACCAATGGGAATGCATTGGTTATGAAATGCTAACCAATGCATTTTTCTTATGAAAATGTTTTTCTTAAGTTGCGTTAATGAACTATGTATCTACCTTAGACTCTGTCTTTCTTCAAGTCGGTTCTGCCTAAGACTCAGAACCGATAAGGGCTCAACAAACCAGCGTGTTTTACTCGTGGAAATGTTCTCTTGAGCTATGTTAATCAAACTGTGTATTTGCATGGAAACCTGCCTTTCTTCAAGATTCATATCAACAGTTTTATGGCCCGGGATGATTCACCTCGTGCCGATGTTATCTCAAAATTTATGTTGTGGGTGAGGGGTCTGGTGCAACTGAGTTTTGAGACATTTCCTTTCTTTAATTAGCAGCTTGCGAATAGGTATATAACTTCTTGCTATAAAGTAGTGAGGAGGCACTCTTTCTGCCCTTTTCTGATGTCTGTGTCATAAGCTTTCTCTATCTCTTTTATACTTTAACAAAACTTTATTACACAAAAGCTCTGAGCAGCCTCACCACTGGCCCTGGATCAAATTCCTCTCCCTGGAAGGCCAAGGATCCCGGCGTGGTTCACGGCTCACAGCAGCAACCTTTCACCACAGCTACTGAGCCCGTGCTCTAGAGCCCGGGAGCCGCAGCTACTAAAGCTCCCGTGCTCCAGAGCCTGTGCTCCGCAGCAGGAGAGGCCACCACCATGAAACGCCCGCACACCACAACTAGAGAGTACCCCTGCTCACCACAACTAGAGAAAAGCCCGCTCGGCAATGGAGACCCAGCACAGCTGAAAATAAAGTCGCTCAGTCGTGTCCGACTCTTTGCGACCCCATGGACTGTCCATGGAATTCTCCAGGCCAGAATACTGGAGTGGGTAGCCTTTCCCTTCTCCAGGGGATCTTCCCAACCCAGGGATCGAACCCAGGTCTCTCGCATTGCAGGCGGATTCTTTACCAGCTGAGCCACAAACAAGGAAGTCCCCCCAAAATAAAGACATACAATTATTTACAAAATCATTTGAGCATATATGTGATGTCTTGCTATTTACTGAAAAAAGGGGAGGGGGATGTCAAAAGGAAGCCTGGGTCCAGAGTGTGATGTGAATGCCTTGGCAACAGGGAGGTGGTACACCTAGGGGTTGGCATCACCTGGGGATGCCATCTCAGATCCTCTGCTCTGCCTCTTGGCAAAACCTGCCAGATGAGTGTCCAGTGCCAGGCCCAGCCCAAGCTCCAAAGTGGAGGGCTCTTTGAGGAGGGGTTGGATGGGGTAGGGTCAGACCCTCCCATAGGCAGCTCAGGCTCACGTTCGTCCCAGCACTGACATGGCCCCACCAAGGCAGAGGCGTGGAAGTGTCTTTCTCTGTCCACTCCACTCCCTGGGCATTCCGTACCCACTTCCAGATCATGGGCAGGCTTAATGTCAATTTCAGGGGATCAGGGTGGACCCCAGAGCTCACACTTCCTGGAACCTATCTTAATTTCCCACACCCTCCTCTGCTACCCTTGGGTTCTGGGTCACCCTCATTCTCCCAGCTTTCCCATGTTGTGTCTCTAAGACCTCCCTTCCCCAGACCATCAGTTCCTCACTTGGGACTCCAAGTTCAACAGCCCCTTCCCCTGACGGCAATCTCTTTTCTCGTTGGCACCAGCAGTCAACCATCATGACATGCTTACTTCCTGCCTGGCAGAAGCCCAGTCCTCACTCTGGCTTACATTTGTCCCTAGCTG
Organism: Bos indicus x Bos taurus; assembly: GCF_003369695.1. Lineage (NCBI taxonomy): Eukaryota > Metazoa > Chordata > Mammalia > Artiodactyla > Bovidae > Bos > Bos indicus x Bos taurus. The sequence goes on from NC_040082.1 coordinate 104,333,036, forward strand.
GGACATTTCAATGGCTTTGCTGTGGTGTCCCCAGCCCCGAGGCAAGACAGGTGTCCACTTGGCAGCAACGAAGTTGCACCAGTGTAGGTGTAAGGGCCGAAGTCTTTGGCAGGATGTGTGTGGGAGACTCACCGTTGGGACAGAAGAAAGCGCTGTAGGTGTATGATCGGGGGGCTCCTTCAGGCTGAAACAGAGAAACGGGGAGAACTGAGCACCAGCGGAGGCAGTCACTGCACAGGCCGCTGTCCCACGGCTGCAGACTCGGACCTGCAGTCTGGACCCCGCAGGACAATGCCACAGGTGCACGGAGGTGGACCTGGTCTCCTACCTCCTGTGTCCAGATGGGGAAACTGAGGCTCACTTCCCGTTCCCCGGGCTCTAGTCAAACTCACCAACCACGCCTAGAGTTATCAGGCTTCTCACACCCCCACCCCACCCTCCTGACCACTCCTTCCACCCAGATCCCAGCCCGGCTTCTGGGTAAAGAACACAATGACTCGAAGGCTGCGGATCCGAGGCCCTATCTGGCCTCTAAGAGTGTTGAGAACGGGGCGCCCAGGTCTGCCAAGGACGGGGGTCTCTGTCCTACTGTCTAGTGCCTCCTCTGTCTCCTGTCTCTCATGCTCCTGCTCCCACCCCTTCCACAACATCACCCAGTAGGCAGGTGGCTTGTTCTCTTCAAAGGGAGCACTCAAGAACCTCCCTCGTGGTCCAGTGGTTGAGAATCCGCCTGCCAATCAATGCAGGAGACACAGGTTCGATCTCTGATCTGGGAAGATTACGCAGGCCACGGAGCAGCTAAGCCTGTGCACCACAGCTCCTGAGCCGGCGCTCTGGAGCCCATACACCGCGACAAGAGAAGCTGCCGAATGAGAAGCCCTGCCACTGCAGCTAGAGAAAGCCCGCGCGCAGCAACAAAGACCCAGCACAGCCAAAAATGAACAATGTTTTTTAAAAAGGGGAGCACTCGAAATTTAATGGGATACACCTTGTGGGGTTTCACCTGACCCGTGGGATTCCAACTTTTCCAGGTCTCCTTTAGCAGTGTCAGCAGATTGGTGAGCTGCGGCCACTTGAGGCCAGACCTTAAAGGGTTAACCTTTGACCACTGCAGCCAGACAGCCTCCTGGGGTCCCAATTTCTCCCACTGTGATGGTTCACTTTATTTGTCAACTCCAGACATCTGATCAAACGTTACTTCTGGGCGTGCCTGTGAGGGCATCTCTTAAAGGAGCCAGCATTTGAACGGATGGACTGTGATGTAAATGGCCCTCCCCAGTGTGGGTAACACCCAAATACTCTACTGAGGACCCAAACACAATGAAAGGCGGAAGAGGGATGAATTCTCTCTCTGCCAGATAGCTTTTGAGTTGGGGCATCGATCGTCTCTGCCCTTGATGCTCCTGGTTCTCAGGCCTTCAAAATCGCAGACTGTGGATTTCTCAGCCTCCATGATCGATTTCTCAGCCTCCATGACCTTGTAAGCTTTGCAGATGGTGCTAGTGGTAAAGAACCCGCCTGCCAATGCACAAGATGTAAGAGACACAGGTTCGATCCCTGGGTCAGGAAGATCCCCTGGAGAAGGTCATGGCAACCCACTCCAGTATTCTTGCCTGGAGAATCCAATGGACAGAGGGGCCTGGTGGGCTACAGTCCATGGGGTCGCAAAGAGTCAGACACAACTGAAGCAACTTAGCACACATGATCGTGTAAGCCAACCGCTTATAATAAATCTCTTTCTAGAGAGAGACTTATGTCCTACTGGCTCTGTGTCTCCAGAGAACCAGAATACACCCACTGCTTGCTGGGTGACCCAGGGCCACTCACTTAACTTCCCTGGGCCTCTATATGTTATCATTGGAAGGACTGATGCTGAAGCTGAAACTCCAATACTTTGGCCACCTGATGCAAAGACATGACTCATTGGAAATGACCCTGATGCTGGGAAAGATTGAAGGTGGGAGGAGAAGGGGACGACAGAGGATGAGATGGTTGGATGGCATCACTGACTCTTTGAACATGAGTTTGAGCAGGCTCTAGGAATTGGTGATGGACAGGGAAGCCTGGCGTGCTGCAGTCCATGGGGTTGCAAAGAGTCGGACATGACTGAGCAACTGAACTGAACTGAGCTGAAGATGGAGGTGATGAAGGCATTGACCTTGATGTGAGGGCTAGGTGTACTTCAGACAGGGCTGGCGTCTTCTCGGTGCTACTGAACAGTCTGTTCTTGTTAGATCTTCTCATTGCCCTCCCTCCACCCCCTGCCCCCAGTCCTCCGCAGATGCTGCAAAGATGGGCATCATCCATCCAGGGTCTGTACTGATGAGTCCAGGAGGCACCTCTCAAGCCACAACCAGATGTCCCCACTGAGCAACTAGCTGACAAATCTTCAGCAAAATGGCCCATGGTTGGCACCAAGAGGCCAAGCACACCCTTGTGGATGACACTGAGCTGTCACCAGCTGGACTGTCATCTCACACCCAGCACACTTGACATGGAGTCTGCAGGCTATCTGCTCAGCCACAGGCTCCAAGGTGAGCCCCCACGGTTCTGCTTGGGCCTCAGCAACCCTCTTACCAGTCTATCAGCTCGGTCTCTTGTTGGCCCTGGACAGGGCCTGGCCATTGTAAACCCATGATAGCTATACAGTCATAAAAATGATTCATAACTCAGATGTCTACCAATGGGTGAACAGATACAGTGGAACATTACACACCATGAAAAGGGATGAGGCACTGATTCCTGCTACAATACAGGAGTTATATGTGGGGAAAGAGAGTCTCAGTAGGGCTAATATGGATATGAAAGACAGTAGATTATAGATAGGGCTTCCCTGGTGGCTCAGCAGTAAAGAATCTGCCTGCAATGCGGGAGACTACCTGCAATGCAGGAGACGTGGGAAGACCCCCTGGAGGAGGAAATGGCAACCCACTCCAGGATTCTTGCCTGGAAAACCCCATGGGACAGAGGAGCCTGGGTGGGCTACAGTCTGTGGGGTTGCAAGAGTCAGACATGAGTGAGCGACTAAATTACCACCACAATGTAAGCAGACCTCAAAAACATCATGCTAAGTGAGAGAAGCCAGAGAGGAAAGCCCACAGAGTGTATGATTCCATTTACACTCAATGTTCAGAACAAGCAGATCCAGAGACAGCCTCTGAACCCTTCCTTTGGCACTGAGCATGGCCCCTGACCATCCAGGGTCTCCTGGACACACCCCCACCCCAGCATAGCCTTTGAAATAGCCCGTGGGGCTGCTCCCGGCCACTCAGCCCTATCTCCTCTTCCAGCTTAACTCAGAGGGGACTCTGGTGCCAGCATCTTGCCTTCACGCTGCCCTGGCTTTTAGCTGATCTTGGGTTCCAGTCTCCTTTGCCTCTGTGCTCAAGCCAGCTCCCAGTCAGGTTCCAAAACAAGGTCCCTGTGAAATGTCACTTTTATTATCTCTGGCAGGACTTTTCTGCAACCTTATAGCACATAACAGTGCTTGATTCTTGCCTTTCTAGGGATTTATCTATTTGCATATTTCATATACATGGGATCATACACTATGCAATCTTTGGTGTCTGGCTTATTTCACTCAGCATAATGTTTTCAAGGTTCGTCTACATTGGAGCACAAATCGGTGCTTCATTCCTTTTCATGACCGAGTAATATTCCATGATGTTGGGAAACTGTATCCCTTTGCACCATGTTTATTGATTCATCAGCTGATGGACATCTCCTAGAATGGAAAAAGCATCCCTGGCTTGTGTCCAGGATCCCCCAGTTGACCATTATAAATGCCTGGATGACAGCAGCTCCCATTTCTGTAGCACTCAGGCCAGGAACTCAAGAGATGCCTTCCACACACACTCTCATTTAACTGCCCAGCAGTTCCCATCTGAACTCAAGGCTGTCACTTCAGAGCCCAACTCTGGCCAAGAGGGCAGACCCCCTTTCACTCCCATGATGCCCGTGAGGCTCTCCTTGTGGCTCTGAATTATGTCGGCCTTCTTTCTGATTCTGTGAACTCCACTGAGACATGGTGGGGTGATCGAAGGCTCTCCAGCAAAAGTTCTAAAGGTCATAATCCCCCGAGCCAGCTGGGTTGCCGGGTGGGATGGCAGTGGCCTCTCTTCCACTTGACACAGCACTCATGATGGTGCAGCCATCACTTCCTCCCTACCACGTGCCTCTCAGGAATAGCCTTTCTGTTGTATTCGGCCTCCGACCTGGTAGGTGGCATGTGATGTCTGATCAGGGTCCATCGTGTAATAGAGCGAGTGAATCGTGCACCCAGAGTTCCATGGTGGGACAAGATGGGAGAAGCCGCGCACCCAGCACTTCCTGTTTCATCAGTCTATTTCTCTAATTCATGCTTCAGTCTTTGCATTGACATTTCAGGTCTTCTGATGCCTACATCATACCTCCCGTCTCCTAGAGCTGAGCGTACATAGCTGGACCAGTGGATGCTGCAGACATTGGATATAGCTGAGCAGTGCGAGTGGGAGGAACAGGAGAATCCTTCTCTGTACATCTTAGAAATTCCTCTTGCAGAGGAAAGAGACAAGCGCTCCAGGCCTCCAGGTCGGAGGGAGGGCAGGCTGTGGCTCAAGTGTGCACAGGGCTTTGCAGCAGGTCACCAGGGATTTCTGCATTTCCTGTCGAGGCCATCCCATTCCTGTTGGCTCATGGAGATTGTATGCCTCATCTGATGATACACGGGTCCCTGAGGACTCCATCACGTCATGTCAACAAAGCTGCAGCAATGACCCGTCCGCCTCGGGGAGTTCCGCCCAGCTCGCATGTGACTCCTGGTGCTGATGGAAAACATTTGTGTTCAGCTCCACCAGGACTGCAGGGGAGGGAGGGCAGCTGTTTGCAGCTGGGCCACTGGGAAGGGGCAACACTCCGGGCTTTAGCCCTTCAGCAGGGCTGCCGCGTGCTCTCCGAGCAGCAATAAACAGGAGTCTGACCAGAGCTCTGGGCTCTAATGCATCTGAGCAGCCCCAGAAAAGATGGGGCATCATTGTCCCCACAAGCCCAGCACTGTGAGATGAGATGCCATGTACGTTCTCCCACCTCCCCGACGCTGTGGGGTGAGTGTGAGCACCCAATCCTTCAGAGCAGACTGGGAATCACAAGACACTTGATGAGCCCCAAGGACAAGTGGCAGATCCCAGATTCACAGCTGAGAGGCGAGGCGAGGTGGGGGTGGGGGGTGTGGGGGTGGCAGTCCGGGCCCCTTGGCTGGAGGCTCTGCATCCTTCCCGCACGGGCATTCCAAGGACAGCCCTCCAAATGCTGGGCCACAGTCTCTACAATTGTCTATGATGAACGGACAGCCAGGAGAGAAAGGCACGCCACCCTCCATGGTGATCGACCCCGGGGGTCAGGAGGACACTTCCCTGCAGCCTTTGAGAGCCCCACATCACTGCACCAAAGCCTGTTCGGCCACTTGGAGAGGGGATGGCTGCCACGGTCCTTCAGCCCGAGGCCCCAGAGCAGGACTGGTGGGGGCTGCCCTGGCCCTGGCGTGGGGAAGGCCCACACATCCCCATCCCCACCTCACTGGGGAGCCAATCAGGCCCTGGCCAAGTGCCTTGAGCAAGGACATGGGCTTACCTCGACCATCACACTGCACCGGATGTGGTCTCTTCCAATGGGGACCCTTCTGTCAGCGTAATTCTCCTCTGGGGGTCTGACGGACTTCCCTTCGCGGCAGCAGCTCGTTTCTCTGTAAGCCAGAGCTTTGGCTGTGGAGATTTGAGTACTCAGTGCTGGTTCTCAAAACAGGACCCCATCTGCCGCTCTTCTGTCCCCCACTCTTGTCCCAGGCTTCCCAGGTATGCATGCATGCATATGTGTGTGCATGATGCATGTTGCATATATGTGAATGCATAGATATGCATGAGTGCACATGTGTGCAAGTGTAAGTGCATGCTACACTGGTGGGGCACTTTGAGAGCCTGGCTTCCCCCAGATGTGGCCCCCCACCTCTTGATCACTCTGGGCTGATCCAGACTCCTCCAGTAGCTCTCTTGTCCCTCAACCTCCTGTTCTGTCCTACTGACCCTTTCCCCATGCCTGGATTCAGCGCCTGGACCCCTTGGTGTCCTGGAGAGGGGAGATGCCCCAATAAGCACTTGAATCTCACCTGTAATGTTGCTAAGACCCAGGTCGCCGAAGGACAGAACCACCCACATGGGCTCCGTCTCCCCAGAGGCCACACACGTCTTCTTGGTCAGATGGCGTTTGCCAGGGTGTCCGACAAACTGGATGCCCTTGGGAACTGAGATCTTCATGTAGACCTGGAGAGGGTGGCAAGCATCCATGGTACCCGGAATCTGCACACCCTCCAGCACGCCTCACTGCCCACTACACTCCGTCCACCCTGGGAGCCTTCTCCCCAAACCATGCTCTCCATGAGAGACCCCCTTTGCATTTCTTATCAGAACCAACTGCTCGGGCTTCCCTGGTGGTCCAGTGGTTAAGAATCTGCCTTGCAATGCAAGAGACACCAGTTCGATTCCTGGTCTGGGAAGATCCCACATGATGCAGAGCAATTAAGCCCGAGTGCTGCAATTACTGGGCCCACCTGCAGCAACTGTTGAAGCCCTTGAGCTCTAGAGCCTGTACTCCGCAGCGAGAGGCCACCGCCATGAGAAGCCTGCATCCTGCAACTAGAGAGAAGCCCCTGCTCTTCCCAACTAGAGAAAGTCCACGTGCAGCAATGAAGACCCAGCACAACCAAAAATAAGTAAATGTTAAAAAAGAAGAACCGACTCCTCAACACTGTCCTGCTTCCCTCAACCCCCCATACCCTCACTGGTCCAGCTCCCCTTGGAGACCAAGGTCGATTCAAGGGCTGCTCATCTAGCTCCAATCCTCCCCAGCCAAGGGATGAGAGAGGCCACTCCCCACGCAGGCCTCACAAAGCACTTCCTCTGACCCTCCATCCATGGAGGTCCACTGCATCCTAACAGAGCTTGGTGTACACACGTGCATGTGTGTGTGTGCCATGCATGCACGCACCTCTGTGTGCACATCTACATGTTTAGTAGGCATGGCACTGCCAGACGTGTGAGTGCACTTGTGTGAAGGCAAGCGTCTCTGCATATGTGTGCAAGCGTAAGTATACACATGCGTGTGTGCATACCACGTATCTATGTGCATGCTGTGTGTACATGTGTGTACACCCCTCGATCTACAGCATGCTCTTTGCTCCGCATCTACTTGTCCAACCAGTAGATGCACAGCGCCTAATGGGTCCAGGCGTCCTCCTAGGAATTCAAGAGCCAGATCTCAGCAAGACATATGAGCGATGCCTGAGCCTCAGTGCACCTAAGTCACACACACAGTCCAACGTGTACAAGGGAGCTTTACAGCAGCAAGTGTGACAGGGGTTTGAATACTGCCTACGGGCAGGTCCAGCCAGACCTGAGTGAGAATGGTTGGTCCATTCGGGGGCTCCCCCATCCCCCTCAAGACACCATTCTTCCAGAAAGTTCTTCCAGGGAGGCAAGAAGAAATTCAAGCATCAAATATTGATGTGACCAATTTTCTGGGTCCTGGGAGGAACCAACTGTCCAGGCTGAGGGGTGGAATCAGCCTGTTGTTCAGGCGTGTCTGACTCTTTGTGACCCCATGGACTGTAACCCACCAGGGTCCTCTGTCCATGGGGCTCTCCTGTTCCTAAAATTGAATACGTGGACAGACCTGTTGCCCAGCAAGGATGCCTTCTTCCAGCCAACAGGCCAGCCTCCAGGGCATGATCAGAGCTGAAATGGGTACCTGGGGGCCTGCCTGCAGTCCAGGAGAGAGTGGCCCTCAGGGGCCAGCCTGTGATTAGGAACCAGCTTACACTTATCCCAGCTTTTTGAAACTGGAATCCTATTCCTCCTAACCATATGTGCTCAGTCACTCAGTTGTGTCCAACTCTTTATTTCTGAGACCCTAGGGACTGTAGCCCACCAGGCTCCTCTGTCCTGGGATTCTCCAGGCAAGAATACTGGAGTGGGATGCCATGTCCTTCTTCCCAAGCCAGGGATTGAACTGCATCTCCTGCATCTCATCTCCTGCATTAGCAGGAAGATTCTTTACCACTGAGTAGTGGGAAGCCCCCTCCTAGTGATAAACCACATAAAAAGGATGAAGGAAGGCTTCCCTGGTGTCCAGTGGTTAAGAATCTGCCTTGCAATGCAAAGGGCACCAGGTCCATCCCTGATCCAGGAAGATCCCACATGCTGCTGGGCATTTAGCCTCTGTACCACAGCTACTGAGCCCACCCACCTAGAGCCTGTGCTTTGCAACAGGAGTGGCCGCCACAGGGAGAAGCCTGCACGTTGCAGTTAGAGAGTAGCCCCCACGGGCCATAATGAGAGAAAGCCCGCACACAACAACGAAGATGCGCCCAGCCAAAAAAAAAAAAGATGCATGATAAAGGTCTGGGTCTTGGGGCCCTGCTCCCAGCTTATTGCCCTGAGCCCTTCACCTGTCTTCCTTAACCCCCTCTGGGCCACCCATGGCCACTGCCGTGGTTGCTGCTGCAGTGGTTCTCACTCAGACTAACGCACAAGCCTCCTCCTTCTTTCCCGCTTTCCCAACCAGAGCCTAAAATCCAGCCTGGCTGTGTCACAGGCAGCTCTTGGGACAAGCCAACCTGCCTCTGCCCGTCGCTTGTGTATACTGTTCCGTCTTCCAGGAATGCCCTTCCAGGCCCAGTGCCCAGCTTAAACATCGCCCAGAGACTTCTCTGCATTCAGAGAAGCCAACCTCTCTCAGGGTTTTCTTGGTTCCCTGTAGGCATATAATTTTTTTTGGCTGTCCCACACAGCATAGGCTTGTGAGATCTTAGTTCCTGGACCAGGGATCAAACCTGTGCCGCCTTCAGTGGAAGCATACAGTCCTAACCACTGGACCACTGGGGAACTCCCGACACCTAATTCTAACAGAGATCTGCCCCTCAGTCCCTGGGGGACCTTGAACACAATGCTTCTCTGAGCTTCCCGTATGGGAATGATTCCAGCAAGGACAAAGTAAGTGATTAAATAGTTAATCCCACTAGGGGACTGTAAGCAGAAAAAACACGGGAGACCCTGTAAGTTAACAACTACTCAAGAAAGTAGGGTTGCTTAACCACAAAACCAAGCAGACTTGTTTAGCAACAAAACCAGGCAACAGAACCACAAGGCATGCCCCCCAGCAATAAAACGGTGGTGGCGTGAAACCCACATCCTGCCCTGCGAGCTCACTAAGTCAGGACATGCTCTCTGCACACATAAAAAAACAATAATTTGTGGACCCAGCTTGACCATGTAGGGACGAAAAAACTCCCCTGGCCAACCTGAAGGGGGAGCTGATGGTGGAAGCATAACGTTTACTTAAGGACGACAAAGACTTCTTCGCCCCCTCCCCACTTTTCCTGTGATAATAAAACTGTAGCCCAGTAAGTCCTTGGGGCATGGCAGTCTCTTCTCTGCCTGCTTGTAAGCCTCACAAGCGTCCTATTCTAATAAGTCACTTCATATCTACCACTTCACCTCTCACTGAATTCTTTCTGCACTGAGACATAAAGGACCATGCTACTGGAGCTCCTCAGAGGCCCCAGAATGACATCAAACCATTTCAGTTCCATCATAGTTCCTCCTTTCCCAGCCCTTTGTGCACTGGATAATAATACGGGTAAAACCATCCACCCAGCGCCGGACACAGAGATGTGTGCCCAAGAAAACCGAGTCAGCAGTGTCAGAACTCCAGGTTGAGCTCAGGCAGACCTCATGTCCTGGGCATTTGGGTCTTCAGATTCCTGCACATAGCCCAGCAAACCTTGGGGACCTGGGTGACTGCGTTTGAGTGAATGAATTCGAATTACTAACATTTTACACCTGGGAATTCCTTCTGGTAGCCTCTGGGTGTTCCATTTCTATTCTAGACCTGTGCTGACCATTTTTTTCCTATTGGGGATTTTCTTTCCATTAAAGACCCAAGAAAGGAGAAATTTCTATGTGACAGTACATGGTGTGTGGTTATTCCATAGAGTCAAATAAGCATCAGAAAGCCAAATGCAAATACCAGCCTCAAAACTGGGCCGTGCCAGGGAGAGGGCATGGGAGGGGTCCTTAACTGGCCTTGAGGCCATTATAGGCATTCCATGCAGTATGTTCTTGGGTTGATTTAACTATTCAGTGGAGGTATAGCATTTACAAAGGAAAAAAGGAGTAAAAGATATCATGTAAGTTCAAGGTCACCCTTTGAGCCAAGACTCAGAGACTCGGAACAATGCGGTCCCCACTCTGGACCAGGCTCAGAAATGGCTCTGACACAGCATCTAAGATCAGACTCACAAAGGAGCCTGAAACCTGCTCCCTATCCCCTGCCCCAGAGCAACCTGTGCGGGCAGAGGGGGTGAGGGGAGGGCAAGTAGATCTCTCACACTCAGATAAGGAAATGGAGACAAAGCGGCCTAGTGAATGGAACACCAAGCTGAAGTCAGAGGGTCTTTTGGAGACAGTGAGGCAAGGACATGCTGAAACTGTAGCTGAGGTATGGGAGTTCTGCCAGCCTCCCACTCAGGACTTCCATCCCCAGCAGCCTCGACACCTTTCAGGTGGCAAATTCCAATCACTCCAAAAAGCCTTGTTTTTCGAGAAAAGTGGGTAGTGGTTGGATAAAAGTGGGTAGTGGTTGGATAAAATCTCGGTTTCTGGTGACCTTGGCCTGGGGCTGCAACTCATATCTCTGCCCTTGGTGGGAATGTGCCAGCAGCCTTGGGAGGCCCCATTCACATGGGTAGGGCCAGGATGAGGTCAGCTGCCTCGCTGGGCTGGCTAGGGTGAGGCTGAGACCTGCAGCCTCACCTCCATGCTGACCTGCAGAGAGCAGGCTTGCTCCCAGCTGGACCCTGGGCCCTGCCCCCAACTCACTCGTCCAACTGTAGCCTCGGCTCCCAATCCCCAATCCCTGAGGGCTGCCCCTAACCCTGGGAGTCCACCTCCCGTCTCTTCCTCACACTCGCCAGCCAGCCGATGTCCAGGCTGAGATGGTACACAAAGGATTACAGAGGTGGGGGAGGGCGCCCCTGACATCTTGCAGCCACACTGAGGCTCAGCCCCCAAATGCTTCTTCCTCATCCCGCCCCCACCTGATCCTGGTCCTCACGGCTCCCTCCACATTGTCTGCCGTCCCTCCTCATCATCAGGGTCTGAAATCACCAAGCCCACCTCCTTGGGGTAGTGGTTATGGGTTGAATTGTGTCCCTCCAGTAAGATATGTTGAAGTCCTAGCACTTCCCTGGTGGTCCAGTGGCTAAGACTCTGCTCCCAGTGCAGGGGGCCTGGGTTCGATCCCTGGTCAGGGAACTAGATTTCCCTGCACTAAGAGCTCACACACTGCACTAAGAGCTCCACGCTGCACTAAGAGCTCACACACTGCACTAAGAGCTCCACGCTGCACTAAGAGATGCTGCATGCCAAAACTGAAGAATCCACATGTGTGTGTGCACTCAGCCATGTCTGACTCTTTGCAACCCCATGGACTGTAGCCCTCCAGGCTCCCTTGTCCATGGGATTCTTTAGGCAAGAATTCTGGAGTGGGTTGACATTTCCTCCTCCAGGGGATCTTCCCAACCCACGGATAGAACCCGAGTCTCTGATGTCTCCTGCCACAACGGAAAGACCCCTCATGTTGCAACTAAGACCTGGCACAGCCAAATAAATAAATTAAAAAAAATTTTTTTAAGTATGTTGAGGTACTAACCTTGGTACCTGTAAATGTGACCTCATTAGGAACTACAGTCTCAGCAGATGTCATCAAGTTCCAAGAAGGTCATTGCATCAAGCCTGCAATGCAGGAGACCGAGGTTCGATCCCTGGATTGGGAAGATCCCTTGGAGAAGAAAATGGCAACCCACTCCAGTATTGTTGCCTGAGGAATTCCATGGACAGAGGAGCCTGGCAGGCTACAGTCCAGGGGGTTGAAGAGAGTTGGATACAACTGGGCCACTAACACTTTCACTTTTTCTAATCCAACAAGACAGGGGCTCTTCTAAGAGGAAATTTGGACAGAGTCTGTGCAGAGAATGAGGATGATGTAAAGATACACAGCGAGAAGGCGGCCATGGGAAGACTGAGGCAGAGACTGGAACAAGGCTGCCACAAGCTAAGAGAACGTCAAGGATTGTGGGCAGCTCCCAGAAGCCAGGAGAGAGGTCAGGGACAGACCATCCCTCAGAGCCTCCTTCTGGAGGAGGCCAGCCTGTCCATACTTTGACCTTGGACTCCAGCCTCCAGAACTTTGAGAGAATACATCTCCATTGTTTTAAGCTGCCCAGTTTCTGCTACTTTGTTACAGCGGCCACAAGAACCTGATACAGTAGCCTTTCCACCTCCTCTGAGAAGGAGTCATCTCCCCCACCACGTACACACCCTGCAGGCCCTGGGACCCCAAGAGTTGGAAGAGCACCAACAAGGTCCGTGGGACACCCACAGTCACCATTCTTAGCAGCTATGTGGACTGACCCATGTACCCCTTGAACCACCTGTAAGACTCCTGTCTGCTTGACGTTTGTAGAAACTGACACACCAACAGCTGGAATAACGTGGACAAGGTCAACCAGTTTTTTTCAGTAGAAATTGAGATTCAGAGTGCCTGCTCTGGGGGCCACCAGGACTCCTCACTTCTGTGCTGGGGTCAGCACGTGTGTGCATGCTAAGTCGCTTCAATCAAGTCCGACTCTGTGACCCCATGGACTGCAGCCTACAGGCTCCTCTGTCCGTGGGGATTCTCCAGGCAAGAATACTGGAGCAGGTTGCCATGCCCTCCTCCAGGGATCTTCCCAACCCAGGGGTTGAACCCATGTCTGTTATGTATCCTGCACTGGCAGATGGGTCCGTTACCACCGGCCCCACCTGGGAAGCCCACACCCCGACCTAAATCCAATCCATCACCTGTTTCTGTAAAGCCGGGCAGCTAACGGGTTTTACTTTTTTTTTTTTAATGATTGGGATGAAGTAGGGAAATTAAAAAAAAAAGAAAAAAAAAGAATGGTGGTCCAGTGTTTAATAATCCACCTGAGTTTCCAGGTGGCACTAGTGGGAAAGAATCCTCCTGCCAATGCAGGAGATGCCAGAGACATTTGTCCAGTCCCTGGGTGGGGAAGATCCCCTGGAGGAGGAAATGGCAGCCCACTCTAGTATTCTTGCCTGGGAAATTCCATGGACAGAGGAGCCTGGCGGGCTACAGTCCATGGGGTCACAGAGTCAGTCATAGTGAGCACACACACACACACACACACACGCGTGTTGCAATGCAGGAGACGCGGGTTCGATCCCTGGTCAGGGACCTAAGATCCCACATGCTGAGGAGCAGCTAAGCCCACAACTATAGAGTCCATCCGCTGCAATGAAAGATCCCACATAATGCAATGAAGACCCTGCGTGTGGCAACTAAGACCCAACGCAGCCAAATAAATAAATGAAAAAGAATTACATTCTGTGATGCATGAAAGTTAAATGAAACTCAAATTTCAAGTATCTAGAAATAAAGATTTACGGGAACACGGCCAGGCCCATTCATGGGCGTGTTATCTGTGACTGCCTTCCCGCACAATGGCCAAGTTGAATAACTGCAACAGGGACCCTCTGGCTGGCAAAGACTGAAATATTTACTATCTAGCCCTTTACAGAGAAGGTTCACTGACCCCTGACTCCATGTCATTACATATGACACTCATCCCCACAAAGCCCTGAGGGGCCCGGAGTCAAGGACAGTGGCTCCATCCCATCTGTCAACCTCCAACCCCGCCATGCACTCCCACCCACAACCTGCCCAGGCTTAGACGGCGGGTGAAGCAGGACCTGATCCATCCAGCCCCTGCTTCGCTAATATCACAGATGCTAACCTCACAACCCTCCTAGATGACTCCACCTCCCCCTGCCTACCCAACACCACAGGTACTGTGCCCCTCAAACCCATCCCCCTCCAAAGGACCACAACTCTCCCTGCCTCCTGACCTCAAGGATGCCGCCCCCTTCCCGCCTCCCCGCCAGCTGGTAACGGGAAAGGCAATATATGGAGGGCGGCTCTGGTACCTCAGCACAGGTGTCCATGTAGTTGTAGATGCTGAGTGGGATCTTGGCCTGTTCCCCACGGACCACATAGGGGGGCAGCGTGAAGTCTATGAAGAAAGGCTTGAAGGTCTTCAGCAGGGTGGGCTCAGCAATGCCCAGGCCCCTCCCGGGGGACAGACCCACCGCCTCGCCCACCCAGCTGGTGATGGAGTCGGGGACCTGCACGCTGAGTGTCTCCTCACCAGATGGATCACTGCAGAAAGAAGGGCAACCATGAGCTGTTATCCAGGGCTGTGCGGCATCAGCCCAGTGGGAGCTGAGGAATCCAGCAACATGGCCTTGGGTTTCAGGGAGACGCCTGGCTTTTCCTGTCTCCTCTACCTGCACTCTCCATGCCCTTCCCAGAAGCTTGACCCAGGTGCCCTCACTGGGTGACAGGACACTGCCCTGCAGCATCTGGGCATCTATCCTTGCCTCTGTGACGGTCACAGGTGTCACCATGGCAACAATTCAAGCTCAGCATCTTCCATTTGGAAGAACTTTCATCAGCTCCGGATGGTCTTAGCCAATTGTTCTGTGCACACCGAGTGCCAGCCAGCCAGCCGGCTGGCCAGCCACCCACCCCGGGGAACATCCACCCTTCCTGGCCTGGCTTCCTTGTCCCATACGCTCCTGTGGCGCCCTGCTCCCTGTCTGTGTGATTTTCCACGCCTGCCGAGGCCATTACAAAAGCTTCACCTGGGACTAAGGAGAGCGAATCAGTGATCAAAATCTCCCCCAAAAGGGAAGCACTGGATGTGATGGCTTCACTGGCAAATTCTCTTCAACATTTAAAGAATTCTCGTGCACTGCTGGTGGGAATGTCAAACGGTGCAACCACTGTGGAAAACCATGTGGTGATTTCTCAAAATATTAAATACAGAATTACCATAAGATCCAGCAACTCCACTTCTGGGTATATACCCCAAAGAATCGAAAGCAGGGTCTCGAAGAAATATTTGCACACCAATATTCAAAGAAGGATTATTCATGATAACCAAAAGGTGGAAGCAACCGAAGTGTCAACCAAAGGCTGAATGGATACACAACACGTGGTCCATCCAGCAACTCCCTTGCTGGTCCAGCGGTCAGGATTCTGAGCTTCCACTGTGGAGAGCGCAGGTTCCATACCCAGTTGGGGAACTAAGATCCCACAAAGTGCACAGCGAAACCATAAAAAAAATTTTTAATGGGGTCTGTCCACACAGTGGAATGTTATTCAGCCTTAAGAGGAAAGGACATTTTGATACATGCCACAATGTGGATGCACTTTGAGAACATCATGCTAAGTGAAACGAGCCAGACGCAAAAGGACAAAGGTATGATTCCACGTATATGAGGTCCCTAGAACAGTAAGATTCACAGAGACAAAAAGAAGAGTGGATGCCAGGGCCTGGAAGGAGGCAGGGATGGGAAGTAGTATTTAATGGGCACATGGTTTCAGTTTTGCAAGATGAGAAGCGTTTTGGGGATGGGTGGTGGTTAACGATAGCACAGTGATATAAATGCCACTGAGCTGGACGCCTAAAAACAATTAAGATGGTACATTTTGTGTTAATGTTATTTTACAGATTTTAAAAATTAGGAAAAAAAAAAACAAAGAACTAACCAGTCCTTGCCTGGGCCCAGCAAGAACCTCCTCCTTAGTCTCAGATCCACACTCTCCAACTCACCCTTGCTCAAGCCAACAGAGGGAGACAGAACACCTCCAATGCCAAATGCCTCCCAGCAACGCGCTGGGGCTCTCCACATGTACCATCACAGCCCACTTGGCCTTCACACTCCCTGCCTCCTCCTCTTAGCCCCTTCTGCCTCTCTGACGCCCCAACTCTTGCCCACATTGGTCCCACCTCCTGGACTCCTTTACCCCTTTCTTGTTTATCCTGTGGGATTCAGCTTGGGCTCCACCTGCCCTGGAAGTCTCTCCAGCTTTCCTGAAGGGTCCCTCCACTTCCTCCCAAGCCCCGGCCCCAGACCTCCATGAGAACACTGGCCCTACTGAAGCATGAAGGCTTTAAGGGCATAAAACCTAAATTCTATGAGTGAGGAGACTCTATCTGCCTTGTTCAAGGTGCCATTCTTGGCACCAAAACACTACTCTGCCTAAAACATCACCCTGCACACAGAAAGTAGATACATTTCTACTTTCTGTACATCTCTGATGATGGACAGACAGCACATCTTAAATATGGACTCCCATTACAAAATGCAATAATCAGCAACCTGGGCTTCCCTGGTGGTCCAATGGGTAAGAATCTGCCTGCCAATTTCAGGGAACATAGGTTCGAGCCCGACTTCGGGAAGATCCCTAGTTTGGGAAGATCCCACATACCGTGGGGCAACTAAGCCGGTGTACCACAACTACAGAGCCCAAGCCCCTGGAGCCTGCATTGTGCAACAAGACAAGCTGTTGCAACGAGAAGCTTGCACTGCTACTAGAGAGTAACCCTCTCGCAGCAACAAAGACCCAGCCAAAAATAAATAATAATAATAAAAACTTAAAAAAAAAATCAGCATCTGTTCTGACCAGCAGGGAAGATTGCCCATAATGGGGATACAATCGGTGAGGGCAGCCTGAGAAATCCCCGAGTGTGTGCTTGGTTCTGTGCTGACCATGGCATCGCATGTTGAGAAGGGGAGCCCAGCTCAGCAGTAGGTCCACCCACTGGCCCACCCACTGGCCCTCGGTGTCTGAACTTTCATGCTTAACTGGTTTCCCTGGCGGGTCACCACTTACCTTCTGACACTAAGCATCCAAAGAAAATGCTTAGTGTCATTGGTGTTCTGACACTAAACCCTGGAAGAAAAAAGCCAATTGCAACTGGCAAGAATTTGGCACAGCGCTGCTGCTTCAAGGCAAACGAAAAGAGAAAACAGTGTAGAAAGGAAATGTGCTGAGAAAAGCAGCCTGTTTGGCGGGCAGGAGCCCAAGTCCCCTGAGGAGTGAGGAGGGGGTGGGTGGGTGGAACTGAGTTCGTGTTTCAGGGAACTGTAATCATTTTAATGAGCTCGTTATATAAACACAGTGGATAGAGTTACCCCAAGAGGGAGTTGTGAGAGGCATGAAGCCCTCGCATTTCATATTTCACGGGCAGATGTCCGAGGCTGCGCTGGGATTTGGGGCTGACTTCATAGCTTTGCGTTTTATGTGTTAGAAAAGGATGCCCAATGGCTTACTCAGATGTTGGTGTCCGATCTCCAGGCAAACCCACTGGGAACAATCTTTCATGAGTGCCTTTGAGTCAGCCCACAAAGGCAGCGAAGGAAAGAAATCTTACTGTACCTGATGTTGAGACAGTGCCAAACCCATGTTTCAGGGAAGAAGGTCCTTTTCCTCTTCTCTGCTCTACGAAAATTTTTTTAAAAAGAAAAGATTAAAGTTCCATAACTTTAATTCTGTTACTTGGTAAGTTAACATTCTACTTGATTCGGCTATAATATGTTCATTCTCTTACCCAACATGTTAATATGCTGCATGGTTTATTTAATTCTCTTACCTGGAAAGGTTAGCATTCTACTTTACAATGACTTGACGTGTTAATTCTTTCACCTGGCACAATTTTAATCAACATTCTACTTGATTACAGCTAGAAAAGTGAGGCATCGAAGGCTTGGCAGAGACTTGTTAAAAGGAGAGTGGTGCCTCACAGCCTGAGCTCAGAAGGTAAGAAGGGCCACAGGGACCACCCCGAGTCCTCTCCTTTGTTAATTTCCCTCCCTGGGTTTGCCATGTTTTTCTGCATCACTACATGGAACTCTTCCCCCTACTTCCTCTGTGCTTTCCTTGTTTTAGTTCTTTTTATTACAGGATAACTGATTTACAGTGCTGTGTACATTTACATTCTGATGTACACCAAGTGATTCAATCATATGTGTGTGTGTGTGCGTGTGCGTGCGTGTGTATGTATTCTTTTTCACACGCTTTCATTCTTGGTTTATCCTCAGAAGCCTCAGAGCCCACAGTCCTCAGGGACTGTCCTATTCTTTAAAAAAATAATATTACCAAGCCCTACTTGACATTTGGCAAATCTTCTCAAGATTAAAAATGCTCATATCCCTTTCAACTTGCAGTTGCCTCTCTGAGGGGTGAACACTGAAATTAACCACAGACACATGTGCAAAGACAGTGTGGTTAACTGCAGCACTGTGGGAATTAACTAACAGCCAGAACCTTCACCAGCGGGGCACTCGGTTTACCAAACGGTAGTACATTCACACAAGAGAACGTTACACGTCAGTGAAAAGCGGTGAGGTAAGCACGCATGTACTGATACGGAATGGTCTCTAAGGTTTATTCTTGACTTAAAAAAGAAGGTAGAGAACAGGACTATTCTCCCATTGTGTGTGTTTATTTTTAAGTCCTATGTATACACATTGGAGAAGGAAATGGCAACCCACTCCAGTACTCTTGCCTGGAGAATCCCAGGGATGGGGGAGCCTGGTGGGCTGCCGTCTATGGCGTCGCACAGAGTCGGACACAACTGAAGCGACTTAGCAGTAGCAGAAGCATACACATTGGAAAAGACCCTGATGTTAGGAAAGACTGAAGACAAAAGGAGAAGAGGGCAACAGAGGATAAGATGGTTAGACAGCATCACTGACTCAGTGGACATGAACTCGAACAAACTCCAGGAGACAGTGGAGGACAGGGCAGCCTGGTGTGCTGCAGTCCGTGGGGTTGCAGAGAGTCAGACACGACTTAGTGACTGAACAACAAATTTACACAGAAAATTTCTAGAAGGAGAGTTAAGGAATTAGTAACCGTTTTTGCCTCTTAGAAGGGAAAGGAGGATACACCCTTTCATACTCTTTGAAAAAGGAATACACCCTTTGTATATATGAAAGGATACACCCTTTCATACTCTTTGAAAAAAGTTTAACCACATGCATATGATTAAGAAAAATACCTTGTCTTCAGAATAAGGATGCATCGTGTGTGTTAGTCACGCAGTCGTGTCTGACTCTTTGCAACCCCATGGACTGTACCCGGCCAGGCTCCTCTGTCCATGGGATTCTCCAGGCAGGAATACTGGAGTGGGTTGCCATTCCCTTCTCCAGGAAGGACGCATTATCCAATTACAAAAAGGCACAGACACTTGCTTTTAAGGCCTTTATTGTGCCTTTCTGCACTGGAATTTACAATTGCCTTTGTGGTTTGGGGTTTAGAGACTGCTTACAGACCCACTCCAGGCCAAGTTCTCCGGAGGCATGCACACAGGAGGCTCCAGGTTCCCAGAGAGGGATGGCTGAGGGATGCCCAGGGGCCAATATTCCACCTCCCTCATTCAACCACATCTTGGAAATGCCTTCGTGTGCCTCCAGCATACCTCAGGGGGAACCTGATCTGTCCATGCCATGATGTGGAGTTTGAAAACTAGGACTCTCGTGGGGTTATCACACTCCTGCTAAATGTGTGACTCAGGCAGGAAGAAGCTGGAGGGTTCAGGTACCCAGGAACCACTGCAGAGGAGGCTAGGGGATTGGGAAGGCTCAATCCTTCCCAAGGATTTGGGATGGGGGCAGAAAGGGTTTGAAAGAAGAAGACTATCATGGATAGCCAACCCCCGTCCCCAAGACAGATCCTCTGGGTCACTTGTGGCTCAGAGCAAGGACTGAGGAGTCTGGGTGCCACCCTCAAGGTCTCCAGAGACCCAGTTACTGAGGCACTGATGACCACCAGACCCTATCCCTGGCCCACTTGGTTCTATGCCTCTCATTGAATAAGCTGGCAAGAGAGGGTACATCCAAGGCCTGCCTCCCCTTTCCCAGCTTATGCACCCTTACATCCAGAGGGAGAGAGAGGGGGCAAGGTCTTCAGAACACCCTCTCCCTTCCCTAGTTGGCTGGCTGCCACCTGGAGTTGAGGAGCTACTGGGAGAGGCAGAGAGAACAAAGAAGGTGGGAAGGAAGACAGTGAGTGATGGAGGAACGTAAGAGGGGCACAAAGGGAGAGACATGAGAGAAGACGAAACATCACCTCCCAGGAAACAACACTTTCCATGAGACAAGGGACAACGCCACAGATCCCGGGGGAGATGGGAACTCTTTTCTCTCGGTAAGTGATAAGTTAGCAAACAGACAAGGAAACGAACATGAGTGAGGATGTAGAGGATTTGGGTACCACCATCAAAAGTACACATAGAGACTCCTATACCCAATGACAGGGGCTTGGATATTCTTTTCAAGTAGATGTGAGCATTTACAAAAGCTGACCATATAGCCAGTCTCTAAAATAAAAACCAGGCAATGGATATCATAGAGACCATGTTTGCGGGCCACAGGGGATATCATGCAGACAGTGCTCACTGGCCACACGGCCCATCTGACCCACATTTATAAAACACATAAAGGTAGTCATTTAAAAAATTACCTGAAAATTGAAAACATATCTGGGCAAGTCACAGCTCAAATAGATAACTGTTCCACAAGTTACAACCTATTTGGAACCCAGCAATCATGGAAACACTTCCTAGAACAATTTAGACGCAGCCAAAGCAACACTCTGGAGGAAAATTCATAACCTTCAAAAGGCTTAAATGCTTGAGTTAAAATAAAAAAGGGCTTAAAATTAATTACTTTGGTGTCTAACTCCAAAAGATAGAGTCAGAGGGGAAAGGGAAGGAGAGAGGAAGTAAAGGAAGGAGGAAATGGTGGGAGGGAGAAAGGGCAGTAGAGAGAATTTTCTAAGCAGTCTCAGAATGAGAGGATCAAACTCCAGCTACCCACCCTGCCCCAGTTCTTCTGTTCCCAGGCAGATCTACTCCACCACGACACCTTCTCTCTTCACCCCCAAACCCCCAACCTCAAGCACGTGGGTGGGGGCGAGAACTGGGGGGAGAAGAGTCAAAGTGCCTAGTGCTCCCACCTGCTGGGCCAGTAGGGATTCTGGCCCCCTGGGGACATTGGACAATGTCTGAAGACAGTTTGGGTTGTCACATCCAGAAGAAGGGGGGTGTTATTGGCATCTGGTGGCTGGAGATCAAGGATGCTGCTCAGGACTCTACGGTACACAGGATGGCCCCACCACAGAAAATGACCCAGCCTCAAATGTCAACGTGAGTTTAGACAACCCTGCTCAAGGTAACGGCAATTACCTGGGGGGCTGTCTGGAGGACACAGCTGCCATCAGGCTCCCTGTGTGGGGCTGGAAGGCGGGGACAGCCTCATCAGTGTACAAGCCGCCGTCCTGCCGGTGGTTTAGGCTCACCAGGTCCGTCATCACCACCAGGCCTGTTTCCTAGGCAACAGACAACGCCCAGACCCACAGTGGGGAAGTGGATATGTGGCTCCAGAAGCCACTGGCCCAACACCACTGTTGCATAGCCCTGGGGAAGTCAGTCCTCTCTCTAGGCTTGGCGACACGGACCAAGAGGGAGACAAGACCAAGTGACCATCCAGGGCACAACAGAGTTGGGGTCAGAATGCTTGTGGGCTAGGCTCAAAACGGAAATCAAATCCTCATCTCTTAGGATTCCGTTTATATGAACTGTCTAAAACCATGGGCAGATCAGTGGTTACCAAGGGCTGGGGGAGGGTGGATAGGGTGTGACCGCTGATGGGGACGGGATCTCCTTTTGGGGTGACGAAACTGTTCTGGAGCTAGACAGAGGTGCTGGCGTGCACAACACCGTGAATGTACTAAATGCCGCAGGATTCTTCACTTTAAAATGGGTTAATTGTGGCTTCCCTGGCAGTCCAGTGGTTAAGACTCTGTGCTTCCAGTGCAGTGGGGCACAGGTTCAAACTCTGGTCAGGGAACTAAGATCCCATGTGATGCCCAGCACAGCCAAAAAAATAAAGAATAAATTTTTTTAAATGGGTTAAATGTCTGCTATGTGAATTTCACCTCAATTAAAAAAAAATCAATTGGTACAGTGCTTAATCCAGATCCAGAGCCAATGACTGTGAGTTTCAATTATTACTGTTGTAATATACGGATATATTTAATGGGCTTCCGGGTAGCTCAGCAGTAAAGAATCCACTGGCAATGCAGGAGATGCCATTTGATCTCTGGGTTGGGAAGATCCTCTGGAGGAAGGCATGGCAACCCACTCCAGTATTCTTTCCCGGAGAATCCCATGGACAGAGGAGCCTGGTGACCTAGGGATGCAGAGAGTCACACAGGACTGCAGCGACTGAGCACATGTGCACGCACGCATTTGATACAGCAAAGCGCTAACTGTGGCACCAAGGTGGTGGATCTACAGGTGCTTACTAATTTATTCAACTTTTTATATCTTTGAGAAATTTCCATAATAAAAATGGGAGGAAAAGGATGTCTTTTTTTTCTTTTCTGGTTGTGCCATGAAGTTTCCAGGATCTTAGTTCCCCAACCAGGAATTAAACCTGGGTCCTCGCCAGTGAAAGTCTGGAGTCCTAACCACTGGACCACCGTGGAATTCCCAAGGATGCCTTTTAAATGATTTAAAAACGGGGATGAAAAGTGCCCTCATGCATTCAAGTGGAGACCACCAGAACGCTCATGTGGGCTGAAATGACGCTTGGGGATACTGCACCCCCAGCAGCCCCCTGGTCCCTGGAGCCAGGACGGAAGGCGATGGATGAGAGCTATAAATGTCAGCAAGGGTAAGGCTGCCAACTGACAACACAGCACCCACACACATCGTGAAGGTGTGCACGCATGCTAAGGCTGCTTCTGTCGTGTCCGACTCTGCAACCCTGTGGACTGTAGCCTGCCGGGCTCCTCTGTCCGTGGATTTCCCAGGGAAGAAAACGACTCGGTTGCCATTTCCTCCTCCTGGAGATCTTCCCAATCCAGGGATCACACTCACATCTCTATGTGTCCTGCATTGGCAGGCGGGTTCTTTACCACTAGCGCCCCCTGGGAAGCCCTTGTGAAGGTTTTGCTTCCACCAAAGCACTTTCAAGGTCATCGCTCCAGAACGATGTTCTAGTTTGATCCAGAACAAAGCTGAGGTTATCAATGAACACTCATTCGGCTCTCATCTGTTCTGCAAATTGGGAAGGTCTGCATCCAAGCTTCCACTGGGGAGAATCAAAAAGATTCTGCAGCACTCAGAGTTTGGAAACTTCCACCCTGCACCCCGAGACCCTTTGTTTCAGAGGAAGAGGAGCTCAGAAGGGGACGATGGGGTTCAAGACCACCTCTCCTTACAGCAAAGGCAAATCCGGAATCCTTGGTGACGCCCCAGGGCCACAGGAAGACAGAGGAGCGCCGGCGTCGTCGGGCCGTGAGCCCAGTCCACCAGAAGGGTCCATCCTCCCTGGACACCCCAAAGATATCAGAAACATCATAATCTTCCAATTCCCGGAAAACCTACAGGCAAAGGGCAACAGGGACTGGTCAAATGAGGGTTTCTTTTCAACCCCAGTGGGTCTATCACGCTCCCATCTCAATCTCCTCTCACATGGATCACTGGGAACCAATCTTAGAGGACACAAGAGTTGGGGAATTAACCCATTTTAAAGATGGGCAAACTGGGGCTGAAGAGGTGGGACCCGGACAATGTCACATTGGATTTGACTCCAAGATCTTTCAACTATACCCAAGCAACAACAGGGGTGGGGTTTGCTGAGAATGAACCCAGCGGAGAGAGAGAAGCTGGGTTTATATCGATTGTGTTCAGTTAATGAAAAGGAAGAGACCTCCTGCAGGTGCCAGAATGCAGCGTCCAAGGGCCCCAGTTCACCTGGGCGGGAGTCAGGCGAAACCCAGACCTGAGCAGGTAAACGCTCTTGTCAACCGCAGCGACACACACACAGCTGCCCCTTGCAGCCTTGAGCCGCAGGTCGACGACTTCCCCGGGCTGGGTCTCATTTGCTGAATATGTCAGTGAAACCTGGACCCAAACACAGCAGAAGAATCAGGAGCTTGGCCAAACTCTCCAGACCCACCCACCCTTTCCACCCTCCAAGGAGAGTCAGAAGCCTGGCTTTGCTACCCAGGTGAGGACAAGGGCGGAGGGTTGGGTGACAAGAAGTAGGCTGGTACAACTGGTACATTCTGTGCAGAAGATGGGAGTGGGGAGGGCTGGGGAGACAGGTGGCGGCAAAAGACATGTTGCAGCCAGTTCTGAAGGGTGCATGGTGAGGGCAAAGGAGGCTGAACCAGGTTTGGGGGACATAAGTGGTGTCCCTGAGGTCTGGAGCCCAGCAGGGACAGAGAAGACTGCCCACTTTTCCTGTGTGTATGAATGCAATCCCATCTGGGTGACTTCTGGAGGATCTCCCAGTCAAGATGCAACTTAGATTTCCTTTATTCCCAAAGGTAGGACAGTCCTTACAAGTGCTGCCTGTCACATCACCTGGAGTCTGACTGGTGACTGTCCACAGTCCACCCCAGCCTCAACACCCTGGAGCCTCCAGCCCCGATGGCGCTTACCTATCCTCCCCTCCCTCCCCCAGTTTGGTTCCCAGTGCCCTACCTGGTTTTCAAAGAAGGTCTCAACAGTAAACTGGAGGCTGTCAGCCACCCCTTCTCCATTCTCTCTGACGTAGAAGACTAGCAAGCGGCCAAGGGGGACCATGCTGGGGGTCACAGCCAGCTGGAGAGAGGTCATGCACACGCTGACCTCTGCTGCTGGGGCTGGAGGAGGCTCTAAGATAAGTGAGAAGAGACATGAAAATGCAGCGTCTCACAGTAGGACCAGCGATGCCCCAGTTGCCCAGCTTTACCATGAGGGTTACCATGGGGTGTAGCATGAGGAGGTGCCAGCCCAGGCCAGGCCCAGGGTAAGCACTCCATGGATACTCACGTTCCCTGTTATTTCACCCAGAAAGGATGATAAACCCAGCATGACGTGGGTGCACAGTGTCAAATGCACTGACCATGCCGGTGGTTCTCAACCAGGGCAATGCTGACTGCCAGAGGACATTTGGTAATTTTGGTTGTCACAGCATAGGGGTGTTACTGGCATCTAGTGGGTAGGAGCCAGGGATGCTATTCAACACCCTAAAATGCACAGAACAGCTCCACAGAGAATAACCTGGCCCCAAACACAGTAGTTCTGAGGGTAAGAGAGTGGCTTAGAATCAGAGAGACTGTCTACCTGTCTCCCTATCTATCATCTGTCTATCCATCGAACCATCTACTCACCCATCTGTGACTGTATCTATCCATCCATCTATCCATTTATCTATTGATGCTTCTATTTATCTATCCATGAAGCTGTTCATCCATCCATGACTGTCCATCCATCAATCAATTTATCTACTGATGATTCTATACATGAATCTATTTATCTACTTATCCATCCATGGGGTCACAAAGAGAGGGACACAACAGAGCAACTTTCAGCTTTACTTTCACTTTTTCATCGATCCATGACTCTATCATCTATCTATCAATTTATCTATTGATGGTTCTATGAATCTATCATCATCTATCTCAGTGATTCTTACCCAGGAGTCTCTTTCACCCCCAGAAACACTGGCAATATCAGGAGACATTTTAGGTTGTCATCCTGCGTGTAGGTGGATTGCCACTGGTATCTAACGGGTGGAGACCAGGGATGTTGCTCAGCACCCTAGCGTGCACAGCACGGCCCCCACCACAAAGAATACCCTGCAAGTGTCCACGGTCCTTAGTTTGGGGATCCTGCTCTGGGCAGAGAGGCTGTGAAGAAGAGAGGGATGGGAAGACCCAGGGGAGAAAATGGGTCTTGTGGGGAGCATGTGGCATCAAGGAAAGCAGGGAGAAGGACTCCTTGATGGGGAATCAGTCTGGGCAAAAGCAGAAGGGGGTTGGCAGAAGGCAGCATGGCATAGTGCAGACCTGCTCAGGGGCCCAGGCTACGGCAGCCTCAAGAGGAGCTGGCTCCAGCAGCTGGTCACTGCCCACCCTCCTGGTCCTAGTCCAGTCTTGCCTGGCATATGTGCCCTTCACCCTGAAGCAGGCTCCCCTCCGGGATGCACTCTGCTTACCAAGCCTTGCTGGGATGCCCATCCCAGTCTCAACGGTTCAGAAGGAAGAACAGGAACCTCCAGCCTGTGGATGAGCTCACCTGTCTCAGAAAGGTGCATTAAGCGAATGGGTTTCTCCAGGGCTGCCCGCTTGCTTCTCTGCTGGGTGACGTGGGCAGGCTGCTGGCCTGAGAGCACGATGTTGCCCCTCGCAGCCACCTCGTAGTACAAGGTGAAATTGCAGGGACACGTGGACTTCACAGGGAAATAGGCATCCTCCCCAACCTGTGGGAGACACGCAAGCATGGGGAGCCCTGCCTGGCACTCACAGAACAGCACCAATGCCACAGCTCACCCCAGGAAGAAGGCCACTCTGGGGCCACAAGGAGGCCAGGAGAGCTGGGGAGGAGCACTGGCCGCAGAGCAGAATGCTCAGTACCTGTCCCTGGCTGTGACTACATCATCATAGCGACCCCAGCTGATGCTCTGAAAACGGAGCTGTGATGTGGGTGAAATGTCATAAGGGCATGGAAGCTCTCAGTGAGTGCAGTGTAGTAAGTAACTGAACCTAGCCTCCAAAGAGGTCTGGCCTTTGGCCACTGCTCCTGGGAGTGATCTCGAAGGCCTTGAAATGTTCTGCCTGATGAGTCTTTGTTTATCTAGGGTCTGGGACCACACCAGATACTAACAATATAATTTATGGTGGGGACCTTGGGCCACACTATATAAGTTTGACTTACAGAAGGATTAAGACTGGGGCCAGGCAGGCAGGTAGTCAGCCATGTCTATATGACTGACCCCCAACAAAAACCTTGGACACTGAGGCTCAGGTGAGCATCCCTGGTTGGCAGTACACCACACATGTAATCACACATCATTACTGGCAAAGTAACACTATCCTTGACTCTGTGGGGAGAGGACAACTGGAAGTTTACATTCAGAACTCATCTGGCCCCTGCCTTATGATCCTCTTGCCTTGCCTGAGTTCAATCTGTATCATCCACTGTACTAAACTGTAACTGTGAGTATGACAGCTTTCAGAGATGCTGTGAATCCCTCTAGAGACTAAAGAAACTGAAGGTGGTTTGAGGACCCTCAAATTCAGCAGTTGGTTTGGGGTGGGGGGGGGATGGTCTTGGGGACTAGTCCCTAACTTCACAGGTGCAAGTGCTGGAAGGGGGCTGAAACTTCTCACTGGATAGACACTGATGAGCAGGTTCTATCATAATCTCCAAGTTTCCAGAGTGGGGAAACTGAGGCTTGGTCCATTGTCAACATTAGTGAGTTGTAAGAAGAGGACTCAAATCCCAAAGGGCAGAAGCCAGAGCCCCATGCTTAACCTCCAAGTTGCCCTCATTCTTTGTGATACAACCAAAGTCTCCCAGGTCCTGTGACCTCCCCAAGGGCTTAAAGTATGACCATATCCCACACTGAGGCAACAAGTTGCATGAGAAGTCTTCCTCTGGGTCTTTGCCCCAGAGGTTCCCTCCTATGCTCTATGATTTACAATTCATGACTCTCCCCAAACATCTGGGCCACCCTGAATGCTCAGACGAGGAGTGGGGAGTGGTGAGTATCATTCTTGCTGTGGGTCCTTGAGTAAGTCATTTCACCTCTCTGGTCCTCAGTTTCCCCATCTGTAACATAAGGTTAAATCTCCTGGAGAGAAGGTCCTGAGGATCCAATGAGATGATAAATGTAATAATGAGTATATTATTCTCAACACTGAACCTGTTCACTGTGAGTGGTTAATAAATGTCATTCTACCTCCCACTGAAGACAAGAACTTACTTGTTTAAGGAGCTGGCCCAAAGGTGCTCCCACAGCCAAATTTGGGGAATTGGAACAGCAGAAAGAAAAGTGTACCTTTCAAGAATGTCAGGGTCATGAAAGACAAGGAAAAACTGAGAAACCATCAGACTGGAGGAGAGAAGTACAATGCATGATTCTGCATGGGATCCTGGACCAAAATAAAGGAATCCCTGGAAAAACTAGGGAAATCAAAATGAAGTCCAGAGTTTAGTTAACAGTCATCTCCAGCGCTCATTTCTTAGTTTTCACAATTGTACCATGGTTTGTACATGAGATGATGACATTAGAAGGAAGTGTGAGTGGCCTTTTTTGCCAAAATGCAAAGGCCGATTCTAAAATTCATATGGAAACGCAAAGGATCCAGCATTAACCAAAACAATCTTAGAAAAAGAACAAAGCTGTAAAACTCACACTTGCCAATTTCAAAAATCATCTTCAAGACACTGTGGTCCTGGCAAAACGACAGACATACAGATCAATACGATAGAACTGAGAGTCCAGAAATAATCATCTATGGCAAACTGATTCTCAACAAGGGTGCCAAGATCATTCGATGAGGAAAGAATAGTCTTTCCCGCAGATGATTCTGGAACAACTAGATCTCCAAATGCAAAAGAATGAAGTTGAACCCTACCCTCACACCATATAAAAAAATTAACTCAAATGATTCAAAGACTTAAATGTAAGAGCTAAAACTATAAAACTCTTAGAAGAAAGCATAGGGGTAAACTCTCACGACCTTGGCTTTGGTAATGATGTCTTTGAGACAGGCACCAAAAGCAAAGCACCAAAAGAAAAATAACAAAGAACTTGGATTTCACCAGAAGTTTAAAATCTTTGTTGCATCAAAGGACACTATCAGGAAAGTGAAAAGACAACACACAGAATTGGAGAAAATGCTTTCGTGTCATGTATCTGATGAGGGTGGAGTGTCCAAAATATATAAATGACTCTCACAAAAACAAAAAGCAAACAACACTTAAAAAATTTAAAACAGTAAGGGAAGCTAGAGGGAGGAGATAGAGGGACTCTCTGCACTGTATGGGCAACTGTTCTGTAACTCTAAAATTATTTCAAAATTTAAAAAGAAAAAAAAAGGAAGTATGATGGTAACCGATTATAACATAGTGGATACTTTTTTAGAAGTATATAAGATGACAGGCACTCTAAAAACAATCACACAACTAAAATATTGGTGGAGAAAGTTCTTCACAGAGGAGCACCAACTGGTAAGTGCAAAAGGGATGCAAGAATCGTAATAAATGCATAAATCAGAATCTTTATCCTGAAGCCCCAAAGTGATAACTGATTACAGCAGGAATCATCAGAGATGCTAAAGGCGGGACTTCCTTGGCAGTCCGATGGTTAAGACTGTGCGCTTCCACTGCAGGAGGCGTGGATTTGATCCCTGGAAGGGGAACTAAGATCCTGCATGCCATAACACACACCCCACTCCAAAAAAAGATGAAAAAAGCATTGGGCGAAAGGTTGCTGAGGGTCAGAATACTGTGGCAGGGCCTCCGTGTCACCCAGATTATTTATTAGCCTCGCCTGCAGAAGAGCTGGTAGGAACTAGACTGGGACCGAGGATAAGATCAGCTTCAGCAAGGGTGGGGCTGCCCAAAACTCTGCCTCCTGACAGAAGGTGATAAAAGTAGCATGTCCATAGTAACATTACTGAAACAGTGCTTCAGCCTGAATCTCATTCAGAATGTGGGATCATCTACAAGACCACAAGCTTGGATTCTTCACAAAAGTCACGGTGATGAAAAGGTCCCAGCTCAGGAGTGATTACAGACACAGAAGAGCAAATGCAACATATAAATGGATCCTGAATAAAATCCGTGCACACACACACACACACAGGTGAATACACACAAGCACACTCACACACGGGTGCACATGACTATGCAGACAAGCATGGGTGTGAATCCACACTATAGACACTCTATATCTTGAGGACACCTTTGAAAATCTGATGATTGCTGGTGAATTAAATAACATGATTAATACAACTTTCTTAGATAGGATGACTGAAAATCAGGTTGAAGAATGTCTTTATTTTTAAGACTGGAGAATTTAAGAGGGAAGTATCAAGATATCTGTAACTTACTTTCAAATGCTGCAGCCAAAAAAAAGTGGAGAGAAATGGATGAATGGGTGAGTGAATGGATGGGTAGATGGATGGGTATGTAGAAGATGGATGGGTGGATGGATGGATGGGTGGGTGGGAAGGGGAGGATGAATGGATGGATGGGTGAGAAGATGAGAGGATGGGTGGATGGGTGGATGGATGGATAGATGGCTGAGTAGATGGTTGGATGGATAGGTGGGTGAATGGATGGGTGGGTAGATGGATGGAGCAAAATATCAATTCATAAATCTAGGTGGAAGGAACATGGTTATTATACTATTTTTTTCTATTTCTCTCTAAATTTATAAACATCTTCCTTATAATGACACCCAAACAAAAGTCTGCTCCGGTTTGAGATGTTGCAAAAAAACAAGGAAAGAGCACAAACTTTTTTCTTCTTCTCATGAACTAACCCTATGGCATCAGAGTCACCCTGAAAAACTGGGGTGACAGCCCCCATTTGCAGAGCAGCTCCTCGCTGCACATCCCTTGGTGCTGGAGGAAAGGAAGAGGACCCCGACACAGAGCCTGGACTGGACCAAGCACAGCCACTCTTGCCTCAAATTCACACTCAGGGCCCCTCAATGAGAGTCTGGGACAGGGAGAGTGGGCGCCTGCTGATCTGACTCAGGCAAGACAGAGGTGTCCCTCCCAGGGGGAAGTCTGAGCTGCCCTGCCAAGTCCTTGCCTACTGGGAACACGGGTCCCGGCAGCTGGGACACAGGACTCCTTCCCGTCCACACGGGAAGGCAGCCAACGCCAGCCTCCCCACGCTGCACCGCTGATTGAGCAGCATTAAAACCAGAACAGCATGTTCAGCCAAGTTGGGCACGATCTCAGTGGAGTTTCTCATTCTCATTACCCCCACAGAGGGCCACTCAGCCCTGGTGCACAGGCAGCCCCAACTCCTCAGTCCCTGCATCCCAGGGACCCCTTGAAGACTCAGGTTTCGGCAGAACTCCTAGGGTAGGGAGTGTCAGAGGTTTATGGGACTGGTAGGGTCTGGGAGACCCATCATCAAGTGGCTTCCACAAGAGACAGTACTGGCGAGCCTGTCACCACCACGGCAGCTGGGCTCAGCCTCCTGTGCTCTCAATTAGGAGCGTTAACAGTGTGCTGTATAAAACACGCGTGCAGGCATGTGTGCATGCTAAGTCGTTTAAGTCGTGTCCAGGTCTTTGTGACCCCACGGACTGTAGCCCACCAGGCTCCTGAGTCCATGGGATTCTCCAGGCAAGAATACTGGAGTGGGTTGCCATTTTCTTCTCTGGGGGATCTTCCCGACCCAGAGATCTAAGCCAGGTCTCTGGCACTGCAGGCAGATTCTCTACTGTCTGAGCCACCAGGGAAACCCTGTCACTTATGTTATATATGGACCCTAAAAATGAAAACGAATGAACATGACAAGACAGAAACACACTCATACAAACAGAGAAAAAACTGGTGGTTACCAGTGCGCAGACAGAAGGGAGGAGCAGCGCGCGCAGGTCCCCTGGGGGCAGGTGCGTGCTGCTTGCTTCCTGGGCCCCCTCCTGCCTGGGCAAGGGCGCGCCTGAGAGCCTTACCTGCAGGGGATGGGACGGCGGCTGCAGCTGCAGGTAGCACTGGCTGGGGGAGTACCAGCTGCTGAGGGAGAGGTAGCTGGGCAGGTACTGGGCCCCCACGGGCTTTCCGCTGAGTGCCGTCACCTTGGTCTGAAGAAGACAGGGTATTCGGTCAAGGTTTGGAGGCTTGGTGTAGGAAGGAGGGTCCTGGGGATGCTTCCACCTGCCTTGTTCTGCAGCAAGACCCTCTCATGCTCCCATTTCCCTCTGGAGAAGCCCCTCCCCAGTTCTCAGAGAATGGGGTCCTGTGTGGCGAGCTCGTTCTCTCCCATCTCCACAGGAAGCAAGTGTCAAAGACTGGCCACAGGGTGTTGGGGGCTGGCTCAGTCAGGGGTGGGTGGCCCACTGAGAGGGCAGTTCCATCACGTATTAAGGACCCCCACGTCCTGGGCTTGCCGGCAGCCACAGGGGCTTCTCGGAGGGTACAGCCTGCTTCGGAAGTGAGCACAGGGGAGATGGCGGTCAAGAGAGGGGGCAGCTGTGCTGGACTGCATCCCTGGGGCTCTGGATGCAGCTCCGCCTGGAGCCCTCAGACCCCTCTCTGAACACCCCAGGGACTGGCAGTTAAACTACTTTTGCTCCTTTGGGAGTTCAAACCTGCTGCCTTCACTTGCTGCTGGAAGAATGCAGTTAACACAAGGAAGATGCCAGAAGCAGGGTATGGGGCACGGGTTTGTCTAAGACTTCTGTGTGACACAGAATAAAGAAGCTGGCCTGCCTTAATCCCAGTTACTGGGAGATAGCCTCTAAGCCCCTGGGATTCTCCAAGAGATGGGAGTGTCTGTGTTACTCACGGCGGGTACTGATAATGCGTGCTAAGGAGCAATTCAAGATGGGGACAGCCAAGCCAGAAAGACCGATCATGGGATTAGAGGGTAGGGGCTCTGAACCACGTGATGTGGTATCAAGTTGACCTCAAGAGAGGGGAGATGGCTAGAGACTGAGTTCAGTCATGGGGTCAATGATAAATCAGTCAAACCTATGTAATGAAATCCCAATAAAAGCTGTGGACCCTGAAGGTGAGTGAGCATCCAGATGGGCAGTGCTTTCTGTAAGTGTTGTGGGGAGGGCGAGGTGTCCCAGATTCACAGGGACAGCACACAAAGCCATAAATTTGGGACCCTCCAGCTCTCGTCCTATACATGTGTGTCTCTCTCTTTGGTTGGTCCTAATTTGAATCATTTCGCTATATAAAAAATATATTTGCACATACAGAAAGTTGCTAAGAGAACAGACCTGGTGTGCCCAGTCCCTCAGCGTGTCTGACTCTTTGTGGCCCCATGGACTGTAGCCCGCCAGACTCCTCTGTCCATGGAATTCTCCAGGCAAGAAGACTGGAGTGGGTTGCCATTTCCTCCTGCAGGGGACCTTCCCCACCCAGGGACTGCACCTGCATCTCTTGTGTCTCCTGCATTGGCAGGTGGGTTCCTTACCACTAGCACGATCACAGATCTTACAGATTCTCATCACAAGAAAAAAAAAAAGTGTAACTGTACGGCAATTGAACACACTGTGGTGTCATTTCATAGTACCTACATATATTGCATCATTACACTGAACGCCTGCAATGACTATGTTACATGTCAATTATATGGAGAGACAGACACACACACATATATATGTCAACTAAAAGTAAAGTTTAAAATTCATCCTTCTTTTTAAGAAAACAATTAATTAAAGACCTTTTCTTAGGCAGTATTTGGTCACAGAAATAGACTGTCTTTCTATTAAAGTGACATTTTTGGGAAATGCTGATTTTTGGTTATATGTCTATGAGAGACAACATTATTCTGCTAATTCTAGTATTTGGAGTCACTTGGGTTTTGCTGCCACCTAATTCTTAAAAGACTAATGGAAATTAAGGGGTGTCTTTCAATCATTAAAAAATCTGTACTTGTTAGGTCCTGGGGTAGCTGGAACCCCAAATTTGTAGCCAGCTGGTTAAAACTGTTGGTGGCCTGGAGACCTCTGGCTGTTAAAAATCTTTAGGGACATGCTGCCCACAGGGGACACAGTGATCCCAAGTGTCCTCGGCTCCCACCTACACACTGATTCTCAGCTGCCCCTGTCTCCACCACCCCAGCGTCCGTGGGGCCACCGTGCCCACCGTCAGCCACAGAGACGAGGGCTGGGATGTCCTCTCTGTTACTCCTGCTCCTCCCGTCCCTGACAAGGGGACACCAGGTCCTGCCAATTCTGCCTCCACAGCCCCGTCATTGCCTCCCACCTGCACATCTGTGACCTCACCCAGACACCACCCCCAACTATGGACACTAGAGTGGGGTGTGCATGTGCGTGTTCAGTCACGTCCCATTCTGCAGCCCCAAGGACTGTAGCCAGCCACACGCCTCTGTCCACAGGATTTCCCAGGCAAGCATACTGGAGTGAGTTGCCATTTCCTCCTCCAGGGGATCTTCCTGACCCAGGGATTGAAGCCTTGTGTCTCCTGCATTGGCAGGCAGATTCAAACCACTGCGCCATTTGGGAAGGCCTCTGGAGTGGGGAGAGGTTATAAAAATCAGACCATTCAGTCCACCTGACTCTGACACTGCCTTCTGGGTGGACCCTAAGCAACATCCTTTGAGGTAAGGGGAAGCCCCACCGGCTCCCTCCTCCGTATCTTCCTGCAATGGCTCGGCCAGCTGGGCACTGCAGAACCTAATTATACTATGACTGCAGTTCTCTGGGCCTCTGCATATGTTGTTCCACCTTCCGGGAAGCAGCCTGGCTGAACCTCCCCCTGGTCAGGAGTCCACCTGGGAAGATCCTTTGCGGGGAGCCAGACACCCTGACACTTTCTCAGCATCCTGCCTCCCTCTGGGGTGTTTGGTTTATCTGACCTCCTGGCCAGCTCTCCCATCAGACTGAACTCACTCAGGGCAGGTGCCAGACCCAGGACGACTGACCCAGTGCCTGAGCGTGGCCTGGAGGAGGGACCAAACCCATGTCTGCTGGCTGAATGACAAGGGTCTAGGTGACTCACGCACCTCCAGCCACACATGCTGGGCTGACATAGGGATGGAGGGGATTTCAAACTCCACCAGCCCACCCTGGGACACAGACTCCACGGTGTAGATGTTGTCCTTCGGCGTCAGTTCTGCCCTGATCTGGACGGTCACTCCCTCCGCAGGGCTACCATCCGGGTACGACAGCTCCACCTGGAATGGGTCACGAAGGAGTCACTGTGGTTAGGCTGGTGACACCCCCCAAACTGATCTACAGACTCGGCCCAATTCCCCAGCAGAATCCCAGCCAGCTCCCTTGAAGCAATCGACAATTTGATGCTAAGGGGCCCCAAACAGCTAAAGCAATCCTGTTAAATAATCAAGAACTCATACATCCAATTCCAAAACTTGCTACAAAGTGCAGTGGTGAAGACGCTGCACCTGATGGAACTCATGTGAGGACAGATATGAAAACTGATGGATCAGAATTGACGGTGCAGAAATAAGTCCAGCCATCTACAGCCAATTGATTATCGAAAAAGATCAAAACATGGCGAAGGGGAATCCCCTGGCAGGTTCAGTGGTTAGGGCTCCTCCCTCTCACTGCAGGGGGCACGTGTTCAATCCCTGGCCAGGGAAATAAAATCCCGCATGGCACATGGCATCGCAAAAGAAAAGGATTACAGTCAATTGACTTTTGACAAGGGTGCCAAGACCATTCGATGGGAAAACAACAATTCCTTCACCAAATGGTTCTGGGATAACTGGATCTCCAGATGCAAAAGAATGAAGCTGAACCCCAACCTCACACCATGTGCCAAAATTAACTCAAAATGAATCAGAGACCTAAATGTAATGGTTAGAACTACAAAATACTTAGAAGATAACACAGGGGAAAGCTTTTATGACCTTGGACTTGGCAAAGAAGTCACAAGGCACAAATCACCAGCCATTTACCTGGTGCCCCAGCCAGGAAGGAACAGCGCAAGCAGTGTGGTGGAAACAGTTCCATGTGACTCTTAGACCTCACTCATTCCAGCAGGTAGAAAAGGCAGTCAGAGAGAGGGGTTCAAAAGACATGGATGTTGTGAAGAAATATGGTCAGTGGTTCCTGAAAGATCCTGGAGCACCTCTCAACTGTGCAGGTATCTGGTGATGGGGTGACCAGTTCCATTCTTTTTTTTTTTTTTAATGTGGACCATTTTTAGTCTTTATGGAATTTGTTACAGTATTGTTTTTGTTTTCTGTTTTGGTTTTGGCCACAAGGCATGTGCGATCTTAGCTCCCCAACCAAGGATTGAATCCGCACCGCCAACTTGAAGGCGAAGTTTTAACCACTGGACTGCCAGGGTATTCCCAGCTCCATTCTTTAATGCAGATATGAAATGAGTGCTAAGTCGCTTCAGTTGTGTCCGACTCTTTGCGACCCTATGGACTGTAGCCCACCAGGCTCCTCTGACCATGGGGATCCTCCAGCTGAGAATATTGGAGAGGGTTGCCAAGCCCTCCTTCAGGGGATCTTCCCGACCCAGGGATTGAATTCATGTCTCTTAGGTCTCCTGCACTGGCAGGTGGGTTCTTTACCACTAGTGCCACCTGGGAAGCCCCTAATGCAGAGAGTGGATGATTTCCTGGGTGTAGGTGAAACACTCCCCTTTCACTGAATGGACGGCCCCAAGTCCACTCATACATATTCCGTATGGTGCCTTAGCTGGGACCCTCAAACCCAGGGGCACATGAGCCATGCCTCTGCGCATGGAACAGAGAGCTGGGGGTGGGGGCTGAGATCTCATCATAGAGGAGGGAAGGGAGGTCCCAGAGCAGAGCAAGAGGAGCAGGAACAACATGAAGACAGGTCTCTAGGACCCTGTGGGTGACCCATGGGATGCAAAAGGGAAGAGGGGTGTGGGTGCCAGGCAGAGGCAAGCGTCACCCTGGGGTGACACAAGGCTCCACTGGTCTTGCCCTCCCTTCCCCCCAAATTCCACTTGAAACCAGATGCCCCAGTTCAGCATCTCGAATCTCTAGTCATCTCAAATTTTACTGTGTAGAAGAATGGTGTAGTAGGTGGAAGGGAGGCAGGGGCTTGTTCTAAATGCCACTCCCCACAAGGGAGCTGAATCAGACTGTCTCAGAGACGGGGATCTGCCTTTTATGAACTTAGTAGTTAAGTCCTCTAGACATAAAGTCAACCCAATTAAAGAAGGCGATACCATCATGGGACTGATTTAATAAGTGGATACATAGCATTGGGTTTGGTGCTCTAGGTTTGGAAATGTCTAACTATGCTCAGCCTTTAAAGCAGCCCTTAATCCCAAGACGGCAAAAGTTCTTGGTTTTCAACCACATCACGGCTGCAGGGCCTTGCAGGGGTTACACAGTGGTCCTCGGGCAGGAGTTAGGGTGGGAGGCGGCACAGAGCCTGTGACCTTGGCAGGGCCTGCTGGGCACCATGCCTGGGGCTTACCTTCCCCACGTAGGACAGCCCCGGCTTAAACTGCTTCCTCGTGTCCTTGGAGTACCGGATGTCCACCAGTTGCCTCTGGACCGGAGTGGAGTCGTCGAAGGCCACCTGATGGCTCCCGTCCACAGCGGTCACCGTGGCCCAGATGCTGATGGTGCCCCGGAAGTGCTCGGGGACGTCGGCCGGAATCATGTCCTTCACACAGATGCTGAAGTCCTGGGAGCCATGGATCTGGAGGTAGGAGACACACAGGTCGTGCTCAGCCAGAGCTGAGCGGCTCTGAGAGATGACTCACAAACACACAGCTCAAGAAGGTGCCCCTCTGGCCGCTTGGAGGACCAGGGGGACACTCGATGACCCATCCATTCTATGCTGTGCATCACTGCATGGAGGCTGAGTCCCTGGCTGGATATGCATTGTTTTCTAGGAGGAACGAGGTCAGCTCTTTGGGCAGAAGCTGAAACAACCCCTCGGGCCAGACTGCAAGGTTGGGACTTGAACCTGGTCAGCCACACGCTGGAGCACTGGTTCCCCTCCCATGCACAGGGTACAGACCTCACCCCCCCACCCAGTTAACTCCATCTCAGGACTGCTCCCAGGGGCAAATAATCCACGTCCGTAAACAGCTGTGGAGTGAATTACTCAGTAAAGAGAACGTTAAGACAAGAGCTACCGGGGCAGCTTCTAGGGAGAATGGCTAGGATAACAAGAGCACGAGCACCAGGCACGGAGGAGGTGAGAGGCCAGAGTATCCACTCCACAGAAGAGAAGCCACGGTGACACAGAGAGAGGACGCATCCCGGGGGCAAAAGGACGAGGAAGTTGGTTCGGGTGGAGGTAGAGAGGAGGTGGGGATGACAGGACTCAGCCCCAGAATCTCCAGGACTGCTTGTATATGTTGCATAGTGGCACGCGCACAGTGGGATTTTAAGTTGAAGAAGAAAAATAAAAACCAGATTATGAAATTTTACATGCAAGGGGGTGTGAAATCATGTAGCCACTTTAGGAAAAAAAAATCTGGGAATTCCTCAAACAACTAAACGTAGTCACCACTCAGAGACTGAACATCCAGATGGAGACTAATTGGAAAAGACCCTGATCCTGCGAAAGATTGAGGGCAGGAGGAGAAGGGAGCAACAGAGGATGAGATGGTTGGAGAGCATCACCAACTCAATGGACATGAGTTTGAGCAAACTCTGGCAGACAGTGAAGGACAGAGAAAACCTGGAGTGCTACAGTTTATGGGGTTGCAAAGAGTTGGACATGACTTAGCGACTGAACAAGTATAGAGAAAAATAACTCTGACTCAAGATCTGCAGGCACCAGTGTAGGAAGCCAACCCATTACAGTCAGCTCTCCATACCCACAAGTTTCACACCCATGGATTCAACCAACTTCGAAGAGTTTCTGTGCGAGGCTGGTTGAATACTAGGATGCAGAACCCACAGACGTGGAAGAGCCAGCTGTATCTACAAGTCAGGCTTGTAAGAAGTCAGACCTCTATCTCTATAGCAACCCAACAACAACCCCTATAACAATCAGCCCCAAATGGCCAGGACCTAATAATTGACTATTTCCCTGATATTTGCCCCCACTTCCATCTTAGAAACAATTGCTGTTGTTCAGTCACTGAGTCGTGTCTAACTCTTTGCAACCCCATGGACTGCAGCACACCAGGCTTCCCTGTCCTTCACCATCTCCCAGAGTTTGCTCAAACTCATGTCCATTGAATCCGTGAGTCATCCAACCATCTCGTCCTCTGTCGTCTCCTTCTCCTCCTGCCTTCAATCTTTCCCAGCACCATGATCTTTTCTAATGAGTCGGCTCTTCACATCAAGTGGCCAAAGTATTGGAGCTTCAGCTTCAGCATCAGCTTTTCCAGTGAATACTCAGGGTTGATTTCCTTTAGGATTGCCTGGTTTGATCTCTCTGCAGTCCAAGCAACAATTGGAAAAAGTCAAATATGCACCCCTCATCAATTACATTGGATGCCTGCTTCTATTACCCCATGACTTCCACATGCCAATAGCCTCCCATCATGGCACACCAGAAGCCTTTTCCATTTTTCACTATAAATCTTTTCCACTTCTCCACCTGCCTTTTGAGTCTCTGCCAAACACAAGTGATGGTGGCTGACTCCCTTGCTGCAAGCTATGAATAAAGATCCTTTGTTTGTCCTTATTCAGGTGATCATATTTGATTCAAACCATAGAACTCAGGAATTCCAAATCCAAGAGATACATCACACAAAAATATACATGAATGTTCCTAGCATTATCCATCAAAAGTCAAGAAGCAATAACTTGTGGGACTGCCCTGGTGGTCCAGTGGTTAAGCCTCTGTGCGTCCACTCCAGGGGCATGAACAGTACCTTCTATATGGATACCTGAATTGCATGTTACGTGAATTATGTCTCAATAAAACGTTCCATACCTGAATTGCATGTTATGTGAATTATGTCTCAATAAAACGTTTCCTTTACCTACAATAACATCCTAAGAAGAAAGATATCAAAATAGCAATACTGGCTATGTCTGTCTATCAGAGGACAAGTCAACTTTATTATTTCTTTTTTATATGTTCTAGCCTCTATGTTCAGCCTGTAAGAATTTTATCATCAGGAAAATTCCCACCATACAAACTGTTCTGGAAACTAAAATAAAATGGGTGATCACAGAGCCGAAGCCAAGAGCAGGCGCTGTGGGAAGGGACCTACTGGGTGACAGCTCCAGGTTCCTGCTCCTCACCTTGGTGGTCCTAAGGATGGGGCGCCCCACCTCCTGGCTGTAGTACCCCACACCATTCACAGTCATGTTGACGGTTAAAGTTCCCGAGACAGGTTTCCCAAAGGTATACCTGGAACGAAAGGACAAAGAGTAGTAAGTTTCACAAGCAGGGGCCCAGAGGATAGTGGGGAGGGGTCAGTCTCAGAAAGGCCCTGAGATCCTCTACACCAAGCTTCATGTTGGACAGAAAAAGAGACCAAGGGTCAGAGAGGAACTCTGGACCCAAAGAAGCGGAGTATGTGAGACAACTGTTGAGGTGGGGCACTGGAGTAAGGCAGAACGGAGTATCGAGCAACGGTAAGCAACAGGAAGGCCTGGCTAGGCTTAAGTGCCCAAGGAGTTCAACTTTGAACCAGGGATCTGATTTCTTTGAGCTTCGGTTTCCTCACGGAGAATGAGAATAAACCATCTTCTCAAGAATGTAGGTGAAATACTTAAATGTACGTATGTCATGCCTGATGCAGTGGAGACAACTGCTTACTGGGACACAGGAGCAAGACAGGAGCAAAATTGAAAAAGAAAAAACAATAAAAAACGCCCAGAATTTTTACAGTATTTTCTGGACTATAAAATGGGCGTGTATCCAGCGCGCCCTTGTATTTTTTTCGGGGAAGAAGCGCAAGGGAGACGTCTCAGCCACAACCTCCGGCAGTTGGCAGAGCTGGGGCGGGAACACGGCCTCGTAGAGCCCTCCCAGGGGCCAGAAAGGAATAGCGCCTCTTGACATCCTCTGGTTGACCCTCACGTCGAGCTCTGTCAACAGCCTGGTCATTAGGGTCGCAAAGAGTCGGACACAACTGAGCGACTGAACAACAAGTGCTCAAGAATATCCCTCTGGGGTCAGCCCACGGGACATGGACGCCGTCTGCGGGGGAATGCGGCATTGCTGAAGGGGTGTGCCCTACGGAGGGGCGTGTCCTAGGGGCGGGGCGTGTCCTGGGGGCTGGGCTGCCCTGCGGAGGGGACTCTTCTAGGGGAGGTGCAAGTCCAAGGAGGAGAGGATGTGCCCGGGAGGAGGGGTGAGTCCTAGGGGAGAAGCATGCCTGGGAGGCGGGGCGGGGGTGTCCTGGGCGGGGCGGGCCCACGGTTGGAAAGGCTCGAATATAGTGGCCGCCTCTTTCTCACCTGGCTTGCACAGTGCCGGTTTCACATGTGTCCAGGTCCCGGATATAAGCGGGTGGGTCAATAAGGAGCTCAAACTTCGGCAGCACTGAAGGGAGAGAGCAGAGAGGAAGGAGGCAGGGTGCCTTCCACCACCGGGGTGGCTCCAGAAGGGTGCTGGAGGTGAGCGCAGCAAACTGAACTCCAGGGCCTCACTGCTGACATGCACAGGCAGCTCTCTGGGGATTCTGTGGGCCACACCTATTTTCCATCTTTGAGGGACCAACACGCTGTTTTTCTCAGGGGACCATATCTCATCACTTTTAGGCCATCTGCATGGAGTGTAGCCAATCGCAGCCCATCCCAGGGGTGCAGAAGTAGCCAGGCTTCTGGAGCAGTTATGGGCATTCTAAGGGTGCTTGTGGCTGGGGACAGTCCCTTCCTTGCTGCCCTGGGCACACCCACCCATCTCATCACCTTGCACAGCCCACAGAGACATGGACACCAGGGAGCAGAACAGAGGAAACATGAAGACTCTGGTCCTTAGAGCTTGTTACATGAGCCTGTAAATCCCTTTTCTTTTCCTCACTGAGTCTGTACCAGGCTTCTGTTGCTTGGAACTTATAACCCTTTCCTCTATGGCTTTTCCTTTCAAGACCTTCTTCATGAAAGGAAGAGAAACCCTTGCCCCCATAAGGGAGAACTTTAGCACAGAAGCCACAGTATGGGACTCTGGCCCAGGTAGACTCCCCAGCTCTTGTTCCTTGAGCAGTTTCCTTAATGACTCTCCCAGCCTCAGTTACTCCATCTGTAAAATGGAGATACCTCATAGGTTCAGGATGAGGATGAAAGAAGAGAAGGAAATGACAGACTTTAAAAAAGAAGGCCATTCTGACACATGCTGCAACATGGACGAACCTTGAGGCATTATGCTCCATGAAATAAGTCATTCACAAAAGGACAAATATTATGATTCTACTTATACGAGGTCATATATTTTACCATGATTTATTTTGAAAGGTCATGACAGGGACTTCTCTGGTGGTCCAGTGGTTAAGACTGTGCTTCAAAGGCTGGAGGTGAGGTTTCAATCCCTGGTTGGTGAACAAAGATCCCACATGCCATGTGGCATGGCCAAAAAAAATCATAAGGAGGACATGAGAGGGGCTTTCCTGGTGGCTCAGTGGTAAAGAATCTGCCTGACAATGCAGGAGACACAGGTTCGATCTCTGATGCGGAAGGATCCCACATGCTGCGGAGCGACTAAGCTCACGTGCTACAACTACTGAGCCTGTGCTCTAGCTCCTGGGAGCCACAACTGCTGAGCCCACGTACTGCAGCTCCTGAAGCCCATGTGCCCTAGAGCCCCTGTTCGGCAACAAGCGGAGCCACCACAATGAGAAGCCCATGCACCGCAACTAGAGAGTAGCCCCTGCTCATCTCAACCAGAGAAGAGCCCGCATGTAGCAACGAAGACCCAGCACAGCCACAGATAAATAAATAATAGATTAAAAAAAGACAAGACAAAGACCCAGCCTTCCACTTCATGCCTGGCCCGACTGAGCCCCTAGTAAATGAGGCTCCTGCCATCTTCTTCCTTATTATCTGTGTCTTCACTGGGACTGTGGTTCCCCCAGGTCTAAAATCTTAAGAGCCTAAGATTCTCCAACTTACCATACTTCTGAACTTCAAAGGACCTGTTGAACACGTGGCCTTGCATTTCGACAAAAACAAACCATTCTCCGAGTACCGGCTGGTCAGACAAGGGGAAGGTCATGTTGGTGATGCCTGTGTGAAGAGAGACTCCCCCTCATCCTGGGGCAATTGTGTGGGCAGAGAGCCCAGCATCTGGTGGTGAGGTGCCCTGGGGACCTGGCCTCTCTCCCTCCCTGCACAGCCCCTCAAGGAAGCTCAAGGCCACCCCGAGGCTGGCAAGGGTTTGTGCAAAGCCAGCACCTCCTCCATAGACTAAGTTGGGGAAGCAGGGAGAGGGCACACTTAGGGTTCCTGGGGGAGCCCTGAGGCCAAAGCCAAGTGCAGCTGCTGCTGCTGCTAAGTCGCTTCAGTCGTGTCCAACTCTGTGCGACCCCAGAGACGGCAGCCTACCAGGCTCCCCCATCCCTGGGATTCTCCAGGCAAGAACACTGGAGTGGGTTGCCATTTCCTTCTCCAATGCATGAAAGTGAAAAGTGAAAGTGAAGTTGCTCAGTCATGTCTGACTCCTAGCGATCCCATGGACTGCAGCCTACCAGGCTCCTCTGTCCATGGGATTTTCCAGGCAAGAGAACTGGAGTAGGGTGCCATTGCCTTCTCCAAGAAGCCAAGTGCAGGCCATGAGCCAAATGAACCAGGGAAACAGGCCACCCAGCTGCTCCACTCTGCTCCACCTGAGTCATTCCCTCGGGGACAGAGAGTCGCACAAGCCCTGTCCCTACTCAGCAGCCCTCCCCAGGCATCTCAGAATCAAGAAGAGGGACATGGAGAGGGGTCAAGGCCAGCCCAGGGGACCTGGAGGTGTGTGTGATGCTGCACCAACCACCAGGACCCACCATGTTGGCTGGAGGCCCGTTCTCTGCGTTTGACTCACAGAGGACTCAGGGCTCTGCCGTGCTTATGCATCTCCCAGGTCGAGGTGCAAAACTGTTCACAGTCTCCCCAAATCCCTGCTACAGCTCTCCTCTCATGGGACTCCACTTCCGTTAGGGCCAAAGCACAAAAGGAGATGTCAGTTACACGGTCACAGGCATGCGTGCCTACTGAGTTGCTCAGTCGTGTCTGACTCTTTTACGACCCCATGAACTGTAGCCCGCCAGGCTCCTCTGACCATGGGATTTCCCCGCAAGAATACTGGAGTGGGTTGCCATTTCCTTCTCCAGGAGATCACTGTCATAGAGAAAGAAA
Source organism: Bos indicus x Bos taurus (assembly GCF_003369695.1). Taxonomy (NCBI): domain Eukaryota; kingdom Metazoa; phylum Chordata; class Mammalia; order Artiodactyla; family Bovidae; genus Bos; species Bos indicus x Bos taurus. Next base: position 104,376,756 of record NC_040082.1, read on the forward strand.
AAAAAAAAAAAAGCCAGTTCCTCAGCCAAAGCAAAGCCTTCTGACTCCTAGCTGGAAAAGAAACGTCTTGTGTTGGGTGGAGGGTGAAGATGAGGAAGATCTGTAGTGGGAAGAAGTTAGGGATGCTAACAAACAAGGCCCTGATATTCCAGAAAGGTCTCAATTTATGGGAGGAGCCTCAGTTGGGATCCCAGAGACAGAAAGGTGGGCAGAGGGTCCCATGCTCCAGGAAAGGAGTGGCAGGTGTCGAGGCAGAGCACATCCTATTTTCCTGGAAGCTTTATCACATCTGCCACCCAAAGGTGCAGCCCCCAAACCACAGAAGGAATGAGAAGAGAGACTCACCACAGCACAGGGGCTCCAAGTGTCTCCATTCCATCATCCGAGAGCCTCGGGGGTCCTGCAAGATGACACACACGATAAGCTCAGGACAGCCCTAGTGTGCCTGGCACGCACGAGGACCTTCCAAGCCCCCTCTCTAGGACAGGACACGTGTCAAGACAGGCCCCAAGATTAGCTATTTGTGATGAGCAAACGGAAGCTCGGGGCATAGAAGGGACATGTCTGAAGACAAGAGGCCAGAAGAGGTCATCCTGACTCCCCATTTAGGGAGGTGCTTGAAAATCGACAAAGAGATGGGCAGACATGTACTCAGCTTATCCCAGGTTGAGTCAGGGACAGGGCTGGACCTGGTCTCAGCGTGTGAGGCACTGGGGCAGGCAGGGATCAACCCAGAGGGGGAGTAGTGCACAAAGACAGACCAGGTCTTGCAGACAGCAGGCTGTCCCCAAGCCAGAGCTGCAGAGGGGCAGGACACTCACCAGGATGTAAGCTTCCAGCTGCAAATGAGACAGACAGAGGCCGTAAGCAAACGCTCCTGAAAGACCGAAGCCCTCTGTACACGCGGAGTGTTCATCCCTTGGGACAGGCTCAGGTGCTGTAATGGGTTGAATGGTGCCCCCTTCTCCCCTAATTCATATGTGATGTCCTCAGCCTCAATTCTCAGAACGTGTCTATATTTGGAGATGGTGGTGATTTCAAGGTCCCTAGCACAGGTCCTGGGCTCTCCTGGTGGCTCAGTGGTAAAGAATCCACATGCCAATGCAGGAGACGTAGGTTCAACCCCTGGATGGGGAAGGAAATAGCAACCCACTCCAGGATTCTTGCCTGGAAAATCCCACAGACAGAAGAGCCTGTCAGGCTACAGTCCATGGGGTTACAAAGGGTAGGACACAACTGAGTGACTAAACAATGACAAAGCATCAGTCCCAGTCCAATAGGACTTGTGTCATAAGAAAGGAAAATTTGGAAACAGATGGGAGTGAAGGGAAGACAAAATAAAGATGAAGAGAGATGTGCAGTTACCAGCCTAGGAGGGAGGCCTGGAACAGGTTCTTCACTCATGGTCCTTGCTGTTGTTGTTCAGGCACTCAGTCGTGTCTCTCTGCGGCCCCACGAACTGCAGCATGCCAGGCTTCCCTGTCTTTCACTATCTCCCAGAGTTTGCTCAAATTCATGTCCACTGAGTCAATGATGCTATCTAACCATCTCATCCTCTGCTGCCCTCTTCTCTTGCCTTCAATCTTTCCCAGCATCAGGGTCTTTTGCAATGAGCTGGCTCTTCATGTCAGGAGACCAAAGTATTGGAGCTTTAGCTTCCGCATCAGTCCTTCCAATGAATATTCAGGGTTGATTTCCTTTAGGATTGACTGGTTTGATCTCCATGCAGTCCAAGGAACTCTCAAGAGTCTTCTCCAGCACCACAATTGGAAAACGTCAGTTCTTCTGCGCTCAGCCTTCTTTATGTCCAGTTCTTATATCACATGGTACTTGGAAGGAATCAATTCTACTCACACCCTGATCTTAGACTTCTAGGCTCCAGAACTGGGAAAGAATGCATTTCTGCCCTGTAAGTCGCCCAGCAAGCTCACGCAGTTGCCAACGGCAATGAGGGTGGCTGAGCCCCATTTAGTGGTCTCTGTGATCTTTGCTCCCGATCACAGCCCTGCCCTCCCTCGCACCCCAAGAAGGACAACCCCTCCAAGCAGCCCTCGCAGGTGGCAACTGGGTTGTTTCTAGGGATGCCAGGTTCCTTTCAGGCCTGGGATGCACGCTTTTCTCTCTGAACCTCCAGCACCAGCCTGGAGCCTGGCTTCCAGCTGGTGCCCATCAGTGCCAAACTGAACACTCCACACCAGCTCCAGGGAAGGACAATTGCTTGCACACCTGTGCCTCCTGAACCCAACGTCACGCTCTGCCGGGTCCCATGCGTGGCTGACCCTGTGCACGTAGATACAGCCCCACCAGCTCGGGGTTGTCCATATTGCATCCAGGGGCACCAAGAAACTTTGTACTTTGAATTCAACGTCCTGTGATTTATCCTTCTTGGACTTCACCCATTTTAGGCCCTCAACCAACCTCCAGAAGAACACAGGCAGCTGCCCGTATGGAGGGCCACTGGCCACCGTGGGGACCTCTGGAAGAAGCACTTCCACTAATGCCCTGGCCTCTCTCTGTCACACAGACCTCCCTCCTGGCTCCCCCAGCAGATGTGGAGCCCCGGGAAGAAACCAAGAATGCAGGTAGAAATTGGAAGAGGCAGGAGGAAAGGCAAGTTGTGGATGATGGCCCTGGCCAGGCCGGACCCCGGTGGGTGAGTCCCAGGCACACGGTTTTAGAAGCCAATCTCACCTTTTCACTGGTGGGCCTCAGGTCTGGGGTGACGGTGAAGATGCTGATGAGCACTGGAAGAAAGGAGAGAGGGGTGTGGCAGCTCCCATCCATGGCCATCCCTCCCCCCGCAGCCCGCGCTGGCCGCCCACCTCGGTGCTTGGGTCTGTACACCGGCTTGTCAGTCTGAATGAATACGGAGGCTCCCCGGCTGTCCACGGTCACTGAAGTTTGGTTGTGGAAGAGGGGACCCTCCTCCACCCGCCAGTCACGGCCCCACACCTTCAGGAGAGCCTGGCCCCGGAGGCCCGTGGGCACCTGCAGGCAGAGCATGGAGCTTTGGGCAGGGAGTGTCGCCCTGGAAGGGATCCAGGTATTGAGAAAGCAGCATGGAGGTCTAAGTCAGGGGAGCACACCCGGGGTGACTGTTCCCCCCAGGAAACACTTGGCAGTTTCTGGAGACATTTTTAGGTGTCATAGTTGCAGGGAGCGGGTGCTACTGGAGTCTTGGGGGATGAAGGTCAGGGATGCTGTTCAAGACCCTGAGATGCAGAGGACGGCCCCACAGCAAGGAATGATCGGACCCCAAATGTCAGCAGTACCAAGACTGAGAAATCAAATGAGAAATGCTGGTCTACCTTGACATGACAGACCTTCTCTCCTTGCACTGCAAGCTTGCAAAAATATTCTTAGCCCTGTAGAATTAGCCTTGGAGTTACTGTAAGGGCTAATGTAGAACATCTTACCCAAATACGGTCCTTGCTGGTGAGTTGGGAAGAGGTGGCGATGGAGACCCCAGCCCCTTCATATACACAAATACTGACTCTTTGCAACCCCATGGACTATAACCTGCCAGACTTCTGGAAATGGGTTGCCACTTCCTTCTCCAGGGGATCTTCCCGACCTAGGGATTGAAGCCATGTCACCTGCATTGGCAGGCAGATTCTTTACCGCTGAGCCACCTGGGAAGCTTCATATATATAAACACGTGGTACACGCACATATTTTTTATATGTCATATGTATAAATAATATGTGCCTCTGCTTTGTCTCACTGTAAGCACTGCACACACATTTATCCAATCCCATTTATATGAAATGTCCAGGACAGGCTAATCCATAGAGACAGAAAGCAGATCAGTGGGTACCAGGGGCGGGAGGGAGCTGGGAAGTGGTGATACCTAATAGGGATGGGGTTTCCTTTTAGGGTGACAAAATAGTTCCCTACTCTGGAACTAGATAGGGGTGGGGATGGCACAACAGTGTGATGTGCTAAATGCCACTGAACTGTCCACTTTAAGATGGTTAAAGTAGAGGGGGATTCCTTGATGGTCCAGTGGTTAGAACTTGGTGCTGTCACTGCCAAAGGCCCGGGTTCAATCTCTGGTCAAGAAACTAAGATCCAACAAGTCTCACAGCATGGCCAAAAAAAAAAACCTTTTTAAAAATAATAAACAGTTAAAGTGGTTTAAAAAATTCTTTTTTGCCCCCTGGACAGATAAAACAACAACGATAACAGAGCTCCACTGCAGTCTTAAGGATTTGCCCAGGAGTTCACATTTTTCTTGGGCAAAATTTCCAGTGTTCTAGGGATGGAAGCCACCCTTTATACGGCCTTTTTTTTTTAAGTAATGAGCGGAACAGCCATGCATGTGACTCGTAACCTATAGAAGCCCCTTTTGTGGTTAAAACGAACGGAAGTCATGGCTCCCCGGGTGTGGCCAAGCACCGTGTATGCGATGCTATGAACCCCTGGGCGCCCGCCAGGTGGGCAGCCAGCGGCCAGCAGTCCTCACTGTGAGCCACATGAACCACCAGTCCCTGAGACCATCCGAACACGGGTGTTCCTCTTGCGGTTGTCAGCAGCCCCCTGTGTAGTCCCTCAAAGGGTGAAAAGGCCCTTGTCACCATCACTGGGAACCCCCTAAGTGGACTGCTGAATTATCGGACCATCCTCATGCCAGTGTGCCCACCTGGTGGATGAGGGCGGGTTGTGGCAGGGCCTTCTGTGTTCCTCCAGCGCCTTTCTCAGGCTGCCCCTCTTGTCTTCTGTGAACATCATCTGAGAGACCCTCCCTGCCTGCCCACCTGCCACCCTCAGGAGGGCGCACCTTAGGACTGTGGGGTCCCTCCTAACTGCAGTTGATCTTCAGGACCAACCTGAGGATAATCCTCTTGCTCTGACCCCAAAATCCTTACCTGCTTCTGTTTCTGGAAACCTCTCAGCATCGGCCAAAGACCTTCATGCAACGAGGGAAAATTCTCAGGCCACCCAGGGGAGTGGGCATGGACAGGTAGGAGGGAGCTGGTGGGGGACGTCGGGGGGCTGTGTGCCATCAGGTGGTTTGGAGGTGCAGGGACCAAGAAGCTGCCCCTGAGAACAGACAGGATCAAATGTGACCCTTGGGGACATGCAGTGAACCTGCCCCAGGTCTCGTAAGCCACAGAGCCACCGTTTCCAATTAAAATCTCAGCTTTAAGCAGCAGGCTTCCCTGGTGGCTCAGACAATAAAGAATCTGTCTGCAATGCAGGAGACCCAGGTTCAGTCTCTGGGTCAGGAAGATCCCCTGGAGAAGGGAATGGCAACCCACTCCAGTATTCTTGCCTGGAGAATTCCATGGACAGAGGAGGCTGGTTGGCTATAGTCCATGGGGTCACAGAGTCAGACACAACTGAGCGACTAACACTTTCACTACCTGCCAACCACCAGAGGTCTTTCTAGAATGTTCTAAACTGAGTTGATCCCCTTCCCCACCCCTGACCTCCATCATTCACATTCACTCCTTCAGCATCAGTGACAGCCAAGGACTTGGGGCTGAGATCCAAGCAGGGGAGATGGCCAGACAAAGCTGGTGCTGCGCCTCCAGCTGAGGGTGAAGGTGGGGGGCCTGGGGTCTGGCTAAAGCACGAGGCTCCCTGAGACTGGCTACCTGCAGCCTGAGGAGGGCTGTGTGGAGGAGACAGTTCTACCGCAGGCCTGTCCACTACCCAGATTAACGCCCAGCACCCCACCCCTCCAGGCCAGGGAGGCCGCTGGGGCCCTGGGTGTGGGTCCCAGGCTCCTGGACTCCGTGGGCATGCAAAACTCATCCTGGGAGAGAAGCCACCAGACTCACTGGACCCTCTGAGTTTCCAGCACATCGTAGTGCAGATGGGTGATCACGACTATAACACGATACACAACAGGCACCATGGATGCTGGTGACAGGCACCAGGGTTCCTCTCTGAAATGGAAACCACCCAATGCAGAGGAATTCGGGTCATGGCCGATTCTACAGGCTGGGGATCTAACTCCCACTGTTTATTGGGGCTCCTAGCTGGCTCCACTCCAGGCCACTGGCTGCTTTACTTTGCTTCCTTCCTGTCCCAGGACCTTTGCACTGGCTGTTCCCTCCACCTAGAATGCCCTCCCCTGCATGTCGCTTCCTGCCAGTTTCAGCTCAGAGGGGCCCTCCTGCCATACAAAATGTGATTCTAGATTCTATCCCGACTCCTCAGCATCTTCTTTCCCTGAAATGTTTTAAAATAAAATAGGATGCTTGCTAGTCTCTGAAGTGATCACACTTATGTAATTGGGGGCTTACTGTCTGACCTACCCCTTTACCCACCACCAATGAGGCTGGAGGCTGACAGCAACGAATGTGTCCAACTTCGTGCTTGGGATTTAATGGGTCTTGGTTACACAGATGCATGGGTAAGTCTGAAAAACTGGAATAAAACATCATGAGGTTTTAGGCATGTTTGCCTGAAAATCCCATTAAAGACCTCTTATCGTCATCCTCACTGCATAGGTGAGAAGACGAGACACAGACTGGGCAGGGCCTGCCCTTGGTAGCCAGTGGTAACACAAATGTGCCCCTGGAAGCACTCAGGTCCCCAAGGCAGGCAGGGCTGGGGAGTGGGTGGGGGAGTGGGCGGAGGGGGCGGGTCCAACACCCACAAGAGTAGCTTCTCTCATGTCTGATGCCCAGACGGTGTTTCCACAGAGCAGACTTTCTCAACCTCAGAACTACTGATGTTTAGGACTGAGTCATCCTCTGCAGGGGTGGGAATGGGAGCATCCTGTCTCTCTAAGGTGTTGAGCAGCATCTCTGGCCTCCATCCAGGATCTAGCCTGTGAAGAGTGCCTTCTTAAGTGCCGTTGGGCAGTCAGGGACAGCACATAATCTTAACCCGTCAGGAGAGCCTTGCTTGCTTTCTTTTTTTCTGAGTAGTATGCTTTACTAAGGGGCTTCCCAGGTGGCGCTAGTGGCAAAGAATCGGCCTGCAAATGCAGCAGTTGTGACAGACTTGGGTTCAGTCCCTGGGTTGGGAAGATCCCCTGGAGGAGGGCATGGCAACCCACTCCAGTATTCTTGCCTGGAGACTCATCATGGACGGAGGAGCCTGGTGGGATACGGTCCATAGCATCACAAAGAGTTGGACACAACTGAAGCAACTTAGCAGGCGCACATGCTTTATTAAAAGTACTTCTCTAAATAAAATATATAAGGCTTCCTTTTTTTCCTAAGTAGTCCGTCTATCAGTGGATATGACAGCCCCACTTGCTGATTCAAAAGAAGCAGATCTGCTCACAGGAAGCCAGCAAGGGCGGCTCTAGCCTATTTATCCTGAGTTTTCCAAATGCTGACATCTGGCTGGTTCATTCTCAGTGGAGGGGCCGTCCTGTGCATTTTAGAATGTGGAGCAGCATCCCTGGTCTCTACCCATTAGAAGCCAGTAGCAACCCCATTCCTGCTCCCCAAGTTGTGAAAACCAAAATTGTCTTGCGATATCACAAGCATCACCCCCGCCACCTGGAGGGAACTCTTTCTCTAAAGAATTCTATTCTGACATTGACAAAACGGCAGGAAGACCACTGCCCCATGGCAATGAGACACTAATGACACATCCCATACCTTGGAAGAGGAATCGCCTAGGACTTAGTTATAATAACTGGGGAAGGGCACAGGGGAGGGGACATTATAATTTAGAACAAGTCTCTATTTAGCCCATCCTTTCAGGGACTCCTTGGAGCATCTGGTAAGCGTTAAGGATGAGCTAACCCAGAAAATGCCGACAATTTCAAGGCTTACGATTGCCTTGAAATCCAAGGACTCGAGTTAAAAAGTCCATGTCAGAGAATGACCTACATGCAGTTTGATATGTCAAATAATTTTAAAATAATAACATTCAGTGTCAACAAGGCTGCAGGAAATCTGATCTCTAATGCATAGCCGGTGATGCCATGCACAGGCACTGCTGAGTCTTCTAAGACAAAACAGGACCCAGAAAGAGCCTTGGATCCTGATCTGATAGTTCTTCTTTCGGGGTGTTCAGCCTAAGGCAGGCATCCAGAAGGTTAATATAGCTTCATGCACAAATATGCTCTCAACTTTTGGATTACATTATCAAAATCCTGAAAACAAGAAAAAAATCTAAGCAAGTGTATGTGAGGGCGGGGGGTGTTAGTAAATTAGTATATAAAAGAGATGCAGTGGGATGCTATTTACAATAGGAGGCAAATTATAATTATAGAGATGTGGAAACATGGAAGTATGTTTATGCAACATGTTGAGAGAAAATACCAGGAAAGACCACAACAGACCCTTTAATCGCAACTATGAAAGAAAATGTCTTTATGTGGACAAAGATTTATGGGAAACATAAAAAAGTGAAAAGTAGGAGGCATGAGATTATGGGTGGGTTTTCTCCTTTTCTACTCTTTCTTTCCCTTTGTTATTTATTTTTAACATCACCATTAATGATTTTTCTCGCAACACATGCAACTTCTCTTGTTCCATTCCAATTCAATTCTTTATTCCCAAAGTAGGGCTTCTGATTTTAAAAATTCACAGGCTTACCTTGAGTTTGATGGTTCCTTTATCTAAAATATGAAAATAAAATGAAAACAGTTACATCAGGAGCTGTGTTTTTCTGCCTCCTTGAGACGCAGCCTTACAAACAAGGGTTTTCTCAACCCAGAGGGATTTTCTGTGGACAAACACACACCCTGGGTCATGCTGGTCTGGCCTGGGCTGGGTTGGGATTGGCAGAAATGAGAGGTTTCCTCCAAGCTGGCGACTACCGAAGACCAGAGGAGATGGACAAAGCCGAGCTATTCAGGGTGAGGTTGGCCAGCCTGCATACTTTATTCACTTCACCCCAGCCCTTGCCCAAGGTAAACTGTGAAGGGAGCAAAGAGAAAACTCCATGGGAGAGGACCAAGGAGAAGGGTGGAGAGAGAGGAGTCTGAGGTCCCCAGTGGACCTTACTCCAATGCATCTAACTAGTCTCCCATCAACTTCTCTCTTCTACCCAAATGACTCATTTGTTGTCTGACACTTGTCTGGGCTCTTTGGCCCCCAGGACTAGCCGGAATCTACTGGTTTTGCCTTCCAGTGTCCATTCTCTGCTTTCTTGGAGGAGCCAACTGCCCAGCTCCTAGTGGGGCACTGCTCATCTCTCCTGAAGCTCTATGCAAATCTACACAAGATTTCCTCTTAGTCATAGCGATTTGTTTAGGGTTGAGCATATGGCCTAAAATGGGCCAATCAGCATGGTCCACTTGGTCACAGGGATTGGGTCTGAGTTGAGCACATGACCCAAAATGGGCCAATCAGCATAGACCTTCCCTCTGGTCACAGGGATTGGTTCAGGATTGAGCACATGACCCAACCTGGGCCAATCAGAGGGGATCCCGGAACTTTCCCAGAGATTCTGGAACTGCTAGTCCCCCAGAGCTTTGGGGAGACACAGGTACATACACAAGTGGAGCTGGGAGGCTGGACCACTGATGCCAGAGGACTTTTCCAGTTACGAAGAGCCCATAAACTCTCTGTGCTGATAAAGTGTTAGTCACTCAGTTCTGTCCAACTCTTTGCAATCCCAAAGACTGTAGCCCACCAGACTCCTCTGGTTGCTACCACGGTAAAGAATCTGTCTGCAATGCAGGAGACCCAGGTTGGATCCCTGGGTCAGGAAGATCCCCTGGAAAAGGGAATGGCAACCCACTCCAGTATTCTTGACTGGAGACTTCCATACACAGAAGAGCCCGGTGGGCTACAGTCCGTGGGGTTGCAAAAAGCCAGACACAACTGAGCGACTAACACTCTGTTGCTGAAGCCAGCCTGATTTGGGTTTCAGGATTGGCCCCTGGAGTCAGGACAGCCTGCACTTCTTCCCCGCTCCCCTGGGGGACAGGAGCTGCCTTATTGGCCTTGGAGACCTGACATCCTCTCTCGGTATCTCCTGTGGCCGTACCTCATTCTGTATGACGAATGAGTTACCTGCTCAGCTAGACTTCAGGCCCTGAGGCTGGAACCTGCTCTCCACACCTCTGTCCAGGAGGCCAGCACCCGCTGTTATCTGCAGTTTATGGAGGAAAGTGGAGGAGCAACTGACTAAGGGGCCTAAACTCAACTCAGGGCAGGCTGGCTGTGAGCCCAGGTCTGAATCCAACACCTCAGGGGTGCTAGAAGCTCAAAAAAAGGTCTGAAAAGGTCACAGGTTCCCTCTGGGCCCCCACTCCACCTCCAGCCAAAGCTGACTTGAAAGGGTGCCCAACTCTACCCAGATGGGCACCCACTGAACCTGAGCTGCTGAGGAACAAGCACCCTGATTTTCCAGACTGGACAGGGGACTGCCCCTCCTGAGCCTTACTCTCTCTCCATCTGTAAAGTGGGGAGAAGAAAACCTGCCCTCCTTCCCCTGACAGTGTCCCAGGGGCAGAGTGGGAAGAAGCCGACACCGCCTGATCCCTTAAGACCACTCTGCAGAGGGAGAAGAAGGCCTGGTCAGGCACCCCAGGGACCTACCCTGGATGGCTCCCTGGCTCTGCGCCACCGCCTTGCCCAGGGCCACCAGCTGAGCCTGGACCATGACTTCCCTGGGGGAGTTAAAGATGGTCACACTGATGGCTTCCTCCACTCCGGAGCGGAAGACGGAGGGTGCGGCGATCAAATAGCCCCTGCAGAAGAGGAGAACGTCAGTGAAGGCCAAAGGCTTCTGACCCATTCCTAGCCTCAGGGTCACCTGGCTGAATTAGGGTGCAACCTGGGTGGGCTCCCTCCTAAGCCTGACCACACCCTGATGGCACCGTCACTTTATGGGTCTGTGTCCCCTACCAACCTGTGAACTCCTTAAGGCTTGTTCACCTCTGAAGTCTCCCCTAGTAGGTAAGAATCCAGTTTCTCTGGATCTACCTAGCACCATACTCCCTCTTTGATCTTGACATCTTAGCCTCTGGACTGTTTTTCTCAGCTTCTTCTGCCACAGGACCTTTATGCATGCCGCACCCACAAACTAAAATACTCTCGCCCGGAGGCTCAGTAACTGGCAGGATCCCACAGGGTCATGAGACCCTTCCCCCATGAGAAGTGGTAACATCTCCCATTTACAGAGTCAGAAATTAAGCCCCAGAGAAGCCAAATCACGTGCCTGAGTCAGTGAGAGATTAGGATACAAAACCAGGCAGCTCTAGAACGCAGTGGAAAGAAGCAAGGAGCCACTTGCAACACAAAATTAGTATTGAACTAGTATAAGAATAAGACCCTGAACACAAACTAAATGGCATGAAACAGGAAAAGCACTGTGAACAGTGAAATCAAAACAGTTCTCCCTTTCTGAAAAGTCCTCAGTTTGACCGAGGACTTTTCTGGAAGAAAGGCGTCCTTATCCTGTTTTCCAGACGGGAAAGCCAACGTTGCAGAAGGAGAAGGAACACGCACCAGATCGCACAGCCGCACCTGACCTGGAGGCCCAGGTCCTCCCCACCTCCTGTTACTTTGCAGCATTCACTGGAAAATCACAAAGGCTCATCCAAAACCACATGACCCGCTCATGATGCAATGGCAAATGCTGAGAGCCTGGCAGCACGATCCCAACAGTGCAGAACTACAGACAGCAGGGACTCACCTGCTGATCCAGTGATTAACAATCTGCCTTCCAATGCAGGGAACGTGGGTTCGATCCCTGGCTGGGGAACTAAGATCCCACATGTCCTAGGGCAACTAACTAGAGAAACCTGCCATTTGCCACAACTAGAAAAACCTGCGTGTTGCAATGAAGCTCCTGCCTGCTGGTAAGCAGCTAGACTCCAATATAAATTAAAAAGCAAAAATAAAAAACCCCACAGGTACCAGAAGGAAACAGGAAAAAGGGAAAAACAGTGGGCCAAACATTGAGATCAGGAGAGATTTTTTATTTCTCAAAATCCTTTTTGGGAAAAAACCTCAGGTCCACACACAGAAAGAGGCATTTAGACTCTTACCACATACCATACGGGCTTCCCTGGTAGCTCAGACAGTAAGGAATCTGTCTGCAATGCAAGAGACCTGGGTTCGATCCCTGGGTGGGGAAGATCCCCTGGAGGCGGGCATGGCAACCTGCTCCAGTATTCTTGTCTGAAGAATTCCATGAACAGAGGAGCCTGGCGGGCCACAGGCCATAGGGTCGCAAAGAGTTGGACATGACTTTCACATACCACACACTATGAGGTCTGTGGAGACACACCATGTACTATAGGACTCCAGCACCGAAAAGTGTGTGCAAAGACCCTAGTTTCGTGGGTGCACTGCCCAGCGTGGATGGACATAGTGATAACTCTGGTGTCCCATGATCTGTCTGACCTCAGCACCAAGAAGTACCTGCAATGGCTGGGCTCCTGTGTGCAGTGTTTGGCCGCAGCCGTGGACAGAGTATGCCCTGATCCTGTGGATGGAACTGCGCCAGCTGGAGCATGCAGTGCCCCTGGGTTTCATGGATGTTTCGTTCAGATCCAGCACCGACGGTCATGTGTACTGACCCCACTTCCCATATGTCCTATCTGACTCCAGCACCGCACAGAGCGTGCAGCGATACTGGGATGGACAGGAGCTGTCTCAAGAGAGCCTGGGAAGACCCTGGCTTCATATGTGATGGGCAGCATCTGGTTCCAGCACTGACCAGCGGGTGCAGTGACCCTGGAGTCCCTTGTACAGGGTCTGGCCTCAGCAGTGCACAAGGGCACGCGATGGTCCTGAGTTACGATCCTGAGTATGGTACAGTTGTGTACGGTCTGGAGCACACAGTCACCCCAGGGACGTGCTGCGGACTATCTAACTCCAGTGCGGACCGTCACCTGTGTGTCCTGTCCCACTGCCATCTGGGGATACGGCCACCTTCAGGAAAGAGCATGTCCAGCTCCCAGATGACTCCCAGGCCCTCTCACACAGCACCTGCTGAGTGTGGAAGAGCACTTGAGCAATTTGCCTGTTCATTTTCCTTGCGACTTCTTTTTTTGAATGTTTATTATCTATTTATTTGGCTGCGCTGGGTCTTAATTGTGGCACTCAGGATCTAGTTCCACGACCAGGGATCAAACCCAGGCCCCCTGAATTGGGAGCATGGACTCGTAGCCACTGGACCACCAGGGAAGTCCCTCCTTGCACACTTCTAAAGCCCTTATCCAGATCTGAGTTAGCATCTTCACCCAAAGGTGCAAAGAACCTGATGGAACTAGATTAACTTTCCCTGCACCTCAGGAGTTGCAACTGATGAAGTGTTTGCCAGTCGATCCCTATCTCCCTGATATGCCCTGACAGCTGGGCTGATCTTGGCTTCTCATCCGTTGCTCTTGGAAGGTCCCATCCTGAGAAAGGTGGTATTTGGCAAAGTGTAGACAGTACGGGTCTTACAACAGTATGCAAACCCACAGAGCTTTCTGGCACCAGACAGTGCTGCTGCTGCTGCTGCTAAGTCGCTTCAGTTGTGTCCGACTCTGTGCAACCTCATAGACCGCAGCCCACCAGGCTCCCCCGTCCCTGGGATTCTCCAGGCAAGAACACTGGAGTGGGTTGCCATTTCCTTCTCCAATGCGTGAAAGGGAAGTCGCTTAGTCATGTCCAACTCTTAGCGACCCCATGGACTGCAGCCCACCAGGCTCCTCCATCCATGGGATTTTCCAGGCAAGAGTACTGGAGTGGGGTGCCATCACCTTCTCTGGCACCAGGCATTCCTCACAAAAATCACATGGATCAGAGAAGCAGGTAGCTGAGGCTGTTCCTAAAATGGGATCCTTCAGGCTGGTGGGTCACAGCTCTGGCTTATATCCAGAATTAATCTGGAACCCCAGGTTGGTCATTGCATGTCTCCCACGAGGTTCCATTCCTCTCACAGTAGGTAAGACCCGCCCCCTTCCCCCCCAGGGAAACTTTAGTCAGAGGCGAACATTCCTGAGAAAGATTTCAGTTCAGTTCAGTTCAGTCGCTCAGTTGAGTCTGACTTTGCGACCCCATGAATCGCAGCACACCAGGCCTCCCTGTCCATCACCAACTCCCAGAGTTCACTCAAACTCATGTCCATCGAGTCAGTGATGCCATCCAGCCATCTCATCCTCTGTCATCCCCTTCTCCTCCTGCCCCCAATCCCTCCTAGCATCAGAGTCTTTTCCAACGAGTCAACTCTTCGCATGAGGTGGCCCAAGTACTGGAGTTTCAGCTTTAGCATCAGTCCTTCCAAAGAACACCCAGGACTGATCACCTTTAGAATGGACTGGTTGGATCTCCTTGCAGTCCAAGGGACTCTCAAGAGTCTTCTCCAACACCACAGTTCAAAAGCATCAATTCTTTGGCACACAGCTTTCTTCACAGTCCAACTCTCACATCCATACATGACCACTGGAAAAACCATAGCCTTGACTAGATGGACCTTTATTGGCAAAGTATTATCTCTGCTTTTTAATATGCTGTCTAGGTTGGTAATAACTTTCCTTCCAAGGAGTAAGTGTCTTTTAATTTCATGGCTGCAGTCACCATCTGCAGTGATTTTGGAGCCCCCAAAAATAAGTCTGCCACTGTTTCCACTGTTTCCCCATCTATTTCCCATGAAGTGATGGGACCAGGTGGTTTAAAGCTCTGCAACTCGGGGACTCTGGACTTGGTCCTTAGAAGGCGGGGTCTCTCATGGAGGGCAGGGTCATGCTTTGCGGTGGAGGGCTGTCCTGTGCATGGTAACATCCCTGCCTTCAACCCAGTAAAGTCCAAAAGCATACCTCCCTCTAGATGGTGGTGGTGGTGGTTTAGTCACTAAGTCGCATCCAACTCTTGCAACCCCATGGACTGTGGCCCGCCAGGCTCCCCTGTCCATGTGATTTCCCAGGCAAGAATACTGGAGTGGGTAGCCATTTCCTTCTCCAGGGGATCTTCCTCACCCAGGGACTGAACCTGGGTCTCCCAGGTGGCGCTAGCAGTAAAGAACCTGCTTGCCTAATGCAGGAGACATAAGAGACGCAGATTCCATGTCTGGACTGGGAAGATTCCCTGGAGGAGGGCATGGCAACCCACTCCAGTATTCTCACCTGGACAATCCCCATGGACAGAGGAGGCTGGTAGGCAGCAGTCCATGGGGTCGCCAAGAGTCAAATACGACTGAAGCGACTTAGCACGCACGCACACTCCTGCGTTTCAGGCTGATTCTTTACGGACTCAGGCAGGTACTAGGGAAGCCCTCCCTCTTTTTGTGACAACCCAAAATACCCCTGGACATTGCTGAATGACCCCAGGGAGACAAAAATCACCCCTCAGCTGGAAACGGCTATCCTAAGGGAGCAAGCTTTGAAAGCATCAGGTCAAAAGTTTGCTGGGTTCCAATTTCACGGGGCCCAAGGGAGGTAATCCCAAGGCTCGAATTGCAGTTTGGTGTCTTACTTTTCAAAGCCTTGAATCAGAGGAGGAGCGCTGGAGGTGCCCCGCCCTCCTCGGCTCACTGTTGACCTGTTTTCTGGGAACTCCTATACAAGGGCTGTTTGAACAAGGCTCATAAAGGCAGGACTGGACTAAAGACTGAGCCCGGGCAGCTGGAGGCAGGCTCCCTGAGCCCACAACCCCCCGCAGGGCTCACCCAAACTTGGCAGGTCTGGGACTATTCCCTGTGAAGCCAACTCATGGGCAATTCTCCTTAGCAGCTAGTGAATTCCCCTCCTCACTGTGTCAGCTCACCAGAAGCTCTGTAAGTAAACTTCAAGAAAAATGTGGAAGCAAAACAAACACTTCCTCCCCCAGCGCCACGCCCTCCCAAGGAAAAAGAACGGTAGGTCTCTCCTTCCATTTCTCAGCCAAGACACGCACCTCTTACCTTCAAGCCACGGATAACTTGAAATCGCCACCCAAGAAGCCAGCCCTGGTCACACCAAGGGGGCGAGGTGAGATAGGGGTGGCCTCCCCGCCTTAGCTCTGGGGGGGTCCCAGTACCTTCCGGGGGGCGCTTCTGAAGTCTCAGGCTGCCCCTTTTCCAGTCCTACTCTTGGGGCTAGGGGAAGGTCAAGACTCAGGTCCCGCCCAGGTCGGAGGCTGTGTGGCCTTGGACAGGTCGCTGAACCTCTCTGAGCCAGACCCCGCGTCCCCCACCCCGAGAAGGCAGCCAGCCTTCTCTCGCCCCGGGGCTACTCACGGGGCCTGGGGCTGCTCAGCGCGCACGCCGTCCCGCGGCGACAGCAGCAGCAGCAAGAACCGGAGCAGCGGCCCGAGCTGGGCGCCCCACATTTTCCCGCTCCGCGGGGGCGCCGCGCCGGGGGAGGGGGCCTGGCCGGGGCCAGGCCAGGGCCGGGGTCCGAGCGCGGCCGTCCCCGCTTCGCCGCCGGGGGCCCTTTGTTCGCAGCCCCCGCGCCGTGCGCCTGGCGCCATGCGCCCCCACTCAGCGCCCGGCCAGGCTGGGGCAGCCGGCGACCAGCCCCCTCCCCGGACCCGCCTCGTCCCCAGGCCCGCCCCTGCCCGGACCCGCCCCGCTCACCCCCTCCCGGTCTCCGGCCCCGCCCCCTCTCCGGACCCATCCGCCCACCCACCGACTCTCCCCCAGTCTCTCCTGGGACCGCCCCGCCCTCTGCCCGGATGCACCCCAAGACCTGGCCCAATCTGTCCCCTTCATCGGACCTGCCCTGCCCTCCTCTTCGCACCCCCCAACTCAGCCCCGTTCTCTCTCCGGACGCGCCCCTCCCTGGATCTCTCCCTTTCTACTGCCGTCCCGCATCCCCCCACCCCAGGGACCAGCCCCGCCCTGCCCCACCAGGGGGCCGCCTTGTCTCCGCGCCGCTTGCACCCCACACCCTGCAGGGCCCCCCACCTGCCCCTGCCTTGACCGGGCAACCTGTTCAGTGCGCACACAGGAGGGGCTGAGCTCTTTGGGGAAACTGAGGCGGGCCAAGGGACGAAACTTCCAGACCCGCAGCTGCCTCCAGACATCAGACTGTTGGTCCTTTCCCCACCTCCTCCATCCACAGATGCCCTAGGCCAGGCCCCTGCCTCTCTGGGCCTCACTTTCCCCTCTGGCAAGCAGCAGGGGTGAGGGGGACCCCCTCCCTCTCTGAGAGCAGGGTGCCCCCTCCTGCTCTCCCAGGTTGCCCTCACTGTTGCAGTTCCCTCTGCCTGGGGCACTTCCCTTTCATACCATACCCAGCTTTCCAGGCGGTCTCTCTAAGAGGGACTCCTGCGGCCATCAGGACCGTCAGGACCGTACTTCTAGTACTCTAGAACTGACCACGTGCCCCTCCTGCCCCAAATCCTCCTGGCTCTCGAGGCTTATCGAGGCCAAGAAGTCCAAACCGGGGGGTGCCCTGATGGCTCCCACCTCACCCTAGTTCCTAGATGCCCTGTGCCACCCTGTGCTGACCTCCACTGCTTGCCTTTATTAAACTCTTTCCCTCTGTCTCTGCTTTTGCCTGCCTGACTCCTGCTGCTTCCAGAAGCTTCCCTTGCACCCTCCCTGCCCCCCAGGCATAGTGGGTCCTCCAGGCAGTCTCTCCCACCAGTCCATTCCACAAGCCCTGGTCACCCGGTGAGCACCACGGGGGCAGGCAGTGGGGGCTTCAGGAGAGGTAGGACCTGCTGCCGCGGACGGTGGAAGGGGGTGTGCAGGGGCCACAGTGGACCGGAGGGCAACAAGGGCAGCAGCAGTGCTGAGAGACCAGGAGGAGTTGCCCGCCTCCTGTCCCAGCCACGCTGGCACCAAGCAGGGCTGTCTAGTGAAATCCTTTTAATTCACATCTGCCCACCCCTCCACACCTCCCCTTGCGTGCGTGCTAAGTCACTTCAGTCCTGTCCAACTCTTTGCGACCCTATGGACTGTAGCCTGCAAGGCTCTTCTGTCCCTGGGATTTCCCAGGCAAGAATACTGGAGCAGGGTAGTCATGCCCTCCTCCGGGGGATCTTCCTGACCCAGAGATTGAACCAGAGTCTCCTGTGACTCCTGCATTGCAGGCGGATTCTCTAGCACTGCGCCATCTGGGAAAGCCCACGCCTTCCCTTTCTCCTCCATAAACCAGGCTCCACTCCCCAGTCTCGAGGCCAGCCTCCTGCCCCTCCATTTGCTCGCTCCTCCACTGGGCTCTGTTCACACACGCCTCCGGGGTTCCATGGACCCCAAACTCACTACCACCACCACCCCACCCAGCCTAGGTGCCAGCTGCCCCTTCTTCCTGGGGTGTTCTTCCTCCCATAGCTGCCTTTCCTCCTTCCACCTTCAGGGGTACCTCTACCGTCCCTCCTTCCCAGACTGCCTGTCCCATAAGGCCTCAGATTTCAGGTACTGCCTATGCAGGTCCCCAAAAGCCTAGCTGAGTTCACTGCTCTTGCTGTATCTGGCCTCCACTTGGCAAGAGAGGCTATACCCCACCTGGCTGCTTTCCCTGGTAGCCAAACCAGCTGCCCCCCACCCAATCTTAGCTAGCAGATCTCTCTTTCTTGGTTTTTTCTCTTTTTTTTTTTTTTGGCCACACCACCTGACTTTTAGGATCTTAGTTTCCCGATCAGGGAATATGCCCACAGCAGTCAAAGTGCAGAGTCCTAACCACTGGACCGCCAGGGAATCCCCTCACTTTCTTCTTATTAAGATAAGCTGATTATGCCCTCCTGCGGAAAGCAGGGGCACCCTGCCCTCTGGTTACTACAAAGCCTGCCTCCCACAGCCTCTGGCGGTCCACTCAGCTCCCAAGTGTGGGTCCTGCATGACCAGCTGTGTCTTGCCCCCACCCCAACCAGAGCTGTGAATATACATAACTAACAGACTGCTCTCCGTCTCACCTGTTCAGTGTTGGGTGTTTCGTGTTTGGCTGTCTTGCACTATTTAGCGTGAGGCATCCTCTGTCGGCAGAGACATCACTTTGCGACAAAGGTCCATACAGTCAAAGCTGTGGTTTTTCCAGTAGTCATGTACAGTTGTGAGAGTTGGAACATAGAGAGAAGGCTGAGCGCCAAAGGATTGATGCTTTCGAATTGTGGTGCTGGAGAAGACTCTTGAGAGCCCCTTGGACAGCAAGGCCATCAAACCAGTCAATCTTAAAGGAAATCACCCCTGAATATTCATTGGAAGGACTGATGCCAAAGCTGAAGCCCCACTACTTTGGCCACCTGGTGAGAAGAACCAACTTATTGGAAAAGACCCTGATGCTGGGAAAGATTGAAGGCAAAAGGAGAAGAGGGCAGTAGAGGATGAGATGGTTAGATAGCATCATTGACTCAATGGATATGAATTTGAGCAAACTCTGGGGGATAGTGAAGGACGGGGACGCCTGGCATGCTGCAGTCCATGGGGTCACAAAGAGCTGGACACGACTTAGCGACTGAACAACAACAGCAATCCTCCCTTCACTAATGGGGTGAATAGGAAGCGAACAGCAGACCACTGTGCCTCAACATCCAGCCCTCAACATCGCTCTGTGGTGCCCAGTACAGAAGCCATGATCTTATTATCCCAGTGAACCCGCTTTCCTGTCTGACTCCTCTGGGCCCTGAGCACCATTCGCTGCCAGATGCTGGGCCCCTGGTTGGGAGTGGGCATCAGTACACACATGTGACAGCCTCCCCGTCCCCGTGAGCTGCAGTGGGACACTGCGAAGAGTCCCACACTGACACATTTCCAGCACTTGTGTGAGCCGCTGGGTAACAGACCCACGCGTGCTACAGTCCCTGGGTTTGCAAAGAGGTGGACACAACAGAGAGACTGAACAACAACAACTACTAAAAATTAAGTTATACCAACTTTCTATTAAAAATCCATATTAAAAATAAAAGCGATGTGTGCAAAAGTGATCAGTTCTTCATTATTTCACTACATCATCCTATTCTCTGCGCTCTTGGGAGTATCCTTGACCTTTGAATCTGTTGGTGAAAAGACTCTCATGATGTGTCTCTTCCCACGTAGTGACTTCCTCCTGGCAGCTTGAAGCTGGCCGTGGGGGGAGTACAGCCAATTCTGCCCTAAAGCTTGTTTTGAAAACAAAAATTTGTTCCAACACAATGGATGCATAAGGGAAAGATTTGAACATAATTTGATGGAATGTGGTCTTGCTAATGCAGGATTTGGTCTGTGAGAAACCTGGAGTGAATTCAGGAAATAGCACCACGCTGGCCACAGCCACATAGGAATATACAAACCACACACACACACACACACACACACACACACACACAGACACAGACCCTCCACATCTAACTGCCTGAGCTGTTAGGAGCCACCCTGCCCAGCCCCAGTTTCATTTCAGAAAACCTCTTTCTAGCACAGCGACCCACAGTCTGCAGCCTTCCCACATCACATGCACACGCAAACCTCAGATCTTTTCCAAGGTCAAGTGCCGTATGCGCCCTAATGCATGTCATTTCGTAGCCATTTAGTGTGTGGGCAACGGTGCTGTCAGCAAGTCCCTATCTTTTCTCAATGCGTCGCTGGTAACGGTTTTTGAGGGTGCTGTCCTCCCTCCTTTTTCCCATGAGCCCTGTGGTTGGTGTGAAGAACGTGGTCATTTTCAAGCATGTGTCAGGGCAGAACTGGCTGCGTTTACCCCACTAGAAGAGATCGTTAAATAGGTCCCAGCGCACCAGTGATGAGTGGCGTGGCGGTCTGGGTCTGGGTGGAGAGGGGGAGGACAAGATAGACAGTCCAATTGTAAGAAGTGTTTTGTTCTTCCAGAAAGCCAGCAGGTCCTGGGGCCACTGAGCACCCAGCAGTTGGGACATGGCATCTGATGAGCTCACCGCCAGCAGAAGATAGGGGATCAGCACCGAATGGCCAGTCCCTCCAAGCCAGAGGGGGAACAGGGCAGGAGCAGCTGTGGTGAGCGACATTTGCTGCCCAGGAGGACACAGCCAGGTCATCACCAGTGGTGGGGCCAGTGATGTTAATGAAGCTGAAACTGCATGTGACCCTTGACCCTGCTGGAAGGACACGCATGCTTCAAGGTGACCTGGCCAAGAGCTTTCACAGTTGTGTTATTCAGGGGTGGTGAAAAGTGAGAAGCAGCCTGTGTGTCCATGCAGGGGATGAAGGACAAACCGATAAAGGAAGGAGGGGTCATGGGTGATTCCCACATATCAGGGAAGATCGGGTATGGGGTCAGGGGAGAAGAGTAACCAGGGAGAGGGACGCAGGAAGGCGATTTCAGCAAGACCCAAGCACTTTCACCTCCCGCTGCCTGGGGAGCAGGAGCCTGGAGGGGAGGGAAGGGTGATTGGGGGATCTTCCCACACCTGTGTGATGTCATTCACCCTGTGTCTGCTGTGCCCCCAGCGTGTGAGGACTGGGGGTGCTGGCTCGACAGAGAAGCAGAGGGCTCTCCATCTGGTTAGTGTGAACTCCCTCCCAGGGCGGACTTTGGGGAAGGATCCCAAAAAAGATATACAAATGGCTGACAAGTGCATGAAAAGATATTTTAAAACTGGGTTGTCATGATGTAAAATCTGTAAGTTTATGAAGAACGTTGATCTGTATGCTGAAAACAAGTAAATTTGATGGCGTGTCAATGACATCTCAATAGAGCAATGATGGCATATGGAAACACACGCAAATATACTCGTTTGCGTATATATATCTGAAAAGCAAACAATGTGCTTTGGGAATGCCCACGCTGGCAGGTCTTGGCTTTCTTTTTCTCCCTCCCTCTCTGACTCTGTATTTCCAGCATCTCACAGAAGCCCAAAACAGCTCAATTCCACTTTGCAGTTGAATTAATAAAGATCAGTAACGAGAAGGTGGATTTCACGCACCTGACCTTAAGCTCAGTCCAGGGCTCAGCAGAGGTCAAGGCAAAGGCTAAGGACGAGATCTCTGCCATGCAGATTCCCCAAAGCCAGCTCCCCCTGACGCTGCTTATGTGCACGCCATGTCCTGCTCTTTTGCATCGTGAAAATGTCCAAGCAATTTCACAGCAGTGTAGGGCGCAGAGGCACGTTGGCAGAGGGCTTTCCAGTTGTTATTTGCAGTTCCAGTCCACGGCAGAAATCAATGCTGTTTGCAGATGCAACAACCACTTCTGGGGTCTTTATTAGTGTCCTGTAGCTGCTGTAATATAAGACCACAGACCAGGTGGCTTAAACAACAAGAACTTGTGCCCTCACAGTTCTGGCGGTCTGAAATCTGAAAATAAAAATGTTGGCACGGTTGGTTCCTTCTGAAGACTGTGAGGAGAGTATATTCCTTGCCTCTCTCCCAGATTTTAGTGGCTGTTGGCAATCTTTGGTGTACCTTGGCTTGTTGATATATTGCTCCAGTTGTTCCATACCAGGGTCCTTGGACTCTTTGGTGTGTGTGCTCAGTCACTTCAGTCGTGTTCAGCTCTTTGTGACCCCATGGACTGTAGCCCACCAGGCTCCTCTGTCGGTGGGATTCTCCAGGCAAGAATACTGGAATGGGTTGCCATACCCTCCCTCCAGGGGACCTTCCATCCTAGGGATCAAACCCACATCTCTCACGTCTTCTGCATTGGCAGATGGGTTCCTTCCCAGTGCCATCTGGGAATCCCTCTGGACTCTTAAATCAATAGAAATTGATAAGAGTCCAGAAATTCAGGCAAGACTGCAGTACAAACAAGTGAGAACAGGAAACAGGTGCTGAAATTTCCTTGGCTGTCCAGTGGTTAAGAATCCACCTTGCAATGCAGGGGATGCAGGTTCAATCCCTGGTTGGGGAGCTAGGATCCCACGTGCATTGGGCTAACTAGGCCCATGTGCCTCAGCTAGAGAGTCCATGTACTGCAAAGAAAGATCCTGAGTGCAGCAACTAAGACCCGATGAAGACAAATAAATAAATATTAAAAAAAAAATTTAAGAAGAAAGAAACTGATGCCTTTGGTCACTCTCTGAGATGGGAGTTGAGATAGTTCCTTAAATGGGGTGGGGGTGGGGGCAGATCAGTAGGTTGGGCAGGAGGTGTAGCTCAGGTGGCTGCCCACCCCCTTCTTGGTGCTGGGCACAGGGATCATGCGCAGTACTCTGCTTTTGCCCGGGGCACCTCAGGAGAGGCAATCGGTTTGTAGCCTTTTGGTATCTTATTGTGCATTTGCTGTGCTATGCTAAGTTGCTTTAGTCGTGTCCAACTCTTTGCCATCCCACGGACTGTAGCCTGCCAGGCTCCTGTGGCCATGGAATTTTCCAGGCAAGAATACTAGAGTGGATTGCCATTTTCTCCTCCAGGGGATCTTCCCAACCCAGCGACTGAACCTGAGTCTCTTGTCTCTTGCCCTGGGAGGCAGATTCTTTACCACTGCACCACGTGGGGAAGCCAATAGGAAGTCTCCAGATTTCCCTCTTCTCACAAGAGCACCAGCCCTATTGGATCGAGGGCCCACCCTAATCCAGTATGACCTCATCTTAATTAGTTACATTTGCAAAGACCCAAATGCATTTGGATTTATGACTCAAATAAGATCGTATTCTGAGATTCTGGGTGGACATGAATTATAGGCGGATCCTATGTATCCTAATACAGGGACCTGTCAGCAAATAATCTAAAGTGATTTCTTAGGCACTGCCTAGGAAGGGAATAATACCTATATAAGTTGAAGTCTGTGCCTAAGTCCAGTTCATCACTTCCTTGGCCTAAGTTAGCTTTGGCCCCACTGGGTCATTCTGATAGCGTCAGAGTCCAGATCGCAGCAAGTGAAGGGCTGGGTCTGGGTGGGGGCTTGGAGTCAGACCTAGGGGTCCCAACCCAGCTCCACATCTGGGGCAGTGCTGATCAATCTGGACTTGGTTTTCCTTGTCCATCACACAGGGATAGTCATAACCCCACCCTCATACATGCTGCTAGGACTAAGCAAGACTATGGTGTGTGCAGAAAGCTCAGCTCTGGGCCTTGTTCAGCGACCGCACCCAGGAAACCAGAGCTGTTTCTGGGCTCCTCTCCCCTGTGCACCCACTTTTAGGTCTCCTTCCAAAATCTGGAATCCGGAGAATGTGGGCCTCATGCCAGCAGCAGTATCTCATCCTGGCTAATGATGACGGCTGAAATATTGGGTCAGTCATGAATTGTGGGTCAGTCATGAGCTGCAGCCCAAGAGGGGTGCTAGGATTCAGTGAGCATTCCTGCAGAGAAGAGGGTCCCATTGAACCTTGTGGCCTGAGAAGGCTTCCTGCTCGCCCTCTCCCAGTTCCCTCTGCCACCCTGTGCTCCCCTAGAAGGTTCTAGAGCCCATCCAAGTTGGGAATAGGTTTTGTCTGCACTGTGGATGCCTGTGGCACCATGGCAAGTCTAGTTAGGCTTTTCTCTGTCCTCTTTCTGCCCGCACGCATTAACAAAACAAGGATTCCCTCCCCTTCAGGTCTAAGGTCAAGACCAAGGTCATCTCCTGCTGCTCCAGCCTCCACCAGGCCAGGTCCCACCGCCCAACCTTTGCTCAGGCTGTGTCCACAGACTGCAGGCCCTTCCTCCAGCTCTCTGCATAGCCATCTCCTCCTGGCTAGTCTCTAAGTCTCAGCTTAAACATCATCTCTTCCAAGGGGACCTCCCAACCTGAAAGGACCCTCTAGTCTTGTTCTATCCTAAGGCCTTGTTACCAGGTGGATATCTGCAATATCCAGAGACATAAAGATCACTATTTAAATTGCCATTTAGTACATTCTCAACACTGCATAAGCATCACCTCTATCTAGTTCCAGAACATCTTGTCACTCTGAAAAGAGACCCTGTGTGCATTAAGCAGTCATACCCCATCCCGCCCCACCCCACGCCCCCAGCCGTTGGCAACCACTAATCTGCTTTTCTATTTCTGTAGATTTGTTACTTAGTTCAGGCTCACTCTGCTTGCCACATAAGCCAATAAGTCGGGAGACAAGGTGTTGAGGCGAGTAATAACAACTTTATTCAGAAAACCAGCAGACCGAGACGATGGCAGACTAATGTCTCAAAATAACCATCTTACTAAGGTCTGGGTGCCAGTTTCTTTCACAGAACACAGAAGGGGAAGCAGTGTGGAAGTAAAATTTCAGTTCAGTTCAGTTCAGTCACTCAGTCGTGTCCGACTCTTTGCGACCCCATGAATTGCAGCACGCCAGGCCTCCCTGTCCATCACCAACTCCCGTTTAAAAAGACATTAATCTTGCAAATATCTCCTGGACTGGCCAGGCTTGGGGAAGGGATGTGTTCATTTCTTTCTTCCAGCCATTCACAGGTGAACAGAATCAGAATGTTTCCCTGAACAAAGACACTTTAGTTTAACATTCAGGCAGAGAGGAAGGTTTCTCCAGGCAGGACATTATGTGTAGACAGTATCCTTTTACTGAACAAAAGCAATGGGAAGCAAAGGTTAAAGTCAAAGATCCAACCTGAAGTCAGGTTTTGTCCTTCCCCATAGCAGATTTGCCTGTTCTGGACGTTTCATATAAATGGAATCACAGACTATGTGGCCTTTGATGTGTAGCTTTTTTCACTTAGAATAATGTCTTTAAGATTCATCCATGCTGTAGCATGAATCAAGTCTTCATTCTTTTTTATGGCTGAATAATACTCCACTATATGGACATGCCGCAGTTTGTTTATTCATCCACTGGTTAGTGAACATTTGGGTTGTTATACCTTCTGGCAATGGTGAATGTTCATAGTTAGGCTATGAACACTCATGTGCAAGGTTTTTTTTAACACCTGTTTTCAATCCTTTGAGTCCGTACCTAGTAGTGAAATAGCTGGATCATGGGGTAATTCTGTTTCACTTTTTGAAACCACCAAACTGTTTTCCACAGCAGCCACACCAATTTACAGTCCCACCAACAGTGCACAAGGATTGCAATTTCTCCACACCCCTGACAATACTTATTAATGTCAAACTTTTTGATTCTGGCCATCCTGGTAGGTGTGAGGAGGTATATCATTGTGGTTTTTATTTGCATTTCCCTGATAACTCAGATTTAGTCTAAAGAGTTGGGGTGGGGGGCGGGGGGCAAAGGGAGAGTGCCAAGCATGGATGTGAATATCTCATTGTGGTTTTTAAGAAACTCCAGTGGGGACTTCCCCAATGGTCCAGTGATTAAGACTGTGCTTCCACTGTAGGGGACCCGATTTCAATCCCTGGTCAGGGAACTGAGATCCTGCATGCTGCATGGTGTGACCAAAAAGAGAGAGAGAGAGAGAGATGGCTCTGATAAGAGGAAGGACTTTTGAGAATCAAGAGAGAGAGCAGAGAGACCAACATAGGGCTTTGCAACATTTTGCATCTCACCAAAGGTACCCAAGTTCTGGCCAGGATTTGGTGGGACATGCAGGAGGCAGAGAGAAGGACAAGCCTGTCTCGTCTGAACTTCTGCTACTCACCAGCCGGGTAATTTCATGGACCATCCTGGAGGGCCGATTCTGACCCTACAGGGTTTGTTGAAGAGATTGAGCAGACAGCACAGCGTGACAGTGTCCAGCCCTCAGTTGGTTGTACACTCATGTGCGTCCCCTCTGTGCCCACTCACATCTTCCGTAGC